>NC_132815.1:18453238-20928238 GCF_048594095.1 Paramormyrops kingsleyae
ATTTTCAAATGCCCTGAAATATTTTCCCATGAAAATGCTTTACTAAGTCCCTATATAAGATGACAATATGCCGAATCTTAAAAGTTTCAATTAAAGAAGAACAAATTAATTATGAAAGTATTTTGCACATTGCTTCACGATTTCTGATTTTTAAAATGTAATAATATACATTCTCTAAGTTGTAAGTTAAGTAGTCAGCTGAATGGCGATAGACTTTTGTGAATTTCTAGCTCTGTCTTCAGGATTAAAAAAATGTTGCAACACCCGCAGGAGCAGCACTAATGCTCATCAAGGTCTCAGAAAGGTTCAACACCACGTTCACCACGCTGCGATGGCTCACCAGGACTTGGGTCTTCATTACTTCATACTGAGTAGAGAAGTGGCTATACAAAAAGAGATGCATTCTGGAGGCCACATGACTCTACTTCAGCCCAAAGAAGGGTGGGTCACATGGTCTGAAATATCCAATCATAGAAGGCCAGTAGTTAACACTAAAACTACACTCTTTTCTTTATTGTTGTTTTGTTGCAGTTCTCTTTACATGTCTCCGCGATCAAATAGGCAGTCTTTTTTTTTAATCTCCATATCCACAGACGTCATGAAGCGACAGAACAGTACGCGAGGCCTAATTGATGCTACCTGAGCTGATCTCAAATGGGATGCTGCCATTGTGTGGGAGCGAGGGGAGCTGTCATCTAGAGCAATCTAGAGCATAAGCAAAACAAAGCCATTCAAAGTGACAGGCTTTGTTTATTAATAACCCCGCCGCTCCCTGGTTTGTATTAAACAGCACATTTCTTTCAAATTCAGGAGCTGGGAAGATAAAAGCATCCAAAATATACCTGTTACATTATGCATTAATGACGGTCTAATGAGCTGAGTTTTGTAGATGCACATTCCTCGTAAGTGTAAAAAGTGAAACAACCGGTAACAGACTCATAGGTCACAAGTGGCACGAAGTCACCATCCACTTCCTCATCATCATCTTCACTCCTATTATTTACACTATTATCACCACTACTTCTACTGCTGTTAGAAATAATATTAACAATAAATATTATTATTATTTTATTATTATAATGGAATATGATAATTATGTTGGACTACTATTGGTATTGCACGAATCATTTATTCCTCCCAACAGAATAGCAGATAATTTCTGATACAGTACAACTTTTATATGTCGCCATGCTATCAAAAAGTACTCTGCCTCCTGCTCATTTTACATTTGCATTCATTTTATTTAGCCGACGGTTTTATTCACAGTGATGTACAAGTGAGGCAAATAGCACATTGCAAACATGTCAAGGAGTCAATTACTCATAAATCAAGCTATGATGAGCTTCCAATGATAGCCCTAGTAGACGTGTAATTGGTACAGGAGCAAGAGCTACACAACATCTTCTTACTACCCATTTCCTTATTGTGAGTTCTGTGGGGCAGCCCAGATACATTACACACAGAGGATACATCTGAGCTGTGTGCATCGGCATGCTAATCGACAGTCATCAAGACTTTTTGGTGTTCTATGCATTAAGAGTATAATTGCACTCCTTAGTTCCGGAATAGTGTCTTTGATTTGTTTTGAAGAAACAAGGGATTTGCAGCATGCCAGGGTGGTCTTGGCTGGCGGAGATCTGGAGGACTTCTTGCAAACTACAAAGACGTCAGGCTTTTGCCAGGACAGCCAAAGACCCTCACTGACACATCTATATTTCTTGATCCGTAAAGCTCACAGGTGTGAAAAAAAAATAAATAATAATAAACATGCAGGAAATTCAGTGTCAAGGCACGGCAGCCAGGCCTGCATTCCATCCATCCATTTTCTGAAACTGCTTAATCCCAACTGGGGTTACAGGGGGGACTGGAGCCTATCCTGGGAACAATGGGCAGTCGCCAACACACCAGGGTGCATGCACTCACACAACTACAGGGCCAATTTAGATTCACCAATCAACCTATCCTGCATTTTGGACCATGGGAGGAAACCGGAGTCCCCAGTGAAAACGTGGAGAGTGTGCGAACTCCACGCAGAAAGGACCCGCGACCGCACCCAGGACCTTCCTGGTGTGAGGCAGCAGTGCTAACCGCTGTGCTACCACACTGCCCTCAGGCCTGTGTTCCTAGGTTACAAATGTACATGCTCATATACATCCTGTATAGAATAGCCTCTCATTTGATTAATTCGATTAGGGATTAGATCGGGTAGATCAGTAGCACCCAGCCCCAGTGAGGAAAGGTAAATAATGACACTTCTAAAAAGAACAAAAACATTAAGCCAAGCTAGCTACAACCTAAATGGACACCATTACATTAGAGTACACCTGTGGGATTAAAGTAACATCTCCAAATTGTGGAGGGTGGATGCCAGTCGGATGGCTGTTGGGCGACAGACTGGAACTGAGCGGACGATGCCCGCGCAGTATGGAGGAGGAATGCCCGGCATGGTACCACAATGGCCGTCTGGTGCTCGCACATCTGGAACAGGTCAGTACAAAGCCAAGTGAATGCAATCCCTTACTCCTCATATGAATGCAATTCTAGTTCATGGCGTCCTGCTGCTTGGGATTAGGGATCAGTCAGGGTCAATTCGGGAATCTATACACTGGAAACAAAGGCTACTTAACCTCTGTAATCCAGATGTTTCCTTTTTTCCACTTTAAATTATTTAGTCTATATATGTAGTAAATTTTGCCAGAGTATGTATATTCTATAATCTATCAAATTTTAAATGTGTTTGACAACTCTTTGAAAAAAAAACTGAGTCTTTTGTTAAGTATGGTTTGAGTTTTTTCAGTTTATGTCCTGGGGTCTTTGGTTGATACATTCTGTGTATGTGTTTGTGTGGGTTTGCATAAATCACATTTGAGGACCAAATTGTCCCCAAAGTGTAGTAAAACCTGAAATTTCCCTATTTTTGGGGACATCTTTTGAGGTCCCCATTTGGATAACATCAGTTTTATAAAAATCTGTGAATGCAATCAAAAAAGTAAAAATGCCAAAAGTCTTGTTTTGGGTTGGTTACTTATGGTTAAGGTTAGGGCTGAGTAGAGGTTAAGGGTGTCGTGATTGGGAGTAGGGTTTTTCCCATAGAAATGAATGGACGGTCCCCATTTAGATAGGTACACCAACATGTTTGCGTGTGTGTGTGAGGGTGTGTGTGTGTACATACATGTAACTGTGACTTTACCGATATTATCATATATGTTTGAGAGCCAAGATACACTTGCTATGAAAGGTTACACAGTGATTTAATTTTACAATAGCTGACACACAGTGATCCATGACCTCTGTCTGTCTTCTGTCTTTCTCGAAGCTCCAAATACTGTAATGCTCTTACTGTAGATATCCTGAGATACCAGAGAAACATATTTAAAATATCAGAATGCAAACAATGACCTTCATGAGACAGACCTCAAAAACATGAAGAAAAATACATGTATAAAGACAATAACAAAGCTTATCAACAGAACTGACAGGAAATACTGTGGCAGGAGCGATAAACGTTGTAATTAACTCCCGGAAAGCTGGACTCGGTCGACAGACCATCTGCTGTATGAATGAATGAATAAATGTTATGGTAAAATGTATTTATTTGGTAATTTCTGCCTTTCCATGTGATTTTTGTATTTGTATGTATGTATTTTATTCTATGTGATTTTTACCTTTTGTCTGGACCCCGAGTATGTAATTTTCACATTTATGTAGCACTTTTCAAGACATCTAAAGCTTTACAGAACCAATGGGGAGCCACTTCACCTACCTGGATGATGCGGCGGCAGCCGTTCTGTGCCAGTACGCTCATCTCACAGTAGCTAAGGTGGTGAACGGGCAAGAGGGAATTCACTAGTTAGATATAGGGGATGATTAGGAGGCCAGATATGACATCGGGCTACTACCCCTACTCTTTCGAAAGATGCCCAGGGATCTTTTATGACCTCAGAAAGTCAAGACCTCGCTTTTACGTCTCATCTGAGTGTCCCCATCATTGCACTGGGGCACTGGGATCCACACAGACCACAGGACGGGCTCCCCTGCTGGCCACAGTGTCCCAATCACTGCACTGGGGCACTGGTATCCACACAGACCACTGGATGGGCTTCCCTTCTTGCCACAGTGTCCCCATCACTGCACTGGTGCACTGGGATCCACACATACCACAGGGTGGGCTCCCCTGCTGGCCACAGTGTCCCCATCACTGCACTGGGGCACTGGGATCCACACCGATCACAGGACAAGCTCCCCTGCTGGCCACAGTGTCCACATCACTGCACTTTAGATCCACACAGATCACAGGACAGGCTCCCCTGCTGGCCAAAGTGTCCCCATCATGGCACTGGGATCCACACAGATCACAGGACAGGCTCCCCTGCTGGCCAAAGTGTCCCCATCATGGCACTGGGGCACTGGGATCCACACATACCACGGGGTGGGCTCCCCTGCTGGCCACAGTGTCCCCATCACTGCACTGGGGCACTGGGATCCACACCGATCACAGGACGGGCTCCCCTGCTGGCCAAAGTGTCCCCATCATGGCACTGGGATCCACACAGATCACAGGACAGGCTCCCCTGCTGGCCAAAGTGTCCCCATCATGGCACTGGGGCACTGGGATCAACACATACCACAGGATGGGCTCCCCTGCTGGCCACAGTGTCCCCATCATTGCACTGGGGCACTGGGATCCACACAGATCACAGGACAGGCTCCCCTGCTGGCCAAAGTGTCCCCATCATGACACTGGGGCACTGGGATCCACACATACCACAGGACGGGCTCCCCTGCTGGCCACAGTGTCCCCATCACTGCACTGGGGCACTGGGATCCACACAGACCACAGGACGGGCTCCCTGGTTGGCCACACCAACAGCTCTTCCTGCAGCAACACAGCTTTCCAGGACGGCCTCCAATCCAAGTACTGGCCACGCCAAAAT
This sequence comes from Paramormyrops kingsleyae, assembly GCF_048594095.1. Classification (NCBI taxonomy): domain Eukaryota; kingdom Metazoa; phylum Chordata; class Actinopteri; order Osteoglossiformes; family Mormyridae; genus Paramormyrops; species Paramormyrops kingsleyae. The sequence continues at coordinate 18,458,173 of NC_132815.1, forward strand.
CTTCTTAGCGTCTGATTACCTCGTCTTACAGTAAGAAATCAGTGGAAAACCTGCTGCTACCCTTAGTTTGCTACATCTGCGGGGTACTTTTATATTTTGAAATATAATTTTGATAGTGAAATCCTGCAGTATATTTAAATATACTGGACACCAAATGTTACTTAAGCCTGCAAGGAGTGCAGTTATGGGTTATGGGTCAGGTAGCCTGTAATTACCCCAGAGAGTGAGGGGACAGCAACAGCTCTCTCAGGCTGTCGTGAGCGGTGTAGCCAGCACATGGACTGTGGGAACTTATTTTGGTGTCGTTTTATATTCACACAGGACTCAGGTGCCTTGTTCTCACCAACACGGTGCTGGAGCCGGTGCCAGACTTTTTTTCAATCCGGAACTTGTTCTGCGCGTTTCCACCACAAAACACTGGGCCTGGGCCAGAAAAAATGGTTCCGGCACGGCACCACAGAAAAGCTGGTCACAGAATTTGGAACCGTAATGTCAGCAAAAATGGGATGGGCTGTTACGTCCAAACCTCCCGCATACCCAGAAAATTCAATTTTTAACTGATAAAATTTAATCTAATATCGGTGGTACCAGCAGTGAAACAACTAGCCAGCTTATTGACGATATAATGTAACATAATTTTTTTTTATTCTGTGCAACATGAAAGCTGGATTTGCTGGCCATATTGAATAATTAATTATAAACATGTTGCAGGTTGAATATATAAAATATGTGGCACTCGAATGGTGAAGAGATCATGAGGAAGACAGCAAAATTCAGTTTTAAGCAGACTCTTACTGCGCAATAAAACAGCGAGTGAGAATAGCCTCATTTACACACACAGATGGGGGAGCCTTTAAGGAGACAAAAGTGGATGACAATAGTGACAGAGCACCACGAGTCATACTCTGAAAACTTTTTCTGCTTGGCAGCTTATAAAAACCTTATAATCTGAAATAGATCAAAATAAACCGGAAAACGGAATACATGTGAACCTTAACTCTCACTTCCGCCTACGTAACATTTTTGTTCCGTTCCTTTTTGAAATTGGTGGCAATGTGGACAGGTTCTCAAAAGGCACCAAGCGAAAACCATCCCAGCAGCAGCACCGGCTCCGTGTTGGTGGAAACAGGGCATTACTGCTCACCATGCCAGGTGAAATGTTACATGTGAGAGGATCCGCACCGTTTTGGTTCCTGCTAAGCCAAATTAAAAGCTAATTTAACCAATACTGCTCTGTAGGATACATATCTAAATTGAATTTCATAAAAATGGATGGATAAAAGTGATTTTATTTCTGATTTGCGTTAGGGCTTCTCTGCACTTATATCTCTGCACTTTGGGATGAGAATCATACTCTCTGGTGTGTGAGAAGAACTGAATTACAGAATTCCTGCGCACTTAAATAATTGTTTCTTTATTATTGAGATGCATAAATTCTGGTTATTATAATTTTTTTCACACGTAAGTAAAATAAATGCTACCAATATTGTCTCGTAACAGACTCTTCTTTTCGCAAGGCAGATTATCCAACAGCAATATTAAAAAAGAATGCAATAAAAAAATAAGACTAAAGGCATTATAAGATGTGCATCTAAACATCCATTTTTGAAAACAGTGGTGAACACTGCACATTGATTTTACAGTCAGTGAAATACAGCTTTGATGCACTGTATTGGGAGCAATTCAGTTGCGATGGTCAATTTGCAAAATGTGATGCATGAATGTAGTTATCCTTCCCAGCACTATTGAATTCTACGAGATGCCATTCAACCGCTCAGTAGAAATGCGTTTGAGGTCCATAATATATATTTTTTTCTATTCTGACCAGTTCAGAATGTCAACTTGCATCAGACCAATGGGAAGTACTTTTTCATTTAGTATAACAGTAATAATGGGTGATAAATGGACTGCATTTATATAGTGCTTTTCTACTCCTGTGAGTACTCAAAGCACTTTACAATACATGCCTCACATTCACCCATGCATACCACACATTCATACACCAGTGGCAGAGGCTGCCATGCAAGGCACCAACCTGCACACTGACAGCAATTTGGGGTTTAGTGTCTTGCTCAACGACACTTCGATGGGGCAGGAGGTCAGGAGGAATCAGGGCTCGAACCTGTAACCCTTGAGTTGCCGAATGCTAGCACTACCTCCTGTGCCGCCATCTTCCCCATAGAGTCTCTATGTATTTTCATTGCATGTTCTAGATCACATCATGCTAGCCATTATCGCCAAAGCCCATTAAAAACAGCTGAAGCCCTACAAAGATTGTCATCTTTCGGAAAGGAAAGTCTTTCTTTTTGTTCTCCATTCGTTATAGCGTTGAAAGCCGTAAATATTCCGAGCGTCTTTTATCCTCTTCAGGGCCGCATTATCAACTGTTACATTTATTATGTACATTGTGACTTAAGAGCACAGACGTATGGTGGAAAGGGGCTTTTATTGTTCAACCATTCTGCGGAAGCCCTGGCAAAGCCGTCTTTTAGCAGATCAGCAGTCAGGAAAAGTGTAGAAAGAAAGAAAAAAGAAAGAGAAAGAAAGAAAGAAAGAAAGAAAGAAAATTAATTCTGCCTGTTACCAGTGGAACTGCTGGTTTGAAAGGTAAGATAGGTTCCATATTCTTCACATTCTGATGATAAAGATCAAGAGTCCTGTTACTAAACACTGCAGATGACACTACTATTTTAAATGTAGCTTATTGAATGATGCAGTGAAATCGTTAGCCGTAACTGCCAAGTAAAAAAAAAAATGGCAGCTGCCGAGAAAATCCATTCGTTGCCTTTTTTTGAAAGACGGCATCACCGCCAGTGCTCGTGTTTCTGCACGTTCTTCAGCGCGAGAGATACAGGTCAGCTATGGCCAGATCTATGTGCTGCTGACTCATTTTGATTGTATTACAGTTTCCTGGGGAGCTGTGCTTTGGAATCTCACAAATACCCCAGTCTGGTTACCAGTTACCCCACATGTTAAGCTTCCAAGGCTAGCCATGTAGTCTCACGTTGTCCACTCCATCAGACGCCATCTTTGGTCTGGCAACAATAAACAGGCAGCTTTAATGAGGCACTGCAGCGCCGCACACCTCAGAGTGTGAATGCATCTCACTTTAAATGTTTACTCAGTGATATCTTGGACAAAACAAATAACGTATGTTAAATAATTCAATACCTGTGGCCTATACTACGAAGCGCGGTTACTGGCTTATCGGGGTAACTTGTCGTTTTTAAGGTAGTCTGGGCAAAATGTAAGTGAACTAATATGAAGTCCATTTAAACTGTGGTACTGTACCTTAAATCCGACAAATTACCCCGATAAGCCAGAAACCCCGCTTCGTAGTACAGACCACTGTAATATGGGTAAACAAACAACCAAACAACAAATATGCAGAAGTCCATTTGTGTATAATTTACTAATTTATAGTTTAACTGTAATTCATATCCAAATATTGTCTATACATGTATACAGTGCTAGTCGAAAGTTTGGACACATCTACCCATAGAAAGGTTTATTTGTGCTTTTCTCTACATTTAGATGAACTATCAACATCAAAGTCATAAAATATCATATATGGTATTGTGCACCAACCAAAAAAGCATTAAACAAAAAACATTATCTTGTTGGGGGCGGACAGCTCTCTGGGTTGGGACTCAGAAGGTTGCTGGTTTAAATCCTGTGTTTGACAGAGTGATGTTACCATTGGGCCTTTGTCCTTAAGCCCTATAGCTCCAGAGACTGGCTGACTCATCTTTCTCTGCACCAGTTTCATGTGGCCTCCTGAGAAGCTTTACCAGCAGTCCTGAAGGAGGTCCCACATATATGCTGAACAGTCATTGGCCACTTGTACTTCACTCTCTGGTAAAACCCCTCCAAAACATTTCTGCTGTGTTTAGGTCAGATGGCCAGGTCCAAACTTTTGACTGGTACTGCACATTTATTTGTTTGTTTGTTTGAATATTTTAAAGTCTATCTATCTATCTATCTATCTATCTATCTATCTATCTATCTAATCTGCATATTCAGTATGCCATGCTGCTGTTTTGTGACTCTGGCACCCTGCTAGCTGAAGGTCAGTGTTGGGAATCCAGTCAAGCTGCATTTCCCATTAATAAGGTGACTCTGCTTGGTACATTCTGTCCAAACACTGTCACTGCATCACTGTCCTCCCCAGGAGACACATTTGAAAAGCAGGCAGGGATCTGCTGCTGTCAGTTTTTCTTTAAAAACTGGATCAGTACACTTATGAGATGCGTGTGCCTTTATCATCAGCTGGCTTGATAGCTGTCAACCCCCCCCCCCCCCCAAAGCATCTAGCATCAGCTGTTTCGGACTAATGAGGGCAGAACACGCTTCTCTCAGCCCTCGTCATTGATCCCACTGAATCTTGAAATGTTTTAATTCACTGACAGCATTTTAATTTGCATTATACACACATTAGTTATATTCACTTCTAACTATCAAGACTTAATATGAATTGTATATCTGCATATCTTTATCTTCCTAGGCAGATGTAGCTCCCCAAAACAAAGAGTACAGAACTTAACAGCAAAGATCCACAAAGACTGAAAAATAAATATATCACCAAAAAGCATTTTGTCTCTGGGGTTATGATCAATGAAAATAATATTGTTTTCTTGCTCGCTTGCTATGCTTCCAACATCTGTCAAACTAGATTATTATTATTAATAGTATTATTATTATTGTTGTTGTTGTTGTTGATAATTTGGCCTTCTGAGTCATACACAGACGGCCCAGTCTAGGGCGCCCTGCCTTCCAGTCTCTCTCACACACCAGGTCACCAACAGCATGGTCATGGTTGTGAACACTGGATCAACCCATCTTGTTCCTGGTCATCCTGTTCTTCTTTCACCAACTTTTCCAAATAGTATTGGCTCTTATGATGCCGTGGACCTTCTCAGGACATACCTGCCTAACATGAGACAACTCAAGCAGGATTGTGCATTATATGCAGTAGTTCTGACATTGAGTAGTTTTGTTATTTTTATCAATTAAATGATGTCTAATTTAAGTTATGAATAGTTATAAATTATATATATACTGTATAATGTGTGTGTGGGTGTGTGTGAGAGTTTGGAGAGGCTGTAGTCTCCGCTGAGTGAGTAGCATTTTATGTTGAATAACTCAAACACTTAAACCTTATGTACTTACTAATTAAATACAGGAAAACCATTTAGTATAAGATTATCATACCACAAATTCAGTAGCAAACACCTCCAGAACACTCTGAAACGGACGGCGCCTCATTGTTGCGGTCCGTTCGCCTTCCCTTTCCTGAACAGCTGTGCCGATGTCATAAAGGAGTTTGAGAAGATGACGCCGGCTCCGCCCAGCAAGAGAGCTAAATCCAGAACCACCACGCGGTGCGATTCCCTGTGTTTAAAAGCACCCACTCCGCAGACGTGCCTTCGGATAACGCATCTTGGACGCAAAAAAAGAGGCATAAATTACTCTAGGCCACTAACTAGTCATTCAGTCTCAATGTGTTGTTAATGGACCCCATCTGGTTTGCTTGTGCATCTCTACAAATAGGATCCTACAATGGTGAATTTTTAATAACACACACGCACGTTTGTATTCATATCTTTGTGGGGACTCTCATTTCTAAGGGAAAAACGCTAATATATACATGACCCACACGGTTGGGATTGAAGACTATGGATTGAGTATACGGTCAGGCTATTTCTCTGGTGCACCCAGAATCACAAGCCTTGCTTAAGCACCCAATGGAGTCTCAACTCTTCAGAGAAGACCGGGGGTCAAGCTGGTGACTTTCTGATCACAAAGACAGGCAGAGAGGTCTAACGCAGTGAATGATACACCGCCCTCCAGATGCCACCTTGCCCTTGACTCCCACTACCTGGTCGTCATGACCGAGGTTCAAATAAGTGCATTAATTATATAAGGCCAGTACACAATATGAAATATGGAAAAATACAGTTCCATCCATGAATAATTAACTTCCTTTTATTTTTGTTTTCACTGCAGACTGCTTTCAGAATAAAAAGCATCTGCTTTGATGAGGCTGTGACTGGATGCTGTAACTCTCACTGCTGTCAATAAAAATAATTCATTAATCTTGCTGGATTTGTTGCATATATATCTGAAGTTTAGAGTGTGATACCTCAGAAATTTTTGGTTGCAGCTTCAGCTCCTTAAACTCTCTTTTAGAGGGCATCAGTGGGATCCATTACCCAATATATAAATATATATATATGTATATAATGAGATTAATGACAGGGTTGCTGTGGATTAATTTAGATTAATCACAAATAAATATCATTCATTTTTAATCTATATTAATCACAATTCATTTTGCATGAGCAAACGGACTCAAGAAAAAAGGGAATATATATGCACTTGTTTATTGAACATCTTGAACACAAGTCAGATGCATTCCATCTGCCACAGAAATACAATACCATGGACCCATATCAAAAAGCAAGATTTTTTTGCTTAGCCGGACAACTTGTCGTATTTAAGGTACCTCAGTTTAAATGGTCTTTATCTTCGTTCACTTACAATTAGCCCGAACTACCGTAAATCCGACAAATAATCCGACTAATTATGAAATCCAGTTCTAGCCCGGTTAATTGCTTTACGTATAAAACTCCGTAGCAACACGTCCACAGATAAGTTGGACGGTATAGTGTGTGCGACCGATTTAATGAGCCACAAATGAGAAGTAGTACTTAAACAGTATAAAACTACAACTTTCCCTTCTGTTGATAAAAGGCACAGCCATCTTGGATTCTGAACTCGGAATCCTCTGTGCTGCTCCGAGATATTTCTCGGATCTCCGAGAAACGGGAGCACGTATGTCACTTCCGACTTCAAAACTCCGGAATCCGTCCAATAGAGTCGGAATACAAGTTCACAGGGCAAATGGAACGCACCAAAACTGCCTGAAATGGGTTGACAGAGACATGTCAGGGATTTTGAGTCATTCTGCGCTGCAGCTGGGTTAATTGCGTTAAAAATTTAAATCAGATTAATCATGATGATGGACAGCCCTAATATATATATATACACACGCCCATACTTGGACAGAAGAAGAACATTTACATTTTACAAAGGGCCCCTAGATTTTGAGGTCACAACCCCCTGTGACACTTTCCCTAGTGAGATGAAGATGCTGGAGAACATCAGGCTCATCCATTATGTAGGAGACCCGGATGCTGTCCCCTCGCAGCCGGAGAGAAGGGGCAGGCCTTTTGCTGTCAGTGAAGTTGTATAACCTGGGGACTCGTGCCCTGTGTCTGCAGACTGAGCCGCACTTATCGCAGCCAATCAGTACGGTCACGCTCTCTCCCCTTCACTCTCTGAATGATATGGGGCAGCCCCAGTGAGACATGGATGATAAGCAGCACTGTGAGCTTCTGAACAGGACACTAAGACACAAACACAGTCAGCCCCCCCCCCCCTCTAGACAGGGACAGGAGGTGCAACATCTATTTTAGCCTCAGAAATTCAGACTCGCCTTTAGATTATGTATACAAACTTCAAAGAATTTGGATGCATGGATGGATGGATGGACAATTTAAATCTTTCTTCGCTATGTGAGTCTGTGTGTTGCTGTTTGCCAGTCAAGGGGTTGTGGTATTTTGTCAGTTGTGTTTTCATATTTGTATGGGTTTCCTATACATTATACCATATGTAGACATGATATATCGTATGAAACAATATACATTTAAACTATATGTTCATGAATGTGAGCTTTTGATTTAGAATTGACCCCACCCATCTCTGTCCCCCCCCCCCACCATCTTCTTTTTTCTTTTCTTTTTTATGATCAACCCACCCCAGCCCAGCATTAACTGGCATCTTTTGATTAAAGCTGACACTATATCTTTAAATCAACCCCCACCCATTTTCCCCATTTACATTTTTAAATCTGCATTTTTCATATAGCTCTATCTTATTCTGATTTTAATATCGATGTTATTTCCCATGACACCTTTTGTTTTATTATACATAATGAATTTCTTCCTCTCTCACTTCTCCCCTTCCCCCCCGGTTAATCCCTTTCCCCACACCATGCTTATGAGCTGAAATATTTTATCAGATGGAAACCGCCGTCAAAGTTATCATTTTAATCTTATTTCAATAAATAAAATAATCTCTCTTCTCCTGGATTTGATGGGACCTAATGGCATTTCGTTATCGTAAAAGGAATTTTGAGGGCTGTCACTGCTGGGAAAAATGCAAATGTGCTTTACATTTTTTTTTAACTTAGTTTAATGCGAAAAAAGGGGGATTTTGGTACAATATTAGTAACTGCGTGTGCGCATGCGTGGTTAGGTGTGTTTTTAGTCTCTGTGTCTAAATGTGATTCGTGTTTACATATGTTTAGTGGCTATGTATTTCTTATGATCTTCTTGTGAGATGTTTCTCAAGGACACAATATTTTAAGAATTATCTAAGGATTATATATAATACGTTGAACCTAATGTGAAGATTCAGTTCCCCTATGAGGAAATGTTTAATTATTGTATAATGACAAAGTTTCTCGAGATGGTTCATGTTTAAATTAATTAGCCGGTGTAATTAATTAAGTTCATTCTAAGAGTATGAATAGGTGTTACTTTATTTCCTGTGATGTAACTTGACTTGTCCAATACATCTTCCATTACTGTTACTGCTACAATTGTTTGGGAAAATATAGCTAAAGGTGTTCTTTTTGCTTTGGAAGACTGTCATTTGTGTAGTTATATCTAAAAACATTTAACATGCATGGAACATTTTGTATTACACATTATATGCACAATGTAAACATAATAATGTGCTAAAATAATGACACGCTCTGTGTTTGTCAATTTTGTAAGTATTTTATTACATATGAGTGTAATACAACAATGAAGGACAACAGCTAATGTTCCAACACCTAATGGAAGGCCTTCCCAGAAGAGCACAGGTTGTAACAGCAACCAAGAGGGAGTCAGCTTCATATTAATACCCTTTGATTCACAGTGAGATGTTGGACAGGCTGGTGTCCCAATACTTTTGTCCATGTACAGTAGTGTAACTGCAAGATGTCAATGGAAACAGCTGCAAGATGAAAGATGCTAGTGAAAGGATAGCAACAACAACAATTATTATTATTATTATTATTATTATTATTATTATTATCATCATTATGGAGGCAGAGTGACCGCGCTGCTGCCTCACACTTCTGGAGCTGCAGGTTCCTGTGTTTGGAGTTCACATTTCCTGTGCATGCTGCAGTTGAAAGTCATGCAGTTAGGATAACTGGGATCTCTTGATTGTCTATCACATGTTTTTTTTGTTTGTTTTTTTTTTTTTTTTAATTCTTACTTGTGCATTTCAAAGCAGCTACAGTGTGTGTGTGTGTGTGTGTGTGTGGGTGCTTATTGGTTTGTAGATACACGTGCCTACAGTATGTATGTGTGTGCATGGCTCTGCATGTAGTAAAAAAACAAGGATTTACTTCAGCCTGGAAATGCAAAGCTGATGTCCTTGCAGTGATAGCCAGATGGAATTCCCTTACTTGAAATATACTGGGCAGTGAATAATTTCTACATATGTGACACTAAGATTATCCCTCTGTGCCTTTGAATAAAAAAGAAAAGGCTCTGATGTGAAGTGATACTCTCAGCGCTGCTGATACGGACATCATGATGAGCAAAGTTCTCTGCTCTGAAGGACCCCCCCCCCTCCACACACACACACACACACACACACATGCACAAAGACGCAAAACCCAGCTGTAACTCAGTGGTACAGGACTAACCCAGGGCAGCGATTAAAATCGCATTTTGGTTGTCGTCGCTTTCTTTTACCATCCTTCTCTTCAGAAAAATCTTATTTTTGAGAAGCTAATGGTAGCGAAAAAAAAATAAAAATGTGTGTCTAATTGCGCTCCCTACAGACAGTACTCAGCTTAACCAGTCGTTGACTCCTCCCGCGCGCTGCCAGAGGAGGCAGCCCGGAGGAGAGGGCCGCTTTCAATCCACGTTTTCCGTTCATCATAGGCTGACTCAGGGCTTCATCATTTCGCCAAAGTTCCTATCTGCTGAACATAAGGCGGAAGAGCATTAGGGAATCAATCTTTTGTGCTTGGGAAGACATGCAGATAAACAGAAGATACGAGCAGGGAGGGGGCTGTGGGGTGTGTGTGTGTGTGTGTATGCGTGTGTGTGTGTGTGTGTGTGTATGCGGGGTATGGGCTGTGGTGGCGGCGGGGGGCTGGTGGGGGGCTCATCCCGCCTGTGATGGATGGCTGGGGTAAAGTGTCAGGACGGTATTATGTAAATTGAGGACACACCCGAGCACATTGATGACTAGAGGAGGGCGCAAGTGACTTCTCCAGTTCCCCTGGCATTTCCATGCCCTGTTATTTTTGCTCCCTTCACTTAAACAAGCCCCCCTCCCCAGGAGAAATGCGCACCCCCCCCCCCCCCATTTCTCGCCTCCGACCCCCAGCCCCAACCCTTGGACTGAGTGGCGGTTGTGTGCTGGGGTGACGGAGTCTCTCGGGAGCGTGGTGATGCAAAAAAAAAATAAATAAATGGAGCGAAATGGGAAAAGACATCTGTTTCATTTACCAAACAAATGAGCTGCCAGAATTTCTCACCTAATGGGCACCAGAGATGGAGTACAGGCGGGGATTCAGAGTGGAGACCAAAACATAAACCAGACTCCACCGACGGGCATTCTCTTCTTCCTCCTCCTTCATCGTCATGGCACTCAGCTCTCACCTACCGAAGCGACTAGCTTCACCCACAAAACCCCCTGCCACCAGCCTAACACACCCCAGAGGAATCCTTAACCTTGTCTGTAGAGTTAAATATTATTTCTATTATAATTATCAACTCATTCATTTTATCTAGAGAGCACTGGTAGCTGGTAGATTATCTGGAGACACAATGACATAGTCTAGTCTGCTATTATTACTGTAACTATTGTATCTCTAATAGCTTGTAACTGCTAATTCTCATGGAAGGTGGTCAAAGGTGGCCCGTACGTATTCTGTAAAAATTTATTCACTCAGACAGCTGATAATGAGACATCCTTCACAAGAGGTGTTGCTTTATTCCCTCTGACTGATAAAGACTCATTTTGCTTTGAAGGTCAGCATACCTCCACAGGTTGAATAACTTTGTGTTTTTATTCAAATAATATATAAAGTATTTAAAACATTTAATTACTTTTTTCATCATGCACCACTCAGAGGAAGAATATGTGCTTCACTGTTCTCAGGAAATCAGGAAGGTGGTATTGTCGTGTGCCATCTTACATAACGTATATAAACACCAATCAGCTATTTCTGCCAAAATGTGTCTAAACAAGAGTCAGTGCTGTTGAACCTTTAAATATGCCACATAATAATGTTGTTTCAGCAAATCCCAGATGTAAGAAAGGTGCCGGTTAATGAATGCAAATAACGACACAAGGACACATTTCGTTTTTCATTTCAGTTTCACACTCGCAGAGTGGGGGCATGAATCAGATCCCCAAGGCTGGAGGTGTGATCTGCAGTGATACTCAGGACACTCCATAAACGGTTGCCAGATGGATGGATGGATGGATGGAATACAGTGTTGACACAGACACACCTTCCACAACCTCTGAAATACACTCATGGGAGTTTCACTTATGGTGCGTTCGATTATTTCTCTCCAAGTCGGAACTCGGATGAAGTCGGACAAAATTTTGTTGTCCGAGTTGCCCCTGTGACGTAATTTCAACATGGCGACTTGGTTTGTTTGTAGTTTGTTTACCGTTCGAAAAAAGAATATCGCTATGAATGTACTAAAATATTTTATAAAGCTTTTAATGTGGTTTGACTAGTTCGTGTTTCTTGTTTGTCTCTCGGAAAAATCTCCATTTCTCCATTTTCTCCATTTCGAAAACTCCAAATCTGCTAAAATATAAAGCAACAACACACAGCAACGTGTTCATGGAGGCAGTCATGTTTGTTCTGAGATGTGGTAGCTCGAACCGGAGATTGTCGGACGTGATGTCACTAAACTTGGAATTTCCGAGTTCCGAGAGAAAAACGAACGCACCATTATACAAACATGTTCTGAGGGCAGAAGGAACAATAATTGGTTCAGAGAGATAACCAATCAGACTGTAGAAGAGGTTGGTCCAAGCAACTAGAGGAGGTGGGACCAACTAATCAGATGTCTTGGTCCCGCTCCTCTAGTTGCTTGGACCTGCCTCCTCTACAATTTGATTGGTTATCTCTATGAACCAATCGTTTTTCCTTCTGCCCTCAGAACATTTCTGTGTAAGTTAAACTCCCACGAGGCTGAAATTCACTTTAGTTGAGACAGCTATGCAAGCAGACAAGTCTACAGTTCATGAAGTCAAAATGCGAAAAAGAAATCGCACGTCTGCAGTTCCATGTGTGTGCAGAATCTGCTCACTCCTCCAGTGAATGTGACAGCTTCCTCAGACTCCTTCACACTGCCTTTGACTCCTTACTTACCCTTAGCGTGTGACTCCCCTGTCCAGCACACATCCCCTCTTATGCTGCTTCATGCTCTGTTCCAAAGTTCTGACTGGATGAGTAGTTGTTGAAAATGAGTACAGACATAACTATTTACACCTATAAGCTATATGCTCATTGAAAGCAGGTGTGTTAAAGGTATTTTTTTCTGGTAACACTTTACTTGAGGGGACACAAATAATGTAATATTATGCGATTGCTTATTTATTAATTAACCAAAAATTAAGAGATAGTTACAAACTGACCTCATGTTCTTTCATCATTAATGAATCACGAAGCATCTTTTATCTGTTAATTCTGTAAACCTTTGTGAACTACTAAGGAACTAGTAATGAATAACATAAGTGTAATACTCATGTCATATTGTTCATCATTAATGAATTAATGATGCTTCTTTCATCTCAGGCAGCAACTATATATGTTGAGGATTTGTTCATGATTTGTACTTCAGTAGTAACTGAGTTACTGCTAAGTATTTGTGTCCCCTCCATTAAAGCGTTACCTTTCTTCCTAATAAATTGAGTTCTCCTCAATTTATTATTAGTTATAATTGCATTATCTATGTTTTCTCAGTAGCACAAGTAGTAAAATTCTCCTTATGGTCCACGGAGCTCACCCCCTTACCCCAGGACACAAGGGGCACTAGGGGCACTAGGCAGTTGACACCCTGGTTGGGATGCCAGCTCTTCTCAGGGCAGACACTGAAGGACACATTCACACACAGGGCACTGTAGACGCCATGTATATCCACCTCCTGAACGCGGGAGGAGGCCTGCAGAGGCACAGGCCAAGTCCAACTCCAACCCCCCCCCCCAGCCACTGCACACCGAGACTCACAGATAAATAAGGGTCAACTTCCTGCATGACATTTTCCAGAACGTTCTGAGGGAAGACACCGCACTCCTACCTGCTGTACTCACAGCGCTCCACTACTGCCTTGGATAAACCTGTCGCCTGTGTTCGTCATACGATATCATTCTTATTTTGTTGTTATTATGGGTGCCGCTGCTGTTTGTTATTGTGATTTTCATGTTTTGGCTTTGACAATAAGATTATAGAATTCCCAGGCCATCAGTACACCTTATTAATTACTATGAAGTGCCATTTTTCCCAGTCAGCTCGTGTAGCACTGTCATGTCATGCTAATGATATGCACATTTGACTTGAATTCAAATTATATCCACATTACAGAAAAAAGCAATGCATTTTCAGGCTTAACTAAGGGTTTATCTATCTATCTAGTTATTTGTTTACATTTTTGATGGAAATTAGGGCTTGGTTCTTAAGGGTAATGCAGCATTTGCTTGCTGGAATTATATAGGATTGTTTGTTCCCAGTACTTCTTACAGTACATGCAGCATGGGATGATCAGGCATGTAAACATGCTCACTACACTTAGGTGACAGTTTTAATGCAGCTAGAAAGAAAAGAGCTCTTCCACAACACATTATTTACCGGGTAGAGGAATATCAAGGGAACAGAGATATTCCTTGCATGTGGTTATTATGAGGCTGGTTTTGTTCTAATCTTTTATCACTCTTAACTATGTCTGGGCAAATTGTTAATACAGTAAAGGTTAAGTGACTAACCTTTCTCTCCAGTAGTACTGAGAGAACCTTGGAGTTGAAATTGGTCTTATTAAGGGTTTGTGCTCATAACTGCCTATTTAACGATAATTTGAAATGAATAAGCAATGAAATGTGCCCTCAATTTACACCTGTCTAAAGCTTACGCTTGTTTTACTGTAAGGAAATTGCATCTGGGACAGTCGCTGGTGTGTCTTTTCAGGTCCTGTATTTCATAGTCATGCAGTTAGCAAATATCTTAGTAAATATGAATGAAACACGTTTATAAACACGCCACGTCACCTCACTTCCGCCGCGTCACTCTTTGTTTGTGGCTGTTTTGCATGCTGCTTGGTTCTGCTTAAAATATTTCTTGTTAGTTATTTCCACATGCCTTAAGGTTTAAATGGTTAGCTTTATAATCTAAAACTGCTGGTAATGCAGTGCATTAGTAACTTAGTAATTATAAACCATTGAGCTAACCAGTATGGCCAACAGTGCGGTCCAACAGCTTTTACCTGTCACATACTGCAAGTGACCCTTTTTGCTACTCGTTTGCTGTCTTAATGCAGCCAACGTGGCAGAATATGCTGCTGCTTTTGCCTGCGACTAAGCGGACGCCACGCAGATGCTGTACCTCTGCCGGTCTGATGATGAGTGGCCTGCTGAACCACACCCACCTCGGAAACATCACCCCCGCCAGAGATTTCCGGGTCTGCGGAGTTCACCTTTGGCATGGTGTCAGATCATCTACACCTGTGGAAGCAACATTCCTCATCTCCGCGCCTGTGATTCAGGGAGGGTCTGCTTTTAACACTTATTAACAGCTTCACTGGAATGCGTTCAGTGTGCCCCTATACATTCCAGGAAAAAGGCGTTACTCTCGCCTTATCACTCATTAATATCTAAGTTTGCATATTTAGCTTGCTTTTGTGCACTTTGATCGACTTTTATTTATCTCTGCTTTGTGATAACCGTCCACGTCTCGCTGGGCATTTCATACCCCTTCCGGTACAAGCCTGCCATCTGCAATGCCTACCGAGGGGGAGAAGAGGAGACGGGAGGGGACATCGCACTTGTACAACCTCCTCTCCATAACCCAGGCCTGCCCCTCCATGTTAACACACTGCACGGCAAGCACAAGTGACAAAATCAATCAGTCTCGGCTGTCGGCGAACACAGAGAGGGACAGAGCAGCTAACCGAAATTAATGATATCCTCGCCGGGATTTTACGCCGTTTCGGCCAGGGCCACGATTGAAACAGACAGAGATTTATAGTCCGTCCTGGGCTCCGGGTCTCCTTGATTGCCTCCTTTTTTGCTTGGTAGGGTTCTTTGCATATTTATTTCAGGGCTCATCAGGATCCCGCAGTAGCATCTGAGTGACAATCTTATTTCACCTGGCGCTGCAGCATCTGTGAATTTGCATACTGTTCTGGAGATGAGAGAAACACTCGCTCTTTTCTCCTTCTCTCTCTCTCTCTCTCTCTCTCTCTCTCTCAGCCTTGCTTGATTGTATTTATTTGTTGATGATAAAATTTACCACAAGTGTGCATTCTTGATCGCTGTTATTTACGGCGTTTGTTCCCTGGCATATTAAAATACCCCATAATCTGTGTCCCTGTGGTTCTTTATACCGAGAAGATGAGGATTCCTCCACATCATTACATTTGGGGCACGTTTCGTTAAAATATTCAGTTCATAGTTTTTAAAGGCGATATTCATTTGTAAATATATGTGTGGCAACTCTGTTTTTCTGTCCCCTCAGGCAAAGGGACAGATAATAAAATGCTAGCTTGAAGGTTTTTGTTTAATAAAAGATTAGCTTGAAGGTTATAATCTGCAAACAATTGTGCCTCATTACCAAGATTATTTGAAGAAAACAGGATTCTGACAAGGAAAACTGATTACTATTAGATTCCTTCAAAGATGAACTTTTGTCTAAGGCCTTGCCCATTCAATAAGACAAGTCTTTTTCCCTAAAATATGCAAAATATTTGAATAAGGATTACAAATCAAGTGCTGCCACTAACCAGAATATCTTTTTGTAATATATGATGGGAATTAATAAACATTCTTCACTATACATTTTTATTATTGTTGTTGTGTGATGTGGACATTTTTCACATTCAGATGAAGTAATGAACCCATTCAGAAAACTGAATATAGTTGATTTAAATTGTTTGCATCTTTTGGAAACACAGGAAGCCTTTATGAGCACATAGATCCAGAGACACGTAGAACTAAAGACAACTTAACTTGTGTTCCGCTCCTTAAATTCACTAGTCAGGTCTAGGCCATGATCATGCCCTAATTCTGCAATCCTATTTCTGTAAAAAAAAAAAAATCCCTGTCTTTTGGCAGGATTGTGTAAATTATAATTAAGATGGAGATTCAGTGTCTCGTGCAATGTAAGGCAAAAACATACCGTAACACTTTACTTAAAGTGCTCCTCTATAATGCATTATAGATACCTTCATAATTCATTATAATGCATTCATAAAATATTATAAAAATGGCTATAATTATTTACAAAAAGGCATAACACATATGTTTATGTTTATGCATAATGGTCAGTATAAGCCATTTATACTGTTTATAATACTTTATGAATACATTATAATGTATTATGAGGGTATCTATATTGTATCATGATGACTGCTTTAAGTATTACCAAAAGGACTAAAAGCAAAATGCATTGTTTTATATGATTACCACCATATTCATAAGCAGCAACGATCCAGTTCCCTCACTCCTGCTGCTAGATGTATTACGTGTCATTGCTTATGGATATCTAGGCTAAGCGGCAAAGAAAATGTCTTGCTAGCCTGTCCAGCACAGCGCAGAAAAGCATTAAGGAAACAGGAGAACACAATGTGGCATTCCACAAGCAAAAGAATAATGCCACCTTGCTCGTTTCCTTAAGAGATATCTAAGATTCCTAGGAGGGATGAGAGTTTATTAAGCTGGTTAGAAGCACAGAGCAGCTTGTGTACAGTAAATTCTGACAGAGAAAGGCACCAAAACTGAGAAAAACCTCTCGAGGGTATTGAAAAATTAACCATTTATTATATTCAGAAATCCCAAATCTTGGTTCTTGGCCTTTAAACAACAGCGTTGGGTTGTTTGTGTTGGTGGCTTGGTGTGGAGCACAGGGACCTCACACCTGCAAAGTGTACGTTTGCTGCCATCAGCTCTGACGGTGGAGTTTGCATAAACTCCTCCTGTGTAAGGCTTCCCTCTGATTTCCAGGTGCAGTTCCAAAACCAAGGATACGTTTCGCCTTCAGATCAAGCAAATGTCCAGAGCATGCGCCCTGTGAAAGACTGGCATCCTCCTGAATGTCCTCTGCGTCGTACAGTACTCTGGTTTTCCTGTGCTCAACTCCTTGCCCACCGTACAAGATAAGCGGCACGGAATGTCTGTCAGATGTAGCTAAACAGGTAGTGCACATTGTAGACCCAGTCTTCCTTGAAGCTTCCCCTCTTTCTATTTACAAAACCTCCCACAACATTCTGCACCACCAATCCCACATAACAGGAATAGCCTGGGTGCAGCACGGACGTCCTCCCAAGCACAAGGAATGGAATCGCGTGAAACCTCAGGGTTTCTCTCCGTACTGACGCCCGCAGGGCTGCTTGCTTGGTCAGTCTCCCACCTTCTCACTTATTCATCCGCTTCCTCTCTCCTTGTCCCAAGGACTCGCGCTCTTGCTCCTCCCCAGGCCGTCAGGGCCCCGCAGGCAGGTAATGGGCGATCATTGGGGACAGCGCGCCTCCGGAGCTTCCGCCTATCAGAACAGAAGGTGTCCCCCGGCGCTACCTTTGCACTTCCCCTCACAGGCTGACAAAACCGTTTTGTTCAGGCTGATTGGTTCTATTTGCATCAGACACCTCTTCTGCATATAGATTGATGGGTTTAATCAGCAAATCAGGGAGAGCCCACAGACATCAATCAATGTCAGCCCCGTCCTTTTTCCCTCTGCTTCCTGATTTTCTGCTTAGGTTCTTCAGGAATGGTGGCCACATATGAGGAACGGAGGAGCAACAATTGAAGGGGGGACCAATAACTTATCCGGCACTTTCAGGGACAGAAGATGTGTCCTTTTTCGTCTTGAATCAAGGTGGATGCTCTCGTTTGGTCTGTTGGAACGTGAATCACGGAACGCGGGAGCCGTCAAACAAGCAATCCAAATACTCCACTAATTTGACAGATAGATAGATAGATAGATAGATAGATAGATAGATAGATAGATAGATAGATAGATAGATAGATAGATAGATAGATAGATATTGGTCTCAAGGTGGCTTCAGAATCATATGAACCAATCAAATCACATAATATCTGTTAATATATGATGTACTGTATTTGCATTGGGGATCGCCGGTCCTGCTTTGGAAGCCCCTGACTTCCTGAGGCTTGCCACCTGCCTATAGGTAATATGGTTCCTTCCTGCTCCCCATTATCCTTCACATGGGCTTATATAAACACACTTCTCTGAATCATTCACTGACTGTGCTTCAGGTTTTCCCTCAAAGCAAACGCCCCCCTCCTGAAATTAGATGCAATATTTTCGATCAGCCTCCTCATTGTGCGAAATTGCGACGGCATAGTTTAATAAAGTATCCTTCTCTCTCTTCCTCCCTCTCCCTCTCTCTTGCAATTAGATGCAATAGCCTTCCTATTGCGTAATACTCGCATTGTATAGTCTGTGGATTATCTCTGTCTCCCCCTCTCTCAGTCCTCTCTTTCTCTTTCATGCACGCACTCACTGTCACTCCTGCATTCCTCTCTCACTGCCTCTCTTGCCCTCGCTTGCAATTAGACGCAATAGATGCAGCCTTTTTTGTTATGGAATGCCGGTATTACATATTCCACAGACTCTCTCCTCCTCTGCTGCAATTATATGCAATAGTTTAGAATATTCAGCCCATTGAGCGATGCCACTATTGTCATTGGAGTCTATGGGCTTGACTTTTTTTTTTTGGTTGTGTTTTGTTGCCATAGCAGAGGAATGATGTGGCTTGATATTGTACTGTATAGATGATCTGAACAATGACATTTTAGAAGCAAGCAGAGCAGAGGCATAGATATTTTAATTTAATGGCAGTTTATCATTAATAATATGTGTGAACAGCAGTGTAACATAACAACAGAAAACAAAAATAAGTGATATAAGGAAACTGGGCCAGGGGAAAATGCACAGTCATTGGACTGTATTTCTCTCTCTCTCTCTCTCTCTCTCTCTCTCTCTCTCTCTTCTCCTTGCTCTATTTTCCCTAATAAGGCATGGTACCTTGGAGCCAAATCCTGAATTTTCCTGGATCCAGATACCAGGGCTTCGCCCCCACCTGTACTGTACATCGCCCATGTAGGGCCCCCAGCTCCCACCG
The DNA here is from genome assembly GCF_048594095.1 of Paramormyrops kingsleyae. Lineage (NCBI taxonomy): Eukaryota > Metazoa > Chordata > Actinopteri > Osteoglossiformes > Mormyridae > Paramormyrops > Paramormyrops kingsleyae. The sequence goes on from NC_132815.1 coordinate 18,477,624, forward strand.
GATTTGTCACACACACTCTCGCGCCCCTAATTGAATGGCGACGGCATTGCCGCAGGCCACTGAATGGGGGGCTTAAACCCCCATGGGTAATCTTCCTACCCGCTCTCCTTATGTGCCCAGCCCTGTAATCTCCTCTGTGGTCACTGCCGGTTCAAATCCCAGCCGATTACATGTGTCTATTCGTCACACACTCGTGGTTTCGCACGGAGCCTCACAGACCCTGCCGCTTTGGCCATGAACCGGACCGAGAAACGTTTCTGAAATGCTGCCGCCGTATGGCAAGAGCCGGCGCATTTCCGCAGCTCTGAAAACAAACCCACACACTCAGGGAAGCAGATTTTTGTTAAGATGCATAGTCTAAAATGGACGACTAAATCAACACTTTTTACTGTGCAAATGAATGCTGACACGTCAAATACAGTGTAAATCCAGCTTAAGCCAGTCTTTGGTTATCATTTTGCATTTTTTATTTCTGTAATTTTTAAAATTATCCTATTGTGTTATTTACTTATTATTTTTTTATATGCATACTCGCTGTTTCTTACTCAGACAATAAAATTCATCCTTTAAACTGTCAGGGTGTGACGGCGATGCACGTTTCCACCTGGGTTCAGGACGCCCAAAGCATTTATTGCAACCTGCAGGCCACACCTGTATCATTGTCATATTGTTTGTTTCCTGCTTGTTCCTGCAGCACCACATGGGTTAAGACCCTCCCAGTGGGTCCATTATGACCTCACAATGTGCCTGCTAAGGACATGCAGGGGGGTCTAACCAGTGGGTCCATTATGACCTCACAAAACACCCTCTTTGTCATGCCACTATACCGCAGCTTGTGCTACATGAGAGCCAGTGGCAAATATGCATATTTCATTAAAGCTGCTGTACTCATTTCAACTCATTACTCCATTATGTTCTTACTAAAGTTTCAAAATGAATCAAGCCCTCTTCTGATCTATTGTAGTGATTTAGCCTTGCTAAAGATGAAAAATCCGAAGCATTAAAGGGTATATCTCCCTCACTTGTTTATAAAGAGAGCTTTTTGATATGTATGACTGCAAAATATGTGCCATTAGCTTAAAATGTTCTATTGTTTTAAAGACAAAAAATAGGTTTCCTGACATTCTGGAGCTTTTTTCCAGCTCATGGGAGTTTAACTTGTACAAAAATGTTTTGAGGGCAGAACAAAGAATGATTGATTCAGAGAGATAACCAATCAGATTGTAGAGGAGCTGGGTCCAAGCAAGAAGAGGATGTGGGGCCAAGACATCTGATTGGTTGGTCCCGTCTCCTCCAGCTGCTTGGACCCACCTTCTCTACAATCTGATCGGTTATCGCTCTCAATCGTTTTTTCCCTCTGCCTACATTTTGTGTAAGTAAAACTGTCATGAGCCTTTTTCCAGTATGAAGGTTCTTCGTTGAGGATCCACGTTCCTTGTTTCTGGAGCAGAGGCCGAGCATCATGACAAACGAGCCACTTCCTGTCCTCTGTTTTAATTCAGCTTGAATGGTGTCAAAAATGCTGGGGGCAAAACATCCTGTAAGTGAGAAGCGGGGCGGTGAAACATATAGAAATGGAAACATTTAAATATGACTGAAGGAGTTGGTCCAGGGCTGTGGGTTTGAAGCCCTCCCACAAACATGCTAAAATATGAAGCTAGATAAACTGATGCCTTTGAATTGCTCATACTACTGTATGCTATTTCTGTAACCCTGCATTGAGTAAGTGGGAGGGTCACACTGTGACGTTTACAGACATACACATGCGTGTTGACAAAGAGCAGGCACAGTGTTGTGCGGTCATATGATTTGTAAAATAATCCCTGAATATACAGACCAATCTTTGGTTTTTAAAAATCTGCATATATATCCTTGTTAATTCCTGGTTCAGCTGGCAGAAGGCTACACTGCGAGGCAGGCTGCTTCCAGGCTCGAAGTTTCTGAAACAGCAGTGCACAAGAACCAGGTGAAATAGGAGACACTAGCAATATGTAAAAGCCAGCCAGGCAAAGGGCAGAAGCAACTTCTACTAATGCCAGAGATGACTGTCAACTTATCCAGCAGTGCCTCATAAATCAGAGGATGACCTCAAGTGACCTTCAAAAGGAATGGGAAACATTAAGTGGTGTGAAATCCACTGCTAGGACAATTCGTAATAGGCCTTAGTCGAAGCAGGACCCATAAAACAAGGAAGAAGCCCTTCATCAATGAGAAGTAGGAAAGAGCCAGGCTGGAGTACCGTACATATCAAAAAACCGGGAAATGAGTGAAACAAAAATTTTTGCTGTGGTCTCTTAATTTTCTTCAGAGCTGTACGTGTGGTGTTTGTCTATATGTCCTGTTTTGTTTATTCATTGAGGGTGGGGTAATGAGTTATATTCCATCATCTGTACCCCCCAGCTGTAAATTCAAATAGATTTAGTTGTTTGTTTGCTTGCTTTTCCTCATAGGTTTGATACCTATATTGTCCTATTCACCTTTGTCTATGCCACTACTTTACTGTTAGAACTTGTCTATTTTTATTTCTAGGAACATATTTAGACTTAAATCTACAGTGCAGTTAGCTAGGTGTCAGGAGTCTCGGTGGGGCTCCCTCGTTGGCGATCAAATGTGTGTTTGTGTTGTGTTACGTCAGTCTCTCAGCATGCGGTAATATGAAGGCGTCGTTTTCTTTCCCGAAAGCGACCACTGGACCATCAATCGTCCCACACGGAGGCCCACGACATCGCAAAACAACGCTGACCATCTGTGACTTTTTCGTCTTGATTTTTATCATTTCACATACAATCGTACAACTGAACATATGGCAGCTTGTGAAATGAATCTGAATATTCGACGCATCTGTGTGTACGTCATTTATTCATTTATTAATATAGGAAGCTAAACTCACAGCCCGGTGTCGTCCACTCACAGACGTTTTGGCAAATGGTGAAAAGGGCATCATTACATCAGGCTAACAAGGAAGCCATAAATCTGCGTTAATGACAAGACATAAAGATTCCCATCGTGAATACCACACAAAACTGCAACAACTACTATTATGACTGGGAATTAAACAGCAAGACTGTGGTATTTTGATGGAAGTCTACGGAAACAGCTCCCACTCTGAGACGTGTTGTTATCCCATCTATGACCCTGTAAGGGGTTATGTAGGATGGATGGATAGACGGATGGAAGTATGTTATTTAATTGGTTCAGACAAACATGCACATTAAAATACATTAAATGCATCAATTTCACCTTGACCCAACAGATTCAAGGTCAAAGTTCAGAGATCATGAATTTAAAAGCCAAAAAAATGAAACATCATGCAAAGAGCTAACTAACTGCCCCCCCCCCCCCAAAAAAAAACAAAAAACTTTACTTTACACCTGCCTTTTGTTTATAAAGTGTTGAACTATAGTTATTGGGGTGTGGTTACCCCCTGGATTTAACAGTCAGGTGAGTGTATCTTCCATTATAATGAACCAAGTTATCTTCATTTATTGCATTAAAATTGGCAGTGCTGTGTAGTTCTTTTATTGATCTCATTCACACAACATTGCAGTTGATTTGTAGAATTACTTCTGCCTGCAGAAAGAAATATAGGCCCAACACATTATTTGTGGCACGTGGTTCTGTGGGTTGGGAGACTTTGCCTCTGTGTAGAATGTGGCTGATTTCTGTCAGAGTAACCAGGCCACTGTTGGGCTCTTCAGCAAGGGGAGTAGCTCTGAAAAAGGCTCCAGGGGTGCTGGAAGAACGGCTGACCCTGCAGTCAGACCCAAAGCTTTGCTCTCACCTGCAAGATGGGATATGCAAAGAATGAAATAATGACGATCCAGACATCCTACATCCTGTTCATAAAGCATCTAACTATAAACGAGACATTCATGGCTGTTCTTCTGGCAGCCGAGAACTAGCTCATCTGGGTAATTACCAGTGGCTAGCATGCTAACGGGGACCAGAACTCCCCGTGCTGCGTATTAAAGGGCCGGACGCGAGCACTCACTGTTCCTTCGCATCATGTTCCCCAGCTAAATGCTACACCTTTCCAGTTTATGAAACAGTAAACTGCTCCTCCCCTCAGGTTAACAGCTTTGCCTTGTTATTATCTGCTGTTTCTAGACACCACTTGGTACCATTTCCGACTGACTGCTGCCAGTATTTTGGGGTTTTTACCACTATAATGTATCATCATGCAGCCACTGAGACCTTCAGCAGAATCAAGGTCCAACAGCATCACCCCTTTCCCAGGCCTTCATGATCTAATCACACAAAATCAATCACCAAAGTGGACCTCTATATGAGTGAACAAGGTGCATGCTGATTGGCTATGTTCCACAATCTCTACATGACATGCTCCTTCAAGGCTGAAGGCCAAACAATGATGGACAGAACAGCTGTAGGAAACCACGTGAGATTTTGGGGCAGTTCTCTGGTCTTATCTAATATCTATTAACGTTAAGTCAACGTCAAGGTAAGATGCATCCTCAAAGGTCAGGTCAGGACAGGTAAACATGAGTGTTGTGATTTCTTGGACACCTAGTTTATCGAGCCCCACTGAGAAGTGGGAGCATCTCGTCACATGAAAAAGTAACTTGCCCTGCGAATTAACAGGCCATGCACGTGTCAGAGGAAGCTGGCGAGTCTCCCAGTGCCAGGAGTATATTTAGAAGGTGTTAATTGTTGCAATGGTTCTATCCGGAGTGATTATCGGACCCCGTCCCCCCCCCCCCTCTCCAAGCCAACGTGTACCCTCACCTGTGATTCCTGCGCCATGCCTACAGGGGCAGTGCCACACTCTCAGTGTTTATCGTCAACAATTAAACAATTCCACACATGGTACGACTGTATATCAGCACCGGAGGTATCGGCACTGCGTGTACTTCACTGGAAAACCGGCGAATGAAGAGACCGCAAGCCAGTTTAGCAGTGCAGAGCAGCTCAGGCTCAAAAACAGAGAGCTAAAAAGGAGACTGATGATGTGATTTCAAATCGCGACAGGTTTAGCGCATAGCAGGATCAGACCAACCTTTGACTACCCACCCCCCGCCCCCCCGCCCCGTCCCCTTGTGAACTCTGTCTGTACAAAAATTCCAGATTCAATCAACCTCAAAACATCCCTGCAATGATGTACAGAAGGGAATTTGACTAGGCCATGCTAAACTTTAAAATGCGAATATCTCATAGAATAATGTAGCTATTTTGGTATAAGTCAATTAAACAAAAAGGAAACTGATTACACAAGTTAGTCAGGCTTGTTTCTGTCAAAATATTAAGTGATGCATGGGCTTTTAGATATGCTTGTGAATACACACACACACACACACACACATTTGTATATATCCATCAATCTTCTAACCGCTTATATAGGGCTTGAAGCATATATACAGTACACACATACATGCATTCATATATAAGTAAACTAATAAATACACTGCCTGACAAGACTGACAGCACAGTTAAAATATGGAAGACCTTTCATGCTGGAACGTTTCAGGGAAAGAAAAACAGACCAATGGGACAACCAAAGGCAGGCTGATTGTGTCAAAGAAGAAGGAAATTGATGGTTTTTGAATTCGGAAACAAAAGCCAAAGTCCTCTTGACAAGCCCCCAGAGATGAAGACACGTCATGTCCTGAATATTTCAGAACTCCATCCGTGTCAGAGATGATTGCTCACAGACACCCTACTGCTCACCATTACTGAATATGAAAATTAAGGGTTAGCGCCCCATTTATTTACTCTCTTTATTGTTTTAAAGCAAGGTTGGTCACTAAGTCTGAGGCATTATTCATTTAGCCGCACCATGCAAAATTGCATCAGTCCATCTCACACAGACCCAATCGTACTGTAATACCAAAGAAAAACGGCGTCTTACCGCATGGCTGCATTTCACAATCTACAAATCAGTACTTGGACTTCCCTAAATGCAAAACTGTATTGTTTATTTGTTGTGTTTTTTTCCTCACAAAAGGAAAGGGGGAAAATAGAAGCTGTTCTCTGTAGACCTCCCATAATTTGTCTGGGTGAAGAAATTCTGCTGGCAATATTCAGTAATGATGGAGCTCTGCTTAAACTGCCTGCATTTTCTTTAGCCCGCGAGTCACACAAAAACAAATAAAAGAAGCTCCATTTGGAAACCTTATTAGCCTTTGAGTCTCAAAGCAATTAAAGCATTACCGCACAACTGGCTCTGCGAGCCGCCGCGAAAACATTTCGCCGGTTTTAACTTAATTGGTGGTCTCTGCGTGCGCGCTCTCGCCGCCGCTGCTGGCACTCGTTCCCGCGATATTTATTTATTTACCCTTTATTTCATCGGCGTCAGGCGGCATCCGACCCCTTTGTATAGATAAGGAATGGCTTTAATATGGCTCCGTTTTGTTTCGTGAGTTTGCTGAGCGGGATCATGCGTCCTGCTTGGCAGCTGTAACTTGGACTTAGCGGAGGAATGGGACGCCCTGGCTCCCCGTGCGCGCGCCCCCCAAATCACGCCTTGGTGGGTTACAAAGGACTAAACGCGCCTAATAGCCCTATACTTATTATACACTGTAGCTACTGCCAAAGTAGATTATTTCATTTATGGAGACGATTGAGGTTTTACTGTCCCATTTCCCCTTAAATATCTTTTGTTCAAATCTATTTTAAAAATGGCAATAAATGCACTGGCCTCATTCACACGTTTTGGTGTATTTTAAAATAAGAATTATTTTAAATATATCATTCTCCTGGTAATAGATACTAACTAAATTTCTGCTACACGTATCATATTTATTATTGATTATTCATTTTTTCAATTTGTTATTTTTTATTTCTAAATAGGTTTATTTACCTAGTCTTTTCCCTTTTATTGCGGCCATGGATTCCCAAAGAGAAATAATTCGTTCACATAAATACCTGACATGATGTAAGAAATTAAAGTTATCACTACTGTCAAGTAGTTTCACTGCTTAATTTAACCTGTCATTCAATAAATATTAAACATTTTTTTTTAATTATTTTAATTTTTATTAGGTGATGAGGGGGCTGAAGAACAAGTGATATTTGAGTTATTATATTGGCCTGACAGTCAGATCAGACAAAGGAACATTTGCACAGTTTGTAAGGATTGAGAAGCATGGTGTGGAACTCAGTGTGCTTGACAGAGATCTAGTATTGTCCACATTGTCTGCTTCGAGGTGCGAGGGGCTCCCAAAGCGTCTATCCACAATCAGGTGTGCCCTGCACTCCTTGTGTGATCTCTTACGGCACAGGCGCTGAGGCTGAGTTCCGTAGAGGGCACCTCCGCATGACATGCCCAACGACGTCTAGAGACTGATGAAGCCGGAGCGCTGAGTAACTGGCGATGCAAGTAGCAGTGACAGTTTGCAGACAGGGTCAGCGTGCAGGAAGGACACTCTCAACACATTTTAGTAGGATCTTATACAGCATGAGGTATTCAGCATCCTCACCCCCACAGGTGCAATTATATTGTACATTTACAGCAGCTTTATGTTCCCGTCCTCACGGGTCTATGCCATAAATATATCCTCTGTCATCTATCTATCTATCTATCTATCTATCTATCTATCCTATATTCATTCATACGATATTTATTTATAATAAATACAGTTACAGATATTTATGGTCTAGTATGCCAGTCATAGGCTGGGCATCCCTCTGAATGCTTATGAATGTCTCTTTCCATTTATACAATGCAGTATAAAATGTGGGTGCAAACAAACACACATAGAGTACATGATTAAACAGCATGCTACCCCTGTGAGTAGAAATGCTGTTTTTTTTTTATTCTGAATATTTTAGCATAAACATGTTTGTTTCATTATTCCTTTATTTAAGGCCTATATGCTGTAAGTGCCTGTTTTTTTGTAGTTGACTCTGCTCGCTTTCATCCTCAAAATATGGTAATTCTCTTTGCATTTCAAACAAATCATTCTGGTTGTGTCAATCCACAGCGTTAACCTTCAGCTTTGGGGGGTTGGGGGGGCAATTTAGTTCTGCCAGAATTATTTGACAGAAAGTTTCCGCAGTAGGCAGCAAGTAGTTGATTATTCCCATCGCAGAGAAATGAGAACGAATTACCATCTGAGTGGGAAATCATAATTCCACTTCTTTGCTTTTCCCTAAAAGATAACAAATTGGAATTATTTGATAGATGTAACACATGCTTTTTCTCCAGTGTGTGGGTGTGTTCCTAGGTGCCCCATACCAGTATAAAATCACACCTAGGCTTGCTCCGAAAGATATTTTGTAGTCATGCTAAATCATGTATTATACTGTATTTGTCTTGTGTTGCCTTTGTAAGAGAGTGCTGCACTATAAACAGTATTTTTGTACATATACACGCCTAGCTAGTACTGGGTAGGACCCACTTTATTAGGGGCACCTAGCTAGTACCGGGTAGGACCCACTTTATTAGGGACACCTAGCTAGTACTGGGTAGGACCCACTTTATTAGGGGCACCTAGCTAGTACTGGGTAGGACCCACTTTATTAGGGACACCTAGCTAGTACTGGGTAGGACCCACTTTATTAGGGACACCTAGCTAGTACTGGGTAGGACCCACTTTATTAGGGACACCTAGCTAGTACTGGGTAGGACCCACTTTATTAGGGACACCTAGCTAGTACTGGGTAGGACCCACTTTATTAGGGACACCTAGCTAGTACTGGGCAGGACCCACTTTATTAGGGACACCTAGCTAGTACTGGGTAGGACCCACTTTATTAGGGACACCTAGCTAGTACTGGGTAGGACTCACTTTATTAGGGACACCTAGCTAGTACTGGGTAGGACCCACTTTATTAGGGGCACCTAGCTAGTACTGGGTAGGACCCACTTTATTAGGGACACCTAGCTACTACTGGGTAGGACCACTTTATTAGGGGCACCTAGCTAGTACTGGGTGGGACCCACTTTATTAGGGACACCTAGCTAGTACTGGGTAGGACCCACTTTATTAGGGACACCTAGCTAGTACTGGGTAGGACCCACTTTATTAGGGACACCTAGCTAGTACTGGGTAGGACCCACTTTATTAGGGGCACCTAGCTAGTACTGGGTAGGACCCACTTTATTAGGGACACCTAGCTAGTACTGGGTAGGACCCACTTTATTAGGGACACCTAGCTAGTACTGGGTAGGACCCACTTTATTAGAGACACCTAGCTAGTACTGGGTAGGACCCACTTTATTAGGGACACCTAGCTAGTACTGGGTAGGACCCACTTTATTAGGGACACCTAGCTAGTACTGGGTAGGACCCACTTTATTAGGGACACCTAGCTAGTACTGGGTAGGACCCACTTTATTAGGGACACCTAGCTAGTACTGGGTAGGACCCACTTTATTAGGGACACCTAGCTAGTACTGGGTAGGACCCACTTTATTAGGGACACCTAGCTAGTACTGGGTAGGACCCACTTTATTAGGGACACCTAGCTAGTACTGGGTAGGACCCACTTTATTAGGGACACCTAGCTAGTACTGGGTAGGACCCACTTTATTAGGGACACCTAGCTAGTACTGGGTAGGACCCACTTTATTAGGGACACCTAGCTAGTACTGGGTAGGACCCACTTTATTAGGGACACCTAGCTAGTACTGGGTAGGACCCACTTTATTAGGGACACCTAGCTAGTACTGGGTAGGACCCACTTTATTAGAGACACCTAGATAGTACCGGGTAGGATTCAGTTTATTAGGTATACCTGGGTAGTACCAAGTAATACCTGTTTTTATTAGGTTCACCCCGGTAGTACCAGGTAAGACCCACCTAGCTAGGAGCAGGTAGGACAGCTGTTGTCCTCCACTTCTCCAACCTTCTCCCTGATCTGCATGATGTCTGTATTCAGCTACAGCCTCATGGTTTGCTGTTTGGAGCTCAATGGATCAAAGTACCAAATAAACTGCCCACTGATTTGACATTTACACGAGTATGTGAATCAAGATAAAAATGTACAAGGATTGAGATTTAGTATTTAAATATTTTTTTCTACACTGAGGTGCAAGGAAAAAAAATGCAACTAATTGTTGGGTGTGGCTATAAAAAATGTTTGATTTTTTTCTAGAGTAGGGTTAGGGGTTATTATACAGTAATTTAGTTTAAACCAAAGAAGATGTGTGCAGGTTATTGGTCAATTATTTAGTGTTTGTCATTCCAATACGTGTAACTAACCTGTTTTCAATATTCTGTGTTCACTATATGAATATGAAATACAATAAAATAACTTTTTATTGATCCACAACTATTTGTAGAATTTCAGATTCTTTCTGTAATACACAAGTATTGCTCAGGTATTTCTTTTATCCAGTGGAATTTATACAACTGAAAAAAAATGAGGCATTGAAGTACAGTCCTCAAAGGTACAAGAGCACAACCCCTGCTGGATGCTGGAGGCCATCCCACTGGATGGCCCCAGTCCAGACCTGCAGCTCCACACTGAACGTACTGTAACAGTAAACTGCAGATATCAGTGACCAGAACATGTACTCATATGGGAAGAAAATCCTTCTGGTGTCTTTACTAATTGAACAGACCTGCAATCTGAACTTTCAAACTAGGCAGATCTAAAAAGGAGCGGGATGGATAGAGAGAAGAGAGGGAGAAAGAGAGAGAGAGAGAGGAAAGGAAAAGCCTCGTTTTTGTCTTGTTACCCTACAGCTGTCTTCGTGTTCCCCTCCCAGGTGGTGTTGTTTTGTTTGTGTACATATTCACTTGTTTGTTTGTCTGTTTGTTTGTCTTGTGTTTTTCTAAGGGGCAAGAGGTAACTGAAATTTGAATTCAGTCTCCGAAATCCAGCCTCCATCTCTCCTCTCCTCCAAGGGTAAATATTTCGTCTTGCATTGCCCTTGTTATTATGGGGCCTCTGATGTCTGACAGCACAGCTGACGGGGCTGAGGGAACCTTGCTCAAAAACCTGACTTGAATTAAATGCAGCTAACCGTTGCTGGGGAGGGGGGGGCATGTGACGAGAGCTGTACTTTAGCCATCCACTTTCGCCACTTCAGTTTCACAGCCGTGTTTTCCCTGTTCCTCCTCTGCCTGGGAAGTGCGGCCCGCCTACGCACCACTCAGTTTGGAACACAGACATGTTGACTAATTCCACCTCTTAAACTCACAAACCCCTCATTCCCCCGAAAGGATACTGAGGTGATTCTGCTTTATTGCTAACTGTCCTCATAAGGACGTGCGCTATGCCAGATGTCTATGCCAAGGATTTTTCTTTTTTACTGTAATAAAGGAGGCTTGTGCCACAAGGGGGTGGTAAGGGCAACTGTCTGATCTCCAGTCCTGGAGTAAGAAAGTGCACATGCAGAAACACAGACTCACAGTCCCACATGAACTCACTCTCTCGCACGTATTTTCACGCATACTCACAAGCACACAGTAGAGTATATTCATAAACTGTAAAACTATAAGATTGTGATCACAAAAACTACATTCATGAACACACATCACTCAATTTTTTAATGGCAAAGTTTCCATTTTCTGATCAGTAGCTCTGTGTTATCACAGTAAGTACCTTTGAAAAATATAATGTGTGCTAAATTAGAGATCAAAAGTTTCATGTTGAAGTTTCCTTCCTTTTCATTTGAGAAAATGAGCAGAGGCATTATCACATCCCGCATGTGCCCCTAACCAAGGACTCAGGACTCAGGTGGCATGGAGCTGAGGGGCAGAACTTGTGAGGCGGGGTCGCAAGATGATGGTTCTGCTGGATTTTCTCTAGGACTTTTCAGATGGGTAATTACTTTGAATTCCCTGTGTTAAAGTCATAATCCATCTTAATCCAATAGTCAAAACAACTCGCATCTCCCTCTAATGAGACTTTAATTCCCCCTCTTTTTGTCAACAGTTTAGTCGCAGGCAGCCTATGTGGCGTGGTGACGATCGAGTCCCCTTGACATATGTGATGTGGCATGGTGATGATCGAGTCCCCCTGACATATGTGATGTGGTGACAATGGAGTCCCCGTGACATTTATGATGTGGCATGGTGACGACTGAGTCCTCCTGACATATATGATGTGGCATGGTGACGATGGAGTCCCCCTGACATATGTGATGTGGTGACGATGGAGTCCCCTTGACATGTGTGATGTGGTGACGATGGAGTCCCCCTGACATATATGATGTGGTGACCTTAGAGTCCCCCTGACATACTGTATATGATGGGGCATGGTGACGATCGAGTCCCCCTTACATATACGATGTGGCATGGTGACGTTCGAGTCCCCCTGACATATGTGATGTGGTGACGACTGAGTCCTCCTGACATATATGACGTGGCATGGTGACGATCGAGTCCCCCTGACATATATGATGTGGCATGGTGACGTTCGAGTCCCCATGACATATATGATGTGGTGTAGCGACGATCGAGTCCCCCTGACATATGTGATGTGGCGTGGTGACGTTCGAGTCCCCTTGACATATATGATGTGGCGTAGTGACGATGGAGTCCCCCTGACATATGTGATGTGGCGTGGTGATGATCAAGTCCCCTTGACATATGTGATGTGGTGACGATGGAGTCCCCCTGACATATATGATGTGGCATGGTGACGATGGAGTCCCCCTGACATATGTGATGTGGCATGGTGACGATGGAGTCCCCCTGACATATATGATGTGACATGGTGACGATGGAGTCCCCATGACATATGTGATGTGGCGTGGTGACGATCGAGTCCCCCTGACATATATGATGTGGCATGGTGACGTTCGAGTCCCCTTGACATATGCAATTCGAGGTGCTGTCCGCTGATCCATGCTGCCATCCCGCTTCCCCCTCTGCCGGTCACACAGCTCGTTGCGGGAGTCAGTGCTCCTCTGAGTCACTCATCATCCCTCAGCTCGCAGTCACCTGCTCCACACATCCCTCTGAGACGCTGTCAGAACAAACCCCTGAGCTGCTCAGATAAATAACGCTAATTACTCTGCCTCTGTGGACCTCCCACCAGATAATACATAGCCATCCCCAATCTGAACAATGGGCCACAGGCTGGACCCAGGATCATTATTTCTGTTACTTGCAGAGCTCCTCTTCATTAGCGTGATAGTGAAAGCCTGAAGCTCTTCACCAGTCTGATAGTGAAAGCCTGCACTTCATTACTAGTGTGATTGTGAAAGCCTGCACCTCTTCACTAGTCCAATAGTGAAAGCCTGTATCTCTTCACTAGTCCGATAGTGAAAGCCTGCACCTCTTCACTAGTGCGATAGTGAAAACCTGTATCTTTAATGTTTAAATGTGAGACAGGGCAACACTCTGTCCAGTACTGTAAAGGACATTGAAAGGACCGAGGCCTTTAAATGAAGCGGGCTTGATGGGCTGCTCTGTAAATTGGTATATATCTGTAATCACCAGAGATAGACCTAGAAATACAGTAGAATGAACTGTGGTGTGTTCTCTGCATTGAGTCATACCTTTTTTTATTAAAGTTGCATTTGTAATAGAATGTAGCTAATGCTTTGCATTACCGCAGATCCTCATATGTCACACAAATATAGTTAAATAGTTTTTGGTAGTTTGCATTTCAGGGGTGTTTAAGAGTTATAACTAGAAGATAAAGATAACTATCATGACACATGATCATTTAATCATTTTGATATTTATTTTCATTTTTAAGCCTCTGGTTTGTAATGGAAAGTGAAACTCATTTTTATTAGTTTAACACGGTGTCTGGTGTGCGTCACGTGTCACGCATTGCATTCAGCTACCTGTGTTAGCTTGAGGACCCAGGCCAGCACCTCAGCACCACACTACCAGGTGCAGCTGGTTTTCGTTCACGCGGGCAGCGTCGTCTGCAGCGCATTACCATTTGGGTGAGGGCGAGCGAGCGAACGAATGTCGCGAGTAAACAGAGACGGAAAAACCGGGCGGCTTCAGGGAGACGTCTTTAAACAGAGAGATGTTATGCAAGCTTTGCTCGCTAAATATATTCTCATGTGTGTGCTTTGGAATTTAGGGAGGGGCGTTGACTTGGTTCCCAACATTTCTGACTGAAGATGGGTCTAACTATGTCAATTTCGTACCTACTCCCAGACCGTTTTTCAGGGTGTGACCTCTGGCATATTCCAGAATTTTCCAGGTGGCGTAATGGCCCTGCCGTGACTCTACGCCAACGGCGACTCCAAAAGAGAACTGCATACTTAGCTCGCGATGCAATATTGATATCCAGTCTCAGTTGCAGGCCCCGAGTTGTTGTCTTAGTAAGCGGATTACCGTTCATCTCAGCCCGCTTTGGCCAGCGTCCAGGTGAGCCGTCTCCCTGCAAGTTCCTTCATGTGGCGGAGAAGCTTGCTCCTCTCCCATGGTAATCAGGATCTAAAGCCCACGTCTTTATTCGTAACACCGACTGAGCTGGTTCCTGTTTCCATCACCTTCCATGTGGTCAGTCCATCATCCGGTCTCAACACGCCCGGCGAATGCTAGTCGACACAACGTTACTGGCTCACATTTATTTATTTATTTGTTTCATCTCTCTCTTTCTCTCTCTCTCTCTCTCTTTCTCTCGCTCTTTTTTTTTTTTTTAAAGAGAAACCGCTTAATGATAAACACGTTTCGCTCAGCCTCCCAACTTCTGTTGCATTTCGTTGCTGGAGCTGTTCTCCTTAGACTTGGCCAGCTAGCATACCCGTGCACCGCACTCTCCGGAATGTTCCGGGAGTCTAAAGGGGGGAGGTGGGGGGGTAATGTACTCCAAATGCGTTGGGGAGGCTTCCTGTGTAATTAAAGCTAAGAGAACGGCATGGCAGCGAGAGCCACCTGCGTCGCTTAGCAGGTCCGAGAGCTGCTTCGTTGTGCCACGTGTTCTCTGGTGGCCATGTGCTGTTTTTCAGAGGCAGTTTTGAAACCACAGAAAAAAGGGATGATGACGCTGTTTGCTGTTATTCAAGGTAGGTTCTCTTTTGGGAGACATGGGCCTTGCTTCCCGAAACCCCAACTCTATGCCAGCGATTGAAGCGGGTGACGGCAATGAGTTAGAGTGTTACACAGACTGCAGTGGAGTATAAAACCGCTCAGTAACCGGCGAATGTGATTCATTTCTAATATCCCAGAATGTCAAACCAGTTTATCACACACCTCGATTAGTGTGTGGCAACAACGGAGTTAGCAGGGAGACACGAGCAGCTGAAATGCTCATGGCAGGAGACCGTCATTTATATAAACAGATGTGTCACCGCATTGCATCTGAACTTTGATTAAGGCATCTGTTAATGTAGAGAAGACCCACAGGTCAGCTATTTGAAGCCCCATCTGCCCACAAGAATACAAAATACGGCCCTCAAAGAGAGCAATGTGGTCTATTTTTTTTATCAAGATTAATTATACACACACACACACAAAATGCTGTCCCCAAATCCCACCAGATATGGGCCAGAATCTGACCCCCCCCCCAAACGCTAATTAACCTGTGACTGGATTAGCGAGGGCAGAAAATAACGGCAGGTGATCAGGCGGGAGAAGGAGCTGACTAAAATAAGTCGCAAATCGATCGCCATGCTCATGCGCTGGATGCACAAACTTCACCGTCTCACTTGATCGCGTCACCTTTAACACAGAAAACATTTTCAGACTTAAGTCCTTCTATATAATTCCCTGCCCATTCCGCTAATTAAAAACACCCACGTATTTCTGCATAAAAAAAAAACTTGTTTTGCTTTTTTCAAACAGTCCCTTGTACCATTAGTGGGTCCACCTACTGACTGCCAGTGACAGTGTGTCTGAGACTTATAAACCATTTTAGGTCTACGTTGTATTTCAGTTCAAGACGGCCACGATGTAGCCTAATGGGATTCCATAAATTAGGGGTGGGCAGCTTTTTGCTTTATGTAAACACTTTCATGATTATTTATTTATTATACATTAATAACACATGTGTTGCCTTCATTCATCTTGTATTTCATTCTACATTAATTTTGTTAACTATTTTATTAACTATTATTTGTTTACATATTAAAAAATGTATATATTAATTTGCAAGTCAGAATATATTAGTGCTCACCTCAAATAGGTAGATGTTAATGGTAACTGCAAAATGGAAAATAAGCACATTATTTGTATAAAGTTTCTCCTGTTGAATTTTGTCGCTGGTGTACGGGGGGGGGGGGGGGGGGGGGGGACGTGTGTGGCCGTAGTATAAATACATTCCTGGTGAAACTGTAACCATGAGAGAGCACACCTGTAACCGTTTTTGTTGGAAGGCTGAACGTCCTTAACACGTTCCTTACATTGTTATTCTTAAAAGAGTTGGTCTCCAGCCAAGAGTGCTCCTCCGATACAGGGGCGAGGAGCTGTTAAGCTGGGGGAAGTGGAGCAGCTGCACCAAAGCCACGAGCGTCGCATGGAAGCACGGCTGCTGCAGGGACGCTCGGCCAACGCCATTGGTCAACCGTTTATCGTGAGCCAGTTTGATGGAGTTAACCGTCGGTGACACATGTCAAAAAGAGCGTCCCACACTTTCACCGGGGACAAAGGTGCCGTCTCCATGATGAAAACATAGCAAAGGTGAAGCCACTTTTTTTTGTCCCTTAAAAGAGCCTTTTGAAGCGCTGCATATTTGCGTACAGAGGGCGGCCTTCCACCGCGACTTTCTCAGATTTTTGTGCAAGCGGCACCTCTGCCCCCCTCCCATTCCACCCCTCTGGGGGCTGTGAGAAGCATGCTGTGTGGGCAGGAATCTCCACCTCGCCGCCGCCGTCGTTCCCACTGTAGCTTGGCCAGATCACTGGAAAAAAAAAGTCTTTTTGAAACCATCGTCTGATGGAGTCTGGGGGGCGGGCAGGCAGGCAGTCGGGTGGGTTTGTGCCTGGGGAGGAGGGCTGGGTCAGCGTACATTTCAACAATCATCAGCTCGTAAATTTGAAGAATAAACACTCCGACAACTCGACGTTCTCGTGTCTGCCGCTTTCTGGACCATGATTGGATGGAGACCTGGGCCGCCATTGTCTTCTCACACACCCCCTCTCCCCCATCCCTACTCCGCCTCATCCACATACCTGCGACCTTCCTACCTCAGGGCACCCACCGCTGATTTACAAGCGACGTTGACGCGGGTCGGCATGTAAATCTCGCACCTTTGTGACAGCCTTTCTCTGCTCTACATCCACCAAAGACATTTTTGTTTTCGAGTGCTTGTGGACTGCGGCCAGGGAAAGTGGCGAGGGAGGGGGGTGATCTTCAGGTTTTAGAGTGATTTGTGCGTGCCTGCAAGCTTGGGAGGTGACAAGCCATGGGCTGGGTGTTTCGTCTCACGTTCACACGCCTGTTTTGTCTCCGTCCGTCATGGTCTCGCTGAGCGCCATGCCGTCATTGCCCTTGTTCGTCAGGGACCTCCGCTGGGTTCTTCTGACCTCTGATGAAGAATAAACTGAAGACCCAACTTCTCCTGCCCCATTTCAGGTTGACGGGGCTATAGAGCAAAGATACGGAGAAGGAAAAGTCCTCCCTCTCTGCCCCACAATGCAATAGTTCATGGCGCCTCAGCTCTGGAAGTGTGGCCAGTTTTTGCCTAGCTTTTCTCAGCCGCAGAAGGGCAGAGACTCCAGAGTCATAGCAAACCTGACACTCACCGCTAGAATGACTCCCATGAAATTGAACAGGACGGTCATCGTAAAGACGTGCGATTCAGCATGTGGCTTGGGCACTGAGACTTTCTTTTCCTTCTTTCCAGTTTCCTTTTCGTCGTGTAGCCATGAGGGTTTGGTTTCAAGCAATATCGCTCGCTATTAATTTATGAGTGAGACACAAAGTGGAGCATTTTGGATTCGCTCGAATTACAGCTTTTGCTGGTGTCACTCGCAGTTTAATAACAGGCTACGCTGTTTCTGCCACTGAGGCCGACCTGGTTGGGAGAGGATGATCAGAGACTTTCCGGGCCTGAAGTCACACAGCCCAAAAGTCCAGCCAGCACTGGCTGCACCATCACCCACTTCCTGTAATCATCCCCATGGTGCATAGGTGGTTAAAATGTCCCTGTTATTCATTTTATTTTGGGGGAGTCAATATGAATGAAACCTGTTAACTACTTACCTACCTCTCTTCTTTTTTGGAATAAGAGGTTTATTCACCTAAAGAGATTTAGGTTACTGTGACCCTTTGCTGGCAGGAATGGAATTAAATCTGAATTTTAGCGGCTGCTGAATCCCGTCCTGTTGAAATTAACTGGGTCTTTTAGATCATTGACTGGTTTTCTTTTTTTTTATATAATTTTTCTTTGTGCCGCATCAAAAAGAAAAAAAAAATGATAGAATGACAAAGAATTTCCCAGAAATTATGTGACTTGGTTAACAAAGTCCAGAATGACATGGCATGTATGATTTATATAATTTTGGTAATTTTTACAGCAATCATGTCATTTCCTGCATATTACTGGGTGAAAAATAACTTCTTAGGACACCAATCCATCCATCCATCATCTAACTGCTTATCTAAGTCTGGCAGTATAAGGCACAAGACTGGAGTAGACCACACACTGAATGCACAACTTATGCATCTGGAGGACACTCTATCCGAAGAATGAGGAAGGACAAGGCTGACCGGTTGTGGTTGGTCATGGCAGGGCAACTTTGGCGAGCTTTTAGGCTCCTTGGCATTGACCATTTCACCCCGGAAAACCCTGCCGATGTGCTCATCATAAGGATCCCAAATCCATTGCTCACTTCCACTTAAAGAACACTGAAAAAGCTGCATTTACCTGTTAACCCACAGTGCTGTAGTCCACGGTCCTGCTGAATATCAATGGTGGTTAATTAAGAGGAGATTTGAATGGGTGATACGTCAGTGCTGAAAACTCGCTCAGCTATGGACATTTCACGGTCAGGACTGAGGCTGAAATGTTTTCATAAAGTTCTCGAAGACCAACCCAGCCAATGTCCTAAGTTCTTAAGATAGCTGGCCTTCTGAATTCTAAGAGTTCTAAAAGTACAGCCCTGCTATCTATTGGACAGACTTTTAGTGTGATCCATTCTTTGCACAGGATTATAATACACAATGGCAGACACCAAGAGCATACGTTATAACCTGAAGTCCTTTAATTAACCATCCAAAATCCTGTACAAACACTCACAGTGTTTGCATGTCCGCTGTCCTTCCCACCTCTATGTTTCTATCCTCATCCCTTTTCATAGTTCACTGTAACACACCTTGTGAAACAATCATTTTTATCCTACTAATATTACTTTTTTGCACATTGTTTTCTATGGGGTAATTATTCCGACTATGCTCTCTGGGAACGTATGCCAGGTCATTTCAGTCCCTGTAGCACTTCTGTCTTGCGGATACCAAGGTGTGGTGCTTCTCCGGATTCGGAGCTGCTCCGACACGCTCTCAGGTTTGGGACAGGGCTGTTACTGATAAAATAGGTGAAATGTCAACGGCAGAGTTTCTCTTCCCTTGGGACAGAGCCGACATATGATGCCAAATATATAAATGAATAAATATCTTCTGTTTCACATGGCTGCATACTTATGATTTCCATGTCTACCTCTGTCATTTCCCTGAAAAGGCATGCGCATGTTTAGTTTTTCTTCCTCAGTGATCTATGGTATGGTCAAGGTCATTCTCAAGTTGTCACAGCAGACCTCCACAGACATGTCTGTTGCCATAGAGATTGCCTTTTGACATCAGTCAATAAAGAGGCTTTGTATGCATGACTGAGCAATGAAGCTTCTGGTCAGCCTGGGTATGGTTTTGTTACCGTATCCTTCCGATTGGGCCAAATGATACGACAACATTCCAAAGTACAAAGATCTCCCTCAATCAATTTGTGCTTTGTTTTTGCTTGCATTTTTAATTATTATTCTATAAAAAATATATATTTAAAATCATACTAGAAAAAAACTCGGAGATAAATGTAAATAAAAATAATATTACTAATAATAATTTTGCAGCAAGAATGAAGAGCGATGAATCCCTTGCCCTGAGAGGATGAGGCTTACAGAGGACACAATTTTCATTATGAATTAGTCAGAGATATTATCAATGAGCCTGGTGGTGGTCTGGATGTCCCCCTGCCTTGGACCTTGTGGTTTTTGAGAAATGGTCTATGTTCACTAATGACTTGAGAAGATGGATAGATGGATGGATGGATGGATGGATCCTAACTCCTACAACTCTTACGACGATGCAAGGGTTTTATTTGTCACATGCAAGGTGTACAGTCAGACCACGACCTGCTGTGAAATGCAAGGTGATCAGTATTTGGACAAAGTGACCAGGACAGCAACTAAATACTGCAGTGTGATCTTGAGAACAAGAAAAACGTATTTAAACATGGATGATTGCCTGCATGAATGGACGGATGGACATTATGGGCACTGTGATCATACTATAATATAAAAACAGTAACGGCGTCACGTTCAAGCTTTTCACATTCGCGGTTTCGATTATTCGCAACTAGACCATGAACGGGAACGGGTTTTGCAAAAAGATCACAGAAACTCTCAAACGAAGCGCAGGCAAAAACAATACTGAACATAATTTGGATCACATAAAATTATGTAATATATAAACATTAGTCGTACATAACATTTCTTAGAGTAAGTGCACACTTTATCTATAGTATTAAAGGTCTTGGCCATTGCGCATTGCTCATCTTTGGCTTGTCCCCCAGCCACACTCACGTGCTTAGCCCTCCCTCTCACTGTGGAATCTTGCATTCCTCGCATTAACTTGTAAACTTTCCAGTGTTGTTAATTTAGCATTTTTTTTTTTTTAATTTAGCATTTTTATATAATGAGTCCAAAACATGGTACTCCCAATGCGTACAGTAGTAACTTTGTACATAATCCAGGTGGTTATTATATTATATTGATAGGAAATAACGTGCAAAGTGTACAGTAGAGTACTGTTTGTTTAGAAATTGGTAATAAATAGACTTTTTATGTTGAGGTTAGGGGGGCCCTGGTATTATTTGCGAATTGTCACATTGGCGTGGATCTGCTCCCCATAGCCCTCACTAATGTGAAGGGGTTACTGTGTTATATTTATATAGGTGTGACTTTGTGTGAGTCTGTGTTCCACTACGACCTGACATTCCTAGGGCTTCCTGTAATGGACTTCATAGTTCTGTATTTCCACAAATTGCTAATAGCTTTTGTAGAAAATTAATACAAATGTTGTTGCTAGTTCAGGTTAAACAAAACGTTTGTTTTACCATGCTTTTTGCCCATTTTATTCTTACGGTAACATTGTTCTCCTTTTTCATTTGTGTGTCACAAAATGTAATTTAAGCTAGTTTGGCAGGGTGAAATACCTTTTAAAAGAGTCCCTGACCAGTGCTTACTAAGCATACGGATCTTGACAAAAGACGTGTGTTACTAGTAATGCAAACAACAACAGTGAAAATAATGACTGATATTCTGCATCTTTCATCAAGGTTTCTTACATAACGAATCACAGACAGAGCCAAATCCTTGGGGCTGAGGCCTTTGTTCAGACATTTACTTGTCCAAACACGACCTTTCGGGGGTCGACCACGCCCCTGGGACCCTCTCCGATTCCCGGCTCTCCACAGGGATGTACCACTCCCACAAAACGGGCGTGAACTTCAGCGTGGACTTGATCAACCCCCCCCCTCCCCCACCACCACAGCAGCGGACTGAACATTCCAATGGAGGGGTGGAGACACTGTACAGGTGCTTCAGGGCATTTCATTGGTGGAGAGGGAGGTAGCAGAGCCAAGTGTACATGTGACAAAAGCATGGACATTCTTACATTTCTTTCAATTGTATTTTTATTTATGTGTATAATAGTACAGCTTCCCTTTTACTTCGATCTTCCACCAGAATTTTTTTCTTTGTATTACTTTGTAAAAGTGCAGGATCCTGATGTGTCCTTTATTGTGATTATTATTATCCATAGACATATCATTGCTATTCCTGTGTCCCTGGTCTGTTCTGCGGTTTAAACAGCATGCATACTGTCTGCCATTCGGGGTGAAGAATGCGCCTGTATGTGGGGGAGGCAGGCGGGGGGGGGGGGGTGTGTTTTAGCAGGAGATTGTGTGGCAGCTGGTAAAACTTGGGGCAGGAATCCAGTTGCTGAAAATTACTGCTAGGATTTAATGGCAGTGCGGAGCATGAGTTTACCTGGAGCACGTAATTCGGTTGGGGTAATCTGAAACGCAGGCGCCCATCTCTGTGCCAGCACTGGGTGTCGAAGTGCGCGTTCTAGGACGCCGCGTACAAGTCCGCAAATTACCCAGAAGGTGGTCAACTCGAGGAGAACAAAAAGACTTCTATGTGGCATGACATCTCCACCGTGTAAGCGAAGTGTGTCAGGGAAGTAGCTTATCGACACAGTCAGGTGCACAGAGACACCACGTGGCAGCTTTTCATCAGGAAAATAATAATATTTTCCATAGATAATCCAGCATGTAATTAAAACTGCACAGTACATTTCTGGGACAACCTTCCCCTCTCTTCAGGACATCTATACTGTAGGGTCATCAAGAGAGCCTACAACATAATTAAAGACAATACACACCCCCAACACATCGTGTTCACACTGCTCCCCTCAGGAAGACGCTACAGGAGCATAAAGTCACACACCACAAGACTGACGAAAAGTTTTTTTCCCTCAGGCAATCAGACTCTTGAACAATGCTAAAAGCTCAAATTAATCTGACCCCATATTCATATCCAACTCTTACTGTATGTCATTTAGCACTGTACACTTTATCGAGTGATTCTGATTCTTATACAGTATTTTTATGATTTTTAAAATTTATTCTATTCTATATCTTTTTCAAAGGGTGAGCAAGCAAATTAAGAATTCCATTACATGGTTCTAACGTGTACATGTTTTTTACTGTGTATATGACAATAAATTTCTTGATCTTAATATTTAAGTGTGCTGCTTCATGTTTTACATTTTAGCTAAATATATTTGTCATAGGATAAAAAGGGATGCATTGGAGCATTATGGAGGTTTCTTTATTGGACATGGAACTTACTATGCGGTGGATCTCCTTGGGACTTGGTGCTATTATAATGTCAGAGAGAAGCTAGGACCCTTGAGAAGAGCCCTGTCACCATGACGATGGCTGCTGAACCTTTCCGTTCCTCACTCCCAAAACCCAGGAAGGCCATAATTACATAATAAGCTGCCAAAGGGATGGTGTGTAAATAAATACATAATTACAGTTTAAAGGCCTCTCACTTTTACAATTGTTGTTTTCATTTAGCGTTGTGCCTTGAAAATGAGTTTCTCGTCAATAGGTATGTCAGATTAATACTGTAATTGTGTTCAGTTGCATCTGAAGGAGTTCCAGGAGAAAGAGCGCTAGTCATGCATTATTTTTCATTGTTTATCAGATATTTTTATTCAAAGAAATTTGCACAGCTTACAGTTTTGCAGCCGTTGATGTTGCATGTCAATATTACTGAATTAATATAAGGTGCATTTCTTAAGGACCGAAGGACTGCATTTTGGTTCTTTGCCCAATAACGGAAAAAAAAATACATAAATGAATAAATAAATAAGAGCAGCAACAACAACAACATCAGTAATATAATAATAATAATCATCATCATAATAATAACCACAAAAACAACAGCAACAAAATAATAATAATAATAGCACAGTTTTCACTTTTAATCACTAAAATCACTAAAGATTTGTGACCTCTTGATACAGAGGGATAACATCCCCATCAAGCAACCCAAATCTGGTTAGGGGTTCCAATCAATATGGCTTCTGTTTTGTCACTGATGAGCATGAGGAAATTACGACTCATCTGACACTGGATCTCATCCAAGCTGTTTAGCTTCTCAGTGACAGTGTAGTCATTAGGTTGGGTGTTAATGTACATCTGCATCTCTGTGAAAATTGAAACCCCAATGATAGATTATCTGGCCCAAAGGGATAAATGATTAAGGGTCCCAATACTGACCCTTGGGGGACACCATGGCATATCTGACCTAATTTCTACAGTCAAAACAAACTTGTCTATTAGAGATATCAGGGGAAAACCATTTTAGAGCAATATCTGGTAGACCAGTGTAATCCTTTAATCTTCACAAGAGTTTATGATCTACTCTGTCAGTGGCTGCTGAGGAACAGAGACACATGAGGATTGTAGGAGTTAGCAGCCATTAGCCAGCGATTGGTAATTTTCACAAGGATGGTATCTGTACTGTGTAATGGTATAAACCTGATTGAAATGATAGGGGATAATTATTATTTTTTTTGGTGATCAGTGGTCATTGTCAACACACCACAGCACACAGTGTGCAACAACAAAATGTGTCCTCTGCATTTAACCCATATGTGACTTTCGTGACATAGCAGGGGGCAGCTAATTCAGCGCCCGGGGAGCAGTGCTTGGCAACAGTACCTTGCTCAGGGTACCTCAGTGGTGCCTTGCTGGTCGAGGATTTGAACCTGCAATCTTTCAATTACAAGTGCGCTTCCTTAAACATCAAGCCACCACTGCCCATTTATGGGAGCTCGTGTGAGGCAGTAACTGATCAGCAACCAATAAAAGGGATTTTAGAGATCGGGTAGTAACCAGAGAATAAGTTGTGATTAAGATTTGGGTTCTTCAATAATAAAGTGCCAGTAGTTTGTTTGAACAGGGATGGGATTTGATGCACAAAAGTCAGATCTAAAAATACAGGGTTTGATTTAAGAGCATGATATATAGCCAGCAAATGAAGATATTACCTGTTACTCTCAGGCTAAAGCACTAAAATGTCTCAGTAACAGGAAGAGACAACCCAGATGGAGGAAAGTTTGGAAACTCTCAGCAGAGCACAGCGAGTCTGCCTCCTGGACCATGAATATGGGCTTTTTCAAAGCATTTGTATCCAGCTGGTGTAGCCTCATTAAGAGAAAAGTAATCAGTTTATCTGTGCCAGATTTCCGTTAAAAATACCAGATCAGGGTTGTTATCCATTATAAAATTGCAAAGTAAAAGAGATTTGTTCATCAGAGACCGAAGAAAAGAAACGGTTTTACCAGAGAAATTGCTGAAGATTTTATCTTCTCGAGGGAGCACCTCTCGGTTAGCAGTAAACCTGCAGCACGCCGACTGGATTGGCTTGATTTGCACTAAGTCCCCACTTGGCTTGAAGTTGAAACCCTGTTTAGATCCTTGGTAAGAATGTTTCATTTTCTCTGAGTTTCCATTTCCATGTAAAAGATTAATGGTAGTTTTACCAGTATTCTGAGACGCTGTGGAGGGGCAATGCAACTCAGACAAGGTCCAAGTAATCATAATCACATGCAAACAAAAGATATCACCTGACAGAAGTAGCTGACAATCACACCTGCGTAGTCTCAAGAGGGAACTGGAAACTCTTGTCAAACAAAAGTTCATTGCCTAAGACTTCCCCATCAGTGTCTTTTGGGACCTCATCCATGTTCTTTAACCACTGGCTAATCTGTCACTCTCTTCTGGGACTCTATCTACTGTATATTCCTTAACCTCTTAGTAATTTGTCTGTTTCTACTGGGAACTCATCTAGATTTTTTTTTAACTAATAGCTAAGCAGGGATGTGTCTGTGTCATGCCCTGCCCGTCCTATCCTCCCATGTGCCACGCCTCCTCGCAACCTCGTGTAGAATCCCCTTGTTACCAGCTGTTTCTCGTTGTTGTTGATTAGTCCTGTGTAAGTCTGCGTTAGAGTATGTTTCCCCAGTCCGGTCGTTGACGTTATTTGTGGTGTAGTTGTCTTTTGATTGTGTCCTGCCTTTGATTAAACCCTGTATTTGCCCGACACCTGGAGTCCAGTCCCTGCTTTCCCGTTCTGTGCCCCGGCCGTACATAACAGTCTGGTTCACTGCTACACAGAATTTAATTTAAAGACTGAACTCGGAGCACCAACACACTGAAGCTTCCTGCGGCAGCAAGATTAACAAGCCTTACCTTCGACCCCTGACCCCAGTGTTTGACATGACAGGGGGTCGCAGCCAAGAACATTCGTCAGCTCTGTCTAGCAATGTCCACGCCATCAATCATCAACAGCTTTCTTCATTGGCTCTGCCTGTGCAGCCCCTGGCATTGGACTAACATTTTCATAAACAAACAGATAGCACATCATATCAGTAACTGGAAACTCCACCATACAGAACGTCCAACAACCATGATAGAAGCCTGCTTGTATTTATTGCAACTTACTGTAATTACTGTGTCATTTTGTCCTCAGCCCTCTTTATCTGTAAATCACATTGAATGAAAAATGTTGCATGAATACAGAGCCCTTAGAAGGTATTATGCACCCTGAACTTTTGCCAAACTTTGTCATGTTGTTGACTTATTTCAAAATGGAATGAATTCCATTTTGTCGTCAACTGACATACAATGCCCCAGAAAACAAAAATGGAAATTTAGGAAAAATAAAATTGCATAAAGTACCATTTATTGTAAAATACCTTAAAATACCATAAAAAGCAACAAATATTGAGACCCTTCAAGATGACAGTGCCAAATGAGCCCAGATGTGTCCTGTTTCTCTTTTTGATCTTTCTTTCTTTTGTTGAAGATGTCTTTAGAACTTGGTTGTGGCAAATTCAATTGATTGTACATGGTTTAGAAAGGCATACACCTGTCTTTATTCGGTCCCACAGTTCAGAATGCATGAAGAGTGAAAACCTTTAAGGAGCTCTCTGTAGCCCCCTTTGATCAGATTGTGTCAATGCAAAGATCTGGAAAAGGGTATACAAGACTGGTAGTGCTCTGAAGGTTTCCAGGAGCACAGTAGCCTCTATCATACTGAAGAAGTTTGGAACCAACTAAAATTGGATATGTGGGCAAGAAGAGACTTAGTCAGGGAGGTGACCCAGAACCCAATGTCTACTCTAAGAAAGCTTCAAAGTTCTCACGTGAGGTTGCAAGAACTGGTCAAAAAAGCAATGATCTCTACAGCACTACATCAGTCAGCGAGGTCAGCAAAAAGCATCTGACTTGTGAGCCTCGTGCTAACTGCAAGTTAACTATCAATTAACCTCATTTACCACATCTGTTCCTCTGCCTTTATCAACTCGCTGGTCCAGATCCTCAGTGCGAGATATTGACTCAAAGAGACATGCTGAGCCTGCTTTCTCAATCATTCATACAATCCTTCCTATCCTGTACTGTCCTGTCCCGTCCTATCCTGTCCCGTCCCGTACTGTCCTGTCCCGTCCTGTACTGTCCTGTCCCGTCCTGTACTGTCCTGTCCCATCCTATCCTGTCCCATCCTGTACTGTCCTGTCCCATCCTGTACTGTCCTGTCCCATCCTGTACTGTCCTGTCACGTCCTGTCCCATCCCGTCCTGTCCCATCCCGTCCTGTCCCATCCTGTCCCATCCTGTCCTGTCCCATCCTGTCCTGTCCTGTCCCATCCTGTCCTGTCCCATCCTGTCCTGTCCCATCCTGTACTGTCCTGTCCCGTCCCGTCCCGTCCCATCCTGTACTGTCCTGTCCCGTCCTGTCCCATCCTGTACTGTCCTGTCCCGTCCTGTCCCATCCTATCCTGTCCCGTCCTGTCCTGTCCCATCCCGTCCCATCCTGTACTGTCCTGCCCCATCCTGTCTGTTCCATTCCTACTTGTTTATTCCACTTCCCTGATGACCCTCTGATTCCCCGGGTATACTTACTTCCTTTGTCTTGTGTTTTTGTAGGACTGACCTCCCCGGCTTCTCATCTCTCTGCCTACGTCCTCTGGACAAAGATCTTCACTTGCTGATTCTTAATTCTGCCTGCTGATTCTCAAAATAAACCCCATTTCATTGCATTTGGGTCCCCAGCATTTCTCTCTTTACGTTGACAGTCTACCTAGCAGTTGCAAGAAACAACTGAAAGGGCTCTAGGAGCCCAAGAAGTCAGTCTAGTCCGAGATCTTCTAGTCCGATGAGACAAAATTGAATTGAATATCTGGCAAGAAGGAGGCACCGGTCAGAGGCTAGCTGCCATCTATAGACGAAACATGGTGCTGGTTAAACATCGTGTCCTTCAATCTTGACATGTGATGATATACAGACGTGTGTAATTCTAACCACCCCATTCCAGGTGTAGGTCCATGATACAGTTCAACAAAACCAATTCATCTTTGGAGGTCCAAGTCAGAAATGTTCATCTGTAGCTTAGTGCATGAAGGGTATTAAAGTCTGCTGAAGAACAGAGGAGCTTCCTGAGAACTGCAGAGGAATAGCCAGCACAAAGGGCAGATGTGGCCTGTTTATTTGGGCTTTCTGTAAGCTTCATGCTGCCATCTGAGAGCCCGGATCTATGTGGGAGGATAGTATTAATTAGCTGTTAATTACAGACCAGTAAAGTTCACTTCTTACAATAACTCATTTGAAGGAATCTCTGTGGAGAGAGCATTCCGTAGTGTTTTATAACATTAAATGTTTCTTAGCTCTAATGTTTTATAATATTAAATGTGTATTTAATTTGTGGAATAATAGAGAAAACTTTTTAATCCTTCAGAGATGTATTATGGCATGATGACACATTTAAGTGGATATTTAAAGTTATTTTCCTTTTTTCTTGCATGAGCGTAAACTGTTTTAACAGTTTATCTAAAGTAGTCATTGAGATCCTTTGTATTCTGACCATTATTGCCCCTCATGGCAGACAGCTGACAGCCAGGGTTTGCACTATTTGTTAAGACATTTTCAGGTTTGGATACATTCCTGGAGACGAATGGAGCAATACAGGGAGGCGAATTCAAGGCCCATTCCTGTAGCAGTTGAAGACCAAGGAAATCGTCAAGGTGTTGGACTTAGAGCTGGAAAATCAGGACTGGAAACATGCTCCAGGTCCCCTCTGGGCATTAGGTGAATAAGCAGGCAGGCGCCCCCACAGCGACCATGGCCAGCTTTATGCAAGTCCTGCTTTACTATTTCATTTACATCCAGCTGAATCCAAAACATGCCTCAAAAACAACCTCTCCCATTTAGGAGCCCGGATTCCGTCACAAGCTGCCTGTCTTCCACATCTCTAAGTGGCTGTGAGAAAGGAGAGCGCTGTCTGCGAGAGAAACTGACAGATCTTTCCTCTCATCGATCGCAGCACTTGCGCTGAGTGCTCCCGTTTATGACAAAAGAGTTCACGACACGGCAGACAGAAAGTCAATACCCTGATAAATACGGGCTTCTGGGGCTGGCTTGTCCTGCACTTCTCCGGGCGATTGCGTGACAGTTATTACGCCCGCAGTATATTCTAAAGCCTGTCTCCCAGCTAGTTTATTAACCCTCTAAGCCAAGAGTTTACTTAATTTAAAGACAAGTTATAAACAGAACGGGACATTTGTTACCCGATGTTGTCTAGTAAATGTTTTGTTTTTAAAGGGCCGTGGGGATGGTGTCGTTCGTTTTTCGAACACGCATAAACCCCACATGAAACGTCCACATAAAAGGAGCTCCGCATGTAGGCCTGCGTCACTTAAACCCAGGGAAAATGTCTATTTAAAACAAAATTATGGAGAAATATGAATCATTCCTGGCTGTAACTAAATTCTCATTAGGTAAAACACCCCCTGTAAGGACTTTAATCACACCTTTTTCACAGCTCTAAGTTGGGGTTGTCTTTCACAGCTGAGGCTGTGAAGGTTCCCCAAAGAGGCTCTTTGAGCATGAATGCACTGAATGCTCTCAGTGCTAACATCTCCCTTTGACGTGCCAGGTGCCATCCTTTGCCGTTTTCCCACATAGCAGTCTGTGGTGTGTCACTTTGGCGGATTGTCAGCACTCCCTGCCCCCAGGGCATCTGAGAGGGCAGGATGGGCATCTGAGAGGGTGGGGGGGCTCTGTGGTCAGTCAGGCCAATTATACCAATAGGCCAATTTAATCATCAGCAGCCAAATTTACATATAGGGCGTAAATGTGAAACAAGTCAAAAACAGTATGTATCTATACACAGGATGCATTGTCCATAGTAAATACTAGGTGGGGAGAGACAGGACCTTATATTGCCGATTTACTAGCTTGCACTTAGTAGTTCAGTGCTGTTATTAAGTCATAGTGATATTTTTCTTCCAGGCAAAAAGTTCTACAAAAATCCTGGAAAGAGCCTATAAAACCATTTGAAAGAAGTATGGGCTGGTCAAACACCTACAGGGGGAAAAAAAATCTTAAAAATGAGTTTCATTACTTCCATATCCAGTTTTTTGGAACGTTCCCAAAGTAACTGGCCCAAGTTGGTTGAAGGGGGAAAAAAAAGATGGTTTCTCTGTTGTTCAGCAACTTTCAGATATCGGTTTCGCCTGAAAGGTAAAGTTAACACAAAGGTCAAAGACTCATGTTGCATTGTTCATATTGTATCCTCAGGAGAGCATCAAGTCGAGTCAAGCCCTGGTTCCTCGTCCTTCGAAAAAAGAAAAAAAGACTTAGGAGCCTATTATTTCAGGAAAATAAAGGGAAAAGAATATGGGTGACAAATGACAAAATCCACAGAAAGCACCTAGTCTTTCCCTTCCTAGAGAGAGCATAAAGCATAAACGATTACACTTCACATAAAACAGCATCACACTTAATAACAGTGCTTCATGCTCAGTGATTGTTCTCAGTTTTAGTCATGTTCACGATGACGTCCTTAATCGTGAATTTCGTCTATTTATGAATCTTCTTGATCAAATTTGTGAAATGGCCATATTTTAAATTCTGGGGTGTCTGTCAAGAGAGGCATACCTTTGAATAAATATATACATATATTTTATATATATATATATATATATATATATATATATATATATATATATATATATATATATTTCCCTATAATTATGCAATGACTAACTTTACTTTAGCAGAAAGACCATTACCCACAAGTCATGTTAAGGTTCTTTTTATGGCTTCTAGGCTTTCATGTGGAGACTAGAACTGTTTTCAAATATTGGGAGGCAGAAAGCATCATGAGAAAATACGGAAAGAAACAAACAAAAAAAAAATCCTCCGAAGGCGTATCTAGGATAGGAAAGCACGGATAATTACTCCAAACAGATATCTATTAAACTGGAGTCTGATCCAGACCATTACAGTCATAATGCTCCTGCTGAGGGTATTTGGAAAAGTTTTGTCCATCCCAAAGAAGAACAGCTGTTACTTTAAAGGCACTTTAAAATCATAATAAATCATAATTGGTTTAACTGTTTCCTAACGCTATTGAACACTTCCGTCCCCCTCCCCCGCCTGCCCCGTTTTGAGACGGAGGCAAAAACTGTAGCCTTGGGGGGTGACTCCAAATCCAGACGCTTGTCTGAGTCCCTTCAGAGCTTGTTTTTTTTTTTTTGGTGGGGGGAGGAGGGGGCAGTGGGTTCTCTCAGGTGTGTCCGGACAGGTAGGGAGAGTCGTGGATCAAGGCGCAGCGTTCCGGCTTTCATGTGGGCCTGTCACGCTCAGCCGCCTGCCGACCAGCTTGGCCGCCTTGTCGTCTGCGGCAGCAGACCGAGTAAACCCTGTGGCTGGCTCACACAAAGCCCACACAGGCTACCATCCCGGTCCTGATGTCCAAACCCCCCAATCTCCCATAATGCTTTTCTTTTTTTGAAACCTGACATCACTCCTGTGGTGTTGTTCCTCTAATCGCAGGGATACGGAGCTTGTCTGCAGAGAGTCACCGTGTGAAAAGCAGGTCCTGCACTTTCTGTTCTCCTGTAAAATCATTACTAAAATTAATTTAATATCCAGCTAATGGGTTTTCCAGCATCCTTTGAGTGTGTAAGGTACAGAACTTAAAAAGTGATTTGCCAACCAGCAGAAGAATCTGATCAGATCAGGTCAGAGTAACAATTTGTTGTGATATCTGATTGATTTTACTACTATATGGTTTACCCACAATTCTTTGCGCCCGCCAGAGAACAATTTTGCTAATCCGTTATGAAAATAAATGCTTATCTTCGGTCTTATTGCTAACTTGTACCTATTACTTTTAATTAATTTAATTTTGTCAATTAGAAGACAGACACTCTTGAAGTAACATTTCAGGATGTATGAGGTGATGTGTGCTGCCCCCGGTGGTCTGTATCGCGCCACTGGGGACGGTTTGCCAGGAAGCGTGAAATCCGCGACAGCGCTCATAATCTATGCAAGGTTTCTAAATGTGTTTATTTAATACAATAGATGTATGCTACTAATTATTTTTCAATTATTTTAGCACCTTTGCCATTTATTTTCAAATAATGGGACAACAGTAGCTATAGTCCCTGATTCCCTAAACAAACTCTTTTTTCCAAATAAAATTTTTTGTATTGTTTTGTTTGTTTTGTTTGTTTGTTTTTTCAAGTTAAACTTAGCTATAAACAACCTCAAGAAATAAAATGTGTGTGTGTGTATGTGTATTTGACATGCAAGATCCCATTATGGCATTCTTTCCAGCATGGTACCATAACTGGGAATTTAAGGACTTACCTTTGGTCTTACTCATTTAGCGACAATTAAAGATCAGCCGTCTTGTGGGCACAGTGCAGCACAGTTTTGTGGAAGGAGCGACGCGAACAGATTAAGGTAAACATACATTAACACTCACTCCTATGCTCAGACAAACTGTTGAATAAACATGATACCACGGATAATCAGCGTTGAATACTCGCATGAATATTCAAATGTGAAAGTGCTTTCAGAATATCATCTTATGTGTAAACAATCGTGTATCTCATTCTGGGGAAAACAAGCAAACAAAACACGCAGATACTGACCCCAGTCTGTCCCTTTCTGCATCCTGAGGTGGACCACAGAGCAAAGGAAGGACGGTCCCTTTATTTTCATTAAAGGTGAAAGAATTGTCCCTTCAAATCCTTTCTCCTTTTCATCTCTTAAACATGTTGTCCTAAAGCCAAGGTGAATGAACTGTACCCATACATTATTACTGTCTGGAGGCTTCCCGAGTTTGGCACCCCTGTTAACAGGGGAAACAGCATTTGGGATTACAGTTTTAAAGACGACCCTGACTATTCACACTTGGCTTTACGGAGGCAGCTTTGGTGCGGAAAGGATATATTTTTTTTATTCCTTCAATTTAACTTTAATTACTCAAATCTCTGAGAGGGCACATAAGAGAAGACCAGGCATTTGTGTCAAGGAGATTACCAGATCGCCCTGCCAAGTTCGTGCATAGCTGCATCGTTAGATAGAATTCAAATTCAAATCCAGGCTCAAGACAGTACAGCTGTCACCCCCTGGCCTGCAAAGCCCCCCTCGGATCAAAAATGAGCTGTCCTCCCTCTGCCTGCATAAAAATGAGCTGTCCTCCCTCTCCCTGTGTCTCAACTCCCTTGTCTTTCCTCTGAGGTTTTTAATCCGCCTCTCCTAACTGGAGACTTAAATAAAGCAGGGGGGGGGGACTTTCAAAATACTAATTAAAAACGATAAGAAAGAAAAACATTTTTCTCTTTCAGATCAGGAAGGCGGCAGGAGTGTCTGAAGTGCCTCTTTTCCCGCTAACAACAAGTTTCCCCCAAGTTTTCTGTCATTATTTTTCGTATAATTATTTATTCATTCTTGCCCAAATCTGCCCAAATGCACACTCCCATGGTAAGAGGAATTAACAAACAGGTGGATAAGAAACACAACAGCGCTGCCTGACTCAAGTTAAACACGTTTTTTCAAAAGTCCAGAGAAAAAGAGAGAGAGACAGAGAGAGAGAGAGAGAGAGAGAGAGAGAGAGAGATGCCTCAGCAGAAAGCAAAAAAATAAAAATACAATTTAACTTTGGGTGGGCCTTGAGGTCATCTCCAACTCTCCTATCTGTAGCATTGAGGAGAGAGTTGAGAGAGAGTTCCGGAACCTTTCGACACCCACAGGTTGTCAGTCGTCCTGGTGCTGGACACTTCACAACACTCTGGATGATTTCTGACATCAAGGATATATTTTTTTTTGATCAGTGGTGACGAACGGACCCCTGTCGCCTGTGAGCTTTCACCCAGGTATAAAGTAGCATGTCAGGGACCGGCAAAGCTAATCCACCCTCAGCGTGAAGCCAAATCCAGGTAAAGTGATCCTAAACCAGGAAAAAGCCCTCTTTCCTCTGCACTTTGCTAAGCCCCATCTATTAGCCCTATTCAGATCTTTCCTTTTTTTCTAGATCGGCTTAAGAGATTGAGCTGGCGCCAGACCACTTATTTGACAGCTTAATCTCTGAAAACAAACTGAATTCTAACAATACGTTCCGAACACGTCCAAAGTTTTTCTCTCCCCTGCTCCCTTTAATTTTCCAAGGCATGGTCAGTGGGCCACATCTCCTTTGTGGTGAAATCTTGTTTTTAGCATTTTTCTCACAAGGCCCTGTAATCAGTACATGGCTCCAGAGACGGAGGACAGCCTCGGACGGAACACAGCTCATGGGGGGGACAAGAGTCCTGTCCCAGAAGACACTGGAGGACCTCGTCACTGGAGGGTCTCACCACTCAGGGGATGTGGGAGAGGCGGGAGGCTTCACCCCACTATGCCCGAACACAACTGAGCCAGGCATCTGATTATAATTTCCAAAGCGCAGACAAAAGCCTGATTGGGAATAAGCGATCCAGATGTGTGCGGCGAGGCCACTGGAGAGGCGGCTTGGGCCATGGTGGGGGGAGATCTGGCCCCAGTGGGGGGGGGGGGAGCACGATTTGGCATTTTAGCCAGGCTCCTCCCCCCCGGGAGCCGGGGGCCAGTCACCATGCTGGGATTGAGCTGGGTGCATGAAAGTAGGACCATGTTGCCAGGCTGATTCACCAGGCTGAGTGGCAGATTAAACCTGCCCCCCCCAGCCCCTACCGTCATGCAGAGGGACACACAGACACACACATGTATACATACATACATGTACAAAGACCCACATAGACACTTAGCCAGACACAGACTGTCTCTCTCCCTGTCACTCCTGCCCTCCGGGAGCCCAGGCCGATTAATATCTGCCTACCTTGTAACCTAATTCATTACGGATTGGCAGTTAATTTGATTTGATATTATTTTAATAAAATTCTGTAATATGTTAGATTGTTTCAGGCTATCAAAATCATTTTCCAATTATTACAGTTACTCAACCGAGTCGCTTTTTTCCCCCCCTTTCCGTCGGCGAGCAGCAGTTGGTCTGGCTTGGAATACATTATCTCTTACAACTCCATCCCGGTTCGAGGAATCCGTGCTCTCCACGCGTGATTACCCCCGATATGTTATTACTGGTAATACGGTGCCCGCAGAACGAGGCAGAAGGACCCAGAGATTAATGCATGATTGGCACCACGTGAAACCTTAAACGTTTTTGATTACGTCCTCGTAAAAAGAGAGAGGGAGACATATCAGATATCTCTTATGCTAATAATTGCGACCCCTTTTTTCATTAATTAGCGACATGGCTGAGCGGCTCTGCCCTCCTGCTCCCATCAGGACATTTGTGGGCCGCGCTCGCATTTGAATATTTGTGCAATCCTCGAGGCTTCGATAACGAAGGCGGCCGCCGCCTTGTTAGATTTACATTCGCTGTTGCCTCCGAAAGCGACTTAGCGGCGGGCTATAATTTGTGGAATAATGTGGCGTAAATCTTAATTTCAAGCCCTGCCCTGTAAGGATGCGTGCAAACAAACGACAGCGAGGCAGTCTGGGGCAGCCTCATCTGCTCCGTGTCAGATGGGCTATATATCTGCTCTTAATTCACTGGTCCCGAAGGCGATCATTCTTTACGTGCACAAAGCGTTAATAGTCTTAGCAAATACTGCTCCGTTAGCTGGACCTCTGCCTTCTTGCTTCTCAAGTCCAGGCTCATTATTTTCATTCACCTGTATTCCTAGCTGCTTATGTGGCACAGGGTCACCTGTCTAGCGTAACCAACTGTGGGCACAGGGCAGGGGACACTCACATGCTATGAGTCATTTACAGATGGCAGTTCCCCAAACTGCACGTCAGAGCAAAGTAGGGAATCCAGAAGGTCACACCACACAGGAAGAGCACGAGATCTACAGACATGCAAATCAGGGGGGAGGATTTGAACCCCTAACCCTGGAGGTGTGAGGCAAGAGCGCTACCCATGGAGCCACCATGCTAAGCCTTATGATTATTATAACCTATAAACCTTGGTATGCTTTGTACATCACTGATTACAAGAAGGCTGCCCCCGTAAGCATTTTCTGTGCTCTAAAAATAACCCACATCTGGATTGCGCTATGGGTAAAATAAACTGGAACACGCAATGGCACTGATTGCAAATCCAACTGTTCAGGGCACTGCTTTTTGACGTCCCATGTCCACCCAGGGGTGGGGTTGGGGTTGGGGGGGGGGTATGGGGTCTGGGCTCCTGGCTGGAGTCTAACATTATTCCTCATGACCCTAAGCGGCCTCAACACCTGCCTCGGCGTTATTGGACGTGATTTACGTTTTACGACTTCTGAGGGCGACACCTCCATCCAGGACGAGTTACGGCTCGGGTGCTGCGGCAAGGACGTTTACCACGGCGGCACAGTGTGAGCCACGCGGCCGGCTCGCCTCGTTAACGGGGGGTGCGGCGCAGCCACAGCTGAGGCAATGTGCCCAGTGACAAAACAAAGCAGAAAAACACAGACTCCCCTTTCAGTGTTGTGAGGGGGGCATCGTGTCTGCCTGTGTGCCCCCCCCCCCGCTTGGACAGCACTGCTGTTTCTCTGCTTAAATGTCAGGAGGGCTCATCATTATCCCTGACTCCACTTAAAGGGTGCAAGTGTGATTTTTTTTCTCTCTTCTCTGCAGTCATGCAGTCTTCAAGGGCAGACTTAATTTTTTTACTTAGTCTTTTTTATTTGACACTCGCCTCACACCTCCCGGGCCGGGGGTTTGAATCCCGCCTCCACTCTGTATGTGTGTGTGTGTGTGTGTGTGTGTGTGTGAAGTTTGCATGTTCTCCCCATACTCTGCACAGGTCTCCTCAGAGTACGCTGGTTTCCTGCTGCAGTTCAAATACTGGCGGTTTGATGAAGGTAGGATCCATAGGGTGTGTGTGGTCCAGGCATGTCTTACGTTTTGGGGACCAAATGTCCCTATAACGTGATAAAAACCTGTTATTTTGACATTGTGGGGACCATTGACAGTTGGGATGTACTGGCATCTCCCAGGGGTGTCCCCTGTGCCTTCTGACCTCACCATAATGCTATGATGGATGAACGTCACCTTTTGTGATGTAAGCACATGTGTAAGATTCAGGCAGCTAACACAGTGTTTGCTAATACTGGATGCTTCATTCCTGGATTCTTATACTCAGTTGCACAGGTGCATGTTTTTAAGGACAAAATAACATTTCCCTCTGCATGGCTGAACATACATGTATAAAAGCATGCGACGGTGACCTGCAGCGTCCGAGTGGCGGTGCACGGGCCCTCTCGGGCTGCTGCGGCCGCCGTCACCCTGCGGGGGCCATGCACTGGCGCTTTGTCTGTGTTTCCACTGTTTCATTCTGCGCCTCCCATGCGCAGTAATTTCTGAGGTATTCCATTGAAGTCGCTCCCTCTTACTGGAGCCGGCTTTGTAGCTGATGGGACTTGTCGTGTGGTTTTGGGGAGCGTGCCAGAATCACCCACGGCGACGGACAGAGGGCGGGGCCATGCGTGGCCATGCGGCGTTCCCGGTGCCGTCTGCTGCAACTATTAATTAAGGCTCGACTCCGGCTATTGCCAAAGCACATTAATCACTTGGTGAGATTTATGGCCGACGTGGGTGTTTCACACTTTCGAATCAGGCTGAAACTTTTGCCCGATTTTCTTACTTCCCCAAATTCTGATGACATTTTCTCAGATTAAAATGATTAAAAATATATCATGCAGGAGGGTGAGACTGGTGCATGCATGTCTGCTTCTTTTAACCCTGACTCTGAGTTCAAGGTTTGCAGTATTTATTTGCAGTGCCTGCTGTTTGGTTAGTCTATGTAAATGAGATTTCAGCAGGCTACAGATCACACAGTGGAAAATGCTGTGGGTTTTCTGTTATTCTTCAGTGTAAAAACCGTACTCAAACAGTGTCCTGCTCTCATTATTATTACACTTGAAACTGCCAGTGTCTGCTCTGTTTGTCAGTGTGGTTTGACATTTCATAAGAAAAATATGTTGGTCACAACTTGAAGTTTCCCGAGGGTATTCACGACCAACGTGTCAATGTTCCAATCATTTACAGTCACTCTTTTTTTTTTTTGCTATTTTGACCAGAAGATATGTAATTATGATGGAAACTGTTGTCCACTGATTTTAAAGTCAAATTTTTAAATGTGAGGGTTGTGTGGTCACCAAACAAGTTATTTTGAGGGACAAAAGACAAGTTTCTGAGTTGCTCTTTGCGGGAAAAGGGCCAGAACGAGACCATTCGCTGCATCTTATTCATGGAAACGGTCAGAGCTTTCCCACCCTCAGTCCTCAGGAAGGCACCAGTTTCTGGAGGTGACCCATGACCAAAGGATTCCTCATTAAAGTCCCAGAATTATTAAGTTTCTCTCCAACACCCTGTCCTACAAACAGGAATGTGGATGTTTCTTCGGATAAAAGGGATTTTTGAGCTACTAACAAATAATATAAGAACTTTCAGTGGTCAGCAAAAGAGTAACCCAGGTTCTCTATGGCAAAGCCGTTTTATAGGTGTGCATCTGAGGAGTCCGATTGCCAACACCAATCATATTTTCTGAAGATTTCTGCTTGTATAAACATTGATTCACAGATCATGACACAGCGCATGGTGGCACAAATGGACATTTTTGGTAGAATGACGGCATTTCTGTCGGTCAAAGACTGGATGCGTGATGCGAGATTGTGGGTAACTGCAGAGAGAACTTTAAGTGGAGTTCTTCCTGACGTATTTAAAGTGAAACTTAGCCCTATGAAAGACACACACACACGTATGTGCTTCTCCCGAGCATCAACCCCAGCATGGTGACACTGACACACGCAGTGCGAGCCGTAAGCACGGGGTTTAGCGGTGAGTCACGCGTGTACGTGGCGTCTCAGCGCGGCTCCTCAGAAGTCTGAGAGTCTCCGTCTCTCCGGCTGATACACGCATTCTCGGGGCTGTCTGGCAGACAACACTGAGAAGGTGAAGCAAAATTCAGCTCTGTCAAAAAAAGTTTTTTTAAAAACACATTGCCACTGGTTTTTTTTTTTTTTTAATTCCAAGTAATCCACTTCTCACCATCATAACAGAGCAGTCATCGCTGACTTTGCTACCTAAATATTACTGGGAAGTTGTGCATGTCGCTTCAGCAAATCTGCCACTGCCATTATTTACCTGAATTTTATTTAATTTGTCTAGTAATGTAGGAGTTTCGCACATTGACCAAGACCTGACCAGGACCGGAGTGGATACTTTCACAGTAATAATCACACTTGAGCCCACCCTTGTGTTTTAGAGGGCTTAAAATTTTTAGAGCGGGAGAATCTTTAAAAGACACCACGAAGCTGATACCCTGTCCAGCTGCCCAAATTGTGTCATAATCGTCCTTCGACATCCACAAGCGCTCTTTCATCCCAGAACTTGGCGAACACAGAAAGGGGGGGGGGGGGGGGGTGTGTGCGTATCCAGTAAGACATCAGGTGGATTCTTAACGGACCGTAAAGACTCGACCTTCTCGGCAGAGCGGCCGGCCGGTTCGATGCCAGACGTTGCCAGCGGCGGCCATGATGGATGTACATACTGGAGGTACATACTGGAGTCGGCCGCTTCTCTGGCCGTCTGCGTAGCGCCGTTTCACTGCAGAGCATTCCTGTCCGCTCCGTGCCGCTGCCTTCCTCATTCAGTCCGCTGCTTTTGTAGAGATTTTATCTGCTTCCGAAGGGATTTGCTTTACGTTTCTGGGATTTTCCTCCGGCATGCAATGAAGGTAGCAGCTCAGACTACTATTCAAAAGCACCAGTTATTTGCTGAAAAGGTTGAGATCAAAACAAAACGTACGTAAGTGTTCATGCATGGACTCTTAGGTTTGCTGATTAAGCAGAAATGCGTACATTTGTATCTGCAGGTATGCACAGCTCAGTCACAGACACAGACACATAGATGCAAACACAGAGACAGACAGACACACCACGCCGTGCTTCCAAACGGCAGCTGGCAACCCTGCAGCCATCCGCATGTCAAGCAGCCAGCAGCGTCGGGGATTTAACACACGTTCTCCTCATTGGGAGCTGCGTGTGAATGAGAGACAATGTCTGGAATTATCAGCCATAATTAAGGGCACATTGTTCTCTTGTCGTTACTCACCCTTCCAAAACCGTAACAACTTAAATAAGTTTAAACCGCCTGTCTGATGTGTAAATGTCCTGGTTTTATTTTAAATTGTCCTCTTGATAGAAGCGCTGCGAAAGGAATAGGCGTCTGTGTGTGATTTCAGATAAATTGCTGGTTATCTGTAATAAGATTTACAAATGGCCGCATAGAGTGTACACACAGCTGAAAATGGTATAGCGCGCCACTCAGGAATTCAATTTGTGCTACATCGTTTGAATTTGACAGGAGAACTGTTTTTATATCCCTTTTGTCTTCTGGAGGCCCTGTGATACAGATGGTCATCCTTCTGCCATTTTTGCAGGAAACTTGATTGTTTGGCCTGCCATCAGTATTTGTGTGTGTACTTTACATGCTCTCCTCATTTTTCCGGGGTTTATACTGGGCACTCTGGTGTTCCCCATCCAAAGGGGCACAGTTAGGCTAATTTGTGTTTGTAAATTCCCCCTAGTATATGATTGATTGTGCGAGTGAGTGTGTGTGGGCGTGTCCACACTAGCGTCCCTTCCAGGGTGTGACCTCATGACACACTGGGAACCCTCACCAGAATAAGCAATTAGAAGGTGGATTGATGGATGGATCCATGAAGCAGAGACCATTGAGACCAAGCTGGATTTGCCTATTTCATCATGAAGGAACACCTACACCAGAAGTGGACATTTTGGGTCCAGAAAGTAAAGATTTTGTTTCAACCAACCAGTTGAGTATGAAGAATCACAGTCAGAGAATATTCAACTGGTTGGTTGAAACAAAATCTTGGTCTGGATTTTTACTTTCTGGACCTGAAATTTCCACCTCTGATCTATCCGATGTTACAGTTCCAAGGTTATGGTTTGTGCTGCGTTTGAGCTCACCAGCAGCATCAGGATTTCTGATTGGACATGTGGTCCGCTGTGTAGTTCACCTCCAGGCTTTTGGGTTCAAATCCAACTCTCACTGGTGTGGATGTGGAGTTTTGTGCCAAAGTCCCCCTCGTCCCTAATACTTCCAAAGAGTCAAGTTCAACTCTTTGGGGCAGGAGAGTGTAAAGTCGAGGGCTTGACCCCAGAGGACCTCTGCTGTAGTGTCCTTCAGCGAGGTTTTTAACCTAAATGGCTCCAGTGAAACATTCAGCTGTATAAACATAAGTCACTCCGGACAAAAGCATCAACTAAGCAACTAAATTTAACAGTTAAGCTTCAAAATGCCTTATGAAGGTGGCCGGTTTAATTACTGCAAGCGATAAATCTCTTTGATGATCAGTGACTTTTACGGCTTTGGATTTAACAGGCAACCATAAAGACACATAGCGTCTGTGGGAACACAGAAGCATATATTGGCTGTGTCAGGGCTGCAGACCAGCGTTGGTGTGTTTATTTATACACTAGGCAAGGAATACTACACTGGGTGATACACAATTCCCAGAATTCCCTCCAGCATTCCCAGGTAAGTCCCTGGCAGGGTGGATCCACCGGTATTCGACCCCCAACAATGTGCCACTTGGCCACCATGGGTAAAACACAGTGATCCACAACGGGCAGAAGTGAGATATGGAACATATTTTTTTTTCCCCACACCAGGAGGGGTGGTGGGGGGGAGATAGCAACACGCCTCTAGCCCCCTAGTGTGAAAACAAATTGGTCCCTGTCCCTACTCACATCAATTTATGTTCCATTTGGACCAGATGGCCTCAATGGGTAGGAACTTGTCCCACAGAAGATATGCGTGAAATGAGTGTTGGGCTTCCGCTCATCTCTGTTTTTTTTTTTTTTTAAGAAGTATCTCATCACAGATCTGACTTCTGCCCGATTTATTCTGCCCCATCTAGCCCACCTCGTTTCTGGACACGCGCAGGGGGTGGTTGGTACACATTTGTGTGAAGTCACGCCCATGCGTGCCACGTCAGGCCTCTTTCATTTGCTGAGGCACTTCAGCTGAGGGAAAATGGAAAACATCAGCCTTGTTTCAGCTAGACGTGACTCCTGTGTCTGGGTAATCGAGGGTTAAGTTCCCAGTAGACTGAGAATAAAGACTTCAGACAAATTGCACAAAGTTACAGGGACGGATGAGGGAAAAGGAGCCTTTAATTAATTAGCAAGAAAGCAAACAAAAAAACGTCAGCCTTTATATGTGGCGTTTACTGCGGTTATTCGACTGTACTTTACGTTTTCAACATCAATTATTGAAAACATGCAGAGAATCTGACCTGACTGAGGATATAATACAAATGTTAAGACATGAATCCCTCTTAAATGAATGCCTTCTTTCCTCATTGGAGATTTTATATATGAAAAGAAGGCACTAAAGAAACTGTAACTGTCTGCTCAGTCCCCATCAACTGCGTAAAACAAATAAATAAAGTAAAGCAGCAGGGTTATATCTGTAACATGTCAATTTCGTTTTTGTCCATTTTATGCTGATATTAAATGTCAATACATAGTTTTTGATCTGAAAGGTCTACTGAAAAATACTGTGTTCAAGGTCAAAGAAAATGTTTGTACAGAAGAGAAAATTGCATTTGGAAATAATACAACGTCCAGGAGGCACTTTTAAGATCTGCAAGTTTCCACAGAAGCAGCAGTCAGTGCCCTGTATTTGGTACTATCTATGTGTCTTTTTAAAAGTCCTTCATTAGAGGAAAAAACATTGAATTATTGCGTTAATTATTAAGTATCTATTTTTAAGCATCTGAGGTATAAAAATGTTGTTTTTTTTTTTCGTTTATGAATCAAAAATAGCTTTTTTTTTATGTACTATGTTGGAAATATGTACAGAGGTACTTGTACCAAGGGTAACACATAATCCTTGACCTGAAGTCCACAGAGGGAAATTACATCCAGTCATTGTGGAGAGGGGGGGGGTGGTGCAATCAGGATACTGTAAACTGCTGATGTAAGATCAAAGTGGTTTGTGGGCTGTTCCACGATCTTTGGCTGGGTTTGATCACTATCCTAGGGGAGGTCTCAAAATTTCAGCTCAAAACCTTTGGTCCAAGGCTCCACCACTCATCATTATTTTAGAGCTTTGTATGAGCTCCATGTGTGGGAATTCCCCTATGTCACTTCAAGGACCTGAGACATTAAACAAAGTCTTGTAAGGGGC
This sequence comes from Paramormyrops kingsleyae, assembly GCF_048594095.1. Taxonomy (NCBI): domain Eukaryota; kingdom Metazoa; phylum Chordata; class Actinopteri; order Osteoglossiformes; family Mormyridae; genus Paramormyrops; species Paramormyrops kingsleyae. The sequence goes on from NC_132815.1 coordinate 18,520,823, forward strand.
AAAAATTTTCCATCCATCCATCTTATATTCAGCTTATTCGTTGCAGAATTTTAGCCTGGAGCCGATCCCAGAAAGCAAGGGGACTCAGACAGCGGACACTGCACACTGGACGCCACTTGGGCCCATTTGATTTCATTTTGCATTCCCACATTCCCATAATGTGATACAAACAGGTGGGCCCACTGCTCCAATTGACCAGGAAATATAAAAGCGAATCCTGCGGCCGCTTAGTCTGGACATACTGTGGTGTTCAGGCTGGTTATCATACGTCACACATGACCCCACCCTTCAGAGAAGTCAACCAAAATGTAGCTTATCTCATATGGATATTGCAGTGCAGGATTCTGTGCAATTAGGAAAGTGGCTCATTAGTGTCCTTTCTTTGGGGAGTGATGACTGGCTGTGGCACGGCAGTCTGGGGTTTAACCGCACCCCATTCGCTAATCAGCAATGCCGAACATTTATTAGATCTCTGGTAACTGAGACCTGGTTGTCGCAACCTGTCACCAATCACTGGCCCCATGGCAGCCATCTATGTTCAGTTTAGGGCCGGTGCCTGAGCTCCGAGGCCTCTGGGTCTGAACGGTCTGTGCTCCAGCACCACTAAGGTGAACTCTGTCACCTCAAACGCTACAATTCAATAAATTCTAAATTAAGTTTAACTTTGGAATAAATGCAAATTGAACTAAAGAAATTAATATTTATAAAATTGTTTGCATTTTTTGATTTTCTTCACATATATAGCCTAAATTAGTATGTTTCACTTAGCGGGGTTTGGATTTGAAAGGGAAAATCCACTCTTTGACCACTTAAATAGATGAGGTTACACGCTGGTTGATGGAAAAACAAGGAGAGACAACAAGAGGAGGAGCAGCACTTGCAGATGCTAATGCTAATGAGAAGGACTGCAAAAAGGAGCAGCATTTCTGGATGCTAATGCTAGTGAGAAGTACTGCAAAAAGGAGCAGCATTTCTGGATGCTAATGATAAGGACTGCAAAAAGGATCAGCATTTCTGGATGCTAATGCTAGTGAGAAGTACTGCAAAAAGGAGCAAGAAAAGTGCAACATAGAAGAAAAGTTTCATCTAACTAACAAGTGACGATAGAAAATATTGCACTGTTACAAATTTAAGTCATTAATAGCTCATTATTGCTTGTTAAAGACTGAATTGAATGAAGTGTATATGACGTCATCATGACAGCCGGGCACGACCTGAAAATTAGCAGTAGCTGCGAATGGAGGGTGGATCCGATGATCAAAGTGATGTAGAGAAACCTGCAGAATAGCTGCTTAGTTGATATGGCCACAGAGACAACATACTGAAACAAGGACCTAGACAATATACTCAATCTTCAAATTGAGATTATGGTTAATTACACAGTACTGATGAATGTGCACAATGACGCAACTGAAAAAAAATTCCATTGTACAAGACTTGCATTCTCTGACATAAGCCACACAAGTTGCTTCCGTCCGACAGAAACCTCATAAGGTGCAATAAGCTCATTCATGTCTCTGGGACATGGGAACATACACCTGTGATCCCGGCCCCAGGAACCAGAAGTGACCAAAGTCAATCTGAATATCATTCATCTGCAGGCTGGAAGCTTCTGCTCACGCCAAATCCACAGTTCTTAGACAGCTCCCAGGAGGCTCTGGGTTTACAGAACGGAGCGTTGTTTTTTTCCTCATACATTTCTTCGCTGCCATTTTTTAATGGTCTGGGGGAAGTGGGAGATAGTTAAGCACAGGCAGGAGATCATTCATTCTCCTGCTTCCGGTAGGTTCTTCACCATGGAGTGCTGGCCTCGTTTTGAAACAGGATTGTGGTTTCTGTGACAGAGCACATCCACTGAAGAAATTGTCCCCAGTCTCCTTGTAATTCGGAAAGTTCTTCCCTTTCCAAGAGCAGCCTGTCTCCTGATATGCAGGAGTGGATCCATCGCAAATATATCCGTCTCCATTTAATGACACTGCAATCATACACTCATTATATCAAAATAGGGTAAAAAAGCAAACATTTACTGTATTATGGTTTTGTACAGTTTTTGAAGTCACTTTATAGCGTACTTAAAACGCGGCGGCAATTAATGTTACTCTATCCCAAGAGGTACTTTAGAGAAGTGTACCTTGCCTTCAGCAAGCTTTTATTTCAAATGAAAGTTCTAGAAGCAGCATAATAAATCCTAACTGGAAGTTAAGATTATTTTATTCACCTAAGATGGCTACTGTTTGCTGCCGCGGAGCTGAAAATGAGGGGCTTACGGCTGACGGGCGTGACGGGTTTGGCGTGGGGCTCCCTGAGCTCACTTTCTCCTGGGCTGTCCTGACCTGTTTTCACATACCTCGCCATGCCAGCCCCCAGCCCCGCGGCCGTCAGTGCATGAAACATTAGATCTGGCATGCAGGCCTGACGTGGCCCCCCGGCGAGCCTCTTGTGCAACATCTCCTGGCTACGGTCAACGCCAAATCTAGTGTCCCTCAGCCGGTACAGATCAGACCTTCCCGACCAGTCCGGTGACACCTACTGGTTGGGTACGGGGAGTCCCTCCCTATCGCCCCACACCCAAACCTTTTTCCACAGCCAGAATGGGACCCTCTGCATCTCTCTTTCCTCTTTGCGTGGGCTGTACGATGAAGCTTTCCTTTCTAATCACTTTCGTTTGTAACTGGAGGGGGAAGAAAAAAAAAAACGGTTCCAAACGAATTCCCTAATCTGTAACCGAGTCTTGGGCGGACGGCTTGTCACAAATGTTTACATGCATTCAGAACCGTAGCTGAGGAACACGTTTCCGCATTACGGTATTTACGTATAAAAACTTAACCAGGCTGACGTACTCGTTCACGCAGCTTACATGGTCATTATGAGGAGCAGTACATCGAATCGACAAAGCAAAGCACGGGTAGCGTGTCCTAATTTCAGTCTGACTGCATAAAAAAACTTTCTTCTCAATCTATAGTATTTTTTCTTTTATTTATTGGATTTTTTAATGGGATGCATGCCATTTTGTCTGGTCCCAACCACATTCCAGTAGAACAAGACCAGACAGTACTACTATTTAATACATTTTTGATTGTGCAAAGATCATATTTTGCAGACAGGTTGGAGGTATTTGGGGGCGGGTGGGGGGGGGGGGGGGGGGGGCTGTATTCTAATTTGTAAAGAAGCTCCTTGTGTTACTGGATTTTATATTTTCCAACATAATAAAATTCATTATGATATTGTTTTTTTCCCAGTGTGATGAGAGACAGATGAAGAAAAAAGATATTTAGGAGCTGTATGTCAGCTGCCTTAAGAAATTAGCGTCCTATTGTTCATAACGTTACGTTTTTCAGTTTGCTTGTGAGTAGGTGTAAGACAAGGGAAGAACTCTTTGTCTGCTGGGAGTGAAGGTACTTGTACACACCTCTGAGCTGGCACTGAGCTACACTCCTTATGTACCTGGTAGGTTTACATTAATTATTATTACAGTTACCGGTATTTATCTGCATTGTGTTTCATATTTATCCTTTTTAAAATGGCATGTGCATTGAGTAAAAATACCACTGCACACATTATAAGATAAGCTAAGACAAGATGTACTTTATTGATCCCTGGGGGGGAATTCCTTAAAGGTGCGCCAATCCCAGAGGCACTGCATGGAGTGGATGGGGAAAGCCCCTCTTCCAGCACCCTGTTTCAAAAAATGCGGTCCCCTCCATGGGGGACGTATCAGATATTAAGCTGATAAGAGCAGGTACTACACTTAATCTTAGCCAAAAGGCCAAATAGCTGTAATTATAATATCTGAAGCAATCTTCAATCCTGGTTCGGGTTTGCTGGGGTCATTCCCAGGCAGCACTCTACACAAAGCTAGGGGAGACCCAGATACCCGTCCATAGCAAGGCAAACACACTACGGGCATGGCAGAAATGCCAGTTAACCTAAGTGAAAGCCTTTGAACTGCAGGAGGAAACCCACATGACATGTAGAGAACATACAAACTCCACACACACACACAGACAAGCACATATGGATATGTGAGGCGAGGCTGCTAACCACTTAGCTACTGCACAAGCGTAAGCATTCAGTAATGAGAAAATATTACACGAGTTAAACATACGGCAATCCAGAAATGATCCTGACTAGCAAAGGTAAAGTTAAAGAGGGCCCGTACTTGAGCAGCCTTTCGGCTTGTTAGTGGGGTCGGTAGCTTTGCTTAAGGGCATAAAACCCAGTTAAATGAACAAATAAGCAGGCTGGGAAACACAATAAGAATAATGTGCATTCATCAGGCCTGTTCATGAAGTTATTCTCTCTGCCTCTCTGGTCTGAGAACACCCAAACAGAAGATAATTACAGCGTTAAGTAGACCTAGGCCTTTGCTTTCCCACCTTGAGGTCATTGTAATTGTTGAAATTGGACACATGCTCATCCTGCTGAAATATTAAGCTTTCTTATTTGATTTGGACTATAATTATGTTATAAAAATCTAAGTGCTACAAACCATAGCACAGCGAATGGAATCTGCTTTCATCAAGCACAGACGAGTTTAATTATAACCTGCTCGGTAATCGGCCTTTCAGGCGCTCTCTTCTGCCGTCTGGGAACGAGAAGGTTGGCTGTGGCTCGCCAGGGCATCGCATTCCTCCCCCCACCGCTTCAGGACTGCGCACTGCTGGCGGTCAGCGGCGGGAGGCAGCACTGAGGCGTCTGGCAGGGGAGAGGGGCCTTCAGTAGGCCATTAAACGTCAAAGGAGATCACTGCTGAAATTTTAATTTAGCTACTTTGAAGATTGTAATGAAAATGGTGGGTTGGAAATGCGCAGATGTTTCAAAATTGGTACATATTTCAAGATATTTCAGGGAAGCTGGTTTCTTCAATTTTGTGTATTGACTTGTTTTACTCATTTCTTTACTTCAAAATAATCAAATCATTAGATTTTTTTTCCTTCACTTGTAGCCATTTTTTTTTTTACTTAACTGAAGGGAACTGTGCAAGAATTCCAATGTACATATATTTTTGTACCTGTGTAAATAACAAAGTAAAGTTTCAATTCAATTCAGGTCAATTCACAACAAAAGCAGACAAGTTTCCGAACAGCTGTAAGCCAGCGAGAATATATTTGCAATACTTCTCTGTTTTGAGGGCCCTGTTGTGCAGATTTTGGACAAAACTCAGGGTTTCATGAGTGTGAAGATATTATCAAGGCTTCTTAAGCGTCAAATCGCTTCAAAATCTCACCCGAGTAGTTATCTGTCCCCATACACCAACATCTCCTAAGTGCTTCTCACTGCTAAACTTGTCACATAACTAAAGGCAGATGCTATCTTCAATTATTTTTATGTACCGTTGCAAAAAGGAATTACATGTGAAAGAAAAATGTCACTGAAATATCTTTGTGGGGGAAAATGCTCTGTGAGCTTCGAGTCTCCTGTGTGTCTTTTGCCAAGGAAGTTATTGTGTTTTGCTGTTGCTTTGGACTTTTGCATTCTACTAACTAAGAATGCAGATAAACTCCAACTTGGCTTTGTATTCACCTTTAATTAAACCAGTGAAGCAACTGGGAAAGAAATAAGGTTTGCAGCAAAAGCTGAAACATTGCATTATTGCATCACATTAATTTATTTATATACCCATCAATCAATCCATCCGTCTATACTTCCATCCATCTGTCCTCCCCATTGTGATCTTACTACTCAAGGCACATTTTGAAAGTTTCAGGAAAGCAAAAAGGCTGGATTGCAGTGCTTAAATAACTAAATGACTTGTACAGCCTGCAGTTCATTTCACTCTGATCCCATGTATACAGCCAGGCACTCTAATGAAGACAGAGATATTGATTTAAAGGTAAATCATTGCAGTCTCATAAAGTATTAACTGCCTTGCTGTCCGGTGTCTCTAAAAAGCCTAAAGTTGGACTTATTCTCATAATCTGCCTCGAGAAAAAAAATATACATTTTTAAACCTCGAAATACAGTTAAATGAGTGCTAGTACTGAATAATAAACAGCACTTTCTTTCATTTTTCTGTACAAATAAACATTGTGCTGTTGCGATGTTTAGATTTGCTCTGCTCGCAGTTACAGTGTTCACAGCGATACAATGAAATGCGACTGACCAATGGACTTCCTCATTCAGTCACAGAGCAACTGTAACAAACAGCTGAGGGATGTATTATTTAACCCCCGGATTATAGGCAAAAACAAAAGACAATAACCAGAGCGTATTATGAGGCCAAGATGTGTCGGAAGTAAGCGGACGGGCTGGCTAATTACGAAATAAGCGCAGAGACGTTTTTAAGAAGCGAGAAGAGTGCTCTGATGAATAGTCAGGGTCTGCTAGGGGATAAAGAGTGCTGTCAGCGTGAAAACACAAGTGCGTGTCGAGGTGTTAAAGCAAAAAGGGGCAAGAACTTTATGGGACCATTTCAGGAGGATGGACAGGCGAGAGCCCTGGCCATGACCGGTGGGAAGGTTGTGTTTTTATGTTTAAAATAAAGCCAAAGACAATAGGGGGGTGAGGGGGGGAGGGCGAAGGACAGGCCGTTCACACAACAACCTCTCACCACAACCTTTCAGATAGCGCCAGTGAAAGGGGAGAAGTGGGCGATGAGGACGGAGCATAAGGGCTTCCATATGGGCCATCCTGAGGCGTATGTGCGCTGGGGCACCGCCATTGTCTCTTCACCTGGGTCGCGACAGACTGACGGCAAAGGGGGCATGCACTGGCATTAATGTGCCCTTGTTGGGCTTTGTGACGGGCCCGTTTTGAGATTAAGGAGGGCCGCTCTAATTAAGGCCTTTTGAGAGCTGGTTGCCGCACACCTGCTCCTTAGCTTTTCTCACTCTGGCTCTCGGGGCGCAGCCACAAGACAATGATCCTCCATCCCGCTTCCTTTATTCCATTTTATTTTTATGTTTGTTGTTGAGTGGAGCTTTTTAGGGAAAGGAGAATGGGTCCGTGCACATGGAGCCCATATTCCCAAAAAGCTCGCTGACATTTAGCCGTTTGCTGATTTATGTGGGGAGTTTTATGTGATGTCTGAGGGTTGCCTTTTGGGGGTGAGGGAACACGACCCTCCGCGTCCCAGAGCGACAAAGAAGCAGAGGCGTCAACAAGGGGGCAGTGGATGCTACAAGGCAGTCACAGTGCGGCATTTATCGCCCAGGTAAACTGCAGAAACCTCCGACGGTTCTCAAACCTCGTTGGTTGGTCGATATCAGGTATTATGGTTGTACGCAGCGGATCAGTTTCTGCTGGCCTGGTAGCCCTGCTGAATTGGCAGTTACCTTCACATATCCATTTCCATATGGCTGTCTTGCTTTCAGGCCTCACATAGCTTCGGATTGCCTCTCGACTTCTCTGTCCCAGAGACCAGAGGATCAGAAATCAAAACGGGTACGTCAGCAGCTAATGCGGCAAACACACTCCATTCCTTCAGCTTTTCAGCTGAGGGATCGCGTTCCTCACACAGGAACCAGTGCCGGTGCGCAGGCCTTCAGGTGTGTGCCGAGGAGCGTATGCTAATTTGTCGGCGAACAGAAACCCGAGAAGAAAATTACCCCTGAAAATAAAGGAAGAGAGGGGGAAAAAAGGTTAAAAAAAATACACTTCCTTGCTCTGGGCACAATTCTCCGTGATGAGTAATTTTATACTTTTCTGCTTAAAAAAATAACACTATCAAACACTGCCTGTGTAATTTTCTAGCAAACTTTAATCTTTTTTTGATAGGCAAATGAAAGCCGTGTTACTGTCATGGTTGAAAACCAAAGGGCGGCTTATCACAAGCTCCGTCATCTGGAAGACAAATTAGCCAACAGGATACATGTCGAAATTGTGTTAATTACCTTATTCGCCTGAATATATCTGCACAGGACCATAACTGCAAATCTCTGACATGTATCAAACCTCGTCCTCTGTATTGGTCCTGACTGACCAGGGAACACGGATGCACTGACTAAATGAGGATAGTAGATTTTTAAGTCAAACATCAACCAAAACTGTTCTTCTGCGCAAAACATGACGTGGAAAATGTCATCTGATAAGAATGAAGCCCAGGATACGTGGGATAACCACGGGCGCTAATTACTGGCTGCTTTAACCTGCAGTCGACCGACAAATTAAACAGGGGGAGGTGAGTTAAACCGATCAACATCTTCTTGATAGCTGCTGGTTATTACTGCTGTGGAGACCAGCTTAAGCACCAGTCACCTGGCCAGCGGTCGGTGATTAGAGCAGTCATGTTTTTAACGTGTGTCCTGCCCGTTACGAGGCGATGACTTGCACCGTTTGATACCAGAGCAGCTAATCGTGCCTCACGTATTGACTCAGCTGAGCAAACAGAAAGAAACCCTCAAAGAACTCAGCAAAAAGGCCTAATTTTTTATTCATTTATTTATTATAATGGCTCTGTACTTTCATTGGGAACGCCAAAGAGCTAAACAAATATTTCTTGAGTCCCGAGAGCGAAATCATAATTGTATCATAACTTGTTTCCATTATAATGTATTTACAGAAGTATGACCGGTAAACTAAGAATACACGATGCCCCAAAATCAAATGCTATAAAATGCAACAGATAAATAATCCCCACCGAAAAAGATGCAAAAAAGACATAATCCTCCTGACAGTGATTGCTTAAGCCCATTAAATAACATATATTTTGTTATGATTGAGGCCGTCTCTTCTCCTTTACTGATTAAAAAGGGTGGAAAAAATGCAATCTGCATCCTTCACAGCCCATCTCTTCCTGGCTAAAGTGGCATGTGTGTATTATTTTGTCAATCTGATGGAAATTGTGACATTTAAGGGTAGACAAGGATAAACGCGGCCTTTTTCTCCTTCACTAAATTGAGTTCCACAATAAGTTTGCTCAGAGCCCTTTTTATTCATTCATTTGTTTGTTTGTTTGTTCGCTCCTTTCTTCCTTCCTTCCTTCCCTCCCCCCCTTTCTATAAAAGCGCACCGTCTCGCTCCCTAACCCCCCTTCGGTATGAGCCCGGCACCGTCTCGCTCCCTAACCCCCCTTCGGTATGAGCCCGGCACCGTCTCGCTCCCTAACCCCCCTTCGGTATGAGCCCGGCACCGTCTCGCTCCCTAACCCCCCTTCGGTATGAGCCCGGCACCGTCTCGCTCCCTAACCCCCCTTCGGTATGAGCCCGGCACCGTCTCGCTCCCTAACCCCCCTTCGGTATGAGCCCGGCATCGTCTCGCTCCCTAACCCCCCTTCGGTATGAGCCCGGCACCGTCTCGCTCCCTAACCCTCCTTCGGTATGAGCCCGACACCGTCTCGCTCCCTAACCCCCCTTCGGTATGAGCCCGGCACCGTCTCGCTCCCTGCCCTCCTTCGGTATGAGCCCGGCACCGTCTCGCTCCCTAACCCCCCTTCGGTATGTGCCCGGCACCGTCTCGCTCCCTAACCCCCCTTCGGTATGAGCCCGGCACCGTCTCGCTCCCTAACCCCCCTTCGGTATGAGCCCGGCACCGTCTCGCTCCCTAACCCCCCTTCGGTATGAGCCCGGCACCGTCTCGCTCCCTAACCCTCCCTCGGTATGAGCCCGGCACCGTCTCGCTCCCTAACCCCCCTTCGGTATGAGCCCGGCACCGTCTCGCTCCCTAACCCCCCTTCGGTATGAGCCCGGCACCGTCTCGCTCCCTAACCCCCCTTCGGTATGAGCCCGGCACCGTCTCGCTCCCTAACCCCCCCTCGCTATGAGCCCGGCACCGTCTCGCTCCCTAACCCCCCTTCGGTATGAGCCCGGCACCGTCTCGCTCCCTAACCCCCCTTCGGTATGACCGCTCACCGTCTCGCTCCCTGCCCTCCTTCGGTATGAGCCCGGCACCGTCTCACTCCCTAACCCTCCTTCGGTATGAGCGGCACCGTCTCGCTCCCTGCCCTCCTTCGGTATGAGCGGCACCGTCTCGCTCCCTGCCCTCCTTCGGTATGAGCGGCACCATCTCGCTCCCTGCCCTCCTTCGGTATGAGCACGGCACCGTCTCAATCCCTAACCCTCCTTCGGTATGAGCACGGCACCATCTCGCTCCCTGGCCTCCTTCAATGAGCCCGGCACCGTTGCCTTCCACTGATGACTCGGTGTTAAAGCCCGACTGCTGCGGATCTGGCACTTTATAAATTCATAATGAGGCCCGTTTATGGTTCTGTCCCGGAGCGGCAGGCCCTGCTGAGCCGGGCCGCATGTGCCGTGTGTTCCTGTCACCGCGAGGGCAGCGGTTAGTGCCAGCTGACTGACCAAACACGGGGTGAGAACGCCAGCTGATTAACATCCCCGATCCATGTAGGTAGCACAATGAGGTCAGTTTGAGGGCCACGGACCCCAGGCTGCCTCCCCCCCCCCCCCCCCCAAGCACATGTAAGCCAATTCCTCTCATTCCGCCTTCCACCAGATATCTTTTCATTGCCCCCCCTGCAAAGCATTTGCTTTTCTACCCGCCACGCTGCTGAGAGGAGTTAACAGAAGACCACCCCCCACCCCCCCGGGAGTCCAGCTAACCCACAGCTCCATCTCGGTGCTCCGGTCCACATGGTCAGGATTGTCTGCCTGTTGTCTGTTTGAAGGGCCAGTATATTCAGATCCCCTCATATTTAGCTTCGGTCCCTCAGTGACACAAAGAGATTCTCCTAATCCTTAGCACTACAGAACTCTTCCCCTTCTTCAGGAGAAGACTTAAAACCGACTCTTTACGAGGAACAATCAAAGCGTGCGACCTGCCTCTTGATTTTTATAAACCATGATTTCATCTATCTTTTGTATTGTTAGAACAGATTATATAGCACTTTACAGATGTAGCCTTGTACTAAATTTTACTGCACTTACTGTCTTTTCTCTCTCTCTCTCTCTCTCTCTCTCTCTCACACACACACACACACACACACACACGCACACACACACACACATATATATACTCAGTGACAAAAAAAGTTAAGCACCCAGACGGACTGGTGGAAATGAAATGAATCTGTTTGGTGAAAGGTCATGTGACTGTATCGCAGTGATTATAATATCAGATCAAATGGACAACAGAGTTGGCAGTATGGGCACACTGCTGGTGCCATGTCAGTAGCGTGTGGTTCTCCCCCCACCCCCGGGCCTGGATACATGCAGCGATATGGTGTGGAAGGGAGCTGTTGTATCCTCTCCTGCAGCAAGTCGGCCCACAGCTGTTGTAACTGGCCCTCGAGATCCTGCAGACTGGCACTGGGTCTGAGTTGACGTCTGAGCTGATCCCACACATGTTAGATTGAGGAAAGATCGGGGGACCTGGCTGGCCACAGGAGGACCTCAGCATGACGCAGACAGTCCATAGACACACGTGCCGCATGTGGATGGGCGTTGTCTTGTTGAAAGACTGTACCAGGGTGCTGTCTCAGGAGGGGTAAGACATGCGGACGCAGGATGTCACTGATGTAACACTGTGCCATCAGGGTCCCCCGGGTCACTACCAGAGATGACCTGACGTCGTACCCTATGGCTCCCCACACCATGATGCCATGAGTAACGCTGGTGTGTCTCTCCACAACATTGGCAGGGTTGGTCCTCTCCCCTCTGCGCCGCCATACACGCACACGACGGTCATCCATGGTAATGCAGAACTGAGACTCATCACTGAACATGGTACGATGCCACTCGTCATCAGTCCATGCCTCCTGGTTACTCCAATGCAGGCATCTCTGCACTGGTGTTAACGGCAGCCTACGCATGGGACAATTAACCCATAGTCTGGCTGATGCCAGTCATCGAGACACAGTACAGGATTACACAGGGTGTTGTAGAGAGTCCAATACCTGTGTCTGGATGGCAGGCGCAGATGTCATGGGGTTCTATAATGCTTGGAACACAATTGGACGATCCTCCCTTGATGTGGTCTGTTTTGGGCAACCAGAACCTTTACGACATGCTTGGATGCCTTCACTTGCCCATTGGTTCCAGCATCGAGCAACTGTCACATCTGCATGCCCCACATGCCGGGCAATTGCACAATACGACCTCCCGGCCTCATGCAAACCCACAATGTGACCCCTATCAAACTCCGTCAAGTGCTGGAAATGCTGTCTAATGCGTCTATGAGGCATCCTCTGTGTCTGGTGATTAGACGTGCCAGCTCCTTGCAAATCGAATCATTTACATACCCATCGCTGGTCTGCACGTGTACCAAATTACATCCAAATCGGACCATTATTCAATCTGGGGGCTTAATTTTTTTGTGTGTATATAATTAGAAAAATACATATAGGTGCATTTCTTCATGTTTTCGAAACTGACATCTCATGTCTCACATTTATTCAACGTTCTTTTCATTATCTGAACTTTAAGGAAGTGAAGCCTCATTTATATTTCACAGACATAAATATTATATGATACTTCTCATTAGCTATGCTTTAGTTAATGATGTTTTACCGCAACCTCCACTCAAAAGTAAAAGGGTAATTTTAAAAGTTAATACCGATGTGTTGGTCTGTGTTCCACACAAAATCAGGTTAATAAATCTATAATTAGTATTCGTCACTGACTATTTAAAACTTTAAAAACCCAGCAGCAAAACGTTATGGAGATTTAATGAATGGGGGGGGGGGGTGACCATCCAGCAGGCCCCTTTAAAATGGCACCATTGCCTCTTCTTCCTGGTGCGACCGTGTATCATAGCATGATTGTGCAATTAACACAGAAAGGGGTCAAATATTTATCTCAGCCCTTAAATTCATATGTACACACAAAGATGCTAAAACCAGAATATAAGTATCATCTCATTCTATTTGCCCTTTTAGCAGATTCGCCAAGCCTCTGTGTTGTTCATGGGCTGCTCCACTTCAGATCCTGGCTGAGCTCATGTCCCCCCTACGACTTCCTGTGGCTTCTCACTTTGACCACTTCACCGTCTACTGCTAGGGTACGGTCTTCCCTGGAGTAAAACATGCCCACCGCAGCTCCTGGAAACAGCACGGGGTGGTGACAGTTCTCCCTGGGGAGGATGTGTTCCTGAATTGTCACTGCTGAAGGTATCTGCTAACCCGGCTGAAGGTATCTGTCCCTGTGGAGCTGGTTTCCTGTTTTTAGAGGAGCTCGCACCTCTGGCAAGTGGCTCTTCTCACACTTGGGATCAGAGGCCATTTTCATCACACGCATGTTTCTAAGATGTTTCCGTGCCCTTCTGTCCCCGTTAGCCCCAGAAAACGGTACTCGTCTGTGCTGATATCATGTTCCGAGCCGCTGCGGTTTCACACGATAGCCCTAACACCGGTTAACCTGAACGGGCACATTGGGGAATTCGGGAACAATGCTGTTGTACCCCCTGGGTGCGTGTGCCATACGCCCCCCCGCCATGATTCACGTCACAGGCACATCATTAATATTCATCATGTGAGCCACATGCTTCTGTTACCCTGTTTACATTACAGTTCCTATGAGGATGGAACAAACCTTGTTGCCCGGATGGTACGTCCCTCAGCTTGACCTCGATGGTCAAGTGCAGCTCAGACACCGACAGGCGAAATACAAAGGTGATTAACGGCCTCTGATAAATAAAGGCCAACGGGGTCACTCTGGACGGGCACCGACAGGCATCTGAACGTGGGCGCTGGGCCACTCCCACTACAGGAGACAGGAATCAGTGCATCGCATCGGCGTGACGCCACGTGTCGAAAAGACGGACAAGCGAAAATAAAAACAAGGTGAGGCACCGCGGTCGCTGCTGATTAGCGAGCCGTGTCTCTGTACCGCTCCGAGTCCGGCTACGGAGAGAGAGAGCGGGCAGGACTTTAAGCTGCACGTCATTTTAATGTAATGTTTTAATCATGGCCTGGGGAGGTTTGGGGGTTAGACGAACACATTTATGATACATTTGCCCACATTTATAAGATTTGTGTGCAGTATTAAGCCGGCGAGAGCCTTCCTTTATTACTGTTCTAGGTTTCCCGAGTGCTGGTGCAGTGTTCATCAGCCACCTCACGTCAGCAGCTGCCAGGATCATTTTATATATGTTTTTAAATTAACCTTCCCGGCGCGAGCGGCATCCGCTCGCCAAACGAGGGGCTTTGAGGCGAAATTATTTGGGAAGGCCCGTTTAATGCCCCTCATCCCACTATAAGTCCCCCCACCCCAGAGCTGGGGCGCGTTCTGTCGCGTGCCACAGGAGCGGAGGAGCAGAGGCGCTACGCTAATTCCGAGATCGGCCAGGAGATTATGCGCAGGTTTGGGAAGATTTGGTCACATGACCCCCCCGCGCCACCCCCAACAACGCCTATGCCTTCTCTTCCGGTAACCATGCCAACTGTGGCACACAGGCATGGCACAGTATTAGATGACCTTGGATTTCAAATGCAAGGGTCTTTATAAGCCAAAATGCGTAAGGTAAAGTTTCAACTTTAGTGACCGCAAGGTTAGCTCATATTGTTATATGCATTTCTTATTTCAGTTAATAGGTAACAATTCCTTTGAGAATGGAAAGGAAACAGCAAAGTAAATCTGTAAAAGCTGAAGTGAATGTGAGCAAATAACTGCTTTCACAAACTTTCTCATGTAGCTTTGTGGAGCAAGCTATGCACTGTAAACGCTTAGCTACGATTGGCTCGGGGGTCGCCACGGTGACCCTAATTCCAGGCCCCCAGAAAGCTCAGGCCAGCGAGCCAGGGCCACGTCACAGTGTGTCCTCCTCGCCTGATGACAAATAAATGGCCTTTATTTCCCTGTCAAAGCTATTCTTTTAACGAAGCGCATGTCGCCATTGACCTCTCTCCACGCTTCTTTTTTATTTCACCGTTCATTGAACAGTTTCTCTCCTTTTGAAATGCGGAAGAAAGAATGACTTTGAACACAGGCGACTGCGGGGTCGGCCTTCAGCGGTGAGGACAGGTCGCGCGGGCAGCGTCGCTGACACACACGCATGCCAGGGAGCCGCAAGATGGGAGGCGTCGACAAAGCCTGAGGCCAAACATCGGCTGCGCCATTGAGCAAGGCGGGCAGAGTGGGGACGAGCCCGTTGACTTCGGCTTCCAAAGACCTGAAGGGTCGGAGAGTCCCGCGCGGCTCTGAAAGCGCGGCGAACAGCGCGGACACCGTCAGCACCACCGCCGCTCCTCCGTCAGCCGCTCGCCCGCGTGTTTTGTTTTCCCAATAAAAAAATACAGCAGAGACAATAAAGGAGAGACGCCCTCTCTGCTTCAAGGCTCCCAGAGCGGTTGTTCAGCTCCGAACTGAATGGCAGAGAGGGAAAACACAAACACTTCTTTAAGCATACGTCGGCAAATGAAAAGAAATGCAGAATTAATTCAAAGCCTTCTTTTAATTAAAAATGAACTGTGCAGGAGAAACACTCCAGATTTGCAATCTGTTGCCTTTTGCCAAGTATTAATTCTTTTAAATTAATAGCTTTTATAAGACAAATTCACGTTAAGACTTAATTTGACTCTGGAAGTTTTTTGTTTTTTTTTGGCAAGGGTGTCCTCATGCACAGAAAGTTTTTTTTTTGCTTTATTTTGTGACTCTATGTTGTCTGCCCTATTGTCTGCAGTACTATGTAATATCGCTGGGGGGGAGGGGGTGGTACTGCCTGTCTCTGCGTGGAGAGTCTGGTGACTGTGACAGGCAGGCTCTTTCCTGACTCTGTACTGGACCTGTCCTTAACCTGTCCTAGACCTATACTGGACCCATCCTGGATGGACCTATACTGGAGCTGACCTGGACCTTGTCCTGGACCTAAACTGAATCTGCCCTGGATCTGTCCTGGACCTTGTCCTGAACCAATACTGTACCTGTTTTGAACCAATACTGTACCTGTCTTGAACCTATACTGATCCTGTCCTGGATCTATACTGGACCTGTCTTAAACCTATACTGGTCCTATCCTGGATTTATACTTGACCTGTCTTGGACCTATACTGAACCTGTACTGGACCTGTCCTGAACCTTGTCCTGAACATACACTGGACTTGTCCTGGACCTGTCCTGAACCTGCCCTGGATCTGTCCTGGACCTTATCTTGAACCAATACTGTTCCAGTACTGGACCTGTCCTGGAACAATACTGAACTTGTACTGGACCTGTCCTGAACCTTGCCCTGAATCTGTACTGAGACAGATAGTCACTTTGTGCTTGCTTTCATTTTGTTTTTCCCTCCAATCAATAAAGGAGACGAGACCTTTCATTTGTTTTTCTCCACCAAACTACCACATTGCCCCTGACTTTTTTGGTGTCTTTCCAACTGCCCCAACCCCTATCAGGCCCATCTCCAAAGAGGACCCAGGTGCCAGGTCCCTCATGGCACGATGTCATTCTTAGGCACTCCCTGCGATGCCCCCCTTGGCCCCCTCCCCCCATGTGCCAGGTTCACAAAGCTGCTGCTTTCAATAATATGATAATCATGGCCATTGATGCACCTGAGCTGCCACCCCTATTATCAGTATCATGGCTCCCACTTTACAAAGTTGCTCACACAGCTTATGGATTCTTCGTGTCACTTATAGCTCCAAGGTACAACAGCCAGCCCTGCTCTGGCCCCACAATGGCAGTTTTGCTTTACAGCTCCACAGTTCCTAGCCTCTGGCCTACCTGCCGATCATCTTGCAACCCTGCTCAACACCCATTACAGCACACCTGGATGGAGGGACAGATGGATGGATGGATGGATGGATGTGGGAATGGAGTTTGTATTTGCTCCTGCATTTTATACTTCAGTTCATGCCAAGAAGCAGCTGACAGGTAAACGGGCCTTTCACTGTTTTGCAAAAACCCTGCATGGCTGCAGTAGAGCAACATCAGCGCAGTCAGCCGGAGCGACGAGGTCTCCACGAGACACCCGGTCAGATCGCATGCCCGCCATTTCCCTTCACTGACTGGCAGCCATGCCGAGCTTCCTGACTCTCGCTTCAGGCGTCGAAAGGGAGTGGCAGGAACATGCTCCACTCGCCAGCCGTTTAGCTGCTGGTATGTGTCCCAGATGCAGCATTACCCAGATCTAGCTGCCAGTGCCTTAATACGGGTGGCCTGCGTCTGTGGAGTAGATTAATTAGCAGGCCGCAACACAGGAAACCCACGAGGGGTAGGAAATGAGGCCCAGAACTAATTCAGGCTACACGGCTATTTGTCTCTCTCCAGCACGGGCTTGCAGGGATCCGCACAGCCACCCAGAGGACTCTCCATGCCTGCTAAAACCCTTTCTTTGATACTCATCACTCCTGACGGACCTTCTGTAACACACTTCGCACAGGGACTTATCACAGAGCCTCCACTACAAAGCGTGTCAAAGGTACAATAGCCTCTCCCCTCCTGAGGGCCACCATAGAGTGTGTCAGAGCACACACTCATCGCCAGTCCTATCGAGTGTCTCGTCCTTCTTCCTGGTAAGCTGTTTATTGGAGACTTTCATAGACCTTGGTGGGTGAGGGCTTTAACCGCCAATGAAAGGTCAAACGCTTAGTCTCAGGGTGTTTCTCAGTACCAAGAACGCAAATATCATACTTGAGGACTTGGCAAGAGCGGTCTTGCTAACTTGCCACTCAAGATCGAACTTAGAACGCAATGAATCATGGGATTGTTCTTGCTTGGCACGGATGCAGCTGATGTATCCTTAATATTTTGGGCGGGGCAAGAACAGCATCCAGGGATTTTTACCGTCCTCTGTATTTCTGTACTTAGTGTTGGAACTGGTCTTCGGCAAAGGAAGATGAAGTAAAACGGGTATGCGAGTAAAGTCAAGCAAGCATATTCAGAAATGCCCCCAGAGAGAAGTATGCAAGGTGATTGGTTCCTTTCTACAGAGCCCCTGAAGGGAGGTCCCTTGTGCGCATGCGAAAGTAAGACCACATTTTCTTTTTTTTTTGCGCAGGTCCCTTCAAGGGCACTGTACCTTTCAGAGTGTGCCAAGTGATTGGTTCCTATTGGATTGTGTGAGGTGATTGGTTCCGTTCAGAGGCTGTGAGGCAATTGGCTCCTTCCAGAGTGTTTGAGGTGATTGGTTCCTTTCAGAGTATGTGAGGTGATCAGTTCCTTTCTGAACGTACAGGATAATTAGTTCCTTTCAGAGCGTGTAAGGTAATAAGTTCCTTTTGGAGCATGCAAAGTGATTGGTTGTTTTCAGAGTGTGTGAGGTGATTGGTTCCTTTCGAAAGGTGCAAGGTGAATGGTTCCTTTCATAGTGTGTAGGGCGATCGGTTCCCTTCAGAGTATGTCAGGTGAGTGGTTCCTTTTTTGACACAACTGTTCCTACAGCTTACATGGGGTGACAAGAATGGTTGACTTCTGATCCAAGCGTGTCTTTGGCATTGCCGTATGAGCCCTGTCTTTTACTCTCCAGGATACGTACTCTAATGGATGCCAAAGCTGGAATGCGATTGTATCAGGGTTTTCCCGTTGTGTGTTTCCAGCAACATATAGGGAGGCACATCCACATTGTATGTAAACTTCTTTAGTGTTTCAAATTAACACATCAAACTCAATGACGCAAAGTCAGAATGATCAAAGACACTGTGGCAGCTCCTGCATACTCGGGTCCCAGGACAGCGCCCCACTGCTCTACTCTTAAAAAATAAAAATGTTACCGGACAGAATATAACAAAAACCTGTATCAGTTGCCATAACTAAAATGGCATTGGGCTGAAGTGCATGCTGGGAAAGTGGAGAGTGGCCATTTTCCCAACAGAAACAAACAGTTGACTCAGAGAAGGGTCCTGACGGCGTGAAAGGGGCTGCCCTGCAGAAGGTGACAGCAAACGTGGGGGGTGGAGGAATAAAGGATGTGTGAGTGCATCGACGCCGGCCACGGAAGACGAGACGGTCGTTTAATGAGGCGGGGAGCTGATGACATGGGTGCCTTACGCCAAGCGAAGACGCTCTGTTATCAGGCGAGGCCAAGATGGCAGCCACTCCAGAGTGAATGTGCCAGTGATTTGTGTCCTTCAGGTTTAATGAGGTCGATTAATTAATTCGCTTATTTGGAGCGCGTCGCTCTGAGCCCCCCACCCCCCGGAATGGCCTGCGTGTGGCGGGGGAAGCCATTTGCGCGGAGAGAATGCCTTTGATTGAAGACGGCGAGAAGGAGTCTCAGCAGCCGGCGAATGGGGTGGGGGGCATTCTGGACCACGCCGCCCCCCAGGGGCCCTTAACCCCCGTTAGCATAGCCCCACTCCGCAAGTTTCAGAAAGGTCAACAGGAACTGCTACCATTCCACACCCACTGTCCTGCCCCTCCCCAGGGCTCGCAACCCCCCACCCCCCCCCCGGTCGGCACTCCACCCCCCGCACCACCCTCGCCCCGCTGGCCGACTCATATCCGGCCCCCACTCACACACTTATTCCATCCTCTCGGCCTCTGTGAGCCATGACGGCCGGAATTAGAGAGCAATTAACGTCTGGCATGATGGCAGGCCCGGTGCTAAAGCGACTCCTGTCTCCCAGATTTAAGCGCATCCATTCCATTATTCATTAGCTCAGAGGCTAAAATTACTGGTAGGTGACGTAGGCACTGTCAGGGAGAAGCGGCGGGCTGCTCTGTATTGCGGCTCACTCCTGGGGGGCCAGTGCAGGAGGCACATGCTCATTGCTGTGCGATTGCTTTATTATGTATTTTTACAGCATTATTGCTCTTATTTATTAATGGTCAGCCTTACCGTGCACAATCCTGAGAGTCATATGCATATATATGTGTGTGTGTGTGTGTGTGTGTGTGTATTTCAGGTCCCCACAAAGATCTGTGAATGGAATCAAAAAACTACAAATGTCTCGTATTTTGTTTGGTTACTCTTGGTTAAGGTTAGGGCTGGGTAGGTGTTAAGGTCGTCATATTGGGATTAGATATTTCCCCATCGAAATGGATGGGGAGTCCCCACAAAGGCAATTACAAACCCGTGTGTGGGTGTGTATTCCTATAATGTAGATATAGTTAATTAAAGAAGCCGGCAGTTTGGGGACACAAAATCCAAACAGAGAATAAAACTAAAATGCATACGTTTGTTCACCCAATGACTGGTTATGGTCTATTAAGGGGCCAAGGGACAAATCCTTAAATGCCTTGATGAGACTGATGTCTTGATGTTCTGAGAAAAGATATTTAATTAGTTGCAGCCAGCTGGAGCAAAGGTTAGCATGGAGAGCTGCGACAGGCGGCACACAAACACCCGGTGACAGACAGACCTTTAGTATAAGAATGCGGTGACACTCATCACATCACACTTGACATGGAGTGCAGGTGCGAGGGCTGCTGGAGTAGTGCAGGCGACGTGAGTAAGAGGGCTCTGAATGAGAGCCGGAGCACGGCGCACGGAGCACGGCGTGGAGGCTTTCAGCGCCGTTCTGTGGGTCGTGCCCCCGCCGCCTCTGCCCCCGGCATACATCACGCGCCAGCGAATCGTTAACAGCAGCACCGAAAAAATGAGGTAGGGGTCAATCAGTTATTGATTGCGCAGCGTATTGTTTGAAGGAGACATTCGGAAATGAATTTGAAGCAGCAAATTTCGAGGAGCCATTTTTTTGCTACCTGGATATGTGTCTGGATGGATGGATGGATGGATGGATGGATGGATGGATGGATGGATGGATGGATGCACAGATCAATCGATTGATTGATCAATGCAGGAGCACCACTAGAGATTACGAGCCTCATAAAAGTATATCATATTGGGCCTGAACCCAGACCAATTCAATTGTGTTCCAAATTTTTTAGCGCTGCTTCGGCTCAAAGGCCCTTCAAATCTCCCCCCCCCACCCTCCCTTTACAGCACCCCTGGATGGAGGGACAGATGGATGGGTGTTTTAAACCCCTTGTCTAACCCCTGGCAGTTCAGTAAACCTGAATTCCTTCAGTAAGCAAACCCAGCTATACGAATGTTACACTACGAGCTGTAGCAGTTAGTACAGCAGTGGGCTTTCGCTTTGGTCGTTAGCTTTCCCACTAAGCTGGGTCTGCTTTGCTGGAGGGCCACAGGACCCATGTGCCGGTGGCGACCCACCCCCCCGCTCACCACATTCTCTTCCTTTCTTAGCACCCAAGGTAATCACGGGCCACTCTCTCTGCACGCGTCTCATTCCACATGCGCCTGATTAATAGCCAGGAACGGGGTCGGCCGCACCTCTGAAAGCCACGAGCATCCATTCAGCAGCCATGCTGGGGCCACATGGTCGCCAAGGACAAGATGGATACTGTGGCAATGGGTCGATGAGGAGGACTAAATACAGCCAGCGTCATAGTCTACAGTCCCCAGCCCCGTCACTGTGTCTGACACACCTACGTCACCGTCACTTAAGTCTTTGCTTTGTATTCAAAATACACGTGATTGTTTGGGGTCTAATTCATGGGTTTGTTTGGGGTCTGATGTGTGTGGTTATGTTGGCTTCTATTTCTGGTCTAGTATGTATGTTTGTTTGGGGTCTGATTTGTGCAATTAGCAGATTTCTCTCAGAAAGATAATTATGAGTTTCTTTCAGAGTCATGAGGGTGGTGCTTGGCTTGGCGGGTTAGGACGCCGTGCCCAGACTCAGAAGGCTGTTGTTTCTAATCTTTTGGCTGGCAGAGCAATTTCGTCTTTGGACCCTTTAACTGCAATTGTTGTAGGCACTGGCTGACCCTGCTATTACAAAAAAAAATGGATCTTGGCTTTGGATTAAAGTGTCTGCTTAATAAATAAATCAAATAATAGCCGAAATTGAAAGCCCATTCGTTTCCATGTATCCAAACTCAGGGTTACACTCTGTACGCGTTGGCTGTCTTTAATAAAGCTGGTAGACCCCCGCTGAATCTTTACATACGAACGGTGCACAAATGAAAGGGAGCCCAAGACAGTCCCTTCAAATGAGGAATTAATTCCACTTTTGACAGCCACACAGGAAAAGCAGATACATCCAGAAAAGCAGATCGAAGGAGGAGAGTTTGAGCTGTCTGTGGAAGCGGCCATGCTAGCTGAAGGCACAGACTCAGAAACCGAGCACGCACACACACATGCGCACACACACACGTGCACAAACACACGCATACAGGTAAGCACAGGTCGGGGGTGAACAAGAGGCCCAAAATCATCTCCAGGTGGGGGGGGTGGCACAGCAGCAGGAGCGGCTCACATGATTTTAAAGCATCATCTGATTTGCAGCAAAGAAGCCAGATCGTCTAGCAAATTATGACTTTAATAAAGACAGAGTTTCCGGCTGCATCATTTATGGGCGAAAGGCTGGACAGCTAAGTGATATAACCCTGCAATGGTGCTCTGTAAATTGCGATTGCACCCAGGGCCCTTCCGGTGCAGAGCAGCATGTGACGCAGGTCTGCACCGGGCAGCCATGACGGACAGCCCCGTGATTGGCATAGGAGATACATGTCGGTCTATCCCTGCCTTTTGTTTAATGGGGCAAGCCCCTCCCTCCTGTGTGTGTGTGTGTGTGTTTGTGTGTGTGTGTGTGTTGGGGGGGGGGATTTTCAACACCAAAAACTCACCCCCCCAGCACACTCCAGGCACACACTCCAGCGCCACTTTGCATATCTTTTCGCGTCCGTTCCTTTTCGATTTTCCCCGCTATTCATAAAAAAATGGAACTACTTCCACCCCCCACCCTCTTTCTCTCCCCCCGCCGGCACACTCCAGGACGAGCATCGCTGCAATTTCCGACGCTCAACTCGCACTTCCTGGCAAGCGAATTAGTGCGGCATTCTGCGCGGGCCCGTGCGCCGTTCTGCGGACCTTTCACGGGTGATTGTAGTGGGGGCTTGTCGCGACAAAGGCCTCCAGCTGGAAGTACTTCGCAACTTTTCCCGCGGCAAGGTCCCGGACGCGCAGGCACAACGGGCACCGGGGAGGGGGGGCCACCGTTTGATTAGCCGCCTTTTTTCCCGATGGCAGCTTGTCGCCGGCAATTCATCACCCCCAGTCCTTCGCGCAATTAATGCGACGCTCGTGATCAATGGTGCCCGCGCTCCGCTACGTCTCCCCGATCTATCGCGCCGCTTGTTTTTGTTTTTACTTTTTATTCCGCTTCTGTTCTTCGTCAGTCGAATATCCGCACGCTCTCTGCGGGTGACAGACGTGTTCGTGTGACGTTTGGGCTTTTACAATGAACGGCTGAATAACAGAACCCGTTTAATGCACCCGTCAGCAGCACCCGGTGCAGTGTGAGGACCCCTCCCTCGCGCCTCGGCTGCACCTCTGCAGGGATCTGCCTGAGTGAAGCACGGTGACACCAAAAACCCTCTCGTCATGCCAAAAAAACGACCACCTCTCACAAAGAGGCTAAGGGCCTCGCCGGGCTCCTCCCCCCGCTTATTACTTTGGCACGGGAGCGGTGACTTTTACCGCACGCACACATGCCCCCCCCCCATGCGGGAATGGGGAGGACGGCTAAAGAGGGAGAATCGCGGCCGCTGAAATTTACATGACGCTCAATTATGAATTAGCAAACATCACTTGGCAATCTGTTCGTTTGGGCTTAATTGGATTTTAATACCGCCTCTGATCTCGTTGTCTAATTACGGCAGCGGCTGGCAGCGGAGCGCGACCATGCAGCCGGCGCCACCTTTGATCTTGACCATATGCGGCTCGTCGGGACGAAAAGCAGCCACCTCGACGTAAGCGGGGGCGGCATGGCGGGGGGGGCGGCACGGCGGGGTGGGCGGGCCCTGGGCTGGTTCTACCAGCCACTGATTCATTCCTCCTCCTATTGGCTATGATCTCAGATAAATGAAACACAAGCTCCGGTTTCCCCACCCTGACTTGGAGGACCTGCTGGCTGCCTTATCGAGCACAGAGCTTCACGCCGTTGTGTAGCGCCAATTGGATGCAAGGTCTTCACTTTGTTTGCGCCGCTGCTAATGCTCTCTGCTATAAGGCGAGGATATCGTCCCAAATCAGTCATGGTTCGTTTCATCAAAATTAATTTAAAATGAATAACTACATATATTTCTACATATTTAGAGCCACTTCTATGTGTCTTTATATATATTCGTTTATCCCCATAATTTCCTCCTTCGTGAAGTCGGTTGTCTTTTCTGCAGGAACGCGCGTTCAGCACTGTCCTCCAGGAGACCATAGCCGGAATGTTCCGAGCCTGGGAGCAGAATGCACATGCGTAGCGGGGCAGGGGGCTGCCTGCCTCATGTGCTGCCCTGCCAGGGAGGGGCTCCACTCTCACGCTGACGCCTCGCAGGATAAACACCCCGCCCAGAGCACTACCACACCCATCCAGGTTATCCCTTCTGCAGCCCGCCCCCTACATGTATGTAGGCATGACATACAGCAGCCCCCCAGCCTCGGTGACCAGCCTTTCCACTCGTGTAATGTGAGACAGGTGAGAGAGGTGTCCCATGGCCTCCGGAGGTCTAATTTTCCAGACGATGGCTTAATTAGTCTGAATACCAGGAGACAGCTTTGTGGGGAAACAAAGGCAAAGGTTTAACGTGACGAGACTGGACAGCTCTCGTCCGTCAGCCTGAGCCCCATTTACTCTGTTATTCAATGACCAGCATTCAGCCTGCAGGCTCACTGAAACCCTATAGACTGTAAGAGCTTATTGGACGCATGCATGGGTGCATGGATATATGCATGGACTGATGCATGCATGAGTGGACGTTAGACTGTAAGAGCTTATTGGACGCATGTATTGGTGCATGCATACATGCATGGGTTTTACAGGTGAACCATTTGAGTAGTCAATTCTGTGAAAGTCTCTACCACGGTGAACATAAAAAGGGTACATTCACATGACACTGTTTTTGAAGCAGTTGTCTAAGTCTTATGTAAGATTGACTGTTTAGTTCAATACAGATAGTAGATAAGCTGTAAAAACGTTAAATGCAGAGGATGTGGCGATCTCTGGATGACAGCCATGCATGATGTGAGGTCACAGACATAAAAGGGCTGTCCTGCTTCAGCAGAATATGACACTGAATCACTGTCTGCCCCCCCAGGCTTCCCTAGTGCCTCCCTGCAACCCCCCCCCCCATGCAAAGTTTACATGCATCCATCCCCCCCAGCAAGGCAGGCTTTTTATGCAAAGTCAATTAAGGAGTGGGAGGTGTATGCGGGATGCGTGGGGGGGCTAAATGAAAGTTGGGCTTGGCAAAGTGGAGTTCGGGGGGGTCCTGTGATTGTTTCGCACACACACCGGGGCTCATTTTCCGACCCGCTTTCGAAGACTTCATTTCAAAGACGCCGCATAAATCTGCATCCCGATTCTGCCTGGATCGCTGCTCTCCGCGGCTCTTTCCGAGCGAAACGCTGCAAAAAAAAGGGAGAAAACCCCACGCTCCTCTCCCCAGGAAGACGGCACGCGCTCGGCAGGGCCGTCATTACTCAACGCAAACCGCATGGTGGAGATGTATTAGTCACCAGCATGATGGTCTTAGATAGAGGTGCTTTTCGAATGCGTAAGGCAATACCACTAACAGAAGCTCATAAAGGAACAAAGAGAGATTTAACATAATTGATTTTATTATTATATCATTATTATATTTTAATCTGAAGGTGTTTCAATCACACCGCAATGTGATTGGGTGGAAGACCTGTGTCTGATGCCAGAAAGCAGCAAAATAACCAATCAGATCGTTCGTAACATTACAGTCGAGTTTCTGGCCTGCCTGATGGCATCACTCTGAACACGTGGTTACAGTACTTCATGTTTGGTGCCTGTGTATGACTGAAGGTCGTTCAAATCAAATGTTTCCTTCGAGGCATAATTGTTTTATCTAATGTCTATTAACAAAGCCAAATTGTAGCCTACTTCTATGAATAAACAATTCTCTTGTGGCTCGTATGCTGAAAATTCTTTATGAGTGAAGTCGCATAGTTTGGGCGCTCAGAGAAGCCCCTTCTTTCGTATTCAATTTAGCAGTATAAAGAAATTGTAGTTTTTCATTTTCTCGATTTAAAATCTTTTCAATAGCAGAAAGGGGGGAAAATGAAACAGTCACATTAGCACTTTGAATTCCAGTGGTATAACATGTCAACAAGATTGATAGAAAACAAAGGGAGGCAGAATTTTAAAAAAAGTTTGAAATAATAAGGATATTTTCAAGAATAAAGAGGGATTGAGGAATAGCAAAAGCAAAGCAATTTAAAAAAGGGAAGCAAGAGTTTTTTCCGCGGATTAAAGGTCCATTGTATTCACAATTACGGATTCAGAGTGGCTTTCTTTTTCGAATAATTTAGGACATTATCATCGTAACTGACAATACACAGCTCACTCGAAATATACTTTCAAAAGGCGGAGGGTCTTTTTCCTGTGGAAACATGATGTCTGTTTATAATAAGGAGCTTGAGTTTATTGCGGTAATGTTTTTTGAATCCCTGCTCCTTGTACTTGTTGGTTCAATTCTCAGGAATGACCCAATGTTGCATAATATTTTAAGGTGCATCTGTAAAACCTCCTGTTTGGAGTAATAGGTGAATCATGAAACCTTTCTACACCATCTTGGATAATCAGATCAATGACAGAATGTCAGTGATTGCCAGGCGGTGTTTTGGGTGGAGTAGCAGTGTAGTCTTGGATGGGGGGGGGGGGTCCCTGCAACCCCCAGCATCCCACACTGCGCTCTGTCATCCCATTACAGAAACAAACTGAACGAGCTGCTCCCAAATAGCTCAGCGTTATCTTTATTTTTAGCAAAACTCATGCCGTTGGCCTGCGTCGCATTAAGGAAACCCAGTAATGAAGTTACTGCGTATGTGTTGGCACTGCATTGATGCATGCAGTGGAGCAGTGCAGTGTGGTAACATCATGCAAAGTGGCAAAGAATTCCCCACATCCCTGTTTCTTTTTCCTCTTGTTTTTTCACATTTTCTTCTACATTTGTTTGCTAGTTTGCTTTTTATGTTCATCTTTAAATTTGCAGCTTCGTTCCATCTTATTTTTACATTATTTGGGCCAGTAGGAGAAAAACAGGGGGCTGAAGTGGCGGTGAGATGGCCAGGCAGTGCAGAGAGACCCCTTGCAGTGTTAGGGTTAGGGACAGTGCTCTGTGCAGAATTCATTTATTCTGAATAGCAGTCATTTCCCTGGCTTCTGGTTTTGCATTTAGTTTATTTATGCAGCCAGACATTTATTATGGAACAAAATCTCTACCCCCCATCCAAGGCAAAGAGAAACTGCCAGGCAAGTCATTGTCCCCTCAGAAGTTAGTATGCTAGGCGGCTTCCTATGAATAAGACTGAACGGTCCGGAGACTCATACGGTAGAATTGCCTTTTTGCTTAATCTTGTCTGTATATGGATTATAGATCATTTGAAAATAAATCGATTACCAATCCTTAGCAACCAAAGGGCCATTTCTATTGGAGGGGGAGCTGAAGCCCAGTTGCTGTAGGTGGGAGCCCAAGAGCTTGAAAGCCTTGAGCAAAGGGGCGTTAGCGTCAGCGTGCTGAGAGAAGCGGAGCAGGACCCTGACAGGTGGAGATGCTTAGGGTGGGGAGGGGAGGGGAGGCTCTGCCACTGGAAAGGGGGGTGCTCCTTGTTCCCCAGACCATCCTTTGATAATCCCCAAAGCCCCCTTTTAGAAACCCGCCCCTGCCCGCCCCAGCTCAGTGCTGGGCTCCCACACCATGGAGGACAAGGGCCCCGCCCCGAGTCCTTTCAAAAGCGCATCGTAAATTGCCTTTGTTCCCCAGCCTTCCAGGCTTCTGGCCCTTTGTGGGGGCTGGGAGATCAAAAAAAAAAACCCTCTTACCTGCCCCCCACCACCCCATGCCCCTTGGCATTTCCCATCAAGTCATCCCTCCCCGGGACTGTCCCCCCCTCATGTCTGTCACGATAATTCGCTCTGGCCGTGCCCCATCCTTAAGAGGCCTCCTCCCCCTTTTCATTCACCAGTCATGTCATCCCTGAATCCCCCCCCCCCCCCCCCCCCCCCACAACACACACACACTTCAGTTCAGAGCCACCGTGTCGAGTTCTGTTGCTCCAGTGATATATTGTGTGTAATACACCATACATGTGTGGTACACACGGTAATAAAAACATGCTTTAAGAGGTTTATATTGAACTCTCTGGTGACAGCATTTTATTTCCTTTTTTTCAGAAATAAGCCACTACCACCAGACTGAAAAGAATATATAAATAATTATCATTCCATCCCGCAGCGTGCAGAACTCACGTCACAGGGTTAATGTACATGGATGACAAGCGCAGAGCGGCCTATTGCGTCGCGTGTAAACACACCAGCAAAATCGCCACTAAATCGAGTTCGCATCAGCCGGAAACCCGCGCTTGGTGGTGTGCCAGAGACGGACACGCCAGTCTGAGGGATTCAGGCTTCAAAGACGGACGACACGGTGGGGAGGCGGGATAAATGCCAGCAGGAAACCATATTCCACTGTCACGTCTTAATGGAGGCCTCGTCGATCTCGACGATGTCGAACGCTGCGAGGAAATGTCTCTCACTGCAGCGCGTGCCATCGTATCACCGTGAAAACACTTACGGCCGTTAAAGTCGCCAGCAACATTTCTGACTGCAAACGAACAGAATGCATCCGGAGGGTCGCCGAGGAAGTAGCAGACGTGAAACACACGCGGGATGAGGCTCTGGTTCGTTAGCGCCGTAATGAGAACATTTTGATAAAGGGGGAAGTCAGGAGTGAGCGAACGAAGAGTGTGTCCAAATGATCCCCGTCCTTTGCATCTCCATCTAATCCACACGATAGCGATCTAATCTCTCGCCGTGATGCGGGCAGATTCACGGTGTCGCAGGATAAGCCCAGCTCGCCAGCCCGGGAGGACTCGCGCGGCCCTGATTTTTTTTCCGAAACAGCTGCCAGAGGCCAGATGATTACAGTGCGGCAATTTTGTTAAAAAAAAAATGCATGGCTAAATCAGCTATGAGATAAGTCCATTTTCCAAGCGTGTGCAACCTCTCCACGGAGATAATGTTTTTCTTGTTCATTTGGTGTAACTGAAAGGGTAGAGTGGAGAAGTGTATCTGCATATCAATAATGCACAAACACACACACACACACATGTGTCCACGTGTACCTCAAACTCCCGCAACACACACAGACGCACATCCAGTATTTCTTAGGCTGAACTTCATTGCCTCCATCCATTCTTTCATCTTAAGACAATGATTTATGTAAATCTGGGGACCCTGGCATTAATGCGCGGCACGGTGTGAGGAGCAGCATTCCTAAATCGCGGCATTGTTGTTGGGAATGACAAGGCCGGCTCTTGATCCCACAATGCAATCATCCAAATGTGTCATAATGCCCCGTGTAGGCAGCCCAATCTGAATATCAAAGCGGATCCCACACACCTCAGAGCGCCTTCACTCTTTCCGGGTGCCGTTTTTCAATAAACCCAAAAAAAGGGGGGAAAAAAGCCAGCCTGAATGACTGTTACTGTTTGTAGTTGGAATAATAATAAAAAAATAAAATAACCTCGTTTTCATCTGCCGATGCCAAAAGCGGAAGAGCGGCTTGTGCGAGAGCGGCTCGAAATATGTCCCGATAATTGGCAGCTCTATGGGCTGAATGGTAAAAACAGAATAAAGCCGGAACAATTATCTTTGTTTGGAGAGGTGTCTTTATTGTCCGCCGAGGGAATAGCGTGTTTTGAAATAACGCTCGTCATTAGGACCACAATAAGAGATAAAAAAAAAATGCATGTCACATTATTCAAGATCAGGGCTACATTGATTACAGAATTAAGTTATTTCCTTTTCTCCCCCCTCCCCAATTTGCTGTGAATAGACCCCCTTTTCAGATGCATCTAGATTAGTATTAAATGGATTACCTAGTGAGAATTGAGCAGGGGGTGTCCTAAAAGAACAGGGGACCTCTATGGCCCCCCTACCCCCTACATGGAGTGACTCGCTGTAGCTCTCCGGCGCCTCGGATTCCTGAGGATACCTCACATTAGGAGCTGAGCTTTGTTTTCGTTTTCTTCCCCCCTTTTTCTGGGAGAGGAATTATAGTAAATGAGGAAGGTAAAGGATTGGGGCAAAACAAAGGGGGCAGTGAGATTTCAGCAGAATGAATTCCACATTGGAAATCAATCGGGCAAAGATGGAATTATAGCAGTCAGTTTGATGGAAAAATCTTGAGATTGACCATGACAACCTCATTAAGAGATCTATAGAGATTTCTTTTTTTTATTATCGCACTTAAAGGAAGCCTCTCTTTCTTCCAGGCTGCTAAAAGCACTGTAGGTAGGAGTTCCTTTGTTTATCTTCCAAAATTGCAGGAGAGCCTTGACGCGAGCGAGCGAGCGAGTCTCTGCCATCAGCAGTCTGCATCTCTCCCTGGTCGGCTACCTTCAGCAGCTCTGAGTGCCTGCAGATGTTGATGGCTGGTCAGATTCTGTGCAAAACGTTGGTGTGAGACACGTGACAGGAAAAAAAAAAATGCCCAAAAAGTAGTCAAGACCATGCTGCTGAATGGAAAGTGATTCCTTTGGAGAAAAATACAGAGATAAGTAGCATCATGTCATATGTCACATACAAAAGAAATGTTGTTATTTTTTAAAACCTGCATGTATGCTAACTTTTCAATTTCAATCTAATTAAATTTACTTAGGGTTAATTAATGGACCCAACGAACATTTGTTTATGTTGACAAAGAATTAGTAAACAGGAAACAAAGCACAGGAACTTGGAAAGATTGATAGTGTTTTTTTTTTAATTACAGAACTATAAATAAATAAACAACAGCAAACTATAGAACTTGTCCAGTGTCCAACGGGAAAAAACCCAGAGTGAGAAACCTGGGTATTCTGGGCTTTGGGGGCAGCACAGCAGCCCTATTGCATGACATACTATTGACAGGTAGGAAAGGAGGATATTTCTTACGTATCTGGGTGGGGTTTGAGCGTCAGAGATAGGTGATGGCTTGACTAGTCAAATTCCCGCAAGTAGTACAGAGGCAAGCCAAAAATGCAGGCCCCCATGCGTACCGATGTGAATGTCACACTCAAGTTTAACTGTCTTCTCATGGAATGTGGTAACACTGTGAATATACTGGATTTTTTTGGGTGCAATGTATTTTCTGGGTATTTAGGTGTAAGAGACGATAAGCACAGTAGTGGATGTAGATCGGTAGATTTATTTAAATTTTAATGTATTTTAAAAATAATTGTTTAAAGAAAGCTGACTAATAGTTTCAGGCTAGATATACCTTAACTGTGCTATCTCATATTATAAAAGCTGTAGGAAAACTTTCTTTATGGTGTTTTGTAAAAATCACATTTACTACCCGCACTTTTTGTCCTAGTTAGTTAAATCATCTATTAATTTTGTGTTTTTTTGGTTTTTTTTATCGTCTTGTCTATATTCACTGTCTGCAGGGACACATGCAAGTAAGAATTTCATTGTACATGGTACTTGTACTTGTACATATGACAATAAAAGAATTGAATTGAATTGAATTCATCTGCCTGTTAACCTAGTGCTACATCTGATTAATAATTTTTATAAAGCTCAACCCATCTCTTTACACTTATCATGTATTGGAGGTCACTGCAGAGTGTAAGGTCACCTTAATCCAATGATGTTCACTTCTCATTAGCTCAGGTGAATTCACTTTTTCTACCTCAAATTCTGCCTTTGCAGTTATTTTTACTTCAGTATTTTGAGCCGGCGCCCACAGACTGCCTTCAGCAGAGCCAAGTCACGCTGCCAAATGTCCTCTGTGGGTAACTGTACGCAAGCACACTTGCACTGAAAAGGAAATTTATTTCTTTGTTAAGTGTGAAAGTGTGGGACTCAGCATCTCATTCCGAATCTGGTCTGTAGGTGACGTATTCTAAATTTTACGAATGATCTGATAAATTTGTCTTCTTAATAGCAGTTTTACTAGTCATATTAAATGAGCTGCAATGAATCAATTGCCTTATTAACACTATGTGAAAAAGCAAATACCTTTTTTTTTAGTTTATTTATAATCATCCATCACCTGGGTCAGGGTGATCCTGGCACCCATCTCAGGAAGTCCAGGGCATGAAGCAGAGGACAATAGGTAATTCAGAGATAGTAGATGTCTGCGGGCCTTGGTAGGAGGACAAAGTCCCCCAAGGTAAAACACAAAAATATGAGGAAAGCAAGGAAATGGAGGACCAGCCCACAGAGCCCTGCAATTATTAAGAAGATTAGTTATCCTAGATTCAACTTGTCGATTAGTTGATATGCTTTCAGGACATGTCTACCATATAATCGCACATATCAAGCCCAGTACCCAGCATTGAAGTGTATCTATTTGTTTATTTGTCAAATTATTGCCTGCCTGAAATTACATGTACTGATTCATCAGTAATTATTTTTTGGTGAATAGTAATCGTAGCTGAAAAATTTTACAAATGACCTGAAGGGGAAAAAACTGTAAACAAGCAGTAATTCTCATTCTGTGAGATCATTAGCTAGCGAGTGGAATGTTGTGTGCTGTAACGTGATGTCTGACCTATTCGTGCGTGAGCTGCAGTGACCAAAGCCCTCAAAGTAAGGCAGATAAATGCGTAGTGGTTATATTTGAGCTCGTGCTGAAACTCTTCAAAGTGTTTCACCGTCCATCTGCCTCTCGACGTGTGACCACTCATACAACAGCCGCTGCTCATCCGGTTAGTGAAACTAACAGAAAACGTTAATATGCTTTAATGTCCTTTAGCTATTGCAGGCTTGTGGTGAGAGAGGTGAGCTGACTTCAGCCTTTATGTCTGAGTTTCAGTTGTTCAAAATAACTGTGAATGCTGTGTTACAGCTTCAGCAGTTCCAGAAAGAAAAGTGTCCTGAGAACTTGCTGCAGTAACTCATATTTTTACTATGAGGATTATGGTGACAATTATTATTATTATTATTGCAGTGATAATTATTATCATAATAACATTTCTTAATAGTACTAACTTTTTTCCTTGCTCAGTACTGAGAGCAAACTAAAACCCTTTCTCTTGTATCTGATTTAATAGCTGTAAATCGTTTTTGCTTCTATGGTTTCCTGTTGTCGGGTGTAGTGCACAAGCAAATTCCCCGGTGTGATTTTGAGAGGCCTAATACCCCTTGACTTTGAGCTGACTGTTAGCGCTCTGTAGCAGCGCCCGGCACACAGCACCAGAACTGCGTTATCAGCGGAGCCGAACTGGACAGGGTAAGTAACCCAGCCACAGCCCCCCTACCAATCTTTAAAGATCAGCCCACAGGTAAAACACGTGTGGACACATGCTAGGCGTTCACTGGATGTAGAGCTCAGCGCCCACCTGTACCTCAAGCAGGGAGACCTCCCAGCAGAGCCTCCTGGTGGTATTCTATGTCACTGGTGGCCCCCCTCCCTCTCTGCCTCCCTGAAAGCTGCTTCCCTCAGCCAAAAAAATAAAACACACACACTCTAAAAATGGTAGCTTGTGTGACCGTGTGAATAAAGAGAAGAGAAGAGATGGCCTTGGAGTCCGTATGCATTGTTTACTATCGGGAGTCGATGTGGGCCGACTCTGCCCTGAGAACAGCGACATCACACACTGTATGCAAAACAACCCCACTCAACCCCCCCTCCCCCCCATCCCCCGCCCCGAAGCCCACCCCGGATCCCACTCCCAAACATCATATTACGGCATGTAAAAAAAACAACAGCTTTACTTTTCATCCCAACCCTGCATAATCATTAAATACAAAAAAATTAAGGAAACGACGACGAGGATCGGTATGGAATGTCAAAACCGAAGAGCGGACAGCAGCAAAGCACGTTTTTAAAACTAAAGAGTCGTTAGACCAGTGGGCCAGAGTTATCTCATTCCGTCATTCAGGTCAGGACTGTGTCCTCTTAATGCTCAACCCCCCCCCCCCCCCCCCAACCCCAGCTCCTCGACAAAAATACAACAAGGAAGTTAAACAAAAAGTAAACGTTTTTCTTTTGGGTCTCTGAACAGCGTGAACGTTGCTTGGGGTCCGGGAAAAACTTCACGAGGGGGGAACAGCTGTACGCATGGATCAAAACATTGCTCCACTAGGAAGCCGTCGATTTTTTTTTTCCTTTTTTAAACGTTTACGGCTGCACCATAAAATGAAAAAGTCACTGAAGCTTAATGAGCGTGTCCCAAATGTTTCAGAAACATTTTTTTCTTCTTTTAATGGTTGATCCTATAGGCCATGTCTGGAGGAGCGAGGCAAAGGTTTGTTTCTCCAGTTCCTGGAAGGTCTCGCTCGTCCATCTGGCAGGCCTTCCAGACACGCTGCGTCTCTGCGAGCTCTGCCGCACCAGGCCAGCCTTCCAGCCTCTTCTGCTTCCTCATCCGTTCGGCAGACTTAAAAAAAATATATATGGACGATATACAGATGTATATCTGTGATTGTGTCAGCATGCATAGTGCATAGCGCATCGACGTGCCGAGCCACACTGTCTCACTGTCGCGCCGCTGTCCCGGGGTTTACAGGGGATTGGGCCGGCGTGCCAGAAAGGGGCGATGGCGAGAGCCGGATCTCAGCTCGTGCTCTCGTCATGCTGAGGAGAACAGGAGGCAGGTGCTAACAAAAAAAAATAAAACAAAAAAATTTTAAAAGAACATGACAACAGCAACAAAAACATTTTCACACATTAGTGATGACAATGGACAGCGGTCGCACAGAGCATAAAGGCTGCACTCAGTGCTGTCAGGAATCCAGAATGTGAAATCAAAACAAGGCAATCATAAAGTTACAAAAATATTTTAAACGAATATACTAGTAAAACAAAGACATATTACTTTGCATTTTGCAAGAGGTTGTTAAACAATAGCTTTCTGTACAGTAGGAATCTTTTCAAGAATACAAAGTCACTTTTTGCACAATTTCATCATGCCAAATAGAAAAAAAAAAGTCTTTTTTAAGATTTTAAATTATGTGCGCTCCTTTCAGAAAGAAAATGACAGAAAAGGTACTTTCAGTACCATCTTTACAAAGGATGTGCAAGGTAAAAAATACATACTCCAAAAAAAATTAAACCAATGGTTGAGAAAATCCATTCTAAGTGAAGAAACATAAGGGAATTTATAGTCTGGCAGTGTTTTTTTCTGCAAAGAAGTAAGTCGGATTTTTATTGTGTGGTTTATATGCAGTTGGCCCTCTTTCCCGTGTTTTTTTTTCTTTTTACAGCTATGATTTAATTTTTTTTACACCCATGGCAGAATAAATGTTTTACTGAAACCCAAAACTTTTACAATTACAGTGACAAATAAATCAATAGTCCCACAATTTTAAAGAAATAAAGA
Organism: Paramormyrops kingsleyae; assembly: GCF_048594095.1. Taxonomy (NCBI): domain Eukaryota; kingdom Metazoa; phylum Chordata; class Actinopteri; order Osteoglossiformes; family Mormyridae; genus Paramormyrops; species Paramormyrops kingsleyae. Next base: position 18,555,941 of record NC_132815.1, read on the forward strand.
AAAGAATAAAGAAATGAAAAAAAAAACTTTTGACGTTTTTTCTCTGCTTTTCAAAAATGCCCCTGGCATCAATCGATATTACAAATACTGGTATCCTTTTACAGTAAACGAGGACATTATTATATTTACTATAATTACAGACACCCTTGTCACCAAAAACAGAACAAAAATGTACAAAAAACAATGTACACATAGCTATTACGGCGTTCAAAAAAATTATAAGCAAATCTGGAAAAGAATACTTGATTTTTTTTAACACAAATACATGTATCGTTTCACCGTTGTACTTGTTTCAATACTGTAAACGTATTTTAAGACAGAGTGCACTATTTCCTAAAGTTTTTGCAGTTTTTCTCTAGAATATCTATCCTCTCCGGTAACATTTCTACAGAGGGATGCAGTCTTTCCTGAAGTGAGGAATACAGTACCGCTTTACGCGCCTTGTCACGTGCCTGCTCTCGCGCAGACACACGCGCAGTCACGCGCGTACTTCTCCCGCAGCGTGTCTCGCGCATACACTCTTACCGAGCTTAAAAAACTTGCATGCAAATTAGATTTACGTGGATTTCTTGACTACTCATTTCCTTTCTTAAAAAGAAATATATATATAAACTTGGCACAAATTTGTGTCGTGAGACAATTTAAAGAAAGTTCAGCAGGTTGTGCAGAGACTGTACAGGTAAATTTACTGTATTTTATAGTGCCAGGATAGAGAAAGTCGCGCCTAGTGATACTGGCACTTGAGTCCCTGTCGTCTTTCCCTTTCCAGGGCCCGTTTGCAAGACTACCGAATGTAATTTCTTACTCAGCCGTACTCAGCAAATTATAAAGTGCGAGTCTTCTTTTCAATTAGAACTTTGTTCCGCTATTATATAGGGCGACCGGTCAGGTAAGGAATAAACGTGGTGAAATGCATTATTTTTTTAAATAATGCATTTTTATCTTGAATTAGGCAAAGTGGTGCTCGCTAAAGTCAATCTTTAATAAACTCAAAATATTTAGCAGTGCATCGTTCACGTCATTAATTATCTACGTTTAACTCACATCACAGAAAATATCAACTGAAAAAAAGGAAAATACTTTTTAGAACCAAATTATTCTGTCGAATACTGCTACTGTGCAAATTCTGAGACTGCATAAATGATGCCAACTCAATTACTCACTCAGTAAAACGGAATGTCAGAAACATTTTACTGTCGTATCAATTAATTATATGTATATATTTTGTATATGCATACACTTTTACTAAAAATTATATAAACGGGAAAAAAGAGTGGAGGCCAATATATTTCGGTGCTACATATCAACTGTCACCACTCTTTTCCACAAAAGGGCGGTTATACTAGGGTAGAATAAATATTGCGTTGCAAGTTTACTGATTTTGTATTTTTTTTTTTGTTCTTTTTAAAATCTTGACTGGTCAATTTTTAAAGTGGGATCTGCACTTAGGCTACATCTTTTTTCTTTTTTTAAATGTAATATATAAATGCTGCCATAGGACCATTTTTCACTAAACACCTTTTCACTTTTTCTCAGACGGAACAGAAATATTTATATGTATATATAAAAATACACACTGAGGATAAAATGAAAAATGTGTCACTGAATGGTAGGGCCAGACTGCTTTCATTTCCATCCCGATTATATTATAAAGGGGGCCAGAAGACACTGAAAAGTCAGTGAGTGTCAAAATGGTGACATCGTACAAACAATTTAGAAATGAGGAAGATACTTCAGGTGAGTCTGTCACATCCTTCGCAAGGCTTCCGGTTTTGCTGGCCAGTTTGTCTAGCTTTCCCACAATAGGGGCGGTTTTACTGTAACACAACATACAGAAAACTCAGGTATGTCGTCTCTATGAGGAACACAAAGTGCAGCTGTGTATGGCAGCATAGCGTGGGAGCATGTCGTCACGAGTCTTCGACAGCCACTAACCTGACACAGGGTTGCGGAGAGCCCAGAACCTATCCTGGGAATAATGGTACACCCCATGGACAGAGTCAGGGGCGAGAAACGAACCCATAACACTGGAAAAGGGGGGCTAGCGGGCTACCCATAATCGATGCCCATTAGACGCACATTTAATTTTAACGTAAACAGTCTGTAAATAACCTACTGTACTGCCAGGATCAAGACAACATGCTAAATACGGATGAGTATTTTGTACCTGAAATCATCTACCCTTGTAATGATCAGTTATCTAAATTCTGGTCTGCAATTTCAGTTAACAAAAATTAAATATTATTTTATTGACCCTCAAAATATCCAATTATACTGATATATTTAAGATTCCCACAGAAATACAGCTTTCAAAGATTGTTATTCGCTCATACATCTACCAGGTATAAAAGCAAAAAAGAACACATAGCTTTCTAAGATTGAATTTGGCTTCTCTTCAAGAAATCATCCACACAGCTCGAATATACTATTTTCTCAAAGTTGCGGACTACAGTATCGTTTCAAGACAATAGTATTCTGTTTTTGCTAAATGAAAATCTCAGGATGTCACCTGGGTTTTTCCAAACAAAACCCTGGGAATTGTGAAACAAAGGAAATGAAAAAAAAGAAATACAATAAATGTACCAGCACATGCCAAACATTATTACAGAAATCCAATAAATAGAAATTATTGCACAGTTAAAGGCTCCATATATTCACCACTGCTTAATCCTCAGATTGACGGTTTGAAAAGGAGACGCCAATTCAATTTTCCTGCTATTATTTCTCAGTTGGCAGTTTCTTAGACAAAAAGAAAAAACATCAAAACACTCAAAAAACCAATTAACTAGGAAAGGATCATCCAGCTAACCAGCTTATCCAGCTGTTGGAAAAATGGCGCGGAGGACTTGGGCTCTAGCCTAACTTCTCTCTGCTTGTTCGATTTTGACCTCGTTCGTCATCAAGTGTTCCCCGTGCCACTTCTTCATGTGTTTTTCCAGAGTACTGTACACGCTGAAGGGCATGTGGCAGATGTCGCAGCGGTACACCTCCTTGCCGAACTGGCCATGCGTCTTCATGTGGCGCGTTAGCTTGCTGCTCTGAGCACAGGCGTAGCTGCACAGGTCACACTTGTAGGGCCGTTCCCCTGTATGGCTGCGCCGGTGTACTGTCAAGTTGCTGCAGTTCTTGAACACCTTGCCGCAATACTCGCATGTATCGCTCCGCCGGCCTTCCTTGGAACTGGGCCTCCCGGGACCGGGGCCACCCCGCAGGTGCGGTGTGCTGCTGCCACTAGCCGTGCCGCTGCGGCCTGAGAAGGCGCCGTCGAGCGTGTCGCCGGGAGGCGTGGAGAAGCGCAGGCTGCCGTTCTCTGAGGAGTGCTCAGACGAGGTGGCGAAGGGCGACTGCCGAGCGTCAGGGAAGCCCAGGAAGGAGTCCTTGATGAAGTGCCGTGAGGTGGCGTAGCCCACTAACCACTGGGAGTAGACATTCTCAGACGGGATGAGTGGGGCTGGAGGGAGGTCCAGGTCCTTTTCGACCTTTATCCGTTTGGCAGAGGAGTTGGACAGGCTAGGGCTGGTGATTGGGGTGGGCTTCCGATGAAACAGGCCTGAGAAAGAGTCCCCTGAGCCACAGTTTCTGCCATTCACTGTAGCCTGCTCTACTCGGTCCATCTCCCCCACTACTGAGTCCTCGTCCCCGGTGTCCCGTTGCAAATCTGGGCCCCCCTTGGGGAAGGGGAGCCTTTTCCGATTGTCGACCATGAAGTCATTGTACTGGTGCACTCCGCCGAGGCCCATGTTCTCCTCCGTCTTGCCCGTAGAGAGATCCTTTTCACGTGTGGGAAGCTTGGAGCCATTTTCACGGTTGCGACTCAGTTCTGAATCCAGACTGAAGTTGGACTCTGGCCTGCTCTCATTCTCAGGGTCCTCCTCCTCTTCCTCCTCTTCCTCTTCCTCCTCCTCATTGTCTGGACCCAGCCCCTCGCCCCGGAAGTCCTCCTCGCGGCCCTTGGCCCGCTCGCCTGTAGAGTCACCGGCCCGGGGTTCTGGGGAGCTTGTAGAGGACAGGCCATCCTCTGAGCGGCCGGTGGTGGACCCAGCCTTGTGCATGTGCGTTTTCATGTGCCTCTTCAGCTTGCTGGCCTGGGAGCAGGCATGGTCACACAGCTGGCACTTGTAGGGCTTCTCGCCCGTGTGGCTCCGCCGGTGTACCACTAGGTTGCTCTGGAACTTGAACGTCTTGCCACAGAACTCGCAGGACTTGCTCTTCACCTGGGGCTGTGGAGGGGTGGTGCTGCCGGGGGGCATAGGTGGCAGCGGTGGCGTGCTGAGGAATGGAGGCTTGGGGCCAGGGGGGAAGAGGCCCGGGTTAAGCAGGCGGTGCATAGGGTTGATGCGGCTGGGCGAGAGTGGCGGAGTGGGCCCGCTGTTGCCCGCTAGCTCCCGAAGCCTCCGGGAGAAATCCATGGACTGGGACTCGACGGCCATGGGCGTCAGGCGCATCACCCTTTCGAAGGCACTGGGGTGCTGGGAGATCAGGCCCATTTCCTCGGTGCTAAGGCGGTCCAGGTGGTGGCGTGGTGGAGGGCTGACGAAGGGGGGCGTGCCAGGTAGCCGGTTCTCCAGGAAGGGTGGTGGCTCACGAAGGATTGGGGCTGCCATGCGCAACAGGTGGAAGGGATTGGTATCACTGATGAAGCTGTTGAGAGGCGACTGTGGAATAGACTCGGCTCCTAGAGGTGGGGGGATGTTGATCCGGGGGGTCAGGGCGCAGCTGGAGGGCCCAGTTTCCAGGTAGATGCGGATCCCGTGGGTGTTCTGAGCATGCTGGAGGAGGAACCAGGCGCTGGGAAACGGCTGCTTGCACGTCGTGCAAATGTAGCTTGAAGGCTCATCTCTTCCTGTGAGGAAGTGAAAGGAGAGAGGAGTAAACACCTGGCACTTCAACTGTTCCTAATCAGCCAAAGGCTGAAATAATGGACTATATTTGACAAGTATTATTTGTGGGAAATCAACACAACTTGTGTTCACTGTAACAATGTGCTTGGATGCAAAAAATAACAAAAATGTACAGTCACATAAGAAACCCGTTCTAACAATAGTAATTAAATGAAATGATAGTCATACTAATGGGTGGTTCTTTGCATTAACTATTACAACATCTCACTGCCCTCCATCACCCACACACCACTAACACTGCAAAGCCTGCCTCACTGTCTTGTCAGGTTTCAGATATGCTGAAATGTGCCTGAATGACCACATTACTTGAGCCATGCTAGAGATGGGGGTACTTCATTTTTAAGGTGAAGTGTGCAGCTAGGTGTCCATTTGCTGTGCATGAGTGCATGATGCTCACAGAGGAGAAGCGTCTTCAAAAAGCTTCTTTGTTCACATGGTACACGCTCCTCGAGAGATTTATGGGGGTGTGTGGAGGGCGTGCAAGCGTCGTGCAGCATTGCTGGGGGGAGATTTGAACAAATAACGGAAAACGCGTTGAAATCGGTAAGCCTGCACCCAGAAACAAGCTGCATTTATTTATCAAATGGAAGCTTGCTGTTTCTGACCCGATGCGGCAATTCAGAGATGAAGGTAAACATCTGGCGTGGTAATTGCCTGGTTGTTTGGCTGGGCTGCGCGTTTGCACGCTGTCAGATCTACGTGACCGTGGGCGGCTGTGGAGATAAGAGGAGCTGGCGTGGGGATGTACCTGCCTTAATTGCTTTTGCCAGAGAGTATTAGTGCGGACGCAAGGATGGATCAGTTTCAGTCAATCGTATACATATCCCCTTTAAAATGGCCTCCTTTGTAGAGCGGTTGGAGTACTATAACATATATAATCATACTGTCACATATTGGAAGAATATGATTACAACAATGATATTTCAGTCTTGACACAAATAGAGATAGTTCTGGATGTCTATATAAATTTAATATGATTTAAATGAACATAAGCATGGATCTGGCTTAGCTTAAAGTCATAATAGATTCTTCTCAGTTGTTTTTTTTTTTTTTTAATTCTCATCCGTAATGCAGAATTACAGAGAAAGGCTTAAACACAGAGACCAGTTGATAGGTTCTGTGTTTGGCTTGTCGGTTTGTCAGCCATATAGAACACATACTTTACAGCCTCAGCACCCTCTTGTTAGACATAGAGAAATGCTCTCTTCAAACCATTTCTCATTTTAAAGAAAGAAAGCAGGGCACACGCCGACAAGAAGAATCTCGGGCAACAGGTGAATTGTTAAATTCAGATTTGTTGTATAACAAGAGTGGAGGGTGAAGACACGGGAAGTGGTAGCACTTCTGGTTGTAGGTACAGCCTTGTCTGCTGACTCTTTAGATCTAATCTGGGATGCATGGATGAGATTTTCTGTTCTCATGGCACATTGTCAAGCAGGTCCTCAAATTCAATGGTGACTTTGGAGGAAGTAGCCAAGCCCTAACCTGAAAGATAGTTCCATACTATTGCATTATTTATATTAGTAGGTGCCGTCTACTTGATGTTGACTCTTGGTGAACATAAAAATGGGGTTCCTCCAGAATGTCCTGTCTTCTGTCGTGGTCTTCAGACTTCCCAATGGTATGCTCATGGTCATGATGACTGAGTCCATTTCGTTGTTGACCATCCTCCTCCTCTTATACCATCAAGCTCTCTGGGTGATGCATTCCATTACAGAAAGAATGCAATACAGTGGCTCCCTGGACAGCACCACCACCCACCTCACATTTCCAGGGCTATGGGTTTGATTCCTGCCCCTGAATCTCACTCGATGGAGTGTTTACATCTTCCCTCTGCCTGTGTTGCTTTCCTCCCACACTCCAAAATCATATACTTATGTGAACTGGGATAGAAGCCATTAATGTGCGAGTGTATGCCCAGTGTCCATGGTGTCCCATGACTTATGCCTGCCATTGCACAGGCACGGGCTCCAGACTCACTAAGTGGCTCACTAATCGAAAATGGAAGAACGGACCAGACCAGCGCTACATCTGGATCAGTGAGCAAGGAGCTCTGTTTCCACGCTCCAGGTGGAAAACAGGGGATTCTCAGCTGAGGACAAGAGCCGCGCTGAGCCTTATTTTGTTTATGGCTGATGAGAACCCCCAGGAATGATGAAGTGATGGCGTGTCGCCAAACATAAGGTACCAGTATATTGAAAGTCAAGCCCCGACATCACTCCCTCTTTCTGATTTGTTGGTGAGGATTTTTGTGGGTAAAACAGCAGCCTGGCTTCCTGCTAGGCCCTGTGCTTCTCTGACCTGGTTTATGGCACTTTCTGCCCATTGAGTTAAAGAGAAGCCAATGTTCTTGGTCACCTGAGAGGACCAAGCTAGCCACCCGTGTGATCCCTGGGGATGGGACGGCTGCAGACAGGTAGAGCTCACAATGAGCGCAATAATTAATTCAAATATTCCCCCAACAGACTGTGAGTCTCAACAAATAGGGGCCTAACGAGGTCATTGCGTATGCATCGGTCGTTAATGGGATTATAGGAATGGGAAATAAAACACTAATTGGCTTGGAAGCCTGAGAATAATTCACGGACCGTATAAACACGTATCATTACACAATTCTACACATTTGCCGTTAAACCATTTCTTGGCTTATCGTTATGTCCTCTGGTCACCTCTCACAATATATTTTCCCATTCATTAGTTGTGATATGGACAATACGTATCTTCTTTTTTCCTTTTGTAAATTGTTACAAAAGCAGGAATTTGGAGTATGAAGCTATCATATGTGTAAATGCCACATTATCATTAATTAAATAATGATTATAAGATTAACAATAAAAGGGAACTAAACTAAACATCCTGGGAATACTTTGCAAGATAGGAGAATATCTACATTTAATGTACTGAAAGAACCATGTGATTCTGTAGTACGCATAATGGAATTTGCGGGGAAACCGGGGTCTGTGGGACGTCCCGCACAGTCATAATGCCCCCTCAAATGCTTATAACTGCCTGCCATGCGACGTCTGCACAGTATAGCCCTCTGCTCGCAAAACCACTTGCATAATTGCACTCTTACTTTTGCCGTTTCAAGTACCCTCAAGGTATTTTTGCTGACTGAGTTTTAGAATATATTACCCTAATTCGCCTAAAAAAAAGATATTTGCTCAAGCAGAGAAAATGCTTTAATGACAAATTTGTTTAGATAATTAAAATGTAAAAGCTAATTTAAATTGGCCTGAAACAATTCATATGAAATCTTTGCAAATTAACCCACTCCAAGAACAGAACATTGCTGTCTTTGTTTTGGCTGGTTACCTGTGGGTTGCTTGCAGCCAGCTCACCATTGTTTCTGGTTACCTGTAGGGTTTGAGTTAGCCAGCAGCCTGCTTGTTGTAGCACCTAGTTATCTGTGGGTTTGAGTTAGCCAGCAGCCTGCTTGTTGTAGCACCTAGTTATCTGTGTGTTTGAGTTAGCTAGCAGCCTGCTTGTTGTAGCACCTAGTTATCTGTGTGTTTGAGTTAGCTAGCAGCCTGCTTGTTGTAGCACCTAGTTATTGCATATGGTTACCTGCTCATTGGACATCCCTCTATCCTATAAATGGTAGCTTGGGGTCACCCCATTTACCGGAACACCAGAATCATGTGAATGCCCCGTGTGACTCTGTTGGCTGGACCTTGCCATCTGAAAGCCCTCAGATAATCCATTTTATTCTGCTTCACCCCCTGGCCCCCCAACACCTTTTGAGCCCTTTGCTGAGGCGGTATGGACTGAGCCCCCCTAACCCTGCAGCCTGTCTCTGGCACTCCCGCTGGGGTGATATGGCAGAGTGGTGTATTAATGAGCGTCTGTACCAACCGTGTCCCTTACACAGTGTCGGCGTCCTGAGACCAAAAAAAAAAAAACAACAGAGAGCGGGACGGTGGGGGGGGGGCTGCATACTTGCAGTCGTCCTTTTAACCCTTCGGCTTAATTACAGTGAACCAAGCATACGGTGCTGGGTAATGGGCCCCATTTGTGCTTCACAAGCCTTCAGAGGCCTGTTGTTGTTTAGCGTCCAGGGTTTTAAGAGGAACAGCATTCCATTAAACACACACACACACACAAAACTCAGGAAAATAACGACACCAATTTTACCGAACGGCATGCCTTCACCGCCCTTCTCTGGTCTATCCAGCATGCTCACATACTTAATATCTAAAGGAGCCCACTGAGGACGTGGGGGCGGTTAACATCCATGTAATTAAGGCGGCTGAGCATGGTGCTTTACCCTCCAACCCCTCCCAAGTCCCTACTGCCCTGGGAGGCGCAGGGCACAGGGGGCGCTGAGAACGCCGGGCGCCTGGCCCGTCCATGGGGCCGTGAGATGGACGCAGATGGCAGACTAAATGTGCAGCCCCAGGCCAGGCCGCATTATGCTAATGCTAATGTCAGCTGTACTTTAATATACAGCTCTATTTAATCACCCCATTATTTCCCATTTCCATAAGAAAAAAAAAACCTGCAGCACTTCTCTCTGCTGCAGCTGGGTCGGGGGATGGGGGGAGTCCTCTCCCGTGTGTCACGGTGCCGCTCTTTGTCGTTCAGCACACGCACACGTGCAAGGGTACACACAGGAATCGGATCCCTCAGCGTTTCGCGGCAAATGCATCAGGCCTGTTTTCTATAGCTCAGAAATGCTCATGTGTTTCAAATTGGGTTTTCTGTGCCAAATATTAAGCTAGGACCAAACATACGTGCACCACACACAGACTCACACACCCACACACACAGGTTTGTAATTATATCTTAGTGGAGACTCTCCAACCATTTCTATGGGGGAAACTGTAATCCCAACATGACGACCTTAACCCCTACCCAGCCCTAACCTAATTCAAACAAAATATGAGACTTTTGGCATTTTTAGTTTTTTGATTGCAGTCACAGATCTTTGTGGGGACCTGAAAAATGGTCCCCAGAACGTCAAAATGACAGGTTTTTATGACATTGTGGGGGACAGCCACACACACGCGCGCACACACATTCAGCGGACAGCAGCCCTACCCATAGTACTGTCCCGATTCAGTCACACAGCTCTTGTGAGGATCTGCAGTCTGAAATATCGGTAGCGACTTAAATTGTGGGAATTGCTGAAATGGGGGGTGGGGGGGGCAGCCTAATGTCAAAGACACACAGATTCCTGTAGAAGTTGCTGTTGTAACCTAGGGATAGGTGTGTATACCGCACTGCCCCAGTGAAATACCCCATTATAGACATGAAGAGAGTATAAAACACTTAGTAGCAGATAGTGGCATTTGTCATATAGGAATATATTTATATGTTTTACAGTTATGCAATGGAGTATATATTTCCCCTCTCTGTGAGTGGCTGTGTTAATGCTTTTTATCCAAACGGATCAGCCCCCCCCCCCCCCCCCCCTCCTGTCCATGCGGGATGCACATCGTATAAAGATCTGTGATTAATAACATCAGGTTGGCCTTCAGAAGAGCTCTTACCCAAACACCCCCCACCCCCTACGTGCGCACACACACACATGTTGGCTAAACATATCTTTATGGGGACTGCTCATTCATTTTTATGGGAAAAATGCTAACGCTAACTATGACAACCTTAACCTCTACCCAGCCCTAACCGTAACCATAAGTAACCAAGCAAAATACAAGAATTTTTGCATTTTTAGCTTTTTCATTGCAGTCACAGACTTTTATTAAATTGAGTTTTCCCTTATGGAGGGAAAAGGGAAAAAACGGGTATTCATCAAATTGTGGGGACATTGTGTCCCCATAAGGTAAGGTATACCTGCTCACACACACACACACATGTTATAGCACATACTTTGTGATTTGCCTGTTATTCATGTCACCAAGATCAAACTGGCACCTCAGATCCACTAAGCCAAATAATTTTCCATCCCAAAGTGAAACGGGAAGAAAGCACTGAAGAGAAACTGCCTGAATACTGGTGCACGCATCAAAGTGCGCCAGCCAGGCGGCACGGCGTACCTTACAGTGCACAACGTTTAATCCCACACTTTGCTTATTTATTTCTTTATTTGTGCCTAAATGGATACTTCACTCAGTCTGACAGGACGCCAGCCTCCCTGCTTTACATCTGGAAGCCGGCCGCCCGCTCTATCAGTGTAAGCGCGCCGTGTCGGCCTGGAAGCTCGCCTGTGTTTTGTTTGGCTGTTGTTCACACGGAGCCTCGGCGGGAACAGACTTGGACGGCTTTCAGAGGGAGGGAGGGAGCGGGGGGGGGGGGGTGGGGGGCAAAATGGCTTTGAGGACGGTAGCGGGCCCCACGCGTTCTGATGGGAGCCCGACACGGATTGTTTTGTAACGTAGATCCGTGTTTCCCCAGAACCAGCGCCGACCACCATCACCATAGTTTTTCTTCTTGTTTTCTGGTGGGAAACATTCAGACTGAATGGGAAATGCTTCCAAGACATTCTCCTAACCTTCCTTAGCAAGTTGATGCACCCAGCTAGCTCTGTAAATCGCTAATAGGAAAACAATCATACATACACATGTGAACAAGTAGGGTGTCCCACACACCCTCCATAGTCCATGAACTTGCCGTACTAATAGACAAAACAGCTATAAAACACTCTTAAAAATATGTGTTTTTCATTTGAGGGGCCACGATTAAAGGCCAAGGTAAAAGAGGCATGCAGACACAAGTAGTGAGCACCATTACCTAGTGAAAGGATCACCACAGCAATCGCGCTGCGCTTAGTCGGCGCCAGGCAAGGCGTGCAAGCGAAGCTCAGATACGATGCATCCTGACAGCACGGCAGTAAAGTGCACTGACCAATAAAAATGCTCATTATAGAATGATTTCAGTTTTCACTGTGATTCAATTTGCAGTAATTACTATGGTCAGTGCTAATAAAAAAATAAAAAAAACCTGCAACACACGAAGGTCAACTACCAGTTATGAGTGTTCGTTTTCATCTTGCTGTATTCATCGCCTGCGCCTAATGGCCCAATTTTCTCTCCTCACTTTTCAATAAATATTCCTGGAATTACTGGTTAAATAGCTCAATTGAATCGTAGCCTATTACCGCGGGCTGCATCACTCCGTGCTACAAGAGATACAGGTTTAAACCCCTCCACCCCCCCACCCCCGTTCAATTAAGGGGGAGGCAGCGATGGCCACGGCGTTAACGATTAATGGCACGAGTATAGAAGCGATCAAATTATGAAATACCCCCCCCCTCCACCCTCTACGAGCTCTCCTGAAAGTAAGACAAATGCATGCGCAGGCTTTGTTATTGCGAAACCTCACCGCCCAATTTGTTATGCATAAAATGAAATCGCAAACAAAAAGACTCGCGCAAAGCTGATTGCGGACAAAAAAAAGGGAAAGTGCTCAGCACTTCCATTCAGAATGCAATTTACTTAATTATTCGGGGCGATTTATCACATGCCGCAGTCAAGTAGCAGATTTAGCTGGGTGAAAACAGGAAATGCATGAAGCCCGTCTCATCACCCCGCTCGCAGGGCACCTTTGACAAATTACTTGTGTGCAAAGCCTTAAGTTCTATTCCCACAACCGTGTTCTGTTTTTTTTTTTTTTTTTTTTTTTGCAAAGAATAATTCTGCTTCTAATGGGACTGAGCAGCTACATGCAAATGAGGCTGTTATTTTAGCCTTTGCTGGTTTTTCTTGAAGGAGCCGGGAGATGCAGACATGAAGCAAAACAGAACAAGAAGCACACACAGTCCTGAAACTCTCTGGAATACACACACTTATTGGGTATGTGTACAGAAACATAGCGCAGTTTCGTTTGCATGGGCGCTGACAATCGTTACAATTCAAAATTAGACTAAATTTTACTAAATAATTAAAGCTAAATTAAAGCCCAAAACCCTGACTCACTGGATTCTACTTTCTTCTGAAATTGTACGTAAAATCTCCTGTTGGTGTATGTATAACATATTGCTATTTGATTAGTTGGTAGTATTATGTTTGTGCTCTATTGACACCTCCGTCATTTCTACCCATAGCAAAACCTTCCATTTCACTCATGAGCATCCTTATCGTTTTTACATTTCACATTTTTCGTATTTCATTTCCTAGCACCTTAAATGACAGTTCTGTGTAGGCTTTTGTAGGTTCTTTTTGATGGAAGGTGAGGGAGTCACATGGGAAGTCAAATCCCTCTTCAAACTGGACATCCTGCTAACTAGGGCTTAATCAGATAACCTTGGAATTTCGCGGGATGTTAAAACCGTGCTCCTTTTAGGCCGAGCTGTCTCCTTTGAACTGCCTGAATTTCTCACACCGTGGTGCTTAAATGATTAAGAGTAGGATTAGATCTTCCTTCCCATCACACCACATTTCTATGCTCTGCGACATGCTATTCCTCTAGCTATCTCCCCCTTCTCCTCAAATTCAGTGAAAAAATATATGGCAGGCCACATCCCGGGACACGCCACAGGGAAGGCCAGGCTACCTCCATTCCAAGCCCACGCTCCACCGGGGCCGTATCATTCGCACGTCATTCAGAGGGGCGCAAATCTTTCACCACATCCAACAAGCTCTTTAGCCTCCCTTTTGACCCCGACCCTCAGAGATTTTGAGATGCCTCCGTGTCACTTAAGCTGTCAGGCGAGAATGCCCAGTGCTAGTGCTCCCAGGAACATCATTCATCCGCTCAGTTCACGTCAACAATTTCATAAGCACGGTAAATAAGGAAGCATCTACGTAAATAAATCAGGAATCCGACAAATAAACACATGCGTCCTGCTCAGAATCACTCCAGTCAGTTCCATTCACAGCCCCTTAAATTAATACCAGTTATCTTAAATCTGATTTAGGATGTAAACTTCTGAGGAACGCAAGCTGGTACCGTGGTCGGAATTAGGCACTATCTCACTGCTTCTCGGCCTGGGGACGTGAACAGCATTTGTGCCGCAGAGCCGAAGTCCCCGACACCTGATTTGCATTTGGAACAAAGGCGGCATGAGCCACCGGCCCGGGGTCCCACCTCCCCTCCGCCGAAGGTGTCCCTGACATTTCTCGCGCTGTTAAGCCTGGCCTCATTACCATGCCTGTGATCTGGAGGGACCCCCAAGCACCAGGGCCCCCACCTTGCATCACTAATGTCCTGCTCATGACTATCATAGCGGATCGGCAGCAGCAATGGCATGCAAATGGGGCTGTGTGGCAGCCGGGACGAGGAGGGGTGCGGGGTGGATCGGGGACGCACGTCCGCGCGCTCTCTAACGCCACGTTGTTGCACAATTTGCCGGGCGGCCCGAAGTCTTTCCGGGATCCCCACCGCAGTGACTTTGGCCCACGTGAGGATGCGACAGAACATCGCGCACAGCTGTACAGGGCATCGTGGGGACTTACTATGCAGAGCAGAGGGGGCGGGCTCCGCTCCGCAGCCCGTCAGAAATGCTGTCAGATTTTGAGATAGGACAGGCCACGCCAAGGTGCCCCAACCTGGCACCATCTGCTCTCAGTCCCGCCCCCCCACAACTCCCCAGGCTGCCCACAAAACAGGGGAAATAATCATTAGTTATTTATTTGTTTTTATGGCTGCCAGACACTTTAATGCCATGTTAGCATACCGTCTTACACCCTGCCCATTAGTTCAGCTGGATATTTACACCTTGAACGATTCGGGTCAACAGCATTACTTAAGGGCGTAGCAACTGATCCTGTCCAAGTCCCGCCCCCTAACCACTGTGTTACCAGCTGCCCTGACACACAGCCTTAGCCTGCGCCCTGTGTTTGCCCTCCCTGCATCATTTAATTACTCGAAGCCCCCCCATGCCAGTTAATAAAAAGTTGCCTATTCTAATATCAACTGAAGCAACGATTTAGCCGCTTCAACGGATTTAAATCACTGATCTCCAAAAATGTGTTACAAATTAAAAAAATGCAGACACAAGTAGCGGGATGCGATGAAAGAATAATAAAAAATGAAAATGAACATGTGCTACACACAGCACATTTACAGCAAATTACCCTGAGCCCGATGACAAATTTTAACAACTGCTTCTGTTGCACATGGCTGCTAACCGCCATTCTGCAGTGAAAAGAGAGGGAAGCGCATGTGTTTGTCCTCACGTTTAACATACACGCGGCGGTTAGGGTTACACCGCACTCGCACCGTTACACACCATCCCGGTGCTGGATACGACACCCTTGTTTTCATATCCATTTAGTCTTACATATTATATTTTAAATTCTAGGCTGCCTTTTAATTCACTTAATGTTTTGAATAAAAAAGAGCATATCCTTAAATATATTTTAAAGAAAGTATCAAGAAAAGCTGAAATATATACATATATATATATATATATATATATATATATATATATATAATCATTTTATTTATTTATTTTGATATGACTCGTCACACCTTGCCTGGGAAAGTTTTTATTTATTTTTTTTTCACCCCAGGAACCTGTTAATGGTGCATGACAAGGCAATATTACTGATTAAAGCGAAGCCGCATTCGGCCACGCAGGGCTGAGGGCATCCATTTCGGAGAGAAGCTACGAAGGCTGACAGGATCTGTGAGAGTCAGGGCGGCATCATTAAGGTGCGAGAGAGAGTGAGAGCGCGTTTCCCGGAGTGTGCACTGCAGCCGTGCAGTTATGCGCTGACAGAGGGTGGCTTCGCACGCTTATCTGATGGCCCTTTCCCCAGAAACTCGGACGGCCTTCATGTCAGCGTGCAAATGGCCACAACAAACGCGTCCGAGGCGGCTGGCAGCATCCTGCCGTTAGGTGTGACTCGCACCTGCCGGCGTGTTTTAGGACAGAGGGAGCACCTGCAAGCCCGAAGCTCGGCATTCACCAAACGTGTCAGCGGTGCACTGGTGCTTTCCGGCGGCCGGAAGCGTGCTCGCTGCTCTGCTGGGGTGTCCTCTCCCCGGCCCGGGGCTTCACGGGGGATGTTTGCAAATTTGAAAGATTAGGAGGCATAAGAGAAGCACTTCACTATGCTTCAGTCCACTCTGCCAGCAATTGGAGGGGGGAACCTTTCACAGCTCGTTGACCCACCCCGGGGCCTGCTGAACAGATTCCGCTGCTACCTCGCTCCGGGGGCTCTCTGTAATCTTTTCCATCTGTTTGAGCCCCCCCGCCCCACATAATGGGACAGTTCTGTCTGGTGCACATGCAAACACATACACTAGAGGAGCAGACACGCTCATCCACCGTGATGTGCACATTCGGAGCGTGAACCCGGATTCTGTCTTTTGTCTGCCTCACTGTGCCGATGAGCCCTAGGTATTAAAAAGTAACACTTTTGCAAATAAACATTACAGGATGAATAGAGGTAATGCAGGGGGTATCGTGGGTATCTATAAGTAAATAATTATGGGTGGTTTAGAAAAGCGGTCAAGGTTAAGGGGTCCACAGTTACGGGCATTTAAATGCTGACTTAATATAAATGTGAAGCCTTAGATGCACTGGTTCCACAAAGATGTGCTGGAATTCTGCCTCCTACTGTCCATATTCAGCCACTTCCAGTAAAGCTGTGATGAGGATGATCAGGAGGATCACAGGACGGAGAAAGACAGCGAGCACTCAGAACAAACCATAAGTCATTATCCATTTTCACCACATTCTATGCTGTAGCGTTGCATCAAAACCATGGTGGTCAATGATACTTGAGTAAAATTGTAGGTTAGTTACGAGGCACACAAAACCAGCTTACAACCTGCCACATCACCCCTCACATCACACCCCTGCCCTGCGCCACAGCGGTACCGGGGAGGTCTAAGGCACCCAGAGAGCTCCCATTCCAGCGAGCCGATAGCCCCGCAGCCCCAACGTCGGCAGAAATGGAGGCAGGCAGCGGGAAGCAGGCGCAGGCAGGCGTCGGTGACGTCACCCTCCTCAGGAACAGGAGGCCACCGTCGTCTCGGAAATGCAGGGGAAGAAAGAGGAGGAGGAGGGCAGGCGGGGCGGCCACCTACTCTTATCGTTTTCGGGAAATTTACGATAATTTCTGTAAGGAGTCAGAGGGCGAGGTGGTAGTGGGGGGGTGGGGGGTGAAGTGCAGAGAAAACAGCTGCCAGCAGCACCATCCAAGAGGCCCCAGTGTGCCAGTCCAGAGCATACGGGGGGGTCACTGTGGCCAGCGGGCCGTCGATCCGCTCTGGCAGGCCTTATAAGGGACTCCCCACCGGGATGGGAACAAGCCCCATGCGGGGGGGGTGGGGGGGAAGCAGTGGCCTCTGTCCAGACAGCCCCTCCTCCGAGAAGTCGCTTCTCGCAGGGCCGGGGAGAATGCGGGTGCGGCGACGGCCGGCGAGAGCGTGCCCCCCCCCCCCCCCCCCCCCCTTTTAACAAGCCCCTGTAAAGCGTAACCAGCCGTAGCTGATGCTTCCCACTAATCACCCCCGCCCCTTTTCATCCAGGCCCGTTACAGCGCGCTGACTGGCTGGAGGAGAAACAGACGGCGAGCTAATCACAGGGGGGCTTAGAGCAGCGGGGCCAGTGGCGCGTTAGGGGGAGCCTGGGAAAGGTGCGCGCGTCCCCCGTAAGCCCCCGTAAGCAGATTTGGGGCTGTGAAGATTTATGGCGCCACGCAGAGTGACAAGGCAGGCCGGCTCTGTAGGGTTTAGCAAGGACCCAGGGCCTCTGGGGGGAGCCACTGAGCAGGGAGACAGGGTGACAATCATAGCATTAACATAACGGCCGGCAGCCGACGCAGAATAAACGGTTGTGATTAATATAAGGGGGTGAGGGGGTGCTGGGCCGGGCGACAGCACGGCCAGATTACACGCTGCTGTTCAGCTTCATCTCCAAGCCAAAAAAAGGAACAAGAAAGGGGGAAAAATATCTGAAAGGGCTCCTGAAAGCAGCTCTGGAAAAAGTGTCTTGGGGGGAGGCAGGTCGGAGTGTGGCACTGGTGGGGGGTATGGCGTCCACACAGCACGACTGGCTCCGGCGTAACTGGAACCAGCCCCGTCCCCATAACCACTCCAATCTGTTTTCTTTCGCAAGAAATACGTGGGGGTGGGGGGGGTGAGCTCTGGAGGTGGGGGCACAGCTGTGCCCCTTAAAGGGACGGCGTCTGCGTTCCCGGTGCACGTTGGCAGCCGCAGGCCCACGTGGCAGGAGTGGGATTACGTCACTTCCTGCCTGTGAGCACGTCCGTACTGCAAGATTCATCCCCCACCCCAACAAAAAGGAGAAGAGGAGGCTATAAATTTCAGGCGGGTGCCATAGGAGTGGGAGGAAGAGCACAATCTCCCCCCCCCCCCCCCCCCACCAACACTGAAGACAGAGCGACCAACTACACAGTAATACTGTCTGACCCCCCCCCCCCCTTTGGCCACTTCCATGCCAGCCTTCCATCAGACTAGATATGGACTGGGGTGGGATTAGGTGCCACCTACTGCGTTGGGGAGGGGTGGTGTGGGAATGAAAAAAGACTGGAAAAAGTACTTTGTCAGTAAGAGCTACGATCACTGGCACGGCTTCTGTGGAATGAAGCTCAGACGTCACATTAGCCAAGTGTCCTGTTTCGCTCCGGCGGACTGCAGGCACAGCTGCCGGGAGACAGAGAGCCGACGGTCATGTTTAAAGAGACGAGGAGGCATGGCGGCACAGGGGAGCCGCCCTCCAACCGGGAAGCTACTGCTTAGAGCCAAAGGAAAAGCCCATTTCATAACCTTGGGCATGGCACCCCACCCTGAAGAGCACACCCATCTGAATTAATGAGTACAAAGTGTGAAACTGTCAGCTGTGTAATGCCGCTTTTCCACTGGAATACAGGAACCGAGCTGTATCACAAAGAGACGGTTCCAGCTCGCTTCGGTTTTCCACTGCTGGGTTTGAACAGCGACAGTGTTATAGGGAATGCATTCATACATTGTGCAATGTGCAATACTACTAATAATGAATAATATGTAAAACATGCCATTTTTTCCTTCAGATAATCCTTGAATATCGATGCAGATCACTGGTATATCCGTGCATGCCATTCCTTTAATCAGATGGTGGCGATGAAACCAGCTCGGGTCAGTCGTGCTTTCAGCCCTGCTTGGAAGCAGGGCCGTGTCACCATGGGTACAGCTTGGGTACAGCTCGCATACTTTGCAATGGAAAACCATCCATTCGCGGTGCCGGTTCAGTGCGGCTCGGTTCCTGGTGGCTGTGTGTAAGCGCCATAAGTCACTTGTGCATATAGTCATCTGCTAAGCAACCTGATTAATAATTCCCCTCCCTTCGTAATACAGGAGACCTAAATCATATTCCCCCTATCTGTTGATGTCTCTCTATCTCTCTCTCTCTCCCTCCCTCCCTCTCTCTCTCTTTTCATTTGCATTTAGACTCAAGGCATATGCCTCTGTCATTACCCATGAGGCCATGTGCCAAACTCTAAGCAAGGCTCCTGGGGTGTCCAGAGAGGCTCCTATAGGCCTCTGGGAGAGGGGCAGGCAGGGCCCGAGAGCTGGGCTCCATGGGAATTAATGACACGTGCGTTGGGGGGGCATGTGCCCTAACGAGACTCAGCTGTGCTAGGCATGCCCCCCCCCCCCTGCATTTGAACATGGATATGTAAGGGCTGTGGGTTCGGCATGCCTTCAGGAATAACAGGGGTGCGGTGAAGAGGCTCTGTGGCGGTATCTAGGACAGCCGCAGGTACCGTGTGTTAAGGAGCCGAATTATGATGGGGGAGGGGGATTACTGTAGCCAGAGTCAGTCTGGGTCACACGCAATCACACGATAAGGGGTGGGGGCCACATCCACAACTCATCAAGCTCACTACAAGGCCCTGCCACTGTCACTGTCACCTGTCACAGTCAGTCACCTCGCCTCTCGTCTGGGGACTTGTCCAGTCACGGTCAGTGCCTGATGTTAACAAATATGCGGAGGACATGGTCCCAGACCCGCTCAGGGGGACCTGAGGCCTGGGCTGATTCTCTCTAGACACTGACTTCCCCTGTTCTTTTTTTTAAATGGTACCCTGATCTCATGCACAGAGAATCGCAGGGTCATCGCAGCCATTAAAGGAAATGTTAATGACATTGCAGAACTGTAACTCAGCGTGTGTCTGAGTGCGGCTCTGAAACGGCCTACATGTTGGGTCACAGTCAGAAGGCCTAGCAGATTACTGCTGGGGGGGCACTCCATTGAGCACTTTCCGGTTAGGTTTTACGGGATACCTTTACTCCTTGATGACTCCCTGCCCCCCCCTCCGCACATGCCTGCTGTGCTATGTGTGTGTGTGTGTGGTCCCGTGGGCTGTCCCATTCAGAACTAAAGGCCACCTGATATAATTAAGAGGCGGACTCGGGGTGGGTTAGTGGAGCAGTTCTCAGCTTTGCGATCACCTGTGAAGTCAGGAGCTCTGGAGGTGTGTCTGTCTTTATGTGTCCCCTAAAGCCAGGTGTGTGTAACGCCTGTTTGCTGAGGCAGCTGTGCCGCAAGCTTAAAATAACAAGGCTCTCCTCTCACAACCCCCCCCCCCAAGACTGAGATGTGCAATTTCATCAGATTAGGCTCCAGGTTTCTCTTGCGGTCGCCCATAGGCCGTCCATAGGGCGATGGGCCGTTAGGGGCCCCGAGCGTTTGAAGTCGGGCGGGTGAGCACCCAGGGTGGGGCCCCTGCGGCCCCCAAAGCCGGTGGGAAGCTGACGCGGCACCACAGGTCACAACAAGTCGGCTCCACATGAAAGGAAACGAAAGCGTCTGCGTCGGCCTTCGTCGGCCTGCGTCGGCCTGCATCCGCAGCCGCAGCCGCAGCTCACAGCGTCCAGCGGGCTGCATTACTAAGGTATCAATGGCCTTCCATCAACGCCAGGGGGGCTCAACGCTGACCATGTTTTTCAAATCAGCTTTAAAAAAAAAATACCCAAGGGGCAACTCTTCACCATTGCCCCCCCCCCCCGGCCCCCAGCCTTCGTACACACAGTCCAATCCTCCAGAGAGCATGCTATTTTCTTATGGTAGTTATTTTTAAAGGGACATCATAGGGGGACATCCCCCCCCCACCCCACCTGGGGTCTCAGGCCAGCCAGCAGTGAATGCAGAATCCCCCCCATGACAGAACGGCAGTGGTGCCTGGGCTCGGGCTGCGTGACAGCAGTGCGTGGGGGGGGGCGTCTGAACAAGCCCGACTGAGTCCCCCCCTCCCCCCCGCGCAGAGGTTTCGTGCTGGCCTGTCCCTGGCCGCTAATCTGCCCGTTTGCCCGTGGGAGACGTCGCTGTGCTTTGGCTGTGTGGTGATTCATCATCCTAAATACCGACACCCCCCCCCCCCCCCGCCCACCCCCCCACCAGACGTGCTCTGGGCGGACAGACCCCCTTCGCCAAGAAGATTTTATATAAAGAGGAGAGAGACGGGATAATCCCCCAGGAATTCAGCAGAAACCTGCTCGACCCGGTCGGGACCAAAACAGCGGAAAGGCTGTCCAATCCAGTCGGGACTGGTGGTAGGCCGCAAGCCCGGTGGGCTCGGGCAGGACCGCTGGGGAGGGGAAAGGCCGCCCGGCCCGGACAGGACAGGACTCTCTCACCCCTGTGACGGGGCCTCCAGCCAGCCTGCTGCAGGAGACTCCATATAAACAATGATCGTTTCCAATTTCTGCCACGAGACTTAACAGTGCGGCCCGATCTCTGGGCCTGGAGAGCGGGGAACCCTGGACAGAGTCAGACAGGCATCGCGTGCGCCTCCTACCTTCTGGGGCAATTAAGCAGGAAAAAAAAAACATGAGCTCCACTAAAAAGCGCTGCAGCCTTTGCAGCTCAAATTAGTGGTGAGTCCGTCCCCTGCTGTGGGAGGAAAATATCAGCCCGGGTGCCATGTGACTCGCATTAAGTGGTATGTGCCCTGCTTGGTGCTGCCATATGGGATCCTTTAGCTCCCCGCTGGCAGATGCATCCCGACGGGGACCAATGAGGGCTCCATTCCCACAGCAGTCTGGTCAACAGCGCCCGCCCCCCCACACCCGCCCCCCCGCACCCGCCCCCCCGCGCCGCACCTGGATGCCTTCCGGCTGATCCCAACGATTCACTTCTTATTGTCGGTATAGACAGCCAGTGCCATGACGCCAACACGGGGACCCGCCTATGGTGACGCGGAAGGTGAAAGTCAGCCGTCTCGGGCTCACGTAACAAGCCGTGTTTTTCTGCGAAGGCGTTGTCAAGAACATGCTCGTGACGCGGCCTGGGTTTTCCGGCAGGGAGGGCTGGGGGCCCTGAGGGGAAGTGGGGCTTTAGGGCCTGTGCAGGGCGGCCCAGGTTGCCGACCCCCCCCCCAAAAGCGTACGGCGGCAGTGCAGCAGCAGGCAGGGTATTGGACACGGTGCCCAGATGGAGGTGAGAGGTGAAGCGTGATTCTGAATGGCTGACTGTGACTGACATGCGCCGGAGGATAATGACTGCGGTCGGTCTCCACCTGTACCACACCTCACATTATTGTGGGATGTCCAGCCTGGCCTAAGACCCATTCATATAGACACAATGCAGCTGAATAAACACTGCATGAATGTACCTGTACAGTGCGCGCACTGTGTATGTGTGAGTGAGCATGTATTCTACCCTGAGCTACCTGGGATAGGGTACAGGCTCACTGTGACTATGTACTGGGTAAGCAGTTGAGAGATGGATGGATGGATGGATGGATATCAACAAAATATAACTGGATTATTTGAAAAACAAAAAAGTGATGGTCACTTAGCAACAGTGTATTCAGGAGCCTAGTTACTTTCTACCAACAGGAAGAATAAATACTCAGAGCAGAATACAAAGTAAAAGTCATCTTCTGAATTATCTCTGTGATGAGTGTTTATAAAAATCCAGGGTCTTTCCATTCGGAGGCGATTTCTCTGCTTTGCCAGATCCCTTTGCTTCGAGGGGTGCGATAACATCTTGAACTCTGTAAGTTCCCTCCATAATGTTTCACAACGGTTTCACTGCAGATGCCGGGTGATTACCGCACTGCCAGCCTGCACTTACCTCTCGGCGGAACCAGTATCTCCAGTCACATCTTTCGGCATGTGTGGCATACGCGCGGGGTGTGGATCATGTTTATAATACATTGTGGGGACCAAATGTTCCCCACAATGTAATAAAAACCTGACATTTTGACATTGTGGGGACCATCTTTCAGGTCCCCACAAAGATCTGAGAATGCAATCAAAAAACTAAAAATGCCGAAAAGTCTCCTGTTTAGTTTGGCTATGGCTGGGTTGGGGTTAAGGTCATCATGTTGGAATTAGGGTTTTCCCCATAGAAATGAATGGAGCGTCCCCACTAAGATATAATTACAAACCTGTGTGTGTGTGCATGCACTCCAGCGGCAGCACTCACTGCCTGGAAGCTGTCCCAGCTTCTTCGCGTCTCTAATGTTAGTTTAAGCGGCGGGAAGACCACCGCTGCATGTGCACACAAACACGCCCACACCACCCCACACGCGCACACGCACGCACACGTGAAGCGACTGCCAAAACCACAAGTGAGGGGCCGAAATTCCTCCAGTTACTGCACAGACTTCAAGGGCTTTCAAATGAAAAGCTGCCTTTTTAAAGAGGTATGGGCTTAATTGCGAATCGGCGCAGAGCCCCCCACCCCTCCATCCCCTCCCCCAGCAACATAACCGAAACACTAATGCTAAAAAAACGGCGCTGCGCTACCCCACCGTGGAGCGAGGCCACTGATCAAAGTACGCAGGCTCCGAGGGGTAATCCAGCACAGAGGATCTCCGTGTCTGCTCAACACATGTACAGGCTCGTCTAGGCCGTAGTCGCTGGGGTCGGGGGCATGTGGCTCCCCTTGAAAACGCAGACGCAGCCACTGGGCCCTGCCTGTGCCTGAACGCAGTGTGTGGCAGCCGCTTCCTTAAAGTCACCAGCAGAACAGGGAGGCACGTTCGGAGGCCATGCTGGCGCGGGAACGCAGAAGGCCAGAGAACGAAAAGAGTTGCGGATTTCTTATCGCCAAAGTCGCCAAACTGCTTATGGCTCCCTAAAGTAACTATATCGTGGAGAATATGGAGGGTTTGGCTTGCAGTAAAGCTGTGCTGTGGTGTCGCAGACAGGGGGGCGCTATCTGACATCATCTGGCCAGCGGAATGATGCCGAAAAATAACAGTATGATGAAAAGACAGGCATGCGCCTTATAGAACTCTTACCTGGTCACCTAGCACCCCTCTACAGTCACCTCATGCTCCTCTTCAGTCCTTAATGCCCCTCTGCGGTCACCAAATGCCCCTTGGCGTTCCCGATTGCCCTTCTGTGGTCCTTAACGGTCCATAACTCCCATCTGCATCCCTCATGCCCCTCTGCAGTCTGTAACACCCCTCTGTGGTCACCTAATGCCCCTCGGCGGTCCCTAATGCCCCTCAGCGGTCCCTAATGCCCCTCGGCGGTCCCTAATGCCCCTCGGCGGTCCCTAATGCCCCTCAGCGGTCCCTAATGCGCCTCTGCGGTCCCTAGCACCCCTTTGTGGTAACCTAATGCCCCTCTGCAGTTACCTAACATCCCTACTGTATTTTGTCTCTAGTGCCGCTCTAGAGTCCCTAATGCCCCTCTGCAGTCCCTAATGCCCCTCTGCAGTCCCTAATGCCCCTCTGTGGTCCTTAATGCTCTCTGTGGTCCCTAATGCCCCATTGTGATCTATAAGGCATCTCTGCGGTTCATATTGCCCTCTGCAGTCCATACTGCCCTCTGCGGTCTCTAATGCCCTCTGCGGTCTCTAATGCCCTCTGCGGTCTCTAATGCCCCTCTGCAGTCCCTAATGCCCCTCTGCAGTCCATACTGCCCTCTGCGGTCTCTAATGCCCTCTGCGGTCTCTAATGCCCCTCTGCAGTCCCTAATGCCCCTCTGCAGTCCCTAATGCCCCTCTGCAGTCCCTAATGCCCCTCTGTGGTCCTTAATGCTCTCTGTGGTCCCTAATGCCCCATTGTGATCTATAAGGCATCTCTGCGGTTCATATTGCCCTCTGCGGTCTCTAATGCCCTCTGCGGTCCCTAATGCCCCTCTGCAGTCCCTAATGCCCCTCTGTGGTCCTTAATGCTCTCTGTGGTCCTTAATGCTCTCTGTGGTCCCAATACCCCATTGTGGTCCCTAACATCCCTCTGCAGTCCCAAATACTTCAACTACCATGGTAACTAAAAACAAAAAATAAAATACCAAAGATCAGCTTCCATTGTGATGGAGCTGCCTGGACAGCCTTTCTCGCAGGTCACCTAAAATGGCTGTGTGGCTGCGTGTGGATGCAGGGGACCTGAGCCGGAGTAATTAGTGTGGCTTCATATGCAGATGTGATTACAAACTCGTTATGCTGCTGGACCGATGCAGCAGCCTCTCCACAAATACTCAGCACAAGCTACGGAAGTCTCTCGGTTCCCCCCTGTCTCTTTCACACTCTCTCTCTCTATCTTTCTTCCTGGTTCCCTTGTTTCTCCCAGAGACCAGAGATAAGGTTTATTAAGTTATGTTAAAACCCGAAAAACACAAAAAAGTAAACAGTTACTTTATAATGGCACGGCATCAGCAAGTAAGAGAGGCGATAATGAGAGCTTTGCTTTAGAGGGAAACAGAATAACCTGTAAGACTGGGGGAAACTGCATATGAATATGCATTAGGATGACTGCCTTTGATGATTAAAGAAATTTCAATATTTAAATGAGTCCATGAAAAGTGATTAACAACAAAAAAAGAAACGGGCAGAAATTAAGGGGGGAAAAGAGATTTGATGTTTATACACGTCAGTGCAGATTTCCTTTTCCCATGGCCTAGAAAATGAGTAAAACTGTGCTGGACTCAACCCAAAAAAACGAGTCTGGGGAGACGAAGACGGTGCAATCGCAGGAGACCAGAGGGGCTGTGACACGGCAGCCCACTGAGCTACGCTAAACACTGGACCATGCTTTTGCCACACAGTGCCCTCTACAGGGCACCTGCAATAAATATTCTGCAAAATCCTGGCTGTCTAGTCGACAAATGTGTGTCACATGATCAAATCTCAGGATGGATCAAGATGTCTTTTCCAGTGTATGTCCAACGGCGCAGGAACTCACTAGCGCCATCCTATGCGTGGCTCTGAGCACGCAGGTCACCGCAGGAGGCTCTATCTAGACTAAGGGACACCGGATGCAAGTCCATATGTCAGCCGCGCCGGGGCTACGGAACTGATCAGCAGAAATCAGAAATAAAGCCATTAACTGGAATGCTGCCTGCTTCGTCTCATCGTGTCGCTGTGCATCTCACAGAAGCATGGAGGATATTACAGGAAGAGCACGGCAGGCTATGGGCCCCAACTCAAAACCCAGCAGGACTGAGCCGTCGCTAGACCTGACAGGGACATACACACAGACACACACACACACACAGACCGTGTGAGCTTTGATCAGAACGCACTCGGCCTCACGTCGCACACGGTCCTCTGAGCAACAGTCCGCCACGGCAAGAAATGCACGTACGTTATTGTGAAATCCGTGGGGATCTGCTCCACCGCAGCAAAGCCCCAGGGGACAGCCGCAGGTGCAGATCAACAGATAACAGGGCGCAGCCCGTCAGACACAGCCTCTGCCGGACCGGCGAGTCGGCCCGGTTCACGCACCCCAGCACCTTCCCCCCCCCCACGTTCACCGAGGCCAAGTCCCCACCGACTAAATGGTTCCATCCAAATACATATGTGAAAATAATCCAGCCCTTGTCGGAACTTGCCCACACAGATGGATACGACTACTGAAGAAGAAAATAAACGCTTTACTGCAATAACTGAATTTTGGGTGACATGAACGAGGGGTCACACAGCACACATCAGGGCCACCTTGGCTATAAGGATCAGGGCCTAATGTACTATTTCTTAAAGTGGGGGGCATAGGAGGGGCCATAATTCATACAGAAGGGCCAACCTTATTTTTAGCCAATGGCATTTTTTAAATTGGTAAGTGACAGGGGAGGGAGTTCTCTGGGAGCCAATCATAAGCAGTGAGTGCTTACGCCGTCTCCAAATGCTGCAATTGCTGACTTAGAAGCCCCTCATGTAAGAGACGACAGCCACGATGGGGACGGAGATGGTGTGTACCTCCGCAACTCCTTCTATTGATCCTCTCTTACGTGTGTATGCGCATGCGCAAGGGCAGACTCACACGCACGAAGAAAAACGGCACCAGAAGACTAATCTGGCAGGCTGGGGTGTCACATGGTGCGGTAGATAATTCTGGTTTCGAGTTCTCAAAAGCAGAGAAGTGGGGAAGGCATACAGATGGGGGGGGGGGGGGTCCCATTCAATGAGCCTGAATCATGGGGGAGGGGTAAATATCAGTGTAGGCTTCCCTGATTTACCACATGCGTGATGCCGATATGTGTGTGAAACACAGTGTTCTGGCTCCATGAGGATAAGGACAGCCAGTCCTCCAAATGGCTCATGTTTTAAGGGGCATGAGAAAAGTTACATATTAAGAACTTCAATCCTGATCCAGAAAGTCAGCTTAAACCCCAGTGATCCACACCTTACTAGTCAATCTGAATATGCTAACCAGCTAACTAAACCAGCAACCCAGGCAGCACACAATGTTACACCTTCTCAGGAGACCAACTTCAAAGCTTCGGTCTGATCGATCATTACAAATACTTTAATAATTTTAATCAAATCCACATGCAGTAAGTTATGAAAAGGAGCGCGGGCAGAGTTTTCTGTTTTACGGCCATGGGCACCATCTCGTGTGTAATAAAAGCACCCACTACATGGTGACCCCACTTAAATAAACCAAATATAATTCTGAGTCCTGGTTCTGCTCATGGGCTCACAGGCTTTTGAAAGTGCACAACAGGCTAATTCCACCTTTTAACGAGCGCCTCCAATTCGGGAAAAACCAGCAGTGGCGTCGGGAAAACGGTCAGAGCAAGGACACCTTCCGAACGAACAGGAGATGGCGGCAGCTGTTTGCTAATTAACGTCATCCGTCGAGCTGCGGTTCCCCCCCGCCGCCATGCCACGCCGGTCGAGGCGGCATCCTGGAAGCCCGCTGAGGGTCGGTGAAACGTGAGAAGGCGAGGTGAGAGGCGGGAAGGCGGTCGTCGAGGAGCTCGTCTGGGGAAAACGTCGCAGCACAGCCTCCGCCTCCGCCATCAGCACCCCCGTTTCCGTCGTACACGGTTTCGTAGAGAGCCGAGACTCGGATGTCACGTCCCCTCGGTGGATCCAGGCGTGCCGGCCAACAGGGACAGAAGAATCAAGGTGTCACTCGTTTTCTGTGTTTTAATTTTCTCGGGGCCTGGCCCTTGCGAGCTCCCCGGCAGTGAGCCAAGCCACGCGCGGACCCTCCTAACGCCCACTGTCAAATTTACGACCGCTGTGATTTACCGGCCTTTTCGTTTTTTTTTTTCTTCCCCTCGCGCTGTTGACGGAGAGCAGGGCACCACAAGCGCGGCATAAACACCGCCGAACAAGTTTAAACAGGGGGGGTCAGACAGCGTCTGTTTCGCTCCGGGCCACTGTGGGCAGTGGCGGCGAGCCCCACCCCCCACACCTCTCGCCCGCGGGTTCCCCAGAGAAGGTATGCTGGGACGAGGCCAGCTCTTAAAGCACGGCCCCCCCCTTGGTTTCAAGTTCCAACAAAGGCCCTCTCCAGCCCCCAGAGTCCCTCTGGTTCCTCACCTGATGTTACCCTACAGAACAGGTCTGACCAAAAGTTAACCCTTTTTCACCTGGAACCTAAAACAGAGGCCACCTTGGGGATAAGAGGTACAGACCCAGGAAGGCTGTAAATATTATTTCAGTTGCTTAGCAAGCCAGCCCTCCTTTCCCTGTTAACCCACACAGCTGCAGGCTACCCTCTTCCCACTTACACACACACAAACTCTGCTTTAACTGCTCAGGGGTTCTGGGACATTCAGGGCACGATGTGGACAAGACACTCATCCGTCACGGGGTTCGCTGAACCGGTGCAGCGTATTAGCTTGGGAGAGTCCCGCCCCTAACCGTAAAGCACAGCACTACCTGCATTAGCATCACAGGGAAAGCCTGTGCCAGTGATCGTGTTGTAGATGGCGCTCTTCGCAATGCATTCAGGACTGCTTTTTCCTGTCTTGCATGCAATGCTGCAACTTTTCACATCTATTGCATTTTTCGCCTAGAAAGTCAGTTCAAAACCTCCTCCTTAACAGTTAATGAACAATTAAATGCAAAAGATAGTCCAGATAAAGAATATCGTTTTTAGATATCAGCGCCCTTTAGTTTGTTGAACATCGAAGTAAAACAAACAAAGAGGATCCAGCTCCCTAAAATTACCTTTTACGTAAAGGAGCCCCCCACCCCCCCATTTTCAAGCTCCAGCGTTTCTGTCACACTGCGCATCTTCAGGTCCAGAAAGTAAAAATACAAACCAAGACTGTATTTCAACCAACCAGTTGAGTACTCTACGGCTGTAACTCTTTATACTCAATTGGCTGGTTGAAACAAAATCCTGGTCTGGATTTATACTTTCTGAACCTGAAATGTCCACCTCCGTGCCTCGCTGTTACCACGCAGTGGGTACGAGCGAAAGGCCAGAGATGCACCGGGGAGGGACGTGGTGGGTGGGTGGGTGGGGGATGAGCTCTGCAGGATCGCGGGCGGTTTTTCCGAGCAGTCGCGCTGAGCTGCATTCACTCTCTCTCTCTAGCAATCCCATTTGTGGGGCCCCATATTAACCCTGGCTGGCATCTCTGAGGCCTTTAACACAGCAGATCGCCCGTGCCCACAGCAGTTGTTCCTCTTGCCTGAGGGCATGCTGAATGTCATATTGTGTTTAATTAGGGCCATTAAATATAATTTAATTTGGCTGAAACTTCAGACCTCTAAGTGGCAATATAATGCATTGAAAAAGCCCGTGTCCTGCTGAAATATTTAATTCAACCCTCAAGTGGTTTTCAGGGACCGTCCTGCATACTCGAAGGTAACCTTGACTTTTCTTGCTGTGAAAGCAGAGTGATTCGGCACCAGGGGGGCTGAAGCCGGAACGAGGAGTCATTCTCACATAGGAACCTTCTCAGAAAGTGGCATTTTCACTATCTCTGCTCTTTTCAACCCAGAATCATTCAAGGCTTCTCCGCAGACAGTGGCAGGGATCAGTGACTGGTCATGTGACTTTTATTTATTTCTGTTGGCTTTCTTAGCATAGCGATACCAGCCAACAATGCCAGAGAACAGCGTGCCAGCGGGATCATTCCTCTCACCGTATAAGCAACCCATCCAAAAACACAAACAGACAAACAAACAGAATGACATGCCATCAAACTGGCTGTCAGCTAGGGCGGAGCAGGAAGTGAGCGTGTCTGTCTCCGTCACGGGACCGACCGATTCAGTAACTCTAGTACACGTCTGTAGAGACGATGATAAACAGGCACTCAAAAGTGGGGAAACTATTACAAATAATGTAAGCCAGCGATTATCTGCCTTCTCTGACAGCACCCTAAATGTTCTCACCTAAGTAAATGTGTCATGAAAAACAAAGATGTAATCATATATATATATATATATATATATAAAAACCAAAAGGTTTCTAAAGAGCAAGGGTAATCCTAATTTATTTACATATAATTTTGTCTTATTCAAAGAGACTTGATGGCTTAGAGAGGTATCCATTTATAAGACAGATATTTTTACTGAGGTAATTAAGAATATTTTGTTCTAGAATAAAACAGCTAAAGCGTCATGGTTATGAGCCGAGGATCTTAACCTTCATCTTATTGCTGCCCGTTAGGTACTAACTCTCAATTTAGAACCACGATCCATTTTGTTTTTCTTATTTTTATGCTTGTATGCTTGTATTTTTATGCTTTTATGCTGTGAGATATGGAGCCGGGCAGGATTATATAGGAATGGAGGGCGTACTGGGGATGGTGCTCGGTGCGCGAGGTGCACGGCCCGGCATCCGCGCTTAATCCGCTGCTGCATTTCTCACCCACCGACCTCCGCAAAAGAAATTGTAAAATATGCACATAATAAGTCCTGCGCTGTCTTAAACCGCCATTGCGGCGGAAATAAGCAACTGTGCAGACGATCAGCCTCTCGCCTCCTAGGCCGTCGTACCTGCAGCTGTTTTCGCTTCTCTCCTGAACTTTTCCTCCACTGTATTTTATAAATGCATTGATAAAAGAGATGCGATAAAGACGTACCCTGACCTCAGAACATATGTGTTTACTATTACTACTGTTGCATACTGTTAACTGATTAATTAGTTTGTTTATTTTTATTTACACATACATTTAATAGGGTGAAACGGACAGGTGCTCCCTTGATGCAGATTGGTTTGCGAATGATTTTATTAAAGACATTATTTGGGTGAGTCTCATACAGCCTTTGCATCCCCGGACTTAAGGCTAGTTGCGCGGTATTTGAGATGTTTGCCAAAGCCTGAATGGCGCGGAGTGTCAGATCCCACTGAATAAATCCCGTCCCCTCAATGCAAAGCAGCCCCGATGAGAGTGTGAGGTAAAGCTGCTGAGGACTTTATTAAGACTGTGTGCTGATTTTATATGCCACTTCCTTGCAGTTTCCTGGTAAGTTTGTCCAACCCCGAATATTATTTTATGAGACCAATTTTATAAGTTCCCCCTGGGTTCTGAGCAGAGGACTTGACTGAACTGTTTCGCAAGATAACTATGAGTGTTCTTTCCCTGCAGCTGCTGCAGTCTAAATGGCCTCTTTACCCTATTGAATAGGAAACTGGCTTTTTAATCCCCCTCTTTTTCAGAGTGTTTGAATTTTAATGAGCTTTTCACCTTTTAAGCAGATGGCTCAGGCTGGATTTCTTCATGACCGTTGGGTGAGTTTTCTGTCACATTTTTCACAATTAGTTTCAGCTGCCACAGTCCTTCAGGGTTTTAAAGCTTTGAGCCTGTGATGTGATGTTTCACTCTGCACGACACACACATAATGAAATCAGCTAAAGGGCAACAATCTCTCTTGAAGGTCTGTGTTGAACAGCGGTGACGTTTTGGCGGGGCGTACCTCAGCAGAGTGCACATGCGTGTTTGTGTGCGTGTGTGTGTGCCTGTTTTCGTCCGTGTCCAGAGGCAAGTCTAGAGGCTCAGGTTCTCAGGCGCTAGGCAAATGACGACTGGGCCCGTGAGCGCCCCCTACCTGCGTGGAGGCTTTCCTGCTTCGGGCAGATCCCCTTGGCAGGTGTCAGTCGTCCCTCCTCGTCCTCATCCTCGGGCATCACCTGGATACCGACCTCCACAGGCTCGGCCGGCCTCCGGAGCTCCGGCCGCGGCGACGACGGGCTACCGCGACCCGCCATCTTGTCATAGCAGGCTGGGCCGCCGCTCGAGCCCTGACAGAGGCGCCGCTTGTGCTCGATGAAGATCAGGATATCCCCCAGGGGGAAGTTGGTCTGGCACTGTCCGCAGGTGAGCATGTCGTGGGCGGGGGGCTCCAGCTCATGACGGGCCTCAGACACATGGCCGGTCTCAGCTGTCGGGGGGGAAGGGAGGGGGCACAAGCTGTCAGTCACAGCGACAAGCCCGCCTCTAACAAACATCTCACCGTCACCATGGCGAAATCCTGCTCCCCAGCATTCTACCCTGTTTATTCTTTAACGGAGAGTTTAATCTTTGTTTTGACGTCCTTCTACCCTCCTACTGGCTCAGCAGCCGGCAGTATCCAGTAAGGCCTTCTGCAGGATTACTGCAGAGCCGGGTTTTACAGTGGCTTCTTACCATCCAGGCCCTTTATCACGCCTGATAACATGATGGGCTGTGGGCGTCTTCCGACATGCATGACTCATAACTTCTGTCAAGAAAGAGCCCTTCTCTTCCAAACATAATGGTCTTAGATTCAGCATGGTTTTTTTTTTTTTTTTTTTTTTTTTAAACACACGCTACAGTGTAAAAAGGTCATTGCTTTCATAAACATACCTATAGCATGGAGAAAACTGTTTTCTGTACCATGAAGGGCTTTTGTCACAGCACAATCTGGCATTTGTGTTAGGAGTGAAAATTCTTCAGATGCAGTATTTCATAAATCCATCCATTCAAAGTCTAACTGCTTTCCCGTACAGAGCTATGGTAAATCTAGCATTAAAAACAACAAAAACATCAGTGCATGCCAGGTGATCACCAGCATAGTTTTCTTATCATCGACGGCAGTGATGTCAGTAACTTCATCACTGCTGAGGCTGTTCAGTAATGCGTGGATCGCTAATGACGTCTTTGAGCAAACTCGTTTTAGCACAGACTGAAAACTGCAGCCAACGATCCCATTCGCAGATGTACCTTTTTGGCTACAATGTCTATAAACCATACCCCAGAACTAACTTCTGAAATAATTTCTAGAAACCAAACCCTAAAAATAGCTGAACGTTTTCTCACACGCACATGCTTGTTAGTAACACACAGCACACATGCAGATAACCTCTTTCCATACAGCTTTTTTGGTTTAATTTCACAGTGATATGTTTAATACCCCCCCCCCCACCTGGATAACTCATGAACTGCCTGAAAAGACAGAAAGGAGTGCTTACCCAACTCCTGCCCCACCCCCCCACCCCCACCCCCACCAGAAGCATCAATGCAAGTTTTCTGCTTTGTGACCGCAGGATGGACACTTCAAATTCCAGGTGAGTGCAGTAAGACCCAATACACCATGAAGACAAGGCCGAAGTGTCATCGCCGGGCCTGAGCACATAGTATGAGGGTATCAGACAGGAAAGAGAGTCTTTCCCAGCACTGTAACTGACATGACGAGCCCTGGTTCTCAGAAAGGGGCGTCAGTCGGGCAAGCTTACAATCATCGACTGTGATGTAAATGACCAAACTTGGCAGGTGATTTGTGTGTTGCACAACAATTCATAAGGTACCACCACTGTACAGAAACCACACCTTAAACAGGTTATATGCAATGTAGGCATTACAAGCATAAGTCTGTAAATGTTAGTTTAAAAAGTTGAGCAGGCTATTATGCTAAAAGGTAAAAAGTCAAATGACAGACAGCTACCTTATGCTGCCATTTAGATTTTTATACCAAGTTTTTAAGTAAATTCTATTGAAACTGATAAAAGGAGCAACTGTGGCTCAATCCCACCCCCTTTGGAAAATTTCTAAAGTATATTTAGCTTGTACAGTCAAATTCCACAGGAAAGAGAAATTATAATGATCAAAGTGCTCATTTGAAAAAATAAAACTATATAATTTTTTATCGTTACAGGCTGAATTTTCTGGCTGCAGCAGCAGACGCAGTTTGTAAGTGTGATGCACAGGGATTTAAGGAGCTACAGGGTTTACACTGCAGTACAGTGCAAGGTGGAGAAGGCACATGTCTATCAGCTTCCATCAGGAGATATAATAGTGGGAGGTGCAGCTCGTCTTTTCATCTGTTTACGACACAAAGTTTTGTTTTCTGTCAGCACCTCTGAAGCGCATTCAGCCGTATGGCTCCGTAAAAGAGAGACAGAATGACAAAAAAAAGACTTTTATCTCGTCGAGTTTGCAGCACAGGTGCTGCGCGTTTCGGGTCGGAAGCGGCACGTAAGAGGACGTTAATCGCGGCGAAGGAGCTCCCGCCGCCCCTGAGCCCTTTCCTGTTCCGGAGGCTTCTCAAAGAGCACGGGCGACGGGCGCCTTTATTGCTGTTTATGAATATTCACTAGAAGATCACCGTCTGGGTCTGTGGATCTTTATCCCGTTTCAATGGCAGGCGGCCGGCTCACGTGTGTGGGATGAGATTCATACAGGAACCCCGCTGAACAAGTAGTGGAAAACATGGGCGGTCACATGACTGAGTGGGTACGTTATATTCTGCGTGGGGACGCAAAGGTTTATGGGAAGAATCTCTAAATCTAATTTCAGCACGAGGAGGCGCAGACGACAGAAAAGCCAGAGAAGCCTAGAGACTCATGAAGACCGCTGGACTTGTGAGAGAAGACGAGGTTGATATATGATGGATGGATGGATGGATGAAAAGTATATGACATTTGTGGTCTCACATTCCTGTCCTTGTGATCATATTGTTAGGCTTTGGCTATACTGCGTCATTTTTTTTCCTCGATATTGATACTCCATACAGTATATTATCTAATCACATTAAAACTGTTCACATTAATGTAAAAATAATGAAACTTGGGGGAGGGGGGCTGATGCTTCAGGGAAGCTGTTCTGTGGGTGTGCAAACTGTCTGATCAGCCCCAAAATCTAGCAGGGTCAACTTGTTTTTCTCACATTTCCCTAATTTGTAAGGTTCGCTTTGGCTGAGGGGAAAAGCCCACACCCACAGCATTTGAAACCACCCGCCCCAAGCCACCCCACCCCGAATCTGTCTGCTATGCCCCCACATCCCCACCCACCATCACCGTAAAACCCAAAATCCCCCGGGGCCGTAAAATCTGCATGTGACCAAGGAACCAGGGCAGAGAATGGCCCAAACCGTGTGGTGTGACCCCGCAAATCAGTACGCGGCACCTCCCCAGTCCCAAGATCCTTCATGGCGGACCATGGAAAATCCCACATGAAGCAGAGCCTCCCGACAGCAGTCCTGTCACCAAGGAAACGTCAACATCTCTCTGATCCCTTGACAAATACTTCATGTCTAAGTTAGTGCCCAGAAATGTCAAATGCTATTTGCCATCATCCAGCAACCACTGGAAAAAAAAAGAGAAGGAACCAAGATATTTCCATTTGTGCATTTTACGCTGATTTTAAAATCTCTGTCTCCTTGCCCCTGCAAAACCAAATCTACTAGATCTGTTTTGTGTCTTACAGGACCTCCTGAGGTGTGTCTCAGTGGAAAAAAAAAATGTCTGTGGTCTCCCCCTCCTCGTCACCCCAAAGCAGGCCGTGCTGCACTCTCCATCACAAGCATCAGCCTTGACTCTCACACCTAAAGCAGCAAGACCGACACAGCCTTCCCGCCCCACTCAAAAAAAAATCAACCAGCTGAAGACATCACCATTCTGGAAATGCACTCTGGCATGGTGCTGGGTAACAAATGCTCCTGGGTGTCACTACAAGGTCACTGACCTTGGAAAACATAACTCTCTCAGTTTATCAGGGCTGTTAGTGCAATATAAATGTCAGCACAGGGTCACGCTCTATAATTCGAAACCCCAATTCTGGCAAAATGGTTAGACCGAGCGAAACCATTGAAATCTTTATGCTTTTTTTTTTCTCAGGGTGAATGTAAGGTAGCTCACTTTTCAGTTACGTTATTTTAGTTTGAACCCTGGACGTGTATTTAGGTGGCTGTTATGTAACGTCATCATTAACCGGCTGGATTCTTGACCATAGAATTTCAGGGTCAGATTCTCGACTAAGGGAGCTCTTATGGTATAAACGTGGCTCCACGTGATGCACTCAGAGCATCCTGCTCAGGTCCTGTTGATAGGCTCCTAGGCCATGCTGTTCCTGCTGGATCGTGGTCCTCGAGTCACAGTGGGTACTGTATTGCCACTCACAGATAATCCGCTCACAGATAACTGGCATCATTTGGCCTAGCGTGGTTTCTGTGAAAAGGCCTGTATTTTGCCTCCCATAAAGCACATCCATGATAAAAGTGGTCCCCCGCCCCCGTAACCGTGCCACATGTGGTGGGGGGGTGGGGCCCGCAGGACCCCAGTTTGTTCTGGGCACCAGTGCATGGAAGTGGTAAAAATCTCACAGTTTAACTGATATGAGATAACATCAACCTCGACTCTGAGACACAAAAACATTTCTTAAAAAAACACCCCATTGGTACAATTTTTCCATCTTAAGATTATTAGCAGATGATTTAGAAGAAAACTATAGTAAGGTGAAAATGTCTGTTTTTACAACACCATTCGGGATTGAAAATGCACTCCTCTTTGTCTGTCTCATGGCACACCAAGAGAAGAGGACGGCTTAAACTTCCTGTCCCCAGCCTTCCCAAACACTCGGGGGCTGGCAGGGACGTCACGGTGCACAGATGACAACGCCACCTGTGCTGACGTTCTGCACCATCTCCACATTGGGAATTATTTATGCGTTTTTTGTGGGGGGAAAAAAAAACTGAATTTCCATGTCATGGCGCAGAGAGCAGGGTGTCAGGCTGGGGGGTGAGGGGGCAGAGAGCCGGTCCGTTAAGGGCCCAGCATACGTCACATAGGGGCCCCTGCCTCACCCGTGCTGGATGGTCAGTCTAACGGGGGCTCCGGCTGCGACGGGCTGCAGTGTAATTAAAGAATGAGTGAGACGATTCCCCTGGAAGGTAAAATAAGATTGGTGGGGGGGGGGGGAGCGTCATGGGCTCTCTATCAGAACATCTCATCGGGGAAACGTAACCTAATATTTTCGCTGGCGAGGTGGTGGTGGGGGAGTCGGGGGGGCTGTGTTAATCTCCTCCCTCCGTGAACCTGGCTTCAGCAGCTGCATTATTCTAATGCAAGGTGTTCAATCTGCGCTCAGCGCTAAATCCCACCCCCCATCCCCGGCGTCGCAAGTACTCTTTGTCCCAGAGGGTGAAACGATTTTCGCCTGTGAGAAACACACACAGATGTGCTACGGACACCCCCCCCCCCCCCCCCACCACCCCCCCCACCCCCCCCCCCACCACCTCAACACACCTGAAAACCGTTTAACTGGTACCTCAGAAGCACATGCTCCGGAGAGCCTGTGCGGCGCAGCCGCGTGTCGAGGCCAGCGCGCTCCCAGTGAGGCCCCCGAGTCGCCAGGATCTCGTAAATCATGCTGTAAACAGCGACGGGGCCTGACATGGAGGAGTCCCCCCCCCCCCCTGACGGTCCACAAGGATCTGTCTCCAATGGCTTCTCTCTGACCGCCGCTCTGCTTACGCGGAGCTACACGGGAGCTGAACGTCCCCCTTCCGGAGATGCCAAAGAGCATGGGGACCACGAGGAACACCAGGCAAAGCAAGCAGGGTGTTGCGGGGGTCACAGCGACCCCATAAGAGCGCTCGCCTCTCCCCTCCGCAGTTCAGCCGGGACCCGCTGTCCCATAACCAGGCCGGGCGTCTCACTGCTGACGGGCGGCTCAGACTGTCAGACCATTCACTCTGAGCGCCGGCTACCCGCTAACACGCTTTCACCTCTTTGAGAGAAACTTCATTTATAAGTGTAAAAGTCCATCAAATTACTGTCACCGGCGTAGGTGCAGGCAGGCCTAAAAATGGCTGTTTTTCACGACGAGGTTATTTATGGCTCCGAAGTGTTCGCTCTGGCTCCCGGGTGCGCCACCAATCACGCCGCGCACACCGCCCCATCCAGCCCGCCGGCTGTTACGGGGACTCGATCGGACGGCTCTGATCGCCGGTTTGGAGCTCGACGCGGCCGGATCGCGCCGTGGCACGCCGTGTTGTCAGCCTTCATGTATGAGGCCCGTGTACTGACAACAGCGTCAAACGCTGGGCATGGACTCCTTTCGTCTGCGCGGGGGGACGCCCCGGGCGATATCGCCGGGAAGACGTAACCACCAACCTGAGAGAAATGACTGCCTAGAAGCTCCTGTACCCCTAACCCATGATGACATAAATTTGGGGAAGGCTGTTCTTCTTCTACTTTTTTAAGCAGCAGCAAACTCCCACCAACTAATAGGCTAAGAGCTCCCCCTAGCAGGTTAAAAGCGGCATGTCGAGAACAAGCCTGTGCAGACGGGGCAGCCTCAGACTGAAGCGGTTTATGGGTGTCTGGGAGAGCACTCCCACTCCTGATCAGGACGGACTGAGGCCTGCTGGACCCCTTCAGAGCCCAGACCACCATTCTGCTCCGGCCATATCCGGGTTCCTCTACTCCGTCACCACAAAACAGTGACAGGGCTTTGACGGCCGATCCCACACAATTTGTGTGTTTTCCATACAATGACAGGCATTTCTCCACATGGCTCATGCATAAATACTGCAGACAACATGCGGCAGGTCATGCGTGACTCATATAAAAAGTGCTGAATGAATGTGAACAATTTAACAAAAAAGCCAATGACACGGTAACTTCAACATGGTTATAAAAATAAATTCTTGTGTAGTTCTTATTAGATAAACACAGGTTAAAGCCATAATTGCTCAATATATATAACAAAATAATGTTGAGATGACTAAACTATGTCCATGTATATTTTTTCCTGTTATGTAGATTAAAATTAAGATGCAACATAATCTAAACCTATAAAGAATTCTGTGGTGTATCTAAGGCTAAGGGCCTTAATCCCCGTATTCCAAACCAAGAACACATTCATACGATCCCATTCTTATTTCACAGAATGAATCCATCACGCATCCAGAACACAGCGCCTAATCTCCAGGAGGAATCTGTATTTCTGTCATCATCGCGTACACTAGCGACTATAAATTTATAAACAATTTAGAGGAAGCGTAATTTAATGTTCTGTCAAAACATCCCGGTGGGTACTTTATACTCAGCGATACCGCCGGAAAATTTCAGGTATCGCAGAGCTGGAGGAACCGAATGGGCCGGAGAATCATTTTGAAAAAGAGAAAGTAAAAATCGCCTGTAAATGTGCAGGGAAAGAAGGGGGCTTTGTGCAGCTTCTTCTGTTTTTTTTTTCGTCTGTGAATCTCCTGAATTTGGAGCTGTGCTGGTGAACCTTCAGAGAAGCTCCCACAAACCTGACTGACTCACACACTAATGGAGCCTGCTGAAGGTTGACGAGACCAAAATACGGCGGGCGCCATGTTCATGTGCATACACACACAAGCACTCACACACACACACACACACACGCACACACACACATACACACACACGTGCACTCACACACACACACACACTCACACACATACACACACACACACATACACACACACGTGCACTCACACACACATACACACACAAACATACACACACACACGCACTCACACACACACACACACACGCACTCACACACACACACACACGCACTCACACACATACACAAGCACGCATACATACACACATGCACACATGCACACACGGCCTCTCTCGGCCCCCTGCCTGCACTTTCTAATCTTAACGCATTTATGGGAATCCCAACAAGAACCAAAGACTGTATTAAAAACAGACTGGCAATCACTGCGCCATTATACCCCTGTTCCTTTTCTTTTTTTTCTGCATGAGTTGAAAACTGCAAAAGATGCCTTTTAAATCCGCTCTGGCTCTTAGTGGCACATATTCATGCAAACGAACACGCGGCTGCCTGTCTGCTGGTGCATGCATGCTTGTGCATGTATGTGTGTGTGTGTGTGTGTGTGTGTGTGTGTGTGTGTGTGTGTGTGTGCGCGCGCGCCCCGGCAGTGCAATCCGTATCCGTTGCAAAACCTCAGCCATGAAATATGCAGATATTCTCGTTTGCTCCTCTCACACACCGAATCCCACTCACAGACCCATCACCTCAGGTGAAATATCTCCGCAGAGCAGACCTGTAATTCACCAAGGCGAGACCCCGCATTGTTCCGTACCCTGCCAAAGCAGCACTTTTAATCAAATGTGACAGACCGGTTTTCCCCTGACACTAGATCCATGAGCCTACAATTTTTTATAACGCTGGGTATGAGTTTCTGCCTATTGGCCTGACCCGAAGGGCTCCATGTACTTTTACGCACTGTGTTTCATCGCCGTTTACCCACACACGCCCATTCTCATAAACACGTACACGCATGTATGCATGCACGGGCACAGGAAGACATATATGTAGGGCCGATGGGTAATTGTTTCATACGGTGTTTGTACGTTCATGTGCTCTTTACTGTCATCCCTTAATATAAACCGCAGCACCCCCCCGCACCCCCCCCCCATAATCCCTCAGAGCATCACAGAACACACCATGGGTTCAGCCAAGAAGCCCAGAACACTTCCTGTCATTAGAAGGATGACAGACTTTAATTTAATTTTTTAAACTGTAACCGTGAATTAATCTTGCGCCATCTTGCATAACCGCTACGGCTCTGGGTGCTTTTTTTTCTGCCAGCCACAGATCGTAGACAGTATGGCGGTGAGTGTGCAGGCCAGATTCATAGGAAGCCCCTTCAGCGCGGCACGAGTGACTCTAAGATGGGCGAGATGTTAAAGAAGAGGGATAAATGTCCACACACGAGGAAACAAGGTGGAAGTAAGCAAGAGCAGGCGAGAGAGATGCTCATGCTTTACCAACATGTGACATTTCTAATGACATGAGAGCTGTAATTGGGG
This sequence comes from Paramormyrops kingsleyae, assembly GCF_048594095.1. Lineage (NCBI taxonomy): Eukaryota > Metazoa > Chordata > Actinopteri > Osteoglossiformes > Mormyridae > Paramormyrops > Paramormyrops kingsleyae. The sequence continues at coordinate 18,596,901 of NC_132815.1, forward strand.
GGGGGGGGGGGGGGAAATGACAGTTACGATGCTATAGTATTATAAGTCGAAACTATCTTCTCATAAAATGGTACATGAACAGAGAAATGTCTTGCAAATGTCTTTTGAAATATTTACTGAAATTTGTATATATAATTGCCTTTAGTTTTTATGTTTTGCTGTTTCTAGATACTCTTAAAAGAAGCGAGCTTGCTGTACACCACTGGGATGCATTAATCAGTTGCACTGATAAAAATGGATAATAATCATAAAATCTAAAATAAAAGGCAAAATTCTGAATTTAACAAAGGGGATCAACTTATAACTAGAAAAATTATACAGTCATTAGAAAGGCACACAAAAGAAAGTTACTAGCATGTAAATTAAAGGATAGTTTCTAGGTTATAATGGTCCAGACCATGTGGTGCATAAATAGATTGTGAATTAAGTAGCCAAATTATAGAGAAATTGCATCACATGACTGAATTAAACCAAAATAAAATTGCATTTTAGCTCAGCAGAATAACAAAAAAAAAATAAAGGATTAATGTGACTGATTTTAAGTCAATTTCTTAAAGAGCTGGATCAAACTGGCATGGTTGTGATTAATTAAATCACTAGCTAAACCGATATATGCAATCAATATACAAAACATTATTGCATTTATTTGAGCAATCTACTAAAAGACCAATCCTGCAATATGCATGCAAAAATAAACAAATCAAAAATGATAAATAATACATGACATATATTTCATCAGATGGTGGTGTCACGAAGAGTGGTGTATTATTTATCTCCATATGTTCTACTGCATCGTTTGTTGGAGAATTTATTTTTGCGCGAGCTTTTAACCCGCGTGCAAGGCCCACGCACAGGTACTTGCAAATGAGACACCGCGTGAGCCAAAAACTGCTATCGTTTCTGCAAATCAGTTCTATTTTTTCACTGCACACGTAACCCCTGGAGGGTAAATTAGCTTAATAATTACAAAATGCGTGTTTAATTTTTATATTAAATCTTCTTTTGTAAGCATCGCCTTCATACTTGACACAGGGTTTGATACGTGGGTCGTGTGTATACAGACAGTGGCACGGTGACCCCGCCGAAACTATCCACTCTAAAATAAGCATTGGATTTAAAGTAACTTTGAATGTAACTCATTAACAAGAGAATTACAAACATCATTAAAGACTTTATCCTGCTATTTACGTTTTTTTCTTTCATCGAAATTTCAGTTCACTTGAAAGTCCATTTAAGAGTATAAGGGCATATATCCAAATTCACTCTATTACCCTACCTTATGCACTGAATCTTACCATGCAACCTACCCGTTCCTCCTTGAACAGTTATTTTCAAGAATAAGAGAAGTGTAATGTTGAATAATATATTTTGATTTGTCTGTTTAAATTAAAATATTTATAGATATTGCAGACTCGCTTCGCCGAAACACTGGTGGCCAATACTGTTGTAACTAAATACACAAAGGCCTTTACGTTTAACCTTTTGCTCTTTTTGTAGTTTCTGTCTTATCGTGATTATGAAGAAGGGAAATAATACCACAAGAGAGGGGGAAAGTAACGTAGTTGTTGTATACTAATATAATGCATACTCTCCTACTGAAATAAAACAGGACATTTCAGTTATACGGATATTTCAGTCTTAAAGTGTAAAATGAGTCACGTCGGTATTCCGGTCACTCGTGTAACGGCGCATGGTGTCTGTATAGGGAACGGTGCAGCCCGGGCACATTTTCTATTATGCAAGCAGAAGGGCATCTTCATAATCAGCTCCGATCACCAGCTAAACCACGTCCATTTATCTTAATATCCGACGTGTGTCTCGCTCAATTTGGTACATTTTTACTTCATCTAATCCCACGTTGTATCGTGCAGCATTACTGTAGTGACAGACCTACGGGCTCCCACAGTTTTGATTATTTGGGCCCTTAAATGTCACGCCGAAGGAGCGATTATTCTCACATTTTACTGCCGTTGCAATTATACAAAACAAAATTATATATATATATAAGCATATGGGCTATAAGCAGAATGTGGATGCTGCATTCATTCGTTTACAGATTCGAACTTATGGTATTTTAATGAAATTAATTGCTATATTATAAATATTACAAACTATCAACGTCAGCTGTGTTTTTCATAATAAAAATGTACTTTAAGGATATTAAGTATACTGGTTATAATAGCTAATAATAATGCTCAAGACATGAGACTGCGAACACATTCGTAAACCGTGAGATACATGCATGTATATGACTGAATTTTAGGTAAGCAGAAATAATGTGAAAAGATACTTACGTCTTCGTATTTCTCTTTGCGACAGTGATAAGTGCTGTGGGTTTCCCTGCTTGCGACGGGACATTGCCCTGGCATCTACACTGGCATCGCCCGGAGACCAATACTTGGATGGAACTGGCTTGCTTCCCCCCTTTTCTTCTCCTTTTTTCTTTCAGTAACTTTTCCTCGGACTTCCAAAAAAAAAAAAAAAAAAAAAGAGTGAGAGCGAGAGAGGATAAGCCGGGGGCTGCTTCGCAGTCTGACAGCTGGACAAGCTGACTTTCGCGACGGTGTCGCGGTTCTGGCGCTGGGGTCCAAACTCCGCGTCCAAGTCCGCTCTGGTCTCGGAAGGTACCGGGACCTAAGATCGCCCGGCTTCAACACCGATAAGTAACACCTTCTGGCAGGGGCTCATGGTGAGTAAAAAATCTTCCCCGGTAAAAAAAAAAAAAAAAGCGCAGAAATACCATCACCGGCCCCACGCCCGTGGACTGACAGCTGGGAGCGAAGCGCCGTGAATAGACGCGCTTTACATATCTGAGCAGTCAAAATGCGGCGCCTCTGACAGCTGCGGGAGGCTGATTACCAGTCTTCGATGAATTTCTTATTTGCCTATCAATCTGGTGTCTTACTAGAAAAAACAGAAGTAACTGTTAATAAATAAGACAAAAATCATATTTTAAAAATCCATTGCGGCGGCAGCGGCGCTTTCCAGGTGATGGGCACCACGATGTGTATGCCCTGGCACTGGTATATACGGAATGCCAACTCTTGGCACTTGCTCTCCTTGTATGGTACGGACAAGATCGGGGACGTGGGCTGCCACCTTGTTTCCAAGCGAAACCCCTTGGCTTTAAAAATATATATATATATATAATAATAACAACAATACCAAAAAAAAATCTTTTTAAAAGTGAAGATGGCGGGGTGTCCTGCTTCTTCGAGAGCTCTCTCTGTGTCTGTGGCTGGGGCTGCCTTTGTACAATGGGATAAAATTCAAGTTCAAGTGCGGACGTGACGTTCAGTCTATGGTGAGAAAGGAAAACTGGAGGAAGGGAGACAGCAAGAGCACTGGGGGCGACTAGCGGTGGCTTTTCACATCTATCGGATCACCTGAACGCCGGCGCGGACTGGGAGCCGCAGCGCGGACGGACAGTGACCGCGGGCGCAGACGGGGACTGGCGCCGCTCCGGCGCAGTGCGCACCCCTGCTCTCGCTTCCCCAGTAATAGTTTCTGACCCCATTCCCCCGTTATAGTGACCACCAGAAGACCACCGTCTCGATTAAAGTCTAAACTCAGACCTTGGCCAAGTTCTCATTTTCGCCGTGCTTTGCTCACTGTGTGTTCCGGCGGAGCGCTGCTGTGACAGAGACCTTTCTGCGCCGCTCTTTAACAGTCAGGGATCGCATTGAAGGGCTTAACGTGCATTTTGGAGCGGGGGCTCAGCGGGTGGCAGCCGCTGTTTTCCGGCGACCCTGCTGTTGTTCAGGCTCCTCTGGGCGCCGGAGAGGTGGACCGGCGCAAGTCCCGGTCAATGGACGGGATCGCAGCGTTTAAATAACTTAAGCACTAAGCTATTTGTTGAATTATGACCCCCCCCCCACACACATCATACGCATATTATCATGATTTAGGCAACTTTTATGGGTTTTTCTCTTTTCATAAATCGACCTTTTGCCCCTTCAGACGCATGAAGGAAAGGTACTGAATTGTGTGACGGAAGCTTCTTAGGCGCCGCTCGCCGTGAGAAACGAGCGAATTATCTTTACATCAGCGATATGATAGCTGTGGTTACATTTCATAAATATTAAAGCTTGTTTTTTTTTTTGTATTTCCTACGTTAATATTTTCGTAGAAAACATTTCGAACGTTTTCTTCATCTCAAAGCATGTAATTGTGTTTTAAAAAGTGTTTTTAAAATGCAAAAGCGGGTTTAATTTAAATTCGAAATAACTACTTTTTCATAATCCGGCTAGAGAGTCTTATACGCGTTTATAAATGTTTGTTGTTGTACTCTAAGTTCTGGGGGAAAATAAAGCAACGATTGTCTCGGTTAGTGTTAATTATGATGTTAATTTTAAAACTTTTGAAACGAACGTAAAATAGACTCCAATACACATCATGGCTGGATTGAAAATTTTATTACGAACAGCTATCAGACAGAGTCCTTGGAGTCAGTATTTGGCGGGTGTTTTATGGTGGTAAAATCTAGGTCTGCAGAATGTATTAGAAGTTGCTTATAAATGTTCGTTTTTTTCATTCCATCAATATAATCAAAGAAGGAAATATTACATAGCTGTCAGTCACAGAAAGTAAGAGATTAGTGTGACCTGTACGGGTTGTGGAGAAGGAGCAAGCTTGCCACACTGAGCCCATCAGGCTGCCATTACCATCACGGGGTAGGTGCAGGTTTGCGTGGCGATGAAAGCTGATTGATTCTACAGGATGGAGCAGTCACTGCAGCTATCCGTCTTGCTGTGGCTGGCGAGGTGTGCCTGTCTCTCCCTTCCCCTCTACGAGGTCTCCCCCTCTTCTCGTCGCATGCCACTCCGCAGGCCAGATCTCCCTGCGTTCCGCCCACCTGTGCCCCCCCCACCGCCCTCCCACCCCTCAATAATCCACCTGCCACGCTCACCCTTCCTGACATTCACCCTTGGGTAGGTGAGACAAACTAGCTAACCCCTGACCTCAAGCCCAACGGGCCCGGCCATCTTCCTCTCCACTCTCACTGCTACTTTAACATCTTCCAAATCTGTGCATGTATTCAAATACACACTTTCAACTGGGCTTCTAATCGCCTTCTAGCAACTCAGGCAGAGTGTCACTCTGTGCTAAAATCCAAAGGCATTCCCATCTCTCTTCTGTGCAGCTGGAAATAAGGAAAACAACTGATTTAGTTTCCTTCAGGCTCAATCCCGATCGTAGAGGAAGACCTGCAAGATGGGCATGCTTGTCTTTGCTTGTGTTTGTATCTCAGTGAAGTGAATTTAAAGTGTATATTGCGCTGCATTAATTTGGACTGTCCTCTTAAAAGTGGAGTTTATTTTCAGGATACCCTCACAATAAGGAAATTGGTGCTTTTTATTTCTCCATAAACATGGGAAATAGTGCAGAGATGAATGGGATGGGATAGCAGAGGATTTGAAGAGTTAGAATCCTCCCTTTCCGATAACGGGGTCCTCTGCATTCGGTCGATATCATCCTCATTAGAGCCACAATTATGTGTTTTCACTGTCTTTCCAGGAGGGGATATCACAAAGGGAAAGGGGTAATGGTCACAGCCCCACGTCTCTGCCAACCCTGGGGTCCTGCCCAACAGAAGTTTTGCTGTGTTGTACGCGGGCGGCACTGCAGACGGACGCCTTCTCGTGCGGGCAGGGAGAGGGCGAGGCGGAGAATGGCAGAGCAAGCCTGCACAGGTGGTGACCCCAAACTCGCCTGGAACGCCTGGCCGGCAGATGCCGAGCAAACCTTACGCCCCCACCTTCGAGGGAGCCCGCGGCCGCAGAGAGCGGAGCGAGGGAATGCCGTTCTCCGAGGGGCTCGGCCGCTTGGCAACGCCGTCGCTCCGGCTTGGCCCAGGCCGCTGGGTCCTGTAACAGCTTGCAAATGTTTCGCGGATCTTCCACCCTATATATCCTTGGGTTACGAAATCCTTGGATCCGGTCCCACTCGTCCCCACTTGTCACGCCACATGCAGAGGATAAATCGCACCTTCCCCAGGCATCTCGTCTGCTTTTTGCTACTTGCATCATGCTCATCTGCATCTACCTGCCTAGCTGATCCCTCCATCGAAAGCAACTTACGCTCTTTACCCGTTAATGCCGCTGAATATATTCCGGTTAAGCGTCGCACTCACAGGTACCCTGAAAAGACCCCCCCCCCCGGGGAGTCGAACCAATGCCTGGGCTGCTGGCCCTCCAGTGGTGACACCCGCCGTCACCAGGGCCAGAGCATCCCTGACCAAGGGGCATATTTGTCTGAGAATCGGGGCTTTGTTTCTGTTCGATACCTGAACCCCCACCACCTTACTGGAAGCGCGCGCACACACACACACACACACACACACACGTGGCAGCATCAGCCAAACCAGATAAACAGGCTCCTCTCTGCCTTCGTAAGACAGCAGAATGAAAAGGGGCATTCCTTGGTCTGCATTGGTGTTTTTCATGTGTAAATAACGTCAACTTCAAATGTTGCTTCCTATGTATCCCATTTTACCGCACCGACAGTCAGAAATTGATGCTGAAATAAAACATCCAATATGCTAACATAAGCTGTATTTTTCATGTGTTATATTACTGTATATTTTGCATTTAGTTCTGTATTCTACCTACAGTTAATATATTAGCACATGAAGGCTGTTGGATTATAGTGGCACACAATCTCATGTAGTGCTGGTATCTTTAGGAGTGTAAACAAGTGCAACGAAGCTCTGATTTCACACAGTTTGCATTTCAAACACACACCTCTTCTCTGCCCCCTCCCTCTTCGCCTTCCTTTTGTCTATACTGGGGTAATTCCTCCTGTTTATCATCACCGTGTCCAGCGACATGTCATGTGCTACTGTCACAAACCTGGTGTGTTGTTATGTGCTCATTAACTTTTAAACAGGTTTCTGACAGATAGCACCGATTGCATTTACATTGATATTAAGATTTAAGTAAGAGGAATAATTTGATTATTTCGTTGTTCATTGTTTTTTTTAGTTAATTTTATTGATTTATAGTTGCATTTGGCACAGTGGTATTTCTTCTATAATGGTGTTTTCCTATTCAAATATTACATCCATTCCCTCAGTCTCAATAGTCCTGATTTTTTATCTAAAGCATTATACCGCTCCAAAATGAATCTTTAATACAACCGCATTATGTGGCAATCCATTTAAAGAAATCTATTAGATAAGAAATTATTTAAAACAGCATTTTACAAGACCAATTAATATATTCAATTCAAATCATATTTTTTTATTTTTTGTTTATTTTTTTAAGTCTAAAATACAAGACTGCCAAAACTATTTTAAAAATGTGTGTGTGTGTGCGTGTGTGTGTAGGGGGGGTGGTATGTATATATTACATTATGGGAACCAAATGTCCCCACAATGTAATGAAAACCTGTTATTTTTATATTGCGGGGCCTTTTTTTTTGTTCCCAAAAAGGAAAACTCATTTAAAAAAATCTGTGACTGTGCTGAAAAAACTAAAATGTCTTGTATTTTGTTTGGTTACTTATGGTTAAGGTTAGGACTGGGAATGGGTTTAGGCTGCCATTGTTGGGATTAATGTTTTTCCCATATAAATGAATGGACGGTCCCCACAAAGATATGAGTGCAAACATGTGTGTGTGTGTGTGTGTGTGTGTGTAACTGAATTTTGTATTTTTTAAAATCAAATATTTGTATCACTGGACTTATTTCCATTGCCTAATTTCACACTTGCAATGCAACAGTGCCCTCTATTGGCTATCAGGTTGGCCTGCAAAATACAGACATCGGTTTTGGCATCTCCCCGCTGTCCCACTTTCAACAGCAGATCTCGCTTCATTTATTTAGCAATAATGTTCTGTTTTATGCGCATTGCAGACTTGACAGAAACTCAACACTGAGTACGATAGATCAGCATCATAAACAAGCCACGTGTTTATTGGCAAGCGATTTTTCTCGACACTCCGTCTTATTCTTTTCAATGCAAGACAGTAACATGAAAAAACATCACGTAATGTTAAATGTTTTTCAAAAACCATATAGTTTTGTAATGCTTTGCAGATTTCAGGAAAGGTATTTTATATACCTCATATAACTGAAAAAAAATGTAACTTAAAAGTATAAAATAGAGTAATAATAACGTAAAGACAAGTCAATTTGTAAATCATTTATATATTAATATATATGATTAATTTATATATATATATATATATATATATATATATATATATATATATATATATATATATATATATAAACGCAAACCGCAAAGTTCTAACATTTAAGTTTACAGAGAAATATTTTGCATTCCATTCATTAGTCAGCCATTAATATATGCAAGTGCCGCATTTAAATTGCACATATTAACTGTAAAGCAATTTTACCTCTTCTGCCTTTAGGTTAACAGCTGTTTTCTAAATTTATTTTACTTTATCTAGCTTCATTAGAATTTGGGGACACATTAGAAGTCATTACATATATCCGGTCATTATGAGAATCTTTTTAAATATAATGAAGCATTTTTGAAAAATGCAAAACACAATAAAACAACTGAGCTTCAGCTCAAAGTTAATGAGTTTTGACTTGATAGCATATGTATCCAATTACACCGATACGCATGGAGAGATAACGCATAATTACCAAAAGACATATTGTAAACTGATGTTGTATCTTGTAAACCACTCTGTCACCTGCATTAGATTCTGTCACAATTAGTGATTTTTTTATTATTATTGAATGCAACCCCAACGAAGGTTAATTTATTTTATTAAGAAATAAATATGAATTAATTTTGGTGTCAGAGAGAGCGAGACCCACTTCCTTTTTCAATTAGGCTGTCCCGTCTCTGTGGGTATTAGGGCTGTTCATTCTGTTTATTCAGACTTCTACGGTATCTGCAACAAAAAAAGAAAAAAAGAAAAAGGGAAAAAATGTACGGGATGAGATACGGCAATTCACGCGCCAGGAAGGTAAATTTGAAGAACATCTGAATTTGCTGCCACGGTGATGCTAACGGTCGATAATAAAGTGTTACGAATCTAATCACGGAAAGTAAACGGGGACTTTGGGAATCGCGGAGACGGAGATTTAAGCTTCACCCGCATGCGATTTTTTTCCAAAAGCTGCTAGGATGCTTTGTCATTTTTTAATTTTCTTTAAATATGATTTTTTTTTTATGCAATTTTTCTCTTTTCGAGAAAATATTTTGTGCTTGTTTATTGCACATATCGTGGGCAGTGAAAAGAATAATTGTTGTGGTGCTGGTTTAAATTACTGGTATTTACAGTAGGGGGTTTATACTACAGAACCCGAAAATCACTCCGAGGAGCTCATTTGGTAACCTGGAGGAATGTCTTAAACTGGCATAGTTATGTCAGCTTTCTGGATATTAATGATTTAAGGAGCAAAGCTTGACTCTACTTACGAAGGCGGAGTTTTGTAATGATTAGATACTGACTGACTGTATTTGCGCTAAATTAAAGTAATACAGCGGAGGAGCAGCCGACAGGTTGAAAATGAGTAATCTTAGATACTAAACCCTCAGAACAGTAGGGTATATAGAAATACTCCCGATGTACATCATTAAAATTAATAATACTGAAAAAAATCAACATTTGTCTTTGCTGAAAATTTTGAGAAACGCGATAGAGATATAAATGAGCCATTATCTCAAAATATCTGTCCCCCCTCCCACCTAATCCCACCCCGCCAGTACCCCAGTGGGGGACAGGCACTTGTCCAACCCCCCTTGCTCCTGCAGATAGGGGCCCTGCTCCAAATGCGGCACCCCACCTCCCCAAACCGCTACTTCCACACCTGCTCCCCTCGCACCTCAGCACCAGCTCCGCAAACTGATTCCTACCGGGGGAGGGGGGCACTTCACACTGCAATTAATAACATCACAGGTAACCCATTGATATAAAAGGGTTTGATTCAACGAATACGAAATCGTGATCAAATATTAATTGCCTGATAAATAATAGACAAACAGCATCTGTGTAAATTTCAGAGGCCTCACTCATATAAGAGTATGTGCCTCTTTAATCAAATATTTATGAGAAGTCATTATTGGTTTAAACACTCGTATATACACATTAAAAACAAATACATGAACTGATTCTAGGTGTTTAGAGTTACAGTGAAAAAGATTCCTCATGGTACGTATGCACGGTTAATGATGGTGACATTTCCCAATTCCTCTGGTAAGACTGCCACCTAGTGGCAAAATAATGATACTTCTCATCACAGCTTTGCTGCGTTGAGGATCACTGGGAGAATATCAGAGTATAAGAGGTACGGGCGTAAATTATGGGATGATGAAGGGGTTGTAACCTCCCCTATAATCAAAACCAGCCAATACAACCCCCTGAACCTCCATAAATGGGTGGAGATCTCACCTCCCCCCAGTGCTCAACCCAAAGTTATGCCCTTGGTAAGAGGGCAGATGGCACTTATGATAAAGGCATAGATCTGGCAGGGAGAATTCACAGTCTCTTTTCATACAGTGGCACTTTAACACCCCATGGTGCAAAGAGCAAGGATAGCTCAGGAAAAAACTGAGCATCTGCGAGTCTCTGTCTCTCTCTAAGCGGATCACTGTTTCCTTATTCTCACTCTAAGGATGAAGTTATATGTCAGGTACATGCTCAGGTAAAAAAACCACACACTCTCAAGGAAAGTTCGAAGAACATTCTGGAACTCTTACATACGGTGCAAAGACATTGGACGTCACACGTATTGCCTGTTCTAAAATGCCACACTGCAATTCCCCCAATAAACCAATTTGTTTTTATTTCTCCTACTGTCTAAAAACTTCCTGGACTCTGCATATAGTCCACATATAGTCATGAGAGGCAAAACATGTACATTTCTCCAAAAAAGGAATAGGTCACGTCCACAATGTAAAGAATAAGTAAATAAAATTAGATTTAAAAAATTAAACAAAAATAATAAAATGTTTAGAAGTGTTGAAGTGTCTTTAGTCCAGCCTTCATCCCACATCAAACACAATGAAGTCGTTCTGGGGGCTCTGGACCATAAATAAGAGATGGAATCTGAGTTCTAAGAGCATTAGAAGTTTGATTTCTTCAGGCGAGGCCAAGGGGACAGTCAGTGAGGAATTATTCATATTGATGAAATGTCATATTAGTTTGTCCCATTTCCAAATGTATGGTCGCTTTATTCAGTTATAAACCTCATTCTGTGCTGGGATGCTGCACCTTCACATTTTTGCTTAGCATGTACTATTCTAGCAGTTATTTCAGTGATTAAACCACTGGCTACTGCTATTTGTTAATCTTTGTTGTCTGATTGTCTTAGCAGCATTGTTACCCAGGACAGGACAAACTGCTTCTCTGTGGACATACTTTCAGTTTCCATGCCATGAGTGTTGTGCCGTAGAGTAGAGTAACGTTTATGTACAAATATTCACTCATTTATGTGATCTTCCACAGTGGCATAATTCACCTAAATTACAATTCCAAAACGCATCATCCCGGTAGCGGGAGTACAACATGTTATATTGGTAATCAGAAAAAAAGGCAGAATTAAATATTAAGCAGTTTACAGATGCAGATGAAATGAGGGAGGTCTAGGCTTGGGAGCCAGAATTCTTATCAGTGTTATAATGTAGGGAGCGCTGCTGTAGAAAATAATCTTTCTATATTATATATTTCCTATATTATTATATACACTGCTGACCCTGGACTGGATAATTGCTACGGATGATGGATGGATAGATGGATATATTATATAACTTAAATATGTACGCACTTACATAGCAACATATGTTTGGGAAATAAGTGAAAAGTACTATGTTACATAAGCCACTTTTAGCTATCTGTTGTCTTGGAAAATAAACAATATACTTTAAAAGTGGCAGGAGTGTTTTTGACATCCACTAAGAGAAATATCTCCACTGGTGCCAGTGACCTCTTCCGGCTTGTTGACACTCGGCTGTGGCCTGCAGTCTTAGAGATCCAGCTGTTTCTGTGGGTAGCTGCTGACCCATTTAAGACTGCGTCGCCCCGGAGACACCCCCGGGGACACACCATGCCTCAGAGGGCTTTTGTGCGTGACATCCCTGGAATTCCGGAATGTCTACCTATGCACACAGTGCAAATGTACTAGGTGTGTCAAAAATGCACATGCATCTTTGCCGTAAATTTCTAATCATGAATCATGGACGGGCCTTGGTCTATGACAAGAACGGCATGTAGATAAAAGATGGCTTTAAATCTGAAGCTGTACCCAGAAAATAAAGTCTTTGGTGAGGCTGGTTAATGAGTCTTTTTTAAAATTAACTTCCCAAAAATAAATCCGCAGCATGAATGCCGGTGGGTCTGCTCCGGTCACACTGGCCATGGGCCTTCAGCTTCCCCTTTCCATCCCCCAGCTTTTAAATAATGCATGCCCCCCCTCCCGTTTCACCCCCTCCCCACAGTCAGCCAGTGCTGAGGGGCACTTGCACATGACCAAATGACCCCCTAGTACAACTCAATCTCTAAACTTCAGCATGACTTCCATGCTGGACTCCCTCTTTATCAGTGATCTGGACAAAAATGTAAACATTGAACAGGAGAGTGTACTCAGAGGTGGATTCAGGAGCCCTTGTGATGCGTGCATGACCTTTTCGTGTGCCTTGCTAATGCAGAGTGAGGGTACAGTACACCCACAGCAGAGGCAGTGGTGAGACGGGTTCCACCGAAACACACTTCCTCCAGAATGATCTGGGCTGCCTGAGAGCGACGTGTTTGCATTCTTCACATCAGAAACTCCTTTGAATTCTAGCCGAATGTTTCCACTAATTCCACACTGCTGACAAAAACACAGGAAGAATAAAAAAACATAACTCTACGCAGACATGAGACAGTCATAAAGTGATCACCTCTGGCCCGCATGGAATAGTGGGTAAAAATGCAAAAACGTGAAGCGAAGATTTCACGATATTCTCTAAGATATTAAACACATCTAAGTTAGATGTTTTGCTGCTTGAGTTTTCTTGATCTAGTTTAATTCAGTTCAGCTCAGGGTTGTTTACTTAAAGTTCACATGCCCAACCATGAACCATAGGGCAATGCTGGCATAGATATCCAGGTCAGGTGTGAGGCTGAAGCAATCAGACCACCAGCACCTCATTCCAGACAAAAGGACCTGTGAATTTGCTGCGACTGTAGCACTTTGTAGCACGTGCCAGAGACACAGATGGTCACGGAAGGACATTTTTCAAACAGATTAGGCACACGAGCTTAATCCCACCTCAACGTCCCCTACTTTACCGTAGCACAGGACAGCGAATATGCACCGTAGTCATATGCACTGTGTTTCTGCTTAGCCATACCCGACATTGTTGCATATTAATAGAGATCCCGTGCATTATTCATGCGTTGGACTACTTGTGCAATTGTCCCAGGCCGTGAAGGCCCTCGGCAAACACAGTCCTGCTTTCCAGCCTGCCTCCTGTAATACTAACGCTACCGGACATGTGACTCAGAAGCGATGTCGCACCGGTGTCCACAGCGTTGCCCGTCGTAATTATAATAAATTCAACAAACGAAAGGGGTTTCTGTCTCGGAAAGGAATGAATAATGGACGCACCTGGAATTCAAGTCTTGTGATAAATGAAATGATTCAGCGTGACACGGGAAACGGCAGGAGCGGCAGGGCGCCACCAGCGCAGAGGTGAGGCTCCGGCACGGAGACGGGAGGAGCGCGGGAAGCTCAGATTTGGCACCGGGTGTGGAGAGGCAGCGGCTTTCAGCTGGGATGAGCGGCGGTGCCGGTGACAAGTAGATGCTTGTTTTCCACGATGAAGGAGACGTACTGCATCTTACAGAGGAGATCTGGGAAGGTGAGAGCAGTCGGGACCCACAGAGACCCGGGATCTTCTTAACGTAATTCAAAGTGAAGCATACCGTAATGTCCCAAATTTGGAGGGAAAAAAAAAATCAATGGGTGAATGAAAGTATGGCATTTGGGTCTTATTTTAGAGTAATAACTTCATAAAAAAAGAATGAAACAGGAGAGATTGGGTATTATTTTACAGTAATAACTTCATAAAAAAAGAATAAAACAGGAGAGTCACAGAAACCATAAAGAACAAAGATCAACCAGTGAAATGACAGCGAAGGCCCCGTGAGAGACACGGCAATAAGGAGGGCTACACTCGGGTAAGGAGGCCTGCACTCGGGTAAGGAGGCCTGCACTCGGGGACGCCAAGCGGCTCTTATGCTATCAGACCGTCCATCTGTTCTGTATCCATTATTGATAAAAACATCATGGAAAACTATCTGTCTTGAACCCAAACCTGCATTATTATTCAAATATGCCCGGCTGCTGTCCTTATCTAACAGTGAAACCGCCAGAGGTACTTTTATCTCAAAGACCTGAAGGAACGACAAGACCAGTAAACTGAAAGGGGATGGATGGCGACCACTGTGCTAGATCAGGATGGTGATCACCCGCACTGCACAGTGAGAGGCTCGGAATATTTTTTCATATTTTCCCAGTAAGGCCAATCCTATATCACACCACGGAATGTCTCCAGTGGAGAAATGGGGTCTTCTCACCCATCTGGGGAGGATCACGCTGGATGTCACCCCTGAGAGTGCTGCCGATCCATGACAATATGCTCAGCAATGGTCATGTGCGAATTCCAGTGCCATGTCTGGATCTAGTGAATCTCCCCCAGAACACAGGCAGGATGGGTAGTACGATGCTTAGCCTTTAATTACACTGCCCTGGAATCCAGTGGATGCTGGTTCAAATCCCCCTCTGCCTTTAATAAGCTTCAAACTGGATTGCTTCCAGGTTTATACATGGCAGCTAATTGTCTGATGAAGGAATTTGCCCTTATCGACTGAGGGATCTGCCCTTCCGAGCAGGGTCCTATCAGTGACCATAGCAAGCAGTTATCAGGCTCACTCTTGAAGCAGAAAGGGTGGAGATGAGGAGCAAATGGATTCAGTGCCTTTTCGTCCGACCAGGACCTGTCTGCCCTGAATTCATCCCCCCCCCCATGAAATGCAGTCAATGTTCTGCTTAAGGTCCCTCATCTGCCTCGATCCTCAAGAAAGAATGCTAAACATTCCAAAGTGATGTACAGGGAACTCAACACCTTTAGCAGGTGTGTGGGTGTGTGTGTGTGTGGGGGGGTGGCTGCAGTTATTCACTGACCCTTAAGCCACGCCCTTTGTTTTTTTGGATTACAATTGCCATCAACTACTGTACCACAGCTCTCACAGGGTATGAATGGTGAGGGACCAGCGGCAGCCTCCAGGGTTGACTCACAGGATACATGCTAATTCAACAGACCTGCTCCCTTCAACCACTCCTATTCCTGCTGGTCTTTTGGGGCGTGGTTTTAAGCGAGCACATATCTGATCACATTTCCACCTCCTTAGCCACTATGCTACACAATACCGTAAACAGAAATCGATTACAGGATAATCTGTCTTTTTTTCAATCAATATTCTGGCAATATATGGCAAGACATGCCTTTGACATTACTTCTGCGTGTTTTTTTTTTTTTTGAGTAAGAGAAGCTTACTCCAAAGTTAAGAGTTATAATATTTCTTCCAAAGGAAATTCATGATTTGTATTCCATTTCCAAACATCACAAAATATTCATTTTGCAGAAACCAGTGCTTCACACCAGCAATCTCCTCAATTAATTCTTCCCAGGGCTTATTATAGCTAAGCTGACGGCTTTTATCTAAAGTGACAATTTCATCCATTTATCCAGCACTTCAGATAATGTACCTTACTCGAGGGCAGACTTGCCGTTTTTGTGGTCCATTTGGGTTACTTTTTTTAAATGCTGGGCTCTATTTTCTGCCCGATGGGTTTTCTGCAAAGCGCTCCATATTTTGCATACTGCTTTAAACGTGATACGGCCATGTACCCATTATATAAATGACGTGATTAACACTCTGACTGAAAACAACACAGTTCTGCCTCTGAATATTGTAAAAGCCAAAACTGGGGTGGACCTCTTATGTGTCACCGCGTGTCTGTCACTTAATGCTTATTGCCGCCACCGCCGGCGGTGCTCATCCTCTCGAATGGTCACCTGGTTTTTTGTCCTTTGCCTGTGGTGATACTGATCTCTCGGTAAGGGTGAAGACAACAGGGAGACGAGTAGGTCTCTGGGTAAGAAAGAATCTTAGGTACTCTGGTCAATTTTGGGCACAATGGGAAGCTTTGAACTCAATGGTGAGCTTTCTATGCATAGTCAATCACAAAGTATCCAACTGGAAGTGGCTTTAACAATCAATGATCGACAGGGTACAATAAGCCCCGCCCACCATGGCTTTTAGAAACATTGTTTCTCCCACTATTCTGGGATTGTTAACAGCAGCTAAAACCGAACAGGCGTCAGGCAGCTCTGGTATACACTTTTTCACGAGTGCCTGCACGCGCTGAATGATAAGTGCTTGCAGCCAGGCCAAAACGAGAGTCTAATTTTTGAGCACATATGTGCGTGGCTCGAGTGTGCTGTGATATCTAGCAGCGAAGGTGGAGATTAAGGGAACGAGCGGCAGCCAGCGAAGGAGGTGTGAAGTGGGGACAGCGAAATGGTGATGCCGTGCTAAATCTCACATTCTGGACAAATCTGTTTATGAGATCGATGTGGTAACGGAATGACATTTAGAGAGGCTGAGGATGGAGCTTGTGCTCAGCGATTCGCCTAATTCCCGTCATTTTTTCATTGTATACAAAAACGATTGGGCTGAGAAGCCAATGGGACGGAGCTCTCAGAGTGAACTAATACATTAACATGTAAAAATCAAACACCATTGTCATTGTTTCCTACATATGAAGAGCTGCTGCTTGGTCGTCTGAATTTTACACAAGAATATCAATGATAGGCAGACATACATCTACAGTCAACTACTAGTTTAAATGTGGCCTCGTAGCTCAAGGGAAGATACAAATATAGACTTATTAAGAACTGTTATTTTGCAATTAAGATGCTTAAGAGTTTTGGTAACATTTTACCTAAGCCATTCATGTATAATCCATTGCAGTTACCTTTATAATGCATTATGATGCATTCATAAAGTATTATAAACACAGCAAAAATTGATCGAATTAAATAAAAAATAAATAATAAGGCACAACACTTTTTAGCCATATTTATTATGCATTATGAATGCTCTATGAAGCTCCCATTTATTATGTACAATAGATACCTTCTTAATACATTATAGTTTAAGCCATTTATAGGCATGTTAATAATACTTTAAGAATGCATTATAATGTATTATGAAGGTATCTGTAATGCATTATGATGACTGGTTTAAATAATCCATTAACATCTTAAGAATCATTGGCTCTTTGGATGCTAAATAATAACATCAATAATCAGTGCAGGAGAATTCCTATAATCTCCAGTGTGCACATCATAAAGCATTGTTTTATGGATACTAACACATGGGAGTACAGATGTGCTGGTATGAGTAATGGGAAGAGCAGGATCATGCCTTCGGACCGACAGAGCTTATAAATTCTCATGACGCATTATAATACTGTGCTTGGTGGCTAATCATAGCACAGTTGTCTCTATCCTTGAGTTCCAAGTTCATGACAAGTAAACAAAACCGATGCAACGTCAGTGTTGCAAACACAGACTGTTTTTCTGCCTGTTTAGCAGATGAACAGCAGCAAGGGCAGCTGGACTCTTTCCTCATTTAACAGATTAACAGTAGTAGAGGCATCTGGACTGCTGTCTTTCTCACTTAGCAGATCAACAGCAACGAGGGCTTTTGGGACGTCTCCTCATTTAGCTCATCATGGTGCGACACGGGGATGTCATGGTGGTGCAGAAGTTGTCTCTTACCTCTGGGGCCAGGGTTAAAGTCTCCACCTTGACTCCATGTATGTGAAGTTTGCATGTTCTCTCCATGTCATCATGGGGTGTCTTCTGCCTATGCTGATTAGACCCTGTAGCCCAAAAACATGTTAAAACAAATTGGAGTTGCCAAATTGTCTGTAGGTTGGTATCCTTTCCTGGATCATTTCTTGCCTTGTTGGACTGTGCATCTCTCAATTATGCAGATCATGGGACAGTGAAGGCACTCACACAGATAAATAGGAGTTGGGACAGCTGATCTGCATCCAACTGGACAATGGGATGCTGTTTTCCTTAGTTTTCTGCATAACTGCGTCATATTAGCTTCACAAGTGGAAGGAAATTCATAAAGCAGTGTAATGAAATGTGTGCTGGCAAAGCATGCAGAATTTTGGGATGTGTGGGAGGGTGCAACTCCTGTAAATCAATTAGAAAACCACAGCACAACTCTGGCTAATTACTCAGCTGAAAGGCTGGCTAATTGGCCTGCAGCCACTTTGGGTCCTCAGCTTAGCGACCGATAACAGCTGCTACTGGATGTACTGGTCTCGGGATTGTTGCTCGGCGACAGACCGTTGCAGTATGTGGGATCTCACCTCCTATTCTTGTTTAAAAGATGCACAGTGTATATTTTTTATTTTATTTTTTATTTTTTTTACAGGTAGCATTTTTAACCAATAATCTTCATCATATGTTCGGGTGATTGGTGCTGTTTTCTGATGCTAAATAAATTTTAGGCTGGTCGTAAAAAACGCCTCGTCTGCAGCTGCCCCATTTACGCTCAGTGTGAAGGCTTCGCGCCATAGTGGGCATGGCTCAGCAGCAATGCAAGTCGTACCAGAACCAGAACATCACTGGTTCAAATCCCAGGAGTCTGCTGGCTGCTGATGGCACTAAGTATCCAGACAGACAGTATGCTATGTGGACATCTCTAGATTAAAAGAGACTTCTGGGCAAATAAATTATGAAAGAGGTACCTTACCACCACGGCTGAAAGAATGAGTCTTCCTTTACAAAGTTCATCAAAGCCTTTTAATTCCTCTATTCTATTCTTTATGATGTAGGTCTATTATCTGACAGCCATTTGACTTCATAATGTCATCTTCATTAAAACTGGACGTACAGGACTGGTTGGAGAGCCCTGCAAATTCTGGCCGTTGTGTGATTATTGTTAATATGCAGTTGCAGTAATGTAGCCCAGGGGGCAGCCTTCAGCCAACAGCCTTATTGGTCAGCACCTCCCCCCCCTGCCCCACCCAGACATGTGCTTCTGTGATGTAGAGCAGTGGAATTAAAACGCATGAGTGTCTTGGCTTTCCTCCCATTACTATCATCTTTACTTTGAAACAAAAACACCTTGTGAAATTACAAGCATTTTAGTGAAGTTTAAATATCAATAGAAACCCAGCTATCAGTGAACGTTACGTAAAGGTCTTTTCAAAGTTGACAGAGAACATTCTTACTGTAATGGAGTACTATTTCCACATTTTACATTTTAACAAAGGTCTTGTCAATGTTAGCGTGACAACATTATTGCCTGAATATCCTTTAAACATAATTAATGTTGAAAAATATTGTTTGATAATAAACATTCAATTTTATAATAGCACTATATGTGCATACTGCGAACATACCATCCAGCCTTGGACCCGTGACCTCAGAGGTGTCGAGCCACAGTGCTACCTGCTACGCTCCCATGCTGCTACGCTACCATGCTGCCACGCTACCATACCTCTCAATATTATCATTACTCTTAGTATGAGTAGTAGCGGAATAACGTTCTGGGAACATCAGAGAAACTCAACACTCTGAATGTGTGGAATATTCAGTAAACATTCCTATAATGGAAAGTTGTTAGCGGGGGAAAAAAATTATAAATTGATATTACATTATCTTTTTATCCAAAGCGATGTATAATTGAGGAAGCAGGGTCAACCAGTTCCTGGAGAAACTGAGGTGAAGAGCCCAGCGACGAGATCACTCTGCCAACTCTGAGATTAGACCTGGCAGTCCTACATTATCAGGTACAGCGCCCTAACACAGAGTCAGACAGACAGACAGACAGATAGACAGACAGACAGTCAGATAGATAGATAGATAGATAGATAGATAGATAGATAGATAGATAGATAGTAGGGTTAGAGGGACAAGAAAAAACACATAAAATTGCAGAGGACATTTTAATTCTATTCATGTTCCTTCAGTGCCTCAATATATAACATATTAGACGCTAATATAATGACAAGCAACAGATCACCTCCTGTAGCATTTGTCCAGAACACAGGGAGCAATAGTCTAAATAGCAGCAGGCTAAAGAGAGAGAGTGTGTGTGTGTGTGTGTGTGCGTGTGCATGTGTGTGCGTGCTCTTTTGAGCATGAGCAGTGATGTACGTGAGAGGTGAGGTGTTTGGTCCCCGTTTAGCGCCCCTGGAAACGCTGCAGGATATTTTCTCTCACAGCTTTGCTCTGGTCAGGATCCATCACACTTCTGAAATACTGTAAATGAAAATAGAGAGGCCAAGCCATATCGGTCAACCCTCGTCTCTAGGGGCCATCTACCGCTGTAGAAGTGTTGTTTTATAAGCATCACTTGCCGTATGGCTCCCTCTAGCGGACAACAACATATAAGGCACAGTCATGCTTTCAGATAAGTATTACATCAGCGAAATTCAGTTCGGAGGAGCGTCACTGACTCTCTCCAACCTGCCGTAAATGTGATGTTATAAAGTGAGGCCCCAGAGACCTTCCAAAAAGCAGTTCCTGTCCCACTGTGTGCTTAAAGGGAATGGAACTTTTATGTAAGCAATGCGATTGAAATGAGATAAATTATTTGTAACGCTGTTAAATGATAAAAGAATCTAAATAAATCATTAAACACATAATCTTAAGTATGGAAATTAAATAATTAAACAAAATAAAATTATGAACTAGATTTTATATGCAATGCTAGGCTGTTGTGGTCATATGACATTATACATATATGCATATATGTTGTATTTAATTTCTTTATACCTACACTGTGTGTATTTATGCATAGCCCCAGGTGTCAGGTCTTATTGCCTGTATGGAGTTATATGCGCATGTTGCACTGACATCCTGAAAGAATGCTGTTTTTTCCCGCAACACACTGCACTTGCATAGGCATGGAATGACAATAAAGTTCTATTTACTTCACATAGTTAGACTGCATGCACAAAAGAAAAATAATGGGGACAACAACCAGTGCCAAATGTCTGCTGTGGTTTCCTTTACATTCCTTTCATTCCCCCTCATGCTACCGCGCTTGTCAGGGCTAGGAGGTCCATGTGCATGCAGGAAGCTCCTCGCTACGATGCCTGCCGGCTTCAGCTCCTATCAGGGTCAACCCTGGAAGATAGGTCTTAGCAGCGGTGCCAGAGTGAACCGATCACCTACATCGGGCAGCAGTGATTCAGGACTGTGCCAGTGGAGAATGATCACAGGGGTGACAACCGCAGTGGCACTGCTTCAGAAGAAGGGGAAAAAATGGAGAAAACCCTCACGGACAGACGCACGAGAGCGAACAGCAGCACCGTGCTGGAAGATGGCCCCAGGGGGGAAGGTACTCAATATGGCTGTCTGAAGACGGGGATCCATCTGAGCACCACTGTTAATGACACGGTTGGATCAAAACCTTTTGGACATCAAGATGCTGATGTAGCCATGCCAGGGATGAAAATCAGAAGCTGCAAAGAAAGGATAAGCTCAGGAACACAAAACATATTTATGAAGTATGAAACAAGGAATGATGGATGTGATGAAGATGGAAATGAACCACAAGTTGAAGTCTTGGGCACTAGCAAACTTAAATGGTCTGGACTATGACACTTTTAGACCAACATTCTGTTTACTGTTAAGAAAATAGACAATAAAAAGAAGTAGTGTGGCTCTTATGGTCAGGAGGAATGCTAGAAAGATTGTCACTGGATGCAGTGCTGTGAATGATGCAGTGTTGTGAATGTTTGTTTTCAGTTCCGTTTGGTGGACATATGCTCAATATGAAAGTTAGACAGGATGATGACCCAGCACGATGCAGACAAAGAAATTGATTGAAAATTCAGGAAACTGCCAAGGTACACAAATGGGAATACAGGTGATGGAAGAACAGAATGCTGAAATTGGAAATGAGAAGAAGGAAAGCACAGTTGGCCAGTATGGACTTGGAACTAAAAACAAGACTGGAGAGCGACTAATCAGTTTCTGCAAATCTAACAACCTCTTCTTTGCCAATACATTCTTCAAGCAACCAATGCATCGTCTTTACACCTGGACATCACCATATGGAGTTCTCAGAAAGTGAGCAGACTACATTCGCAGTGCCAAACTATGGAGGATCTCAGTCCATATAGCAAGATGTGGCCTGGAACAGACTGTAGAGCATGTCGTGAACTACTTTCTGCACGCGCAAGCTCTAAGAGAAGCTGAAAAGGACACCGAGGCCACATGACTCCTAAGAAAGTATCTGGAGAATATACCCATTGCCTTCAAGGGAAACGTCAGAAACCAATCTGACATGCTGGACCAATCTAACTGAGCAGTGGTTCTCAACCGGGAGGAGGGGCAAAATGTATTTGAATAGCACAGAAAAAATTATTGCTATTGATATATTTTCTAAAAGAGAAGTAGAATGACACAATACTGTTTATACCAACATATGTTTTTTGCACTAAAATTGGGTTTTATTAAAGATGTTTAATAGAAACCAATAGTTTTCCTTCCTGGTTGTAATAAATGAGAGAGCATCGGTCAGGATGTTACACACAATCCTAGAATTCACAGGTAAAATCAAACCAGTAAGCATCTCATGAGAAAGCTGATGGAGGGGAAAGGCGAGAAATCATAGTTATTTTAAAACCCTGTTAAAATTTGCAATATTTCTTCTATTTTGTTGAAGTCTAATACCTTAAAATTAGAGCTTTTCAATTATTAAGTGCACTTTTAATAGCTGTCTGGCTTCTGAACTTAGAGTCATTTGCCAAATAGGTTTTAGATTTAGATTTTTAGTTTTCTTTGTTCATAAACATTCACATTCGGTTTCGAGAGCATTGTGATAAACTGAGAAAATAAGAATGTTACAGTAGTAGACATAGTGAAGTGAAACTTTGAGTTATGTTTAAAAGAAATTATGGTAACACTTTACTTAAGGCCATGTTTTTAGCAATTTAGAAATATACATACATACTGCATTATAATGCATTCATAAAGCATAATAAACATGGCTATATGTTTATAAAAATAGGCATAACACATTATAGCCATGTTTATTAAGCATTATGACTGCTTTATGAAGCTCTCGTCTATTGTTGTGTTTTTTTCCTTCCCCGCTAATCGGGAGTCAGGAGCCGCTTGTGTAGATATTCAGATTCAGCCTTTATTGCAACAATGACGTTACAACCAAGGCTGGACACTTACAAGTGTGTCCGATACTGTTTTACACCAATTTTTTATACATTTTCTTATTGTGTAACAATATCTCATCACTTAAGCATCATCATTCCCTCAACCATTCACCATCGTTGTTTTCTCCCTTAATCCACACCCCTATATGATAAGTTTGTCAATCATCTCTTTTACTGCTTGGTGCCTCGGCTGAACATAACCGTGGCGTGACCATCTCTACTTAGTTTTTTTTTAATACCCAGCCGTGAACTTTTGGTGAACTCAGGCGAATCCCTTACTTCAGTAGCAAACCTTGGCAGCTTCTGCTTGTTGCAGATTGTCTAGCTAGGGGGGTTAATAAGATATTTGTCTTTCAACATAGTGATAAGCTGCAGCACTAATAAAGTACATATTCATACATTAAAGGCTAACAAAATAACTAACAGATACAGAAACTTCTAAGCCAACACAAGGTGCTAATTCATACTTGTTCTTTGTCACATTGTGCACAGCTGTAATTGGTCTGCATTCTCTAAAGATTACAAGGTCAGTCTCTACCCAGTTTACATCAGTTTCTTAATAGATTCCTAATGGTTACATTCTCTATGCGTTATGAAGTGCTAAATAATATTCCATACTATAATGCAGTATAGATACCCTTATAATGCAGTACACATCATCCTTAATGCTTATACTGATTGACAGAAGTCAAAGAAGTCATCTGTCTATCTATCTATCTATCTATCTATCTATCTATCTATCTATCTATCTATCTATCTATCTATCTATCTATCTATAGTAGGTATGCCACAACTATAATTTGGGGGAAAATTATTTAAAACGTAAAATTAATGAATGATTAGTAAGTGTTTGGAAGTGAAAAAATAAATAAAATAAACTGCCCCGCACAAATAGATTTCCGTAGAGTTGGGACGCCCAACTTATGTACAATTATGCACATGACACTACATTGTAATTGGTCAAACAAGTAATAGTGAAATCAACAGACAAGCTGACACATGTAACGATTACAGTTAGTTTCTTTCCTTAAATCTGACTTGGGTTCGTATTTCCCTTTCCTACCTCTCACTTGTCCCATTATTCGGTTAAGGCTGAAACTGACAGTGAGTCAGTTATGAAGTCCTGTACTACTAGCGCCTTGACAGGATGCTGATTGGTTGTTTCCCATGAGTAGGCGGGATCACAAAGCAGGCCTTCCATAATCCCGAATGATGATTTGTTATACGAAAACTTCAATCAAGGACATCGCTCCCTGGGTAGGATGACGTAGAAAGCCAAAATGGCGGTGCCTACGGATCTATGAGGTGCATTGTTGTTTAACTAAACTCCGTCTAAGTGATCATTTCCTCTCATTTTGAGTTCGAATCCTCCCGCGTAACTCTTTGTCGACTTTTACGCGAAACAGGTACGTGTTTGTTTTGCCGATTCGAACGGTTAATGGCTTCTAAGGAGTTCATTGATATGCGACATCATGTTGGACGTCATGGTACTAATATTAGGCTAACTAGTACAGACTCGTGCTGGCTTATTTTTGGTGCCGAGTGAATTTTATACATGCTGACGTTATATTAGGGTGTACGTAGAATTCCTTCTGAAAGTACTTTCATTTCTATGTCTGCAAATTAGCCAGGTTATGGTCATGGTCATGGTGGGTCGTTTTAAATACAGAACCAAAAGTGTTAGGCAACTAGTACTTTGTTTTCTCAGTTTTTTGTAATAAAGATGTACTGTTAACTACCTAACACGACGGTTTCATTGTTGGGGAGGTAACTTTGATGGTTGTGCAAGTAAATATCCGCATCACATAAAAGAGTTACACGCCATTGGTGAACATATTACGCCCATGTGAAACGTCTCGACAGCCACCTGTGCTCTGTTGTGTTCGTAGCTCATTTTGTGTTACTGACTTTTCGTGTCATTATGAGTCTGTATACGGCAATCACGTACGTAATCAGCGCAACTAAGCAACCTATACGTGGGTTAATCTACATCAATGATTCATGTAAAAGTCAAAAAACGGGAAATGTTATGTTTGCTGTTATCTGCACTTGCGTTTTACCAGATTAAAATATGTAACAGATTTGCGGTGCAGGCATCTCAAAGCTTGTTTAGTGTATACGCCTAGATTATTTAATGTATTCGTTATTGAAAGAGTTCCTTCACTGGGTGCATGGCTAAGGAGAGATGATGGGTGTACAGATGTAATGTTAACAGGATCTGCTGTTCAAGGGGTCCAGTTACATGTAAAGAACATGTTGGAGGTCAGGAGGTTCTGGGCCGAAATCGGCTGGCTGTGAGATTTGTAGTGATTTTGTCGCTATATCCACTCCAGGATTCACCTTTCTTTGTGTTTTTTTCCTTTGCCCCTGCTCCGTACTCGCTGGTGCATACGGATCTGTTACATTATGTACGTTTTGATGCCCCCCGTCCCACTGTGTTTCACAGAGTAGATTTGACGGTCACGTCCAACCAGCCCTGGGGAGGTTCCCACTTTCCGCCAGATGAAGGAGAACAAGGAGAACTCCACTCCTGGTAATTCAGCCGCAAGTCTGGACCACATCAAGCCATGCTGGTACTGGGACAAGAAGGACCTGGCTCACACGCCGTCCCAGTCCGAGGGCCTGGACCCCGCCACTGAGGCTCGGTACCGGCGTGAGGGGGCCCGCTTCATATTTGACGTGGGCACCCGTCTTGGTCTGTATCCTTTACAGTGTCACTGAATTGTTCTGCTTCTTCCCTTCAGGTTCCTCTAGTCCTGGGGGCACCGCTAAGTGTTTTGGGTTATAATGAGCTACATGATACAGCTGCACTGTTTCTCATATACCTGCTACTGTAATGTTACTGATGATAGTGATGGAAATCTCACCCGGTGGTATGATTATCGATTGGCCCTTTTTATAAAACCTGTGACAAACAGCACGCCGGGTTCATTTTCCAGCAGAACGATGTCCTTAACTTCCCCGGCAGACATTACGACACGTTGGCCACTGGCATCATCTACTTCCACCGCTTTTACATGTTCCATTCGTTCAAGCAGTTCCCCCGATATGTAAGTGTGCCGTGTCTTCTGTGGACCCCATCTCTCCTTCAGTCTCTCCGCATTTGGATGCCCCCAGCTGTTGCTGAGCCGCCGGTGCCGTTTCTGTGCAGGTGACCGGAGCCTGCTGCCTGTTCCTGGCGGGCAAAGTGGAGGAAACGCCGAAGAAATGCAAGGACATCATCAAGACGGCACGGAGCTTGCTGAACGACGTGCAGTTCGCCCAGTTTGGTGATGACCCCAAGGTCAGGTCACAGTCTACTCCATCTATTGTCCTTACGGTGACTTGGTGTGCAGGCTGACAAACTGCTCGATTCAGGGCTTTGATATTGGGGAACCAGAAATTAAAACATGAGGGTTTAAGATTGTCCTACAGTCAGACATCAAGGCGGAAGCCAATCACGAATGGAAATAATGAATTATGATTGCATTATCAAAAACCAGTGTCAAAGTAACACTAACATAACACCTGGGTTATGCGAACATTCCTAAATGATAAATTGTTAGCTGGGAAAGAAACAGAATCCAACATAATTGTTATAATTACGTTACATTTCTGTAATGTTTATTTCAACTGGAAATAAATATTCTCTGGATTTATGTTATATTTATCAAATACATTTAAAGCAGTGATTCCTGACCCATTCCTCAAGGAATCCCTAGACAGTCCTCATTTTTGCTCCCTTGCTGCTCCCAGCCAATCAGAATCACAGAATGCCTGGTACAGGTGTGTTGGGAGCTGTGAGCAAAAATGTGGGCTGACTGTGGGTCCCTGAGGACTTGGTTGGGAAACACTGATTTAAAGGAATCAGTTTCATGTTCAGTTCAATCTTAATCCAGTGTATGGGTGGATTGTACTAGAGCAGTTGCAAAGATGTTTAATAAATTGGCAAAATGTCAGTATGAACAGCTTGTTTATGCATCAGAGAAAAAGAGTATTGTGTATGCATCAGTTGTTTAATTGGGTACAGCACTGAGTCCTCTACATTTGTTACAGTGCTCTGAACTGCAAATCGGAGCCATGCATATTCAGCACTGACTGAAGATGCCTGTCACGGTCTCCAAGACCAGCTTTTCATGTAGCACAGTTATTAATGGTTCACTGATTAAAGGTTGTACTGCACCTCAGGGGCAGTCTAGGCCAGTGCCTGACTTCAAGCCCTGGCAGGGTCAGTGTGGTGATCCAGTAAGCTGAGAAGGTGGTTGATTAGGAGTTGCACATTTTTGGGTTTCCCCTCATTTAACACACCTGATTCGACTCCTTGCAACTCCTTGTGCTCTTTAGCTGAATCATTTGTGGTGGAACAGGGAAAGAACTAAGCTACACAGGGCTCTGGCCCTGAGTTAGTGCCTTCATTTTTGAACACCCCCCCCCCCCCTCCCAAGGCAGATTGTCTCTGCAGCAGGGGAGATCTGACCTCCTCCTCCTCTCAGATTTCTGTGCTTGCCTGATCTCCCATAAACTCCCTGTGGCTCTCCTCCTCTTTGAGGTGGGCTAGTCTCATGGTGATTCATGTTGTAGCTAATGCCCCAGTCCAGACCTGCCCTGCTACCTTGGATTCACCTTGGTCACTTGATTGGTTTGCACTCTGCAGCTCAGTCAGTTTTCCAGTTGATCGCTAGCGCTTCTATGCGGCGGCCTGCGGTCCCTGGTTCAGGAGTTTCGGGAGATTAGCACGCCATGGGATCTGCTGCATTTCCCACTCTGCATTCGCTCAACAGGAGGAGGTGATGGTGCTGGAGCGGATACTTCTGCAGACTATAAAATTTGACCTGCAAGTGGAACACCCGTACCAGTTTCTTCTGCGCTATGCTAAACAGCTCAAAGGTATTAAAATCCCAAGCTGAGTTTGCAGTATTACTTTTAGAAACAAGCAGCCGTTTAAGCCAAGCCACCTGATCGTCTTTCTGTCTCTGTTTAGGTGACAAAAGTAAAGTGCAGAAGCTGGTGCAGATGGCCTGGACCTTCGTGAATGACAGGTTGGCTGCCATTTTACTACAATCACGAGCGGACTGATACTAATAACCAGTATCGTTTTGTCTAAAATGACCGATAACTGCAATCATCTGCATTATTTCAGTTATCTAGTTCTGATGCTGCGAACTTTGTATATTAATTATTAGGAATATTGTCCAAGATTGGTCCGATGGGTCAATGTCTTGATTTTTAACGAATATCGACACTGATACGTTAACCGAAATCTCGTGCAGAGGTGAAACGAAAAGATTTTGGGCCCCATGAAAGCATATTATATTGGGCCCCCACCCAGACCAGTCAGATTATGTTCCAAAATTTTTACGCCCGCAGTCACTCGGAGGTCCTTGGATTTGTCCAGTTTCCCCTACTTTACGACGCCTCTGATCTCATGCATTTCTAATCATGAGTTATTACTGTGTAATGGATGCCTTGTGTGTGTGTGTGTGGCACCTCCACGTCTCCCTACCCCTTTGTCTCTAATGCCTCTCCTTCCCTGTCTCCTGCCCAGTCTGTGCACCATGCTGTCTCTCCAGTGGGAGCCAGAGATCATTGCTGTGGCAGTGATGTACCTGGCTGGCCGGCTCTGCAAGTTCGACATCCAGGAGTGGACCTCCAAGCAGTCGTCCCGCCGCTGGTGGGAACAGTTTGTCCAGGACGTTCCCGTGGAGCTGCTCGAGGGTCAGTACCACGCGATCCGGTCTTGGACCTTGGTGCAGTCGCTGTGCTTAGATGAAACTCCAGGTCCGTTTCACCAATACTGTCCTACTGCTGTAGTCATATTAGTCATTTGATATCAAGGTCCAGTAAGAGGTTCAGAATATTCAAATTGCCTTTTTGTACCATGTTTAGTGGACTTGTATCTTTATTAATGGCTGTGTCACTTGGTGGACTGTGTCTTGGTCAGTGTTGTGCAAGTTACTGAAAATTATTGATTAGTTACTAGGTACTTCATTCAAAACTAATTTGGTTGCTTTACCAATTACTGTATATAAAAGTAATTAGTTACTCAGTTCTCGTATTAATGCATACACACCCAGACAGCACACGCACATCGCGGGGACATCGGGTTTAAGATGGGAACGTCGTTAAATGGTCACGATCCATTTAGTCCTGTTAAGGATATTTAAATTATTATGCAAGTTAATGTGTGTTTCAGCGAGCACTTTTTTTTCCAGTAATTATGCTTTAATCAGTTCAGCAAAACTGTTAGTCTTATTGTTACTGGGTCTGTCATATTGTCAGTATTTAAAATAATAAATGTATAGCTTTTAATCAATTAAATTTTGAGCTTGCATATTATATGGTTTCAAACAAACAGAACCAATCTACCCTATAGTGTATACTGTATAGTATAATCCTATTGTGGTTTGTATAGCCCAGTCGTGAAAAATAATGTTAGGCTAAACATTGCATAGTATTCTCATTAACGTCGTGCTGCTGTTGAAATGCAATACACAGACATCTGAGGAATGTCAAATCAATATTCAGTAGCGATGTCTGTAATGTGCAAGTGAGGAAATGACCTCGCTGATGCTTGCCGATGGATTTATAAAGCATCGCAGAGACATCGTGCTTATGCATGTGTGCTGTCTGGGTAGTTATATTATTTTAGTGTTGCTGCTGTGATAGTGCGAGACAATATAAACGTCACATTTTATCTATCATTGTACCTAAAATCACCCATTCATTGCGCCACCGTAAGGTTGGACAGCAATAGATCATAAACAGGACATTAAGGGAACATGCATTTCTCCATTAATATAATCATGCAACCGTAACAAGTCAATAAAAATTTAATTGCATTATTTAATTTGAATAGGTAATTAGTTGCATTACTTGTTACTGCAAAAGTAGTGAAGTAATATGTTACTTTGTAATGCGTCACTACCAACACTGGTCTTGAAAAGTAGGAGAACGTAGTAATTAAAGAGTGAATCAGGTTGTTTTATAATGAGACAAACAGTGGATCTCTGTGTGCTGTGATATAGGAAATGTCATGGCATGTTTTGGACAACACCAGGTATACCGTAAGAATAAAACCAGCAGGCCGATGAATCTGACCCTGGTGGGCCTTTTTAACCTGGTGTGTCCTCCATCATATTACCCCCCCCCCCCCCAAATGTCCATATTAAATCAGCATTAATGGCTGCTTCTGCTGGGTCCTGCAGACATCTGCCACCAGATTCTGGACCTGTACTCCCAAGGAAAGCAGCCCATCCCTCAGCAGCTGCAGGAGAAAGAGGAGAAGAAGCCCCTTCCAGCAGCTCAGCCTCCACCGCAGACTCAACCTCCCAACAGCCAGAGTCAGGCGGCACCCCCGCCCCCCAAGAAGGCGTCGCCGCAGACCAGCCCGCCACGGCAGACCAAGCGGCCCCATGTGAGTCAGGCCAGGCCGCGGTGGAGTGGGAGGTCCTTTGCTTCCTTATACGGCCTAATGTGACATCACTAGGTTTTACTGACGGTTGTTGTTCTTAATGTCGGTTTGTTTTTTGGTTTTCTCTTTTTGTCATCAGGTTGCTTCTCCAAAAGAGGATCCCAAAGCCCCAGGTAAAGTTAGGACACAAGTTGAAACCGCGTAACAGTTTGTAAAAGGCAATTTAGACAGGTGTCCATCGTAGCTCCTTGTACTTATGATGTTTTCTTTCAGCTCCGGAGCAAATAGGTGCAAAAATCCCTCGCCTGGAGACCCCCATGCCCCCCCTGCCCACGTCACAGCCCCCGCCAGGTGAGTGTGCCCTAGCAAGCGTGTACCCTTTGTGGCTTTAAAAGTGTTGATTTTCCCTATGATTCGGCTTTTGCAGAATCTCTGTACAGTGGTACCTCAGTTCTCAAACTCAATAGAACTCGAATTTCTTAAAAGTCGAACCAACCAGTTAGAAAAAAATTACCTAGAACTCGATCTGAATCTCAGAAGTCAAACCGTGAACGCCGACCTAAGAGAACTTGTATGCATGGGGAAATGAGTCACGCAGCACGTCTCTCAGCGGAGACAAAGGGTAACGCTTCAGTCTCAGCCTCGCATTCACTGTGATAGCATCATGCATGTTTACACTAACTGAAAACATATATTTAGACAGTAAAAATACATTTAGACAATGATAGACAGTAACAGTAATAATATAATAATAATAATAAAATACATTAAATAATAAAGATTTTGTATTAATTATTTTAATATTAATAATAAACCATTAATACATTTAATTATAATAATATTGTCGTGCCAAGCGGGGGCGGAATGGAGACAAAGGCGCAGACGTCAGGGTATCGGGGAATACGGGGTTTAATTACAGGTAAGGCAGGCAAAACGCAGACGGGCAATACAATGACCGGATTGGGGAAACAAACTGAAATGCAGACGAAATACAGAGGACTAATGACAACAACCAGAAACAGCTGATCACAAGGGGATTCCACACGGGGTTAACGAGGGGCCGTGGCACACGGAAGGAGTGGACGATCAGGGCAGGACACATTGTTTGGATACATTTATTTTCTTACTTTACAAATTGCTGTTTTGATAAATGTGCTTAGATGTGTTTAGTACAGTATATGCTCTTCTTGTTTTATCCGGTTCATTTTGTGTTTAAATGCTAAAAAAACATATTTAGGTGTAATTTTTTGGGACCGGGAACCAATTAATTAGTTTTCCATTATTTCTTATGGGGAAAATTCGATCAAAACTGGAACTTTTTAGGATTCGATCCAGTGTTCTGAACGGATTAAGTTCGAGTTCTGAGGTACCACTGTATTTAATTTCAGTACAGGTGTTCTCCCAAAACAATTTTTCTGTCAAGAAATACCGGTCAGTGTATGCTTCTCCCAGTGTCAGAACTCATACAGGTTATTTTTTTTCCTACCTTAACAGTAGATCTGTAAATCCACAAGAGGGCAGTGTTCTGTCAAGAAACATTAAATGTTTTCTTAAAATGGGAGCACAGCAAGACAGAGCCCCATGGCAGTGTCTGGCGGTGTCTAAGAATGGTGGCAGGATTGCCACTTTCCCAAAGGGAAGTTATTTTAAAAGAAGCTGTCGGCTCCCTGTTTTGGGAAAACCTGGGAATGGAGACCAAGCAAAATACCAGCCTGTCAGGCCATTACCAAACCACTGTCTGTTTTTAATCATGTGTTTAATACAAAGGCCTGACTTATGATCATATTAAATTAGAAAAATAATCATTCAGGTTTATAATAGAAGATACAGAGCAGAATATTGTAAAGGTGACATAAGAACATATGAACTATACAAACGAGAGGAGGCCATTCGGCCCATCGAGCTCGCTTGGGGAGAACTTAACTAATAGCTCAGAGTTGTTAAAATCTTATCTAGCTCTGATTTAAAGGAACCCAAGGATTCAGCTTGCACTACGTTATCAGGAAGACTATTCCATACTCTGACTACACGCTGTGTAAAGAAGTGCTTCCTTAAATCCAGTTTGAAATGTTCTCCTGCTAATTTCCACCTATGGCCACGAGTTCTTGTATTTGAACTAATGCTGAAGTAACTATTCGGTTGAACAGCATCCAAACCTGTTAGAATCTTATAGACCTGGATCATGTCCCCCCTCAGTCTCCTTTGCTTGAGGCTGAACAGATTTAGCTCAAATAACCTTTCAATGGAGGCAGGTTCAGCCCTACCTCTGTGTTCACGTCCAGAGAGTTTTCCAGAAGGCTGATGTAAGAAATGGCAGGGGCAATTCAGAGGCTGCTCGTAACAGGCAGGAAAGCAGACCGCAATCCCACAATTCAATTATGTGCTCCAGAGTGACCATCTGACGCCTGGGACAGAGCCTGTGTGTGTGTGTGTGTGTGTGTGTCGGAAATCGGAATGCTGACCATCTCCCTCCCTCCCTGCCTCCAGAGCGCAAGCCGCCCGCTGCCCCCGCCCCGCCCGCCGAGCCAGAGCCGGCCCCAGCCAGCGAGCCCCCAGAGACTCCCAAGGCGCCAGCCCCTCCCCCTCCGCACACGGCTCCGGTCCACCAGCCGCCGCCGCTGCCTCAGCCGCACCGGCCGCCCCCGCCGCCGCCCTCCAGCTACATCATGGGCATGTCCACCTCCAGCTCCTACATGTCGGGCGAAGGCTTCCAGAGCCTGCAGTCTATGATGAAGACGGAGGGCCCCACCTACAGCACCATGCCGCCTGCGTATGGACCCCCGCTGCACGTGTACCCGCCCAACCCGCACGTGTACCCGCCCAACCCGCCCCCTCCTGGGCCCCCGCCACCCCCTTCACCGGCCTACCCCCCACCGCCACCTAACCTTCCGCCCCCTTCCCCTGCTTACCCACCACCCGGGTACAACCACAACTACCCACCGCCCCCTCCGCCACGCATGCCGCCTAGCCACGCCGTGCCCCCTCCGGGGATGGGCATCCCGCCAACCAGCTACCCGCCACCGCCCGGCCCTCCTGGTGGCCAACCCCAGGTGCCCCTACCCCCCATGCCTCCGGTCGGTGCATTGAACCGGGGGGGCTGGATGAGATGAGGGGGCGTGGATCCAAGACTGGGTCCAGTTTGCTTCCCAAAGGTGGTATTGAGCCCCTTTGGGAAAATCTATGTCCACAGCCCCCGTGGACAAATCCTGAGGCTCCAGGCTGAGGAACAACCAGAAACCCCACTTTGGCCTCACATTTGGGTTTTATTTTTTTATTTTTTTTTTTGGGGGGGGTGTTGTTTGTCATTCCAGCTGTTCCAGTAGTTTTTTTGTTTCTATCATTTTTAATTTTACGTTTTTTCTCATCGGAATGCTGTTTTCCCCGCTTTGCACTCTACAGAGGTTTGGTCAAGTGAGAATGGCAACCTCATTCTCACCTTGCCCTCCCCAGGAGACGCCTCACCTGCATTTTTATTTCTCAAAAAAGAGAGCTGTGTTACACAGTTTGACTCCTGGCTGGAAACCATAGGGCAACCTGAAGTGTAGAAATATATTTTTTCATCTCCAGTTTTTCTTTCATCTTAATAGTAAACCTCTCACCACTGCTCTACACTGCTGAGAAAACGTTTGCTTGAGACTACTGCGTCAGATACACGAATTGGTGTGGGAAATAATGTAGGCTAAAGCTTTTTTGTAAATACTGAGAATGTGAACGGGGGCAGTATTGCAGCCTTTTATCAGTGTATGGTCCAGCTGTTCCAGGAAGGGGCACTCAGAGGCTCTGTACAATAGTCCATCTCAAATGAATGACACATTAAAAACCTTTTCCTTGCATTTCACTTTGTGTCTGCGTGATCTGTTGGCAGAAAAATGTGTGATCGGTCCACATGACCTGTAGCAGTTTGGAGAGGCAGAGTTTCACAGTCTGCTCTTCTGCTTGCACATCGCTTATGGGAGTTTTACTTACACAAAAATATTCTATATTTTATCTATATAATGAAAAATGATTGGTTCAGAGAGAGAACCAGTCAGATTGTAGTGGAGGTGGGTTCAAGCAATGGGAGGAGGCTGGACCAACCAATCAAATATTTTTGCCCCGCCTCCTCTACATTCCAATTGGTTCAGACTCTACATTATGATTGGTTCATTTTTCATTGTGCCCTTAGAACATTTTTGGTTAAGTGAAACAAAAAGCTTTCACATGCTGCTGTGTTGCTCTGCTGTTTCTGTGTGCCTCTTTACCAAAGCCAGAAAACGTCCGCTTTACCAAAGCAGTAATGATGATTTTACCAAACTTCAGCCACACTGCCATGGAAAAATGCCTATTTACTATGAATATTCTCAACCGTTTATTATTGTTAAAATGCTGCTTGTTTTCAACTATTTGTTTAAATGTACATTATAAAATTTAATCTCAAGTGGCGTCCCATAAATCACCCATGTGGAAATTAATGTGGTTATTCTCAGTCTGGCCACCAGGGGGGAGTAGTCGTTCACCACAAAGAAATCAGGCATGGCTATACAACAACTTTACTGAGACATAGAAAATATACAAACTACAAAGGAAGTATTTATTTCCAAAAGCACCTAAATGTGGCCTATCCAATGTTTTATATATTTTTAAATCTTGCTAAAAATATCGATCCAGTTTCAGCTAGACACATTTGTGAAAAATAAGGGGTTACAGAGGCATGCTAGTTACTCTGCACGAGTCGGCATTGACAAAGCATCGCAGATGCGGGGTTTCAGTTCACACATTTACAGAGACTTAATAAACAGAGCTTCCAAATCGGGGCCTTATCCGCAAACGAGCACGCCACGTCTTGGTGTGTTAAAAATCATTAAAAGCATTTTGTATCCAAATCGTATAAAAATCAGATTTATCATCATCATTTAAAAAAGGTCACTTTTGTCCATAATTAAATTTTCAAAGTAGTTCGCAATGTCTTCATGTAGGCGTATTCGTATATGATCACGTGTTGCGCTAATTTGGAAGTCCTATGTGATTAACACTCACATTTTCACATCTGGAAATACCTAGATTTTCTGTTTTTCAATACTGGTTCATGTATCCCCACACTGAAAGTAACGCTTCAAATAATGACTTCCACCTGCATCATTCGATGGTTAATTAATGTCTTACTCTGCTGTATAATGTATAATGTGGCTAGAGAATTAAGCACTAAGAACGTATTCATTTTTGATGAAAATGTTATATATTGCATTATCTTGTATAGCTATCATTTACACCTAATTTAGGAGACATAAAGTGACAAATCAGGTGGACAGAGGAACCTAGCATATGTCCAACCTTCTGTATCATTAAAAAATATATATTCAATACAATAAATTGCAAAAAAAAAAAGCTTATACGGTAAAAATCAAGATGATGTCATCTTGATTGAATCAATATGCACATTGTCATTCAGGCAATCTGTCAATGCTGAAAAAATTACATCTATTTTGTATCTTGACACTGCGTGGTCGCCGGTCTTTTCAGTGTGGTAGAACGTGGCCCCCCACCTGTTTGGTGAACAATTTTGTCTGGGGATACAGGAACTACTGATTGCCTGTTTGTCATTTTCCCTGGTTTGGGCTTAGCCCATGTGCTTTTTAAACAAATGATACAAAATAACAATGAATGATAACATGATACAAAATAACAATGAATGATAACATGATACAAAATAACAATGAATGATAACACGGCCCATAGGGCCACCCTATAATACAATACAAATAGCGAGGGTAAAGTAGTGCACTATGGCTTTGTACATCTTTTACACTTTTATCACTACAGCTCTCTTCTGTTAAACGTCTGTTTAAAGGTGATTTCTACTTTTAGAAAATACTTCATTCTCAGGCATAGGGAGCTATATCATCATAGGTTTCACAAACAAACCCTTAGCTATTATTCAACCAGGAGAAAACCAACACAATAAAGAGTTCCTCCGCACTACGAGCGATGCATGTCATTTTCACTGCGTCACTACAATGCTGCTCCGTGGTTGGGAGGAATATGCACTGGACTGCGTCTGCGCAACACTGTACAAACCTAAACTGCAAGCACTGTCACCAGCTGCACTGAGGAAAGGTTCGACACAAATGCAGAACGGAGTTAAGTGTGTATGCTTCCGGAAGATGTCATATATCAAAAGCTAGATGCCTGTTTTAAATACTTTGCAGGTAAATTAAAATGAAACAAAAAAAAAATTTGGCTCTTGATTGAATATGGGCTACGTGTGTTAGCCGTTCATTGGGCGGGTGAGGATCCAGCAACGGTCTTGGGGGAAGCTTTTCCATGGTAAGCTGGCAGCATTTCATGGTGCGTGGACCCATACCCGTCCCCTGCTGTCCTTGGAGACTGGGGTCTTCCCACTACAAAGGGCCCTTGAACTGGTTTCCGGAGAGGTGCTGCCGGATGGATGGCTTAGACCCTGCAGCATCGCCCAGCTTGCGCCATACCACCTGGGAATGGACATGTGCAACAGTCATATTGAGATTATGGCATGCTAACCTTAACCACATGCTAACCGCAGGCATGCTAACCTTAACCGCATGCTAACCTTAACCGCATGCTAACCTTAACCGCATGCTAACCTTAACCACATGCTAACCGCAGGGCATGCTAACCTTAACCGCTTATGACCAAAGTTCAGGAGGGGCCTTCTGGTGATTCCTAAAGAAAGATCTGTAACCTGGGCTTTCTCAAAATGCATCAGACAAATACAAAATAGACCTGCCCCGCGATTTGTAAACCTATTCTTTTCTCTAAATTTGGTTTCCATTATATCTTAAGAGAAAATTGCTACCTTCTCAAGATCAACACGAGTTCATTCAATGATAAGGATTCAGGTCAGTATAAATGGTATTTGAAGGTAGAAAGGTTTGGTACTAATTCTTCAGGTTTGTATTAGTGACAATTTGGATATTTTTACATCAAGGGACATACGTAGTAAATAACGGGATCTGTTTTAATTAAAGAAAAGGGCAGTTCAGTGAAAATATGAACAGTGCAGCCGCATGGTACGAAGGGATGTAATTACGCTCCGAGGCAACACTGGCTAAGAAGAATCATCACACTGTTTCTCGCTGGCTTTCATATGTGAGGGTTTGTAAGTCGTGCTCCGCATGGTGTCTGCTGCAGAGAACGCGGCCCGTTTGCGAGAACAAAGGGGCCGTTGTGTGGGCCCAGGGTTCTACGCCCCGCTGCACCCTCACATCTGCGGAGAGGCTGTCTCAGGCTTGGGGGAGGGGGGGCAGGCCTGAGTCAAGCCAGCAGTGTGAACAGGTTTTTTTTTCAGTCTCAACGTGGTATTTTAATTGCGCCTGTAACAGGACCGTCTCTCAATTAGAGTGCAGTGAATGGCTGCATTTATTTACAGCGCGGGAATGGGAGGGGTGTCCCACTTCAGGGACTCTGAAACCCCCCAACCCCCCCCCAAGTCGATACTCTGTTAGTATGGGACCATTATTAGTGCTGACCAAATGAATCCAGGTGAAAGGCGAAGTGGCGAAGATGAGGAAGAGATATACCCGACGTACATTGCACATCTCCCGGACGATTGCCTTCTCCTTCTCGCTGAGGTCGTCCTCGTAATCCTCGGGAATCTGCTTGTCCAGGTTCTCGTGGACTTCGAGGACCTTCGAGGGAAATGAAAGCCAGGTGGCAATATCACACAACCGAGAAACCTCGAGAAACAACAAAACCAAAACGAGCTCTGCTTCAACTGAGTGCATCAACAGAAACAACAGCGTGACAGTCAATTATACAAATATTAGAAGAAAAAATGTGACTATACACTTAGAACTGATGAACAGCTGAATCATGGCCCATGTATATGTAGGTATTTAGTTAGACAATGACATCGTGCAAAAGTCTGGTGAATTTAGTTCACTACAAGCTGAAGATTATTCACATTGTGTGTTATATGTGGTGAGTATCACATATTCACAGGGGCCTACCTTCATGGCATGGACCACAGCCTCTGGTTTCTGTACTGGAGGGTGATAGCTGGTCGTGGGGGAGGAGTCATTCGCAGGAATGTGGGCGGGACCCTGAGGGTGGGGGAGGAGCTTGATTACCACATGCCCCCTCACACTGGATCCCTCTCATCAAGCCACAAACAAACATCATTGCGGATGCAGGAACCCTCCGCCACTCTATTATGAGACATGGCCTGTTAAAGTGGTTAATTGCTTCTTGCTATGAAATTAGCATTGGATTTGGAAGGGAGGATACAAAAGCAGCAGGTGCAGAAGCAAAGCTGAGGGAACGTCTGTCTCTGAAGTGAAACGGCTTCACAGAAAGTGACGACGCGGCTGCCTGACAAGGACCAATCCGCCTGATTCATCACCTTGCTCACATGACTCACAGCAATACAAAAATAACTTTACAATCTGAACACCTCATACCCAGTCCAATCTGACAGATGAAAAGATTTATATTAAATCATTTATTTTCACACCAGTTCCCAAAGGCAGTATTTGAGAGCAAAACATGTTTTTACAGTTTTAACATTTCTTTTATTATTTGTTTCAAATTTAGGATGAAGTCAGCTTCCAGAGGTTTGCCATGAGTTCATTTCCCGAAAAGGCTGATTATCCGCTCTGATAAAATCCTCCGCGGCACACAAACACATTCCCTCCCCTGTCCAGCAGGGGGCACAGCGTGGAGCATCTCCACAAAGAGGCATTCATACGGCATCAGCCACTGTTTGGCTGTAGGCCTCACATCCTAGTCTAGCGTTAAATCCCAAACAATTGGCTGGCATTCTGCTGCTGGTGGCCCCAGCGACCTCTGTGCTGAGCCTGGCATTCTCCTGTAGAACATGCCGTTCCATTGGCCAAAACCGACTGGCTCAGGAGGGTAAACAGGGCTGTTTCCCAGTACCGATGCCTGGGAGCCAATTAGGGGGCCCCTTCTTCCGAATGAGGAAGCTGAACAGCAAGTGTATTATTTTGCTATGTTATTGCAGAAAATTATTTCCCCGCCCTGTGAGCCCAACGTGACTCTAGGACAGAACAACAAGACAACAATATCAAGAGAGGCCTTCAGATTAAGTTGCCATAACATTTTGCTGATGGGACATGAAACATACAGCCTGGAAGCTCCATGAATACCTCTAGCAGTCAAGAGTCGCAAAAAACTGAACAGTGTTCACAGCCATATGGAAACGGCGGCAGGTGGCAAAAGTAGGGACGTGCACCTGTGATTCAGAAGGCAGCCACCTGTGGAACCACTGAGTAGCACCTAACAAAATGCCCATTCATCGTTTCAGCATCTGCTAAACAGCTTATCGCATACCATACAGGCCACAAGTTACCAGACACCTATTAATGGCTGCCATCCCCCACCTTCAGACAATGGGTCTCTATCTCAGTGAAGAGAGGCTTTAAGGGTGGTCAGTGGGACGTTAGCTTTGGTAGAGGACTGCGATTCATACGACAGGATCATACTCCGCTGAAGGCACCAGCGTTTGTGTCATTAGCATCCACTGCGCCTCAGAAATTATGGAGCATTAGTACTTTATGAACTGGCACGTCCTGAAAGCACCCCCCCCCCCCGCGCTCCGTTACCAAGGCCGGGATTGGGTGCTCATTGCAGGGACAAGCAAGCATGATGGGGATGAAACAGACAAGCAACAATAACTGCCACCTGCACAAAAAGGGACCAGCTCTAGATGTTTTCCGAGAATCCTCATTAGGAGACCATGCTATCAATTTTTTGAGTTGAGGGCTTGACCTCTTCCGTGCTCAATTAAATAAATATACGTGTTTTCTGTGAGATTGAAACAGCACTAAATAGAAATGCGAACCTACTGTTTAACAATCTAGGTCTAAGCTAGCCTTTGTCAACTCAGCAGGTCATTAACATTACTGTTAGCAGGGTTATTCCATTTCACGAATACTAGCACTTACAAACGTGGTCATGCTAAGCAGCTACAGCAATACAGCTAACTATAGCTACTTAGCAAATATTTTATTTGTTTAAAATGCTATTTGGCTATACACAAGCATACTCAGCAAATTTACATCTTATTCCCAAACAATAAATATCTGATGACTTGGAATTGTTATTGTAATTTGTTTCGATGATCCGTTACATGTAATTATCCACACTGCAGGAGTGTGTGCATATTTTAAATTTAATTTGAATAACAGATGAGGCCTGGAAGAAGAATCAGAGGTCCCCCCCCCCCTCCCACAGTGGGACCAGGTCAGCTACACACTCAGTTCAGGAGGTTTGCCTGGTCCATTTTCTTCTGATGATAACTTTTTGACATGTGCATATAACATTCTAGCCAATCAGTCCAAAGACGATAAGATGAGGAAAAAGATAAACATTAATTTTGCACCTTTCCTAAATCCCCAAGACTGGGATGGTGGTGGCTTCAGTAGCCAAGGAACCAGTGGATGCAAAGGGAAGACGATGACCAGCATTTTCACCTGACCCAAGTGTTTCTGCATTCATCAACGACAGCTTCATGCTGACATTAATACCAGCTTTTCACTTTCCCAAATAGTCTACACTAATCCCTTTCTATACATGCTATGCAAGGAATGAACATGGAGCAGAAAGCAGCATGATTTGAGCACGCAGCCCAAGGGTATGAATAACCCAGGAATTCTCGGAATAATTGAATAATTCTCTGTTTTTTATCAAATCCTGCATCAAAACCAGAAAGATGAAACGCAGCAACCGCATACGAGCCAGAAGGCTGTACTCTACCAATCCACATGCATGCAAAAGGCAACTGCAGTTAATGCAAAGAGTGATTTCTGATGTGCATGCATGCTGAAGAGAGATCATTGTCAGTCTGTGCACTCTCAGCACAGACTTGGGAAGGGGCACATTTTACAAGGAGTGATATTTATAGTAATATCTAATCAAAGTGTTTTCGGAACATGGCAGCTGTGGTTTCTGCTGTCTAAATTTCTCTGTCCAGCTGCCTCTGATGATAAACGTCATTTCCATGGGAACACAGTTGTAGAACATGCATCCAAAAAGAATTAAAATCAAGCCGTCCAATATCCTCATTTTTGTTACTGAAAAGCAGAAAACGTCTGATAGACGTTTCAGCCTAATTCTTAGCCCATCATTCAGTGTTATTAAGTTGCCAAATAAAAAACACTTCTCAGTGAAATGACAAATATTTGTATTTCGAGAATGTGGAAGACATATTTATTCCTGGGTTGTTATGATCTGGTAAAAAGCAACTCGGATTATGTCATTAGTTCCAACGTCTTCCAGCGGTAGCAAACAGACTGGCTGTCAGGAGATAATAGTACTATGACAGACCTTGGGGAAACTTTGCCAATAACCTAACAATAAAATCCATTCCTCCTTGTGGGAAGGGCAATCGCTCATCCTCGCACCACTCAGTAGCGGGGAAGTGCATACCAGGACCTCTGTGCCAAAATACCTGCACGTTGTAGGCGTAGGTCACAACAATCGACAAATTTCCCCCATAGGCCACGAAGTCAAGACAGTGGCACCCATCTCCAGGCCGAGTCAGCAGGTCAGGTTTTCCCG
The DNA here is from genome assembly GCF_048594095.1 of Paramormyrops kingsleyae. Taxonomy (NCBI): domain Eukaryota; kingdom Metazoa; phylum Chordata; class Actinopteri; order Osteoglossiformes; family Mormyridae; genus Paramormyrops; species Paramormyrops kingsleyae. The sequence continues at coordinate 18,639,071 of NC_132815.1, forward strand.
CCCAAATCTCACCAACAGAGGTATGTTATGTCATGTGTGCTGGTATGATAGCTGGCATGAAGGATTTCGGGTTTATCAGACTCTAGACTCGTGAGCGATTGTATGGACTGCTAACTGAACAACACAGCACCTGGGTAAAGCCCAACTTGTTTGCCATGTAAATCATTCATCTAACCTTGGACAGCAGACAGCCTAATGACTTTCCAGCTAACTAGATTCTTGTATTCTACCTTAAAGTCTACAGTAAATAGCAACTTACACTAAATGAGGCATAAAATATTCATGTAACTTTGGATTAAAGTATCTACCAAGCTACTGATCATAGATGCGTCACAAGGAAGAAGAGGAAAGTCCTTCCAGAGAGTCGTACATCGAACGGAATCACGGGATAATGCAGGTAAAGTGGGAAACAGGGAGCGCCATCTGACCTGGCCGTCACTCAACTAGTTGCTGTACTTGGCCATTACGCCTCTGTTGCGTTTCATACCGTGTCCAAGCACGTTTCACCCCCAAGGTCCAGTTCGATTGGCTAGGGTGATCGCTCCGTACCGTGCCCGGGCCCGCTTGAAGAGGTGGGCCCTGGAATGGTTCAGCTGAACTGGGGCACAGTAGGCATCCAGTGTGTTCGCTAACCATGCCTGAGCAGGGAACGCAGACCTGATGTCGACGATGTGACTGATGTATGCATGTGCACATGTACATTAATCGGACCCACAAGAAATGGATCAGGTAGGCTGTTCAGGTCGCAAAGCTGTGTTGCAATAAAAATTTTATAAAAAATGACACGTACAGATCGAGTAACAACAAACATTTAACAAACGTGGTGGCAAGAGATTACTTTGGTCTACGGCAGAGGTGCAATGTTTGCTGGAAATATAGGCTAATGGGAGTATCCAGGAACAACTACATGCAACACACACAATATTTGATAAAATATTCTTATACATTCATCACTAATGAATAAAAATCGCTGCGTTTCATAACTCTATGAGAGCTGTGTACCATCACACCCAAAACTACCCCAAATAAGCCACAAAATAAGGACATTAATCATAAACTCCTCTGGGCTGTGAGAAAGCGTACTACTTCTTGTATTTTCTTCAGCAGAAAAAGTGTCACGGTGATGACAAAAGCGTGCTCAGGCCCACAACGTGAGTGCAGACCCAGCGGGGAAGTGGGGAGGGGGGACAATCGTGCTCAGACACGGTACAAGGCAACTGGGTCAAGTGTGAGTATGTCCTAAGTGCATGTCGCTGAGGGCTGTTTTTAAGGCAACCAAGGGCACGTGATGGCATGTGTCAACCTCAGGGAGCCGCCGGAGGGTCACATGTCAAGCGGAAAGAGTGAGCTCCCCCTAGATGTAGCCGCCGCCGCTGCTAATTATACTTAAATCTTATCCAAATTGGCTCAGAGGGATACATTTTTTCAGCCTCAGATATTTTTACGCCTTTCTTCCCAAAGTCAGCACATATAAAAAAAAATAAAATCTACAGTTACCCGTACTGCTAAGTCAAAAATAAATAAAAATAGCTTGGTTTTATCTGACAGTGAAGGCCCTCAGTAAGGGAAAACACAGAAAACAAAACCAGCGTGGATCTTTCATCGAAAGGTAAAAGGAATCAGTACCTCATACATTCAGGGTAATCCCAGGACACTGAAGTCCATTGAGTCTAGTGGGATCTGGTCTTTAACTTGTAGCTATTGAGATTATCACTGTACTGAGTGTTATATTTCACTGCATGGCTTTGAAGTAGGGGTTCAATTTACAGTTAAAGGTCAGCTATACTGGGTCAACCAGAAGAAGACCTGTAGCCCCTTGCCGAAGTGCAGTTATGCTCTTGCATGCAGATAATAAGACCTTTAATCCCTTCTTAACGTGTGAGTCACCCTCTATCTGTCCCTGGACATTGATTATGCAGTCATACATATATTATACCACCTACAGTAACATACTTGTGAGCACTGAGGACTGGTGAACCATAGCTAGTATGTAGATGTACCCCAAATGCAGTCTCTTCTAACAGTGGTACCTACGTTGTGCAGGGTGTCCTGGTGTTGGGGCAATGAAGAGAGCTGGGACTCAGAGTGGTAAAGAGACAGGCCTTTCCGCAGGGTCCTCAGCTCCCCAGGGTTACACTGCAGTGAAAGCAGAGAGACAGAAAGTGAGCCAGACATCACCCACCCAGGTTGATTTCTCAAAGCTCCTCTCAACTCATACACAAGGAGCACCGAGATGCCGGCACCATCCCAAGAGGCCGGAATGAATCACAGCCACGCACACACACACACACACACACACACACACACACACACAATACAGTGAATGAACCCAAAGTACAATCCGGTGAGTGAAGATTCAACGTGTCCCCAAGAGCCAGCCAATCACGGCTCTGCCTGAGGTTCCCTCATCAACCTCAGCAATAATGTGACATTTTGAAGCATCAGCTTCTGCCATCTGGAGTCAGGGTATTCATTTCCATTCCCCAAACAACCAGGATCATATGTGCCCCCCAGTCATTACAGAACCCCTGCATGCCATACCAGTTTGAGAACCACTGACTAAGCTGCAGTCCATCCATCTATGTTCTATACTTGCTTGTCCTATGCAGAATCATGGGGATTCGAATCCTATCCCGTAAACTATGGCCGTCAGGTTGGGGACAATCCAGCATGGGGCGCCAACCAATCGCAGGGCAGTAAGCTATAGTGTTAATACAAAATCACAGCGTTTCCCGACCCTCGTCTCCAGTTCACGACCAGGATGGCCCACCGGGAATTCTGCTGATTGGCCCATAAAAGGAACAGGAAGCCAGAGCAATAAAGGGGAAAATATGAGGACAACCATGTTATATACATCAGTGTCCCCTCCTCACGCACACACACACACACACACACACACACACACACACACACACACAGTGGTAGCTATCCAGCACAGGGCAGGCTTGGCCCACAGTTTCTGAGTTTTTGGGCAGGGATGGGGGGTATGGTATTTCTCCACATCTGCTACATATTAGACATCCATCAATTTTTCTGCTGTTTGTGAGGGGCGGAGTTAAGTATCACAAAGGCTCCAAAGCTCAACTGGGCTTCCTGAGCTCAAAATAACTTTGGGTGAATATTCCGGAAAATAACTGCACGCCTGACAGTGTCACAACATGTCTGATGCAAAATTTCAATAAAACCTCAGAATTGTTACATGAGCTGTTTTTTTCATTAAAATACTTTCAAAAGTATGCAGATTCCATGTCCTATTCATTCAGTACTTTACACGGTGCCAAACTGGGGCACATCACAAACAGCAAAGTGTAAAATGCCCAGTAATATTATCAGATCATCTGTGTGCTGCCTGTCTGTCATTCAGAGTGGTCGGTATCTCAGAGACCTCCATGTTTAGCTGCTAACAGTGGTTTATTACTGAAACTCTGCTACAGCCGTGTGCTATGATAGTCTTGCAGCCATCACAACAGCACCCTGCTATCACTGTCACACTAAATCCTGCATCCTCTTGTTTTACACGGCATGCCTATACCTCTGTTGTACAACCTGCACTATACTAACCACCAGAACCTTAAAGCAGGGACGCCCAACCAGCAATGTACGATAATGTAACTGCCGAAAAACAGAAGACTGGGGAGTGGGTTTAGTATTTCTCTCTCCGGGTCTCTACTGACCTCCAAAAACATTTCTACGGACCCCCAGGGGCTTGTGGACCACAAATGAAAACCCCTATTATACATTTTCTTGCCATTTGTTTATAATGGATTTATTTCATAGGGGAGCAGATTGTGCCGGGAATTGTTTATTTTTCTAATGCGGGTGGATAACAAAGGTTTCAGTAAGCTTATGTCTTTTTTTATTACCACGCTGCTCTAGGTGGAACGGAGAACAGACTTATGTTACACAGAGGACAGATGAAGAAAGAGCAGTTTGTCTACTGACTGTGAGGACACTTTCCATGGTACTGAGGTACAAATGAGTAAGTGAGGCCTACCTCGTTACTTGCTGTCTCAAGAAGTGAAAACACTAAGATTTTTGTGAGGGTTGATCCAGTGTTCTCTGCCGCCCCTGGGCAGCTCTACGATCTGGATTCCATGAAGTCCAAACCTGCTGACCATTTCCATCAGACAGTTATCACTGGTGACTGGTGTGTGACTCCCCTGATGTCCCTTGAAATCTACAATGTTTATTTTTAATTTTACTGATGTTTAGGCAGAAGTTATTATTGTGGTATTATTCAGGTTCATCACCATTCAGGTTCATCATCTAGCAGGTTCATCACCTTGCCTGGTACGATGGTGTTAATTGGTCAAGTTGATGGCATAGGTGTTCCTCTTGTCTAGGTGTTCAAAGTTGGTAAGAAACATTAAAGAGTCATTGACTGACCTAATCTTCTGATATACCAACTGTAGGAGGTCCCTAGAGTCCAGACCAATGCTGCTGATGTGACCCATGATCAGTCACTCCATACACTTCATGGTCACTGAGGTTTTAAACACTGCCCTGTAGTTATTCAGACATATCACCTTCTAAGTTTTCGGCAGTGGCAGAAGTATAGTCCCCTCCAAGCACAGTGAGACAATGGAGCGACAAGGAGATAATTCAATGAAAGGAGGAACCATCTCCACTGGCTGTCTTTAGAAAACAGAAAGGGATACCATTAGGACTGGTAGCTTTTCAGGCTTTGACCTTGTTGAAAGTCCTCCACAAGTCCTGTTCAGACAGGTTCATCACACATTCTCTGGTTCATTGGTGCCTTTGGTGTTTGGGTCACAACGTGAGCTTCAAACCTTGCAGAATCATTATTCATCTCCTGGGTATTGTGACATCAGAAGCTGTAATCTGACACCTCCAACCTTTGCAGATGGTACCGGCCTGCAGGCCCTTCCTAAACCCCTTGAATCTGCACCACCACATTGTGATCCCAGCTGGTCTTTGTGGTCTATTCTGGCATTGCGGATGGTCCACTCCAGGTCATATCTAATTCTCCTGATCCACTCAAGAGCATCAGACCATTCCCTTAGTTTGCCCTTCATGTGGTCTTTGAAATCAGGATTTGTGGTTTGAAAAAGTCCTTCTCCTTTTTTGAAGGAACATAAGAGATGGATTTAACAAAAGAAGCAGAAAACAAAAACAAAAGACAGCCCTTCTTGGCATCAGAAGAAGGGACCCAGACAGCAACAAACTGGGCTTCGGCTGGTAGGAAAGATTAATACTGTGGTCAGTATTATGCAAATCAATTTACCCGTACCTTATCTTACCCCCCTCCATTTAAACTGCTAACTTTCCCACCAGAGTAACTTACCTCCTCCCTTCATTTAACCAGGCCCCACAGTTTTCGTCCCCCAAGGGCCAATAATCCAGGATGAGCAGGTTCCTCACATACGCACACACACACAGACACACACACACAGACACACACACACACAGCGCCTTTGCTGTCTGTCCGGCAGGCCGCTCGGATGACGTTGCCACGGCAGCATGACTGTCACGGCGACCTGTGGCTTGGGGCCATTCCGCTTCGGATTGGGAGATGACGTTGCCACGGCTATAAATGGATCTGGCCCGTTTATCCTAATCACCTTGCATGGAGGCTAATGGGACGGGGCTGTCATCCATCTGCATCGCGGGCCCCCTGGCACGACGTGAAGACCCATTAAACTCTGCTAACAATGGACTCGTTCCTCCCTCAAAAGCACCAGCGAGGCTTTAACTCCTAAAGAGCGAATTCCCTCCTGCTGCCTTTACAAAAGGCCCACGCACCCGTTACAAGAAATGAAACTTAGAGCCTTCTCAGAAATAACTCACTTTTCCCGTACTCCTATAGCGGCCGCTACCGGAGCTGAATGCGGAGTTACTCTCCAAAGACACAGAGACTTTGTACAGGAGAATCTCAGCCTGAGGTGATTCCTGTCCTTTTGTAGAGAGAGGCTCATCGTTAATATCTGAATTCCTTTTCACGGTCTCTAAGTCTCTGTTTGCATGCCAGCAGGTTAGAGGACACCAGAAGTACTGTCGATTTACATTAGGATATCCGGTCAGTCAGAGGCAGGCCGATCTCCCTTCGCCAACATGTGTTCTTCTTTATGTGCTCAACCCTTGTTAGGTGGAGACATGATCAGCTTGCATGTGTGCCCCTGCGTGCCCCTGCGTCCCCCTGCGTGCCCCTGCGTGCCCCTGTGTGCCCCTGCGTGCCCCTGTGTGCCCCTGTGTGCCCCTGCGTGCCCCTGTGTGCCCCTGTGTGCCCCTGTGTGTGCTGCACTGTGTCACACGCAGCCTCCATCTCCAGATACAACCAAACATTTCCTTTTTTTTTTCCATCCCCAGATACAATGATGCAGCCGGACAGCTTTGTCACCTGTCTGTGTTCCCGCTCTTCTTCGCAGTCGTCTCCCACGAATCGCATGAACACATGGGTCAAGCTCCTATCAGGTTGTAAACACGGCGGCGGAGTCCCAGGGATGAGACAGAATCGGCCTCTATGTCAGCAATCTGACGAGCCGCTGAAAGGCTCAAGGCTGGTACACTCTTTTTATCAGTGCGGCCCGGAGACCGCTGAACCCAAGACAAGTATCAAAGATGGCTGTCATGTGATCATGTGATCGGTCCACAGCAAGCACAAAGATGCTGGCAACTGACCAATCACCAGCTACGTTCACAAACGATAAAAAAAACATCTGACCTTGCCCTGGGACGCATAAGAACAACATGGGTCTTTTTCTGTGCTGTGCCCTGCTAAAGAGGCCAAGGATTAAATCACTTCCTCCTTTAGGAATTCCAGCTGGTGCAAGGAAACATAAGTTTACAATCAGCTCTGGTGGTGGGGGGGGGGGGGGGTGTTGCATAACTGAAAGACAGCAAACTAGGCAATACCTCAGCTTATCCCCTCACGCCTGCTTGGCAAATGCCTAAACATCACAGCCATGAATAATTCATCCCTCCAGACTGGCTGAGCGTCTGTCCGTCGGCAACATTAGACGGGACACCGAAATCAGCCGTAGGGGGAACGTGTCCATCTGCTGTCATCTCCCTCAGCCGGCTCCGTCTCTGATGTAACAGGGGGGTAGAATTTTTAAAAAATAAAAATAGCACACATGACGAGCCGACGCATTAAAGTTTCATCCGGCTCCTTTCTCTTTACGCACATGACTGTATCCGCCGTGCATTATTGATGGCGGGTTCTGCCCCCCCCGGGGAGCGCCGTAAATCATTCATCCTGCCCCGTCATGTGACACGTGTCGCTGCCCTGTGCAGCCTGACCTCACCGTCTGGAGCTCCTCGCCGCCCCCTGCTGTGCGCGGCGGGTTTGCGGATCACTGGCTAACCAGGGCGGTGCGGCAGTGGTGGTGGGGGGCAGATGGTTTGCTGTTACGCGATTCTACCTGAAGCCTGGGCTTAAGCGAGAGCAGCTACAGGGGGGGTGAATGTTGGGAGCACTGCACTGCCCAGCCGGAAAGACACAGCTGAGGGACAGAGGGGCATGTGCTTTCTGGTAAGAGCAACAAAAGCACAACCCACACGTCATGACTGGAGAAAAGGCTTGTGCTCTGCAGCAGTGCTTCTGGATGGAGTGTAACCCCTAACCAAGAAAAGGCTGCTCTGCGAGAGCCTGGATCTGGTGGGGAAGGCAGATCCACATGACACATTAGACCGAGCGAGAAAGAAATGGGTTTCATTGGGGCTTTGGTGACATGAAGAGTTTGGGGAAACAGGATGAGGTCTGGCTGCTCTACAGCTTTAACGCTGGGCAGCAGGTGAACGAAAGGGCAGGTGACCTGACCTCACCCCCCACCCCGTGACATCAGTGTCCTCCTTTTTTTCATGCGCCACTGGATACTTAATTGTAAATCGCCCCAGCAATTATATGAATAAGTAATGGGTGCAATGGCACTCTGTGTAAACCACCCTGAACAGTGGTCTGCTCACACACAGCTAATGTATTATGGAATAACCCGGGCTATCAAGGATCCCTTCTTAAGCAGGTGAGCTGTACAGCCTTCTGGTGTCCCGTCTAAGGGTCTTAGGAAGCCTGTAACAGGCGGGTGCCATGGGGCCACAGAGATTTAAGTGGATAAACAGGCAGAAAACCACAGCCAGTCTGATCCCTGGATGACAGCCCCCCTGCCGACAAAATGCCACCTTGCCATTACAGACAGGCACTTGAAATGCAATGCAATGCAATTTTATTTATATAGCGCATTATCACATTACATTGTCTCAGTGCGCTTTACATTTCTGCCACGTAAGGACCCCCCAGTGAGTAAGCCAAAGGCAACGGTGGCAAGGAAAAACTCCCTAAGAGGAAGAAACCTTGGGAGGAACCAGACCCAAAGGGGGAGCCCATCCTCCAGGGGCCGGCAGATGGGTCAAATGCCCTCTCTAGCTAGAGGCTAGTGGGACGCTAATCACCAGGAAGGCAGCGCCTCCTAATGTCTGCTGTGATAATGCATTAAAACTCACAAGGAGGAGACCTGTGTACCATGGGGACACCACTATCATCTCCGACTGGATGCCAGCTGGTTGGGTCTTGTCTGAATGAAACACGCCCAATCACATTTCCCCCAGTTTCTGGTAGGGTGATGGCTCATTGGGTAGCACTGTGGCCTCACAGTGGTTGTGGGTTCATATCCCACCCTCAGCTCTGTATGTGAGGAGTTTGCAAGTTCTCCTCATAGTTCGGGTGGGTTTCCTCCTGGGATTCAGGTTAGCTACCGGCAATACATAAACGTGTCTGTGTGAACTGGTGTCCCTTATATCACCAATAATGTGCGAAATGTGTAAGCGTGTGCCCTGTGACTGACTGAAATCCCATCCCTGATGGCCTCCAGAAACACCGTGAATCACGCTGTACCGGATAATCACTTACGGAAAATTCATGGACGGATTGGATACTGAAATGCTGGAAAAAGATTCTGAGGAATCTGCAGTCTCCAAAACCAGTCATTAAAAAGAGGCCAGACCATAAGAGGACCGCTGGCACGTCACAGCGGTGTCGATACAAGGCGCTCACCGACGCCAGCCTAACCCGCATGGGTCTTATTCAGCGTCTTGTAACGAGGAGGAAAGCATTCTTTGCCGGCTCATTTAGCGAGTCGTCTATGGCTGCGGCACCGGCATCGCTTTCAGGGTGCGTCGCGTGAGACTGCGCACAGACCACCCATACAGCAAGGCGCCGCTCTGCCCATGAGCTGCGTTTCTTTTTTAATAATGCCATGTAGCTGTATCGATAGCAGAGACATGCATGGACAGACTTCTCCACCATGGAGGGCAAACACTACTGTATGTGAGAGTGTGAGGTGCGGAACGCCAGGCAGGCCTCAAATCCACCCTGAGCATCTCAGGGACGACTCTAAGAACCTTCCGACCTTCAGCGATGGTACCCAACTCTGGAAAGTTCAGTCAAACTAAATTCCAAGCCTGTGACATCGACTCCACGACTACCCGTTCCCTGGATGGCAGATTCAAGTACGGGACGATTCCGAGCACAGAACAGCTTCAACTTTCCTGTACGTTTCTGGAGGACTAATTACACACCACTTCCGTAATTGTGCGGATTATAAAGGCCTGGTGTCAGGCTTCCTGCCTCCACACAGATCTAGTCGTGATGCGATTAAAAGCGATGAAAAGTGACGTTAACAAAAAAAAAAACCCATTATAGCTCAGCACTGCTTTTCCTCTGAGCAGGAAACACGTTCCTTAGAGCAGACGAACAGCGACAGAAGAGAAATCTGCATATATCTGGCCTACATTTAGATATCACTGAGGTTCTGCCAGAGACTCACCGAAAAAGCCTGCTGTTTGTCAGACGGCAGTTTAAGTCACACTCACACTGTGATGTAACCTTGGGCTGGCTTCCGTGACGGTGACCTGCTGTTGTACTTTCAGGCTGAAGTAAGTTTTCCTCGGAAACAAGCGTGTGAGTCACACTAGAGCAGCGGGTTTTCAGTCACACGCGCTAACAAAAAGCTTCCGAAAAGCAGCCGTCAGCCATCTGGGTTCCACTCCGCTGGGCGTTTGTGGCACCGGTAAGCATTTGGAGACTGAAGGTGGGCAGGAATCGATCACGGGTCACAGGGGGGAGTTAACGTCGCCGGGGGCAACAAGAAACACCTCAGCTCTTTTGAAGGTCTTACCTGGGACAGGAGCTTGTTGTTGTCGTCTTCCAGAATCCGCACCTTCGTCTCGAGCTGCCGAATGTAATTCGACGATGAATCTGCGGGAGGGAAACAAACGAATGGGTGATGTCATAAACATTCCTCATTCTTATATCTGCTTGGTTATATAACAAGTATATTTACCCAAAGCTGTATATCAGCCCAATAAATACTCAAGAGTAGAACAGCAGCTCTCCTTAGTCAACCTCCATTATTATTTAAGCACCAGCTCCCAGATCACCGCCCATAAGGATTAACGATCAGCATAAGCAATAGCATCACCTACACATGTGTGATACTCTGTGTAATAGCCGTGGGTCTGGGATCTTCTCATGGTACTGGATGGTGAGACTTCAGGCCCTTTACATGTGAGTCCAGGCTTCCCCATGGAACACAGCCTCGGATCTGTTCCCAGCAGTCCTTCGTGCTTAATCTCCTATAATATACCCTTCATCTCCATTGTTCACTCTACAGCGTGGAAGTTCTGCACTTTGCAAAGCCCTCAGCCCTAATCTTAAAATTGCTCCTTTTCTTTATAGATCAACCACAAATTTGACATTCGACACTTTTACCTGATATTCTCTGTTGTAAAACATTGCATTACTTTTAAGGTGTTTTTGAGCATTCTTTACAGAGAAGGGGTTTGAATTTCAGTCTGCATTGTCCATTTGAGTCCGCATCCTAATTATGTCACCGTATACAGCTGAATGAGTATATTACTTTAACATTCTTGATTATGCTGAAATGTTGTACACCTGTGTCAGATGTCGCCCGGGCATTGTGTGTGGAGGTCTCCCTATGTCCATGTCAGATGGGAGGCTACTCCTAAGCTCTCCATGGTCTGTGATGGTGTGTGTTACAGCGGCCTTCTGCCCTGTGCTTCCTGGGTCTTCTGGCTCCCCGAGACCCTGCAGGGCACACGCAGTCTGGCGGAGGTATTGGTGGATGTATGGAATGGAGAGAAACGCCTCCGTATTTCACACCCGACACCTTTTCAATTAAGCCTATGACATTTTAATGACACAATAATCGGCTAGGACACTGGGAACACCCTTATACAGAACATGACTGGTATGTCAGTGCATGACTAAGGACATGACCTGACGGAGAAAGTCACGGAAGACGTGTGAGCGCCTAACGGCTCGCTGGAAATGTTCTCCGAAGGGCTGTGGGTGAACACGCCCGTCCTGGATTTCTGCACTGGGCTCAGATGCTATTGGCTGCATGCGTGCCATAGATGTGAGACTGACACTGCTGCTTCCCTGCGGATTCACCCGCAGCCGGATGTGACCGGGTGAGCGCTGGGCACTCAAAGACCCCAGAATGTTCCCTCCCTTGTCGGGGGTGGGGGGCGGGGTTCCCCAGGGAGAAAATAATGAAGGGCGCAGAGACGCACGGGACTGAAAAGTGAGACGGTGAGTAAAAGGAAATGATGAGAGATGGAGAGTGGGAACAGTGGAGCAATAGAGAAGAGATGGACGGTGATGCAGAATGATGGCCCCTCCCCCCAAAAGCATGTCTCAGCTGGTAGAACCTCAATGACCAATTGCTCGGTCCACTGGAAACACCAAGTAATAGTGCTTAGGCAATGGGAACATTGTGCTTCACCCTTCAATGGCATATATCAGTTACAGTCATACTACACCCAACATTTTTCAATGCCTCACCACCAGGTGTCACTATTCTACAAACAATGCTAGCAACATTTTATTGACTTTTCTGAAGCCAAGCAAATGTCCTTACTTATCCTTCAAAACAAGTAACAGAAGTGACAGACTATAATACTCCTTATAATACTGACTTTTTAGGAGCACAAATGAAGGCACTGCACTGGGAGTCGGCAATCCTCTTTGGCTTTCTTGTGACGTGCTAATCTCAATACATCTGGCTGCCTGACCAGAAACAGGTTGCTGAGCTGATTAGGAGGAATCCCCGGCTGCCGCCACCAGTGCAGCACCGTCCGGCCGCGCCGCTGCCCCCACACGGCCTTGTCCTGAGAGGCGCTGCTCCCTCTGCCCGTCACAGTCTCAGAATAAGTATCAAAAGTATCCCTGCAACTTAATACCTGAATACAAAGGATTTTTTTGTCCCGATCATAAAAGAAGTATTTCCACAAATTAGAGTCTCGTTTTTGCACCTTAAAAGCACCACTCTTACTTGTTGTTTGATCTATTAAGACAGACCCCTTTTTCCTGCTCCCCAACAAAAACATTGTAACTCTATACTCTGTTTTATCTGCCTCTCTAGCTGGGACACCAACATATGGCTGTAAGCAACGTTAATTCAGAACAGCTACATCTCCACTTCACTCATAGTGAACAGATCCGCGGAACATGAGATGCTGTGCAAGGTTTAGTGCAGGAAAGTAGAGACATTTCCTTTGGTGAAGATCCCGAATGGACAGGGAACTGGCAATAAACTGTTAAAGTGCTGTTCCTTTGTAGTCCGTGGGAATGCAGAGAGGATTAGACAGCGCACCCCCTCCCTGAAAAACAAGTTCAGGAGCGCTCTACAGACAGCCGGCCCCAACAGCACACATGCGAGGCTCACACGGACGCTTAGGCCGGTGATGAGGATAATCGCTCAATCAGTTTAACGCCCCACTCCTGATGAAACCCGGAACGTAAATGCGGCCTGATAATTGAAATGTTGGGCTAGCTTATTTCCCCACAGGGGTGCCTTAAGTTCAGGTGGGGTTAAACAAAAACAATAAAAAGACACTGCCGTCTCAAAGTTACACAGGTCTTAGGCTAACTGCTAACACATTTAGCTAGCCAGTAGCATCTTTAGTGCCAATTCGGATTTGTTTTTCAGCTAAAGGTGCAACGTCTTTCCCGAGTAAACAAGGCTGTGTCAGTCTGTATCTTCATGGCCAGGCGTACGTCAGGGTCTGACCCTCTCGGTTTGTCGCCTCTGATCACATCAGCGCCCCCGCCATGACCCACTTCCGCCCCCCACCCAACCCAGCTGATGCTACCAGCCCCTGGCGGAGTGCTGATGAGGTTTGCTTTGGGAGACGCCATATGGAGGGCTAGGGTCAAGCCTCCTGGGACAGCGTCAGCGTGCCAGACCGGAATGAAAAGGCGAAGGGGCCTCCTTAGATAATCAAATCAAACGACTGATCCCCCATCTTGACGACAGGGAAACACCACCCCCCGCACCCCCGCCCCTCCATCTTAAGAACCAACCAACTCCTTCACCAAAAAATAGCTGCATCTGTTCTCCATCTCTAGAAGTCAAACTTGTCTGAGGAGAAGAGCAGTCTGCCTGCATCTTGCAGGCTTGGGTGCTCCTGAACATACAAATGAGTTCACACTCAGTCTACAACGTAGGGAAAATCTGAAGACAAAGAAGAACACGCCTTCCGTTTTGAGGACTATTTAAAAAAATATAATATAATAGCTCAGCAGAGCTGAAACGCTCTTCCTCTTTTTAAAGCCTTATCTGCCCTCTTTCACTCAAGAGTCAATTTCGATGAGGAGGAGGTGCAGGGGAGGAGGTAGAAAAAACATGGGAGTTACAGGCCGTTGCATTCCTTTCTGGTGCGCTTGCAGTTTTTCAGCATGTGATCTGGCCCCTTCGTGCAGCAAAAATGAAATCCTGTTGGCCTCAAACTGAGTGACAGCCCATGATTGAAAGCAGAGCTTCTCTTTTCCTTTTAATCACCAGCAGAAAAAGGAGAAAAGATGGGGACCACACACCAGAAAGGAGCCGAAAATGAAATGCAGACCCAGGAGATCTCGAGGAGCAGAGGGCAATGGCGGGCACCTGGAACGTTCCCGGACGCGTGGCGTTCGTGCCTGACACGGGCACATCTCGCAGCAAACTTTCGGGCACGTTCCGTCTGTGCCAATACGACCAAACCCCGGCATTAGAGAGCAGATTAGCTAATACGGCAATTAGGAGGACTCTCGACGGGGTAGGTGCTGGCACGTCGGCAGGCAGGCAAATAAAAACAGGCAGATGTTGGTGAGAGGCATCGCTGCCGACGTCCTCCAGGTCACGCCGGGACTCGGACAAACTCCCTGGGCCCGCCGGGCAGCAGTGGCATGCCTGCTCTCGCACACCAAACCCTCGGCCGGCTTAAGAGGGATCTGCTCACGTGTCCCGGCAGCTTTGTCTTACTTGCCCGACAACCGGGGAAGCGGCTGAGGTCGTGTCGAGGCAGAGCCGGCGGTGTGAATGGCTTGTGAGTGCCGGTGAGCCATCATTATGGTTGCTCTCTCAGCACACAACACGGCCTGCTCTGCGCTGTTTGAACCCTTTCCATTGGTTTACTGATACAAACGCAATGCACAGCAACATAGAGCCCAATTTAGCATCAATAAGTCCAGCCTTCGAGGAATAACTGAGGCTTGGGTATGGTTCTATAGGCCACCAAGGCAATGTAGCATTCTGTCTAATTACATATATAGTAAACTGTGCATTTAATGTGATGTTCCCACGCTGAGATCTTTCTGCTAACTGGGACGGGTTTCAGGTTTGCCACTGGCCAGATAAGTAGCCCAGTGGTTAGCATGGTTGCCTCAAACCTCTAGGACCAGGGTCCAAGTCACCGTCCATGTGCTACTGCGGGGTTCCCTGTTCCTTCTAGCGTTGATGTGAATGGTGTGTATGTGTGCCCTGCGATTGGTTGGCACCCCAACCCTGTTATTCCCTGTCTTGTGCCTGTAGCCTCTGGAATAGGGTCCCGTAACCCTGAACAGGACAAGCGGGTATATAAAGGACGGACAGATGCACGGACCCCAGTGTTTCCCAATCCGGGCCCCAGGGATCCGAAGACGGTCCACGTTTTTTTTGCTCCTTTTGGTAGCTGGGATTGAGCCAAAATGTGGTCTGTCTGGCAGAGAACTGGGAGGGAAAAAAACGTGGACCGTTGTGGGTCCCTGAGGGTTGGGAAATGGTGCCGTAATCCAATATAAAGCACTTGAAGGGGTTTATAGGAAAGAGTCAGGAGGCTGTTCACGTTACGTACTTTAAAACCAGCTCTGTCTGTTAGTCTGAAGTAAAAGGTAAGTAAAGTTAAGGTCACCCGCTCTGTTTCCAGTCACACATTCTATCAATCATTAGCCCACTGGTACAACCAGCCATGACCTCGCCCCCTGCTGTGCATAGCAACAGACACACGCAACGCCGAACTGTAGCTGCTTCAGTTTTTACATGTTAATTTGTAATCCAAACCAACAGTTATTCTCTGACTTCAGAAATTGAAAGCATTCTCCACAAATGTCTGGAGAAATTTTTACATGCTACAACCCAGCTTCAGCCCCCCAAAAACCATATAACGGAAATCTCTGACCCTGCTTTCCGTGTCACAGAGCCCATGTATGACACTCTGCATGCCAGCAAAGTCCATGTCACCATCGACGCAGACCTGACCAGAAAGGTCATCTGTGACCTCCACCTCTCGGTAACATGTGAGTACTGCTGATTGGATATCTGTCCTCATTCATGTTACACCTTCCTAGGTATCACATTAATACCCTTACTAGCTAACAGTGGACCTTGGGACAGGATACACAAGAGAAACCCTCAGATCCTTTCAAAGACCATTCTTCAACACATGACGCGTAGGCTTCCGGGATGTGACATCACGCCAGGTTCCCAGCTTGAACTTTGTGTCAAGGATGTTCTTGGTTTAGCGAAGTCTGATGCTGGAGCGAGTCGAGGCCCCTGGCCCCACCACAATGAAAATAGACGACTTCCTCCCCCCCACAAAGAGGCCGCCCGGCCCGGAGTGAAGCAGGGGACAGAGGTAAAACATGTTCATCATCAATCTCTGTTTCATTTGGCCAGAGTTATGCGTCGTGGGGGGTATCATCGGCTCTTAAGCCCCCCCCAGCCTATAACATGACCTATGTTTCTCGTTCCAAACCTCAGCTTGGCACTCCTGGATGCTAAATCCCACCTCATTGTATCTGTGATGACTAAGAACCAAAAAATGCTGAAGTCACCGGGTTTAAACCACGCTCCTTGTGTTCCTCTCTACAGCATTTAGCAGAAAACCAGAACGTCGCCAACTGAGATGCCTTTCCCATCGACATATATAGCCTGGCTCTGTTTATGTGACCACAACACCTGATAAACAACTCAGCCTGTTTCTGTATACAAGACTGCAAATGTTGGTCATATACTATACAATGTATGTATCCAGTTTACTCAATAATACTGCATCCTCAGCACTACACTGTTCAAAATATCAAGCGGCCGTCAAGAACCCTTAATGCAACAGCAGCAATCGCTGTGCGGTATTAGTGCAGGAACGGGGAGATGAGAGGTGCCGCGGTCCTGCTCACAGGCTGACCCCTTTGTGTCAGATTCTTCAGGAAAGCGATGGGGCTTCACCTGGCCTGTCCGACAGCGAGGGCGGGTACAAGGTCCTCATCTCTTGCGTGAGAGCTCCGCAGGCGGGGAGAGGGTCAAAAACTCCACAAAATGCCTTCTTTGTGAAATATAAAATGGTGTCCAGATTAAGTTCTACTGTTAAAAGGAAGGAGGGCAAGCTGAAAAAACAATGGGGAGATTAGTATTTAAAAAGGGCTGTGTTCGGACCCCCCCCACTGCGAAGAACAAAGACAATGAAGGAAATCCCGGATTTAAGAAGCAGACTCATCCACAGCACGCAGCAAAAGCGAGAAAGCCACGAATGACAGAGACCAGAAACAGCTGGCTTATTCACACCACGCATCGCTAAGGCACGACTTCAGCCACGCGAGGGCACCTGCCATGCTAATCTCCATCACTCCCTCAGACCGAATTTCCTCTTGGAAAGTCATCAAATGGAAGGATCCAGAGAAGGAGAATGGGGTCTAAATATGGAGCAGGACATCTGACGATCTTCTGTGATCTAAGTCATAACTTCACGATAACAGGGAGGTTTAGCTTATAGAAGATAATTATTATCCTATTAGGGAAGCGGGAACAGCAGACGTTGATTAAGGTAGTATGTAGGTACTCTTTTGTATGGTTTTCAAATGAAGGATGTAGGTCTCATAAGCTCTGATCAGAGATGAACAGCTGCAGCACGTTAATATAATTGACCCTGCTGTGCATCCCTGTCCTGGGCTCTCAGGTTCCAGGCCGTGAACATGAAATGTTAAGTTCCACCACCCAGGACACCTTTAACTGCTGAATTAGCAGCCAACTGCTGTCTAAACAGGTACAGCACAAGGGAGTGGGCGGTTAGGAGTGTCGCATACTTCCAAAGCACAGTGTGCTCCCCGCACTGAGGCTCTTCTACCCAGCGCCTGCCTCGTTCTCGCGACCGTGCCCACGGAGCTGAATCCCCCATGAACCAAAAACACGGCTTCCCATGGAAGACACACGCTGTCCGCGAAGCGGTGTGCGTGTGTGTCATCTATACCAGCGCATTTGGGACTTCTGTTTTGCTTGGCAATAGATCCCATCTGTCCCTCCCCCAAGTTTCCCCTTTTTAAGTAAGTTTATTTGAGTTTAACCCTGACCTGAGTTTCCTGATGCATGATCAGTGGGTTATCAACCCAAAGAGATAAAAGCTGAATCCAGAAGGCAAACAACACACATGGTGAGCTGGTCAGTTTCCCCTGGGTTTCATTCTATGGGTGAACAGCGCAAACATCTAGAACGTTCTGGGCTAAGCTGAAACTACTGGGCAGCACCCAAAGGTAAATTATGGGAAAGGCTTTATTGTAAATGAAAATGATAATACAAGCAAACTAGAATTGCTGCTGTGTTGCGGTTTACCCCTAAAATCACACATATTAAGCGCCAATGGGGTGACATCCGATTTACGAGTATTTACCACACGGCAAAATTTACAGGGCTAATTTAACACCAGCTGTTTATATGAGCCCTACAGGATCCGGGCAAGCACGGAGAGGTAATGAGGTAATGCTCGTAGCTTTGCCATTTCCTGATTATCTGTTGTCACAGGAATGGGGGGGCGGGGGGGATTTTCAGTGCAGCAATGATGCCAGTTTGTGGTTAACCTGCTGGAACAGTAAAACTTTCTCAGGCGTATTTTACTGTAAGGGGTGGCAGCAGTGCCTCAGACTTTATGGAAAAATTTATAATTCTATGTGAAGAAAAGACATAGACTCTATACATTATAGATTTAGGCCATTAATAGGTAGGCTTAAAGGTACCAGCAGTGTGAGAATCATAGAGCACCCCTGAATCACCGAATGAATTTCTTTTTGTTATTTTTAGGGTTGAAAATGCAGTAGGTTTCCACACGTGCTTGTTATTCCTTTTAAACTGATTCAATGACTTACTTGCGTGTGATCTGGCCTCTGTCTCTAACCAGACCTCAGGCAGAGGAAAACATTCCCGTGGAGAGGAGGAGATAAGCACTTAAGTAATTAACAGCGTGAGTCGACACAAGCACGTTGTGCCTTGGGGGCCCGACGCGGGACCCTGCTACTGCAAAACAGCCCGTCGGGTGAGATTCAGCCCCACTGCATCAGGACAGTTGGCCTAAACTCCATGATGAGCTGCATTATATCTCTTCTTTTTAATTTCTTAATATGGAAAATGCCGGCTATAATCGTCTTACTGCGGAAAGCTCTGGATTATCTGAGTGGGGCATATGCGTCTTCCTTGTCCAAGGTTCCCTCCATTTTGCTCTCGCTGTTACCCCCCCTCCGCCGCACTGTTTTCCCAGGTTGGACCTTCCCGCTGGTTAAACAAGCCTGTCCACAGCATTGGCTCATGTCTGCTTATCATTTGTAACATAGAGGCACAGCAGACAATGCTCAGGTTCTCCTGCGTCGTGGTGCTGGGCAGGACGCTCCGTATTTGTACTGTGTTATCCTCCCCTTTCAGTTAACCATCATTCTTTGGTGTTGCAATGCCCCCCCCAGCTCTGAGCTCCATACCCTGCAAGGTTTCCAGTTACCATTCAGTTAGCAGTTATTTATGCCTAGACCAGCAAGGACTGTTATCTTCCATTCAAATAAATGATACGTTTAAGCAATTAGGTGATGACAGAGGACAAAAATGTCAGCACATGCACAAACGGCACACTGACTCACATAAACATCGAGGCACGCTTAATCCGCACACACTACTGCTCACCCGAGGGTGCACACCACGCTGGTATGCTTGTGCCTCGTAAGCAATTTTAGCTGATCACCACATTTGAGCATCAAGCTGTATGTCTCATTTTTATCAAGATATTTGGTGTGAATCGAGTATTTAAAGGTACAGAATTAATAACATCTTCAGCAACTTAACCATAAACTGCTATGCAATGACACCAAAAGCACACCCTTTGCCTGAAATTGTACCCTACAATTATATTTCTGCTTGGGATTCAGAAAGAAACACACAGACAAGCAATACCAGTGAATAGCAGATCCCTGCCTCTTGCTTTATGAAAAATGTTTTAGCGAGCAGTTTAAAAACGACAAAATAACACCAACCTCTTGGATGTATGCGAACATTAACCACATAAGAACATTGACAATCTGCCCAAGCACATTTTCTTTTTGCTGTATTGTGATTTGACAGAAAGGATTACTCAACACCGTGGGCACCCTCCCTGTCCCGGCACGCAAAGGCGGCACACCCCACATTGAATACTGACACAGTTCTCGGTGTCCTACACCCAACCTCATCCACGGTATGGTGGGAAGCCCCTCCACACACAAACACACGTGTTCTACACGCATGTACCCAGCCCTATGCGGCATCTGCTCCCAAGAAACCATGACTAACAAGTCGCCGGTCATCCCCGTCCAAATATTCAGTGTTTCTGCTGGGACGACGGTCCACAAGACAGCTCCTTAGCCACAGACCTCCATGTGCCCCGTGGATATGCAGACGCCAAAAAGGGGGGATTAGCTGCAGAAGGGGGGGCTGGGGGTCCGCCTCTCACCACAATGTGTCACGTGACCTGCCAGACAGTCGCTTAGCACGTACCCGTTTCCAGGGTGTTTCGCGCGGATTAAAGATGGCTGACTTTTTTTTTACTTAAGCAATTCAGCCTGAAGTGCGATTCAAGCATCTCTCCTGAGACTTGGTACTTGTCCATCTCCCTAGCTGCTGCCCGTGTGAACTGCCTTTTAAAGATATAGTCAAGTGAAGCATGGGATCAAAAGTCTTTCTTCCTCATCAGCAAGACAGCTGTAACTCGTCTGTCATACCGCAGTGTCTGTAAGGGCCGGGAGACCTGGAAGGCAGAGGGTGCGTGCTGTGACAAGTTCCCTTGGCTTCATTACTGTAACCCTTTAAATCAGGTGACATGCCCCAGGGGGGGATATTGAGTTCATAATACCGTGTCTGAACAATGCACCAAAAAATCCGGATCCAAGAGGTACCCAACCAATTAGATGGTTCAGCCACGCAAACGTCATCTGTAAGCCTCTATCCATGCAAAAGAGACAACGGACGAAAAAAAGGCTGCGACCAACATCAAATAATCCCCCCTCGCTCAGACCCCCACCCCGTCGAGGAACAACAATCGTAAAATCTTCTGTCCTGGCAAGTTTTCTGGTGGCTGCGGAGAATCGGGCTGACACGTATCTGCCAATCCGCCGTTCAGTGGTCTACAGCAGCAGCGAAAACAAAAGGGGCTAATGGTAGCTTCTGACGTCACCCCGTCAACGCGATTTCCACCATCCACTCCAGACATTCGTTTTTTTTCCCTTTTCCTTCCTGGATCCCCGGTGACTGCGGAAAAAGGAAGCGCGATATCCAATCCGAGGTTCCCATTCCTATTCCAATTCTATGTTGTACAAGCCAAGCCCCTCCCAAAACAGTAACCCCCCCCCACATCTGCAAAGATCCTCACTTGCAAAAGTTTCCTTGCCTCATTTTTTTCTAATTGGTCCAGTGGTTAATAAACATCTTATGATACATGCAGCACCATCAGATCGACTGTAATAAAAGGAATTTGGGCCATAAATCTTTCTATCGTTGGTCACCGAGAACTGAAGACATGTTTCGACAGTGTGTATTTCAAGCGTGGTTCAGCTAGCTTTGAAGTTAAATCGACGAATATAGAATCTGACAGCCGCACCGAACGTGACGTTGCAGAGAGAGAGCTCACCATTGTCGCAATAGGAGGGTATCCTAGCAACAAGCCACTTGGTTTGACTGTAGTGCCTGCTTATGCTATAATTCCCTCTTACATTCAATCACGGCGTCCCCAAGGGTCACCCTGTCACTTAAAGTGGTCAAAGTACATGCAACGGCAAATCGGGAATCTGTTCTAAGTTATTAACAACATCACAAACTAATCGTCTTACACGCTTTTTGGCAGAATCAAAATTATCAACAATTTTCAGTTTCCCGCCATTTTCCTGTGAAACTGATCAAAAATTCCACCCAAAAATACTGCATGTTATCCTCTGTCTCTTCTTTGATTTGTCTGCCTTTTCTCTATAAACCACGAGAAGCTAGACAGCATCGAGAATAGCTAAACTACAGTACATTTATATCTGCTACCTTTCTGTTTAGACTTCAGTACAGCTAATACTTATCATGCTACACCTTCTCTGGGTATTAAACTCCCACAACAATATAACGAGAAGTCCTCAACAATAACTTTACTATACTCATTTGTTAGACAGATTTAATTCATTAATTTGTTCATTTTAATCTTGCCTCGCTGGTGCTGTTATCTAATGCAACTTAAATAGCTTGAACCTTATCCATATATAAATAGTTTTTTTTACAGAGGTTATTTCAAGAATACTGTTAACGAGGATGAGGAAAGTCACAACAGTCCCTGATTATTAAACTACCAGCTGAGTGCAAGATCACTACAGCCAAGCAATGGAAGGGGAGCCCCACCAGACTTGCCCTGATTTATTCAGCATTGGCCCAAGAGCTTCCAAGGGTGGAACTAGGTTAACCACGGACTTCAGTGTTAGCAAGATAAAGGGGCTTCCCGATTTGTGTAAGCTTTGGCTCGAGGAAGTACAGAACCAGGCGCAACAAGATATTCCCATGAAGGCCGAAAATGGGTCCGGTTCTCTTGACACAACTGCGAAGAAAAAGACGGCAGCGAAGCTGCACCAAAGTAGCAGGAATTCCGAGAGAACCGAGAACGTGTCTCAGTACCAGGCCAAATCTCCTTAAAGACAAATAATAATGCGTCCGGACAGGATCAATTGCTCTTAGTCATGCAGGTTACACACATTATCATTTACACCAGGATATAGTCAATACCGTAACTGTTATGACCTGCGCGTCCAGTCCTCGTGTGTGCCACGCCCTCCTCGTTAACCCCGTGTCAATTCCCATCGTATCAGCTGTCTTGCGTTTATTCTGAGGTCACGTCCTGTATTTAGTCCGCATTCAAGTCTGTTTCCCCAGGTCTGTCATTGATGTTTGTTGCCGTGTGCTCCTGGTTTGTGCTGTCCGCCTTAAATAAACCCCGTTTACCCGCATTTACGGCTCTCTCGCTTGCTTCCCCGCTCGCCCGCATGCTGTTCACAACAGTAACTTTACATTGCATGCTACTTTATCAAAATACATGCCTTTATATTTTACTGAAGTAACTGCAGTTAAATATGAGAAGATTCTGAAATTGCTGACTAATTACTCACAAGTACAGTTGTTCAGCTCATACAGTGTCAGGTATTGCATCAAAGCTGGTTTTAAACATCATACATCTGGTACTTCATTATGATGTCATCAAACCAGTTGTTTAAATAATCACTGCAATCCTGCGCCCCTTCTCAGGGATGCTGCTCTGAGCTCGCCGCCCATGATGGCGTGATCTCTTTCCCGGTGGTTCCTGACAGCGAGCCGCTGCTTTCAGAGAAGCACAGGCGCTAAATGCCTTTCAAATAGCTCCGAACGACCCACGCCCAGTTCGCCTTACTGACTTTCTCGCTGGAATTCGGCGCAACAGACACTGAGTGGGTCTCACAAGAGTGCAAGAAGGGGTTTCTTCACCGAAAGTGGTAGCGCGGCAGTTTTGTGGAAATGCCACTCCAGATCCCAACGGCCTTGGCAGCAGGTCAGGGACTCGTGAAGAAGATTTGGAAGGGTCTAGAAAAGTCTGCTGATAGATGTACAGAGCCGGAGAAAATACAGTGAAATCGTGTGGAATCCCATTTTCTCTGAGAGGATCATTGAGGGCCATCTGACCTGTGACTCCTCACCTAAACGTGCCAGTATGGGGGAATAATGACCCCGTAGGCTAGAATTCCATGGTCCAGAGCCTACTGTACATATTCCTGTTTGCTACTGGATAATCTCTTTATAATTTTTATGGAACCCAAACCAAGTGTTGGATGAAATGAATCACAACGTCACTGTACCGACAAGCCTTTTGAACTGCAGTGGCCAAACACTACATTGTCTGTTTATCCCGTAAAAATGCGAAAATCGCTTTGTAATGAATCACAGTTTGTCTCGAGGGTTTCAGAAGCTGACATCCCGTAAGGCCACCTTTCACGCGGCGAGCGTGTTCGCATCCCCGGCGATCACAGTGCTTCACTGTTCACATCCCCGGCGATCACAGTGCTTCACTGTTCACATCCCCGGCGATCACAGTGCTTCACGGGCTGCCGAGACGCCGGCATCGGGGGATGCGGAGCTCTGCCGAGGGGAAGCAGTGAGCTTGTTTATTTTACCTCTTTTGTGCTTTGCAGACGCTACAACAGTCACAACACCAGACACGACGCGCGACTAGTGCCCCACAAAGTGCTACAAAACAACCGCCTCATTTGGCTACTCAGTGGAGTCTTTCATTAACCCATGAGGGGCTTCCTGTGGCTGCCTTGGCTGCCAGCCCAGCTTACATGGCGTGATTGATAATAATTCTATCATAATAATGCATTTTTTATTTATACACCCACCTTACTAAAGGATTCTTTATGAAATCATAACAAACGTAAATCAAATCAACTTATGACAGTATATAGTTATATAAAGCAGCAAAAATACAGGGAAGATTATAACTACAAAGGGTAAACAACATCAAACATAAAGGAACATGAGGGATTTCACTCCGACTTGAGCATCTCAGAGGGGAACCTTCTGCCAACAGCTTCCACAACATTCTGATGGCAGCATCCACTTGTACCGTCATACAGTCCTGTAACACAGGGCCATAAGCGTAAAGAATTATGCGGCTCTAAAGATTAAATGGTTTGTAAAACATTAACAGGGACAGATAAAAGTGTATCGTAAACTGGGGAGTGATATACGGCGACCTGAAACCTCCTCCATGCTGAAATTACTTGGTTCCTCTGAGGACTCCAAGAAGGAACCGTCCCATGGAATGTCACAGCACGTGGGAATGCAGCCCAGCACCCGAGAACCCGGACGGGTGACATCACGGTCCCATTCACGCCTGGCGAGGGGCTAGGAAGGGGGAGGGGCCCTTTGGGGGTCTCACGGTGCTTTGTTTGGAGAACAATGCAGGGGGACAGATGGCTGAGGGTTTCCTGGGATGTGTGCTGGGGCCCAACCGGCCGCCATTCCCAGCCCTGTGGCACTGGGAGCCGGTGTCCCTTGTGTGAAGGGTCCGGAATCTCAGACTGTTGAGCAGAGAATAATCTGGCAGAACAGAACCACTGACAGCTACGGCATTTACATTTTGCTTTCCGCACAGAGAACGCAATCTGGCACAAACTCTTAGCTTCATGAAACGTTTGCATTTTTCTCTCCACACTGCATTGCTAGGCAGTAATGGCATCCTGGAAGACTGGGCTTTTTCTTCATGGCTATTGAAGATACTGGCTTCCAAAAGTGCCCCCCATGCGATGAAGACGAACCTTTTATTAATTTTGGGTCTTTGTGATTTTTAGGCTGATATCACGTTTCACCCAGGAAATATTAATAAAATGTGTTGCCAAAAGGTGACAGATTCAAAAACCGTTTCCTTGAGCTTCATAAACATGGATTTTTGGCACAAGATATATAACTTCTATGTTATATACATAAATGTGTGTATTTGCATTACTATACATAAACTGCTGTGCAGATGATTAATGCAAAATGTGCATATTTTATATGATATAGACCGTCTCAGTGGGGCAATGAGCTTTTAATTGTCTAAGTGTCAGATCCTGGAATTCCAAGGATCTCAACAAAAACTATTCCGCTGAAAGGAAATTTGAGTGTCTTTAAGAAGCAACATGTGGATAACAAACAGGCCGACTCCCAGGGGCCCCACTGGGGCCCATTTTCACAGAGTCAAATCCAATGTGCAGTTGGCAGGGTCGCACACACAGCGCTGCCAAGGGCCAGCTTCTCAAAGGCCTCAGGCAGCCTTGGAGGGTCCACTCAGCTCCCCCAATACTGGAACGTTCTGTCGGGGGTGGGGGGGGTCAAGTGCGGCTCAAAGGGACACCACTGGGAGCGTCGGCCCAGCCGGCCTCATCACTCACGGGGGGCCACATGCCGGAATGTTCTGGCTGAGATGGGGGATGTGCGTACTTAACCTCCCTCAGTAAACATATTAATGGATATAAACTTTATTGGCTACCATTTAATTGAATTAATGCAGCATGTCATGGAGAAAATCAGCCCTAGCTTTCACGTTCCATACTCCATCTTGCCTCCATCTTGTCTCTATCTTCCCTACCTGTCCACTCCTCCTTGGTGGTTATACAGGGCCTGGGAGAGATACGTCCTTCCATCAAGTTTATCTGCACCCCTCCAGTTCAGGTCAACAACATGGTACCTCAAGGTGGGTGGAGGCAGTCAATTGGGGGGGGGGGGGGGGGGCAATCCTGACCCCGGCAGCAGGCAATAATCAGTTGCTGCTCCAGCCAATAATCAGTTGCTGCTCAATCTCAGCAAAGTTGCTGAGCTGAACCTCTGGACCTTGACGATGTGTGCGAGAAACCCCTTTGTTTCCTGAAGCTCCAGTTCCCCACTTCGTAGGCTCGAGCGTGAGAACTTGCTCAGCGGCGACTGCTCCCCGCCGGTGTCTCCCCCGCGGGGCCGTCAGCGTGGCACTCGACTCCATCGTCCCGCAGTGGTGGGTCGTCTCCCTCACGCTCGCTGCTCCTCGCCGCGATAAATAGGGCTTCTTACAGCAGTATTCCTTCTACTGTCTGCGGGGAATGCGCCGGGTCCCAGCAGCGCTCGCGGCTGACACCATCCCCGTGCCTAAATATAGCCCGGTGTACCCCGATCAGAGAGCAAGCCCCCTGAAGCGCGCCTCGCTAATGCCTGACAGGAGGGCAGCCTTTGTCCTGAACTCACAGCGCTTAAAGAGTCCATCCCATTTAAACACAAAACGCGGGTCAGCAGGAGGTTGAGGTAAGGGGCACGGAGCCCCTCACAACATGGGTTTCAGCGTCTAATTGCTACTACACCTCTGAGAAATCCATCTAACCTCAATTTCTTTGGTAAACGTTAATTTGAATATGCAGGCATTGCGTTACATTCATATAAACAGCATTCATTTTAACATATTTCATTCCAGCATGAAATAAAGGTTGGAAAGAATTCTAATTTGAATTTATTCTTCTGGAGTGGAACCATAAATAAGTTCATTCAGTTCTTTTATTTATAGCTGTCTATTTATATGCACGAGATTCTCAGTTGTGGAGACATCAGCTCCACCTCTCAGCTCCACCTCTCAACTCCACTAGAGCGAGACAAACATTTGTGAGACTCCTTGGCCTCCCCTCCCAGGTTTGAGCCCAAACGTGGGGCGGGGACACGTGACACGCATGTCTCCATGGCAATGTGACCTCAGCATCATTCAACGTCTCAAAGTCTTGCTCCCACAACATCTGGAATATGAGCCCATGGGGACCTGGGTGGGCCCATAACACGGTGAAGGTTTGTTTCCTCTGGAAAAAGCTTCTCCATTCATAACCGCAAAGACCACTCTACACCACTATATTACCACAACAAAGACCTCCCTTTGACAGGTAGAGATACAATTACACCACAACTTCCATGAAGTGACTTTAAACTTTCAAGTGACAGGAAAGTAAGGTATCAGTCCCATAACCAACAACTACTCACTGTTGGACAGCTTCCTTTACAGGCCATAAGAGTAACTGACATCTTTCAGCAGCACTGTCATAGGACAATGTCAAAATAATTCTGAGAAATATTTATAATATCGGATGCTTGTGTTCTAAGCGAAAGGGGACACAGAGCTCCTCCTGGCGTCCCACCACTTAATAAAATAAATAAAACAAACATAAATTCTTGATGAGCAAATCTCTCTGGAACGCAGATAAAACCACATTTGTCTGAATGCTTTTTTCTGCATGTCCTTGATGCTCTGCAGTGTGTCCTGACGGGAGTCAGACTGGTTTAATATAGCAGGAATTGAACTGAGACTGTCCTATGTTTGTTTTTTTTACCTCTCTGTCCTTATAAAAGTCAAGTGTAAGAACCATTTGGAACAGTTCTGAATATTTGTAATTGTTTGGTAGAGCCTACAGATTTACAGGGGTGGGTGGTCAAACTGGAGGGGGCTTCCGTGGCTTAGGGTAAATTTTGCTGACTGGGGGAGTAATTATTGGTTATCGAAAAGGCTCATTTATAACCTGAAAGCGGTGCTCAGGAACCAACCCCCCCAAATGCGTGCCTGTTCTTTGACTGCATCATAAACCTGCAAAAAGGGCGCCCCTAACATGTGGCATAAACAGAGCTTATATACAGCATGACTGCATGGCGGACCATGGCGGGGGGTGACCTGCTGTCACACGGCAGAGTGACGTCGGTGCTGTCATAGGGACACGCCAGTGGAAGCTGGTGGAGACATGTGGGTATGTGCTGCCCAATCAAAGGAAGCTGGTGGAGACATGTGGGCATGTGCTGTCCAATCAAAGGAAGCTGGTGGAGACATGTGGGCATGTGCTGTCCAATCAAAGGAAGCTGGTGGAGACATGTGGGCATGTGCTGCCCAATCAAAGGAAGCTGGTGGAGACATGTGGGCATGTGCTGTCCAATCAAAGGAAGCTGGTGGAGACATGTGGGCATGTGCTGTCCAATCAAAGGAAGCTGGTGGAGACATGTGGGCATGTGCTGCCCAATCAAAGGAAGCTGGTGGAGACATGTGGGCATGTGCTGCCCAATCAAAGGAAGCTGGTGGAGACATGTGGGCATGTGCTGTCCAATCAAAGGAAGCTGGTGGAGACATGTGGGCATGTGCTGCCCAATCAAAGGAAGCTGGTGGAGACATGTGGGCATGTGCTGCCCAATCAAAGGAAGCTGGTGGAGACATGTGGGCATGTGCTGTCCAATCAAAGGAAGCTGGTGGAGACATGTGGGCATGTGCTACCCAATCAAACGAAGCTGGTGGAGACATGTGGGCATGTGCTACCCAATCAAACGAAGCTGGTGGAGACATGTGGGCATGTGCTGCCCAATCAAAGGAAGCTGGTGGAGACATGTGGGCATGTGCTGCCCAATCAAAGGAAGCTAGTGGAGACATGTGGGCATGTGCTGCCCAATCAAAGGAAGCTGGTGGAGACATGTGGGCATGTGCTACCCAATCAAACGAAGCTGGTGGAGACATGTGGGCATGTGCTGCCCAATCAAAGGAAGCTGGTGGAGACATGTGGCCATGTGCTGACAATCAAAGGCACAATGGGAAGAGGCAGGAAAGGCGTGGAGCAGGGCACCCGCATCACCCTCCGCACGGCACGACCAGGCGAGCCGGTTCTGCCCTGTCTCATGGAAATGACATCATAGGCGATGCCCTTGCTCCGATACTCAATAGAACAAAACAAAATACTTTCACCGAGAAATGTGACCTGGATATCGCTAAACTGAAGGCAAAAGAAAACATCTCACGCCTTTCCCTCTCTGGCTCAGTCAAACTATGGACCATGGAAGGAACTCCCCATCTACGATATGCCTGACCCCAGATGGTTCTCCAAAAACCGATGCTATCCTAGTGTTCTGACAGGAGCCCTTCACAAAAACCCGAGGAACTCAAGGGAACAATTACCTTCTGTATTTGACTGACAGGCAATCGCTGCAATACCTCCAGCCCTGTGGTGTCAGACAGTGGTACCAGTAACTTGATTCTAACAGCAGTGTCAAGCCCAGTGCGCTGATTTGTGACTCCATTACAGAGAAGTTGGTGAGAAGCTTAAAACCAAACAGCTTTTTGACCTTTTAAGGAGTCACTGAAGGACGAATACCCTGTGACCACCCCTCCCCCACAGCCTTTACCCACCCCTCCCCCGCTGCCATGTCTGTGGGACAGTTTGAGGTGTGATATGCAAGGTGCGTTTGGTTACATTACTTGCCTCAGCCAGTAGTGCCATACCGGTACCTGCAGACTCGTTCTAAGCAAGAGGGAGAGACATTTGTACGATCAATGAACCAGGTATTTCGAAACCTCACGTCATGTATTCTGCGGAGGCAATTAAAGTGATTAAAACTTCCCAGCCCAACTTGTAATTATGGATTTAAGCAGGTGTTGCCTCCGTTTTACTTCCAAGTTGGCTCCATAGCACCTCAGCGTGCTTTGAATTTTTTGCACTTTGGCTTATGTTCATGAAACCACTGGCGGAGACGTCAGGGGGGAGGGGGGCCTCGCCATGTGAGGCAGCTGGAATTTTCTGCTGAGATTTATCACTGACAGGTTGAATGGAGCCCCTCCCCGTAGTAATGGCATCATTTAGCAGGCGCCTGTTTTAACTCAGGCCTGTATTCCCTTCATCTGACCTTATCTCCTCAGTGTAGGTGCACTGGGAACGATCAGGGATGCGTCCGCATGGAAAACCCCTGACCCCAGCACCCTGTTTGATAGTCCCCACTTTAGCAGTGACTGAGTGCACAGCCACAGCCTGCCTGATCCTCAGTGCTGCTCGTTAAGGTCCCAGCGTGTCCTGCTGCTCTAGCTTCCAGCATTTGACTGAACCACATTTCCCCCCCCCCCCCCACCCCCCACCGCATGTCCTCTGACCCCCGGGGTCAGCCCAGGGCTCACCATTTACTTTATAAGCAGTTATAGAAGATGCATGGATGGATAAATTGGGAAAAAACTAAATATGCTTCAAGTTGGTCTGAATTAAAGTGTTTGCCAACCACTTATAATAATCATCTTGTATATTTAATATAAAAGCCTGCAGTGTTATACTTAAGTGGAAGTTTGTTTTGAACCAGAGCAGATTAATTAATCTCAGATTTATATTCCGCTGTGCAAGTTAAAAGCGCGTTTGTAAGGGCAGGTGTGCAGCCCCATGGGTTAGGACTCATGATTGGAAGGTCATCGGTTCAAACGCTATGGCTGCCAGTGTGATTTCACTGCTGGGTGCTGGAGGAAATTGTGTAACCCCAACTGATCCAGGGACTGGCTGACCTGGCTTTTTCAGATGTATGTTGCTGTGATAAACAAATGTTTGCCTGTAACCAGTGGTGCAATGCACAGCTTGTGCTGTATGTAAGCTCTGGTATAGTGAAAAGCTTGTGCTTTTTCCAAAATGCTACCACAACATGCATCTGAAGTTTATTTGAATTATTGTCATTGCTGCAGCGTGTTTTATAAGTTGTAAATGTAATCACTGCTCCAATGTGTATTAAAAGTTTTTTTGGATTCAAATCACTGCCACTGTATGTTTTATAACTTTGGATTCTAGGCAATCATACGATGAATTACATAAGTTTAGGTTTGTAATTCTATAGCCCCAGTGGCCTAATGGATAAGGCACTGGCCTCCTAAGCCAGGGATTGTGGGTTCAAGTCCCATCTGGGGTGACAAATTTCATAAGCCCTTCAGCAAGGTCTGTAACCACCTGAAGTACTCCAGGGCTCATGATCCTGGGCCTGGACCTCAAATTTCACTCTGCAGGCAGTGGTGGCTTGATGGTTAGTGAAGTGCACTTGTAATTGAAAGATAGCAGGTTCAAATCCCCAACCAGCAACAGACCACTGAGGTACCCTGAGCAAGGTACCACCCCCAAGCACTGCTCCCTGGGTGCCGAATTAGCTGCCCCCTGTTATGTCACAAAAGTCACATATGGGTCAAATGCAGAGGACACATTGCACTGTGTGTTGACAATGATCAGTAGAGTCTAAGCACTGCAGTAGTGTGTATTATAAGTTTATTTGGATTCTATGCACTGTTGCAGTGTGTATTATAAGTTTGTTTGGATTCTACACCCTGTAGCAGTGTGTATTATAAGTCTGATTGGATTCCTACCACTGGAACAGTGTGTCTTAGTAGTTAGCTTGGATTCTAAGCACTGTTGCAGTTTGTATTACAAGGTTGTTTGGATTCTAAACACTGCTATGGTGTTTAGAATGTGTATTACTATCGCTGCAGTAAATATGAGAAGTTTCCTTGGATTTCTACCACTGCTGCAGCAAATATGACAAGTTTGTTTAGATTCTAAGTACTGCTGCAGTAAATACAAGAAGTCTATTTTGACAATAACCAGTGCTGTAATTTTTTTAAAGCTTCTCTTGACTTGATGCAGTGTCATGCTATGCATCATAAACTTTCCCTGAAGACTTGCAGAGTGTATGAGAATTTTTTCCCCGTCCCAATGCAGTGGTGCAGTGCAGGAGGTAGCAGTGAGGGCTTTAAAGCCTATTGCATCTCACAGCAGCAAGTTCTGTGGCGGCAGATGAAAGCCCGTTCAGTCTCAAAGCGGCAGCTACAGCGTTCCAAGGTTAAGCTAGGCCTCGCTCGAAACACCAGCGGTGCAGTTGTGGGGCTAAAGCCTGCCATGTCTTTCTCTGGTACTTATTTAGCTGCTGATCAGAGGGCCAGCTGACACAGTTAAGCTCCAAACACAGCCTGTAGCCAGGATTAATCCTTTGGTCGGCAGAAGCTTCAGGTCTGTTCGATGGGAGGGATACGGCTAATTAGCATACATGTGATGCAGCTAATAGTGTAGATCTATGGGAAGAGGAATAAAAACACAGACACACCCAGACATACATGCAAATAAACATCATTCTGAACAAAGCTTGAACTCATTCACATCACATTTACAGGATTCCTTCAACATTTTTCATGGAACTGCTGAATTAAATAGGTTGCGCAATCTCATCACTCACTGTCTCATTGAAGACTGAAACCTGTGCATGTATTATGCCTGAACAATGAGCAAATCTATAGCTGTTTCAGTCTTGTTTTCAGTTTAAATGAAATAATATCAAAGCAAAGGGCGGTTTAAGTGAGAGGAAAAAAGACATAAGAAACACTTCCCTATGCATAGTTGACCACCCCCACCACCCACACCCAAACCGAGAGCAGTGTTATGATGCACTGTATTTTATTATGTCTCTTTGTTTCACTTATCCCGTTTTATGCTGGGAAAGAAACATGAGTTTCTGCTTTTGTCTGCACACAGGAAGCGATGGGAGTCATGTGAGGCCGCATTCAGCTGCAGAGGGTGAAACGGGAATCCCATTCCTGCAGGGGCCACCACCTTTAAACAGCCAAAAATAGAGCCCTAGCAATATACACAATATCCAGGAAAAAAAAACAGATCTTAATACACATTCCTGTGGCACTATGCAATGCTATTTTAATTCAACAGCCTGGATCGATGTGTGAAATCGGCCAACCGTCCAACCCCCTCCCTTAAGCTCCCCGCCCCTCCCCCGCTGCCATCCCCCCATCCAGGGCTGCTTCCCCCCAAAGTTTGTGGTACCAGCATCACTGCTTCTTCTGATTGGCTATCGGGTGGAAGCAGTCAGCTAAAAAAAACCCAATTACCAAGCCGGCGGGATCCACCAGCTCTAGCCCACCCCCTCCCCCGGGCCCACCCCCGCTACCCCAAACTGACCCCCATGGCCCCTGATAGTTCCCACCATGCCACTTTAATAGCTTTTGTTGCCGTCTCTTTTCTGTTGTTGTTTTTTTAAGGGAGACACAAAAAGCACGGGGGAGGGGGGACGTGGGGAAGAAGATATGGTGTCCATGAATGATGGGACAGTTTGGGGGAGGGTGGGGACGGGCTCTGATAAAAGACAATAGCGGGGGCACCACACAAAGGAGGGCGGCCCTCCTTTGTGTGGTGCCCCCGCTATTGTCTTTTATCAGAGCCCGTCCCCACCCTCCCCCAAACTGTCCCATCACGCGGCGGGGGGTGGGGAGACACACAGAGCGCTAGCGGACCTATCAGAGATAAAACCCTGGACCAGAATGAGAGCTGGGCTTTAATAGCTTCACCACCGCCAGCTCAGCGATAGCGCCTATCTCAGCCGGCCCACAATGCCTAGCTGCAGGGGAGTGGCCTCGGTATCGATAATATGCCCGTTACGCAAGCCACGAACAGGCAGCCAAGTTTCACTCTAAACGTAAGCACTGGGCAAGGCGCTCAGTGTTTATTTTGTCCATTTCCGCACCAGACTTATACTACCGGTGCCCTTTTCACCCACAGCGACTTTACTAGGCTGAAAGCCGGTAGTCTTACTACGTGGCACCGTGTCAGCACTAGGCACGTCACGAAGGAGCACACAATATCACCCTTATCAGGTGGGAGCTGGCCTTTGCGTACATAAATGCAAAAGCACAAAAGGGGATTCAGACAAAGAAAGGAAACAAACACAGCCGTAGAAATACAGACAGTTCGAGCTGTACACTTCACTGGAATGCATCACTCAGAATGGAGACTGGCAGAGCCTGTCCCCTTACCGATCACTGCACATGTCCCACTGCTGCTGAGAGTTCGGAAAGGCAGAACCCACCGGGGTTTGAAAGGGTTTGAAGGAAGCGAGGTACTTTAAAGAAATGGATGACCACACCTGAAGTGTTCAATTAGCCATGGCTTGTTTATTGACGCAATCGTTCTTAAGGAATCCACCTGTTTACCACACACTAGAAGAGAACAACATGTCCACAGCACTGTGTGGGGGGGGGGGGGGGGGGCTCAGCTGGCTGACTTCCACTCAAAGAGCGTCCCCAATTACCATCTCAGCTTCAAGGCGTCCTTTATCTGCTTCCTGAAGGCCACTACTCCCACAGATGGACACAGAAAGGCCAGATTCACACAGGACTTGATAAATGTTTGACTTTCTGTGTGTGGGGGGGAACTCCGGAAGGTACACGGGGGTGAAACACGGGTTGGGGCACCGGGGCGTGATCTGGGCTTTTCGGCAAGCCCTGACGCTCAGAGTGGCACCTTTCCCTCTCGTTTCCAGGGAGCAAAGTTCAGCAGATGAATTAAGTCCAGCATGACTACACAAGGTTTGTTTTCATACCATCTAGTCCTAAGGACACTAAGAACGTGAATTAATGAGCATTTAGCTGAGGCACGGGGATTCCCTTCCACACGCTGACCTGCAGCTCTGCGGGTGCAGATCCTGCATGGGGCTGGCCGCATGGCCGCAAGTCCTGCCATAATTATGCCGCCATCTGTGCCGCAGGGCTGCTAAAGCGCGGACGGGCCGGGCACCGCGGCGCCTCTCCTGAGGTATTTCACACCCTCTGCCCGAAAGCCCGGCCTCTCGGGACTGGGTAAGCACCTGACTTCAGAAGGCAGTACTCCATCGGAGTCGCCCACATGCCGGTTCGTGCCTCCAGGTTTTCCACTTCCCAGCACGTGTGCAAAGTCCCGAAGGCGTGGAAAGACTCATGCGACAGGGACGGCGGAGTTTCCACGGAAACATGCTCGGCGATTCACCAAGCTGGGGGGCCTCATCCCCAGCTGAGGGGGCAATTTAATAAACTAAATAAGTTTTCTGATCGATTCGCTGAGTCCGGAATCGTTTCCGTGCTGCAAAACTTTTCTACTACCTTTTTGGTTCTGTTTCTAAAATGGAATCGAAGCACGTTCTGCATGAGAGCATCACCTGGAGAGAAAGGGGTGGTTTCTCAATCCATACAGGTTAGACAGCAAGCTGATCGCACATTCTGTTACATCAAGCCCATAACACAAACAGTCTGAATGAAAATACCGCCGTGTTAAGCCAGGCTTGAACTCGCCTCTTCGGTGAAGGACAGCCTTTAAGAGGTTAGGCTACAATCACTCTCTCCCCATTAACCAGCAGAGAAACAGGGATTTAAGACTCCAATTCTTGGACTTCTTTCAAGTGCCATCTGTGATAGCCATCAAAAATAAATTATATGAGCACAATACTATTGCCAAACATTTAGATAAAAGTATTAGAGTATTTTAATTATTTAATCTCAGAGTCTGGTAATTCCCTAGCGATGATTTTAATGAAAAACATTTTCTCATTTTCTCCATTCCACTTAAAAAAAACAACAACAATTTGTCAATGAGTCAAACAAGCATTTGAATTTCCAATGGAAATGTAGTTTCTGCGTCTGCATGTTCTCTGCTCATGGTAGATTGCCCCACGATGACAAATAAACCACCGGAAAGAGAAGCGTTCAAAATCAATTTGCGATTTCTCTACTAAAAGCAATTAAGATAAGCCCTTCCTTAGCGCACGTGAAACCAAGGGACCCAGTTCCACACAATCTGATTGCAGCTTATAACATTCTTTAAAATGCTTCTGCCTAGTTACTTTTTAACCAGTTTATGTATCAATTTATATCACCCAATATTTTATTTAAGCAATGACATATTTATCAAGGAACAAATATTCCACAAATGAAATGGAAAATTCATCGCAACAGAATTGTTTCTACAGCTTGCCGCTTTGAAAGTACAGGTTTTGGCTCATCAGATATATTTTTTAAAATTGCCGCTTAGTAATTGCACTGCTCACGTTTAAACATTCCCGTGGGAATTATCGCACCCCCTTCTGCTGAAGGCTTCAGCCATTCTAACAAAGCCACAAACTTACAAACTATTCAAGGTTACATCGATCTTAAAGATCAGCATTTCCGGAATGCTACAACACAGGCTACTATTCTGTCCACAGAGATGACACCCTGCCATACGTTCAGCCCACGCGCGCCGCACAAACACTGGAGCTGAGCCCATCCTCTCTGCCGAGCTGTGGTCCTGTCTAGCCATCCTAGAACCCTTCCTATGGCATCAGAGCTATGACCCGGTGAGCAGGTCACACAGTCCCTAATCCTCACCCCGTGCCACCCGCCACTTTCACATGCCCCCATTACACAACTCTTCACACATTCTTTATATTGTTTGTGCCGCTGTTGTTCTTTGACTTCATAGTGCAATCCAGTCAACAATGCTGACAACATTCCTTCACCATCCCATTGCCACCACACCAGTTTTACCAGACCGAGGTCTTCTTCATCAGCCATTTGTGAAGTGCAACACAGGTGTAGCAAATCCTACTTAGAACAGAGTGAGCAAAAATATTCCTGGAATTCGGCTGACATTTTTTTCATATTATTCCAGGAAATTCCTTCAAAATCACAAGAAGTATTTTGTGGCCAAAGATAACACAGTGGCGACAATCCGGTTTGTGAAATACTCCCCTTTCCACAAGTCCATCTTTGAGCATCACTTCACAAGATTTTCAGAAGCGCTTTGATGGGACGCTGGGCCGTCCACACGTAGTCGTCCTGGTCACATTCACCGTTACTCAGTTCTGTGGCTCATGCTGGAATTCAGACCACCTGAACTTATCATCACCCTAATGAGGTAATGAGTAAAAGCACTGCCAGTAAGCCTTCTTAACCAGGGATCAAGGTCTGTGCTGTAACTGACTGTCCCTACTCATAAAATACACAATGGCAGCTTGATATCTGGGTGTGGGACAGCAGAAAGTACCTCACAGGTTAAGAACTTGCTCACAGAAATTGAGAGTCACAGAAGGAAATGCATCCACAGTATGGTCACCTCTGCTCTCCATCAGCAACAAACAGGCACGTTTTTATCTTTGTGCTTTCTGACCACCAGCGAAGTTGTGTATTACGGCTTGATTTTTGACTGACGGCACAGCCAGCTGCCCCAATATACTGAACTGAGGGGTTTATTTTTCTTGGAGGAAAAAATCAATAACAGTGCTTGGCCAGATCTGGAAACTCGCTAAGATCTATAGGGAAACACATGTCCAAAAGGCAGATAATGTAATCTCCAGCACACAATAAGGCTGATTAACAGTAACTTTCCCGGCAGTTCATGTATTTTGCTACACGGCCATGTTTATGCGATTGCTTTTAAATTCACCAAACCTCAAGACTCAAAACTTATTAATAATGCCCTGCTAATTAGGAAATGATGATGCATTCAGTAAGGACACCGTTATAATTAGGAAACACTATAACCGCATAGGATATTTGATATATGGAAGCCAATGGCTTTTTATTTTACTCCGTATTGTTAATTTCCTGGCATGCTTATAACCACACCCAATTCAATGTTTTCAAGCTTGTATGGTTTTTACAATTAATTCAATTGCCCTCATTAAATTACAGAAACATTCTAATCCGATAAAACACTAATGAGAAATACAAACATATTTTATGACTACATTGCCCCAAGCCAGGAGTTTCCGAACCGAGGCGTGACCCGGAGCCGCATCTACGTACCGTTCAGCCCGTTCGGGATGCTCCGGTGGTGGTGCGGCGCCAGCAGATCGTCCATGGACCTCCTGATGGCTCCCATCTTGGCTTCCCCTGGCTTATGCACGTGGTTGTGGTGGTGATCGGGGCTGCCGGCGCTGCCTGTGCTGGACGTGCTGCTTCCGTCCCCTACGTCCCGAACCGTACCGGAGCCGCCGTTCAGATTAGTCAGGCTGGACTGGCTGTCTATGGAGCTCCTGGAGCCAGCCCCGTTCCTGTCCTCATCCAGCATGATGATCACTTCTTTCAGCTCGACGTTCTCCCGCATCAGCATCTCCTGGCTGGCCTCCAGGTCCTTCAGCTTCTGCTGGTACAAGCCCACCTCCTTCCACATGGCGCTGGCGGTGTACCTGCCGAACCTCTGCCACTCCCGGGACAGTTTCTTACCCTTCTGCCTGTCATCGTCTAAGAAGCAGCAGAGCTCCCTCAGTTCGTGGTTGTCATCTTGGAGCTTCTGGTTGGCCTCGGTCAGGCCGCGGATTTCGTGGAGATGTACCTGCAGCCGCCGGTTGATGTCTTTCATCATGTTGCCGTGTTCCAGCATTAAGTTCATCTTGTCGCTATCCACCTTCCTCAGGCGTTTGATCAATTCCTCCTTGCTGCATTTCAGCAACTCCTCGTCGGAGACCTTACTTAAATCATCCATCGGTCCGTCCGACTGGTGTTTGGCCATCTCTTCGGATGTCGCGCTGTTTTACGGTATAAATGGATATGAATCTAGAGGAAATGCGCTAGCCAAACCTTGAGGGTGACACTGTAACCAAAACTGAAGGCATGGTACAGACAGTCAGAAAGTCAAGGTGCCGAGTGTAACTAAATGACAAACTATCGGAATGCAAAACAATACACGAAATAAATAAATATGAAAATGCAAAATTGGATTGGCTCATCCAAAACGATCGGCAAGCGTTAAGCTGCTCCAATAGTCTTTATTTGTCTAATAAAGTAAATACTGGGAAGTAGCGATTTAATAACCTTCTTCTATTTGCGAGATTCTCTGTTAGATTATTGAAAGGCATGAGCCGTCTTCATCGCAGTCCCAAGACACGCAGAGAAAGATCGATGAAAAATAGTCGTGGTTAGTATTCCGTGGCGATGCAGCTACATACCATGCAAGAATATCAGCGTGTTTTTTTTCTTTTTTTGCTATAAATCTAAAATATAATATACTTCAAAATCCACCCTGAACCGTCTGCATGGGATTGTCGTATTTTAAACTTCCAACACGGATCAAAAGTATTAGCGTACTCTGAAAAGGGAAATCGTACATTAAAAAAAGGTAATTAAAATAACTGAGGAGCAAAGGCGCTTACGTGCTGCAGAAGGGTCGAGTCCCCAATCAGATTTGTAATTCGCTCTAACCCATTCGCCCCCTCGTTTGAAACTACGGCGGAGCGTCGCGGTCCGGGTGGCCAATAGAGAGCAGGTAGCATTGAAGGTGCGGAGCGGCAGCGCTCCAGACGCCCGGCGCAGCCTTCTTAAAGGGCCAGCCACACTCCGGCTGTGCAACGCCATCATTCACATTCCACCTCTCGGCGGCTCTTTTAAAACTGGACATTTGAAACAATATCTATCTATCTATCTATCTATCTATCTATCTATCTATCTATCTATCTATCTATCTATCTGGTGTGTGTACTCATATAAGCGATAAAAAATAATATAAGCCTATCCCTTTAAATATAAAATGACAGCAGATCAAGTATTGATAATTGTTAATTATATTGACATTAACGAATATAACGTTAATAATTGTATAACTGCAACATACAATTTTTCATCAAATATCATACTATTCGCTTTATATTTTTGGCTCTGACATAGTCTACTATTTAATGCGATTGACCACGTTTGTGTATAGCATATTCTATGACAAGTGCATATTCGTGCGCATTCACATATTGCCACATTTAACTTGGCATGCTCAAGGCAAGGTTGCATGTTATTGCCCAGTTCCAGTCTGTCTGTGACCTCAATTCACACAATGCGCGGAATTTTGTTACCATTCACGTCATAGTAAGCTTGTAATTCAAGGAAGAGAGGCTAGAATACGGTTATATACCGAGCTAAAATGCATATCTATATAAGGACACATACCTATATAATTACCGGAATTTAAAATTTGTGAGGAAGTTCAACAAGTGATTTATAAACAATTGCTTGCGAATGAAGCGCAGATTTCTGTGCGCATATTGCCGCCTTGTGGACAAAATCGAAGTCGCAGCGCTTTTTTTCTCGCAGCGGTTAGTAGAAAGTAACCGCAAACTCAAATTGAGGTGGAAGATAACATCAAACATGTTTCATAAACTGAAGGACTATGGGAGGCAAATCGACATCCTTCTAAAGGATAATTCATTGTGCACGTTGTTATTCAGACTTAATCATAATGTTAACTCCTGGAAAATATTTGCTGTTTTTACCTTTTGACGATTAAAAAAAAAAAAAAAAAAAAAACTATTCAAAAATGTAATGCGCATTTTACTCTTCACACAGCATAACTGCATTGTGAATACATGGATCATTTTCTTTGGAATGACGATACAATTCGTTTTGGAAAATGGATTACATTTATTTTTGTTCTTTCTTATGTGTCTTCTGCGTTTTCTATTTTTAGATTTTTTTTGCTTTGAAACAGTAATAATTTGTGTGTTCTTATCCATGTCGGAATATTGTGTCTTAGAGGCGAACAACATCTTTCGGGTCACCAGCTTTTCATATGCACCGAAAAAGCCGAAATTTGTTACACAATTTATGGCCCGGAAAAGTAATTTGGCATATTAAAAATGAAAATATGTATTTTGTCACCGCGGCACAACATCCGGTTTGAGCTGAGGTAGCCTATATCAGAAATAGTTGACAGAAAGAAGGAAAGGGGGAAAAAAATGGTCAAAGTGCATCGATCAGAAAACACGCCGAGCAAACCCACTTTCCTGCTTTGTTTGCCAGCTCTAGCTGACAGGATATTCTGCGGAACCACTTCACTATGTTGTGTCGCTATAACAGTCTGGGCACTGTCCGTCATGTGTCACTTATTTTAATATTTTTGTGCCAGTTATGGGTGACAAGTGTGGACTCTCATCCACAGTGCTTGGATTTTAAGCCGCCGTTCCGGCCGCAGGAAGAGCTGACCTTCTGCCTTATGTACAAAGACTTCGGCTGCTGCGACACTGAGAAGGACCAGGAGCTGATGACGAAATTTTATCGCATTATGGATAATTTCGATAATTATGGATACGCGACCTGTGCCTCCTACGTGCAAGACCTTATCTGCCAGGTAAAAAGCTCTAGGGTCTCAGAAATTTCGGTTTTGCCTATCCATGGCATAAATATTACATTATTGAATCTCGACATAAAATTATTATTTACTGACAATTTCAATAAGTGATTAGTTATAAGAGCAAAATACCATCTCCCATGTAAAGCAAAATTACTTTACATGGGAGATACATTATTAATAGGAATTAAAACTTTGCAATGCGTATATACTTTTTCTGTGACAGTACATGCTTCAGTCTACCTTATTTCCTTAGGTTATGAAAAGCCTAGTAGCAAAGATTTTGTGTACTTGCTGCCTCACCAGTGGTCACAGATTTTACACAAACAACATTGGTGGAGCTGATAACCAGGATGACCTATCCCCTTGTGCGACAAGACACACATGCAATATGCCAATACACTGCAAAACAACATGCAGTGTTATGGAATATCATGCTAACTCGGCCCAGTTCCAGTACAATATTTTTACACTAATTGTCACAGCTTTTCAGTCAACCACAGTCCTGTTTCTCTTTTATTAGATGGTTTGCTTTCCTGTTGGTAAAACGCAGGTCTCATCCTCTGCCCGTCCCTTCCTAGGAATGCTCCCCCTATGCCGCTCACCTTTACGATGCTGAGGACCCCAGCACTCCAGTGAGGACCCTGCCAGGGCTATGCAGGGACTACTGTGCCAATTTCTGGACAAGGTGCGGGGCAACCATCCCTTTCCTATCCAGTGACTCGCGCTTGGCGGCGGCAGAACGGGATCAGGTTCGCTTCTGTGAGCTCCTGGGCATTCCGGACCCCGACTACTGCTTCCCCGACATTGCCGTCAACAATGGGATGACACGGGACCTTGGCCGACTCTCCACGGGCACTGGAGGCTGCCTGCAGGTCTGCCTGGAGGAGGTGGCCAATGGTCTGCGGAACCCACTGGCGATGGTGCACGCCAACGACGGCACCCATCGGTTCTTTGTGGCTGAGCAGGTGGGTGTTGTGTGGGCCTACCTGTCTGACCGCTCCCGACTGGAAAAACCCTTCCTGAACATCAGCCAGGTGGTGCTGACGTCCCCCTGGGAGGGAGACGAGCGGGGCTTCTTGGGCCTGGTGTTTCACCCCCAGTTCAAATACAACGGAAAGCTGTACGTTTATTATTCCGTGGAGGTGGGCCTGGATGAACGGATCAGGATCAGCGAGTTCCGCATTTCAGCCTCTGACATGAACGTGGTCAACCACAGTTCTGAAAGGTGTGTGTGAGTGACTATTGGGAAGGCTGTAATTACCATTTCATATGTTTTTGGCTGCTGTTTGCAAATTGTTCCACTATTCTGTCTGTATATTAATATCTTTTTGGGGTGAACCAGTATAAAAGCCAGTATTATAAATAAACTATCTCAAAATTTGTGTTGAGAACATTTCCTGCAGAACTGTGTGTTTCTTTCTGAAGGTTTACAGTATTTTTTAAAATTTATTATCTCATTTTTTTCCAGGATCATTTTAGAAATCGAGGAACCGGCATCCAACCATAATGGAGGTCAGCTCTTGTTTGCAGATGATGGGATGATGTACATCTTCACAGGTGATGGAGGCATGGCAGGAGATCCATTTGGGGAATATGGAAATGCTCAGAACAAGTAAGCGCCAGCAAACGGCAAAATGATTATTTGTGGTCCAAACTGTTTAGCCGCAGCCAGTTTTGTTTATAGCATTACATCGATTAAATTGTTGACTATTACGCCTTTGACTAGTCAACTGTTGTGGTTTTTAATGACTCATGTTTTTCCTGCTGAAGACATTCAGTGGATGTTTTCCTACCACTGCAAGGTTTACAAATTGAAATTGATCCACAATCCATCCATTAGATCTGCCCTGCTGGGGAAGGTTCTCCGTATTGATGTGAATTATAATGACAAGGGCCCCCTGTACCGGATTCCGCCGGACAACCCCTTTGTGCGGGAGCCTGGGGCTCGCCCGGAGGTGTACGCATACGGGGTGAGGAACATGTGGAGGTGCTCGGTGGACCGGGGAGACCCCCTCACCAAGGAGGGCAAAGGGAGGATCATCTGTGGCGATGTGGGACAGAACAAATACGAAGAGGTCGACGTCATCGAGAAGGGGAGCAATTATGGGTGGAGAGCCAGAGAAGGATTCTCCTGCTACGACAAACAGCTGTGTGCTAACAGCTCTTTGAGTGAGTTTACTGGAGATAAGAGTGACAGGTGCAACAAAACTACCTTATTGTGTTATTTGGGGGCAAGTACTGTATGTTATCTATAAATACTATAGCCCCTGAGCTATTTGGGCATGCTTACGCTTTCTTTTCCCCTTCCTTTAGATGATGTTCTGCCAATATACGCCTATCCACACAAAGTGGGAAAGTCAGTCACTGGTGGTTACGTGTACCGTGGCTGTGAAAATCCAAATTTAAATGGGATATACATTTTCGGAGACTTCATGAGTGGGTAAGGCTGGAAAATATTTTTTAAAATGTTTTTAGTGTAGCTATGGAGCTATAGGGCAGTTTTGATTACAGTAATTATAAAACAGTCATCACATAACAAATGGATCACAAATATATACGGCATATATATAAGGGAACCAGTTCCAGGAAGTACAGGGTGGGGAACACACTGGATAGGATGCCATTAAGGGCACACACTCTCACCCCCAGTGGGAAATACTGACACACTGTTCCACCTGCAGAAGAGAGCTCCCTCTGGAAACACACAGCACATGAGAAACATGCAAGATTCAAACCTCCAAACCTACCCTCTGAACTACAGTGCCGCCACAAAAATGTTCAGTTATTAATAAAATATAGTGTCATTTACGAGATAAGCCTTTTCCCCAACAAATGGAGTTGAATGGAATATTATTTGAGTAGTACATTTTGGTAACAAGAGTCATTTCAAAGATTTCTATATATGAATATCCACACTGAAAACAGAACTGACATGGAAATAATCACAGAAACGATTAAAAGAGGCAGATCGAACCTCGTCCTCTGTGTACTGATGGGACACATGAATGTTTAAACGCCACAGTGGGTGGAATGGCCCTGTACCGTCGGTCGCCTCGTCTCCATCCCGACTTTCCATCAGATACTCTCTTGGTTCTTACAGGTTTAAAGCACATGATCGCAATCCCACTCACTGTGGCTTTCGAAACCTCCTCCTTTCCATCTCTGCTTTTTTCTCCTCACTTTTTGTAGACGCCTGATGTCATTGCAGGAGAACCAGTACACTGGGCAGTGGGACTACCGTGAGATCTGCACGGGACCGGGACCGCGCTGCCTCTTTCCGGGCCTAATTAACAACTACCATCCGTACATCATTTCCTTTGGCGAAGATGAAGCCGGTAGGATACAACAGCTGATACCTAGAACAAAGAACATACTGTTTCTTTAACCATTTCATTCTGTCCACCACATTAGTGATCACTAATTGATTT
The DNA here is from genome assembly GCF_048594095.1 of Paramormyrops kingsleyae. Lineage (NCBI taxonomy): Eukaryota > Metazoa > Chordata > Actinopteri > Osteoglossiformes > Mormyridae > Paramormyrops > Paramormyrops kingsleyae. Next base: position 18,683,261 of record NC_132815.1, read on the forward strand.
TGTAACATTAATAATATGAGTGCTGCAATATTTCCTCCATTATTCATGGTAGTCTTGGTTACTGAGTGTCCCTGTTTAAGTTCGTCCACCACAGTCTGATGGAGATGCCCACAGCACATTTATATCGTCAGCCAATGATGACAAAACTTTGGGAAGTATCTAAGCTCTATTTTCTAGCAATAAACATCTTTCAAGAAGCCAGAGGCAGAGCGTGCGAACACATCCCCGTTCTTCATTTGCAAGTTAGGTTATTTGCATTTTATAAATAAAACAGATGACAAAGTTAAAAGAACAGAACTCCAACAAAGTAGAGCTCACGAACTCCCAAGACAAAAATTTTTACAGCGAGCACAAATTTCTCTTCTATACCAGGTCTAACTTCTGGTTAATGTATCTTTCTAGGAGAGCTATATTTCATGTCAACAGGAGTTCCAAGCGCAACGTCTTATTCTGGTGTTGTGTACAAAATTGTTGACCCATCAAGGTAAGGAGACACTGTGACTCTGTTGTAAATACTTGCGTTTTACTTATTCTATGTGTATATAAATTAGAATTGTCTAAGTCTGTCTGTTTCTTATGGCTTTAAAATAATTAAATTGGGTTTTTCCACAGCTGTTTGCCCTAAATGGCAGTAGATGGCTAGATTGTTACCACAAAGTATTACAGAGGGTTACCTCACTTTAGCAACTTCCCACTTTGTGACACTGTCAAAATCACATAAACAGGATCCACTTCACTACATCTCCTATGAAGAAAGTTAATTTTTCAAAAAGGATTATAATAAAAAAAGCAGTCTGGAATAGCTCGTGAAGAAATGTAATTTTTCACATTTGTGTCGAGGGCCTAATGTGTCTCCAAGAGGGGTCTATTAATATAAACACTGTCGTGTTCAGGACACTTTATATGAAAACAGAAAATTAGTGTGAATAATTCAGGCCTAATTAGAAAGATGACCTTCACAGTCAAATCATTTTGGATCTCTACCAGCAAACAGACAATAATTCATCTTGGGGTGTGAGCATTAAAACTAGACAGTAAATAATAAATATTTTCAGAGATGCACAGATTTTTTATAAAAACGAATTGGTGCAAAAACAAAACAGAGGTTTACGTAAAGGTTTTAAAGTAATGATATATTTAAACATTTTCACTCTATGTAGTGTTAATTTTTAATATATTTAAATGAGTTCTTTGATTTTGAATTTCAGATTGTACCTGCTGTTGTTATTTAAAAGACATTCCTCATGCATTCACCAGTCAAGACCCCAGCTGTGCAAATGTGCCCAACCTTGCCTTCAACCGTTCCTGTTTTAGATACCGCAGAATGGTGTACCGCTCAAGACAAAAGTCAGTGTAGTAGATGCACAGTAATGCATTTTTTATTTAGTTTCTTGGCTTTTGGTGTCCTGATGAAGTCTAATGGAGGGAGAAAAGCAGCTGGGATGTTTACTTGTTTTGCAGACACCACTGTAGAAAAGCAAAAGATATAATTCACACTTTGCAGAACAAACAGTTTTTATTTTATTTTTTTTCATGGACACACTGGACATAGAGCTCAGTTATTTGGCCTAAAATGTTATATCGCCGAGATTGTTAAGAATGACTCCAACATCATGACGTTGCTGTTGTTGCTAATGTCCTTTTTGGTTTTAACAGGCGTGCCCCTCCGAGGCAATGTCACTACGAGCCGCTACCAGTCAAAACTAAAGGCAAGCTGATCCCGCTAAAGCCAAAAGAGAGTAAGTTAATTTTCAGACCTGTGTAATGTACCAGTGTTTCAGATTTTAGAGCTACAGTGGAATTGTATAGGATCTATTTGGCTCTTATTGTAACGATCTGCTGATGTCTCTTTCACAGCATTGACAGGGCTTGAATTATCAGCCAAGCACCAAAAACACAGTAAGGCAGAAGAGCCAAGCCCTCCTGTGGCAGAGCCAGAATCCCTGACACAAGACTCAGCAAAAGACTGGTTGCAGGAACTATTAGACATGCTCAGAGCACAGGAAGCTAGCTGGGTGAGGAAGACTACGGCACCCATTACTACTAAGGCACTCATGGCCGGCAAAGATGACCAAGGTAGACCTAAGGACGGAGCTGTGCGACTGGCAGGAGGAAGAAAAGACCGTGGACGGGTGGAGGTCTTCCTCGACGGGGAATGGGGCACAGTGTGTGACGATGCGTGGGACCTCCAAGCTGCTGAGGTGGTCTGCCGTCAGCTAGGCTTGGGGCGTGCCCTGAAGTCCTCCAAGCAGGCTGAATTTGGGGAGGGGAAACACCTGCCCATCCTCCTAGACAAAGTCCGCTGCACAGGAATGGAGAAAAGTCTCCGGGATTGCCAGCATTCCGGTGTGGGAGAGCACAACTGCGGACATCACAAAGATGCGGGTGTCATATGCGAGAATGCGGAGCTTGCAAGTTAAAGTGAAATGCTGCTACCTTAGTGCAAGGTTCACTATGAACCACAAAATGAAGCATGGATGAACAACATCTTGTGTATTAGTTGGTAATTTTATACTGGCGTATCAAGTAATTTTTCAATATTTTTGAAGTGGATGTGAAGATAATAACTTTGATTCTTACCATAACTTATTTTTCAGTTTATTGCACAGAACTGTGTAATACAAACTAATATTATAACAGTCGTTTAAAAGATGCCCTAGTTATTAAAATTGTAGCTTTGATGTAGTTATTAGAAAGCCAAAATCAATTGGGTGTAAATAAATAAATGACTACGTAATTTAAATAAAATTATGAGGGTCTGGTTTATCATCATTGTGTGGAAAGTCAATGCAATTGCACAGCTGTTGAAATCAAATAAATTCTGTGTTTAAGAATAAAAATCTGTCGCACACGGATGACGTCAGCTGATTGGCGTCATTTATTTGGACCCTGTTTGGTCGGCTTTCGGTATCATAGTTTGCGCTGAACATCAATTTTTATTTTGTTTTAAAAATGAACGCATTACGAATTACAAATCTTAGAGAAAATTTTAAAAATAGATCGTTACTCTGGTTATTTCTACAAATGAAGACATTTTCAAACCTTTGGTGTCGGCTTCATAGCTCAGTGGTTAGAGCACTGGTCTTGTAAACCAGGGGTCGCGAGTTCGATCCTCGCTGGGGCCTCTTGCGTTTTACATTTACCTTTTTACATCTTTGCATTTGTCGATTTAAATCTTATTGAACGTTACATAGCCGCTCCCAGGATCTGTTCGCTAAAATGAACTGCTGGTTAATGACATTAGTTGTGCAACTGTCAACAAGACAAAGCAATTTATTTCATATACTCATTTATTTCACTGTAAAATATGATTAGCAATCATCGAAGCAACAAAAACAAGATCATTATTAGAGGACTTTCCTTTCGTCTCAAAGTCGTGAAACATGGTGAGGGTAAGCGTAATAGAACTTTTTAACGTATACAAATATTTTAAATTTTACACTAGGGACCGCTATAACATCAAAATTGCACATTGTCATTCTTCCGTGGTTTATACCAGGGATAGACATTTCGGCCAGAATTACTTTAGTCAAATTTCGCTAATCATTATTCGAATAATATTAGATTAATCATTCCCGCCCCATACCCACCACAGACACAGAGAAACGTTAATGCGTCAAAATATTTATTTCAATACAAAATCAGGTATTACTCTTTGCTGCAAAAGGATAACGTAAAACATCAAGAAGTCGCTTGATTAACTTGAATCTGCGAAGATTCAAGTTAATCATAAACACGCCAGTGTTTGAGTGAGCAATAATGAAAATGATTAGCCCACGGGCAGAGCTCACGCAAAAATAGTGGAGGTAAATTTCAGAATGAATATAAACAAACTTATTGGACAAGGTACTCATCACAACTAATTATTTTGCTGCTATTTAAGATTTAAAATAGTTCATTTATGATTTGATTTATTTCATTATTGTTGTATATACCACGACATATGAACCCCATTGCATATTCAATTACATCATTCATTAAAACAACAAAATGTCTGGAATTCTTCCGACCATTTGTCAGGGTTACAGGAGAGGAGGCCTGACGTCTGTTCCAGACAACCCAGGGAATGAGGCAGGGGAACAGTCTGGATGGCATGCCAGTCCACTACAGGGCACACACATATGTTACAAGGAAAACACGTGAAGTACGCACACAGACCGTGAAGGCCATTTGTGGGTATTTAGTAGTACGAGTATATCGAGTGGTTGATGTTTTAAGGTAAAACCTTACATGCTCCTATGAAGAATACAGCCTGCCTCTAGCAATTAAGATCCTGACTGTAAGGTGATGATCTGTTGCACTAGGTGGCCCAGGCTTAAGAAGCCTGACTTCGTGATTTTATATTGCAGAGAACTCCACTGAGGGGTCTCAGAGTTCCCATATCCATGATCTCAAAGGACTGGCCGGGGACCAGGTGGAAATGAAATCTCTGCACCAGTTTGGCCAGCACAACCTTTGCCTCCATCTGCACAGAAAGAACACAGGTAATAAATTACTATGGGGCACCAGGGCATGTAGTGGTTAAGGCATTATAGTAAAATCATTAAAAGCAAAGTGAATAATAATAATAATAATAAACACTCATATAGTGTATCTTTTCTTTGCCTGTATATATCCAGCTCTCAGTCTCATGTTCCAGTAATGTCTATAGGCCACGTTTTATTTCTGCTGTTATAACGCCAAAACTACTTTATACCGTTTTTGTTGTCAAACTTCCCACATTCTATTTTAAAGACAAAACGATGAGGTCAGGCATATGTAGTACCAATTGAACCACATCAGCTCCAATGAATACCAACACGCTAGCTCAGAGTAAATAATGCACGTGCTGGTTTATACCATGCTAACCATGAGTAAATTATCTGAACACAATATGTCTTTAGTCTCACCTGTGAGAAGGTTTTCCCGAGGCAGGACCGAGGTCCCAGGACAAAGGGAAAGTAGGTGTAGTAGGGCCTGAAGCGAGACGACAGAGACACGCACCGTCAGGGAGCCGATATGGGTGTGCTGAGTCAGTTCTGGAAGTTTTTAACCCGCCGCCATGCTAAATCAGATACATAGACCTACTTTGGGGCGTCAGGGTGAAATCTTTCAGGATCAAACTTCAGTGGATCCGGGAAGAAAGCTTCTGTCCTCCCTGCCACATATGAGCTCACCTAGATATTTCCAAGAGAAAAAAGGACAAGAGGAGAAGCTGAACATAACTTAGCAGTGATGGAATGTAAAAAAAAATCACTTAACATACATACAGAAACCAACAACTGAGTACATAGAGAACATAATGGTTTTTCTTAAACTTTATAACCAACAATTTAAAAACTTAACCACAACTGAAACCCCTCCGGGAATGTGAATTCCTTCTATGATCATGTCTTCAGCAATCCACCGTGATGTTCCAGGAGCTGTGGGGTACAATCTGAGTGTTTCCTTTAGGACCTGTGAATATCAATCATCATTCTCCAATAGTTACTGAAAGTATGCTACCAATTTTCTAAGCACTACTATAATTGTGCTTTTCTGCTGTGTCAATGTTACCTGGGACATGTAGGTCAACTTCCCCAGGTCTTCATACTGAATGTCTTGCCTTAGACCCAGGACATCATCCACCTCCTGCCTGAGTCTACAAAAATAACCTACAGTTTCAGGTTTCCTATATAGTTCTATGTGGAAAGTACAATGCATTTCCCAAAGAAAACGTTTCGTTTTTGGATATAGCTTTTTTCATACTTCTTTAGTATTTCAGGCTGCCTTCCTAGTTCCATTATAGCAAAGGACAACTGATTAGCTGTGGTTTCTTGGCCTGCAAAAAGTAAAATAGATGAAGGTCATACTGAAACTGCTTCATACACTGATCTGACATCACAGACTCTTGCAGCATAGACATCTACTATGTTCTGCCAAGGTTCCTTTACGGAACAGGGAATGTTCCAAAAAGCACGATGAAGTGCCTCACCGGCTATAAAGAAAGTAAGGAAGTTGTCCAGCATTTGCTCATGATCATCATGCTCCTCTAGTTCTGTTAAAACAAATGACAAAATGAATTTCTAAGATGGCATGGAGTAAAAGTCACATGATCGAGGGCTATTGTGTATGTGGGTTAGATGTGTATTAATAGCAACAATAATTGCTATTACCCATATTTCTTCCAGGGAGCACTTTGAGGCGTGTGAACATACCGGCAGATTTCAGTATCTGTGTAAGGATGTCCTTTGGCACCTCCTCCCCATTCTTCATGGCATTCTTCCTCTCGCTGATACACTCTTCCCCAGTCCTACGTAGAAATTGTACGGACTCCTTCACCTCTTTAATAAAACTCCACATCCACGGCTTCAGCTAAACATTGACAAACGGATGAGAGTGACACGTTAAAGAATATTATCACAACAATTAGTGTTTTCCACTCATTTCAGCAAATTAGCCAAATTTCCTCACCTGTATCATTGGATCTCTGAGATAGTACACCATACCCTTCAAGCATTTTTCTATGGCCTTGGGAAATGGAGACTCGGTTTCTAGCAAATTCACGTCGATACCAAAGGCGACCTGAAAAACAATTCATGAATAAGGCGGATGGCCTGGCGCATGGGAGTTTTACTTACACAAAAATGTTCCAAGGACAGAATGAAAAAACGATTTGTTCAGAGAGATAACCAGTCAGATTGTAGAGGTCCCACTGTGTTGGACTAACTGTGTAGGACCAACTAATCAGATGTCTTGGTCCCACCTCCTCTACAATCTGATTGGTTATCTCTCTGAGCCAATTGTTTTTTTGGTGTTGCCCAAGGACCATTTTTCTGTAAGTAAAACTCCAGCTAGCAATGACTTGAATATGAACGGACAAGGTTAACAAGGGTCATGACATGAGTATGAACGGATAGAGTGGGAAAACAAGAACATCTAAGTATGAATGGATAGAGATACATGAAACAAATCAGTGCTACTGTTACATTATAGTGCAACCTTTTGCACTATTGACAAGTTTCTGCTGAACAGAGTACAACATTGGGTTGGTATTGCAGGAGTTGTGCTTTATGTTATATCTCATGGGAAGGACATCATATGTGATGGTTATTCCTCCTGTGGTGTGCCTCAAGGCTATATATTAGGCCTAATTCTTTTTAGCCTATACCTACTCCCCTTAGGGGCATGGAATACAGTTCTTTAGGAGGAGGAGATGAGGAGCATGCACTGATTGTAGATTAACGTCATACCCAGGACAAATGAATTGCAGGTTAACAGCCTTGCTCAAGGGCCCAACAGAGTAGAATCACTCTGGTCATTGAGAAGATTAGAACCAGCAACCTTCCACTTGCTGGCACAGATCCATAGCCTCAGAGCCGCCACTCCACCACACCTCCATAGCTTTGCTGATAATACAGCTCTACATATCTGTGTCTCCAGATGGTGCTACTTTTAAAGTGAACATTTAAAGGATTTACTCTTCAGTTACACACCATCCAGAATCTTCGAATTGTCTAATAGCAAACACCTTCTAAAAATTACAATAGAAACAAAAACATTTGGTAAGACATCTTAAGGACCTTCCAATTGGAAGGGAGTACAACTAGTTGATTGCCTATTCAGACTATTTAAATCCACTTTTATTTTATGGTCTCACTTTATCTCTTATAATTTCAAATCTATTCTACTGTTTTCTGTTTTTACTGCCTGCATTTCTGTTACTCGTTTTTCTCGTTTCTCCTCTTTCTCCAACCAAAAACCCCTTAGAATTACTTGTGCAAGAAAGTATTTTATAGAATAGTGTTCTCCCAACCTAGTCGTTGGGGGCCCACAGACGGTCCATGTTTTTGCTCCCTCCCAGCTCTCTGCCAGACAGTCTACAAAACATAGACTATCTGTGGGTCCCCGAAGACCAGATTGGGAAACAATACTACAGAAAAAAATATATAATTTGAATGAAGAGAGAAGGATCAAACAGATAAACAGACAAAGAGAGAGGTGGCAGCACCTTGGCAATGACACTAAGGGTAACACAGTTGACCAGGCTGTGCATGTACACAGATGTGTTGTTCTTCGCAGCTTCTTCCAGCTTCTCTACCAGAAACTCCGCACGCTCATCAAAGGTATCCATTAACCCCCTCAGGTACCTGTCACAAACAGCGTTTCTCACCAACAACTTTTACCAAAGTACATTAATAGTGTGCCTTTGGCAGGCATTGTACATAAGCAGCTTACGTTCAAGTACCCCAAAGTGTATTTTCTGGGAAATCCGTCAGAGGAAAATTGCTTTTTTTCTGTTTTTAACATTATCTTTTGCTTTGGCAAAATCAGCTGTAAAGAGTTTTACAGTAACTCCTTGGCAAAAATACAGTGTACAAATAAGATAATGCAGTGCTTGTGAAGGCAAATGACACAGTTATGGCCTTTGATGAGATGGTATGAGATATATCTAAGCAGTGAAGAGAGATGTCATGGCAGACAGTGGCTGTCCTTACGTATTGCTAAAAGCGGGGTCCATAATCCGGCGCTGTTTGTACCAGTGATCATGGTCTGTGTCCGTAATCAGGCCATTTCCCAGAAATCTGCATTGAAAACAAACTGAAATTAAATCAAAATTTTTATACTTAAAAATTATTTAGTTTTTGGACATTTCATGTACAGGCACTACTCTACTTGCGAACGAGATATGTTCTGAATGGCCGTTCATAATTTGATATGTTCGTAAGTCGTTAATCAACATCATTTTAAGGGTATATGCAAGTACAAAGAACTAGGATGCTGGGAGTTCGCACGCTACACTGCTGTGCGGCGGGAGTAACGGCTAGAAGTCGTACTAGGAGGAATTGGGAGTGCAGGAAAAAAAATTATGTTGCGGACAGGAAACGGGAGCCTAATTAACACAATTTAGACTTACAGTCCTATTCGTTCGTATGTCTGAAAGGGCGTAAGTTGAAGGTTCGTAAGTAGTGGAGCATCTGTATTATTTTATCTAATTTTCTGTAACCAGAATCAGAGGAAGTTCACAGGAAAAAGAGGCAAGCTAAACAAAAAGACAATTGCATGTAAAGTTATCAAGAGAGCAAGGTAAGTGAATACATGGTAGGTGCTCTGCTAGCAGGCCAACACTGGATGATGACACAATAACAGCTGGAAACATCTGGGGACTGGGGCAAAGTCAGGAGTCTGCTCTCACATGCCTAAGCACACAGCCAACCTTGTGGCCCATTTGCACATCTCACACCCATCATGCTTTCTCTGTTTGTTCCTCACTCCTGTTTATGAAAGTGTTTCCCATGGGTTCTATAAAGAAACATTTTATGTCTTACTCCGAAAAAATCCTCAAATCAAAGCAAAAATTATATATGCAGCATGTGTATATTTTCAATAAATAGTTGTGGTTATAAAGATTTTTTTTAGTTCTAAAACTCCTCATTAAATGTATACAACATGAAGGCAGGCTAATGCTGAGGAACATGCAGCAACACTTGTGTTATATCAGTATTATGTGGATGGTGCCAGCCCACTACTACAGAGGTACTAAACTGACCTCAATCAATTGAGTAATGATAATCCCCACCTAGGGGTGACCTAGTTAAACCCTGTGCCCCCATTCCACGTTGCTGAGGTTCTAGGTCTCGTTTTGTTAGGTTCTTATGTAATAAACTCATGGAAGAACCATAGTCATTGAATGATTATGAAAGAAAAGAAGTCATCATGAAATGAAAAGTCCCTTTAAAATGAACTCTTCTTTGTAAAGGTATGGTCCTTCTTTAAAGGGCACCACTGTCAGTGTTTTTAAATTACCTTGTCCCAAACAAGTTGAAGAGCTTTTTGTAGACCAAATCATCCTTGGGGTATTTTGGTGACATCAAGAATTCCTGTGCATCAAGGAAAGGCAAGAATGAGTCGCATATAAGCAGGCATTTCCAAATCAACTTTATAGTGTGTTTTATAAGGACATTTTATCATTTTTAGGAGTTAATTATTTAGGAATTCATATGTTCAATAAAACCTTCAGAAACACTGGAGTCTGTAGTACAATGTCTGGGCACCTTTGTGGCTTCTGGGCTTGCAACGGCTATGACTACGTAATGCAGCGTGTTGATTCGGCAGACAGGGCCATACTTGAGAGACCTGCGCAGAGTGCATGCCAATATGTGACCAACAGCTTAAGGTGTGAAAGGCAATTAGGCAATTAATCAATCAATTAAGCCCGGTTAAATGTCATTGCAAAAGTAGCCTTTGGAGAGTCTTCTCACCATTCCAGGAATAAATCATGCACCGACTGGTTTGCCTTGAATCGTCTTAGTATTGAAGGGGATTGTCCTAAGAAAAAGCTGAAATTGATCCACACATAGGAATGTTATAAACCTTTACCATAAAGGCACACCTAGAACAGTGATGCTTTCATCCAAAGGTATTCATTAACCATCAGTCATTTGAGTATATACAGTGGCAATCAAAATTAGAGAATGAGGTGTTTTTGTAATATGCAAAGTCACTGCTTATCCAAATTCAAAGTTATTCACACATGAATAGAAGAGATGTATTTTAATCATATTTCATCAGTAAAAGCTATGCCACATCACAAAATAAATGTTTCAAATTAGAGAAAGATTTATTATGCTGAACTTGACGGTTTTTGCATCTACTCTGAAATATCTTGCAACCCCTATCTATTTGGCAACATTGATAGGCAATTCTGCAAGATGGTGGATTTCTCCAAGGTGACCGAAACACGGTGACGTCAGGTTGATCAAATAAAGGCTGATGGAGTGACCCTCTTAGCCAATGGAAGAGAAGTTAGTCGTTCCATTTCTTAAATATTGAATCTGTACAATAAAAGTTTCAAAAAAGTCTTTCAAGTCCCAAAAAGTCACAGTGTTTTGGTCACCTTGGGGAGATCCACCATTTTGCAAAATGCCTACCAATGTTGCCAAATAGATTGGTGTTACCACATATTTCAAGATATTTCAGATTAGATCCAAAAATCGCCAAGTTCAGTGTAACAAATCATTGTCTAACATTTATTTTATTTATTTTATTGCCCACCCTCTTCGGAGGACAACTTTATTTTACATTACATTCAAGAGCAAAGAGTGTGGCCGCACCGAACTCACCCGTCCTGTGGAAAAAGGAAAAAAAAAGAAAAACAGGGGGGGATACAGAAACAACAAGCGTAACAATAACAGACATCAATCAACATGGGGAGAGGGGGAGAGAGAGAAAAAAAAAGGTATACAGAAATAATAACACTAAACCATTTATTTTAAGTGGCATAGCTTTCACTGAAGAAATATTTAATAAAACTCAATCTCTGCTATTCATGTTAGAATACTTTGAATTCGGATTAGTTTTAATTTTGGGATACTATAAATCAATGTTTTCTAATTTTAATTACTACGGTATGTATTGTAAAGTGCAGCAAACCAAGACAACGCGGAACCAAAGCCGGACAGTGTAACACACGGTGGGTAATTTATACACTGGCTACAGACACGCAAAGATTGCACAAAGTTCACGCATGGCAGGCAAGAACGCCCGTGACAATCGGTAACACGATAAATATCACAATTACACAAACAAGGGCTTTTACATTTTTCCAGCATGTTTCGGCGTAAATTATTGGTGAAATTATATATTTAGATGAAAACGTTGTTTAAAACAGACTAATGGATTAAGAGGCTATTCTGCAAGGTAAAGAGTTTACAGAAAGTAAAATTTCTATAGCGAAAACCGTAAAGATGATGAGGTCATCATCTGACTACGCTGATTATTATTAACATCGTTTTCCAAAGTCGAAAATATTATTAAGCGTCATCTTACCTGTCTCGTGGTGGTCCGGGTATATGATCATACTTCATATGAATGTACTTTATGTACAAACAGTAACATGCAAATGCGATCACAAGTAATGCAAACAGGTAATAAATAACAGCGCCGATCCATCCGGCGAGGCTGTGCAACATGTTTATGCCTTTGTGTTATTTCTCTTTATGTCCTGCTCTTCTGCTTTCTCCGCTCAGACGAATCTGAGATCGACTGTAGCCTACCCAAAGCCTAGCCAAGTATTGCAAAGGTACTTGAGGGAGATAAGGAAGATGGATACCGCTCTAAAAATAAAGGAATAGAAGGGAAAAGAAAAACCGTGGTGCCCAATGACAGTTCGATTGTACCTAAAGCCGAGCCAAGTATTGCAAAGGTACTTGAGGGAGATAAGGAAGATGGATACCGCCCTAAAAATAAAGGAATAGAAGGGAAAAAAAAGCCTGTGTTCAGAAGCTGCAGTGTGTACTTTGGTCGTAAGGGGACATTTCGTGTTGTATTGTTTAACCGTTCATAAACCTACTACGGAGTCCATTTTAGGTCAAGTTATACTTGTCAAGCCTGTTTGATGGTGTAGGAGGGCTATCCGCTACTGTGGCAACATCACCAATTTATACAAACACATGAAAAACCACGAAAAAGGGAACTCCCGAGCTGTAAAACAAAGGAAGAGAGGGAAACCCGTCAGACAGACCCAGAACCCCGGGACTTAGTAGACACAGGTCTCTGGCAGAGTCCTTTCAGAGATGCAAAGAATATCCAGGTAGCTTATATAGTGGGGAAAGTAATATTTTAGTCATGTCCAGGGGTGAAGGATCACCTCTCCTTCGCTTCATGCTTCCTTGGAAAAAAAGGTTAAATATTTGAATATCTGTACGGAGTCGAAAGAAATTAGAAACAGCTGACTGTGTATTCTGTATAGCAAACGATTTCTCTACAGCATGTTGGCGGAAGCTTGCGTTACTATAAGTGTAATGAAAGGAGAACATTTATTTTATCTTGTTATTGTTTCTGAACAAAAAAACTGAACAAAAACTCTAACCGAAATAGAATTTAAGTTTTAAAACATTTCATCTCCAGTAACAGTTGTGTGCAGAATTCATGTTTGCAAATTAAAATAAAAAAAATTTATTTGCCTAAAAACTTCACTTAATTAAACTCTGTCCTGAGTTTTAACATGCATATGATTCCACTATTAATTAGTTAAAACAAAAATCACATTATCCTGTGGTGGTCATGGAAATGTATACATCCATCCATCCATCATCTCCCGCTTAATCCGAGGTCAGGTCGCGGGGGCAGCAGTCTCAGCAGGGAAACCCAGACTTCCCTCTCCCCAGCCACTTCATCCAGCTCCTCTGGGGGAATCCCGAGGCGTTCCCAGGCCAGCTGAGAGACATTGTCCCTCCACCGTGTCCTGGGTCTTCCCCGGGGCCTCCTCCCAGTGGGACATGCCCGGAACACCTCACCAGGGAGGCGTCCAGGAGGCATCCTAATCAGATGCCCGAGCCACCTCATCTGGCTCCTCTCAATGCGGAGGAGCAGCGGCTCTACTCTGAGTCTCTCCCGAATGACCAAGCTCCTCACCCTATCTCTAAGGGAGAGCCCAGCCACCCTGCGGAGGAAACTCATTTCGGCCGCTTGCACTCGCAATCTCGTTCTTTCGGTCACTACCTACAGCTCGTGACCATAGGTGAGGGTAGGAACGTAGATCGACTGGTAAATCGAGAGCTTCGCCTTTTGGCTCAGCTCCTTCTTCACCATGACAGACCGATGCAGCGCTCACATCACTGCGGACGCCGTACCGATCCGCCTGTCGACCTCCCGCTCCATCCTTCCCTCACTCGTGAACAAGACCCCGAGATACTTAAACTCCTCCACTTGGCAGAGGACCCCATCCCCGACCCAGAAAGAGCATTCTACCCTTTTCCGGCTGAGGACCATGGTCTCGGATTTGGAGGTGCTGATTCTCATCCCAGCCGCTTCACACTCGGCTGCAAACTGTCCAAGTGAGAGCAAAAGGTCACGGTCTGATGAGGCCAACAGAACTACATCATCTGCAAAAAGCAGAGACCTAATCCTGAGGTCACCAAACCGGACACCCTCAACGCCCTGGCTGCGCCTAGAAATTCTGTCCATAAAAACTATGAACAGAATCGTGACAAAGGGCAGCCCTGACGGAGTCCAACCCTCACTGGAAACAAGTCCGACTTATTGCCGCCCATGCGGACCAGGCTCTGGCACTGGTCGTACAGGAACCGAACAGCCCTTAAAAGGAAGCCTGGCACCGGTGAAAATGTATACATATTTAGCATACTGATGATGCAATCACACATAAATCATGACACACTGCTCTCCCCTACATGACAGTACATAAGTTGCTTTTATAAGTATCACTATCAGTATTGGTATTGGCAATACTAGCCCTGTATTTACTTGGTACTGGATCGATACCAAATATTGCAGTATGGTACACCACTATTGCAAACTACCCCAACACTTTTGATGTGGCTAATTTTGGAGCTTGTTATGGAATAATATAGATTTGCAGTAAGATTTCTGGCAAGAGCACGAGAGACTGAAAGCGTGAGTGTCACACCAGATGCATGAGAATTGGCAATATACTGTAGTGCCAGAAGCATGTTGGGAAAATGTAAATAGCCCCTTGCTTGTGTTACTGTGAATATTTGTTGTGTTGCCCTTGCCTGTGTCTTGCATGAACCCTGTCTGATCCTTGACTCCTCTAGGCTTTTGAGACGCCCCCAAGCCCCAGCTTATGATTTGATTTTTTTCATTATTGTTTTATACACCACAGCATATGAACCTCATTGCATATTCAATTACATCACTCATTAAAACAACAAAATATCTGGAATTCCATCCATCACTCTTCTAATCATTTTTCAGGGTTACAGGAGAGGAGGCCCAAGAAACGAGGCAGGGGAACAGTCTGGATGGCATGCCAGTCCACTACAGGGCACACACATATGTTAGAAGGAAAACATGTGAAGTACGTACACAGACCGTGTAGGCCAGTAGCAACAGTCCTAACCAATAAGCCAGAGTACCAGTCATGCAGGAAATTTAGACCTAAATGTATTTATTAGTCGATATTTAGTAGTACGAGTATATAGAGTGGTTGATTTTTTAAGGTAAAACCTTACATGCTCCTATGAAGAATACAGCCTGCCTCTAGCAATTAAGATCCTGACTGTAAAGTGAAAATCTGTTGCACTGGGTGGCCCAGGCTTAGGAAGCCTGACTTCGTGATTTTATATTGCAGAGAACTCCACTGAGGGGTCTCAGAGTTCCCATATCCATGATCTCAAAGGACTGGCCGGGGACCAGGTGGAAATGAAATCTCTGCACCAGTTTGGCCAGCACAACCTTTGCCTCCATCTGCACAGAAAGAACATGGGTAATAAATCATTATGGGGCTCCAGGCCATGTAGTGGTTAAGGCATTATAGTAAAATCATTAAAAGCAAAGTGAATAATAATAATAATAATAATAATAATAATAATAATATTAAACACTCATACAGTGTATCTTTTCTTTGGCTGAATATTTGCAGTCTCTCAGCCTCGTGTTCCAGTAATGTCTATAGGCCACATTTTATTACTGCTGCTATAACGCCAAAAATACTTTATAACTTTCTTGTTGTCAAACATCCCACATTCTATTTTAAAGAGAAAACAATGAGGCCAGGCATATGCAGTACCAACTGAACCACATCAGCTCCAATGAATACCAACACGCTAGCTCAGAGTAAATAATGCGTGGAGATGATTTCGTGCTAAATGGGACTATATAATGTGAGACACCAGCAGGCTAGCTCAGAGTAAATAATGCACGTGCTGGTTTATACCATGCTAACCATGAGTAAATTATCTGAACATAATATGTCTTTAGTCTCACCTGTGAGAAGGTTTTCCCGAGGCAGGACCGAGGTCCCAGGGCAAAGGGAAAGTAGGTGTAGTAGGGCCTGAAGTGAGACGACAGAGACAGGCACCGTCAGGGAGCCGATATGGGTGTGCTGAGTCAGTTCTGGAGGTTTTTAACCCGCCGCCATGCTAAATCAGATACATAGACCTACTTTGGGGCGTCAGGGTGAAATCTTTCAGGATCAAACTTCAGTGGATCCGGGAAGAAAGCTTCTGTCCTCCCTGCCACATATGAGCTCATCTAGATATTTCCAAGAGAAAAAAGGACAAGAGGAGAAGCTGAACATAACTTAGCAGTGATGGAATGTAAAAAAAATCACTTAACATACATACAGAAACCAACAACTGAGTACATAGAGAACATAATGGTTTTTCGTAAAGTTTTTAATCGACAATTAAAGAACTTAACTGCAACTGGAAGCCCTCCAGGAATGTGAATTCCTTCTATGACCACGTCTTCAGCAATCCACCGTGATGTTCCAGGAGCTGTGGGGTACAATCTGAGTGTCTCGTTTAGGACCTGTGAATATCAATCATCAGTCATTCTCCAAATAGTTACTGAAAGTATGCTACCAATTTTCTAAGCACTAGTATAATTGTGCTTTTCTGCTGTGTCAATGTTACCTGAGACATGTAGGTCAGCTTCCCCAGGTCTTCATACTGAATGTCTTGCCTTAGACCCAGGACATCATCCACCTCCTGCCTGAGTCTATAAAAAAAACCTACAGTTTCAGGTTTCCTATATAGTTCTATGTATATATGTGGAAAGTACAATGCATTTCCCAGAGAAAATCTTTCATTTTTGGATATAGCATTTTCATACTTCTTTAGTATTTCAGGGTGCCTTCCTAGTTCCATTATAGCAAAGGACAACTGATTAGCTGTGGTTTCTTGCCCTGCAAAAAGTAAAATAGATGAAGGTCATACTGAAACTGCTTCATACACTGATCTGACATCACAGACTCTTGCAGCAAAGACATGTACTATGTTCTGCCAAAGTTCCGTTAGGGAACAGGAAATGTTCCAAAAAGCACAATGAAGTGCCTCACCGGCTATAAAGAAAGTAAGGAAGTTGTCCAACATTTGCTCATGATCATCATGCTCCTCTAGTTCTGTTAAAACAAATGACGAAACAAAGTGTGAATTACTAAGGTGGCATGGAGTAACAGTCACGTGATCGAGGGCCTAGGTAGATGTGTATTAATAGCAACAAGAATCGCTATTACCCATATTTCTTCCAGGGAGCACTTTGAGGCGTGTGAACATACCAGCGGTTTTCAGTATCTGTGTAAGGATGTCCTTTGGCACCTCCTCCCCATTCTTGATAGCATTCTTCCTCTCCCTGATACACTCTTCCCCAGTCCTACGTAGAAATTGTACGGCCTCCTTCACCTCTTTAATAAAACTCCACATCCACGGCTTCCACTAAACATTGACAAATGGATGAAAGTGATACATTAAAAGAAAATGATCATGACATTTAATGTTTTACACTCATTTCAGCAAATTAGCCAAATTTCCTCACCTGTACCATTGGATCTCTGAAATGGTGCACCATACCCTTCAAGCATGTTTCTATGGCCTTGGGAAATGGAGACTCAGTTTCTAGCAAATTCACGTCAATACCAAAGGCAACCTGAAAACAATCAGTGAATAAAATGGATGACTTGGCTCATGGGAGTTTTACTTACACAAAAATAGTTCTGAGGACAAAATGAAAAAAACCATTGGTTCAGAGAGATAACCAATCAGACTGTAGAGGTCCCACTGTGTAGGACTAACTGTGTAGGACCAACTAATCAGATGTCTTGGTCCCACCTCCTCTAAAATCTGATTGGTTCTCTCACTGAGCCAATCGTTTTTTTGGTGTTGCCCAAGGACCATTTTTCTGTAAGTAAAACTCCAACGAGCAATTACTTGAATATGAACGGACAAGGTTAACAAGGGTCATGACATGAGAATGAATGGATAGAGTGGGAAAACAAGAACATCTAAGTATGAATGGATAGAGATACATGAAACAAATCAGTGCTACTGTTACATTATACTGCAACCTTTCTGCTGAACAGAGTACAACATTGGGTTGGTATTGCAGGAGTTGTGCTTTATGTTATGCCTCTTGGGAAGGACATCATATGTGATGGTTATTCCTCCTGTGGTGTGCCTCAAGGCTATATATTAGGCCTAATTCTTTTCAGCCTATACCTACTCCCCTTAGGGGCATGGAATACAGTTCTATAGGAGGAGGAGATGAGGAGCATGCACTGATTGTAGATTAACGTCATACCCAGGACAAATCAATTGCAGGTTAACAGCCTTGCTCAAGGGCCCAACAGAGTAGAATCACTCTGGGCATTGAGAAGATTAGAACCAGCAACCTTCCACTTGCTGGCACAGATCCATAGCCTCAGAGCCGCCACTCCACCACACCTCCATAGCTTTGCTGATAATACAGCTCTACATATCTGTGTCTCCAGATGGTGCTACTTTTAAAGTGAACATTTAAAGGATTTACTCTTCAGTTACACACCATCCAGAATCTTTGAATTGTCTAATAGCAACCAACTTCTAAAAATTACAATAGAAACAAAATCATTTGGTAAGACATCTTAAAGACCTTCCAGTTGAAAGGGAGTACAGCTAGTTGATTGCCTATTCAGACTATTTAAATCCACTTTTATTTTATGGTCTCACTTTATCTCTTATAATTTCAAATCTATTCTACTGTTTTCCGTTTTTACTGCCTGCATTTCTCTTACTTGTTTTTCTCGTTTCTCCTCTTTCTCAACCCAAAAACCCCTTTGAATTACTTGTGCAAGAAAGTCTTTTATAGAATAGTGTTCTCCCAACCTAGTCGTTGGGGGCCCACAGACGATTCATGTTTTTGCTCCCTCCCAGCTCTCTGCTAGACAGTCTACAATACATAGACTATCTGTGGGTCCCCGAAGACCAGATTGGGAAACGAAACTACAGAAAAAAAATATAATTTGAATGAAGAGAGAAGGATCAAACAGATACACAGACAAAGAGAGAGGTGGCAGCACCTTGGCAATGACACTAAGGGTAACACAGTTGACCAGGCTGTGCATGTGCACAGATGTGTTGTTCTTCGCAGCTTCTTCCAGCTTCTCTACCAGAAACTCCACACGCTCATTAAAGGTCTCCATTAACCCCCTCAGGTACCTGTCACAAACAGCGTTTCTCACCAACAGCTTTTACCAAAGTACAAAAATTGCTTTTTTTCTTTTTTTAACATTATCTTTTGCTTTGGGAAAATCAGCTGTGAGGAGTTTTACAGTAATTCCTTGGCAAAAATACAGTCTACAAATAAGATAATGCAGTGCTTGTGAGGGCAAATTAAACAGTTATGGCCTTTGATGAGATGGTATAAGATATATCTAAGCAGTGAAGAAAGATGTCATGGCAGACAGTGGCTGTCCTTACGTATTGCTAAAAGCGGGGTCCATAATCCGGCGCTGTTTGTACCAGTGATCATGGTCTGTGTCCGTAACCAGGCCATTTCCCAGAAATCTGAATTGAAAACAAACTGAAATCAAAATTTTTAAACTTAAAAAATATTTCATTTTTTGGAGATTTCGTGTGTTGTTTTGTCTAACTTTCAGTAACCAGAATTAGAGGAAGTTCACAGGAAAAAGAGGCAGGTTAAACAAAAAGACAATTGCATGTAAAGTTATCAAGAGAGCAAGGTAAGTGAATACAGGGTAGGTGCTCTGCTAGCAGGCCAACACTGGATGATGACACAATAACAGGTGGAAACATCTGGGGACTGGGGCAAAGTCAGGAGTCTGCTCTCACATGCCTAAGCACACAGCCAACCTTGTGACCCATTTGCACATCTCACACCCATCATGAAAAAATCCACAAATCAAAGCAAAAATTATATATGCAGCATGTGTATATTTTCAATAAATAGATTTTTTTTTTTTACTTCTAAAGCTCATTAATTGTATACAACATGAAGGCAGGCTAATGCTGAGGAACATGCAGCAACACTTGTGTTATATCAGTATTATGTGGATGGTGCCAGCCCACTACTACAGAGGTACTAAACTGACCTCAATCAATTGAGTAATGATAATCCCCACCTAGGGGTGACCTAGTTAATCCCTGTGCCCCCATTCCACGTTGCTGAGGTTCTAGGTCTCATTTTGTTAGGTTCTTATGTAATAAACTCATGGAAGAACCATAGTCATTGAATGATTATGAAAGAAAAGAAGTCATCATGAAATGAAAAGTCCCTTTATAATGAACTCTTCTTTATAAAGGTATGGTCCTTCTTTAAAGGGCACCACTGTCAGTGTTTTTAAATTACCTTGTCCCAAACAAGTTGAAGAGCTTTTTGTAGACAAAAGCATCCTTGGGGTATTTTGATGACATCAAGAATTCCTGTGCATCAAGGAAAGGCAAGAATGAGTTGCATATAAGCAGGCATTTCCAAATCAACTTTATAGTGTGTTTTATAAGGACATTTTATCATTTTTAGGAATTCATATGTTCAATAAAACCTTCAGAAACACTGGAGTCTGTAGTATAATGTCTGGGCACCTTTGTGGCTTCTGGGCTTGCGACGGTTATGGCTACGGAATGCAGTATGTTGAGTCGGCAGACAGGGCCATACTTGAGAGACCTGCGCAGAGTGCATGCCAATATGTGACCAAGAGCTAAAAGGTGTGAATTCATCAATCAATTAAGCCCGGTTAAATGGCATTGCAAAAGTAGACTGTGGAGTTCTCACCATTCCAGGAATAAATCATGCATCGACTTGTTTGCCTTGAATTGTCTTAGCATTGTAGGGCACTGTCCTAAGAAAAAGCTGAAAGGGATCCACACATAGGAATGTTATCAACCTTTACCATAACGGGACACCTACCAACAGTGGCCTCATCCAAAGGTATTCATTATCCATCAGTCATTTGAGTATATACACTCACCTAAAGGATTATTAGGAACACGGTGTTTGACCCCCTTTCGCCTTCAGAACTGCCTTAATTCTACGTGGCATTGATTCAACAAGGTGCCGAAAGCATTCTTTAGAAATGTTGGCCCATATTGATAGGATAGCATCTTGCAGTTGATGGAGATTTGTGGGATACACATCCAGGGCACGAAGCCCCCATTCCACCACATCCCAAAGATGCTCTATTGGGTTGAGATCTGGTGACTGTGGGGGCCATTTTAGTACAGTGAACTCATTGTCATGTTCAAGAAACCAATTTGAAATGAATCGAGCTTTGTGACAAGGTGCATTATCCTGCTGGAAGTAGCCATCAGAGGATGGGTACATGGAGGTCATAAAGGGATGGACATGGTCAGAAACAATGCTCAGGTAGGCCGTGGCATTTAAATGATGCCCAATTGGCACTAAGGGGCCTAAAGTGTGCCAAGAAAACATCCCCCACACCTTTACACCACCACCACCAGCCTGCACAGTGGTAACAAGGCATGATGGATCCATGTTCTCATTCTGTTTACGCCAAATTCTGACTCTACCATTTGAATGTCTCAAGAGAAATCGAGACTCATCAGACCAGGCAACATTTTTCCAGTCTTCAACTGTCCAATTTTGGTGAGCTCGTGCAAATTGTAGCCTCTTTTTCCTATTTGTAGTGGAGATGAGTGGTACCCGGTGGGGTCTTCTGCTGTTGTAGCCCATCCGCCTCAAGGTTGTGCGTGTTGTGGCTTCAAAATGCTTTGCTGCATACCTTGGTTGTAACGAGTGGTTATTTCAGTCAAAGTTGCTCTTCTATCAGCTTGAATCAGTCGGCCCATTCTCCTCTGACCTCTAGCATCAACAAGGCATTTTCGCCCACAGGACTGCCGCATACTGGATGTTTTTCCCTTTGCACACCATTCTTTGTAAACCCTAGAAATGGTTGTGTGTGAAAATCCCAGTAACTGAGCAGATTGTGAAATACTCAGACCGGCCCGTCTGGCACCAACAACCATGCCACGCTCAAAATTGCTGAGATCACCTTTCTTTCCCATTCTGACATTCAGTTTTGAGTTCAGGAGATTGTCTTGACCAGGACCACACCCCTAAACGCATTGAAGCAACTGCCATGTGATTGGTTGATTAGTTAATTGCATTAATGAGAAATTGAACAGGTGCTCCTAATAATTCTTTAGGTGAGTGTATACTCTATACTCCGAGATCCAGGCACCACCACCCCCAGAGGGGCAATCCGCCACCAGACCCCGGAGATGGACCCCTTTTTTTTTCCTCTGGCATGGGGACAAGAAGACCACCCCGGACCCCGCAGCAGCCGAGAAGCCCACCAGACCCAGACCCAGCCCCCGGCCCCAGATGGTGAACAGAGAACGGGGATGTGAAAAGACCCCATGCTTCCCTCCGCCCGCTCATATGTGGTGTTGGTGCGTGTTGTTCTAAAGCGCTTTAAAACAGGGGAAGGGCATGACAAGTTATGTGATCAAAATTAGAGAACCGTAAATTTTTTTGTAAAAGAACCCTACCATTGAATTCTGTCAACTTTTTTGATGGTTACAACTTTCAGAAATGAATAGGAAGCATAGAGGCCCTTGCTTTCAATAACTGGCACATCAGTGCCCACAGGATATAACCAATTTCTCACACTGCTCTGACTTGATTTTGTTTGACTCGCTTTCCAGTATCTTCCACACTTTGGAAACTGTAGTGGGTTTGTTTGCCATCATTTTGTCACCAATTACCTTCCAGAGATTCTCCATAGGGTTGTGATCAGGATTCTGGGCTGGCCATAGCATCACCTTGGTGTTCTCAGCTTTGAGGAATTGCTTCACACATTTGGCAGAGAAATTAAACTCTTGGTATAACTAACTTCACTTCCATTGGCTAAGACGGCCACTCCATCGGCCTTCAACTGATCAACCTGATGTCACAGTGTTTCGGTCACCTTGGAGAGATACACCATCTTGCAAAATGGCTACCAATTTTACCAAATTGATTGGTGTTACCAGATATTTTAGATTAGATCCAAAAATCGCCAAGTTCAGTATAACAAATCACTGTCTAATTTTGATCATACGCCTACTTCAAATTTCTTGTTTAAGCCATTTATTTTGTGATGTGGCATAGCTTTAACCGAAGATCTCTCCTAGAAGAACTTTAAATTCGGATAAACTGTAATTTTGGATATTATGAAAGTGTCTCTTGTTTTCATCACCACGGTATGTATTGTAAAGTGCAGCAAACCAAGACAACGCGGAACCAAAGCCGGACAGTATGATACACACGGGGGGTAATTTATCCATTCATCCATCTTCTGAAACCGCAGGGGGACCGAAGCCTATCCCGCGAACAATGGGTGCAAACAAGAACCAAGCTTGGGCAGTCGCCGACACACTAATCAAAGATTAACACGGGGAGAGCGTGCGAACTCCACACATTTCGGACCTAGGACCGAACCCACGCCCTTCCTGATGGGAGGCAGCTGCGCTAACAGCTTATAAACCGATTAAAGACAAGAAAAAATCGGACAAGGTTCACACATGACAGGCAAAAGCGCCCGTGACAATCGGAAACACGATAAATATTACAATTACACAAACAAGGATTTTTACATTTTTACAGCATGTTCCGGCGCAACTATACAAATAATTATACTCAAATCCCAAAAGAGATCAGTTGCAGTGGTGAAATTATTTAGATGAAAACGGGGTTTAAAACAGACTAATCGATTAAGAGGCTATCCTGCAAGGTAAAGAGTTTACATAAAGTTTACAAAAAGTGAAATTTCTATAGCGAAAAGCGTAAAGATGATGAGGTCATCATCTGACTACGCTGATTATTATTAATATCGTTTTCCAAAGTCGAAAATATTATTAAGCGTCATTTTACCTGTCTCGTGGTGGTCCAGGTATATGATCATACTTCATATGAATGTACTTTATGTACAAACAGTAACATGCAAATGCGATCACAAGTAATGCAAACAGGTAATAAATAACAGCGCCGATCCATCCGGCGAGGCTGTGCAACATGTTTATGCCTTTGTGTTATTTCTCTATGTCCTGCTCTTCTGCTTCCTCCGATCAGACGAAGCTGAGATCGACTGTACCCAAAGCCGAGCCAAGTATTGCAAAGGTACTTGAGGGAGATAAGGAAGATGGATACCGCTCGCACGGATCACTTTATACTACCATTTTTCCGAAAAAAAAAGAAAGAAAGCTGCAACAAATGAATTCGCAGAATTTCTATGGCCCTTAAAAACAAAGGAATAGAAGGGAAAAGAAAAATCGTGGTGCCCAATGACAGTTCTACATTTTAAGCATTGAAAACAAAAGCCCGTGTTCAGAAGCTGCAGTTTCTACTTTGGTCGTAAGGGGTGTTGTATTGTTTACCCGTTCATAAACCTACTACGGAGTCCATTTTAGGTCAAATTATACTTGTCAAGCCTGTTTGATGCTTAACTCCTTGGTCATATATAGTACACCCCCTTGTAGTGTCCCAAAGTGATTTTACAAGTACTTACTGTACAGTAAAGCAAGGATACAACTGCAAAGCAAAAAATACGCACATGATCTTAATCCTCATAATATTCCATAATTAAATGACATGTTTCTAACAAATCAGGCAGTGGCGCCTATAATTAAATAATTCCCCTTGCAAACTGTCCAGGATGACCAGGAATTTCTCACGGCAACCAGCCATATGGGATGTCAAAAACAAGGTAAGACATACTTTAGGCCACGAGGAAAAAACAAATCTCATCAAATTAATTCTTTAACTATATCTCTGATGATAGCCTACATGTTCACTTTTAAGACTGTTGTTCGATTTAACTTACAGGGCTCTCAGGACAAATAACGATAGACATCAGGGTTGCCAACTTTGGTCAGAGACAAGTCTGCACACTAATTAACATGTATGTATACACTTTAATTACCTTGTAAATACTCTGTAGGGTTTGCAAACTAGGGGTGGGCGAATCGATCCAAATACCGATAGTATCGATATTAGCGTAATGGGGTCGATACTTTTCAGTTTCTCTCCACTACGTTCAGTACGTTGCTCCCATTTAATCAAAAAGTAGACATGTCTCTTCAAAAACCACTCCTTTCACATCTTACATGCACACTTTACTCTTCCTCCCCTCCTCTGCTGTGTTTTCTTGTCGTGACGTCACGTGATTCAGTGGTGCTGAAAAGACGGGTGTAGACTGCAGTGAGTGACAACGTGATGGCATGGCAGACAGCAAAGGGAGCGTCCTGTCCAGATATTTTACGGCTGCAAATGAAAACATCGCAAACTGCGATGTGTTTAGGAATGGCTATCCGCTACTGTGGCAATGCCACCAATTTATACAAACACATGAAAAACCACGAAAAAGGGAACTCCCGAGCTGTAAAAGAAAGGAAGAGAGGGAAACCCCTCAGACAGACCCAGAACCCCGGACATAGACACAGGTGTCTGGCAGAGTCCTTTCAGAGATGCAAAGAATATCCAGGTAGCTTATATAGTGGGGAAAGTAATATTTTAGTCATAAGAACATAAGAACTATACAAATGAGAGGAGGCCATTCGGCCCATCAAGCTCGCTTGGGGAGAACTTAACTAATAGCTCAGAGTTGTTAAAATCCTATCTAGCTCTGATTTAAAGGAACCCAAGGATTCAGCTTGCACTATGTTATTAGGAAGACTATTCCATACTCTGACTACACGCTGTGTAAAGAAGTGCTTCCTTAAATCCAGTTTGAAATGTTCTCCCGCTAATTTCCACCTATGGCCACGAGTTCTTGTATTTGAACTAATGCTGAAGTAACTATTTGGTAGAACTGCATCCAAACCTGTTAGAATCTTATAGATCTGGATCATGTCCCCCCTCAGTCTCCTTTGCTTGAGGCTGAACAGATTTAGCTCAACTAACCTTTCCTCGTATGACATTCCTCTAAGACCAGGAATCATTCTTGTGACCCTACACTGCACCTTTTCTAAGGCCACAATGTCCTTTTTAAGATATGGTGACCAAACCTGCACACAATATTCTAGGTGAGGTCTCACCAAGGAATTGTATAATCTTAGCATTACCTCCCTTGACTTAAACTCCACACACCTGGAGATATGTCCCAACATTCTATTGGCCTTTTTTATTGCTTCCTCACACTGGCAAGAATGGGACATGGAAGCATCAACATACACACCAAGGTCTTTCTCATAATCAGCTAACTTTATTTCAGTAGGACCCATAAAATACCTGTACTTTATATTTCTGCTTCCTACATGGAGTACCTTACATTTGTCTATGTAAAATTTCATCTGCCAGGTATCGGCCCAGTCACTAATTAAATCAAGATACCGCTGTAGCTGCTGAGCCACTAGTTCAGTATCTGCTACACCACCCACCTTGGTGTCATCTGCAGATTTCACCAGTTTACTGTATATATTGGTGTCTATATCATTTATGTAAATTAGGAACAATAGTGGTCCTAAAATTGAACCCTGCGGTACCCCACTATGAACGCAGGCCCACTGTGACATTGTGCCTCTTATAACTACTCGCTGCTTCCTATCTGTTAACCAGTTATCAATCCAGGTCGCTACAGTTCCTGAAATACCTGTCGCTTTGAGTTTAAGTAGGAGCCTCTTGTGGGGGACAACATCAAAAGCCTTTTGGAAATTTAAGTAGATGACGTCATAGTCCTTCTTATCATCAACTTCCTGAGTAGTCATGTCCAGGGGTGAAGGATCACCTCTCCTTCGCTTCATGCTTCCTTGGAAAAAAATGTTAAATATTTGAATATCTGTACAGAGTCGAAAGAAATTAGAAACAGCTGACACTGTGTATTCTGTATAGCAAAAGATTTCTCTACAGCATGTTAGCGGAAGCTTGCGTTACTATAAGTGCAATGAAAAGAGAACTTTTATTTTATCATGTTATTCTTTTTGAACAAAAAAACTGAAGAAAAACTCTAACCGAAATAGAAGAATTTAAGTCTTAAAACATTCATTCTCCCATAACAATTCACGTTTGCAAATTAAAATATGTATATTTTATATTTACCTAAAAACTTTGCTTAAAGTCTGTCCTGAGTTTTAACATGCATATGATTAACTAATTGACAGTGGAAAGCAAAAATCATATAATCCTG
This sequence comes from Paramormyrops kingsleyae, assembly GCF_048594095.1. Lineage (NCBI taxonomy): Eukaryota > Metazoa > Chordata > Actinopteri > Osteoglossiformes > Mormyridae > Paramormyrops > Paramormyrops kingsleyae. The sequence goes on from NC_132815.1 coordinate 18,710,097, forward strand.
TAGTCATGAAAATGTATTCAGATTTAGCTTATTGATGATGTAATCACCACATAAATCATGACACACTGCTCTCCCCTACATGACAGTACATAAGCTGCTTTTATAAGTATCACTATCAGTATTGGTATTAGCAATACTAGCCCTGTATTTACTTGGTACTGGATCGATACCAAATATTGCAGTATGGTACACCACTATTGCAAACTACCCCAACACTTTTGACGTGGCTAATTTTGGAGCTTGTTATGGAATAATATAGATTTGCTGTAAGATTTCAGGCAAGAGCATGACAGACTGAAAGTGTGAGTGTCACACCAGATGCATGAGAATTGGCAATATACTGTAGTGCCAGAAGCATGCTGGGAAAATATAAATAGCCCCTTGCTTGTGTTACTGTGAATATTTGTTGTGTTGCCCTTGCCTGTGTCTTGCATGAACCCTGTCTGATCCTTGACTCCTCTAGGCTTTTGAGACGCCCCCAAGCCCCAGCTTATGATTTGATTTTTTTCATTATTGTTTTATATACCACAGCATATGAACCCCATTGCATATTCAATTACATGACTCATTAAAACAACAAAATATCTGGAATTCCATCCATCACTCTTCTAATCATTTTTCAGGGTTACAGGAGAGGAGGCCCAAGAAACGAGGCAGGGGAACAGTCTGGATGGCATGCCAGTCCACTACAGGGCACACACATATGTTAGAAGGAAAACATGTGAAGTACGTACACAGACCGTGTAGGCCAGTAGCAACAGTCCTAACCAATAAGCCAGAGTACCAGCCATGCAGGAAATTTAGACCTAAATGTAATTATTAGTCGATATTTAGTAGTACAAGTATATAGAGTGGATTATTTTTTAAGGTAAAACCTTACATGCTCCTATGAATAATACAGCCTGCCTCTAGCAATTAAGATCCTGACTGTAAAGTGAGGATCTGTTGCACTGGGTGGCCCAGGCTTAGGAAGCCTGACTTCGTGATTTTATATTGCAGAGAACTCCACTGAGGGGTCTCAGAGTTCCCATATCCATGATCTCAAAGGACTGGCCGGGGACCAGGTGGAAATGAAATCTCTGCACCAGTTTGGCCAGCACAACCTTTGCCTCCATCTGCACAGAAAGAACATGGGTAATAAATCACTATGGGGCTCCAGGGCGTGTAGTGGTTAAGGCATTATAGTAAAATCATTAAAAGCAAAGTGAATAATAATAATAATAATAATAATATTAAACACTCATACAGTGTATCTTTTCTTTGGCTGTATATTTGCAGTCTCTCAGCCTCGTGTTCCAGTAATGTCTATAGGCCACATTTTATTACTGCTGTTATAATGCCAAAAATACTTTATAACTTTCTTGTTGTCAAACTTCCCACATTCTATTTTAAAGAGAAATCAATGAGGCCAGACATATGCAGTACCAATTGAACCACATCAGCTCCAATGAATACCAACACGCTAGCTCAAAGTAAATAATGCACGTGCTGGTTAATACCATGCTAACCATGAGTAAATTATCTGAACACAATATGTCTTTAGTCTCACCTGTGAGAAGGTTTTCCCGAGGCAGGACCGAGGTCCCAGGGCAAAGGGAAAGTAGGTGTAGTAGGGCCTGAAGCGAGACGACAGAGACAGGCACCGTCAGAGAGCCGATATGGGTGTGCTGAGTCAGTTCTGGAAGATTTTAACCCGCCGCCATGCTAAATCAGATACATAGACCTACTTTGGGGCGTCAGGGTGAAATCTTTCAGGATCAAACTTCAGTGGATCCGGGAAGAAAGCTTCTGTCCTCCCTGCCACATATGAGTTCACCTAGATATTTCCAAGAGATAAAAGGACAAGAGGAGAAGCTGAACATAACTTAGCAGTGATGGAATGTAAAAAAATCACTTAACATACATACAGAAACCAACAACTGAGTACATAGAGAACATAATGGTTTTTGTTAAACTTTTAACAAACAATTGCAAAAAACTTAACTGCAACTGTAAGCCCTCCGGGAATGTGAATTCCTTCTATGACCATGTCTTCAGCAATCCACCGTGATGTTCCAGGAGCTGTGGGGTACAATCTGAGTGTTTCCTTTAGGACCTGTGAATATCAATCATCAGTCATTCTCCAATAGTTACTGAAAGTATGCTACCAATTTTCTAAGCACTAGTATAATTGTGCTTTTCTGCTGTGTCAATGTTACCTGGGACATGTAGGTCAGCTTCCCCAGGTCTTCATACTGAATGTCTTGCCTTAGACCCAGGACATCATCCACCTCCTGCCTGAGTCTATAAAAAAATATCACCTACAGTTTCAGGTTTCCTATATAGTTCTATGTTATATATGTGGAAAGTACAATGCATTTCCCAAAGAAAATGTTTCATTTTTGGATATAGCTTTTTTCATACTTCTTTAGTATTTCAGGGTGCCTTCCTAGTTCCATTATAGCAAAGGACAACTGATTAGCTGTGGTTTCTTGCCCTGCAAAAAGTAAAATAGATGAAGGTCATACTGAAACTGCTTCATACACTGATCTGACATCACAGACTCTTTCAGCATAAACATGTACTATGTTCTGCCAAAGTTCCATTAGGGAACAGGAAATGTTCCAAAAAGCACAATGAAGTGCCTCACCGGCTATAAAGAAAGTAAGGAAGTTGTCCAACATTTGCTCATGATCATCATGCTCCTCTAGTTCTGTTAAAACAAATGACGAAACAAAGTGTGAATTACTAAGATGGCATGGAGTAACAGTCACATGATCGAGGGCTATTGTGTATCTGGGTTAGATGTGTATTAATAGCAACAAGAACTGCTATTACCCATATTTCTTCCAGGGAGCACTTTGAGGCGTGTGAACATACCGGCGGATTTCAGTATCTGTGTAAGGATGTCCTTTGGCACCTCCTCCCCATTCTTGATAGCATTCTTCCTCTCCCTGATACACTCTTCCCCAGATCTACGTAGAAATTGTACGGCCTCCTTCACCTCTTTAATAAAACTCCACATCCACGGCTTCCACTAAACATTGACAAATGGATGAGAGTGACACGTTAAAGAAAATTATCATGACATTTAGTGTTTTCCACTCATTTCAGCAAATTAACCAAATTTCCTCACCTGTATCATTGGATCTCTGAATTGGTGCACCATACCCTTCAAGCATGTTTCTATGGCCTTGGGAAATGGAGACTCAGTTTCTAGCAAATTCACATCAATACCAAAGGCGACCTGAAAAACAATTAGTCAATAAGGCGGATGGCCTGGCGCATGGGAGTTTTACTTAGAGAAAAATGTTCTGAGGACAGAATTAAAAAAGATTGGTTCAGAGAGATAACAAATCAGATTGCAGAGAAGGTGGGTGCAAGCTACCAGAGGAGACGGGACCAACTAATCAGATGTCTTGGTCCCACCTCTACTACAATCTGATTGGTCATCTCTCTGAACCAATCATTTTTCTGGTATTGCCCAAGGATAATTTTTCTGTAAGCGAAACTCCAATGAGCAATGACTTGAATATGAACGGACAAGGTAAACAAAGGTTATGACATGAGTATGAATGGATAAGGTGGGAAAACAAGAACACCTAAGTATGATTGGATAGAGATACACGAAACAAATCAGTGCCACTGTTACATTTTAGTGCAACCTTTTGCACAATTGACAAGTTTCTGCCGAACAGAGTACAACATTGGGTTGGTATTGCAGGAGTTGTGCTTTATGTTATTTCTCATGGGAAGGACATCATATGTGATGGTCATTCCTCCTGTGGTGTGCCTCAAGGCTATATATTAGGCCTAATTCTTTTTAGCCTATACCTACTCCCCTTAGGGGCATGGAATACAGTTCTATAGGAGGAGGAGATGAGGAGCATGCACTGATTGTAGATTAACGTCACATCCAGGACAAATCAATTGCAGGTTAACAGCCTTGCTCAAGGGCCCAACAGAGTAGAATCACTCTGGGCATTGAGAAGATTAGAACAAGCAACCTTCCACTTGCTGCCACAGATCCATAGCCTCAGAGCCGCCACTCCACCACACCTCCATAGCTTTGCTGATAATACAGCTCTACATATCTGTGTCTCCAGATGGTGCAACTTTTAAAGTGAACATTTAAAGGATTTACTCTTCAGTTACACACCATACAGAATCTTTAAATTGTCTAATAGCAACCAACTTCTAAAAATTACAATAGAAACAAAAACAGTTGGTAAGACCTTACAGTTGAAAGGGAGTACAGCTGGTTGATTGCCTATTCAGACTATTTAAATCCACTTTTATTTTATGGTCGGTCGTTTTATCTCTTACAATTTCAAATCTATTCTACTGTTTTTCGTTTTTACTGCCTGCATTTCTGTTACTTGTTTTTCTCGTTTCTCCTCTTTCTCCATCCAAAAACCCCTTAGAATTACTTGTGCAAGAAAGACTTTTATAGAATAGTGTGCTCCCAACCTAGTCCTTGGTGGCCCACAGACGGTCCATGTTTTTGCTCCCTCCCAGCTCTCTGCTAGACAGTCTACAATACATAGACTATCTGTGGGTCCCCGAAGACCAGATTGGGAAACAAAACTACAGAAAAAAATATAGTTTCAATGAAGAGAGAAGGATCAAACAGATACACAGACAAAGAGAGAGGTGGCAGCACCTTGGCAATGACACTAAGGGTAACACAGTTGACCAGGCTGTGCATGTGCACAGATGTGTTGTTCTTCGCAGCTTGTTCCAGCTTCTCTACCAGAAACTCCGCACGCTCATCAAAGGTCTCCATTAACCCCCTCAGGTACCTGTCACAAACAGCGTTTCTCACCAACAACTTTTACCAAAGTACATTAATAGTGTGCCTTTGGCAGGCATCGTACAAGAGCAGCTTACGTTCAAATACCCAAGCGTTTTACAGTAACTCCTTGGCAAAAATACAGTGTACAAATAAGATAATGCAGTGCTTGTGAAGGCAAATGACACAGTTATGGCCTTTGATGAGATGGTATGAGATATATCTAAGCAGTGAAGAGAGATGTCATGGCAGACAGTGGCTGTCCTTACGTATTGCTAAAGGCGGGGTCCATAATCCGGCGCTGTTTGTACCAGTGATCATGGTCTGTGTCCGTAACCAGGCCATTTCCCAGAAATCTACATTGAAATCAAACTGAAATTAAATCAAAATTTTATTTAGTTTTTTGGATATTTCATATTATGTTTTATCTAGTTATCTGTAACCAGAATCAGAGGAAGTTCACAGGAAAAAGAGGCAGGTTAAACAAAAAGACAATTGCATGTAAAGTTATCAAGAGAGCAAGGTAAGTGAATACAGGGTAGGTGCTCTGCTAGCAGGCCAACACTGGATGATGACACAATAACAGGTGGAAACATCTGGGGACTGGGGCAAAGTCAGGAGTCTGCTCTCACATGCCTAAGCACACAGCCAACCTTGTGGCCCATTTGCACATCTCACACCCATCATGCTTTCTCTGTTTGTTCCTCACTCCTGTTTATGAAAGTGTTTCCCTTGGGTTCTATAAAGAAACATTTTATGTCTTACTCTGAAAAAATCCACAAATCAAAGCAAAAATTATATATGCAGCATGTGTATATTTTCAATAAATAGATTTTTTTTACTTCTAAAACTCCTCATTAATTGTATACAACATGAAGGCAGGCTAATGCTGAGGAACATGCAGCAACACTTGTGTTATATCAGTATTATGTGGATGGTGCCAGGCCACTACTACAGAGGTACTAAACTGACCTCATTAATCAATTGAGTAATGATAATCCCCACCTAGGGGTAACCTAGTTAAACCCTGTGCCCCCATTCCCCGTTGCTGACTCCTGAGATCTCTGCCAAGGCTAAGCTGTTCCAGCTGAAGATGTGGTCCAGCACTCCTTGTGTGGGAAAGGTTCTAGGTCTCATTTTGTTAGGGTCTTATTTAATAAACCCATGGTAGAACCATAGTCATGGAATGATTATGAATGAAAAGAAGTCATCATTAAATTAAAAGTCCCTTAGAATGGTATGGTCCTTCTTTAAAGGGCACCACTGTCAGTGTTTTTAAATTACCTTGTCCCAAACAAGTTGCAGAGACCTTTGTAGACAAACGCATCCTTGGGGTATTTTGATGACATCAAAAATTCCTGTGCATCAAGGAAAGGCAAGAATGAGTTGCATATAAGCAGGCATTTCCAAATCAACTTTATAGTGTGTTTTATAAGGGCATTTTTAGGAGTTAATTATTCAGGAATTCATATGTTCAATAGAACCTTCAGAAACACTGGAGTCTGTAGTACAACGTCTGGGCACCTTTGTGGCTTCTGGGCTTGTGACGGCTATGGCTACGTAATGCAGCATGTTGATTCGGCAGACAGGGCCATACTTGAGAGACCTGCGCAGAGTGCATGCCAATATGTGACCAACAGCTTAAGGTGTGAAAGGCAATTAGGCAATTAATCAATCAATTAAGCCCGGTTAAATGTCATTGCAAAAGTAGCCTTTGGAGAGTCTTCTCACCATTCCAGGAATAAATCATGCACTGACTGGTTTGCCTTGAATCGTCTTAGTATTGAAGGGGATTGTCCTAAGAAAAAGCTGAAAGGGATCCACACATAGGAATGTTATCAACCTTTAGGATAAAGGCACACCTAGAACAGTGATGCTTTCATCCAAAGGTATTCATTAGCCATCAGTCATTTGAGTATATACAGTAGCAATCAAAATTAGAGAATGAGGTGTTTTTGTAATATGAAAAGTCACTGCTTATCCAAATTCAAAGTTATTTACACACGAATAGAAGAGATGTATTTTAATCATATTTCATCTGTAAAAGCTATGCCACATCACAAAATAAATGGTTCAAATTAGAGAAAGATTTATTATACTGAACTTGATGGTTTTTGAATCTAATCTGAAATATCTGAAATCTATTTGGCAACACTGATAGGCAATTTTGCTAGATGGTGAATCTCTCCAAGGTGACTAAAACACTGTAACATCAGGTTGATGGATTGAGCCTCTTAGTCAATGGAAGAGTAGTCTTTCCAAGAGCTTCATTTCTCAAATATTGAATATGTACAATAAAACTTTTTAAAAAGTCATTCAAGTCCCAAAAAAAGGCCGGTTGCACCCATGACAATTGGAAACATGACAAATTATGCGATCAAAATTAGAGAACCATTATTTTTTTTTGTAGAAGAACCCTACCAATGAATTCTGTCAACTTTTTTGATGGTAACAACTTTCAGAAATGAATAGGAAGCATAGAGGCCCTTGCTTTCAATAACTGGCACATCAGTGCCCGCAGGATATAACCAATTTCTCACACTGCTCTGACTTGATTTTGTTTGACTCGCCTTCCAGTATCTTCCACACTTTGGAAGCTGTAGTGGGTTTGTTTGCCATCATTTTGTCACCAATTACCTTCCAAAGATTCTCCATAGGGTTGTGATCAGGACTCTGGGCTGGCCATAGCCTCACCTTGTTGTTCTCAGCTTTGAGGAATTGCTTCACCCATTTGGCAGTGTGGTAAGGGGCATCGTCTTGTATAAAGATGACTGGCTGACTAGGTGATGTTTGTAGGGAAGGATCCGCATGTTGCTGAAGGAGGTTCTGATACTCATTAGCATTCACCATGTAGGCGTATGAGAGGTCAGACTCCTGCGACAGAGAACATACCCCACACCAGCACACCTACCCCTCCCAACTTTACTGACTTCTTTAGACACTTTGGTGGAGTCTTTCCTCAATTCAACACCACAAATAATGTTTCCCATCTGAAACAACTAAATTAAACTTGCTTTCATCACTTAAATTAACTTTGGACCAGATATCCTCTTCCCACACAATTAACATGCTCCTTAGCAAAGGGATAGTCTAGCCTTTTCATTCTTCTTGCTGATGAATGACTTGGTCACCGTGGAGTAGGCTTTCAGTCCGTGGATATTGTCACAGACAACAAGACCTTGTCAAGACAAGTTCTTGCCCTGCCCAGAACTAATTTGGAGAGCAATTCCAGCTGTTGAACCGATCCCCCATGGTTGTCTTGTTATATGTGGGCAACCAATCTTGTTCAGGACTTGAATGACTTTTTTGAAACTTTTGTTGTACAGATTCAATATTTGAGAAATGAAGCTCTTGGAACGACTAACTTCTCTTTCATTGGCTAAGAGGGTCACTCAATCAGCCTTTATCTGATCAACCTGACGTCACAATGTTTCGGTCACCTTGGAGAAATCCACCATCTTGCAAAATTGCCTATCGATGTTGCCAAATAGATAGTGGTTGCAAGATATTTCAAGATATTTCAGATTAGATGCAAAAACCGTCAAGTTCAGTATAATAAATCTTTCTCTAATTTTGGTCATATGCCTTTTTCAAAAGCCGAACAGTATGACACACACGGGGGGTAAATTATACACCGGCTACAGACACGCAAAGATCGGACAAGGTTCACGCATGACAGGCAAGAGCGCCCGTGACAATTGGAAACACGATAAATATCCACAATTACACAAACAAGAGCTTTCACATTTTTCCAGCATGTTCCGGCGTAAATTATTGGTGAAATTATTTAGATGAAAACGTTGTTTAAAACAGACTAATGGATTAAGAGGCTGTCCTGCAAGGTAAAGAGTTTACATAAAGTTTACAAAAAGTGAAATTTCTATAGCGAAAAGCGTAAAGATGATGAGGTCATCATCTGACTATGCTGATTATTATTAATCGAAAATATTATTAAGCGTCTTACCTGTCTCGTGGTGGTCCGGGTATATGATCATACTTCATATGAATGTACTTTATGTACAAACAGTAACATGCAAATGCGATCACAAGTAATGCAAACAGGTAATAAATAACAGCGCCGATCCATCCGGCGAGGCAGTGCAACATGTTTATGCCTTTGTGTTATTTCTCTTTATGTCCTGCTCTTCTGCTTCCTCCGATCAGACGAAGCTGAGATCGACTGTACCCAAAGCCGAGCCAAGTATTGCAAAGATCCTTGACGGAGATAAGGAAGATGGATACCTCTCGCTCGGATCACTTCTGCAACAAATGAATCCTCAGAATTTTCATAGCCCTAACAATAAAGGAATAGAAGGGAAAAGAAAATAACCATGGTGCCAAATGACAGTTCTATATTTAAGCGTAGAAAACGAAAGCCCGTGTTCATATCGAAGCTGCGGTTTGTACTTTGGTCGTAAGGGGACATGTCGTGTTGTATTGTTTACCTGTTCATAAACCCTTTTGGTGCTTAACCCCTTAGTCAGAAGTTAGCCACAGTAATAAGTACACCATGCACCTCCTAGTGTCCCAACGTGATTTTACAAGTACTTTCTGTATAGTAAAGCAAAGATTCAACTGCATGCAAAGCAAAAAATACGCACATGATCTTAATTCTCATAATATTCCCTAATTAAATTACGTGTTTCTAACAAATCAGGCATTGGCGCCTATAATTAAATAATTCCCCTTGCAAACTGTCCAGGATGACCAGGAATTTCTCTCGGCAAGCAGCCTGGATGCCAAAGACAAAAACCACGTAATCCTGTAGTGGTCAGGAAAATGTACTCAGATTTAGCATATTGATGATGTAATCACCACATAAATCATGACACACTGCTCTCCCCTACATGACAGTACATAAGCTGCTTTTATAAGTAAGTATTACTATCAGTATTGGTATTGGCAATACTAGCCCTGTATTTACTTGGTACTGGATCGATACCAAATATTGCAGTATGGTACACCACTATTGCAAACTACCCCAACACTTTTGACGTGGCTAATTTTGGAGCTTGTTATTGAATAATAAAGATTTGCTGTAAGATTTCTGGCAAGAGCACGAGAGACTGAAAGCGTGAGTGTCACGCCAGATGTATGAGAATTGGCAATATACTGTAGTGCCAGAAGCATGCTGGGAAAATGTAAATAGCCCCTTGCTTGTGTTACTGTTAATATTTGTTGTGTTGCCCTTGCCTGTGTCTTGCATGACTTTAGCCACTGTATAAATTACGCAAGGTGTGTGTGCCTTACTGTCTGGCGTGAAACCAGAAAAATAACACTGAGCAATAAACAGGAGTGTGACATCAAACCTGTGGTGACATAATGGTAAACACATAACTGTACTGTCATAGCAAAAAAATGCCTTATAACTCTGAAATGAAATCAAATGCACTGTAGCTGAACACTATGAGCTCACTCCTCTAGGCTTTTGAGAGGGGCCCCCAGCTCCAGCTTTGTGTAGGAAAACACTCATGTTTGTTTAGCTGTTTTCATTTGCTCACTGCTGATTTGGATGATGCATGAAATGAAGCTCTTGTTTAGCTACTTTTGTCTTTCCAAAGGGCATTTTCCCCCTGCAGAGGTATACATTTCCACAGATAGCAAGATACTTTATCTCTTTATTGCAATCTCTTAAAAACAACGTTAATGGAATGAAGTTAGCTAGGGCTGGGACTGATGCAACAGTTAAGAAATATTCTCAAACATCCCTTAGCTGGCCATGTGCAGAGTCACTCGTGCATGCATAAGAAGGTGTGATCATGAAGGTTTGATGTGAAATTTAATCATGGGGGGTTTACACTGGTTTTGAGGAGGTCCTGCCTACGAGGTCTGATTTCCGTCAACATCCCAGCACCTGTGGGATTGAAAGTTCCTTGTTAGACCAAAAAACACTCATATTCTTCAGGGAGAGCTGACAGAGAAAAGATTTTGACAGTGACAGTAATGATTTCTGCAGAACACCAACAATACAATGTTATAAGGTGGTAAAAAATATATATTGTTAAAAGTCCCTTGTGATTTTTCTAACTGCCTGACCTTCTCCTCAAGCGTGAATGAAGTTATTGCAATTGCTCTTAAAAATTTAGAGGTGACAAGAAACTTTAAATCAAAATGTCAACACAGAACAGCTCCTGAATTCAAAATGCAGGTACGGGCTAATTTTAAGCTGCTATATCAGATGCTGTCAGAAATGTGAACATGATTTGAATATTTATCTCTTTAACCTTCTTTCTGGTTCGTCTGGTTTTCATACTACAGCAGATAGCTATGTATGAAGAAGACTCTGGAGATGAGGATGCAGGCTAATGCTCCTTGAGGGGGGGAATTTATTAAGGGAGATAGTGGAAAATGAGACAGTAGGGTCAGTCAGGAGGTAGCAGGACCATTAGGCCCTGCATGGTGGAACAAGACTCACATGGACAGCAAGCACATGCATCTCACTTGTTCCTTGTCCCTAGCATGGGTGTTAAGCTGTGCTAGAGAAGACTGTCCCACCCCTTCGTTGATAAGCATAACTCTCAGGTGGCTCCCCCTGCTGGCACCTGCCAGATTTACAGCAGACCATTGCATTCCAATATGCAATGGGCAATAAATTGCTGTTTTTCAATTAGAAACTTTTGGTGGGCAAAACTGATTTTCATTCCCCATGGCTGAACTCCTATACGATGTCTGTGTGATAATCTGTAATTCAATTAAAGGTGAAACCAAATCATAAGAACATAAGAACTATACAAACGAGAGGAGGCCATTCGGCCCATCTAGCTCGCTTGGGGAGTAAAGCATCACCAGGCGGTTTCACGTACAACGGACATAGGTGGGTTAGGGTTAGGGTCGTGCTTCTTACATTCAGCCTTTTCAACATGAAAAGGAAAACTTACTCCAATGCTGGAAATTTAAGGGACACCTGTACTTCACAGTTCACTGGTGCCCATAAGACATTGTCATACAGCAGATTAACAAATGTGGTGTGAGTGAGTGGTGTGTGAGTCTGTCCTACGATGGGTTAGTGTCCCATCCTGGGTTGTTCCCTGCCTTGTGCCCATAGCCTCCAAGATAGGCTCTGAACTGCTACAACCCTAAATCGGACAAGCAATTACAGAAAATGGATAAATGGATGGATGGATATTACGAATACGAGCAATTGTTTGAATTTGTCACAAAATATCTTTCTATTAAACTAAATTTCTCCTTAGAAATATGTTGGAGAGTTGCAATATTAACATCAACTGAGAAGCTTCTCCACTGCATTTCTGTCAGGCAAATCCAAAAATACTTGCATTTCAAACAAAACCCAAATGGTAGCCAATGAGTATGTCATGAAACACATTCTTGGATTGTTAGCAGAGGTTTAAGCCTCTTTAACCTGAGGGATACTTGACATTTTTGATGTGGTCCATGCATTCATGGATTTCTATGAGAGACATGAAGTTTGTTTGCTGGACAAACCTTCTTGAGTAATTTCACAGAAAGCGATACAGCAATATGGTACAGAGAATAGCCACGCCTCCAGAGGCTCCTGATTGGTCAATGGTATGACAACAACCTTGCGTGAGGAAATTGTTCCACCCTGATTTTTTCTTTTATGACATGGATCTGAGTAAACAGGAAAAAAGCTTGAAAAGTATGCAGGCAGACTGCAGATGAGTGACTATAGCGTTACTCCGTTTTGATTCATCTACAGCCAAACACCTCTGGCACTGTTTCCTGTTTGTGGCATTTAGCCCAATAACTAGCTAATAGGGTGGCTGTTAATTCTTTCATGCCTCCTTCTCTAAGAACAATGCCTACCATTGAAAAAGGCTAAATGTACAGTAGCATGTGAACCTTGTTGAGCAAGTCACACAACCTGCAAGGGTGACCCGCATGTTAAAAACACATCGGTGCTGTTGAATCACTACCCTCAACTGGATTTGACTACCCTGATGTATAACTGGAATGTGAGCAGCCAGTGCAGGCCTGATGTGTAAACAGGAACTACACTGTAAAAAAGCCAACTTATGAAAAGTTATCTAGATAAAGTTTTAAAAGTAAACTGAACTAAGATATTTTTGTTTGAAATATTCAGAAATAATACTTAGTTTATTCAACAAATATGTTGCTTCAATGTTAAAAAACTGCATAATACTAAAAATGTTTTGTTGAACTTACATTAAAATGTTAGTTTTGCGTTAAAGCGTGCGTTTGCGTCTTGTTGGCCCAATCGCATGGTAATATGAAACTTCAACTGCGGGGATTAGTGAAAGGGCAGCATCGTGCCAACAATTCACTTGTTTCTGCCGAGTTACAGGTGAGTGTCAATCATTTTCATGATCGAATAACTTTTTTTTTTCATTTAATATGTGATGTGCTACCAAGCTAACTACATAATCTGTTTTACTAGTGTAGTGTTGATTTGAAACAGCGTGCTGGTTCAAAGCAGTCCAGCATTTCTGCCAAATCATAGGTAAGTTATGTATTAATCTTTTTTTATTATCATCTAACTTAAAGTTATATTATTTGACGTGTAAGCTTGGATGTTGGTGTCCCAAAATAACTATCTATTCGAATGTAGCTGCTTGCGGGGTTATGTTAGCTTTTTAACTAATTTAGACTTTTGAATGCTTATGTTTGAACAGCGAATTTGTCATTTATTTATTGAAAAAAAAAATACATGAGTATTGCAATGAGTTCAACGTGACGTTTGCTAGTCATATGCATTTGCAAAACAAGGAATATAACGTTAACTTTAAGTCCTGTCTATCCGGATGCCTGTCGGCACTGTTTAAACGTTGCGCGTATTCTTAACGGTTTTAACAGTGGAACAGACAGTGAGAACTAAGTATATCAAGAACATCGTGTGACATTCAGGCAATATACATCACTTGAGACGTTCGGTTACCTCGACTAAACGGCCAATAAATTGTATTGTGGCGCTGGCTATCCAGGCCAACTTAACTTACCTCAAGACAGTTCGCTAGCTGGAAATCACATTTTAAATATGTGAAATGGCTGGAAAAAAAAGTTTTTGCAAATTAGTAGTCCAGAAATGAAGACACTTTTGGACAAGCTGGATGACCAGGTACTCTTTAAGATTCTTTAATATACAATACACATATTTAAAATACTGAAGTACCTTCCTGAATAGGGTAATTAAAGCAAGTTTGCATATCTTTCGTCTGTGTTGTGTGGGAATCTAATTGAACTGGTGAATTTTAGGAATAATTGTATAATAATTATAAACTATATAATTGTTCCCCACTGTGAAAGCACTGTGCAATTAATCACAAATGATCCTTTTTACTCTCAATTTGAGATCCATTTAATCCATAAGACTTATAAGGCGGTAAAGCATCTGCTCCCTTTGTAAACTTTCTTTTTTTTTCAGGCCAGTGATATTGTCACTCACCGAAAAAGAGCAGCTCTTGAGGGACTGCCACTCATTCTGCGTGAAAATTCGGCTTTCTTGCTCAAGATGTGTCTGGTAAGTTGCCCTTTTCATACCTTATTTGTAATTTGTTAGCATGCTTAGTATTACATTTGTTCATTTTCTTTGCACATTATAAAAATAATAATTAGGGCTGCAAGCACCACCATTGCTCAAACCCTAATAACAATAAGTAATTATGTTTACATGTCAATTAATGCCCCCTCCTATCACTTAATCTCCTAGGACGTTGACCCTGAAGACCGCAGCACCAGAGGTGTAAAGATCAGAATCCTCACTGTGGTTGAAGATGATGTTGGCACTCCTGCTTCACTGGCCACTGTGATCAACCATGCAATAATCCTGGAAGAGGCCATTGTTCTTCAGGAAATTCCAGATCTGCCTGAAGCCTTTGCTTACTTGTTCGGTCTCTTGTATGCACTCAATATGGAATACCCAAAAGAACTGAAATATACTTTTGAAGTCATTCAGAAAATCTTTATGGATCTTGGTGATACCTGCTCTGCGAGAGTCCAGTCACTAAAATCAAAATTGTTGTAGCTGACCATTTTGCGGATGTTATTGGAGCTATGGCAAATGGGACAATGATCTTTGCAATCAAAATTTAGTAGTACATACTGATTTATTACAATGTATAATTTGGTTCAATCTTTGCACCCTTAAAGAATACTGAATCTTTGAGTTTTGTTTTTTGTTTTTATCTGGCTGTAGCGGTACAAGCTATTTTTTTTCAGATACACTTACATGCAGTAAAATAGTTCATGCTATACAGTATATGAATCATACTTTACTAAGGTTTGAGGTTTATTCAGATGAGATGTTAATGTATTCTCAATGTTGATCTGCCAAAATAATACAAAATTCTTTATGCAGTGTTTGAATCTAGTATATTTTGACGTATACTTGTTTTGGATTTTATGTACTTTGCTGTTCTGCCGAATAAGAATGCTTTATACACTGTGGTTCGAGGTTTTGCTCGGATGCTTTTACTTTTGTTTGTTTTGGGTTTTTGGGCAAAATATTACTTTTTTGGAGCTCATCTTTCAATTTATGTTGAAAAAAGTGGTAGTTTTTATAATTTACAAATTTTCCAATGATTAACATTTCTGTACTATTTTTCTACAAACATGCCTAATGCAGAAGACGTGTATGGCATATGGTAGACTGTATTGTAATGTGTTCGGACAAACTATTAAAAAAAAGAGAGAAATTTGTTTTGTGGTTTATTAAATTCTAATTATGAAAATAATCATGAATACATAATAGATCAACCTGTTAGGTAAACAAATATATTTATGTTGTGAGAACTAAGGATTTTAACAAAATACTTTGAGTTGCTTTGTCTTCAGACTCTGTTTGTTCAGTTAACTCATAAAAGTGCTTGTGATAGGTTGCCTTATTATTTTAAGTTAACTCAACTTTTTTTTTTTACAGTGTAGGCTCCAGCTGTGTTGGATAAAATGGACAGCTAGAGGTTGTCTGATGAAGCAAATTAATTTGTAAGAAACTCCCTCAGGTCAGGCAGCGAGCAGAACCTCCTGGTACAGGGACAAAAGGAAAGCAGGGGCGATTTTTTATTCAAATTAAAACCCTGGGACTGGTACCCGGTTCTGGGTGTATCCCCACTGTGTGCCCGGTGCTGCCTAAGATAGGGTCCACCCCCATAACACTAATGTGTTTAAGCGATTGGGAGATGGATGAATGGATGGATGGACGGACAGATTACCAACAAGTGGATGATGGCTTTGTCACCTGACCTGGCCCCCTATACTTCCATACCCTCCCACTGTTCTGCAGTTAGCGATGTCTAACAGGAGTGTTTTAGTGCAATGACCTACCCGAGCTGAAGCCTTTGACCATGCTAATGTGCCTCTGATAGCAGGTTGTGTTTCATAAACTGAAATGAAAATAGTAATTAGCGCAGCACAAAAGACACGCCCATCATCCACTTCTTGCTTCCAGCATGGCGGCCCACTCTGTCATGCCGTATTCGGTGTCCAAATATCTGCTTGTTCAACAACTGCTTTCAGCTCCAGGCTCTTGTCCTCCTTGTTAGTGCATGATTCCAGCACTGCTTGTGTGTGAGGTCTGCTTGGTAGGGACAGAAGTCCACGACAGCATGATGGCAAACATCAAAAGGACTTTGCTAAAACAAGTGTATTGTATGGGGTGAAAAGAATACTGAACATCAGAAAGAAAAATTCAAAATACATAATGCCACATGTGAGGAGCAGTACTATATAGAGACAGTCACTTTGAACTTTACTGGCCAAATACACCCAACTTACCCTATTCATCCATTATAGTCTAATTGGTTCAATCACAGCCAGCTGGCCAATTATCTGATGATGATGGCTTGCATTACAGGCCTGTTCATCACTAGCCATGGTGATGCGAATTCCCCAGAAAAACAGCTGCACCTGGATGATGTATCTTCACCACCGGACATCCGCGCTTAAGATGTGTGGAAAGCCCTTTTGTTTCCTATGACCGCTGTGGTTATCTTCATTAAACACCAACCCTCAGGCAGTATGAGGTCAATTCTCCACTCTATCATCTATCCCTTCTGTAAGAACATTATCATTACTGTCATGTCTACTCTCTATTGCACATTCCATCTAACTGCTTGGAAACAATCACAGGTCATTATTTCTTTGACCACCATCACCATGGTGCAATATCACAGTGTAGCAGTAGATGGAGCCATGCTGCTATGTTATGACTTTGGCTTTAACACGCCTCAAGTCAATTGGACTTTAGGGTCATACCATACATGTACAAGTTACGGAGCGCAGGAATATATATGCACATTGTTCCTTAGTCGGAATTTCATGTTAATAGATAATACAGCAGCAAAGGAGAGCATAATAAATACCACGGAGTTAGTAAACTGACAAGAACTGGCTGGTTTCCCTCAATACCTTCCACGGTCCACGTTTTTGCTCCTTCCCTGTTCCGTGCCAGACTATAAACATTTTTGCTCCCTCACAGTTCCCACTAAAGACATGGACTGTCTGGAGGTCCCCAAGGACTTTTGTACTGTTTTTTCAAAGGACAGTGAAAATACCAAGATCATTTTGTCAGAGCACAATTTTTCTGTGAATCTATGACTACAACGGACTCTCCTCTTCCTTTTTATGTTCACTGGTATAGTAACAAAAGCATTTTCTACACAACTGGACCTGCATTTCTTGATTGTTCAAGTTAATTACTATTTGTTAGGCTACAAAAGATTTGCCTATGAGATTTTAATGTGAAACCTGTTGGTCTAAAGGGCATTGCTGTCTTCTGACCTGATTTTTATTTAGAAGGGCTGTGCTAGAATTGCTCCTATAAACTACAGAATTTTCTGTCTGATACAGGAAAACCAGGCAAATAAATAAATAAGCAACTTTCTGTGAATGGCTTGACTGAAACACAGAGGACGTCGGTCGTCTGGTGTTGTTTTCCTGGGAAGCCAGCCTAACGGTTCGAAGGAACACACAGTGAGAGGCGAGTCACTTCTTCCTGTGAACCTCTGGCTAGTTCTGTATGGAAACCCAACATTGACATAGTACACATTAGGTCCAGAGAACATCGCAGAGAATCTGCCTTGAGGATCAAGGGAGAGACGTGTAAATTATGGTTGTTCCATAAATAGCGTGGACCTCCCACACACACGAACCCTTGTTATGGGCCTGATTTAATCATCTTTCGCATCTCTTTTCATTCTCTGGGACTCAGTAATCAGGAGAGGTGCGGCCCACTGGCGATCCTAAAATAGGCGCTGGCCCTTTAATTGGACATGAAGGCGCGCTCAAGCCGCACACAGGCGTGTTACGCTCCCTGTTTTTACCCGCCGTGCTCACTTCACACTGACCCATTTAAATAACCCTGCTTTTTCTGCAGATAAAAGAGAACAATTGGTGATGTGGGAAGGTGGGGTGGGGGTTGGGGGGGGGAAGGGGGGCAGCGGGAGAGGGGATGACATCACTGGCGTTTCATTATGTTGGTGAGAGTGCTCAGCTCACTCCAGATGTGGACCGTCTAACCGAGGTGCAGACCTCACGGTCGAGGGGGCTCTCATTACGGATGAGAACCAACAGCAAAACCTGCCCCAGTGGTTCATGAGCAGGACCAGGGAAAGGGGGTTCTATCTTCACCGTTAGGGAGCTTTAATGTTTAACTGTTCTACCATGCACAGCTTGGAATGGGTTAAACTTCATAACTACAGAGAAAGGTACAATGGATGTGCGAAAAGAATAATCACTGTACACAGTCTCTCTGAAGAACCAGTAACCTTCAGATGCCTGTAAATTATGGATAATCAATCCTCAAAAATCTGCAGCAGCTCCCAGCTGCACCAGGAGCTGGAAAGGAAAAAACTTCTCTGGCCAGTTACCTGTGCATGTTTTTTACTCGATGAATTTACAGCACAGCATAGTTTGGTGGCACAGAGTCTGGCACTGTTGCCTTGCTCTTTCAGGGTTGGGGATTTGAATCATTCATCCCGTACCGTGTGCCTTGCGCCATCTAGAATGATCTCTGGGCTAGAATGGCCCTTTGCTGGAGAAGCGCTTATGGAAGATGCATTGAGGCACTATGGTTTTAATCTGTGAAAGTTTGCGATGAAAAATTCAGGGTTATAGTCACTGCTGGTGCACAGTTGATGTCACCCTGTGGCAAACCACTGAAACTCCTCCAGTCGGTTTATATACTTATTTACGACTGCAAAAGATTAGGCCCGACTCATATAGTGTCAACGGGAATAACACCATAAATGAACGCAGAATGAAAACATGTGCGATTTATTTATCTAACTGGTGACTTACGCTTGCTGTGGGTGAGCAGACTGGTGTGATATGTCACCCGGCGATGGCGGAATGCTGGTCTTAGGCAAAGCTTGAGGTCAGAGAGCAGTGTGGAGAGCCTCGAAGGGCCGCCTTTACTGCCCCTCTGAGAAACTTAGGGGGATCAGGTCACAAGCATGTTTCACTTTGCAAAGGCTCCTGAATTAAAGTCACCACAACCTTTGGGTAGCACTTACCTCACACTGCAGTGCAAGGTCGGCCTCGAAACAGGCCGGCCCAACATGCTTCTGAATTATAATGCGGACAACCTGCCATTTTTTGATTTTGTAATCGAAGACAGTTTCCTGGGAACTGGTTTCCACCCAGAGAAACGCCCACTTCCCCTGCGGCAACCCACCATTCCAGGCATGGTCACGGTCACATTCTGTGGCTAGCTGCGATTGTTGTCCTGGCTGAGTGTATGGTACACTCTAGAAGTTCTGCCTCATAGCACTCGTACCTAAGCCAGTTCCTCGCGATTCACTATCTGAGCTGCCCATACGCCACTTCGGACCCAAGATCCCTGCAAATGAATAAATAAATAAATGTAAATAAGATGGGGTTGGGGCACAGTGTGTAAGAGGTGTGCTATTTGCTGGTCTCTCGTGGATACACAGAGGAAATCTCATATTCCTGTCAGCCAGGATGGGTAAACAGGGACCTCGAGCGGTGGGAGCTGGCCCCTGGCCGGGAGCCGCAGGCCGACGCCGTCGGCGAACATTGCTGCTCTTTCACGAGGCAGAGGGCCGCCAGACAAGGGCAGCTCTGTGCGCTGATGGAAATACGGATGGGCCTAGTTACTGGCAAGTCCTGTGCTTCTGTGTCCCATCGTATCCTCAGGCCCCTGCGGCCGTGGCGACAAATGAAGAGGGTAATGATACGGGGATCGATTAAGCAAAGAACTGCTCAGCAACAAGCTACGAGTTTGATATTTAGGAGTTTGATACTTTATTCTGAGGGCCGAAGTTCTTAGTGATCTCTAATAGCAATCAGACAGGTCTAAGGTATCTAAGGTACATCAGAACATATGGAGATCGTTTGTGGAGATGGGCCCCAGCTGTGACCGTGTGCTCTCAGGCTGCAGAGAGGACCTCGCTGTTCACGTTAAGAGGCACCGTTCTTGTAGCTCTTTGTCTGTTGCTTGTTGTTGTTCTGTTCTTGATCCTCCCCCCTCTTGGTGGCAGACACGCCATCTGGGGGTGTAGTGTTTTATTTTCCGATGGGCGCAATGCGGTTGGCATGTGTTTGGACACGTTCCCGTGCCTGTTCGACCATGCCCGCTCCTGAATTAATCATGGCATCGTGAGCCGTGGCTGAATCGATAGTGTTCCGTCGCGTTGTCTGCACCTCACTGCGGGCTCAAGTTGCACCTCTGCGGGACAGCTAACTTTGACTTGTTCATCTTATTTAAAACGTTTTCAGTTTTTGAAGAAGAGTACTATGGTGATCTTCAGTGTCCGATGAAGATCCATGCTGCATGTGCAGAGTTTAATGATTAGATGCTACCAGCAGTATTTTGTTAATCTGTTTCATGACGGAAGTTACCTTAAAGATGCACAGCCACATTGACTGTCATTTAAAGATACTGATCACGTTGATGTTTACTCTGTGCTGGTCATCCCCTTGAGACTCACACTGATCACATTAATGTTCACACCATGCTGGTCACCCCCCTAAGACTCAGACTGATGTTCACACCATGCTGGTCACTCCCTGAGACACAGACTGCTAACACTGATGTTCACACCATGTTGGTCACCCCCCTGAGACTCACACTGAGCACACTGATGTTCACACCATGGTAGTCACCCCCCTGAGACTCAGACTGCTCACACTGATGTTCACACCATGGTAGTCACCCCCCTGAGACTCAGACTGCTCACACTGATGTTCACACCATGGTAGTCACCCCCCTGAGACTCAGACTGCTCACACTGATGTTCACACCATGGTAGTCACGCCCCTGAGACTCAGACTGCTCACACTGATGTTCACACCGTGGTAGTCATCCCCCTGAGACTCAGACTGCTCACACTGATGTTCACACCATGGTAGTCACCGCCCTGAGACTGCTCACACTGACACTCACTCTGATCTTCACACCGTGCCGGTTCTTTCTGAAGACTCACATTGTTCACACTGACTCAAACATCCCTAAAACAGGCCTCTGTTTTTCCTGACTTCCCTGGGGAGTCGTCTGCTCAGTGCTGCTCCTGTGGCCCAGTGTCAGTCATCCTGGGGGTGTGCATTTACATTCTGGCAAGCAGTGTGAGTGTACACACACCAGACCCGTGCAACACCCCCCAGCTTTTTCCCGCAGCCACTCTCAGCATTAGCCTCATCTGTGGAGCCTCTGTCTGCTCCAGACTGCATGCAGTTGTAAACATTACACATGAGGGCTATTTAGGTATGTTTGGACTCCTATATGCTTTCACTTTCATTAACTGGCACCAATATCTAACATAAAGGAACATCTTTCACATTTTTCTGTCTGCCCACTGTCAGCTTCATAGACAGCTTTGAGGGTGTCACAGCTTACATTTGTTGGAGAGCCACTCAGAGTTGATCTGTTCAGCCTGCATTTTCTGAAATTGTCATGTCCAGTTTCCTCCTGCAGTCCATACAATGGATGGAAGGATGGATGGATGGATGGATGTTTCATGCATAAATGCACCTTTAACAGTGAATTCATGTGGATTGTCCTGGAATGAGGTTAAAACAACATATAGAAGCAGAAAGAATTACGTGAAGGCTCTCTGCAAGGGGGTGAAAGTGCTTAAGCAAGATTTTACTTAATACTGGTTTGTTAATATTGCAAATGCCGTCAGCTCTCATTTGAAATCTGTATACACATAAATAATGGACAAGCCTGCTCTTCTAAATCTGAAATCCACAACAACTGAGTGAATCCTGAGTGTTGTCATCTGAAATCCACACAAATCACAAAAGCTATTTGTTCTCATCCAAAATCCACATAAATCCCAGTCTAACCTGTTTATCCTTGTCCGAAATCCACACAAACCGCGGTCAGGCGTATTAATTCACATCTCAAACCCACACAAACCACGATCAAACTCATTAATTCTCCTCTGGAATCTGCACAAATCCCAGTCAGATTTACTGGCTCCCACACTGACCACACTCGCTGAGGTTGAAGCCGGCCTGCTCTCATCTGGGCCTGATGGCTGTCACAGCTGAACAAACCGTACCAGCCCTCATCTGGCATCCACACTCAGTTCAGCCGAAGCCGCCAGCTGTCATCCTCTGTCCGGCCTTATCAGGGTCCAATCCAGGATAATTTAACAGGATAATTATTTTCACGTGCACACACACAAACACACACACAAACACATTTGTATTCACATCTTTGTCGGGACAATTCATTCCTGTGGGAAAAACACTAACCCAACAATGAGAACACCCCCCCCCCCAGGCCTAACATTACCCATAAGTAACCAAAAAAAATAAAAGATTTCTGGAATTTTCATTTTTTTGAATGCAGTCACAGATTTAAAAAAAAACTGAGGTTCCCCTTGTGGGGACTGAAAAAAATTCCCCCCATAACATGAAAATAACAGGTTTTTATTACACATCAACTTATCAACATAATACATACATAACTCCCTTACACACACAATTACCCATCATAGGGAATTTATAGACACCAATTCCCCTAATCCACATGTCTTTGGGTACAAACTGGAGAGCCAGGAAGACAGAACCACACGTGCTTGCAATTTCAAACCCTCTACCCCAGAGGTATGAGATCGCTCTGCTGCCCAATGAGCCACCATGCAGTTCACCACATGTCATATAATAAAACAATACTAATAATAAAGCTATTGGATGGTCCTATGATTGGCCATACATAGTATTATTTACTGAAATTGAGAATTCATCCATCTTCCAATAGCTTATCCAGAACAGGGTCATGACAGAGCCAACGATGGAGGAAAACTCTGGATGGGATGCCCATTGAATTTGAAAAGAACTTATTATATTTATAAAATTATAAGCCACTCTGTCATAACATGTAAAAGCAGAGAATGGGCTTCCAGAGCATTTCCTGTAGATCTGTCGGAAAAAGATTCGCTCAGAATACCATTACGTCAGGATGACATCTGTTCTTTCCTCACACAAGAAGCGTCAGTCGCTGAAGCAGTTTCCCAGTCCTGCATTCTGTCCCAGCATTATTAATGCCGGGGCCAGCTGGGGAGGGCTGGCGGACTTTCTGGCCTGGGATACGAGCCCTCCTGTGGGAACCGTCACAGGATACCGAGGAGAAGACGCATCTTGATTATTGACAGTCTAAGACCCTCCGTTGATGTTCGGCGTGAAGGTGCCAACATACAACATTGTCGCATAAGCTTACAGGTGAATTTTTCATCATATTATTTGCTTTTGGCCGTATTAGTGGCACCGTCCAGCTGCCTGAAATAAACACAAAATAAATTAAACAAACACATATGACTGTGACCCTGATTTCTGAACCTGAATTCCAGACCTGAAGTCATGTAACACTGTAAATAATTACAACAAAAACATTGCTAAACAGGTGCACTTCAGTCTTCAGCCTGTAAGTGTGTGTTATCCAATTTGATGTGAGTTGTAGATTTACAATGTATAACTTTACTGCTTTAACTATAATGTACAGAAGATTAGTTTCAGGTAAGGCTGCCATATTCAATTCCAAATGCTGTCCAATGTCAATGCGAATAACTGAATAGTCTGACATTAACCTATAAACAGATCACTTTTCTGCTCTGTACAGAAGGTTGGACATGAACTCCTAAACACAGGTCCCAGCAGAATATAAGGAACGGTCTCACGTACTGCACCAGGAATAACAGCATCATACTATTGCATCTTCCTGACCAAAACAGTGAATTAATTAATGACACACAGATGAGAGTAGAAGGTGGGGCAGCGAAGACTGTGCCACGAGGCAGGAAGTCCGCTCGGGCTCTCAGGAAAGCATAGCCTGTCCTGAGAAGGCCTTTTAATTCCTATCTTAGGCGTCCAGCAGCCGCGTGGGAGGTGGCACACCTGACCCCAAGCCGCTGATGCAGGAGTCATCTGAGCAGCCTTAATGTGCATGCAATTAGGTCATTATATCGCCAGATGGTGGTGACATAGCTGGACGAGTATGTAACTGTAAGCTCCTGTGGGCTGGCTGTGAGATTTACACTAAACACATTTGTCAAACGCCCCCCCCCCCCGCAAGATTTCCCGTATGCAGGCATGTAACCTCTGTATGAGAAAGGTCAGCTCGATATGTTTATACAAATGTCAGCTAGCATGTGTTAGCACTATATTCATGTTTGATCAGTTTTATTTTGTTTTTGTTTGTAACAACACCTCCCCCCCGACTTCCAAGGGCTGCCCTGACGGATTACCCCTCAGGAACGATTGCCATGGAAACGCAAGGCTTCTGCCCGGGGAGACGTGTCTGTATCAGCACACGCTGCCACTGAACAACCAAAAGCTGTTCTTTCTGCTCTGGTGTTTTAATTGAAACCAGGCAGCCATACACTAAGGTAGTTACCCCCCCCCCCAGGCCTGAAAAGTCTTGTTGGACGGCTACAAAAGCAGACTGCCGAGTCTCTGGCTCCATTCCCCTTCGCTACGTCTCCTCATCCAGGTAAACGGGGCGCGATCCAGTCAGTCAACTGCAGAGAAAGAGGTTTCAAAGCCTCTCTGCCAGTCTAAGACTGTGTTTTACTTGGACCACCTCAACTTCACGTTGCATTCTCTCTCAAGATAACAATTACATCTTGGGCTGTTTAATCAGTTAATTAGTTAAATTAAATTTGGTTTGATTAATCAGTACCAATTGCGAGTTAACTGCTACAATATAACACCATGACAGAAACCTTGATCTTTTGAAATCCTAAATCAATTTCTTATTAGCTTCTATCCTGTTTTACTGAAAGTTATTACACCTGTGGCAGTTGTGTAAAATACATTTTGTGAATAAATATTTTGTTATGATGCATACTTCAGATCATTGTGTTATAAAGAAAATGGCTTTAGTACAGAAAGAAGCACATGAACATCATGTCCCAAAATGTGATTATTATAGAACAGTGAAAATAATCAAACTTCACTTCTAGGGAAAGGAGACTCAAATTCAGCTGAATAACAACAAGAGACAATTATGGCAAAAGCCTTATATTCATTCCAAAACATAACATTTTACCTGGCAGGCTGGCAGAAAAAAAAGAAGCAGAATCAAAAGGGAATACAGGTTTTTTTTTCATGGAAGTGATGTAGTCTAATGAAAATCAATTTCCTTGATGCAGCTGAAATCCCTTTTGAAACGTGATATTCACTTTTAATAGTGCACATTCAGTATCATAGAATAATTTCAATATTTCAAAGCTTCAGAAATCAAACAGAACAATAAATACTGTACAAGATAATATCTAATATACGTTTTAAAAAAGCACAATATGATCATGCGGAGCAATACTGACACACATAACACCAGGAAAACATAGCATATCTTTACAACACATTACAATATGATGGTAGTTTATATTTACATATATCTTTATGTGTTAAAGTGCCTTTCTTAGAAAAAAAAATAAAAAGTGATTTTAAAATGTGATACGTTATCACATACATTTCAAATGTTATTCCTGATGAGAGCTCTGTGGCATGATCTTTCGGTTCATAATAATCCAAACTAAATGCACCGTTTAGACACAGCTCTGCCCGGACAGGAGAGCGACAGAACATCCCCGTAAAGATGAAAAAGCCTGCAAATTGCATTTACAGACGGTTAAGAAGTGTTTGCCAAAACAGCACCAGGAATGTTTAAACACCAGCCGTCTCGGATTCCCACTGATCCCCAACACCTTCCTAACCAAGAAACCTCAGAATACTTCTCCCGTTTCTTAGGAAGTGTTTTCCTCCAATAATGTTCCCAAATGAGTATAAAAAAATGTTTGAATCGGACTTCTGGGCTCCACTAAACATGGTGCTTTCACTGGTCCATGTGAGCTCTGGACACATCAATGAAACACTCAAGGATACAATTCAGCAAAGAAAAAGTGTTTGGCGAGGACTCTGCTGTCAAGCAGGTACATATATCAGTATTTTTTCTGTAATAAAAACTGGGCCTAAGGCGGCTCACAAGGGCAGAGACGCTGGTGGCTCTTGAGTGAGGTATCAAGGGGGGGGGGGGCTCCAGAGCTGGGGGGGGACAACTGCTTTTCAAGACTGGCCAAAGAAAACAGAAGTGGGGAAAAGACATGTCCTCTCTCCCGGGGACGGGCGGTCTGCACCTCTCCTGCTCGCATTTGGATCCCATCCCAGGGCTGTTCTGGGGCCTCGGCCGGGCCCCTGGATAAAGACCGCACGCTCCCATGCTCTGGCCAGAACTCGTGCCGGTCTGCGTACATGTGGAAATTCGTACCATATTTTGGCTGCAGCAGCCTCTTTTTCATTCGCCGACCATTGACAGCCACACAGTGCATTTCACAGACACACAACGTGGGCACGCACCAGATAATCAGTTCTGCTGACTTAGGACTTCCTTAAGAAAGTCATTTTCCACGTTATTAAATCGAATGGAAAGTTAAACTGTTTAAATGGGTAGTCCTCTTCAGATGAAGCTGCGAGGCTGTTTAAAAATACAGAAGGGAGAACATTCCACATAAACGCTGGCTAAGATAGCCACTATCTGCAAGGGAGCGCATTTCCATCTTAAAATAACAACCTGCAAAAACGTGTCTCTTCACCCAGCACCGGGACTGAAGCAGATGTGGTTTCTGCAGAGCAATTTCTGCTGTGTCTCCTCATTCATGAATGAATAAAACCTAAATCTACATAAATACGGCTCTGGTTTAGTATTGGCACACAAAAGAAAAAAGAATTTTACACACTAAAATTGAGAAAAACCGTGTAACCACCACACATTTCCTAAGAGTGTATTGATATTTAAACCCACCTGACCTAATTGCGTTAATCACTTTTCGCTTGGCATGCGAGCATAAATGCAGATGTAACTGCATTTCTTTCGGCGTTTGTTCTGAGGGGTAAAAACTGAGGTGAGGGACGGGAGCACATTCTGTACCAAAAAAAAAAGGTCCTTAGCAGCTTAATCCCATTTAAAATGCAGGCAAGTTCAGAACCAAATAAACATTTTAAAGGCCCTGAAAAGCAGTAACGCTCTATGCCTTCCGGAAAGCGTGCCCGTGATGGGGACACTGCGCAGCAGGGGCGGAGCCACCCACGGCATCATCCATCCTCATATCGTCGGTCCTGAAATAGCGTTTAATTCACCGCAAACTCTCCAAATAAATGAGTCATGGTGAAACTTTAAACGAAATAACAGGCTCTTCTCTCGTACTGTCAATGGGCCTCGGGGGGGGGGGGGGCAGCATTAAGGGAGGGTCACTATGGGGCATCAAACACAGCAGCAGCACTTTGAACACCTACACCGGGCCGTTAATGAGTAACACAGAGCATTCCTCAGCAAAATGGGCGGCACCACGCCAAGGCTCATGGGAACTCAGGGCGGCACTTGTGCGTTTCTCAGTACTCGCGCGCCTCCTCCAGCTCGTTAGCGAAGACGTCCTCGCGTGGGTTCTCCGTACAGCCCAGTCCGTTGTTGGGTGGCCGGGCGGCGTGGAAACGGCTCCAGTCGCCTTTGCACAGCACCCAGGGCAGCACGTCCACCTTGAAGTGCAGCTCGGGAGAGAAGTCGGAGCTCACCAGGTCGGGCGCCCCCGCACCCTTGCCCCGCGTCAGCAGCCGCATGTGTGCATCATAGCAACAGAGCTGTGCGGCCAGCGTGCCACTGTCGGCAGACAGCATGGAGCGCAGGCAGGCGTGCGCCGTGGGCCTGTACACCTCCAGGCGCTCCCGGGGTCCGCTGGCATCACGCCAGCGGTGTGCCCGCCGCAGCCGCTCGTCGAAGATGCTGACGGCGCTGTAGAGCGCCTCAGAGGGGTAGGAGCAGGGACAGCTGGGCAGCTCCGTCAGCACCTGCTGCAGGTACTTCTGCAGGAAGTCGCTCTTGCAGTTCAGCCATTTCTCGCAGCTGTCCACCTCTGCAGCAGATGCATTCCCACACAGAAATCCATTACCACCATCATTTGATTACAATTCGCTATGTCTAACTAACCGTGCAGCCTGCATTTTCACTTAAAGAGAAAATATGGGCCTTTAATACACAGCTGGTGATCCAAGTCAAACATTCATAAATAACAATATTGCTTTCATGATGAAGCAGTCAATCCCCTACTGATCCATACTGCCATATTTAAAAAATTCAGGAATCCACCGTAATTGTAAACTATCCCGCAGCAGAGAGCAGCTTGAGTGTGCCTCCCATTGCTCTGCCGGACGAATTACAGGGCCATAAGTACTGACTGGAGGAGCACGGCGTCCCTCGCAGCTGGGAGCCAGCGAGCGATCTGGCCAGTGAGGCAGCTGAGATGGCCTGGCTGATTGATCCCTCTGCCCCAGCATTACGTTAACAAACATACTGACCTGCGCTGACAAAGTCAGTGCTATTCTCAGTCTCATAGGGGATGAGCTCCGTCACAGCGTTCACATCGCCTGCAATGCAGATTACAGCAGAACATGCGGTCAGAGCATATCGGGATTCCCACTACAGGTAAGAGGAGACCACGTAAGGAGAAGATTATGCACTAATGAATGAATTGACCATAAATCTGTCGATTGAACCAGCCGAAGTCTCCTGGGAGGCCAATACGGTACCATGTGGCCATGGATGACACAAGAATGGACAGATCACAGACAAATTATGTTTTATCTTATAGCTGAGGGTTATATATTTGCCTTATACCTCCAGGCCATAGTGTCCTGTGATAGATGGCATCCTGCCCCTTGCACTATTGCTTCGGGGAGAGGATGCTGACACATTGTCACCATGGACAAATAGATGGAAAGATCACCGTCATTTCATTTTTCATATCAATGCTGTATTCTTAACAAAAGAATCCAGTTTAACAGTACAAATAATCCAACCTCCCTCCTATCTTGCCTGGTGGCCATCCCAGGTAGCCCAGGGTGAGAGGCTGTGGCACTACCCACTTACCCACTATGAGACCCTAAGACAAATAAAGCACTGTTTATTAACAACGACATCAACCTAACCAGCTGGAGGGGTCCGAAAAAAACCTCACAAACATGCGTTCCAGTGGGAAATGAGCTAAACACACGGTAATCCCCAAATTATGCCTGCATTTCCTTAAGAATATCTCATACGGGTTTAGCATTACAAGCATGGATCAGCGAACGGCAAATTACGTCAGGATGGAGAAGAAAAAACCAGGGAAGATGTGAGACATGAGGTGGAGAATAGTGATAGACAGTAAATGTGAGAGGGAGCCAATTAAGCCACATACACACAGCCAGACAGACCGAGAGACAGACAGGCAGAAAGACAGACCGAGAGACAGGCAGGCAGACAGACAGACAGACAGACCGAGAGACAGGCAGGCAGACAGACAGACCGAGAGACAGGCAGGCAGACAGACAGACCGAGAGACAGGCAGGCAGGCAGGCAGACAGACCGAGAGACAGACAGGCAGGCAGACAGACAGACAGTGACAGACAGACCGAGAGACAGGCAGGCAGACAGACAGACAGACCGAGAGACAGGCAGGCAGACAGACAGACCGAGAGACAGGCAGGCAGACAGACAGACAGAACGAGAGACAGGCAGGCAGGCAGACAGACAGACCGAGAGACAGGCAGGCAGACAGACAGACAGAACGAGAGACAGGCAGGCAGGCAGGCAGACAGACAGACAGACAGAACGAGAGACAGGCAGGCAGGCAGACAGACAGACAGACAGAACGAGAGACAGGCAGGCAGACAGACAGACAGAACGAGAGACAGGCAGGCAGACAATGAGAGACAGACCGAGAGACAGACAGGCAGACAGACAGACTGAGAGACAGACAGGCAGTGATAGACAGACCAAGAGACAGACAGGCAGACAGACAGTGACAGGCAGGCAGGCAAACTCAGGTTTGTATTCGTATCTTTGTGGGACTGGCCATTCATTTGCATGGACACAACAATGACAACCCCTACCCAGCCCTAACCTTAACCACAAGCAACCAAACAAACTTGGTATTTTTAGTTTTTTTTTACTGCATTCACTGATTTTTATAAGTTTCCCCTTGTGGGACCTGAAAAAATGTTAGAGGTCAAAGCAAACGGTTTTTATCACATTGTGCGGGACATTTGGTCCCCATAATGTAATAAATACATAACCTACACACACACACACACACACACACACACACACACACACAGGTATTCCTATACTTGTGTGGACCATCCCATTGTGTCTATGGGCAAAACCTTAATATCAATCACGACACCCTTTACCCTACCCAACCCTAACCTTAACCATAAGTAACCAAACAAAATACAAGACACTTGGCATAATTTTAGTTTTTTGATTGCATTCACTGATTTTTTATAGAAATAAGTTTTGTCTTGTGAGGACCAGCCTCCAGTCCTCACAAGGTGTGTTATGTCAGGGTTTGCCGCCTTGTGAAGTCCTTTGGTCCTCACAAGTATAGTAAAGCTGAGACACACACACACACACACACACACACACAGCACCTGGGCAGCGCTCGAGGTCACATGTCCTGGATTCCGTTGCCATGCAGGCGTAACCGCATGCGCGGGTGCGCTTCTGGTTGCCTTGGCCACAGCTGACACTGCATGGCGACCAAGCGGTCCACTCATCCTCTTCCTCGTCTTCTGTGGGGGAGGAATGCAAGCACAGAGTATTGTGGGGGTGAGGAGGGGGGCACTCCACCCTTTCGCCATAGAACAATGTACTACCCTAATGTTATTTATTACGGATGTGCATCACCATCACTGAGGTGATGTGATACACATCTCGATGCACTGCCAATGATCAGATACATCAAAGTTACTACTGTCATACAATAAGTTTCACCCCTATTGCGGGGATGTGATTCGACACAGTGAGATTAAACTGAATGCGATGTAATGTAAAAGAATATGATGCTATGCAATTCAATGGAAAGATGTTAGAAATGCATCCTGAGTTCATCCCAAATTGTACCTGGTGCAACCGCATCATGAACTTGTGTCAGTGCAGCGATGCAAATCTGTCAGTCTTACCGTTACTATCATTTACCACAGACTCCTGCTCACATGCTACAAAAAATGAGCCTGAATGCTCTCAGCACCTTTAATTGCGAAACGTAGCTGTAAGAATAGCAAGAGAACATCGGAAAAAAAAAAGAGGCGAGATCAAACGGACGGAGCTATGCAGCACGGTGCCAGCTAATGTTTAAAAGCATCGGCGCATCGAGCAAAGGAGCCGTAAGAATAGAGAGGCGGACGATCAGGGCCTCGTCTCGACTTTATTTTCACAGCAGACTTAATGAGGCGTGACTGAAGTCACATATTTCCCAGTAAAACAGAGTCTCGCTAATGAAGGGAATCTCTCAGGCTCCACTCGGCTCGTAATAAATGCGCCGATGGTGAACTCTCAGCTGCAGGCCGACGCTGCCAACACAAACACGTCAGTCCAGCGCTTCTCTCCTCCACAGGAAAGCGAGCTGCGGTCCCTCACCTTCGCGCCCAAGCATGCTATCTCACACTGGGATGTTTCAGGGAGGTTGATGGCAAAAACACGGCCGCAGGGTCACGCGGGCATTTCTGTGTGGTCATCATCAGTCACCGGTTATGGCTATTAGTTTCCAGAGGGAGCGCTCCTGGAATATTTCATGTTTTGCCCATTCTAGAATATCGGGTTTATTCTTTTTTCGCCTTTGGAACATGGTTGCAAAAACTGTGCCTTATTAAATGAAATTTGATTACCTGACTGATTTAGTTGCCAAAGTTACCTTCACTCTCTGGATAAGTACACATATCATAGACAGCTGATGAAAAAGCCTTGATGGATTTTTCAGAATAGCGCCCCCTAGATGCCCAGTTCATGCATGCATGTAGGTGGCAGTGGAACCCAGTGAACACACAGCCAAGTGACTCTGCTGTGCAAATAACCTGCAGTGGCATCGTGTCTTCCAGCAATACCATTAGCTCAACAATAGTACCATCAGGTAATCAGGTAATGGTCTGAGATGTAACAGGGTCAAAATGAAGATGACTACAAATGTAAAGCCGGGAAGATTCCTTACTGTGAAGTTCATGACACGGTCAAAATGTTATTTCAGTTTTCATTGTTTTGTTTTCCTTTACAAACTGACATAAAGTACCTTATCCAATTCTGAATCTGGCTGAAAAAAATGTGGCCTCTGTGTTGAAAAACTGTCAACGATGTCAAGATACACCCAGAGAATGAGGAAGCCTGAGGAATAAGCGCCAGATCAAGAGAAGCTGCAGACTAATGATACCAAGAGGAGGAACGACCTGGAAGTTTCTGGCTTAAAAGAAAAGAACCTTGACAGCAAAAGTTGTCACAAAATATGGTGCCTTTAACATAATGTCATTAATATTCTTGTTAGTGAAAACTTTGTTAACACTGTTATGCTGATTCTTTAACCCTTTTCTGTTATTGTGTAAAATAATCATCTAAATCCCGGAGTACTGTTTGATTTAAAATGCCCATCGATGCTTAACATATATGGCATCCAGATAACATTGGATAGAGGTGGAAAGTTCAGGTCCAGAAAGTACAAATCCAG
Source organism: Paramormyrops kingsleyae (assembly GCF_048594095.1). NCBI lineage: Eukaryota > Metazoa > Chordata > Actinopteri > Osteoglossiformes > Mormyridae > Paramormyrops > Paramormyrops kingsleyae. Next base: position 18,742,800 of record NC_132815.1, read on the forward strand.
ACCAAGATTCTGTTTCAACCAACCAGTTGAGTATAAAGAGTCACATTCACAGAGAACTCAACTGCTTATTTCAAATAAAACCTTGGTCTGGTTTAGTACTTCCTGGACCTAAACTTTCCACCTCTGACACAGGATCATAAAGTCAAGCTCCTTGAAGACATGCATTAATGGTGCAGGACTACAGACCGCTCCGGTGTTGCACAGAGAGGGTGCCTGCGTCTCGACAGCAAAGCGTTTCAACTGCAGCAGGCTGAGCTCCCCGCATCCTGTGATCGCACTGCCTGCTCACGTTCTCACGCCGCCATCTGCGCATGCCGTAGGTTCATGTGTAAACACACGCGTGCCGGTTTATGTCTGCGTCATGCCGCTGTGTACACACCACGCACGCGAACGTGCTGCCTGGGAGGTCTGCTTACGGCCCGGTGGTGCTGACACGTATCGGCCCATTACAGACGGTCCGCGACTTAACGACTGGGCTCCGCTCTGACAGACAGGTTGTATGTTGAAATGGATGAATGTCGGAATAGGATAATCACACTGACTTTTAGGTGTGAGAATGAGACTGGGAGATGTGTGTGAGACTGGAATGGTCACGTTGCCATACAGTGCAGGACTTTTCTGTGGCAACTATTATACAGTGTACAGGACGTTAGGTAGCATAGCAGTACCTAGCATATGTGCGAGTCGTTGTAAGTCACATAGGTTGTAACACAGGGGCAGTCAGTATTCCAGTGTGAATTTCTCAATCAGGAGCAAGGAGCTGGTCTATAGTCATCCATGTTAGGTCTGTCTTAGTGTGTCTGTTAGATAGACATACAAGAGACCAGTAATTTTTCCACAGAGGGCTTCTGCTTAGCTAGTTTTATTTAGCGGCAGCAAAAAATTTGCTCAGGAAGTGTAAAATACCTAGACATGGCCGATTAATATGTAAATATGTGGAATGTGGGGCCAATTGAGGACCTCGAGCCTCCTCATTAAGCCAAAGCGAAAGTGAGCGCGGACAAAAATAGCAGCTCCGAGCCGCGTGCTGCCCATGGCCAATTCCTGCAGCGCTGAAGAGCATTTTCCAGTTTGGTGACCCCTTTTAATTTTTACTCGCCGCTCTCACAGGCCTGGACCGGAATTCAGGATGCTCTTTTTCCCCACCCGTCAAGGGAGGACAGCGAGGGAGCAAGAGAGGGAGCGAATGAGAGGAGGACAGAGCGAGGGAGGGAGCAGGAGGGCGAAAAAAACATTGTGGTTATAAACACGGCCCCGAAAGCCCCGGGATTCCTGAACAGGGTCGAACGGCCCCGTGGCGGAGTACGCGGAGCGACCAGGCGTCCTAAGGAGCCCCGGAATGAAAAGCACAACCGAGCCTCCGGCTGTCAATCCCAGTGAGCCGGGGCTCCTAATCTTGCCTCTAATCGAGGGCAAATATGGGCTGTTTGTCCAGCTCCGGGGTCTCCGAAAGTGAGGGATCTGTGGGGGGCTGCACAATGGGCTGATGATGGAGTGTCCTCTCTCTCCATCACTAACGCGGGGGCCGTCCGGACCCCCAACCCTTCGCTCCCGTCCCATCCCGCCCTTCACTCTTTTCCTGATGGAGCATTTTTAAAAAAATTCCCAGCCGCTCTGAAAAGCCCTGGCTCCAAAGAGCCGACTTGAACCGGCTTTATGGAATTAAATTAATATCCAGCTTTTTTTAAAAAAAAAAAAAAAAAAGCAGAGAGTCTTGTTTGGACGTGAAGCTCTCTGTAACACTCCAGCTTCCCAGACTCTCTCCTTTTAACCATTTTAACCATCTGTGCTAAAAACAGCTCAATGAGAAGCGTGACAGATGCTGAATTCTTCAGGAAAAAAAAAATGCAGGCAGTTGATAGAAATCAGAAGCAGCCATGGGGGCGGACTGAGGAACGGCGCGTTCCCCTGCCGGCCTCCCGCCTCAGGTTCGTGAGACACCCTCCTGAGCCCTGCGCCTCCATCCTGGGGCCTCCGTGCCGATCAGACGGCCCTCAAAGCCACCCTCTGTTTCAGCCCCGGATCCAGCATCTCTGCCGTGTTGCTGATACCTCAGGCCAGATGTAACCATCTACAGAGGCAGTCGGATCTACAAAGGGGCCTCCTACACAAATAAACAGTCGCGTCCTCGGTGCCAGGAGGGCCCCGAGCGTCTGACCCCGACATGCCGAGCTCCCTGCTGACGTCGGCGTACGGCAGGCCTGACCGTGCATTTCAGTGAAGGGCGGCAGCCTCACCGTAGGTCTCCTTGGTGTCCCATCCCTTCCTCCAGCGGCCATCCCAGTCATCCCCGACGCCGCTCAGCACCAGCTCCTCGCTGCTGTCCTCCTCTGCGGTCTCCCCCAGGCTCGGCCGGCTCGAGTCCTCCTCCTCCGAGTCGGGGTAGCCCCAGAATAGGGGCCAGAAGAGTTTCTTGTTCCCGGGCAGGTCCACGGAGGAGGCGCCCCAGTCTCTGTGACTCTCCTCGTCGAGATCCATCTCCATGTCCGCCTGGGGGTTGTCGATGACCTCGATGGTGACCTGAAAGACCAGGAATGCCACTATTTGCACATCACAGTGTGAGTTGCACATCTTACTTTGTTCATCCTGCACCTTCCAATCTTGTGCTCTAGGACGTTTCTTAAATGCTCAGATATTTTGTAATTCATTAACAGAGCAGTGAAGTACAGCCCCTGATAAAAGTTTTTTCTGAATAAATGACAATGGGTAACATCCCCATTGCACCATTACACTGGATAATCATTATTCTGCTACATGTCTATATAAATGAACTGCGCAAGATCCCTAATGATCAGTCTAACAGATGGAACCAAGAGAATGTCATTGGCTCTTATTATTACATGCCACTGCTGTAATCAAACTAATTTCTGTAAAACCAGAGAATACTGAAGTGATCTTACTAAGTGTTTATCTGACTCTTCCAGAACTCATGCCTGCAGGGAGTACTTTTAGTGATCACTAGCCCAACGTTTGATCGCCTTAGGGAACAGGATTAATAACAAAAAGCGAGAGCAGTGAGTTAGCAGCCAGGGAAAGACATTTCTCACCATATTTGATGCATGAAAGCAGAAAAACAGCACGGCATGCTGGGTATTGGGAAACCCTACTGGATCTTCCCACACGAGACAGAAAACTTCTACTTCCCTGCTGTATCTGAGTCTGGAGCCTACAAGATGGCCTATCTGAGTCTGCGAACAGTGAAGATGTTGGGGCCAGATCCTCTGCAGGTCTGCTCTGTAAACTAATTTCTCTGGCAACTCACGACCGGCACGACTCAACACGCCTTGCAGACCCGCAGATAACAGGCAGCAGAGATGCCATCGGGACGCGCAGAAAGGTGCCTCTTTATTTTCCCCCACGGTATGGAAATCTGATGGCAGCTACAACTGTTTACAAAGTCAAGGGAAGCAAACAAAAGTCTCTGGCTTCTCCCACTCGCCGCGGGAGCGTGTGGGGCAAGAGCCGCCTGCCATCTTCGGTGAGCGGCATCCCGACGCTGGATGTTCACCACATAAAAACAAAGGTACGGTCTGCAGGATTCTCGCTGACGGTCAACAGCTGGACGCCTATCAGCACAGAGGGAATGCAGCTGCACAAACAACAAGCCATTAGTGGGGGGAGAGCATGGTGTATACAGACTTGAAGTGTGTGTGTGCGCGTGTGCGTGTGTGCGCGTGTGTGCGTGTGTGCGTGCGTGTGTGCATGTTTGTGCGTGTGTGTGTGCGTGTTTGTGCGTGTGTGTGTGCGTGCGTGTGCGCGTGTGCGTGCGTGTGTGCGTGCGCGTGTGCGTGCATGTGCGTGTGTGTGCGTGTGTGCGTGTGTGCGCGCGCGCGTGTGTGCGCGTGCGTGTGTGTGTGTGCGTGTGCGTGCGTGTGTGCGTGTTTGTGTGTGTGTGTGCGTGCGTGTGTGCGCGTGTGTGCGTGTGTGCGTGTGTGTGTGTGTGCGTGTTTGTGTGTGTGTGTATGCCTGATATCAGCTGATTCTCAGGAGCAATCCTTGGAAAGCAGAGTCATGTGGGAAGCAGGAGAGTCGAAAACAATCAGAAATGTGCTTTGCTGGCTGAAGGAAAGTTCTGGACTCGTCCCTCTTTGTGAAATTACCCCTGGCCGATGCAGGTTCCACAGACCATTTTAATAATCCATAACTTGCATGGCCGTGGTGGAAAACGCCAGGAGTTACACTAAAACATGCCCCGTTACACTCTGATGACTCATCCAGGGTACGAGCTGGAGAGATCTGCTCCCACAAATAGCATGCAGACGCTCTGTTTATTTCCTATGCTATTCTGAGGCTTCCTTTGGCTCCACCTTACAATGATAACAACAATTTTATAATTTTATCATCCATTTGTTTAACTCCGGATACAGGTTCAGAGAAATTCTGAGGTTTTCGTGTATCTCTTTGTGACTCCATGACTCACATAAACGAACACACACACACACACACACACACACACACACACACACACACACACACACAAGCGAGAGCAGATAGAAATATCAGTGATCCAGGTCACCATATTCTTGGTACTATGTAAAGCGGTTTTTAACAAGTGGGCAGGTCTCATTGAAAAGTCAATGTTTGGATTGCATTAAAATCAACGTAATGAATTAAAGGAATGCAGAATATTAAATTTTTAGAAACCCAGCAGGACAGTAAAACATTACTCGGAAACTCTATGCCAGAAAACATCAACACAGCAATATGGAGAATACAAGGTGTAAAGGTTCCTGTAAGATTTATAATAAAGTAATGATGACGATATTGAGCAATCATCTCACGGAGTTGGTTGCAGGTGCTCCAGGAAATGAAAAAAATGTGTGCCAGGTAGCACCTGTTTAGATAAAAAAAAATCCATACCTCAGCTATCCATTTCAATTCCTACCTGAATGTTGGGATTCTGGGAACTGAGGTCCACATTCGCGAGATCTGGAAAATTCTTCAGATCCAGGATGAAGGGCTCCGACTCTTCTTCGGGTTCAGGCTTGGGCAGGTGCGGAGACCACCTCTTCTTGTGGTTGAACGGGATGGTCCTTACCTGGTTGTGCTCTTGCATGGCCTCCAGGTCCTGGAGGATGTCGATGGAGGGTGTCTGGGCTTGTGCCTGATGAGAATAATGACAAACAAACAGACAAGTATAACAGAAGATAAATTAATCCAGGCCAATCTGCAAGGACACTACTGGAAGAAAGGGTGTATTTGGTTATTAGGCATCAGTAACTGAAGGTCTTATTTGCCCCGCTGACAGTAATCGCTTGGCTCTGCTGGAAAAGCACTCTGCTGGATTTGCAGTACACAAGCTGTCAGAGCTTCCATGTAAACCCGCACATAGTGAATAGTTGAGAATTTCCATAAATTCTCTTGTGGGAGTGGTTTGTGGCTCAGTGGGTTAGGACTGTACACTCACTGGAAGGCGAATCAGTTCAAATCCTATGGTCAGCAAAGTGACTTCACCACTGGGGCCTTAAGAATGGCCCTTAATGCCCTATTGCTCCACGCACTGACTGACACTGCACTCTCAACTGTACAATCACTTTGAATAAAAGCTTCTGGTAAATAAACAAAGAAATAAAATGTGAGGAAAATACTGCATGCACCTGGAGTAAAACATAAGACAGAACACGTGGTTAGAGTTGTGTGCAGTACTCTACAAAGAACCTGGAGACAGAGCTTTGTGACGCTTCACCACGAAATGATTAAACCCAACAGTATGTGGTCCTGGATTCTTTAGGCCTACCTCCTCCATCTACAGAGATATCTGCTTGGATAAACTGGTCATCATCATAACTGGATCATCAGTTTATTGTTGTTATGGTGGTAGAACTTTCTGGAACAGGAATTCAAATTTTGCTCTATGAATGAACTGCCTGGTGGTTTACTTCAAACTTCACACTGGTTTGCTCCAGTCGAGACAGCCCTGAACCGCGCTTGCGCTCTCTCTCTCTCTCTCTCTCTCTCTGCCCTTTTACACCTCTGTCACACAGCTAACAGTCAGTTCCTACACAGAATATAAGTAGTATTACTGAGGCATTGGAAAACTTAGGGCCACAGAGAATATGTAACTGCCACTGAATTCAGATGGATTGGGGGCGGGGCGGGGGGGGGGGGGGGGGCACCTTTGTGGGAGCACCTTTTATTTTAATTGATATTTTTGACTGTTTATTGTTACTTCAATTACAATTATTTTCTTCAAAATAAAGACCAGATCTGAACTCGCATTCGTTTTATTTAATTATAGCTCATCCATGGGTTATGTTACGGTTTGGACCTGATCTTTGTTCTTTCGATTACTGCGTCGCTGACGAACTCCTGTCATTAATCATCTGAGTGAGGCGTTTTAATTTTTTTAAAATTATCTTTTTATTACTTGTGGTCGGCAGCCTTAATATATTTATTACTTTATGTGAAGTTTAAGTACGAAACATTATTTATGATTATTATATTAGGCTGGAAACGCCAAGCTCACCGCGACGCTGCTTTGGATAAAGATCTGGAAAAAGCAGATGGAAGGATGTCAAGGCTGTGCTGGGGTAGGTAGCCCCTCCACCCCCCCCACTCTAAAATCAAACCAGTTCCCCAGGGGGTGTTTACCATGTCATCCCGTGCCCCTTCCCTATACGTTTCTGGATCGGGATTTGAACACCACCCCCTTTCTCTGTCTACCAAGCCCGGATATTGAACATTGAATGTTATTGAAGCATGTAATTTGAATCTGTCTCTATCCCCTGCTCTCACTCTCCCTCACAGCAGAGGCTCCAATCAAAGGCGCCCATGTGGATCCAGCCTGTATCTCTTACGTCGGCCGCTCCTATGACGCCTCACCCCCGAGAAGCGAGGCCTTCAACCCGGCTCTGATTTCCTTTGTTTCATGGACGCATCACGGCGATGGGAACAGGGCATCAGAGACAACAAACCATACTGCTTGAGTCTTATGTTAGAGAAACGGTCTTACAACAATAATTGCAAGGCTTCACATCATAAGAGGGTCTTTTTCACAGGAACACCGCTGACTGCAAGATCCTGCAATGTCTGAGGCTGAACCACCTTTGTACAAAGGTGGACACCTTATCCCCGATGCGATATTTACAAACAGAAAACAAAGGACAACAGCAAACAGTAAGGCTTCAGGCACCACCACAACCCTGACAAGGATAAACAGTTGGAAGATAGATGGATGGACTGATGGATGGATGGATGGATGGATGGACACTAGCAAATACAGGGGACGTAGCACATGAGGCCTGACTTGCATAGCACACATTCAGCCCTGACAAACAGAATACAATGGAAACACCCTACCCATAATCCCCCTGAAAATGATTCCATGCTATTCAACTGGCTTCAGTATTGCATACAGTAAATGTTTTATTGGCAGTGTTTAGGGTTGCACAACAGTAGAGGCTAGATCTTCCAGTCAGAGCAATGCATTTCCTTTTCCATCATCTAAGCTCTTGTTAGTGTACTATGCTGCCACCAGCTCAAAAAAATGAATCTGGTACATCACCAGTGAAGGAGTGCGGAGAGTCATCGATGAAGGTGGCACAGGAGGCTAATGCCAAACAGACTGCTGCAGATCATGGGTCGTGTGCATATTTTTGTACTAGATCACTGATTAATTGCAACATTTCTTAGCACATATTTAATCTGAAAATCGATATTGCTCCACAGTTTAAACTCTGAATAACAACTTTGATGTCTTGGGACTAAAATAGTTTAGTTAAGCATCTGCAGTCCACATTGCAGAATCATATTTACGCATTTAAACTAGATGTGAATGTCAGGTGAATATGCATTTCTCAATTACCAGGCAGGGTCCCTCTGCCTTCGCTTAAACTGAGTACAGGATCAGAGGACTGAGCTGAGCTGCCTAACACGTCGAGACATCAGGCTACTATGCCTGCACGATATCTCAAACCGTATGTGAAGCTTGTGTCACGAAGCATTACATTACAGAGGCTAAATATCGACACGGGCAGCAGCACACTGAAAACTCATTCATATGTAACACGCACAGGTCAACATTTCTTAGCGTGAAAAGAAACATACGTCTTCCCGTCTGGCAGAATATTCATTAGGATTTCTCGGAGGCACGACAGCTGGGTTCGCAGCATGTGAGATCTTAGATACCATCATTTATATGGTCCTTCAATATGCATGTGGTTCCTCTTGTTTGGATGGTGCATTTTATTTACTTGTTTATCTATCAGAGTACTTTCTGCGGTGTTTGGTAATTTAATTTTACCGGATTCGAGATGAATTGCGACAGCCTGCGGTCAGCTTGTGGCTCTGGGCGGATACAGATTAAAACTATCATATTGCAAGCAGTTTAGGAGAGATAAAATCTAGAATAAAAACTCTAACCACTAATAACACCCTCCTTCTGCATTTGGGGGAAAAAGAAAAACTTTAAGGCAAAGGTTTTTGGATGCAAGGTCAGGCTGACCCTCAGGGCGTTACAGACTAGCAATAAAAAACAGACAACAGAACATGATGAAGGGAAATTAACACCTTCACTAATAAAGCTCCAACACCTTCATACCACTAGAAAGGCCATAAATATGGAGGGGGGGGGGGGGGGGGGGATTTAGAACAGTCCAGGTTATATATGTGTTTGTCTGCCCCTCCAGTGCCCCCTACAGACCGGCAGGTAAGACATTCGTCTGCTCACTCAGCGGGTTGCTTGTGTGGTGCACTATGAGTGCAGCACAAGAAGAACGAGGCAAGTTTTGAGCTTTTCAGTCTAAAGAGATAGATGCATTAATGGGAGTCAATGTTCTATCAAGAATTGCCATATATTTATCTGTCACCAAAGTGCCTGTAGGGGGCGCTCATACAGCATGCCATCCAGGTAAATAATGTACCATTAGAAATTAGGAATAATGAGCACTGCCAGGTAAAATTTATTATTGAAAGATATAAGGTAGCATCCTGCTTTAACAATGTTAGCAAGATGCATGTTTATATAATTAAAAATGTTATCAGCAGAAAATTAGAGTATACCCAAGCTATATGAGGAAACTTCTGACAACTTAATGCACTGTTGCTGTTTTCCATTTAAGGTCACCCAGAGAAACATAAATGCATACGAATTCTTCTGATCACACTGATCATAACTGGCAAGTTTTTATACACATCGTTGCAAGCCTTTCTTGACAAAGCATTTGACATACCTTACAAACCACAGACACACATACTTCTTTACACTGATGGGGCCCGTGAAAGAAGATCTAGTACACTCGGCCCAAATCCCTTCCCCGTCCTTAATTTACTGATGGATGGTACCCCGGCTACTTCAAACAGGTCTGGGTCCCGTCTGTTTCTCCGGCTCTGCACGCTGCCGCGCAGTTTAAATTTATTGCAAGATCAAAGCCGTTCGGCCTTGATACAAAAATGTAGGGCATTAAAATGAGCTCTTTAGCAGAGCAAAGAGACATCAACAAGCTAGCGGTGGGAGAGCCTTCTCCATCGCATTCCATCTTGTAATCCTCATCTCGCAGCAGCTTATGGAACAGAGAAAGTCCTGACACAGCCTCGTCCTTGCAGAGATCGATCATCGTCAAGATACTTTTGCAAAGAATAAAAGATCAAATAAGCCTGTTGGAAGATGTGTAAGACCCTTCCATGTTCTGGACAGCTCCTCTTCTGAGAAGACAAGCCAGTCTGGTTCCACCATGAAGAAGAAGGATGTGATGGCACTGACCAAAAGGTGCTCAGACTGGTCTGGGGGTTTCCATCTGGGAAACTGAATCATTTTATTGGATTTAGTAATCCCTGTTATATCAGATGATTGTAAAGATTTTTTTTTTTTTCCAAAATATTATCCATAATTGGATTTATGATGAAGAAATTGAGGTTCAGTAACTTTTGCAACATTTACATTGATAGACAGTCAGGCAGACCGACAGCAGACAGGCAGATAGACAATATTCCTTCTTGAAATTTTATCTTTCATTCATTGTTTTCATATAGGTTCATTCTCCTTCAGAAAATATCTACAACCTCCGTCTACACAATCAGCACCACTGCTCAACTGAGTAGACACTATTCAGTAATTTCGTAAATTTACACACTTTCCTATCTATTCACAGCAGGCACTATGACTAATTTTCCTGGAAAACTTCTGCTTTAAACTACCCTGAGCAGTTTCTAACCCTTGAGCGGTATCCCAACTTCTACAAAGCTGCAAAACCAGATTAATATGAGCAAAATGTGAAAGTTTACTCCTACGTCGCAATACCTTTATTCGGTATGAAAAATTACGGCTAGTTTGGGCTGTACGTCCCCACTGCTGGGTGGATCTTGAGCTCCCATGTTTAACCATGAACCTCCAGATACACACAGAAAAGGCAGCGCTAATCCTGTCACAGTCCACAGTATCTCCGTCTCCGGGGAAAATCTATTTCGTGTTCAGCAGTTTGGAGGAATGCTACACGGCAAATTAATAGTTTCTATTCATTTAAGCACAGAGCATTTCAGTGACTAATCATCACTGTGTCATTAGTGACTGTCCCAGTCCGCTTAATGAATGGTGAATCCAGCCCTTGGCCATGACATTACACACACTTGGCTGAACAGCCGGAATGGTACAGCATGGACAGGGTACAGCACCGACATAAGTCAGTAAGAAAGCCGTAAAATCACCTTCTGGGACACCTCTGGGAAGGGGGTAACCAAACAAAGCATTACAGCTACAAAAACATATCCTTTCTTTATCAAAAATGCAAAAAAAAAAGAGAAAGAAAAACTAATGCAACCTTATTCTTTAACCGCAAAGGCGGCGTGAGTTGATCCGTTACTTTGAACCCATTCCATTTAACTTACATCCTGCTACAAAATTCACGATCAGATCTACATAGAAAGTAGGTCCAGGTGTCACAGGCATCAAAAAGCTCCGCGCACTTCAACAAAAGTAAGACTTACCTCCATGATGGCAGCGGCTCTGAGCACCGGGGTCTTCTGTGCTTTCTTGGTGGGAAAGCCTTCGACTAAGCCGAAGAAAATTGCCACTGACACCGCCAATCGGACCAACATCTTTCCTCTCACTTAGCGTATTTCTCTTGGGGGGGGGAAAGTAAATGACAAGAGATTTGGATTGTGTTTTAAATCGTGCAAAGCCGTTTGATACAAGTCCACAGCCAGCGATTTTGGCCCCGGAAATCTTTACTTTATTGATACGAATTTTCTGAGCACGTTTGCAGAATCTCCCCGTGTTTCGTGATGCGCCAAAGGGGGATGTTTAGTTTCTTGTTCTTAGAGGAGATTATGAAACACTAAAACGCCACAGGTCCTTCAGTAAGTCTTTTAAAAGTCGTACAAACTTGTTTTGTTAGGTGTTAGCGATCAAAGGGAGCGTCTTAACTCTCTCATCATGTCCCTTTACTTCTGCACGCCCAGAGTATGCTTCTCTCCCATCACTCCCCCATGAGCCCGACACTGAAGCCCCAGAAAAGTTTGCCCCCACAGGCAACGTGCTTCCTTTCAAACCAGCTCCTCTCTGTGGCACCGGTACAGCAGGGAGGTACGCGCGTGTCCGCCGGAGATGCAGTGGCTCCTCGCGGATCTGCCTCTAAGCGCGTTGCACACGCAGACTTCAATGTCCGCGCCAATACAAGTTCACTGCAAGTACCTCGCGGACTGGCTCCAGCTCCGCGTGAGACATTTTAAGTCCGCATGCTCCAGATCTCGTATTTCATTACGCGTGCTGTATCCAACTTGAATCCAGTTCTCCAGGCTGGTTCCGGATAGCGTCCTGCTGCAGTACGAGCGGTCTGTCCCGCACCGGGCTCCCCGCCACTGTTTGCAGTTTGACCCGGCAGCGCAGAACCTCATCGGCCCGTATGCCAGTGACGTTAGGAAGGAGGGGACCTGGAGATCGTGTTGCGGCTCAATTTAGGGATGAATGAAAAACCCATGCTGATCAAGGGCTGTGGAGGGAAGAGTGGAAATGATGACAATTAAAGTGCAATAAACATAAGGGCGATAGAGGGGCAGTGAGATGAGTGCGAGCTGAAGGTTTGCTGACAATCCTTCAGACAACGTGCCAAAGGCTCCCGAAAGTACCCGGTGAATGAATTTCTGCTGATGTACGTTTGGCCTTAACACGGAAAATTCGCGTCAAGGAATTTCGCTTAACTTACGCTTTAAAAACAACATTTTACTTTTAATGTCGTTAAAATGACTTCCCGTTAATACTTAATGACGAATGATTGCAAAAGCCTGCAGCGAAATAGGTAAACGCGTTTTAGTGGTTCTGCTTAATTGTAACCACAACGTGCTACACATTTGTACTAACGTATAAATAAAACTCGAGAAGAAAAATACATTTCATAAGTTTATAGTAAGCAAAAAAGTTTTTCGACAAATAGCCTCCCATAAGATTGCTAATGTAATTACATCTAATCTTGCTGGTGAACAACTACAATACATCTGTTTGAGGAAGAGATAAAAAATTAAGTATGTCAAAGTAATACATAAAGAAATAACCTGAACTCGCTAAAAACTTATTTCATAACCCCCGTCCCTTTTTTAAACATGAGGCCCCTGATTGCTACACAGACCTTGACAAGTTGCAGATAACCAAACAATTCGTTTTCTTTGTGTGATTTATTTACCTAATCATTCAGTATAAAGTAAACAAATAAATAAACTATTCACGTATGCAATGCTGCCCCCCTACTTGCTTCTAAGTGAATATACTGGTTCAGAGCTGGATATGGCTGCAAAATTTTAAATGAAAGACGTACTCGCGCGTAGAGTTTGGTCATTATTATTTATTTTCTTGGAATTGAAACATTACAAACAGTGGATTAACCAGTGCATACTTTTTCCTCACAAAAAGTACGTCCTTCGTTTGCATTACTGGTAGCAATTCCAATGCAATATTAGAAGAAATACAGGTATATTTCAGTCCAATAACCACACCTCGAGTCACACTGCAGGGCTTCGCCTGTATTCACTCTGTTTGAACATGGTCGTGTTGAATGTGTCATCAGCGTGGTATTTGTCTGAGCGTAAATATATGTAAAAACGAAATAATAATAATTAAAAATCATTTACACAAAACCCAGAACAGCCATTTGATATAAAAAAAAACACAGAGCACGTGAAGAGGGGAGAATGGAATGACTAGTATCATTCATACGTGATATATCTTAATGTTCAGATATAACTTTTTCAGTTTATTTTAGATTCTCTGCGAGGTTTGAATTTAAAACTGCAGCATATTATATACGTATATATCCCATATATTATATGATATACAGATTTATAAACTTTTTGATGGCTTCTCTTGTAACTACCGAGACACAATTTACAATAAGATGCGATGGACGCTTCGATAGGTCCGCTTTACAAAAACCAGAAAATCAGACACCTGTATTTCGAAAGTGGCGATTAAGAAGCTAATCACGGAATGCATTCAGGTGTCAGCTATTAAGACGGATTGCGGAAAGGGCGATGTGCGGGACTCGGTATTTCAGCACCGTGTTACCGTGACTCAGCGGCGTCAGTAACTACATCATACATGCATTTTATTCTTAAGCGCCAACGCTGAAATGACACTTGTCAGTAGTACTTGCACTGTCCACTGAGGTCATGCACTGCCTGGACATGCAGCCGGTTTTAAAAAGGAATCAGGAGCTGCCTCTTTGAGACGTTTCTCATCCGAAGGATAAAAAAAGAAAATAGAAGAACGAATAAAAGAATAATAAATAATTATGTACACAAGTATTATCTGTGGGTAAAATACAATCACAAAAAGGCAGATGGAATATCAATGCTAATTGATATACATTCCTTCAGTTATTGAGGCAGACAGTACTACTACTAATAATAATAATAATAAAAAAAAAAATGTACGGCCTTTTGGTAAGGGCAAAGGTGCAGATATGCATCTGACGTTCTGAGTGCAAGTGAAAAGGGAAAAAAGCAAAAAAAAAAAAAAACAAACAAACAATCTAGAACATTAAGACAAAGAAAGCACTGTGTGACCAAAGAGAAAACTCTTGTGTTGATCGTAGAGATTGCACTTAGCCCTTACTAGGGCCAGAAAAGTCATCTAATTACACTGACCATAGTTTTAGAACATACTGAAGGCCTCTCTGATAGTCATGCATGGTTATGCACAAATCTCGGTCAGGAATGGCCCTTGTAAGCCCATCTTGGAGTCACGCTCTGTTTGATATCCCCTAACATCAGAAAATAGTTTTACTAGACCAACATTTTGACTGGCAAGTTAAGATGCAGATCATGACTAAAACAAAGATTTTAAAAGTTTGAATGGAAAAACCCAAAATAAAACATGGAAAAAGGGTTTTCCGGGAAACATTCCTTCAAATATTATAACGGGTTGTTTTGTCTGTGTACTGATGCTGTGTATTTGCAAAAATGGTTATATTCAACTGGATGTCATTATTTTAGTTTTTGTATATTTAAGCCAAAGAGGTTTCAAGATATTACATTTGCACAAAATACAGCGAAAGTGATAAACAGGTGAATTTTAACTTCTAGTCATTAACAGGGTCCTTCAAGTGCTTTCCAAAGGACACAATGAGTTAAGGAAATGGATCCGCGTGATTATAAAATGAGAAGGATAAAACAGACTTCTGTTGTCCCTGCCTCGTCTTTACAAGTCGTGTGTGTGTATGTGTGTGTTAGGGGTGGGTATAAAACAGTGAGTGGTTCTACATCGTTCCCATTCGTCCAGGGCACTGCAGGAAAACGCCCCGTGCCCACTTTGCAAGGGGGAGGAGCTCAGTTTTCAATCCCATCGTATGAGGTGTCGTCTGAGGACCAGTCTGCCGTCAGCAGGGCCCTGTGCCTGGAGTACTTCAGCTGCAGAAGGTCCCCGACTTCGCTGATTGCGCTCAGTGCCTGGGAGGGCAGAATCCCAGGGTTAAGCACAGATCAAACCAGCATGGAGCAAAATATATATATATGCACATCCTCAAAATATCTTAGAGGAGCTATAGTTGGTGCTCTGACTTTGGGAGATGATACAGATAACTGCTAAATGTTTGGCTAAAGTGCAGGTCTAAGAACGAATCATTGATGTACAACAAGCATCATTTACAGTCTATGGTTTGATGACATCAAAAGAGGCCGGACCCATTTGGCCCCAGGCATACAGAGAGGGGGATGAGGTGAAGGTCCTCATGCAGCAGGAGGGAGGCAGACCACGCGGGACGGCAGCAGAGGACACCTACGCGCTCAGCGAGGCCGCAAGCCATGTGCGAGCAATTGGCCTTTTGTTCTGATCCGGTTCCACGAAGCATAAACCGTTTCATGAAATGATGTGTGGAAGAGAGGTCATGGAGGGAGCCATATGTATGGGACCTCCCAGGTACAACAAAGACAACCGCGTTCCAACGGTGACCCTCTGGAGGAACGGAGCGTGGCTGGAGGGCAGTGTGGCACCGTAGGAACGAACATCCTTGGAGGAGCCTGATTAGAGCCCCTTTGATCTCCTGCCAAAATGGCAGAAGCCTGAAGCCTTCCCTACGTAAACTCGGGTGGAACACTGTAAATATATTAAGGCCGTACACGGCCCGCCCGGTCCCCATGTCGCAGATGTAGATCTCTGATATTCTCAGAGCTCTTTCGGAACAGACCCTATGGTTATAAACACACATGGACGCGAGTCACCGTGAAAGACCTTATACAACTTCAACATAAAGCACTTGTTTATCAAATAATGATAAAAAAAGCTACATTTGCCTTAAGTTCACTTTATCAATGGAAAATACATTTCCATGATTTGTACAATTAAAAGGTCAAAACTAACTTGGTGGACAGGGTCTACCTAGACAAGCAATGCTGTTGAAATAAAACACCATGCTTTAAGTAAAAATGTTGTGAAGGAAATTCTTCAGAAATGTCAGTAAACCACAGAGAAAGCAGCTGTCATAGCTTGACCTGATAAGGTCCTAAATTAGGGCAAAGTAACAGCATCTGATCAAAGCTCAGAGCCTGGGCTTCATCAACACTGAGCGAGAAGCAAAGTGGTACAGAGGAGGGAACGCTGCGGCGGAATAAGCAAGCCGAAACCAGCCAACTCACCACGTCCAGCATGTCGCGCGTGTGGGCGGCGGACACGCAGAAGCGAGCCCGCGATTCGATTATGGGCGTGGCCGGGAAGCCCACCACGACCACGCCGATGTTCCTCTTCAGCATCTCGCGGCTGAAGGCCCTGCAGGGAGAGACGGAGCGATCAGCGATGGAGAGGGCTGTGAGCTCCCTCAGAGGGGGGGGGGTAGTAAATAAGCATCCTATTACTGGATTGGGCTTAGGGGACATCAGTTGGTGGGGGGGTAGTCAGAGCTCTGCTTTTGTACAGTCTGACACAGTTACATCCAACATTCACATTTCACTCCCACTGCTCTCGTGTCTGTCTCTACTTCATTTTCCCTCCAATAACCATCAAAAATCAATCCATCCATCCCTCCATCCATTCCAGTCCAGGACCCTTCTGCTGCTAGGTGATCCCCAGTTTCCCAGAACCCACCTGGGAGACACAAACCCTTTAGCATTCCCAGATCAGTACTCTTCCAATAGGGTGTCCAGACGAACCTGTATGGGGGTTGTGGATTAAACGCAGCATAAGCCCGAGCGGGGGGGCACCCCCAGGTCTGCACCTACCCGATCTTGGCCGGCATGTAGAGCATAACGGGGACGACGGGCGAGTCGTTATTCCCGTAGATGATGAAACCCATTTCCCGGAGCTTCCTGCGGAAGTACGTTGTGTTGTCGGCGAGCCGCTGGATGCGCTCCTGGCCTGCCGGAAGAAGCAGGGAACGTCAGTATCCACGCGGCATTTACACTCTACCCCGGGGCACCGCGGAAAGAGGCATGGGGGTGGGGGCACAGATCATGGCCGCTGGCTGCCGGGATGGGCTTCATTTACACTCTACCCCGGGGCACCGCGGAAAGAGGCATGGGGGTGGGGGCACAGATCATTGCCGCTGGCACTCAGTCATACACATTATGGTTTGGCGCGAGTAGGTTGAAAATCAAATTTTAGCCATCCACAGGTAACATTAGCATGAACAAATAAAAAGGAAACGGCTCAACTTCAGCGCGGGAAGCGTCATCAAAACCGTCCATAAACATTTGTGCACCTATTTTCAACGGGACGTTTGCACATTTGGAATTCATTCCAAAGCCGCCTTCTCTCCCGATTACCCTCTGTTTTTCATTATAACATCCCAACAGGCTGTGCCAGGCTCCACAGCTTTCCCACAATGCCCCTCTTCGCACATTCGAGCTATATATTAGCTGCTATATGTAAGCCATCCTTTTACATTCCACACTCAAGACGGAGCTGGATGCCAAATAAATAAATAAATAAATAAATAAATAAGCAAATAGACAGAAATATTACTAAGACAACCCAAAGCCAAGAAACACAAAACACTAACGACATGTGCTGTCAAAGGGTGTATGACAACACGTCTGGAATAATATTCACGTAGCCTTCGTGTGGATGAAGGAATTCAGCCGGCTGCAGAGTGATCCGCTCACGGAGCTTTTCCAAGGGCCCGTTTTCACTTGTTTAACATTCCCTGCGCTCCGGAGAGTCGGATCAAAGGGGCCTCCAGTCCCTTGCTGCCCGAGCGCTTCCACGTCGGCCTGGTTACCGGGCATTGACATCCGGATGACGGGGCATCTACGTGTCACAGCACAGATGCGGGCGCAGCAAGGTCACGGAGGCACAGGCCTCGAGTGAGAGGGCGCGAATACCTCGCCGTCGCGTGCACGCACGCACGCATGCGTCCTGCCCTGGCGTGTTCCAGTGAGGACGCCACGCAGGTCAGAATGGAAGCGAAAACAAAACGGTCTGAGATATAAAATGACCTCAGAATGAGGCCTATTGAGGCTCAGGGCAGATTTTAGAACCAAGCGAATACATCAGTCAGTAAGAACCACAACTTTAATCACTCACAATATAACTGTGCATTAACCACACTGTGGGAAAATAATCTACTCAAAGAATTTCAAAAATAGCACTTTTAGAACATCTGCAACTGTAAAAAAAAAATACATTTTATATAAATTATATTTTATAAAATTGTATAATAAGATACTTTAACTCGTGTAAATTGTTCAGGGCACTGAAACCTGGCTGTGTAACAAATAGCCCTACCCACGTGCACCATCAGGTCACAATCAGGGACGACGGCCTTGTCAGGCGGCATTCAGCACAGGAGATAACAACTAGACGATCGTGCCAGAATGGCTACCGGGGGAAAAAAAGACTCCAAGACATATTTGAAAGGACAGTCACCGGAAGATGACTCCAGATGTGAGCTAGGGCCGGCAACGCAACTTCCTGTTCGGTTCTCCAGTGGGCTAGGCCCCGCAACATCACTTCCTGTCTGGTTCTGCAGCAGGCCAGGCCCAGCGACGTCACTTCCTGCCCACTTCTCCAGCATTGAGCCAAAACATCAAAACACTAAAACACTTTTCCCTTTGAGGGGTGCATCTGAAAGTAATAAAAATCTTTGGTGGGGTGAGGAGGGGCTTAAGGGTTTGTTCAAATTCTGATGGGTCCCGAAAGGGTACCCTCCAAAGTAAATCTCTACTGAGGGGGTGAGGGGTGGGGGCTGGGGTACAGGGTCACGCCCTCAGCAGTCAGTTTCACAATACACACTCTTAACGCCTTCCAGACACCGGCACTGGGTGAAGATTGAGAAAGAGAGACAAGGAAAGAGCTTCCAGATGTGGGGGCCGGCGTATCCCTTTCAAGCGGACGGCTCTCCCCACTTCCTTCTAATCTAGCAGGAGATGATTACAAAGGGCCGCGTTCTGGGGTCCCGAGCAAGGTAAATACGGGGTGAGAGCCCGAGGGTGGGGGCCGCGTACGAGTGAACTCGTGCAGAAGGACAGGAAGTGAGACTGGCAGTCACACAGCTGAGGCCACAATTCATCTTCTGGGCTCCTGAGCGTCCCCGCCCCCCCCCCCACCTTTCTGACGCACGTTCAAAGCAGCCGTAAAGAATCTCGGCGGGCGGCCCGCGCCAGAGCGGCCGCATGTGACCCGTGTCGACACGCACGCCCGGCCCTGCTTCCCGCCAGCCTCCAGCTTCCCTCTCACCGACTATTTCTTCTGCTTCACTCGCAGCCACAGCCCTGAGGTGCATTTAGGGAGCGTGGGAAAACAACACGCTCCGAGACGCAGCGCTGTGCGTTTGTGCGTACCTCTCAGAACAAACGATTGCACTAAATTAGAACTGACAGCACAGTACTCTATTTAAACATAAGGAGGGGGGGCATGGACGGCGCCACAGGGGAAACGCGGTGTCGCTGGCGGTCGCCGTGGCGAGCATTGAGCTCGCCTCATGTGAACCTCAGTGGCTCTATCACACCTGTAATCTGCTTAACAGCAATCAGATCCAGAACCAGAGTTAATGGCTGCTAAAATCTGGTTGCTAAATCTAATGTTGCTAAAACCACCCAGGCCAGGGGGTGCGGGGGGGGGGGGGGGGCTACCAGCTACTCAAACCTCTAAAATGATGAATTATTTAATAACCAGAAGTAGTTACTGACATATTTTTATATACAAATACAGCTCCCCTAATTTCTCCCGAAACAATGCAAGCTTACTTTTTGGAATCGCAATGGCTAACACCACCCCCTAACCCCTCCCCCCTCGCTTGCTTAGAGCACGGTGACACTGCTGGTGCTGCAGACACCTCTGACAGCTGGGGGGGCAGATCAGCCTCTCGGAAGGGGCTCCCTTGAGACTTCAGGCCCCAAAGTGGGTCAGGGAAGGTGTCGGGCCCCTGGGGGAGATAAACAGGAAATCACTCTCCCCCGTGACCCCCACGTCGCACTCCGGGGGCCCCTCCCCCCAAAGCTTCTTTTTAACAAGGTGACCCCTGACGACCCCACTCTGCAGCGCCTGTCCCAGTTCTCACTGCAGACCCACAATACACTTCCTAGGCAATTAGCACCGCATTTGCTAAACAAGATGCGGTTTGCTTGCAAACCGTTAGACACGGGAGTGGGGGGCTTTGTCCATGTCTCGTCCCCCACATGCTAAAAGCCTTCCCTGTTACATGAGGAAGACCTAAGTCAAAGATGGCCACTCACCCTAGGCCCCACAGGTCAACATGGCCGCCACTCAGGGCCTCTGGTTGTGCCCCTCCCTTGCAGAGGGCTGCAACTGCCCACACTGGCCCAGTCAGTTTGTGTCTGCAATGTGAATGTATGTGGCACGGGGAAATACCCCAGCTCACGGTGCAAAAACACTCTTTCGCCACACAGCATCCTTTCGTCTTACCGACATACCCCACCCGTGGGGCAGGCTGCGCTGAAACTGGATATCACAAAGGCAAAAATCGGAGAGTGCATTCCCCCGTAGAGACTGAGGCTGCAGAGGGGGGGCATGGTGGTTAAGGAACTGGCAAGCAGGCTGTGGTTTTAAATCCCCACGGAGCCTGTAATTCCACCCTTGTAAAACGCACTTCGCTTACAGCAGAACTGAAAGCTGCGCAGCTGGAGACGAGGACGAGGACACAGCGGGGACAGAGCTGCCCGCAGCCGTCACTAACCCCGGCAGAGCGGCTCTGATTTAATCCCCTTAGGACGAGGACACAGCAGGGACAGAGCTGCCCGCGGCCGTCACTAACCCCAGCAGAGCGGCTCTGATTTAATTCCCTTTCCCGGCGTCTCCTTAGACGTCGCTTAACTGTGCACGGCCCGCGGAGCCTTCGCACGGTTTAACGGCCATCCACCTCACACTGCCCCCGCTGCGCTGGATTCCAGCCAGGCTACAGCAGTGACACCCCTCAGCACCAGCATCCACAGAGCCGTCTCCACCCCCCGCTTCAGGCTCATGGGGACATTATCAGATAAGCAGGGCCATCTATTGAAATCTGAGACCAGGAGTGTTTTTTTTTTGGGGCGGGGGGTCTTTATGGATCCTCAGCTGAAGGCCAAGGCATTGTGGGTATTTAACATACTTTCAGGCATGTTTACACAGCCCTCACTAATCCGAAACCCTGGAAGTAACGGCTGCTGACAGCAATCGTGACGCTTATTTGCTTAGCATATGTTTGTTAGCAGTTCATATCTAATACCATATATTTAATAAATGCCACAGGAACTTCCTGTGGATTATACAGATTTGATTACACTGACTGGTGTCAGACAGAGACTGGAAATATTATACGTATCATATTACGAGTAACTACATGAAGGTATTATGGGTACAACAAAGATAACAGAGGTTTCATGGGTAACAAAGTCTGATATCAACACTTCTGCAAGGAGGAACCCTTTGCAGAATGAGTGACGTTAAGCGAAACAAACTGATGTTTAAGGGGTCACCTGGGTAATTTCTTCAACAACCGATGGATAACACACTCGGCGAACTCATTAGTCATATTTATGAAACGCAAAATGCCAACATACAACAGATTGTAGCCAGAGTGTATCAGATATGAGGTCTTTGCGATCCAAATAGCATGAAAGATCTGTACTGCCATCTAGTGGGTGCAGAATTACTGGCACGGTACACAACACCCCACATTTGCCCCCACCACGGACACCCACAGTAATAAAGTCACAATAACAAGCTCCCCTGCCTTTATTTCAGACTCACCCACTGTGGTCCCATCTTCTCCCATGATGCACTTCATAGAAGTGATGATCTGTTCCACCACTGGGGGCGACATTGAGGTGGCGTAGACAGCACTGTGAGAGTGTGTGCGGAGGTAATCTATCAGCTCCTGGAGACACAGGGCAGGAGTGGATGTCACACAGCCGGGACCGTGACTTTATTACAGACCATGCACAGCGTGAGTCATGCTAATTCATCATCAGGGATGTCCACCCACATACAGCCCAGATTTTCGTTCTAGTGGACTTTTTGTACGTCGACTACTCGCATGGAATCGATACTCGGCTGATCTAGAGGAATATCACCGTTATACACATAAACCGAGTACGGCAGTCAACAAACATGGACAAAAATACTACGCATGCAGAAGTCAGTAGCAGGAATGTGAAATGGCATTTGAGTTTTTATAATATATTAGTCATTATTTGAAGAAATTTAAATTTCAATTGTACAATTTTATCACATGCTAGTCTTGGTCAGTATTAAGAGAATGAGGTATAACAAGATATTTTGAAATCTTGTGCGAAATCTTGTCGCCAAGATTCCAAAATACCAGAAGAGAGTTGTTTTGGAAAATGTCTGGGCGGTACGACGGTATGAAATATTAGATACCGCCCAAGCTTACTACGGGCTGGGCCCTTCACTGTGCAACAGCCGAAGCCTGCTATGTGCAACAGACTGTGAAAGGTGAAACCTGTAACTTTGTGTCCTACTCTCTTAAGTGAGAAATGATGATGAGAAAACAATATATAACAACACATTTTATTTATTTAGCTACTCACAGGATAGAAATGGCAGCCAACAGGTGGGAGCCCATTCTCAGTTTATCACTTATGATCCCATCGTCACATTCGTCTAGTGACATCATTTCACTAGTTTGCTGCTGATTTCCTTTTATCATTCTGGCTGGCTGGATAAATTCATGGAATCCTGCCCCTAGTGGCAGATCCTTTATTCTATGTTAAATAAGGGCCATTAGGCAAAACAGAAACATGCTTGCTGGATAACTAATACTAGTCTATAGACATTTTTTTAAGATTGAGAGTTAGCTGAAAAGCAGCCCAGTTCCTGCCTCTAGGAGATCATGCATCTTTTCAAACATGGACCCAAAACTTCTCCCGTCACTTGGCTAACTATGTAATGACAGCGCTGTCCTATGTGATGGCTCTGAGGCTAGAGACAGGACTGGAACCAGCTACGGGCGATGGCATCCACTTAACGCCAAAGTTGGCTATGGCTGTTATGTACCCAAGCCAAAGCGAACAGCACATTTGGGCTGTATGACTAACAAGTCTGTACTGAAGTGTCAGACAAAAGTTTTAGTGACCCTCCACCTAGCCTTTGACCTTTTGGGTATAGCTCATCTTCCCAGCCAAACCTCACCATTCCCTGCCCCTTACCTTCTTCCCGCCGATGTAGCCCCCGGCGGCTCCGAAGCTCTTGGTGAATGTTCCCATCAAGATGTCGACATCACGGGGATCCAGACCGAAGTAGTCGATCACACCTCTCCCGTGGGGGCCGAGGGCCCCGATGCTGTGGGCCTCATCCAGATATAGGTAGGCCTTGTACTTCTTCTTCAAGGCGATGACTTCTGGTAGACGCACGATGGAGCCCTCCATGCTGGTGGTGACAAGGGGGTGGGGGTTACATGTGATGGCCAGGCAGCCTGGATGGTACATTACAAAAACGTCACAGACTGGACCCACAGAAGCTGCAGGACATTCAGCTGACATGGGCTAATCAATGCGGTCCAGAGAGTGCTAGAAAACCACATCCACTGCAGCCTCTATAGACATCACCCCCATTCCCATGACACCAGAGAAATAAGCTTCCAGATCCAAAGGCTCCACGTAAGCGTGAAATGAAGAGCATCGGAGCATCATACCAGGAATCATATGTCTACCAGAATAGTCAGTCATAGCAGTAAAGCATGTACCAGCGCAAAAGGAACATTCATTGTGGAGTGAAACTGCAGTGACGAAAAGACACATATCATTCCCAACTAACTTAAAGGAGACAGTGTCCCTGGTTCCAGATTTACATTTACTGCATTTGGCAGATGCCCTTAGCCAGAGTGTCTTACATACGTGCTTAGAAGGTTCATCAGTGAATACTGATACTGGTTCAACAGAACCTGGCTAAGAATACTTTCACCCTAAAAACTCTGTTTGCAAGTAATATGTTTTTTTAATAATGATGAGTATAACCCAGGAAGTGCTAATCCAAGAGGTAGGTTTTCAGTCATCGATTGAAGGCACCCAATGACTCAGCCCTTTGGACATCTAGTAGAAGTTCACTCCACCACAGATTTAACACCATGTGCAGTATGGAGACCTGGGGTGTTTCCTGGTTCCCCCATGGCCCAGCCCCAGCTGCCCTATTCCACAGTACCTGTAGATGCCCTCCACCACGATGAGGATCTTCTTCCATGGCCGGTGGGTTCTCGGCTGGCCGTGAACGATAGCGTCCCGCAGCAGCTTCTCCAGGCTCTGCATGTCTGAGATGTGGCTTTCAGTCCTCAGACCCCCAGCACCATCCCAGCCCCGGAGCCTGAGTCGGCATTGCTGTTACAGCAATGTCCCATGTGTCCACTTGACCCATGACCCTGATCTTGTACCAGCTGTCAGTCAAAGTGATCACTGGCGAGCAGTGTGATGGCATATAGAAAATCCGTCCATCAAATCAGGGATACAACCCACATTATATTTAGCTGTTAACACCACTGTATGGAATCCAACCAAACCACTCATGGAGAAGACAGGCAGGGAATACAGGGAGCTTCCCCTCCATTTACTTGTCTTCACGTGACCTTTGATGACAGCTGGCACGTAAAACATGTCTGTAGTGTGCAATATAAACCCAACTCTGGTTTACATAAGGGGACTCGGGAGTCGACGGGGGGCGCCTGTATGACCGCAGGCAGCGGGAGACCAGGGGGGGGGGTGTATGCGGATGTTGGGGTTATGTGACGGGGGAGGAGGGGGGCTCACTGTTGTGCTTGAAGACACGAATGGTGGAGCCCGACAGCCTGGCCCCCAGGACCAGGGAAGCGTGGTTCAGCTCATCACTCAGGATCAGACAGCCCTGGGTGGGGGGGGGGGGGAGACAGAGGTCACGTTACCATCCAGCGAAAGAACCAAAATCCTGCCTTTAACCAAGCACTGAGAACCACCCAAAACAGCATCCCCCCTAGACCAACACCACCGCATGAAATCTCACTACATCCTGAAAGCTGCACAGAAGCCGTCACCACGATCTGACATGATGTTTACAGGAACTGGGAGCCATCCCCGGGAAAGTCCTCCCTTCCGTCAATTCAGCACCGAAACGGGAAGCTGAAGTTGTGAAACCGTGGGACTCAATGACACGTTTCCTGCTGAGATTTTGGCCTTCGTCCCCCAACCTGCCCCCACAGGGTCGAGGTCGGCTAGATGAGTCAAGGTGACCTGCCGAGTCAGAAGCTTGTGGAACAGCCTGATCTCTGAGGGCCATAAGAGGAACTGCTTAAAGACCTCCGAGGTTTCCGTGAGGATACAGCTGATTAACGTCAAACCCCAAAGTCTAACGCACCTATTAACAGCCATGCTGAAACTTTGGAGGAGGACAAATAAAGGCAATAATGGAGGGAAAGTTAAGAAGAAATTAGAGCTGTAACATATTGGTCAGGTACCATTCAGTATATCATTTTTGGTTCAGCACATACAACGAACCAAATAAATAAATTTACCGACATGGACAGAACCAAAATTCACAAGTGGGTGTTAAACATGGAAAAAATTATAATAATTGTGGCTGTGAGTTGGTCACGGTTAATGCTGGTTAGTCTCAGTTATAATCGGTGGTTTGGGAACATTTTGGCTTCCCAGTGAATTACAGCAGCACTGGAGAGAGAGCAGTTGATGGAGACCAAGACTGTCTGTAACTTCTGTTATAATGACCTCGTATTGAAGACGACATCATCCATGCGTGGCAGAAACAGCCTCTACAACAGTCTCCCTGAGCCATGTAAGGCCACATGAACAGGCACATTGCCTTTGTTTTTAAATTGCTCCTAATCATGTTCCTGTTTGCAGTCTTATTAAAAATTTATTTCGAAACAGATTCTACTCTTCCTGCTGTACCGAAATCGCACTGAACCGTGACCCCAAAGCCAAGGTTTGTACCGAACCATGAATTTTGTGTACTGGTGCACTCCTAGGAGAGATGAAAGTACAAAGGAAGTATGGAGGAAAAGCAGGCAGACTTAAATAAACATAACAGGGGACAGAGCACATGAGAGTCAGAGATAGGCCAAGAGAGGAGTGTCTACCTTGCCGGCGAGAGCCGGAATGTTCATGGAGTTGGTCGCAAAGCCCATTCCAAAGGCCATGGTGGCCTCCACTCCCAGGAACCTGGCCACCAGCTTCTCCAGCTCTTCGTGTTTGTCCAAGTTTCCTGAGGAAACCCACACATTTAAGGAAAGCCGGAGCAACTCTGCAATTTTTGTGATTAATAAATAACAAATAATAACAACAACAATACAAATAAAATTCCAATCTGCTTCTGCCATGCATGTGTGAGCTTTGGGGCTGCTCTACATATGGGAAGCCTGGTCTGATGCGTGGGGTGCAGATGGAAATCACTAAACCACAGCTCGCATGTTTTGTCACACTGATTTGCACTCAGGATGGGCCTGGACTCAGAAACCGGCAAAACCTGTCATATTCCGTTCTCGACATGCAGCCCGCATTGCTCTGAAAAACAACACGCATTCCACTCAGGGAAATTCTTCGCACTCACATCTGCAAAGCCATCGGCCTGAGATTTGCTCTAATGCTCTGAAAACAGTCCCCGAACACTTGTTCATAAATGGACAGAAAACCGGCACGCCTTGACGACGGCTAAAGTTAGGCAAAAGCGCGGGCCAGCGCCTCGTGAAAGGCCCAGCGACATGGGGGCGTTAATCGACGTACCCAACTCTTGCCGGGTGCTGCTGACGCCAACACCGTATTCCGCAGTGGCCTCGGCAGCGGCCTCGAGACACGCCCCCGAGTTCTCAGCAAATCCCAGGTAGTTGTACGAGCCCATGTTGATGACGTCTTTAATCACTTTGCCCATGTGCCTGGATACCAGGAAAAGGGAAATATCAATCATGCTGAAATAGCTTCTAACTCACATTCCTGGCATTCTCAAGGTGCAGCGCTGGTAAATAATTATTATTACTACACCTAAATTAGGATAAAATTATTCTTGGCATAGTGTGGGAACGCCTGCTTTGAAAACCGACACCACTAGTCAGCTGGCCAGCTGACATGGAATCTTTTGGGTTACTGTTTTTAACATGTATGAGCCGTATCATAACTCAGTCTGAATTTCCCTCCATGATTCTCCATTGAAAAGAAAGTCAGCTCATTAGGACCGACTGAAAGAAGAATTTTAGCAGCAGAAAAAAGACCCAAAATATGTCTAACAGTGCCTTAAATTCACTTTTTTACTGTTGAAAAATATAGAAAAATCCCCAACACCACGAAGAGGTACAGTATCTGTTACCATTAATACTGGTAACTGCTGAGGAGCCCCACCAGCTGGCTTACAGCTAGACACTCACTGAAAGGTCCAGTTGTAGTCATGAGAGAGCCGCTCTACCAGGTCCATCCTGGCCCCTGGAACACTGCAAATAGGTCTGTTCCAGCTGTCCCTGATTCGCATGTACAGGTTCCTGGTGTAGAAGTTCTCAAAGTCCTGATAGAGCGGGACAAAATCCTGGAGAAGAGGACATTATTACTCTAAGGTGAGATATGCCAGACCCATTCGAACTGATCTCTGGGGTGCAGCAAAACACCAGATAGCTTCAATTTTAAGTCTCAACACTACAAAAAAAAGTCATGGCTTCTTCACAGTTAAGTGTCAGCAAAAAGAAAAGTGGAATGAGAGATAGGACGGAGAATGCCTCATCAACTTTTTGAGGAATGCAGAAACAGATGGCGAGGATAATTAAACACACATCTGTCACTAGAACTTCAGCTATTCAGACCTCTATGTTATATCAGAGAAACCACACTACGAACAGCATGTATCCAACAAGCAGCCTATTTAACTGGTGTGGGAGCAACACAGAAGAGAGGGCCAACTGCAAGCAAACAAGGCGAAAGATGCAGAATGGAAGAATAAACTTGGGCACGCCCCTGAAGCCGTATGGGTTGGGTGCTGGATCGGTGCCAGCCCTTCAAAGCTGTTACTATGTGCATTACAGCCACCCAGGCAGTACCACAACTCTGGGTTCACAGTTATTAACAACTGCACTCTCTCAATAAACCAAGTCACCGGCCTGTCAACATTCCTTCCATTGTACGTTTCCTTACGTGACGCATCTGACGGAAAGAGCTGCGTCTCCCTACATGCGCACCACTGAAGACCGAGTGTAGGACAAAGTCAAACAAAGCGAGCTGACACAGGACAACACCATCCAGCCCCTACCCTCTGCTCCTCCCTTTCTCGGGCGATGTGGCACTTCTCAATCTTCCACTCCCTCAGAAAGTCCCTCAGGTACCCGAAGAGGGTAAGGATGCCGTAGCCCATGTAGGTGAGGACGGCCACCAGCATGGGTGTCTCCTCGAAGGACTCATCGAACGGCCTGCTGTACAGACCTCCGTTGCAGGTGATGACATGGTGGCTCTGGAAAGACGAGAAAAACCATGATCATGTAATGTGATCTGCCGGGCCTTACGGAGCAAACAGAATAAAACAGGGCAGCCACAGGCTGCAGTGCATTAAAACACTCTGTGTGGTCTGGCTAAATAAGAAACACACACCGTACAACTTAGAGAGGAGTGTAAGGTGCAGGAATTTAGTATCAGTTAAGGTGGAACTGGACATCTGTACTTAGGATAGGTCACCTTAAAGCCAAAATGGATTTTAAAATTGTAAAATCATAACAACTCCCAAAAACCCTAAGTTATTTCTAAAATATAACACACAATCCCAATAAAAGACGTGGAATTAATTTGCTTGAGAACAAAACATATCCATTTTAAAACGAAAACACTGTGTTTAAGCGAAAACTGGTCAATTTACAGATGCAAAAAAGGGTTCCGAAATGCTAATATTGTTACCAAACAAGGAAGAACACAAGGGAAATTCTTTTTCGAAGATAGTAATTGCAAAGCTCTGGCTTAGCGACTTCATGTGACCAGTCATGCCTAGTGCTGAAATGCCTCTGTGAGTAATCAATGGCATTCGTATCAACACAATCAAATTACAGCGTATTTACTGGAAACAGACTTCCTCAACAGCCTGGACGCCCTCATCACAGAACCAAAATATCTAAACTGAAGTGTCTTAAGTTACAGAAAATCGTATTCGATGCCTCCGCGTTGACGGACCAACAAGAAAAGCTTGGTGGGTCAGTGCTAAAATTTGTTTAAAAGAAACAAAAAATATATATCTGCTGGCGGAGAACTAGAGGTCTCTTAACGACCACCCTCATATGCCATTCCTAGTCATACTTTTCATTCGTGGGGCCTCCCTGTTTATCGGAGGGGTGTGTCCGTGATTAGTCTGAACCCAACTGCTGATCCTCAGCAGATCGTGAGGAATGTGCGGCCGCGGTTGCATTGCTGGAGTCCTACCCAGCGGGGCTCACAGCCACTCCTAAGTGTTCCACCCCACAAATTCCTCACTGGCAGCACTGGATGGCCGAGGGATATCCCCACCTAAAGGATTCCAGGAGTCTCTCCACCCTCCCCCAGCACGCCCGCCCGCGTCTGACTCGAAAAGTGGTCTAAATGTAAACAATCCCAGATCGGGTCCCAAACGCACACAAACACACACCACCGCGGTGTGAAACCACAGGATCGCAGCTTCCAATCGAAGCTAACGCCGCCACGGGTGATCGTGCGGTCAAATACAAATGTACACCGCAGTTTCACCTTTGTATAAGCGTTAAAGATCACCCGAAGTGTGTCACAGGGCTGTGTTATTCCGAGGGATCCGTGGTCACAGAGTTAAGAGCAACTCGAGCTGCCAAGTACCAGGTACACCTCGGTCACCGACCCATCCCATGTTTGTACTAGCGCTAGTTAGTCGGCTGTAAGGATGTAGAACGCGCCTCAATCACGCTGGCTAGGCTAGGCTAGGCTAAGCTAGCCTAGCTGCGGCAGCACCGGTATATCGCCGAGACGCGTGTGTGTGGGGGGAGTCTGAAGTGCTGCCATTTTCCCCCCATCCTACCCAGGAAGCAGGGCGGGCGGCGGTGACCGAGGCGAGCCGTCGTGAACGCCGCCCGAATGGCCCCGGCTGGCCTCACACGCTCTCGGCCAAAGTATCTCCGAAAGTGACAGGCCCTCCTCACCCTCTCCTTGGCGTGGCAGTGCTTCTGCTGGATGAGGTGCGGGCTCTTCACGTAGCCGTTCCTCCCCGGTTTCTTAGCGCCCGAAGCCCTGTGACAAGCGTCCCCGTTTGCCGGCTTGTTCGCTGAGCTTTCGGTCATACTTAAAAATGTAGAAAAACCGCACACATACGCTCACCAAGTGAACTATTCCAGCAGAACACAACAACTCCCGCTACCGAAGGAGACGCACCGAAGTCTCCGCCTTCTCTCGCTCGGCGTTGGGAAACCCGCTACGGCGAGCAACCTGAGAACACCGGAAGTCAACGCCCTTGGCAACCTGTGGCAGCCAATCAGCCTCCGAGTAGCGGACAATAGGGCGGGGATAAAAGATCCGATGTAATATTCAGCAAGGGAGTGGCTCATACAGAATGTGACGGGACTTTTTCTTAACCTGCAGTAACCTTCCTGTAGGTGAAGACCTTGCAGACCTTCCGAGAAGGTCACGTCCCGTTACCTGTGTCCCGCAAATGGCGCTGCAAATGCGATTTGAAAGACAAATTTACGTGAATTTGGCGAATATGGAAATTACACAATACACTTAACGATGCCCACTGTTTATTTCTATCAGGTATGCATAAATAATATGAAAGCTCGTTTAAGTAAAAAAAGAAACTATATGGAACAATTGTAAAATAGTAAGATTTTGACCTACCCCCCCCCCCCAAAAAAAAAAGGAAGTGGTATATTTCTTTAAATTATTAGTACGCTAGTACTAAATGTCATCCCACCCACCCACCCACCCCCAAAAATGAATTATTTAAATTCAGCAAAATTCAGTCGATCAGATGTCGAGCATTTAGCAGGAAAGCTCTCATAAATATTCAAGCCATGGCCATGTATTTAAAGTATGGTGCGAGTAGGATTTGCATAAGTATTTTTAGACGGCCCAGGAACATTAAATATTTGTTCCCAGGATCTGATGACAATTTTGTGCATTTAACATGCAGAAAAGGATTGCAAAATGTGCACAGATAATATAGAATAGATTCTTAATTTCATCATTAACCATGGGAATTGATTAGGGTAGTTATCTAGTGCAAGCCAGAGGAGGGCATATTGCGGAGACAGACAGACCCAGACATCACCGGTGGCTTTTGCGGGGAAAAGCAGCTCTTTTTATTTTAGCCCTGAAAAGGACTGTTTTCAGCCCACAGTTAGGCAAGAGCAAATCTCACAATGCAGGAACTAGTGTTTCTACACGACGAACATGAGGTGGCATACAGGCTAAGTATTTACAAAACCAACAGAGTTACATGCAAGCAACAGACAGGAATCAAACATAACACAGGTAAGTACACTGCGACAATCAGGAACACACCACAAGTATTTACAAGCTGGGGACTGCGTGTCTTTTGGGGCGATACAATCTCAATGCACAATGTCTCAATGAACAATGACAAACTGGGCCCCAGGACAAGTCTACTGTATACCTGGTACACAACATCCGACAACCATCCCAACACCAGACACGAACTGCTCCTGGAACCTGTCCTGTGTCTTGGAGATCACAAATTACCCTACCACTTCTGGAGGCCCATGCACGGACCACACCTAAGCCTCTTTGAGCAACTCTGGAAGCAGCAGCTGCTACACAGTCTACCCCGGAATGGGGCAGTGCTACGCTGATACAGCAGCCCATCGCAGTGGGCCAAATTGTCCTACTGGGAGCAGTATGCCTTTGTAGCCAGGAAGAGGTGTCTCAGCTCCAACCACTCCAGCTTCTTGACCCTGTGGAACCAGCCTAGCTGATGAGCCATCTTCAGTCGGCGCTCCTGCCAAGGTCCCCCAGGAAGCTTAAGCTTGAATCTCACGATTTCTTCCTCCAGTGGCCTGTTCTACGAAGAGGGGTTACTGACTTATCGGGGTAACTTGTCAGATTTAAGGTACCACAGTTTAAATGGACTTCATATTCGTTCACTTACATTTTGCCCAGACTACCTTAAATCCGACAAGTTACCCCGATAAGCCAGTAACCCCAGCAGCGCCAGTGGGGACGGTTGTAGCAGGGAAACCCCGGCATCATGGTAACAGAGCAGGCAAAAGAAGCTCTTTTTGTTTTAGCTCCCAAGAGAGGAGCTCTGCTTGTTTGCTGCTTGTTAATGTTAATTCCTGGACCAAAAAAATTTGACTTGTATTAACTGGAGAAACTAAAATTAAAGAAGTAAAATCTAAAATTTAAAAAAGCTAAGCAGTCAAACTAAGAATTATTCGCATTCATTAAATGTAATTACACCATATTATGGTGAAATTGCGATGTGTAATTTCTTTTGAAGGTGACTCGTGCTGTTAACAACCAGGAAGGAATGCTATTAGTTTCTATTAAAAATCTTTACTAAAGTCCTAATTTTTATGCACAATAAAAGTACATCTGTCAGAAAAGACACTCAAAGACCCAAATGTGCTTATCAGGGGTTTATTGAACGGAACCAGCAATCGGAGTGTGAAACGGCACACAGTGCTCTTGATCAGGGTCACAGAAGTGGAGCGTAACACTTAGCAATACCTCGCAATGGGCTGCGGTCCCCTGGTCGCCATTGGCATACTACAACAATTTGGTTTTCTTCCAGTCATGTATCTTAGCCGCTCTGATGCATAGTCACACAGTAACCGAACTGTAGTGATGTCACCTGACAGAGTCATCTGACAAGTTTGACGTCATCCCTTAGCTGGGGACTTGAATCATTAACCTAACAAACTGATCATCTTGCCTGGAGAGTTGTGTTGACTATGCAAGCTCCTGTCCCCCTCTGTGCCACACCTGTTATGGTTTACTGTAATCTCTGTTCTGCATCACAGTAATGGGGTTGGTCACTGTGAATGAGAGTAAATGGATTTTATTGAATCTGGATCATACTTTGTGAGCCTGCATGTTTTTAATTGTGGGAGGGGGCAGTAAGGTAAGCAGGATTCAGGTTTTGAAAGACCTTGTTGATTTTTTTCTTTTCCCCCTCTGTCCCTCGAGGCAGTTTCATGCACATCTTGTTTTGTTAATCCTTTTCCCCTCCAACATTCATGCCAGAGTGTTTGGTAACACAGCTCCCCTTACATAATCCGTATGCACTCACACGCAGAGCCGTTTGCTGTCCTTTTGTGCTAAGGTGTCTCCATGGAAAATGGCTTGATGGCTTCTTCATCTGCAACAAGAGCTGCAAACCGGAAGGTTCTGTCGGCTCAGGTCCCAGGAGGAGCCTTGCGGTTATATCCTGGAGCGAAGCTCTTAACCCGAACGGCCTCTGGATAAAATCCAGCTGTACAAACTAGCAAAAGTGTATGATATAAGCTACACAAGCCACCTCAAATAAAAAGCACCTACGAAGTTGCTGGGTTATGAAGTTCCCCTGGCCGGGGGGGGGGGGGGGGGGGGGTCAGCCAGAAGCCGCACGCTCAGAAGCAGCCAAACGGAAAAATGTGGGGACAATCTGGCTCTGCTAGAGAAGTGGATGCCTTTTGGATATCGCTTTCCAACACTGGGAATCTCGGCACAGAAACTCGTTGATAGTTTTATTTTGAAGGGAGGGAGGAGGGTAGGGGTTTGGATTAAAAAAGTAAGGAAGGGCAACCTTGGTGGTGTTAATAGTCTGATCAACACATGCACTCACATAGTACATCTACATAAGACACAGACTTGGTGGTGTTAACAGTCTGATCAGCACATGCACTCACATAGTACATCTACATAAGACACTTGGTAATTTCCCGATTTCACCATATAATAGTCATGGTCAATGAAATATGGTGGAAGAACAGCTTTAAGGCGATTTATCTTTCCTGGCAAATGAGCGCCAGATCATGCTGCCCCCATACTGTCCTGTATTAGTCATCTTTGAGCTGAAATAGCCTTGGAGGATCAGATCTCAAATTAATTACGATAAACCCACAGCCGCATTTGCTGTGAAGAAAAATGAGGCTATATCCTGTCGAACGCTGAGGACAATCCGTGATATATATATATGGGCACAACATGTACTGTACGGTGTTGATAGGAATGACTGATTCACTGATCGGTGCATTTTGCCATTTGCTACCGTTCCAAACCGCACACGTTGCACTATTTAAGTACGCATCTGCATCTAATTGAACAAGTCGAGACTGATTAAGCAACTATAATGAATTTCAAGCCATTAATCCAGGCCAAGAATTCACCGCACAGCTGAGGCCAAACAGACAATAAATAATTCGATCGGATCAGAGTGTTTTGCCACAGCAGAGCTGCGGGCCAGTCTAGTCAAAGCTCTTCCTTCTTACACCATTAGAAATTTTCTCCACATAATTTACGCCACTGTATAAGAAAGTGTTCCAATAGCTATCACACTTATCTTATCCTTAGACAAAGAAAAATCCTATTACAGCCTCAAGGGGAATTATGTTGCTAGATATTAAAAAAGTTTTGGTTTTGTTTGTGGATTTGTTGAACTATTCTAAACACTTTATCATCCACACCCAGAGAGTGGTCACACTACTACCCCTGTGGCTTCTCACACTGGGCAAATAAAAATGTCCGCTCAGGGACAGTGTTTGTCATGCAGCATCGCTCAGAGAGCTGAGCGCACACACAATAGTCCTGTAGATAACCTGTGTTTATGGTGCTCAGATGGCCTAGGGCTGATTTACTTGAGTCCGCTCTTTGGTCACTACATATCTGGCGGGACTGTTAGAGGCTTTATAGGGGTGAAGTAGACAGAGATGCTGGGTTGATTGGCGCATTGTGGCACCAGGCACGCTGTGTAACTGCATAATCCTACAGACGCTTATTTCCTAATGGAATGAGCTACATAACATTCCAGCAGAAAGCTTTCTGAACCAAATCCGCATTTGGACCGCTGTGTAGCACATCTTGTTTTTCAATTTTAACATTATCGCAATCATTTTCTGTAATTATACAGTCACTCGGATGTGTGCGAAAATAAATTCCTGAAAGATTGTGGTGCTCTGCTCTGCATTCAGGTCACACGCATCCTGCATCCAAAGTGTCCCACGGCATACTTTCTCATGAAGAACATCCTGAGCAATAAGCATCTCCTTCATCTGACAAACAAGGTTGTCTCCTCACCGTCTGATAAGGATCACAAAAACAAGCTTCTACTCAGTGATTTAGGCGACTTTTTTTAATTCTATAAACAAAGCGGAAAAAAAAGAATCATTCTTGCCATGAAGTGACTCTTAAATCTTCCTCTCATCTGCCGCACCGTGGTTTAAATAATCATTTGGGGTGAGTGTCACTACGCGCAATCGGTGCCGGAGCTGATAAGACAACAAAGGGAATCGAGTCCGATACAGCCACCTAATTACTGCAGTCCCCTCTCGGTATGCCTGGCGCTGAAAGATAAGAGGCAGGGGACCCTGTGTTGTATATTTAGCAGACAAACCAAGAGGGAGAAAAGGTGCTTTGTCTTCCCATAGCTGAACCTGGTTTGCAAGTGCTGCTGGGTGTGGGGACCGACCTCAGGGAGCGCCGTGGTACCTGAGAAGGAGACAGAGTATGGGGACAGCCATCAAATTATTGAGGCAACTGGGTTCCAGACTACTAGGCTATTTGACCTCTCTTTCCCTTTACTCATAGTATTTTTGCTATCAGCTATTATACTGATAACATGCTATTAGAAAACATTTTCAGTTCATCAATACATCACCAGAGTGACAGCAATAATAGTCATCATGATCGTTTGTAGTTCTTACGATGCACCTGTGCCGATCTACAAATCTATGGTACGATATAACAATGTTACCAAGGTAACCTAGTGTGAGTCTCCCACCGTAGGCACATACATCAAAGGCATTAAATAATCCAACGTGCCCCCCCCCAATCACACACACCTGAAGCCTCCATTCTAAATGACATCGGTCAATGGATCATTCCAACAAATGCTGTGATGGCTCTTACAGGGAACTTACACTGGACCCAATTCCCACCTGTAGGAATGCTGCATGAAGGTACTCATCCCGTTCCTAACGGTATTGCAGTGATTCCACCAGGGCTGGCCTGTGATGAGACTCAGGTGTCAGTGTCTCTCGCCAAAAGCAGTGACCTCAACTGCACTTCCAGGAAGCCAAGAACTTCTGAGGAGGCTGCTTGGCCAGCTACCGCATAAGTATCTGTCACGCCTCAAGAATCGTAACTTAATTATGCTCTTCCGCCTTCTGTCGCTCAGGGAAGCAGATTCTTCCTTGCTAAAAACACACACACACACAATGTCCTCACATTTGTCCCAGCAGTATTCTGTTTGGAACTATCTTGCGAGATATTGAAACTGCTGGACTGGACCCGAAATCAATAGCTG
Source organism: Paramormyrops kingsleyae (assembly GCF_048594095.1). Taxonomy (NCBI): domain Eukaryota; kingdom Metazoa; phylum Chordata; class Actinopteri; order Osteoglossiformes; family Mormyridae; genus Paramormyrops; species Paramormyrops kingsleyae. Next base: position 18,779,065 of record NC_132815.1, read on the forward strand.
TGGAGTCTATAGTCATCAGAGTATCGGAGAGCATTGTCTTATATTCATGAGACACAATCTCACACTTAAAATGAAAAGACAACTGAGCTTACGCCCTTTGAAAACATTGTCCCAGGCAGGACTAGGCAATATGTAAAAGATAAATGAATAGAACAGATAGTTATAGTAGAGTGTGAAACAATGACAAAAAAACTACAACTGTGTCATCTAAAAGTGATGTGTTCATCGCTTTTGCAAAACAATGAAAAGTTATTTGAAATATCAACCACTGTCTTCTCAACTTTGATGGCACTTTTTAAAAGTCTAGTTTAAAAAAATTGAATCTGAATCTTGAATAGCTAACCTGAACATTACCATGGTGTTTCAGAACATACCAGTGCACCCTGACACAATGTTACCATCAAGCCTGGCACTTTTCACAGTGAAAACACAGCCTTTACATAACAGGAGAGGAACTTACCAGCAAAGCAAACAATGGCCTTTCCTGGCATTCCCACGAGGGGCTGCAGCATGTTCCATTCAGGTTGGAATTCCTCTCCACTTCCTGTTTGTCTGCCATGCATTGGAATGTGCCTGAAACGTCACCATGAAGTGACCTGGATGTGACATCAAAGATAAAAAGAAAATGGTGAGGCATCAATGTCATTCAGCTGATTCAACTGTTTTGACTGGTAGGTCTGCATATTTTCTTTTTATTGTCATAATTTTTTGACTGACTCATTCAGTTCTGTTCTTGTCATTTTGCTATTGATTGCAATTGTAGTCAATGATTCCTAAAGGTATGCTGGACATAAATGTTTCCTGTTTTATGTTATTGCAAAGGTGTTACTAATTAAAAAGACTTCAGTTTTTAACACAGAACAGCACTTTCAGAACTATAATTTGGGCTTCAGTTTATTACTACTTGGAATGAATGTTTTTCTTAAAACCACTCGTTGTTTATAATGTGATATATACATATATATATGTATATGTCACATATATAGCACAGACACAGGTCTGACGGCACTGGCTGTAAATGAGGGACCACGCAGTGGCAGCTGAGCCACTGGAAACCCCAGGAAAGGGGGTCCCATGTGGAAGAGAGGAGGGATTGCTTTGGCTGTTAGGACGCATCCCCACTGGGTCCTGTCCAGCACTTTCAGCGGCTCGCAAATAAGTTCATAACAAAATACAGTTTTGCTAGGACATTAATAATGGACACAGACCTGGCAGTTCAATGGCAAAGAAACAAAAACAAATTTAAAAATACTTAAGGATGACAGGAAATGTCCATCTTAACCTAGCTAAATAATAATTGGGAAAGATTTAAAATCTGATTTCTTCATAGGTTGTAATATTCAGTACAAATCCACATCTACTGTATCAGAAAATATATTTAAACGCTTATATTAATTTCATAGACGGAGAACAAATACGACTCTAGTTACTTATTTGCACTCACTGAATGATACTTTACGGAGTGTGAGCTGCACTTGAAAAGGGAAATATTGTACTCAGATATTTGTTTGAAGATCGTCCATCTGGAAGCTAAGCAAATATCAAGCAAATGTCAAGGTCGTATTTGCTCATATACATACCATGATACCACACAAAAACGAATTGCAAGATATCTTTACTACCTGAAGAATGTTGGATAACCGATACTTAAACAGTTTATATGCACTACTACTATCAAGGCAAGGGGTCAGAAGTGAGTATTCATAATGAAAATATTTTACCCAATGGAAATAGACAAAGTGAGCATAAAGTTAAGGGCGCTACACTGAATTCCGCTACACTGAATTTAGGCTGTTCACTCAGTACCCGCCTAAAGATGTATACGTCTGTAACTACATTGATTGCAGTTCCACAAGATTATGAGGCCAAGGTACATTTTACGAGAAAACGTTCCCAACATGCGGGTGATCTGTCAAGTACAAGACTCATAAACATAAAAATCTAACCGCTTAACCGGAAGATATGTGAACCATATCACGAAGGACGCTACTCATAACTGTTTTTTTCACCCTGGCCACCAGATGGCGGTAATAGACTAATTGCAAAAAACAACCAAACACTGAAAAAACGGTAAATACCAGCTTTTTAAGGATAGATAGGGAATTAACTTGCGATAGGCTGCCTGAGGCTTTATAAAAAGATAAGGGATGCTTCATGTTTTACTCCAAAATAAAATGCATAAAAATTACTTAAGAAGATACAAACAATGTTAAAGGTATATACTTTTTGCTAATTTTCAGCCCTGATTCTTGCTCCTTAATAGATGCACCACCTACTGGTGGTTCTGATAGTTACGCTGCTCAAGGTAATCTTCAGTTTTCAATTTTTGTATTAAAAAGGAACAAAAAACAGCAGCACGTGGAGGCTTTCTGTCTACCCAACAACCTTATGCAGTTGACTGAACAGATGATTAAGCTTACTGACCTAATTCATTCATCACACTCAGTGGTGAGGTTGGTCCTGGTCTGAGGTGGCTGGAGAAATGGCCCACAGCTTAGTTCCGAAGGGCCATGTCGTTTCTTCCAATGAAACCAGAAGCCAAAGAATATCAAACATGTTCTCCCTTCAACATCTCTCCAAGTTTAAAAAGAATTTATAGGCACATTCATTCTCATGACTTATACTCCAGAGTAGAAAAAAAAACTCATTAAAGGAAGTGCTATGCAAAGATGTGGCCATACAATTTCCATATTTTGTAATCTAGGTCACATCTTTTTTAAGGTCTAGAAATCAGGAAGAACGTGGCCTTGCTGAAACTGCAAAAAGGCTACAATATAGTGGCATGGAAATCATGGCTTCTGCTGTGAGCAATTTTAACAACAAGGCTGACCTTTTGATCGGATCTGGCCAGGACAGAGCTACTATTTTGCCACACACAGTGGGAACACAAGTGAGTTTTCATGTTCTCCTCATGTTCACAGGTTTCTTTCAGGCACAGCGGTTTCATCCCACAGCTCAAAGATTAGCATTTAGGTCAACCGGTATCTCTGAATTGTCCACACTGTGTGTGCACTGCGATGGACTGACATCCTATCCAATATTTCCCCACATCCCGTGTTTGCTGGAATAGGCTCCCAGCTCATAGTGATTCTGTACTAACTAGACAATTATGGGAGGTGGACGGATGGATTCATATTAAAAGCATTACAGTAACAACAACCTAATGAGGATTTCTCAAAAACTCAAATGGGGCATTGTTCTATAATTAAAAACTGATTGCATTTCCCCCCATCAACCAGTGTTCAGCCCACAGTCCAAAGACACATGGCGTGTGTGAATTGAGGTGTGTTAATTGTCCATAGTATGCAATTGTGTGCATGTGCCTGTCCTTTGATAGACTGGCATCCCAACAGTGCATCCCCCTGCTTTTCTAGGATGGGCTCCAGACTCATGTGGATAAGCAATTATGGGAAACCAGATGGATGATTTAAATGTTAAGCATGCTGGAATTCGCCGCATATTATCACATAATGGAGAAGAAAGGAAGCCTCAAGCAAGATATGTTCAATACTCCTCTGAGGTCAATGCTGAACAGGCTAATTGCCTGAATTGTTAACCGACTTGGACCTAGATTTAGAGTTAACTTGACTACTGCTACGGGCTGCACAATAAGACAGTAGTTAACACTAGTGATGACCAAATGAAGCTTCATGAACTAATTGCTGTATTTTCTGACCCCACTAGCACCATCTAGTGGGGTCAAAAAATACATCAAATGGTTCATGAAGCTCCATTTGGCCATCACTAGCTAACACTGTTGCCTCACACCTCCAGCACTGGATTGTCACGATAAAGTCAATAAAAAAGAAAGTCAAAACTGTAACTGATAGAACACTGATAAGACACAAAACACTGATAAGACATAAAAGCTGTTATTACCTGATTATGTCTAGAAATATTGTTTTTCCCACAAAGTTTAGTTTTATATGTTCCTGGGTTTTAAACATGTTAAACGATTGTTAATAGCATGGGTGGTGTTTGGGGGGGGGGGGGGGAGCAGTGCCCCCCAGTTGCATGAAATGAAATGTTCTATGCTAGCACTTTGCATCTTAGTGGTTTGTTGGCCCCCTATAAGTAGACAAAATAATATGTTTTATGTGCATCGGATACATGTGTTAACGCATAAGGCAAACAGGATATAGTTGTGCTAACATCAATCCCTGACTATGGTTAAAAATTAAGAGTGGTTCAACAATATAATGACAAACAAGAATAAATACAACAAAAATATGAAAGATCTCCGACATACCAAAAGGATGGGAGAGGCAGTGAGAAACATCCTGGGAGGCTGGTGATCTGCTTGCAAAGTGTCAGCAGGTCTTTGAGGCAAGTCACGTGTGTCGTTTGCTCAAAGGCAGTGAAAGGAAGCCACTTCTTAACACCTCACGTTTGCTGTAATGCGAGATATTGATTTAAAAAAATATATGTTGATTGGAGAGTCACAGAGTTGCTAAGTGCTGCATTATGGCTTCTGTTGCGTTAGCTTGTGCGGCAGAGGTGGATGATGGTTAAACAAAATTGAGGAGGCAAGAAGATAATACATTTTACAATATTGCAATAGTACATTTTGTAACACTACTTAAAGCAGTCATGTATAAGGCATTATAGATACCTTCATAATACTTTAGATTACAATAGATTATAATAGATTAATAATGCATTATAAACATGGGTATAACTTAAAAAAAAATCATAACACATTACAACCATGTTTATTATGCATTATGAATACTCTATGAAGCTCTCATCTGTATTGCACTATAAATACCTTTATAATACAGTAGAAAGCATCCTTAATGCTTATGCCGACCATTATAATGCATTATGAAGTTATCTGTAGAGCATTATAACTGAAAGCTTCATAGAACATTCATAATACATAGTAAACATGGCTATAAGGTCTTATGTCTTTTTATAGTTGTAGCTGTGTTGATAGTACTTCATGAATGCATTATAATGCATTATAATAACTGCTTTAAGTAAAGCTTTGCAAAAAAAATTTCTCACAAATAGTGGAGGTACTACCTCCTGTACCTCTATGGACCATCTTATGTGTGATGAGACATTCATATTGTGGCTGCATGTGACTCCTCCCTGAGTGTAGATGCACCCCTAACCCTATACAGCTAACAGCACTCAAGCTCCCCATTTTGTTGCTGTTTCAGGTCAGCCTTAATTCTAAATCCCCCAGCCAACACCAGGGCCAGCTTTGACATATGAGTCCATTAAAGATTTTACACACGTCTAACCCTTAAGCCCAAAAGCTAATTCATCAATAGAGCAGATATTCAAAAGGCCGCACTCTCGAGTTGGGGACGGCCGTTTGCAAGCCCCACGGTCATGTGACTCGCCTCCGGAATGCCACATCTGTATTTGCTCAGTCCTGCTCGAGCAAACATGGCTGGTTGTTAAGGTGCATTATCATGATGGGAAAGTTAAGTGGCACTATCTCGGCGGAGGACCTACAGGATGGATTTAGCTGTTCCTGCGCTGGAAGATTAAAAGCGAAAATATCTGCCTGGCAGAACAAATCAATCCAGGGGGAAGACACTGGGCAAACTGACTCGAAGCAAGTGAGCAATTTCAGTGTTATTTTTGGTAGTGCCTCAACAAGAAGAAATTAAATAAATTGGATTTTTTTTAAAAAAAAGCTGAATTATGGTTTAAAATTCAATGAGATTTACACAGACGCACAAAAAAATCTGTAAATAACGCATATATCGAGGATAGAGTGTTGCTGTAAGGGAAAGCAATCATGTATAACATTCAGGAATGCAGCCGGTGATGCAGGGGTTATGCCTATAGACATGCCCGATTCTCAGGAGAGTCTCTTTGAACATTTAGTCAAAGAGCGTAACGTGGACTGCTAGAATCCATAGCAGTTTATTTATAAATCCATATGTATCACCAGGCTTTGTGATCTGCAAGCACATTAGGAAAAACAGGCCTAGTTATTTTTTATAGCTACAAAAAAACATAGGCTTAGGCCTTCGGGTCAATATATCCAAGGCTTTAGGGCCAGATTGGTCTTATAAATGACTAACGATCAGCACAGCAGGACATCTGCACAATGGAAGCATGAGAGGCAGAAAGTGACGGACCGGCGCATGGAGAACGGTAGGCCGAGTCTCTTATGTGCAGCATGACAGACACCTTGAGAATGGGACAGAGAGGGCAGTTTGCTCAAAGATCAATCCCGCTCCTCACGTTTGCATTCCTGCCTAGCGAAGGAGGAGGAGTATGACCTAGCTTTGACTTGCGAAATATTTTAAGACACATAATTTTGGTCATATTATACAAATGAGGTTATTAACATTCACTAAGTATACAAATATATACTATACACACATAAAACAGGTAGTAAGGATCTGTGTGTTCCTTGTGTAGGTAAGATTATTCCTTAGTTTTACTGGTTACAAATATCATAAAATGAGCACAAAATTCTCACCTGCGTTTATTTTTCTCAGAGATATGGAACTAGGCGTTTTCATATTCTGGACCAATTCTGCACTGTCTGGTTTCACACTTTGCATTTCAAAGCTGTTCACTCGCTCACACAAAGCAAGATTCAGGCATTACATATATGTTTATAAGTAATGATATACATCAAAACAACATCACTATACAGCAAGCTACTCCTCCTGTGTGCTTACTGAAAACTGTTGCTCTGGGATGTCAGTGTTATCAAAAAAACAACAATCACAACAATTATGAAGCAACAAAAATTTTACTTATCAAAAATCATCCATAAGGTCAATTTGCAACCCACCTTGTATAGTTTTCTTTGGCTGCTATAAAGGCCAGCATGCATGTAGGGCTTCACCTTCCACAACGTTCATTTTCATCTGCTATACATTTATTTTCCCAGTTTTACTTTCCTCACCTACATCTTCTGGCTCACTCCCCAGCCACTCTGAGTTTTTAAATTAAAACTGTATCGGTTTTTTGTTGGCTTGACTTGTCAATTTACCTTGTAACGCTGTTGTGAAATCTTTAGATGCTTCGGGGCAGCCAAACTGGGAAAGGTGTTATATATAAAAAGAAATTGAATTGAACGGAATTGAATTCATCATGCCTCTGACAGGCTGGGCAGTTTGGGGGGGGGGGGGGTGGGGGGACACCCCCATCCTGGGAAGGGTGTTCGAAGGAACACGGCAAGCCCTCCATGCAAATATGTTTATTGCGGCCAATCAGATGGTGACGTGGGACTGGGTTGACGCCAGCCTGGACTGGGAAATGAAAAAGCGATGGGAGTAGGTTGCAGCGTGCCTGGGGGCCTGTACTGGAGCGATATCGTCCCACGAGAGGTGCAGGGCCTTGGCTGCTCCAAAAATTGGAGGGAGAAGTGGCACATTATGTGGACACTGTAATGGAGGTACAGGTAGAGCATTATGGGACAGCAAGGGCGCTCCTGTCAAGGCATAAAGGGACAAGTACTGAGTGACTCGATGTACGACTGAGTCCGGCCATCGGATGAACGATCTGCATCCAGATATGTGAAAACGACAGCAAGGATGCTGGCAAGAAGGAAGACCCGGAAAGCAGGGATGGGCCAACAACCAACAAATAAGAGTGCTTTTTATAACAGAGAACGTCACTATTTTGTTACTCATATGTCACCCATAACAACAGTCTGAATGGCTCCTTTTATTTTTGCACTTGGAGCTAAGTGCAAAATTTGGCCCAGTGTAGCTAACCAGCATCTGCAGCTGCTTCTGTAACGTTCAATAGCTTGTAATTTCATACATTTATATCTCACCTTTCATCAGAACAGCATCACAGGGATGCTTATAATGATATAATGTTCCATATAACCACATGCACACAGCTTCAGAAATCAGCAGAATTTTTCCACAGTGAGATAAGAAAACTGTAGGTATCAGGATTTGCGTTTCATGTATTCGCGGTGGGTCATAATAGGCGGATCAGGGCTGGTCAAACTACCATCGATTTCCCAACCTCACCTCTGATACTGCAGCTCAATGCTGGAGGGAAGCAACTGCTTTTAGTGTTTATGCGTTTAATACCTGGTAGTCAGACAAGCAAAGCCATTACCATTATCGATTGCGTGATGGCAACAGACAAGTGGCAGCTTCTGATTTTCCCCGAAATCATTGCACATACAAACGTGCACATACACACACAAACAGTCCCTTGTAGGCCGGTGCAGAATCATCCACTTCTAAAATGGAAGACCTGCTTTTATGCGGCAGGTGAACAGAAGGAGCGTCAACAGCCCTGAGGTCCTCATGTGGAAATCTAGTATTGTCCCAAATGCAATTATGGCAGCACATTTTACAGAGCCGCCTCAGCTGTCTGCAAGAGGAGTCTCTGGCAGTGGTGCCACCCGACAATTCAGCAAATTAAAAGCGGAGCCTCAGTGAGAACAACAGCCGCATGCAGACTAATGAAGAGATCTGCAGGGATACCAGCAGGCAGAGGTGGGGATGATGGCAGCCCTGCCTGGACCCCAATCAATCTGACTTCTTTTATAAGGGGACTTGAGCACCTGTCTATGTTTGAGTGTTTAGCTCTGGAGTCTGGAAATGATGCATGTTTGAGGCCCAAAATTTGGGGGGGAAATAAGATAAAGTTTTACGAACCAGTGTGGACTCTCTCCATGACACCGCCCTCAAGCGACAGTGCAGAAAAATCTCTCCTTTGTGAGAGAGAAGCAGGGTAGAAGCAGGAAACATCAGGATTTAAAACTTTGAGGTGACACCACGGCACAGCAGCTCGCAAAGCTGCCTCACACCTCAGGGTCCAGGGTTTGAGTCTCTGCCCACAGATGCAGGTGGATACAGTTTGCATGTCCTCCCCATGTCGTTGTGGGGTTGATTCTCCCACAGTGCAAAAACACGCCAAGCTGATTTTGAGTTGTGAAATTTTCAAAGGTGTGTGAGTGTGCCCTGTGATGGGTTGGCGCCCCATCCTAGGTAAATCCCTGACTTGTGCCCATAACCTCTGGGAAAGGGTCTGGACCACTGCGACCCAGCATAAGACAAGCGAGTGTCGAAAATGGAGGAAGACCGCTGCCGCTGTCACAGAGGCTTCCATTAGGATCCTGCTCTTAAGCCAAACATATGATTTGAATTGTTATAAAAACAATGTATAAAAATCAATGAAAACCAGAAAGGCTTTGGGGAAATGCCTTTGCAAACAACCAATCAAGCAACTTTAAAAAGGGGGGAGGAGGACACAGAAACAACAGTCATAACGATAACAGACATTAATCGCCAAGGAGGAAAAAAAAGAATGGAGAAAAAAAAGGTAAATAGAAATAATAATAATAATAATAATAATAATAATAATAATAATAAAGGTGGGATGGAGAAAACAAAGTATAGGGGAATGAAGAATACAAAATAACCATAAAACACATCATACAACAAAATAGTAATAGCAGGCTAATGATGACAACAATAAAAAAATTATAACAGTAATATCAACAATAATAAATAATAATAATAATAATAATGTTGCAAATAGGTATTATTACACACGCCGGAGGGACCCCTGCCCCCCAAGCCTGCCCCCCAAGCCTGCCCCCCGGCAGGACGTATCGCTGCCCACCGCAACGACCCGGCACGCTCCCCCCCCCGACATTGCAGGACGACCGAGGGAAGTGCCATACAAAGTGCGCCCCCCCACCCCCCACCTGGGAGCGGACCCCTGGTGACCGGAGAGCGGCAGACCCCCCGCCCGGCCCAAACCCAACCCCCCAATTCGCCTAGAAGGGCCCAGAGCTAATCAATCAAGCAACTTAAACTGGAGGTTGCTGGTTCTAGTCCCATAGTGCCATCAAATCGACTTACGGTAGCATTTGTAAAGCAAAAACTCAAAGATTAAATTTTTTGGGTTCCTTCTCACTGCACTCAAAGCTGCAAACATATTTTTCTGAGAGTTGATGCTCTATGTATTTGTATAATGTAAGCTTCTATATCCTCCAAACTGATTTCCAAGCGACCCGAGGAAAGTGTTCCAATCAGGAAAGGTGCAAACCCCCAAAAAAAGAACCATTTAGTACAGCCCGCTTTAGAGGAGAGCTTGTGACAGCAGAAAACCCCACTAAAGCGAGAAGGAAAGATGTTTTTTCAGCTCCTCTGCCCATCTGGCCGTGTCACCTCCACTCACTTGGGCTGATTATTTCAAAGGGGTACAATCTGTGAATTAAAAGGTCTTGTCTTGGATGTTTGCCAACCTCTGGAGCGGTTTAATACAGCCAGCAGGAAAATACCTCTTCAATTTTAAGTGGCAAAGGTGTGCCCCACCCAACTGTCCGATATTTGATTACCAATAACCAGAGGCGAAGACCTCATACTTTCAACGATCAATTAGAGATTCTGCTGCAAGCAGACACTTTACAAACTGCTTGCCTTCCAGATCCATGAAGACAGACTATTTTCAGAGCGAAGGCGTTAGAAAGGCTGTAATACAAAACGTCCATATTAATATTATATATTGGATATATTTCTGCAATTCTATCGTCGGTAATCCCCAGGGGTAAAAGCGAACAGCTCAGCGTGACTATTTATGACGCACCTTGTGGCAGCAGATTTCTCCCCAAACACATGTTGCATCCAGTGTGCCGAACGCTGCTGTTCCATCACCACGGTAACGAAACCCGGCACGTGCTCCGTCCTGACTACTCTGTCAACGTTGCGTCTCCCGCCTCCCCCGGGGGCCCGTCAGAGGTGATATCGCCTTGGCTTTGACAGCTCTGACACAGACTTTGCAGATTAAACAGCTTATAAACAGTCTGTTCAGGTCACTGGTGCAGGGGTGGGACCGGATGACCCCAATTGGCATGGCTGTTAGATTTTTCACTATGCATCCAAAAACCTGCTTCCAAAACAGCTGGATGATGGCCTCTGTTTAGCTATGAAAACAGATTAAGTTAAGATTAAATTGAACACGCTGCCAGTCAGCTGAATGTTGGTGAGTTTAAGAACGTGTTTAAATCCATCCATTCATCCATGCATCCATCCATCCATCCGATTATCTAGTACAAGGTCTCCCTGGCAACCTGGAGCCTATAGCAGGAGTATATGGCAAAAGGCAGCAGGTACAGTCTGGACCAGATTACAGTCCATCATGGGCCCCATCCACACCCACAAAAATAACACACGATAGACATTTCATACCAATGCTTCTTCCCAACGAGCCCAAACTCATTACGCTCAACAATAACTGGACACTGTTCCTAGAGTTGGTGCCTAACCAATAAATGGGCAAGCTCGTTCCAAAACAGTAAATATATAAACGCATGACACCACATCGAGCTACTGATTAGCGCTGACAAACAGCTTCAGAGGAGCAGGCGATTTCCAGCGTCATTCAGGAGAAGAGAACAAGGGCCGCTTACCCAGAACTCAACACATGTACGTTAAAAGCTCTATAAACTGCCACTTCACCAGCTAGCAAATTATTCTGAGAAAAGCAGCATTCTTGTGTGTAATTTGCCACATAAGTAACCAGAGCCCTTAAATAACCACTGGGTGGCCGCGTTAATGAGCACACCAGAGATGAACGCTCTGCCTCTGGTCACTTCTAAGTCGTATGTTACATTGTCATGTTATCACACACGTCACGTAATATCAGGAAACAATGCAGTCCCATCTCCAGGGAGTATGTGTGCCTCAGGTGGAGGGACAGACGCTAAGAACTCACAGGTGTGACCCACAGAACGATGTCCAGTTGGATGTCAGCTCGTATACAATCAACATCAGGAACCCACCAAGACAATTTGCTGGAAACTACGCGCAGACATTATATGACCCAAGTCATTGTGTATAACATGAAACAACAGCCCATTGCTCATATTAAACAGATTATACTATGCACCAGAAATAGTTTATAGCTTAATAAAGTGGAATATGAAGTTATCCAGGTCTCGTTAAACCTCAAAGAAACCTTTATTGTGGTGGGATTTTGATTAACATTATATTAACATAATGCAATCTTTGCCGGTAAAATGGACTGAACCAATGAGTCATGCTTGCATTTCGTTAAAAACAGAACCACAATAGAGCAAAATAGTTGTTTTTAAATATTGTTTCTGAAAATAAATTACGTCAAGGGCGCCACGGTGACCATGCTGACTGGCTGTGACTCCTGTCATTACGAGGTTCTGGGTAAAAAAGGTCCAAAGCGTCGCCTTCCGTCACGAGTCAGCCGAGCTGCTCCGCCTCCTTTTGGGCTTTGGGTTCTCATCCCCGGTCGTCTCCTCTTGGTGGTACGATTCTCCAGACAGGGCCACCGCAGGCCGTGAATTGGCTGCGGCTGAGAAGAGCTGCCCTGGAGCCAGGACCTGCCTGACAGTCGCGTTGACGCGAGAGGCCTCTATGTAGCGTGTGCACACCTCCCAGTCCTCCTCCGGCACCTTGCTAACCAGCGAGTCCTCCGGAGTGTCCTCCTCAGGCGGGCCGAGGGGAGCGGGGAATCCAGCAGGCGGGGAAACGATACGGGGTACAGCGTGGTAAAGCAGCCGGCTGGCGCCGGACATCACCATGACATCGCCGCTATGCATGAACATGGCTGTGGGGGCGTCCTCCCTCTTAGCTCCGCCCAGCAGGAACACGGCGGACTGTCCAAAGCTGCCAAAGCAAGCAAACAGAGGGTCACGCCAGGATCACACGTTAGCGAAGGCGGTCACCCGAAGACTGCATGTCAGTAAAGGCAATCACCTGAGGAAGATACGTGAGCAGGAAGGAAGCCTGTTTGACACTTAACTTAATCACAAGCAGAAATTCTCTGACATAGCATTGTCATTGCAGGAGGATTTAATTATTTGCATACATCAAGAAAAATAAACTATATACTTTATCAGGAAAAGGTGAGTCTGCCAATATTAGGGGGGGGCGCATTCCCTATAATTCGGACTCCCCAGCCAAAGAGTTAGCAAAGGCATTCAAATCGTTAAACAAGCAGCCATATTATCATGAAAACATGCCTGCCTAAATCACTTTGTGTCCCCTAAATGGCTTTACCACAAGGTCAAAGGTCAAAGCACACCTGTATTGGTCTTATACCTCCTTGCAGGTGTCCCGGAGCGGCCGGCCCCAGCTCACCTGAACGACAGCAGGGGCCAGCTGTGGTCCAGCTCTGACTCATCCACGTGGATGCCAAGCGACGAGTCTGTGTGGTAGTAGTTCAGAATCCCCGCCTCGGCCCGGAAGCCTGGGAAGCCGCAGGCCGCGGCTACGTGCCCGGACAGCCGAGCGAGGTCTGCCGGGAAGGCGGTGTGGCGATCGGCGGAGTAGGTCTGAAGGACAGGGGGAGGAGGTTAAGAACCAGCATGCTGACAGCCCTAGGTACTGCAGCACCTTGTGTATCCAGAACGGTGTAAGGAAACTGACGGGCAAGGTTTAGAAAAACACAAGTAATATATACAAAAAGGTGATCATTTACATGGATACATTACTGGGAGTTCACTTACAGGGGTGTGTATAGGGGTGGGCCCACAGGGACACTGGCCCCAGCAGAAAGCTAATTGGTCCCTGGAGCGCTCCCTCCCCTGTCACTCATAAATTCCAAATAAATCATTGGCTAAAGGTTGGCCCCTCTGCTTGAATTATGGCCGCCCACCTGAAGTTCATTTACCCTTATTTTTATATTGCCAAAACCATTCATCATGTGATAAAGTCTGTATTGGCTGCAGACGATACCTGCCAGACCTGAAAGGGAATACAATGAGGCTCATATACCAGCAATTTGGCCTGGTAACGTTAGATCAACATTTAGAGAACATTATGCATGCTACCACATGGGTGCATCAGTGGGCCCTGGAAGTCGAGAGCTTAGCAGGTACGGATCCAGCTGGGGACCCGAGATGAAGCCTCATAAAGAGCCGTCAGAGGTGCGAGGATCCACAGCGAAGCGCTTTTACAGACGTCGCCATAAACGTAAACAACCGTAAGCTGCGCTAAAAGCACCTGCTGGCGTGATGGAGCCGTGCATCAGAGCCGTACACGCCATCTGCTTAGCAGCTAATTACGTAATAGCAGGCTGGGGGCGACTTGGGAAATACATCATCTGACCGGCAACGTCACCGGGACTTCAGGGCCACAGATTAACACAGAGAACCCCCCCGCATCCCCTCTCCATCACCCCCCCGGCTAATGGGGCCCCGCCATCCGCCCTCTGCCAAACGCCCGCCCCCCCCCACCCCCCGGCCGCTGTCAGCCGCCAGGAAATGTCAGCCGGGGACCAGATCCTAATGAATCCGGCGTGGAGCTCCGGGCCGATTTAATGCGGCAGGAGACTAAACACTTTGATGCAATTAGCATATGAAAGAGACAGGTGTCATTGCCTGAGCAATTAAAGAGGAGCTGCCCAGAGAGAGGCTGCGAGCTCAAAGCGCCCCAAACACACAGAGCTGCTCACATGCTCTGCACGTCACGTATAAAACATACCGACATGAATCTGGAAGTCATATGATGATCCTAATGCTCCTACAAATATGTTCTGCCACCTCAGAACTATGGATTTTAACTTTAAGTTTAATATTCATATCAAGTTTCCTATGTCTGATTAGAAGCCCACTAGAGATGGAACGGTAGGAAAATTTTTATCATGAGTGACCGTGAAATTATCATGGTTATCAGTATTATCATTGTGTTGTTAAAATGTATGAAGATATTTCATCACGTTTTATATTGAAAACACAAATAAAATTAGTAGCACTACGTACGTTTTGTTTGCATGAACATTAAATTAATAACACAGCCAACACGTTATGTAAATATATGAAAACCATATCAAATGCACATTAACGTTAAAAAATACCGGCACTGCCTTCCCGCCCGTGTCTGACACCAAACAAACCCAAGTTCCGCGCTGCCCTGGCGCCTAGGAGACCGTTGCTAACTTTGGTCGATGCTGGACAGTATTTAACGCCAGTGTGGTAATCAACCACAATTTTAATGATAAATAAAACATGAAACGGCAATAATAACCTTCGGGAATTTTTCTGTGGTTTACTGTGAAACTGGCAACCATTTCATCCCTAATGTCTATAGAACCTAGCAGGGTGACTCACTGTAAGTGGTCTAAACTATGAAACAAATAAGTGCGAGTGTGATAATTATCGTAAATGACGCCCCCCCCCCCCCCCCCGCTCAGACTGATTTCCTGATAGATACTACATGTGTGGGCAAGTCTAGTGAGACAGGTGAAGGCAAACCCCCCCCCGTCCAAAGCCCATTATACATTCTACGACCTGCTGAAATGATCGGAGTAGGACGGTCTACCTTCGTGTCCCAGTTGTAGTGGTATCCCAGAGTCACCCATCTCAGCTTCTCCAGTAGCGTCTTGGCCTCCGATTTGCTGCCACTCTTATTCCTGGGGGGCGTTAAAAGGTAAAGTTGAGGACACAAGAGAAACCTTGTCCTCCTAAGCGCTCGGTATAAGACAGGGCAGTCAGGGAACCTTACATATGTGGTCACATAGCCGATAGGTGTGGCACACTGGGGACCCAGGCTGTTAACCTAATAAACTTGCTAACCTCGGCACTCAACAAATAACGTGTAGTAAACGCAGACTGATTCCTTTCAGGATGCAGGAGTTACCCGCTCGCCTGCAGAAATTTTTAATGTTTCCTGACATCGTCTATTGCCTTCTGACCTCATTGTGCCAGCTCATTATGTCTCTCTGCAGATGGAAGCCAATCCACAGCTTAATTTCTCTAGCACCGCCTGTTTAAAGTGTCAGCACTGATCGAGGACAGCTCTGCATCACAAGTCAACCCTGAAATTCACACCCAATCATCTCAGGTACCACTACGGCACCCGTGCATTCCAGACAAGCGGCGGACTGTTACACATAGTTGCGTTACCAAGGTGCCATCCTGGGGTGGGCCTTTGGGGAACATGGCCACACCCCTGCCTACAGATAGCCACACCCCATTCACCAATAGTCACACCCATGCCCATGTTGACCTATAGCCACACCCCTGTCAAACCATGGCCACACCCCTGGATACCCAATTGCGAGGTGTGTGGGGGCAGGAAGGAGGCGGCCCACCGGATGCGCTCAGCACTCCTCTCCCAGATGTTCTCGGTCTCCGCCGGGGCCATGTGTATATCCAGATTGCAGACGTTGGGCTTCTGCGGGTACACCTTGAGACTCTGTGTCACCCAGTGCTGCTGCGAGCCAAGAAGGAATGGGTTTGAGATGAAGATGAAACCTGTACGAGGAAGGATAGTGTCAGGGAGGCTGCAGGTGCGCAGCACGCCGGCAGGGCAAGACCGTCATCTAAGACTGGTCTTGGACACTAGTCTCGGAAGGTTCCAGTCCAATTAGCTGTATGGGGGTCATTTAAAAGAAAGGACAGAGAAAACATTGATGCACAACCCAGAGCACAACACCCTGGTCACATGGTTCTTCTCACTGTCCCACCCTCAGTAAGTCTTACAAATCAGAAATTATTTGTTTAGCCAACCCTTTATGCAAAGTATTTTTGAGAAAAAAAGCCGGGTCAGACAATCCCCAGAGCAATTGGTGAGTAGGGACTTTGCTCAGGGTCCCAATGATGGAATCACTCTGCCCACCCTGGGATTTGAAAACATTGAACTTTCAATCACCGACACGCCATTCTAATCTGATAACTTGCACACCATTCACCCCTTGACCACCTCTTGTACTACCTGTTGCTCTGTAGACCAGTGTTTGGTCCTCGGGGACCCACAGTCGGTCCACGTTTTTGCTCCCTCCGAGCTCCCTGCCAGACAGTGCACATTTAAAAACATGGACTGTCTGTGGGCCCCCAAGGACCGGATTGGGGAACGCTGCTGTAGATCATTCCTTTTGGTTGGGGACGTAAAGAAAAAAACAAGGCAGCTCCATTTCATTGCATGACCTACCTGGATATCCCTCAAGACCATAGGCTTTCCAGTCTTTGATGGGGTGAAGTCCCGCCCCCCGAGCATCCCTCTCACTGATGGCTGCCAAGTTCAGTTTAGCAGCAAATACCTGAAGTATGCAAACAGGCTGTCAATCATCCCTGAGTGAACCAATCACAGCAGCCTTTGTCCAGTTCCTGCTCACACATTACGAAACATACGACAGTGTGAAACACCGTAATGATCTGATTGCTATCCATGCATGTGGCCTCTGATAAAACTGTCAGCTTACCTAATAAATCACTGATAACAATGATTAATGGAACAACATCTACTTTCATCAACACATAAATCTTGAAACCTTTTCGCTCATAAAAACGACACAGATAATGATTCATAATTGATGATGCCACTTAATACCTGTAAAATGCATTATCATATGCAAATTGGACACATGGCCCAAAGTTTCATTAAAACTGGATGCGGCGTGCACAACACCATGTGACAGCATCGACAAATTAGACAAGCTGGGATTTTATGCTTCCATGTCACTGATGTTCTACAGAATTACAGATGAATTACAATAAACTAATTTTACTAAATTACAAGTCCCATAGTACAAAATGTAATCATGCTAATTAACAGAAAAGATAAACACAGCAAAACCTTTTCACCTCAGTTAATCCATAATTGCTGGAAATGGTTATCATGGTAAAAAGCTTAGGGTTCTTGGGAAAGGCATAACATTTTAAAAACAATTAGTATAATTCAAAAACCTTTAATTAGAACCTAATTTACATTTACAAAACAGCTAAAGTAACTATGTATCCAAATAATTATGTAATTAAAAAATGAAACACTAAAGCTGGAAAAAAAATAACTCTGAAGCACTATGTCTTAGTATTTTTCTGGAAAAATAACCTTAAATGCATAATGTGTATATTTAAATGTATCAAAGTGGATGAGATGCAATGATGAATTCGGCTTTTAAGAAAATCTTTCCAAAAATACAAAGAGGACCTAATTGTAGATATGCCCATCGCTGCAGAGCTGCACTGTATTTCCAATTTGGTCTAAATTTTATCTTATCTAAATGGTGAATATGGCCAAAAATGCAAATAGAAACTATACAAATATTGGCTTCTCTAGACATACAATTCCAACTCTGCACTGCACTGTGTAGGCTGACACCTCTATTTTAAATGGGCAACCAAAGATATCTGAAACATTGCACCCAGTACATCTACAGCCAGGCAGTTTTTCTTCAGGAATTCCAAGCATTGTAAGAAGAAAGAAATATCTGCATGCTAGCCTGGAGGCTATAAGCATAGGGCACAAGGCAGGAGACACAAAAGTCCAGCTTCTCACAGTATGCATGCTCACACACCATAAACAAGGTAGACACACACTTTAATGCTTTCTCAACAATTTGCAGATTTGCTCCCATGATTTTAATATACAGATTTTTTTTACTCATCTCATGTTTAATAAATGCCAGTCTCACGTCACATGCGTCCTGGCTGTCAATGGTCTGTACTGTATAAGAGGTTGGGATATATTGATGGATGGATAAATGCCAGTCGAGACATATTTACTAATGGTATGCTTCACATGAATTTACTAAGGTTATTTGTTTCGGTTTTAATGATTTCCAAGAACAAATTTGAATTTTATATAGAAATTTGAATTATTTTAGAGCGGGACACGTAAATAACATGTACTTAAATTCCCTGTCTGAACAGAGCAATCTCATATTCTATGGTTACATGTTTCTCTTAAACACTACAGCCACTGCTGCAATTATCAGAAGTAACAAATGCAATACGCTCGTGTGTCACTACGGTACGTGCCATTACTTATAAAATTATGTGGTGTGAAATTAATGTAGCCTGACGAAGAGCCGAATCTCATGTTATATAAAACGCAATTACCTTTTCATTTCTCAGACCTTTTGCGAAGTCTATCACGTCGCTGAAATCAGGAGGCGGCACTCGGCGTTTGTAAAACTTAAATAACTTCCTAAAGGCGTCCTGGCCATGCTCCGCCACGGCCGCCGCCATCTTCGCCATCCTCATCTGAACTATGAACTCGCGGCTGGTAACATTATTTCTTAAAACAAACAAATAAAACGGCCTGTTTTATTATTAAAGTAATCCATTATAATAAAAATGCAGTGCTATCTGTTAAATGACACAAGTAGTTATATTTTCAGTTTCACAATAAAATACATAATGTGCATCACGTGGTATCAGGTTAAAGGTAAACAGGGATGAGAGGTTTATCCACCGTTTTAGGTGGTAAATATGTTTAGGCGATGCGAAGTCGTGGACGAGCTGATTTTCACGTTGTGTAAAAAATATTTTGGATTAGAATGTTTGGCTGGAAATACTGTTTTAATACGATCACTCCTTCTGTAGGAAACTAATAGTATATCGGTTTAGTTTCACTGTGGCCGCATATACATTATGAGCGATTAATCCTTGCTTAGTTTCTTCTTGTGGTCAGGAGTAGGTGTTGGTCTTACCTTCCGCTTTTGCGCGACCTTAATTTGTTTTGGAAATGAACGATCTCAAACAGTGGCATATATGCGCTTTTGATGTAGCTAATTTTAGGTTTATAATGAAATAATATGTGTAATAACGACAGTGTAAATCTTGATCATTTCCCAGATCAGTCTTCACAACCCTTGTACTCACAGTACGAGACGATGTGTGCCAGCTTATTTGGATTAATTGTTCCTTTATTTATATAATTTACTAATGCAGGGGTTTTTACTGAAATTTAAATCTTAAGATTCAATCCGCATCTCCATCATTAGTAATGGATCTTAGTGTTCAGCCAGATGAAAAAACAATGTACTGGTTTCTGAAATGATCAGGTAACCCTGGGGCAGAGGTGAATAGTTCAGGTCCAGAATGTAAAAATCCAGACCAAGGTTTTGTTTCATACAACCAATGTCTCGACTGTGACATTTATACCCAACTGGTTGGTTGAAACAAAATCTTTTTATATTTTTATTTTCTGGACCTGGGGAAAATCTGCCCTGGAGAAAATGCATTGAAGATAACCTTAAAAAAATCCTTCACTGTGCAGCAATGGGGTCTAGGGCTAGGCAATATGATGGTATTATGGGTAATTGACAATATTATGGAGCTTAGTTACGCTGTTTGGTAGACGTAGAATTGGTAGAGGCTGCTGGGATTGCTGTAGAGGCTGCTGGGATTGCTGTACTGATCGGAAGTGGTGTAGTCGCTGTGTGCACTTGTGTTGTGTTGTGTGCCTGTTGAAGCGGTTGATTTGATTTGAATTATCTGTAAAGGTATATTTGAGCGTTTGTGTGCCAGCACGGTTACGTGGGTGGTTGTTGTTGTTTTCATTTTTTACTCTTATTTTTACGTGTGTACTTGTCTGTCCTTGTGAGTGTTACCGACAGCTGCGGGCGCGAGCGGCGTTTCTGTTTGCGTCCTTCGCATCAAACACCCGCGGGTAATATTATCGAACATCGGTAACATTAACTGTAAAAGGTCAGTTGCTCCGGAGCTTTGCTCGGTCGCCGGTCGGGGCCGGGAGGACATTTTCCACTTTTTTTCCCGCTCCGGCAGTAGCCTGCTTTGAGAGGGTTTTTGTGGTTTTTTGGCCTCCCTAGAGCAACTTCGCTTTAGTTTAAGCTAAACGTGGTTCAGCAGGAAGTTAATCTCGGGTAAGTAATTGTAAATTTGGTTATTTTAAAAGTAAAATTTAAAGGTTGTTATCGCTGACGCTGCCGGATAATTTATAATAAAGTACCGATTTAACGCAAGTGTTAATTCAGTGCTTTAGTGTACTCGGCACTTTGTTTTAACTATACGTTAATTAGATCAACTAAAAGTTTAAATAATCTCTATTAATATACTGGGCTGGGAGTAAAGGACGGGGACATAGTGAGTTAGGTAATTATGGGGCCAACTCAGTGTTGTGTTTGCAAGATGTTTGCCCTTCTGGATGCTTGCGTCCAGTCGGACTTCGTCTGCGAGCGATGTGGGTTAGTTGACTCACTCATGGTCCAGGTTCGTGACCTAGAGGAGCGACTGGCTCTCATCCAGCATAGCAATGAGTTAAAGGAGAGAGTTAATACGCCTTCTAGGGAGACTATGTGTACGTCACAAGCGGGGAGGGGGGAGAATGATGAACAGGTAGGTCGAGAGAGCTGGGTGAACGTAGGTCGTAGACGTAGAAAAGGGCGTACACAGTTCACAGAGGCGGCATCACCTGAAGTAACGGTTTCTAACCGCTTTCAGGTGCTTCCAGCTTTAGAGCCGGAAGAGACTGGGGAGGCAGGTGGGCCCTTGGGCACCAAGGAGCCACCTAACCCCAGTAGGAGGGAGGTTGTGGTAGTAGGGGATTCAATTATAAGAGGTGTAGATAGTTATGTGTGCACCCGTGATAGAGGGTCCCGTACGGTGTCTTGCCTGCCTGGTGCCCAGGTAGGGGACCTTCCAGATCGAGTGGACAGGCTTTTGGCCCCAGCCGGGGTGGATCCAGTGGTCGTGGTGCATGTTGGCACCAATGACATAGGAAAGGGCAGAAGGGCTGTTCTGCAAGATAAATTTATAGAAGTCGCGGATAAGCTTAGAAGCAGAACATCCACGGTGGTATTCTCTGGAATACTTCCCGTGCCACGTGCAAGTCAGGCAAAATTAGCTGAGATAAGGGGATTAAATGCGTGGCTAAAATGGTGGTGTAGGAAAGAGGGGTTCAGGTTTATGGGGCACTGGAAGACCTTCTGGAACAGGTGGGACCTGTTCAAGCCGGACGGGTTGCATCTGAACCATAGGGGAACCAGTGTATTGGGGAGGCGTATGTGCAGAATAGTTGAGGAATGTTTAAACTAGGGACTGGGGGGGCAGGGAGGTCAGTTATGAATTTATGTGGGGAGAGACGGAAAGCCCAAATAAATATTAAAAGTAGACACTGTAAAAGGCCTACCATTAGTGGTCTGTATTTGAATGCTAGGAGTATTAGAAACAAAATTAATGACTTAGAGGCTTTAATTTCTTCAGACAATTACGACATTATAGGAATAACTGAAACATGGATGAGTGACAATGATGGTGATGAATATAATATGGATGGTTATACGTTGTTCCGTAGAGACCGGATAGGCAAGAAGGGAGGTGGTGTTGCAGTATACGTAAAAGAAAACTTGCAGGCAAGGGATCTCACTGATATAAATAAAAATTCAGAAGCTGTATGGATCAAACTTGATGCTAAAGATTCAAATGGCCTAATTGTCGGGGTTTGTTATAGGGCACCTAATGTAGCTGTAGAGGAAAGCAGAATATTATATGATGATATCAGGATTATGAGTAATAAAAATGATGTGGTGGTTATGGGTGATTTTAATTTACCTGGGATACAGTGGGACACAGTCTCTGGCTCTTCTGTAAATGAACTTGAGATGGTGGAATTAGTACAGGATTGTTTTTTTACTCAGTTTGTTAATACTCCTACCAGGGGAGAAGCCCTTCTTGATCTCGTTTTTTGTAATAACCAGGATAGGATTGGAAAATTAGAGGTTTTAGACCCATTGTACGGTAGTGATCATAACATGGTTAAATTCGAGGTTAATTTTAGTGTCCGAAGAGCAAAGTCTAAATTAAAAGTATACAATGTTAGGAAGGCTAACTTTAATGGTATGAGACGGAAATTAGAAACTGTAAACTGGACAGAGTTAAATAGCAAAACAGTTGAAGAGGCATGGGAATTTTTCAAAAGCACATTGTTGCAAGTGCAAGAGGACTTCATACCTGTTTCCAGCAAAACTAAATCTAGGAAACGACAACCAAGGTGGTTTACTAAGGAAATTAAGAGTAAAGTCAGGAGGAAAAGGGCTCTGTTCCACAACTGGAAAATAACTAATGATTTCAAAATCAAGCAGGAGTATCTAAGTCTACAGGCAGAGTTAAAAAATGACATTAGGCTATCAAAGAGGGATGTAGAAAGAAAAATTGCATTGGAGGCTAAGCATGACAGTAAAGGTTTCTTCCAATATTTTAACTCCAAGAGAGCACTAAAAGCTGAAATCACTAATTTGCAGGATAGTAAGGGCCTTATAATTGATAACGAAATTGATATGGTAAACGAGTTTAATGATTATTTTTCAAGGGTGTTCACAATAGAGAACACAAGTAATTTACCACCAATTAATACGAATACAGCATCGTCTATGACCAATATATGTATAACTGAGGTTGATGTGATACTAAGCCTAGCTAAACTCAAAATAAATAAATCGCAGGGGCCTGATGGCATCTTACCTTTAGTCTTGAAAGAGATGAGGGATATTATTAGCCAACCTTTGACTTTAATATTCCAGAAATCGTTATCTGCGGGTGTGGTACCATCAGATTGGAAGCATGCTAATATAACACCCATATTCAAAAAAGGGGATAGAAGTAATCCAGCAAACTATAGGCCAATCAGTTTAACTAGCATTACTGGAAAAATAATGGAAGCTATAATTCAAGTGAAAATGGTAGATTACCTAGATGCAAATAACATTATAAAGGATAGCCAACATGGATTTAGGAGAGGTAGATCCTGCCTAACGAATCTGCTTGAGTTCTTTGAGGAAGCTACAAGTGAAATTGATCACAAAAAGGCCTATGATGTGATTTACTTAGATTTCCAGAAAGCCTTTGATGTTGTCCCCCACAAACGGCTCTTGTTAAAGCTTAAAGCTGCAGGAATTTTAGGAACTGTGGCAGCTTGGATCAAAAACTGGCTAACTGATAGGAAGCAGCGAGTAGTTATTAGAGGCACTATGTCACAGTGGGCCTCCGTTTATAGTGGGGTACCGCAGGGTTCAATTTTAGGACCACTATTGTTCCTAATTTACATTAATGATATTGACACGAATACATACAGTAAACTGGTTAAATTTGCAGACGACACTAAGGTGGGCGGGGTAGCAGATACTAATCTAGCAGCAGAGAGGCTTCAACGGGATCTGGATTTAATTAGCGAATGGGCTGATACTTGGCAGATGAAATTTAACACAGATAAATGTAAGGTAATCCATGCAGGGAGCAGAAATATACAGTACAGATATTTTATGGGTTCCACTGAAATAAAGGTAGCTGATTACGAGAAAGATCTCGGTATGTATGTTGATGCTTCCATGTCCCACTCTCGCCAATGTGGGGAAGCAATAAAAAAGGCGAACAGAATGTTGGGTTATATCTCTAGATGTGTGGAGTTTAAGTCAAGGGAGGTGATGTTACACTTATATAATTCCTTGGTAAGACCCCACCTAGAATACTGTGTGCAGGTTTGGTCACCATACCTCAAGAAGGACATTGCTGCCTTAGAAAAGGTGCAACGAAGAGCTACGAGAATGATTCCTGGTCTTAGAGGAATGTCTTACGAGGAGAGGTTAGCGGAACTGAATCTGTTCAGCCTTGAGCAAAGGAGACTAAGGGGGGATATGATTCAGGTCTATAAGATTCTAACGGGTCTGGATGCTGTTCAGCCAAATGACTATTTCAATATTAGTCTAAATACTAGAACTCGTGGCCATAAGTGGAAATTAGCGGGAGAACATTTTAAAACAAATTTGAGGAAGCACTTCTTTACACAGCGTGTAGTCAGAGTATGGAATAGTCTTCCTGCTATTGTAGTGGAAGCTAAAACCATGGGTTCCTTTAAATCAGAGCTAGATAAGATTTTAACAACTCTGAGATATTAGCTAAGTTCTCCCCAAACGAGCTTGATGGGCCGAATGGCCTCCTCTCGTTTGTAAATTTCTTATGTTCTTATATCTGACAATAGCTGTGTCTCAATTCAGGGGCTGCATCCTCTGAAGGACGCAGTCTACGGAGGCGTATCCGATGGCTGTGTCCAAATTCAGGGGCTGCATCCTTCCACGTTCAAAGACCAAATACATCACAGTGACGTGACAAGGCTGTCCCATTTCGAAGGCTCCTTCAAATGCGGCCTAGGAACGTGTCCTTCTTTTACCAAGATGGATGCGTTCCTAAGCCGCTTTTGAAGGAGCCTTCGAAATGGGACAGCCTTGTTGCACCACTGTGATGCATTTAAATGCAGCCTTCAAGGATGCTGCCCCTGAATTGAGAGACAGCCAGTCATCATGTTTCCAACTCAGTTAAAAAAATAATAAAATTTCATAAGAATTACGCATTGCAGTTATAGTGTGTTTGCCATTCTTGTCGCATCACCAACTGTTATCTTCCAGTCAAATTCAGTCATTCAATGCAATTTCTTGGTGGTAATTTTAAGCTTCCTTTAGTTTATGGGATGGCAGCTGTCCAATATGGAGGATGTTTTGTGACAATATTCAATAAATTAATAATTATTTGAATTATAATTTAAATGATACCAGCAACCATTAAAATTATCTGACACCCCTGAAACTCAGTGGGTGGGCTCTAAACAAAACCTACAGCCCCAGAATGGAACAGACAAAACATGGTTATAAATGAGAATTCAATTGACCAGGTGAGGTCCATGTTTGCAATATAACCAATCAGATGTTAGGTTTTGTTTAGAGCCTGCCCACTGAATTTGATGGCTGACAGCATTTTAGTGATTTAACTAGAATTATTTTTACTATTGGTCTAGAATTAAATATGCATTTAAATGTTTATAATTTAAATTACATATTTATAAATAACCATTTAAATGACAATTTATTGAACATTGTCACAAACACCCTCCATAGTCAAAAATTTGCAATAAAACAAAGAATACTGAGTTTTTGGACTAGGCTAGGCTATTAGTTTTAAGAGCATGTCAGTAGTGTGCAGACTGTCCCATACTTAGAAATAAAATGTCCCGTATTGATCTGTGAAAATGTCCCATATTTTTGTACACAATTCCCACCCACCTAGCTCCATAAATTTTATGGTGGGAGCTCGCCCGACGTTACGACCCATCACGTTGGTATTTGGCATATACACAGCTGTCAGCCCACTTATCTCGGAAATGGGCCTTGGGCTTTATGCTAGAGCTGCCTCGGTCCTGTTATCTCCCACAATTTGTTACCTGATGGAAGTTTAGGATGGAAAATGGCAAAGGCATACAGCAGAGGGAATATAAAGAAAGAGTACAGGAAAGACAAATGAAAACCTACTGCAGAGGGAGGGGTACTGAACCCATCCATGGATTCCCATGGAAGTGGTGATGGTCAGTTGAGTTCTCATATTTTGGTATTCTTAGGAACTGTAGACTTGGACGCAGCAGCTGGGCCCCTTTTAGAAGCAGGTCACATACAGCAGCTGCCACTGTGACTGAGAGTGACTCAGACAGGAAGACAAAGTTTCTGCCAAGTGGGGGAGTCTTTAAGACGGTGCAACAAGCACCAAAGTCCTGGAAGAGCTACAACATTTACCATCCAAAATTGCCAACAGAACCAATATTTATACCTGCTTCAGGAACTAATAGAGACAGAAGAAAAGGGCCCACAGCAGTCTTGCCTGAGGTCAGCACAGAGATACACGCTAAATGGTGCTCTTTGTACAATGACAGTCTTCCCAATTCAAGGTTTATTAAAGGGGTTGTACTGTACAAGAGGTTTGGAACAGCCTGACAATTTCCCCTGGTACTACAGGATGATACCCTGAAGTACACGTCTATGAATAAAACGGCTTAAAAAACACAAAATAAACAGTTCTACAAGTCTTAAAAGGGATAATTAATAGGAATGACAAATCTGAAAGTAGACATTTTGCAGTGACTCCTAACCTTACTTTTTAATATAAATTTACAGCCGGAAATGAATGGCATCCAAGTACATTTAAGCTCTTCAGCACAAAGCCCCCAGTATCCACTCATCTGTGTCACTGCTGATGATGGATCAATACACAATGCTGGCCAATCACGACCCCCCCAGAAGGACACAGGTGGGGGGGGGGTCTTATTCCTTCCTCCGCTTCTTGTCATGGTCGTAATCCTTCGAACGGCTGCTGGTGGATGGCCTCTTTGACCCCCCGTGCTGCTTGGCCTCCTCCAAGAACTTGTCCAGACCGAAAGGATCCTCTTCAAATTGGACCGGCCCTTCCCTGCGTGGCCCATGGTCGGCGCCGGAGAATTCACGGTCCGGCACGAACCTGAGGTGGAGAGGATGGGTTGACCGAAACATCAAAACGGGCACTGTCTGCTTCCTGACCTTCATCAAATCCTTTTTCAGTAATGTGCCATGCATTCCAAATAGTATGAGCCACAAACAGGTTTGTGCCAGTTTGGATGCAGTATAATCACTTTACGGTAGTGATGGGCAAATGGGGCTTCATGAACCGTTTGCTGTATTTCTTGACTCCACTAGGTGGTGCTATTTGCTTTGGGGCATGCTTTTATTAACAAAAATCACCATCAAATGAAATCAGAAAATACAGCAAATGGTTCATGAACCTTCATTTGCCCATTACTACTGTATGGTACGTTAGTCCATGGTTGGATGCATGCAGGATCATAAAGGGTGAGAATCCCTGATACACAAACTCTTTTTAGAAACTGGGCAGTGCCACGAGAATTCTGAACATGCACATACACCCTGAGAGTGTAAAAGCGGCACCCCTACCTGTTGCT
Organism: Paramormyrops kingsleyae; assembly: GCF_048594095.1. Taxonomy (NCBI): domain Eukaryota; kingdom Metazoa; phylum Chordata; class Actinopteri; order Osteoglossiformes; family Mormyridae; genus Paramormyrops; species Paramormyrops kingsleyae. The sequence goes on from NC_132815.1 coordinate 18,806,490, forward strand.
CTGAATGAGCGTGTCCAGATCATCGCCATACATGTCCTTATCCACGTTCTTGCTCGGCCTGTAGATGCTCTGGGCCATGTCTTTCCCGCTCCTGAATGGCTGATCGTACACGTTGTACAGCTCGTCCTCACCACCAGCAAAGCCGCTGTCCATGCCCTGTGGGCGTGCGGGGAACAGGAGAGATACAGCTTATCTGTGCGGCTGCAAGTCATCCACCCCTTCACACATGGCAGCGGACATGGGCGGGTGCCGGCCTACCTTGCTTTGGTTGAAGAGACGCTGGTCATACTGGGCTTCACTCGAGGGCCGTGGGTTGGGCTGACCCAGAGCTATGAGCTCGCTGATGTCTCGGTCCTGGTCTCTCTGCAGCTTAGACCTGAAAGCACAGGAGGGCGACATATGGGTCAGAGTGCAGGGGAAACGTCAACAACCCTGCAAACTGTGTATAACTGTTCAAGCTCGCTGAAGGGTTTAGTTAAGATGACTCAAAACTGCATTGTAGGATTCCGATTGCAAAAAAAAAAAAAAAAAAACTCAGTTTTTTCATTGAGAATATTGTGACATCAGGTCAGTAGCCTCTTCCAATCACCTGAACAAGCGCGACTCAGGAACGACAGGGTTACTGGTGCTGCCCAGACAGCTTCAGGGTGCAGTACGCAGTGCCTGCCCCCGAATGATCACCGGCCGTGTTCGAGATGCGTGTACCTCTTATCAGGGGCAGCCCGGGAGATGTTCCTGTCGTGCTGTCTCTCTTTCCTCCTGTCATGTCGGATCTCGTCACGCTCCCTCACCTCCACGTCCTCAGCACCTGGTAGGGAGCCGAGAGGAGGGCCGTGGGTTTTCAGAGCACATTAGCTAAGCGAGACTGACAGCGGGAGCGGAGTATCGATGAGCGAGCGAGCGAGCGGCCGGCTCCCGCGTGCACGCCCCTCCCCTGGCAACCCACGCCGGGCTGCGGATCAGATCACAGGCCCTGCAGCTGCACCCTCTACCCAAGCGCATATAGTGCGATCAGGGCGTACCTTCGATACATATCAATCAAGGACCTGGGCCTTCATGAAATATTAAACAGATCAGTTACTTCAGTTGTGGGATTTATCAACAGCCAGTCAGACGTTTATAATTAGGGGCCCAGCTGGGGCGTCCACAGCATCTGACGCACCTTTGTCCCCGTGGCTCTTGATGCCAGCTCTTCGGTCTCGGGCCATCTGGGCCAGCTCCCTCAGCTTCTCCTCCTTCTTCTCCTTCTCCTTCTGGGCCATCTTCTTCTCCACCTGCGCACGCATCTCCACCGCTTCACGGGCCTGTGCGGGCCACAGACCGCGGTGGGTTAGCAAAAGCGCTGAGCCCACAGGGACTCCAGCAGGCGGTCAGTAAGACAAGCCGCTCGCTGTCAGGATGTTCCCTAGAAGGCAGCCTCTCTCCCAGGCTACTGTAACCATCAGTCAGATGGAAATCACACTAAATTAGTGTGGAGTCTTTTTGTCCCGACTGGAGCTGGGAGACAGTGCGGCTGTAATCACACACGCAATTTAATTACCTTCATTCAGTCTACATCACATTAATTTGCTAATGAGTCACTTACCTGCTTACACGTTTTACAGCTGGCTGTTCTTTGAAACAGTTTATTTTATTCTAAGATTATGAATTAGCTCTTAGAGAAAAAAAAACAAAACAGCTTAGCCTCTGGTTGGGCTCTCTTCCCCCTATATGCCACCTACACAGGCACCCAGTGACACACACTGGATCCATCTCCCAGCCAGTAAAAGGCACGTTTACCTTTCTGTCTGCGATGTAGAGCGCTTCAGCCAGTTTGGCAAAGTTCTCGTTGATGTGAACCGTCTGCAGCCCCCGGCCATCTGCCGCCAGACGCTTGTCTAAGGGGATTGTGTAACCCTAGGAAGGAAGGGCGTTTCAAAAACAATGGCGGCCATAACGCTAAAATCGCTCATCTTCCAATGTGGAGTTTCACGTGTTCATACCTTTGCATTCTTCCAGTTTGAGATGCATGGCGGGATCTTCCATTCCTGTTGTTCTTTCACGGTCATCTGAGAAGATAAGCAGCATTCAGGTTTTTCGAATGAGGCCAGTTACCCCTTTGCAGTGAGAGGCCGAAGGATTTAACCCACAGCGGATTCCAGAGTATCAGTTAAAGTGACAGATGTACGCTGGTAAGAAATCGTGTGACATTTACTGGATGTGGACAGGAAGCAAACATCCGCATCGCTCTACGTTTTTAAGCAGTGTCCTTTCAACCCTGCACAAGCCCCACGGGAGCCCACCTTCCTGCTAGGGGAATGCATGACGGGAGCAGGAGGCGACGGTGGTCCGCGGGGAATCTTTTTGTTAATCCTGTCAAAAAAATAAATAAGGTAGTTAATTTGCATTATAAAATTAATGAAATCACTCTACCCTGCATTTAAAGTAATATACCATGGCAGGTTTAAAATTCAAGAGCTTAGCCTCTCCTGCATGCTGAGATTAAGAGGCATTAATGTTTATTTTAGGCAAACTTAAATTTTGGGGGTTGACTTCGCACAGGAAATGGGGGATGTCGTGTGCGCGTTCGTACTTGAAACGTGGAGGTTCCATGGGGTCCTTCTGCATCTCCACCATACGGATGACCCTCTGTTTTGCCCCAGAGTTGAACGCTACTCCTTGCTGTGATGGGGTGTACCTAAGGGGAAAAAAAAAAAAAAGCATAAATACCTATTACAGCAGGAGTGATGCAGGAGCTTCATCCAAGACCTTCTCGAAGATAGCCGAACACTAAGGACAATATAAGCTGTATCCAGGAGTTTTAAAACAAAACCGCCAATCTACAGCAGTGTTTCTCCTTGTGGATCTTCAGACGGTTCACATTTTTGCTCCCTCCTAGCTCCCGGCAGAGAGCAAAATTATGAACTGTCTGGGGGCCCTCAAGAACCAGTTTGTGAAACGCTGGTCTACAGGACACACCACAACAGTGTTGGACAGGCTTCCTTTACCGGATGTACTGCGCCGGCGCCTGCTTGTCGGCGGCCCTCACTGGCATGGCTGCAGCAATCTTCTGGGACACCTGCTTGTCCAGTGCTGCACGGGTCTTCTCAGTCAACTACCCCAACATACCCAAAGCATTGATTTACAATGGTCACTTTTGGTAACTGTCTGACCATCATGTGTCATGGAAATGCCTAAAATCAACATCGACAGAAGATACAACTTAAAACACGCACACTCAGAACAGGCAATTAATAATAATAATAATAATAACAATAATCGATACTTTATTGATCCCCGTGGGGAAATGGTCTTTTACACCTCCCTCAACTTGCTCTTTGCAGCGTAAGCTGTCCATGAAGGGCAGCCACCTACAGTGGCTGCCAGGGAGCTGGGGGGTTAAGGGTCTCCTTCAAGGACCCGCAGACATGCTGAGGCTGGGTTTGAACCGGCGATTATAGGCACAGGCTTAGCCCACTGAGCCGCATGCTGCCCCCTTAAAAATAAAGGGGAAACATTTAAAAGTTCCTCAAAATTCTGGTGGATGACTTCCAACCCTGATCTCACCTCTTTCACTGCCTCGTCGTCTGGCCTCTGTAGATCTGGTGCATCGTCGCTCAGGATTTCCTTAGGAAGCAGATCTGTGTATTTGCTGAATATGACCTTTGAGATGCAAAAATAAGAACACAATGTTTGCCAAAAATGGTTGCAAAAATAACATCCAAAGCAATAAAAAGGTCCAACAATTAGTTCTCTCTCATCTATATTTTTTGCTAGCGCCCACAAAGTCTCTATGTGAAATGTCACATATGCAGTAGATGTGTAATATTTCATACACATAACAAGCAGCTTTAACTTGGAACTTGCATGGAAGAGCAGCTGAGGTACCTTTTCTTTCCCTTGTCCTTGGCGGGCAATTGCATCATATTTGATCTTGCCTTCTGCGTCGACCTGAACTGCAAGTGCATTGGATGTCTTCTTCTTCCTGCCCATCTCCAGGGGAAACTGGGCCACATGGACCTCAGGAAAGGCACCTCCATCTCCAAAGTCCTGATTCGAACATCACACAGACATGTTCACCAATCAAACCACTTAGAACACCGCAGACAACATAACAGCAACTCAACTGACATGTGCCTAGTTTGTGTTACATAAACAACTTGAGTAAGTCGGCTCAAAAGTTCTCCCAAAAATCGATCCTGAATACTACCTCCAGTGTCCTGGGGACCCAAGACTTTCTGTAGCCATAAGGGGGTGGCTCCCTGCGGGAGGAAACCAGGGCTGTGGACAGGGACCTCTGTGATCGCGCCCTCTCCTCAGCCTCTAGCTGGTCCTGAGAGAGCTGCGTAGGCGCTGGCAGAAAGCTGCGTGAATCACAAAAAAATCAGAATCAGGTATAATCATCTGCACAGTAAGGTACAAACGGTGGCGGTTAGAAACAAAACGGCTCATGGTCATCTAGAATCCAAGAAAAAGGATGCTGTTACCCTGGTCAGTTTATTATGGGCTCTGATTCCAGTCCGGCATTTCGGGTTAGATAATCAAATTTACATAGATTACATTAAATCCATCTTCACTCTAAACCATAGTCTCGTTAACTGTATTTTAAGACGTTAATTTGTATATTGACCATCCAGCGTCGTTAACGCAACAGAAACTTCAGGCTGATTGAAGCATATTTGTTAGCTAGTTAGTTCGCGCAATTGTATTGTTTAATAAACAGCGCTTAGTGCAGCTTTGTAAAAAAAAAAACGTTCACATATCCTGAAACCCCCCCCGTAAAACAACAGTGCTATGCAACACAGCACGAATCTTTAAGAATATACCGTTCGATCGTAAAGAACTAGTTAGCGTTTTGTTAGCATGAGTATCTTCGTTTTCCCATAAGCTATTAGGCCTCAGTCGGGGAGTGAAAACTGTCCACTTGTTTAACAGATGCACACATTCCGTGGATAACAGTACAGCAAATGCTGGCGTCACTACGCCACATAAAGCGACGATCATATTTACAACTGTTGCGTTGCTTCTGATTAAAAAGTAAAGTAAACGGCATTTGCTATGGCAAACTCACCTCGTAAGCGACATGGTTTTTCGTTCCGTCTGAGCGTGACGTCACAGCCACGCTGAAAATCTCGCGTTGATATGACCAAGACGGAACGTCATGAGCCGCCGTAACGCAGAGGGGGTTCGGAACTTGCAGATTGGTTTGCGGGGTTTTGTTTTTAAAAGTTGTATTATGCATTGCTAACAACAATAATAATAGTAATGACAATAGTAATAGAGCAAACGAAGACTTAGTGGTAGGGGGGGTCACTAGCTCTGGTTTATTTTCATTTGGGTGTCCCAGGTTCGGAAATCGGAAACTGTGATTCTTTTCAGTCTGTTCTTTTTATATAATCCATTAGAAAACTAAAATATAATACCGACTAGTATTTCCTTAATTTGCTTCCGTTATTTAACCTATTTTACTTAACATTTTATAAAATTAACGCATTATATTATATTAATGTATATTTATAAATATCATATATACATTCATCTAACCACTTATTCTGGTCAGTGTTGCAGTGGGTATGAACTTCTGTTTGGCAACACAGGGTGATAGGCCAGGGTACACCTGAGATGATATGTCTGTCCATTGCACTATATATATATATATATATATATATATATATATATATATATATATATATATATATATATATATATATATATACACATACACACATATATATATACAGACAAACATACACACATACATAGTGTGCTGTGACTTAGAATTAAAATGGATTTCATGTGGATTTTATGTCATTGACCTCCATTATTTAGTCCATAATGTCTAAGTCTGTGTAAATTAAAAATTATATAATCATTTACAAATATAACAACTTGCAACCAACAGCCTTTAGAAGTTACATACTTAGTAGAATGAAGTCAGTCCTTGTGCAATTTACGTGTCACATGAATCTAAAATAATTTCCCTTGTTTGTTAGAAACAGCATCATGAACTCCAAGGAGATATCAGAACAAATGTGACTGAGAAAATGGCTGTTCACCATTGGTCCCAACATACCTAGTAGAGCTTGTGCAATTTTGGCAAGATAACTGGGCAAAAACTGCTGAATCCAGATATGTGAATTTGTTAGAGACTTAACCTAAAAGACTTGCAGCTGTAATTGCTGTCAAAGGTGGTTCTACTAAAACATCTTTAATTTATGTATTGATTTTCATTATACACTAAGTTTAATGTAAAATCAATTACATTAGCCTTACTCACTGTCAGGAGTCCATACATCATTACACCAATGGGTGGCAAAAGATTGGGTATTTCAGTCATGAATGGATTGATTTAGTTTGCTGATCCTGTTCATGAAGATACTGAATAATCAATCATTAATTGAAAGAACTGAACAAAGTATAGTGGCCTAAATCATTTCTTAGCTTACTGGGCTGGTTATATTCAACACATGAAAGTGAATACGAAAGTTCAAACAAGGAGACCTAATGAACGCCAGCGTGTCCAATCACATCGATCCAGGTTTTATATAAAGAGTAAATCTAACCCACTTCTTTGCCGTTACAGCTATTCGTTCTCCCGCCTCCTCCCCTCCACTACCTTCGGCTCCCTGTCCTGGTCCGGGGTTTGGCTCCTTCGCCTCCTGCCTGGTCGCCCAGCCAGATCTGTCAGCTTCAGAGTCGATGGAACCAACGACCAAGAGACGGGATTCGCCAAATCACTGTTCACATACTCATATAAATTTGTTCAACAAATAAATACTTGTCAACTATCTATTGAGGTCTCCTTCGTTGAACTGGTTATATGGTAGTTATTGACCGTGTAGCATTTTGGCGCTTATCAGCTTAACTGTGTATTTTTATTGCGCTCATTTGTATAAGAACCTTTAATGTTATTTGGCACAGAACATTTCATTTAGTAAAGATACCAATGACAATACTTTAACATTTGTGGAAGCGCATAGGAATTCAGGAAACACATTAAAGTGAATCTTTGGGCATTTATCCAGAACCTCTGGAGTACTTTTTACACTCAAGGGTCCAACAAGTATATGATTACTGTATCAGCCACAAGATCTGAACTTAACTCACAGACACAGAACCCCAAACCACAAAGCCACATGCTGTTGTTTTTTTTTGTTTGGATGATGCAAGCCAAAACAGGAGCATGTCGCTTAGACCGCAATCACCATTATCTCTGTTGTTGTTGTCTCTGAGGACCCTGCCATCAGACTTAGTTCTACACGTGCTCAAATGGAGCGGTACGGAGAAAGGATTTGAACAAACAAAGTAAATGAAATTCAAGGCCCCTTTTTGCTTAGGGTTTTTATTGAAAGGTTTGGTTGTACAAATTGGTTGTCCTGTCCTTATTGTGCGGGGGAGGTCTTTGGCTGTTTCTTCTGTTATGTTACTACCAGCTTCTGAACCAAGGGTGGGGGTCTCTCATGCCTCATATTTGCAAAATTTCTTGGGAAGTTGAGGTGTTCAAAAGGAAGAATGAGAACAGGTTTTTCACGTTTAATAAACATAGGACAGTGATTCTAACACAAATACACTTAACACATTAGCAGATGCCAAGGACAAAAGTAATTTACCTTAAATACACACTTAAAAGAACTGAATAGACAGCTCTGGAAAAAAATTAGACCACTCTATATTTTTTTAATATCTACATTTATAAATCCTGGTTTAATCCTGGTTTAATGCTGGCAGAAGGCTACACTGCAATGCAGGCTGCTTCCAGGCTCAGAGTTTCTAAGACAGAAGTACACAAGAACAAGGTGAAGCAGGAGACACTGGGAACGACCAGAAACCAGCCAGGCAGAGGGCAGAAGCAACTTTCTAGTGCCAAAGATGACCGTCAACTTATGCAGCAGTGCCTCGGAGGATAACCTCAAGTGACCTTCAATAATAACGGGAAATATTAAGTGGGGTGAAGTGCACTGATTGGCCTTCAAAAGTTACACAACAGGTTCCTAGAAGCAAGACTGAAGACCCATAAAGTAAGAAATAATCCTTTCATCAATGAGAAAAGTAAAGCCAGGCTGTAGTTTGCAATATATTGCACAGGTGCATACCCATAAATTGAGAAATGAGTGAAACGGAAAATTTAGTGGTCTCTTAATTTTTTTCAGAGCTGTATATGAATCTACATTTTTAATATGTACTGTAAAAGATGCCAAATATGCACATGAGTTGAACACTAAATATTATATATGTCACTGGTTTCCTAAGACTTACTTCAGATCTTTTATCTTCCTTTGATTTGTTTCCTCCTGCTGAGCTGACGGAGGAACCTCCTCCTTGATGTGTTTGGCCTCCTCTATCACCTCTTTATGCTGTTCCGTCATCCAGTTCTCCTGCTGCTTAATTTGCTGGCGGAGCACTTTTCTATAGAGCACTTTTTCATCTCATATCTCTGCCACTCTTTAGAAGCATCTTCCTTCAGTATCCTGAAAAAGGGGAGCATTAAACTGCCGTTAGGGTGATACGAGGGTCACAGAGCTGTACCACATGTCAGCAAGGGATGTTCATGGATGGAACTTCAAACAAGAATATTAGTACTGGACAGTAGATTTGGTTTGACCACAGCCTTGAAATATTTCATTGTGGATCTGTGTGGATGTAGATTTTTGCAAGCAGTTAGAGGCTAGCAGTCCTGAGAGTGCATTCCCTTCGCATGGCAAACCTCAAGATCAAGCAGCCACTCATTGTCATTTAATTGTTTTTTTCATGACCTCTTCTTTCCATTGAAGCCATCCTTTCTTTTCCTCTACTTCTGCACATCCATAGCTCGTTCTGTCGCAGAGGCAGGATAGGTCAACCACCCATATTTTACCAACCCAGTGATCAATTATCCAAACTGTTTTCTCTAGTTTATAGTGTATTTTGTTCTTCTCTTTTCGGCCCTGTGGTTCTGTTCTCTGTTGTGGAGAGTTCCCACTCAAGCCACATCCTCCTTTAAGGTCATTCTGCTTAGCCTCATAATGTGCTCCTTTCATGATTCGCTTTGACCCAGTAATTCAATCTTTCAACCTTCAAAACATCCCCCAGTGTTGTCACACGAGCCTTCCCAATGACTCTACTAATGGTGCTTTTTCATTGCCACCAAAAACCTCAGTATGCGTACGTGACCATACTTGTGTTCTCATGTACCCGTTATATGTCATCTTCCATTGCCGAAGACCAGTTCCAATACTAAGAACACAGATACAGAAGACTGTAAATATCCCCAGATAATGGTCTTGCTCTGCCCCAAATATAAAAAAAACATTGGTTGTATCCTCGCCGGACGAGATGAATCCTATGATTCATTGTGCCCCAAGTTTGTTCTTGGAAGGTAAGTTAGCTAGACCGTTCTTGGCAAGACCGTAAGTACGATCTTTGTGCTCTTAGTATTGAGTTTCACCCAACATGGTGACAGCTCTCCTGGGGTCACATAGTTCAGTATGAATTTGTCAGGGATGGGGACAAGTCATTCCTTGGTGAGTTCGAGTCAAGTCTCATGTTAAAACATTGTAATCCAGGTCAAGTCTTAAGTCATTTGCCGTTAAGATTTTGCATAATCTTTGCTGTCAAGTCGCAAGTCATCAAATTTGTGACTCAAGTCCAAGTCATGTAACTTGAGTCCTTACCTATGTCAGTTTTTTTATCTTTAGTGATTAAATCTTGCTGCAGTAAAAACCCGCCACAGTATGTCGTAGGATATGTTGAACAGAGAATGCTCACAGTTGTCCTCACAGTTTTTCCGTCCATGTACAAGCAGAGAGTGATTCATCTTTCCAACAAACTATCTCAGGAGACCTTGCATTCAGCCAATTGAAAATGCAGACAGCAGAGAATTAATATACACTGAAATTATAAAATTAACGGCATGGTATCCAGAGGGGGACTATAACCTCAAGTCTTCTCGAATCATACGGTCCAATTGGGGTCCAACTCTTGAGTCATTTGCCCTCAAGTCCAAGTCAAGTCCAAGTCTTTCCACCAGTTCACAAGTCATCAAATTTGTGACTTGAGTCTGAGTCGAGTCGCAAGGAAGTGATGCGAGGCCCCACCTCTGGAATTTGCTACCAAATTTACAGCAAAATATCTTTACATTATTTTGTGGTAATTTATTTGCCAGAAAAAAATGGGTTTTGGTAAAGTGTGTTTTTATTGACCTATATTTATTTTACCCTTATTACCCCTTTGCCCCTAAAGTGCAAGGTGTGAACGGGACATTATACATTGATAGTTTTTGCAATGTCTGTCCAATTTAGCTTGTTTTGTGGATAAAGAATGATCATGGATTTTCATCATTGGACCCTTACAAATCCTTTTGAGAGCTGAGTACTTTTTACGCAAGTAAATAAACAGAAAGGCATATTTCACCCGACAGCATTTTGGGCCCCATGAAAGCACATCATACTGGGCCCACTAGTCCAGACCAATCCAGTTATTTTCAAAATTTTAGGGCCAGTGTCACTCTGGGGCCCTTGGAATTGTCCTACCCCCCACCCCCCCTTACGGCACTCCTGCCAGCCATTATACAGTATTATACAATATTATTATTTGTACAGTATTTAGATTGGAAAATGCTTCCAAATGGTTATAAAGTTTAATTTCTATAATGGTAGCATTTCCAACTATTATTTCCTTAAAAATGAAGATATAATGTTTTAGCATGCGGTATGCAAAAAGAGCTACTCCCAGCTTGGTGGAGGACTGGGGCTTGAGATGTAAACAGTTAAGTTAGTTTAGAAACTTGTTCTTAGTGTTTGGGGAAGATGCAGTTATTTGTGGCTTGATTTTTAAACACAGTATGTAGCTTGGTCACTAAAGATCCGAGATATGTAATAGTGTTTCGTTAAAGTCCCATGTACACTAGAGTTAATAGTAGAAATCCTCCGGAAAGTTAAGTGAGGTCGATTTACACAAAAAATCCGAGAAATATGCATTACGTCGTAAGGTAACATGAGCTTTCCCTCCAAAAATAAATCTCATAAACTAAGTTGCCACTCCACGTACCAAATTGTCATTAACATATATGCAGTACATGCAAAGACACACAGATGGTTTAATATTTTGATATTCACCTTTCAATAACACATTCGCTGTTACCTGCCCATAGAAGAACATGACAGCGCGGGGTTTGTTTGGAACTATTGAAGGCGTACAAGAGCCACGTTACCAATCAGTCAATGTCAAGCAGTATCAGCAGCCCTGGCCAGCCCTAGCTTAGAGACTGGGAGCGCACCTCGCGCTACTGATGGCTACTGATGTTCTAGCCATTTTCATTGTGATCTAAAGGACCTTACTGTACCACCAGCGGCTTCGCCGTGTGTTTAAAATACAAGAAAGTCGTGCCGCTGTGTTGGTTGTTGTTAATGGTCTTTTCGGGCTATATTTAAGTTGCGGATCACTTTGAGGTGAAGTGATTTCACTTTTTACTGGTCAGCACACTGAATGTGTATAAGATAATGTGCAACTGTGTGGTTATACAAGCGGGCAGCAGATACAACAGACTAACAAGCAGGGCCTTGAAGCCAAGGCGCTGATCTCAATAAGAATGGTTAATAACAACCACATATTTCATTATTTATTTCTGCGCAGGTGGAAATCAGACAGTGTACATGCCTGAATGCAAGTGTGGCAGTTAATTTGGATTAATGATGTTTCTGAGGGTCGGATCCATGATTTCTGTCTGTTTTATTCCGCACAGATGTTATTTCTCGTATTTTGAAGGCTTATTAGCCTTCCAACCCTTCAAAAGTAGCTCTAAAAAGTTTACGATGAATGACAAAAATGGACATAGATGTTTAAATATACAAATCAGCATCATTAGACAAAATGTAAGCAGACAGCTTAGCAACCTCCGGATTAAGGCTTTATTCAAAATTCGCTGGTTGGAAAATCCAAATTAACTTTAACGTTTATTATAAAGGTAATTAACGCAACCCCAACACAACAAAAGTTATTTCTGCCTATACTTATTTGAACAAACTCTTACCTTTTGCATTCCAAAGACATAATGCATAAAACTTCAATTTACTATAATCTTATTGTTATTTAAATGCGATTAAAATTTTTATCCAAAACTATTTTTTTGCCCATATTATAGCACAGTCTGCAGTGGAATAGTACAGATTAAACACTGTTGCAGATTTCATGCACAGTTGAAACAAGCTGAAAGCTGTCGATTTATTGAACTTCAAATTGTCAATAAAACCCTTAAAACAAAAATAAAACCCTTAATAGAAAACAGAAAACACCATTCTGGTTTTTATATGCTGTAATGGAAACCTAGAACTTTCAAATGACACAATAAAAGTGAGTATTTTTACTACTTCTAGAGATTCAGGGCCTCTTGACAGATTAGAGAAAGAGTTTATCATCTTTCAGTTAGCTACATGCTACAAGCTAAATAAATACAGATTTGGAATTAGGCCAAAGACTCGTATATCTCCATTATTTTGCAGGTACCTAAGTGTTACCATTGCAAAGATACAGGCATCTGAAAATGGCTGACTAGGCAGTTTTGTGAATGAAGGGAAAATCTCATTGAATTTCAAGCCAGTATAACTCCTAAACTATATGAGCTAGGCTAGAGAAATTTCGGATTTTTCATACTAGCCCAGGGGCAAACATAATGGCACAAAATGGTTAAATTCTGAGATGGTCGAGCGAGGATGATACCAAATAGTTGTTGTGTTGAGCAAGAATGACCCAGTAGCCATTAGATGCTGGGTACATTGTGGTCATGAAGGGATGGACAGGGTCAATAACAATACTCAGGTAGGCTGTGGTATTTATGCTAAGTTTATATGAAGCGGCCCAAGGAAATACCTCTGATAACAATATACCACCAGCAGCCGGAATTGCTCATACAAGATAGGATGGATCCATACTTTCATGTTGTTTATCCGAAATTGTGACCCTACCATCTGAATGTTGCCGCAGAAATCAAGACTCTTCTGACCAAGCAATGTTTTTTTCCAGTGGTCCATTGTCCAATTCCGGTGAGCCCGTGCCCACTGTAGCCTTAGTTTCCTATTAGCTGACAGGAGCGGCACCCGCTGTGGTCTTCTGCTGCTGTAGCCCATATGCTTCAAGATTCAACATGTTGAATGTTCAGAGATACTCTTTGGCATACCTTGGTTGCAACGAGTGGTTATTTGAGTTACTGTTGCCTTTCTGTCAGCTTAACCCAGTCGGACCATTTTCCTCTGACCTCTGCTATCAACAAAAAAATTAAAACATAAAACAGTTTATTGTAGTTTCGCTGCTGCATCTAGTTGGCTCATTTTTGGCAGTTTATCATAAGCTTTGATGATTCTATCTTCGTCATTGAGAGAAAATGACAATTTAAATGCCGGGGCTTTGAACTTTAACATAATGTTGCAAGTAAGTGGTATCGATCCTTGGTATCGGACAATTTTTACGAGTATGAGTATACGAGTGCAGTATCAGCCTGATACCCAATGCCGGTATCGGTGCACCCCTAATTTTCATATTTAAGAATATGTATTTAAAAATAACTGTAGTCTTCTGCATGAAAAGTGAGCTGCTTGTTAAACAGGGTTTGTTACAGCATTCGCCACTAGTCAACGTAAAATACTTGCAAATGTGTTTTTTTGGGGCTTAATTTATACACACAGTATATTAAACAATGGGCCAGGCTATTTACAAAGTCACACGGGGGTGACGAGTCCGGTTCTACTCTCACACCTTGGAAGCGGACATGGAGCAGATTACTGCTGGCTGTTAGCGACACGCTTCACTGGCCCCGAGAATTAGCGCAAAGCTGCTTCCCTTCTCCCTCCAGACCGCCAGCGGGAGACCCTGCTTCACTGAGGGCCGTGTGCTGATCGTGTGATTTTGGCTCCACCTCAGGTTTGAGCCTCAAATCAGTCAGGAAACAGGAACACTTGTGGATACTGTGGAAGAAGCTTCCTGTCTTCCTTTAACCAGAGAAGGTCTGACACCATTTTCAAGTACTTGCCTCTATCCATCCTCCAACCACTTATCCTGAGCCGAGATGTGGCGAGTCCAGAGCCTATCGCATGCTGGACAGGACATGAACCAGAGGACACCCTAGATGGGATGCCACTCTAACACAGGGCACATGGACACATTAGGGACAATTTAAATACACAATTTAGCTTAAAGGTCTTTGCACACCAAGTCTGAAGTCTTCAAAAGCGTCTTTTTAATCCATCATCCGACAAAAATGGTTATACGCAGATAGCTTGCATACTGAGCCCGATGCGTTTATTATTCGGTAATAAAAAATGGCAGTAAGAGACAAAATGGAGTCGTCAAGCAGTGAGGATGATTTTATGTCTACTCACTTCTTTTGAGGAATACTGGATCCCTCTGATCCTGAGAAGCCATCAAAAGCGGGGAGAATTTCACTTGCTGGTACGGGAACTGCAGAATTATCCCCATCGTTTCAAGGTGTATTTCAGAATATCACTGGTCCAGCTTGATGTGCTGCTAACAATTCTGGGACCACATTAAAACGATTTCCACGAATTTATTGAAGATTTCCACCAATTTCCATGACACAATTGGTCCTGAATAGCACCGTATGTCTAATGTAGGGAGACATATATACACAATGCAAATTGTGCTGTTACTGTACATTCCACTTCATATACGTGTTGGATAAATACTTTGGAAAAGTTTTCTTTTGCTCCAAATACATTTATTTAGAGAGAAAATGTTATATTAGACTTTCACAGCTTCTATTTCCGCTTAAAGAAATGTTTTCCCTTTATTGCTAGAAAAAGACTAATGCAGAGCACCTTCCTATCAGTATTAGATTATGGTGATGTAATATACATGCATGCACCTTCATCTTATTTGAAGAAATTAGACATTATATATCATACTGCGTGGGTGGCAAGAAGATCCTGGGTTCGGTCCTGGGTCCTTTCTGTGTGGAGTTCACACGCTCTCCCTGTGTTCGCCTGGGTTTTTGCTGGGGGCTCCGGTTTCCTCCCACGGTCCAAGAGCATGCAGGATAGGTTGATTGGTGAGTCTAAATTGGCCCTGTGTGTGCACCCTGTGGGGTGTTGGTCACTGCTCAGGTTTAGTTCCTGCCTGCGCCCATTGTTCCCGGGATAGGCTCTGGTCCCCTCTGCAACCCCAGTTGGGATTCAGTGGTTTCAGAAAATGGATGGATGGATATCATGCTGCATTGAGATTTATAACTGGTGCAACAGTACGAACACATCACTGTAAGCTATATGAGATGGTGGAGTGGACATCATTACATCTTAGAAGGAAAATGCATTGCCTGGTTTTTATTGCAAAGGCTTTAATGGGCAAATCACCTCGGTACATATGTAGTTCGCTGACATTGCAGACTAATACATACAGAACCCGTTCATCAGTTAAACTTCTCCTTCAGCCTC
Organism: Paramormyrops kingsleyae; assembly: GCF_048594095.1. NCBI lineage: Eukaryota > Metazoa > Chordata > Actinopteri > Osteoglossiformes > Mormyridae > Paramormyrops > Paramormyrops kingsleyae. The sequence continues at coordinate 18,821,885 of NC_132815.1, forward strand.
CCACCACATGCACAGAACTGAGGAAATCCGCCTTTTGTTGTTATGCACCACATGAGTGGAATATATTTCAAAATATATTGAATTTGGTCTCCTTGCCTTCTCTCAATGTGCTTAAAAATCTCTTAAACTCTGAGCTAAAAGAACAGTGTGATTGTTTCATATACATTTATTTTATTCTATATATTTTTGGTGATTTTAAGTATTTGTAGGTGTTTTAGTTTGTGTTTATATTAATCATCTCTGTGTGTATGTATATGAAGCGTTCTATCTTATTTGCTGCCACCTTGGCCAGGACTCCCTGGAAGAAGAGATATTGTATCTCAGTGGAACCTTCCTAGTAAAATAAAGGATAAATAAATAAAAAAAAACACTTGGGCTGACTGAATATCAGAAGTGCTGCTGTGTTTGAATCAAATCAGAACTCGCAGACTCTCTTTGTTTACCTTCTCTGTTTTGCCGGTGAAATTCTGTTCTGCTCTTGTCAACTGTATTTAAATTCCCTGTTATGGGTTAACCTACAATTTTGCAAATTTCCTGTTTATTCCCATTCATTCCCATAGATTCCCGTTAATTCCCAAGGAAAGTTTCCAACTTAGAAAATTCCCAGAATTTTGCAACCATACTTGCAAGACTGTCTTCATTCTGTTAAGTGTCTCAGATAGTTTCTGCTGCTCCACGGCCCGGCGCCGGTCCACCTCCACGGTGGCATCCAGACGCAGCTCCTGCTGTCACAGCTGCTTCTCAGTTTGCTGCTTTTCCACTAAACATATGTCCGGTGCCGCCTGACACACTGCAGCAACAGCAAGCCGGAGAAACGAAAACAAACCAAAACAAACGAAAACGCTTAACATGCGAGCCCCAGGCAGAACTTGTCCTACATTTGATGTATAAACATATTCAAAGTTCATGTTTTTTTAAAGAAATCTATGTATTTCAAAGACCATCCGAGACATCCTGTAACTGAAATTGATCACAGTTTCTAAACAGGAAAAATATAACAGCTGCTGTATCGAATTTGTCAGCTTTACAATTATTCGCCCAGTTTACCCCTTTTGAGCCAAACTGGGGGTCTTGAATCAATGTGACCGTATTGTACACACTTTATCCGGATTTACCTATTGAACCAGTTTTTCACTTCTGTGTAATCATCTGCTCGAAATGAGCATTTCTGTGCAATTCTGTCACATGAAACTTATACTCTCCTTTATGGTTGATAGTAAAGAGTATGTATTCGTATATAAATCGGCAGTCATTATGTTTGCCCTTTCAGTATGAATATCACTACAGACATTCTGGTGACTTTTAAGCAGCAGCAGCCCTGTACGCACGTGACAAAGCGGCTGTGTAAAGATTTACTCTCCCTCTCTGACTGCCTGCCCTGTCTGAGAATTGTTTTCTCTGGTAGCCTTCAGCCAAAGGGAATCAACAGCAGCCACTCGGAACAGAATTTCCCAAAGCCTGCAGGGATTATCTGACCTTTATATTTCTGAAGCAAAGTGGTATTTAACCTAGATAGGGCTTTTCCTTCCTATGTAAGTTTGCTGAAGGTTTAAAGGATGTGCCTTCACACATACGCACCTAGACCCGACACACATGCCCTCCCTCACACACAGACACACATAAACAGGGGAACTCTGGATTAACGTCTTAGCTGGAAAATTGCATTTTTTGTCATCGCATGTACTTCAGAATTTTCAGGAATATGTTACAAAGCTTTTTTTATTCCTTACCGATGCAGTCATGAAATGCATGCAGCTTCCAGCGGTTCGATAGATAAGCACACATGCAGTCACATGCACATGCGACTGGGACAGCCGCTGCAACGTAACCTGACTAATAATGAGCATGCATCAGTCCTAGTGGTTTTTTTATTCCAGCATTCCGGAGGCGTGCACTGACCAGATCGGAGGTCACCGAGGTTCACCGCTGCGCATTAGCACTGCGATTGCGCTCCGATGAAGGCACCCGTGAAGGATCGCCAGAGCTGCAGGCTGGCCGCTACCACGCCATGCGGAACAGTGTCACCCGTGGACAAGCCCGATCGGATGCGGAGATTAGAATTAACGACAGTCCTTGGCACGGCACGGGGAGGAAATTCACTGCATAACAGTCTTAAAGAACTGATAGAATAATAATAAATACTTTCATTAAATCCACTTTAGCTTTCCTTTGAATTTAAAATAGCTTCTTATAACAAAAATAAAATAAATAAAGGTATGAAATGTACATGGTAGGCATTGAACACTGGATTACAGTAAGTATAATATATCTCAGCTCAAAGAAATAAACTATACAGTGGGCTGCTGTCCGTGTCAGTATGGTTTAAAACTAGCTGCTTGTCTATGACGGAGCTTTTAGTCACATGCAGTAACTACGCATATAGACAGTACAAAAAACAAGGCCTCCTTTGGAAGTAGGACTCCAGGTCATGGTCAGTCTGTTTCCACACCTCACGTACAATAACCACAAGCCTCGCTCAGAGATTTAAGTCCGGCATATTAAGAACCCCCATTTCCCCTCCTTACCCCCACTGTCCAGATGCGTAGTTACTACATGTGCCAGCATGTGGCGCTCCTGTCGGCTCTCGGCACGATCGATGAATCGGCAGCCAGCTGTTAAGCAGAACCGCTCCCGTTGACGGGAGCCTGCCCCCCCCCCGCTGGACTCACAAATCGCTGCTGCAGCTCAATGCGGCTTAGCAGCTGCGAGGTGTGGCGGGTCCTTCCAGATCATTCCCTGCCTTTAGGATTTAAGATTCTAAGCGCTGCTACCTGCACAGGGGAGGCCAGGCTCTCCCGGGGTGGGGGGGGTGGGGGGGGGGGTAGGGAGGGGTTCCAGTACTGTGTAAATGGCAGCTTTTAGGTGATCCAGAGTTTGATTTTGTAATAAACACACCAGTGGTCACCTGTCCTAACAGCGAGGCCTCGAATCGCATTTACAGTTTATGTCGATAACTGACAGTGAGGGGTGGCTGGACTCTGGAAAGGACACCTCCTCGAGGCTGGCGGTTAATGGCCCCTATGCGCGTTTCCACTAGCCGGGCTGCTTTAAGGCGAGTTAAATAGAGCGCCGTCTGTTGTGGGGGCTGGGCTGACCCCACCCTCCTTTAAAAGTAAGCAACCAGACGGACAAGGATCCACAAAGGAACCTTAAAGCACCTTAATGTTTGTTTTTCTTGTCACCGAAAGCGGGGATGCATGAGAAAATCCCTCCCCTTCGGTGAAGGCTGGGTGTCGCATCACTGCAAAGCCACAGGAGATCCCCATGGAAAGCGAGGCGCTCGGCTCTGCACGCTGCGCAGACCCCTGGGGCTGCTATGACACCAGCGCCCTGAATAATGCATGGTGGCACGGCGAGTGGACAGGTGCACTGGGCTCTGCCTGCACTCGACGGATGTGAGCTGGAGAGTCCTTCAGTGCTGTCTGTTTTTTTTTTTAATAACATCCGGCATGTGGAACGATATTGAGAAGCCCCCCCCCCCCAACCCCCATCGCTCTTCAGCTCACACATCATCTGTCTCCCTGTTCCCCCCCCCCCCCCCCCCAGCTGACGGACCGCGGAACTGTGTCAGGGGCCATAACATGGCTCGTGTGTGGCAGAAACCGGAGCTGACATTTCTGGTTATCTCTGGTCATTCCTGAACCAGTCACATTCACCGTGTGAGACTCTTTTTAAACACCACCCCCCACCCTCCCCAGCAGCTGATTTTATAGCACAAAACAATGACGCCGATTATTATTTATTTCCAAAGCATCATCCCGGGGTGATCAGGTCTAAGTGTCTAGCATTGAGCAGCTATCCCTGATACGGATAATGATGCTGCACATATTCACGCGATCCGTGCTCATATACGTTTCGACATGGAACATTTGGGTTCTGTGAGCACCTCGTTCTGGACGAGCAGACCGACTAACCTTGAACGTCGAAGCACGCCTTCGGCTAGATCTCGGCGGGGCCGTCACGCGCTCATGGGATGAACGGTGTTGCTGATGTGACAGGGACGGAAGGACACGTCGTGCGTGATCTGTCACATTAGCTCGCCCGGCAGAGGAAGAGGCTCCTAGCAGGCCTGATCACTTCTGTGTCCCACCAGGCGGCCAGCCCTCCCCCTGGGCGTGTGAACATACTGGGGGGGTTGTCGCAGGTTCGAGAACTAGCAGCTGATATATGGTGGCTGGAGAAACCGCTTTGCAGGATCTCGGTCGTCTCTCGCTTCCCCGAGGGAGGAGAACACAGGCTCATCACTGAAGTCCAGAATAAGGGTTACCTCATAAGGACACCCAGCCCTGACCTGCGATGCCCCCTCCCTGGAACATGCCTGATTCATTAACCTGCTCCTTCACCTGAAGCCACATTCATGAATATTTTGCCTTATACTCCCATGCACAACCAGTTTGTAATGAGAGGATTTCAGGTTAAGTACTTTGCTCAAGGTTTCGGCAGCAGAGCCCATTCTGGAAAAATTACGCTCCCGTTGGTTTAGATACATGTCCGTAACCTCAGGACAGAGTGAGGTACACCCTGTTTATGGTTGGGGGTCTGAATGAGTCACTGCAAAAATAAGCTTTGCCTTTTTCACTTCCTGTCTAGTAAAAGCTAACGGAACAGAATCACCAGTATAATGTTGGGTAGTAATGGTGACATAGCTAACGGAACAGAAACACTAGTATAATGTTGGATCTGAAAACATATTGGGGGGGGGCACATGTGAGTGAGGTGGGGACCCAGCACCTACAGGACAGCATTTGTTAAAACCCATTTTTTTCAACTCTACCCGAATCCGAAGGACAATATGAGATCACCCTATCGAGCACCGACAAATAAGATGAATGAGATCTTCAATAGGATACCAATTTTCCTCATTGCTTGTTGTTCCAATTCATTTTCCCTGTCAGGGGACGGCCAAAGAAAAAGTTTATGGTGCAGGGGGTTTGTTTAAAGCAGGTGTCTAATCACACCCTCGTAGTGGTGCATTGAACAGCTGATTAATTAGCCAGCCACTGTTCAGACAGAAGATAACAACACCTGGCTCTTTCAGCTTTGAACTGTTTGTTGCCTGTGTTCTAATCAGCAATTGACCTTTACCTACAAGATTATGATATTCAAGGTGTCTTTTAGCTGCATTCTGATTCTGTCTTTACATTCTATTTTTTTAGCACATGCTTTGATCCAAAGTCATGCATTTTGAGACAGGAGGGTCAACCAGTCCCTGAAGTAGCTGGGGATTCACAGCCTTGCTCAGTGGTGACCCTGGGTTTCAAACTGGTGACCTTCCGATAACAAGCACACCACCCCAGTTTATCAATTGTGTGCTACTATATGGCAAAGACCAACGAACTGCTGACTCTTCTTTTGGTGTGAATGGAGGTGGCACTGCGGTGCTAGTTTTAATAAAATTCCAGTCCACACCAGTTACAGCTGCTACTGCTTTCAAGCCTGACATGTTACTGTACCCTGCTTCCAGAGAGCCCTGGAACAATGGGGGAGAGGAGCTTGTGTGCAGGACCGGAAGGTGGTGTGTTTGGATTTGAGATGTTCTGCTTTGCTTTGAGAGCCAGAGGACACTAACAGTAGGGTGTATTGCATTTGTTTGATTTTTGACATTTTCTTTAAGTCACTGTAGGGCGGATATGATCAGTCTCAGGGTCCCTCTTTGCAAGGTGTTTCAGCACGAATTTCACTTCGTTATTTTAGGCTTTTCCAAATGACAATATTTCTCTCTCTTACAGTTTTTTAAAGGAAAAGTGCCAAAAATCACTATGATAATAAATTACATTAAACCTTTATTGCAGGAAAATGTGTCTGTCATCAATCAATCAATCCATCCATCCATCCAACTTCAAGAACCCTTTCTCCATGACTGAGGCATGCCTGGGGCCTATCCCAGCACAGTACAGAACACAAGGGAGGGGAGACTCTGGCCAGGATGCCAATCCACCATAAATGACACATAAAAATGCACAATCGCAAATGCAATCACGCACTAAGGACTGCTTAGGGACCGCATGAAGGGAGGAAGCTACAGTGCTGAGAGGAAGCAGAACAAACACAGAAAGAACATGCACAAGCCAAAAAGGGGCTGATGGCCATATCCCTGGGGGCGTGTGCCTGTGTATGTGGATTGTGCATCTATATATATACATCAATAATTAAATTTTAATGTAATCATGGCTTAGATCTAAGCCACTCAGCCACAGCAGATTCAGGAATAGAAGTCTTCACTCTCCCGTTCTCTGCTCTACTCTAGCTTGCCGAATATGATTAACTTTCTCACGGACGCAGGTTAGCAATGCGAGGTGCTGAGGTTCCGGGCTGCCGGTGAGAAGGTAACGGCAAAGTGGGTCAGCCTGGGGGCCTGCAGGGGGCAAATGCAGCACAGTCTCCAGTAGGAAGGATGGGCCCCAGTGAGAGGGGGAATAAAGAGCAGAGGACTTTCTACGTTCTCTGAGAACATGAAGGAGAACTCATACTTGGGGGTCAGAAGGTAATGTTATGGCCTTCAGGTGCTGAAGATACAGGGTATCCTCACTCAGTCATAAGAGCTGCTTCTACCTGTCATGGGAATTCATTTATAGGGTGGGCTGGGCACCAAAAGGCAGTCAGAATCCAAATGGATCGGCATATTTCTCATCCATTTCTTTGCCCTTCTTCATTTAACCTTTTGCACCCTATTCATTTTTCAGCGTTTTTCTATCCCTTTACAATTTAGGCTTATTACATGGTATGTACATGAGTTAGCCACATTTGTTGTATGTTCTGTTTTCAACACATTCCGGGCTACTTAGATATGTCAAAATGTGATGTTTAAATGCTGACACAGCCTTGACGTCATACTTTTTATGAGGAAAAACTACTTTTGCCTATTGAAATTTCTCAATTTTTAGTCTCATCTAATACAAAAATTTGCAGGCACTACTAATATGGTCTTATAAATGCTGAGATTAGAGTCTCTATGATGTGGGAAGGCAGGGGTTTCATTGAGGACATTTCTATGGCTTAGTATTGTGAAGGATGAAGACATGGTTAGTGCAAGGCGGTTAGGAATCTGATTTTCCATTTGGTAACTTTTAGAAGTTATCTGACAGACAGCAGTGCATGGTTACACACACACATGCATATTATATAATATATATTATTATTATTACTTTATAACATCTTAACGAAATTGAAATAGAAAACCATTTTCCATTGGATAAACACAGGCAGTTCTAGAGTCTAATGCTGAATGTTTATTGCTATTGTTTTTCCACCTATATACGCTTTGATTGGTAAAGTGAAATTTGAGAACAACAAACCAGCGCTGTGACACATCATTGTGTTTACATGTAGGAGGTGTTCCAGTTACACGATGGGCGCGTTCTATTTCAACTGTTTTGACAGAGCTTGATATCAGACATAGATATCCAATATCTATGAATAAATATTACGAAAATATCAAGTAATTGTCAAGTAATTATCAAGGCTTATAATAAACAAATTACAAAATATATATATATATTTTTTACCCAGAAGGGTAGTACGTGGATCATTGCGGAAGCGAATATGCACTTTGTTTTCCATCTAATGTGAATAATATCGATGATTTATGGATTATTAGGGGTGCATTTTGGTGAAAATGTTTTCGAATAAATGCCTAATTGCGCACAGGATTATTCTGGAATACTTTAGGGCACAAAGTTGCAACTTGGATGACCGGATCACATAAATTCTCTGGATTCCAACGATATGCGAGTCATCTATGTGCGTTATACCTATCCAAAGTTACGAGTCTGGGATTACGGGGTGCGAAAATCAACACATTTTGCGTGTGTTGGGTTAAACCAAAAAGAGTTAAAGAGTTAAACCAATCAGACATATGGGTCACACTTGGACCAGGGAACCTGGAGCAGTTCTGTAGTCGGGGCTGCCTGTACCGCGGTTGTGGGTGCCCCATTGGGTCTGGCCCACTGCTCGCACCTTAAACACCAAGATGCACAATCTCTGTGGCTTCGCTCAGAATGCTCAGCCTTGGGTAGAGGGTGTGACTCTCGGGTCTGTAAGTCACTTTAGATAAAAGTGACTGGAGACGAGCCCAAATGGAAGAGTCAGCCATCAAAAGGGTACAAATTACCCAGGGGGCCTCTCTGCTTGGAGGAAACATGGCCTTTGTTTACCCGGCCCCCCTAGTCTGAATGGCCTAGCGTGCCTCTGACCCGGCCCACTCTCGGGTGGCTGGGATATAGGGGGTATCTCGCCATTCCGCCACCGTCGCTCTCTTGTTTGATGTCCCTCTGTGACGGCAGACATGCTGAGGCCTCTTTGAACCAGATCTCATTCAGCTACTCTGCGGGTGGACGAGTCACTGCACTCTGGGTGGCGTGATCGAGCGGGTTGCCATGCAGACACCAGCCAGGGGGCACCTGCTGGTCCATCAGAACCTTCTCAATCTCTGCGTCAGATTGCTTTGCCTGATTGGCAGGGTCGATGGTTCGAACCTCAGTTTCCGTGGTTTTAAGCAAAGGTGACACTTGACACATCCTGTCCACTGTAATCAGTAGAGGTGGGGGTACCGTCATCTGCTACATTAAGCGTTAGAATCATCCACCTGTCTATCCATCATCAGTCGCCACATCTATGCAGATCTGCAGTGATCCAGAATACAGCACTGCATATATGCAGATGTCTCTGTTTTGCTTTGTATTTAGTATAACTTACCGTGCTGTTTGTGCATTAATATGTTTGATATCTATGACCAGACACACCGGGGGTAGCATGGTGGCACAGTGGTTCGAACTGTTGCCTCACACTGCTGGGGTCAGGGTTCGACTGGACTTACCAAATTGCCCATAGGTGTGTGTGCATTAGTAAATGGTGTGTGTGTGTGTGTATGTGTGAGAGCCTGTGATGGGTTGGCCCCCCATCCTGAGTTGTTCCCTGCATTGTGCCCATAGCCTCTGGCATAGGCTCCAGACCCCCCACAACCCTGAATAGAGCAAGTGGGTACAGCAAATGGATGGATGGAGCAGAACAAATTCCTGGCATACCAGAACAAATTCCTTGTACTTGTACAAATATTTGTACTCAGGGGTGTTACGGGGGGTGGGGGGAGTTAGGATGAAAACTTTGGGATATAATTGTTTTGGTCTGGGTTGGGGGCCTAATATGATATGCTGTCATGGGACACGAAATTTCCAACAGCACCTATGTTTGTGCTTAGTTACATAAAGCTGATTCTGATACCAGTCTACCAAAGTATACACACCATAAGTATATACACACCATAAGTATACGCACCATAAGTATATACACACCATAAGTATACACACCATAAGTATACGCACCATAAGTATATACACACCATAAGTATACACACCATAAGTATACGCACCATAAGTATATACACACCATAAGTATACACACCATAAGTATATACACACCATAAGTATACACACACCATAAGTATATATACACCATAAGTATATGCACCATAAGTATACACACCATAAGTATACACACACCATAAGTATATACACACCATAAGTATACGCACCATAAGTATATACACACCATAAGTATACACACCATAAGTATATACACACCATAAGTATACGCACCATAAGTATATACACACCATAAGTATACACACCATAAGTATATACACACCATAAGTATACACACACCATAAGTATATATACACCATAAGTATATGCACCATAAGTATATACGCACCATAAGTATACGCACCATAAGTATACACACCATAAGTATATACACACCATAAGTATACACACCATAATTATACACACCATAAGTATATGCACCATAAGTATATACACACCATAAGTATATACACCAACACAAATATGCATCAAACAGAAGAACACAAACAAACAAGGGAAAACATGCAAACGTCGCCTCCCTGAACCAGGATCAGAATCGAACCTACAACACTGGAGGTTGCATCTGTGTGAGTGTTTATGTATGTGTATCCATATACACATCCTTAAAGAGTATTTAAAGTCACCCATAATCATACGCGGACCATTTTTAACTTGTCCGTGGTTCCCAGAGAAAGCCCAGGTAACCATGGCGACAACACGCAAACATCATACGTTGCCCCGCTGACCAGGTGGGTGTAGGATGAATGGTCAGCAAATGAAGGCACACGGTCCTGGATGTCACCACCGCAATGGGGCTGTCCTCCCAATCGCCTGTCTGCCGGGCATGTTTAACTCAGCCAAAGCAAAAACTTTGCTGGTACTTCCTCTCGCCCCAGCTGGACCCAAAGTGTATTACTCTGGGCTAAATCAGAGACAGGCTTTAATTAATTATGCTGCTTTTCTCCCTCACATCCCAAAGTTAGGAGGAGCCCTTGATACAAGAGGTCAGTGGTAAATGGTTACCATTTTTCATCCTGATTAATAGCTGGGGCTGCGGGGGGATAAGACCAAGGGCAGGGGGCACTTTCTGGCTGCTTATTATTATCTATAGCATTAGTACATAGAGTCGATGATTTCTTTTTGATAAGCGTTTATGTGTTTGGAAATTGCAGGTTTTTCGGAAATATGTTCTTGGGAATAGAATGGGAATGGTGAAATAAAAACGGTTTATGAAAAAAATAATTTTGGGCATCACAATAGTGCAGCAGGTAGCAATATTACCTTACATCACCAGCGTGGAGGGTTTGAATTCTCATCACCGCATGTGTGGAGTTTACTCTCTCACACCAAAGGCATGGAGGTAGGGTAACTGGGGTGGTGTACTGTATCCAGCGAAAGGCTCAATGCCGATTTACCTGTTAATGTGTAAAAATGTGCAGAATTAGCAAGACCAGAGTGTTTCACTGATAATCCTGAATGATACCTTACATATACCATCCACCTTCCGTACTTGGTGTCACGACTTGAGGGACGAAGGGCAGGAGTTGTAGTGGGAAAAAGGGGGTTTATCTGAACTTAAATGAACAGAGTCGGGTAATGAACTGGACCACAAGGGATCAAAATGGAGGACTGGACATTAGGAAGGGCACAGGCAACAGGAAGGTTTGATGTCAATGACTGGCCTGGGGACAACAGCAGTGGGAAGCACGTATATACAGGACTAACAAGGGAGCAAACAAGAGGCAGCTGGGAGTGATTAACACAAGGGTAAGAATGACAGGCAAGACAAACGAGTAACAGGCATGACTTGTTAGGGTCACACTATAGGGAGGAGACAGGAGGGTCAGATGGACGTGACACTTGGCTCCCAAAGATAATTTTAGAAGAAAATACATACATCACTGGAAAAGGTATACAAAGAAGTAATAGTTTCAATGCATTTGTTCCCCAAATTCTGTGTTGTAATTTAACCCGCCATGATATTTGGCTGCCAAATGTAATTTTAGAAGAAAATCCACACTTTACTGGAAATGGGATAGTAAAAAGTAATAGTTTCAATGCAATTGTTTCTTAAATTACATGTTGGAATTTAGGAAACTATTGGTAAATTCCGTGCTCTATGTAATAATACATACTTCGCCTTAAAGCCCATCCAGGGTTTATTTTCATTATGCTGACAGGAGACCAGAAGCAACATTCAGGCTGTTGCATGGTGATACCCGCAGATATAACAGAATCAAAAAAATCCCGGAACAAAGTTTGTCTCAAAGCCTGAACAATGGGGCAACAAATTCGGGCAGCATCTCAATGAGCTGCCTGCTGCGAGTGCGAAAGGAAAGCCTACGGTGTCATAATGGGAACTTTATTGTTGCTTTGCTCTTTGTAATTTAAATCGAGTGATGAGGCAATTATAACCTGTGAGGGTAACGGGGAGGACAATATGAACAAAGGGAACAGGCGGCACTCCTGTGCACAGGGAAGTGTGCTCAGAACAAAAATGCAAAACAATCGCCTGAAAATGAGTAGCATCCAAATTTAGGGAGACACTAATCACCCATCGGCAGGCTGGCCCCTCTCCCCTGCCTTTTCAAAGGGGGTCCTTTTACGTTTATTCATGTGAATTTGCACTCATTATGCTCCTATTTAATAGACCTTCATAACAATCTCATTTATTAGATGTTCATAAACATCCCATTTATAAAGCTCAGTGTTTATTAACGACCAGCAGACTGATTAAGTCAGAAAAACAACATGAGTAACTAAGAACACAAGCTAAATTAGTATAAATTCTGGAAGGTATCTGAATATTTAACAGCTCTGTTGTCCTTCCTTTGGTTCACATTAAAAGCCGGAATGGTAAATACGCTCACCTCTGTTTCTGAAGTGATATTCCAACAGCAATGACTGCGGACTGGTGGGTCAGTTTGTCATCTTTAGGTAACAGATGGCAATATATTTCCCCCCCTATATTTGAAGGGTTTTTCATTATCCAGGGGAAAGTGACCCTCATCATATCCATGTTTTGGAGCCCACCATCTAGGCCATGGGGGGGGGCGTTCTTCTGTACGTGTCTTGAGTGACATCAGGGCAAGACGCCAGTCCGTCTCACAACCCAGCCACCACTGCCGTCTGTAACCGGCGGTGCATGGTGCTCTATTTGCGGTTGTAGAGATGGAGGCAGTTCATTGGCTGGCAATGGGAGGACAGAGGGGGGCTCTGGGCTGCCGAGGAGGGCTGATGGATGGACCGCAAGGCGAGGTCACATGGCCTGCAGCATCCCCAGGCAGCCAGGGGAACAGGAAGAACTGCTATGTGCCGCGTGATTGGGCAGCCCCATGCAGGACATATTAAACTGCGCTTCATCAACATTATGGATCACAGTGTCTCTTTTCAGAAAAATGACTTTTACTCATCTTTTCCCCATTGGGCACAATGGTGGCTAACGGATGATGAACTCTACTACTTATCCAAGGGCGGCTGATGTGAATCCTAAAGTGCTTCTATGTCTTGTCTTCATGGTTATGGTTACCATTGGATGACTGGCTGATTTTCACCTGGAGCACCAGGAAAGGCCCACGCAGAGTCTTTGCATAAATCTGATCAGAGCTCAGTGGTGTCTGAGTTCTGCAGTTTCTTCAGCTGGTAATGAAAAGACCGGCTGCTTCAGCAGAGAGATAAATATGGATACATTCAGAGGTCTGTATTTAGCTCTTCATGCTACAGTCAAAGCATGACTCAGTAGACCAGCGTGCCTCCGAAGCCTGTCAATGGATAGTGATTTAGGTTAGTTAAGCGGAGTGAGACTCTGCGGGACTCAGCAGTATGCCTGCTCGCGCTGTAAAAGGTACAGACAGGTTCTCTCATCTGAACAAACTCCTTTGGTCTTTCCTCTAGACGGGGGGTCAGGCGTTTATCAAGGTGCTGCATCTTCTCTGACTGCTGAGCCACGAAGATAAAGCGCGTTCTCATCTTTTTAGCTCCAGCTAAGCAACGTGGATCCCCTCCCCCAGCAAACGGCGGCATGTGGCAGGGCAGAGCGTAATGAACAGCCCACATTAGGCTCTACTAGGGGTTAACAGCTTATGAGTGAAAATCACTGTCTGGCATCAGCTGACAGTGAGATATTTAAAGGGAAAAAAAAAACCAGCCTAATCAGTCAGGCAGCCTGTTCCTGCAGAACAGGCCAGTCATGCTGGGGGTGTGTGTACTGTGTTGTGTGTGTTTGTGTGTTCATGTATGTCATCAGCACACCCCAGGAAGAACAAATTTTATCATTAAAATTAGAGATGGGCCGATCCACATTTTTTTCAGTTCCGATACAAGAGCTCTTTTTACTTTAATATTTTAATATAATAAATACATAATATATATAATATATGCATAATATATATAATGTACCAGTATATATATATATATATATATATATATATATACTGTGTGTGTATATATATATATACACACACTTTAGATATTTATATTTTTAAACCAGTAAATACAGATGAAAAATTGGATGCCAGAAAATCTTTAATTAGACTATTAAAAACGCACACAAAGCAGTTCCATTTCGTTTGTGTCTTGTTTTAATCGTTTTGAGTAATTTGAAGTTCTGATTTGAATATCTTCGAAGCAAGTATACGCAAGTGGCGAATGATTAAAATGCCCCCAATTGTCCTCTCGCTGACAACAGCGTCACTTACACTTCGTTGCGGTAGCAGCCCCTCGTGTATCATAAACTGTAGCCAGTGCGCAAATCAGCGCAAGGGACCGCAAATCAGCCACTGCTTTTTCATATCACTCGCGTTGTCTCGAACAGTTGCGTGCGTTTCGGTTAGTCGAATTTTCCACTGAACGCTATAGTCCCATCTCTCAAAACTTTGTTTTTACAAAAATAGCTACCAGTTGTTGTTAAAAGCGTAGAATACTTCCAGATTGTCAGCGCTGTATCCGCTGCTTTTATGCTTCTCCTGCTGCAAAGGGTGTGCGCGAGACGTCCCAGCAAGCGGAAGGAACCGCGCTCACACTAACTAGTAAAAAACTGAGTGGCAGTGTTAGCGTTTAGTTAAATGCCACAAAAAAACACATCTAAAAGGGGAAAGAGCTGTCCTGCGATTGATTGTGCAATTAGCTCTTATTTCGCGTTAAATCTATCTTTTTAGAGACTGCAAAAAAACTAAATAAGTAAGTATAGGACGTCAAATAGTTCTGGATCAGTGACGATCTCTAATTAAAACATTACAATCCATCCATCCATCTACTATATGGCTTATTCAGTACAAGGTCATGATTATTACAAAACATATTATATAGAATAATATATTATCAACTTCTAATATAATTTAAAAATTGTTGTACAAATGCCAGCATTGTTACATGTTATTGACTAATGAATGATAATTAGAAAGTTGACGTTAATTACCCAATATATTGTAAATAAGGTCACATTGAGTCTCAGTATGTGGGCCCGCAGAATACCTAATGGAAACTTTATACTGGGGTCAAATGCAGTTCACTCTGGAAGATGTTAATGGCGTTACCTGTTGGACAGAGATCTAATTTACCAGCCTTGGTTTTTATTGCAACAGTGAAGGAAGTGTATAAGAAGATGCTTGTAAATGTATGAGTAAAAAAGGAGAAAAATATCTATCATTCTGTCATGTTGGTTCGATCCTGGCTGTCTTCATCAGCATATTCTCACAATAAGTTATTAAAAGCCCTATCAAACTTCAGTCAAACAGAAAAAAGAGTCCGACATTCAGAGTCAATGTTTCAGAGCGAGCTCCGTGTCACATTCTCGGTTTACGGTAAATGTCTTCAGTGCATCGCTGGCCCCCCTTTGGTAGCCGAAATGCCCCCCCTTCCGCGAGTGGAGGCAAAGTGAGGCGGGCTTTATAGAAAGCTCATGGCTGCGGGGGAGCACTGCTTTGTGCGCAGGAATCGATGGATTCCAATTATCCCTGACCGGTGGGAACTGTCATACGTACTGTTGCATAATTTATAAGGTGTCTTCAGACGTGCTTTTCCAGCCTTGAGCACCTCTCTGGCACAGATGCAGTGATAGCAGCAGAGGCCAGTGTCACGGCAATAGTGTTACAGGATGGAAAATCCCCAACAAAGTCAAAGGTCAAGCTATTAAAGTTGTGTGTTGGCCAGGAGCAGCCATCAGTTGTAGTAATTGACTCAGCATGATGGTTTTTTTTACTGAGTATCGGTTTGTGAGTTTGTACACCTGATAAGCATGTCGCATTGCACTGGGCATTGCAGTCAGGTGCAGTGGAAATGCATGCTTTTACTACATGTTTGCTTGGCATGGTGGCTCAGTGGTTAGTGCTGTAGCCTTAATACCTTCCTGATTTGGTGGTTTGAATCCCACCTTTAGCTCTGGGTGGCTGAAGTTCAGAGGATCTCCACAACTTGTGTGGGTTTCCTTCCATGGGTCAAAAAAATGCTGTTAGGTGAACTAGCATCATTAAATAGCATTCAAGACTGTGCTCGGATGTTCTCTCCATGCTATCTCCCCATCTTCTGCATGATGGCTGCTCATCCTGACCTATACTGGATCAATGGATACAAGATAAATTATTAAGGACATGAAAATATTATAAGCCTGTATACAAAGACTTACCGTCATAACAGGCACACTTAAAGTAAATTTATTGATTTGTATATCAATATTTAATTCTTTATTGGCTGTACAACGGGCTATATCATTTTTATACTGTCTGATTGGCTGGCTACGTTTGTCCTACTCTGCAGCATGGTAAAAGAAATATAACCTCCAGAAGGAAAATACCAAGGACTGGAGCAGAATCTGATCCTTTCCTCTTGTTTCGGTGAATAATAATTCATAATGAAAGCAAAGTGACAGGGAGCCGGTGTGGCAGCTAAAGCAGCTGGGCATTCAGCCAGTCCACTAAAATGCTTTAGCGTCATCCAATTTGGGTAAAAGACGAGATTTTCTGCTCCCCTGATCCATCCCGGGCTGCTGGATCCAGATGGAAACCTGTCACCTCAGCTATACGAGCCGCGGTGTTACCGGCGCCCCCCGGATCTGCTGCCGTCCACCAGACGGATGCTATTTGCAGAAAAAGCAGCGACTGTCATTTTCCCGGATGGGTCTGCAGTTCAGCATTCGGGCGAAAGCCGTCTGTCTGCCGCTGTGGCCGTGCCGGTGTCAGACGGAATGTCAGGTGCAGTGTAAGGTTCTGATGCCGCTCTCTGGTGCTGGCCCAGAGATCACCCCGGGCAGCAAAGGATAATCAGACAGACACTCACCCTCTCTGGCTCTTTTCTGCCATTTGTCAACAGAATAAAATTTCTTTGCACGCATAAAGCGCCTTTGGAAAACGTGATGCGAATCTCTAAATCCCAAATTCTGTATTTATTTTTCTTACGTAATTATAATCAATGCCGAGTCTATTACTAATTTACGAGGTAAACGGCGAGTCCATCCGTCTCTTGCGACGGCGGCGGTAATTAAAGGTTTACACACGGCTAGCATATGGGGGCTCACGGATAAATGAGAACAATGAGTCATTCATGAAGCGGCGCCTTACCTGGCGGCTGCGGGAGGAACCGGCTGAGGAGTACGAGGCTGGCTTCAAAGTGCGGGCGCTCTGAGTGGCAATTCAGCCATGCCTCTTGGCAGGAGCACAGCGCACTCTTAGGGGCCCTTAAAGGAAATTAAATCACGGGAGGAGAAGTGCGCTGTTAGGCTTCACGGCAGCAAACATCAGCATCTGCGTCCAGCGGTACCAGCACAGCGGTTCGTATAATGACAAAATGTTTGCGGTGGCTTCTGGTACCATGGATATGCGCTGATTAAAAATGCCGGAAATGAGAAATTTTTGAAAGGCTCAAATGAACACTTTAATGATTGTGAAGAAATAACATAGCAGTTCAGAAACAGTTACAAAGGAACTGATATCTACCCGCTCTTCCGCTTTTACACTTTGACCATATCACACAATCAGGCCCTGGGCATGGGCAGGTGTGCTTGTGTTAATAAATAACATCATAGTTTTTGTGATGGACTGGCATCCTATCTGGGCTACTCCCCTGTCTTGTGCTGGGATAGGCTCCAGGCTGTCGATAACCCTGTACTAGAGAAGCTGTTGGAAGATTCATGGATGAAATGCTTAAATACAGCATTGTGGGGGTGTCAAACACTCTTGGAATGTCTTCAGTTTAAGATTCGGTCTGTAACCAGCCTTTATAGCATACCTCTCCCAATGTATTTTAACACATAAGAACAACTGGACATTTTCCCTCTTCAGTTTACTAAGGGATGTAGTGTATGGATCCAAATTTATCTTCTTGAGAAGAGGGTGTACTATAGTGTGTTTAAAAGAGGATGGAGCAACCCCCAAACTAAGATGGTCAATCAATCATGACGGTCCATGTATTTCATGCAGGAACTATATTAGCTCATGATTTGTTCTTGGGTAGTAACTGAGTAACTAAGTTATTTTTGTCTCTGAAAGTAAAGTGTGGCCATAGTGCATTAATTCCTTTGATATGGCATTAAATGCCCAGTCCCCAAGTCTAACTGCAGTTGGTAGGACTACCATCAACAATGATAAATAACACTTATAAAGTTAAACTTCTTGCTCAGACGGAATGGTCCATTGAAATGTTTCTTCATCATGTTGGCAGGAGTGTGTCTTCAGTACCTGAGCAGCAGGTTTGCTGGTGTGTACTGGGCCCTTGCTTGTGTGTATACATAGGAAGGGCCACAGGGGCACTGACCTCAGCTGAAAGCTGATTGGCCCCCAGAGTGCCGCCTCCCCTGTCACTCACCGATCCTATGCCCCCCAACCTTAAAAATCTTAGAATCACATATGGGTGCACCCTGAAGCTTACCATCTCCTTTTCAGTGATGTTTCAGAGGCATGAGTTACCGCTGAAAAGACCCGCCGATATCTTTGAATCACACGTGTCAGTCAGCGCCACCAAAATCTGCAAAAATAAACAGCTCGTCCCTCACAGAACAGACGTGGCATACAGATGGCAAATGATATCAGTCCCTGAATAATCAGCGCAGTCATTTCCCACTACAAGGCAGCATATTGTACGTAAACAAAAATAATACATCCAGGCCAAATTGGTGGCTGTCTGGGGCCCAGCTAACGGAGCTGAGAGAGAATAATCCAGTCGTCTTCTCGTCTGGGGGACTGCTCAAATGCTGATTGATTGGATCTCACGCTGAATGCAGAGCGAGTCCTTTGTTCAACCCGCAGGCCTGCAGTTATTAATGGGGGCTGTTATATTGCGGGGGGGGGGGGGCACCTTACAGGAGATATGTAATTGCTGGTCTTATTTCCCTGACGTTTTGCATTTATGCACGTCATCTCTGACATGGGGCGCCTCCAGAAAACTGCTTACTAATCTGCTGCTCAGCGAGGAGTTTTACCTCACACCCCCTCACAAAGAGGGTACATCTAGCTGCGATATATTATTGCTGATTGCTGAAGGTTAGAACGCAGAGGAGTGCCTCACTCCTGGTGTTGTGTCGGCTCGAGGTCGGGGCCCCTGTTCTTGCCATGTTCTCACGCTGCCCTCGGCCAGTGAAAACATTTGCATACTTTGTGCTCACAACTATTTCTCTGCAGCCTCTTGTGACCTTTGGTAGTACTAGATTGTATTTTCTTGTAGTTAATGCATAGCAGTCTGAAATATATTACAGTGCTAGGCAAACAGAAATTTAAAATCGTGGGTTTTAATTTATAGAAAACTGCAATGCTTTATTCTGCTATGTCTTATTGTCAAAAATCAATTTGTTAACAACTTGAATACACCCCTATTTTCCCCACAGACAACATTTAATTGATTAATTGATTTTACAGTTTACTAAGATACCAGTTAAACATATATTTACTACTATTTATTTGTACACTAACGTGTTGGTGCAGTTAGACTTTTAAAGTTCTTAAATCCACCACTAGGTGGCACTTATTGTCAACATCCATCTGCTAGTATGAAGTGCCCAAGGGTCGAACATGATGTTTGACAAATGCAAGCTGTATAGGCAGATCATTCCAAGGGGACATATGTGTTTCCCAAGACAAAATCTGGATGCATGAAGAGTGTTTAGCTTTTTCCTGCACCATCAGGCATCATAACTACTCTTGCCAGCAGAGGAATTTGGTAGGATTGCAGTATGAGGTTTTATATTTCCGGCCCCTGGAGTCAGACGCAATGTCAACATTCAGGCTCCAGTGTAAAAGCATGCAAAAGCAAAAGATCTCCCTTCTTGCCGCTATCTGCAGTGCCATGTCCGACAAGTGGAAGCATCTGGAACGCAGGCCGCTCTCCTTCACGTAGGCCACGCCATTTCAGGGGGAATTGCTTGCTCCATAATCACCCAACGTGCGCTCGTTAAGAGACTTCGGGATGGGTAATTAAAATGCTTTCAACAAATGTGGGCGGACTCTCTGCTTGACCTTGCATCTCCATAAACCAAGTGTGCAGGTTTTCTTCAAAAACACACAAGCACAAACACATATAATAGGGGAAATATGTACGGATTACATCTTCTGTCTGAATCATGCACTCAGCCGTCATGCCCCCATCCTCAGTTATAAAAGGAGATACAATCCAACAGATGACGTCGTTCCTAGCAGAAAGGCTTTTTCCCTCATGCCCTCCACAATGTAGATATTGTCTTTCCTCAAAGGTAGATTGTACGCGTAGATCTCATTGATGGTTACTGTGAATGCTCCTTATCTCAGAGGACTTTTCTGGCTTCCTTCATCCCCTGAGGTGGGTAACTGATTTTATTCAAAGCCAAAATCCTCCTGGGGAAATACGATGGGCTTTGGGCACGAGGTTGAAACTAAGCACTGGACTCAGGCTTCCTGTTTGTAAACTCCAACCTCCTTTATCTTTCTTCATTAATATTAATGTACTGAAGTTGACTGATGTCTGCACTTGGTCTCTGTGCACATTGTCCCTCTGGCCACTCATTTAAAAGCCCTGACCTGACCATCACGTAAACCTCCCTGTCTGTTAGACTGTAGCCAAACCAAACTAGTCCAAATAGAACACTGTGACTTTTGTTCCGATGGCTGGAGTGCCGTCCCGCCACCAACCCCCAAATTTCCCTGTAAGTTGGAGGATCTCCTTGCAGGGCTGGACGTTGAGTAACGTCATACCCAAGACAAAGAAATTTCAGGCCTTGCTCAAGGGCCCACCAGAGTAGGATCACTCCTTCCGATTGCTGACACAGATCCCTAGCCTCAGAGTCACCACTCCGCCCATATCGTGGGTGTGTGCGTGTGAGAGTATATAAAAATAAAAATGGGGGCTTCTGGGTAGCACTGCGACCGCCCAGATTATGAGGTCATTCTGTGGGGTTTGCATGTTTCTCCACGTGTTTCTCCTCAGGATGCTCCAGTCTCCGCCCACGTTCCAGAGACATGTGGTTCAGGTTAATTGGTGTCTCTAAATCACCCTTAGCGTGTGCAGGGCTTGTTCGTTTTCCTATGCTTCCCGGGACGAGCCTCAGGCGTGACAGCGATCAAAAAGTAAAGCTATCTTCAGGGTAACGTGTCACTGTTTGTAATGCAGATCCTCCAAGCGATATTGGTCTGTGTTGTCCCATTAAAGGTTACATGTAGCTTTCTACACATGAATCGTATGCTAAATATTCAGAAATGTGTTTCTTCTACAACCAAAACTAACCAATAAAGCTTTCTGGTAACATGATAACATTAAAAACCGCCATGAGTGATATAAAATACATATAGTTCTTATAAAACACTGTTTAATTCATGCAAGTTTCTAGACTTGTAATTAAACTAGCAAATGGGCCTTTTAAAAGTGTACATTGTTAGGATATTTTTAAAAGATGTAGAGTCACTGTTTTTACTTTTTATGACTTAAGGAAACTAGGTCAGGAAAACTGTTCTTACTGTTGCGAGCACACACAATAGCCATTTGTCTGCATCGCTAGTCCTCTGCTTCCAAATCTGGGACACATCTAATACTGACCTCATAGGTGCAATTTGGACCCTTCTATGGCTGACGCTGACAGACAATAGATGAGATCACGAGATCAGCCTGCTCCTGATTTCGGTGCCCAGCCAGCTACCGCTGAGCACGTTATTTCTCCTACCTATCACTACAGCTGAAATTTGTCAGTTTTCCGTTGCATTGCATGCTGGGAAGAGTCTGAGGGGTCATAGCCCCCAGTTTTGGAGGAATCCGTTGACTTGGTTTCATGGCAGAGTTTTCTTTGGGCTCCTCTTTTCGGATATTAATGGTTTTTTGGACTTTTGACAGTCAAAATTACCCTTTTGAGAATTATTTTAGCTGACATGATACATTTTCTAGGGCACCACAGAGCTGCAGTGACTAGCACTGTTGCCTCACACCTCTGGGACCTGGATTTGAGTCTCTGCCATGACTCTACATGTGTGAAATTTGCCTGTTCTCTCCATGTCGTCATGGGGTTTCCTCTGGGTACTCCAGTTTGCCCCCACAATCCAAAAACATGCTAAGGTGAATTCAAGTTACCAAAGTACCTGTAGCTGTGTGTGTGAGTGTGCCCTGTGATGGGTTTATGTCCCATCCTGGGTTCTTCCCTGCCTTGTGCCCTGTGATGGGTTTATGCCCCATCCTGGGTTCTTCCCTGCCTTGTGCCCTGTGATGGGTTTATGTCCCATCCTGGGTTCTTCCCTGCCTTGTGCCCTGTGATGGGTTTATGTCCCATCCTGGGTTCTTCCCTGCCTTGTGCCCTGTGATGGGTTTATGTCCCATCCTGGGTTCTTCCCTGCCTTGTGCCCTGTGATGGGTTTATGTCCCATCCTGGGTTCTTCCCTGCCTTGTGCCAGTAGCTTCTGAAATAGGCTCCAAGGCCTCTGTGAATCGGGGATGGATGGATGGATGGATGGATGGTATGTCTTGATTTGGGGGCACCCTCGCCTTGCCAACACGGCGGCTGAGAACGTATGTGAGGGGGGCATTATGTGATAGTATGCCTCCAAGGACTGAACTACTGTATTATTTCCCAAAGAAGAGGAAAGATAGATTTTTGTGTGTGTAGGGGGTACTATTACATCACCTGTTATGCACCTGCTGTTCCAAATGAATGTCTTTTAATGATTCACTCAGCTGATTGTTTTGTCCCATAACGCGAGGGGGTGGTGAATTTCATGTCCTTTTTATTTTGCAGTAGAACGGCATACCTTAATGTGTGCAGCTCAATTATCACCCCCTTCACCCCAGTGGCTGGAAGTGCTGGCTTGCATGCACCGGTGGGAACGGCTGGGGGTGTTAAATCGACCCAGGAGTAATGTGGAAATGGTACTTTGGCAAGTAAAGCCGCCTGTCAATAATAATGGGCTGCACACAGATATTTCTCAGGTCTGATGTTTTCAGCAACCATGGTAATTTAGATGCATATTTAAGAAATCAGTTTTAAAAAAAAAAAAAAAAAAAAAAAAAAAAAAAGTATGAGTCTTAGAGAAGACATGATTTCAGTGTTTATCTCCCCATTATTTTGGCTTAATTGGTGATTCATAACATGCATTAATGCATTTCCAACTATTATTATTGTGCTACGACATTGAAAGGCGTAAAATAAGCGTACAGCAAAAAGAAGAAAAAATCAGCATTTGGGGTAAAGCTGAGTCACACTCCATCGCTGTTGTGTCGTGTTCGTTTTAAATAATAGCGACAAGCGTCAATCGCCAATCAAACGTCGACAACGTGATGGCCACATGAGACACATCTGCATCTGCTTCGGCCTCATTCCACAGGATATTAGGACTGTAAACGCCCTACGATTCTGACACCTAAACCCTGTAAATTCTTCCCTAACTCTAAAATTCTTTTGTATTTATTGCAACTTATTGCACATTTATTGCACTATTGTTTTGTTGCACATCCCTTCATATGTCATAGTAGCATAAAAATTTCATTGTATTCTCTGAAATAAGTACTCGACATTGCACGTTTTCCATCAAACAGCCATAACACAGATGTCGTAACAGCATCATGCTACGTGTCCTGTAAGCGCTGAATGTCCCATAAATCCCGTGTATCATGTAAATGCTCCATGTCCCAGTAACGCCGCTGGGAGGGAGCTCTGCTAGCTGGAAGAACCAGGCTCAAGGGTTTTGCAGCTCTGGTGTGTAGGAGTAAACGCCCTAAATTAACGGGCAGGGCCATCTGCATCCTCCACCATTTGCATGTGTCTGTTTCTGCGCTACTCTGTCTACGGGTAAATGTCTGTTACCACCTATTTCCTGGATGGCAGGGTAAATCCCCAGAGCCCTTGGCCTCCCTTTTGGGAGGCTCAGCTCCGTAACTCCTAACGACGTCTCTCAGAGTGCCGGCCCTTTCGTTCACAGTGAGAGGAGATTTATCGCAGGCAAACCGCTGAGGCGGCATCTTTCTCAGCTGAGACTGTCAGCCGTGGGCTTTGTGTCATACGGCTGTGTCAGTTCTTCAAGGAAAGTGCCAGGAGAACCTCCTTCTGATCACATGCAGCAGAACTCGTTTGACTGGCTCACATTTATATGGAAAATATGCTTTGTTGTGCAAAGGAGAATGAATGACAACAGCTAATTTGTTAGGCATGAACCAGAGTGTGGGTGCATCCAAAATTGCATACTTGTTTGCTATGTAGTAGGTGAAATATAGTATGCGAAGCAAGCAGTATGTCCGAGTATTCAATGTGAAATTTTAAAGTGTGCAACCAATGGACGCTATGCTATTCCGCACGGCCACTGGAACGGCAGCTAGAGATGAAAAGCTTTGCTTGCTCAGAAATTTTTATCAAGATGGTGGAGGAAGACCTGTTTCTGTAGAAATAAAGCAAAAAAACAATACCTAGCTACATAAGTTGACTCATATGTATATATGTATTTTTTTGTAGATAATTTTTAACAGTTTTTAACTTTCACCAGTGGTTTGTACGAGTGGGTACTACAATTCCCATAGGCTAATGCTTAAAACTATGCCAGTGATGTGCAGGAACTGGAATGGAGAGACAGAGAATAAAGACCAGGCAATGAGCTATGCCACGTCTCTGAATCTTGCAGTACAAATCAAATTTTACAAGGTCAAACTACATCATCAGTAAACATCCAGGTTAGATAATATGAAAAATATCGCCTTTAGTATGTCCGAGTGCATGTGTCTTATTGTCTAGCATACATACAATAGGTACTACATTAACAGTCAAGTAGTAGGCTTTTAATGAAATTCAATACTGTCTATGTGTTCAGTATTGAGTAAGTATGTGATTTCAGATGTACCCCGTGTCTCTAAAATTCGTAGTGGTTTCATAGTCTCCTGGTGAGCAGGTTTGCCTGAGTGGAGGTGTAGTGGTGATGGTCAAGGTTGTCCATCGGAGGGGGACATGATTCATATTTTCTCTCTGCTGATAATGATGGCAATAACAAGGATTATAATAATAACAATAATGTTTTTATTTTTTTTTAATAGACAACATGAAATGCCTGATGATTAACACCAGTGGAATCAGTCGTGTGTTTCTTCCTCTCTCTCCCTGCATCCCGGCCCGGCAGCCAAAGCATCTCATCCGCGGAGCTGGCTGGCACCCTGGAGATCCAGCCGCCTCCTTGACTGCAGCGCGAGGAGAAGCGGAAGTCCCGCGGTGGATGTGGGCCAGGCGCTGGTTCTGTGCCCGAGCGAAGACTCACGTTCTCTTTTCCCAATTAGGCACTCAAGAGCTCGCTGTGGAACTGAGCCTCGGCTGGGGCTGCGGACGGCCAATGCGCGGCTAATTGCTGTTTACTGGCATGCCCGCGCTCCGGCAGAAACACTGACGCGTCCTGATCCGCTTTCCCATCTGACACCAGCACGCCTTTCTGGCTGAAGGGGTATCAGATTGAACGGAGAGGCCTTTCAGGGGAAAATGCAGGCGTGTTTCAGTCGTCATAGTGATCCTCCTTGGGTTTGAGGCCTCATGTAATATTCACTCGAGGTCTTGGAGGATCCAAAGCAGCTCAGATAGTTCTCCAGAGCTCCGTTAGTCACAGAGGACCTTCTCAATTGGGACTCCCCTTATGGATTGATGCCACACGGGGACCAGATATAAAGGCTGACTTTAGCTGGCTGAGCTCAGCTCTGAACATCACTGAAGGGAAGCCTTTATACAGATGGAGCCTAACATTGACACTAATGTATACCCCAAGTTTTTGAAGCAATTCCAGTGAAGTATGGAGCACAGACAAACGAATGCTTCCCAGCATGCCAATCAATAACGAAGAAGTCGGCTTTAAAGGCACTGATAGAAAGGGGCTTTATCCAAAATTCAGTTTGTTCAGTTATTCATCATGAAATACGTCAAGTATTTTCCACTTTTTAAGTGTAAGTCACCTGGAAATAGAACAATAGCACAAAGCTGTTTGGGTGACCTTGCGTTAACCTGGCGATTTTTCACCATCCCAGTGCCTACAGATGCCACTGTAAATGGAGCCCAGCTGGGCCCGATTGAACTGATTACCTTAAGGATAAATAGGGTCAGCTGGCTGGATTGCAGCACATATCAAGGTCTGAGGTTAACTCCTGTTTAATCATGGACACCCTTGTTGTTTGTCTTGCGTTGTTTGGTGCCTGCATTATTCTTGAAGTTTCTTCTGTGGCTTTTGTTTTTTTTTTCCCTGCCTTTTTTAACTGTTTTTTTCTACAGATAAAAAATCACGAGACTGATCTACATAAACATGTAAAATGCTAATTCCTTTTTACTTCTGTTCAGGTTCAGTTTCATTAGACTTAGCAAACCTGTTCTACCAATTCTGGAAAAAGAGTGCTGTGAAATCATTTTCAATTTACTGGTAGCTTGCTAATACTTTACAATGCATTTTGTTTGACAACAATATATTTGAACATTGTCAGAACCCTGAAAAGCCTTGTGAAACTCAGTTTATCTTCTACACGCACAGTATATGCAGAAATATTTATGTGCATATGTTCGGAGATGTATGTGACACAGCGTGCTGTCATTCCCTCTGCTAAAATAAACAGTAAAAGCTAAAGGCTCAGAGAAAACTCATCCTTGGTTTCAGCAGAGTTCTTAGATATTGTGTGTTGTGTTGTGTTATTTTGTGTTGCATTTCTTGCATGTGGTACTTTCTATAAGCCAGTCACAGGGCTGATGATGATCACTTACAGTATGACATCATAAGTGATTGAAATACGAGGTAATGGGGTTGTCAATAGGCGATTAGCATTGGTTAGAGAGGGAGAATCTGAAACTTTCCCGTTCTAAGCTATATTTTGAGAACGGCGACAAATATTATTTTAAAATAGATCAACCAACCCCCAAGTGACTCACACACACCTGTGTTTCACAAAAAATAATTCCAAAAAAACAGATGCAGATTCTACTCACATTTTCCCCCAATCAATTAAGCAACTGAACACAATATATTAGACAGGTGAGTACAGCTCCTGATTGAGATTTAATTCAATCATAAATATGAACTCCCTCTTTCACAGCAATACACACTATAATGTTTCAATTAAATCTGATGCCACCTGTACCTGTCAGGTTGGTTGTCTGTGTGACGAGTCATTCTTTGCAGAACAGACATTGAAGAGCTCAGTAGAATCTGGATTCCTCCAGTAAATTGGTTTCCCCCAGTTTGTTTATATATGTCTGTGTGTGTGTGTGTGTGTGTGTATGTATGTGAACACATACAGCCTTCTCCGAATGCTTTCATCATGTCCTGCTGGGACCCTTGCGTAGATTCAATAAGGGGAGGGGGGACGTTGGGGAAACAATTTGCCATCTGTGCCTAAAAGCATCCTGAAGTTCCCCCCCAAAGCAGGCAGAATGACAGCAGCGTGCCGGCGTTACACAGGAGGGGGTGTCAGTGACTGGCCTGACTGCCGGCGTGTTTATGGCGGGGTAAGGGTACTGCTTATCCTGGGGATGAGAGCGTCAGTCACGCTTTATAGTGCCCAGAGCTGCCGTTTCCGAAAGTCAAGATGTGTAGAGTCATTACCGCCGTTTGCCGTCCAGGTGCTCCAGTAAATCCATCTAGCACCATTTTTTTCATTTGCATGCAATGGCAGCTGTTCCAGAATGTTCCACTTCCATTCAGCTGTCAGTATGGCAGTTCTGCGGTGTCCTGCAGCAGAGTGCAGTGCTGTCAGAGAATGTGGCCCTGACCACCTTACCAGAGGGTCACCAAGGACGTAGTTACCTGACTAATTACCGCGTGCTTGGTTGGCTGAGCAGAAAGATCAAAATGCAGAGCGGTCCACTACACAGGCAGTGCCCTGGCCAACCGAATGCAGTGTTTTTACCTTCTATACGCTGCAGTGTTAGTTCTTCTGCTTTCTCCCTCAGAGGGGCTGACAAAAAAACAACTTTAATTTTGCAAGAACTAGTTTTTAGCCCCTGGGTGCCTTGGTGACTCGCTTTTCTCTCAGACTTCCGAGGTTGTGGGTTTGCTTTTGACCCTGGCCACGTGTGTGTGTGTGTGCAGTGTGCATCTTCTTCCTGTTGTTACACGAGCATGTGGTTTAGGAGGTGTGCTATATCTTAATAACCCTTAGCAGCCGTATGAGTGTTTTTCTGAACCACCATCCTGTCCACAGTGGTCCCTATCTTGTGGTCTTTACTTTCTGGTATAGGCCCCAGGGTCACTATGACACATAAACGGCTTTGGAAAATGTACCGATATAGCTTGTGTAGCTTGTCTTACCGCTACTTTTGTGCTTCTAGAACACATCTCGATGCAGAGCTCGTCTCCATCAGTTATTCAAATATTTATTCGGCTATTAAAAATTATACGTCTCATAAATGTAGCATCATGTTTAGACGTTTTGCCATAAAATGTGAATGAGATGCATAACTAAAACAGGTGCCAGTCGATAAATTGCCCTAACGGCCTGTTTTGCAGTGATCCTTGCTTAGGTATTCTCAGGATGCAAACTGACTGCTAACCCATTGTGACAACAGCAGTGCCACTGCATCACTGGGCTCAAAGTCAGCCATAACACTCATTGATTTTTTAATTAATTTATTTAGTTTTATTATGAATATGTCAAATGAGTTTGTCTGTGTTATCTTTGGTCAATATATTTCCCTGAGTAGCCCTCTGGAATATTGAGCTGTTGTTCCTCGGAGCAATTTAATGCAGTCTACACAGCACTGACGGAGATATTAAAATATCACACATAAAAAAATGTAAATAATGGTAGGCCTGACTCTCATCTACATTCCAAAATGACAATAAAAAAAAAGGAACATCAGAGACTAAGCAAGAGTAGTGGCGTGTTTTGAAGCGCACTGTGCTGAGTGTCGCCTCAGGAGGAGCTCTGTCAGAAACACAGCACACCGTCTCCATATGCAAGCGCTCAGAGCGTGTAGGCCCCAAGCCTAACTTCCTGTTCCAGCATGAGATCAACAAACATGCGCCTTTCTGAAGCAAAAATACATATTTATGGAGTGCCAG
Organism: Paramormyrops kingsleyae; assembly: GCF_048594095.1. Taxonomy (NCBI): domain Eukaryota; kingdom Metazoa; phylum Chordata; class Actinopteri; order Osteoglossiformes; family Mormyridae; genus Paramormyrops; species Paramormyrops kingsleyae. The sequence continues at coordinate 18,850,680 of NC_132815.1, forward strand.
TTATGGGTATGTCTTCGTACTACAGAAGTTTCTGTAAAGGATGACATATATTTTTCATCAGAATGTTCTGCCATCAAGTTCCCAATTCTGTGATTTGTATTAAAGATTTTAGAAGAAGATCTTACATTATAACTATTAATATACTTATAATTATGACCACAAATTCACTCCTTACACATTAATGATTAGAGGTAATTCAGCTGACTCTCCAGTCTAATCAGCATAATCCCGTTCAATAAGATCCATACAAACAGCAAAGCTGAATCTACTTTAAACAAACTGTTAGCCTTCACTTGATTGCTAAGCAGGCTGCTATCTGCAGAGAATTCATAATTCAAGGTATCGGCCCTGACCGTCGTCAAGACGCCCTGCGCGACGTTTCAAAAACCTGCACGTAGCGTGAAATTATGAACTGGCCTGCAGCTATGAATTAGTCACATTTTCATGCTCCAGCAAACGTAACCCAGCTTGCAGTGACTGTGCGGAGGTGCTGTAGCCTGTCACACGCATGCAGCTAAATGCGGGCCAAAGACTCAAGCTGTCTCATGCCTATTTCCCGGGCACCTTCTGACCCCCCTCCTCATCCTCTTAATCACAGCAAGTCACTCCGTAAGCCTGTGTGCCAAAGAGACTCGTTAACCCTGTTTCTGTGGAAGTACACGGGCTGGACATGAATAGTAACGAGCCGATTTTAATAACGGCACGTTGATGCTTTCACACAGCTCTAGCATGTAAATATATCAGAGAAGGCGGATGATTTTAAGCTCCAAAAGCCAGCAGTGTCTCTGAGCAGTCACTGTCACCAAGCCCAGTCACTGTCACCAAACCATTGTCTCCTTCTGAGATGATGTAGAGAAGATGTTGCTCAGCTCAAATGATGCTTTTCCACTGGCACACAGGAACCGGCCCATACCCGATCCACACCGTGTGTAGTTTGTGTCAGTCTTCCACTGCAGAAGGGTCAGCCCGGTAAAGGCGTTGCCGGGTTTGGACAGAGACAGAGACTTAAAACCAAAGAGATGATTATTTACTGTTCACACGGTGTACTGAACAACATGATTTACTATGCGCTATTTCCAGTAGCATGTCTGTGAGAATCACTGTGTTATGTTAGCATCAAATGCCAGCAGAATTAGCATTAGCTTGCGTAAATTTGCATTACAAATCCATTCTGTTCAGCTGTTCTGTAATACTTTTTATATAGGTGGATGGAAATTTTCAAGTTCTAAGTTATCAGGAGTGCATTAATACATTGTGATGTGTGATACTACTAATAATGAATTATATATATAGAAGATGCCTTTTTTCCTTCAGATAATCCATGCATACTGACGCAGGTCACTGGCATCCCTGTGCATTCTGACCAGTCAGATGGTGGTGATGCAGCCGGCTTGGTTTGCTCACAAATGCATGGCAGCGCAGGTACAGCTTGGGTACAGTTTGGGTACAGCTTGGGTACAGCTTGGGTACAGCTTGGGTACAGCTCGCTTCTTGGTGGCTGGGGAAAAGCTCCAAAAGTGAAGATTAGAAGGAAAATGTTGTTGAGCCCCAAGGCACTAGTATATCTGATTAAAACAGGCCCCAGCTCCTCTGTGGAGGAAACACTGTTCTCTGAAGCTCTCAAAAATCTTCTGAAGCTGTCTGACAAAATTTTTTAACATGGTTCTGGTTGTTATGTATTTCTGTTCACCATAGTAGTTCAGTTGTGTCATGAACGATGGCATGAGGCCATTAATTACTCTATGAAAGCATTAGGTTATTTTTTATGATATTTCCATTACACCCAAGGCCGACATAGTGGCTGACAGGGTTACACAGTGACCTCATGCCTCCAGGTTGAGTTCCCATCACAGTCTGTGCATGCGTATGGGTGCATTAATGTTTTCATTGTGTTTGAGTGGCTTTCCTGTGACAATCATATAGACAAAATACTTTTGGTGTCGGTAGACTAGTACAGACAGTCTCTTGGTTAAGAACGTCCGACTTACAGGCAACACGTAACCTATGAAATGACTGCCGTAAAGCCAATTATATTCAAAATTCAGGTTAAATATAATAGCTTGTAAAAACGAGCGCACGCACATGAACGAACATGCATGGTTTCAGCAGCTTGTCGGCTCGAGGTACAGTATAGTACTGTATGTAGTCACTTTTATATAATTTATTACATTATTATTATTATTATTATTATTATTGTTATGTACTGTATTATTATTGGTGTAACTTACCTACAAATTCAGCATAAAGAATTATGGAACAGATCTCGTTCGTACCTTGGAGACTGTCTGTATCTCTGATTGGTCCTGTGTCTATGTGAGGGTTTGTCCTGTTCTCCCCCTCCCTCTGAGCAGTGCCTTATGGGAATGGAATAGTGCACACTATGTATAGTGCTAGTAAACATTTTTATAGGATGCATAATCTATCCCTGGGTTTCCAAAATGTGGCAGTTTGTGAATCATCACCAATTGAATCGTGATGCATCTTTTTGCAATAATTCTGAACAGCAACAGTAGAAACTTAATAAAAATGAGCGGAACAACAAACAATGTCCACTTTGTGCTCTGTCAACTTGCAGTAACCTCCAGTATGTTACAGTAGGCAGGTGTGGTATTACTCAACGAATGTCCTGCAGAGGTTAATGAGCATATGCATTAACACATGTGTCCACAAGGGGACTCGGCCTGTCCCCCCAGGCAGACAGTTAGAAAAACTGGTATGACTGCAGCATGTGGATCTGCCCTGTGCGCTGATGGATGAAGACCTCATTGATCACCAGGAAGGGCACGTGCAGCCAGCTTCTGGCCCTTTCTCTTCCCCACACCCCCACTGCAGTTTAAGCTTTTTTTCTGAAACTCAAAGAAAATGTAAGCAAATAATACGCGAATCCAACATGCGACTCAAGGAGATTCGACATGTCGTGCGAGTAAAAGGATTGCTGCTTAAATGCGACACTGTCTGGCTGTTCGACATGTTAAGGATAATTCCGAGGTTTTCTCACCCTTTTTAAGTTGCAGCACGCACGCCCCGCATTTATGGGGTTTCAGAAGGTTTCCGCAAGCTTTCAAACACCCTGGACTTCTTTAATATGGAGACGCGTTTGATCAATAGAGGTTTAATTTGTGCACTCTCCATAAAGATGGCATTAGAACACATTGATTTGCTCTCCCCTAGTCCGCCTGTTTGGCACATGAGTGGAAAGTCAATACAAACATCACTTATGGCGAGTGTTTCTGTACAAAATAACAGGGGAAAACCATAACAGAACCACATTGTTCTTTTTTGGGTGGAGATGGGGGGAGGCGGCAGTGTGACTTCATTGATCCGGTGATTTTTAGGTCCTCCAATCGGTACCATGAGTAATGAGCCATTACCTGCATTTTAGGGTAGCCGGCTTTTCCACACGGAGCAAAGAAAATGGATGAAAATAAGGGGGAGCCAGGAGGGAGCCATGGAGATGACTTTGGACTCAGGTTTGGGTAATAGGATGTGGGTTTGTGGCCCACTGATGCTGGATATGAAATTCCCTCTCCACCGGAGTGAAGGAATGAAACAGGGCTTGTCACCTGACTTCATCCTGTGTCAGGTGATCCACTCACTTTCCCTGTCTTGGAGGGCTATTTATCTTATGCATGTATGCAGAGGAAGCTCTTACTATCATGGATCTATTTAATCCATTAAAATGAATGGGGTGACAGAGACCCAGCACTATGGCCTCCCACATTCCCAGTTTGCATGTCCTCCCAGTGTTCCTGTGGGCCTCCTCTGGGTCCTCCTGCTTCCTCCTGCAATTCAGATACATGCATGCAAGTGAACTGCTGAATCTCAATTGCCCAAGGTGCGTGTGAGTGTGCCCTGCCCTGGACCAGCATCCGGACGGGGCGTCCCCTGCCCTGTGACCAGTACTCGCGAGGAAGGGTCTCAAGCTCACCAAGATGCTACACTGAATTAGCTGGAATGGCAAATGAATAGATATAGAGGGATGGATAAATTAATCTGAATTTGCAGCAGGTGGCATTGTAATTAAGTGCAGGAAGGAAGATACTGTTGTACTATTAAAGGAAGTGCTTATCTAAAAGCCTTCAGTAAACATCGAGCCACATGAGCTGGTAAAAAACGTGGAGTGTGAACTCCGTCAGATATGGCGCACAAACGAGCAGTGCTAACGGCGACGTGGAGCAGCTATAAACGGAGTCTGCAAAAGAACAGCTAAACAGGGACAGCAACGATTATGCCTTTTACGGAGGAGTGTTTGTCTAAGATCCACTGCTAAGTTGTGTCAATTTGCATCTTCCGGCTGACGAAAACAAATTGCGCTATCCATTTAGTTTAATTGAACACAAAGTCATTGGGTGATTGCTAATAAAGTGAAACACAGGCAGCATTTTCAGGATTTGCAATGTATAATTAATAGACTCTATTTAAAGCATTATAGCAGCTGAGTAAACTAAAGCAAATATCCAAACTTCACTATTAACTGAAAACTCAACTTGAATGCAGCTGCGTGTTTTGAGTTTAAATGTCAATAAGCCCCCACCAAACAGCGGGGAAATGACAAACAAACAGAAGCAAAGATGCTCAGGATTCCAGAACCTTCTGTTGTCTCACACCCAGGTTGCTGACATCTGGATTCAATCCTGCCTTGTTCGACAGGAGACAGTGGAAAGTGAGGAGGTGCAAGACGAGAGACAGTCTCAGCACGACATAATGAAACACATTCACATCTCACATTAAGCAGCACAGAATGCAGGGCAATTATTTGAGCTATTGTACCTGTTACAATAAATATAATGAATGCATTGCATTAATGCGTCTTTATAAAGATGATTCATGGATAAATCTGACCATAGTAATCAATGAAAAATATGAACTTGCCAGCGTGTAACCAATCATTACAGGTTGGCTGTCACTGTGCTGAAACAATATTCTCCATCCCTCTTCCATAATGCTTATCCAGTTCAGGGTCACAGTGTGAAACAATATATTACAAACTCAAATTACTTGCTTTAATAATTCATTTCAAAATGTGCACCTCGGCTAGATTGATGAGCCGTGCCCTAGACTAAAACACCCATAGTTTTTGTAGAATTTATTCAGCAAATGGGCTGCAGTTTAATTGTTCAGTGTCCTTCCTAACATAATTGTCCCTTAATAATGATTTAGAAAGTGCAGTATCATGCAAGTCTGGTGACGCATCAGCTAGAGGGGTACAGTGTCGACGGTGCTAAGGCGCCCCAACAGCCCCCAGAACACAAGCTGGCTCCTGTTATGGCTGATGGAGCAGGTGGCTGCCCCCCCCCCCACGGTCCGCTGGGCGCCTGCTGGGGTGTGGGTGGGACTGAGAGGATGATACTGGCGGCCCATAGAGTAAATGGGAACAGGTGGCTCACAGCACAAGTGCCTGTGATGGAATTAAAACAGGGAACAAGAACTCTGATCATACTTACAGGCAGAAGCAAACGACGATGCAATACTGTCGTTACAAGAATTAGAATGAAAATGATCTCCTAAATAACAGTGAAAACCACAGAAGGAATGGGAGAATGAGCACTGTTTTGCATTACTGATAGCGATGCATTAATTATAACCCTGGTTAAAGCAGGTCTTCTGCTGCAGTCAGGAGCTGGAGGGGAATTGAAGCATTCTGTGGATCTAAATACCGGTGAGCTTTAGAGGCAATTTTTTTCAGTGATATTTTTAAAGAGGCAGGACTGGGGCTGGAACAAGTTCAAGGCAGGCAGAGTGTACCGCACAGCCTATCAGTCTATGCCAGTGTTCCCCAAACCTGTCCTCAGGGACCGACAGGCAGTCCACGTTTTCGCTCCCTGGGAGCCGGAAGGGAGCAAAAACGTGGGCTGTCTGTGACCGAGGACTGGGTTGGGAAACACTGGTCAACACTGATCCAAAGCCCTCTCCTATTGTTTTGAAGTGTGCAGCTTTTTTGAGCTTAATCTGTTGTTTTGAGCTCTCAGCCTTACCGGAAGCTCACACTCTGCTTGCCTGACCAGCCCACTCCAGTTGTAGTACATAGTATGATTTATGGCCCGTAATGAAAGGCCATTTGATATTAATCCTCAGTAAAAGCTCTCTTACATTAATGTGGCCTCCCCACTTTGGTTCTGCTTCTCCGCCATGAGTTAATATGTGTAAATAATACATTTTAAAGCCCACAAAATGCACGTATACAATGCAGTATAAAGTTTTGTATTTCATTACTCCCGATACAATAGCTATTTATGGATTTACACAAATGTCTACGTTTAATGTAGCGTATTGTATGTAAAGCACATTTATAGACCGTCTATCAAAAAAAAAAACTGCACTAAAATGGTTTAAAGCCCCATTACTCTTTTTTGAAGGCTGACTGGAATTAAGTACAAAGCGGGCATTTTTTTTCTAGATACTATGCAAGCACACATAGAACCATCCTTGCAATCATCCATCTTCCATAAGGGCTTATCCAGTATTGGGTCACATTGAGGCTTCCTGTCCCAGGAAGGACAGGGCACGAGGGAATTTAAAAATTACTAACGACTTTAATTTAGTGACCACAATGGGGCCATGCTTCCGAATCTAAGATGGATAAATGCAAGAATGAATGCATGTATGAATGTATAAATGTAAGCAAGAGATTAATGTTATTAGTGCCATCGCACATTTTTAAATATCTGTCCCCATGACATCGATCTAGAGCCATAGATTTCAAACGGGTCTCATATGCTTGAAGGAAAAAAACACTGTTTTGAACTTATAAGGCAACACTGAACATGGTCTTGATGCACAAATTGAAACACAAATGCAGATCCTTCAGGTTGGCTCTCTGATGGTCGATAGGAGTACCATGAGCTGGGTTTGCGTTACGGAAATGGAGCACATGCCCTAGATCAGCTCCAGACCTGCCGACACCCGCCCATGACAAGACGTCTGCTCAGGATCGTAGTAACTGAGCCGATTTTCGTGGCAGAATCATCTTTATACAGTCGATAGAGTGAAATTCCCCTTGCTCTGCCGGAGCCTTTACTCACACACATCTGCCCTTTTTTAAGAACAGATTTTGATTTGAGTACCCTGACAATGGCTGACTTGTAGCTAAAAAAGCATATGTCAAACCCATTTCCAGCAAAGTGCAGTGTTTCCAGTATTGCGGGCTTGATTTCCCGCCGTTTCTGTGTGCACGGAGCTCGCTCTTTCTCCGCTTGTCCCCCCCAGGCGTCTAGCAGAGTCCAAAGACACAGCTGAAGTAAATGGTGAAAGAGAATGACTGTTTTTCTGAGTGGCCTGTAATGAACTGCCACACCATTGAGTCCACATTGCCACACTGAGTGCCCACTGCCAGATCACAGTGACCTCACTGCATGAGCGGCTATTGAAAATAGATAAATGTTTAATGACTTAACCTAATGCTCTCTATCTATTGTAGGTGCAGAACATTTCTTTGTACATTATGTCCTCTCCCAGGCCACGTCTTGGTCCACTGTGGTGAGGTTTCATTCAGCCAGCCGTTTTTTTCACCATCTCCGCCAGCAGAGAGAGTGGATCAATGTGGAGCCTTTTAAGCTTCGGGTGGGTGGGGGTAGGTGATCACCATCCACCCTGCACTCCCCGTGCTGCCGTCACTATGTTGTGGAGAGATGGCACTGGAGCAGAGAGAAAGTCGACAGGGAAGGAAAGATGGTGCCAGGTGATGGATCAGTGAAATCACTGAACTGGAAGTGTCCGTTTATACACATCTGCTATAGAAGCCAATAGAATGCGACATTTTGGCAAAACCCACCATGTGTACAGTTACAACATTTTGCACATCACATATCTGAAAGAAATGTCTGAAAGTTTGGCCAGTTGTGGAGATAAAGCAGAATTATCGTTATCCGGCACGTACTGTACAGGGTGCCGTTAAATCATGATGTTTCCCATGGTGTGTCAGCAACGGCTCATTGCAACAACAGTGTAATTATGTAATTTTTCCATCATAGGTCGGGGGTGGGGGGGAGGTGGGAGAGTAATTATTGGAAAAGAACAAAGCTTGCTGTAAGGCAAGATGACTCCTGTGATGAGTCTTTGAAAATTAAATTTTCAGGTGAATGAATATGCTCTCAGATCTTTCGGAATCGGCTGATTGGAGACTAAACCTGTTGAAAGTGATTCAGTGGGAAGTGGAGGATATGAAGGGAGGAGGAGGAGGGAGCATAACTGCTATATAGTCAGCCGACAGGATGCGTGCAGTTGGGCGGCACATTTATAGAAGTCAGGTGAGCGGACATTGTTTTTTTAGGATGGGACATTGCAAGCTGAAAGTAGAGAAAATAGGTGTCACCTTTTTTAGAACATTCTGCCTACTGGATATTATTCTTATGTAAATGTTCTTCTGTTAATAATCTAAATGGAATTAGTGAGACTATGTACCAGCTAGTGTTTTTGGCTATATGTCATTTCTCATGTCACATGACCCTGGCATGTGTCTATAGAGTAGTCATCTCTTTGTAAGGACATACGATCTAGCATAATGTCTGACTGTTGGGCAGGAATCTGAGTGAGTGGGATATCCAACTCATCTCCCTGGGGAATGACATTCTACGCTCCCTCCTCCTCCTCCTCTTCTTCCTCTTCCTTTCTCGCACCGCTGCCAGTCTCCGCTGAGGTTCACTCACACGGTGCTGGAAGCCAAGACAGATTATCATCATTAAGTGACTCCTGCTGACCTCTCACTCCCCTGTGGCATCGTGCCATGAAAACAACCCAGAGCATTTACCAGATACCTTGTCTTTCTGTAATTTACTTTTCTTCTTAAGAGTGCTTTGAAAAACCTGCTCAGTAACAATATCTCTAACCAGAGCATCTGCTGGCACTGGTGGTTCCACTTCCTGTTCCCCAGAATATACACTGAGGTTCCTTCACTTCTATAACCTGCTGAGATCCATCCTGCTTCAGAGTAATAGATTTCATCAGCTCTAACTTGGAAAGTCAGATATATCTTTAACATTTTCACTAGTGATGACCACATGTGACTGTCCTCAATGAAACAGAAGCATAATGCTCCTTTTCTGTATCGAGCATAAAATACACATTCTACATTCATTTTATGGAGAGGGAAAAAACACAGTAATTACAATAATAACTTAATTATATTTTTTAGTATGACGACTATCTCATCCCCTGAGAACGGACCCCCCAGGGTAGTGAAATTCACGCTTACTCCTCTTTTCCATTTTCCATTTTCTGCAGCTGTCGCCGCAGCGACGTGGCCACGTGTGACACGCCATCCCATAAGACGGCTGTCGCCAGGCGACACGGGGCTGGCATCTGTTTTCCATGCTCCCCCTTGTCGTGATCGTGCCCACTGGACACACATCCGGTGACAGGGAAGTGATATGTCATTTTAAAAATGACAGCTACTTCTCAGGCATCTCTTAGCTCATAAAAAATAAATCCTTATGCACTACAACTTAACACTGTCATTTTTAATTGTTGCTAATAATACTTTCTCGAACTATTTCTCTGCTGTCAAAATTGTCCTTTTAGTTAAACATAAATAATGCAAACTTATGTCGAGGTTTGACAGTCATATTGTTTTTGATATCTTTATGATGTAAAGTCACATAAACAATTCGAGTTTCCACCCTAAATGATATTTGGTTTTTAATTCTATATAAATTTAAATGGTCAACATAGGTTGGAGGTGTCAGGATTGGTCCCCGTCTTGCCCCTTCAGTCAGTCATCTCCCCCTTTGGCCAGCAGGCGTCGCTGGCTATCCCATCTCCAAGTGTTTCCTTAGTCTGTTCTGTTCCTAGTGTGTTCCTCTGCTTCCCGGGCCGCTGAGAGTCTAAATGGGCTACATGTGCAGCCTTGAATCATGCACCTGTCTTTTAGTGATCAAGCTTTGTTTTTTTTCCCCCATGTAAATTATTGTTTTTATTTTAGTTCTATTTTTTGTACTTTGTTTCTGGTCATCCCTGTGATGTAGTTGTGTTCTGTTACACCATGTTCCCAGTCTCTCCTAGTGTGTGCAGTCCTTAGTGCTTGCTAATTATCCTCACCTGCCCCTAGTCTCTTATGTTTATTTAGAATTAGAATTTATGGTTGATTTGTAACAAACTCAAACGTGTTTAGTGTTGGTTATGGTCTAGCTATTTCTTATTTTCTACCTGTCTTAGTTTAACCCCTTACTATGTCTTTTGTTTTTTTGTTTATTTAGTCTTTGTTATAAATTCCTGTCCTTGTAAACCACAACGTGGGTCCTCCGTCCTTCCCTCATACCCTTCCGTGACAGGAGCTTTATTACGTAGCTTAACCAAAGGCAGTTTGTCTGTTAAGGTACAGCAGGTACTACCTCCTGTATTTTTGAGATTAAATTATCTATTCATCCATCCATTTTCTATACCTGCTTGTCCTCTGCAAGGTTATACGGGTCCAGAGCACAAGGCAGGGAATAAGCCAGGATGGGTGCCAACCCATCAAAGAAATTAAATTGCGTAACTTTAAAAATAACTCATGACTACAAACGTATTCTCATTTTGAAATGCATTTTCTCTCTTCTTTGGAAAAATTGACAATTTTTCACGAAATGTATTATCATCATACGATTTCCAAAAAAAAAATAAAAAATCAAATCTTAGCTACTAGATTTGCTAGATTTAACTAAAAGTCAGATGTTGAGAAGGGATGTAAAATTGCTACCTGATACCAAAGTATACAGGAATTGCGAGCTGTCCCTGGATCTAGGAACAGAATAAAGCTAAACGAGATCAACAGCTGTGCTTTTGCTTGCACCTGAAAGTCAAACGAGATGGTGCACAGTGGCACCACGATGATAGTTTCACCGCCATCGTGTTTAACGGCTGAGATGCACTTTGCCTTTCACTATTGTCAGGCTTACTGGCTCATTTATTGTGATAGATTCCCTTTGAAACACATGTCAGATTGAGAGACATTGGTAGTGCACGGCACATGTCAATAATTACAGCTCAGTGGGCAAGTTTTTGTGCGCGTCATCTCTTTAACAAACAATGCCGTCGGATCCACGGGTCGGAACAGAAACTTCCTGCACATGCGCGTATTAAACGAAACATAACTGCAGGTTAGGAAGGCGGAGCCTCGGATGGCATGGCAGTTAAGGAGCTCGGCCTGACACCAAAATCTATAGGTTTGTGTTTTAGGAGAAGCTGAGCAGTTGTGTCTTAGAGGAATGCATTTGCATGTCAGTTATTAGACTCATAATCATTTATTTTTCAAGCACAATTAACATACAAAAAAGTTACTTTGGGGTGTCGTGCTGAACAATCAAGGACAATAATGACAATATAATAAATTATGTACATGAAATACAGTCGACCCTTCTGCATCATAAATTCCCTCATTGCAATTTCGATATATTGTGGGGCACCTCTAACACCCCAGGTTTGGAAGGGTTTGGAACCCAGTGCAGATATAATGTGCATGGCGTAGCATAACAGAAGGGTGGTTAGATAGTTAGATACTTTTAAATGATTATTCCCATCCAGGACAAGTGGCTAATCTGCACCCAACCCACCTATGATGGACATGGGAAAAGCATTAACATTAATAAACTATGATGTTAGACCCAAGCATCACGCCCACTTTTTAAAGCACAGTCTAAAGGAGTTGACTTTAAATGGTTTCCATCCAGACTGTACAGACTAAACTATACGTTTGGTAAGCAGTTCCCCATAAATGTGCCGGCTAATCAGTATGCAGTGCTAGCCGCAGTCGATGGCATTCCACTCCTGCATGTAGCCCATCCTCTGCTTCAGCAGCAGCTTTGATGTCAGAATGAGTCGGGTCGGGTGGGAGGAAATCCTCAATTTGCTCTCAGTCTCTGCCTCTCGCCCTCCTCTGCACCTGCTGCCCGGGAGTGCAGCCAGAAGCTACGGTGCACATGGGGTTTATTAGGGCCTTGGAGATGCAACGGGCCGGGAGAGACGAGCAAACATCCAAGTTAGCCACCTCAGCCCTAACACAGGTGAACCATCAGGTCGAGTAAAAGAAGCAGAACACCCAGTCTGTCTCGCTCACCCCACCAAAAAAGGACGACTTTATACCCTTAACGATAAATCGATTACTAGTGTGTAGAGGAACTTGACCCTTGATCTTACCCCTTCCTCAGAACATCTACACCCTCCGATTGTTTTAAGGGGTTTTGGTTTCTTGTTGCAGCTTTGAAATGTAGCCATAATACAATATCCATATATTGATGACCCCAAATAGTATGATTTTTCACCTGAGGGCAGGTTGGAAAGTGGTTGATGAAGGCAGCTGGGGGACCAGGACACCCCCAGGCTTACAGCCAGGGTCCCTGCAGTCTTGCCCGTGTCAGAGCCAGACTTTGCAAGCCTTCCCTTGGAAAAGTCTGGCTTTGACAGGCTATTAAGCGTGACTTCAATAGACACTCTGTCTCTCACTTACCACGAGGGAACATTTCGATGACATTTAAGGTCCCACAACAAATATTCTGCAACAGCTTAGTCACTGTACAGATGCTGTTGATGGTAAAGCGCATTTTGTATTAAAGTACCGTTCGGTCTATGCTGACATTTTACAATCGGATGTCGCTGAGGATGTACGGCTGCCACAGTCCCCGTGACGGCTGGGGGCCGCTCTCCACATTACAGATCAAGTGCAACTGCTATCATTGTGTGGCTCCTACGAGAAAACCTGCCTGAACGTATGTTAGTGCGTGTTTCCAGTGCGCGATTAAACTGCTACTCGTTAGGTAAATGAACATTAAGAGAGTCATGTTGACACCATAAAGGTGAAAAAATGTTCACTTGGGAATCCCTTCAATTGAGACTGTGAATAGATCTAGGTGACGTTGGATAGGGAGTCACAGTTTAATGTGGGGGCACCATTTTCCATTCCAGCGGAGCGGGGGGAGGGGGCCAGTTTAACATCACAGTAAAGCAAACATGAAAAGTCAGTTTGATGACTGAGAAAAACAATGAAAACGAAAAAAATTGGTTGGGGAAATAGGTGTAGGTAGGTTTAGGGGGATGTCTAGAAATCCTGAGCCCCCTGATCAAATTTCAATTTGGATCCCTCCTGGTATATTTTGGATTTTTCAGAGTGAGTTAGGGTTAGCGATGGGGGGTGGTGGATAGACCAAGAGCAGATTTTGGGGCCCCTAAATAGTGCTGGGCCCCCTGACCCTACCAGGGTATTCATGTCCCTCCAGCACCCCAGATCTAGGCATGGGTATTGGCATCTAAGATGTAATCAGGGTTACCCCCTACCCAGCCCTAACCATAACCATAAATAACCGAACAAAATAAAAGTTTTTGCATTTTCAGTTTTTTCATTGCAATCACGGATTTTTATAAAATAGTTTTCCCATATGGGGACCACCTGGTCCCCATAAGGTAAAAAAAAATGGGTATTCATTACACTGTGGGGACATTTGGTCCCCACAAGGTAAGGTGTACCTGGACCACACGCACACACACACACACACAACAGACGCTTGGTTGCACACGGCTATCTCAAAGCTAAGCTCCCTATTATTGTGGTCTGAAATATCAGTTGCATGTGTGTATTGCTGACGAAGACAATTATGACCTTGATTCTCCTGACTTATTTTTTAATTAAAAGAAAACTGCCCATATTTAACGGACTGCTGGGCTGTTGTTGACATGCTGATGCCTTCTGCGTCCTCAGCCTGAAGGCGTAGCAAAGCCATATTCTTAGCACCTTATTCTCAGCTATACTCATGACTCCTGAGCTGAGAAAAATGACTTCAGTCGCTGTTTTTATGGCTGTATTACTGTGATGAGGGCCGCGCATGCCGGTGTTCCTCCCCTCCCTTAATTTCACGCTCCAGGCAAAGGGACAGACGATTGCAGTAGTGTTGTACAACTCATCACTCACTGGCACTGCCACTGGTGCACACAGAGGGGGCTTTCGTGGAGGAAATAAAACCTTTTTTTTTTTTTTAAATGATGTTCACTCCTGTGCTGGGAGCTGGAAACATCTTGATGGCTTTGTGGAAAACAGGGGATTATCGGCTGTGTCGTCAACATCTCCAATGAGGCGCAAAGATCAGTCTTCCAGTGGGACCTGTTTTTATACAATCTGCATGGACCATTTTTATATTCTGTGCATACTGCTGCATTTATGGACCTGGACTTCTGATCAAACATGACCATATATATATATATATATATATATATATATATATATATACAAACAGCAGTGTAAATGGGGAAAATATACATTAAAACATACGTTAAAATGTTCCAAATTCATACTAAGCAACTAACAAAAGTCATGCCTGTTGACTTTGTATGTGACTCTGCATATTGTGGAAAATGTGTGCTAAATTTGGGAACTTCAGCTGCGAAAATAATACTTATAAATCCTGAAGAGACCAGACCTGCTTGGTGTGAACCCATGTACGTATGCAAAATACTATTATTTGCATATAATTAGTAACATGCATAAGCTGGAAATTATGAAATAAATTGCTGAAATTTGTTCTCCTTCACCTATTGTGCTTTACTGAAAATAAAGCTATTGTTACAGCTCATAGTAAATGATTTTATACAGAAGTAACATTTATCCATAAAGGTTTGAGGAACAAGGTAAATAATCCTGAATAGCTCTTCTCTGCCTTTGCACGTGTCTACTGCCAGTCCCAGAAGGTGAGATAAGAGGGCCTAGCAGAACATAGCTGTAGGTAGGAGACACCCAGCATGCCACAGAGATGCCACACACTGAGCGGTCCGATAGTGACACGTGTCAGTCCGAATGGCACCCTTCTGTACTATAAGCACCCGTGGTGCTACAGCACATTGGTGTCGACCTACTTGTTAAGAAAGGCCTCCAAGACCAGCATGCACAGGTCACAGTGACGCTGCGAGGGGTTTCCTTCTCTACGAGAAAGAACTACACTCAGTTCTAGCAAAGAATATGTATCTTTGTCGTAATCTCACCTTGAAACATTCTAGCGCAGTATGAATTAATTCTGTGCTTCATTTTGAAGCTGCACACCCAGAGTAGGGTCTACAGTTCACAACTGTTCCATTACTCCACATGTCATTTATAGAGCTGCACAGTTACTGAAGCAATGTGCCGCCTTGTCCACCAAAGAATACTTCCCCGCCTAGTATTTAAATTGGCAAACCTTTTTGGTCACAATCCAGGTCTTTGCTGCACCAGCTGACTCATCTGGCCTTACCATCAGCTCATTTTTCTCCAGATGAATATAATATAAAGTATCCCTTCCTTCACTCTATGCAGATTGCAAGAAAAGCTACTTATCAGAGAATAATCACGAGCATTTTGCATTTAATGAAATTATATTTCTAATGATGTGCATAGTGGCATGGATGTGCATAGAATAGAGCTGTTTCTCTTCATCTTCAGGGTTGTCAGTTTGAATCTGGCCCTCTCCGGGTTTGCTTATGCTGAATCTCTCATAACATAAATGCATGCTATCCACCTGAATATGTGACAGGTCTTCCTGGTGCTGCTGCATCACACCAAAATCCCATCCAGGGTGTGATCCACTTTATACAATATGTTGCTGGGATTGACTGAATAGATGTGGCCCTCACTGGTCAAACGTATGTATCTGAAGATTTTTCTTCCTCATATTGTTGTAACCTGAAAAATAAAATTGCTGGAACGTCAAGAATGTTTTTTTTCCTAAAAGCTATACTTAGCAAAACTCAGTTATGACAATAAAGGAAAAAATCACACATTTGAAGTATCTTTTCTGTTTTGTACAAAAATAAGACAAATTTTTATTGACTTATATTCTCAAGCCCTGAATGCAGGTTCTAGTCCGATTAACTCCCATTGGATTTTGGTTTTTAAGCTGTCAAAAAAGTGCAGAATGCTGCGACTTGGGTTTGAGGAGTTCCAGTTTGAGGAGTTCCAGTTTGAGGAGTTCCAGAAGCCCAGCAGAGGCTTCTGTCCCAATGACAGTTGAGCCCCCATCTAATACCTCCTCTCCTGTAATTGGAGGTTGCTCAGCCTTCCATAGCTGACTTCTGTCAATGGCTGTCAGTCAGCATTCAGGTGCTTCACCTTAACATGCTAAGTTTGTCAGGCGTGGAATTTACACAGCTGAACCTGTGGCAAATTGTACATGTTTCCCATGGGGAGAGTTCCGTCCTTCTGGGGAAGCTGAGCTGCAAAAGATATCTGAGTCACATTGGATGAAATAACATTCTATTGAAGAATAAACAGTATAACTGCTATCAGTGGACATCAAGTAGGAGGTGGCTGAGTGTGACTTTTGTAGTTTTACTTACACAAAGATGTTCTGAGGGCAGAACGAAAAATGATTGATTCAGAGAGATAACCAATCAGATCTCTTTTATGTAAATAAAACTCTCATGAGTGACTTTTGGTTGGTGCTTCTGTTGCTGGAAGCTCATTTACTATTGGTTCCTATATGCTGTTGGTTAGAGACCTCCTGAAACTACGTTTCACTTTAGGAACCAACATCAGTATAATATAGATGCATCACTGATGGCGGTGTCCTGGCAGACACCATTCTAATGGTTGGTTGACTTGCTAACCTTCACTGCTATTTGGAATCTCCATTGTGCTGGATCCGTTTTACTTATTCATAGACGGAAATGGTATAGATCGGAGTGAGCAGTCTTATACACAAAGGGCCAGTGTGTATGCAGGTTTCTGGGGTAACCTTTAGGTCAGCTGCTCAAACCCAGGTGTGAGGACTCTTCAGCCAATCAGTCCCCTAATTAGTAATCTAATTTGGGAGTTGCAGCAAAAAACCCACATACACACCGGCCCTTTGTGGATAAGATTGCCCACCCCTGGTATAGATGGTAAGAATTGCAAATGTGGGTGGGATGGGGGTGGTGACCAGGAAGACTGGAGGATGTAATGGTGAGTTTCCCAGCACCCACAGGATACAAAGCGCTGAGGGAACAGTCACCTTTTCAGCTCTATCAAACAATGATGTAAATATTCCCGAAAACTGAGAATTAGCACATAAATTGACCGTGACCATTGATCTGGTCTGAGAAAGGAGCATTGCTCAATATTCTCAACTATCCACAATTAGTTAACGGTGCATAGAGGGGTCCACTAGCCTGTCCCTCACCCAGAACACCTCCCTTTTAATTTTATCACAGGTAAACTCCATTTTGGAAACATGCACTCCCAATTCCACAATGCAGGAGCTGCAGAGATATCTACTCCTTCCACTCCCCTTCCTCCCTGGGGAGCACGTTCTGACCTCCTTCATGCCTCAGTGAAACATTTTAATTCATATATTAAAACTGCTCTTCCAACCTCCTTCCAATTTCCTCAATTATCCGGCACTAAGGTGCCCCCAGATAAGGAGATACGGTCACATTCAAATGAAAATTGTAGGGAAATAGACAACATGCGTCGTGTTAGTCTGACATGTGTCTGAGGGGTCTTCACTATACCTAGACTGCAAGCAAGGAAAATACATTAAAACGTCCACAATTTTGCTTCCAGGAAGGACAACAGAATAATACATGTGCTGTCAGAAGATTTAACAAATTAACACTTTTTTTTGAAAAATGGAATGGTTGTGTTTTGATAGCTTGTGTTTATTGTGATTATTTTTAACAGCAGCAGCTGCAGTTCTGAATTTAATTAGGTAGTTGAAGGCCATACATTGTTTTTCTGTACATATGTTATAAAGGCTTATTTCTGTAATTTCTCTCATAGCAATTAAGCGTGATAGGAGTCTATCAGACTAGGCGCTTGGACTGTTTCAAGAAACTTGAATTACAGGGTTTTCTGCATAATTTTTGTGAAAGATATGTTATCATTCACAGGCAAATTATGCTTAATATCTGAAATTGCATGCTTAAAATATCTGAACCGCACAGACCTGTCACAGCTTTAAAGGAGCAAAGCCCCAATCTCAATGCGTCACTCACAAAAGCGCACTTCTCGGCTATCGACTTTCTGATATCGCCGAGCCCTCGATGAGCGCCGCCGTCTGATTACGCCGCACGTCGGCAGCACCGGTGGCCACAGACTCGGAGCACTGGACAAAGTTCAATCCCGCGCTGTCCTGTCGTGTCATTCCCCACTTATTATCTCACAGACTGAATTCACCATGAAGGTCTGCCCTCAAATTAAGCATTGCTTCCACAACTGCGGGTCGAGCTACAGGAGATACGAGCGTGCGAGATGAAGAGAGCACTGGAATTTGAGCCAGACGTGCAACGTCAGGATAGGAGAGTTAGCTACTCTGATGTATGCTGTCGGTATGCAAAAGCAGTTAGATTTTGTCGTTTCTGGTTACAGTTTTAGATGTAAGAAACATTACAGGACAGCTGTGTGCATAAAATTAAATCTGCTAACAGTCAATCTGTTACAACCTAGAGTAGGGCTTAATGACAACAAGGCTGACAAATTCAAAATCTCACAGCAAGTCATATGCCAAAAGGTTGGAACGACAGACAAGTGTGGAACACTAGGGGGCAGCACTGGGGTATTCCTCTTCATTGGCTGAGTACTGCCGACATTGCGGATTATATATACATGTGCTCATATGTTCAGTTGGTGAGAAAAAAGAATGTGCCCCTTCCCAGGGAGAGAGAAAACACAGATCATGTGTAACGAGTAACAGACAGCTTGTTAAAGACGGGGATCATCATCAATTAGCAAGAGAAAGTTTGGTGAAAATGCACTTCGAGCTATAATTTAGCCCGAGAAAGTGCTGGAAGCATTTTTTTTCGTGTCATCCATTAGCACTCTGTGGTATTTGAGCACTGTGGCTGAGAGCTCATGTGTCATTTACTAGCACAACGTCATTTGCAGAGCTATGTGTGAGTGTCATCACCTTTCACTGTGCCCAGTGTCACACGCTGACATCGGTTGCACTGCATGCAATTAATGCCTCACGCATCAGTTACTGCATGCTTGCCTCTGTTATGCCATGCCTTGGGTTCCGATGCTGTGGAGACCCCTACAGGGTGTGACCTCGCCGGTGCGCAATTGGCCATGCCGGTCTGCCCGTCTCGCGTCGTGACGTTCCCGGCCCGCAATGCAGCTGCGTGATGTCAGCCCAATAAGCCACGCTCCTCTGACTTGCAGAAACCAATCGAGCTGAAATAATGCACCACCTCGGCGAAAAGCAGCCGCTTAAACCACCGGCTGATCATCTCGCCATAAATAGAACCAACCACCAGCATCCCGGCCCCATCTTTCATTCCTCCACTTATTATTAAACTTGTCACCGGCTTCCGTTTCCCTAAAGTGCTTCGGAGTCACTTTGGTCTCTCCTCTTTGACTTTCTGCGAGAAAGGTTACAGTTGCAGGTTAACTGCTCGTTAATTTGGTCGGAGAAAGTTGGCCAACAAACTTACACACCCACCACCCGCTTAGGGAAAATACAGACGACAGTAGTAATTAAAACTCTTTATACAAACAGACAAAAAAATTACATATTAAATAAAATGAACAAGCTTTGGAGTGCTGTGACATTCCAAGGTATGTTAACATCAAAAAGCACTTTGTTGTCTAGATAGAGATGTAACACATTCAATTCTGGAAACAGGAAAAAAAAAACATTGCCTTCACAAACTGCTTTCAGATCAATTTTCAACAAAGTCTCCCATCAACAGAATCATTGACATTGTGTAAAGTAGTTACATAATACAATCCCATCATGCATTGCTTCATGGCTATAGTAGAGCCACTAGTCCATTATATCTCTATATGCTTACAAACTGAATTATGCAAACACTTGTAATTCTCCTACTAATGCCCTTGGGGATTTATCCTTATTTTTACCAGAACAACCTAACTGTGATGATAAAAATAGTGTGTTTCTGGTGTGGGCAGGAGTGATTAATTCATCCCTTCTCCTTCCTCTCTCCCCTTTTAATAATACCTCTACAGTCAGAGGTGCTGTTGAGCAGAGTAACCAAGACTCCTGCCAATAATTTGCTAATCTGTTTTTTTTTTTTTATTTAATGGGTCTGCCTGTGACTAATCAAAGGGCATACACTTAAAGAAAATGTATTTATTCTATAATGCACATGGAAATTTAAATTCGCAGTTTGTAATGCAATGTAAATGGAAGCCAGTTACTTTAACTTGTGTACAATTTGTATGTGTGACCCTCCTTTGTCACTGCGAACACCCAATCATGGTGGGGGGAGGGGGGGGTCGGAGTTCTGCACTGCCATCGCAGTAAGATGAGCTCACCATGTTAACTCCTATCCCCGTCCTCTTGCATCATTTTCCTTGGCCCCCAACCTTACCGCTCAAAATGATGCATCAGCACACCTTTTTTTAGTGGTCAGTGGGTATTTTAAGGTCTTTGCCGTCCCCTGACACATCCCTTGGCAGAAAGGGGTGTGGCATAACCTTGTAGGCCCCGCCTTCATTTCCTGACTGTAAATCCCCTGGGGCGTGTGGTGGAGACGGCTGGACGTGGTGATGGTCTGGCTGCTACAGACCATCCCATGACTCAGCAGAACCCTTCTTGTCTGCTTTTTAGGATATCTGCAAAAACCTATGCACAGTTTCCACATCCTGTGCAAATTTAGTAAGCCCTGTCTTTTCAAAAGAACAGAGCGCATAACTTGCCGCTGGCCAGTGTTTGTCTATTTTCAGCTGAATTACTCCTGGCTTTTCTCATTTCAAGGTGCTCTTCAGTTTTTTTTTCTTTTTTACTCAAAGGGCAAATGTTCTGAATGGGGAGGGAAAAAAAAACTATGCAAGGATTACTTTATTTTACATTTAGCTACTTATTTTTCATCTAAAGTGTCACAGCCTAAATTAATTGCCCTACTTTGTTTAAAAGTCCAAACGTGTGATCGCTAAAAAAAATAGCGTTTACAGCATATACAGCAAAATACCTCCCCCTTTGTCCTTTCATTGAACACTCAACTTATTAAATACTGATAGAGGGGAAAATGTTTGCACATCTACTAAAGGGATTTCTGGCGTATAAAACCCACTGTGAAGTGGCTGGAGGTGCAATGGGTTTAGTAAAAACATTTGAGGTTCACTAAATTAAAAGCAGAATTCAAAGTCTGCTTAGTGCTAGGATTCTTATATATTATTCACTCTCATATTTTCTGTGTTATCATCAAAGAGAACCCAGAAGCATGATCACGGTTCTTTAATTTGTTAAGAGATGATGCAACACGTGAAATGACGAGAAACAGCATCTCAGGTAAAGAGGCAGCGAGACCGATGTCTCGCATTATTACAGACAGCCCTGAGCATCACATGCTCTTCAGGTTTGCACCCTGGACCCACCACGACCAAGGTCTCTATCGCTGGAACCTGGTCCCAGTTTAGCATCCCAATCTCCAAAGGTACAGCCCCTTCTTACCACAAATACGGGCCTCATTCCAAAATGGGGCAACCTAGCTCAATCGGGGTTCAGAGCAAAACGAAGGACAGTCTCTCGAATTTGGCATGCGGCTCAGCTGGATAAGCGTGTCGTCTGGATGGCTCTAATCTACCAGTGAAGGACGGATTGGGGTGAGGGGAGCAGTCACAGCCGGACGTCCGCGGCTGACGTGACGTGGATCCAGAGAGAGTGGCAGCCTCTCTCTTATCGTAGGCCAGCCCGTCTTTTCTCGCCTCCCAGAGCAGCAACAACAACAACAACAGCAGCAGCCGCGGCACATAGAGCCAGAGCACAGCTAGTGCTCCCAGCCGCTCAGCCTGGTCTGCCAAAGACATGCGTGGAATAGGAGGCGAGGGAGGAGACAGCCAGGGTACTGCGAGCAGACAGACATTCTGCGAAACGGATGCAGATGAGGATGCCGAATGATCCGATCCTGAGCTCCGCTGTCGGTTGAGCGAGTCCATCATTTCGGCTAATCGTCCTTCAGAGGCCTCGCATGAGAGCAGCATTTTGAAGCCATTCCTGTTCTGCTAATGCTGTTTCAAGTGAACATTTAGAGGCTAATGACTCCCCCCAATCTGCGACCTGCACAGGCGTACCTCCCCACCGCTGTGTGAAGCAGACGACTGCATATCTCACCCAAAACAATAATAATAAATAAAACATGAGTTAGCGTGAAGCTAATACTTTTCAAATGCAAAGACGGATCCTTATCTCCGCATTTTCTTTATGGAAATGATTCTGAGCTATGGCAGTCGGAAGGATAGGGCCATATATCACATTTAATTTGTTCTCCTGAGTAGTATGCTCAGATGCAGCACCATTTGTTAAAGTATATTAGACAGTCTCAACTTCACAGCCTGCAAAAAGGATACAGTGTGTTAATCACAGCTGACTAGGGTTTATGCAGTTGTTGTTGTGCATGTTCTTATAAAAACAGTGTTCCTGTGTTCTGTATAACCCTTTGTTAACTCGCGTCCCTGCCACCATCTTCGCTGAAACAGACTATAACATTCTGAAACGCGTACAGTGAATTGAGTACAGGTAGGGTTTGAAGCGACCCACTGCTTTCTGATTGGACTCGGTGAAACTCGCTTTGGGTCACGACCAATCCGGAGACGGCAGAGGGGCTTCCTGGTCATGGTGACATGGGGCTGTCCTGTGACTGCCCACCAGGATTATGGTGGGGAAAAGATGATGTGGGGCTAGCAGACGGATATACATACCAGCTGACATTAATGGAAAAATAAAAAAAGTCTAGGTAACCTTTTCCATGTAAAGGCAGAGCAACATGGCTGACTCTAGCAGTGCAAGATCAATGTAAGAGGCGATTCCTAAAATGAATGCATGCTTGCATGTAGATCCGCAATGCAGGCAGATTCTGGGGCATATGGATCCATCGCAATCCAGGCAGCAGGCTTCAGTTTTGGGACCAAACACCCCTAACGGAGCAGCCTACCCCAGTGGTGTTTCATTTGGCCACCATCGCTAGTGTAATCACAAGGTCAGAAAGCTATAAATAAGCACCACATGTGTGAATCACAGCCTCCAGCCTCACTGCCATACAGGCTGGAGGTTAATTTAGTGAGAGTGCAGCCCACCCCCCCACCCCCAAACAATATTAACATGCTGCAGCCTTGCATAAATGCTAAAAACACCAGGAGCATCAAATGGGACCCTCTCTGCCCACCTGTACATAGCATATTTAGATGTTGAGTATGATCGGGTCTGACCTAGTTTTCTTATTTGAACAATAGTGTCCTCCTGCTGTGCTTTACCTCCTTTTACTGGGTGAATGTGGTATCCATGCTGGAATACCTCCACACACATTCCACATCCCCGTTCATCTGGCCGTTCCTTTTCCCTCACACACTTACATCCTTTATCACACAAAATTTGAGGCACTACTGTGTTTCAGCATCATCAGCACCCACTTGTTAAAGGTACACGCCCACAATTTATATCTGCAGACATATATTAGTGTACTAATAATTTTTAAGTAATGAAATTGTTGTTTAAATATTTGTGTGATATTTGCACATGTGCATGAAATAAACAGCACAGCCAAGTCAATATAAACAGTCTTGCAATAATGGATCAAGAGGAGTAGAAATTTAATGCCCATTAGAAAATGGTGTCATTTGTTAACTTACCGTTCTACATTTAAATATTACTCACTGCTATTAATATCGTCCGCCCTTCAATGTCAAACTCTTACATAGACTCTCAAGGTCACCTTGCCACTGACAATTCATTTTCATGATGATGGGAGCGAAAGGGTTAAAGATGTCAAAACACCTTCGCTGTGACATGATGCATATACGCACATCACATGACCTCTGTGACCCTTTTGCTTTTCCCAGAATGCTTTTCTGCTTTGCATGTCCCTGTGATACGTAGATATATAAATGAGAGCAAAAGATTATGGGAGACTGTCATAGTCAGAGGCCGTGAACCCCTTGCCTTGGGGAGCCCCTTTTGTTTTATTCACACGCATGAACGTGTTTACAAGGATGATTCATAAAGTGCAAACTCCCTCCGACCTGTTTATGCACTGGAAATTACATTTAAAAATTTTCACGGAAATCTATTTTAAATATATACAGTTGTGTTCAGAATAATAGCAGTATGTCTAAAAAAGTGAATAAAGCTGAAAATCCTTATAATAGTTTTTATTTCCATACACGCAAATGCATTGGGAACATTAAAAATCTATTCCAAATCAAAACAAGAAGAGAAATTCATCACATTTGTGTTACTCCTTTACAGAAAGTGAAGGAAAGGGAATATTAGGCTGTTCAAAAAAATAGCAGTGTCCACATTCTTCTTTACAAACTCAAAGATTCACTGTATGAACTGAAAAATGTTTTAAGATTTTGCTTTCCTTTAAATCATTGAACTAATATTTAATTGTATAACCACTGTTTCTGAGAAATGCCGCACATCTGTGTTGTATGGAGTCGACCAACTTCTGGCACCTGTGAGCAGGTATTCCAGCCCACGATGATTGGACTACATTTCTTGGTTTTGCCTCAGAAACAGCATTTTTGACGTCACCCCACAAATTTTCTATTTGATTAAGGTCTGGGGATTGGGCTGGCCACCCCATAAAGTCAATCTTCTTGGTCTGGAACCAAGATGTTGCTTGTTTACTGGTGTGTTTGGGGTCGTTATCTTGTTGAAACACCCATTTCAAGGGCATTTCCTCTTCGGCATAAGGCAACATTCCCTCTTCAAGTATTTTGAGGTATTCAAATTGATCCATGATCGCTGGTATGTGATAAATAGGCCCTCCACCGTAGTATGAGAAACATCCCCATAACATGATGCTTACACCACCATGCTTCACTGTCTTCACAGTGTACTGTGGCTTGAATTCAGTGTTTGGGGGTCATTTGACAAACTCTCTGCGGCCACTAGACCCAAAAAGAACAATCTTGCTTCCATCAGTCCACAAAATGTTGTGACGTTTTTCTTTAGGCCAGTCAGTGTGTTCTTTGGTAAATTGTAATCTCTTCAGCACGTGTCTTTTTTTCAGCAATGGGACTTTGTGGGGGCTTTTTGCAGATAGCTTGGCTTCATATAGGTGTCATCTGATTGTTACAGTACTCACTTTAGACCTTCTTTAATCTTCCTGGAGCTGATCATTGGCTGAGTCTTTGCCATCTTGGCTATTCTTCGATCCATTCGAATGGTAGTTTTTCATTTTTTCCATGTCTCTTGGGTTTTGGTTGCCATTTTAAAGCATTCACAATCATTTTAGCTGAGCAGCCTGTCATTTTCTGCTCTTCTTTATATGTTTTCCCCTCTCCAATCAATTTTTTAATCAAGGTACGCTGTTCTTCTGAACAATGTCTGGAATGACCCATTTTACTCAGAATTTCAGGGAGAAATGCACTATAACCAGCATGTACAACATTTGCTGCCTTTCTTCCTTAAATAAGGCCCACAATTGGCACCTACTTTTTCACAGAATGAATGACCTCACTAATTGAACTTCACACTGCTATTATTTTGAACACGCCCCTTTCAAGTAATGATTCTGTTACACATAATCAGCAGCATGCATGTCATGACTGTTGGGTCTGTTGGTTTTCCAATACTCTACTACACCTACTAGTAAATTATTTGCCATGTAGAAATATAATTTCTACCAAAAACGGTGATTGATTAGGTTAGTGATGTCGGACTGCTATTATTTTGAACACAACTGTATATATATCTACGTATATACTATACCAGATATGATGCCTGATTTGTTATGAAACTCAACAAGTGTAAATATACATGCATAAATATGTGTGGAGTCTCATAACAAAGTGGGTTTGGTAGCTCTGGTTGCTGCCAAAACTTCAGGATGGGGTGCACATCCGGTAATTACCAAGGCCGTCAGCAGCTTGGCATCGCACAGGGCGAGTCTCTGGAAAGAGCAGGTGTTACAGCACACATCTGGACAGACAAAGGCGAAATGCCGGCACACAGGAGCCGAAGCGAGGACACGCGGGAGAGCGTGGAGCTGTGAGCGCCATCAGCGTGCTGGCGGCTCCTTGCGGAGACACACGGAGCCGGGGGGACATGCTTTCCATACAATTTTCATCTTGTTGCCAGAAAGCTTCCAATTATGTCTGCCGTTCATTCTAATTACACGATACTCATAAAACGTCAGCTGCCCTGGGATGGGAGGTGACCGTGCTGACAGGGAGCATTTACACAGATCATGGAAACTTTATTTTTTAATTTTGAGGAAATGCTTTATGTCTCTATTGCTGGCCTGAGACACACTTAAAGCTTCACAAAAGTCTTTCATATTTATCTGAATGTTTTTATTCATCCATCTATACCAGTGTTTCCCAACCCGGTCCTCGGGGAACCACAGTCGGCCCATGTTTTTGCTCCCTCCCAGCTCCCTGCCAGACAGTCCACATTGTTGCTCTGGTGGGAGCTCGGAGGGAGCAAAAACATGGACTGTCCCTGAAGACTGGATTGGGAAACACTGATCTGTACCATTTGTCCCATACAGAGTCACAGAGAAGCTGAATCGCTAGGCATGATGCAGAGAAACACCATAGATGCCATGCCACTCTATGATAGGGCGCACTAAAACCACCAAAAACAGTGCTTGATTGGGACACTATCTAGTATAGGAATGAAACTGATCATGCTGTAGGTGGGGCCACAGTGCTGCCCGCTGATCATGATCAATTTATGCAATTCAATGAATTATATAGCGCCTTTCATAATAGAGTTACCCCGAAGGCAGTCTGTAATCATGATTAAATCATTAACAATTAATATTACGGACTTGATTATTAATTAAAGATTATTAATTAGAGAATAATGGCCACTTTGAGGAATTCTTGCTGGGCTTTTAATATAACTCTATCCATTCATTTTCCAAAACTGCTTATCCAGGGCAGGGACACAGTGAGCCTGGAGCCTATCCCGAGAATCACTGGACCGCAGGAGGGAACCAGGGTACCCACAGGGCAGGGACACAGTGAGCCTGGAGCCTATCCCAGGAATCACTGGACTGCAGGAGGGAACCAGGGTACCCACAGGGCAGGGACACAGTGAGCCTGGAGCCTAACCCGGAAATCACTTGACCACAGGAGGGAACCAGGGTACACACAGGGCAGGGACACAGTGAGCATGGAGCCTATCCCGAGAATCATTGGACCGCAGGAGGGAACCAGGGTACCCACAGGGCAGGGACACAGTGAGCCTGGAGCCTATCCTGGGAATCACTGGACCACAGGAGGGAACCAGGATACCCTGCAGAAACTGTGCATTGTGGAGGTGGGATTCAAAGACCCAATCCAGAAAGTCTGCAGCCTCCTGCAGCGGCACCATGCCACTCAGAAAGCGTGATACCGGAAGGGCAATGCTGTTCTCAGATTACAATAATGAAATATGCCGAATATGCAAAATAATACTTTTGATGCCGGTGAATTTCCTACGCCAGTCATACATGTGAGGATCACAAGCATATGGGTTAGTTTACAATATCCAGGATTTCTGACTCTGATGACGAGTCCCATTAATCCCGTTGGACGCATTGAGGTCGGTGCAGTCGATCCGAGCCAGGCAGATCCAGTCCTCACTTAAGTGGGCGATTCAGTTCACACAGGGCCCCACCACCAGGAGGCGCACTTTTAGAGCCGCCATGCCGGGCTCTGGCACACAGGAGAGGAAGGGAACATGGTGAGAGCTCTGTTCTCAAGGCCTGGCTTTGCATCACAAAACAGTTTGAAACGTTTAGGAATGACGGAGTCCTCCAAAATGACACCCACCCCTAAAGGAGAAAGGTACTGGAGATATGGGGGGAAAATGACATAGATATTTAAATATAAATTAATGGTAAGTGCATAGAACAGGCTTAAAGAAGTGCTGATTTTTTTTTTTTTTACTACTACATAAGAGATGTAAATTACATATATTTGAAATATAATTCTTGTGTAATTTTGCTAATTAAATTTGATGGTGCTGAGATTAAATGGACACAACATTATAATCTGACAGTTTGTGTTTTATTGGCTTCCGATATGAGAAACAAAATGCTTTAATTACTCAACGGTCTTCTGTGAGGTGGTTGTGAATCATCTGAAGGGAATCCTACGAGGAATATAGGTACGGGACTGATAATTAATAGCAGACTCTGGGAAGCGCGTGCCAATTTTATAACGTCGTAACGTTAAATTGAGTTGGATAGCTTTTGCCCTGCCTGGGGGGCAGATAAGGGTTCATTTCCGTACCCCGAATCCCCGGCGGAGTTTCCACTGCCGAAACAATGAACGATGCCTCTGCTTGTCCGTGACCTCAGACAAAGGCAAGCGAAGGAAGCAGCCTGACATTCCCAGCCCAGTGACTTATCTGGCAAGGAACAGCTCTCCCATGCCTGCAATTATTGGTCACTTCTGCATGTTAATATGTTTCGGGATCTGTGCACAAAATACGCAGGAAACGCTTTGTCTTGAAAATATCTTAAGCCATATTCCTTGGTCTTAGCTACCACTTAGTACTCATTGTCATACATTACAAGTTTGACTTCCCTCCGGCTTAAACTGCTGTGTGTGCTCTTTATTGCACTCCCCTACTGCATAACCCATGCCATGCCACAATCTTTCCATGCAAAAACCTTCCCAGTTCCACCACTGCAGTCAGTACACATATACACAGTTGCACTTTCACTTGTTATACCATTGTGTTGCACATCCTTTGCAATTTGCTTCTGTATAATCTATTTATGTTTTTATTTATCTCTTGTATATCTGGTAACACTTTACATTAACTGCACCTTCATGATGCCTTTATAAAGCATTCATAGAACATTCAGTGCACCTTCATAACGCATTCATAGACCATTCATATGCAGCATGTAAGGATACCTTAATAATAGTAAACATCATAATCATATGATAATACAGTATAATGTTTATTATTAAAGTATATTATTAAAGCCGTTAAGGTAGTTAGGATGTTATGGTATACTTACATGTTGCTTATGAATGTTCTGTGATTGAATTATAAATGCATTATGAAGGTGCAGTCAATGAAAAACATTTCTGTATATCTGTAATCTTGTCTTGTATCTATTTTTTTTTTACCTATTATTGGATTGACGCTGTGTTGACACCTGCACCAAGTGGTGAACAATAAAGATTCTGATTTTGATTCTGAAAGAAGCCAGAAGTGAAAGATCATACTAGATTAGATGAAGAGGAAAATGTGTATAACAAATACATTTTCTTGTTGATTTGACATGTCTGTAACATGTCTGTAGGCCCAAAGCACAGAGACATTTTGGCCTTTTCCTTTCTCACATCCGTCTTGACAGCATGTGCAATGCAATGAACAGCAAACACAGGAGGCTCTGTCATGGCAATTAGTGCATCATAAATAAAATGACTTACAGTCACGTCTTTTAAAAGGTCGACACAAAGTTGTCCATCTGTACCTGGCTGAAAGATATACGGAGTTAAACAGTGACCCTCTTCCCCAACACCAAGGCAAGCCTTTAGATGGGTTCAGTCCTGATAAAGCGTTCAGAAACTTGATCTGGCAAAGCCTTCTCTCTGAGATGAGTTTTTTTTTTTCTCTTTGTCATTCCCCTGTAGCATCAGGGACAGAGCTGAGCACCTGTATGGATGATCCTGTCACTCAGTGTCCATTTGAGAAAAACCCGAAAGAGAGAGAGACACACACAGAAAGAGAGAGAGACACAAAGAGACAGAGAAAGAACAGCCACTGTCGGGGACAGTGCAAAACTTTATACATGCTACATCCGCTACACTGAATGGCCACTGTCGGGGACAGTGCAAAACTTTATACATGCTACATCCGCTACACTGAATGGCCACTGTCGGGGACAGTGTAAAACTCTATACATGCTACGTCCTCTACACTGAATGGCCACTATCGGGGACAGTGCAAAACTCTATACATGCTACATCCGCTACACTGAATGGCCACTGTCGGGGACAGTGCAAAACTCTATACATGCTACATCCGCTACACTGAATGGCCACTGTCGGGGACAGTGTAAAACTCCATACATGCTACGTCCTCTACACTGAATGGCCACTATCGGGGACAGTGCAAAACTTTATACATGCTACATCCGCTACACTGAATGGCCACTGTCGGGGACAGTGTAAAACTCTATACATGCTACGTCCTCTACACTGAATGGCCACTATCGGGGACAGTGCAAAACTCTATACATGCTACATCCGCTACACTGAATGGCCACTGTCGGGGACAGTGTAAAACTCTATACATGCTACATCCGCTACACTAAATGGCCACTATCGGGGACAGTGTAAAACTCCATACATGCTACGTCCTCTACACTGAATGGCCACTATCGGGGACAGTGCAAAACTTTATACATGCTACATCCGCTACACTGAATGGCCACTGTCGGGGACAGTGTAAAACTCTATACATGCTACGTCCTCTACACTGAATGGCCACTATCGGGGACAGTGCAAAACTCTATACATGCTACATCCGCTACACTGAATGGCCACTGTCGGGGACAGTGTAAAACTCTATACATGCTACATCCGCTACACTGAATGGCCACTGTCGGGGACAGTGTAAAACTCCATACATGCTACGTCCTCTACACTGAATGGCCACTATCGGGGACAGTGCAAAACTTTATACATGCTACATCCGCTACACTGAATGGCCACTGTCGGGGACAGTGTAAAACTCTATACATGCTACGTCCTCTACACTGAATGGCCACTATCGGGGACAGTGCAAAACTCTATACATGCTACATCCGCTACACTGAATGGCCACTGTCGGGGACAGTGTAAAACTCTATACATGCTACATCCGCTACACTGAATGGCCACTGTCGGGGACAGTGTAAAACTCCATACATGCTACGTCCTCTACACTGAATGGCCACTATCGGGGACAGTGCAAAACTTTATACATGCTACATCCGCTACACTGAATGGCCACTGTCGGGGACAGTGTAAAACTCTATACATGCTACGTCCTCTACACTGAATGGCCACTATCGGGGACAGTGCAAAACTCTATACATGCTACATCCGCTACACTGAATGGCCACTGTCGGGGACAGTGTAAAACTCTATACATGCTACATCCGCTACACTGAATGGCCACTATCGGGGACAGTGCAAAACTCTATACATGCTACATCCGCTACACTGAATGGCCACTGTCGGGGACAGTGCAAAACTTTATACATGCTACATCCGCTACACTGAATGGCCACTGTCGGGGACAGTGTAAAACTCTATACATGCTACATCCGCTACACTGAATGGCCACTGTCGGGGACAGTGTAAAACTCTATACATGCTACATCCGCTACACTGAATGGCCACTGTCGGGGACAGTGTAAAACTCTATACATGCTACATCCGCTACACTGAATGGCCACTGTCGGGGACAGTGTAAAACTCTATACATGCTACATCCGCTACACTGAATGGCCACTGTCGGGGACAGTGTAAAACTCTATACATGCTACGTCCTCTACACTGAATGGCCACTGTCGGGGACAGTGTAAAACTCTATACATGCTACATCCGCTACACTGAATGGCCACTGTCGGGGACAGTGTAAAACTCTATACATGCTACATCCGCTACACTGAATGGCCACTATCGGGGACAGTGTAAAACTCCATACATGCTACGTCCTCTACACTGAAAGGCCATGTGCAGGGGCGAGTGTAAAATTCTATACACACTACATCCTCTTCACTGAAAGGCCACTGCAGGGGACAGTGTAAAACTCTACACATACTCTACAATGAATGGCCACTGCAGGGGGCAGTGTAAAACTGTATACACATTGCATCCTTTGGTTTATCTCAATAATTAGCCTGTCTTTTAGGGCATGAGGGTGAGTTAGAATGCATGATTCAGGGTAAATACATGTGCTTGTGAGTGCTTGTATGAAATATACATATAGGAGGTGATGTGTCTGTCATCAGAAGGCTGCTGGTCCAAAACTGCATGGTGTCCAGAGCGATTTCACCACTGGGCCCTTGACCAAGACCATTAACCCTTAATATTTAATGTTTTAATTCTGATTTTGAAAAATCAGGAAATCATTAAAATTTTCTGAATAAAATATTTGAAAAGCAGAATGATTTGCAGACATACAAAAGATTTTTTGAAACAGGCTTATATTTTTCTGTAAAAAATGTCTTGAAATATTTATGGTTATCACAAATATGTAAAGCAGATGGTAAATGATTCAGAAATAAATCAGATCATTTTGCTTTGTATTATCTGTGCGTTCAGCTGAACACCCAAAATGAAGGTCCCATTTCTCAGATGCAGCGGAGAATGTATTTGCGAGCAAAAGTTTACATTAACAATGATACTTGCATAATTTTCCATTGCTTATTTATTTATTTAAATTATACTTCTCATCGGCTACCTTGTGCGAATATTTTAAATGTACCTAATGTCCCATGCAGTACATTATGTCTTATCGGTTGTAAGTCGTGACCCCTCCCAGCTGTGGATGGTACGGTCCACTTCCAGCACGGGAGGAGGGCACCAAGCAGACTGCTGATACAGAGAAATCCAGCCAATCAGATATAGTTGGAAATGTTTTTTTTAAAAAAGGGAAATCAAAGCCAACCTCCTGTAAAAAAGAGAGGGAATGACAGTGAGAGTGGGAAAGAGAGATGACGAATCCCCAGAGCCTAACACTAACCGAGATCTGACTCTATGACTAGGAGGGAAACTCGTGTAGATACTACAGAGGAGGTTCCCAGAAGACCAAGACAGAGAAGAGGCTTGAATCACACAGCTTTCAACCAAAATTGCACTTCTTTAAATATAACTGAATGCAGGCGTTCAATAAAACAGGGCCAACACTCCAGGCAGATATGCATGCCTTGTATTGGATTCTGGTTAAATCAGTCGTAGTGAAGCACTCATTCTAATGAATTTAAGACATTTCTGCTGAAGGCTGTAATATTTAATTGCCTGTCTATGTC
Organism: Paramormyrops kingsleyae; assembly: GCF_048594095.1. NCBI lineage: Eukaryota > Metazoa > Chordata > Actinopteri > Osteoglossiformes > Mormyridae > Paramormyrops > Paramormyrops kingsleyae. The sequence continues at coordinate 18,883,521 of NC_132815.1, forward strand.
CTGGCAGTGTGCTGATCTGGGTCTGTGCACCATGCAGTTCTCCTTCTCTCTGTTGATTCTCTGAATCAGTGTCCCCCACATCAACACCTAATGTCTCGTTGTCCAATACGGGTGTTCCACTCTGTGCCGGACCCACAGTACATGCCTTTGGCAGTTGCCATCGGCGATAGCGGAGGAGGCCGACGTGAGCTGCCTGACATGAAGTGTTGTTAGGGATACCACTCCCACCCAGAAGATCAATGGTCCTCCTACCCCGGGAGCTGACAGTCACAGTATCTCTCAAAGCTCATCATCCTCATGCACCATCTCTGATGATTTTTTTAAATTATTTTAGAATTTAAATCACTTCCCTTTTAAATAAAGCTGATTCTTTTATCTGTGGAGCATATTTTTTGTCACCGGCATCGTAAATATGAACCAAATGCCCATGATGGGGTTAATCTAGTGCAGGGTTATTCAAATCACGGTCCTCGAGATCCGAGCACTGCTGGTTTTCCAGCCTTCCTTTACCTGTCAGTCAGGTGTGAAGCCTCTGACCAATCAGAATCAGTAATTATTAAAGTAACTACCTGGGAGAACTGAAAACAAAGTCTGGATTTGGAGTCGAGGTCCAGATTTGAAGAACCCTGATCTAGTGTAATATGATACTTGTAGATGAATGCCATACATCAAATTAAAAGCTGCATCACATTAAAGTGAATAATGAGAATTCCGTTATATTTTGCACTAGCTAATTTTACCATGTGGCTTTTATTTTGAAGGACTTGGGTTTGTTAATAGGAAAGAAGAACCAGCCGATGTGGTGTCCATAGTCTGTGTTCCTAGAACATATGTAGGTCATGGTTTGTATATCCTGTGTCCACGGATTTCTCTGTGTCACACAGCTGTCTGGCGTTCATTGTCTGTTTCTCTCTGTGACATGATCTGGACCTTGCTTGCTCATGACCAGCAGATCTCCATGACCACAGCAGGCCAGTCCTCACTGGGGAGGACAGGGGGGCACACCAGCTGGGAAGGTTAATGTCTGAATTTGCAGGGAGGAGAGGTGAGGTGTACTGAGAGGTAGTTAAGCTTGACAACATGGTAACTTTCATCACTCCCTCTAAATTAGCCCTGAAAAACATTATTGAATACCTACCGATGCACCCCGATCCCAGATGGCACGCTAGCAGTTAATAAAAATTATTTCACTTTTTTTTTTTTTTAACCTTTTTTGCCTTTGAGGACAATTAGATTTTCCAATTTTTCTGGGTAAAATTGACCTTGGGTTGGTGGCTCAACAGGCAGATGTTTCTCCATAAGTAAATTTATGGTCAATATGTCTTGTACACATTTGTGCTGCCTTGTATTTTTATTAAAGAAGTCCAGATTAATCCATCCACCTTTCTCCCAACCATTTATCTAATACAGGGTTGTAGAGAACCAGGAGCTTATTCCAGGAAAGCACAGGGTACATGGCATGAAGTACTGGAAGTTATCCCAGGATGCACATGGTACAGGGGTACTACAGGATATCCCAGGCTGCATAGGGCACAGGAGTACTACAAGGTATCCCAGGATGCACATGGCACAGGAGTACTACAAGGTATCCCAGGATGCACATGGCACAGGAGTACTACAAGGTATCCCAGGATGCACATGGCACAGGAGTACTACAAGGTATCCCAGGATGCACATGGCACAGGGGTACTACAGGATATCCCAGGCTGCATAGGGCACAGGAGTACTACAAGGTATCCCAGGATGCACATGGCACAGGAGTACTACAAGGTATCCCAGGATGCACATGACACAGGAGTACTACAAGGCATCCCAGGATGCACATGGCACAAAAGTACTACAAGGTATCCCAGGATGCACATGGCACAGGAGTACTACAAGGTATCCCAGGATGCACATGGCACAGAAGTACTACAAGGTATCCAAGGAAGCATGGGGCACAGGAGTATTACAAGGTATCCCAGGATGCCCAGGGCATAGGAACAGTACACAGTATCCCAGGATGCACATGGCACAGTGGAATTACAAGGTATCCCAGGGCACTGGAATATTACAAGGTATCCCAGGATGCCCAGGGCACAGAAGTACTACAAGATATCCCAGGAAGCATGGGCACAGGAGTATTACAAGGTATCCCAGAATGCCCAGCATTCAGGAGTACTACATGGTATCCCAGAACACTCAGCGCACTATCCACTATCAGCACTATCAGAGCACTATCAGCAACAACCTGCATTTGATGTCAGTCCTTTGCTATTAGTAATTGAAAGACACCATTTCATCTAGCTGTGTGTCTTTGGACTATAGTGGCAAAGTGGAGGAAAGAGGAAGAACAGACAAACTTCACACACTCAGAGCAGAGGTGGGATTCAAGCCCCCGGCCAATCTATCCATCTTCCAAACACTTATCCAGTATAGGGTTGCAGGGGGGCCTGGAGTCCATCCTGGGTCATGGATAACCACATGCTTTGGGACTGGGAGAGGAAATGTGCATCCCTGAGGGAAACCCACATACTGTAAATGCAGGGGGAGTCAGTACCCTCCACACACATAGGATTCAAAAGTCCAACCTTTTGCTTTGTATAAAATTTGACAATACTTTTTAATTTGATTTGTGTATGCACTAGATACCTTATCTGCTTATCTGACAGAACAGCGGCACGTGGTATGTGTCACAAATGCTGAAGGCACAACAGGAAGGGAAGCGCGGGAGTCCAGGGATATGGGGAAAACTCTGGGTTTATTGAGAGAAACAGCACTAAACACACGGGAAAGACTGGCAGCAATGGCAAAATGACGTTAATGACAGGACTGGGGAAACATATTCTGACGCGGACTTAAATACACAGGACTAATGAAAACAACTCGAAACAACAGATGACACGGGGGATTCCACACGAGGTAAACAAGGGGGCGTGGCACACAGGAGGATCTGACAAATAGGGTGTGATAGTATGGATGAGCCGGAACCCTGATGAAAGGTGCCAGCACTGTCTGACATCAGGGGAACACCGTGGCCAGATCACAATCAAACGAAGACACCGGCAAGTTCCTCCTGACAGTCAGTCATGAGGCGCATCGATCTGTAACGTCTCCAGGTCCATCACGCCAGGCTGCCTCTTTCTGCCACCGCACACCCTCCAGTTGTGGCAGACGGGTGCATCATGTGACCTCTTTTAAATTCCAAGCCTCCGCTCGTGTTAATCGGCAGAACAACAGAATCTGCAGGAGGATGGGGCTTGGCATTCCGACCGCTACGCGTCTGGAATGCAAAACGAGGAGGCGGCGCGGAGCCGACAGCCCAGAACCTGGTCTGGCTTCCCCTGAGGTAGAAGTCCAATTACACTCCCTTCTAGATGCTGAGCGTTTTTTGTTCACCGTATCAATCACGCAGCCAGAGTGTCTGCGTGGCTGCCTGTTTATAATGCTCTTTTTGCAACAACATGCTGTCCATCTGTCCCAAACGAGAATATATTTCTGGAGAGGACATGGAGAAATTCATCCTGTTTTGTTATTTAGATAGACGGAACAGGAAGAACTCATCCAGTAACCTGCCCAAACAGAAAAAAAAAAAAACATTATTGGTAATATGACGCTTACTTGTGAATAGAGGACCCTGGGACAGAGTGTGTCATGATTCTGAGGCTGTTTTCCTTGAAGGCCTCAAACCTTCTCCTAGCTGGCATTGGTGGGCTTATAGGAAATGCTGGTACTGCCCATCGTTGGTTAGCTCTCAGTCACGGAGGACGGAGCACTGATCTTACACGACCTTGGGTGCGAGCAGAGGGCAGGTCAGCTTTGTGGAGCCGCCTGTTTCATGTGGCTCGTCCAGCTTTGCCGTCTGCTTGGATAGCAACAGCTGGTGCCACTGGGAGGGGAAGGACAATGAGATTAGCTGTGGGCCTGTGGTACTGCCAGGACCCTCAGCAACCAAAGGCATGCACACATGCATCTCTGTGTGTATATACTATATAGCGACTGTATACACCTCTTTCTTATGTGTACACCATAGCTGACCGGTTGTATTTTTGTTGCTTCTTTTGTAGTGGCCTTAATTTTATTTTCTGCCCTTCAGCTTTTAAATTTGGTTTTAACCAAAACTAATTAAAACAAATCAAGAGTGAAATAATGGATTTTTTTTTTTATTCTAAAGTCAATTGTTGCAGTGACACTCAAAAGTCCGGACACTGAAAATCATTTGCTTTTGAACAAGATAATGTCCCTAAGTACACCTCAAGGTTATGGAGTAAGAGTTATCTTGTTAGCAAGGAAAGAGATAGAGTGCTGTGACAGATGTCTTGGTCCCCACAATCCCCCAAGCTAAACCCTATACAGGTGCTTTGGGATGAGCTGGTTCGAGGAGTAAGGTAGCCAACTTGTGCCCAGAACTTGTGGAAACTCCTTCAGGACTGTTGGAGAAGCATTCCAGGTGGCTACATCTGCAAGCTGGCTAAAAGAATGCAAAGAGTCTGCATTGCAGTCATTGAAGCAAAAGGGGGCTATTTTGAAGAGTCGAAAATATGAACACTTCTCGCGGCCGTTGAAATATTTCATATGTATTACTACATTGCCTCAAGGCCTTTTACTAGAAAGTGAATAACATAGCTAAAATGGAGACAAGTGCATTAAAAGCAGGTATATCCATACTTTTGACTGGTACTGCACATGGTTTTATAAGCAGGTTCTGCCACAACATGTCAGTACAGTCTTGGGCCAAACAAAAGTCTAGATTTATTTTGGTTGTTTTTCTTCATCCATATCATTGTAGATTTTCTGTTTTGTTATGTCATTGTTGATCTGCATGTCTCTGCATTTGAAGCTTCAGGTTACAGATGAATAGCCCGATGTTCTGTAGAATTCTCCAGTACAGAACATAATTCATTACTTTTTCAGTCGTTTTTCATCTCCTCCAGGCCTGACAGTCATATCGTTCTCACCATGGAATGCATCATGTGATTTTTAAGAGGCATAAAACGGCCCGTATTGGCCAAAATGTTCCCATTTCCACTCATCTGTCCATAGGACATTATTTCAGATATCTTAAGCATCATACTTGTGCTTTATGGCAAAATGTTGCTGGGCATTCTTGTTCCTCATAGTTAGCAGAAGTTTAAACCTTTCTATATGTACAGAACCATGTGTTCTATTTACAAGATACTTTATTCGTCACATACATGGATATGCAAGTACTGTACAACATGTAGTGAAATGTACCCTGAATGACGCTTAGACTGTGCAAATCAAAAATATAATTTAGAGTAAGGCAACAGTTACAATAACTAAAGTGATAATAACTAAAATATATATATAATTTTTAATATACTTGCTATACACTGTACGCACCATTAAAACAAATTATCATTTGTTTTTAATCATTTTTTTTATTATTAAAACCGCAAATACAATCATGAACAGTTCTGCACCAAAGGCATGTATGTCAACCTGTAAGTATCACAAAACCATAGAGATGCTTATTTGCACATTGTAAAAATAAATAGGTGGAATAAATTTAAAAATCCAAAATATAACATCATAGTAATCATAATGAACTATTGATCCTGTCGAAATCCCATGTTCTTTAGCACCATAAATGCTTCTGGGAGATGAGAGAGACTGCCTTGGTGGTCATACACACACTCAGATGATGTCATCTCAAATGACATGGGTGTTGGGTGTGTTTCTGAGTTTGGGGTAAGAGAGTTTGACAGGCGGTCTTAGTCTTATGAGCTACTCTCCAGTCTTGGTGTAATTTATTTGTTGCCAAATTGGCAATTTTGACTGACCAGTTGAACATCCACTTGTGAATTTAAGTTCTGTATTTGTCAATGTCAATAAATGTATTCATTTGTATCACTGTGGGTACCAAACAGAAAATGATATACCTAATGGCTCATGACAAATGCATGTCCCATTAGAGCCCTAGTTTGTGTGAAGCCTTTTCTAAACCAGTTGCCTTCTACGGTATATTTCTGGCCATATTCAGACATTTGGTTTTTAAAAGGAAAGCTGTGGGTATTTGGCATCACTGTAACAGTTACGGGCAAAGTCATCATATTTACATTCAATAGTGCTGACTAGAGTAAAACCTGACTTTCTGCCTGGTTGCTATTTGAGCAGCTGACTGTAAACTCAAGGTTGCTTGAGTTAACAAGGGGGAAATAATATATTTGCACAAAGACTGCATGATCGCGTACACTGAAGACTCCAATTTTTCCATCAATGAAAGGGCAGCTCAGAAAAAGCTGGAATTCACAGATGGACAAATAGGTACTGGCAGGTGAAAACTGAAAGTTGGTCTAGGTTAGTTTTAATAAGTCAGAATATTTTATTTTGATGCTAAAAATTTCAAGTAATAACCTTTAATGGTTTGTGAGATTGGTGTCAACTAGACATACGGTGGCAAAAAGAGTAATTGTCATTTTAATGTGACATTTCTGGACTGGGAAATTGTGAGTTGAATCTGAAGTGTTTTGGGCTGGTTTGTACACTTTCCTCCAGTGAACGCGCTTAGCGACCTAATAAAGATACCAAGAGTAAGCTGGACCTAAATCTCTTCAAAAACGGTTCCGCATTACATCTTTGTAAATCTGTTCCAACGAGGCAGTAAATTCTCAGTAAAAGCTACTGGTTTTCACAACAAGCGCTTCACCATGTTGCGGGCGCCATGACAACATTCACGTAGCGTCAGTGTTTAACACATACACCGTGCTGGCCGCTGCTCCTGTAGTTACAATGGCACTATATTGTCAAATCAAAGGTGGCTTGGTGTGTAGCTCATCAGAGAGGACAGCTCTCTCAGTCCACCAGCGGAGTCGTACCCGCAGCTGTCTGCCCCTCTGCAGGATGAAAGGCAGCGTGGAAAACGCCGGGATCCTCGCTCTGCAAGTCAGACGGGGATCCCACGGTGGAGCCGGGGATTTGGAAATGCCGAGACGGAATCTAAGTGGACAGTGCCGAACGCCTGCAGTCGGAGATATGAGAGGACTGTCTCCCCTCCAATCAGACGACCCCTGTCAGATATGAGGATGACAGCTTCAGTTACATCCGTGAGGATCCTCGCAGTCCTCAGAGCAGACCTGCTGTTCCCAGGCCCATCGCTCTACGCCAAGAAATCAGAATCTCCCATATTTTTTATCAGGCTCAGAAAATCAGGCAAAGTGGGGAAAGGTCGCAGCCATCTGACTGCGATGAGTAATTTTCCGTCACAGTAACAAATTATTTTGAAATCCATGGGATAAGTTTTAGGGCATTATTATTGTGACATTATTTAGCTGCTTAGTGGAAGCTTTTGTGGAACGCTTTTCCATATTTTGCCACAGTTGGATATTTTTTTTACTGATGCAATTCAGTGTAAGTGCCTCCCTATAAGCGTCCAGCAGTGGGGTTCCTGATGGGACTTTCCGAGGTGCGGCAGTAGCAGGCCCCTGCCCTTGTGCATGTCTGCTTTAGCCTTCCCCTTCTGAAAATGACCTTGTCCTGGAGCGTCACTGTTTCCTTTATGATTCACGCCTTTTGTCTAAAGCACCTTGCTATTTCTCCCATTTACGCCGCTGAGCGTTTCCACTGGCGCGCTTCAGGTTAAGTACACTGCATGTCAGCGAGGCTGCGAGGGCAGATCGTTAATCGCCATGCCTTCCGAGTGTCTTGACAACACAGTTGCTTGGAGACTCTCTCCACGCTGGCGTGAGCTGATGCTGGTGCCAAAGCTTGACTTCGGGACCCAGAGTGTGGCTGTTTGAGACCGAGTTTGATGGATGTCTGAAAGAGCAGCTGCGTCGAGTAGAGTGAAAGCGCAGACACAGCAGAGCACGTGAGGTCCCGTTGGCGGCCTCTGCGTTCAGCCTCTGCGTTCAGCCTCTGCGTCCGGCCCCATCCCTGTGCCGGTCTGCGAGGCCGGTGCTTGTTAGCCTTTACCCTCGCAAGCTCCTGAGATTAATCCTGTGGTCATTTAAATTGTCTGTTTGGGTGGAAATAAAATGTGGCGCCAAATAAAGCAAAAAGCTCATAAATATCTGCGCTAGACTTATTTTTCTGTTCTCTCAGGGGTGTTTCTTTCAGCTCTGGTCATGTTAACCTTGGAATTTTTAAAATAATTCAGACACCTTCATGCATAAAACATAAGAATTGTTAAATTACTGACTGCAGGAAAGAAAATTAAAACAGCAAACATAGAAATTATGCTGTTTTATTTGTGTCCTTTTATTTGGTATTTTAGCCATGTCATCCACCCTGGGGCTGGACTGCATTATATATACAGTGGTACCTCGGTTCTCGAACTTTGAACTCAAATTTCTTAAAAGTAGAACCAACCAGTTCAGAAAAAAATTACCTAGTACTCGATCTGAATCTCAGAAGTCAAACCGTGAACGCCGACCTAATATAACTTATACACGCGGGGAAATGAGTCACGCAGCACGTCTCTCAGCGGAAATAAAGGGTAACGCTTCAGTCTCAGCCTCGCATTTGCTGTGATAGCATCATGCATGTTTATACTAGCTGAATACATATATTTAGACAGTAAAATACATTTAGACAATGAGACAGTAACAGTAATTATTATATAATATAAAAAAAATTTAAATAAAGATTTCTTATTAATTATTTTAATATTAATAATAAACCATAAATTATAATTATATTGTAGTGCCAAGCGGGGACAGAACAGAGACAAAGGCGCAGACGTCAGGGTATCGGGGAATACGGGGTTTAATTACAGGTAAAGCAGGCAAAACGCAGACGGACAATACAATGACCGGACTGGGGAATCAAACTGAAATATGGACGAAATACTGACGACTAATGACAACAACCAGAAACAGCTGATCGCACGGGGGTTCCACACGGGGTTAACGAGGGGGCGTGGCACACGGAAGGAGCAGACGATCGGGGCAGGACACATTGTTTGGATACATTTATTTTCTTACTTTACAAATTACTGTTTTGATAAATGTGCTTAGATGTATTTAGTACAGTATATGCTCTTCTTGTTTTATCCAGTTCATTTTGTGTTTAAATGTAAAAAAAAACCACATTTAGGTGTAATTTCTTGGGACCGGGAACCAATTAATTGGTTTTCCATTATTTCTTATGGGGAAAATTCGATCAGAACCTTTTTAGGATTCGATCCGGAGTTCTGAGGTACCACTGTGTGTGTGTGTGTATGTATTTGTGTGTGTATGTATATATATATATATATATTTTTTTTTATTATTTTTTATTTATTTTTTGCCTGAAATCACATACCCCTGTCTGGGGCATATTCTATGACGTTTTGTTGTGGTATTTCATTTATGGATGCATGGCATTATGGGTTAACCTACCAATCAGAAAGGCTTGAAAGAGTCATGATGCACGATGGCAAGACTCAATTCAGAGTCGCCTTTGCAGATGGTATATGAAGGTATATGGGTTTATGACTTTTGTTGACAGTGTGATGTTCGCTTAGCTGCAGACAACCATCAATGGAAATGTCAGTGTAAAAGTTGGGAGTCTTTTTTATGTTGGCACTAGCTTTGGCTGGCGTTGCCGTTACAGTGGGTAAAGCTGCTGTCTGAAATGTGAGAGGAAACTCACCTTCTGGGACCATAGCCCAGAACCACCAGGAAAGCAGCAGAACCTGTCAGGGTGACGTTGGGGGTGCTGGTGTCTTCCTCCTATTGGACGTTTTTTCCAGTGGCCTGACTGGATATGCTGACTCTCCCACAACCTACTCCTGGCATTTACTGTAAAACCAGACTGAATATTTATTCTGTTTCCTTTACACGGTTGCGGAGTATAAACTACATTCAGATTAGCATAAATTGAACCAGTTACCCATACTTTGACAACATTATCTTCAGATTCAATTTTATTTATTCATTGAGGCTTCATTGAAAATAATTCACAAATTTACACATTGCCTAGTGCCCAAGCATACTATGCTGAACCAGTGTCTCTTGTAAAAGTTAACCGGCATATTTTCAATCACAAGCTCCTGCCTTTAACCACTTTGCTCACCCTTCTCTGATAGTAGGTCACAAATGTAATGTTAATTCTAACCCCGTTGTAGTATTTGTCGTTACATATCCACACAATGGCAGGGCAAACAGTGCTTCCGTATTCCTGTGAATAACCTGCCCCAGACCAAAGCCTAAATGTATTTTTCATTTTCCTCCCCAGGCTGTGAGTAGGTGCTTCCCTGACTCCGCTTTCATGTGGAAAATGTTTGTAATTGAGAAGAAGGATTTCTTCACAATGATGGTCAAACCCACCCAATTAAAAGGGGGCTCTCTCAGCTTGAAAAATTGTCGGGGACACATTAATGAATTCACTGATCTGTGGGAAAATTCAATTACAATACCAAGCTAGTTTACTAGATAAACATCTCCGATCCTTTCACTCCCGGAGCCGGCAGCTCAATAGTGAAACTGTGCCTTTGAAAAGAGTGGTCAGGTCCTCTGAAGACACCTGAAAGATCCTTGTTTTCCATGAGCAGCGGTGTGAGGGGCATATCTCCAGCTACCACCCACTTAAATGAGAAATAAAGCCAATAAACACGACATACAGACAATGGCGCCAAACAGAAGTGCTCGTGTGCTGGCCCTCACACGCTAACGTCGATAAAACTAAGGGAACATTTAAGAGACTGGCTCACACACCACCCAGAGGTGGACCTTCACGCCACCCACGATCCAGCCAGTGATTTCCTGCCTCGTCTCCCCAGGTGTGAGCAACCAGGTTGTTTGGATAGGGGTTAAGAACTAGGAAAACGGAATAACGCTTTGGCGAACATTAGCGATAGCTAAACAAAGGGAACCGATTGATCAAATCTCGCTAAATAAGGGAAGCTTTTCTAAAGTGGTCAACCGGCTCTTGCCAGCACATGTAGCTATAGGCAAATAACCAGTATTTATTTGTTCTTAGCTTTGGCACATCAGTACACAACAGGATTGCTGCCCTTTCCACACTTTCCAAAAGATAGAAATGTGCAGAACATTTTAGACCTTTAAATTGCTAAAATACGAAGTACGAGTCCTTGGTAATGTTTGGTCAGGTCTGTAAAGTTACTTTGATTTCTTTTCCCAAAAAAACGATGTAAGATACTATCAGACTGATGTCAGGCAAAATTACATCAGGAGTTTAAATAACATCCTTGCTTAAATTTTTCCAGGACATTTGCTAATCCTAAGAGATCTTATCTGTTGGATTAAGGAAAATACTCAGACAAAACAAAATATCTGTAAATCAGATCAGTAAAATAAAAACAGCACATTTCTGTAGATCCCATAGCTATCCATAGACACACACACGCACACGCATGTAGGGTAAACATATCCTTATGGGGACCGCTCATTCATTTCAATGGGAAAAATGCTAATGCTAACTATGACACACACACACACAGACACACACACACGTAGACTCACACACACCCACATACACACACACAGACATACACTCACACGCACGCACACCCTCCTTGAAAAATCCAGTACAAGGTATGAGAATTGATGGAAAAATATCAGTGTATACATAGTTTCATGCCAGAGAAGACACTATCTCCCCTTCACCTTGCGCACTTATGGTCTGCTGATTGCATATTGACACATGTATCTGTTTCTCTAGGCCCCACACGGGGGTACGGTGTACGCTACTGACCAAAGAATATTGACCGAATCGGAGTCCGCATTATCACAGATTGGTGTTGGATTAAGCGTAATGAATACGATCAGGGACTCGGGGGAGTTGACCAAGTTACGGAGGCAAATTGTCTGGCTGAGGAGCAGCAGCAGAAACATAAACATAAATGAAAGCTATACTGCATGTGGAAAGGAGGCAAGCTGGAGCAGCGTTTTTAACAGGGTGATGGGCGATGGCATGAGGCGGTGAGACCAAACAAAGCAACGTCTGTCATCGGATCTGTCATACAGCACAAGGTCACAGGGAGTATGTTATAAAGTGCTTCTGGATTCCCAATGATGACCAAGCACTATAACCCTCCATCACATACGTGGGTGAGAAAAGGATCGCAGAGGTGACCCCCCCCCCCACTCTCCCCCCCCCCCCCGAGGGAGGAGTGAAGTTCCTAGGGCGGATCTGTGACCTTCCGCCTCTCGTCAGGATAGAGCAAAGGACGCTTGGCTTAGCTAGAGGGAGAACATTAAAGAGAAAGAGACAGAGACTTCAGAACCTGCAGGACAATCTGCAGTCTCAGGAGGCTAAATACTCATTTAGAAAAGGTTCTGAATGCTCTCCTAATATAGCTGAAGGTGTGTTCCAAAAACATCAACTTTCCCTCATTTGCATAAGGAACATATACGCTCAGTAAATAGCCCAGAGATACCTCCATATGTCTATAATCCACCTATCCACTTCTTCTGGACAGGATGCTCAGGTCAGGACGAGGTGCCAGTCCATCAACAGACACACATTCGCACACACCATGAGCTGTGGACAATTTAGAGAGATCTGTTCAAAGCCAGAACCCTGATGTGTGTGATGCTGCAGGGTGAACCACTGAGCTGCCATGCTACCAAAACCTTAGCAAAAGAATCCTATCCTTTTGTTCTTCTGTGGACAGCTCCCTGTTCAGTATTTTACTAAACAAGGGTTTTAACCATATAATGTAAACAAAATCAGCTATGCTTGAAACACATTCAAAAAGAGAACAACAGAAAGAACGAATGAAAAAGAAGAAAAGGCTGTTCAGCTGCGGGCCCACAAGCGAGCAGATTACGACTTCGCCCTTGCAATAGCTCTGTCCTTGTGCGTCTAATTGGCTGAAAACAAAAGACGTGCCGACAATCGACCACACTTTGAGACAGGAACTGACTCAGCAACCCTAAATGCTGCTGTCGAAATGGGGATAACAATACACTGTTTATATATATCGCCACGTGATCAGAATGTGTGTATCTGATACACTTTGGCAAAGTAATAAATGTCGCTACACCTACCACACACACAAAAGCACTTCCTGTGCTATTGAACATGTTGTTAATTGATCAGTTTTTGCTAAGGGGAATCTCTCTATAATTCTTGCCAATAGGCAATGGTGATTTAGAAATATTACCATACACATCCCAAGATAAGTTCATAGGTACCTATTAACGTTTCATTGTGCCAAATGCAGATGGTACAATGTGATACTTCTTAAAGGGACGCGCCGAACCAGACTAAAAGGGGCGGTCTCCCACTGTATTATTTATTGTGAGCCAGTGGGAGACTCAGCAGAGATGCGGGCCAGGTGCCGGTCATCTCTCTCTTGCATTATCATGGCCATTGATCAGCTCCTCTGTTAATGAAACCCAGCTGGTCCTGCTAGGACCAATTGCCTTGTTAAGGTTTAAATGGGGTCAGATGGGCAGATTAGGGGAAGGTAGGGGGTATTATGTCAGCCGTGGGCTCGGTAGGTCGGTAATAAAATCCCCTGCTTGCCTGAACCCTCATCTTCACCTGCGCGACGGCCGATCTCCCCCACAGCCTGCTACCTGACGGATAGACAGCTTGTTTCTGTTCTTGCGGAGGCCATTGGAAGTTTAGAACAATGTGGGGCCAGCTCCCCCGCCCACGCACACACACTCCAGCACCCCTAAACCCCCTCCTCCTCCTCCACTTTTATTTAGATGCCTTGCATTTCCCTGGTCTTCAGACTAGGCATGAAAATGTTACATTCTTGGGGGGGGGGGGGGGGGTGACATGTTTTTCTTTCTCCCATGGAACGCAAAGCCCAGGTGATTTACAAAGGCAGGGCGAGCGCTTTGAGGGGGGGTGCTGTCGACATGAGAACAGCAGCCCCCTTAGATATAAGAATAACATGGCAGAGAGAGAGCCTGTTCCGCATGGTGACAAACAAGCCAGCAGGATGCGATAGAAGCTGCAGCATTAATGCGAAAGAAAATTCTTATTACTGTCTACATAAGCATTAAAGACAATGTTGGGCTGTTTTAAGCGAAAGTCTCCTTCATTTCCTGGATGTAGTACACCTTTATAGAGCTTTATAGTCTTCTGTGTGAGGTGCAGGGATATTTTGGGGCAAGTGTAGGGGACGAGTTCCTCTCCTCTCCCGTAATCAGTCATTAAGGCTGTGAAGTAAGGGTCCGCCTTGCTAGCGGGGAATGGAGAGCGAGTGCATGTCCTCATATCTTCTCTCCTGTCCTCCTGCCGTCATGCTTCTGGGAAAAGATCCTTTCAGCACTTAGCTTCAGCCGTGTCTAGGCTCCGGTCACTTGGTTCTACGGTGACGATGGTCGCCACCATACCTGGTGCCGGCCGCAGGTAGGGTGAAGGCTGAGGCCCCCGATTTCTGGCCCTGGGGAGAGCCCTGGCCTCTTAGTGGGTGGAGCTGCCCACTGCCGCCGCGACTCGGTTGGCCGCCGGACTCATCACGTCCCATGCTACTGGATCAGTGGCGCCCTTTTTACGCTGAGTAAATTTAATCAGATTAGGCTATCGATTAACTGCCGGATTACCCGCCGAAGATAAATCCGGCTCAAAAATAGAATCTCTCTGCCCGTCCCTGAGAGCCCGGAAGAAGCCAATCTGCAGCTTAGGGTGACTGCTTTGTATGTGGAATGGTCCCTCATAAATAAGATGGCCATATAATTTCACCATAATGCATTATGATATAAGACTTTACCCAATAAACGCATGCATAAAATATGAGAAATGGGTGTCGTGGGCGCTGCTGTCATTAACGGCTTTCTGTTTTATCCCCCCCCCCGCCTGCATTTTTACCTGCACCCCGTCTTGCACATTAACATTTCCTCGCAGCACATACACCTGCAAAATGAACCGTTAGTCTTTATAACGGCTCATTTCTTGCATCGCTTCACAATGAGGGAGCTGGTTCATTGCTCACAGAGGCCTGAGACTGTTGGCTTTGTTAGAAGGATAAATGGATTCATTTCAGCTGCCACGCTGCTATTTTTTATGAGATGAAATCTTTATATACACAACCACGCATGCAGACATACATACATACATACGTACAGTCACTGGCGTGCACAGATAGAGACGAGGTGGTGCTGAAGCACTTGCCCTTTTGCCCTCAGTCCAAAAAAGTGCCCTTTTGAAAGACGTGATTTTTTTTTTTTTTTAAAGCTGCGCGATTTAAAAAGGTGTGAAAATAATGGCTTGATTTGTGCCCCTTCTTCAAAGACACCCGAACCCTGTTGCTTTTTCACTGTCACCGTGTCACGTGAACACGCTTGCAGTTCATTTGTTGTGAGGCGTGTAGCAGCGGCATGACATAGGACTACTTGGAGTAGGCATAGTAGGCTAACTATAGCGACTGGGAGCCACGGCGGACAACATGGCAGCTCTTTCCCTTCCCAACCAGTCAGGTAACCCATGAATCGAGTGAAATTATTCTGTTTGCCCTCTAAGACCAACCTGCAATTGTTTTGTTGTGAAGTAGCCTGTCAGAAACTGCACATGACAAACTTTGCCAGCTTGCCCCCTCCATCCATCCATATGGATAAACAAAAAAACGACACATTTAAAATGTAACCTAAACCATTTAGGCAACCCCACTCTCCATCAATTCCGACCTTTTTGCATACACTATTGAAAATATCACGTTATGCTATAGGCTACATGCCGTTAGGCAGAGGGCTCTTTTGAGCCCATTTTTCGTTACAAATTTTAGGATGATCTCACGGAAATCTGTGAATAAATACAAAGTTTTCAAACTGAAGTCAGTGACGGGAAGACATCACACTTTTTAGAGATGGAACTGCAGAAAAACCTAAAACCTTGACATGATTATGAATAATAGAATTATGGACGTTTCTCCGTTTTTGTGGATTAGCCTTTCCATAACTAACGTCAACTACTGTCCTACTTTGGTAAGATTGAAATTAATGTCTTTGACTGTCTTTAGTAGGTGTCTCCTGTGAGAAAGTTAGAACACCGTCCAACTGTCTAAAGATGCAGTCTTTAGCCTAACTGGTTGTTACTGACTCAGCGATGCTCGCAGACATTTACGCAATGTGTTGTGAATATGTATGTATATAGTTTAGAGTTGGATACAGATTTTATCTTTTTGTGGTGTGATTTTTGATTTTTAGAGAATGTTTTGAAATAAAAGTCAAATTGCATTTAACCTGTGCGTTTTTTTTATTATAAAAAGAAAAGGTTTTCCACATATGCAAAAAGTGCCCTTTTTTCCCCCTGGAGCACTTGCCCCCCAAAATGTCTGTGCACGCCACTGCGTACAGTAGTTGGAAAGTAGGCAATATGCTACTAAAGCAAGCTGAATTGTGGTTTCTCATCCGTGTGGGGAGCAGAACTGTCATAAAAACACATGTTGATGTCTGGATATGCCATAGTTTTTCTAACCCTAACCCTAGCCTGAGTTTGCTAACCCTAATTTGGGGCCTTAGGGTGAATCAACAGGTAGTTGGAAAGTTGGCAATATGCTACTAAAGCATGCTGAATTTTGTTTTCTCATCCATGTGGGGAGCAGAACTGTCATAAAAACACATGTTGATGTCTGGATATGCCATAGTTTCTCTAACCCTAACCCTAGCCTGAGTCTGCTAACCCTAATTTGGGGCCTTAGGGTGAATCAACAGGTAGTTGGAAAGTAGGCAATATGCTACTAAAGCAAGCTGAATTGTGGTTTCTCATCCTTGTGGGGAGCAGAACTGTCATAAAAACACATGTTGATGTCTGGATATGCCATAGTTTTTCTAACCCTAACCCTAGCCTGAGTTTGCTAACCCTAATTTGGGGCCTTAGGGTGAATCAACAGGTAGTTGGAAAGTAGGCAATATGCTACTAAAGCATGCTGAATTTTGTTTTCTCATCCGTGTGGGGAGCAGAGCTGTCATAAAAACACATGTTGATGTCTGGATATGCCATAGTTTTTCTAACTCTAACCCTAGCCTGAGCTTGCTAACCCTAATTTGGGGCCTTAGGGTGAATCAACAGGTAGTTGGAAAGTAGGCAATATGCTACTAAAGCGTGCTGAATTTTGTTTTCTCATCCGTGTGGGGAGCAGATCTGTCATGAAAACACAAGTTGATGTCTGGATATGCCATAGTTTTTCTAACCATAACCCTAGCCTGAGTTTGCTAACCGTAATTTGGGGCCTTAGGGTGAATCAACAGGTAGTTGGAAAGTAGGCAATATGCTACTAAAGCGTGCTGAATTTTGTTTTCTCATCCGTGTGGGGAGCAGATCTGTCATAAAAACACATGTTGATGTCTGGATATGCCATAGTTTTTCTAACCCTAACCCTAGCCTGAGCTTGCTAACCATAATTTGGGGCCTTAGAGTGAATCAACAGGTAGTTGGAAAGTAGGCAATATGCTACTAAAGCATGCTGAATTTTGTTTTCTCATCCGTGTGGGGAGCAGAACTGTCATAAAAACACATGTTGATGTCTGGATATGCCATAGTTTTTCTAACCCTAACCCTAGCCTGAGTTTGCTAACCCTAATTTGGGGCCTTAGGGTGAATCAACAGGTAGTTGGAAAGTTGGCAATATGCTACTAAAGCATGCTGAATTTTGTTTTCTCATCCATGTGGGGAGCAGAACTGTCATAAAAACACATGTTGATGTCTGGATATGCCATAGTTTTTCTAACCCTAACCCTAGCCTGAGCTTGCTAACCCTAATTTGGGGCCTTAGGGTGAATCAACAGGTAGTTGGAAAGTAGGCAATATGCTACTAAAGCGTGCCGAATTTTGTTTTCTCATCCGTGTGGGGAGCAGATCTGTCATAAAAACACATGTTGATGTCTGGATATGCCATAGTTTTTCTAACCCTAACCCTAGCCTGAGCTTGCTAACCATAATTTGGGGCCTTAGAGTGAATCAACAGGTAGTTGGAAAGTAGGCAATATGCTACTAAAGCATGCTGAATTTTGTTTTCTCATCCGTGTGGGGAGCAGAACTGTCATAAAAACACATGTTGATGTCTGGATATGCCATAGTTTTTCTAACCCTAACCCTAGCCTGAGTTTGCTAACCCTAATTTGGGGCCTTAGGGTGAATCAACAGGTAGTTGGAAAGTTGGCAATATGCTACTAAAGCATGCTGAATTTTGTTTTCTCATCCATGTGGGGAGCAGAACTGTCATAAAAACACATGTTGATGTCTGGATATGCCATAGTTTTTCTAACCCTAACCCTAGCCTGAGCTTGCTAACCCTAATTTGGGGCCTTAGGGTGAATCAACAGGTAGTTGGAAAGTAGGCAATATGCTACTAAAGCGTGCCGAATTTTGTTTTCTCATCCGTGTGGGGAGCAGATCTGTCATAAAAACACATGTTGATGTCTGGATATGCCATAGTTTTTCTAACCCTAACCCTAGCCTGAGCTTGCTAACCATAATTTGGGGCCTTAGAGTGAATCAACAGGTAGTTGGAAAGTAGGCAATATGCTACTAAAGCATGCTGAATTTTGTTTTCTCATCCGTGTGGGGAGCAGAACTGTCATAAAAACACATGTTGATGTCTGGATATGCCATAGTTTTTCTAACCCTAACCCTAGCCTGAGTTTGCTAACCCTAATTTGGGGCCTTAGGGTGAATCAACAGGTAGTTGGAAAGTTGGCAATATGCTACTAAAGCATGCTGAATTTTGTTTTCTCATCCATGTGGGGAGCAGAACTGTCATAAAAACACATGTTGATGTCTGGATATGCCATAGTTTTTCTAACCGTAACCCTAGCCTGAGCTTGCTAACCCTAATTTGGGGCCTTAGGGTGAATCAACAGGTAGTTGGAAAGTAGGCAATATGCTACTAAAGCATGCTGAATTTTGTTTTCTCATCCGTGTGGGGAGCAGAACTGTCATAAAAACACATGTTGATGTCTGGATATGCCATAGTTTTTCTAACCCTAACCCTAGCCTGAGTTTGCTAACCGTAATTTGGGGCCTTAGGGTGAATCAACAGGTAGTTGGAAAGTAGGCAATATGCTACTAAAGCATGCTGAATTGTGGTTTCTCATCCGTGTGGGGAGCAGATCTGTCATAAAAACACATGTTGATGTCTGGATATGCCATAGTTTTTCTAACCCTAACCCTAGCCTGAGTTTGCTAACCCTAATTTGGGGCCTTAGGGTGAATCAACAGGTAGTTGGAAAGTAGGCAATATGCTACTAAAGCATGCTGAATTTTGTTTTCTCATCCGTGTGGGGAGCAGAACTGTCATAAAAACACATGTTGATGTCTGGATATGCCATAGTTTTTCTAACCCTAACCCTAGCCTGAGTTTGCTAACCCTAATTTGGGGCCTTAAGGTGAATCAACAGGTAGTTGGAAAGTAGGCAATATGCTACTAAAGCAAGCTGAATTGTGGTTTCTCATCCATGTGGGGAGCAGAACTGTCATAAAAACACATGTTGATGTCTGGATATGCCATAGTTTTTCTAACCCTAACCCTAGCCTGAGTTTGCTAACCCTAATTTGGGGCCTTAGGGTGAATCAACAGGTAGTTGGAAAGTTGGCAATATGCTACTAAAGCATGCTGAATTTTGTTTTCTCATCCATGTGGGGAGCAGAACTGTCATAAAAACACATGTTGATGTCTGGATATGCCATAGTTTTTCTAACCCTAACCCTAGCCTGAGTTTGCTAACCCTAATTTGGGGCCTTAGGGTGAATCAACAGGTAGTTGGAAAGTTGGCAATATGCTACTAAAGCATGCTGAATTTTGTTTTCTCATCCATGTGGGGAGCAGAACTGTCATAAAAACACATGTTGATGTCTGGATATGCCATCGTTTTTCTAACCCTAACCCTAGCCGGAGTTTGCTAACCCTAATTTGGGGCCTTAGGGTGAATCAACAGGTAGTTGGAAAGTAGGCAATATGCTACTAAAGCATGCTGAATTTTGTTTTCTCATCCGTTTGGGGAGCAGAACTGTCATAAAAACACATGTTGATGTCTGGATATGCCATAGTTTTTCTAACCCTAACCCTAGCCTGAGTTTGCTAACCCTAATTTGGGGCCTTAAGGTGAATCAACAGGTAGTTGGAAAGTAGGCAATATGCTACTAAAGCGTGCTGAATTTTGTTTTCTCATCCGTGTGGGGAGCAGATCTGTCATAAAAACACATGTTGATGTCTGGATATGCCATAGTTTTTCTAACCCTAACCCTAGCCTGAGTCTGCTATCCCTAATTTGGGGCCTTAGGGTGAATCAACAGGTAGTTGGAAAGTAGGCAATATGCTACTAAAGCAAGCTGAATTGTGGTTTCTCATCCTTGTGGGGAGCAGAACTGTCATAAAAACACATGTTGATGTCTGGATATGCCATAGTTTTTCTAACCCTAACCCTAGCCTGAGTTTGCTAACCCTAATTTGGGGCCTTATGGTGAATCAACAGGTAGTTGGAAAGTAGGCAATATGCTACTAAAGCATGCTGAATTTTGTTTTCTCATCCGTGTGGGGAGCAGAACTGTCAAAAAAACACATGTTGATGTCTGGATATGCCATAGTTTTTCTAACCCTAACCCTAGCCTGAGCTTGCTAACCCTAATTTGGGGCCTTAGGGTGAATCAACAGGTAGTTGGAAAGTAGGCAATATGCTACTAAAGCATGCTGAATTTTGTTTTCTCATCCGTGTGGGGAGCAGAACTGTCATAAAAACACATGTTGATGTCTGGATATGCCATAGTTTTTCTAACCCTAACCCTAGCCTGAGTTTGCTAACCCTAATTTGGGGCCTTAGGGTGAATCAACAGGTAGTTGGAAAGTAGGCAATATGCTACTAAAGCATGCTGAATTTTGTTTTCTCATCCGTGTGGGGAGCAGAACTGTCAAAAATACACATGTTGATGTCTGGATATGCCATAGTTTTTCTAACCTTAACCCTAGCCTGAGCTTGCTAACCCTAATTTGGGGCCTTAGGGTGAATCAACAGGTAGTTGGAAAGTAGGCAATATGCTACTAAAGCATGCTGAATTGTGGTTTCTCATCCGTGTGGGGAGCAGATCTGTCATAAAAACACATGTTGATGTCTGGATATGCCATAGTTTTTCTAACCCTAACCCTAGCCTGAGTTTGCTAACCCTAATTTGGGGCCTTAGGGTGAATCAACAGGTAGTTGGAAAGTAGGCAATATGCTACTAAAGCATGCTGAATTTTGTTTTCTCATCCGTGTGGGGAGCAGAACTGTCATAAAAACACATGTTGATGTCTGGATATGCCATAGTTTTTCTAACCCTAACCCTAGCCTGAGTTTGCTAACCCTAATTTGGGGCCTTTAGGTGAATCAACAGGTAGTTGGAAAGTAGGCAATATGCTACTAAAGCATGCTGAATTTTGTTTTCTCATCCGTGTGGGGAGCAGAACTGTCATAAAAACACATGTTGATGTCTGGATATGCCATAGTTTTTCTAACCGTAACCCTAGCCTGAGCTTGCTAACCCTAATTTGGGGCCTTAGGGTGAATCAACAGGTAGTTGGAAAGTAGGCAATATGCTACTAAAGCATGCTGAATTTTGTTTTCTCATCAGTGTGGGGAGCAAAACTGTCATAAAAACACATGTTGATGTCTGGATATGCCATAGTTTTTCTAACCCTAACCATAGCCTGAGTTTGCTAACCCTAATTTGGGGCCTTAGGGTGAATCAACAGGTAGTTGGAAAGTAGGCAATATGCTACTAAAGCATGCTGAATTTTGTTTTCTCATCCGTGTGGGGAGCAGAACTGTCATAAAAACACATGTTGATGTCTGGATATGCCATAGTTTTTCTAACCCTAACCCTAGCCTGAGTTTGCTAACCCTAATTTGGGGCCTTAGGGTGAATCAACAGGTAGTTGGAAAGTAGGCAATATGCTACTAAAGCATGCTGAATTTTGTTTTCTCATCCGTGTGGGGAGCAGAACTGTCATAAAAACACATGTTGATGTCTGGATATGCCATAGTTTTTCTAACCGTAACCCTAGCCTGAGCTTGCTAACCCTAATTTGGGGCCTTAGGGTGAATCAACAGGTAGTTGGAAAGTAGGCAATATGCTACTAAAGCATGCTGAATTTTGTTTTCTCATCCGTTTGGGGAGCAAAACTGTCATAAAAACACATGTTGATGT
This sequence comes from Paramormyrops kingsleyae, assembly GCF_048594095.1. Lineage (NCBI taxonomy): Eukaryota > Metazoa > Chordata > Actinopteri > Osteoglossiformes > Mormyridae > Paramormyrops > Paramormyrops kingsleyae. Next base: position 18,905,544 of record NC_132815.1, read on the forward strand.
CTGGATATGCCATAGTTTTTCTAACCCTAACCCTAGCCTGAGTTTGCTAACCCTAATTTGGGGCCTTACGGTGAATCAACAGGTAGTTGGAAAGTAGGCAATATGCTACTAAAGCATGCTGAATTTTGTTTTCTCATCCGTGTGGGGAGCAGATCTGTCATAAAAACACATGTTGATGTCTGGATATGCCATAGTTTTTCTAACCCTAACCCTAGCCTGAGTTTGCTAACCCTAATTTGGGGCCTTACGGTGAATCAACAGGTAGTTGGAAAGTAGGCAATATGCTACTAAAGCAAGCTGAATTGTGGTTTCTCATCCGTGTGGGGAGCAGAACTGTCATAAAAACACATGTTGATGTCTGGATATGCCATAGTTTTTCTAACCCTAACCCTAGCCTGAGTTTGCTAACCCTAATTTGGGGCCTTAGGGTGAATCAACAGGTAGTTGGAAAGTAGGCAATATGCTACTAAAGCAAGCTGAATTGTGGTTTCTCATCCGTGTGCGGAGCAGAACTGTCATAAAAACACATGTTGATGTCTGGATATGCCATAGTTTTTCTAACCCTAACCCTAGCCTGAGTTTGCTAACCCTAATTTGGGGCCTTAGGGTGAATCAACAGGTAGTTGGAAAGTTGGCAATATGCTACTAAAGCATGCTGAATTTTGTTTTCTCATCCATGTGGGGAGCAGAACTGTCATAAAAACACATGTTGATGTCTGGATATGCCATAGTTTTTCTAACCCTAACCCTAGCCTGAGTTTGCTAACCCTAATTTGGGGCCTTAGGGTGAATCAACAGGTAGTTGGAATGTAGGCAATATGCTACTAAAGCAAGCTGAATTGTGGTTTCTCATCCGTGTGGGGAGCAGAACTGTCATAAAAACACATCTTGATGTCTGGATATGCCATAGTTTTTCTAACCCTAACCCTAGCCTGAGTTTGCTAACCGTAATTTGGGGCCTTAGGGTGAATCAACAGGTAGTTGGAAAGTAGGCAATATGCTACTAAAGCATGCTGAATTTTGTTTTCTCATCCGTGTGGGGAGCAGAACTGTCAAAAAAACACATGTTGATGTCTGGATATGCCATAGTTTTTCTAACAATAACCCTAGCCTGAGCTTGCTAACCCTAATTTGGGGCCTTAGGGTGAATCAACAGGTAGTTGGAAAGTAGGCAATATGCTACTAAAGCATGCTGAATTTTGTTTTCTCATCCGTGTGGGGAGCAGAACTGTCAAAAATACACATGTTGATGTCTGGATATGCCATAGTTTTTCTAACCTTAACCCTAGCCTGAGCTTGCTAACCCTAATTTTGGGCCTTAGGGTGAATCAACAGGTAGTTGGAAAGTAGGCAATATGCTACTAAAGCATGCTGAATTGTGGTTTCTCATCCGTGTGGGGAGCAGATCTGTCATAAAAACACATGTTGATGTCTGGATATGCCATAGTTTTTCTAACCCTAACCCTAGCCTGAGTTTGCTAACCCTAATTTGGGGCCTTAGGGTGAATCAACAGGTAGTTGGAAAGTAGGCAATATGCTACTAAAGCATGCTGAATTTTGTTTTCTCATCCGTTTGGGGAGCAAAACTGTCATAAAAACACATGTTGATGTCTGGATATGCCATAGTTTTTCTAACCCTAACCCTAGCCTGAGTTTGCTAACCCTAATTTGGGGCCTTACGGTGAATCAACAGGTAGTTGGAAAGTAGGCAATATGCTACTAAAGCATGCTGAATTTTGTTTTCTCATCCGTGTGGGGAGCAGATCTGTCATAAAAACACATGTTGATGTCTGGATATGCCATAGTTTTTCTAACCCTAACCCTAGCCTGAGTTTGCTAACCCTAATTTGGGGCCTTACGGTGAATCAACAGGTAGTTGGAAAGTAGGCAATATGCTACTAAAGCAAGCTGAATTGTGGTTTCTCATCCGTGTGGGGAGCAGAACTGTCATAAAAACACATGTTGATGTCTGGATATGCCATAGTTTTTCTAACCCTAACCCTAGCCTGAGTTTGCTAACCCTAATTTGGGGCCTTAGGGTGAATCAACAGGTAGTTGGAAAGTAGGCAATATGCTACTAAAGCAAGCTGAATTGTGGTTTCTCATCCGTGTGCGGAGCAGAACTGTCATAAAAACACATGTTGATGTCTGGATATGCCATAGTTTTTCTAACCCTAACCCTAGCCTGAGTTTGCTAACCCTAATTTGGGGCCTTAGGGTGAATCAACAGGTAGTTGGAAAGTTGGCAATATGCTACTAAAGCATGCTGAATTTTGTTTTCTCATCCATGTGGGGAGCAGAACTGTCATAAAAACACATGTTGATGTCTGGATATGCCATAGTTTTTCTAACCCTAACCCTAGCCTGAGTTTGCTAACCCTAATTTGGGGCCTTAGGGTGAATCAACAGGTAGTTGGAATGTAGGCAATATGCTACTAAAGCAAGCTGAATTGTGGTTTCTCATCCGTGTGGGGAGCAGAACTGTCATAAAAACACATCTTGATGTCTGGATATGCCATAGTTTTTCTAACCCTAACCCTAGCCTGAGTTTGCTAACCCTAATTTGGGGCCTTAGGGTGAATCAACAGGTAGTTGGAAAGTAGGCAATATGCTACTAAAGCAAGCTGAATTGTGGTTTCTCATCCATATGGGGAGCAGATCTGTCATAAAAACACATGTTGATGTCTGGATATGCCATAGTTTTTCTAACCCTAACCCTAGCCTGAGTTTGCTAACCCTAATTTGGGGCCTTAGGGTGAATCAACAGGTAGTTGGAAAGTAGGCAATATGCTACTAAAGCATGCTGAATTTTGTTTTCTCATCCGTGTGGGGAGCAGAACTGTCAAAAAAACACATGTTGATGTCTGGATATGCCATAGTTTTTCTAACCCTAACCCTAGCCTGAGCTTGCTAACCCTAATTTGGGGCCTTAGGGTGAATCAACAGGTAGTTGGAAAGTAGACAATATGCTACTAAAGCATGCTGAATTTTGTTTTCTCATCCGTGTGGGGAGCAGAACTGTCAAAAATACACATGTTGATGTCTGGATATGCCATAGTTTTTCTAACCTTAACCCTAGCCTGAGCTTGCTAACCCTAATTTGGGGCCTTAGGGTGAATCAACAGGTAGTTGGAAAGTAGGCAATATGCTACTAAAGCATGCTGAATTGTGGTTTCTCATCCATGTGGGGAGCAGATCTGTCATAAAAACACATGTTGATGTCTGGATATGCCATAGTTTTTCTAACCCTAACCCTAGCCTGAGTTTGCTAACCCTAATTTGGGGCCTTAGGGTGAATCAACAGGTAGTTGGAAAGTAGGCAATATGCTACTAAAGCATGCTGAATTTTGTTTTCTCATCCGTGTGGGGAGCAAAACTGTCATAAAAACACATGTTGATGTCTGGATATGCCATAGTTTTTCTAACCCTAACCATAGCCTGAGTTTGCTAACCCTAATTTGGGGCCTTAGGGTGAATCAACAGGTAGTTGGAAAGTAGGCAATATGCTACTAAAGCATGCTGAATTTTGTTTTCTCATCCGTGTGGGGAGCAGATCTGTCATAAAAACACATGTTGATGTCTGGATATGCCATAGTTTTTCTAACCCTAACCCTAGCCTGAGTTTGCTAACCCTAATTTGGGGCCTTACGGTGAATCAACAGGTAGTTGGAAAGTAGGCAATATGCTACTAAAGCAAGCTGAATTGTGGTTTCTCATCCGTGTGGGGAGCAGAGCTGTCATAAAAACACATGTTGATGTCTGGATATGCCATAGTTTTTCTAACCATAACCGTAGCCTGAGTTTGCTAACCGTAATTTGGGGCCTTAGGGTGAATCAACAGGTAGTTGGAAAGTAGGCAATATGCTACTAAAGCGTGCTGAATTTTGTTTTCTCATCCGTGTGGGGAGCAGATCTGTCATAAAAACACATGTTGATGTCTGGATATGCCATAGTTTTTCTAACCCTAACCCTAGCCTGAGTTTGCTAACCCTAATTTGGGGCCTTAGGGTGAATCAACAGGTAGTTGGAAAGTAGGCAATATGCTACTAAAGCATGCTGAATTTTGTTTTCTCATCCGTGTGGGGAGCAGAACTGTCATAAAAACACATGTTGATGTCTGGATATGCCATAGTTTTTCTAACCCTAACCCTAGCCTGAGTTTGCTAACCCTAATTTGGGGCCTTAAGGTGAATCAACAGGTAGTTGGAAAGTAGGCAATATGCTACTAAAGCATGCTGAATTTTGTTTTCTCATCCGTGTGGGGAGCAGAACTGTCATAAAAACACATGTTGATGTCTGGATATGCCATAGTTTTTCTAACCGTAACCCTAGCCTGAGCTTGCTAACCCTAATTTGGGGCCTTAGGGTGAATCAACAGGTAGTTGGAAAGTAGGCAATATGCTACTAAAGCATGCTGAATTTTGTTTTCTCATCCGTGTGGGGAGCAAAACTGTCATAAAAACACATGTTGATGTCTGGATATGCCATAGTTTTTCTAACCCTAACCATAGCCTGAGTTTGCTAACCCTAATTTGGGGCCTTACGGTGAATCAACAGGTAGTTGGAAAGTAGGCAATATGCTACTAAAGCATGCTGAATTTTGTTTTCTCATCCGTGTGGGGAGCAGATCTGTCATAAAAACACATGTTGATGTCTGGATATGCCATAGTTTTTCTAACCCTAACCCTAGCCTGAGTTTGCTAACCCTAATTTGGGGCCTTACGGTGAATCAACAGGTAGTTGGAAAGTAGGCAATATGCTACTAAAGCAAGCTGAATTGTGGTTTCTCATCCTTGTGGGGAGCAGAACTGTCATAAAAACACATGTTGATGTCTGGATATGCCATAGTTTTTCTAACCCTAACCCTAGCCTGAGTTTGCTAACCCTAATTTGGGGCCTTAGGGTGAATCAACAGGTAGTTGGAAAGTAGGCAATATGCTACTAAAGCAAGCTGAATTGTGGTTTCTCATCCGTGTGGGGAGCAGAACTGTCATAAAAACACATGTTGATGTCTGGATATGCCATAGTTTTTCTAACCCTAACCCTAGCCTGAGTTTGCTAACCCTAATTTGGGGCCTTAGGGTGAATCAACAGGTAGTTGGAAAGTTGGCAATATGCTACTAAAGCATGCTGAATTTTGTTTTCTCATCCATGTGGGGAGCAGAACTGTCATAAAAACACATGTTGATGTCTGGATATGCCATAGTTTTTCTAACCCTAACCCTAGCCTGAGTTTGCTAACCCTAATTTGGGGCCTTAGGGTGAATCAACAGGTAGTTGGAATGTAGGCAATATGCTACTAAAGCAAGCTGAATTGTGGTTTCTCATCCGTGTGGGGAGCAGAACTGTCATAAAAACACATCTTGATGTCTGGATTTGCCATAGTTTTTCTAACCCTAACCCTAGCCTGAGTTTGCTAACCCTAATTTGGGGCCTTAGGGTGAATCAACAGGTAGTTGGAAAGTAGGCAATATGCTACTAAAGCAAGCTGAATTGTGGTTTCTCATCCATGTGGGGAGCAGAACTGTCATAAAAACACATGTTGATGTCTGGATATGCCATAGTTTTTCTAACCCTAACCCTAGCCTGAGTTTGCTAACCCTAATTTGGGGCCTTAGGGTGAATCAACAGGTAGTTGGAAAGTTGGCAATATGCTACTAAAGCATGCTGAATTTTGTTTTCTCATCCATGTGGGGAGCAGAACTGTCATAAAAACACATGTTGATGTCTGGATATGCCATCGTTTTTCTAACCCTAACCCTAGCCTGAGTTTGCTAACCCTAATTTGGGGCCTTAGGGTGAATCAACAGGTAGTTGGAAAGTAGGCAATATGCTACTAAAGCATGCTGAATTTTGTTTTCTCATCCGTGTGGGGAGCAGAACTGTCATAAAAACACATGTTGATGTCTGGATATGCCATAGTTTTTCTAACCCTAACCCTAGCCTGAGTTTGCTAACTCTAATTTGGGGCCTTACAGTAGGGTGAATCAACAGGTAGTTGGAAAGTAGGCAATATGCTACTAAAGCGTGCTGAATTTTGTTTTCTCATCCGTGTGGGGAGCAGATCTGTCATAAAAACACATGTTGATGTCTGGATATGCCATAGTTTTTCTAACCCTAACCCTAGCCTGAGTCTGCTAACCCTAATTTGGGGCCTTAGGGTGAATCAACAGGTAGTTGGAAAGTAGGCAATATGCTACTAAAGCATGCTGAATTTTGTTTTCTCATCCGTGTGGGGAGCAGAGCTGTCATAAAAACACATGTTGATGTCTGGATATGCCATAGTTTTTCTAACCATAACCGTAGCCTGAGTTTGCTAACCGTAATTTGGGGCCTTAGGGTGAATCAACAGGTAGTTGGAAAGTAGGCAATATGCTACTAAAGCGTGCTGAATTTTGTTTTCTCATCCGTGTGGGGAGCAGATCTGTCATAAAAACACATGTTGATGTCTGGATATGCCATAGTTTTTCTAACCCTAACCCTAGCCTGAGTTTGCTAACCCTAATTTGGGGCCTTAGGGTGAATCAACAGGTAGTTGGAAAGTAGGCAATATGCTACTAAAGCATGCTGAATTTTGTTTTCTCATCCGTGTGGGGAGCAGAACTGTCATAAAAACACATGTTGATGTCTGGATATGCCATAGTTTTTCTAACCCTAACCCTAGCCTGAGTTTGCTAACCCTAATTTGGGGCCTTAAGGTGAATCAACAGGTAGTTGGAAAGTAGGCAATATGCTACTAAAGCATGCTGAATTTTGTTTTCTCATCCGTGTGGGGAGCAGAACTGTCATAAAAACACATGTTGATGTCTGGATATGCCATAGTTTTTCTAACCGTAACCCTAGCCTGAGCTTGCTAACCCTAATTTGGGGCCTTAGGGTGAATCAACAGGTAGTTGGAAAGTAGGCAATATGCTACTAAAGCATGCTGAATTTTGTTTTCTCATCCGTGTGGGGAGCAAAACTGTCATAAAAACACATGTTGATGTCTGGATATGCCATAGTTTTTCTAACCCTAACCATAGCCTGAGTTTGCTAACCCTAATTTGGGGCCTTACGGTGAATCAACAGGTAGTTGGAAAGTAGGCAATATGCTACTAAAGCATGCTGAATTTTGTTTTCTCATCCGTGTGGGGAGCAGATCTGTCATAAAAACACATGTTGATGTCTGGATATGCCATAGTTTTTCTAACCCTAACCCTAGCCTGAGTTTGCTAACCCTAATTTGGGGCCTTACGGTGAATCAACAGGTAGTTGGAAAGTAGGCAATATGCTACTAAAGCAAGCTGAATTGTGGTTTCTCATCCTTGTGGGGAGCAGAACTGTCATAAAAACACATGTTGATGTCTGGATATGCCATAGTTTTTCTAACCCTAACCGTAGCCTGAGTTTGCTAACCCTAATTTGGGGCCTTAGGGTGAATCAACAGGTAGTTGGAAAGTAGGCAATATGCTACTAAAGCAAGCTGAATTGTGGTTTCTCATCCGTGTGGGGAGCAGAACTGTCATAAAAACACATGTTGATGTCTGGATATGCCATAGTTTTTCTAACCCTAACCCTAGCCTGAGTTTGCTAACCCTAATTTGGGGCCTTAGGGTGAATCAACAGGTAGTTGGAAAGTTGGCAATATGCTACTAAAGCATGCTGAATTTTGTTTTCTCATCCATGTGGGGAGCAGAACTGTCATAAAAACACATGTTGATGTCTGGATATGCCATAGTTTTTCTAACCCTAACCCTAGCCTGAGTTTGCTAACCCTAATTTGGGGCCTTAGGGTGAATCAACAGGTAGTTGGAAAGTAGGCAATATGCTACTAAAGCATGCTGAATTTTGTTTTCTCATCCGTTTGGGGAGCAAAACTGTCATAAAAACACATGTTGATGTCTGGATATGCCATAGTTTTTCTAACCCTAACCCTAGCCTGAGTTTGCTAACCCTAATTTGGGGCCTTACGGTGAATCAACAGGTAGTTGGAAAGTAGGCAATATGCTACTAAAGCATGCTGAATTTTGTTTTCTCATCCGTGTGGGGAGCAGATCTGTCATAAAAACACATGTTGATGTCTGGATATGCCATAGTTTTTCTAACCCTAACCCTAGCCTGAGTTTGCTAACCCTAATTTGGGGCCTTACGGTGAATCAACAGGTAGTTGGAAAGTAGGCAATATGCTACTAAAGCAAGCTGAATTGTGGTTTCTCATCCGTGTGGGGAGCAGAACTGTCATAAAAACACATGTTGATGTCTGGATATGCCATAGTTTTTCTAACCCTAACCCTAGCCTGAGTTTGCTAACCCTAATTTGGGGCCTTAGGGTGAATCAACAGGTAGTTGGAAAGTAGGCAATATGCTACTAAAGCAAGCTGAATTGTGGTTTCTCATCCGTGTGCGGAGCAGAACTGTCATAAAAACACATGTTGATGTCTGGATATGCCATAGTTTTTCTAACCCTAACCCTAGCCTGAGTTTGCTAACCCTAATTTGGGGCCTTAGGGTGAATCAACAGGTAGTTGGAAAGTTGGCAATATGCTACTAAAGCATGCTGAATTTTGTTTTCTCATCCATGTGGGGAGCAGAACTGTCATAAAAACACATGTTGATGTCTGGATATGCCATAGTTTTTCTAACCCTAACCCTAGCCTGAGTTTGCTAACCCTAATTTGGGGCCTTAGGGTGAATCAACAGGTAGTTGGAATGTAGGCAATATGCTACTAAAGCAAGCTGAATTGTGGTTTCTCATCCGTGTGGGGAGCAGAACTGTCATAAAAACACATCTTGATGTCTGGATATGCCATAGTTTTTCTAACCCTAACCCTAGCCTGAGTTTGCTAACCCTAATTTGGGGCCTTAGGGTGAATCAACAGGTAGTTGGAAAGTAGGCAATATGCTACTAAAGCAAGCTGAATTGTGGTTTCTCATCCATATGGGGAGCAGATCTGTCATAAAAACACATGTTGATGTCTGGATATGCCATAGTTTTTCTAACCCTAACCCTAGCCTGAGTTTGCTAACCCTAATTTGGGGCCTTAGGGTGAATCAACAGGTAGTTGGAAAGTAGGCAATATGCTACTAAAGCATGCTGAATTTTGTTTTCTCATCCGTGTGGGGAGCAGAACTGTCAAAAAAACACATGTTGATGTCTGGATATGCCATAGTTTTTCTAACCCTAACCCTAGCCTGAGCTTGCTAACCCTAATTTGGGGCCTTAGGGTGAATCAACAGGTAGTTGGAAAGTAGACAATATGCTACTAAAGCATGCTGAATTTTGTTTTCTCATCCGTGTGGGGAGCAGAACTGTCAAAAATACACATGTTGATGTCTGGATATGCCATAGTTTTTCTAACCTTAACCCTAGCCTGAGCTTGCTAACCCTAATTTGGGGCCTTAGGGTGAATCAACAGGTAGTTGGAAAGTAGGCAATATGCTACTAAAGCATGCTGAATTGTGGTTTCTCATCCATGTGGGGAGCAGATCTGTCATAAAAACACATGTTGATGTCTGGATATGCCATAGTTTTTCTAACCCTAACCCTAGCCTGAGTTTGCTAACCCTAATTTGGGGCCTTAGGGTGAATCAACAGGTAGTTGGAAAGTAGGCAATATGCTACTAAAGCATGCTGAATTTTGTTTTCTCATCCGTGTGGGGAGCAGAACTGTCATAAAAACACATGTTGATGTCTGGATATGCCATAGTTTTTCTAACCCTAACCCTAGCCTGAGTTTGCTAACCCTAATTTGGGGCCTTAAGGTGAATCAACAGGTAGTTGGAAAGTAGGCAATATGCTACTAAAGCATGCTGAATTTTGTTTTCTCATCCGTGTGGGGAGCAGAACTGTCATAAAAACACATGTTGATGTCTGGATATGCCATAGTTTTTCTAACCGTAACCCTAGCCTGAGCTTGCTAACCCTAATTTGGGGCCTTAGGGTGAATCAACAGGTAGTTGGAAAGTAGGCAATATGCTACTAAAGCATGCTGAATTTTGTTTTCTCATCCGTGTGGGGAGCAAAACTGTCATAAAAACACATGTTGATGTCTGGATATGCCATAGTTTTTCTAACCCTAACCATAGCCTGAGTTTGCTAACCCTAATTTGGGGCCTTAGGGTGAATCAACAGGTAGTTGGAAAGTAGGCAATATGCTACTAAAGCATGCTGAATTTTGTTTTCTCATCCGTGTGGGGAGCAGATCTGTCATAAAAACACATGTTGATGTCTGGATATGCCATAGTTTTTCTAACCCTAACCCTAGCCTGAGTTTGCTAACCCTAATTTGGGGCCTTAGGGTGAATCAACAGGTAGTTGGAAAGTAGGCAATATGCTACTAAAGCAAGCTGAATTGTGGTTTCTCATCCGTGTGGGGAGCAGAACTGTCATAAAAACACATGTTGATGTCTGGATATGCCATAGTTTTTCTAACCCTAACCCTAGCCTGAGTTTGCTAACCCTAATTTGGGGCCTTAGGGTGAATCAACAGGTAGTTGGAAAGTTGGCAATATGCTACTAAAGCATGCTGAATTTTGTTTTCTCATCCATGTGGGGAGCAGAACTGTCATAAAAACACATGTTGATGTCTGGATATGCCATAGTTTTTCTAACCCTAACCCTAGCCTGAGTTTGCTAACCCTAATTTGGGGCCTTAGGGTGAATCAACAGGTAGTTGGAATGTAGGCAATATGCTACTAAAGCAAGCTGAATTGTGGTTTCTCATCCGTGTGGGGAGCAGAACTGTCATAAAAACACATCTTGATGTCTGGATTTGCCATAGTTTTTCTAACCCTAACCCTAGCCTGAGTTTGCTAACCCTAATTTGGGGCCTTAGGGTGAATCAACAGGTAGTTGGAAAGTAGGCAATATGCTACTAAAGCAAGCTGAATTGTGGTTTCTCATCCATGTGGGGAGCAGAACTGTCATAAAAACACATGTTGATGTCTGGATATGCCATAGTTTTTCTAACCCTAACCCTAGCCTGAGTTTGCTAACCCTAATTTGGGGCCTTAGGGTGAATCAACAGGTAGTTGGAAAGTTGGCAATATGCTACTAAAGCATGCTGAATTTTGTTTTCTCATCCATGTGGGGAGCAGAACTGTCATAAAAACACATGTTGATGTCTGGATATGCCATCGTTTTTCTAACCCTAACCCTAGCCTGAGTTTGCTAACCCTAATTTGGGGCCTTAGGGTGAATCAACAGGTAGTTGGAAAGTAGGCAATATGCTACTAAAGCATGCTGAATTTTGTTTTCTCATCCGTGTGGGGAGCAGAACTGTCATAAAAACACATGTTGATGTCTGGATATGCCATAGTTTTTCTAACCCTAACCCTAGCCTGAGTTTGCTAACTCTAATTTGGGGCCTTACAGTAGGGTGAATCAACAGGTAGTTGGAAAGTAGGCAATATGCTACTAAAGCGTGCTGAATTTTGTTTTCTCATCCGTGTGGGGAGCAGATCTGTCATAAAAACACATGTTGATGTCTGGATATGCCATAGTTTTTCTAACCCTAACCCTAGCCTGAGTCTGCTAACCCTAATTTGGGGCCTTAGGGTGAATCAACAGGTAGTTGGAAAGTAGGCAATATGCTACTAAAGCATGCTGAATTTTGTTTTCTCATCCGTGTGGGGAGCAGAGCTGTCATAAAAACACATGTTGATGTCTGGATATGCCATAGTTTTTCTAACCATAACCGTAGCCTGAGTTTGCTAACCGTAATTTGGGGCCTTAGGGTGAATCAACAGGTAGTTGGAAAGTAGGCAATATGCTACTAAAGCGTGCTGAATTTTGTTTTCTCATCCGTGTGGGGAGCAGATCTGTCATAAAAACACATGTTGATGTCTGGATATGCCATAGTTTTTCTAACCCTAACCCTAGCCTGAGTTTGCTAACCCTAATTTGGGGCCTTAGGGTGAATCAACAGGTAGTTGGAAAGTAGGCAATATGCTACTAAAGCATGCTGAATTTTGTTTTCTCATCCGTGTGGGGAGCAGAACTGTCATAAAAACACATGTTGATGTCTGGATATGCCATAGTTTTTCTAACCCTAACCCTAGCCTGAGTTTGCTAACCCTAATTTGGGGCCTTAAGGTGAATCAACAGGTAGTTGGAAAGTAGGCAATATGCTACTAAAGCATGCTGAATTTTGTTTTCTCATCCGTGTGGGGAGCAGAACTGTCATAAAAACACATGTTGATGTCTGGATATGCCATAGTTTTTCTAACCGTAACCCTAGCCTGAGCTTGCTAACCCTAATTTGGGGCCTTAGGGTGAATCAACAGGTAGTTGGAAAGTAGGCAATATGCTACTAAAGCATGCTGAATTTTGTTTTCTCATCCGTGTGGGGAGCAAAACTGTCATAAAAACACATGTTGATGTCTGGATATGCCATAGTTTTTCTAACCCTAACCATAGCCTGAGTTTGCTAACCCTAATTTGGGGCCTTACGGTGAATCAACAGGTAGTTGGAAAGTAGGCAATATGCTACTAAAGCATGCTGAATTTTGTTTTCTCATCCGTGTGGGGAGCAGATCTGTCATAAAAACACATGTTGATGTCTGGATATGCCATAGTTTTTCTAACCCTAACCCTAGCCTGAGTTTGCTAACCCTAATTTGGGGCCTTACGGTGAATCAACAGGTAGTTGGAAAGTAGGCAATATGCTACTAAAGCAAGCTGAATTGTGGTTTCTCATCCTTGTGGGGAGCAGAACTGTCATAAAAACACATGTTGATGTCTGGATATGCCATAGTTTTTCTAACCCTAACCGTAGCCTGAGTTTGCTAACCCTAATTTGGGGCCTTAGGGTGAATCAACAGGTAGTTGGAAAGTAGGCAATATGCTACTAAAGCAAGCTGAATTGTGGTTTCTCATCCGTGTGGGGAGCAGAACTGTCATAAAAACACATGTTGATGTCTGGATATGCCATAGTTTTTCTAACCCTAACCCTAGCCTGAGTTTGCTAACCCTAATTTGGGGCCTTAGGGTGAATCAACAGGTAGTTGGAAAGTTGGCAATATGCTACTAAAGCATGCTGAATTTTGTTTTCTCATCCATGTGGGGAGCAGAACTGTCATAAAAACACATGTTGATGTCTGGATATGCCATAGTTTTTCTAACCCTAACCCTAGCCTGAGTTTGCTAACCCTAATTTGGGGCCTTAGGGTGAATCAACAGGTAGTTGGAAAGTAGGCAATATGCTACTAAAGCATGCTGAATTTTGTTTTCTCATCCGTTTGGGGAGCAAAACTGTCATAAAAACACATGTTGATGTCTGGATATGCCATAGTTTTTCTAACCCTAACCCTAGCCTGAGTTTGCTAACCCTAATTTGGGGCCTTACGGTGAATCAACAGGTAGTTGGAAAGTAGGCAATATGCTACTAAAGCATGCTGAATTTTGTTTTCTCATCCGTGTGGGGAGCAGATCTGTCATAAAAACACATGTTGATGTCTGGATATGCCATAGTTTTTCTAACCCTAACCCTAGCCTGAGTTTGCTAACCCTAATTTGGGGCCTTACGGTGAATCAACAGGTAGTTGGAAAGTAGGCAATATGCTACTAAAGCAAGCTGAATTGTGGTTTCTCATCCGTGTGGGGAGCAGAACTGTCATAAAAACACATGTTGATGTCTGGATATGCCATCGTTTTTCTAACCCTAACCCTAGCCTGAGTTTGCTAACCCTAATTTGGGGCCTTAGGGTGAATCAACAGGTAGTTGGAAAGTAGGCAATATGCTACTAAAGCAAGCTGAATTGTGGTTTCTCATCCGTGTGCGGAGCAGAACTGTCATAAAAACACATGTTGATGTCTGGATATGCCATAGTTTTTCTAACCCTAACCCTAGCCTGAGTTTGCTAACCCTAATTTGGGGCCTTAGGGTGAATCAACAGGTAGTTGGAAAGTTGGCAATATGCTACTAAAGCATGCTGAATTTTGTTTTCTCATCCATGTGGGGAGCAGAACTGTCATAAAAACACATGTTGATGTCTGGATATGCCATAGTTTTTCTAACCCTAACCCTAGCCTGAGTTTGCTAACCCTAATTTGGGGCCTTAGGGTGAATCAACAGGTAGTTGGAATGTAGGCAATATGCTACTAAAGCAAGCTGAATTGTGGTTTCTCATCCGTGTGGGGAGCAGAACTGTCATAAAAACACATCTTGATGTCTGGATATGCCATAGTTTTTCTAACCCTAACCCTAGCCTGAGTTTGCTAACCCTAATTTGGGGCCTTAGGGTGAATCAACAGGTAGTTGGAAAGTAGGCAATATGCTACTAAAGCAAGCTGAATTGTGGTTTCTCATCCATATGGGGAGCAGATCTGTCATAAAAACACATGTTGATGTCTGGATATGCCATAGTTTTTCTAACCCTAACCCTAGCCTGAGTTTGCTAACCCTAATTTGGGGCCTTAGGGTGAATCAACAGGTAGTTGGAAAGTAGGCAATATGCTACTAAAGCATGCTGAATTTTGTTTTCTCATCCGTGTGGGGAGCAGAACTGTCAAAAAAACACATGTTGATGTCTGGATATGCCATAGTTTTTCTAACCCTAACCCTAGCCTGAGCTTGCTAACCCTAATTTGGGGCCTTAGGGTGAATCAACAGGTAGTTGGAAAGTAGACAATATGCTACTAAAGCATGCTGAATTTTGTTTTCTCATCCGTGTGGGGAGCAGAACTGTCAAAAATACACATGTTGATGTCTGGATATGCCATAGTTTTTCTAACCTTAACCCTAGCCTGAGCTTGCTAACCCTAATTTGGGGCCTTAGGGTGAATCAACAGGTAGTTGGAAAGTAGGCAATATGCTACTAAAGCATGCTGAATTGTGGTTTCTCATCCATGTGGGGAGCAGATCTGTCATAAAAACACATGTTGATGTCTGGATATGCCATAGTTTTTCTAACCCTAACCCTAGCCTGAGTTTGCTAACCCTAATTTGGGGCCTTAGGGTGAATCAACAGGTAGTTGGAAAGTAGGCAATATGCTACTAAAGCATGCTGAATTTTGTTTTCTCATCCGTGTGGGGAGCAGAACTGTCATAAAAACACATGTTGATGTCTGGATATGCCATAGTTTTTCTAACCCTAACCCTAGCCTGAGTTTGCTAACCCTAATTTGGGGCCTTAAGGTGAATCAACAGGTAGTTGGAAAGTAGGCAATATGCTACTAAAGCATGCTGAATTTTGTTTTCTCATCCGTGTGGGGAGCAGAACTGTCATAAAAACACATGTTGATGTCTGGATATGCCATAGTTTTTCTAACCGTAACCCTAGCCTGAGCTTGCTAACCCTAATTTGGGGCCTTAGGGTGAATCAACAGGTAGTTGGAAAGTAGGCAATATGCTACTAAAGCATGCTGAATTTTGTTTTCTCATCCGTGTGGGGAGCAAAACTGTCATAAAAACACATGTTGATGTCTGGATATGCCATAGTTTTTCTAACCCTAACCATAGCCTGAGTTTGCTAACCCTAATTTGGGGCCTTAGGGTGAATCAACAGGTAGTTGGAAAGTAGGCAATATGCTACTAAAGCATGCTGAATTTTGTTTTCTCATCCGTGTGGGGAGCAGATCTGTCATAAAAACACATGTTGATGTCTGGATATGCCATAGTTTTTCTAACCCTAACCCTAGCCTGAGTTTGCTAACCCTAATTTGGGGCCTTACGGTGAATCAACAGGTAGTTGGAAAGTAGGCAATATGCTACTAAAGCAAGCTGAATTGTGGTTTCTCATCCGTGTGGGGAGCAGAGCTGTCATAAAAACACATGTTGATGTCTGGATATGCCATAGTTTTTCTAACCATAACCGTAGCCTGAGTTTGCTAACCGTAATTTGGGGCCTTAGGGTGAATCAACAGGTAGTTGGAAAGTAGGCAATATGCTACTAAAGCGTGCTGAATTTTGTTTTCTCATCCGTGTGGGGAGCAGATCTGTCATAAAAACACATGTTGATGTCTGGATATGCCATAGTTTTTCTAACCCTAACCCTAGCCTGAGTTTGCTAACCCTAATTTGGGGCCTTAGGGTGAATCAACAGGTAGTTGGAAAGTAGGCAATATGCTACTAAAGCATGCTGAATTTTGTTTTCTCATCCGTGTGGGGAGCAGAACTGTCATAAAAACACATGTTGATGTCTGGATATGCCATAGTTTTTCTAACCCTAACCCTAGCCTGAGTTTGCTAACCCTAATTTGGGGCCTTAAGGTGAATCAACAGGTAGTTGGAAAGTAGGCAATATGCTACTAAAGCATGCTGAATTTTGTTTTCTCATCCGTGTGGGGAGCAGAACTGTCATAAAAACACATGTTGATGTCTGGATATGCCATAGTTTTTCTAACCGTAACCCTAGCCTGAGCTTGCTAACCCTAATTTGGGGCCTTAGGGTGAATCAACAGGTAGTTGGAAAGTAGGCAATATGCTACTAAAGCATGCTGAATTTTGTTTTCTCATCCGTGTGGGGAGCAAAACTGTCATAAAAACACATGTTGATGTCTGGATATGCCATAGTTTTTCTAACCCTAACCATAGCCTGAGTTTGCTAACCCTAATTTGGGGCCTTACGGTGAATCAACAGGTAGTTGGAAAGTAGGCAATATGCTACTAAAGCATGCTGAATTTTGTTTTCTCATCCGTGTGGGGAGCAGATCTGTCATAAAAACACATGTTGATGTCTGGATATGCCATAGTTTTTCTAACCCTAACCCTAGCCTGAGTTTGCTAACCCTAATTTGGGGCCTTACGGTGAATCAACAGGTAGTTGGAAAGTAGGCAATATGCTACTAAAGCAAGCTGAATTGTGGTTTCTCATCCTTGTGGGGAGCAGAACTGTCATAAAAACACATGTTGATGTCTGGATATGCCATAGTTTTTCTAACCCTAACCCTAGCCTGAGTTTGCTAACCCTAATTTGGGGCCTTAGGGTGAATCAACAGGTAGTTGGAAAGTAGGCAATATGCTACTAAAGCAAGCTGAATTGTGGTTTCTCATCCGTGTGGGGAGCAGAACTGTCATAAAAACACATGTTGATGTCTGGATATGCCATAGTTTTTCTAACCCTAACCCTAGCCTGAGTTTGCTAACCCTAATTTGGGGCCTTAGGGTGAATCAACAGGTAGTTGGAAAGTTGGCAATATGCTACTAAAGCATGCTGAATTTTGTTTTCTCATCCATGTGGGGAGCAGAACTGTCATAAAAACACATGTTGATGTCTGGATATGCCATAGTTTTTCTAACCCTAACCCTAGCCTGAGTTTGCTAACCCTAATTTGGGGCCTTAGGGTGAATCAACAGGTAGTTGGAATGTAGGCAATATGCTACTAAAGCAAGCTGAATTGTGGTTTCTCATCCGTGTGGGGAGCAGAACTGTCATAAAAACACATCTTGATGTCTGGATTTGCCATAGTTTTTCTAACCCTAACCCTAGCCTGAGTTTGCTAACCCTAATTTGGGGCCTTAGGGTGAATCAACAGGTAGTTGGAAAGTAGGCAATATGCTACTAAAGCAAGCTGAATTGTGGTTTCTCATCCATGTGGGGAGCAGAACTGTCATAAAAACACATGTTGATGTCTGGATATGCCATAGTTTTTCTAACCCTAACCCTAGCCTGAGTTTGCTAACCCTAATTTGGGGCCTTAGGGTGAATCAACAGGTAGTTGGAAAGTTGGCAATATGCTACTAAAGCATGCTGAATTTTGTTTTCTCATCCATGTGGGGAGCAGAACTGTCATAAAAACACATGTTGATGTCTGGATATGCCATCGTTTTTCTAACCCTAACCCTAGCCTGAGTTTGCTAACCCTAATTTGGGGCCTTAGGGTGAATCAACAGGTAGTTGGAAAGTAGGCAATATGCTACTAAAGCATGCTGAATTTTGTTTTCTCATCCGTGTGGGGAGCAGAACTGTCATAAAAACACATGTTGATGTCTGGATATGCCATAGTTTTTCTAACCCTAACCCTAGCCTGAGTTTGCTAACTCTAATTTGGGGCCTTACAGTAGGGTGAATCAACAGGTAGTTGGAAAGTAGGCAATATGCTACTAAAGCGTGCTGAATTTTGTTTTCTCATCCGTGTGGGGAGCAGATCTGTCATAAAAACACATGTTGATGTCTGGATATGCCATAGTTTTTCTAACCCTAACCCTAGCCTGAGTCTGCTAACCCTAATTTGGGGCCTTAGGGTGAATCAACAGGTAGTTGGAAAGTAGGCAATATGCTACTAAAGCATGCTGAATTTTGTTTTCTCATCCGTGTGGGGAGCAGAGCTGTCATAAAAACACATGTTGATGTCTGGATATGCCATAGTTTTTCTAACCATAACCGTAGCCTGAGTTTGCTAACCGTAATTTGGGGCCTTAGGGTGAATCAACAGGTAGTTGGAAAGTAGGCAATATGCTACTAAAGCGTGCTGAATTTTGTTTTCTCATCCGTGTGGGGAGCAGATCTGTCATAAAAACACATGTTGATGTCTGGATATGCCATAGTTTTTCTAACCCTAACCCTAGCCTGAGTTTGCTAACCCTAATTTGGGGCCTTAGGGTGAATCAACAGGTAGTTGGAAAGTAGGCAATATGCTACTAAAGCATGCTGAATTTTGTTTTCTCATCCGTGTGGGGAGCAGAACTGTCATAAAAACACATGTTGATGTCTGGATATGCCATAGTTTTTCTAACCCTAACCCTAGCCTGAGTTTGCTAACCCTAATTTGGGGCCTTAAGGTGAATCAACAGGTAGTTGGAAAGTAGGCAATATGCTACTAAAGCATGCTGAATTTTGTTTTCTCATCCGTGTGGGGAGCAGAACTGTCATAAAAACACATGTTGATGTCTGGATATGCCATAGTTTTTCTAACCGTAACCCTAGCCTGAGCTTGCTAACCCTAATTTGGGGCCTTAGGGTGAATCAACAGGTAGTTGGAAAGTAGGCAATATGCTACTAAAGCATGCTGAATTTTGTTTTCTCATCCGTGTGGGGAGCAAAACTGTCATAAAAACACATGTTGATGTCTGGATATGCCATAGTTTTTCTAACCCTAACCATAGCCTGAGTTTGCTAACCCTAATTTGGGGCCTTACGGTGAATCAACAGGTAGTTGGAAAGTAGGCAATATGCTACTAAAGCATGCTGAATTTTGTTTTCTCATCCGTGTGGGGAGCAGATCTGTCATAAAAACACATGTTGATGTCTGGATATGCCATAGTTTTTCTAACCCTAACCCTAGCCTGAGTTTGCTAACCCTAATTTGGGGCCTTACGGTGAATCAACAGGTAGTTGGAAAGTAGGCAATATGCTACTAAAGCAAGCTGAATTGTGGTTTCTCATCCTTGTGGGGAGCAGAACTGTCATAAAAACACATGTTGATGTCTGGATATGCCATAGTTTTTCTAACCCTAACCGTAGCCTGAGTTTGCTAACCCTAATTTGGGGCCTTAGGGTGAATCAACAGGTAGTTGGAAAGTAGGCAATATGCTACTAAAGCAAGCTGAATTGTGGTTTCTCATCCGTGTGGGGAGCAGAACTGTCATAAAAACACATGTTGATGTCTGGATATGCCATAGTTTTTCTAACCCTAACCCTAGCCTGAGTTTGCTAACCCTAATTTGGGGCCTTAGGGTGAATCAACAGGTAGTTGGAAAGTTGGCAATATGCTACTAAAGCATGCTGAATTTTGTTTTCTCATCCATGTGGGGAGCAGAACTGTCATAAAAACACATGTTGATGTCTGGATATGCCATAGTTTTTCTAACCCTAACCCTAGCCTGAGTTTGCTAACCCTAATTTGGGGCCTTAGGGTGAATCAACAGGTAGTTGGAATGTAGGCAATATGCTACTAAAGCAAGCTGAATTGTGGTTTCTCATCCGTGTGGGGAGCAGAACTGTCATAAAAACACATCTTGATGTCTGGATTTGCCATAGTTTTTCTAACCCTAACCCTAGCCTGAGTTTGCTAACCCTAATTTGGGGCCTTAGGGTGAATCAACAGGTAGTTGGAAAGTAGGCAATATGCTACTAAAGCAAGCTGAATTGTGGTTTCTCATCCATGTGGGGAGCAGAACTGTCATAAAAACACATGTTGATGTCTGGATATGCCATAGTTTTTCTAACCCTAACCCTAGCCTGAGTTTGCTAACCCTAATTTGGGGCCTTAGGGTGAATCAACAGGTAGTTGGAAAGTTGGCAATATGCTACTAAAGCATGCTGAATTTTGTTTTCTCATCCATGTGGGGAGCAGAACTGTCATAAAAACACATGTTGATGTCTGGATATGCCATCGTTTTTCTAACCCTAACCCTAGCCTGAGTTTGCTAACCCTAATTTGGGGCCTTAGGGTGAATCAACAGGTAGTTGGAAAGTAGGCAATATGCTACTAAAGCATGCTGAATTTTGTTTTCTCATCCGTGTGGGGAGCAGAACTGTCATAAAAACACATGTTGATGTCTGGATATGCCATAGTTTTTCTAACCCTAACCCTAGCCTGAGTTTGCTAACTCTAATTTGGGGCCTTACAGTAGGGTGAATCAACAGGTAGTTGGAAAGTAGGCAATATGCTACTAAAGCGTGCTGAATTTTGTTTTCTCATCCGTGTGGGGAGCAGATCTGTCATAAAAACACATGTTGATGTCTGGATATGCCATAGTTTTTCTAACCCTAACCCTAGCCTGAGTCTGCTAACCCTAATTTGGGGCCTTAGGGTGAATCAACAGGTAGTTGGAAAGTAGGCAATATGCTACTAAAGCATGCTGAATTTTGTTTTCTCATCCGTGTGGGGAGCAGAGCTGTCATAAAAACACATGTTGATGTCTGGATATGCCATAGTTTTTCTAACCATAACCGTAGCCTGAGTTTGCTAACCGTAATTTGGGGCCTTAGGGTGAATCAACAGGTAGTTGGAAAGTAGGCAATATGCTACTAAAGCGTGCTGAATTTTGTTTTCTCATCCGTGTGGGGAGCAGATCTGTCATAAAAACACATGTTGATGTCTGGATATGCCATAGTTTTTCTAACCCTAACCCTAGCCTGAGCTTGCTAACCATAATTTGGGGCCTTACGGTGAATCAACAGGTAGTTGGAAAGTAGGCAATATGCTACTAAAGCATGCTGAATTGTGGTTTCTCATCCGTGTGGGGAGCAGATCTGTCATAAAAACACATGTTGATGTCTGGATATGCCATAGTTTTTCTAACCCTAACCCTAGCCTGAGTTTGCTAACCCTAATTTGGGGCCTTAGGGTGAATCAACAGGTAGTTGGAAAGTAGGCAATATGCTACTAAAGCATGCTGAATTTTGTTTTCTCATCCGTGTGGGGAGCAGAACTGTCATAAAAACACATGTTGATGTCTGGATATGCCATAGTTTTTCTAACCCTAACCCTAGCCTGAGTTTGCTAACCCTAATTTGGGGCCTTAAGGTGAATCAACAGGTAGTTGGAAAGTAGGCAATATGCTACTAAAGCATGCTGAATTTTGTTTTCTCATCCGTGTGGGGAGCAGAACTGTCATAAAAACACATGTTGATGTCTGGATATGCCATAGTTTTTCTAACCGTAACCCTAGCCTGAGCTTGCTAACCCTAATTTGGGGCCTTAGGGTGAATCAACAGGTAGTTGGAAAGTAGGCAATATGCTACTAAAGCATGCTGAATTTTGTTTTCTCATCCGTGTGGGGAGCAAAACTGTCATAAAAACACATGTTGATGTCTGGATATGCCATAGTTTTTCTAACCCTAACCATAGCCTGAGTTTGCTAACCCTAATTTGGGGCCTTACGGTGAATCAACAGGTAGTTGGAAAGTAGGCAATATGCTACTAAAGCATGCTGAATTTTGTTTTCTCATCCGTGTGGGGAGCAGATCTGTCATAAAAACACATGTTGATGTCTGGATATGCCATAGTTTTTCTAACCCTAACCCTAGCCTGAGTTTGCTAACCCTAATTTGGGGCCTTACGGTGAATCAACAGGTAGTTGGAAAGTAGGCAATATGCTACTAAAGCAAGCTGAATTGTGGTTTCTCATCCGTGTGGGGAGCAGAGCTGTCATAAAAACACATGTTGATGTCTGGATATGCCATAGTTTTTCTAACCATAACCGTAGCCTGAGTTTGCTAACCGTAATTTGGGGCCTTAGGGTGAATCAACAGGTAGTTGGAAAGTAGGCAATATGCTACTAAAGCGTGCTGAATTTTGTTTTCTCATCCGTGTGGGGAGCAGATCTGTCATAAAAACACATGTTGATGTCTGGATATGCCATAGTTTTTCTAACCCTAACCCTAGCCTGAGTTTGCTAACCCTAATTTGGGGCCTTAGGGTGAATCAACAGGTAGTTGGAAAGTAGGCAATATGCTACTAAAGCATGCTGAATTTTGTTTTCTCATCCGTGTGGGGAGCAGAACTGTCATAAAAACACATGTTGATGTCTGGATATGCCATAGTTTTTCTAACCCTAACCCTAGCCTGAGTTTGCTAACCCTAATTTGGGGCCTTAAGGTGAATCAACAGGTAGTTGGAAAGTAGGCAATATGCTACTAAAGCATGCTGAATTTTGTTTTCTCATCCGTGTGGGGAGCAGAACTGTCATAAAAACACATGTTGATGTCTGGATATGCCATAGTTTTTCTAACCGTAACCCTAGCCTGAGCTTGCTAACCCTAATTTGGGGCCTTAGGGTGAATCAACAGGTAGTTGGAAAGTAGGCAATATGCTACTAAAGCATGCTGAATTTTGTTTTCTCATCCGTGTGGGGAGCAAAACTGTCATAAAAACACATGTTGATGTCTGGATATGCCATAGTTTTTCTAACCCTAACCATAGCCTGAGTTTGCTAACCCTAATTTGGGGCCTTACGGTGAATCAACAGGTAGTTGGAAAGTAGGCAATATGCTACTAAAGCATGCTGAATTTTGTTTTCTCATCCGTGTGGGGAGCAGATCTGTCATAAAAACACATGTTGATGTCTGGATATGCCATAGTTTTTCTAACCCTAACCCTAGCCTGAGTTTGCTAACCCTAATTTGGGGCCTTAGGGTGAATCAACAGGTAGTTGGAAAGTAGGCAATATGCTACTAAAGCATGCTGAATTTTGTTTTCTCATCCGTGTGGGGAGCAGATCTGTCATAAAAACACATGTTGATGTCTGGATATGCCATAGTTTTTCTAACCCTAACCCTAGCCTGAGTTTGCTAACCCTAATTTGGGGCCTTAGGGTGAATCAACAGGTAGTTGGAAAGTAGGCAATATGCTACTAAAGCATGCTGAATTTTGTTTTCTCATCCGTGTGGGGAGCAGAACTGTCATAAAAACACATGTTGATGTCTGGATATGCCATAGTTTTTCTAACCCTAACCCTAGCCTGAGTTTGCTAACCCTAATTTGGGGCCTTAGGGTGAATCAACAGGTAGTTGGAAAGTTGGCAATATGCTACTAAAGCATGCTGAATTTTGTTTTCTCATCCGTGTGGGGAGCAGAACTGTCATAAAAACACATGTTGATGTCTGGATATGCCATAGTTTTTCTAACCCTAACCCTAGCCTGAGTTTGCTAACCCTAATTTGGTGCCTTACGGTGAATCAACAGATAGTTGGAAAGTAGGCAATATGCTACTAAAGCAAGCTGAATTGTGGTTTCTCATCCGTGTGGGGAGCAGAACTGTCATTAAAACACATCTTGATGTCTGGATATGCCATAGTTTCTCTAACCCTAACCCTAGCCTGAGTTTGCTAACCCTAATTTGGGGCCTTACGGTGAATCAACAGGTAGTTGGAAAGTAGGCAATATGCTACTAAAGCAAGCTGAATTGTGGTCTTCTCATCCATGTGGGGAGCAGAACTGTCATAAAAACACATGTTGATGTCTGGATATGCCATAGTTTTTCTAACCCTAACCCTAGCCTGAGTTTGCTAACCCTAATTTGGGGCCTTAGGGTGAATCAACAGGTAGTTGGAAAGTAGGCAATATGCTACTAAAGCATGCTGAATTTTGTTTTCTCATCCGTGTGGGGAGCAGAACTGTCATAAAAACACATGTTGATGTCTGGATATGCCATAGTTTTTCTAACCGTAACCCTAGCCTGAGCTTGCTAACCCTAATTTGGGGCCTTAGGGTGAATCAACAGGTAGTTGGAAAGTAGGCAATATGCTACTAAAGCATGCTGAATTTTGTTTTCTCATCCGTGTGGGGAGCAAAACTGTCATAAAAACACATGTTGATGTCTGGATATGCCATAGTTTTTCTAACCCTAACCCTAGCCTGAGTTTGCTAACCCTAATTTGGGGCCTTACGGTGAATCAACAGGTAGTTGGAAAGTAGGCAATATGCTACTAAAGCATGCTGAATTTTGTTTTCTCATCCGTGTGGGGAGCAGATCTGTCATAAAAACACATGTTGATGTCTGGATATGCCATAGTTTTTCTAACCCTAACCCTAGCCTGAGTTTGCTAACCCTAATTTGCGGCCTTACGGTGAATCAACAGGTAGTTGGAAAGTAGGCAATATGCTACTAAAGCAAGCTGAATTGTGGTTTCTCATCCGTGTGGGGAGCAGAACAGTCATAAAAACACATGTTGATGTCTGGATATGCCATAGTTTTTCTAACCCTAACCCTAGCCTGAGTTTGCTAACCCTAATTTGGGGCCTTAGGGTGAATCAACAGGTAGTTGGAAAGTAGGCAATATGCTACTAAAGCGTGCTGAATTTTGTTTTCTCATCCGTGTGGGGAGCAGATCTGTCATAAAAACACATGTTGATGTCTGGATATGCCATAGTTTTTCTAACCCTAACCCTAGCCTGAGTCTGCTAACCCTAATTTGGGGCCTTAGGGTGAATCAACAGGTAGTTGGAAAGTAGGCAATATGCTACTAAAGCATGCTGAATTTTGTTTTCTCATCCGTGTGGGGAGCAGAGCTGTCATAAAAACACATGTTGATGTCTGGATATGCCATAGTTTTTCTAACCATAACCCTAGCCTGAGTTTGCTAACCGTAATTTGGGGCCTTAGGGTGAATCAACAGGTAGTTGGAAAGTAGGCAATATGCTACTAAAGCGTGCTGAATTTTGTTTTCTCATCCGTGTGGGGAGCAGATCTGTCATAAAAACACATGTTGATGTCTGGATATGCCATAGTTTTTCTAACCCTATCCCTAGCCTGAGTTTGCTAACCCTAATTTGGGGCCTTAGGGTGAATCAACAGGTAGTTGGAAAGTAGGCAATATGCTACTAAAGCGTGCTGAATTTTGTTTTCTCATCCGTGTGGGGAGCAGATCTGTCATAAAAACACATGTTGATGTCTGGATATGCCATAGTTTTTCTAACCCTAACCCTAGCCTGAGTCTGCTAACCCTAATTTGGGGCCTTAGGGTGAATCAACAGGTAGTTGGAAAGTAGGCAATATGCTACTAAAGCAAGCTGAATTGTGGTTTCTCATCCTTGTGGGGAGCAGAACTGTCATAAAAACACATGTTGATGTCTGGATATGCCATAGTTTTTCTAACCCTAACCCTAGCCTGAGTTTGCTAACCCTAATTTGGGGCCTTAGGGTGAATCAACAGGTAGTTGGAAAGTTGGCAATATGCTACTAAAGCATGCTGAATTTTGTTTTCTCATCCGTGTGGGGAGCAGAACTGTCATAAAAACACATGTTGATGTCTGGATATGCCATAGTTTTTCTAACCCTAACCCTAGCCTGAGTTTGCTAACCCTAATTTGGGGCCTTACGGTGAATCAACAGATAGTTGGAAAGTAGGCAATATGCTACTAAAGCAAGCTGAATTGTGGTTTCTCATCCGTGTGGGGAGCAGAACTGTCATTAAAACACATCTTGATGTCTGGATATGCCATAGTTTCTCTAACCCTAACCCTAGCCTGAGTTTGCTAACCCTAATTTGGGGCCTTACGGTGAATCAACAGGTAGTTGGAAAGTAGGCAATATGCTACTAAAGCAAGCTGAATTGTGGTTTCTCATCCGTGTGGGGAGCAGAACTGTCATAAAAACACATGTTGATGTCTGGATATGCCATAGTTTTTCTAACCCTAACCTTAGCCTGAGTTTGCTAACCCTAATTTGGGGCCTTAGGGTGAATCAACAGGTAGTTGGAAAGTAGGCAATATGCTACTAGAGCATGCTGAATTTTGTTTTCTCATCCGTGTGGGGAGCAGAACTGTCATACAAACACATGTTGATGTCTGGATATGCCATAGTTTTTCTAACCCTAACCCTAGCCTGAGTTTGCTAACCCTAATTTGGGGCCTTAAGGTGAATCAACAGGTAGTTGGAAAGTAGGCAATATGCTACTAAAGCATGCTGAATTTTGTTTTCTCATCCGTGTGGGGAGCAGAACTGTCATAAAAACACATGTTGATGTCTGGATATGCCATAGTTTTTCTAACCGTAACCATAGCCTGAGCTTGCTAACCCTAATTTGGGGCCTTAGGGTGAATCAACAGGTAGTTGGAAAGTAGGCAATATGCTACTAAAGCATGCTGAATTTTGTTTTCTCATCCGTGTGGGGAGCAAAACTGTCATAAAAACACATGTTGATGTCTGGATATGCCATAGTTTTTCTAACCCTAACCCTAGCCTGAGTTTGCTAACCCTAATTTGGGGCCTTACGGTGAATCAACAGGTAGTTGGAAAGTAGGCAATATGCTACTAAAGCATGCTGAATTTTGTTTTCTCATCCGTGTGGGGAGCAGATCTGTCATAAAAACACATGTTGATGTCTGGATATGCCATAGTTTTTCTAACCCTAACCCTAGCCTGAGTTTGCTAACCCTAATTTGCGGCCTTACGGTGAATCAACAGGTAGTTGGAAAGTAGGCAATATGCTACTAAAGCAAGCTGATTTGTGGTTTCTCATCCGTGTGGGGAGCAGAACTGTCATAAAAACACATGTTGATGTCTGGATATGCCATAGTTTTTCTAACCCTAACCGTAGCCTGAGTTTGCTAACCCTAATTTGGGGCCTTAGGGTGAATCAACAGGTAGTTGGAAAGTAGGCAATATGCTACTAAAGCAAGCTGAATTGTGGTTTCTCATCCGTGTGGGGAGCAGAACTGTCATAAAAACACATGTTGATGTCTGGATATGCCATAGTTTTTCTAACCCTAACCCTAGCCTGAGTTTGCTAACCCTAATTTGGGGCCTTAGGGTGAATCAACAGGTAGTTGGAAAGTAGGCAATATGCTACTAAAGCGTGCTGAATTTTGTTTTCTCATCCGTGTGGGGAGCAGATCTGTCATAAAAACACATGTTGATGTCTGGATATGCCATAGTTTTTCTAACCCTAACCCTAGCCTGAGTCTGCTAACCCTAATTTGGGGCCTTAGGGTGAATCAACAGGTAGTTGGAAAGTAGGCAATATGCTACTAAAGCATGCTGAATTTTGTTTTCTCATCCGTGTGGGGAGCAGAGCTGTCATAAAAACACATGTTGATGTCTGGATATGCCATAGTTTTTCTAACCATAACCCTAGCCTGAGTTTGCTAACCGTAATTTTGGGCCTTAGGGTGAATCAACAGGTAGTTGGAAAGTAGGCAATATGCTACTAAAGCGTGCTGAATTTTGTTTTCTCATCCGTGTGGGGAGCAGATCTGTCATAAAAACACATGTTGATGTCTGGATATGCCATAGTTTTTCTAACCCTATCCCTAGCCTGAGCTTGCTAACCCTAATTTGGGGCCTTAGGGTGAATCAACAGGTAGTTGGAAAGTAGGCAATATGCTACTAAAGCGTGCTGAATTTTGTTTTCTCATCCGTGTGGGGAGCAGATCTGTCATAAAAACACATGTTGATGTCTGGATATGCCATAGTTTTTCTAACCCTAACCCTAGCCTGAGTTTGCTAACCCTAATTTGGGGCCTTAGGGTGAATCAACAGGTAGTTGGAAAGTAGGCAATATGCTACTAAAGCAAGCTGAATTGTGGTTTCTCATCCTTGTGGGGAGCAGAACTGTCATAAAAACACATGTTGATGTCTGGATATGCCATAGTTTTTCTAACCCTAACCCTAGCCTGAGTCTGCTAACCCTAATTTGGGGCCTTAGGGTGAATCAACAGGTAGTTGGAAAGTAGGCAATATGCTACTAAAGCAAGCTGAATTGTGGTTTCTCATCCTTGTGGGGAGCAGAACTGTCATAAAAACACATGTTGATGTCTGGATATGCCATAGTTTTTCTAACCCTAACCCTAGCCTGAGTTTGCTAACCCTAATTTGGGGCCTTAGGGTGAATCAACAGGTAGTTGGAAAGTAGGCAATATGCTACTAAAGCATGCTGAATTTTGTTTTCTCATCCGTGTGGGGAGCAGAGCTGTCATAAAAACACATGTTGATGTCTGGATATGCCATAGTTTTTCTAACCCTAACCCTAGCCTGAGCTTGCTAACCCTAATTTGGGGCCTTAGGGTGAATCAACAGGTAGTTGGAAAGTAGGCAATATGCTACTAAAGCGTGCTGAATTTTGTTTTCTCATCCGTGTGGGGAGCAGATCTGTCATAAAAACACATGTTGATGTCTGCATATGCCATAGTTTTTCTAACCATAACCCTAGCCTGAGTTTGCTAACCGTAATTTGGGGCCTTAGGGTGAATCAACAGGTAGTTGGAAAGTAGGCAATATGCTACTAAAGCGTGCTGAATTTTGTTTTCTCATCCGTGTGGGGAGCAGATCTGTCATAAAAACACATGTTGATGTCTGGATATGCGATAGTTTTTCTAACCCTAACCCTAGCCTGAGTTTGCTAACCCTAATTTGGGGCCTTAGGGTGAATCAACAGGTAGTTGGAAAGTTGGCAATATGCTACTAAAGCATGCTGAATTTTGTTTTCTCATCCATGTGGGGAGCAGAACTGTCATAAAAACACATGTTGATGTCTGGATATGCCATAGTTTTTCTAACCCTAACCCTAGCCTGAGCTTGCTAACCATAATTTGGGGCCTTACGGTGAATCAACAGGTAGTTGGAAAGTAGGCAATATGCTACTAAAGCATGCTGAATTTTGTTTTCTCATCCGTGTGGGGAGCAGATCTGTCATAAAAACACATGTTGATGTCTGGATATGCCATAGTTTTTCTAACCCTAACCCTAGCCTGAGTTTGCTAACCCTAATTTGGGGCCTTACGGTGAATCAACAGGTAGTTGGAAAGTAGGCAATATGCTACTAAAGCAAGCTGAATTGTGGTTTCTCATCCGTGTGGGGAGCAGAACTGTCATAAAAACACATGTTGATGTCTGGATATGCCATAGTTTTTCTAACCCTAACCCTAGCCTGAGTTTGCTAACCCTAATTTGGGGCCTTAGGGTGAATCAACAGGTAGTTGGAAAGTTGGCAATATGCTACTAAAGCATGCTGAATTTTGTTTTCTCATCCATGTGGGGAGCAGAACTGTCATAAAAACACATGTTGATGTCTGGATATGCCATAGTTTTTCTAACCCTAACCCTAGCCTGAGTTTGCTAACCCTAATTTGGGGCCTTAGGGTGAATCAACAGATAGTTGGAAAGTAGGCAATATGCTACTAAAGCAAGCTGAATTGTGGTTTCTCATCCGTGTGGGGAGCAGAACTGTCATTAAAACACATCTTGATGTCTGGATATGCCATAGTTTCTCTAACCCTAACCCTAGCCTGAGTTTGCTAACCCTAATTTGGGGCCTTAGGGTGAATCAACAGGTAGTTGGAAAGTTGGCAATATGCTACTAAAGCATGCTGAATTTTGTTTTCTCATCCATGTGGGGAGCAGAACTGTCATAAAAACACATGTTGATGTCTGGATATGCCATAGTTTTTCTAACCCTAACCCTAGCCTGAGTTTGCTAACCCTAATTTGGGGCCTTAGGGTGAATCAACAGATAGTTGGAAAGTAGGCAATATGCTACTAAAGCAAGCTGAATTGTGGTTTCTCATCCGTGTGGGGAGCAGAACTGTCATTAAAACACATCTTGATGTCTGGATATGCCATAGTTTCTCTAACCCTAACCCTAGCCTGAGTTTGCTAACCCTAATTTGGGGCCTTAGAGTGAATCAACAGGTAGTTGGAAACTAGGCAATATGCTACTAAAGCAAGCTGAATTGTGGTTTCTCATCCATGTGGGGAGCAGAACTGTCATAAAAACACATGTTGATGTCTGGATATGCCATAGTTTTTCTAACCCTAACCCTAGCCTGAGTTTGCTAACCCTAATTTGGGGCCTTAGGGTAAATCAACAGGTAGTTGGAAAGTTGGCAATATGCTACTAAAGCATGCTGAATTTTGTTTTCTCATCCATGTGGGGAGCAGAACTGTCATAAAAACACATGTTGATGTCTGGATATGCCATAGTTTTTCTAACCCTAACCCTAGCCTGAGTTTGCTAACCCTAATTTGGGGCCTTATGGTGAATCAACAGGTAGTTGGAAAGTAGGCAATATGCTACTAAAGCGTGCTGAATTTTGTTTTCTCATCCGTGTGGGGAGCAGATCTGTCATAAAAACACATGTTGATGTCTGGATATGCCATAGTTTTTCTAACCCTAACCCTAGCCTGAGTCTGCTAACCCTAATTTGGGGCCTTAGGGTGAATCAACAGGTAGTTGGAAAGTAGGCAATATGCTACTAAAGCAAGCTGAATTGTGGTTTCTCATCCTTGTGGGGAGCAGAACTGTCATAAAAACACATGTTGATGTCTGGATATGCCATAGTTTTTCTAACCCTAACCCTAGCCTGAGTTTGCTAACCCTAATTTGGGGCCTTAGGGTGAATCAACAGGTAGTTGGAAAGTAGGCAATATGCTACTAAAGCATGCTGAATTTTGTTTTCTCATCCGTGTGGGGAGAAGAGCTGTCATAAAAACACATCTTGATGTCTGGATATGCCATAGTTTTTCTAACCCTATCCCTAGCCTGATCTTGCTAACCCTAATTTGGGGCCTTAGGGTGAATCAACAGGTAGTTGGAAAGTAGGCAATATGCTACTAAAGCGTGCTGAATTTTGTTTTCTCATCCGTGTGGGGAGCAGATCTGTCATAAAAACACATGTTGATGTCTGGATATGCCATAGTTTTTCTAACCCTAACCCTAGCCTGAGTCTGCTAACCCTAATTTGGGGCCTTAGGGTGAATCAACAGGTAGTTGGAAAGTAGGCAATATGCTACTAAAGCAAGCTGAATTGTGGTTTCTCATCCTTGTGGGGAGCAGAACTGTCATAAAAACACATGTTGATGTCTGGATATGCCATAGTTTTTCTAACCCTAACCCTAGCCTGAGTTTGCTAACCCTAATTTGGGGCCTTAGGGTGAATCAACAGGTAGTTGGAATGTAGGCAATATGCTACTAAAGCAAGCTGAATTGTGGTTTCTCATCCGTGTGGGGAGCAGAACTGTCATAAAAACACATCTTGATGTCTGGATTTGCCATAGTTTTTCTAACCCTAACCCTAGCCTGAGTTTGCTAACCCTAATTTGGGGCCTTAGGGTGAATCAACAGGTAGTTGGAAAGTAGGCAATATGCTACTAAAGCAAGCTGAATTGTGGTTTCTCATCCATGTGGGGAGCAGAACTGTCATAAAAACACATGTTGATGTCTGGATATGCCATAGTTTTTCTAACCCTAACCCTAGCCTGAGTTTGCTAACCCTAATTTGGGGCCTTAGGGTGAATCAACAGGTAGTTGGAAAGTTGGCAATATGCTACTAAAGCATGCTGAATTTTGTTTTCTCATCCATGTGGGGAGCAGAACTGTCATAAAAACACATGTTGATGTCTGGATATGCCATCGTTTTTCTAACCCTAACCCTAGCCTGAGTTTGCTAACCCTAATTTGGGGCCTTAGGGTGAATCAACAGGTAGTTGGAAAGTAGGCAATATGCTACTAAAGCATGCTGAATTTTGTTTTCTCATCCGTGTGGGGAGCAGAACTGTCATAAAAACACATGTTGATGTCTGGATATGCCATAGTTTTTCTAACCCTAACCCTAGCCTGAGTTTGCTAACCCTAATTTGGGGCCTTAAGGTGAATCAACAGGTAGTTGGAAAGTAGGCAATATGCTACTAAAGCATGCTGAATTTTGTTTTCTCATCCGTGTGGGGAGCAGAACTGTCATAAAAACACATGTTGATGTCTGGATATGCCATAGTTTTTCTAACCGTAACCCTAGCCTGAGCTTGCTAACCCTAATTTGGGGCCTTAGGGTGAATCAACAGGTAGTTGGAAAGTAGGCAATATGCTACTAAAGCATGCTGAATTTTGTTTTCTCATCCGTGTGGGGAGCAAAACTGTCATAAAAACACATGTTGATGTCTGGATATGCCATAGTTTTTCTAACCCTAACCATAGCCTGAGTTTGCTAACCCTAATTTGGGGCCTTACGGTGAATCAACAGGTAGTTGGAAAGTAGGCAATATGCTACTAAAGCATGCTGAATTTTGTTTTCTCATCCGAGTGGGGAGCAGATCTGTCATAAAAACACATGTTGATGTCTGGATATGCCATAGTTTTTCTAACCCTAACCCTAGCCTGAGTTTGCTAACCCTAATTTGGGGCCTTACGGTGAATCAACAGGTAGTTGGAAAGTAGGCAATATGCTACTAAAGCAAGCTGAATTGTGGTTTCTCATCCGTGTGGGGAGCAGAGCTGTCATAAAAACACATGTTGATGTCTGGATATGCCATAGTTTTTCTAACCATAACCGTAGCCTGAGTTTGCTAACCGTAATTTGGGGCCTTAGGGTGAATCAACAGGTAGTTGGAAAGTAGGCAATATGCTACTAAAGCGTGCTGAATTTTGTTTTCTCATCCGTGTGGGGAGCAGATCTGTCATAAAAACACATGTTGATGTCTGGATATGCCATAGTTTTTCTAACCCTAACCCTAGCCTGAGTTTGCTAACCCTAATTTGGGGCCTTAGGGTGAATCAACAGGTAGTTGGAAAGTAGGCAATATGCTACTAAAGCATGCTGAATTTTGTTTTCTCATCCGTGTGGGGAGCAGAACTGTCATAAAAACACATGTTGATGTCTGGATATGCCATAGTTTTTCTAACCCTAACCCTAGCCTGAGTTTGCTAACCCTAATTTGGGGCCTTAAGGTGAATCAACAGGTAGTTGGAAAGTAGGCAATATGCTACTAAAGCATGCTGAATTTTGTTTTCTCATCCGTGTGGGGAGCAGAACTGTCATAAAAACACATGTTGATGTCTGGATATGCCATAGTTTTTCTAACCGTAACCCTAGCCTGAGCTTGCTAACCCTAATTTGGGGCCTTAGGGTGAATCAACAGGTAGTTGGAAAGTAGGCAATATGCTACTAAAGCATGCTGAATTTTGTTTTCTCATCCGTGTGGGGAGCAAAACTGTCATAAAAACACATGTTGATGTCTGGATATGCCATAGTTTTTCTAACCCTAACCATAGCCTGAGTTTGCTAACCCTAATTTGGGGCCTTACGGTGAATCAACAGGTAGTTGGAAAGTAGGCAATATGCTACTAAAGCATGCTGAATTTTGTTTTCTCATCCGTGTGGGGAGCAGATCTGTCATAAAAACACATGTTGATGTCTGGATATGCCATAGTTTTTCTAACCCTAACCCTAGCCTGAGTTTGCTAACCCTAATTTGGGGCCTTAGGGTGAATCAACAGGTAGTTGGAAAGTAGGCAATATGCTACTAAAGCATGCTGAATTTTGTTTTCTCATCCGTGTGGGGAGCAGATCTGTCATAAAAACACATGTTGATGTCTGGATATGCCATAGTTTTTCTAACCCTAACCCTAGCCTGAGTTTGCTAACCCTAATTTGGGGCCTTAGGGTGAATCAACAGGTAGTTGGAAAGTAGGCAATATGCTACTAAAGCATGCTGAATTTTGTTTTCTCATCCGTGTGGGGAGCAGAACTGTCATAAAAACACATGTTGATGTCTGGATATGCCATAGTTTTTCTAACCCTAACCCTAGCCTGAGTTTGCTAACCCTAATTTGGGGCCTTAGGGTGAATCAACAGGTAGTTGGAAAGTTGGCAATATGCTACTAAAGCATGCTGAATTTTGTTTTCTCATCCGTGTGGGGAGCAGAACTGTCATAAAAACACATGTTGATGTCTGGATATGCCATAGTTTTTCTAACCCTAACCCTAGCCTGAGTTTGCTAACCCTAATTTGGTGCCTTACGGTGAATCAACAGATAGTTGGAAAGTAGGCAATATGCTACTAAAGCAAGCTGAATTGTGGTTTCTCATCCGTGTGGGGAGCAGAACTGTCATTAAAACACATCTTGATGTCTGGATATGCCATAGTTTCTCTAACCCTAACCCTAGCCTGAGTTTGCTAACCCTAATTTGGGGCCTTACGGTGAATCAACAGGTAGTTGGAAAGTAGGCAATATGCTACTAAAGCAAGCTGAATTGTGGTTTCTCATCCATGTGGGGAGCAGAACTGTCATAAAAACACATGTTGATGTCTGGATATGCCATAGTTTTTCTAACCCTAACCCTAGCCTGAGTTTGCTAACCCTAATTTGGGGCCTTAGGGTGAATCAACAGGTAGTTGGAAAGTAGGCAATATGCTACTAAAGCATGCTGAATTTTGTTTTCTCATCCGTGTGGGGAGCAGAACTGTCATAAAAACACATGTTGATGTCTGGATATGCCATAGTTTTTCTAACCGTAACCCTAGCCTGAGCTTGCTAACCCTAATTTGGGGCCTTAGGGTGAATCAACAGGTAGTTGGAAAGTAGGCAATATGCTACTAAAGCATGCTGAATTTTGTTTTCTCATCCGTGTGGGGAGCAAAACTGTCATAAAAACACATGTTGATGTCTGGATATGCCATAGTTTTTCTAACCCTAACCCTAGCCTGAGTTTGCTAACCCTAATTTGGGGCCTTACGGTGAATCAACAGGTAGTTGGAAAGTAGGCAATATGCTACTAAAGCATGCTGAATTTTGTTTTCTCATCCGTGTGGGGAGCAGATCTGTCATAAAAACACATGTTGATGTCTGGATATGCCATAGTTTTTCTAACCCTAACCCTAGCCTGAGTTTGCTAACCCTAATTTGCGGCCTTACGGTGAATCAACAGGTAGTTGGAAAGTAGGCAATATGCTACTAAAGCAAGCTGAATTGTGGTTTCTCATCCATGTGGGGAGCAGAACTGTCATAAAAACACATGTTGATGTCTGGATATGCCATAGTTTTTCTAACCCTAACCTTAGCCTGAGTTTGCTAACCCTAATTTGGGGCCTTAGGGTGAATCAACAGGTAGTTGGAAAGTAGGCAATATGCTACTAGAGCATGCTGAATTTTGTTTTCTCATCCGTGTGGGGAGCAGATCTGTCATAAAAACACATGTTGATGTCTGGATATGCCATAGTTTTTCTAACCCTAACCCTAGCCTGAGTTTGCTAACCCTAATTTGGGGCCTTACGGTGAATCAACAGGTAGTTGGAAAGTAGGCAATATGCTACTAAAGCAAGCTGAATTGTGGTTTCTCATCCGTGTGGGGAGCAGAACTGTCATAAAAACACATGTTGATGTCTGGATATGCCATAGTTTTTCTAACCCTAACCCTAGCCTGAGTTTGCTAACCCTAATTTGGGGCCTTAGGGTGAATCAACAGGTAGTTGGAAAGTTGGCAATATGCTACTAAAGCATGCTGAATTTTGTTTTCTCATCCATGTGGGGAGCAGAACTGTCATAAAAACACATGTTGATGTCTGGATATGCCATAGTTTTTCTAACCCTAACCCTAGCCTGAGTTTGCTAACCCTAATTTGGGGCCTTAGGGTGAATCAACAGATAGTTGGAAAGTAGGCAATATGCTACTAAAGCAAGCTGAATTGTGGTTTCTCATCCGTGTGGGGAGCAGAACTGTCATTAAAACACATCTTGATGTCTGGATATGCCATAGTTTCTCTAACCCTAACCCTAGCCTGAGTTTGCTAACCCTAATTTGGGGCCTTAGGGTGAATCAACAGGTAGTTGGAAAGTTGGCAATATGCTACTAAAGCATGCTGAATTTTGTTTTCTCATCCATGTGGGGAGCAGAACTGTCATAAAAACACATGTTGATGTCTGGATATGCCATAGTTTTTCTAACCCTAACCCTAGCCTGAGTTTGCTAACCCTAATTTGGGGCCTTAGGGTGAATCAACAGATAGTTGGAAAGTAGGCAATATGCTACTAAAGCAAGCTGAATTGTGGTTTCTCATCCGTGTGGGGAGCAGAACTGTCATTAAAACACATCTTGATGTCTGGATATGCCATAGTTTCTCTAACCCTAACCCTAGCCTGAGTTTGCTAACCCTAATTTGGGGCCTTAGAGTGAATCAACAGGTAGTTGGAAACTAGGCAATATGCTACTAAAGCAAGCTGAATTGTGGTTTCTCATCCATGTGGGGAGCAGAACTGTCATAAAAACACATGTTGATGTCTGGATATGCCATAGTTTTTCTAACCCTAACCCTAGCCTGAGTTTGCTAACCCTAATTTGGGGCCTTAGGGTAAATCAACAGGTAGTTGGAAAGTTGGCAATATGCTACTAAAGCATGCTGAATTTTGTTTTCTCATCCATGTGGGGAGCAGAACTGTCATAAAAACACATGTTGATGTCTGGATATGCCATAGTTTTTCTAACCCTAACCCTAGCCTGAGTTTGCTAACCCTAATTTGGGGCCTTATGGTGAATCAACAGGTAGTTGGAAAGTAGGCAATATGCTACTAAAGCGTGCTGAATTTTGTTTTCTCATCCGTGTGGGGAGCAGATCTGTCATAAAAACACATGTTGATGTCTGGATATGCCATAGTTTTTCTAACCCTAACCCTAGCCTGAGTCTGCTAACCCTAATTTGGGGCCTTAGGGTGAATCAACAGGTAGTTGGAAAGTAGGCAATATGCTACTAAAGCAAGCTGAATTGTGGTTTCTCATCCTTGTGGGGAGCAGAACTGTCATAAAAACACATGTTGATGTCTGGATATGCCATAGTTTTTCTAACCCTAACCCTAGCCTGAGTTTGCTAACCCTAATTTGGGGCCTTAGGGTGAATCAACAGGTAGTTGGAAAGTAGGCAATATGCTACTAAAGCATGCTGAATTTTGTTTTCTCATCCGTGTGGGGAGAAGAGCTGTCATAAAAACACATCTTGATGTCTGGATATGCCATAGTTTTTCTAACCCTATCCCTAGCCTGATCTTGCTAACCCTAATTTGGGGCCTTAGGGTGAATCAACAGGTAGTTGGAAAGTAGGCAATATGCTACTAAAGCGTGCTGAATTTTGTTTTCTCATCCGTGTGGGGAGCAGATCTGTCATAAAAACACATGTTGATGTCTGGATATGCCATAGTTTTTCTAACCCTAACCCTAGCCTGAGTCTGCTAACCCTAATTTGGGGCCTTAGGGTGAATCAACAGGTAGTTGGAAAGTAGGCAATATGCTACTAAAGCAAGCTGAATTGTGGTTTCTCATCCTTGTGGGGAGCAGAACTGTCATAAAAACACATGTTGATGTCTGGATATGCCATAGTTTTTCTAACCCTAACCCTAGCCTGAGTTTGCTAACCCTAATTTGGGGCCTTAGGGTGAATCAACAGGTAGTTGGAATGTAGGCAATATGCTACTAAAGCAAGCTGAATTGTGGTTTCTCATCCGTGTGGGGAGCAGAACTGTCATAAAAACACATCTTGATGTCTGGATTTGCCATAGTTTTTCTAACCCTAACCCTAGCCTGAGTTTGCTAACCCTAATTTGGGGCCTTAGGGTGAATCAACAGGTAGTTGGAAAGTAGGCAATATGCTACTAAAGCAAGCTGAATTGTGGTTTCTCATCCATGTGGGGAGCAGAACTGTCATAAAAACACATGTTGATGTCTGGATATGCCATAGTTTTTCTAACCCTAACCCTAGCCTGAGTTTGCTAACCCTAATTTGGGGCCTTAGGGTGAATCAACAGGTAGTTGGAAAGTTGGCAATATGCTACTAAAGCATGCTGAATTTTGTTTTCTCATCCATGTGGGGAGCAGAACTGTCATAAAAACACATGTTGATGTCTGGATATGCCATCGTTTTTCTAACCCTAACCCTAGCCTGAGTTTGCTAACCCTAATTTGGGGCCTTAGGGTGAATCAACAGGTAGTTGGAAAGTAGGCAATATGCTACTAAAGCATGCTGAATTTTGTTTTCTCATCCGTGTGGGGAGCAGAACTGTCATAAAAACACATGTTGATGTCTGGATATGCCATAGTTTTTCTAACCCTAACCCTAGCCTGAGTTTGCTAACCCTAATTTGGGGCCTTAAGGTGAATCAACAGGTAGTTGGAAAGTAGGCAATATGCTACTAAAGCATGCTGAATTTTGTTTTCTCATCCGTGTGGGGAGCAGAACTGTCATAAAAACACATGTTGATGTCTGGATATGCCATAGTTTTTCTAACCGTAACCCTAGCCTGAGCTTGCTAACCCTAATTTGGGGCCTTAGGGTGAATCAACAGGTAGTTGGAAAGTAGGCAATATGCTACTAAAGCATGCTGAATTTTGTTTTCTCATCCGTGTGGGGAGCAAAACTGTCATAAAAACACATGTTGATGTCTGGATATGCCATAGTTTTTCTAACCCTAACCATAGCCTGAGTTTGCTAACCCTAATTTGGGGCCTTACGGTGAATCAACAGGTAGTTGGAAAGTAGGCAATATGCTACTAAAGCATGCTGAATTTTGTTTTCTCATCCGAGTGGGGAGCAGATCTGTCATAAAAACACATGTTGATGTCTGGATATGCCATAGTTTTTCTAACCCTAACCCTAGCCTGAGTTTGCTAACCCTAATTTGGGGCCTTACGGTGAATCAACAGGTAGTTGGAAAGTAGGCAATATGCTACTAAAGCAAGCTGAATTGTGGTTTCTCATCCGTGTGGGGAGCAGAGCTGTCATAAAAACACATGTTGATGTCTGGATATGCCATAGTTTTTCTAACCATAACCGTAGCCTGAGTTTGCTAACCGTAATTTGGGGCCTTAGGGTGAATCAACAGGTAGTTGGAAAGTAGGCAATATGCTACTAAAGCGTGCTGAATTTTGTTTTCTCATCCGTGTGGGGAGCAGATCTGTCATAAAAACACATGTTGATGTCTGGATATGCCATAGTTTTTCTAACCCTAACCCTAGCCTGAGTTTGCTAACCCTAATTTGGGGCCTTAGGGTGAATCAACAGGTAGTTGGAAAGTAGGCAATATGCTACTAAAGCATGCTGAATTTTGTTTTCTCATCCGTGTGGGGAGCAGAACTGTCATAAAAACACATGTTGATGTCTGGATATGCCATAGTTTTTCTAACCCTAACCCTAGCCTGAGTTTGCTAACCCTAATTTGGGGCCTTAAGGTGAATCAACAGGTAGTTGGAAAGTAGGCAATATGCTACTAAAGCATGCTGAATTTTGTTTTCTCATCCGTGTGGGGAGCAGAACTGTCATAAAAACACATGTTGATGTCTGGATATGCCATAGTTTTTCTAACCGTAACCCTAGCCTGAGCTTGCTAACCCTAATTTGGGGCCTTAGGGTGAATCAACAGGTAGTTGGAAAGTAGGCAATATGCTACTAAAGCATGCTGAATTTTGTTTTCTCATCCGTGTGGGGAGCAAAACTGTCATAAAAACACATGTTGATGTCTGGATATGCCATAGTTTTTCTAACCCTAACCATAGCCTGAGTTTGCTAACCCTAATTTGGGGCCTTACGGTGAATCAACAGGTAGTTGGAAAGTAGGCAATATGCTACTAAAGCATGCTGAATTTTGTTTTCTCATCCGTGTGGGGAGCAGATCTGTCATAAAAACACATGTTGATGTCTGGATATGCCATAGTTTTTCTAACCCTAACCCTAGCCTGAGTTTGCTAACCCTAATTTGGGGCCTTAGGGTGAATCAACAGGTAGTTGGAAAGTAGGCAATATGCTACTAAAGCATGCTGAATTTTGTTTTCTCATCCGTGTGGGGAGCAGATCTGTCATAAAAACACATGTTGATGTCTGGATATGCCATAGTTTTTCTAACCCTAACCCTAGCCTGAGTTTGCTAACCCTAATTTGGGGCCTTAGGGTGAATCAACAGGTAGTTGGAAAGTAGGCAATATGCTACTAAAGCATGCTGAATTTTGTTTTCTCATCCGTGTGGGGAGCAGAACTGTCATAAAAACACATGTTGATGTCTGGATATGCCATAGTTTTTCTAACCCTAACCCTAGCCTGAGTTTGCTAACCCTAATTTGGGGCCTTAGGGTGAATCAACAGGTAGTTGGAAAGTTGGCAATATGCTACTAAAGCATGCTGAATTTTGTTTTCTCATCCGTGTGGGGAGCAGAACTGTCATAAAAACACATGTTGATGTCTGGATATGCCATAGTTTTTCTAACCCTAACCCTAGCCTGAGTTTGCTAACCCTAATTTGGTGCCTTACGGTGAATCAACAGATAGTTGGAAAGTAGGCAATATGCTACTAAAGCAAGCTGAATTGTGGTTTCTCATCCGTGTGGGGAGCAGAACTGTCATTAAAACACATCTTGATGTCTGGATATGCCATAGTTTCTCTAACCCTAACCCTAGCCTGAGTTTGCTAACCCTAATTTGGGGCCTTACGGTGAATCAACAGGTAGTTGGAAAGTAGGCAATATGCTACTAAAGCAAGCTGAATTGTGGTTTCTCATCCATGTGGGGAGCAGAACTGTCATAAAAACACATGTTGATGTCTGGATATGCCATAGTTTTTCTAACCCTAACCCTAGCCTGAGTTTGCTAACCCTAATTTGGGGCCTTAGGGTGAATCAACAGGTAGTTGGAAAGTAGGCAATATGCTACTAAAGCATGCTGAATTTTGTTTTCTCATCCGTGTGGGGAGCAGAACTGTCATAAAAACACATGTTGATGTCTGGATATGCCATAGTTTTTCTAACCGTAACCCTAGCCTGAGCTTGCTAACCCTAATTTGGGGCCTTAGGGTGAATCAACAGGTAGTTGGAAAGTAGGCAATATGCTACTAAAGCATGCTGAATTTTGTTTTCTCATCCGTGTGGGGAGCAAAACTGTCATAAAAACACATGTTGATGTCTGGATATGCCATAGTTTTTCTAACCCTAACCCTAGCCTGAGTTTGCTAACCCTAATTTGGGGCCTTACGGTGAATCAACAGGTAGTTGGAAAGTAGGCAATATGCTACTAAAGCATGCTGAATTTTGTTTTCTCATCCGTGTGGGGAGCAGATCTGTCATAAAAACACATGTTGATGTCTGGATATGCCATAGTTTTTCTAACCCTAACCCTAGCCTGAGTTTGCTAACCCTAATTTGCGGCCTTACGGTGAATCAACAGGTAGTTGGAAAGTAGGCAATATGCTACTAAAGCAAGCTGAATTGTGGTTTCTCATCCATGTGGGGAGCAGAACTGTCATAAAAACACATGTTGATGTCTGGATATGCCATAGTTTTTCTAACCCTAACCTTAGCCTGAGTTTGCTAACCCTAATTTGGGGCCTTAGGGTGAATCAACAGGTAGTTGGAAAGTAGGCAATATGCTACTAGAGCATGCTGAATTTTGTTTTCTCATCCGTGTGGGGAGCAGAACTGTCATACAAACACATGTTGATGTCTGGATATGCCATAGTTTTTCTAACCCTAACCCTAGCCTGAGTTTGCTAACCCTAATTTGGGGCCTTAAGGTGAATCAACAGGTAGTTGGAAAGTAGGCAATATGCTACTAAAGCATGCTGAATTTTGTTTTCTCATCCGTGTGGGGAGCAGAACTGTCATAAAAACACATGTTGATGTCTGGATATGCCATAGTTTTTCTAACCGTAACCATAGCCTGAGCTTGCTAACCCTAATTTGGGGCCTTAGGGTGAATCAACAGGTAGTTGGAAAGTAGGCAATATGCTACTAAAGCATGCTGAATTTTGTTTTCTCATCCGTGTGGGGAGCAAAACTGTCATAAAAACACATGTTGATGTCTGGATATGCCATAGTTTTTCTAACCCTAACCCTAGCCTGAGTTTGCTAACCCTAATTTGGGGCCTTACGGTGAATCAACAGGTAGTTGGAAAGTAGGCAATATGCTACTAAAGCATGCTGAATTTTGTTTTCTCATCCGTGTGGGGAGCAGATCTGTCATAAAAACACATGTTGATGTCTGGATATGCCATAGTTTTTCTAACCCTAACCCTAGCCTGAGTTTGCTAACCCTAATTTGCGGCCTTACGGTGAATCAACAGGTAGTTGGAAAGTAGGCAATATGCTACTAAAGCAAGCTGATTTGTGGTTTCTCATCCGTGTGGGGAGCAGAACTGTCATAAAAACACATGTTGATGTCTGGATATGCCATAGTTTTTCTAACCCTAACCGTAGCCTGAGTTTGCTAACCCTAATTTGGGGCCTTAGGGTGAATCAACAGGTAGTTGGAAAGTAGGCAATATGCTACTAAAGCAAGCTGAATTGTGGTTTCTCATCCGTGTGGGGAGCAGAACTGTCATAAAAACACATGTTGATGTCTGGATATGCCATAGTTTTTCTAACCCTAACCCTAGCCTGAGTTTGCTAACCCTAATTTGGGGCCTTAGGGTGAATCAACAGGTAGTTGGAAAGTAGGCAATATGCTACTAAAGCGTGCTGAATTTTGTTTTCTCATCCGTGTGGGGAGCAGATCTGTCATAAAAACACATGTTGATGTCTGGATATGCCATAGTTTTTCTAACCCTAACCCTAGCCTGAGTCTGCTAACCCTAATTTGGGGCCTTAGGGTGAATCAACAGGTAGTTGGAAAGTAGGCAATATGCTACTAAAGCATGCTGAATTTTGTTTTCTCATCCGTGTGGGGAGCAGAGCTGTCATAAAAACACATGTTGATGTCTGGATATGCCATAGTTTTTCTAACCATAACCCTAGCCTGAGTTTGCTAACCGTAATTTGGGGCCTTAGGGTGAATCAACAGGTAGTTGGAAAGTAGGCAATATGCTACTAAAGCGTGCTGAATTTTGTTTTCTCATCCGTGTGGGGAGCAGATCTGTCATAAAAACACATGTTGATGTCTGGATATGCCATAGTTTTTCTAACCCTATCCCTAGCCTGAGCTTGCTAACCCTAATTTGGGGCCTTAGGGTGAATCAACAGGTAGTTGGAAAGTAGGCAATATGCTACTAAAGCGTGCTGAATTTTGTTTTCTCATCCGTGTGGGGAGCAGATCTGTCATAAAAACACATGTTGATGTCTGGATATGCCATAGTTTTTCTAACCCTAACCCTAGCCTGAGTTTGCTAACCCTAATTTGGGGCCTTAGGGTGAATCAACAGGTAGTTGGAAAGTAGGCAATATGCTACTAAAGCAAGCTGAATTGTGGTTTCTCATCCTTGTGGGGAGCAGAACTGTCATAAAAACACATGTTGATGTCTGGATATGCCATAGTTTTTCTAACCCTAAC
Source organism: Paramormyrops kingsleyae (assembly GCF_048594095.1). Classification (NCBI taxonomy): domain Eukaryota; kingdom Metazoa; phylum Chordata; class Actinopteri; order Osteoglossiformes; family Mormyridae; genus Paramormyrops; species Paramormyrops kingsleyae. The sequence goes on from NC_132815.1 coordinate 18,948,914, forward strand.
CCTAGCCTGAGTCTGCTAACCCTAATTTGGGGCCTTAGGGTGAATCAACAGGTAGTTGGAAAGTAGGCAATATGCTACTAAAGCAAGCTGAATTGTGGTTTCTCATCCTTGTGGGGAGCAGAACTGTCATAAAAACACATGTTGATGTCTGGATATGCCATAGTTTTTCTAACCCTAACCCTAGCCTGAGTTTGCTAACCCTAATTTGGGGCCTTAGGGTGAATCAACAGGTAGTTGGAAAGTAGGCAATATGCTACTAAAGCATGCTGAATTTTGTTTTCTCATCCGTGTGGGGAGCAGAGCTGTCATAAAAACACATGTTGATGTCTGGATATGCCATAGTTTTTCTAACCCTAACCCTAGCCTGAGCTTGCTAACCCTAATTTGGGGCCTTAGGGTGAATCAACAGGTAGTTGGAAAGTAGGCAATATGCTACTAAAGCGTGCTGAATTTTGTTTTCTCATCCGTGTGGGGAGCAGATCTGTCATAAAAACACATGTTGATGTCTGCATATGCCATAGTTTTTCTAACCATAACCCTAGCCTGAGTTTGCTAACCGTAATTTGGGGCCTTAGGGTGAATCAACAGGTAGTTGGAAAGTAGGCAATATGCTACTAAAGCGTGCTGAAATTTGTTTTCTCATCCGTGTGGGGAGCAGATCTGTCATAAAAACACATGTTGATGTCTGGATATGCGATAGTTTTTCTAACCCTAACCCTAGCCTGAGTTTGCTAACCCTAATTTGGGGCCTTAGGGTGAATCAACAGGTAGTTGGAAAGTTGGCAATATGCTACTAAAGCATGCTGAATTTTGTTTTCTCATCCATGTGGGGAGCAGAACTGTCATAAAAACACATGTTGATGTCTGGATATGCCATAGTTTTTCTAACCCTAACCCTAGCCTGAGCTTGCTAACCATAATTTGGGGCCTTACGGTGAATCAACAGGTAGTTGGAAAGTAGGCAATATGCTACTAAAGCATGCTGAATTTTGTTTTCTCATCCGTGTGGGGAGCAGATCTGTCATAAAAACACATGTTGATGTCTGGATATGCCATAGTTTTTCTAACCCTAACCCTAGCCTGAGTTTGCTAACCCTAATTTGGGGCCTTACGGTGAATCAACAGGTAGTTGGAAAGTAGGCAATATGCTACTAAAGCAAGCTGAATTGTGGTTTCTCATCCGTGTGGGGAGCAGAACTGTCATAAAAACACATGTTGATGTCTGGATATGCCATAGTTTTTCTAACCCTAACCCTAGCCTGAGTTTGCTAACCCTAATTTGGGGCCTTAGGGTGAATCAACAGGTAGTTGGAAAGTTGGCAATATGCTACTAAAGCATGCTGAATTTTGTTTTCTCATCCATGTGGGGAGCAGAACTGTCATAAAAACACATGTTGATGTCTGGATATGCCATAGTTTTTCTAACCCTAACCCTAGCCTGAGTTTGCTAACCCTAATTTGGGGCCTTAGGGTGAATCAACAGATAGTTGGAAAGTAGGCAATATGCTACTAAAGCAAGCTGAATTGTGGTTTCTCATCCGTGTGGGGAGCAGAACTGTCATTAAAACACATCTTGATGTCTGGATATGCCATAGTTTCTCTAACCCTAACCCTAGCCTGAGTTTGCTAACCCTAATTTGGGGCCTTAGGGTGAATCAACAGGTAGTTGGAAAGTTGGCAATATGCTACTAAAGCATGCTGAATTTTGTTTTCTCATCCATGTGGGGAGCAGAACTGTCATAAAAACACATGTTGATGTCTGGATATGCCATAGTTTTTCTAACCCTAACCCTAGCCTGAGTTTGCTAACCCTAATTTGGGGCCTTAGGGTGAATCAACAGATAGTTGGAAAGTAGGCAATATGCTACTAAAGCAAGCTGAATTGTGGTTTCTCATCCGTGTGGGGAGCAGAACTGTCATTAAAACACATCTTGATGTCTGGATATGCCATAGTTTCTCTAACCCTAACCCTAGCCTGAGTTTGCTAACCCTAATTTGGGGCCTTAGGGTGAATCAACAGGTAGTTGGAAACTAGGCAATATGCTACTAAAGCAAGCTGAATTGTGGTTTCTCATCCATGTGGGGAGCAGAACTGTCATAAAAACACATGTTGATGTCTGGATATGCCATAGTTTTTCTAACCCTAACCCTAGCCTGAGTTTGCTAACCCTAATTTGGGGCCTTAGGGTAAATCAACAGGTAGTTGGAAAGTTGGCAATATGCTACTAAAGCATGCTGAATTTTGTTTTCTCATCCATGTGGGGAGCAGAACTGTCATAAAAACACATGTTGATGTCTGGATATGCCATAGTTTTTCTAACCCTAACCCTAGCCTGAGTTTGCTAACCCTAATTTGGGGCCTTATGGTGAATCAACAGGTAGTTGGAAAGTAGGCAATATGCTACTAAAGCGTGCTGAATTTTGTTTTCTCATCCGTGTGGGGAGCAGATCTGTCATAAAAACACATGTTGATGTCTGGATATGCCATAGTTTTTCTAACCCTAACCCTAGCCTGAGTCTGCTAACCCTAATTTGGGGCCTTAGGGTGAATCAACAGGTAGTTGGAAAGTAGGCAATATGCTACTAAAGCAAGCTGAATTGTGGTTTCTCATCCTTGTGGGGAGCAGAACTGTCATAAAAACACATGTTGATGTCTGGATATGCCATAGTTTTTCTAACCCTAACCCTAGCCTGAGTTTGCTAACCCTAATTTGGGGCCTTAGGGTGAATCAACAGGTAGTTGGAAAGTAGGCAATATGCTACTAAAGCATGCTGAATTTTGTTTTCTCATCCGTGTGGGGAGAAGAGCTGTCATAAAAACACATGTTGATGTCTGGATATGCCATAGTTTTTCTAACCCTATCCCTAGCCTGATCTTGCTAACCCTAATTTGGGGCCTTAGGGTGAATCAACAGGTAGTTGGAAAGTAGGCAATATGCTACTAAAGCGTGCTGAATTTTGTTTTCTCATCCGTGTGGGGAGCAGATCTGTCATAAAAACACATGTTGATGTCAGGATATGCCATAGTTTTTCTAACCCTAACCCTAGCCTGAGTCTGCTAACCCTAATTTGGGGCCTTAGGGTGAATCAACAGGTAGTTGGAAAGTAGGCAATATGCTACTAAAGCAAGCTGAATTGTGGTTTCTCATCCTTGTGGGGAGCAGAACTGTCATAAAAACACATGTTGATGTCTGGATATGCCATAGTTTTTCTAACCCTAACCCTAGCCTGAGTTTGCTAACCCTAATTTGGGGCCTTAGGGTGAATCAACAGGTAGTTGGAAAGTAGGCAATATGCTACTAAAGCATGCTGAATTTTGTTTTCTCATCCGTGTGGGGAGCAGAGCTGTCATAAAAACACATGTTGATGTCTGGATATGCCATAGTTTTTCTAACCCTAACCCTAGCCTGAGCTTGCTAACCCTAATTTGGGGCCTTAGAGTGAATCAACAGGTAGTTGGAAAGTAGGCAATATGCTACTAAAGCGTGCTGAATTTTGTTTTCTCATCCGTGTGGGGAGCAGATCTGTCATAAAAACACATGTTGATGTCTGGATATGCCATAGTTTTTCTAACCATAACCCTAGCCTGAGTTTGCTAACCGTAATTTGGGGCCTTAGGGTGAATCAACAGGTAGTTGGAAAGTAGGCAATATGCTACTAAAGCGTGCTGAATTTTGTTTTCTCATCCGTGTGGGGAGCAGATCTGTCATAAAAACACATGTTGATGTCTGGATATGCCATAGTTTTTCTAACCCTAACCCTAGCCTGAGTTTGCTAACCCTAATTTGGGGCCTTAGGGTGAATCAACAGGTAGTTGGAAAGTTGGCAATATGCTACTAAAGCATGCTGAATTTTGTTTTCTCATCCATGTGGGGAGCAGAACTGTCATAAAAACACATGTTGATGTCTGGATATGCCATAGTTTTTCTAACCCTAACCCTAGCCTGAGCTTGCTAACCATAATTTGGGGCCTTACGGTGAATCAACAGGTAGTTGGAAAGTAGGCAATATGCTACTAAAGCATGCTGAATTTTGTTTTCTCATCCGTGTGGGGAGCAGATCTGTCATAAAAACACATGTTGATGTCTGGATATGCCATAGTTTTTCTAACCCTAACCCTAGCCTGAGTTTGCTAACCCTAATTTGGGGCCTTAGGGTGAATCAACAGGTAGTTGGAAAGTAGGCAATATGCTACTAAAGCGTGCTGAATTTTGTTTTCTCATCCGTGTGGGGAGCAGATCTGTCATAAAAACACATGTTGATGTCTGGATATGCCATAGTTTTTCTAACCCTAACCCTAGCCTGAGTCTGCTAACCCTAATTTGGGGCCTTAGGGTGAATCAACAGGTAGTTGGAAAGTAGGCAATATGCTACTAAAGCAAGCTGAATTGTGGTTTCTCATCCGTGTGGGGAGCAGAACAGTCATAAAAACACATGTTGATGTCTGGATATGCCATAGTTTTTCTAACCCTAACCCTAGCCTGAGTTTGCTAACCCTAATTTGGGGCCTTAGGGTGAATCAACAGGTAGTTGGAAAGTAGGCAATATGCTACTAAAGCGTGCTGAATTTTGTTTTCTCATCCGTGTGGGGAGCAGATCTGTCATAAAAACACATGTTGATGTCTGGATATGCCATAGTTTTTCTAACCCTAACCCTAGCCTGAGTCTGCTAACCCTAATTTGGGGCCTTAGGGTGAATCAACAGGTAGTTGGAAAGTAGGCAATATGCTACTAAAGCATGCTGAATTTTGTTTTCTCATCCGTGTGGGGAGCAGAGCTGTCATAAAAACACATGTTGATGTCTGGATATGCCATAGTTTTTCTAACCATAACCCTAGCCTGAGTTTGCTAACCCTAATTTGGGGCCTTAGGGTGAATCAACAGGTAGTTGGAAAGTAGGCAATATGCTACTAAAGCGTGCTGAATTTTGTTTTCTCATCCGTGTGGGGAGCAGATCTGTCATAAAAACACATGTTGATGTCTGGATATGCCATAGTTTTTCTAACCCTATCCCTAGCCTGAGCTTGCTAACCCTAATTTGGGGCCTTAGGGTGAATCAACAGGTAGTTGGAAAGTAGGCAATATGCTACTAAAGCGTGCTGAATTTTGTTTTCTCATCCGTGTGGGGAGCAGATCTGTCATAAAAACACATGTTGATGTCTGGATATGCCATAGTTTTTCTAACCCTAACCCTAGCCTGAGTTTGCTAACCCTAATTTGGGGCCTTAGGGTGAATCAACAGGTAGTTGGAAAGTTGGCAATATGCTACTAAAGCATGCTGAATTTTGTTTTCTCATCCATGTGGGGAGCAGAACTGTCATAAAAACACATGTTGATGTCTGGATATGCCATAGTTTTTCTAACCCTAACCCTAGCCTGAGTTTGCTAACCCTAATTTGGGGCCTTAGGGTGAATCAACAGATAGTTGGAAAGTAGGCAATATGCTACTAAAGCAAGCTGAATTGTGGTTTCTCATCCGTGTGGGGAGCAGAACTGTCATTAAAACACATCTTGATGTCTGGATATGCCATAGTTTCTCTAACCCTAACCCTAGCCTGAGTTTGCTAACCCTAATTTGGGGCCTTAGGGTGAATCAACAGGTAGTTGGAAAGTAGGCAATATGCTACTAAAGCAAGCTGAATTGTGGTTTCTCATCCATGTGGGGAGCAGAACTGTCATAAAAACACATGTTGATGTCTGGATATGCCATAGTTTTTCTAACCCTAACCCTAGCCTGAGTTTGCTAACCCTAATTTGGGGCCTTAGGGTAAATCAACAGGTAGTTGGAAAGTAGGCAATATGCTACTAAAGCATGCTGAATTTTGTTTTCTCATCCATGTGGGGAGCAGAACTGTCATAAAAACACATGTTGATGTCTGGATATGCCATAGTTTTTCTAACCCTAACCCTAGCCTGAGTTTGCTAACCCTAATTTGGGGCCTTAGGGTGAATCAACAGGTAGTTGGAAAGTAGGCAATATGCTACTAAAGCGTGCTGAATTTTGTTTTCTCATCCGTGTGGGGAGCAGATCTGTCATAAAAACACATGTTGATGTCTGGATATGCCATAGTTTTTCTAACCCTAACCCTAGCCTGAGTCTGCTAACCCTAATTTGGGGCCTTAGGGTGAATCAACAGGTAGTTGGAAAGTAGGCAATATGCTACTAAAGCAAGCTGAATTGTGGTTTCTCATCCGTGTGGGGAGCAGAACAGTCATAAAAACACATGTTGATGTCTGGATATGCCATAGTTTTTCTAACCCTAACCCTAGCCTGAGTTTGCTAACCCTAATTTGGGGCCTTAGGGTGAATCAACAGGTAGTTGGAAAGTAGGCAATATGCTACTAAAGCGTGCTGAATTTTGTTTTCTCATCCGTGTGGGGAGCAGATCTGTCATAAAAACACATGTTGATGTCTGGATATGCCATAGTTTTTCTAACCCTAACCCTAGCCTGAGTCTGCTAACCCTAATTTGGGGCCTTAGGGTGAATCAACAGGTAGTTGGAAAGTAGGCAATATGCTACTAAAGCATGCTGAATTTTGTTTTCTCATCCGTGTGGGGAGCAGAGCTGTCATAAAAACACATGTTGATGTCTGGATATGCCATAGTTTTTCTAACCATAACCCTAGCCTGAGTTTGCTAACCCTAATTTGGGGCCTTAGGGTGAATCAACAGGTAGTTGGAAAGTAGGCAATATGCTACTAAAGCGTGCTGAATTTTGTTTTCTCATCCGTGTGGGGAGCAGATCTGTCATAAAAACACATGTTGATGTCTGGATATGCCATAGTTTTTCTAACCCTATCCCTAGCCTGAGCTTGCTAACCCTAATTTGGGGCCTTAGGGTGAATCAACAGGTAGTTGGAAAGTAGGCAATATGCTACTAAAGCGTGCTGAATTTTGTTTTCTCATCCGTGTGGGGAGCAGATCTGTCATAAAAACACATGTTGATGTCTGGATATGCCATAGTTTTTCTAACCCTAACCCTAGCCTGAGTTTGCTAACCCTAATTTGGGGCCTTAGGGTGAATCAACAGGTAGTTGGAAAGTTGGCAATATGCTACTAAAGCATGCTGAATTTTGTTTTCTCATCCATGTGGGGAGCAGAACTGTCATAAAAACACATGTTGATGTCTGGATATGCCATAGTTTTTCTAACCCTAACCCTAGCCTGAGTTTGCTAACCCTAATTTGGGGCCTTAGGGTGAATCAACAGATAGTTGGAAAGTAGGCAATATGCTACTAAAGCAAGCTGAATTGTGGTTTCTCATCCGTGTGGGGAGCAGAACTGTCATTAAAACACATCTTGATGTCTGGATATGCCATAGTTTCTCTAACCCTAACCCTAGCCTGAGTTTGCTAACCCTAATTTGGGGCCTTAGGGTGAATCAACAGGTAGTTGGAAAGTAGGCAATATGCTACTAAAGCAAGCTGAATTGTGGTTTCTCATCCATGTGGGGAGCAGAACTGTCATAAAAACACATGTTGATGTCTGGATATGCCATAGTTTTTCTAACCCTAACCCTAGCCTGAGTTTGCTAACCCTAATTTGGGGCCTTAGGGTAAATCAACAGGTAGTTGGAAAGTAGGCAATATGCTACTAAAGCATGCTGAATTTTGTTTTCTCATCCATGTGGGGAGCAGAACTGTCATAAAAACACATGTTGATGTCTGGATATGCCATAGTTTTTCTAACCCTAACCCTAGCCTGAGTTTGCTAACCCTAATTTGGGGCCTTAGGGTGAATCAACAGGTAGTTGGAAAGTAGGCAATATGCTACTAAAGCGTGCTGAATTTTGTTTTCTCATCCGTGTGGGGAGCAGATCTGTCATAAAAACACATGTTGATGTCTGGATATGCCATAGTTTTTCTAACCCTAACCCTAGCCTGAGTCTGCTAACCCTAATTTGGGGCCTTAGGGTGAATCAACAGGTAGTTGGAAAGTAGGCAATATGCTACTAAAGCAAGCTGAATTGTGGTTTCTCATCCGTGTGGGGAGCAGAACAGTCATAAAAACACATGTTGATGTCTGGATATGCCATAGTTTTTCTAACCCTAACCCTAGCCTGAGTTTGCTAACCCTAATTTGGGGCCTTAGGGTGAATCAACAGGTAGTTGGAAAGTAGGCAATATGCTACTAAAGCGTGCTGAATTTTGTTTTCTCATCCGTGTGGGGAGCAGATCTGTCATAAAAACACATGTTGATGTCTGGATATGCCATAGTTTTTCTAACCCTAACCCTAGCCTGAGTCTGCTAACCCTAATTTGGGGCCTTAGGGTGAATCAACAGGTAGTTGGAAAGTAGGCAATATGCTACTAAAGCATGCTGAATTTTGTTTTCTCATCCGTGTGGGGAGCAGAGCTGTCATAAAAACACATGTTGATGTCTGGATATGCCATAGTTTTTCTAACCATAACCCTAGCCTGAGTTTGCTAACCCTAATTTGGGGCCTTAGGGTGAATCAACAGGTAGTTGGAAAGTAGGCAATATGCTACTAAAGCGTGCTGAATTTTGTTTTCTCATCCGTGTGGGGAGCAGATCTGTCATAAAAACACATGTTGATGTCTGGATATGCCATAGTTTTTCTAACCCTATCCCTAGCCTGAGCTTGCTAACCCTAATTTGGGGCCTTAGGGTGAATCAACAGGTAGTTGGAAAGTAGGCAATATGCTACTAAAGCGTGCTGAATTTTGTTTTCTCATCCGTGTGGGGAGCAGATCTGTCATAAAAACACATGTTGATGTCTGGATATGCCATAGTTTTTCTAACCCTAACCCTAGCCTGAGTTTGCTAACCCTAATTTGGGGCCTTAGGGTGAATCAACAGGTAGTTGGAAAGTTGGCAATATGCTACTAAAGCATGCTGAATTTTGTTTTCTCATCCATGTGGGGAGCAGAACTGTCATAAAAACACATGTTGATGTCTGGATATGCCATAGTTTTTCTAACCCTAACCCTAGCCTGAGTTTGCTAACCCTAATTTGGGGCCTTAGGGTGAATCAACAGATAGTTGGAAAGTAGGCAATATGCTACTAAAGCAAGCTGAATTGTGGTTTCTCATCCGTGTGGGGAGCAGAACTGTCATTAAAACACATCTTGATGTCTGGATATGCCATAGTTTCTCTAACCCTAACCCTAGCCTGAGTTTGCTAACCCTAATTTGGGGCCTTAGGGTGAATCAACAGGTAGTTGGAAAGTAGGCAATATGCTACTAAAGCAAGCTGAATTGTGGTTTCTCATCCATGTGGGGAGCAGAACTGTCATAAAAACACATGTTGATGTCTGGATATGCCATAGTTTTTCTAACCCTAACCCTAGCCTGAGTTTGCTAACCCTAATTTGGGGCCTTAGGGTAAATCAACAGGTAGTTGGAAAGTAGGCAATATGCTACTAAAGCATGCTGAATTTTGTTTTCTCATCCATGTGGGGAGCAGAACTGTCATAAAAACACATGTTGATGTCTGGATATGCCATAGTTTTTCTAACCCTAACCCTAGCCTGAGTTTGCTAACCCTAATTTGGGGCCTTAGGGTGAATCAACAGGTAGTTGGAAAGTAGGCAATATGCTACTAAAGCGTGCTGAATTTTGTTTTCTCATCCGTGTGGGGAGCAGATCTGTCATAAAAACACATGTTGATGTCTGGATATGCCATAGTTTTTCTAACCCTAACCCTAGCCTGAGTCTGCTAACCCTAATTTGGGGCCTTAGGGTGAATCAACAGGTAGTTGGAAAGTTGGCAATATGCTACTAAAGCATGCTGAATTTTGTTTTCTCATCCATGTGGGGAGCAGAACTGTCATAAAAACACATGTTGATGTCTGGATATGCCATAGTTTTTCTAACCCTAACCCTAGCCTGAGCTTGCTAACCATAATTTGGGGCCTTACGGTGAATCAACAGGTAGTTGGAAAGTAGGCAATATGCTACTAAAGCATGCTGAATTTTGTTTTCTCATCCGTGTGGGGAGCAGATCTGTCATAAAAACACATGTTGATGTCTGGATATGCCATAGTTTTTCTAACCCTAACCCTAGCCTGAGTTTGCTAACCCTAATTTGGGGCCTTACGGTGAATCAACAGGTAGTTGGAAAGTAGGCAATATGCTACTAAAGCAAGCTGAATTGTGGTTTCTCATCCGTGTGGGGAGCAGAACTGTCATAAAAACACATGTTGATGTCTGGATATGCCATAGTTTTTCTAACCCTAACCCTAGCCTGAGTTTGCTAACCCTAATTTGGGGCCTTAGGGTGAATCAACAGGTAGTTGGAAAGTTGGCAATATGCTACTAAAGCATGCTGAATTTTGTTTTCTCATCCATGTGGGGAGCAGAACTGTCATAAAAACACATGTTGATGTCTGGATATGCCATAGTTTTTCTAACCCTAACCCTAGCCTGAGTTTGCTAACCCTAATTTGGGGCCTTAGGGTGAATCAACAGATAGTTGGAAAGTAGGCAATATGCTACTAAAGCAAGCTGAATTGTGGTTTCTCATCCGTGTGGGGAGCAGAACTGTCATTAAAACACATCTTGATGTCTGGATATGCCATAGTTTCTCTAACCCTAACCCTAGCCTGAGTTTGCTAACCCTAATTTGGGGCCTTAGGGTGAATCAACAGGTAGTTGGAAAGTAGGCAATATGCTACTAAAGCAAGCTGAATTGTGGTTTCTCATCCATGTGGGGAGCAGAACTGTCATAAAAACACATGTTGATGTCTGGATATGCCATAGTTTTTCTAACCCTAACCCTAGCCTGAGTTTGCTAACCCTAATTTGGGGCCTTAGGGTAAATCAACAGGTAGTTGGAAAGTAGGCAATATGCTACTAAAGCATGCTGAATTTTGTTTTCTCATCCATGTGGGGAGCAGAACTGTCATAAAAACACATGTTGATGTCTGGATATGCCATAGTTTTTCTAACCCTAACCCTAGCCTGAGTTTGCTAACCCTAATTTGGGGCCTTAGGGTGAATCAACAGGTAGTTGGAAAGTAGGCAATATGCTACTAAAGCGTGCTGAATTTTGTTTTCTCATCCGTGTGGGGAGCAGATCTGTCATAAAAACACATGTTGATGTCTGGATATGCCATAGTTTTTCTAACCCTAACCCTAGCCTGAGTCTGCTAACCCTAATTTGGGGCCTTAGGGTGAATCAACAGGTAGTTGGAAAGTAGGCAATATGCTACTAAAGCAAGCTGAATTGTGGTTTCTCATCCGTGTGGGGAGCAGAACAGTCATAAAAACACATGTTGATGTCTGGATATGCCATAGTTTTTCTAACCCTAACCCTAGCCTGAGTTTGCTAACCCTAATTTGGGGCCTTAGGGTGAATCAACAGGTAGTTGGAAAGTAGGCAATATGCTACTAAAGCGTGCTGAATTTTGTTTTCTCATCCGTGTGGGGAGCAGATCTGTCATAAAAACACATGTTGATGTCTGGATATGCCATAGTTTTTCTAACCCTAACCCTAGCCTGAGTCTGCTAACCCTAATTTGGGGCCTTAGGGTGAATCAACAGGTAGTTGGAAAGTAGGCAATATGCTACTAAAGCATGCTGAATTTTGTTTTCTCATCCGTGTGGGGAGCAGAGCTGTCATAAAAACACATGTTGATGTCTGGATATGCCATAGTTTTTCTAACCATAACCCTAGCCTGAGTTTGCTAACCCTAATTTGGGGCCTTAGGGTGAATCAACAGGTAGTTGGAAAGTAGGCAATATGCTACTAAAGCGTGCTGAATTTTGTTTTCTCATCCGTGTGGGGAGCAGATCTGTCATAAAAACACATGTTGATGTCTGGATATGCCATAGTTTTTCTAACCCTATCCCTAGCCTGAGCTTGCTAACCCTAATTTGGGGCCTTAGGGTGAATCAACAGGTAGTTGGAAAGTAGGCAATATGCTACTAAAGCGTGCTGAATTTTGTTTTCTCATCCGTGTGGGGAGCAGATCTGTCATAAAAACACATGTTGATGTCTGGATATGCCATAGTTTTTCTAACCCTAACCCTAGCCTGAGTCTGCTAACCCTAATTTGGGGCCTTAGGGTGAATCAACAGGTAGTTGGAAAGTAGGCAATATGCTACTAAAGCAAGCTGAATTGTGGTTTCTCATCATTGTGGGGAGCAGAACTGTCATAAAAACACATGTTGATGTCTGGATATGCCATAGTTTTTCTAACCCTAACCCTAGCCTGAGTTTGCTAACCCTAATTTGGGGCCTTAGGGTGAATCAACAGGTAGTTGGAAAGTTGGCAATATGCTACTAAAGCATGCTGAATTTTGTTTTCTCATCCGTGTGGGGAGCAGAACTGTCATAAAAACACATGTTGATGTCTGGATATGCCATAGTTTTTCTAACCCTAACCATAGCCTAAGTTTGCTAACCCTAATTTGGGGCCTTACGGTGAATCAACAGATAGTTGGAAAGTAGGCAATATGCTACTAAAGCAAGCTGAATTGTGGTTTCTCATCCGTGTGGGGAGCAGAACTGTCATTAAAACACATCTTGATGTCTGGATATGCCATAGTTTCTCTAACCCTAACCCTAGCCTGAGTTTGCTAACCCTAATTTGGGGCCTTACGGTGAATCAACAGGTAGTTGGAAAGTAGGCAATATGCTACTAAAGCAAGCTGAATTGTGGTTTCTCATCCATGTGGGGAGCAGAACTGTCATAAAAACACATGTTGATGTCTGGATATGCCATAGTTTTTCTAACCCTAACCCTAGCCTGAGTTTGCTAACCCTAATTTGGGGCCTTAGGGTGAATCAACAGGTAGTTGGAAAGTAGGCAATATGCTACTAGAGCATGCTGAATTTTGTTTTCTCATCCGTGTGGGGAGCAGAACTGTCATAAAAACACATGTTGATGTCAGGATATGCCATAGTTTTTCTAACCCTAACCCTAGCCTGAGTTTGCTAACCCTAATTTGGGGCCTTAAGGTGAATCAACAGGTAGTTGGAAAGTAGGCAATATGCTACTAAAGCATGCTGAATTTTGTTTTCTCATCCGTGTGGGGAGCAGAACTGTCATAAAAACACATGTTGATGTCTGGATATGCCATAGTTTTTCTAACCGTAACCCTAGCCTGAGCTTGCTAACCCTAATTTGGGGCCTTAGGGTGAATCAACAGGTAGTTGGAAAGTAGGCAATATGCTACTAAAGCATGCTGAATTTTGTTTTCTCATCCGTGTGGGGAGCAAAACTGTCATAAAAACACATGTTGATGTCTGGATATGCCATAGTTTTTCTAACCCTAACCCTAGCCTGAGTTTGCTAACCCTAATTTGGGGCCTTACGGTGAATCAACAGGTAGTTGGAAAGTAGGCAATATGCTACTAAAGCATGCTGAATTTTGTTTTCTCATCCGTGTGGGGAGCAGATCTGTCATAAAAACACATGTTGATGTCTGGATATGCCATAGTTTTTCTAACCCTAACCCTAGCCTGAGTTTGCTAACCCTAATTTGCGGCCTTACGGTGAATCAACAGGTAGTTGGAAAGTAGGCAATATGCTACTAAAGCAAGCTGAATTGTGGTTTCTCATCCGTGTGGGGAGCAGAACTGTCATAAAAACACATGTTGATGTCTGGATATGCCATAGTTTTTCTAACCCTAACCGTAGCCTGAGTTTGCTAACCCTAATTTGGGGCCTTAGGGTGAATCAACAGGTAGTTGGAAAGTAGGCAATATGCTACTAAAGCAAGCTGAATTGTGGTTTCTCATCCGTGTGGGGAGCAGAACTGTCATAAAAACACATGTTGATGTCTGGATATGCCATAGTTTTTCTAACCCTAACCCTAGCCTGAGTCTGCTAACCCTAATTTGGGGCCTTAGGGTGAATCAACAGGTAGTTGGAAAGTAGGCAATATGCTACTAAAGCATGCTGAATTTTGTTTTCTCATCCGTGTGGGGAGCAGAGCTGTCATAAAAACACATGTTGATGTCTGGATATGCCATAGTTTTTCTAACCATAACCCTAGCCTGAGTTTGCTAACCGTAATTTGGGGCCTTAGGGTGAATCAACAGGTAGTTGGAAAGTAGGCAATATGCTACTAAAGCGTGCTGAATTTTGTTTTCTCATCCGTGTGGGGAGCAGATCTGTCATAAAAACACATGTTGATGTCTGGATATGCCATAGTTTTTCTAACCCTATCCCTAGCCTGAGCTTGCTAACCCTAATTTGGGGCCTTAGGGTGAATCAACAGGTAGTTGGAAAGTAGGCAATATGCTACTAAAGCGTGCTGAATTTTGTTTTCTCATCCGTGTGGGGAGCAGATCTGTCATAAAAACACATGTTGATGTCTAGATATGCCATAGTTTTTCTAACCCTAACCCTAGCCTGAGTCTGCTAACCCTAATTTGGGGCCTTAGGGTGAATCAACAGGTAGTTGGAAAGTAGGCAATATGCTACTAAAGCAAGCTGAATTGTGGTTTCTCATCCTTGTGGGGAGCAGAACTGTCATAAAAACACATGTTGATGTCTGGATATGCCATAGTTTTTCTAACCCTAACCCTAGCCTGAGTTTGCTAACCCTAATTTGGGGCCTTAGGGTGAATCAACAGGTAGTTGGAAAGTAGGCAATATGCTACTAAAGCATGCTGAATTTTGTTTTCTCATCCGTGTGGGGAGCAGAGCTGTCATAAAAACACATGTTGATGTCTGGATATGCCATAGTTTTTCTAACCCTAACCCTAGCCTGAGCTTGCTAACCCTAATTTGGGGCCTTAGGGTGAATCAACAGGTAGTTGGAAAGTAGGCAATATGCTACTAAAGCGTGCTGAATTTTGTTTTCTCATCCGTGTGGGGAGCAGATCTGTCATAAAAACACATGTTGATGTCTGCATATGCCATAGTTTTTCTAACCATAACCCTAGCCTGAGTTTGCTAACCGTAATTTGGGGCCTTAGGGTGAATCAACAGGTAGTTGGAAAGTAGGCAATATGCTACTAAAGCGTGCTGAATTTTGTTTTCTCATCCGTGTGGGGAGCAGATCTGTCATAAAAACAGATGTTGATGTCTGGATATGCGATAGTTTTTCTAACCCTAACCCTAGCCTGAGTTTGCTAACCCTAATTTGGGGCCTTAGGGTGAATCAACAGGTAGTTGGAAAGTTGGCAATATGCTACTAAAGCATGCTGAATTTTGTTTTCTCATCCATGTGAGGAGCAGAACTGTCATAAAAACACATGTTGATGTCTGGATATGCCATAGTTTTTCTAACCCTAACCCTAGCCTGAGTCTGCTAACCCTAATTTGGGGCCTTAGGGTGAATCAACAGGTAGTTGGAAAGTAGGCAATATGCTACTAAAGCAAGCTGAATTGTGGTTTCTCATCCTTGTGGGGAGCAGAACTGTCATAAAAACACATGTTGATGTCTAGATATGCCATAGTTTTTCTAACCCTAACCCTAGCCTGAGTTTGCTAACCCTAATTTGGGGCCTTAGGGTGAATCAACAGGTAGTTGGAAAGTAGGCAATATGCTACTAAAGCATGCTGAATTTTGTTTTCTCATCCGTGTAGGGAGCAGAGCTGTCATAAAAACACATGTTGATGTCTGGATATGCCATAGTTTTTCTAACCCTATCCCTAGCCTGAGCTTGCTAACCCTAATTTGGGGCCTTAGGGTGAATCAACAGGTAGTTGGAAAGTAGGCAATATGCTACTAAAGCGTGCTGAATTTTGTTTTCTCATCCGTGTGGGGAGCAGATCTGTCATAAAAACACATGTTGATGTCTGGATATGCCATAGTTTTTCTAACCCTAACCCTAGCCTGAGTTTGCTAACCCTAATTTGGGGCCTTAGGGTGAATCAACAGGTAGTTGGAAAGTAGGCAATATGCTACTAAAGCATGCTGAATTTTGGTTTCTCATCCGTGTGGGGAGCAGAGCTGTCATAAAAACACATGTTGATGTCTGGATATACCATAGTTTTTCTAACCCTAACCCTAGCCTGAGCTTGCTAACCGTAATTTGGGGCCTTAGGGTGAATCAACAGGTAGTTGGAAAGTAGGCAATATGCTACTAAAGCGTGCTGAATTTTGTTTTCTCATCCGTGTGGGGAGCAGATCTGTCATAAAAACACATGTTGATGTCTGGATATGCCATAGTTTTTCTAACCATAACCCTAGCCTGAGTTTGCTAACCGTAATTTGGGGCCTTAGGGTGAATCAACAGGTAGTTGGAAAGTAGGCAATATGCTACTAAAGCGTGCTGAATTTTGTTTTCTCATCCGTGTGGGGAGCAGATCTGTCATAAAAACACATGTTGATGTCTGGATATGCCATAGTTTTTCTAACCCTAACCCTAGCCTGAGTTTGCTAACCCTAATTTGGGGCCTTAGGGTGAATCAACAGGTAGTTGGAAAGTTGGCAATATGCTACTAAAGCATGCTGAATTTTGTTTTCTCATCCATGTGGGGAGCAGAACTGTCATAAAAACACATGTTGATGTCTGGATATGCCATAGTTTTTCTAACCCTAACCCTAGCCTGAGCTTGCTAACCATAATTTGGGGCCTTACGGTGAATCAACAGGTAGTTGGAAAGTAGGCAATATGCTACTAAAGCATGCTGAATTTTGTTTTCTCATCCGTGTGGGGAGCAGATCTGTCATAAAAACACATGTTGATGTCTGGATTTGCCATAGTTTTTCTAACCCTAACCCTAGCCTGAGTTTGCTAACCCTAATTTTGGGCCTTACGGTGAATCAACAGGTAGTTGGAAAGTAGGCAATATGCTACTAAAGCAAGCTGAATTGTGGTTTCTCATCCGTGTGGGGAGCAGAACTGTCATAAAAACACATGTTGATGTCTGGATATGCCATAGTTTTTCTAACCCTAACCCTAGCCTGAGTTTGCTAACCCTAATTTGGGGCCTTAGGGTGAATCAACAGGTAGTTGGAAAGTTGGCAATATGCTACTAAAGCATGCTGAATTTTGTTTTCTCATCCATGTGGGGAGCAGAACTGTCATAAAAACACATGTTGATGTCTGGATTTGCCATAGTTTTTCTAACCCTAACCCTAGCCTGAGTTTGCTAACCCTAATTTTGGGCCTTACGGTGAATCAACAGGTAGTTGGAAAGTAGGCAATATGCTACTAAAGCAAGCTGAATTGTGGTTTCTCATCCGTGTGGGGAGCAGAACTGTCATAAAAACACATGTTGATGTCTGGATATGCCATAGTTTTTCTAACCCTAACCCTAGCCTGAGTTTGCTAACCCTAATTTGGGGCCTTAGGGTGAATCAACAGGTAGTTGGAAAGTTGGCAATATGCTACTAAAGCATGCTGAATTTTGTTTTCTCATCCATGTGGGGAGCAGAACTGTCATAAAAACACATGTTGATGTCTGGATATGCCATAGTTTTTCTAACCCTAACCCTAGCCTGAGTTTGCTAACCCTAATTTGGGGCCTTAGGGTGAATCAACAGATAGTTGGAAAGTAGGCAATATGCTACTAAAGCAAGCTGAATTGTGGTTTCTCATCCGTGTGGGGAGCAGAACTGTCATTAAAACACATCTTGATGTCTGGATATGCCATAGTTTCTCTAACCCTAACCCTAGCCTGAGTTTGCTAACCCTAATTTGGGGCCTTAGGGTGAATCAACAGGTAGTTGGAAAGTAGGCAATATGCTACTAAAGCATGCTGAATTTTTTTTTCTCATCCGTGTGGGGAGCAGAGCTGTCATAAAAACACATGTTGATGTCTGGATATGCCATAGTTTTTCTAACCCTAACCCTAGCCTGAGCTTGCTAACCCTAATTTGGGGCCTTAGGGTGAATCAACAGGTAGTTGGAAAGTAGGCAATATGCTACTAAAGCGTGCTGAATTTTGTTTTCTCATCCGTGTGGGGAGCAGATCTGTCATAAAAACACATGTTGATGTCTGGATATGCCATAGTTTTTCTAACCCTAACCCTAGCCTGAGCTTGCTAACCATAATTTGGGGCCTTACGGTGAATCAACAGGTAGTTGGAAAGTAGGCAATATGCTACTAAAGCAAGCTGAATTGTGGTTTCTCATCCGTGTGGGGAGCAGAACTGTCATAAAAACACATGTTGATGTCTGGATATGCCATAGTTTTTCTAACCCTAACCCTAGCCTGAGTTTGCTAACCCTAATTTGGGGCCTTAGGGTGAATCAACAGGTAGTTGGAAAGTAGGCAATATGCTACTAAAGCAAGCTGAATTGTGGTTTCTCATCCATGTGGGGAGCAGAACTGTCATAAAAACACATGTTGATGTCTGGATATGCCATAGTTTTTCTAACCCTAACCCTAGCCTGAGTCTGCTAACCCTAATTTGGGGCCTTAGGGTGAATCAACAGGTAGTTGGAAAGTAGGCAATATGCTACTAAAGCAAGCTGAATTGTGGTTTCTCATCCTTGTGGGGAGCAGAACTGTCATAAAAACACATGTTGATGTCTGGATATGCCATAATTTTTCTAACCCTAACCCTAGCCTGAGTTTGCTAACCGTAATTTGGGGCCTTAGGGTGAATCAACAGGTAGTTGGAAAGTAGGCAATATGCTACTAAAGCGTGCTGAATTTTGTTTTCTCATCCGTGTGGGGAGCAGATCTGTCATAAAAACACATGTGGATGTCTGGATATGCCATAGTTTTTCTAACCCTAACCCTAGCCTGAGCTTGCTAACCATAATTTGGGGCCTTACGGTGAATCAACAGGTAGTTGGAAAGTAGGCAATATGCTACTAAAGCAAGCTGAATTGTGGTTTCTCATCCGTGTGGGGAGCAGAACTGTCATAAAAACACATGTTGATGTCTGGATATGCCATAGTTTTTCTAACCCTAACCCTAGCCTGAGTTTGCTAACCCTAATTTGGGGCCTTAGGGTGAATCAACAGGTAGTTGGAAAGTAGGCAATATGCTACTAAAGCAAGCTGAATTGTGGTTTCTCATCCATGTGGGGAGCAGAACTGTCATAAAAACACATGTTGATGTCTGGATATGCCATAGTTTTTCTAACCCTAACCCTAGCCTGAGTCTGCTAACCCTAATTTGGGGCCTTAGGGTGAATCAACAGGTAGTTGGAAAGTAGGCAATATGCTACTAAAGCAAGCTGAATTGTGGTTTCTCATCCTTGTGGGGAGCAGAACTGTCATAAAAACACATGTTGATGTCTGGATATGCCATAGTTTTTCTAACCCTAACCCTAGCCTGAGTTTGCTAACCCTAATTTGGGGCCTTAGGGTGAATCAACAGGTAGTTGGAAAGTAGGCAATATGCTACTAAAGCATGCTGAATTTTTTTTTCTCATCCGTGTGGGGAGCAGAGCTGTCATAAAAACACATGTTGATGTCTGGATATGCCATAGTTTTTCTAACCCTAACCCTAGCCTGAGCTTGCTAACCGTAATTTGGGGCCTTAGGGTGAATCAACAGGTAGTTGGAAAGTAGGCAATATGCTACTAAAGCGTGCTGAATTTTGTTTTCTCATCCGTGTGGGGAGCAGATCTGTCATAAAAACACATGTTGATGTCTGGATATGCCATAGTTTTTCTAACCATAACCCTAGCCTGAGTTTGCTAACCGTAATTTGGGGCCTTAGGGTGAATCAACAGGTAGTTGGAAAGTAGGCAATATGCTACTAAAGCGTGCTGAATTTTGTTTTCTCATCCGTGTGGGGAGCAGATCTGTCATAAAAACACATGTTGATGTCTGCATATGCCATAGTTTTTCTAACCATAACCCTAGCCTGAGTTTGCTAACCGTAATTTGGGGCCTTAGGGTGAATCAACAGGTAGTTGGAAAGTAGGCAATATGCTACTAAAGCGTGCTGAATTTTGTTTTCTCATCCGTGTGGGGAGCAGATCTGTCATAAAAACACATGTTGATGTCTGGATATGCCATAGTTTTTCTAACCCTAACCCTAGCTTGAGTTTGCTAACCCTAATTTGGGGCCTTAGGGTGAATCAACAGGTAGTTGGAAAGTAGGCAATATGCTACTAAAGCGTGCTGAATTTTGTTTTCTCATCCGTGTGGGGAGCAGATCTGTCATAAAAACACATGTTGATGTCTGGATATGCCATAGTTTTTCTAACCCTAACCCTAGCCTGAGTCTGCTAACCCTAATTTGGGGCCTTAGGGTGAATCAACAGGTAGTTGGAAAGTAGGCAATATGCTACTAAAGCAAGCTGAATTGTGGTTTCTCATCCTTGTGGGGAGCAGAACTGTCATAAAAACACATGTTGATGTCTAGATATGCCATAGTTTTTCTAACCCTAACCCTAGCCTGAGTTTGCTAACCCTAATTTGGGGCCTTAGGGTGAATCAACAGGTAGTTGGAAAGTAGGCAATATGCTACTAAAGCGTGCTGAATTTTGTTTTCTCATCCGTGTGGGGAGCAGATCTGTCATAAAAACACATGTTGATGTCTGGATATGCCATAGTTTTTCTAACCCTAACCCTAGCCTGAATTTGCTAACCGTAATTTGGGGCCTTAGGGTGAATCAACAGGTAGTTGGAAAGTAGGCAATATGCTACTAAAGCGTGCTGAATTTTGTTTTCTCATCCGTGTGGGGAGCAGATCTGTCATAAAAACACATGTTGATGTCTGGATATGCCATAGTTTTTCTAACCCTAACCCTAGCCTGAGCTTGCTAACCATAATTTGGGGCCTTACGGTGAATCAACAGGTAGTTGGAAAGTAGGCAATATGCTACTAAAGCAAGCTGAATTGTGGTTTCTCATCCATGTGGGGAGCAGAACTGTCATAAAAACACATGTTGATGTCTGGATATGCCATAGTTTTTCTAACCCTAACCCTAGCCTGAGCTTGCTAACCATAATTTGGGGCCTTACGGTGAATCAACAGGTAGTTGGAAAGTAGGCAATATGCTACTAAAGCATGCTGAATTTTGTTTTCTCATCCGTGTGGGGAGCAGAACTGTCATAAAAACACATGTTGATGTCTGGATATGCCATAGTTTTTCTAACCCTAACCCTAGCCTGAGTTTGCTAACCCTAATTTGGGGCCTTAGGGTGAATCAACAGGTAGTTGGAAAGTAGGCAATATGCTACTAAAGCAAGCTGAATTGTGGTTTCTCATCCGTGTGGGGAGCAGAACTGTCATTAAAACACATCTTGATGTCTGGATATGCCATAGTTTCTCTAACCCTAACCCTAGCCTGAGTTTGCTAACCCTAATTTGGGGCCTTAGGGTGAATCAACAGGTAGTTGGAAAGTAGGCAATATGCTACTAAAGCAAGCTGAATTGTGGTTTCTCATCCATGTGGGGAGCAGAACTGTCATAAAAACACATGTTGATGTCTGGATATGCCATAGTTTTTCTAACCCTAACCCTAGCCTGAGTTTGCTAACCCTAATTTGGGGCCTTAGGGTGAATCAACAGGTAGTTGGAAAGTTGGCAATATGCTACTAAAGCATGCTGAATTTTGTTTTCTCATCCATGTGGGGAGCAGAACTGTCATAAAAACACATGTTGATGTCTGGATATGCCATAGTTTTTCTAACCCTAACCCTAGCCTGAGTTTGCTAACCCTAATTTGGGGCCTTAGGGTCAATCAACAGATAGTTGGAAAGTAGGCAATATGCTACTAAAGCAAGCTGAATTGTGGTTTCTCATCCGTGTGGGGAGCAGAACTGTCATTAAAACACATCTTGATGTCTGGATATGCCATAGTTTTTCTAACCCTAACCCTAGCCTGAGTCTGCTAACCCTAATTTGGGGCCTTAGGGTGAATCAACAGGTAGTTGGAAAGTAGGCAATATGCTACTAAAGCAAGCTGAATTGTGGTTTCTCATCCTTGTGGGGAGCAGAACTGTCATAAAAACACATGTTGATGTCTGGATATGCCATAGTTTTTCTAACCCTAACCCTAGCCTGAGTTTGCTAACCCTAATTTGGGGCCTTAGGGTGAATCAACAGGTAGTTGGAAAGTAGGCAATATGCTACTAAAGCATGCTGAATTTTGTTTTCTCATCCGTGTGGGGAGAAGAGCTGTCATAAAAACACATGTTGATGTCTGGATATGCCATAGTTTTTCTAACCCTATCCCTAGCCTGATCTTGCTAACCCTAATTTGGGGCCTTAGGGTGAATCAACAGGTAGTTGGAAAGTAGGCAATATGCTACTAAAGCGTGCTGAATTTTGTTTTCTCATCCGTGTGGGGAGCAGATCTATCATAAAAACACATGTTGATGTCTGGATATGCCATAGTTTTTCTAACCCTAACCCTAGCCTGAGTCTGCTAACCCTAATTTGGGGCCTTAGGGTGAATCAACAGGTAGTTGGAAAGTAGGCAATATGCTACTAAAGCAAGCTGAATTGTGGTTTCTCATCCTTGTGGGGAGCAGAACTGTCATAAAAACACATGTTGATGTCTGGATATGCCATAGTTTTTCTAACCCTAACCCTAGCCTGAGTTTGCTAACCCTAATTTGGGGCCTTAGGGTGAATCAACAGGTAGTTGGAAAGTAGGCAATATGCTACTAAAGCATGCTGAATTTTGTTTTCTCATCCGTGTGGGGAGCAGAGCTGTCATAAAAACACATGTTGATGTCTGGATATGCCATAGTTTTTCTAACCCTAACCCTAGCCTGAGCTTGCTAACCCTAATTTGGGGCCTTAGGGTGAATCAACAGGTAGTTGGAAAGTAGGCAATATGCTACTAAAGCGTGCTGAATTTTGTTTTCTCATCCGTGTGGGGAGCAGATCTGTCATAAAAACACATGTTGATGTCTGGATATGCCATAGTTTTTCTAACCATAACCCTAGCCTGAGTTTGCTAACCGTAATTTGGGGCCTTAGGGTGAATCAACAGGTAGTTGGAAAGTAGGCAATATGCTACTAAAGCGTGCTGAATTTTGTTTTCTCATCCGTGTGGGGAGCAGATCTGTCATAAAAACACATGTTGATGTCTGGATATGCCATAGTTTTTCTAACCCTAACCCTAGCCTGAGTTTGCTAACCCTAATTTGGGGCCTTAGGGTGAATCAACAGGTAGTTGGAAAGTTGGCAATATGCTACTAAAGCATGCTGAATTTTGTTTTCTCATCCATGTGGGGAGCAGAACTGTCATAAAAACACATGTTGATGTCTGGATATGCCATAGTTTTTCTAACCCTAACCTTAGCCTGAGCTTGCTAACCATAATTTGGGGCCTTACGGTGAATCAACAGGTAGTTGGAAAGTAGGCAATATGCTACTAAAGCATGCTGAATTTTGTTTTCTCATCCGTGTGGGGAGCAGATCTGTCATAAAAACACATGTTGATGTCTGGATATGCCATAGTTTTTCTAACCCTAACCCTAGCCTGAGTTTGCTAACCCTAATTTGGGGCCTTACGGTGAATCAACAGGTAGTTGGAAAGTAGGCAATATGCTACTAAAGCAAGCTGAATTGTGGTTTCTCATCCGTGTGGGGAGCAGAACTGTCATAAAAACACATGTTGATGTCTGGATATGCCATAGTTTTTCTAACCCTAACCCTAGCCTGAGTTTGCTAACCCTAATTTGGGGCCTTAGGGTGAATCAACAGGTAGTTGGAAAGTTGGCAATATGCTACTAAAGCATGCTGAATTTTGTTTTCTCATCCATGTGGGGAGCAGAACTGTCATAAAAACACATGTTGATGTCTGGATATGCCATAGTTTTTCTAACCCTAACCCTAGCCTGAGTTTGCTAACCCTAATTTGGGGCCTTAGGGTGAATCAACAGATAGTTGGAAAGTAGGCAATATGCTACTAAAGCAAGCTGAATTGTGGTTTCTCATCCGTGTGGGGAGCAGAACTGTCATTAAAACACATCTTGATGTCTGGATATGCCATAGTTTCTCTAACCCTAACCCTAGCCTGAGTTTGCTAACCCTAATTTGGGGCCTTAGGGTGAATCAACAGGTAGTTGGAAAGTAGGCAATATGCTACTAAAGCAAGCTGAATTGTGGTTTCTCATCCATGTGGGGAGCAGAACTGTCATAAAAACACATGTTGATGTCTGGATATGCCATAGTATTTCTAACCCTAACCCTAGCCTGAGTTTGCTAACCCTAATTTGGGGCCTTAGGGTAAATCAACAGGTAGTTGGAAAGTTGGCAATATGCTACTAAAGCATGCTGAATTTTGTTTTCTCATCCATGTGGGGAGCAGAACTGTCATAAAAACACATGTTGATGTCTGGATATGCCATAGTTTTTCTAACCCTAACCCTAGCCTGAGTTTGCTAACCCTAATTTGGGGCCTTAGGGTGAATCAACAGGTAGTTGGAAAGTAGGCAATATGCTACTAAAGCGTGCTGAATTTTGTTTTCTCATCCGTGTGGGGAGCAGATCTGTCATAAAAACACATGTTGATGTCTGGATATGCCATAGTTTTTCTAACCCTAACCCTAGCCTGAGTCTGCTAACCCTAATTTGGGGCCTTAGGGTGAATCAACAGGTAGTTGGAAAGTAGGCAATATGCTACAAAAGCAAGCTGAATTGTGGTTTCTCATCCTTGTGGGGAGCAGAACTGTCATAAAAACACATGTTGATGTCTGGATATGCCATAGTTTTTCTAACCCTAACCCTAGCCTGAGTCTGCTAACCCTAATTTGGGGCCTTAGGGTGAATCAACAGGTAGTTGGAAAGTAGGCAATATGCTACTAAAGCAAGCTGAATTGTGGTTTCTCATCCTTGTGGGGAGCAGAACTGTCATAAAAACACATGTTGATGTCTGGATATGCCATAGTTTTTCTAACCCTAACCCTAGCCTGAGTTTGCTAACCCTAATTTGGGGCCTTAGGGTGAATCAACAGGTAGTTGGAAAGTAGGCAATATGCTACTAAAGCATGCTGAATTTTGTTTTCTCATCCGTGTGGGGAGAAGAGCTGTCATAAAAACACATGTTGATGTCTGGATATGCCATAGTTTTTCTAACCCTATCCCTAGCCTGATCTTGCTAACCCTAATTTGGGGCCTTAGGGTGAATCAACAGGTAGTTGGAAAGTAGGCAATATGCTACTAAAGCGTGCTGAATTTTGTTTTCTCATCCGTGTGGGGAGCAGATCTGTCATAAAAACACATGTTGATGTCTGGATATGCCATAGTTTTTCTAACCCTAACCCTAGCCTGAGTCTGCTAACCCTAATTTGGGGCCTTAGGGTGAATCAACAGGTAGTTGGAAAGTAGGCAATATGCTACTAAAGCAAGCTGAATTGTGGTTTCTCATCCTTGTGGGGAGCAGAACTGTCATAAAAACACATGTTGATGTCTGGATATGCCATAGTTTTTCTAACCCTAACCCTAGCCTGAGTTTGCTAACCCTAATTTGGGGCCTTAGGGTGAATCAACAGGTAGTTGGAAAGTAGGCAATATGCTACTAAAGCATGCTGAATTTTGTTTTCTCATCCGTGTGGGGAGCAGAGCTGTCATAAAAACACATGTTGATGTCTGGATATGCCATAGTTTTTCTAACCCTAACCCTAGCCTGAGCTTGCTAACCCTAATTTGGGGCCTTAGAGTGAATCAACAGGTAGTTGGAAAGTAGGCAATATGCTACTAAAGCGTGCTGAATTTTGTTTTCTCATCCGTGTGGGGAGCAGATCTGTCATAAAAACACATGTTGATGTCTGGATATGCCATAGTTTTTCTAACCATAACCCTAGCCTGAGTTTGCTAACCGTAATTTGGGGCCTTAGGGTGAATCAACAGGTAGTTGGAAAGTAGGCAATATGCTACTAAAGCGTGCTGAATTTTGTTTTCTCATCCGTGTGGGGAGCAGATCTGTCATAAAAACACATGTTGATGTCTGGATATGCCATAGTTTTTCTAACCCTAACCCTAGCCTGAGTTTGCTAACCCTAATTTGGGGCCTTAGGGTGAATCAACAGGTAGTTGGAAAGTTGGCAATATGCTACTAAAGCATGCTGAATTTTGTTTTCTCATCCATGTGGGGAGCAGAACTGTCATAAAAACACATGTTGATGTCTGGATATGCCATAGTTTTTCTAACTCTAACCCTAGCCTGAGCTTGCTAACCATAATTTGGGGCCTTACGGTGAATCAACAGGTAGTTGGAAAGTTGGCAATATGCTACTAAAGCATGCTGAATTTTGTTTTCTCATCCGTGTGGGGAGCAGATCTGTCATAAAAACACATGTTGATGTCTGGATATGCCATAGTTTTTCTAACCCTAACCCTAGCCTGAGTTTGCTAACCCTAATTTGGGGCCTTACGGTGAATCAACAGGTAGTTGGAAAGTAGGCAATATGCTACTAAAGCAAGCTGAATTGTGGTTTCTCATCCGTGTGGGGAGCAGAACTGTCATAAAAACACATGTTGATGTCTGGATATGCCATAGTTTTTCTAACCCTAACCCTAGCCTGAGTTTGCTAACCCTAATTTGGGGCCTTAGGGTGAATCAACAGGTAGTTGGAAAGTTGGCAATATGCTACTAAAGCATGCTGAATTTTGTTTTCTCATCCATGTGGGGAGCAGAACTGTCATAAAAACACATGTTGATGTCTGGATATGCCATAGTTTTTCTAACCCTAACCCTAGCCTGAGTTTGCTAACCCTAATTTGGGGCCTTAGGGTGAATCAACAGATAGTTGGAAAGTAGGCAATATGCTACTAAAGCAAGCTGAATTGTGGTTTCTCATCCGTGTGGGGAGCAGAACTGTCATTAAAACACATCTTGATGTCTGGATATGCCATAGTTTCTCTAACCCTAACCCTAGCCTGAGTTTGCTAACCCTAATTTGGGGCCTTAGGGTGAATCAACAGGTAGTTGGAAAGTAGGCAATATGCTACTAAAGCAAGCTGAATTGTGGTTTCTCATCCATGTGGGGAGCAGAACTGTCATAAAAACACATGTTGATGTCTGGATATGCCATAGTTTTTCTAACCCTAACCCTAGCCTGAGTCTGCTAACCCTAATTTGGGGCCTTAGGGTGAATCAACAGGTAGTTGGAAAGTAGGCAATATGCTACTAAAGCAAGCTGAATTGTGGTTTCTCATCCTTGTGGGGAGCAGAACTGTCATAAAAACACATGTTGATGTCTGGATATGCCATAGTTTTTCTAACCCTAACCCTAGCCTGAGTTTGCTAACCCTAATTTGGGGCCTTAGGGTGAATCAACAGGTAGTTGGAAAGTAGGCAATATGCTACTAAAGCATGCTGAATTTTGTTTTCTCATCCGTGTGGGGAGAAGAGCTGTCATAAAAACACATGTTGATGTCTGGATATGCCATAGTTTTTCTAACCCTATCCCTAGCCTGATCTTGCTAACCCTAATTTGGGGCCTTAGGGTGAATCAACAGGTAGTTGGAAAGTAGGCAATATGCTACTAAAGCGTGCTGAATTTTGTTTTCTCATCCGTGTGGGGAGCAGATCTGTCATAAAAACACATGTTGATGTCTGGATATGCCATAGTTTTTCTAACCCTAACCCTAGCCTGAGTCTGCTAACCCTAATTTGGGGCCTTAGGGTGAATCAACAGGTAGTTGGAAAGTAGGCAATATGCTACTAAAGCAAGCTGAATTGTGGTTTCTCATCCTTGTGGGGAGCAGAACTGTCATAAAAACACATGTTGATGTCTGGATATGCCATAGTTTTTCTAACCCTAACCCTAGCCTGAGTTTGCTAACCCTAATTTGGGGCCTTAGGGTGAATCAACAGGTAGTTGGAAAGTAGGCAATATGCTACTAAAGCATGCTGAATTTTGTTTTCTCATCCGTGTGGGGAGCAGAGCTGTCATAAAAACACATGTTGATGTCTGGATATGCCATAGTTTTTCTAACCCTAACCCTAGCCTGAGCTTGCTAACCCTAATTTGGGGCCTTAGAGTGAATCAACAGGTAGTTGGAAAGTAGGCAATATGCTACTAAAGCGTGCTGAATTTTGTTTTCTCATCCGTGTGGGGAGCAGATCTGTCATAAAAACACATGTTGATGTCTGGATATGCCATAGTTTTTCTAACCATAACCCTAGCCTGAGTTTGCTAATCGTAATTTGGGGCCTTAGGGTGAATCAACAGGTAGTTGGAAAGTAGGCAATATGCTACTAAAGCGTGCTGAATTTTGTTTTCTCATCCGTGTGGGGAGCAGATCTGTCATAAAAACACATGTTGATGTCTGGATATGCCATAGTTTTTCTAACCCTAACCCTAGCCTGAGTTTGCTAACCCTAATTTGGGGCCTTAGGGTGAATCAACAGGTAGTTGGAAAGTTGGCAATATGCTACTAAAGCATGCTGAATTTTGTTTTCTCATCCATGTGGGGAGCAGAACTGTCATAAAAACACATGTTGATGTCTGGATATGCCATAGTTTTTCTAACCCTAACCCTAGCCTGAGCTTGCTAACCATAATTTGGGGCCTTACGGTGAATCAACAGGTAGTTGGAAAGTAGGCAATATGCTACTAAAGCATGCTGAATTTTGTTTTCTCATCCGTGTGGGGAGCAGATCTGTCATAAAAACACATGTTGATGTCTGGATATGCCATAGTTTTTCTAACCCTAACCCTAGCCTGAGTTTGCTAACCCTAATTTGGGGCCTTACGGTGAATCAACAGGTAGTTGGAAAGTAGGCAATATGCTACTAAAGCAAGCTGAATTGTGGTTTCTCATCCGTGTGGGGAGCAGAACAGTCATAAAAACACATGTTGATGTCTGGATATGCCATAGTTTTTCTAACCCTAACCCTAGCCTGAGTTTGCTAACCCTAATTTGGGGCCTTAGGGTGAATCAACAGGTAGTTGGAAAGTTGGCAATATGCTACTAAAGCATGCTGAATTTTGTTTTCTCATCCATGTGGGGAGCAGAACTGTCATAAAAACACATGTTGATGTCTGGATATGCCATAGTTTTTCTAACCCTAACCCTAGCCTGAGTTTGCTAACCCTAATTTGGGGCCTTAGGGTGAATCAACAGATAGTTGGAAAGTAGGCAATATGCTACTAAAGCAAGCTGAATTGTGGTTTCTCATCCGTGTGGGGAGCAGAACTGTCATTAAAACACATGTTGATGTCTGGATATGCCATAGTTTTTCTAACCCTAACCCTAGCCTGAGTTTGCTAACCCTAATTTGGGGCCTTAGGGTGAATCAACAGGTAGTTGGAAAGTTGGCAATATGCTACTAAAGCATGCTGAATTTTGTTTTCTCATCCATGTGGGGAGCAGAACTGTCATAAAAACACATGTTGATGTCTGGATATGCCATAGTTTTTCTAACCCTAACCCTAGCCTGAGTTTGCTAACCCTAATTTGGGGCCTTAGGGTGAATCAACAGGTAGTTGGAAAGTAGGCAATATGCTACTAAAGCAAGCTGAATTGTGGTTTCTCATCCATGTGGGGAGCAGAACTGTCATAAAAACACATGTTGATGTCTGGATATGCCATAGTTTTTCTAACCCTAACCCTAGCCTGAGTTTGCTAACCCTAATTTGGGGCCTTAGGGTAAATCAACAGGTAGTTGGAAAGTTGGCAATATGCTACTAAAGCATGCTGAATTTTGTTTTCTCATCCATGTGGGGAGCAGAACTGTCATAAAAACACATGTTGATGTCTGGATATGCCATAGTTTTTCTAACCGTAACCCTAGCCTGAGTTTGCTAACCCTAATTTGGGGCCTTAGGGTGAATCAACAGGTAGTTGGAAAGTAGGCAATATGCTACTAAAGCGTGCTGAATTTTGTTTTCTCATCCGTGTGGGGAGCAGATCTGTCATAAAAACACATGTTGATGTCTGGATATGCCATAGTTTTTCTAACCCTAACCCTAGCCTGAGTCTGCTAACCCTAATTTGGGGCCTTAGGGTGAATCAACAGGTAGTTGGAAAGTAGGCAATATGCTACTAAAGCAAGCTGAATTGTGGTTTCTCATCCTTGTGGGGAGCAGAACTGTCATAAAAACACATGTTGATGTCTGGATATGCCATAGTTTATCTAACCCTAACCCTAGCCTGAGTTTGCTAACCCTAATTTGGGGCCTTAGGGTGAATCAACAGGTAGTTGGAAAGTAGGCAATATGCTACTAAAGCATGCTGAATTTTGTTTTCTCATCCATGTGGGGAGCAGAACTGTCATAAAAACACATGTTGATGTCTGGATATGCCATAGTTTTTCTAACCCTAACCCTAGCCTGAGTTTGCTAACCCTAATTTGGGGCCTTAGGGTGAATCAACAGATAGTTGGAAAGTAGGCAATATGCTACTAAAGCAAGCTGAATTGTGGTTTCTCATCCGTGTGGGGAGCAGAACTGTCATTAAAACACATCTTGATGTCTGGATATGCCATAGTTTCTCTAACCCTAACCCTAGCCTGAGTTTGCTAACCCTAATTTGGGGCCTTAGGGTGAATCAACAGGTAGTTGGAAAGTAGGCAATATGCTACTAAAGCAAGCTGAATTGTGGTTTCTCATCCATGTGGGGAGCAGAACTGTCATAAAAACACATGTTGATGTCTGGATATGCCATAGTTTTTCTAACCCTAACCCTAGCCTGAGTTTGCTAACCCTAATTTGGGGCCTTAGGGTGAATCAACAGGTAGTTGGAAAGTTGGCAATATGCTACTAAAGCATGCTGAATTTTGTTTTCTCATCCATGTGGGGAGCAGAACTGTCATAAAAACACATGTTGTTGTCTGGATATGCCATAGTTTTTCTAACCCTAACCCTAGCCTGAGTTTGCTAACCCTAATTTGGGGCTTTAGGGTGAATCAACAGGTAGTTGGAAAGTAGGCAATATGCTACTAAAGCGTGCTGAATTTTGTTTTCTCATCCGTGTGGGGAGCAGATCTGTCATAAAAACACATGTTGATGTCTGGATATGCCATAGTTTTTCTAACCCTAACCCTAGCCTGAGTCTGCTAACCCTAATTTGGGGCCTTAGGGTGAATCAACAGGTAGTTGGAAAGTAGGCAATATGCTACTAAAGCAAGCTGAATTGTGGTTTCTCATCCTTGTGGGGAGCAGAACTGTCATAAAAACACATGTTGATGTCTGGATATGCCATAGTTTTTCTAACCCTAACCCTAGCCTGAGTTTGCTAACCCTAATTTGGGGCCTTAGGGTGAATCAACAGGTAGTTGGAAAGTAGGCAATATGCTACTAAAGCAAGCTGAATTGTGGTTTCTCATCCTTGTGGGGAGCAGAACTGTCATAAAAACACATGTTGATGTCTGGATATGCCATAGTTTTTCTAACCCTAACCCTAGCCTGAGTTTGCTAACCCTAATTTGGGGCCTTAGGGTGAATCAACAGGTAGTTGGAAAGTAGGCAATATGCTACTAAAGCATGCTGAATTTTGTTTTCTCATCCGTGTGGGGAGCAGAGCTGTCATAAAAACACATGTTGATGTCTGGATATGCCATAGTTTCTCTAACCCTAACCCTAGCCTGAGTTTGCTAACCCTAATTTGGGGCCTTAGGGTGAATCAACAGGTAGTTGGAAAGTTGGCAATATGCTACTAAAGCATGCTGAATTTTGTTTTCTCATCCATGTGGGGAGCAGAACTGTCATAAAAACACATGTTGATGTCTGGATATGCCATAGTTTTTCTAACCCTAACCCTAGCCTGAGTCTGCTAACCCTAATTTGGGGCCTTAGGGTGAATCAACAGGTAGTTGGAAAGTAGGCAATATGCTACTAAAGCAAGCTGAATTGTGGTTTCTCATCCTTGTGGGGAGCAGAACTGTCATAAAAACACATGTTGATGTCTGGATATGCCATAGTTTTTCTAACCCTAACCCTAGCCTGAGTTTGCTAACCCTAATTTGGGGCCTTAGGGTGAATCAACAGGTAGTTGGAAAGTAGGCAATATGCTACTAAAGCATGCTGAATTTTGTTTTCTCATCCGTGTGGGGAGAAGAGCTGTCATAAAAACACATGTTGATGTCTGGATATGCCATAGTTTTTCTAACCCTATCCCTAGCCTGATCTTGCTAACCCTAATTTGGGGCCTTAGGGTGAATCAACAGGTAGTTGGAAAGTAGGCAATATGCTACTAAAGCGTGCTGAATTTTGTTTTCTCATCCGTGTGGGGAGCAGATCTGTCATAAAAACACATGTTGATGTCTGGATATGCCATAGTTTTTCTAACCCTAACCCTAGCCTGAGTCTGCTAACCCTAATTTGGGGCCTTAGGGTGAATCAACAGGTAGTTGGAAAGTAGGCAATATGCTACTAAAGCAAGCTGAATTGTGGTTTCTCATCCTTGTGGGGAGCAGAACTGTCATAAAAACACATGTTGATGTCTGGATATGCCATAGTTTTTCTAACCCTAACCCTAGCCTGAGTTTGCTAACCCTAATTTGGGGCCTTAGGGTGAATCAACAGGTAGTTGGAAAGTAGGCAATATGCTACTAAAGCATGCTGAATTTTGTTTTCTCATCCGTGTGGGGAGCAGAACTGTCATAAAAACACATGTTGATGTCTGGATATGCCATAGTTTTTCTAACCCTAATCCTAGCCTGAGCTTGCTAACCCTAATTTGGGGCCTTAGAGTGAATCAACAGGTAGTTGGAAAGTAGGCAATATGCTACTAAAGCGTGCTGAATTTTGTTTTCTCATCCGTGTGGGGAGCAGATCTGTCATAAAAACACATGTTGATGTCTGGATATGCCATAGTTTTTCTAACCATAACCCTAGCCTGAGTTTGCTAATCGTAATTTGGGGCCTTAGGGTGAATCAACAGGTAGTTGGAAAGTAGGCAATATGCTACTAAAGCGTGCTGAATTTTGTTTTCTCATCCGTGTGGGGAGCAGATCTGTCATAAAAACACATGTTGATGTCTGGATATGCCATAGTTTTTCTAACCCTAACCCTAGCCTGAGTTTGCTAACCCTAATTTGGGGCCTTAGGGTGAATCAACAGGTAGTTGGAAAGTAGGCAATATGCTACTAAAGCATGCTGAATTTTGTTTTCTCATCCATGTGGGGAGCAGAACTGTCATAAAAACACATGTTGATGTCTGGATATGCCATAGTTTTTCTAACCCTAACCCTAGCCTGAGCTTGCTAACCATAATTTGGGGCCTTACGGTGAATCAACAGGTAGTTGGAAAGTAGGCAATATGCTACTAAAGCATGCTGAATTTTGTTTTCTCATCCGTGTGGGGAGCAGATCTGTCATAAAAACACATGTTGATGTCTGGATATGCCATAGTTTTTCTAACCCTAACCCTAGCCTGAGTTTGCTAACCCTAATTTGGGGCCTTAGGGTGAATCAACAGGTAGTTGGAAAGTTGGCAATATGCTACTAAAGCATGCTGAATTTTGTTTTCTCATCCATGTGGGGAGCAGAACTGTCATAAAAACACATGTTGATGTCTGGATATGCCATAGTTTTTCTAACCCTAACCCTAGCCTGAGTTTGCTAACCCTAATTTGGGGCCTTAGGGTGAATCAACAGGTAGTTGGAAAGTTGGCAATATGCTACTAAAGCATGCTGAATTTTGTTTTCTCATCCATGTGGGGAGCAGAACTGTCATAAAAACACATGTTGATGTCTGGATATGCCATAGTTTTTCTAACCCTAACCCTAGCCTGAGTTTGCTAACCCTAATTTGGGGCCTTAGGGTGAATCAACAGGTAGTTGGAAAGTTGGCAATATGCTACTAAAGCATGCTGAATTTTGTTTTCTCATCCATGTGGGGAGCAGAACTGTCATAAAAACACATGTTGTTGTCTGGATATGCCATAGTTTTTCTAACCCTAACCCTAGCCTGAGTTTGCTAACCCTAATTTGGGGCCTTAGGGTGAATCAACAGGTAGTTGGAAAGTAGGCAATATGCTACTAAAGCGTGCTGAATTTTGTTTTCTCATCCGTGTGGGGAGCAGATCTGTCATAAAAACACATGTTGATGTCTGGATATGCCATAGTTTTTCTAACCCTAACCCTAGCCTGAGTCTGCTAACCCTAATTTGGGGCCTTAGGGTGAATCAACAGGTAGTTGGAAAGTAGGCAATATGCTACTAAAGCAAGCTGAATTGTGGTTTCTCATCCTTGTGGGGAGCAGAACTGTCATAAAAACACATGTTGATGTCTGGATATGCCATAGTTTTTCTAACCCTAACCCTAGCCTGAGTTTGCTAACCCTAATTTGGGGCCTTAGGGTGAATCAACAGGTAGTTGTAAAGTAGGCAATATGCTACTAAAGCAAGCTGAATTGTGGTTTCTCATCCTTGTGGGGAGCAGAACTGTCATAAAAACACATGTTGATGTCTGGATATGCCATAGTTTTTCTAACCCTAACCCTAGCCTGAGTTTGCTAACCCTAATTTGGGGCCTTAGGGTGAATCAACAGGTAGTTGGAAAGTAGGCAATATGCTACTAAAGCATGCTGAATTTTGTTTTCTCATCCGTGTGGGGAGCAGAGCTGTCATAAAAACACATGTTGATGTCTGGATATGCCATAGTTTCTCTAACCCTAACCCTAGCCTGAGTTTGCTAACCCTAATTTGGGGCCTTAGGGTGAATCAACAG
This sequence comes from Paramormyrops kingsleyae, assembly GCF_048594095.1. NCBI lineage: Eukaryota > Metazoa > Chordata > Actinopteri > Osteoglossiformes > Mormyridae > Paramormyrops > Paramormyrops kingsleyae. The sequence continues at coordinate 18,983,333 of NC_132815.1, forward strand.
GTAGTTGGAAAGTTGGCAATATGCTACTAAAGCATGCTGAATTTTGTTTTCTCATCCATGTGGGGAGCAGAACTGTCATAAAAACACATGTTGATGTCTGGATATGCCATAGTTTTTCTAACCCTAACCCTAGCCTGAGTCTGCTAACCCTAATTTGGGGCCTTAGGGTGAATCAACAGGTAGTTGGAAAGTAGGCAATATGCTACTAAAGCAAGCTGAATTGTGGTTTCTCATCCTTGTGGGGAGCAGAACTGTCATAAAAACACATGTTGATGTCTGGATATGCCATAGTTTTTCTAACCCTAATCCTAGCCTGAGTTTGCTAACCCTAATTTGGGGCCTTAGGGTGAATCAACAGGTAGTTGGAAAGTAGGCAATATGCTACTAAAGCATGCTGAATTTTGTTTTCTCATCCGTGTGGGGAGAAGAGCTGTCATAAAAACACATGTTGATGTCTGGATATGCCATAGTTTTTCTAACCCTATCCCTAGCCTGATCTTGCTAACCCTAATTTGGGGCCTTAGGGTGAATCAACAGGTAGTTGGAAAGTAGGCAATATGCTACTAAAGCGTGCTGAATTTTGTTTTCTCATCCGTGTGGGGAGCAGATCTGTCATAAAAACACATGTTGATGTCTGGATATGCCATAGTTTTTCTAACCCTAACCCTAGCCTGAGTCTGCTAACCCTAATTTGGGGCCTTAGGGTGAATCAACAGGTAGTTGGAAAGTAGGCAATATGCTACTAAAGCAAGCTGAATTGTGGTTTCTCATCCTTGTGGGGAGCAGAACTGTCATAAAAACACATGTTGATGTCTGGATATGCCATAGTTTTTCTAACCCTAACCCTAGCCTGAGTTTGCTAACCCTAATTTGGGGCCTTAGGGTGAATCAACAGGTAGTTGGAAAGTAGGCAATATGCTACTAAAGCATGCTGAATTTTGTTTTCTCATCCGTGTGGGGAGAAGAGCTGTCATAAAAACACATGTTGATGTCTGGATATGCCATAGTTTTTCTAACCCTATCCCTAGCCTGATCTTGCTAACCCTAATTTGGGGCCTTAGGGTGAATCAACAGGTAGTTGGAAAGTAGGCAATATGCTACTAAAGCGTGCTGAATTTTGTTTTCTCATCCGTGTGGGGAGCAGATCTGTCATAAAAACACATGTTGATGTCTGGATATGCCATAGTTTTTCTAACCCTAACCCTAGCCTGAGTCTGCTAACCCTAATTTGGGGCCTTAGGGTGAATCAACAGGTAGTTGGAAAGTAGGCAATATGCTACTAAAGCAAGCTGAATTGTGGTTTCTCATCCTTGTGGGGAGCAGAACTGTCATAAAAACACATGTTGATGTCTGGATATGCCATAGTTTTTCTAACCCTAACCCTAGCCTGAGTTTGCTAACCCTAATTTGGGGCCTTAGGGTGAATCAACAGGTAGTTGGAAAGTAGGCAATATGCTACTAAAGCATGCTGAATTTTGTTTTCTCATCCGTGTGGGGAGCAGAGCTGTCATAAAAACACATGTTGATGTCTGGATATGCCATAGTTTTTCTAACCCTAACCCTAGCCTGAGCTTGCTAACCCTAATTTGGGGCCTTAGAGTGAATCAACAGGTAGTTGGAAAGTAGGCAATATGCTACTAAAGCGTGCTGAATTTTGTTTTCTCATCCGTGTGGGGAGCAGATCTGTCATAAAAACACATGTTGATGTCTGGATATGCCATAGTTTTTCTAACCATAACCCTAGCCTGAGTTTGCTAATCGTAATTTGGGGCCTTAGGGTGAATCAACAGGTAGTTGGAAAGTAGGCAATATGCTACTAAAGCGTGCTGAATTTTGTTTTCTCATCCGTGTGGGGAGCAGATCTGTCATAAAAACACATGTTGATGTCTGGATATGCCATAGTTTTTCTAACCCTAACCCTAGCCTGAGTTTGCTAACCCTAATTTGGGGCCTTAGGGTGAATCAACAGGTAGTTGGAAAGTTGGCAATATGCTACTAAAGCATGCTGAATTTTGTTTTCTCATCCATGTGGGGAGCAGAACTGTCATAAAAACACATGTTGATGTCTGGATATGCCATAGTTTTTCTAACCCTAACCCTAGCCTGAGCTTGCTAACCATAATTTGGGGCCTTACGGTGAATCAACAGGTAGTTGGAAAGTAGGCAATATGCTACTAAAGCATGCTGAATTTTGTTTTCTCATCCGTGTGGGGAGCAGATCTGTCATAAAAACACATGTTGATGTCTGGATATGCCATAGTTTTTCTAACCCTAACCCTAGCCTGAGTTTGCTAACCCTAATTTGGGGCCTTAGGGTGAATCAACAGGTAGTTGGAAAGTAGGCAATATGCTACTAAAGCGTGCTGAATTTTGTTTTCTCATCCGTGTGGGGAGCAGATCTGTCATAAAAACACATGTTGATGTCTGGATATGCCATAGTTTTTCTAACCCTAACCCTAGCCTGAGTCTGCTAACCCTAATTTGGGGCCTTAGGGTGAATCAACAGGTAGTTGGAAAGTAGGCAATATGCTACTAAAGCAAGCTGAATTGTGGTTTCTCATCCTTGTGGGGAGCAGAACTGTCATAAAAACACATGTTGATGTCTGGATATGCCATAGTTTTTCTAACCCTAACCCTAGCCTGAGTTTGCTAACCCTAATTTGGGGCCTTAGGGTGAATCAACAGGTAGTTGTAAAGTAGGCAATATGCTACTAAAGCAAGCTGAATTGTGGTTTCTCATCCTTGTGGGGAGCAGAACTGTCATAAAAACACATGTTGATGTCTGGATATGCCATAGTTTTTCTAACCCTAACCCTAGCCTGAGTTTGCTAACCCTAATTTGGGGCCTTAGGGTGAATCAACAGGTAGTTGGAAAGTAGGCAATATGCTACTAAAGCATGCTGAATTTTGTTTTCTCATCCGTGTGGGGAGCAGAGCTGTCATAAAAACACATGTTGATGTCTGGATATGCCATAGTTTCTCTAACCCTAACCCTAGCCTGAGTTTGCTAACCCTAATTTGGGGCCTTAGGGTGAATCAACAGGTAGTTGGAAAGTTGGCAATATGCTACTAAAGCATGCTGAATTTTGTTTTCTCATCCATGTGGGGAGCAGAACTGTCATAAAAACACATGTTGATGTCTGGATATGCCATAGTTTTTCTAACCCTAACCCTAGCCTGAGTCTGCTAACCCTAATTTGGGGCCTTAGGGTGAATCAACAGGTAGTTGGAAAGTAGGCAATATGCTACTAAAGCAAGCTGAATTGTGGTTTCTCATCCTTGTGGGGAGCAGAACTGTCATAAAAACACATGTTGATGTCTGGATATGCCATAGTTTTTCTAACCCTAATCCTAGCCTGAGTTTGCTAACCCTAATTTGGGGCCTTAGGGTGAATCAACAGGTAGTTGGAAAGTAGGCAATATGCTACTAAAGCATGCTGAATTTTGTTTTCTCATCCGTGTGGGGAGAAGAGCTGTCATAAAAACACATGTTGATGTCTGGATATGCCATAGTTTTTCTAACCCTATCCCTAGCCTGATCTTGCTAACCCTAATTTGGGGCCTTAGGGTGAATCAACAGGTAGTTGGAAAGTAGGCAATATGCTACTAAAGCGTGCTGAATTTTGTTTTCTCATCCGTGTGGGGAGCAGATCTGTCATAAAAACACATGTTGATGTCTGGATATGCCATAGTTTTTCTAACCCTAACCCTAGCCTGAGTCTGCTAACCCTAATTTGGGGCCTTAGGGTGAATCAACAGGTAGTTGGAAAGTAGGCAATATGCTACTAAAGCAAGCTGAATTGTGGTTTCTCATCCTTGTGGGGAGCAGAACTGTCATAAAAACACATGTTGATGTCTGGATATGCCATAGTTTTTCTAACCCTAACCCTAGCCTGAGTTTGCTAACCCTAATTTGGGGCCTTAGGGTGAATCAACAGGTAGTTGGAAAGTAGGCAATATGCTACTAAAGCATGCTGAATTTTGTTTTCTCATCCGTGTGGGGAGAAGAGCTGTCATAAAAACACATGTTGATGTCTGGATATGCCATAGTTTTTCTAACCCTATCCCTAGCCTGATCTTGCTAACCCTAATTTGGGGCCTTAGGGTGAATCAACAGGTAGTTGGAAAGTAGGCAATATGCTACTAAAGCGTGCTGAATTTTGTTTTCTCATCCGTGTGGGGAGCAGATCTGTCATAAAAACACATGTTGATGTCTGGATATGCCATAGTTTTTCTAACCCTAACCCTAGCCTGAGTCTGCTAACCCTAATTTGGGGCCTTAGGGTGAATCAACAGGTAGTTGGAAAGTAGGCAATATGCTACTAAAGCAAGCTGAATTGTGGTTTCTCATCCTTGTGGGGAGCAGAACTGTCATAAAAACACATGTTGATGTCTGGATATGCCATAGTTTTTCTAACCCTAACCCTAGCCTGAGTTTGCTAACCCTAATTTGGGGCCTTAGGGTGAATCAACAGGTAGTTGGAAAGTAGGCAATATGCTACTAAAGCATGCTGAATTTTGTTTTCTCATCCGTGTGGGGAGCAGAGCTGTCATAAAAACACATGTTGATGTCTGGATATGCCATAGTTTTTCTAACCCTAACCCTAGCCTGAGCTTGCTAACCCTAATTTGGGGCCTTAGAGTGAATCAACAGGTAGTTGGAAAGTAGGCAATATGCTACTAAAGCGTGCTGAATTTTGTTTTCTCATCCGTGTGGGGAGCAGATCTGTCATAAAAACACATGTTGATGTCTGGATATGCCATAGTTTTTCTAACCATAACCCTAGCCTGAGTTTGCTAATCGTAATTTGGGGCCTTAGGGTGAATCAACAGGTAGTTGGAAAGTAGGCAATATGCTACTAAAGCGTGCTGAATTTTGTTTTCTCATCCGTGTGGGGAGCAGATCTGTCATAAAAACACATGTTGATGTCTGGATATGCCATAGTTTTTCTAACCCTAACCCTAGCCTGAGTTTGCTAACCCTAATTTGGGGCCTTAGGGTGAATCAACAGGTAGTTGGAAAGTTGGCAATATGCTACTAAAGCATGCTGAATTTTGTTTTCTCATCCATGTGGGGAGCAGAACTGTCATAAAAACACATGTTGATGTCTGGATATGCCATAGTTTTTCTAACCCTAACCCTAGCCTGAGCTTGCTAACCATAATTTGGGGCCTTACGGTGAATCAACAGGTAGTTGGAAAGTAGGCAATATGCTACTAAAGCATGCTGAATTTTGTTTTCTCATCCGTGTGGGGAGCAGATCTGTCATAAAAACACATGTTGATGTCTGGATATGCCATAGTTTTTCTAACCCTAACCCTAGCCTGAGTTTGCTAACCCTAATTTGGGGCCTTACGGTGAATCAACAGGTAGTTGGAAAGTAGGCAATATGCTACTAAAGCAAGCTGAATTGTGGTTTCTCATCCGTGTGGGGAGCAGAACAGTCATAAAAACACATGTTGATGTCTGGATATGCCATAGTTTTTCTAACCCTAACCCTAGCCTGAGTTTGCTAACCCTAATTTGGGGCCTTAGGGTGAATCAACAGGTAGTTGGAAAGTTGGCAATATGCTACTAAAGCATGCTGAATTTTGTTTTCTCATCCATGTGGGGAGCAGAACTGTCATAAAAACACATGTTGATGTCTGGATATGCCATAGTTTTTCTAACCCTAACCCTAGCCTGAGTTTGCTAACCCTAATTTGGGGCCTTAGGGTGAATCAACAGATAGTTGGAAAGTAGGCAATATGCTACTAAAGCAAGCTGAATTGTGGTTTCTCATCCGTGTGGGGAGCAGAACTGTCATTAAAACACATGTTGATGTCTGGATATGCCATAGTTTTTCTAACCCTAACCCTAGCCTGAGTTTGCTAACCCTAATTTGGGGCCTTAGGGTGAATCAACAGGTAGTTGGAAAGTTGGCAATATGCTACTAAAGCATGCTGAATTTTGTTTTCTCATCCATGTGGGGAGCAGAACTGTCATAAAAACACATGTTGATGTCTGGATATGCCATAGTTTTTCTAACCCTAACCCTAGCCTGAGTTTGCTAACCCTAATTTGGGGCCTTAGGGTGAATCAACAGGTAGTTGGAAAGTAGGCAATATGCTACTAAAGCAAGCTGAATTGTGGTTTCTCATCCATGTGGGGAGCAGAACTGTCATAAAAACACATGTTGATGTCTGGATATGCCATAGTTTTTCTAACCCTAACCCTAGCCTGAGTTTGCTAACCCTAATTTGGGGCCTTAGGGTAAATCAACAGGTAGTTGGAAAGTTGGCAATATGCTACTAAAGCATGCTGAATTTTGTTTTCTCATCCATGTGGGGAGCAGAACTGTCATAAAAACACATGTTGATGTCTGGATATGCCATAGTTTTTCTAACCCTAACCCTAGCCTGAGTTTGCTAACCCTAATTTGGGGCCTTAGGGTGAATCAACAGGTAGTTGGAAAGTAGGCAATATGCTACTAAAGCGTGCTGAATTTTGTTTTCTCATCCGTGTGGGGAGCAGATCTGTCATAAAAACACATGTTGATGTCTGGATATGCCATAGTTTTTCTAACCCTAACCCTAGCCTGAGTCTGCTAACCCTAATTTGGGGCCTTAGGGTGAATCAACAGGTAGTTGGAAAGTAGGCAATATGCTACTAAAGCAAGCTGAATTGTGGTTTCTCATCCTTGTGGGGAGCAGAACTGTCATAAAAACACATGTTGATGTCTGGATATGCCATAGTTTATCTAACCCTAACCCTAGCCTGAGTTTGCTAACCCTAATTTGGGGCCTTAGGGTGAATCAACAGGTAGTTGGAAAGTAGGCAATATGCTACTAAAGCATGCTGAATTTTGTTTTCTCATCCATGTGGGGAGCAGAACTGTCATAAAAACACATGTTGATGTCTGGATATGCCATAGTTTTTCTAACCCTAACCCTAGCCTGAGTTTGCTAACCCTAATTTGGGGCCTTAGGGTGAATCAACAGATAGTTGGAAAGTAGGCAATATGCTACTAAAGCAAGCTGAATTGTGGTTTCTCATCCGTGTGGGGAGCAGAACTGTCATTAAAACACATCTTGATGTCTGGATATGCCATAGTTTCTCTAACCCTAACCCTAGCCTGAGTTTGCTAACCCTAATTTGGGGCCTTAGGGTGAATCAACAGGTAGTTGGAAAGTAGGCAATATGCTACTAAAGCAAGCTGAATTGTGGTTTCTCATCCATGTGGGGAGCAGAACTGTCATAAAAACACATGTTGATGTCTGGATATGCCATAGTTTTTCTAACCCTAACCCTAGCCTGAGTTTGCTAACCCTAATTTGGGGCCTTAGGGTGAATCAACAGGTAGTTGGAAAGTTGGCAATATGCTACTAAAGCATGCTGAATTTTGTTTTCTCATCCATGTGGGGAGCAGAACTGTCATAAAAACACATGTTGTTGTCTGGATATGCCATAGTTTTTCTAACCCTAACCCTAGCCTGAGTTTGCTAACCCTAATTTGGGGCTTTAGGGTGAATCAACAGGTAGTTGGAAAGTAGGCAATATGCTACTAAAGCGTGCTGAATTTTGTTTTCTCATCCGTGTGGGGAGCAGATCTGTCATAAAAACACATGTTGATGTCTGGATATGCCATAGTTTTTCTAACCCTAACCCTAGCCTGAGTCTGCTAACCCTAATTTGGGGCCTTAGGGTGAATCAACAGGTAGTTGGAAAGTAGGCAATATGCTACTAAAGCAAGCTGAATTGTGGTTTCTCATCCTTGTGGGGAGCAGAACTGTCATAAAAACACATGTTGATGTCTGGATATGCCATAGTTTTTCTAACCCTAACCCTAGCCTGAGTTTGCTAACCCTAATTTGGGGCCTTAGGGTGAATCAACAGGTAGTTGGAAAGTAGGCAATATGCTACTAAAGCAAGCTGAATTGTGGTTTCTCATCCTTGTGGGGAGCAGAACTGTCATAAAAACACATGTTGATGTCTGGATATGCCATAGTTTTTCTAACCCTAACCCTAGCCTGAGTTTGCTAACCCTAATTTGGGGCCTTAGGGTGAATCAACAGGTAGTTGGAAAGTAGGCAATATGCTACTAAAGCATGCTGAATTTTGTTTTCTCATCCGTGTGGGGAGCAGAGCTGTCATAAAAACACATGTTGATGTCTGGATATGCCATAGTTTCTCTAACCCTAACCCTAGCCTGAGTTTGCTAACCCTAATTTGGGGCCTTAGGGTGAATCAACAGGTAGTTGGAAAGTTGGCAATATGCTACTAAAGCATGCTGAATTTTGTTTTCTCATCCATGTGGGGAGCAGAACTGTCATAAAAACACATGTTGATGTCTGGATATGCCATAGTTTTTCTAACCCTAACCCTAGCCTGAGTCTGCTAACCCTAATTTGGGGCCTTAGGGTGAATCAACAGGTAGTTGGAAAGTAGGCAATATGCTACTAAAGCAAGCTGAATTGTGGTTTCTCATCCTTGTGGGGAGCAGAACTGTCATAAAAACACATGTTGATGTCTGGATATGCCATAGTTTTTCTAACCCTAACCCTAGCCTGAGTTTGCTAACCCTAATTTGGGGCCTTAGGGTGAATCAACAGGTAGTTGGAAAGTAGGCAATATGCTACTAAAGCATGCTGAATTTTGTTTTCTCATCCGTGTGGGGAGAAGAGCTGTCATAAAAACACATGTTGATGTCTGGATATGCCATAGTTTTTCTAACCCTATCCCTAGCCTGATCTTGCTAACCCTAATTTGGGGCCTTAGGGTGAATCAACAGGTAGTTGGAAAGTAGGCAATATGCTACTAAAGCGTGCTGAATTTTGTTTTCTCATCCGTGTGGGGAGCAGATCTGTCATAAAAACACATGTTGATGTCTGGATATGCCATAGTTTTTCTAACCCTAACCCTAGCCTGAGTCTGCTAACCCTAATTTGGGGCCTTAGGGTGAATCAACAGGTAGTTGGAAAGTAGGCAATATGCTACTAAAGCAAGCTGAATTGTGGTTTCTCATCCTTGTGGGGAGCAGAACTGTCATAAAAACACATGTTGATGTCTGGATATGCCATAGTTTTTCTAACCCTAACCCTAGCCTGAGTTTGCTAACCCTAATTTGGGGCCTTAGGGTGAATCAACAGGTAGTTGGAAAGTAGGCAATATGCTACTAAAGCATGCTGAATTTTGTTTTCTCATCCGTGTGGGGAGCAGAACTGTCATAAAAACACATGTTGATGTCTGGATATGCCATAGTTTTTCTAACCCTAACCCTAGCCTGAGCTTGCTAACCCTAATTTGGGGCCTTAGGGTAAATCAACAGGTAGTTGGAAAGTTGGCAATATGCTACTAAAGCATGCTGAATTTTGTTTTCTCATCCATGTGGGGAGCAGAACTGTCATAAAAACACATGTTGATGTCTGGATATGCCATAGTTTTTCTAACCCTAACCCTAGCCTGAGTTTGCTAACCCTAATTTGGGGCCTTAGGGTGAATCAACAGGTAGTTGGAAAGTAGGCAATATGCTACTAAAGCGTGCTGAATTTTGTTTTCTCATCCGTGTGGGGAGCAGATCTGTCATAAAAACACATGTTGATGTCTGGATATGCCATAGTTTTTCTAACCCTAACCCTAGCCTGAGTCTGCTAACCCTAATTTGGGGCCTTAGGGTGAATCAACAGGTAGTTGGAAAGTAGGCAATATGCTACTAAAGCAAGCTGAATTGTGGTTTCTCATCCTTGTGGGGAGCAGAACTGTCATAAAAACACATGTTGATGTCTGGATATGCCATAGTTTATCTAACCCTAACCCTAGCCTGAGTTTGCTAACCCTAATTTGGGGCCTTAGGGTGAATCAACAGGTAGTTGGAAAGTAGGCAATATGCTACTAAAGCATGCTGAATTTTGTTTTCTCATCCATGTGGGGAGCAGAACTGTCATAAAAACACATGTTGATGTCTGGATATGCCATAGTTTTTCTAACCCTAACCCTAGCCTGAGTTTGCTAACCCTAATTTGGGGCCTTAGGGTGAATCAACAGATAGTTGGAAAGTAGGCAATATGCTACTAAAGCAAGCTGAATTGTGGTTTCTCATCCGTGTGGGGAGCAGAACTGTCATTAAAACACATCTTGATGTCTGGATATGCCATAGTTTCTCTAACCCTAACCCTAGCCTGAGTTTGCTAACCCTAATTTGGGGCCTTAGGGTGAATCAACAGGTAGTTGGAAAGTAGGCAATATGCTACTAAAGCAAGCTGAATTGTGGTTTCTCATCCATGTGGGGAGCAGAACTGTCATAAAAACACATGTTGATGTCTGGATATGCCATAGTTTTTCTAACCCTAACCCTAGCCTGAGTTTGCTAACCCTAATTTGGGGCCTTAGGGTGAATCAACAGGTAGTTGGAAAGTTGGCAATATGCTACTAAAGCATGCTGAATTTTGTTTTCTCATCCATGTGGGGAGCAGAACTGTCATAAAAACACATGTTGTTGTCTGGATATGCCATAGTTTTTCTAACCCTAACCCTAGCCTGAGTTTGCTAACCCTAATTTGGGGCTTTAGGGTGAATCAACAGGTAGTTGGAAAGTAGGCAATATGCTACTAAAGCGTGCTGAATTTTGTTTTCTCATCCGTGTGGGGAGCAGATCTGTCATAAAAACACATGTTGATGTCTGGATATGCCATAGTTTTTCTAACCCTAACCCTAGCCTGAGTCTGCTAACCCTAATTTGGGGCCTTAGGGTGAATCAACAGGTAGTTGGAAAGTAGGCAATATGCTACTAAAGCAAGCTGAATTGTGGTTTCTCATCCTTGTGGGGAGCAGAACTGTCATAAAAACACATGTTGATGTCTGGATATGCCATAGTTTTTCTAACCCTAACCCTAGCCTGAGTTTGCTAACCCTAATTTGGGGCCTTAGGGTGAATCAACAGGTAGTTGGAAAGTAGGCAATATGCTACTAAAGCAAGCTGAATTGTGGTTTCTCATCCTTGTGGGGAGCAGAACTGTCATAAAAACACATGTTGATGTCTGGATATGCCATAGTTTTTCTAACCCTAACCCTAGCCTGAGTTTGCTAACCCTAATTTGGGGCCTTAGGGTGAATCAACAGGTAGTTGGAAAGTAGGCAATATGCTACTAAAGCATGCTGAATTTTGTTTTCTCATCCGTGTGGGGAGCAGAGCTGTCATAAAAACACATGTTGATGTCTGGATATGCCATAGTTTCTCTAACCCTAACCCTAGCCTGAGTTTGCTAACCCTAATTTGGGGCCTTAGGGTGAATCAACAGGTAGTTGGAAAGTTGGCAATATGCTACTAAAGCATGCTGAATTTTGTTTTCTCATCCATGTGGGGAGCAGAACTGTCATAAAAACACATGTTGATGTCTGGATATGCCATAGTTTTTCTAACCCTAACCCTAGCCTGAGTCTGCTAACCCTAATTTGGGGCCTTAGGGTGAATCAACAGGTAGTTGGAAAGTAGGCAATATGCTACTAAAGCAAGCTGAATTGTGGTTTCTCATCCTTGTGGGGAGCAGAACTGTCATAAAAACACATGTTGATGTCTGGATATGCCATAGTTTTTCTAACCCTAACCCTAGCCTGAGTTTGCTAACCCTAATTTGGGGCCTTAGGGTGAATCAACAGGTAGTTGGAAAGTAGGCAATATGCTACTAAAGCATGCTGAATTTTGTTTTCTCATCCGTGTGGGGAGAAGAGCTGTCATAAAAACACATGTTGATGTCTGGATATGCCATAGTTTTTCTAACCCTATCCCTAGCCTGATCTTGCTAACCCTAATTTGGGGCCTTAGGGTGAATCAACAGGTAGTTGGAAAGTAGGCAATATGCTACTAAAGCGTGCTGAATTTTGTTTTCTCATCCGTGTGGGGAGCAGATCTGTCATAAAAACACATGTTGATGTCTGGATATGCCATAGTTTTTCTAACCCTAACCCTAGCCTGAGTCTGCTAACCCTAATTTGGGGCCTTAGGGTGAATCAACAGGTAGTTGGAAAGTAGGCAATATGCTACTAAAGCAAGCTGAATTGTGGTTTCTCATCCTTGTGGGGAGCAGAACTGTCATAAAAACACATGTTGATGTCTGGATATGCCATAGTTTTTCTAACCCTAACCCTAGCCTGAGTTTGCTAACCCTAATTTGGGGCCTTAGGGTGAATCAACAGGTAGTTGGAAAGTAGGCAATATGCTACTAAAGCATGCTGAATTTTGTTTTCTCATCCGTGTGGGGAGCAGAACTGTCATAAAAACACATGTTGATGTCTGGATATGCCATAGTTTTTCTAACCCTAACCCTAGCCTGAGCTTGCTAACCCTAATTTGGGGCCTTAGAGTGAATCAACAGGTAGTTGGAAAGTAGGCAATATGCTACTAAAGCGTGCTGAATTTTGTTTTCTCATCCGTGTGGGGAGCAGATCTGTCATAAAAACACATGTTGATGTCTGGATATGCCATAGTTTTTCTAACCATAACCCTAGCCTGAGTTTGCTAATCGTAATTTGGGGCCTTAGGGTGAATCAACAGGTAGTTGGAAAGTAGGCAATATGCTACTAAAGCGTGCTGAATTTTGTTTTCTCATCCGTGTGGGGAGCAGATCTGTCATAAAAACACATGTTGATGTCTGGATATGCCATAGTTTTTCTAACCCTAACCCTAGCCTGAGTTTGCTAACCCTAATTTGGGGCCTTAGGGTGAATCAACAGGTAGTTGGAAAGTAGGCAATATGCTACTAAAGCATGCTGAATTTTGTTTTCTCATCCATGTGGGGAGCAGAACTGTCATAAAAACACATGTTGATGTCTGGATATGCCATAGTTTTTCTAACCCTAACCCTAGCCTGAGCTTGCTAACCATAATTTGGGGCCTTACGGTGAATCAACAGGTAGTTGGAAAGTAGGCAATATGCTACTAAAGCATGCTGAATTTTGTTTTCTCATCCGTGTGGGGAGCAGATCTGTCATAAAAACACATGTTGATGTCTGGATATGCCATAGTTTTTCTAACCCTAACCCTAGCCTGAGTTTGCTAACCCTAATTTGGGGCCTTAGGGTGAATCAACAGGTAGTTGGAAAGTTGGCAATATGCTACTAAAGCATGCTGAATTTTGTTTTCTCATCCATGTGGGGAGCAGAACTGTCATAAAAACACATGTTGATGTCTGGATATGCCATAGTTTTTCTAACCCTAACCCTAGCCTGAGTTTGCTAACCCTAATTTGGGGCCTTAGGGTGAATCAACAGGTAGTTGGAAAGTTGGCAATATGCTACTAAAGCATGCTGAATTTTGTTTTCTCATCCATGTGGGGAGCAGAACTGTCATAAAAACACATGTTGATGTCTGGATATGCCATAGTTTTTCTAACCCTAACCCTAGCCTGAGTTTGCTAACCCTAATTTGGGGCCTTAGGGTGAATCAACAGGTAGTTGGAAAGTTGGCAATATGCTACTAAAGCATGCTGAATTTTGTTTTCTCATCCATGTGGGGAGCAGAACTGTCATAAAAACACATGTTGTTGTCTGGATATGCCATAGTTTTTCTAACCCTAACCCTAGCCTGAGTTTGCTAACCCTAATTTGGGGCCTTAGGGTGAATCAACAGGTAGTTGGAAAGTAGGCAATATGCTACTAAAGCGTGCTGAATTTTGTTTTCTCATCCGTGTGGGGAGCAGATCTGTCATAAAAACACATGTTGATGTCTGGATATGCCATAGTTTTTCTAACCCTAACCCTAGCCTGAGTCTGCTAACCCTAATTTGGGGCCTTAGGGTGAATCAACAGGTAGTTGGAAAGTAGGCAATATGCTACTAAAGCAAGCTGAATTGTGGTTTCTCATCCTTGTGGGGAGCAGAACTGTCATAAAAACACATGTTGATGTCTGGATATGCCATAGTTTTTCTAACCCTAACCCTAGCCTGAGTTTGCTAACCCTAATTTGGGGCCTTAGGGTGAATCAACAGGTAGTTGTAAAGTAGGCAATATGCTACTAAAGCAAGCTGAATTGTGGTTTCTCATCCTTGTGGGGAGCAGAACTGTCATAAAAACACATGTTGATGTCTGGATATGCCATAGTTTTTCTAACCCTAACCCTAGCCTGAGTTTGCTAACCCTAATTTGGGGCCTTAGGGTGAATCAACAGGTAGTTGGAAAGTAGGCAATATGCTACTAAAGCATGCTGAATTTTGTTTTCTCATCCGTGTGGGGAGCAGAGCTGTCATAAAAACACATGTTGATGTCTGGATATGCCATAGTTTCTCTAACCCTAACCCTAGCCTGAGTTTGCTAACCCTAATTTGGGGCCTTAGGGTGAATCAACAGGTAGTTGGAAAGTTGGCAATATGCTACTAAAGCATGCTGAATTTTGTTTTCTCATCCATGTGGGGAGCAGAACTGTCATAAAAACACATGTTGATGTCTGGATATGCCATAGTTTTTCTAACCCTAACCCTAGCCTGAGTCTGCTAACCCTAATTTGGGGCCTTAGGGTGAATCAACAGGTAGTTGGAAAGTAGGCAATATGCTACTAAAGCAAGCTGAATTGTGGTTTCTCATCCTTGTGGGGAGCAGAACTGTCATAAAAACACATGTTGATGTCTGGATATGCCATAGTTTTTCTAACCCTAATCCTAGCCTGAGTTTGCTAACCCTAATTTGGGGCCTTAGGGTGAATCAACAGGTAGTTGGAAAGTAGGCAATATGCTACTAAAGCATGCTGAATTTTGTTTTCTCATCCGTGTGGGGAGAAGAGCTGTCATAAAAACACATGTTGATGTCTGGATATGCCATAGTTTTTCTAACCCTATCCCTAGCCTGATCTTGCTAACCCTAATTTGGGGCCTTAGGGTGAATCAACAGGTAGTTGGAAAGTAGGCAATATGCTACTAAAGCGTGCTGAATTTTGTTTTCTCATCCGTGTGGGGAGCAGATCTGTCATAAAAACACATGTTGATGTCTGGATATGCCATAGTTTTTCTAACCCTAACCCTAGCCTGAGTCTGCTAACCCTAATTTGGGGCCTTAGGGTGAATCAACAGGTAGTTGGAAAGTAGGCAATATGCTACTAAAGCAAGCTGAATTGTGGTTTCTCATCCTTGTGGGGAGCAGAACTGTCATAAAAACACATGTTGATGTCTGGATATGCCATAGTTTTTCTAACCCTAACCCTAGCCTGAGTTTGCTAACCCTAATTTGGGGCCTTAGGGTGAATCAACAGGTAGTTGGAAAGTAGGCAATATGCTACTAAAGCATGCTGAATTTTGTTTTCTCATCCGTGTGGGGAGAAGAGCTGTCATAAAAACACATGTTGATGTCTGGATATGCCATAGTTTTTCTAACCCTATCCCTAGCCTGATCTTGCTAACCCTAATTTGGGGCCTTAGGGTGAATCAACAGGTAGTTGGAAAGTAGGCAATATGCTACTAAAGCGTGCTGAATTTTGTTTTCTCATCCGTGTGGGGAGCAGATCTGTCATAAAAACACATGTTGATGTCTGGATATGCCATAGTTTTTCTAACCCTAACCCTAGCCTGAGTCTGCTAACCCTAATTTGGGGCCTTAGGGTGAATCAACAGGTAGTTGGAAAGTAGGCAATATGCTACTAAAGCAAGCTGAATTGTGGTTTCTCATCCTTGTGGGGAGCAGAACTGTCATAAAAACACATGTTGATGTCTGGATATGCCATAGTTTTTCTAACCCTAACCCTAGCCTGAGTTTGCTAACCCTAATTTGGGGCCTTAGGGTGAATCAACAGGTAGTTGGAAAGTAGGCAATATGCTACTAAAGCATGCTGAATTTTGTTTTCTCATCCGTGTGGGGAGCAGAACTGTCATAAAAACACATGTTGATGTCTGGATATGCCATAGTTTTTCTAACCCTAACCCTAGCCTGAGCTTGCTAACCCTAATTTGGGGCCTTAGAGTGAATCAACAGGTAGTTGGAAAGTAGGCAATATGCTACTAAAGCGTGCTGAATTTTGTTTTCTCATCCGTGTGGGGAGCAGATCTGTCATAAAAACACATGTTGATGTCTGGATATGCCATAGTTTTTCTAACCATAACCCTAGCCTGAGTTTGCTAATCGTAATTTGGGGCCTTAGGGTGAATCAACAGGTAGTTGGAAAGTAGGCAATATGCTACTAAAGCGTGCTGAATTTTGTTTTCTCATCCGTGTGGGGAGCAGATCTGTCATAAAAACACATGTTGATGTCTGGATATGCCATAGTTTTTCTAACCCTAACCCTAGCCTGAGTTTGCTAACCCTAATTTGGGGCCTTAGGGTGAATCAACAGGTAGTTGGAAAGTAGGCAATATGCTACTAAAGCATGCTGAATTTTGTTTTCTCATCCATGTGGGGAGCAGAACTGTCATAAAAACACATGTTGATGTCTGGATATGCCATAGTTTTTCTAACCCTAACCCTAGCCTGAGCTTGCTAACCATAATTTGGGGCCTTACGGTGAATCAACAGGTAGTTGGAAAGTAGGCAATATGCTACTAAAGCATGCTGAATTTTGTTTTCTCATCCGTGTGGGGAGCAGATCTGTCATAAAAACACATGTTGATGTCTGGATATGCCATAGTTTTTCTAACCCTAACCCTAGCCTGAGTTTGCTAACCCTAATTTGGGGCCTTAGGGTGAATCAACAGGTAGTTGGAAAGTTGGCAATATGCTACTAAAGCATGCTGAATTTTGTTTTCTCATCCATGTGGGGAGCAGAACTGTCATAAAAACACATGTTGATGTCTGGATATGCCATAGTTTTTCTAACCCTAACCCTAGCCTGAGTTTGCTAACCCTAATTTGGGGCCTTAGGGTGAATCAACAGGTAGTTGGAAAGTTGGCAATATGCTACTAAAGCATGCTGAATTTTGTTTTCTCATCCATGTGGGGAGCAGAACTGTCATAAAAACACATGTTGATGTCTGGATATGCCATAGTTTTTCTAACCCTAACCCTAGCCTGAGTTTGCTAACCCTAATTTGGGGCCTTAGGGTGAATCAACAGGTAGTTGGAAAGTTGGCAATATGCTACTAAAGCATGCTGAATTTTGTTTTCTCATCCATGTGGGGAGCAGAACTGTCATAAAAACACATGTTGTTGTCTGGATATGCCATAGTTTTTCTAACCCTAACCCTAGCCTGAGTTTGCTAACCCTAATTTGGGGCCTTAGGGTGAATCAACAGGTAGTTGGAAAGTAGGCAATATGCTACTAAAGCGTGCTGAATTTTGTTTTCTCATCCGTGTGGGGAGCAGATCTGTCATAAAAACACATGTTGATGTCTGGATATGCCATAGTTTTTCTAACCCTAACCCTAGCCTGAGTCTGCTAACCCTAATTTGGGGCCTTAGGGTGAATCAACAGGTAGTTGGAAAGTAGGCAATATGCTACTAAAGCAAGCTGAATTGTGGTTTCTCATCCTTGTGGGGAGCAGAACTGTCATAAAAACACATGTTGATGTCTGGATATGCCATAGTTTTTCTAACCCTAACCCTAGCCTGAGTTTGCTAACCCTAATTTGGGGCCTTAGGGTGAATCAACAGGTAGTTGTAAAGTAGGCAATATGCTACTAAAGCAAGCTGAATTGTGGTTTCTCATCCTTGTGGGGAGCAGAACTGTCATAAAAACACATGTTGATGTCTGGATATGCCATAGTTTTTCTAACCCTAACCCTAGCCTGAGTTTGCTAACCCTAATTTGGGGCCTTAGGGTGAATCAACAGGTAGTTGGAAAGTAGGCAATATGCTACTAAAGCATGCTGAATTTTGTTTTCTCATCCGTGTGGGGAGCAGAGCTGTCATAAAAACACATGTTGATGTCTGGATATGCCATAGTTTCTCTAACCCTAACCCTAGCCTGAGTTTGCTAACCCTAATTTGGGGCCTTAGGGTGAATCAACAGGTAGTTGGAAAGTTGGCAATATGCTACTAAAGCATGCTGAATTTTGTTTTCTCATCCATGTGGGGAGCAGAACTGTCATAAAAACACATGTTGATGTCTGGATATGCCATAGTTTTTCTAACCCTAACCCTAGCCTGAGTCTGCTAACCCTAATTTGGGGCCTTAGGGTGAATCAACAGGTAGTTGGAAAGTAGGCAATATGCTACTAAAGCAAGCTGAATTGTGGTTTCTCATCCTTGTGGGGAGCAGAACTGTCATAAAAACACATGTTGATGTCTGGATATGCCATAGTTTTTCTAACCCTAATCCTAGCCTGAGTTTGCTAACCCTAATTTGGGGCCTTTGGGTGAATCAACAGGTAGTTAGAAAGTAGGCAATATGCTACTAAAGCAAGCTGAATTGTGGTTTCTCATCCTTGTGGGGAGCAGAACTGTCATAAAAACACATGTTGATGTCTGGATATGCCATAGTTTATCTAACCCTAACCCTAGCCTGAGTTTGCTAACCCTAATTTGGGGCCTTAGGGTGAATCAACAGGTAGTTGGAAAGTAGGCAATATGCTACTAAAGCATGCTGAATTTTGTTTTCTCATCCATGTGGGGAGCAGAACTGTCATAAAAACACATGTTGATGTCTGGATATGCCATAGTTTTTCTAACCCTAACCCTAGCCTGAGTTTGCTAACCCTAATTTGGGGCCTTAGGGTGAATCAACAGATAGTTGGAAAGTAGGCAATATGCTACTAAAGCAAGCTGAATTGTGGTTTCTCATCCGTGTGGGGAGCAGAACTGTCATTAAAACACATCTTGATGTCTGGATATGCCATAGTTTCTCTAACCCTAACCCTAGCCTGAGTTTGCTAACCCTAATTTGGGGCCTTAGGGTGAATCAACAGGTAGTTGGAAAGTAGGCAATATGCTACTAAAGCAAGCTGAATTGTGGTTTCTCATCCATGTGGGGAGCAGAACTGTCATAAAAACACATGTTGATGTCTGGATATGCCATAGTTTTTCTAACCCTAACCCTAGCCTGAGTTTGCTAACCCTAATTTGGGGCCTTAGGGTGAATCAACAGGTAGTTGGAAAGTTGGCAATATGCTACTAAAGCATGCTGAATTTTGTTTTCTCATCCATGTGGGGAGCAGAACTGTCATAAAAACACATGTTGATGTCTGGATATGCCATAGTTTTTCTAACCCTAACCCTAGCCTGAGTTTGCTAACCCTAATTTGGGGCCTTAGGGTGAATCAACAGGTAGTTGGAAAGTAGGCAATATGCTACTAAAGCGTGCTGAATTTTGTTTTCTCATCCGTGTGGGGAGCAGATCTGTCATAAAAACACATGTTGATGTCTGGATATGCCATAGTTTTTCTAACCCTAACCCTAGCCTGAGTCTGCTAACCCTAATTTGGGGCCTTAGGGTGAATCAACAGGTAGTTGGAAAGTAGGCAATATGCTACTAAAGCATGCTGAATTGTGGTTTCTCATCCGTGTGGGGAGCAGATCTGTCATAAAAACACATGTTGATGTCTGGATATGCCATAGTTTTTCTAACCCTAACCCTAGCCTGAGTTTGCTAACCCTAATTTGGGGCCTTAGGGTGAATCAACAGGTAGTTGGAAAGTAGGCAATATGCTACTAAAGCATGCTGAATTTTGTTTTCTCATCCATGTGGGGAGCAGAACTGTCATAAAAACACATGTTGATGTCTGGATATGCCATAGTTTTTCTAACCCTAACCCTAGCCTGAGCTTGCTAACCATAATTTGGGGCCTTACGGTGAATCAACAGGTAGTTGGAAAGTAGGCAATATGCTACTAAAGCATGCTGAATTTTGTTTTCTCATCCGTGTGGGGAGCAGATCTGTCATAAAAACACATGTTGATGTCTGGATATGCCATAGTTTTTCTAACCCTAACCCTAGCCTGAGTTTGCTAACCCTAATTTGGGGCCTTAGGGTGAATCAACAGGTAGTTGGAAAGTTGGCAATATGCTACTAAAGCATGCTGAATTTTGTTTTCTCATCCATGTGGGGAGCAGAACTGTCATAAAAACACATGTTGATGTCTGGATATGCCATAGTTTTTCTAACCCTAACCCTAGCCTGAGTTTGCTAACCCTAATTTGGGGCCTTAGGGTGAATCAACAGGTAGTTGGAAAGTTGGCAATATGCTACTAAAGCATGCTGAATTTTGTTTTCTCATCCATGTGGGGAGCAGAACTGTCATAAAAACACATGTTGATGTCTGGATATGCCATAGTTTTTCTAACCCTAACCCTAGCCTGAGTTTGCTAACCCTAATTTGGGGCCTTAGGGTGAATCAACAGGTAGTTGGAAAGTTGGCAATATGCTACTAAAGCATGCTGAATTTTGTTTTCTCATCCATGTGGGGAGCAGAACTGTCATAAAAACACATGTTGTTGTCTGGATATGCCATAGTTTTTCTAACCCTAACCCTAGCCTGAGTTTGCTAACCCTAATTTGGGGCCTTAGGGTGAATCAACAGGTAGTTGGAAAGTAGGCAATATGCTACTAAAGCGTGCTGAATTTTGTTTTCTCATCCGTGTGGGGAGCAGATCTGTCATAAAAACACATGTTGATGTCTGGATATGCCATAGTTTTTCTAACCCTAACCCTAGCCTGAGTCTGCTAACCCTAATTTGGGGCCTTAGGGTGAATCAACAGGTAGTTGGAAAGTAGGCAATATGCTACTAAAGCAAGCTGAATTGTGGTTTCTCATCCTTGTGGGGAGCAGAACTGTCATAAAAACACATGTTGATGTCTGGATATGCCATAGTATTTCTAACCCTAACCCTAGCCTGAGTTTGCTAACCCTAATTTGGGGCCTTAGGGTGAATCAACAGGTAGTTGTAAAGTAGGCAATATGCTACTAAAGCAAGCTGAATTGTGGTTTCTCATCCTTGTGGGGAGCAGAACTGTCATAAAAACACATGTTGATGTCTGGATATGCCATAGTTTTTCTAACCCTAACCCTAGCCTGAGTTTGCTAACCCTAATTTGGGGCCTTAGGGTGAATCAACAGGTAGTTGGAAAGTAGGCAATATGCTACTAAAGCATGCTGAATTTTGTTTTCTCAACCGTGTGGGGAGCAGAGCTGTCATAAAAACACATGTTGATGTCTGGATATGCCATAGTTTCTCTAACCCTAACCCTAGCCTGAGTTTGCTAACCCTAATTTGGGGCCTTAGGGTGAATCAACAGGTAGTTGGAAAGTTGGCAATATGCTACTAAAGCATGCTGAATTTTGTTTTCTCATCCATGTGGGGAGCAGAACTGTCATAAAAACACATGTTGATGTCTGGATATGCCATAGTTTTTCTAACCCTAACCCTAGCCTGAGTCTGCTAACCCTAATTTGGGGCCTTAGGGTGAATCAACAGGTAGTTGGAAAGTAGGCAATATGCTACTAAAGCAAGCTGAATTGTGGTTTCTCATCCTTGTGGGGAGCAGAACTGTCATAAAAACACATGTTGATGTCTGGATATGCCATAGTTTTTCTAACCCTAATCCTAGCCTGAGTTTGCTAACCCTAATTTGGGGCCTTAGGGTGAATCAACAGGTAGTTGGAAAGTAGGCAATATGCTACTAAAGCATGCTGAATTTTGTTTTCTCATCCGTGTGGGGAGAAGAGCTGTCATAAAAACACATGTTGATGTCTGGATATGCCATAGTTTTTCTAACCCTATCCCTAGCCTGATCTTGCTAACCCTAATTTGGGGCCTTAGGGTGAATCAACAGGTAGTTGGAAAGTAGGCAATATGCTACTAAAGCGTGCTGAATTTTGTTTTCTCATCCGTGTGGGGAGCAGATCTGTCATAAAAACACATGTTGATGTCTGGATATGCCATAGTTTTTCTAACCCTAACCCTAGCCTGAGTCTGCTAACCCTAATTTGGGGCCTTAGGGTGAATCAACAGGTAGTTGGAAAGTAGGCAATATGCTACTAAAGCAAGCTGAATTGTGGTTTCTCATCCTTGTGGGGAGCAGAACTGTCATAAAAACACATGTTGATGTCTGGATATGCCATAGTTTTTCTAACCCTAACCCTAGCCTGAGTTTGCTAACCCTAATTTGGGGCCTTAGGGTGAATCAACAGGTAGTTGGAAAGTAGGCAATATGCTACTAAAGCATGCTGAATTTTGTTTTCTCATCCGTGTGGGGAGAAGAGCTGTCATAAAAACACATGTTGATGTCTGGATATGCCATAGTTTTTCTAACCCTATCCCTAGCCTGATCTTGCTAACCCTAATTTGGGGCCTTAGGGTGAATCAACAGGTAGTTGGAAAGTAGGCAATATGCTACTAAAGCGTGCTGAATTTTGTTTTCTCATCCGTGTGGGGAGCAGATCTGTCATAAAAACACATGTTGATGTCTGGATATGCCATAGTTTTTCTAACCCTAACCCTAGCCTGAGTCTGCTAACCCTAATTTGGGGCCTTAGGGTGAATCAACAGGTAGTTGGAAAGTAGGCAATATGCTACTAAAGCAAGCTGAATTGTGGTTTCTCATCCTTGTGGGGAGCAGAACTGTCATAAAAACACATGTTGATGTCTGGATATGCCATAGTTTTTCTAACCCTAACCCTAGCCTGAGTTTGCTAACCCTAATTTGGGGCCTTAGGGTGAATCAACAGGTAGTTGGAAAGTAGGCAATATGCTACTAAAGCATGCTGAATTTTGTTTTCTCATCCGTGTGGGGAGAAGAGCTGTCATAAAAACACATGTTGATGTCTGGATATGCCATAGTTTTTCTAACCCTATCCCTAGCCTGATCTTGCTAACCCTAATTTGGGGCCTTAGGGTGAATCAACAGGTAGTTGGAAAGTAGGCAATATGCTACTAAAGCGTGCTGAATTTTGTTTTCTCATCCGTGTGGGGAGCAGATCTGTCATAAAAACACATGTTGATGTCTGGATATGCCATAGTTTTTCTAACCCTAACCCTAGCCTGAGTCTGCTAACCCTAATTTGGGGCCTTAGGGTGAATCAACAGGTAGTTGGAAAGTAGGCAATATGCTACTAAAGCAAGCTGAATTGTGGTTTCTCATCCTTGTGGGGAGCAGAACTGTCATAAAAACACATGTTGATGTCTGGATATGCCATAGTTTTTCTAACCCTAACCCTAGCCTGAGTTTGCTAACCCTAATTTGGGGCCTTAGGGTGAATCAACAGGTAGTTGGAAAGTAGGCAATATGCTACTAAAGCATGCTGAATTTTGTTTTCTCATCCGTGTGGGGAGCAGAACTGTCATAAAAACACATGTTGATGTCTGGATATGCCATAGTTTTTCTAACCCTAACCCTAGCCTGAGCTTGCTAACCCTAATTTGGGGCCTTAGAGTGAATCAACAGGTAGTTGGAAAGTAGGCAATATGCTACTAAAGCGTGCTGAATTTTGTTTTCTCATCCGTGTGGGGAGCAGATCTGTCATAAAAACACATGTTGATGTCTGGATATGCCATAGTTTTTCTAACCCTAACCCTAGCCTGAGTTTGCTAACCCTAATTTGGGGCCTTAGGGTGAATCAACAGGTAGTTGGAAAGTAGGCAATATGCTACTAAAGCATGCTGAATTTTGTTTTCTCAACCGTGTGGGGAGCAGAGCTGTCATAAAAACACATGTTGATGTCTGGATATGCCATAGTTTCTCTAACCCTAACCCTAGCCTGAGTTTGCTAACCCTAATTTGGGGCCTTAGGGTGAATCAACAGGTAGTTGGAAAGTTGGCAATATGCTACTAAAGCATGCTGAATTTTGTTTTCTCATCCATGTGGGGAGCAGAACTGTCATAAAAACACATGTTGATGTCTGGATATGCCATAGTTTTTCTAACCCTAACCCTAGCCTGAGTCTGCTAACCCTAATTTGGGGCCTTAGGGTGAATCAACAGGTAGTTGGAAAGTAGGCAATATGCTACTAAAGCAAGCTGAATTGTGGTTTCTCATCCTTGTGGGGAGCAGAACTGTCATAAAAACACATGTTGATGTCTGGATATGCCATAGTTTTTCTAACCCTAATCCTAGCCTGAGTTTGCTAACCCTAATTTGGGGCCTTAGGGTGAATCAACAGGTAGTTGGAAAGTAGGCAATATGCTACTAAAGCATGCTGAATTTTGTTTTCTCATCCGTGTGGGGAGAAGAGCTGTCATAAAAACACATGTTGATGTCTGGATATGCCATAGTTTTTCTAACCCTATCCCTAGCCTGATCTTGCTAACCCTAATTTGGGGCCTTAGGGTGAATCAACAGGTAGTTGGAAAGTAGGCAATATGCTACTAAAGCGTGCTGAATTTTGTTTTCTCATCCGTGTGGGGAGCAGATCTGTCATAAAAACACATGTTGATGTCTGGATATGCCATAGTTTTTCTAACCCTAACCCTAGCCTGAGTCTGCTAACCCTAATTTGGGGCCTTAGGGTGAATCAACAGGTAGTTGGAAAGTAGGCAATATGCTACTAAAGCAAGCTGAATTGTGGTTTCTCATCCTTGTGGGGAGCAGAACTGTCATAAAAACACATGTTGATGTCTGGATATGCCATAGTTTTTCTAACCCTAACCCTAGCCTGAGTTTGCTAACCCTAATTTGGGGCCTTAGGGTGAATCAACAGGTAGTTGGAAAGTAGGCAATATGCTACTAAAGCATGCTGAATTTTGTTTTCTCATCCGTGTGGGGAGAAGAGCTGTCATAAAAACACATGTTGATGTCTGGA
This sequence comes from Paramormyrops kingsleyae, assembly GCF_048594095.1. Classification (NCBI taxonomy): domain Eukaryota; kingdom Metazoa; phylum Chordata; class Actinopteri; order Osteoglossiformes; family Mormyridae; genus Paramormyrops; species Paramormyrops kingsleyae. Next base: position 19,007,958 of record NC_132815.1, read on the forward strand.
TATGCCATAGTTTTTCTAACCCTATCCCTAGCCTGATCTTGCTAACCCTAATTTGGGGCCTTAGGGTGAATCAACAGGTAGTTGGAAAGTAGGCAATATGCTACTAAAGCGTGCTGAATTTTGTTTTCTCATCCGTGTGGGGAGCAGATCTGTCATAAAAACACATGTTGATGTCTGGATATGCCATAGTTTTTCTAACCCTAACCCTAGCCTGAGTTTGCTAACCCTAATTTGGGGCCTTAGGGTGAATCAACAGGTAGTTGGAAAGTAGGCAATATGCTACTAAAGCATGCTGAATTTTGTTTTCTCAACCGTGTGGGGAGCAGAGCTGTCATAAAAACACATGTTGATGTCTGGATATGCCATAGTTTCTCTAACCCTAACCCTAGCCTGAGTTTGCTAACCCTAATTTGGGGCCTTAGGGTGAATCAACAGGTAGTTGGAAAGTTGGCAATATGCTACTAAAGCATGCTGAATTTTGTTTTCTCATCCATGTGGGGAGCAGAACTGTCATAAAAACACATGTTGATGTCTGGATATGCCATAGTTTTTCTAACCCTAACCCTAGCCTGAGTCTGCTAACCCTAATTTGGGGCCTTAGGGTGAATCAACAGGTAGTTGGAAAGTAGGCAATATGCTACTAAAGCAAGCTGAATTGTGGTTTCTCATCCTTGTGGGGAGCAGAACTGTCATAAAAACACATGTTGATGTCTGGATATGCCATAGTTTTTCTAACCCTAATCCTAGCCTGAGTTTGCTAACCCTAATTTGGGGCCTTAGGGTGAATCAACAGGTAGTTGGAAAGTAGGCAATATGCTACTAAAGCATGCTGAATTTTGTTTTCTCATCCGTGTGGGGAGAAGAGCTGTCATAAAAACACATGTTGATGTCTGGATATGCCATAGTTTTTCTAACCCTATCCCTAGCCTGATCTTGCTAACCCTAATTTGGGGCCTTAGGGTGAATCAACAGGTAGTTGGAAAGTAGGCAATATGCTACTAAAGCGTGCTGAATTTTGTTTTCTCATCCGTGTGGGGAGCAGATCTGTCATAAAAACACATGTTGATGTCTGGATATGCCATAGTTTTTCTAACCCTAACCCTAGCCTGAGTCTGCTAACCCTAATTTGGGGCCTTAGGGTGAATCAACAGGTAGTTGGAAAGTAGGCAATATGCTACTAAAGCAAGCTGAATTGTGGTTTCTCATCCTTGTGGGGAGCAGAACTGTCATAAAAACACATGTTGATGTCTGGATATGCCATAGTTTTTCTAACCCTAACCCTAGCCTGAGCTTGCTAACCATAATTTGGGGCCTTACGGTGAATCAACAGGTAGTTGGAAAGTAGGCAATATGCTACTAAAGCATGCTGAATTTTGTTTTCTCATCCGTGTGGGGAGCAGATCTGTCATAAAAACACATGTTGATGTCTGGATATGCCATAGTTTTTCTAACCCTAACCCTAGCCTGAGTTTGCTAACCCTAATTTGGGGCCTTAGGGTGAATCAACAGGTAGTTGGAAAGTTGGCAATATGCTACTAAAGCATGCTGAATTTTGTTTTCTCATCCATGTGGGGAGCAGAACTGTCATAAAAACACATGTTGATGTCTGGATATGCCATAGTTTTTCTAACCCTAACCCTAGCCTGAGTTTGCTAACCCTAATTTGGGGCCTTAGGGTGAATCAACAGGTAGTTGGAAAGTTGGCAATATGCTACTAAAGCATGCTGAATTTTGTTTTCTCATCCATGTGGGGAGCAGAACTGTCATAAAAACACATGTTGATGTCTGGATATGCCATAGTTTTTCTAACCCTAACCCTAGCCTGAGTTTGCTAACCCTAATTTGGGGCCTTAGGGTGAATCAACAGGTAGTTGGAAAGTTGGCAATATGCTACTAAAGCATGCTGAATTTTGTTTTCTCATCCATGTGGGGAGCAGAACTGTCATAAAAACACATGTTGTTGTCTGGATATGCCATAGTTTTTCTAACCCTAACCCTAGCCTGAGTTTGCTAACCCTAATTTGGGGCCTTAGGGTGAATCAACAGGTAGTTGGAAAGTAGGCAATATGCTACTAAAGCGTGCTGAATTTTGTTTTCTCATCCGTGTGGGGAGCAGATCTGTCATAAAAACACATGTTGATGTCTGGATATGCCATAGTTTTTCTAACCCTAACCCTAGCCTGAGTCTGCTAACCCTAATTTGGGGCCTTAGGGTGAATCAACAGGTAGTTGGAAAGTAGGCAATATGCTACTAAAGCAAGCTGAATTGTGGTTTCTCATCCTTGTGGGGAGCAGAACTGTCATAAAAACACATGTTGATGTCTGGATATGCCATAGTTTTTCTAACCCTAACCCTAGCCTGAGTTTGCTAACCCTAATTTGGGGCCTTAGGGTGAATCAACAGGTAGTTGTAAAGTAGGCAATATGCTACTAAAGCAAGCTGAATTGTGGTTTCTCATCCTTGTGGGGAGCAGAACTGTCATAAAAACACATGTTGATGTCTGGATATGCCATAGTTTTTCTAACCCTAACCCTAGCCTGAGTTTGCTAACCCTAATTTGGGGCCTTAGGGTGAATCAACAGGTAGTTGGAAAGTAGGCAATATGCTACTAAAGCATGCTGAATTTTGTTTTCTCATCCGTGTGGGGAGCAGAGCTGTCATAAAAACACATGTTGATGTCTGGATATGCCATAGTTTCTCTAACCCTAACCCTAGCCTGAGTTTGCTAACCCTAATTTGGGGCCTTAGGGTGAATCAACAGGTAGTTGGAAAGTTGGCAATATGCTACTAAAGCATGCTGAATTTTGTTTTCTCATCCATGTGGGGAGCAGAACTGTCATAAAAACACATGTTGATGTCTGGATATGCCATAGTTTTTCTAACCCTAACCCTAGCCTGAGTCTGCTAACCCTAATTTGGGGCCTTAGGGTGAATCAACAGGTAGTTGGAAAGTAGGCAATATGCTACTAAAGCAAGCTGAATTGTGGTTTCTCATCCTTGTGGGGAGCAGAACTGTCATAAAAACACATGTTGATGTCTGGATATGCCATAGTTTTTCTAACCCTAATCCTAGCCTGAGTTTGCTAACCCTAATTTGGGGCCTTAGGGTGAATCAACAGGTAGTTAGAAAGTAGGCAATATGCTACTAAAGCAAGCTGAATTGTGGTTTCTCATCCTTGTGGGGAGCAGAACTGTCATAAAAACACATGTTGATGTCTGGATATGCCATAGTTTATCTAACCCTAACCCTAGCCTGAGTTTGCTAACCCTAATTTGGGGCCTTAGGGTGAATCAACAGGTAGTTGGAAAGTAGGCAATATGCTACTAAAGCATGCTGAATTTTGTTTTCTCATCCATGTGGGGAGCAGAACTGTCATAAAAACACATGTTGATGTCTGGATATGCCATAGTTTTTCTAACCCTAACCCTAGCCTGAGTTTGCTAACCCTAATTTGGGGCCTTAGGGTGAATCAACAGATAGTTGGAAAGTAGGCAATATGCTACTAAAGCAAGCTGAATTGTGGTTTCTCATCCGTGTGGGGAGCAGAACTGTCATTAAAACACATCTTGATGTCTGGATATGCCATAGTTTCTCTAACCCTAACCCTAGCCTGAGTTTGCTAACCCTAATTTGGGGCCTTAGGGTGAATCAACAGGTAGTTGGAAAGTAGGCAATATGCTACTAAAGCAAGCTGAATTGTGGTTTCTCATCCATGTGGGGAGCAGAACTGTCATAAAAACACATGTTGATGTCTGGATATGCCATAGTTTTTCTAACCCTAACCCTAGCCTGAGTTTGCTAACCCTAATTTGGGGCCTTAGGGTGAATCAACAGGTAGTTGGAAAGTTGGCAATATGCTACTAAAGCATGCTGAATTTTGTTTTCTCATCCATGTGGGGAGCAGAACTGTCATAAAAACACATGTTGATGTCTGGATATGCCATAGTTTTTCTAACCCTAACCCTAGCCTGAGTTTGCTAACCCTAATTTGGGGCCTTAGGGTGAATCAACAGGTAGTTGGAAAGTAGGCAATATGCTACTAAAGCGTGCTGAATTTTGTTTTCTCATCCGTGTGGGGAGCAGATCTGTCATAAAAACACATGTTGATGTCTGGATATGCCATAGTTTTTCTAACCCTAACCCTAGCCTGAGTCTGCTAACCCTAATTTGGGGCCTTAGGGTGAATCAACAGGTAGTTGGAAAGTAGGCAATATGCTACTAAAGCATGCTGAATTGTGGTTTCTCATCCGTGTGGGGAGCAGATCTGTCATAAAAACACATGTTGATGTCTGGATATGCCATAGTTTTTCTAACCCTAACCCTAGCCTGAGTTTGCTAACCCTAATTTGGGGCCTTAGGGTGAATCAACAGGTAGTTGGAAAGTAGGCAATATGCTACTAAAGCATGCTGAATTTTGTTTTCTCATCCATGTGGGGAGCAGAACTGTCATAAAAACACATGTTGATGTCTGGATATGCCATAGTTTTTCTAACCCTAACCCTAGCCTGAGCTTGCTAACCATAATTTGGGGCCTTACGGTGAATCAACAGGTAGTTGGAAAGTAGGCAATATGCTACTAAAGCATGCTGAATTTTGTTTTCTCATCCGTGTGGGGAGCAGATCTGTCATAAAAACACATGTTGATGTCTGGATATGCCATAGTTTTTCTAACCCTAACCCTAGCCTGAGTTTGCTAACCCTAATTTGGGGCCTTAGGGTGAATCAACAGGTAGTTGGAAAGTTGGCAATATGCTACTAAAGCATGCTGAATTTTGTTTTCTCATCCATGTGGGGAGCAGAACTGTCATAAAAACACATGTTGATGTCTGGATATGCCATAGTTTTTCTAACCCTAACCCTAGCCTGAGTTTGCTAACCCTAATTTGGGGCCTTAGGGTGAATCAACAGGTAGTTGGAAAGTTGGCAATATGCTACTAAAGCATGCTGAATTTTGTTTTCTCATCCATGTGGGGAGCAGAACTGTCATAAAAACACATGTTGTTGTCTGGATATGCCATAGTTTTTCTAACCCTAACCCTAGCCTGAGTTTGCTAACCCTAATTTGGGGCCTTAGGGTGAATCAACAGGTAGTTGGAAAGTAGGCAATATGCTACTAAAGCGTGCTGAATTTTGTTTTCTCATCCGTGTGGGGAGCAGATCTGTCATAAAAACACATGTTGATGTCTGGATATGCCATAGTTTTTCTAACCCTAACCCTAGCCTGAGTCTGCTAACCCTAATTTGGGGCCTTAGGGTGAATCAACAGGTAGTTGGAAAGTAGGCAATATGCTACTAAAGCAAGCTGAATTGTGGTTTCTCATCCTTGTGGGGAGCAGAACTGTCATAAAAACACATGTTGATGTCTGGATATGCCATAGTTTTTCTAACCCTAACCCTAGCCTGAGTTTGCTAACCCTAATTTGGGGCCTTAGGGTGAATCAACAGGTAGTTGTAAAGTAGGCAATATGCTACTAAAGCAAGCTGAATTGTGGTTTCTCATCCTTGTGGGGAGCAGAACTGTCATAAAAACACATGTTGATGTCTGGATATGCCATAGTTTTTCTAACCCTAACCCTAGCCTGAGTTTGCTAACCCTAATTTGGGGCCTTAGGGTGAATCAACAGGTAGTTGGAAAGTAGGCAATATGCTACTAAAGCATGCTGAATTTTGTTTTCTCATCCGTGTGGGGAGCAGAGCTGTCATAAAAACACATGTTGATGTCTGGATATGCCATAGTTTCTCTAACCCTAACCCTAGCCTGAGTTTGCTAACCCTAATTTGGGGCCTTAGGGTGAATCAACAGGTAGTTGGAAAGTTGGCAATATGCTACTAAAGCATGCTGAATTTTGTTTTCTCATCCATGTGGGGAGCAGAACTGTCATAAAAACACATGTTGATGTCTGGATATGCCATAGTTTTTCTAACCCTAACCCTAGCCTGAGTCTGCTAACCCTAATTTGGGGCCTTAGGGTGAATCAACAGGTAGTTGGAAAGTAGGCAATATGCTACTAAAGCAAGCTGAATTGTGGTTTCTCATCCTTGTGGGGAGCAGAACTGTCATAAAAACACATGTTGATGTCTGGATATGCCATAGTTTTTCTAACCCTAATCCTAGCCTGAGTTTGCTAACCCTAATTTGGGGCCTTAGGGTGAATCAACAGGTAGTTGGAAAGTAGGCAATATGCTACTAAAGCATGCTGAATTTTGTTTTCTCATCCGTGTGGGGAGAAGAGCTGTCATAAAAACACATGTTGATGTCTGGATATGCCATAGTTTTTCTAACCCTATCCCTAGCCTGATCTTGCTAACCCTAATTTGGGGCCTTAGGGTGAATCAACAGGTAGTTGGAAAGTAGGCAATATGCTACTAAAGCGTGCTGAATTTTGTTTTCTCATCCGTGTGGGGAGCAGATCTGTCATAAAAACACATGTTGATGTCTGGATATGCCATAGTTTTTCTAACCCTAACCCTAGCCTGAGTCTGCTAACCCTAATTTGGGGCCTTAGGGTGAATCAACAGGTAGTTGGAAAGTAGGCAATATGCTACTAAAGCAAGCTGAATTGTGGTTTCTCATCCTTGTGGGGAGCAGAACTGTCATAAAAACACATGTTGATGTCTGGATATGCCATAGTTTTTCTAACCCTAACCCTAGCCTGAGTTTGCTAACCCTAATTTGGGGCCTTAGGGTGAATCAACAGGTAGTTGGAAAGTAGGCAATATGCTACTAAAGCATGCTGAATTTTGTTTTCTCATCCGTGTGGGGAGCAGAGCTGTCATAAAAACACATGTTGATGTCTGGATATGCTATAGTTTTTCTAACCCTAACCCTAGCCTGAGCTTGCTAACCCTAATTTGGGGCCTTAGAGTGAATCAACAGGTAGTTGGAAAGTAGGCAATATGCTACTAAAGCGTGCTGAATTTTGTTTTCTCATCCGTGTGGGGAGCAGATCTGTCATAAAAACACATGTTGATGTCTGGATATGCCATAGTTTTTCTAACCATAACCCTAGCCTGAGTTTGCTAATCGTAATTTGGGGCCTTAGGGTGAATCAACAGGTAGTTGGAAAGTAGGCAATATGCTACTAAAGCGTGCTGAATTTTGTTTTCTCATCCGTGTGGGGAGCAGATCTGTCATAAAAACACATGTTGATGTCTGGATATGCCATAGTTTTTCTAACCCTAACCCTAGCCTGAGTTTGCTAACCCTAATTTGGGGCCTTAGGGTGAATCAACAGGTAGTTGGAAAGTAGGCAATATGCTACTAAAGCATGCTGAATTTTGTTTTCTCATCCATGTGGGGAGCAGAACTGTCATAAAAACACATGTTGATGTCTGGATATGCCATAGTTTTTCTAACCCTAACCCTAGCCTGAGCTTGCTAACCATAATTTGGGGCCTTACGGTGAATCAACAGGTAGTTGGAAAGTAGGCAATATGCTACTAAAGCATGCTGAATTTTGTTTTCTCATCCGTGTGGGGAGCAGATCTGTCATAAAAACACATGTTGATGTCTGGATATGCCATAGTTTTTCTAACCCTAACCCTAGCCTGAGTTTGCTAACCCTAATTTGGGGCCTTACGGTGAATCAACAGGTAGTTGGAAAGTAGGCAATATGCTACTAAAGCAAGCTGAATTGTGGTTTCTCATCCGTGTGGGGAGCAGAACTGTCATAAAAACACATGTTGATGTCTGGATATGCCATAGTTTTTCTAACCCTAACCCTAGCCTGAGTTTGCTAACCCTAATTTGGGGCCTTAGGGTGAATCAACAGGTAGTTGGAAAGTTGGCAATATGCTACTAAAGCATGCTGAATTTTGTTTTCTCATCCATGTGGGGAGCAGAACTGTCATAAAAACACATGTTGATGTCTGGATATGCCATAGTTTTTCTAACCCTAACCCTAGCCTGAGTTTGCTAACCCTAATTTGGGGCCTTAGGGTGAATCAACAGATAGTTGGAAAGTAGGCAATATGCTACTAAAGCAAGCTGAATTGTGGTTTCTCATCCGTGTGGGGAGCAGAACTGTCATTAAAACACATGTTGATGTCTGGATATGCCATAGTTTTTCTAACCCTAACCCTAGCCTGAGTTTGCTAACCCTAATTTGGGGCCTTAGGGTGAATCAACAGGTAGTTGGAAAGTTGGCAATATGCTACTAAAGCATGCTGAATTTTGTTTTCTCATCCATGTGGGGAGCAGAACTGTCATAAAAACACATGTTGATGTCTGGATATGCCATAGTTTTTCTAACCCTAACCCTAGCCTGAGTTTGCTAACCCTAATTTGGGGCCTTAGGGTGAATCAACAGGTAGTTGGAAAGTAGGCAATATGCTACTAAAGCAAGCTGAATTGTGGTTTCTCATCCATGTGGGGAGCAGAACTGTCATAAAAACACATGTTGATGTCTGGATATGCCATAGTTTTTCTAACCCTAACCCTAGCCTGAGTTTGCTAACCCTAATTTGGGGCCTTAGGGTAAATCAACAGGTAGTTGGAAAGTTGGCAATATGCTACTAAAGCATGCTGAATTTTGTTTTCTCATCCATGTGGGGAGCAGAACTGTCATAAAAACACATGTTGATGTCTGGATATGCCATAGTTTTTCTAACCCTAACCCTAGCCTGAGTTTGCTAACCCTAATTTGGGGCCTTAGGGTGAATCAACAGGTAGTTGGAAAGTAGGCAATATGCTACTAAAGCGTGCTGAATTTTGTTTTCTCATCCGTGTGGGGAGCAGATCTGTCATAAAAACACATGTTGATGTCTGGATATGCCATAGTTTTTCTAACCCTAACCCTAGCCTGAGTCTGCTAACCCTAATTTGGGGCCTTAGGGTGAATCAACAGGTAGTTGGAAAGTAGGCAATATGCTACTAAAGCAAGCTGAATTGTGGTTTCTCATCCTTGTGGGGAGCAGAACTGTCATAAAAACACATGTTGATGTCTGGATATGCCATAGTTTATCTAACCCTAACCCTAGCCTGAGTTTGCTAACCCTAATTTGGGGCCTTAGGGTGAATCAACAGGTAGTTGGAAAGTAGGCAATATGCTACTAAAGCATGCTGAATTTTGTTTTCTCATCCATGTGGGGAGCAGAACTGTCATAAAAACACATGTTGATGTCTGGATATGCCATAGTTTTTCTAACCCTAACCCTAGCCTGAGTTTGCTAACCCTAATTTGGGGCCTTAGGGTGAATCAACAGATAGTTGGAAAGTAGGCAATATGCTACTAAAGCAAGCTGAATTGTGGTTTCTCATCCGTGTGGGGAGCAGAACTGTCATTAAAACACATCTTGATGTCTGGATATGCCATAGTTTCTCTAACCCTAACCCTAGCCTGAGTTTGCTAACCCTAATTTGGGGCCTTAGGGTGAATCAACAGGTAGTTGGAAAGTAGGCAATATGCTACTAAAGCAAGCTGAATTGTGGTTTCTCATCCATGTGGGGAGCAGAACTGTCATAAAAACACATGTTGATGTCTGGATATGCCATAGTTTTTCTAACCCTAACCCTAGCCTGAGTTTGCTAACCCTAATTTGGGGCCTTAGGGTGAATCAACAGGTAGTTGGAAAGTTGGCAATATGCTACTAAAGCATGCTGAATTTTGTTTTCTCATCCATGTGGGGAGCAGAACTGTCATAAAAACACATGTTGTTGTCTGGATTTGCCATAGTTTTTCTAACCCTAACCCTAGCCTGAGTTTGCTAACCCTAATTTGGGGCCTTAGGGTGAATCAACAGGTAGTTGGAAAGTAGGCAATATGCTACTAAAGCGTGCTGAATTTTGTTTTCTCATCCGTGTGGGGAGCAGATCTGTCATAAAAACACATGTTGATGTCTGGATATGCCATAGTTTTTCTAACCCTAACCCTAGCCTGAGTCTGCTAACCCTAATTTGGGGCCTTAGGGTGAATCAACAGGTAGTTGGAAAGTAGGCAATATGCTACTAAAGCAAGCTGAATTGTGGTTTCTCATCCTTGTGGGGAGCAGAACTGTCATAAAAACACATGTTGATGTCTGGATATGCCATAGTTTTTCTAACCCTAACCCTAGCCTGAGTTTGCTAACCCTAATTTGGGGCCTTAGGGTGAATCAACAGGTAGTTGGAAAGTAGGCAATATGCTACTAAAGCAAGCTGAATTGTGGTTTCTCATCCTTGTGGGGAGCAGAACTGTCATAAAAACACATGTTGATGTCTGGATATGCCATAGTTTTTCTAACCCTATCCCTAGCCTGAGTTTGCTAACCCTAATTTGGGGCCTTAGGGTGAATCAACAGGTAGTTGGAAAGTAGGCAATATGCTACTAAAGCATGCTGAATTTTGTTTTCTCATCCGTGTGGGGAGCAGAGCTGTCATAAAAACACATGTTGATGTCTGGATATGCCATAGTTTCTCTAACCCTAACCCTAGCCTGAGTTTGCTAACCCTAATTTGGGGCCTTAGGGTGAATCAACAGGTAGTTGGAAAGTTGGCAATATGCTACTAAAGCATGCTGAATTTTGTTTTCTCATCCATGTGGGGAGCAGAACTGTCATAAAAACACATGTTGATGTCTGGATATGCCATAGTTTTTCTAACCCTAACCCTAGCCTGAGTTTGCTAACCCTAATTTGGGGCCATAGGGTGAATCAACAGGTAGTTGGAAAGTTGGCAATATGCTACTAAAGCATGCTGAATTTTGTTTTCTCATCCATGTGGGGAGCAGAACTGTCATAAAAACACATGTTGATGTCTGGATATGCCATAGTTTTTCTAACCCTAACCCTAGCCTGAGCTTGCTAACCATAATTTGGGGCCTTACGGTGAATCAACAGGTAGTTGGAAAGTAGGCAATATGCTACTAAAGCATGCTGAATTTTGTTTTCTCATCCGTGTGGGGAGCAGATCTGTCATAAAAACACATGTTGATGTCTGGATATGCCATAGTTTTTCTAACCCTAACCCTAGCCTGAGTTTGCTAACCCTAATTTGGGGCCTTACGGTGAATCAACAGGTAGTTGGAAAGTAGGCAATATGCTACTAAAGCAAGCTGAATTGTGGTTTCTCATCCGTGTGGGGAGCAGAACTGTCATAAAAACACATGTTGATGTCTGGATATGCCATAGTTTTTCTAACCCTAACCCTAGCCTGAGTTTGCTAACCCTAATTTGGGGCCTTAGGGTGAATCAACAGGTAGTTGGAAAGTTGGCAATATGCTACTAAAGCATGCTGAATTTTGTTTTCTCATCCATGTGGGGAGCAGAACTGTCATAAAAACACATGTTGATGTCTGGATATGCCATAGTTTTTCTAACCCTAACCCTAGCCTGAGTTTGCTAACCCTAATTTGGGGCCTTAGGGTGAATCAACAGATAGTTGGAAAGTAGGCAATATGCTACTAAAGCATGCTGAATTTTGTTTTCTCATCCATGTGGGGAGCAGAACTGTCATAAAAACACATGTTGATGTCTGGATATGCCATAGTTTTTCTAACCCTAACCCTAGCCTGAGTTTGCTAACCCTAATTTGGGGCCTTAGGGTGAATCAACAGGTAGTTGGAAAGTAGGCAATATGCTACTAAAGCGTGCTGAATTTTGTTTTCTCATCCGTGTGGGGAGCAGATCTGTCATAAAAACACATGTTGATGTCTGGATATGCCATAGTTTTTCTAACCCTAACCCTAGCCTGAGACTGCTAACCCTAATTTGGGGCCTTAGGGTGAATCAACAGGTAGTTAGAAAGTAGGCAATATGCTACTAAAGCAAGCTGAATTGTGGTTTCTCATCCTTGTGGGGAGCAGAACTGTCATAAAAACACATGTTGATGTCTGGATATGCCATAGTTTATCTAACCCTAACCCTAGCCTGAGTTTGCTAACCCTAATTTGGGGCCTTAGGGTGAATCAACAGGTAGTTGGAAAGTAGGCAATATGCTACTAAAGCATGCTGAATTTTGTTTTCTCATCCATGTGGGGAGCAGAACTGTCATAAAAACACATGTTGATGTCTGGATATGCCATAGTTTTTCTAACCCTAACCCTAGCCTGAGTTTGCTAACCCTAATTTGGGGCCTTAGGGTGAATCAACAGATAGTTGGAAAGTAGGCAATATGCTACTAAAGCAAGCTGAATTGTGGTTTCTCATCCGTGTGGGGAGCAGAACTGTCATTAAAACACATCTTGATGTCTGGATATGCCATAGTTTCTCTAACCCTAACCCTAGCCTGAGTTTGCTAACCCTAATTTGGGGCCTTAGGGTGAATCAACAGGTAGTTGGAAAGTAGGCAATATGCTACTAAAGCAAGCTGAATTGTGGTTTCTCATCCATGTGGGGAGCAGAACTGTCATAAAAACACATGTTGATGTCTGGATATGCCATAGTTTTTCTAACCCTAACCCTAGCCTGAGTTTGCTAACCCTAATTTGGGGCCTTAGGGTGAATCAACAGGTAGTTGGAAAGTTGGCAATATGCTACTAAAGCATGCTGAATTTTGTTTTCTCATCCATGTGGGGAGCAGAACTGTCATAAAAACACATGTTGATGTCTGGATATGCCATAGTTTTTCTAACCCTAACCCTAGCCTGAGTTTGCTAACCCTAATTTGGGGCCTTAGGGTGAATCAACAGGTAGTTGGAAAGTAGGCAATATGCTACTAAAGCGTGCTGAATTTTGTTTTCTCATCCGTGTGGGGAGCAGATCTGTCATAAAAACACATGTTGATGTCTGGATATGCCATAGTTTTTCTAACCCTAACCCTAGCCTGAGTCTGCTAACCCTAATTTGGGGCCTTAGGGTGAATCAACAGGTAGTTGGAAAGTAGGCAATATGCTACTAAAGCATGCTGAATTGTGGTTTCTCATCCGTGTGGGGAGCAGATCTGTCATAAAAACACATGTTGATGTCTGGATATGCCATAGTTTTTCTAACCCTAACCCTAGCCTGAGTTTGCTAACCCTAATTTGGGGCCTTAGGGTGAATCAACAGGTAGTTGGAAAGTAGGCAATATGCTACTAAAGCAAGCTGAATTGTGGTTTCTCATCCTTGTGGGGAGCAGAACTGTCATAAAAACACATGTTGATGTCTGGATATGCCATAGTTTTTCTAACCCTAACCCTAGCCTGAGTTTGCTAACCCTAATTTGGGGCCTTAGGGTGAATCAACAGGTAGTTGGAAAGTAGGCAATATGCTACTAAAGCATGCTGAATTTTGTTTTCTCATCCGTGTGGGGAGCAGAGCTGTCATAAAAACACATGTTGATGTCTGGATATGCCATAGTTTCTCTAACCCTAACCCTAGCCTGAGTTTGCTAACCCTAATTTGGGGCCTTAGGGTGAATCAACAGGTAGTTGGAAAGTAGGCAATATGCTACTAAAGCAAGCTGAATTGTGGTTTCTCATCCATGTGGGGAGCAGAACTGTCATAAAAACACATGTTGATGTCTGGATATGCCATAGTTTTTCTAACCCTAACCCTAGCCTGAGTTTGCTAACCCTAATTTGGGGCCTTAGGGTGAATCAACAGGTAGTTGGAAAGTTGGCAATATGCTACTAAAGCATGCTGAATTTTGTTTTCTCATCCATGTGGGGAGCAGAACTGTCATAAAAACACATGTTGATGTCTGGATATGCCATAGTTTTTCTAACCCTAACCCTAGCCTGAGCTTGCTAACCATAATTTGGGGCCTTACGGTGAATCAACAGGTAGTTGGAAAGTAGGCAATATGCTACTAAAGCATGCTGAATTTTGTTTTCTCATCCGTGTGGGGAGCAGATCTGTCATAAAAACACATGTTGATGTCTGGATATGCCATAGTTTTTCTAACCCTAACCCTAGCCTGAGTTTGCTAACCGTAATTTGGGGCCTTTGGGTGAATCAACAGGTAGTTGGAAAGTAGGCAATATGCTACTAAAGCGTGCTGAATTTTGTTTTCTCATCCGTGTGGGGAGCAGATCTGTCATAAAAACACATGTTGATGTCTGGATATGCCATAGTTTTTCTAACCCTAACCCTAGCCTGAGTTTGCTAACCCTAATTTGGGGCCTTAGGGTGAATCAACAGGTAGTTGGAAAGTTGGCAATATGCTACTAAAGCATGCTGAATTTTGTTTTCTCATCCATGTGGGGAGCAGAACTGTCATAAAAACACATGTCGATGTCTGGATATGCCATAGTTTTTCTAACCCTAACCCTAGCCTGAGCTTGCTAACCATAATTTGGGGCCTTACGGTGAATCAACAGGTAGTTGGAAAGTAGGCAATATGCTACTAAAGCATGCTGAATTTTGTTTTCTCATCCGTGTGGGGAGCAGATCTGTCATAAAAACACATGTTGATGTCTGGATATGCCATAGTTTTTCTAACCCTAACCCTAGCCTGAGTTTGCTAACCCTAATTTGGGGCCTTACGGTGAATCAACAGGTAGTTGGAAAGTAGGCAATATGCTACTAAAGCAAGCTGAATTGTGGTTTCTCATCCGTGTGGGGAGCAGAACTGTCATAAAAACACATGTTGATGTCTGGATATGCCATAGTTTTTCTAACCCTAACCCTAGCCTGAGTTTGCTAACCCTAATTTGGGGCCTTAGGGTGAATCAACAGGTAGTTGGAAAGTTGGCAATATGCTACTAAAGCATGCTGAATTTTGTTTTCTCATCCATGTGGGGAGCAGAACTGTCATAAAAACACATGTTGATGTCTGGATATGCCATAGTTTTTCTAACCCTAACCCTAGCCTGAGTTTGCTAACCCTAATTTGGGGCCTTAGGGTGAATCAACAGGTAGTTGGAAAGTTGGCAATATGCTACTAAAGCATGCTGAATTTTGTTTTCTCATCCATGTGGGGAGCAGAACTGTCATAAAAACACATGTTGATGTCTGGATATGCCATAGTTTTTCTAACCCTAACCCTAGCCTGAGCTTGCTAACCATAATTTGGGGCCTTACGGTGAATCAACAGGTAGTTGGAAAGTAGGCAATATGCTACTAAAGCATGCTGAATTTTGTTTTCTCATCCGTGTGGGGAGCAGATCTGTCATAAAAACACATGTTGATGTCTGGATATGCCATAGTTTTTCTAACCCTAACCCTAGCCTGAGTTTGCTAACCGTAATTTGGGGCCTTAGGGTGAATCAACAGGTAGTTGGAAAGTAGGCAATATGCTACTAAAGCGTGCTGAATTTTGTTTTCTCATCCGTGTGGGGAGCAGATCTGTCATAAAAACACATGTTGATGTCTGGATATGCCATAGTTTTTCTAACCCTAACCCTAGCCTGAGTTTGCTAACCCTAATTTGGGGCCTTAGGGTGAATCAACAGGTAGTTGGAAAGTCGGCAATATGCTACTAAAGCATGCTGAATTTTGTTTTCTCATCCATGTGGGGAGCAGAACTGTCATAAAAACACATGTTGATGTCTGGATATGCCATAGTTTTTCTAACCCTAACCCTAGCCTGAGCTTGCTAACCATAATTTGGGGCCTTACGGTGAATCAACAGGTAGTTGGAAAGTAGGCAATATGCTACTAAAGCATGCTGAATTTTGTTTTCTCATCCGTGTGGGGAGCAGATCTGTCATAAAAACACATGTTGATGTCTGGATATGCCATAGTTTTTCTAACCCTAACCCTAGCCTGAGTTTGCTAACCCTAATTTGGGGCCTTACGGTGAATCAACAGGTAGTTGGAAAGTAGGCAATATGCTACTAAAGCAAGCTGAATTGTGGTTTCTCATCCGTGTGGGGAGCAGAACTGTCATAAAAACACATGTTGATGTCTGGATATGCCATAGTTTTTCTAACCCTAACCCTAGCCTGAGTTTGCTAACCCTAATTTGGGGCCTTAGGGTGAATCAACAGGTAGTTGGAAAGTTGGCAATATGCTACTAAAGCATGCTGAATTTTGTTTTCTCATCCATGTGGGGAGCAGAACTGTCATAAAAACACATGTTGATGTCTGGATATGCCATAGTTTTTCTAACCCTAACCCTAGCCTGAGTTTGCTAACCCTAATTTGGGGCCTTAGGGTGAATCAACAGATAGTTGGAAAGTAGGCAATATGCTACTAAAGCAAGCTGAATTGTGGTTTCTCATCCGTGTGGGGAGCAGAACTGTCATTAAAACACATCTTGATGTCTGGATATGCCATAGTTTCTCTAACCCTAACCCTAGCCTGAGTTTGCTAACCCTAATTTGGGGCCTTAGGGTGAATCAACAGGTAGTTGGAAAGTAGGCAATATGCTACTAAAGCAAGCTGAATTGTGGTTTCTCATCCATGTGGGGAGCAGAACTGTCATAAAAACACATGTTGATGTCTGGATATGCCATAGTTTTTCTAACCCTAACCCTAGCCTGAGTTTGCTAACCCTAATTTGGGGCCTTAGGGTGAATCAACAGGTAGTTGGAAAGTTGGCAATATGCTACTAAAGCATGCTGAATTTTGTTTTCTCATCCATGTGGGGAGCAGAACTGTCATAAAAACACATGTTGATGTCTGGATATGCCATAGTTTTTCTAACCCTAACCCTAGCCTGAGTTTGCTAACCCTAATTTGGGGCCTTAGGGTGAATCAACAGGTAGTTGGAAAGTAGGCAATATGCTACTAAAGCGTGCTGAATTTTGTTTTCTCATCCGTGTGGGGAGCAGATCTGTCATAAAAACACATGTTGATGTCTGGATATGCCATAGTTTTTCTAACCCTAACCCTAGCCTGAGTTTGCTAACCCTAATTTGGGGCCTTAGGGTGAATCAACAGGTAGTTGGAAAGTTGGCAATATGCTACTAAAGCATGCTGAATTTTGTTTTCTCATCCATGTGGGGAGCAGAACTGTCATAAAAACACATGTTGATGTCTGGATATGCCATAGTTTTTCTAACCCTAACCCTAGCCTGAGCTTGCTAACCATAATTTGGGGCCTTACGGTGAATCAACAGGTAGTTGGAAAGTAGGCAATATGCTACTAAAGCATGCTGAATTTTGTTTTCTCATCCGTGTGGGGAGCAGATCTGTCATAAAAACACATGTTGATGTCTGGATATGCCATAGTTTTTCTAACCCTAACCCTAGCCTGAGTTTGCTAACCCTAATTTGGGGCCTTACGGTGAATCAACAGGTAGTTGGAAAGTAGGCAATATGCTACTAAAGCAAGCTGAATTGTGGTTTCTCATCCGTGTGGGGAGCAGAACTGTCATAAAAACACATGTTGATGTCTGGATATGCCATAGTTTTTCTAACCCTAACCCTAGCCTGAGTTTGCTAACCCTAATTTGGGGCCTTAGGGTGAATCAACAGGTAGTTGGAAAGTTGGCAATATGCTACTAAAGCATGCTGAATTTTGTTTTCTCATCCATGTGGGGAGCAGAACTGTCATAAAAACACATGTTGATGTCTGGATATGCCATAGTTTTTCTAACCCTAACCCTAGCCTGAGTTTGCTAACCCTAATTTGGGGCCTTAGGGTGAATCAACAGATAGTTGGAAAGTAGGCAATATGCTACTAAAGCAAGCTGAATTGTGGTTTCTCATCCGTGTGGGGAGCAGAACTGTCATTAAAACACATCTTGATGTCTGGATATGCCATAGTTTCTCTAACCCTAACCCTAGCCTGAGTTTGCTAACCCTAATTTGGGGCCTTAGGGTGAATCAACAGGTAGTTGGAAAGTAGGCAATATGCTACTAAAGCAAGCTGAATTGTGGTTTCTCATCCATGTGGGGAGCAGAACTGTCATAAAAACACATGTTGATGTCTGGATATGCCATAGTTTTTCTAACCCTAACCCTAGCCTGAGTTTGCTAACCCTAATTTGGGGCCTTAGGGTGAATCAACAGGTAGTTGGAAAGTTGGCAATATGCTACTAAAGCATGCTGAATTTTGTTTTCTCATCCATGTGGGGAGCAGAACTGTCATAAAAACACATGTTGATGTCTGGATATGCCATAGTTTTTCTAACCCTAACCCTAGCCTGAGTTTGCTAACCCTAATTTGGGGCCTTAGGGTGAATCAACAGGTAGTTGGAAAGTAGGCAATATGCTACTAAAGCGTGCTGAATTTTGTTTTCTCATCCGTGTGGGGAGCAGATCTGTCATAAAAACACATGTTGATGTCTGGATATGCCATAGTTTTTCTAACCCTAACCCAAGCCTGAGTCTGCTAACCCTAATTTGGGGCCTTAGGGTGAATCAACAGGTAGTTGGAAAGTAGGCAATATGTTACTAAAGCAAGCTGAATTGTGGTTTCTCATCCTTGTGGGGAGCAGAACTGTCATAAAAACACATGTTGATGTCTGGATATGCCATAGTTTTTCTAACCCTAACCCTAGCCTGAGTTTGCTAACCCTAATTTGGGGCCTTAGGGTGAATCAACAGGTAGTTGGAAAGTAGGCAATATGCTACTAAAGCATGCTGAATTTTGTTTTCTCATCCATGTGGGGAGCAGAACTGTCATAAAAACACATGTTGATGTCTGGATATGCCATAGTTTTTCTAACCCTAACCCTAGCCTGAGTTTGCTAACCCTAATTTGGGGCCTTAGGGTGAATCAACAGGTAGTTGGAAAGTAGGCAATATGCTACTAAAGCGTGCTGAATTTTGTTTTCTCATCCGTGTGGGGAGCAGATCTGTCATAAAAACACATGTTGATGTCTGGATATGCCATAGTTTTTCTAACCCTAACCCTAGCCTGAGTCTGCTAACCCTAATTTGGGGCCTTAGGGTGAATCAACAGGTAGTTGGAAAGTAGGCAATATGCTACTAAAGCAAGCTGAATTGTGGTTTCTCATCCTTGTGGGGAGCAGAACTGTCATAAAAACACATGTTGATGTCTGGATATGCCATAGTTTTTCTAACCCTAACCCTAGCCTGAGTTTGCTAACCCTAATTTGGGGCCTTAGGGTGAATCAACAGGTAGTTGGAAAGTAGGCAATATGCTACTAAAGCATGCTGAATTTTGTTTTCTCATCCGTGTGGGGAGCAGAGCTGTCATAAAAACACATGTTGATGTCTGGATATGCCATAGTTTTTCTATCCCTATCCCTAGCCTGAGCTTGCTAACCCTAATTTGGGGCCTTAGGGTGAATCAACAGGTAGTTGGAAAGTAGGCAATATGCTACTAAAGCGTGCTGAATTTTGTTTTCTCATCCGTGTGGGGAGCAGATCTGTCATAAAAACACATGTTGATGTCTGGATATGCCATAGTTTTTCTAACCCTAACCCTAGCCTGAGTCTGCTAACCCTAATTTGGGGCCTTAGGGTGAATCAACAGGTAGTTGGAAGGTAGGCAATATGCTACTAAAGCAAGCTGAATTGTGGTTTCTCATCCTTGTGGGGAGCAGAACTGTCATAAAAACACATGTTGATGTCTGGATATGCCATAGTTTTTCTAACCCTAACCCTAGCCTGAGTTTGCTAACCCTAATTTGGGGCCTTAGGGTGAATCAACAGGTAGTTGGAAAGTAGGCAATATGCTACTAAAGCATGCTGAATTTTGTTTTCTCATCCCTGTGGGGAGCAGAGCTGTCATAAAAACACATGTTGATGTCTGGATATGCCATAGTTTTTCTAACCCTAACCCTAGCCTGAGCTTGCTAACCCTAATTTGGGGCCTTAGGGTGAATCAACAGGTAGTTGGAAAGTAGGCAATATGCTACTAAAGTGTGCTGAATTTTGTTTTCTCATCCGTGTGGGGAGCAGATCTGTCATAAAAAAACATGTTGATGTCTGGATATGCCATAGTTTTTCTAACCATAACCCTAGCCTGAGTTTGCTAACCGTAATTTGGGGCCTTAGGGTGAATCAACAGGTAGTTGGAAAGTAGGCAATATGCTACTAAAGCGTGCTGAATTTTGTTTTCTCATCCATGTGGGGAGCAGAACTGTCATAAAAACACATGTTGATGTCTGGATATGCCATAGTTTTTCTAACCCTAACCCTAGCCTGAGCTTGCTAACCATAATTTGGGGCCTTACGGTGAATCAACAGGTAGTTGGAAAGTAGGCAATATGCTACTAAAGCATGCTGAATTTTGTTTTCTCATCCGTGTGGGGAGCAGATCTGTCATAAAAACACATGTTGATGTCTGGATATGCCATAGTTTTTCTAACCCTAACCCTAGCCTGAGTTTGCTAACCGTAATTTGGGGCCTTAGGGTGAATCAACAGGTAGTTGGAAAGTAGGCAATATGCTACTAAAGCGTGCTGAATTTTGTTTTCTCATCCGTGTGGGGAGCAGATCTGTCATAAAAACACATGTTGATGTCTGGATATGCCATAGTTTTTCTAACCCTAACCCTAGCCTGAGTTTGCTAACCCTAATTTGGGGCCTTAGGGTGAATCAACAGGTAGTTGGAAAGTTGGCAATATGCTACTAAAGCATGCTGAATTTTGTTTTCTCATCCATGTGGGGAGCAGAACTGTCATAAAAACACATGTTGATGTCTGGATATGCCATAGTTTTTCTAACCCTAACCCTAGCCTGAGTTTGCTAACCCTAATTTGGGGCCTTAGGGTGAATCAACAGATAGTTGGAAAGTAGGCAATATGCTACTAAAGCAAGCTGAATTGTGGTTTCTCATCCGTGTGGGGAGCAGAACTGTCATTAAAACACATCTTGATGTCTGGATATGCCATAGTTTCTCTAACCCTAACCCTAGCCTGAGTTTGCTAACCCTAATTTGGGGCCTTAGGGTGAATCAACAGGTAGTTGGAAAGTAGGCAATATGCTACTAAAGCAAGCTGAATTGTGGTTTCTCATCCATGTGGGGAGCAGAACTGTCATAAAAACACATGTTGATGTCTGGATATGCCATAGTTTTTCTAACCCTAACCCTAGCCTGAGTTTGCTAACCCTAATTTGGGGCCTTAGGGTGAATCAACAGGTAGTTGGAAAGTTGGCAATATGCTACTAAAGCATGCTGAATTTTGTTTTCTCATCCATGTGGGGAGCAGAACTGTCATAAAAACACATGTTGATGTCTGGATATGCCATAGTTTTTCTAACCCTAACCCTAGCCTGAGTTTGCTAACCCTAATTTGGGGCCTTAGGGTGAATCAACAGGTAGTTGGAAAGTAGGCAATATGCTACTAAAGCGTGCTGAATTTTGTTTTCTCATCCGTGTGGGGAGCAGATCTGTCATAAAAACACATGTTGATGTCTGGATATGCCATAGTTTTTCTAACCCTAACCCTAGCCTGAGTCTGCTAACCCTAATTTGGGGCCTTAGGGTGAATCAACAGGTAGTTGGTAAGTAGGCAATATGCTACTAAAGCAAGCTGAATTGTGGTTTCTCATCCTTGTGGGGAGCAGAACTGTCATAAAAACACATGTTGATGTCTGGATATGCCATAGTTTTTCTAACCCTAACCCTAGCCTGAGTTTGCTAACCCTAATTTGGGGCCTTAGGGTGAATCAACAGGTAGTTGGAAAGTAGGCAATATGCTACTAAAGCATGCTGAATTTTGTTTTCTCATCCATGTGGGGAGCAGAACTGTCATAAAAACACATGTTGATGTCTGGATATGCCATAGTTTTTCTAACCCTAACCCTAGCCTGAGTTTGCTAACCCTAATTTGGGGCCTTAGGGTGAATCAACAGGTAGTTGGAAAGTAGGCAATATGCTACTAAAGCGTGCTGAATTTTGTTTTCTCATCCGTGTGGGGAGCAGATCTGTCATAAAAACACATGTTGATGTCTGGATATGCCATAGTTTTTCTAACCCTAACCCTAGCCTGAGTCTGCTAACCCTAATTTGGGGCCTTAGGGTGAATCAACAGGTAGTTGGAAAGTAGGCAATATGCTACTAAAGCGAGCTGAATTGTGGTTTCTCATCCTTGTGGGGAGCAGAACTGTCATAAAAACACATGTTGATGTCTGGATATGCCATAGTTTTTCTAACCCTAACCCTAGCCTGAGTTTGCTAACCCTAATTTGGGGCCTTAGGGTGAATCAACAGGTAGTTGGAAAGTAGGCAATATGCTACTAAAGCATGCTGAATTTTGTTTTCTCATCCGTGTGGGGAGCAGAGCTGTCATAAAAACACATGTTGATGTCTGGATATGCCATAGTTTTTCTATCCCTATCCCTAGCCTGAGCTTGCTAACCCTAATTTGGGGCCTTAGGGTGAATCAACAGGTAGTTGGAAAGTAGGCAATATGCTACTAAAGCGTGCTGAATTTTGTTTTCTCATCCGTGTGGGGAGCAGATCTGTCATAAAAACACATGTTGATGTCTGGATATGCCATAGTTTTTCTAACCCTAACCCTAGCCTGAGTCTGCTAACCCTAATTTGGGGCCTTAGGGTGAATCAACAGGTAGTTGGAAAGTAGGCAATATGCTACTAAAGCAAGCTGAATTGTGGTTTCTCATCCTTGTGGGGAGCAGAACTGTCATAAAAACACATGTTGATGTCTGGATATGCCATAGTTTTTCTAACCCTAACCCTAGCCTGAGTTTGCTAACCCTAATTTGGGGCCTTAGGGTGAATCAACAGGTAGTTGGAAAGTAGGCAATATGCTACTAAAGCATGCTGAATTTTGTTTTCTCATCCCTGTGGGGAGCAGAGCTGTCATAAAAACACATGTTGATGTCTGGATATGCCATAGTTTTTCTAACCCTAACCCTAGCCTGAGCTTGCTAACCCTAATTTGGGGCCTTAGGGTGAATCAACAGGTAGTTGGAAAGTAGGCAATATGCTACTAAAGTGTGCTGAATTTTGTTTTCTCATCCGTGTGGGGAGCAGATCTGTCATAAAAAAACATGTTGATGTCTGGATATGCCATAGTTTTTCTAACCATAACCCTAGCCTGAGTTTGCTAACCGTAATTTGGGGCCTTAGGGTGAATCAACAGGTAGTTGGAAAGTAGGCAATATGCTACTAAAGCGTGCTGAATTTTGTTTTCTCATCCGTGTGGGGAGCAGATCTGTCATAAAAACACATGTTGATGTCTGGATATGCCATAGTTTTTCTAACCCTAACCCTAGCCTGAGCTTGCTAACCATAATTTGGGGCCTTACGGTGAATCAACAGGTAGTTGGAAAGTAGGCAATATGCTACTAAAGCCAGCTGAATTGTGGTTTCTCATCCGTGTGGGGAGCAGAACTGTCATAAAAACACATGTTGGTGTCTGGATATGCCATAGTTATTCTAACCCTAACCCTAGCCTGAGTTTGCTAACCCTAATTTGGGGCCTTAGGGTGAATCAACAGGTAGTTGGAAAGTAGGCAATATGCTACTAAAGCAAGCTGAATTGTGGTTTCTCATCCGTGTGGGGAGCAGAACTGTCATAAAAACACATGTTGATGTCTAGATATGCCATAGTTTTTCTAACCCTAACCCTAGCCTGAGTCTGCTAACCCTAATTTGGGGCCTTAGGGTGAATCAACAGGTAGTTGGAAAGTAGGCAATATGCTACTAAAGCAAGCTGAATTGTGGTTTCTCATCCTTGTGGGGAGCAGAACTGTCATAAAAACACATGTTGATGTCTGGATATGCCATAGTTTTTCTAACCCTAACCCTAGCCTGAGTTTGCTAACCCTAATTTGGGGCCTTAGGGTGAATCAACAGGTAGTTGGAAAGTAGGCAATATGCTACTAAAGCAAGCTGAATTGTGGTTTCTCATCCGTGTGGGGAGCAGAACTGTCATAAAAACACATGTTGATGTCTGGATATGCCATAGTTTTTCTAACCCTAACCCTAGCCTGAGTTTGCTAACCCTAATTTGGGGCCTTAGGGTGAATCAACAGGTAGTTGGAAAGTTGGCAATATGCTACTAAAGCATGCTGAATTTTGTTTTCTCATCCATGTGGGGAGCAGAACTGTCATAAAAACACATGTTGATGTCTGGATATGCCATAGTTTTTCTAACCCTAACCCTAGCCTGAGTTTGCTAACCCTAATTTGGGGCCTTAGGGTGAATCAACAGATAGTTGGAAAGTAGGCAATATGCTACTAAAGCAAGCTGAATTGTGGTTTCTCATCCGTGTGGGGAGCAGAACTGTCATTAAAACACATCTTGATGTCTGGATATGCCATAGTTTCTCTAACCCTAACCCTAGCCTGAGTTTGCTAACCCTAATTTGGGGCCTTAGGGTGAATCAACAGGTAGTTGGAAAGTAGGCAATATGCTACTAAAGCAAGCTGAATTGTGGTTTCTCATCCATGTGGGGAGCAGAACTGTCATAAAAACACATGTTGATGTCTGGATATGCCATAGTTTTTCTAACCCTAACCCTAGCCTGAGTTTGCTAACCCTAATTTGGGGCCTTAGGGTGAATCAACAGGTAGTTGGAAAGTTGGCAATATGCTACTAAAGCATGCTGAATTTTGTTTTCTCATCCATGTGGGGAGCAGAACTGTCATAAAAACACATGTTGATGTCTGGATATGCCATAGTTTTTCTAACCCTAACCCTAGCCTGAGTTTGCTAACTGTAATTTGGGGCCTTAGGGTGAATCAACAGGTAATTGGAAAGTAGGCAATATGCTTCTAAAGCGTGCTGAATTTTGTTTTCTCATCCGTGTGGGGAGCAGATCTGTCATAAAAACACATGTTGATGTCTGGATTTGCCATAGTTTTTCTAACCATAACCCTAGCCTGAGTTTGCTAACCCTAATTTGGGGCCTTAGGGTGAATCTACAGGTAGTTGGAAAGTAGGCAATATGCTACTAAAGCATGCTGAATTTTGTTTTCTCATCCGTGTGGGGAGCAGAACTGTCATAAAAACACATGTTGATGTCTGGATATGCCATAGTTTTTCTAACCCTAGCCTGAGCTTGCTAACCCTAATTTGGGGCCTTAGGGTGAATCAACAGGTAGTTGTAAAGTAGGCAATATGCTACTAAAGCATGCTGAATTTTGTTTTCTCATCCGTGTGGGGAGCAGAACTGTCATAAAAACACATGTTGATGTCTGGATATGCCATAGTTTTTCTAACCCTAACCCTAGCCTGAGTTTGCTAACCGTAATTTGGGGCCTTAGGGTGAATCAACAGGTAGTTGGAAAGTAGGCAATATGCTACTAAAGCATGCTGAATTGTGGTTTCTCATCCGTGTGGGGAGCAGATCTGTCATAAAAACACATGTTGATGTCTGGATATGCCATAGTTTTTCTAACCCTAACCCTAGCCTGAGTTTCCTAACCCTAATTTGGGGCCTTAGGGTGAATCAACAGGTAGTTGGAAAGTAGGCAATATGCTACTAAAGCATGCTGAATTTTGTTTTCTCATCCGTGTGGGGAGCAGAACTGTCATAAAAACACATGTTGATGTCTGGATATGCCATAGTTTTTCTAACCTTAACCCTAGCCTGTGTTTGCTAACCCTAATTTGGGGCCTTAAGGTGAATCAACAGGTAGTTGGAAAGTAGGCAATATGCTTCTAAAGCGTGCTGAATTTTGTTTTCTCATCCGTGTGGGGAGCAGATCTGTCATAAAAACACATGTTGATGTCTGGATATGCCATAGTTTTTCTAACCATAACCGTAGCCTGAGTTTGCTAACCCTAATTTGGGGCCTTAGGGTGAATCAACAGGTAGTTGGAAAGTAGGCAATATGCTACTAAAGCATGCTGAATTTTGTTTTCTCATCCGTGTGGGGAGCAGAACTGTCATAAAAACACATGTTGATGTCTGGATATGCCATAGTTTTTCTAACCCTAACCCTAGCCTGAGCTTGCTAACCATAATTTGGGGCCTTACGGTGAATCAACAGGTAGTTGGAAAGTAGGCAATATGCTACTAAAGCATGCTGAATTTTGTTTTCTCATCCGTGTGGGGAGCAGATCTGTCATAAAAACACATGTTGATGTCTGGATATGCCATAGTTTTTCTAACCCTAACCCTAGCCTGAGTTTGCTAACCGTAATTTGGGGCCTTTGGGTGAATCAACAGGTAGTTGGAAAGTAGGCAATATGCTACTAAAGCGTGCTGAATTTTGTTTTCTCATCCGTGTGGGGAGCAGATCTGTCATAAAAACACATGTTGATGTCTGGATATGCCATAGTTTTTCTAACCCTAACCCTAGCCTGAGTTTGCTAACCCTAATTTGGGGCCTTAGGGTGAATCAACAGGAAGTTGGAAAGTTGGCAATATGCTACTAAAGCATGCTGAATTTTGTTTTCTCATCCATGTGGGGAGCAGAACTGTCATAAAAACACATGTTGATGTCTGGATATGCCATAGTTTTTCTAACCCTAACCCTAGCCTGAGCTTGCTAACCATAATTTGGGGCCTTACGGTGAATCAACAGGTAGTTGGAAAGTAGGCAATATGCTACTAAAGCATGCTGAATTTTGTTTTCTCATCCGTGTGGGGAGCAGATCTGTCATAAAAACACATGTTGATGTCTGGATATGCCATAGTTTTTCTAACCCTAACCCTAGCCTGAGTTTGCTAACCCTAATTTGGGGCCTTACGGTGAATCAACAGGTAGTTGGAAAGTAGGCAATATGCTACTAAAGCAAGCTGAATTGTGGTTTCTCATCCGTGTGGGGAGCAGAACTGTCATAAAAACACATGTTGATGTCTGGATATGCCATAGTTTTTCTAACCCTAACCCTAGCCTGAGTTTGCTAACCCTAATTTGGGGCCTTAGGGTGAATCAACAGGTAGTTGGAAAGTTGGCAATATGCTACTAAAGCATGCTGAATTTTGTTTTCTCATCCATGTGGGGAGCAGAACTGTCATAAAAACACATGTTGATGTCTGGATATGCCATAGTTTTTCTAACCCTAACCCTAGCCTGAGTTTGCTAACCCTAATTTGGGGCCTTAGGGTGAATCAACAGGTAGTTGGAAAGTTGGCAATATGCTACTAAAGCATGCTGAATTTTGTTTTCTCATCCATGTGGGGAGCAGAACTGTCATAAAAACACATGTTGATGTCTGGATATGCCATAGTTTTTCTAACCCTAACCCTAGCCTGAGCTTGCTAACCATAATTTGGGGCCTTACGGTGAATCAACAGGTAGTTGGAAAGTAGGCAATATGCTACTAAAGCATGCTGAATTTTGTTTTCTCATCCGTGTGGGGAGCAGATCTGTCATAAAAACACATGTTGATGTCTGGATATGCCATAGTTTTTCTAACCCTAACCCTAGCCTGAGTTTGCTAACCGTAATTTGGGGCCTTAGGGTGAATCAACAGGTAGTTGGAAAGTAGGCAATATGCTACTAAAGCGTGCTGAATTTTGTTTTCTCATCCGTGTGGGGAGCAGATCTGTCATAAAAACACATGTTGATGTCTGGATATGCCATAGTTTTTCTAACCCTAACCCTAGCCTGAGTTTGCTAACCCTAATTTGGGGCCTTAGGGTGAATCAACAGGTAGTTGGAAAGTTGGCAATATGCTACTAAAGCATGCTGAATTTTGTTTTCTCATCCATGTGGGGAGCAGAACTGTCATAAAAACACATGTTGATGTCTGGATATGCCATAGTTTTTCTAACCCTAACCCTAGCCTGAGTTTGCTAACTGTAATTTGGGGCCTTAGGGTGAATCAACAGGTAGTTGGAAAGTAGGCAATATGCTACTAAAGCATGCTGAATTTTGTTTTCTCATCCGTGTCGGGAGCAGAACTGTCATAAAAACACATGTTGATGTCTGGATATGCCATAGTTTTTCTAACCCTAACCCTAGCCTGAGCTTGCTAACCCTAATTTGGGGCCTTAGGGTGAATCAACAGGTAGTTGGAAAGTAGGCAATATGCTACTAAAGCATGCTGAATTTTGTTTTCTCATCCGTGTGGGGAGCAGAACTGTCATAAAAACACATGTTGATGTCTGGATATGCCATAGTTTTTCTAACCCTAACCCTAGCCTGAGTTTGCTAACCGTAATTTGGGGCCTTAGGGTGAATCAACAGGTAGTTGGAAAGTAGGCAATATGCTACTAAAGCATGCTGAATTGTGGTTTCTCATCCGTGTGGGGAGCAGATCTGTCATAAAAACACATGTTGATGTCTGGATATGCCATAGTTTTTCTAACCCTAACCCTAGCCTGAGTTTGCTAACCCTAATTTGGGGCCTTAGGGTGAATCAACAGGTAGTTGGAAAGTAGGCAATATGCTACTAAAGCATGCTGAATTTTGTTTTCTCATCCGTGTGGGGAGCAGAACTGTCATAAAAACACATGTTGATGTCTGGATATGCCATAGTTTTTCTAACCCTAACCCTAGCCTGAGTTTGCTAACCCTAATTTGGGGCCTTAGGGTGAATCAACAGGTAGTTGGAAAGTAGGCAATATGCTACTAAAGCATGCTGAATTTTGTTTTCTCATCCGTGTGGGGAGCAGAACTGTCATAAAAACACATGTTGATGTCTGGATATGCCATAGTTTTTCTAACCCTAACCTTAGCCTGAGTTTGCTAACCCTAATTTGGGGCCTTAGGGTGAATCAACAGGTAGTTGGAAAGTAGGCAATATGCTACTAAAGCAAGCTGAATTGTGGTTTCTCATCCGTGTGGGGAGCAGAACTGTCATAAAAACACATGTTGATGTCTGGATATGCCATAGTTTTTCTAACCCTAACCCTAGCCTGAGTTTGCTAACCCTAATTTGGGGCCTTAGGGTGAATCTACAGGTAGTTGGAAAGTAGGCAATATGCTACTAAAGCATGCTGAATTTTGTTTTCTCATCCGTGTGGGGAGCAGAACTGTCATAAAAACACATGTTGATGTCTGGATATGCCATAGTTTTTCTAACCCTAGCCTGAGCTTGCTAACCCTAATTTGGGGCCTTAGGGTGAATCAACAGGTAGTTGTAAAGTAGGCAATATGCTACTAAAGCATGCTGAATTTTGTTTTCTCATCCGTGTGGGGAGCAGAACTGTCATAAAAACACATGTTGATGTCTGGATATGCCATAGTTTTTCTAACCCTAACCCTAGCCTGAGTTTGCTAACCGTAATTTGGGCCCTTAGGGTGAATCAACAGGTAGTTGGAAAGTAGGCAATATGCTACTAAAGCATGCTGAATTGTGGTTTCTCATCCGTGTGGGGAGCAGATCTGTCATAAAAACACATGTTGATGTCTGGATATGCCATAGTTTTTCTAACCCTAACCCTAGCCTGAGTTTCCTAACCCTAATTTGGGGCCTTAGGGTGAATCAACAGGTAGTTGGAAAGTAGGCAATATGCTACTAAAGCATGCTGAATTTTGTTTTCTCATCCGTGTGGGGAGCAGAACTGTCATAAAAACACATGTTGATGTCTGGATATGCCATAGTTTTTCTAACCTTAACCCTAGCCTGTGTTTGCTAACCCTAATTTGGGGCCTTAAGGTGAATCAACAGGTAGTTGGAAAGTAGGCAATATGCTTCTAAAGCGTGCTGAATTTTGTTTTCTCATCCGTGTGGGGAGCAGATCTGTCATAAAAACACATGTTGATGTCTGGATATGCCATAGTTTTTCTAACCATAACCGTAGCCTGAGTTTGCTAACCCTAATTTGGGGCCTTAGGGTGAATCAACAGGTAGTTGGAAAGTAGGCAATATGCTACTAAAGCATGCTGAATTTTGTTTTCTCATCCGTGTGGGGAGCAGAACTGTCATAAAAACACATGTTGATGTCTGGATATGCCATAGTTTTTCTAACCCTAACCCTAGCCTGAGCTTGCTAACCCTAATTTGGGGCCTTAGGGTGAATCAACAGGTAGTTGGAAAGTAGGCAATATGCTACTAAAGCATGCTGAATTTTGTTTTCTCATCCGTGTCGGGAGCAGAACTGTCATAAAAACACATGTTGATGTCTGGATATGCCATAGTTTTTCTAACCCTAACCCTAGCCTGAGCTTGCTAACCCTAATTTGGGGCCTTAGGGTGAATCAACAGGTAGTTGGAAAGTAGGCAATATGCTACTAAAGCATGCTGAATTTTGTTTTCTCATCCGTGTGGGGAGCAGAACTGTCATAAAAACACATGTTGATGTCTGGATATGCCATAGTTTTTCTAACCCTAACCCTAGCCTGAGTTTGCTAACCGTAATTTGGGGCCTTAGGGTGAATCAACAGGTAGTTGGAAAGTAGGCAATATGCTACTAAAGCATGCTGAATTGTGGTTTCTCATCCGTGTGGGGAGCAGATCTGTCATAAAAACACATGTTGATGTCTGGATATGCCATAGTTTTTCTAACCCTAACCCTAGCCTGAGTTTGCTAACCCTAATTTGGGGCCTTAGGGTGAATCAACAGGTAGTTGGAAAGTAGGCAATATGCTACTAAAGCATGCTGAATTTTGTTTTCTCATCCGTGTGGGGAGCAGAACTGTCATAAAAACACATGTTGATGTCTGGATATGCCATAGTTTTTCTAACCCTAACCCTAGCCTGAGTTTGCTAACCCTAATTTGGGGCCTTAGGGTGAATCAACAGGTAGTTGGAAAGTAGGCAATATGCTACTAAAGCATGCTGAATTTTGTTTTCTCATCCGTGTGGGGAGCAGAACTGTCATAAAAACACATGTTGATGTCTGGATATGCCATAGTTTTTCTAACCCTAACCTTAGCCTGAGTTTGCTAACCCTAATTTGGGGCCTTAGGGTGAATCAACAGGTAGTTGGAAAGTAGGCAATATGCTACTAAAGCAAGCTGAATTGTGGTTTCTCATCCGTGTGGGGAGCAGAACTGTCATAAAAACACATGTTGATGTCTGGATATGCCATAGTTTTTCTAACCCTAACCCTAGCCTGAGTTTGCTAACCCTAATTTGGGGCCTTAGGGTGAATCAACAGGTAGTTGGAAAGTAGGCAATATGCTACTAAAGCAAGCTGAATTGTGGTTTCTCATCCATGTGGGGAGCAGAACTGTCATAAAAACACATGTTGATGTCTGGATATGCCATAGTTTTTCTAACCCTAACCCTAGCCTGAGTTTGCTAACCCTAATTTGGGGCCTTAGGGTGAATCAACAGGTAGTTGGAAAGTAGGCAATATGCTACTAAAGCATGCTGAATTTTGTTTTCTCATCCGTGTGGGGAGCAGAACTGTCATAAAAACACATGTTGATGTCTGGATATGCCATAGTTTTTCTAACCCTAACCCTAGCCTGAGTTTGCTAACTCTAATTTGGGGCCTTAAGGTGAATCAACAGGTAGTTGGAAAGTAGGCAATATGCTACTAAAGCATGCTGAATTTTGTTTTCTCATCCGTGTGGGGAGCAGAACTGTCATAAAAACACATGTTGATGTCTGGATATGCCATAGTTTTTCTAACCCTAACCCTAGCCTGAGCTTGCTAACCCTAATTTGGGGCCTTAGGGTGAATCAACAGGTAGTTGGAAAGTTGGCAATATGCTACTAAAGCATGCTGAATTTTGTTTTCTCATCCGTGTGGGGAGCAGAACTGTCATAAAAACACATGTTGATGTCTGGATATGCCATAGTTTTTCTAACCCTAACCCTAGCCTGAGTCTGCTAACCCTAATTTGGGGCCTTAGGGTGAATCAACAGGTAGTTGGAAAGTAGGCAATATGCTACTAAAGCAAGCTGAATTGTGGTTTCTCATCCTTGTGGGGAGCAGAACTGTCATAAAAACACATGTTGATGTCTGGATATGCCATAGTTTTTCTAACCCTAACCTTAGCCTGAGTTTGCTAACCCTAATTTGGGGCCTTAGGGTGAATCAACAGGTACTGTAAAATGATGGTGACCATGAATATATACAATAAACCTATAAAATCTGTTTTTTCCAGGACAAATACA
Organism: Paramormyrops kingsleyae; assembly: GCF_048594095.1. Classification (NCBI taxonomy): domain Eukaryota; kingdom Metazoa; phylum Chordata; class Actinopteri; order Osteoglossiformes; family Mormyridae; genus Paramormyrops; species Paramormyrops kingsleyae. The sequence continues at coordinate 19,039,600 of NC_132815.1, forward strand.
TATATATATATATGCACAATTTTGGAAACTGCTAAACAAATTACATTTAATCAGAATCTTTTAAACGAACCAAATAACCTTCCACCCGGCTCATTATCAAACATGCTTCAACATACAAAAATACGGATGGCTTAAGTTAATGCTCCTAAAAGTCGGATGACCCAGGAGCCATATTTTAGCTTATCAAACACAGACACAAAAGAAAGCTTGCTTTTGTGCAGAACAGCTTACAAATACAAGCAGGTTTGCAATAAAAGACGTGCCCTCCTGTGGCCTGTAAGCATAATGACTCCTGAAAACATTCCAAACACCACTTGTAAACTAAATAAATAATATGAAATTAAAAAAGCAAAAAGTTTAATTCACTATTCTGTATTAATAAATTGAATGTTACCAATGCAAAGATGTTAGATATGAAGTATCCTGAGTTCATCCCAGATTGTATTCTGTTGCACGCTTTTTTAATTGGAAGAGTCGCATTATGAACTTTTATGCCGGAGCACAGATGCAAATCGGTCAATTTCACCATCCCTACTATCTTGTCTTCTGGTACTATTGCATCCCCGGAAAAGTTTAGCTGTACATAACCTGAGAGTGTGACATACAGAAATCATATATATTGACTAGATACCCCTACAAAATACTCATGCACGAGCACCTCTCTTTGTTTGTGTGACAGAACTGTCATTGTGATGTTGTGTCATCAATATTAATCATTATCAATCGGGCCCATGTCATGGTGAAGCATCACATGCATTAATCAGTCACTAATCTAGAAGAGGACTCCAGTGTGTATCTGGTGTTGCTGTTATTGTGGGGTTACAGTGCATAAAATAACAAAGGCAGCCATAAGTAGAGAGCTGGAATTATCTTTCCGTTGCTTTGCAGAGGCATCTGTGCAAGGTGACTTCCGTGGCCTGCAATCTTAACCATTTTTACAGCTACTTATTTCCTCTGGGACGTGATCCACTCTGCCTACTGCCCCCAGATTTGTTGATGAGTAGACTCCATGTTTAATAACCTCTATTAGCTTTATAACTGCCCTTCAAAATGTAATAAAAGCTTTTTACCTTGTATATGGCTTCTTGAAAACATGTTATGTTAATATCTGTGCCTGAGCAATTCTCATGACGGTCCCCAGTAGACTGTGGAAATCTCCCATTGGTTTCCAGCCAGTGATCCATACTGGTCTGCGCATTTGCACACATCATCAGCCTCACGTGCGCTCAGCAGCTCATTCGTCGCCATCAAGCCCCATGCCTCTCTAAGCATCAAGAGACAGAAAGGAGCCAAGCTGTGCTTCAAAGCATCACGGGAAGTCAGAAGTGTTCTGTGTTCCGAAGATCAGTATGGCAAAACCTCATCCTCTGCTGATTTTGCATTAATCAGGAAGAGTCAGAAACGTACTTTAATAGGACGGAAAGACAAAGTTAATTATGTCACACTCTAGGGGCGGAGGGGCTTTCACAGTTGGGAAGTGACAGTTTAGATAATCCGTTGGAAGTCTGAAAGACACATTGGTTTACATTCAGTGCGACTTTGCAAATAGAGATGACAAGCATTGAAATATGCAGCAGGATTTAGAATTACTTTGTAGGCTCTGGTTACAGAAGATGGACCACATTTATTCCCTCTACCAGGGACATTTTTTATTACAGTTAAAGTGGTGTGTCAGTGATTACTTAAATATTAATTTCTCTGACATTTTTTGGGGAACTTCTTTCCTTTTTTGGTGAGTTTGGTTTCATACAAAGAATCCTGTGAAAACCACAGATAAACTAGAAATGAGTTAATTATATATAGATAACAACAATATAACCTGAAAAGTAATACAGGATTTCCGATGCATCAATGTTCTAATTTGAAAAGTGGATGTACAGTATAGGAATATATTATAATATATTTTGTGTAGCTGTGTATTTACTTGGTTACAACTTCATCAGTTTTGCCATCATTATAAGTAATGTGCTGAAAAATGTGTCCCCAGAAGCCAGTAGCGAGTGCGGATTACTAACCGCAGAGGTATTATATTCTGGGGGGAAAGGCATTATTTTACAATGTCATCATGTACGCATCCAAACCGTATTGCTGTCCCCTTTCGCAAAAGACTGGGATTAATTCTACCCTGGGGTCTGTTGTGGGCGGATGTTACCATAACCGTGCAGAGTCTCACTTTCAGTTTCATCACCTTACATCTCCGCTCAAATCACCCAATTTGGTCCAACTTCTAAAAGGACTGTATACCCTTTATTTTTATATTAGCTTTCCAAGCATTGTTTTTTCAGCAATTCATAATACATGCAAAACATTTACAAGCAGTATAAATCAGTTTTTATTTTATGTTATTGGAATACAGTATAACGCATTATAATAAATGGTGTGAGAAATGTGAGTGTATATTTTTTTAATTCTGTAATTAAATGCAATAAGTCATCAAAGTGTAGGATTAACCATTAAAGTTTTGGAGTAAAGATTTTTTTCCCAGTATAAGAGCATAAATGGATCAATAATTTAATATAATTATCAGGAGAACAGTGTCTAAGAGTACGATTTAAAATCACAGCTTCCAATACTTAAGGGACTGAAAGGCATAATTAATACTGAAAGCAGTGTGACACTTCTTTAGGAAATTTCATGGAAGTTTTGATTTAATTTGAGCCCTCCAGTTTTACTGAATCCTCAACCCTCTCTTACAAGCCTGTGTTGATTAGTTTTACGACATACAGTGGTACCTTGGTTTGCGAGCATAATTTGTTCCGGAAACGCGCTTGTAATCCAAAGCACTCGTATATCAAAGCAAATTTTCCCATAAGAAATAATGGAAACTCAGATGATTCGTTCCACAACCTAAAAATATTCATATAAAAATTAATACAAAATATAAAGTAAAAATACATAAAACAAATTAACCTGCACTTTACCTTTGAAAAGTATTGTGGATGGTGTGAAGGAGACGAGAGAGAGGAGAAGAGGAGGGTTATTTTGTAGGACGACTTTCACTTTAACTAACGGAATCACTGCTATCTGTTGGCTCACTGGAATATTTTTCTTTTTGTGCAACTTTAACAAGGAACCCATCCAATGACAGCTGCTTTTGTCTCCTTTTCGATTTCGCGGAAATGTGACATTGCATTGTCGTTAAACAAATTCATCGGTCGCACTGCTACGGCCTTATTCGGATGGCGCTTGTCTACTAAATTTTGACTATACAAGTGAGGCACGCCGACTGAGACTGAGCATGGGAGACGCCGACTGAGACCAAGGATGGGAGACGATTACCCACAATCCCGCAGCGAGAGAGAGAAGAACCATCAGCTCATTTGTGATCATGTAACACTAGGCAGAATAAGTATATACATAATACACATATTGCAAGACCTCGCCTGTTTATCAAGTTAAAATTTATTAAAAATTTGTGCTTGTCTTGCAAAACACTTGCAGACCAAGTTACTCGCAATCCAAGATTTTACTGTATATGAGGCAAGAATGTGTAGATTCCTTCAGGCGATAATGCAGTGAAGATATTTGCAGCAGATAAATATACACATGCAGAGAATGGCCATGTACATGCAGTGGAGAGCTGAGTAGGAGAGATCGGGTATGATTGTACTACAGGAAGAGTTGTAATGTCAGCAATTCCACCAATCAGGGATAAGATAGGAATCACGTGATCATTTTAGTGTTTACCCACTTTTCTTCCCTGATCCCACATGGTGGTTGGCAAGGCTGGAAAGAGGTGCATGCAGAGAAGAACCAGAATTTGAGGTAAGGAAGCAAATTTTCTTGACCAAAACTATATTTGGATTAGTGCTGATACTATCGCAGATATAATCATATTACTTAGATTAAACTGCAGTTTCTCAGGCAAAATATGATGCATTTTTCCCTGTGAATATCCAACCACTATCTTAATACAGCTAGCTAAACAATGGCTGCTAGAAGTGGGGTGAGTTGTAACAACCAGCCACTTACATACAGCTAAGAACACTTACTCAAATGAGCCAGGCACCTCAGGGTTGTTCCCAGGTCAGGCGTTCAGTCACGTGCAAAAGCAGAGCCAACCAAAACAAGTAGTAAGACCAGAAAGAGGAGACAGACTGAAATACCAATACACCAATGAAGTAAGCATTGATGGAAAAAGAACAGAGAAGAGGAAGCAAACATGTAAGAAAGAGTATCCTATGAAAGAATAAAAACAAACAAAAGAAAAAGGAGAGAAAACCCACAAAGAAAAATTTACAAGCCAGCGCTGAGCTTTCTGAGATCTCAGATAAAGAAAACTTGTTTATTGCCTGTATGGAGCAAGTTGGCAATTCAAAGCCAAAGGAATTGTGGGTAAAATGGGCCTACCAAGCCTGCACTCTAAGGTTACCAACATTTTTTTGTCACCATTGTAACTCCAGGAAAAGGCTGGATGACAACCTCAAAAGTGCGGTGACAACTGGAGAGACAGTGGACAGCTCGGAGAGACGGCACCCGGGGGCTGGGAGGGTTAGCAGCCCAAGCTGCAGCTCTTCAAAGGGAGCATCCAACTTATGCTACGAAGAACCCTAAGAAGAAATACCCCCAGGGGTGCCCGAGAGGGGGGGGGAGAATGAGCACCTCGAACGGACAGATATTTTGGTAACGACCAACGCAAATGTTCAATCGACTAAGAGTGCAGTCTGCAGATGTGGCAAGGTCTGTAAAAACCTGACAGGTCTGAAGATACACCAGACCAAGATGGGCTGCATGAGGAAGTTAGTGGTGCAACGCTCAGTGCCAGTACTAGACACAGCACCTGGTAAGATGGAGGAGGAGCCAGGCCTGGACAGACCCCACAGTGCCCAAAACCTCCAAGCACCACAAGCTACACCCCAAAGCAGACCATCAGAACACCGTCAGATTTTGGGGCCAGCTGCTAACAAAGAGTCAGAGTGGCACCAGTTTGATGTAGATGTTGATACAGCCCTTGAAGTAACAGCTAAGGGAGATGTGGACAAGAGGCTCAGGACAATGAGCAGCTTCATGATGAGCATCGCATCAGACAGGTCTGGCATTAAGGAACAACGTGCCACCAGGATCTCTCCTGGAGAGCACCTACATTGACACCTCAGTGCAGAAGGGAGGAGTTCCAGGCATCCCAGGGTGTGTTGAGCACACAGGGGTGGTGACTCAACTGATCCGAGAGGCACGGGAGAGCAAGGGGGACCTGATTGGCATTTGGAGTAAACAAATATGGGTACTTTGTATAAAACTTTGACAACTCTATCTGAAATATTCAGTATGTTACAGGTGTTGAAGCAAAAAAAGTGTTACCTGGTCTTCCCTATATGCAGTGGAGAGCCATGTATATAGAGTGAAGACATGATATATATTATGTATTTGCCTTGACATTTTTATATTGAGGAACTTTGATGATGGTGACAAGATACACATGATTTATCCAACTAATATTTTTGATCTCTCATGAAAAGGGAACAAAGAAAATGAAAAGATAAAAGGAAATCCCTTTGATTTGTGGTAAGTTAACTATTTTATATAAATGTATCTATTATGTATCTATATATGCGCATGAATGTACATAGTTAGTCTCAAAGGCATGCCGTAGTATTCACAGATCTTGAGGTCTTCAGCTGAAATTTCAGCTATATTCGTGGTGATATCCAGTAGTACTTCATCAGAAAAATGTGCCCTTGGAATTCCACAAGGACGGGTAAATAGATACTGAACATAACAAATAGCAGGAATTCCCCTGTAATGGAATTACTTAACTGGTTGCAACTTCCCCATTGGAGAGTGATAAGAGTGATGATAATGATAGCCAAACCTAACCTCCTACTATACTGGAGGACCTACCGTTGACCTTGAAGGCATCACCATTGGTCCTGTTGCACACCCAGCATGACGCTGGTGTCACTGCTACTATGAGTTCAACTCGGTTGTCATTTTTCCATCCAACGCCCACGTTGCTTAAATAGTAAATGTATGTCAGCCCAAATGAGCACTCATGAGTGTGTCTTAAAATGAATGGAGGAACGGAAGGAGACACTCTGATTGGTTTATACCATAATACGGCCCAAATATTACTAATTACGAGAGCAAGTACAGCCCTTGTGGACCATGTGCCTGGTACAACGACTGTTTTTTCTGGCGCTAAACTATCAAAAGTGGGTTGGCCACACCCTGAAAGAACTTGCTCTGTGCTCTTCAGACGGTGTGCTTCATTCATGTCGTTAAAATAGGGCCCTATGTGCTAAATTTCATTTGAGTGATTTCTTTTTCTATGTCATGAATCATGTGAATTTTTTTTGCAGGAATATGTGCATACAGCAGTGTGATGTAACTTGAAGTCTGTCTTTTTGGACATAAAGCAGGGTCACTCAGAGGGGTTCCATTGAGTATGAGCTGCATCCCATTACAGTCATCATAAATAAGGCAGATTTTTATGTTGAACCTTAGTCACTAGTCTGTTCTGATTTTATGCTTGTTGTTGGTGCTTCAGTCTGATGACCCTGGGGAATTTCAAATCTCTCAGTCACGTGACCTCATTTTTGGCTTTTTACTCAAAAACCAATGGCACAAATAGTCTGATAATTTTTGGATCTTAAAAAAAACAAAAACACAAAAAAGCACATTTGTCCCAAGCATCTCAGCCCTTCACAGTGGCTCAGTGGGGAATCCTGAAGCTTGAAAACTCATTGATTGTGGGTGTGAGTCCTGCTGTTGGCTCTGTATCTGGAAGTAGCATGTCCTTGCACTTGTATGAGTTTCTGTTCCTGCCACAGTCCAAATTAATGTGTGATTACGTGAGCTGAAGTCTGTAAATGGCTCATAGTGAGCCCTGCGATGGATAGGTGCTCCCCTGTGCTTTCAGGAACAGCTTTCAGGCTCACTGCGACCCTGTAAAATGACTGAATTTCAGTGCATTGATATTTTGATATGCCAGAGATTAGGCCAGATCGGAAGTAGGGAAAGTGCCATTTAGTGCATCGATAAGGTTACTTATCTAAAGGTGGTGGTGTAAAGGGAGGACAGAGCCGTCTCTCACTTTGACAAAATGCAGCAGATTCAGCTACTAGACTCCACAGGGGTAGTCCGGTCCCCATGCCGAACTCCTCAGTGTTTCATCGGTCCCATTGTGGAGCATCACTTCCTCTAGGCTTTCAGGTGTAATGCAATCACTTACTGAATGACTGCTCCCGGATTCTGCCCCATGGGATTCCCAAGGGTTCCGGGGTGGGGGTGAGGGTGGGGCCACTGTGGCAGAAATGAGAAGAGAGTTTGTCCCTCAGGCCACTCGGAGATGAGCAGTGCTGGTCAGAAGCAGTGGATCCACTGCTTGTCAGCCGTTCAAGATTCACATGGGTTTCAAGTTCCAGCCAATTAAATTTGCACACAGCCAGTGAGTACGTAGGGGGCGTAATGGGTCTCCCCCCTCAGCAACATTCATTCAGAAGCACTGCATTGACATGAAGTGCCACAGGAAGTGGTCTTGGGCTCGAGTGCTTCTGACCCTGTTATATGCATGGAAATATGTAAAGCAGTGCTGTCAAAGGTGATTGCTGAGAAAATCCTCTACAAATAGGGATTTGTCAATGTTTATTTTCTATTAAGGAAAAATGACTCTGGCTTTGGGGGTTAATGGTTTTTAACCAGGTTTTTAATCTGTCTAGAGCTTGGAAAACCGTAATGCAGTATAGTTCAAAGGAAATACAGTTAATGCAATTCAAAAAGTATATAAACATTCATAGCTACAGTAATGATGTAGAGAGAAGAATCCTGATTACTCAGTAAAAGTGGGAGAGCCTCACCATGTCTGACTGTATCGTCACAAACACAAATGCAATGTTAAACTGCAGTGCCACGAGGGCCGGGCGATGCAAACAATTCGTATGCTTTCCACCTTCACTGCAATTTCTTCGTCTGACTCAGCTAAGTGCAAAAAAGGTCATTGCTACATTTTTTTCCCCCAGTTTCTTAGGCGTTGGTCCCACTTAAAGGAACCGTTCTTGGTGATATTGCACATTAAAAATGGAGAGCAGCGTAATTTGGAGCTGAAGTTGTTTCATACTTCATGGATGGAAAAAACCCATCCATCCATCCCATAGGGGGGGGGGGGGGGGGGCTTGGAAACATGTTTCTGTTTCCAACTGGAAAAAAACAAGGTTTTATTAACTAAAACTGAACAGAAACAAACTGGACTGCGTGGGATCAAACAAGAAGGAAGGGCAAACAGGATGCAGAGCTCACAGGAGTGACAACGTTAATGTCAGGACTGGGGAACACAGGAATGGGAAGTACCTCTATAAAAAGACTAACAAGGGGCGGAACGCAGAATGAGAGGCAGCTGGAGTGCATTACAAAAGGGCTGGAATGAGAGGCAAGCGAAATGCACACCAGGATTGGCTTCTTAGAGCCAAGCTTGGCAGAAAAAGGAGGGGCACATAGGCACAGTGTGACACATCCATCCATCCATCCATCTATCCATCTCTTAGCTGCAGATCCTGACCTTTTCCAGGCAGCACAGGGCACAAGGCAGGGGTAAACCCTGGATGGGATGCCACACAAACACACGCACACACATAAACTATGGGAGAACACAGAGAGAATGTGCAAACTACATTCACACATTTCATGTAATCATGTAATTTTTTTCATGCAATTACCAATGTATGACCCACTGCATTTTTAATTGTCTTAGCAGAAAGAATTTTATGCATATATTTGCTTGCAAAATAATTAAAATACTTCACTCAGCAGTAATTTAAAACATCTCTTGTTAACAAATAGAAGCAATAAATAGACTATAGCAAGAAGCATTACATGAGGAATGGATGTGTTTGCCATTGACACAGGCTTCAAATGCCCGAAGCTTCTCCTCAAAGTGCATTCCTCCGATTGTGAGGATTATTGGGAGGCTGGATCCCGGTCACCCCCAGAGACACCTTTCCGGTTGATTGTTATTTATGTGCTCATTACGTGTGATATAATGATGCCATTGGCCTCACAGCTGTCGCCCGAGGAGCTGCTGCCAGGTCTGGCTTTTGGCCCGAGGAAGATGGTAGACAGTTTTTGTCAAACGTTTATTTAAAGGCTCCAAATCGAAGCTAATTTAAATTAGCGAGGAGATGGCAGGCCATCACGGAGACAGCTCACATCGCCGCTATCGCTCCTGGGGTGACAGTGTGGGAGCAGGCCGTGTGCCCCCTCCCCCACCCACCTCTGGTACTCATTTAATAATACTCGTCCTTTTCCTCACATTCTCTTTCAGGTTAGTCTCACCACTGTCTCTGCTCCATTCTACCCGATTTAATCCCATCCATGTCTCCTCTGCTCGAGACAAAAATTCACGTCCTTTTGCACAAAAGTGATGTCATGCTGGGAAATCACCCGATTGCTTATCGGCGAGAGCAGAGCTGCGGAGCGCGGCACAATGGCCGATTCCGGAGCCCCTCGGACTCCATTCCAATACATCAGAGCCCGCGTGAGACCGGAGCTCAATGCGAACTCCCCGCTCTATACAGACGTACATATATCAATCATGCAGACTTCAGGAAATTGCTTCCCATTCAAAGGGAGGATTTTAAGAAAACCAGGCACTATATTACAGTACTGGCAGTGAATTCTAATCAGCGCCGGGGCCTGCAGTTCTGTTCGTTGTGATGTTTTTGGACATTTCTTATTTCCACAGAAGCTGAAATATGGCGCATTGATGTACGCAACGTGACCCTTTGACCCACCTCTTCCATTTACATACTTAGCCTCCACTCATGTAGATCTTGACCATTTTAATTTGCACCCAAGAAGCTTTGTTCCCCCAGCTCTGCGGGGTGGTGGGAGATCCAAATCATTTCAAAGGGTATGACTAACTCCGTAAAGGCAGAGGATGAGAGCTTGAATAAGTGCCCCTCTCCTCCCAAAAAATGCTTTGACATTCCTTTCTAACCACGACGTGTTTCGGGTGTCTGTCTGTGGCTATAGTCATTAGCGGCGCTCTGTAAAGTGTCCAGTACACTGCTTCCCTTTTAAGAGCATGCATAATGCCTGTATCTACAAGAGGGCAATTAAGTCTATGTGTGTGCGTGTCATAAAGGTAACGTGACAGGTCGCCTCTGCAGATATATCCATAGCCGCAGAGAAAAACTGTCAGGATGGTGCGTGCCTCTCCAAAAACATACCAAACTAAATGGAGAACTGGAGGCGTGACAAAAAGGGTGAGCATGCAATGCTGCATAGTTCACTTGTTATGCTAGAACCTGTGTGCCTGACTGAGTTTGCCAGTGTTCATTACAAACCACTTCCCAGACTAAACTGTGGGATTAGCCAATGATTATCTGTGAAATACAGATTTACATGGCAAATGCAACAGGTATTTCCTGAATACACAACAAAAAAAAACTATAATTTTCATATAAACTTACCCGTCTCACCTATTAATTACTATTAAGTGAAAATCAAATAAATCCTGATAGGTGAGAATCAAGTATTGATGGTTGTTTGACTTCTAAGTACCTGGTCTACTTATTTGGGAAATGCAGCAAGCTGAATATAGCACTCCAGACAAGACCTTCTTCAATTCATTCGGAGACACGGTGGGCTTAGAAATCGTTCCACAGATTTCCCGTACGTGTTCTCTGTTATTGCTCTTACTCCGGCTGTGGCAGCCAGCTCTGTCGTCTATTAGTGAGACCATCACAAGGAAACAACCTGACTCGGAAGGGCCCCAAGGGTGAGATTACAGTTTGGAAAATATATAGCTATATATTTACAGGGTATTAAGTGTACTCTGGAGGGAGTGTCTCTGTCGACTTATGTTTTGAACCGCGGTGATGTCACTACTTACCTAAAGGGGGCACTGTTCCATCCAGATAAGCGGGGCTAGCCTAAGAACCAAGCTTAAGGAAAAAAAAAAATCAAGTGTAGAGTCAAATGTAAATGTAGCTGCTTCTATAGTGATGTTAGCAAGCTATGCTACAATTGCAGGTTTTATTCATTCAGTTAGAGCATAAGTTAGAGGATTCCTGCTTTTGTTATTAACCTAGAGGGCTGAAGTGGGCTCATTTGACTCCAGCCGGAAAACAAGGGCAGTCATAATGCTGCACGGGCTCTCAAAGAAAGATCAGTGTGCAGGGCCTGAGTGGGGGGCAGCAGCGTGTTGATAGATGGGACACTCTCATCCCAGGAAGCTTGTGTCCTCTCGAATTCTCCCCAGAGGAGCACTCACTGAAGAAATGCTGCTGTCTGAAGTGCCCAGGGAGTCTCTGAAAGCCAATAACTGCATTTGATGGTTGTCACGGCGATGCTTAGGTCTAATGCCAGCATGATGCAATCATTACAATAAGAGCGACATCTAAACATCTGCCGAAACAAAGGCGTGCAGTAATGGAGCGAAGCTTTAGTTACGGTCACAGTTTTCAAAACCGCTCAAAGCGGGTGTATATTTTAGGATCTAGGTGTAATTTAAGAATGCAGAAAGAGAAAAGACAATGTGGCTTCATAGCCTGTGTACTCTATTTATATGGGCGTAACTTTAATTGCAAATAATAATAAACATGAATTATGAACAATAAGCTACATACCTGTCAAACAGAAGACAAATAAACCTCGAAGTGTTAGAATTATGCAATTCTGGATAAAATAGGAGGGGTGGGGGGGGTTACAAAGTCGTCAAAAGTGTTGTGCTTTTAGCAAACTTGAGAGAAAGTAATTTCATGGTCATGAGACTTGCTGAAGCGTAAGGGAACAGTAACGGGTCTCACAGGACAACTGCGGCACTTTGCAGGTAGGAGACTGCATAGAGTCATTTTATTATTTCCATAGCAAAATAACTAATTAATCCGCTAATAAGAATGTGAATCGCATGTAAAAGTAATCAGAGTTTCACAAACATGTCCTTCTGATTGCTCAACAATTTCTGGCAAGTATTACCCATATGAAAAAAAGCGAAATAGGGCGATGAAGCATTTTTCTTATTTGAGATATATATGACAACCCATGCTGTTTGTACAGTATATGTTCGCTACAAACAGTGATGTATTAGCTACAAATCCTTTGCCTAAACCCTATAGAGCTGGTTTGGGGTAAGTTTGATTATGGCCACCTTCATACCAAAGACATGCTTGACGTCTGAGCCACTCAAGGGAAACGCCTGTGGGAAAAATGTAAAACTTTTACATGAACTTCAAATTTTTCCATATGTAATTACATAGGGTTTTAGCAGGAAATACATGTTTATTGCTTGTTGTTTCTTAATAAAATTTTATATTGCTTTTATATTATGCTAATTTATGATCTCTCCACGTTCAGTTGATTCAATTAGACATGAGAAAATTCCTGTTATGTTCTCAGAACACAAAGCGAATGGATCGACTGAAGAACGATGTTGGATTGTATATTTATTTTGAATGAATGTAAAGAGCCTATATGATTTGGGTAAAATATATGAGTCGTATGTTATTTAAAAAAAAACTTTTCTATATGGGTATATGAATATGTTGCTAATAGATGAGTTCATGAATCTAAATGTAGTGATTTAAGAAACATCCAACTTTTAATTGCTTGATACATAGCCTAATGTAAGCCTAATGCATGCATTTGGAACTAGGTGAGGAAACCTACAAGAGAAAGAGAAATCATGTACTCATATGCATATACACATAGAGAGCAAGTACTCATACACACCTACACAGAGGGAACAAGTACTCATACACACATACACAGAGAGAACATGTACTCATACACACATACACAGAGAGAATGTGTACTCATACAGACATACTGTACACAGAGAGAAAAAGTACTCATACACATATGCAGAGAGAAAAAATGTATTCATACACACATACACAAAGAGAATATGTATTCAAACACACATACACAGAGGGAACAAGTACTCATACAGACATACACAGAGAGAACATGTACTCATACACACATACACAGAGAGAATGTGTACTCATACAGACATACACAAAGAGAGAAAGTACTCATACACAAATGCAGAGAGAAAAAATGTACTCATATATACATACACAAAGAGAATATGTATTCAAAGACACATACAGAGAGAGAACATGTACTCATGCACACATACAGAGAGAGAACGTATACTCATATACACATAGAGAGAGAATGTGTACTCATATGCACATACAAAGAGAGAACAAGTACCTGGAATGCGTCTCCGACAGTCCTGAAGGAGTTTCCACAAGTTCTGGGCACAAGTTGACTAGCTTGTTCTTATTCCTCAATCCAGCTCATCCCAAACCAGCTCTACAGGCTTTAGGTGAGGGATTTGGAGGTAATACATCACTGCTTCTTTCCTTGTTCACATTTCTCAAGGTGTGCTATAGGTCAAAAACAAATGATTTTCAGTAGGCGTATTGAGACTATTAACTGTCACTATATATATGCAATGTAAGGAGGCCTGAATGAGTACATGGGGAGTAAGGGTTATGAGTTGTGGTTCTCCAGTCATAAAAATGACTTTCTGTATGCCCCAAAGAACAGCACACATAATATTCACTTCGATCAGCTAGTATATACAGTATAAAATAAATCTAATATGCAGAGTGTATATACAGTATAGACACACACAACACACACAAGACTGCCAGACTTCACAGAACATGTTTCCACTGCTCGGGAGTCCAGTGACAGCGTGCTTTACACCACTCCATCCGACACTTGGCATTGTGTTTGGTGATGTGAGGCCATGGCATGAAGCTCAGTTTTTGTGCTGGAGTTAATGCCAGAGGAAGTTTGGAACTCTGCAGTTATTGAGGGAACAGAGCGTTGATGACTTTTACACACTATGCGCCTCAGCACTCAGTAACCCTGCTCTGTTGCTTTGCGTGGTCTGTCGCTTCCTGACTGAGTTTGTTATTCCTAAATGCTTCCACTTTGCAATAGTACCACTTACAGTTGACCGTGGAATATCAAGCAGGGAAGAAATTTCGCAAACTGACTTGCAAAGGTGGCGTGAATTCACTTGAGCTCTTCAGAAAGGCCCATTCTTTCACAAATGTTTGTAAACCTGACTGCATGGCGAGGTGCTTGATATTATGCATACGTGGCAATGGGTCTGAATGAAACACCAGAATTCAATGGTGTCCCAATACTTTTGTCCATATAATGCATATTTATACAGTATATAGTGTGATAAATGTAGTATATAGTATACAGCATATATAATGATGAAAGAAGACAGATGCTACTCATCATGACTCATGATGATCAGTATTCAATTCACAGTTAATCATAGCTGTCTAATTATGATGTGAGCAGGCAGAGAAAAAGGCGCGGCCAGCAGGGATTCCTCAGGCCGGGGAATCCTCAGGCCGGGGAATCCTCAGGCCGGGGAATCCTCAGGCCGGGGAATCCTCAGCAGGCCTCCACGGTGTGCTTCCCCCGGACATGCCACTGTGGGCGGGCTTAGCGCGGCCCAGGCGGAGGTGGGATTATGTGCGATGTGTGCAGTCGAGGCTTCACCCACCGCTAAACCTTTAGCAGAGATGCTACGAAAATGACTGTCGGGGGCTGTGTAACTCATTCGGTTTTGGTAAACAAAATGCTTTCCGGTGGATGATCCCAGGGCCTGCCCTCCGCAAATCGATACGCTGTCCAGCCAGCCGTGCCCGAGCCTGTCATCGTCGGTGGCTGTACCATCCTCACAGCAGGGAGTCCCAGAGCAGCGTGGGATAGGTCAGCCAGGTTTATAGTAAGAGCTGGCATGCAGGACAGAGAGAAAGGAATCAAATTTTAACACGGTGAGGAAAACCCTCTCTTTATGTACATCTATGGATGTTCAGTCTGCATGCTATAATACAGAGATGAAGGTACGAATGTACCTCTATGGATGTTCACTCTGCATATTGTAATGCAGGGATTAAGGTGTATATGTGCATCTATGACATCATCTAAAACTATCACAGGAAATGAAAATATTGCTACAATGTTTTAACATCAGACAATAAAGTACAGGAGGTTGTGATGAATACTTTCTGACACATCAATCAGTTTGCCAATTTTCCGTCCCACAGATCTTTAGCCCTCTGGCATTAAACTGTAAAAGATAAATGAGACAATTATTGCGATGATAATGCAAGCGTTAAAATGTGCATGAAAATGTCTTTAGAGACATATGCATTATGCAACAAATTCATATTTCCCAGCAGATATGTTTTTGTATCTGAAGCAAATCTGCAACAAATCTGCAAGTTATGGTGCAGAATATTTAAATATTCTGTGTTTGTTGTTTCAAAAAATGCAGTTTCAAAAAATCTATTAGACTTGTTAGGTATAGATGTAAATATGGAGTTATAGACTAATGAAAGATGTTCGTACAGACTATGAACATTTTTAAGTCAGCCATAGCGATAATTATGTGGAGAAATACTTTTTATTATTATAACATTGTTATACATATTATTTCAAATTAATATTCATGCAGCAGAGCTTTTGGTTTGCTGAAGTGACTCTTCCCCAGGTAGTAAAATGTCCCTGATCCCAAAGTCAGCAAAATTCTGAAACTGATGCAAATGTTTTCACTCCCTGTTTTCCAAGTTGTCAAAAGTGTGTTTTCACTACTGAAAATGTACTCACACTGTCAGAAAAAAGAACCGTCTTATACCTTTGAGGGAACTGTTGTCACTGAGGCTGCACCCTGAAGGGTCTGCCAGTTGTACCATAGCTGTACGTAACTGTACCCTTTAGTCTAATTTATGGTATAGAAATGGACTCTGAGGAACATTGTTGTACCATTGGGGTACATTAATATTATTTGTACCTTGGGGAACAAAACTGTACCAGGGCTGCACCCTATTTTCTGACAGTGCAGAAGACCTGCCAGATGAAGTTTCTTTTTCTTGTTTATTGCCCACACACACACACACAAACGTATGAACTTTGTTTCTTGCCTGGTGAGGCACGTAAACATAAGCGATAAGCCACACCTTAAATCTCCCAGCCAGTCCATAAATCCCATTCTCCATGCCTTACCTCGGGGCGTGTAAGCCATTATTGCACGCCTTTTTTATGATTCGGTTGATCGTTGCACCGGCAAATGTGTGATCCTGTGCGATAAGAGGGACCGCCGCGAGAGATTTGCGAGAGGAACCTGCCGGACATCAAACACCTGCCTTTACTCTTCCCCTAAGCTTTCAGTCTTGCGACGACCGAGGTGCCCTATCTTACCACATGCGAGCTTTTTAGACGAACTCTGTGCTCTCAGAAAGGGCCAATTAATCACGATCGCTCAAACCCCCGTGGCTCAGCTCAGCAATGTGATTGCCGTGAGCATCATTACGTAATGTGTAGCATGGCGACTTGTGGCACTGCCCCCCTGAAAACCACCGCCCTCCACATCCCGCTCGGTGGTCACAGCATGAGCCCTGCTCATGGCACGGCGAGGACAATTCATGGAATCCGACGGTGAGGAGGAAAAATGTCTTTGTCACAAATCAGGCCACCTCGAATATAGGCCACAAAGATATGCCTGGTGCCCTAGGGACTCTGCGTTGTCACTCGCGGTCCGGAGCACACTGATTTACTTTAAGGGGCGGGATTTTGCCGCTCAACAGGCTGCTCATGTATATGTCACACAAAGCATGGGAATCTCCTACAAATGAAAGCTACACAGCATCTCCGTCCTTAAATGTTATATCTATTTTAAAATGAGCAATCATAACCGTCGTACTGGAAATAGTGTGACCAGTTCGTAATTGAATAAAGCATGATGCTCTCCAGGATGTCTGCTAAAAATCAAGTATGCACTAGTGCTACAGTATATTAGTATTTTAATTCATTTTGAAGGTTAAATAGGCTATAAGGTTAAATAGTATGTGTCACATAGATGCATAACATCCAATAATAATGCTGTAAAAAGAGCAGGAAATACACACGGCTAATAAAATTATAATTAATTCAATATCTACTTTAATAATCAAGATCTGCAGTTTACTTGTCAAATGTGCCACATATTCCATTAGTACTAACCAGGGCTCTACGGAATGGCGAATTCTGATGGACAAGGTGATTAAAATGCGTTTTATACCCCGATTATTTTCTGCTAAGTAGCCTGCATACCAGGGGTGGCACAGTGGTTAGTACCATGGCTTCCTTCTGCTAGGACCAGGCTTTGAGTCTCTGCCATGGCTCCATGTGTGAGGAGTTGCCTGTTCTTTCTGTATTATTGCAGGTTCCCCCCCCACCCCCCACAGTCCAAAAACATGCTGAGGTTAATTGGAATTACCTAATTGCCCATAGGAATGGATAGTGTGTGAGTGTTTCCTGTCTTTTGCCCATAGGTTCTGGGCCCACTGTAGCCCTGAATAGGACAGCCGGCTCCAGAAAATGGATGGTTATACCTGCATTTTTTTTTTTTCCTCAAAAAAAACATTTTGCCACGGAGACAGGTTGACGATCCCTGTAACTAACTTAACACAGCACCGCTACCTTTACATTAGTCGTGTCTTAACTGCCGGTGGTGGCCTGAGCTCCTCCCCCCCCCTGGAAGACAAGGCCAGTAGCAATAAAAGAGCCTCGGATTAAAAATTAAATAAATAGACATGATAAATAAAGCAAAATGAAATGATATATAAATGAATGAATAAGTGAGCCTTGCCGGGGCGCAGAGGGAGGACCTCGGGAGATTAACAAAGGAGGTGAGGTGCTATCTGCAGAAGATCTGCAGTCTCAGCTGAAGTCAGCGGCGCCACAGAACTGCTCCATAGATTTACGGCTCCCCTGAGCGAGGGGCATTTTTTACTGCGGGCACTGTATTGATTTGCTTGCAAGTTAAGGTCCTGTTCCAGCAGGAATGATAAAATAAGGTGTGTTTAAAAATTTCCTATGCGTTTTAATTCTGTCCTGTTAGTGTTACGCTGTCTTAAGAAAGAATCGGACAGCTATATTACTTTTATATTGTTACTGATTTATTTTTTTTGTTAAATTGTTACTGAATTTACTTTGGTAAACAAAGAGTTTTGTAAGCATGGTTTCGGACATGGATCACTGAAAAAAATTTCTTACAACGGACAATGAATGATTGAACTGATTTACAGCATGTCTTTTTTTAATCTCTATCAAGGAATTAATAAAAGAAATACACAAAACCTCCATCCATCCAGCTTGTTCAGACAACTGCTTAAATCCAACCAGCCGGCCCTACATTAAAACAATCAGTCCCCTTAGATCCAGCTGTTTTTTGAACTAAGAATACATAAGCTGTGGTTGTGCTCTCTGAAAAGTAAGCATGAATGATCAATGTTGTCCATATAATCAAGCTTTGCCTAAAGCGAGGATCTCATTAGTTTCTCTTGTCTACTCATATTTTGAAATCACTTTTCAGACCATCCCTTAAACTCCTAAAACACTTAATGAACCCGAGTTCCATACAGGCTGACCACACAATTTTATCTCCAGCCCGCCCCCAGTCTGGCACTTCTGGTCTCCAGATGGCAGCTCTACAGCCTGCCACAATCCATAGGTGTGATCATCCAGCAGACCCCTGATACCCCAAGCATGGCCGGCACAAATGTGTGGCCCATTCCATCTGTATACTTCTAGTTACTTTCACTTCTGTATTTGTTTTTAAGACTTTTTGCATAGGGATTTTGAATGTGTATTTGACTGTGTGATCAATGAGCGAATTAAGCTGTTAAGTTCCAGATAGTCCACATTGGATTGAATAACAAAATACAAGCCGGGCTAAATGAGATTTTCAGTTATCCTTGCGGAATAGTGCCAGTTTGAGGAGGCTGTGGATCTATTTGACTTGGACCATTGAGCTGGGGTGGTGTGGTGTGAGACGACCTTTTATTATAAGGTAAATAACAGCTAAAAATGAGATAAAGGCATTAAAAGCAGGTCTATCCAGACTTCCATTGATAGTGTATGTTCCTGGCTACCAAACAAAATGCTTACATTTCACAGAGGCCGCGTATCCTTGGATGATCCGGCGGATTTAACAGCCAAAGCCAGAGAAGATAAAACGCACTTTTTAGTCTCCCGTACAGTCTTCAGCCCACAGTGACGAAGACGACACGAGGCTTAATTCATGCCGCGCACCGGGCGAAGTGGCAGGACGCGGGAGGCCAGATTTAAAGCGGATTCTGCCGAGGCTGCGGGACGACGGCACTGAGATCACAGGGAGACCTGGGAGGCGAGGGAGACATTCCAGGACGTGCAGCAAGGGTGGGAGCCGGTGATTGAATAGGCCGATTTAGGGAGCACGCATCCCGGAAAGGAGGGTGGAGGGATAGAGCAGATAAAGTTAGGGTGCGCATGAGGATGCAGGAAGTACAGAGAGTAGGGAGTGTGTCTGCAGACGGAGAGACAGACAGACCGACAGCCGAAGACACCATAGGGCAGGTGGCTCAGGATCTGAACTTTATGCATGTGATTTGTGGCACTTTGAGCTGCAGTCTTAAGCCGAAATGGCATCAGCAAAGCAGGACTCAGCCTGAATACATGGCTGTGACTGTAAAACATGTGAAAAATCCAAGCAGCTAAATCATCAAGGGAGTGTGGCCACTGAAGATGGCTGTTCACAGGGGAGACGTGACAGACATTAACAGCCTGGGGATGCTGGGTCCAGGTTCTGCACCCATCTCTGTCTGTGTGGAATTTTCATGCCCTTCCCATGTTGACATAGGCTTCCTACAGGTGCTCTTCCCGCCACCCTGTAATAGATATGCATTTAGTGAAGATGGAATGATGGCTCACCGGTTCTGAACTGTCAAGGTGCTGTTGTGGGTCAAGAAGTATGTCCCTCAACAAGAACTAACACAATGGATGATGGTTATAAAAGTTTCAAATCACTTGAGAAGTGGTAATATTCCATAAGAGTGGCAGTGTTAGGAGACACAGAATATCTGCAAGACCACTGTACCGTAACAAGACCAGAGCAGAGGCCTTGTGAATCCCCATATTGGAACGCAAAACAGACTGTGATCTTTTCCACTGGAGTAGTTTCAGGTCGTGCATGAAATGGAACCTGCTGGACTGCTTTCCATTACTCCGCTGACATTAAGCATTGTGAATTTTTTTATTATGAATGTATTCATAGCTGTCGTCAGTGGCTGTGCGAGAGTGGGGGGGTCGATGTCACCCCATACCACAGCCGTGGGTGACAGCGAGGAGCTGATTACAGGGATGCCTTTGGCTCTCGTTCGCTGAAGGAGAGAGCCTTGCTGATCAGTGCGGTCATGCTCCCTACTTCGGTGGGCTATCATCATCTCAGCCCTGCTCTGAGGGAGGCGGCATGCGAGCCCACTTCCACGCCTGCAGAGACGCGGCCCGGTTGCTACACATTTCAGACAGCCAATTTGTTTGCCGGTGGCTGGAGAAAGGCTCTCTCCACGTCCAGGCACTACTTGTCCCCGCTGTAGTGGGAGATCCAGCCTGGCACCACAAGCTGCCGATGTGCTCCTCATCTCCGAGTGAATGAAGGAAACCGCCCCGCCCCCCGAGATCCCATCTGCAGCTTTCAGATGAGCAGAAAATACTCCCCCCCCCAGGGTCAGGGACCTCCTCCTATCTCTATAAGCGAGGCAGGCCTTAAGGAAGAGCTCTGTGTAAAAACCCAAACCCCTTTTCTTTATAACCCCACCTCCATCCACCTCATCATCACCCCCTGCAACTTTGAGACAACACATCCGGGAACTGCTGAAGTAATGTGCCCTGCCTTGCCCCCACCTCCCTCACTGAGCACCAGCTAGTGAATACCTCATCTTCTCTGCTGCCTGGGCTCAGACTCCACTTGGGCCGTGATCCTGTCAGGTCGTCCGGAGACGGACAGGAAACACACCTCCTTTTCTATTTATTTACTCTCATCTTCTCTATGTGCCGCTCTGCAGGTCACTGAGCTGTGCGGAAGTAGAAGACACCATGAATCGCAGCCCTGGTCACCGTGGAGATTCAGGGTCCTTTCCTTCTCTGTGCGCTCTTGCCCTTCTAAATTTGGAATCCCGTTTCCTCGGCATGTTTGAGAAAAAAAGAGCTGATTTGGCAGTTTAGTTTGCTGGCATCATTTCCTGGAGGTTAGACTTCTCGATTCGTTACTGAAGATCACATGTTCAAATTTTAGGTCTGGATGCGTTTGATGTGTTTCATGTGTATCCTTCTACAAGCTAATCCAATATGCAGAAAATTAGTTCTGAAGCTATTTGTCTAGAACTATCGACGAGGGGTTTTCCTGGTACAATCAGCAGGTTCCACTCAAACGGTAAAAAAAAACCTGAACATTAACTAAAAACGCACTGAATTGTTAAGAGGACCAGCTGTGCACGAAAAGAGCACCCTTTGGCTTTCCTGGCAGTGATTTTCTTGCACTTTACTTGTACTTTATTTTCATAGACAATTGATTAATACTGATTAAACAAGTGGCAATAAGACCATGAGGATAATGTGATGAGATGATTCAAAGATACTTACAAGCACCGATAATGCAGAGAAATCGCTGCAGACTGGCAGACTGAGATTACGTTTACCCCCCCGCCCCCCTCCACCCCTGACATTTACTTATGTATTTCCTGAAATACCTGCAGCCAAATGTAACAGAATAAGTGCAGTTGTCAGTGAAACTTGGGTCGTTGAGTTACAGCTGCTGTCAGGCTGTATGCTGTTGTTTCCTCCACAGCCGATTCCTTACAAACGAATGTTGTTCTTCCTTTCATTCCCACACTAACATCACGGCTCTCCCTCAGAGATTAGAAAGCTTAATGGATTCCATTTCAGGGGATAACACGGAGGTGGTGCATATATCACAGAGTGCATTGATGTTTCTTTGAAATAAACGTGGACATTCAGCACAATCTGCATTTCACTTATAACACCAGACCAGCATGCTCTTGATTGATAGCCTGTCTTGTACTGAATATACTTAAATAAACAGTACATTGCTCAAATAAGAGGTGAATAAACTGTTTTCCCATTTTAGCCATAATGGAACTAATTTCCAAGTAACAGCAGGTTTTAGTGTAGATTTGGCAGGAATCTTAATGATGGAGGGCTCTATAATATTATTTTCTCTGGGGAGATGTTCTTGCCATACATCGTTTCCATATTAATCAACTGGAATATGCTGCTTTCCTGGAACGGCATGTAAATGAAGCCCGCTTTCTCCATACGAGGATTAGCTAAGTGCATATTTAACATTAAACCCAAACGGGAGGAAATTAACAGTTTGTAAGAAAAAAGAAAAAAAAAATAAACCTTTAAGTCCACTCTCAGCTAATTTTAGACCTCATCACCATCCCCTACCACTGGAATCTCTGAAAATGATTCATCGGTTAAGCCAGCAAGGTCCCGGTGATGTAGTTATGCTGTTATGATAAGTCAAAGCAAAGCTGAATAAGCCATTAAACCAGCATGGGGCTACAACCAAGTAAAACCACTCTAACCTTTGATACCAAACTGCCTTTCTATTTTTATTTTTTGGTAATTTATTTTTATCTCTGCCATGATCGAGGGAAATTATTCCAGTGTTAAAAAAGTTGTTTTTTTGATGCAATCCAAAGTAGACACAGCTATAGCTGGCTGTGTAGCGTCGGAGTACACACTCGCTATGTTATGGATGAAGAAGTGAAACAGGAAGTGAGGCATCAGATGTCAGTCAATTCATTTGATCAAAGCAGAGCTCTCATAATGTCAGATAAACAGTTAATCATAAATGCATCCTGCGGCTCACGTATCAAACATTTAATGGCACCATTTTTATGGGTATCTCATATAGAACTTCAACTTTTTTTAACCTTCTGATTGGTCAGGATTAGTCTGTGAATCTGCCATGAAGTGAAAGAGCTCCAATTACTTTCCTCCGCCCCCTCTGTCTGTGTGCGCGAAAAAGTCGATAAGTTTGTTGAGAAGACAAATTTCCATGTCTTTAACCATCCAGGCTGTCACGCCGCGGACCATCTGTGCTGAATAATCATTGACTTCAGAAAAAAAAGATTGCAAAATAACAGGCCTTTTAAAGCTATATTACACATGCAGGAGATACCAGAGCACACCCGTTACCCCGGTAACAGGAATGGGATGTCCTACTCATCAGCGTACAAAGGAGTTTATTCTGGGAATCATAATATTAAAGGCAGCAGTGTAACACAGCAGGACATAAAAGAAAAGAAATAAGAGGAATCGAGACATTGTAACGAAAAAGAAATATATGGAATCGAGACATTGTAACAAAAAGAAATATATGGAATCGAGACATTGTAACAAAAAAGATATATATGGAATCGAGACATTATAACGAAAAAGAAATACGGAATCAGGAATTTACAAGGTAGGCTTTCCAAATTGTCATATATGTGATGTATATATGATGTGAACATCGATGATCAGTTGCCAGTAATTTATTTGGAAAGGCAGAACAAGCAAAAACTAAGCACTAGGTTTGAAAAGGTAAAGTAAACCTGTATCCAGGGGCGCCCTAAGGGGGAGGAAAGCTAGGACGATTCCTAAAAAATTAGGAAAATAACTGGATTGGTTTGGACTGGGGGGCCTAATATGATATGCTTTCATGGGGCCCAAAATCTCTAGCAACGCCCCTGCCTGTATCCCTGCACACATGTATCAGTTAACCATTCCTTGTTGGATAATCGGCCACCTTAAAACCATGTGACTCACTATGACTCACTAGATTTTACACTCATCTATTTGCTCATTTACTCATGCTTGGCTTTTTAAAATCATTTTTCATTGCGTCATTTTGGAGCTCGACGCTGATTGGAGATAAATATCTACGTAAGAAAATCCCTACCAGAAAACATCATGTAAGGCAGTCTGACCATGGGGGGCGCTGTAAACGCAGGGAAGGGGCCAATCACGGGAGTTCTTTTGGGAAGTGTGGCGAGGGGGCAATTTTATGTGCATTAATACCCTTAGGTGAGGGTGATAAACACATGGGCTGCATTGCAGCCGTCACAGATGATCGCAGTCCAGCAAATGCAGCCCCAGTGGAGGTCACAGCGGTGAGGCAGACTCTGGTGATTGGGTCCTGACGGCATGCCTGAATGGCATGTCTGCTTCTGCAGTCAAATACAGGAGGGATACATCACAGGCAGTCAGGCCTAGGGCATCACACCTACAGCTGCCCTGAACAAACACTGTCTCGAAAACCAGACCAAAGAGCCTTGATGGAGGAATGGATATAATGACAAAATCACCCTGAAATGTCCACATTATCTGCAAAGGACTGGAATCTCACCTATGGATTATCTGTGACTTGTGCCTTGTGCTGCCTGGGATAAGCACTGGAGCCCCCATGACCAGAATACATATTTGGAAGATGGATGGATGGATGGATGTTTACATTATTTGCACTGTAATTCATTCAAATCTTGGGGACCATACAGGAGATCGAGGTCCGTACAAGGTCTGACGGGGGTAATAAATGGTCCAGCCCAGGGGTGCCGTAAAGAGGGAGAAATTTAGGACAATGCCAACCTGATGAGTTACTATCTCCCTGAGATGGGATGCGGTTCGTTGGAGGCCAGGTAGGATAGAAAGCCTACTGGATACAGGCACTCCGGGATCAGGGTTGCCTACCCCTGGACTAAGGCAACACAGCAGATACAGAGAACCAACAGGGGTTGGGCAATGAAACTGAAACACTGGCTAATATAGTGTTTGAGGTTTCACACATAAATGCACAGAATGGTGTCCGGTCTTCGCTGATTGCACATTCCATCAGTAAGAGCAGGGTGTGAAGGTTGAATTAGCAGAGCAATTACCCAGCTGTACATAAAATTTTGCAATCCACACAAAATAGTGGGAGACATATGGGATTTCAAAAGAGGACATATTTTTGGTGTGCATCTGTGACCAGGATGACAAGTCAGTTGTATATCAAGACTCATGGTATGCAGGGTAATGTTGGCATACTACCATGAAGAATGGACCGCATCCAACCGGAGTAAATGAAAGTGAATACGAAAGTTCAAACAAGGAGACCTAATGAATGCAAGCGTGTCCAATCACATCGATCCAGGTTTTATATAAAGAGTAAGTCTAACCCACTTTGCTGTTACAGCTATTCGGTTCTCCCGCCTCCTCCCCTCCACCACCTTCGGCTCCCCGTCCTGCTCCGGGGTTTGGCTCCTTTGCCTCCTGCCTGGTCGCCCAGCCAGATCTGTCAGCTTCAGAGTCGATGGAACCGACGACCAAGAGACGGGATTCGCCAAATCACTGTTCATATACTCATTTAAATTGTTTCATCAAATAAACACTCGTGTCAAAACTATCTATCAAGGTCTCCTTGGTTGAACTGTGTATGGAAGAGGAAGCTGTCTGAAAGGGACGTCCTGGCACTAACCCGGATTGTATCCAAAAAACATGAAACCGTAGCTGTCAAACTCACTGCAGAATTAAATGTGCACCGAGACTCTCCATGTTTCCACCGAAACGGTTCATCGGGCTCCACAGGGTCAATATTCATGGTCAGGCTGCTATAGCGAAACCTCACTTGTGCCAATGCCAAACATCGGTTTCAGTGGTGCCAGGCTTACCACCAAGACTGTTGCGTAGACTACCCAGAGTGCAGCACGGGCGTGGATCAGTGATGGTTTGGGCTGCAGTGTCATGGCATTCCCTAGGCCCACTACTTGTTCTAGATGGGTGCATCACTGCCAAACCATTTTGGAGGAATGTTCACCCACTTGCTCAAATATTGTACTCTGAAGGTGATGCTGATTATCAGGATGATACAACAATACACACAGCGAAACTGGTTACAGGGTGGTATGATGAACATGAAAGTAAAGGTGACCATCTCCCATTTCCTGCACAGTCATCAAATCAGTTTATTATTGAGCTACTTTGGGGTGTTTTGGAGGAGCAAGTCAGAAAACCTTTTCCTCCACCAGCATCACAGCATCAGCCACTTTTCTGCAAGAGGAACAGCTCAAAATCCCTCTGGCCGCAGTGCAGGGCTTGTATCTGTCATTCCCAAGACAATCTGCTGCTGTACTGGCTACAGAAGGAGGCCCTATTCCAGGGGTAGCCAATCTTATCCACAAAGGGCCGGTGTGTATGCAGGTTTTTGGGATAACCTGTAGGTCAGCTGTTCAAACCCAGGTGTGAGGACTCTTTCAGCCAATCAGTCCTCTAATTAGTTATCTAATTAGGGAGTTGCAGCGAAAACCCGCACACACACCGGCCCTTTGCGGATACGATTGGCCACCCCTGCCCTATTCCATGCTAATAAATTAAGTGTTTCGGTTTCACTGTTCAACCACTATTGGGGAAATTAAAAATTATAGCTACACACGTGGATAACCTGAAACAAAATACAAAACAAGGATCAATACAGAAATAACATGAATACAAGAACTAGCAAGGGGATAAACCATTATAACCAATAACCATGACAGTGTGGGAGCTCGGCTCTCAGTCACTAACTTAGCCCATTAGCCTAGAGAGCAGGGAAACACACTATTAGGGACAGAACAGACCACGGAAACAACGGGAGACAGGATGGCCAGCGACACCTGCTGGCCACATGGGGAGATGACTGGCTGAACGTGAACAAAACAGAGAGGCTTTGCAATAACGACACAGGTGCACCATAACACAGGTGCACCATAAGCAGCCTCAGACATGCAGGCAGGGGTAGAGTAATAAGGAGGGACTGGTGAATGATTACTGCATGAATGCAATGATAAGGAGGAAAAACATTACAGGCTGTGCTTAGTAGCGAGCCCCCTACAGACAGGCCCCCAGGGCCTCTGCAAACACACGTCCTGGGGCCTTCACAAACACTGCGGCTTATTTATCTTCAAACTGCTTACACCTGTGACGGGTAACTCCTCCGGAGCGCTTCCTTTAATAGACACCCAATGAATAATAAATTAATCAAACAGGATTTTACAAGCATGACTTCCTAACTCCAGGCAACCAGGAAGAAATATTAACCAAGAATATAAGAACTTATTATCATCATTTAGATATTAAACTGTTTATGGTTAGATCTCAACCGGCCTTGTCAGAGGCGTGGTATAGAGCTCGGAGCGGGAAACATGGCCAAATTCTCTTCTTCTATATAAAGTTATTTAAAAATCTTTGTGAAAGACAAAGTGTTTCTCCTAACCATGTTTGTTCATGCCACCTGGTATGTCCTCTTCCTGAGCAATTCATTTACTCTAATAATACTATTGTTTTACAAAAAACAGAGGTGAGGAGGAACAAAAGACAGACATTTATGGCGAATTGTGAAAAAAGGAACAGGTGGGTTGAATGCATAGAAGACGTGGGGTTACGTCACTCTCGCTCCTGAGATGGCCACAGCCCTCCAGCCCAGCCCACACTGACATCTTCACACCTTAAATATCAAAGCCCTCAAAGCAGGACTTTATCTTGATGATAAGTGTTCATAATGGGATTTTAACAAAGTGCTCCTGCTTCTCTCTATCTGCTCCATGCTGTGTTTCTCCATTAAGGTAACATGGAATCCCACACGCACTCTGCTTCGGTCTTGCTGTTTGACAGACGACACTGTAAGGAGACTCGTCCATGGGGACGGATCACGCTGGTGTTTTTGTCTTGCCTGTGTTGACTTCTCCGGCCCTTCACACCATCCTTGTGACTTCCTGCCTCTTAGCCTCACAACATGTTCCAGTTGTGGGAACAGCACCTCCCAGTCTGGCCATTCTCCCTCCTTAAATGTGGGTATCTGTTTTCATACAAATGAAATCGACCAATCAAGAACAGGACCTGAAACCGAAAGGCTACTCATTCGGCTCCTTGGACAGGAAGTGAGGTCGCACATTTACAGTCGCCTGCTGACTAAACTGTACATATTTAACATGGTGGATTACCCTACTGTACCTGCCCAGCACATTTTTGCATTTATTAATAAATCTATTTGAATTATTTACTAATTATGAAATATATGACAGACATGTGTTGCAGACAAAACAAGTCAAAATGCACAATCTGATAAGAATAATAAATGTAAAGAAACACCTGGAGCATCAATCTGGTGGCAGTGAAAGTGGGTCTCTGGCAGGGACTCTTCCCTTCAGTCTAAAGCTTCAGTATTACTGACATCTCCAAAGCAGAGGGAGAGATGCCCGTCAGAGATCATCGCCCATGCTCCCGCATCCTCCTGCCGCATTCTACGTGTGTCCCTCTTGAGACGTGTGCAGCACACTAGCATTTCCGAGAGTCACATCGTTTTGGAAAGCGCGCTACCTTCCGGGCCACTCAGACAGACGGATTGAGTTCGGGGGCAGTAAAACCCTTTGATGTGCCTTCCGTGCCCTGTGCTTTCTCGTAAAGCCTTTACTCTGCATTATTTATCTGCTCAGCGGATACCTTAATCAAAAGCTCCCTGAATGCCCTCTGAGAGTGCCTTAGCTCTGCAGACCTGTATTCTTCCCTCCAGACGGCAAACCTCTAAGTACCTGCAACTCGCTGTCACCTGCATTAATTAAGAGGAACGATTGATATAATTAAGTGATTAAGGGCTTTGTGAAGAGCAGAAACTATTGCTGATGTGAATAATGAGCTTTTGAATCCCATGTTGCGGCCTGTCAGTCACAACCTGGTTTAAGTCAATAGGAAGGCATGGAGTCGCTCACAGGAAGTATGGTAGGCCTGTCTGCAGCTAATGCTGCGCTGTAGTCCCGCCCACTGCAGGTTTTGGATTCTGTTTCATACACCACTGGCATGTTTCCACTGCCCCAGCGCATGGGTGCCTTTCCCTGGGTTACACAGCAATGAAACTGCTGATAAAAGGTAACTAGATGAGCTCTGTTAATTCTCAATGCTTTCTGGTCATAGGCCTGTTCTCTAATGGCTGCAAGATGTCAATAAAGCTATTGTTTATTTTTTTGACTGTTTTTAAGTTGTATACAGGGTTCCCCCAGTTCTGGCAGAATAAATTTCCATGAGTTTTCCAAAACTTTTCCAGTACCACAAGAAAATTTTCAAGTTTGCTTTGATTTGATGATCATGCAGTTTCAGATAGTAATTGTCCTGCCCCGATCGTCCGCTCCTTCCGTGTGCTACGCCCCCTCGTTAACCTCATGTGGAATCCCCGTGTGATCAGCTGTTTGCGATTGTTGTCATTAGTCCTCTGTATTTAGTCCGCGTTTCAGTTTGTTTCCCCAGTCCGGTCATTGTAATGTCACTGCGTGTTTTCTTGTCTCGATCACTTGATAGCACATTACACGCAGTGCTTCACGTATAAAACTCCATAGCAACACGTCCACAGATAAGTTGGACGGTATAATGTGTGCGACCGATTTAATGAGCCACAAATGAGAAGTAGTGCTTAAACAGGATAAAACTACAACTTTCCCTTCTGTTGATAAAGGGCACAGCCATCTTGGATTCTGAACTTGGGATCCTCTGTGCTGCTCCGAGATATTTCTCAGATCTCCGAGAAACAGGAGCGTGCATGTCATCACTTCCGGCTTCAAAACTCGGAATCCGAGTTCCGAGGGTAAATGGAACGCTCCATTTTGCTTACATATTTCACTTTACTTATTGTCTCTATCCCCCCAGGTAATGACTGAGAGCCACTCCCTCATATGTGACTCAGTGACAACTGCTGTGCCAAAGTGCTTCTGTGTTTTCAGTCAACACCTTTTCGAATCTTGTGCTTACAAGAGACCACATACCTCAGTGTACAGCCAGTGCCCTGTGGGAGAAATACTTCAGAATCATCAAGCATCACAATCTGGAGAAACACTGGAAATCTCACCTTTGACTACAGTTTAATGAGTGGTGGCTCTGTGACTTGGCAGTTTGTGCTTCTGGTTTGGAGGTTGCTGGTTCAAATCCCATGGCTGATTTCTCTGTTGGGCTCTTGAACATGACCCCTAACCCCAATTTCTCTAGGGACACTCTCTGATCCTCACTTACATCATAATGCTTGAAAAACAAACAATTTAAGAGAGGTTCAAACTGAAATGTCCATTATTTACACGACTAGAGAAAAGAGAGATCCTTTAGATGAAATGGAACATAGGAAAATAAGAAGTTCGGGTCTCCTAATAATGTCAGTTCCCAATGTTCTGAGATACTTCTGTAGAGTTGAGATAAAGTGAACCTTCTCAAAGATCCTCCGTGGATCTATCTTTTAGATTAACTGAGCTCCCGAGACAATTTCCTTGCAGTAGAGAAACATCAAAAGAAAGGTGAGGCAAAGTATTAAGTGTCATCTCTGTGTTTCGCTGATATTGTAAGTAAATGTCATCTTTTAGTTTTATTGCAATCTACGACAAGAGAGAGCTGATCATGTGTCACCTTGCTACAATGTTTCCAATCCACTGGATATAGAAAATGAGTACATTTGAGTTTGATTTCCTGAACATAAAGTCATTTTAATGCACAGGAAAAACAGAACATTAAAAATTATAAAAAGTCATTGTACAAGACAAAGCATTATGATTACAACCATGAAAATGACCTGACCACTGCATAAAGAACATTACAATCCTGACGCTGTACGCATTTAATTTCAGTGAAATAAAACAAAGGTTTATATGGAAAGCTTATTTCTGAATCTGCTTAAATTACTGCCCTTTTTGGGAGAGACAGTCAGCAACCAGCAAGAGTAAATGTTAACACACCTCCGCCTTTCATGATTAAACTAGCCAGTTTAAATAGCCAAAATGTACCAGAGATTAGTTGAGTCCTTTCATATCATGGGGCACTTAAATTACATAATGTTGGGTCAAGGTGCTTTAGATCAGAGTCACTATTGAGCTTAAGCTGACCTGTAAGGAAATTATGGACAGATCTGTGTAAGTGTCAGTATAAAAATATCCAGTCTTCCTAAGTAATTGGGGGTGTTCTAATTAGTGGATAAAACAGACCTATGACATCACCAAAGGAACATTTGTGCTAAGAAATGATGTCTTTATTTCTTTTGTAATTCCCTTTGTGTGGCTCAGCAGGTTAGACTTTATGTCCTTAATGAGAAGGTTATCAGGTCAAATTTCATGATCGGCAGAGTGATTCACCATTGTGCCCTTGAGCAAGGCCCTCAACCCAAATTGCTCCAGGGGTGTCACTTTCAATAAATGCACTGGGTAAATAAAAATAAATGGAAGGGTATAAGAATTTCATCCCCTCTTCCTCAGATAAGCGTGTCCACTATATAAGCTAAACACTATGTGACTCCACTGGTGATCACTGGCATCCACTTGGGATACTGAGTGCTGAGAGACACAGCGTGTCATCACCGCTGGCCGGCAGAGAGGCCTGACGCTGGCCAATAAACACAAGGCCCTGATAGGATTGACTCCTGGGGATGTTTGTGGCAGGCTGCCGCGTTCATGTGGCCTCGCCGGGAGCTGCCTCTGATAATGAAGTACAGGCCTCGCCAGGAGCTGCCTCTTACAGTAAAGAATGGGCCCTGCTGGGAGCTGCCTCTGATAGTGAAGAACGGGCCTCATCGGGAGCTGCCTCTGATAGTGAAGAATGGGCCTCACCGAGCGTTGCCTCTGATAGTGAAGAACGGGCCTCACCGAGAGCTGCCTCTGATAGTGAAGAACAGCTCCTTGATGCCCCCTAGTTGGGGTTATATTTAATATCTCATATGGGGTCTGTCCAGAAACTAAATGGAGTAAGTTTTTACTGAGCTCTGAAACAGGGAGTGTCAAGGAGCTGGTGCAGTCAAGTGTTGGTCCTTCGGCAGGCTGACTTACTACATTCTTACATGAATAAGGAAATGTTTTTTCTCAATTTACAGGCAGTAAACAACAAAAAAATGTCAAAATGCACCATAAAAGGTAGCTCTGAAAAGTTTCATATTCAAACCTTTAACAAATGATTCTATATAATTGGTGGCACAGTGGCTTGCACTATTGCCTCGGATCTTTAGGGTTGGGGGTTTGAGTCCTCCCTTACCTCTGTCTGCATGTAGATGTAGTGATATTGCATGTTCTCCCAGTGTTTGTTCCTGTACATTCT
Source organism: Paramormyrops kingsleyae (assembly GCF_048594095.1). Classification (NCBI taxonomy): domain Eukaryota; kingdom Metazoa; phylum Chordata; class Actinopteri; order Osteoglossiformes; family Mormyridae; genus Paramormyrops; species Paramormyrops kingsleyae. The sequence goes on from NC_132815.1 coordinate 19,071,508, forward strand.
CTGGTTTCCTCTGGCAATTGGTGACTCTAAATTGCCCCTATTATGCACCTTGTGATAGATTGGCAGGAGGTACCTCTGCCAGGTGTCTCATAGTGCCTGAGACTCGAGGCACATGACCTTACTCTTGATATGTAGTCGGAATATGGATGAATGATTATATATATTAAGGTTTCCCAATCCGGTCCTTGGGGATCCACAGTTGGTCCATGTTTTTGCTCCCTCCCAGGTCCCTGCCAGACAGTCACTTATCAGGAGCTGCGAGAGAGCAAAAATGTAGACTGTCTGTGGGTTCCTGAGGACTGGATTGGGAAACACTGATATTATCACAGAGGTTACAAACCAATAGTCTTGAAGGTGGAGATAAAGGCTCATCAAAGACCTGGTGAATCCACTTCAGGTGAAGCATTTGTGTAAGAAGAAGGTTTACACTCAAACTCAGGTCGGTCCACCGACGGGAAAACAGGCAGCTGGCATCTTATTCTGAACGTGTCTTTGTGAATGCTGTGGTCTCCATGAGCAGAAGGAGCGAGATCTGCGGGAGATGCAGAGCGGCAGGATACGGTGCATTCGGATGCATGCGGGAGAAAAACAGCGGCAGCTTGCAGATGGCCGCCGAGTGCGAAGGCCCGAACCGCGCTCACCAAACCAGCAGCTCCACACTGCGACGTGTGTGTTTTGGAGTGTGTGATTGATCCCAACAGGAGGCTGTCCGCTCTCCAGCTGGCCCCCACATCCAGCGCTGTTAGCGGTGACGTGCTATTGGTGCTTTCTAGTCGGGAAACACAGAGGACCCCAGGAATCATTCTTTTGTCGAGGGTGGGGGTGGCAGTTTCAACGCCTTTCCATGTGTTTTCACCTTTTCAGTAGTGGCCTCCCCAATCTGGAGCCAGATATGTAAAGACATCCAGTAGATAAACAAAAATATATATAGAGAATGTTTATAAAGGCAATAGTAACACAGGCCATGCGGCACAGACCTGGGATTGAGCCCTGGCATGCCTGACCAATCGTCTGCCTGCTCTGCTGGGGGGGGCGGTTACGTGGCGGGGTTCCTCACTCCCGTGGCGCTCTGCAGCGACACCGACTGACACTCATGCACCTACAGCGGTGTGGAGGGGGGGCGGCTGCACAAATTAATTTTATCACTGGATGAGGCCTGCAGCCTATACTCACAGGACACATTGTGAGTAGAGGTGTGTGCTGGTCTTAACACCCCTCTGCACTGATGCCCACTGGGCCAGGGGGGGTGGGGGGGTGGGGGGCTTATGACTAGGTTCTAAAAATGATACCTAGCTGAATGAATGAACATAGACAAAATCCATGCATGTGAAATTGCCAATTAGGGAAACTAATAAAGACACTCATCAGTGGAATGAGTCCTTTGATTATAAAATACTTTAATATTATTATTTTGAGGTTATAAAGAACATGTTTTTACTTCCTGCTATTTCATGCACCTTGTTATTAAAAGGCTCGTTTATGCCTTACGGGAGAGCTTTGCTCAGTAACGCCAAAGAGACGCACCCATTTCAAACACATCGTGTCGAAGCACCCATCAAGACACTTGCATATTTTCCACACCAGATGTGACGTGTTCCATGAAAAGAGGAGGAAAGTATAAACAAATAAGGCCAAAGACGTGGACCTAATGGTTTGGATAGAGGCTCAGTCAGCATGTGAACGAACAGAAAGTCCCGGGCTGACCGTGTCTCAGAACAGAAAGTCCCGGGCTGACCGTGTCTCAGAACAGAAGGTTCAGGGCTGACCGTGTCTCAGAACAGAAAGTCCCGGGCTGACCGTGCCTCAGAACAGAAAGTCCTGGGCTGACCGTGCCTCTGAACAGAAGGTTCCGGGCTGACCGTGTCTCAGAACAGAAAGTCCCGGGCTGACCGTATCTCAGAACAGAAAGTCCCGGGCTGACCGTGTCTCAGAACAGAAAGTCCCGGGCTGACCGTATCTCAGAACAGAAAGTCCCGGGCTGACCGTGCCTCTGAACAGAAAGTCCCGGGGTGACCGTGTCTCAGAACAGAAAGTCCCGGGCTGACCGTTCCTCAGAACAGAAAGTCCCGGGCTGACCGTGCCTCAGAACAGAAAGTCCCGGGCTGACCGTGCCTCAGAACAGAAAGTCCCGGGCTGACCGTGCCTCAGAACAGAAGGTTCCGGGCTGACCGTGCCTCAGAACAGAAAGTCCCGGGCTGACCGTGCCTCTGAACAGAAGGTTCCGGGCTGACCGTGTCTCAGAACAGAAAGTCCCGGGCTGACCGTGTCTCAGAACAGAAAGTCCCGGGCTGACCGTGTCTCTGAACAGAAGGTTCCGGGCTGACCGTGTCTCTGAACAGAAAGTCCCGGGCTGACCGTGTCTCTGAACAGAAGGTTCCGGGCTGACCGTGTCTCTGAACAGAAAGTCCCGGGCTGACCGTGTCTCAGAACAGAAAGTCCAGGGCTGACCGTCAGTGGCGGAGCCAGGAAATTTTCTGTGGGGTGGCCAGGATGATTATGTGATCATTTTGGGGGTGGCCACGGCCCCCCCCGGCCACCCCCTGCCTCCGCGCCTGTGCATGGATGGCTGTGGTCAGACCAGGGGGGGCCAATAGGGTGGCCGGGGTTCGGCGGGGGGTGGCCACGGCCCCCCCCGGCCACCCCCTGCCTCCGCGCCTGCTGACCGTGCCTCAGAACAGAAGGTTCCGGGCTGACCGTGCCTCAGAACAGAAGGTTCCGGGCTGACCGTGCCTCAGAACAGAAGGTTCCGGGCTGACCGTGCCTCAGAACATTGTTGGCACACATTCATTTAATACATTCACCGCTTCCGCTTAATCACCACAGAAGCCTGAAGTATAGCCAAAATACTCTTGAGGGCTTGCCGAGAAAAATTAGAGGTTATTATGTAAATATAAAGAAGAACAGGGGGCCTCTAAAACCCGCCGCATTAAGCTGTCACTTTTAATGGCCAGGGTTTCAACTAGGTCACATTAAGCTTGAAGATGTACCTCATTTAATCTACACACATTTTCACAGCCAAAAACCAGCCTTTTCAGGCAAGTGCATGAGTATTTTGTGATGGAAGCCCAATCTGGGCACCCCTGATTTGTGCCTCTGTATCTCAATCTAAGCCATATTCTGTATCCAAGGTCCTGAAAGCCTTCATTGTTAATTAAGCCAGGTCCTGACTGGGAGAGGAGACATCTCTCCCAATTATTGGGTCTGCGATTGTCTCGGTGGAGCCCCGCTGGGGGACGGGATGGGTTGTTACACTTAGTAGCAGGGTGTGTGTGGTCCCCAGTAGGGGTCACTGTTGAGCAAAGTGGGGGGTCCTTCAGGAAAAATGTGTAAATCTGTGAGAGGATGAGGTGAGAATGAATTGGGGAAATCAATGGATCAATGGAGTTGGGGCAAATCACAAAAACTAAAAGATTTAAAATGGTGTAGGACACTAAAACGTGACAAACAGGAGGTGTGGAAACCCTACACTTTATTATGACCTAAAAACACATCCAAAGTAAATACGTGGAATCTCTCCTGTGATTTGCCATAGGTTAATATGGTTACAGCAGCTGGATGCAGTGTTCAGAAAAACAGCAAATCCATTTATACAATGATTAAAAAAAAGAAAAATAAGCAACAAAACGCAGCCAGTTTCCAGCAGATAAGGTGACAGTAATTGCTTGCCATAGTTTAATTCTCATCTCCTTTCTTTCCTACAAACTTTGGTTCCCGGTTGCAATGAGATGTTTCGGGAAAACGTGTGTCTCTGTGTATGCGTGGGCGTGTTCGCGTGGCCATCTGCCTCCGTGATCGCAGCTGAGGAATTGCCATTTCTGGTTACCTTGAGCTGCTGCCTTTTGCTAGATGAACGCAGATTCCAGTAAGAGCTCCACTGCCCCCCCCCCCCCCCCAAAAAAAAAAAATACACTTGAATGGAGGGACCCACATGCATCTCAGATGTGCAGCCAGGCGTAGGCTCGCATCACTGCAGCCAGGCTCACCCATGCAGAACCCCCCTCTTACATATTCAGACCCCCCTGGTGACGGTGTACACCTTTCTCCTTGTGCCATAATGTCCTAAGTCCACCACAAGGACCAGATGATGTTTAAAGTTCCCACAGGAACCAGATTGACAGTTAGAGTCAGAAACACTGCAGTCTGACACAAGACAGCTTTACTCAAACCAGGGAAAAGAAAACTGTGTTCTTTTGTTAATTGTCTTTGTTATTGTTGTTCTAACAGTAGTTTGTGCGCTTCCCTCTCCCTCCATCTCTCGTTCCCCCCTCCTCTCTCTCTCGCTCTCTCTCTCGCTGTCTCTGTCTTTCTGCTTCTTCTCACAAGATTTCCCTTCAGCTTCCAGACGAGTGAGATTTCATAAATCCTGCTCTACGTGGGCGACGACAAATTCACCCGCAAGTAATTTCTTGACTTGTGTCCACGCTAGCCGGACACTCCAGCATTCCGTTACGTGAGTGGCTGCCGCTTGGAGTCCTGGGGGAGGTTAACTCACCCCCCCCCCCCCCCCGCCTCCTGAGAGGGTCAGTGTGAGTGAAAGGAGCTTAGTGTTTTGTTACAGGAGGATGTGGTCATTAGGGACAGCACCTGTCTCACCAGGCTAATCTAGGACAGATGCAACCTGCACTTGGGAACAAAACATCCTCCTCCCCAACTCCCCCGCTCCCGCCCCACACACACACACACGCACACGCACACACACACAGTTGGTCTTCTTATCTAAATGGGGACCGTCCATTCATTTCTATGGGAAAAACCCTAATCCCAATCACGACACCCTTAACCCCTACCCAGCCCTAACCTTAACCATAAGTAACCAACCCAAATACAAGACTTTTGGCATTTTTACTTTTTTGATTGGATTCACAGATTTTTATAAATTTGAGGTTATCCAAATGGGGATCCGAAGAAAAGTAAGGAAGTTTCAGGTTTTACTGCACTTTGGGGACATTTTGGTCCCCAAATGTGATCTATGCAAACCCACACACACACACACACAGGTTTGTAATTATATGTTTGTGGGGACTCTCCATTCATTTGTATGGGTAAGATGCTAGTGACCTTAACTCCAACCCAGCCCTAAACTTACCCATAAGTAACCAAACAAAATACGAGACTTCTGACATTTTTAGTTTTTGATTGCATCCACAGATCTTTGTGGGGACCTGAAAAAAAATTATCCTAAAACCACACACACACACACACACACAAAGACACACAGACATAGACACACACATACATACATGCACACACCACCAATTCCTGGTTTCCTTTGATCTCCTTATATTTTGAATACTGTTTTATTCTCATTTTGATAAAAAAAAAAAAAAAAAAAACTTCAGATAAAAAATATGCAGCACAATGCATAATAAATCATAGATGTATGACAAATGTAAGACTGGAATTTATTTTATTAGTGAGCCTACTTTTATATAGATATGTGACATTGTTATACTTTTAGACAGCTTAATGAAGGAACCCAGAGTAATCAGAAGAACACAGAGCAATTCAACCCCTGAGCCACAGAAAAGCTTTTGATCACAAATGCAGCTCCTTACCTGCAACGTCGGCAGTTGCCTTCACTGATGAATGTCCGGGATTCACAGCTAGCTGCCTCTGTCCGGATCCCCCACGTTAACAACTCGGATTGTGAGTTTCTCCGGAAGTCAAAATATTGATTATTTTTCCCTAAAACAGCCACTAGATTCCAGGCTATAAAATCACAGCTGTATGGATATGTTTTTATAGAGGCAACCCATAGGTCCCCTGTAAAGAGTCAGTCTTTGAAGTTGTTCTTTGAGGTTGGACTTCAAAGAGAAAGGAATGGATAAAGGTAGGAGAGTTGAGATGTGAAAGTACTTGTACAGAAACATAACAATAAGGCCCTTGACTGAATACTGATTAGAATGATTATACCCTATCCTGACTCTCTGTCTCCCAATGCTACATCCAAGCAGGGAAGACATTTGACAGGGTTTGCCCAAGAAAATAAAGGAAAAAAAAGAAAAAACAAACAAGATCTTAAATAGGAAATGAAAACCTTGAAAAATCAGCAGAATAGATAGAACATTACAGATCAGAAGGGATGTGAAGGAGGAATGAAGGAACATAAATGTATTGTGTGTAGAGCCCGTGGCTGCAGTGGTGGGGACCGCGAAAGCTCCACACATGTGTGGTGTGTTTGGGCACGAGTGTGTAACGTGTGTATTTGGGGGCTAAAGTATGTTACTCGTGCTATAGGTAAATGGCCTCATGTTGAACGTCACAAGGTCAGATCCCATATTTGATGTAATAAAATGCAGTTGGCCACTGTATTTGGCCCACGTGCCTTGATTTAAGCCTCTGACTTGAGCGGCACCCAGACGGCCGACAGACCAAAGGAGGGTGCTCTCAGCCCAATCTGCTACAGCTCTGTTATCATGGAGTCTACTGCATTGCTCTGTGTTCATTATCGCAGGCGAGGGCATGAACAGCCCCGCTAAAGAGGCTGTGGCTTCACATTTCACGGGCTTCTAGCTTAAGAATACCAAAGACAACACCAGTGCGACTCATTTTGGCCATTAAACTCTATGTCTTCAGAAAATCCTGCACCAACCCAGGCAGAATTGGAATTCTCCTCATCTACCCTGTAATCCATCTTAAACAGTTATGTAGATTGAGGGATCATGGGATAAAATAAGTCAAAATGCAGCTTCTATATTGTTTTTATTTTAAGCCCCATATGCAAGCACAGCAGCTGCATCTGACAAATCTCGATTTCAAATGCTGGGAAAACATGGTTACTGTTATCTTTTATTTTTAATTATGTCATTAATTTCAATGGATAAAAAACAGTTTAGCTGTACGTTTACAGAAAGCTGCTGTGTCATATGGACATGGTTTATTTGCAGTCTTAGAGCAGACTACGACTCTGGGAAGGTGGGTATTTTCTTAGTACTGCACTGCAGTAGGCAGAGAGGGCAGGCTTAGTCTTAGTATTGCACTGGACTAGGCAGAGAGCAGGCTTGGTCTTGGTACTGCACTGGAGTAGGCGGAGAGAGCAGGCTTAGTCTTAGTACTGCACTGGAGTAGGCAGAGAGAACAGGCTTAGTCTTAGTATTGCACTGGAGTAGGCAGAGAGAACAGGCTTAGTCTTAGTATTGCACTGGACTAGGCAGAGAGCAGGCTTGGTCTTGGTACTGCACTGGAGTAGGCAGAGTGAACAGGCTTAGTCTTAGTATTGCACTGGAGTAGGCAGAGAGAACAGGCTTAGTCTTAGTATTGCACTGGAGTAGGCGGAGAGAGCAGGCTTAGTCTTAGCACTGCACTGGAGTAGGCAGAGAGAACAGGCTTAGTCTTAGTATTGCACTGGACTAGGCTCTCTATTAATGAAATGCTACTTGTCTTGATTCAGAAAAAAATTCACAGTTACACTAACAATTTATACGACAGTTTATTAAAAAATATTCTATTCTTCTCCATTTAACAGTTCAAATTACTGCAAAATGTTCTGAACTGAGATTATTTCAGGCTCACTGGCAACTTGTTACCACAGCCTCCATAAACACCCCTGACTGGCTTCTGAAAACCCGCTAACGAAGCGTTATGACGGAGAACTCTAAAAGAGAGACAGCAGCTTCAATACGTTTTCCAAACATTTCTGATGTTTTAGCGTTAGAAGTGGAACCAGATACCCCAGATGTGGAGAAAATGCTTCCAAATTTGCCCCCACTTTGCCACAAGCCGTATCACTTTTCAGCTGAGGTGCCCTTATCCGTGGGAGGTGAACTATTTCCTGAATGCTGATGCTCTTTAGAGCTTTCCTTTTCTTTAAAGAGGACACGTCTACCACTTGGAAAGTAGGGTAATGGTGCAAAACCATCTTAGCTGCAGGATATTAGATAAAGGGGAGAGACATAAATGATTTATTAGACTGTTGTTGTGTTTTTTTTTTTGACTTTCTGCTCACTCTTGCTTCTCTGGTTTGCCTTCTTTTGACTTACGGTACCAGTCAAAAGCTTGCTTACACCTACCATCATTTGTTTTAGACAGAACAGTGATCCATAAGATACCACCAGGCTGTGTAAGATCTATTTCACAAAGGAGAGTGATTTAGTGCTGCAGCAGATGAGTCGGCCTCCACAGTCACCTGATCCAAACCCATAAGAGATGGTTTGGTATGACTTGGACCAGAGAGAGTGAAGGAAAAGCAGCCAGCAAGTGCTCCAGCAAGCATATGTGGGAGCCCCTTGTTGGAGAAGCACCGCGGCATCGACCTCATGAGGCTGGCTGAGAGAATGCCTGGAGTGTGGCTGTCAGCAAGGCAAAGGGTGCGTATTTTGAAGTTAATGATATATAAGCTTCTCAGTAACAGTTTTGACTGGTTTAACACTGCATAATTTCATATTTGTTATTTCATAGTTTTAATGTCTTAACACTTATTATAAAATGTAGAGAAATGTAATAGAGAAAACTCCTTTGCTGAGTCGATGCCCATACTTTTGACTGGTACTGCATGCATGCAGTGGGTTCGGCTATATCTGTTTTCCTTGCCCTCAAATCCGGCTGAAGTCTCTACAGTCCCCTCCAGAGATACCTGAGAAGAGTAAGACCCCAGCACCGTGCCCTTTGAGTCACTCCTGCTCCAATTAGAACCTTCACAGCCCAGGAGCTCTCTAATGTAGAACGCCATGCCCTGCCCAACGTTATCATATGACAGAAATCCAGCTCATCACTGTAGGCCGGTCTCCTGTTTTGAGAGATACCCCACAACAGCTGTGTGAACTCTCACGAAGAAGCTGTACTCTTCAGTTGGTGCTGGTCATGCATCCTAGCCCATGACATTGCCTATATGTAACCAGGCACTTTGCTATCTCAGGGTTTTGCCTGTGTCTAGCTTGCAATCTAACTCTCCCACAAACTTTCAACTGAAAAACTATATTTAAACTATATTTAAATCTACATTTAGGTTTGTTAAAAAAGTAAATAAATACACACTTTCCATGCTAAAGGTGCGAGCATTTCCCTGCCCACTGCATTACTTTCTGTGGTTTAATGAATAGTAAAATCTCAGTGCTTAACCAATAAGGTTCATACAGCCGGGCACTTTACTGAACCTTTTAGGTTAAGTAGCTGGATTAATTCAAGTCCGCTTCTTGCCCTCAGAGTTATCAGCAGGACGGGGCAGTGATGCTCTCGTAATGCTAACCATAGTCACCCATTTACTGAGGGGCCCTCTTTTTAATTTTTTATCCACTATGAATGTGTATGTGGGTGGGGAAGGGGGGAGGTGCCAAACATGTGCACCTCTATCTACTCACTCCATCCATTCCCCAACCCACCCAGCTCCGAGGAATGCAGAATGTGGAGATAAATTTGCTCCTTAAACATACATGGCCAGGATGGCGGAAATGTACAATGGTCACTGCAATAAAAGACACTGGAGAAACACCAGTCAACATTAATTCAGTTATGTAATGTAGTGCATCAGCGTGTGACTGTATCAGTGAGCTCTGGCATTGTCGGACTGCAGTTAAGTGCAGTATCTTGTTCGGGGCTTGGGCGTCTGGCTTTCAGGATGAATGTACAGCAGGCCCAGTCGTTGGTAGAGCTGGGGGCTGGTTTCAGAGGTACTTTAGAACATCGTGAGCTTGCCTCAGCCATACCCACCTTTCCAGAGTGGAGGTGTCTGCTCTTTGGTACTAAGAATGCCTACATTAGATATTTATAGACAGGCAGAATTTACAGGTGAATCTTGAACACGTATCGGTCGAACACCCATCTTCAAGCTCAGTGCATTGTTTCTAAGTTGGAATTTCACTCTGAAATTTCCAAGAGATGACAACCTGCAAAAATAACACCACTTAAAGCAGTCATCATAATGCATTCATAAAGTATTGTAAACATGGCTAAAACTATTTATAAAAAGGCATAACACATTATAGCCATGTTTGTTATGTATTATGAATGCACTATGAAGCTCTCATTTATAATGTATTGTAGCGCCGGTGGGATTGAGATATCCCGGCATGCTCGCAAGCCGCAATATGTAATTGTTTTTAGTGTAGATACTTTTTGTACTGTGTTCCCGATTGTCGCGTGTTTGAACTTGGTCCTTGCCTGATTCTTATCTTAGCCAATGTGTCATTACCCGCAATGTGTGTGCCTTACTGTCCTTAGTGTGACTTCCCCGTGTTTCTCTGCCATTCTGTGTCACTGCATTGTTCCCTGAGTGCGGTCCTTTTAAGGACTACATTAAAGGAGCAACTTCGAGCCAGTCCGTGTCCCTTCGTGGTCACTCATGATGCCTTGGTCTGCCTGGTGCCACAATGTTATGATACCTTCATAATGCATTATACAGGTAATGGTCAGTATAAGCCATTATAATCCATTATGAAGGTATCTATAATGCATTATACATGGGTAAAGTGTTATCACAGTAGCTAAACTGAGACAACAAGTTATTCACATGTAAAAGTTTTGAAAATGGTTAAATTCTCTTCTTCCCACTCAATATATAGACATTATAGTCAAAGAGAGCCTAAATTTTTCTTTAATTACCTTTGCCCTGTCTAGCCCTCTAGCTGTATCTTAGAAGCACATTTAAAAAATACTCTAAATTGCGTATTTTCTTCAGCACTGACTGGGCCCTACGCAGATGTTAAACAGCCATGGATAGTCATTACAATTACCAATTTACTTAGCTAACATGTTAATCCAAAGGGACATACATTTCTGAGAAGTCCCAGAAGCCATCGGGTGTCAAGGGCCTTGCTCAGGAGTCCAACAGTGATATCACTCTGCCGACCCTGGGATGTGAATCTACAACCTTCTGATCACAGCTGCACTCTGCCCCTACGCCTCCTGAAAGGTATGACAGGAGTGTATGCGCGGGTGGGGGAGTTTCTCTGAGCCTTGCAGAGTCTGTCACCTCCACAGGCTTCCAGGATGCTCCCTCTGGCTCAGGAGTGCACTCACGGCCACTCGACACCAGCGACGCCGCTGAGCTAAACGCATCCCATCTCCTCCAGTGACTGTCCCTGTCGGTCATGCTGAAAGGCCAGAGCCGGGGCTATAGCATCTCGGCAGTGAGGGGGGGGAGCTCGTAAAGCACTCACTAATAAAGTGTTTGATCTGATCTTATTGCAAATCCCGCATAATCTTTTCAGTTCCTCAAAAAAAAACTCCTATCGATAGTTAGAAGCCAGTTTCAGAAGCAGGAAAAAGAAGTAAGACACTCGAGGCAGAGATTTGGGAAAAAGTAAAACATACAGCAGTGGGAGGGACGGCATTGTTTCTGGTTTTTTTGGTCCTGATGTTAGGCATAGTTCTGGGTGAGGGAGTCAGAGAAATAATGAAAGACATCGCTTCTGGGGAGTGACTAAGCAGGAGAGAGGCGGCGGGCGGGGGTGCGGCGGGCAGGCGGGCGTGGACGGGACGTGAGGGTGGGCGCAGCAGATGAGCGCAGCGGCGGATGGAAGGGCTAGGCGGGGGCGTTGGGGGGGGGGGGGGGGGGGGGCTGCCAGGTTCCAGCAGGCACCTGAAGAAGGAGAATCAAATTAGTGATGAGATGATCTCTGGTACTGAGGGGCGAATACTGAAGGGTTCCTTAACAGGCAGGACAGGACACGACTTTCTGTGTAGCTAGACAGGGTTAAAACAGGCCCAGTCTGAATAGGGTATCTGGACGGAGGTGAAGAATTCAAGCCCGACTTTCTTTCTGGCATTTTCCGCAGCCCCGGTCTCCATCCTGCTGTTGCTCTGGTGACAAAGCCGGCAGACTAATCTTCCCAATGGCAGCTATAAGCCCCCCCATTTTTTTCCCACTTTTTCAGTCCGTCAAAGCTGCTGCGATTCCTCCCCCCGTTTTTCAATTCGCGTCTCCGGATGGGATAAAGCTAGAGAATAAATAAGATAACTGCTGTTTGAAAGGGAGCCGCCGGTGCAGTCATTCTTATTTATTTTTTTTGTTTGTTTTTTTTTTTTTTTTACGCGCCTGAAGTGAGAGTATCGCTAACTCATACCACCGGCGTGCCCCCCCCAAGGACAGGAGTACGCTTCCGTATAAATGCCAGGCGACAGAGAGAAACCCCCCCGCCCCTCCCCCGAAGATGGGGGCTTAATCCAACCAGCAGAGAAACTACGTTTGCCCATGGACCTCCATTCTGCAAAATATTGATTTAATAATATATACATAATAATAATACTATATATAGTACATTTATTCCATATATATGTATATGTGTGTATGTGTATGTATATGTGTGTGTGCGTGTGTAGACAGAGACAGAGAGAGTCACCCTCTAGATGACATTTCTGACAGCCTGTCCAGCCATTTACTCACCTCAGCTGACAGGATATTTATTTTCTTGCTTATGTGTTTATTTGCTTACGGCACTGCGACCCTGTACCGGATAAGCGGTGTTGGAGAAACAGTAGGCAGACAGATGGACTTACTCCCACCCGGGTCAGTGGGCACGGTGAAGCGTGGCGAGGCAGCAGAGATGCCGGACGGGTCCCACCGACACGACAGTGTGGCTGAGCGGCATGCCGAGTGCCGCCAGCTGCAGAGCATGCATGCGCCTAGCAGCCGGCAAAGTGGAAATGCACGCTGCACCCAACTCTCTAACCAGCGTATCGACAGGCTGCTTATCTAGCTGTCTCTAGCTACCTGCATTAATACTGCATGATAATTTTATCTGTCATGTAAATCAGATCTGTGCATGTTTTGAAACTAGGTCTGAGCAATTTTGCTGATTTGTTTATTTCCTATCAGGATGCCCGTTTTCACCTGGTTCACCAAACCCAACAGAAATGCGACTGACAAGTCAGAACTTAGTCTGCATTTAATTATGAAAAACCCCATAATGTCACCAACAGCAATGCTTTTGATGCATCACGCAAAACACTTAAAAGGACAACACATTAAGCTGGAAAAGGACTGAAACGGCACATCACCTGCATTTAAAAAAGAGCAGTTAGATCTAAAAAGTCATCAAAAACAATATATTTCAAGCATATGTTTTTTGTAGGAAAACAGCTTATTTATACAATTACCCCACTGCAACTGAAACATCTAGCTTGATATCGTTTGACACTCTGCTCTAGCGAGAGGCGTCAGCTGCTCACATGTATGTGATTCGATAACGACGACAATCTGAAACCCAGATCAGCGAGACACGGGCAGCCCTAAGAGCTGCTATGGCTACAAGGCTCCATGGGGGGGGGGGTACGCTGCCTCATAGATTTCAGGACCCTGGACAGCACCCTCAGAGAATGTCACGCAGTCACAGGATGCCCCGTAAGTCATGCACAGTGGCACAGATGAGCCTCATGCATTTTTCTGACATCTGCTGAGATGTCAAACATTTGCAGCCATAAAATGCGACTTGTGCAGATGGTGGACAAGATGTTAAATTCTCAGTGGAAATTAATGTAGACTGAGGAATCCTCCAGAAGGAGCTGGAATATACAGCCTAGGAAGGAGAGGTCTTCTCTGCCCTGCTGATATACTGCCACCAGAACCTTCACCAGAAGAAACTGTCTGAAGATAGATGCCATGAATTTAGTCTTTTAATGATTTTCCATGATGTCTTTCAGCAACTTTCCAATTAGCATCTATCACATTTGTAACATTGTTAACTTTACATTATTTCCTCCTTACAGGGAAATTATTGAACAAAGTCAGGCCTTTGAATCGCAGGTGCTGCCTTTTTCCTCTTCTACCTTTTCTCTGCCTCGCTTGTGTCCCCAGCTCTGCATTATTAGCCTGTGACTTGATGTTTACACACCCCCGTCCGCCATAATAGATTTTCTTTCCCCACCAGTGCCTCTCAGGGCTGCGAACAGGGACAGGAAGCTTGTCTGGGATAATGAGGTCACAGGTCACCTTGAAGTTATCATGAGCGAGTGCGTTGGGTGCCGACGGCAGCTGCAGGCGGCGTGTTTGTGAGACTGAGCAGGGGATGTGGCTTATAGCTACTGCCCTCAGAGCATACGCTCTCCTCTCGGCAGCGATCCTGGGACAAGAGACCACCCGCTCAGCTGGGGCTAAACTCCATCCCTCTTTATTCTCAAACCCCAGTAAATAATTTTTAGAAATGGCAATCGATCTATACATCAATTCTGAGCGCCATCTTTTAAGTTGCATGATTACATAATGTTTACCTATTTCTTGATTACTGTCATCTGTTACTGTTAAGCTTTTCTGTGAATGACGAATGATTTGTCGAAAATGCTTTTGTTTTTTTTAATTTATAAAATTTCATTATTTCACGCTCCACTCTCTGCAGCCCCTATCAATCATAACAGGATGTCATGATGTCTCTGACATCGAAAGGTTCTAATTATACTGTCAAGCACTTGTGCATCTGTCAGTTCATGCAAGCTTGCGAGTCTTTTGGAACCTGAATTCTTTTTAATGCATATTCATGAATGAAGAATGAATCGCAATCCTTTTGTATGAAAACAAAGGACTTCGGAAACCTAGTCTTGCAGGCATGTTATCTCAGCTGCTGATGCCTACTATATTTTCTGCATTTTCTCTCCTTTTTAACACAAATGATCCTCCTGTGGTCTCTTGCTTTCCTAGGTGACAGCCAGCCCCACACAATGACTAAGCAATAAGGCCCTGCACAGTTCCGGCTATTACACTTCATAATTGTTTGAATACTGTGTATAGCATCATAACTGTCTGACAAACAAAAACAACAACAGCAAGGCACAGTGCACCAGGAGGGTGTTCCACAAAACAGGATTTCTTGCTTAGCCGGATAACTTGCTGGGATTTAAGGTAGTCTGGGCTAAATATAAGTAAATGAAGATAAAGTCTATTTAGCCCAGACTACCTTAAATCCCAACAAGTTATCCGGCTAAGCAAGGAATCCTGCTTTGTGGAATACCCCCCCTAGGTAGTATATTAATGAAGCAGCTGTATCAGTGATATTGTGTGGTATATAACTTCGTGTGACTGGAGCAGAGTGTATTATGGGAGTCTGGGACGCAGAACACGGTGCTTGTTTTACAGAACTGTGTTTGTGAAGTTCAGATGGGCTGGCATGGTGCACAATGTCTAATGCAAGCAACCAAAGTAAATCAACCAGGATGTAATTCTCATGAATGTGCACTAATTACGTGTAATTAATATATGCATTTTAGGTATGCTTGCACGCAGCCTGTTTGTGCTGCTAGTGCAGGCTGTTGATGAGCGACCACGGCTACGTTAATGAGAGCATGGCCACGTGTCGCTTTTATAATTATCTGCTCTCTCTCCCTTTGTGAAGATCCCGGGTGGAGCAGGGAGATGTGACAGAGCTCCAGCCAAGACAGAAAAACCACCGTCCGGAAAAAGGACAGGTTTTGTCACCAGCATGAGCTCTTCCGCTCATTTATAATTTGCTCTGTTAATTTATTGCTTTGTTAATTTTAATTTTCATGCTGACAAAACCAGCGAGGATTTCATTTTTTCCTGTGTGGGAATGTAGCAAACATACAGTAGCTGCCCTCCGCCTAAAACAAAGATGTTCGGATGAAGAGAATCATCACACATCTGTATCATCTTTATCGATGGTGAAAAAGAGCAATGGTGAAAAGAACATTAACATCCCTGTGTGACTCACTCCAGGTGAGAACTACATTACAACAGGACCCAAGGGAGGAATTGGGGATTTATTTGAGCGTGGGAATAGACACGGGCTTAACAAAAACTGTAGGGTGGTTTAAAATCAGAAGAGTGTCCTTTCCAGTGCAGTACATGTACAAACAAACAGGATTCTAGGCGTAGGGTCGGGCATTGGGGCGTGCCGTGGGAGAGGGAAAACAGAACTCAATCCCACACACGTCACAAGTCCAGGAAATCTGTGGCTAAAGCCTTGTATGAATCAGAACAAACCTCAGATGTTTTAACAACCATCGACACAATTTGTGAATCTTCATGCATCATAACAGTCGTAGACCAAGGTTTCCCCAAAACCTTGAGAGAGAGAGAGAGAGAGAGAGAGAGACTTTTGACTTTGCACCAGCCTTTATTTTGTCAGTCAACAACAGAAAAAAACCTTACTGCGACTTCAAATCACAAAATGGGTCGTTATCACAAACTCAATCAAACCAAAAACAAAATTAAACAATCAACCAAAAGAAAAAAAACAAAAGAAATTAGCCAGGGCAACCAACATAGAAACACAACCAATACAATGGGCCCCAACAAAAAACCATATGGCGGGTCAAACAATCGACACCATCAACAACAATACTAAAACTTCAAGAGTAAGTCCCCATCATGGGTCAAGTCACACAGAACCCTACCATAACCCCACACCTCCGAAAAAGTCACAAGGTTGTGAGTCAATCCGAAAAAAGCATGTTCTATTTTTATGCGTGCTGCCACCAAGCCCTTCATCATGAGGCCAGGATTCGTCGATCCTGCCCCCTTCATCCTATTCCTCCGGGACAGCCAGATACTCATCTTAGCCTGGCCCAGCACGAAGTTCAGCAGACACACCTTAGCCTTCTGGGAACTACAGTATTTCGGTCCATAAATGAAAAGCTGAACAGAAAAAACCTCCCCAAAACCGACACACCACTCCTCCAGAACCGCAAACAACTCATAAAGCCGATTACACCTCAAAAACAGATGCTCCATCGTTTCCTCTGCAGAGCAAAAAGGGCAATCCCTCCCAACTGTAGAGTCAATGTGCGATACGTGTCTGTTCGTAGCCACTGCCCCATGCACAATCCGCCACTGAAAATCCGCTGTGCGCTTCTCAATGGGGGACTTGTACAGGGACCTCCAACGTCCTTGTGGGGAAGATCCAGGCCCCAACAAACCTGACCACCTGGAAGCCGCCAGTCCACTCAGCGCCCGAAAATGCAGCACTTTAACACATGCTCGGTACAGAGCTTTCTTGGACAGATCCCTTAGAGCCACCTGCTGAAAAGCCACGAGAGAAAGCAGCAACCCCACCTCCTCTCGATGACCCTCTACAGCAGGAGAGACCCTGAGTAGTGGAGAAAAAAAAAGGGGGGGACTGCCCCCTCCCGACTCAAGCACCGTCCTAGCCGCCTCCGGTAGCGCACAAACAATGTCCTCCAGAGCTTTCCAAAGAAGTCGGCCAGACTGAACCCCAGTCACAGCCCGCAGGTCATCCAATGTCCTCCAGGAGCCACCAACCCTGAGGGACCCCAGCTTCGTCAGGCCTGCCCTCTTGAAACAGGCCTGCACAGTCGGAGATTGGAAGAGTCCAACCGGAAACATAGGATTATAAAAAAGAGGCTCTTCATCAGCAGCAAAATATTGCAGAGCATCCCTAGTCACCACAAAAACAGAAGACCATGCCCGCAAAATCGATCGATAAAAATACTATGATCTCCCTAATGTGTAACACTCGGACAGATTAGGTCTCTGGACTAAGACCCTGATGTCCTTTGATCAATGAGGCACAGGAGCAATGAATGTGCTTCTCCTTTGACTGTGCCCCAGCATGGTCACTCCCCCCGCATCTGAATAGGAATTACTATGAACAGTAACAGCAGTAACAGTTATAGCACTGGTGGGCAGTAGGAGTTGTATCAGTAAAGTAAATAAGTAAGTAAAATGTATTTTTACAAGGAGCCACTAAGTGCTGTATAATGCTAAAACACTTACAGTACTGTCAAAATAAAACACAAGGAATAAATAGTAATAGTAATAATAAAAAACTACTGACAAAAGACCTCATAACCCTATTCAAATGCCTGCTTAAACAAAAAAGTCTCTAGTTACTTTTTAAAAGAGTCCAGATCTAACTGTGATCAGAAGGTGCAGTAACTGCAGCAACGACACTCTTTGCGGTAATAAAAACAGAAACGCGTGTATCAGGCCAGTGTTTCCATCAATAGCAGAACTTTAATTGCTAAGCGGGGTCATTTATGCAAGCAGCATGTAGCTCAGTGGCTGACAGCTTCCGCATTTTTACGGCTGGATGTGTTTATGACAGCAGTTTGGGTCCATAAACAAGTGAGCGGTGAGACCAGAAAGGGAGACACATACACACACGCGGACACACACACACACACGGACACACTCCTCCCCAAACACAGCCCCATGTCAGCACCAAGACCTCACTATTACAGGCAGAAGCAGTGCATTTTGACTGAATAAAGCTGCTACCATTTACATTACGTGACTCAGCAAACATTATTTACACAAATGTATAAAGCTGGTTATTTTAAGGGAGCAATTTCCCAGGACTTCAAACAGCAACCACTGGGTCCTTAACCAATAAGGTTCCCCTGGTGTGGTAAATAAGGCTTTTGATTTATATTATCTAATTGCTCAGGTAATGCATCCCATTCAGGGAGTCCCTTGCCTCGTAGCCTTGCCGTGTCTCCCTGACCTGTACTGCTACCGTCAGATTTTTGCTCTCCTTTCCTGCCACTTTGGTACATCCCCAACCTCTGCAGTGCATGCTGCAGGAGGTGGTCCTTAACCACAGTCGTATTGCTTTTCCTCAGTCCCTTTGAATAGTGACGGCCAGCTCTTCTCTGCAGCGAGCATCCGCAGAACCGCATGCCTACGTGAAGCAGCTCACCTTACACTTGGGGAAAAATGGATTGAGGGAATTCACATGACACATTAAAGATGCAACAGCACCTTGTGGCCACTGGGGGGTGGAGTAGTCAAGGATCACGTGACAGTTTCCAGGTTCAAATTCAAGAGAAGCTGTAATACGGCAATGATCTGGATGAAGATCTGCTCAGGCCACAACTCATTAAGACAATGCAATCAAGCAAGAGAGAAATGAATACAGCAACAACTGGAACAATAGAATGAAGTGTAACAAAAAATGCCCTGACTGGGTGTTTAGTCAAAAAGCTGACAAGGATGACAGGAGTGATTGAGCAGGATTTATAAAACTGCAACTATGAAAGCAAGTATAAGATACACGTCAAGAGGTAAAGTAATAATAGTAAATAATATTTAAAAAGTACAATAAACATAATGAGTAAATGCAAATAATTTGTTTATAAATTATTTCAATATAATTTAAATATTTAAAGTGATGAGAATAATTGGTGATTTGGGCACTGGGTATCACATTGACTGGTGAAATGAAGGCCCCGTACCTTCGATAGGAAATAAATATCCAAGGAAGCCAATCTGCAGGCCTCAGGTGCTGGATGCTGATGGGAGAGTCAGGCATTTGGCAAACACCTCTACCCAGCCTGCGGTTTAGCGCACGTAACAATCCATCCATCTAACCCAGTGCAGCAGGATTTCTCAGCCCCGTCCTAGAGGACACCCAGACAGTCCACGTGGCTGGAAGCTGCGAGGGAGCAAAGAAGGGGACCATTTGGAGGTGTCCCCAAGGACCAGGTAGATGTTGTAATGTCACAACACACCCCTGTAAAGTGCCTTAGGCAACTCTATTGTGACAGGCACTATCCATCCATGTTTTGTAACCCTTTATCCTATTCAGGGTCATGGGGGGGTGAGGGGGGATGCTACTGGCACAAGGTAGGAAACAACCCAGGATAGGGCACCGACCCATCACAGGGCACCGACCCATCACAGGGCACACGCACACACCATTTACTCATACATGCACACCTATGGGCTATTTGGCAACTCCAATTAACCTCAGCATGTTTTTGGACCATGGGAGGAAACCCCAAAATGACACAGGCAGAACATGCAAACTCCACACACATGGAATCCAGGTGGACACATGAACACAGATCCCAGAGGTGTGAGGCAACAGTGCTAACCACTGCACTACCATGCCGCCCCCGAAAAGGCGCTATATAAAAATTAACTGGATTGAATGTAACAACACCTGGATGCTAACTTCCTGGATTCCTGTGGAAGCAATAAGGGTGCACTTTTCCCCACATGGCTTCTGCAGTTATTTTTTGGTGATTAATGACATAGTGAAATCAGTTAAGTGTTATGACAAGCTTTGTCTAACTTTAGAAGTTGATCAGTCCTTGACGAACGCGCTGGCACGCATCGGTGTCACCATAGATCACGCTCCCTCCATCAGGCCGTGTCACACTCGGTGTGACCTCACGGAACAAATGGCCGGGAGAGGCAGCGAGAGCTGGCAGTGGCAGCTCTTTCCATGACCGAGATGCGGCAGAAGCTTCTACTTCCCACTGACAAGGCTGTGTTCGAAATGAAAGTGGACCTGGAGAACGGCAGGACACCTCAGACAAAAGCATGAGGAGCCTCGGGATCAGCGGAGGAGGAAAACCTCATGACACCAGGTCCAGATGCTGGTCTGTAGGAGAGTGCAGACCACAAAGAGGATGTGCAGGCCTGAAACGAAGACAGAAGCCCAAGCTGACCATACGAATGCATCCTGGCGCCATTTGAGCCAGTGGCAGCCACATACCAGCAACTGACAGCAGACTGGGTGTCTGGCATAGCTGCTGACAGGATGACCTGGAGTGCTGATGCAGCAGCGGACAGGAGGAACATTTTCAACTATAAACAAATAAGGACACCTAAGCATGGTCAACCCAGAAATGCGTAACTTCATCCACAAACGCAGGTCGATCCAGCCACCGTGTAGCAGGCAGCCCAGTGAGCAAGAACTTTTTGACAGCTCAAAAAGACAATGGACTATGACTTTATGACAGGGGAGTAAAGAAGGTCGTTTGTTTTTACTGCTGGCTTCCATGAAGCTCACCATCCACACATCAGAACACCATAGTCATTCATTACCTATGTGGTGAAGGACACATGAAATACAGCTGCCTAGCTAAGAATGCCCTCATAGCCTAACCTCTGCCAAAAAGCTCTGAACTCTGGAGGGGGCATAGAGTAGATGCAGAAGGTGGTGATACACAAGGCAACTTTCTGAGCAACACTGCCGGCCACTGTTACTCAGGCACTTTCTCATTGAGAATAGACAACAAATTTCCATATGGGCAATTTTGATCTCAGTGGGCAACTTTTCGAGATTTTCCAATGCTAGCAGCTGATCATGTGACCGTTTTGGAGTTTTAGCGTCTATTATTCTGGTGTCCGTCTCCCTGGCAATGGATTTGCTCTTCTCCGATTGGTTGTTGCTTACTGTCCATTTCCTTGATTAGTTGCCCTGTGCCAGCAACATTGCTAAAAAAAGTCACAGAGGTTACATCCAAAGTGTACTTTAATTTTATAACTGCAAGGGTACTGTGGCTAAGTGTCAGAAGGAATGGACGTGGGGCGCTAAAAAATGTGCTGCAGAAAAGAGACCAAAGTGAGCAGCCAAAACTAGAGGGAGGTAGTGTAACCAAGTAGAGCGCCAGATGGTTGATGGAAGTCTGAGGTCGCTCATATATTAGAAGTATGGACAAAAACAAATCCTTCAAAAAGGAATTTCCTGTAGACAGGGTGAATTTCTACATCATCAAAAGGAAGATGGTGATTTGGCGGCTCATTGGGTTGCCCCTCTGCCTCATGCCCTATGTGTGAAGCTTGCATGTTCTCCACATTGTGTGGGCTTACTTCTGAAGCTGGTATCTCTGAATTACCCATAGTATGTGCATTCCTTGTTTGGCTGTGCCCAGTGCTGCCTGGGATAAGCTCCATGCTCTATGACCCAGGCCGGGATAAGTGTGCCATGTGCTGGTCACCTAGGGCGAAATTTTATTGGCCAACACAGATGTGCAGGCATGTCGTCCATCATGCCATAATGTCTATAGGGAGCTCAAGGCCTACCCACTAAGGCAAGCCGAGGCTATACAAACTGCAGCGGTTGTATTACAAATGTTCATTCAAATCAGGACACCCAGAAAAACCTTTCCAAAAAAGGGCCCTAATTTCCTGATGAGACATCTAAACCAACTGTGCCATCTGTTGCCGCTATTTTCTTATCGTAAGGTTCTGCAGGAATCCACTGGGTATTGTGTGATCATGATACTTCATGGACTTGGTGCAAGGACTTGAAGGACGACTTAGAGGGGGGTACACCAACTGAGCACTACAGTGTCATTCATAAGAGGGGATGCACTAAAGGGGACATGACAGTACATGCAAGGGAGATGCAAGAATAGACTAAAAGGTGGCAGAGAACATAGCCAAAAGGTGAGAACATGCAAGTATAACTGATAGTTTGAGGTGTGCTCATTGCTACACTCCAGTGGGAGCAGGCAGTTAGTCAAAGCACTGGTTATGGTGCTCCAAAGCAACGGCATATGAACTATAATGGGTGGACCTTACAGACACACAGCTTTATATATCTGCTGTTGAGCAAGAGGAACAGGAGACACCAGTACATAAATCTCCAGGTCAGACAACTCTGCAAATTTCCCTATGCACAAAAACAGGAGCTGCTAGCTGTCTGCAATAATAAAGTCTTCAAAGAGAGTTGGGGCCACATCCAGGTTCTCTGCACAACATCTGGGTGCAGGGGGGAGGATGACCTGGGAGGAGCTGCCCATGCATTCTGGGTAAGGGCTCGTTCCCACTATGCGTGTTGCATTGCGCGTTCTGCGATTCGCTAGAACATCATACATTGCATAGAAAGCAATGCATGATGTTCCTATTAGTGTGCTGCGTTGCAGTGCATTTTGAAAATGCGTTTTTCTGCGCCGTGCACTCCTATTGATGACAATGAAAAATGGAAACAAACGCATTCCCAAGTGTCTCTATGCGTTTTTGACTACCTCTTTTTCCCCACAAACACTAGGGACAATCATGTACAAATCGCAGAAATGGCTAATACAATGCAACATTAAAAGCGTATAAAGGTGAAAACGCAGAAAAATCCATGCAGAATATATAAAACGCAGTACAATGCATTGCACTTTTCATTGCGTTTTTTGGCTTCCTCAGTGTGAACGTACCCCAATTGTCTACCGGTGAGGGAAGTGGCCCTGACCACATCACACTGGGGCTTATGGAAGCATCTGATGGTGATGCACAACAGGGATTACGATAGTTAGAAATGTTTAAGTATTGTGTTATTTTACATTCTCTGCCAAAGTTGATGGTATAATTATGTAAAACCTCCAGAACATTCAATCACAAAATTAAGCTACAGCAGGATTTACAGTACATACATCGTTATTTATCTGTTTTATTTGTAGCGGCTGGTCACTGAAGAGCTGTGGAAAGGCTGATGTCCCACTGTTTCACAGACTGAGGATACGTAGGAAATGGAAATGTGGGGCCTGGTGTGAGAGAGCTCAGTTCTCCTTAAGAAGGCTCTGGCTGAAATCAGAGAGCCATGCCCTGCTCATAATATTTCTTTTAACTTCTTAGATAGTTGCCAACAATGGTGATGTGTTGGAGAAAAACTGCTGCTTCCGCCTTCCAGACCAGGACCAGAGTCACTGGCTCATTATTAAATAAACTGAATTTAAAGTAAGCCTTTAGCCCACCATGTCACATCGCGTTATCGCCACCCAGCTGGCTCCACTGCGTCACGGACACAAGCTTAAAGCGATGTTAACTTCAGGTTTAACCACTTAGTCCATCCCAAAACCCCTTGTGGTTTGATCCCTTTTCATGGCAGATGAGAATAACATTTCCTTCTTCCTTGTTCGCTCTCCTGGGCACTGACTCACACAGTCTGACGTTTTACACGTTTATGCAAATTCATGACAGCCCTCCGGTCCGCCGCTTCCGCCGGCGGGGGGTCGTTAGCGGCACCTGCGTCGCATTATGCGCGGCTCCGCCGTTCCCGAAGCTCCGCCAGCGAAAGGCCCGTTAAGCTGCTTCTCCGCGCACTTCCAGTGACTCCAACTCCCATCCCAGCTAGCTGACTGCCAGCAGTTTATCCTTGCTTTGTTTGCATCGTTATTGATTATTCGACATTATGATACATTTTAGCTCTAGTTGGATCTGCATACATTTTTGCAACATTTATCAAATTATTGTCCAATAATGTGCGGGACGTAGCACGATAGAACAAATATATTATATAATCTGCATTATTTAATATATTAATAGGTTTTAACTATGGACATTAAACAAAATGAGTGCTGGCATTATAGATTTCATTATTATTGCTGTACCACAGCGAGGTGGAAGAGCAAACGGATGGGTAAATAAAGATATTAGTGTTATTATCACAGAACATTAGTCACACTGTTTTACGCGGCGGAGGCTTCACCGTGTCACCGCTGGTGCTGTCGGCATTGCTGGCCACGCAGGGCCCGGCTGTAATCTCTCCATTTCCATCAGCGACGACCTCCAAAGGCAATATGGATGTGAGGTCGGGCGGGATGGGAAATCCATTCGTCTTCATCCAAGCGGCGGCTCGCCGCTGCCAAACCTAATCACCTAAGTAATGGCGAACTCCACCTGCTGGGTAAGTCGAAGGCCGACGCCGGCGCTGGAGGTTACCGGGGGCGCGCGCGGCCGCGCGCTGTGAATGGAGTGCGCGTGGTTGCCCACGCACCGCTCGCCGCATTTGCATTAAAGCTCCGGGTGATTGATCACAGCTGATGCCTGGCCATCGCGCTTAAGCGACGGCAGCCGAAAGACCCATTAAGGACGGTAACGTGACGGCCCTTCTGTGTTTTCTGAAATGTCATTGAAAAGTGAAATGAAACATCAATTTGGTCGTTGCAGTAAAAATAATGGCCTCTGTTTTGATTACATCTGATATTCAAAAAAAAAAAAGCCACACACACACACCCCACCTAACAAGTCATTGTGAGTTTGGATGGTATTTTGTAAGATGCAACAGTGGAAAGCAGGCATCTGAGAAAAAACTGGTAAAATAATTCATCCATCCTCTTAATGGCTGTGCTGGACAGGGTCACTGGGGGTCTGGGGATTAACTCAGGCAGCACAGAGCTCATGGTGAGGATGCTAGTGTCATGCGGGACACAGTCCTCATGCTTGTGCGCAGGAGGGCAATCTAAAGACATTCAGTATCAACAACAACAACAATAATAACAACAACAAAAACAAGGATAAAAACAACAACAATAATAATAAACAAGCAAATATTCTTTACCGTCAGATTCATACACTTGTTTTCCTTATCGTGCTTGGTTCCTTGGTGGGGGGTGTGGTGGTCTACATACATTGTACCTAAAAGTTCTTAAGCTTAGACTTTCTGCTCCAGTAAAAGAGAGAACTCAAAACAACTGGCAATAGTACAAATTGGTATAAACAAATTACTGTTCAGCTTTTTTGAATAACTAAAATCATTAAGCATTTGTGTCTTGTTTTAGTGTGCATCAGATCAGGTTCCGGTTATTCTGCACACATGATTTGGCTTGTCGGCTGAAACCGACGTTTGTTTATGCATAATACATTTAACTGGGTCCATCATCATTTGCTGCAAATCTCTGTTTGATCAATAACACAGAAATGCTGATTACAATGCTATTTACATGCTTTACTGTATGCACTATCAAAGCAATTATCAGGTTTATGGAAGACATGAAGTAGGAGAGCTGTTAAAAGAGTAACCATCATGATTACTTTAATTATACAGCACTATTGACTTGTTAAGCAGCTCCTAAGACAGACTTACCACACATATAGGTTCTAGAACTAGATGTTAGGACCGTCTGATGATGAGACTATAGATGGCCTTTTTTCCAGAAGATCCTACTGAATTTCAGGAAGTTCTAAAAGATTATATCAGGTTTATCAAAAAGTTCTAGCAATTGCTGGCAGGTTTATATCGCTTCCAAAGGGTCCTTAGCTTCTAGCTGAGCTACACCATCTATAGCATATTCAACAAACACAGGAGAGCTGGGCTGGCTGAATGAACATGTGACACAAGGTGACTGTAGCAGGCAAGTTCCTTACAGAGGAATTCGCTTTTCAGGGGAACCATTTCAGCAAGGAAGGATGAAGCCCAAATGTGCAGATGCTTCCTAGCATGAATATTCAGGTATAGCATAATGATGAATTACTGTCCTTGCAGGTTACTGGCAAATCTAAAGTGAAATCTGTTACAATATAGGCATGTTGGGAATGAGGAACAGATGTAATCAGCCTGAATAATGACAGTCACCTGACTCCCCATGCTGTGATAAACAGCCCCCCCCCCCCCTTCTCATGCCCCAGTTCTTATACATATACTTCAGCATCCATGATTCAGTGCTGGAAATAATCTGCTGTCATACTACTTCCTGTTTTGAGGTGCATACACTGTTATGTAATACATCAAGGTAAAGACCTCGTGTCCTGTGTGGCGAGTAAGGAGGCTGAGCAGGCAGAGGTGCAGGAAAACCCCTGAAGGTGCAGGAAAGGTGGGGGAAACCGACCAGGGCAGGAGAGATGGGGGTGTTGGTCAGCCAGGGCAGGAGAGATGGGGGGTGTTGGTCAGCCAGGGCAGGAGAGATGGGGGGTGTTGGTCAGCCAGGGCAGGAGAGATGGGGGGTGTTGGTCAGCCAGGGCAGGAGAGATGGGGGGTGTTGGTCAGCCAGGGCAGGAGAGATGGGGGGTGTTGGTCAGCCAGGGCAGGAGAGATGGGGGGTGTTGGTCAGCCAGGGCAGGAGAGATGGGGGGTGTTGGTCAGCCAGGGCAGGAGAGATGGGGGGTGTTGGTCAGCCAGGGCAGGAGAGATGGGGGTGTTGGTCAGCCAGGGCAGGAGAGATGGGGGTGTTGGTCAGCCAGGGCAGGAGAGATGGGGGGTGTTGGTCAGCCAGGGCAGGAGAGATGAGCTCCTTCTCCAAGAGGCCGGGTCCAGCTCCGAGGTCACCGGCAGTACAGATGGGAGGTGGCAGTACCCTCTGGCCAGGCATCCTCTGGGGTGGGGGGCGGGGGGAGAAGTACAGCATGTCCCTCACCCATCACATTCTGCCTTCTCCTGCCCATGACATAATTTTTGAGTCATTTTGATGACTCTAACTTGTGCTTCATTGATAAAAGTCCCATCATGCACCAATTCAGTCATCATGATTATGGTGACTCGTGAATTTCACTGAAGCCTTCATACTCTAAGCAGGGGCTGGACAGATGGATGATCAATTGCATTTGTTTGTTTTTTTGTTTATTTGTTTCCAGGTCTGTTTTTATTTTTATTTTCATGTTCTCTTAGGTTGCTATGAATGCATAATGGTTTTTTTTTTGTTTTTTTTTTTTTAAAAAACACAAAAACAATTTCAAACTAGGAAGGAAAGAGATAAAAAAATATATATTTAAAAAAATAAAACAGCCCATAAACTTATTGCCATTATTTTGAAAGCCATAAAGCCATAATTAAGCTAACTTAAAAAAATAAACTCACCTGCACAGATGGTGTGCCGTAAAATGTTTATAGGAGTACATTAGTACTCCAGTGATTTAACAACTCAAGTCACACAGGAGAACATTATTCTGTTTGGAGATTGAAATTGAGTCATCATGCACTCCAGAAAATAGACTGGTAGCTCCTAAAATCCTTATTGGGTGAAGATTTGGAGGGGGAGGGTTAAGAGCCAGAATAATTATTTCATGGTCCCTGAACCAGATTGTTTCAGGGTGCTCAAGCAATAAGTCCCCCACCGCTTATCTACACTGATGTGGTGCCTGGTTCCAGGGGCCTGCGGTGTTATAGCCCACTGCCAAAGTCAATATAGCAGAAAGGGAACACGGTGTGAGGAACTCTGATGCTCCCTTATGGCACATAATCCACAATCAAGTTTCATCTATTCGATTAATTAACTGTTTATTTAACAACTATAGTGATGCACAAGTGAGAAATGTCTAGGGTCAGAGCACAGGGTCACCCAGCATGCGGCCCCCTTACAGCAGCAGGGGGAAGGCCTTGCTGAAGGGCCCAATGCGGAAATGATTAATCTGCCAGGATTTTAACCTATGGCTTTCAAAACACAGATCACTAACTTACATTTAATTTATTCAGAAAACGCTTTTATTATTCTTTCCAAAGCAACGTATATTTCGGAAAAAGTCCCAGGAGCTGTTAGGGGTTAAGGGTCTTGCTCAAGGGCTGAAATGTGACATCACTCCACCGAGCTTGTGAGTGGAAACAGTGACCATCCCATCAGGCAATGTTCTGAACCGCTAACCACACACTGCCCCCAAAGGATTAGGACCCAGATTACTGGATTCAGAGTTCATCATGCTGACCCCAACATACTTACTGAGTTACACACCGCCTAAAATCTGTCAAAATGGGCACGTACAGCTCCGGTCTCATCCACATTCCCAGAATTCACCAATCACCAAAGTCAACCTTTTGTCCCTGCACAGGGTTACTGTAAAGTTGTGTTCTGTCTTCTCGCTGTCATGTTCCCCTTGGCCAATGACTAACAGGCCCAAAATAGCAACAAATGCATCAACAACACAAATCTTTCATTGCGACAGTAAACCTGCTCAAGAAGCTCAGTGTGTTCTGTAGTACTTTGGGAAGGGGACTTCTCACAAAAGACATTGAGGGATTAGGTTCAAAGAGAGGCACAGTTGCTCTATCATCTAGGGTAAATATATCAGCCTAAAAAGTTATACATTACGTTTAGCATCATATTTATTTAGCAGCATGCAAACATACAGTATTGCTGTCAAGGAGCCAACTTAGGTGCACGTGCAGCTAGGCTGAGCTTCCAGTGAATGATCAGTGACAAGTGAAAGTTAGCAGCAATGTTGCATTATAAAGCATTTTGGTTTTTTTTTTATAAATACAGCTGCTTAGCATTCATCACATATAAGCTGCTCTGCATAGCTACTTCCTCCACAGATGTCTAATCGTACCTGGAAAGTGAATTTTCTGCAGGAGTGTTTTGCTATCTGTCGATTCTTATCAGAACATCAGGTAAACAAAAAGGTCAGAATGTGGTGGGACCAGACATCCCATTAATTTACAATAAAAGTGGAGAGTCATTAGCACGAAGCATGGGAAATCGACAGGACAGCTTGAGATAAGTCGTGGTTAAATGTGAGTAGGCTTGTTTTTTGTTGTTGTTTGTAATTTTCGTTTTTTTTCCCATTTGTTTATTACCTGTCAACTACGTATCACTGGAGACTTGGAATAAGTAGATTCACCAATGCATTCATGGCTGCATGCAGGAATTTCAGAGACACCGGGACACACAGAGGGCGCATTGTCTCACATGAACTGTTCTTCGTCACGTATGTTTGTCTGCTAAAGGTAAGCACAGACAGTGTTAGACGTTTCAGGTCCAGAAGCTACAAATCCAGACCAAGATTTTGTTTCTACCAAACAGTTGAGCATAAAGAGCCACAGTCACAGAGGACTCAGCTGGTTGGTAGAAACAAAATCTTGGTCTGGATTTGTATCTTCCAGACTGAGCATTGATAATACATGTTGTTTTCTAAGCATGGACTGCAGATCCCCACAGCTGAGAAGATTGTGTGCATTACAGGTCTGTTTCAGATGAATGCAACCAAACTAGCTATTAAAAAGGGGTAGGTTTAATATTGATTATGGAGGTTAAAAAGTATAACAGAAATCCCCAAGCATTCCAAAGTAATGGGTTCAACCTGTCACTTCCATATGTTTGCTCAGATACTTCAACTAAATAATTTTTTAAACATATTTCGCCCATTTACGTAGTGGAGCATATACAGATGTGTTATGTTTAAATAGCTTTTTTTTGAAGGATACAGCTGTCATTCCTTAGATATGGCCTCAGAGACAGGGGTCAGAAGTTTGCCTCCTCCATAAATGGACAAGGGCCCCACCAGGGAAGTTGACAATGCACAATTCCCCTACAAAGAAAAACACCGCAGGGTAAGTGTTCTGAACGTACACTCCCCCATGTTATATTTTTATGAAAATAGATTTCACAGCCAGTTGCACTTATCAAGTCTATTCAACTGAGTAGTAAAAAAAAATCCTTCAGGTTCCTTATTGATCTCACACATTCATTCTTGGTCCGGGATTTTTTTTAGGTCAAAGGGCTCCGAGGCATTTAGACTTTTAAAGGGAAGAAGGTGATGGGGTGTGGAGTGTTGGGAATGGGCAGCACCTCTGTGTGTGTGTGTGTGTGTTTGTGTGTGTGTGTGTGTGTGTGTGTGTGTATGTCTGTGTGTGTGGATTATGTTTATATTACATTGTGGAGCCAAAATGTCCACTACAATGTGATAAGAACCTGTTGTTTTAACAT
This sequence comes from Paramormyrops kingsleyae, assembly GCF_048594095.1. Classification (NCBI taxonomy): domain Eukaryota; kingdom Metazoa; phylum Chordata; class Actinopteri; order Osteoglossiformes; family Mormyridae; genus Paramormyrops; species Paramormyrops kingsleyae. The sequence continues at coordinate 19,101,487 of NC_132815.1, forward strand.
TGTTGGGATCCTGTTTCAGGTCCCCACAAAGATCTGTGAATGTAATCAATAAACTAAAAATGGCAAAAGTCTCGTATTATGTTTGGTTACTTATGGTTAAGGTAATGGCTGGGTAGGGGTAAAGGTTGCCATTGTTGGGATTAGGATTTTTCCCATAGAAATGAATGGACAGTCCCCACAAAGACATGAATTGAAACGTGTGTGTGTGTGCACCGACAGGCTGTCTCCCTGATTATTCCAGTCTCTTCATGTCATGCTTATTTGCATTCATGGACAGAGTCGCTAAGTCCCCACCCAACATATCACAATGTATTGCTCCAAATTGCTCAAAATTCCCAGCTTTGATTGACCGGCATTAAAGATCGGACGTGATTGCGGTCTGGCTGTAGCTTCCATCCCTGATTCGTCGTTGGAGCTGCCATTTGTCACTGCCCCTGTCGTCATCTTTTAATTGGCTCCGCTGATGGGAGAGATTAATCAAGCTGACTCAGATCCATTCAGCGCGAGGACAGTAAAGACATGATGCATAGAGCGGATTCAGAAATAGAATAAGACACTGAGCCTAAAGGTTCCCATGAGAATCCGGGGCGTAAAGACTCACAGTCGCCGGGAAAGTCTCTGAGGCTGTATATCTGAGGACAGCATGAATGCCACAGGAGTGGAGCTATCCGGGCGAGGCCCCCACCGCCACGAAACGAGTGGTGGGATGACACGGGCCCTGGAGAAGAAGACAGAGGAGCGTGAGTAGGAGAGTCACATGACACATGGGCTGAGCAGATTGTTCTGTTTGGGGACGAGTATGGGCATGGTGCCACTGGGACAACGAAAGTCCTTCAGGGCAGGGAAATGCAAAAATTGCCATTTGGCAGGCAGGCGAAAGAGACAAACTCTACACAAACAGCTTTCTCAGTGGGTCTCCAGTCTGGGTCACTGGGGCAAAACCAAACAGACCACAGCACGATATCGTAAAGGGAATGAGGGACCAAATCAAGTCATTTTGGTCACATGACCCAATTCCCCAGATGAATAGAGACCTCACCTCCCACTTTCCTCCAACCAGATTCCTCTGCCTGCCCGCTCTCATAAACAGCACATTCTTGACATCTTTGCGTTAGCTTCCAAACACCATTAATTCTAACCCCAGCCCTCTCTACACTGACGTATCTCACTTAGCGATAACCGAATTTCTCATTGCCCTCGGCTGCCGTTTGTGAGCCGACGCAATGCAACTGGGACATACTGGAGAGGAGAAGCCGGTATCGATCTTGCAGGCTGTGCGCTGAGCCGAATCCCCGTTGCTGTCGGGTCATCCTGAGCCTGGTTAGCCAGCCACGGCGGACTGTTGTATTTAAAGGGAAAGCAGAGAGGCATCAATAAGGAGTGAACAGAGTAGGCAGGCATGCCTCATTACAGAGGGACCGGGCCGGGGAACTTTCCAAAGTCCCTCACTCCCTGGCAATGTGGAGCGCCTGAAGAGGCGCATAAATTCAGTGTGCCAGGCCGAGTCTAATAGAATCCGCCTTCCTCTGAGTGTCATTCCTGACATGTTGCTATAAAGCGGCCTCAACTTTTTTTAAGCAGGCAGAGATGCACACCTGCATGTTAATCTGCCTCGGAGAGAATAAACCTGATTTGTTTTGCTGCTGAATCCCTGAGCAAAGGTCAATACTCCTCATTGTCCTGTAGGTGGCCAGTGTGTTTTTGTTAACCCCCGGTTGTTTCTGAGATAACAGATTCATGTGGACGCTTGAATGCCAGCTGGGAGGGGTTCCATGCTAAGCTCGAATGCGGTGATGCCAGTGTGCATCAGTGGCACCCTCCAGACGTGATGGAAGGCAGCCACTCTTGCTTGGGAGAGTCTGACACCCCCGGAGTTATTTTTCCTGTCACGGGACTGAGAGCAGTCTGGCTGGGTCAGAGCCTAAAGCTTGTTGTCAATCTTGAAACTCGAAAAGCACGATGCCAAAGTACACTCCCATCATGCACTATGCCACTGCTGTGAAGGCTGCTGTAGCTGGGCTCTCCAGGCACAGAAGAGAAGAAACGATCCCCGTCAATTTTCTACCCAGCATTGCTGTTGGGGACAAGGTCATGTGGGGACCTGGAGCCCATACTAGGTATGACATGATGGGTGGCAGTCTGTGACAGGGCATATGCATGCATACTTGCACTCAATAACACATTCAAGCACACACTCGGAATTTGGTCGGTTTACAGCTGCCAATTAACAGACTAACTGTGTGTCTTTGGGTTGCAGGAGGAAACCAGAGTAGCATCATGTACAATAATGGGGAGAACACAGAGTGAAGGTAGGATTGCAGCCCCCCAGCAATGGAGCTGTGACTCAGCAGTGCTACCCGCTGAGCCACCCCAGGAACCAACATCCATCCATCCATTTTCTGTAACCACTTGTCCTATTAAAGGTCACGGGGGGTCCGGCGCCGATCCCAGAGGCTACAGGCACAAGCCAGAGAAGAACCTAAGATGGAGCACCAACAGATCACCCTCACACAAGCACACCTACAGGCAATTTGGTATCTCCAATGCACCTCAGCATATTTATGGACCGTGAGGAAAACTGGAGGACCCCCCATGACAACACATGCAAACTCTACATAGAGGGAGCCTTGAACCCTGATCCACAAGCTGTGAGGCAACAGTGTTAATGACTGCGCCACCATGCCACCAGGAACCAACATCTCTACCATAAATACTATGTGTGTTAATACAAATGCACTTATAGTCATGCAACATAATCATGCAAATTCTCATGCTGGTTAGCATTAGTGAGCAGAAGTATTTTAATTATTATCAGAGCCCCTGCCAAACAAGGCCAGGCAATATGTTATCAGACAGGAACTCCATAGGTAATGGCTCATTAAGCAATGTTTATACAGCGCCGCCGTCCTTCTAGGGTGGGGGTCTACACACTAAGGTAGAACATTGTTTAAGCTGCATTCTGGCAAAACGGTACACAAAGGCTAAAAGACAGACACCGGCCAGCTGAAAGCCCACACTGCTCGGCCATACCTTGATTTATTCCTGCCGTTCTGTTATCTTCTTTATCTCTAATTATTTCTTGCGCCGTTTCAGTTGCACGCCGAGCCCGTGCTTCGTGTTTATCTCCGCGCTAACGCCGCCGTGCTTTGGCAGCGTAGCTAACCTGCTCTCTGTGCCAGTCATTTTCTTGCAGGGTGGGAACCAGGCAGACCACTGACTCTACCCTGAGTTTGAGGACGACTCAAGCGTCTTGGACGCAGCAATCCCACTTCCGGAATGATGCATTATCCGACTTATCTGAGGTGAGGGTAAAAATGATTAATCAGGAGGCTCCCTATCGTGACAAAATATTAATTAACCCATTATGGACAAGTCATAGGCCTCTACGGAATCCATTCGAAATCCATTGCACAAGCTCCCTGCCCCTAAGCATGGCCTATTGTATGAGCCAGTGAGGGGATAGTGTGGATGTTCCCCTGTTTCCGTTAGCTCTGAGAGATTTTGATCATAGAGTGCAAAATGCAGTTTTCTCAACTGCATATACAGTATGACGCATAATGAAGTATAATTTTAGTTTGCAGAATTGCATGAATACATATGAATCGCAGACACCGTCATAGTGTAATTTAAAAACATGAGGTGTTTTTTGTTTCGTGCACTTGACAGAAAGAAGTCAGTGACCGCCTTCGTTTTTCCTCTTCAGTTGCCCCCCCTCCCGATTTCACTGTTGCCCTCCTGTGCCACTCTCATGCTCCCTCCCAGAAAAGAATTTGGAGTCGCCACCGGTATGGTCATCCATTTTGGCTGTACTCAGCTCCAGATGGTTTCAGCCTGTAATCACCCACACCTGCCTCTGATTAATGCATCTAGCTCAGCTTTGGGTTTTGCATGATTCCAGCTCATTGTTGGTGGCCAGTTCTCTGATCGACTTGTTCCAAATATGTTTCTGATCTGTTGGTACTCTGGTTCTATTCAGTTCTGCAATTTGTATTTGCTTGATTTGATCTTTGGTTCTTGGTTTTAGGTTAGCAGTATGGATGGCCCAACCTTGTTCAATCCCATGACCTTGTCTTTCAGGATGCTTTTTGCAACTCGTCGTGTAACTCCTGCTTTGTACCCTGTATGTACCCTGCAAGCAGCAACCTCTGTCTTGTCAGCACTTAGTACTTAGAAGGTGATTTGATGGAGAGGAAAAGTTGTATACGCAGAAGACCAGGTTACATGGGTGTGTGCAGTTTGGGGTGGGACCTTTTGCGCTTGTTGATGCACCTTGTTAATAAACATTCAGTAACGCTTTACATTAACTGCACCTTCATAATGTTTTTATATTGCATTCATAAAACGTTCAGTGCACCTTCATAATGTATTCATTAAGTATTCAGAAATCATTCATAAACAACATGTATGTATTTACATCCTAACATCCCTTAACAGCTGTAATATACATTAATAACAAACATTATATAAGATTAACAAACATTATAATTGTATAATCATGTAATGTTTGTTATTAATGTATATTAAAGCTATGGGATGTTAGGATGTTAAAGTGTACTTGCATGCTGCTTATGAATGTTGTATGAATGCATTATGAAGGTGTACTTAATATAAAGTGTTACCAAACATTCTTTAACTCTATCCCAGTGTTGTGACAGAAGGCTAACCCTTAAAAATGGTTTTGGTTTAAACATCTTATAACTCTACTATCCAAGTAGAGTTTAGTGTTCAGTTTCCAGAATGGCTTGTTGTAGAAGATCTCTGAGTCTGTCAGTCAGCATGTCACTTGACTTGCTGATACTTACTTACAAATGGGATGTGTCTTAGCCTGGCCAACAGCTTGGAAGAACTGCAGACCTTTCAGTCGCATTTTACTGTAACGTTTGATCACGCCATGTCTGGGCAGCTTGCAGTTCTTGGTTTTTCCAGCTGTCGCAGGGTAGTAGCCCTGCTACTGCCTCTTATATTGACTTTTGTATACATGCACCAACCATGGCTCGAATGAGCAGACTTTGATCACAGTCTATTATCATGAGATATTTAATGAGTTCAAAAAAAAGCTTGACTGTCGGGGTGAAAGGGCTTGGGAAAGATATTTAATTGAGCTATAATTTAGGAGGCTGGAGTAGTATGTCCATTTAGCCTCTCCAGCACTGCAGTATCTTTATTCCACTGCACCTCAAAGTCAAGACAATCAGGTCTGATCTAGAGCAGCAATATAGCAATATCTCTTGACTGAAGGGCTTTGTTTGTTTTTTAATTTTTGTTTTTTGCAGAGATTGGATGTCTGGTTGTTCTGTCCGGCTAAAACTCTTAGAGTTGTAAGGGGACTATGATTAGGGAGCAAGAGGACCAGCCATCCCAAGTTCCATACAATCCTTAGTCTCTGCATGTCTCGGGATGGTTGGGACCTGTTGAAGGATTCATTGATTGATTTCTTCACCATATTCCTTTGAAAGATAGAAGGACCTTGTCCATTTGCGGCATTGTTAGGAGTTCTTCCCATAAAGGTTGGATTGCTATGTTAACATGCCTCTTGGAACTCACTGTAGAAATGTTTCATGAGGAGACTGTTGAGTTCCTTGTTGCATTCGTTAATTAGGCCACAGTTGGATTGTCCAAATGGCCCAGAGGAGCTAAGGAGAGGTGTTTTTCCTGGAGTCTGCATAGGGTTCCAGCACAATGTAATTCTGATCCCTTATGTGGATTTGAAAGAGGAGTTTAGTAAGGAGACAGACTTCTTTCTTCCCCCTCATGAACTGTATGACAGTGCAATTGATCCCTTTCCAGGAACAATGTCTCCCAGGGGAACTGTTTATCTCTTGACCATCCTCGAGACACAAGTAACGGATATTTCATAGTTGGAAAAAAGGTAGACAGAGCAGCACTCTATATAAGTTACCAAGGCCTCAATGAAATTGCTATTAAAAATTGTTACCTCTTGCCACTGATCATGTCATCTATTGAGAGGTTCCTTAAGTTATATCTTCACCAGTTTGGATCTTTGCATCGTGTACAGCCTAATTAGAATACGGGATAAGTAGAAAACAGCTTTCTCTACAACAATATGGCACTGTGAGTATCTGGTTGTACTATCTTGCATAGCAAATGTTCTGTTCATTTTCCCGACGTTTTTCACTGATGTTCTCTGGGATATGCTTAAATTGATGAGAGAAGCTCCACATGCCTGGGATCATGTTTACTTCCCCTTTCTCTCATGTACACCAAGTGCCTGAGAAAGAATCTGTGGCTGAAGTGGATGCCTCAGACGTGTGAGTGGGTGCAGTATTGTGGGAGTGGATGCAGTATTGTGTGAGTGGGTGCAGTATTGTGGGAGTGGATGCAGTATTGTGTGAGTGGGTGCAGTATTGTGGGAGTGGATGCAGTATTGTGGGAGTGGATGCAGTATTGTGTGAGTGGGTGCAGTATTGTGGGAGTGGATGCAGTATTGTGGGAGTGGATGCAGTATTGTGGGAGTGGATGCAGTATTGTGTGAGTGGGTGCAGTATTGTGGGAGTGGATGCAGTATTGTGGGAGTGGATGCAGTATTGTGTGAGTGGATGCAGTATTGTGTGAGTGGGTGCAGTATTGTGGGAGTGGATGCAGTATTGTGGGAGTGGATGCAGTATTGTGTGAGTGGGTGCAGTATTGTGGGAGTGGATGCAGTATTGTGTGAGTGGGTGCAGTATTGTGGGAGTGGATGCAGTATTGTGGGAGTGGATGCAGTATTGTGTGAGTGGGTGCAGTATTGTGGGAGTGGATGCAGTATTGTGGGAGTGGATGCAGTATTGTGGGAGTGGATGCAGTATTGTGTGAGTGGGTGCAGTATTGTGGGAGTGGATGCAGTATTGTGTGAGTGGGTGCAGTATTGTGGGAGTGGATGCAGTATTGTGGGAGTGGATGCAGTATTGTCTACAAACGAGGGGTTGATGATACTCTCTGCCCATTTGCCTTGTCCTCACATCAGCTGTCTTCCACAGAATAGAAGAATAATTTTAGTAACTAAAAGCTGCTAGATGTCAAATTAGCACTGAAGCGACATTCAAGTTCCCATCTATGGTTATAATTAATCTTAAGAGCCTTGAGTACCTTTGCTCTTTGAGTTCTTGATTTCATGAGAGACACATTGACCTCTTTTTTTCAGTTATTATCTGGGATTTAAGAATTTGAACGCTGATGCGCTTTTATATAATGTATACTATAAAGAACAGGGAAACCTACCCCTGTGTTTGGTACCTGACTGTTTTTGTTACTCCTATTGAGACTGAGGTTGTGACGTGAGTCCAGAAGACAGTGCTGATCCGTCAAAACTGGTTCAACAACACACAAGAATAGCTTCTTCCCATGAGTATTTGCACAACTCAACACCTGAACTGCACTCTACCTTTGGCCTATTGCATCGCTGCACTTCACTCTATATTTTTACTTTTATAATACATAATTTTTCATGGTTATATTTTATAACATTATCCTTGACCCTTTTTTGTTTTACTTTAGTTTAGCATTACTTGTTTGTTTTCGTTTTGTGTTTGTTAGGAGTGAACACACCATGTCAGATTCTTTGTATGCATACATAATTAGCTAATAAAACTGATTCTGATTCAGAAGGCCACTCTGGACACAGTACGCCCACCTGAGACACCTACCTGCCTAATGTTTGTTCCAGCTAACATTTGACCATCCATTTTGCAGTACATGGCTCCATGTTCTCCAGTGCCTAAGACCTGGTGTTCTTAGTCCTCTCTGTCCATTGACTTCATTATTGACCTACCAGGGTCTAATGGCATACAACAAAGCTCATAATTTTTCTACCATGATTAAATTTATACCCCTGCTGAAACTACCCTCTGACAAAGTGTAAAGAGACAGTTTTCTATTGGGTTTTCCAATTTTTTGGCATTTCGCAAGTGATGGACACGGATCCCCAATTTATATCTAACATATGTTGGGCATTTTCCCATTGGCTGCATCGAAAGTTCCTCCATCTGGGCCATCAGGAACTATCCATTCAAGGGGGTTCTGTCACATCCAATCCAGAATCCATTTCACGAGTTATCTGCTGCAGACTTGCTCATCCTTCATGACTACACCCACCTCCAGATGGTTTCAATTTGTTCTCACCCACACCTGCAGACAATAAATCCAGCTATTTAACTCCCTCTGATTAATGCATCTTGCATCTTTCAGTTATTCCTACTCAGTGTTGGCAGTCAATTCTGGTCTAGCTTCCTGGTTTTGGATCTGTTCTCTGCTTCCCGAATCTGTTCTGAGATTCAGATTTGCTGTCCGGCTTTTGGTTTTGACTTAGCATTTTGGTTCCTCTGTGCTGATCGTCCAACCTTGCTTAATTCTAGAGTTGGGAATATCCATTGGAACTCAGTACTTGAGTTCTTCTCAACTTTTTGCTGTATCTATATACCTTGTTGACAAGGTTATATTCTTTAACTCGGCCCTGGCGTCATGATAGCTACAAGAGGGAAGGGGCTGGCAAAGATATATAATTCGAAAGCAGTATTATTCGGATGTGTGTCCAGGATGGACGAAGATGTATAAATTTAGCTTCCAAGGCAGCCGTTTTTTTCAACAGTGTATTAGAACATGAGGTACCACCATTAAATTTAATGTTTTCTAATATAAATGAATATGAAAGAGTGTATTGCATAATCATTTTCTTCTGTTTAGGTAAGCTGGGTTGTTTTGTGGCTCAACGGGTTTTTGCTGAAGCCTCAAGATTCTGGGGCTTCAGTCTCCTGACTTTGGCTGTCTGAGGAATTTCCATGTCCTTTCTAAGTTTCACACATTCTCTTAATTTCCCTGGTTACACAGATGCCATGAATGTTTCTGGATGGTTGAAGAAAGCCTCCATCACCCATGTAAAAAAGCTTGGCCCGCAACCTGAAAAGCAGGATGCAAAGTCAGGTGACGATGGGGCGCTGCCCTTCTCTTTCATTCCAACGCCACTGCAGAGCAGTTTTCACAATGCCAGCCCAAGTTGCATTCAAAAGGCGTGAAGCCACCTTCTGCTATCTGGTTTCTGACTGTCAGGTCACTCTCTTCTCCCCACAATGGATCAAGGGGACTACAAGTTAAACAAGAGCATCCTTGTAGCTGATGTTGAGTCCAGGTCAATCCCAGCACTCACCTCATGTCGTGACAAGACATCCCCTGAAAATCTTGCACCATGATGCAGGAAGTGGCGGGAGATGAAGAGGTGTTCAGAATCGGCAAGAGAACTGCTGTTAGGTTGTGCTGTGTATATGTCACTTGTCTACATGGTCTACCTGTAGATAGGAGTCTACGTAACACATCTTTTGCCATTAAGAGAGTACAGTCGAGGTTTACTAAAGACGTACAGTGAAAAGTTAGCAGTGCAATTGACTCGCTGTATTGCTTCTGCATTTGTAGGAGCTCCCTTTCAGAGCACGGAATTGGGGGGGGGGAGAGTATTTAAATTAATCATGCAACACATTTTACTAGCATTTGCGGTAGGCAGTTTACTGCAAGTTGTGCCATTATGTAATGCTGAAAAAAAGCATATCTTATTTTGTGATGCCCTTTGTTAGATTGGGTCAGTCATTATTCAAAAGAACTGACTGCGTCAGTGTTCATAAATTTGCGCATTTTTAGAAGATCCCCCACAGAACTGGCCACTCCCACTGGTACTTTTTTTCTTGATTGCATCTTCATCTTAATTTGTTCTGCTTAGTAAATCTGGCCCTAGAACTTCTAAGGCATCAGGGAAGATGAACCTACATCAGGATGTGGGTGGAAATGAAAGGATTGTGAATGAAAGACCGTCACACTGGTTCTTGCTTGCAAGGTATCAGCCAATGGATGCTTTTTGTTTCTATGGACACTGGTCCTCTGTACCAGGCTAGATGATGGAGCAAGGAACAGAAGCAGCAGCCCCACTGGTGTCAAAACACCTACAGTGTCCCATGCTGCAGCTGGTGACGCTATTATTACGGCTCACGTACGGCGCTAAAAGAAGCGAACGGGCCGGCTAAACCAATTTGAGCTGGAGCCAAGTCTAATTTGGACTGGATGTTATGCAAAATAATTGATTCTTTGATTACAGGATGCCTCAGACTTGAATTGTAATCAAACGGAATTTACAAAGGCAATGTGGTAGTGCAAGGGAGACCATTCATATTACATGTGATAAACTCTAGCTGCTAGCCAGCCTGAATATTTCACAAGAGCGAATATTAACAAACTTTCAGAACACAACAGTTCATCTTGTCGTTTGTCCACCTCCATTTATGACCCTTTCACTCATAAGATTTCACAAGCATTTCAGAAATAATGAAATAAGAGATATGTAGTCTCAAATTATTCAAACAGAATTTCTGCTTCATAAAAATAATGACTTTGTGGGTCAAAGACAATATACGCATTTTGTGAGCAGATGGTTATTTAATCCATCCTGATGCTCGCTGTACAGATGTGTACGTGTTTTCAAAAAAAAAAAAATGTTAATCTGCTAGCAGTACATAAGTGCTCATACAGAATGAATGTCCCTCTGTGTCTCTGCCCCCAAAAGTCTGGCTTTGCTGTGTTTCCTGAGGCCCCGACTCTCTCAAGGTGAGATTGCTATTGATTCAACGCCCGTGATTTTTTTCTGTCGTTCCGAATCAATGGGGGGTTGTGGGTCGGTGATCAGCATAAGATGTGTGACGTGAAATGCCAGAGTGGGAATGACGTCCCTTCATGCGCCATTTGCTTTTTAAGGACGACGAAGATCATGTGACTGGACAAATGCAGCCTTAAGAAAAACAGCAGGCAGCCCACGGCCTCATGGATAAGGACACGGGTTTACCTCTGAATGACTGCTGATTCATATGCCAGAAGGGCACCTGCTGTTACACCCCTGAGCTAGGTACTTAACGTGAATTGCTTTAATAAAATATTTAGCTATATAGATTTATAAAATTATTAGTAGTGCAGACTAGTAACAATAACATTAATACTGTTCATTCTAATAAAAAAAAGTCTATTTTAAAGCCCACATAAAATGTGGAATGATCTCTGTATCATTCCAAAATCTTTTTATGAAAGCTTTGCTCTCCATTGATTCTTACAATAAATGAATTTGTAGAAACCAGTTGATGACTTGTGCATTACATCTGCTGCCAATGACATGAAAGTTATACATTACGTATGTGCAACTGTCTAGAAATTACATGTTCACGCTAAAAATAATTTTAAAATACGCTGGCCATTGTAGCCCATAATTTCAATCGCTAGGTCAGTTGGAGACTGGTGAGAATCCCACTTACCCATTTTCCACAAAAGAGACTCAGAAAGTGAGATTCATTGATAATATGTCCAGATATCTTGTTAATAAGATTGTGGAAGATCCTGAAATACCAGTCTAAAAGGCTTAAGTGAAATGTAACCTCGCTCAATATGTTCCATTCCATAAGCTCATATTCTTCAATACTGATTTTTATCAGTATTGAAACATATAAAGTACTGACTTTTTATATGTTTACTCACTTTTTATAGGTATAGTGTTTAGTGAAATAAATGAGCTTTGAGTGTCTGTTTGCCTCACTCAGTTGTATTGATGGTGTTCACACACCCTTGTTGTTGTTCCGCGATTAGAGTCAGCGTTTTTGTTCTGTTTCCTGCTTTCGAAATGACAATCATAAACTCTACCTCGTTCTGGGGGGTTTCTGGATGCTTCCAAGCTAGCTGGGATATGTAACTCCCCTTATGTATCATGCGGAGCCCCAGGGTCATCGGCCATCAGGACATTCTTGGAACAGCTCTGCTAGGAGCCAAACAAATGGCATCCTTATAAGATACCTGAACCACCTCTGCTAGGAATATTGACCAGGAACCAAATGTTTGCCAGTGGGGGGGCAAACTCCTGATAGGCTCTGTTACTCATTTTAGTACACAAACCCTTCCATCATACTAAGGTCACGGTCCTCAGAAGAGAACTGCACTATACTTCTGGCTCTTAATTTTCTCACTGATGATTCTAATGAGAACATGCCCAGGAGTCTATTGATTTGAGTCAACAAGGACCGGAGGATGTCATTGTGGTTAAATGGTTTGTCATAAGATTCTTAACGTGTTTTTCATTGTGGTAAAATGAGCAGCATGAAAGAGAGGAGCCCAGCCCCTCATCGTCGACAGAGGTGTTCCGTGGTATGACATCATGGTCAGTAAGTGTCGTTAAGGGCTGGAGGTAGCACACAAAACTCGAAAGAGAGGCTGTTAACTATTGCTGAATTATTCGGACCGGGTATTAGGGTCACCATACGTCTAGGTTTCCCGGAACATCCTCTTTTTGGAGCCCTGTCTGGGCGGTTTGTCCGGGTTTAGCGGTGTAACCCATATGATGCAATGTTACAAGTTACAGTGGAGTACTAAGTGAAGGAAAAGGCACCAAATTTCAATATAGGGCAGCCATTCAGTATCATCACACGGCATCTACAAGGCTTCTGCACATGTTTACTAATTGTTTGTTACACAATATGCACATCCCTATGTGTCACGCTGCTCATGAGTGAGATCAACTTCTGGAAACCATTGGCACTTCGACACTTTATTTTTGTTTTCGTGTGAACAGTGAATCGCGTTGTTTGCTTGAAGTTTAACTTTAGCTAGGCATTTTGTTTTTTTGTTTTTTGTTTTTGTTGAAAAAGACTTACATACATGTATATTGTGTCAACTGTGTGTAGATTGTAAAACGAGAGTTGACTGTAAGGGTACCATACGTCCGGGTTTCCCTGCATGCACATTTGAGTTTTTCAGGGTAGTTAGAGTACGCTCATTAATATTCATGAGATGCACTGCCTGATTGGCCAGTGATTGTGAAAACTGATTAATATTCTGATTTCTGGACACATTTTCTCTCACCAAATATGGCAACCCCAGTTGAGATAAAAAAGTGCATGTATTAGTAAAAGCTTAAAAATCAAATCAATTGCAAAGCTACTCTTTTTGTCTCATGTCTATAAATTAGCATGCAGGCTTTGCTTAGTAAACAGTCCACATTACCAGTAATCAATTGATGGCAAGCTAGCATGAATTATGTAATACCTTAGTGGCTACGAGCAAAATATATGGCAAGACACCTTTAGAGTAAACAAGGGCGGCCATGTGAATCGTGGACTTTATTTTAATGCGTGCCAGGCACATGACACGCCTTGAGGTTAACCCTCAAGTAGATCATTGGTGTGAAATAATCCAATAAAAAGAGGACATTTGACGAGAAATTGAATAAGGAAGCTCGATGCAATTAGCATATACATATATACAGAGTGTGTATGTGGATTAGGTTAATTTACATTCTGGGGACCAAATGTACCCCTCAATGTGATAAAAGCCTGTTATTTTTATATTGTGGGGACCATTTTTCAGGTCCCCACAAAGATCTGTGAATGCAATCAGAAAACAAAAATTTCCAAAAGTCTTGCATTGGTTACTTATAGTTAAGGTTAGGGCTGGGTAGGGGCTACGGTCGTCATGTTGGGATTAGCGTTTCGCCGTAAAAATGAATGGAGAGTCCCCACAAAGATATAATTACAAACCTGTGTGTGTGCGTGTGTCCCTGAATAGGACAAGCAGTTACAATGGATGGATGGATATACACACACACACACATATATATATATATATATATATATATATATATATATATATATACATACAGTACATACATGCATACATACACTCACCTAAAGGATTATTAGGAACACCATACTAATACGGTGTTTGACCCCCTTTCGCCTTCAGAACTGCCTTAATTCTACGTGGCATTGATTCAACAAGGTGCTGAAAGCATTCTTTAGAAATGTTGGCCCATATTGATAGGATAGCATCTTGCAGTTGATGGAGATTTGTGGGATGCACATCCAGGGCACGAAGCTCCCGTTCCACCACATCCCAAAGATGCTCTATTGGGTTGAGATCTGGTGACTGTGGGGGCCATTGTAGTACAGTGAACTCATTGTCATGTTCAAGAAATCAGTTTGAAATGATTCGAGCTTTGTGACATGGTGCATTATCCTGCTGGAAGTAGCCATCAGAGGATGGGTACATGGTGGTCATAAAGGGATGGACATGGTCAGAAACAATGCTCAGGTAGGCCGTGGCATTTAAACGATGCCCAATTGGCACTAAGGGGCCTAATGTGTGCCAAGAAAACATCCCCCACACCATTACACCACCACCACCAGCCTGCACAGTGGTAACAAGGTATGATGGATCCAAGTTCTCATTCTGTTTACGCCAAATTCTGACTCTACCATTTGAATGTCTCAACAGAAATCGAGACTCATCAGACCAGGCAACATTTTTTCAGTCTTCAACTGTCCAATTTTGGTGAGCTCGTGCAAATTGTAGCCTCTTTTTCCTATTTGTAGTGGAGATGAGTGGTACCCGGTGGGGTCTTCTGCTGTTGTAGCCCATCCGCCTCAAGGTTGTGCGTGTTGTGGCTTCACAAATGCTTTGCTGCATACCTCGGTTGTAACGAGTGGTTATTTCAGTCAAAGTTGCTCTTCTATCAGCTTGAATCAGTCGGCCCATTCTCCTCTGAGCTCTAGCATCAACAAGGCATTTTCGCCCACAGGACTGCCGCATACTGGATGTTTTTCCCTTTGCACACCATTCTTTGTAAACCCTAGAAATGGTTGTGTGTGAAAATCCCAGTAACTGAGCAGATTGTGAAATACTCAGACCGGCCCGTCTGGCACCAACAACCATGCCACGCTCAAAATTGCTTAAATCACCTTTCTTTCCCATTCTGACATTCAGTTTGGAGTTCAGGAGATTGTCTTGACCAGGACCACACCCCTAAATGCATTGAAGCAACTGCCATGTGATTGGTTGATTAGATAATTGCATTAATGAGAAATTGAACAGGTGTTCCTAATAATCCTTTAGGTGAGTGTATATACATACAGTTATATACAGTGGTACCTTGAAACTCGAACTTAATCCGTTCAGAACTCCAGATCGAATCCTAAAAAGTTCGAGTTCTGATCGAATTTTCCCCATAAGAAATAATGGAAAACCAATTAATTGGTTCCCGGTCCCAAAAAATTACACCTAAATGTATTTTTTTTAGCATTTAAACACAAAATGAATAAAACAAGAAGAGCATATATTGTACTAAACACATCTAAGCACATTTATCAAAACAGTAATTTGTAAAGTAAGAAAATAAATGTATCCAAACAATGTGTAAAGTTAAAAAAAACTTTTGTGTGCCACACCCCCTCGTTAACCCCATGTGAAATCCCCGTTTTTTATTAGCTCTCTGTATTTATTCCGCGTTTCAGTTTGTTTCCCCAGTCCGGTCATTGTATTGTCCGTCTGCGTTTTGCCTGCCTTACCTGTAATTAAACCCCGTATTCCCCGATACCCTGACGTCTGCGCCTTTGTCTCCGTTCAGTCCCCGCTTGGCACAACAATATTATTATAATTAAATCTATTAATGGTTTATTGTTAATATTAAAATAATGAATAAGAAATCTCTATTTTAAAATGTATTTTATTATATAATAATAATTATTGTTACTGCCAATCATTGTCTAAATGTATTTTTACTGTCTAAATATATGTATTCAGCTAGTGTAAATATGCACGATACTATCACAGCTAATGCGAGGCTGAGACTGAAGCGTTACCGTTTGTTTCCGCTGAGAGACGTGCCGCGTGACTCATTTTCCCACTTGTACAAGTTATCTTAGGTCGGCGTTCACGGTTTGACTTCTGAGATTCAGATCGAGTTCTAGGTAATTTTTTTTCGAACTGGCTGGTTCGACTTTTAAGAAATTCGAGTTCTAATGAGTTCGAGAACTGAGTTACCATTGTGTGTGTGTATATTTAAATATATACAGTATATATATACACATATACATTATATTATATGCATTATATACATATATATCATGTTACATAAGAAAAAAGCTTTTTTAAATGTCAAATGGTGACACATTTGTCAGCCACGTTTCAGTGCCCTACTTTGCTATGTCAGATATTCTGCCTAGCAGGGTCATCTTAATCTCGTCCTGTTTCTATGGCAACATAATAGCCTTTTTTCGTGATTATATGGGATTAACCATTCAATCTGCTGTCGCATTATATGGAAGTTACATGAAAGCATGCTTGCAGCAAATACCAGGCAGCAAAAACCATGCAGCGCTGCTCCAAATGACCAAAATGACCCACATTCAAGGCTGTAACTCAAAATGGTGGCAAAAATAGGTTCACATCTGAATGTCACTTTCTTTTATTTAAATTTTAGTGCAGAAGGAGGACAGAGCACCGGGAGCATTTACTGGGACATTTTGGTAATATTTACAGATTTTTAACTTCATTATCAAGCCAGAGGTGGTGAGAATGTCCTCAGTATGCCGTCCCTGACATTACACCTCGACACCAGGACAAAGCCAGTGCTAACGGCCAAAAGCACATTTATTTCCTGCTCGCTAATGCTGTTACAGCTTCTGGTGGCCATCTAATGGCTTCCTGCTAGCAGTTCCTCTTTGATGACGCTCCCCAGGGGCAGCGCCCCGCTGTGAAGGGTGTCCGTCGTGAAAGTCTTTATCTCCAGCATGGTGTGAAGAACACAAGTTATTTTTACTGCTTATGCTTCTAAAGCTGCGGCCATTTTTTATTTCTGCTTCAGCACTATGAGCGGCTGCGCTGTTTGTCCCCCCCGTGTTGCCGTACATTCCCCTGTGCCTGATGCGTGATTACTATTGGTATCATTTGTGATCGGCCGCGGGGGGCTCGCCCATTTAAATGTCACCATCGGAGCCCAGAGAGGTCGTGCGAAGGCTGTGGGAGCCAGAAGCACTGGCTTTGGGCCGAGAGCTGGCCTGAGCGGCACTTTGGGAAGGGGGGCATGGGGGGGTTGGGGGGTTGGACGACGCAGCAGTTGTGTGGTGGGGAGAGTGAGTCGGGCTGCTGTTTCCAACAGCGGGGCCGGTGGCATTTCCTCGGGCCTACTGCTGCTGCAGTCAGAGGCCTGCATTTACCTACAGAAGCTCTCCGCTTCAGGCCTCTATGTTCCTTTTGTCATGTTTTTTTTCCATAAAAAAATACTGCTACTGATCCTCTGTTCCTGTTTCATATCTTTTATATCTATATCTATTTATATCTGCCTTGTCTTCCATGTATTGCTATTATTATTATTATTATCATTATTACCTGGGGGTCCATTTTCCATTCCTGCACTTACCACAACAACTTTCTGGGATGCCGACAGACCCTGTCCCACAAAAAGCAGGAAAACTCCCCACAGCCTCCTCATAAGGTCATGTGGGTGTTGGACTTGCTACATGAAAAGGCCTTGGGTAAATATTTTGTGGTGTGTACCACAGTGAAGGGTGGGGGACTGCAATGCGTTTATGGTGCGCAGGGATGTCTGTAACTGCCCCATGCGAGACAGCCCCTAACCCGGATAGCATTCTTCCTGGCTGATCTCTCCTATTTCTTCCCCTCATCTGTCTCTCTCTCCATCTGAATCGCCTCCAACAGCTGGCTTCTGGTCCTGCCTACTTAGATAAAAATGGCAACAAAATATCAAAGTCAATTGCTCTCCTTGACACCTCCATTACTGGAATGTGTGGGCCTGCCCCACATTGCCGAAAACACTTCTTGCCCTTTAGTGGGTCTGTCTTAAAAATAATAACCGTAAAAATAAGGGAAGGGGTGGCACAAATGGAATGTGCAGAACAAGCCCCCACCCCAATCTGCCATGTATGGAAATGTACCGGCCCCCAGTCCAAGGTGCGAGCAGGTAATTTTTCACCCTTCGTTAGCAATGACATCACGCTGACATGCAGGTAGCGTGCTAATCTGCAGGTATTTCACAGCTGGAGTATCCATGTGCCTGTGCCCACCGTCCCCAGACGGCGTCTGAACGTCGCCCCCGACCACCGCCTACGTGCCTCGTCACCGCAGCTTCACGCCACATGAAGTAGCGGCATCTTGCCATCTTCCCAAGAAGGGCTTCACTCATAAGTCAGGATGAAACGCTACCGGAGAGCTTTCGATGCTCCCAATTTCCGCAGCCACTGTGACGCGATAGTGTTTCATCACCCTGAAATAGCTCACCAAGGATACACTCACAATTACACTCTCACGCACACACTCACGCAGATTCACACACACACCCATACAAACACACAGATTCTCACACAGCCTTCGCCTCCCCAAATCCTACACCCATGGGTGTCATGAGCACTAGGCAGGCCCACACTGCAGTCTTGCATTTCAAGAAGTCTGCCCTGCGTTCTGACATATGCTCAGGTACATTGTGGTGGGCGGAGCCATCTTCCTCTCAGTCTGCATCAACATATGGGCTCCTCATTACAGTCAATTTTCAGTAAAACTGAAGGGCGCTGCATTTTTTTCAAACCCGAAAAAGAAAACCTCAAAATCTGTTTTTAAACCTGACTTTATCCACCCACAGAAACCACCGAATTTAAACCTGCATATCCAATTATTTTCACTTGCATTTAATTAAACACACAAGGTTGACTGAGAACCTTAACAACTGAGCAGTACTCCTAGTGTAAATGACTCTCCTCAAACGGTGCTGTGAAATCGCACATACTAGACTGATGTCACCACACAGAGCATCTGGCTATTGATCACGGTCCTCAGAGTGATAAGCCGCCTTTCGACTGCCCGACAACACGAATGGTCTCAGACATAAGCTATTTAAATTTGACAGTATTCCGCCCTGAGGAGGCGAAATGAATTCCATTCAGCACAACTGATTGTAATAAGATGGATTATTCAGGATGTACGGAATGAAATTTAAAAATCTCTTTTGCAAAAGTTCAAATTCATTTCCAGCCAGACCACATATTCTAGCCCTCTGAAATCATGCAAAACTTCATCTGTACAGTTAATAATATATGTAGCCACCCATTCACTGACCCATAATTAGTCATCAGTTAAGTTATCAGTTTTTTGCCCTTACAAAGGGTGTGTGATACAATCGCACATCCATTCGGAAGTAAGGAGCTCCATTTAAATGGGACATTGATTCCACCCCACCCATTATTTGCTGTACCGAACATAAGAAATAAGGTCAAGGTGACAAAATCACGTGCTGGTACTTGGCGTCTCAGAGTGATGGATAATTATTGAATTTCCTGCATTCGTCTCATGTGGATATTAAATGTTGCCTAAAGCCGACTGTTGATTTGAATGGCGTTCGGTGTTCTGGAGGGCATTTTGATGGAGTGCGAGATAGTATCGATGGTAAACTTCAAAGCCACGTCGGCTTTAGGCAATCTGGGAATGACTTGAATTTCAAACTCCCCCTGCCTGAGCACTCCGAGAGCTGCTAAGCTAAGCTGTCAGAGCCGGCTGCCTGAGGTTTAAGTGAAAGTCGCTGCGCAGCCTGGAAGGAACACGCACGGATTCACCACCACTTACGCGAGGGCCTTGTTCTGGTAAAATCCATTGGAAGGCCCGAGCACCATTCACTGTCCGTGGGGGTGGGGTTAAAATGTGTCACATGCTCAGAACTGGCCAATCAGAATGTTTCTCTCTCATGAAAGCCCAGTGATGATGCACGAGGAGTCTGCCAGCAGCATGTTCCTGTTTGGGGTAGGCAGTGACTCAGCACACAGTCTGTAAAAATTGCAGCAGTGTTGAGTGAGGATTACCTGTACACCCACCCTTCAAACATGCACCTACTCTATCCACAGAGGAAGCTGAAATCACTGGCTGACCGGCTTTTCGGTAGATTACAGTATTTTTAGAGTCTTAGAGGCACAATTAGCCGTGACATTCCAGTTTGGTTTAACGTCACGAAACCATTAGCAGTGAGACAATAATAAATGCCTTGAAAGGAAAAAAATAAGAAACAAAAGAAATGTCCCTCCGGTGTTCGCAGCAGGAATCCATCTCAGCTAAAGCCTGTGACACTGCGAAACATCAGCAATACTGTGAATCATTAGCTGCAGGTGACATTGAAACTGGAGCTGTCATGATGAGTTTCTGGCGCTCGGTGGCAGGTGACGGGGAGACCGTAACCCATTTATCCAGTAGAGGGGCGCAGTGAGCACAGCACAGAAGGCCAGGGACATCCCAGGACAGGATGCCAGTCTATAGAAGGGCATCCACACACATACACACACACACAGACTCACTATACTAAGCAATTTAGAAACTACATCTTTTCCCTAACTCTATCCAAACAGAGTGGGTGGAATATAACCCCCTCCCCCACAAACCCTGTAGGTATTAGGCTACAGTGATGCCACTGACCCACTACGGTACCCCATGTCCGATCTCCCAGAATGCCTAGGGGACTGACCTCTGCACCTGCTAACTGATATTCACTCATCCCTGGTGAATTTCAGCTTTATACGGGATTGCATTCTCTGTGTATTAAGCTGTAAGTCTGTATGCGCATTCATCTGTGAAGCTTCCTTCACTGCTGCCCAAAATAGTTGTGCCTTATATTGTTCCATGCATGGTAATTTAGGCCTGCTGTCATAAATTTTAATTGCTTGCAATAACTGTGAGTAAGAATCCATTTTAAGTTAGAACTGAGAGCTTTCCTGGCAGAAAGACGACAAACTGTGTGCAAATCCATCCGGCACTGGCGTCCTGACATGCACCCCGCTCTCAGAGAGCCAGCCAGCAGCCCGGCGGGGGCCCGTCACGGTGCCCGCCAGCCATTTTGCGATGATGCTGAGAGCACCTTCAGTGCTTCCAGCATCTTACCCCCTCACCAACTCACCAGCTGATGGGTGGCACAGGAGAAACCAGCTACGGCCGGCTTGTGATCGGCGTTTAAAGGACAGCCCCGCAGCCATTCTCAGCAGCTCCCTGGGCTAAGGCCCCCTTCTGGGCTTCTTGGACTGAGGTTCGAGTGCGAGCAGCAATGCTCGCCAAGCAATGGCGGATTTCAGTAAGTCTCAGAAACTCCGTTCGTCACGCTGACGCCGGTTGCTGGCAGCCTGCCCTTCTCCGCAGCGCGAGCTGATTTGCTGTGGGCCGGGGGTCTGACGAACATGTGTCAGGTACGTCAAATATAGAACCAGATATCCTCGGGAAAGAATAGAAATGTGCACTTTGGAGTGGGTGTATCCCTTCTGCCACCACCGGCAAACCTTTATTATAATTTTCCTTTTCATATCACTGAAATAGCAAATACACGCTTTTTTTGCCTTACGTATATGATGGGATTAAGGTTAATTACTTTCTCAATTTCATATGTGACTGGCCAGGCTGCAGAGCATAAAAGCTGTAGCTGTCTCCATGTAAGAACAGAGGAAGACGTGCAACACGGCCTCAAGACTTTTGAAAAGTCCTCCATCGCCACAAAGCTAGATGACCATGGCTGGTGCCTTTTAAGCGGATGATGACAGCCATAAACAGTAACGTATTTCATCTTTTAGCTGTTTATTTAACAGTGCAGTTCAGATCCACTCAATCCCCTAATTAGTCCTGAATTATGACACAAGCTACAGTCCACCTTATTTTGCCAATGAACAAACAAATCTTATGAATATGTGTCTCCACAGTCACCGTCAACAACCAGAGGTGGGCATTTCAGGTCCAGAAATTAAAAATCCAGACCAAGATTTTGTTTCAACCAACCAGTTGAGTACTCTCTGACTGGGACTCATTATACTCAACTGGTTGGTTGAAACAAAATCTTGGTCTCGATTTTTACTTTCTGGACCTGAAAAGTCCACCTCTGTCAGCAACACTAACCTTCAGCGGGCAGGGCTATAGGTTCAGAGACCATAAAGGGAGGCCAAAGATGCAATGGGACAGAAGGCCGACCATCAGTGAGGTGAAGAACACCAGCCCTTCTGTACTTCCTCCATCCTGCTCAGGATGTTCCTCCTCGCAATGTCTTCATTTTGTTTATTTTTCATATTTCTCTCTGTACCTCTCCTCTCTCCCCTATTCGTCCTGTTCCCCTTTTGTTACACAGACTTTTATTCAGATGGTTATTCAGCTGCAGTTTGCCTCAGAACAATGGTGTCATTTTGACAGGCTCCTCAGCCGGCTCTCTGACGAAGAAAGCACCGTCTTGGGAAAACAGTGTGCCATCTCTGCCCGGCCTTGATACTGCATGTGCATTTCCCTGAACCCTGTGTAAGACTAGCAGGTTCACTGAATGCTTCACAGCTCCTAAGGCAGTGCGGCTGCCCAACAATACCGCCTATTGTAAAGGTGCTGAGGATAACGATCACTGATTAGCCTTTCGTAAAAGGCCAAGGTGATTTTTACACCTCACTTGTTCCGGTAGTCCTGATGTCGGCATTATTCTGCATGTGAAGTGTGAATTTCTGGAGCAGAGTATTAATTCTCATTCATTAATTTGGCTTTGTGTTTCGGTATTTTTACTCAGAAACATATGGAGTATGTGGAATAATTTGTGGAATGATTCTTTTGGGAATCTTGTTTATTCCAGTTCAATATGGACTTGGTATTTACCACATGCCTACAGTGGCACACATACAAAGTCTATTTTATCTTTTTCTGGTTTTTTTTTTCTTCATTTTATTTTTTTGGGCAATTATGTTTGATGACCCCAGCTCTAGTAAAGCTCAAAGTCAGATACAATTAACTCAGAAGAGTTTTGGCACAACTAATTTCCTGAAAAATCCATCCAATTTCCAGCCACTTATCCTGCTGAGGGTCTCTCGGGGGCCGGGGGCCGGGGGCCAGGGGCCTGGAGCCTGTCCCAGGCAGCGTGGGGAACAAGGCAGGGGCACAGCCTAAGCAGAACTCCAGTCCATCGTGAAAATTCAGAAAATGTTATGTGATAGATTGCTTCGCCAGGACATCTGCACGGACAAAATCACTAAGTTTAGTATTGCTTTTTAATTAGTTGCACAGTGATAAAATGTAAGCATGCCATGATACTGCCCGGGCTTACAGGCCAAGATGACCAGGAATAAAAATTCAGATTTATCCTTCTAACTTGCGTGAGCAACTCGTAATACAGGAGAGCGTAGCGATCCATGGGTAGACAAGGGCTGCACCCAAAATTTCCTTCTGTATCATGAATGAGGAAACTCTGTAAACAGAGTGCATTCAGAGCAGTGAGCCACTGACCACTCGGGGCATTTCTAGGTGCTCTCGACCCCAAACATTCACGCTTCCATGACTTAACCCGACACCTGTCCCCAGAGAGCCGCTGACCAATTTATCTCCTATGAAGGTCACTTTTAACCGTGAGCCTCTTGAACGTAATTAAACAAAACCGGCAATAATCATTTTGCAGTTTCTAAGTGCCTGACATTCTTTAACAGGGATTATGCAGTAAAATTAGCACTGATATTATGTATACTGATGAATTATTGACCGCAGCTGGACGTCATGCTTGACCCTCCCGTCGCTGATGGTTTCATCTCTAATCTGATTGGCCAGACTGCCTTACAAATCCACCCCTGTGGCGACACAAGGACCATCAGAGGGTATCAGCTTCCATTCCATGTGATATTAAATATTATCTATTTAATAGCTCATTTTCGCCCCTTCTTCTTTATATATTTGGATTCTGAGCGTTATGGTCTAAAAGTGCTTTAGAAAACTGGTTTACCATGTCAGAGCGAGTTAAAAACACGGACCGCCCTGACCCTTAGATCAGAGGGGGGGTGCACGCCTGCGATTTGTCAGTAGGTGCGCGCTCAATCCTTGCAGATCATTCCGGGGGCCTGCAGGTGGGGGGGAAGGATGGGGGCACACTTTTGCTACATGCGACTTTCTTCAGTTGGAAGGGAGTGGCTGAAAACGAATTTAATGTCAGAGGTGGGGGGCTAATGGTGACTACCCCCCGGCAGCGGCCTACCGCGCCCAGCAAGCCTGAAGTCAGACAGGCAGGCACTCAACTAAACTGGCAAATTAATTCTTCCGCCTGAGCCTGCTGTTGCATTAATTCAAAGTGTATATTAAGGAACCATTTTATAACAAAACCTAGGCCTCTCAACGGTGACATAAGAGCAAGAAGAGCTGGATTGCTTCAGGTGTAAAAGCAAACAGCAAGAAATATGAATAAAATATGAATAGAGCTGACCAAACCTTACTAACTTGCATTTTAATCTTTTCTATGTTTTATCATTGCTGTTTTATGCGAATCCATAAGAATACTAATAATCTGCCATTTTTTTTCCCCACTCGTCGGCACTTTTTACCTCCGATGTCAGCAATCTGTCACGGTCTGACAGTACTCGTCTGCGATAACGAGCAGCCCCACATTTTAATGGCTATGAATGTAATTCAGGGGCTTTATAGAGCACCCATGTTTACACAGCACTCCCCTTGATAGCAGGCAAAGATATATATATATATATATATATATATACACACACGGAGGCGCTCGGAAGTGGAGGTGCAGCCGCGGACCGTGCGAGGATCGTGGATCGGTACACCGTTCGGGCGACGAGTGGATCGGGCAAGGGGGACGCTGGGGGAAGCCGCGGGGAGGGCGTGCACAGCCCATGGATATCCTCGGTAATGAGGCATGAGGAGGACACGCTTCCCTGCCCCAGAAGCTGGCACTGCGTGGCCAGTCATGTCCGCTAGGAACCAGCAGAGATGGTGACTCAGCACCTTAGGGGATGACCGTCCCGAGATCACGCCCGTCATGGGCTGATTCCATCTGACTTTAACGGGGCTAAACTTAGCTAAAGGATTAGCAAAGCCGTTTCGGCTTTTTATTCTTTTTTTTTTTTTTAACCTGTGATACCTTATTGGACAAGCCCTGGAGGATGTGTGTTTGGAATTTTAACATGTATTCATTTCTCAGCACCAAAGAATGATAATCTAGGGCTGGACTGGAAATTTTGCCCTGGACTTTAGGGTCCCTCACAATAACATTTGCCAGCCCTCTCACCCGTCGGCCCAATGGAAAAATGCCCGGTATGCCAGATGGCCAGTCCAGCCCTGAAACCGCACCATTCACCACTTCCTTGAAAAATAAATATAATTATGGCATTTAAAACTGTTTATAACTTTATGAGGATTATTTGCTGTCATGGTATTCTGTTAATTACACCCAATCTGAGCTCAGAATGAGTCAGCTGGAGACGAATCGGCTTGATCCAGTGGCAGTGGCGGCATGAGCGGATCGCCCGCGGGGGCTTTCGCCATGCAGTAATAAGGTGGCGAGGCCACTGGCTCGGGTGGTGTGTTGCTTTGCAGCTGGCGCCTGATACTGTTCAATGCCATTGTTCGGGTGGCTGGGAGGGGGGGGGGCAGCACCCTGCTGGGTTTTATATTGAAGAAACCAGATCGGTGGGAAGCAGGTGATGGGAGGAGGACAGCTGGCATGCCGAAATTTCCTGTGTGACGTCAGTTGGGTGAAAATATGCTGTTGGGATGTTCCACAGGGCTGAGGTGTGTCTTTGTGGGGGGGTCCGGTGCATCTCTGTGGAATCTGCATACTGCTGATGTACACACAGTGGAAATGACATGCTGAGTCAGGCTGCTTTGGAAGTTCTGTACACACGTGGACTTTCGTGTAGAAATGCACTTTAAACACGACTGGCTGTGACCTTCTTTCCCAGCTGGAGCAGCTGGACGCTGGGAGAAAGGTTATGGCCACAGGCTGCGGGAGAAGCGGCCCGGACTGATCAGGGATCAGGGCCTTAGCGGGGCTGTGAAGATTTTAGGGTCTGTCTGCCGCCTGCCAATCAAAGGGATGTGGGGGTGACATATTTCTGTTCCCAACGACAAACCCAGATGTATGTTCTGTCAGACCCCACAATCCCATACAGACCTTAAATCCAGGCCCCTGTTCCACACTGCTGCTCGTCTGGGATTCAGTGTCTTTTCTGCTTTCTTGTGTGCTCCTGTTCCTCACATGACCATGGCTTCCTTCCTGTTTTGCTCCCCTGTTGACTTAATTAAGCTCACTTTACCCCCCCACCCCCCCCCCCTCCCCCCCCCCGCCCTCAAATAAATCCCCTGCTCCCATCACATGTCTCTCTTTGCATCCTGCCTGGAGTGATTCAGACCCAGAAGGTCTCCTATAAAAGCATAAACGAAAAAGGAGGATTCACTATCGACTTCATAACTTAGTGCTATTACAGACTATCCAGTCAGAATGGAAATCCAAATTGATTTATTATGGAAAAACCTAAACATATTTAATTGCACAAAAAGCAATACTGTCCATTTCTTTAGTGTAATAGGTGTTCCATGAAATGTGAAAATATTGGAATTGAAAAGAGTTTTGATGGCCTTGAACATAAGTGAAGGATAAAATTAGATTTAAACGCTGTAGTACACTTTGCTTTTAACAGAAACACAACATCTGCCCAGAATAAAGTGAAAGCGGTTGCCATTGGCTGCCCAAATCTTTGGCCACCTAACTGGCAATGAGTCATCGGCAGGTCATACCAGAGCCCATTTAAACGGGCATGACACAGGGAGGAGGAACACAAGACGCAGAGGAACAGCATGGGTACACGCTCCACTGCCGGCTTCCTTAGGAGCTGGTTAATTGGCTGGTTATGATGGTGGCCAGCAGGTCACTGCTTAAGACCAACAGAGGGAAACCTGCTGATTAAGCAAGAAAATAAATGTAATGAATCTTTCTTTGTGTAATAGTATTCAATTGTATCAATGTTGGTAACCTGCATGCCGTCAGCAGAGAATGAAAAAATAAAGAAAAGCAAATAAAATCACAACATTGCTTCAGCAAAAGTACCTGTTTACTTGTAGCTTGTTTTATTATTGAAAGCTAAATAATTGAGGAAGGTGATGATTACAGGGGACTGAATCTAATTGCAAGAAATTCAAAGAAATTCTACAGATTAAACAGAGAAAAAAAAATCATTGAAATTCCAAAATCATGCCATTTAAAAAACTGCAGCAATAACAATATTTCAAATCATACTGTAATTAGACCAAGTCAGGAACATTCTATTTTCAGCTGTTTATCTTTTCTTATATTAAGTAATAATTTTATCGCTATTAATGACTCATAAAATCACACCAGTTAAATAGTTCACATACTCTAAATCAAGTCTTTAATATAATAACATAAATCTTACATCTTCTAAAATCTTATTCTGTTCACTGTTGTCAGAATTTGTACTTCATTTTATTTTGTTGTATATACTGTCACATCCCACATGACATTGGTCTCTGTGTCTGGAGTGACTCCTCGGATTTCGGACTTCTGTGCCTCCGTGACCCGTCAACCGTGACAAGTTCAGCCAGTCGATTCCCTGTCAGTTTACTGGTTCCCTCTAATAAACCCCCATTGACTGCATTTGAGTCTCTGAGTTTCTGTTTTGATTTATACAAAGTATCGCATAATAACCAGGGAAGCAGGAGCAGGGAGATGTAAAATCGGGGAACACGGGGTTTAATCAAAGCACACAGACCCAGGAACACGTTACAACACTACAACATTAATGACCGGACTGGGGAAACATACTTAACTGCGGACTTAAATACACTGGACTAATGACAACAACAAGAAACAGCTGGTAAACACAGGGAATCCACACAAGGTTAACGAGGGGGCGTGGCACACAGAAGGAGCGGATGATCGGGGCAGGACACAAAGTATGATTGTTTTTTAAGTGAAATGTTTCAGATATGTTTCTGAAATATTTAACTTTATTCCTGAAGCAACTGGTCACTGATATCGAAAAATGCAATTTACATTAATACCTAGCATTTATATGATAGAATTAATAAAATTAATTGCGCCTTTATTTCACATTCGAATCACGTACCCCACAACCTTTTCCAATTCAAATTCATATTTAAATTAACATTCAAATTAAAGGAGTATGGAAGCATTTACTAAAAGTTCCAAACTGACCACAACTCGGTAAGCTCACTAACCCATCCACCGATCCACTCTGAAGCATTCACTTTCTCATACTTTTATTTTTGTGTTCCGTCCTGGCAGTGATCCGCACTCTCATTAGCGGAGTCCCTCATCTTACCATAAGCTTCCAGTTTAATTAGCCCTTTAACCCACCTCATGTGTTTTCCCCAAGGTCAGCTTTGATCTTCCCCCAACCAGCCAGTAAGACACAGAATCCATCTTATTTTATGCTGGAAACCTAGAGAAGCAGCTTCTCTGTTTTGTCGCGGTGGGTGTCTAAAGTTTCATTTGTCAATGTAGTAGAGTAACTGACAAATCTACCTTTTTATTTATGTGTTTTAAAGACAACCATGTTCCTGTTGTCTTGATAAAAAAAAATGCCACTGCGTTATGAAATAAACGTTTATCTGTCCATCTAAGTTCCCCTGGGCGCATCCAGTGCATGTTTCTGATGAGCCTGGTTCATATCCCACCAAGTGCAGGCCTAGAGGATGAAGATACTCTGGGCAGGATGCTGTGGGTAATTTAGAGCCAAGATTTCACCTAACCACATGTTTTTGGGCTGTGGGAGGCACCAGGGGAAACCCACGTGCGAACTCAACACACCCAGAAGCAGGGGCAGGAATGAAACTCACAACCGTCAAAGTGAGAGGCTACAGTACTACCCATAATGCCTCAGAATGCTTATGCATTTTATCATTTTTATTACCTTTGTTATGTTATTTCATTGAAAGTTATGACCTTGGCAAATAATGCAATTGACCATAAAGTGAATTAATTGTGCAGGACACGAAGAAGCCTGCACTCAGAAGAGCAGGCTGGGGATTTAAAAACAGGCAGCCGAGCCCTTTGAGGGAAGGGTCACGTTACCTTTCCACACCACAACTCTAATCTGCCTGTGAGTAGCAGCCAGGCAGCCCTGGGAAGAGCCATCATTGTTTTTTAGCTGGCTGAGAGCAGGTAAATTGGCTCTGCGACTCCATCGCTGCTCCTCTGAGAAGGCGCCATGTCCTGTGAAAAGTAAATGGCTGCATCCAGTATTACGTTACATTATTTATCAGCCTGGCAAATGTCCTCATCTGAGATCATATAAGCATCCCAGGTCTAACACATCTCCCATTTATAGTCCTCCTGTTGAGTTTTTACTGAATCCATTCGGGGTAAGTGGCCTGTCTGGGACAGTAAACCTGAGCCAGCAAATGGCTTGTGAGGCTGACTGGCTGTTGCTCCACATTACTGCTCTTTACACCAGCATTGACATTGAGAAACACACAGAGGTAACTCTGAGGGTTAGTGCTGCTTAAGTTTTATATAGTCTCTAAGTACTAGGGGTAGTATTTTCTTCAAGGGAGTTACAGTGAGCCTGGAGCATCTCCTAGGAATCACAAGAATATCATTCCTGTCATTGAACACAGTGGGTAAAGTGAGATTTCCACTTACAGGAAACATTTTTTTAAAATTAACAGCTTAGGAGAAGTAAATCTTACATTTAGGCCTGTCACATTTATGTTTATGGCTGCTGCGTCATGTTTTGGTGGAGAGTAGTCACCGGTTTTCGTGGGCGTACAGCGTCGTGCCCTGTCCATGGTGCTGAATCAACTATTTTAAAAGTTCTTGATTCGGGAGCAAATTACACATTTCCTTTACGCACAGAATGAAGACATCTCTCAAAGGTATTGCGTTCACTGTATTTATGGGTCATTAATGATACGCAAGTATTCAAATGGTTTTCTATTAGTCCGCTAATTATGAGGAGAGATCGGTAGCGCATTTCGCGATTCGTGCAGTCCCCGGCTCGCCATTTAAAAGGCGTTGCTCCGACTGCTTCGTCACTCGGAGGCGAGCCCCGGACGTGGTATAAAAGGCGTGTCCTGCTATAAAAGGCGGGCCCATAGTGAGTGTTTGCGCGGAGCGCTGGCGATCACCTTTCGGCTGCGGCGGAGAACGATCGCAGCCCTGTGATGCTCTGTAGCGGGGACGGGGGCAGCTGGATAGCCTCAGCCCGCATCATTCACCACGCCGATTTCAAGACAGCACTTTGAGATCCCTTTGCCACCAGTTTTTATTCTGGATTAATCTTTCCTTGCTTTGGATTCTGTAGCAGCAACTCAGGTAAGGAGTTATTTTTTTAGAAGATATGTTATATATAACCTCATAAAACAACTGCATATAACTAATAATAGTTAATTCTGATATATTTTAACTTTTTCATCATATGTTTTAACGATATATATGCAATGCATTCGCTATGGTGTGGCCACAGCTGCTGGGACAACCGTCTATTTCTAGTGTTACCTTGAATGGTTAAATGACCATGTCTGTATGTAAAAAGAATGACGATCGGCTGGTACATTTAATGATTCGTCTCCAGCAAAAAAAAAGGAGGTATAGTCGTGCAATACCCCGAGGTCACTTAAGATGTTAAAAGTGAAACAGTTTCTTAAAGCCTGCCGGATTTCAACTCAAAGACAGTTCTTCCTTTGTACCCTCACGTTAACCATCGGTAATAGAAAGTGGGGCAGATTTTTTGGCGGGGTGTGTATACGGCTGATCGGATAAAGACTGCATAGATAATTCGCTTTGGGGAAATTTGGGGCTAAAAAACATTAAAACACTCATATCCACGCTCAGACACAAAGCGGACACTTTATAGATAAACACTTACACACAACACGCACACATGGTGGCCACTTGTGAAAAGATGCACACGCACGGTGGACACTTGACAAAAAACGCACACATACACGCCTTTTCCGTTTTTAAGTCACGTTATTAAGCCTAAACCGTCCCGTGTCTGCGCACAGCCAGCAGCAGCGGGGGGTGGGGGGGGGTACAGGAGGCTCACGTCAAGTAACCACTGGAGCGTTAAAAGTAAGCTAGCCCAGCCTGCTTTGTCCGATGTCTTTATTTTTAATGTTATTGTTTTATTTTTTTTTCCAGTATAAAACACATTACACGCTTTTTATTACGGCGTTGGTAAAATACGGAAGGGGTCTTATTCCCGGGATGAAGGGGCTCCTGTTACGGTCCTGAACACCGCGCGTTGAAAACCTTGCACGAAAGGCAAAGGGATACGGAATATAATAAGCTGTTTCAGCTACACTTTAATTTTCGAAATTACAGTTTATCGAAATTGGTGCGCGGATATATTAAACGTGCCTGGTTTACTTGTAATCTTTGAGACGCTTAAGCGAGATAAAAGATAAATATGTTTTTCCAAGCACGGCACGTTTCGCGTCTCCCTGTAGTCAGGACGCGCCGCCCCGCCGGGATCAGATGGGAAAGTTGAAATCCCCGGTATCGTAAGCAGCCCAGCGATACACCCCATTAAAATCGTGCATCTTGCCACTTGATGCAAAAATGAAAGTGTCGTCTTCGGTCGGAGACAATTCGATCCCGGTCTAATGGGATGAGAGCGTCTCTGTAGGAGGCAAGAAGAGTTTATCAAAGACTCCCAGAGTGACCAAACCAAAAGATGGCATCAATAAATTAACAGCAATAAAACCGATTTTGTTATCCATAACCACTGTGTATTTACTGCACACCCGAGCACAAGTACGTTTTTAAACACCGCCTTTTTTTTTCAAGTAGTATGTAACTGAAAACCGGATTTTGTTAAAGGTATTGAGATATTGCCAGCATTTCATGAGTTCTCACATCATTAGTAGCCTACGAATAAAGTTTATGCAGCCATCTGGTGAAAACAGGCTACATTTACAATGTCGTAATTGTAATTATTTCGTAATGCTTAGTGAAAATGTCAGTAACATAAAATTAGTAAAAAAAAAAACATGCAGTTCTCGAAACGTACACTACACATATGGGCCTACGCTGTGCCCGATTACTGTTGGTATTATCTCATTTAATTGTTGTTAATGATTGTATTTAAGTATTTATCGGTTTATTCAATTTCAGCATGGAAGCCTTTAAAGGAATCGATTACACGTCAGTGTGGCTTTCCGTGACCGTCGTGAATTGACAGACTTGCCTACTTTGTAGTCGTCGTGCTGTGCTTTGGTACAACATCCCGAAAGACAGAATGAACTATTTTTGCCCTGAATTAGACATTTGTTACAGGAATATGTAACATAATTTTCCCTTTCATGATTTATTTTGAAATTATTTTAAGATTTGGATCATTAAGTTTTGCCCTCCTCATTGATTTGCAGCTATATTGATTCTTGTCTCATTCCTCTATCACTAGTAAATGAAAATAAATGGAAATACTATATATAATATGAGTTTGTCAGTTGGCTGAAGCTGTTAAAATACATTTCCCATATATATAATTATATTTTTATTATATTACATTATTTTGACGGTTTAAAAATTAAAGTAAGAGAAGATAATTAGACAAGTAAAACCGGAAAAATTGAGAGGATTTATTTTGTTCATATGCAGGTGTTAGGGCTAGAAGATTACAAAACAATGTAGATATCAAAGTAAAGATTGTAAATATGTGAATCTGCTGTAGGGATTCCTAACATGGCGGCATCCAGGGTTCATTTATCCTTCCATATCCTGGGCTGTGATGTCATGGAAAGCCAAGCATACCTGTGTCAGTGGTGGACAGAAGCAAGTAATAGACTCAATTCTATATTATTTGTAAGTTTTGGTCTGCAGTTTTTGTTTTGCCATTTGTTTTTGTTTTGTACTACAATTTTAGTACTAGTGAACATGCATGCGATTCACTCGTGGATGTGACACGTGTTTAGCAGTTTGGTGTACACATGCACGCAGAGCTTCTCTGACAGTATAGATGTAACATGTATCTAATTTACTGTAATGAATACACTTACAGGCCTTTATTGCAAAACCCACGCTTTGCATAATGACGTTAAATCTGTTCTGCACCCTTTGGCTCAAAATAAGATTGAACAGCGAAGCACACGCTATAGAGATTAAATTTACAGTTTTATGGCAAAAAACCTGGAGCAGTAGAACTATTGCTCAGGTCATGCATAGACTTAATTGTTCATTGACAGGTTTAGTGCAAAGAACAAACCCAACGGAGTCATTTATATGTTCATGTGAGCGGAAAAGCCTGCAGTATAACAGAGCTGCGGTAAAAAGAAGATAATGGTGGATTTTGCGTGTGGCTGCATGTCACGTGACCTGACATATCCAGCACGAATGCCAAAGACCCACCTGTGTCAAATGTATAATATACGAAGACAATCACATGCTTCGTAAACCTTTGCCCGTTTAAATACACTAGGCATCTACCGACTTTTCCTTGAAACCTGAGAACTTAATAAATACTAATGGGAATATTTTAATGAATATATTCCTTTGATCTCACCATTCTAAGAGGATCAGTCGTGTGATCTGTTTTTTTTTCCCCCTACTGTGACAAATTGATTGCCAGTCCTGCCTATAAGAGTCACATTGTCTAAATAGAAGAAGAATCAGGTGACATGGTTATCGGTTCGGTGAAAAGGGGCTGTCCGGCAGGTCATGTGATCGCAGCGAGGCTGACACGGTGGGCAGCGTACCAGGGCGGCCATGTTGAAAACGCCGTAACGGGAGCTGTGGTTTTCTGTCAAGGCGGCCCACATGTAACATAAAATCTATGGTGGCGGAGACGTACGGAGAGAGCATCGCCTCACGTCGCTTCCGGCAGCTCACGTCGCTGGCCGCTTTTGTTTCCTGCCTGATGCGTACCTTAATAACTCAAAAGACTAGTCCCTCATGCAATCTGAGGCTGCATTATGCTACAGAGCGGCCTGGAGTCTGCTTACAGTAATATCTGACATGGGTCTCATATTTCTCTGATGGGTATTCTGCTCAGGGGGCGGGGGGTAATCCAAAAGCGGAACGCCGTCGGCGAAATTACGCACCTTGACTGGGATCATGGAAAGGCGTGTTTTGTCTGAAGCGACTGGGGGCAATCACGGGGCACGCCTCAGGGTGTGTAGCTTCCCTGGCCGGTTCTTCCTCACCATGGTCGCAGAGAGAGGAGCTGGACAGGGAGACTGACATGGATATCAATTTACAGAACTGAATAGCTCCGTGCTTAATTTACGTCAGCTGGTCAGGCTGGGTGGCTCCGGCGTCTGGCTTTGTCCTCAGCGCCCTCTCAGCTTCGTGAGAGTACACGCAAGGTTATTATTGCCAGCTTATTATTTATATTCTCCTCAGGCAGATGGTGGTAAAATGAGGCCTCCTGGTCATTCTCCTCAAGTGTGGATCTGTAGTACAGTATAGCCTCACTCTCATTCTCTGGGCAAGCCTCTTAACCTGAATTGCCTCCGATACTTTCTTCCTGCTCAGAAAGTGTCCCCGCAAGCGCATTTGCTAAGCTAAGATGATAGGATAATATAATAACAAGATAATAACAACATCAATGCTTCCCACATCCTGTTTAATGGCTGTATTATGTCCAGAAAAAAGGGAGAAAAGACAATATTTATTACACGTGGCAACAGTTTAAGTGCTCAGATGATGATAAGCCTGTTAAAATCTTCGGTAACGCTTTACATTAACTGTACCTTCATAATGCATTTATTATGCATTCATAGAACATTCATAAGCAGCATGCAAGTACACCTTAACATCCTAACATCCCATAACAGCTTTAATATACATTAACAACAAACATTACATGATTATACAATTATAATGTTTGTTATTATTATATAATGTTTGTTATTAATGCATATTACAGCTGTTAAGGGATGTTTGGACATTAAGGTATACATACATGATGTTTATGAATGTTTTATGGATACTTAATGAATACATTATGAAGGTGTACTGAACATTTTATGAATCCAATATAAAAGCATTATGAAGGTGCAGTGCATGTAAAGCGTTACCAAATCGTCTTTCAAATAGTTTGGACACTGAAATGCAAACGTGAAGTGGCTGGCAAATTAGTAGCTGAACAGAAGGTGCTGTAGTTAAGGAACTGCCTTTGGCACTGGAAGGTTGGAATCCTGTGAGGAGAAGAGCACAGGTGAGGAAATGCAGCTAAAGAACTTGCAGTCCTTTCTGCTAGCCAGATAAGTATCTGCAGCCGCAGGCTAATGAATGAATTTTGCAATAAACTCTCAATATTCTATTGAAGGGCAAATCGACAAGTTTGATTCAGTGTTTTAACCCTAGTAAAAAAAGTACGAGATTTGCGCTTGAACGTTTTTCACATTTGACCGGCGCAATCTATAAATGAGTCATATACACAGAAGAGAGGAACGAACAAAGCGCATCAGTAAATAAGTGGTGGTGGAGTTGTGCTCACTGGCGGAACAGGAGTAGGTGGGCATTTGCTGATTGTGATGCTCTTTTTCAATTTGATTTCCAATACAAGCTTTTATTCCGCTGTCAGATACATAAAGGAGCCGCGTGGCTGACTGACAGACTTTAATTGCCGAAGGATTAATGTGGCTAAATTGTGAAAGCTACCAACAATACAGCAATATCACGAGCCTTCTTCATACATTTGAATACTGAATTCTGTTTTATTTCCAACTAAAGAACAAGCAGTATATAAAGAAATGTCAGTAAAGTTTGCAGTTAAATGGGAAAAAACTTCTTCTAGCATTATTGTGCGAAAATATCAGTTATGCCATATTCAGCACATGCCTTAAGTCGGCGAGTGTTATTTTGTCCACCGTTAATAATGATTGTTTTGTCTGTCTTTGACAGCGATGGCAATTGGGCAGTCTTGGAGCGGACAAGCATATCTCGGAGTACAGAGTACGCCGAAGCCAACATGAGTGACTCTTTGCTAACCCGGAACATGCAGAGAGACGTCTCAATGCAAGCCTGTCGGATCTGCCTGTGGAACGTCAACAGAGAAAACTGAGGATTGAGGTCTGCTTCTGACTGGTGGACTTTCAACCCCATTCTCTCCTCACTGATTTCTTGTTGGAAAATCAAGCCCCTCGGCCGTTTCCCTGTGACTGGATCTTTTTTTGGATTTCAATGGCCTCAGTTTGGTCGCCTGTTGTTGCTGCACCCCTCCGGTCCTGCCAAGAGGATTCTATATTGTGACCAGCATATGCTGTGTGGACGCTGTGGGATATATTTTGGATATAACACCCTTTGAGCCAAAGCGAAGTCAATGGTGTTGTGCTGTTAAGGACTCCTGCCCTCCCCTCCCTCACCCTGGCCTCGTGCTTTACAATGAATCCCATTGGTTTCTTGTTCCAGGTGCAGTTCATAATCAGTACTTTGCTGGGTCTGTACGTGGGCCTGGAGTTCCCGGGGGCCCCGGGGCAGTGGGCCCGCTATGTACGCTGGGATGCCAGCACCAGGAGCGACCTCAGCTTCCAGTTCAAGACAGACGTGTCCAACGCTCTGCTCCTCTACTTTGACGACGGAGGCTATTGTGACTTCCTGCACCTGATGGTGGCAGAGGGGAAGCTGCAGCTGCGGTTCAGCATCGACTGTGCGGAGACCACCGTGACGACGGTCCGCAGGGTCAACGACAGCAACTGGCACTTCGCCACGATCAGCAGACAGAACCTGAGGACCTCTCTGCGGCTAGACAGCGAGATCAAGACGGACGAGGTCAGGCCTCAGCGGAAGTTCATGAAGATAATCAGCGACCTCTTCCTGGGGGGGGTGCCGCTGGACATCCGGACTGCCATACTCACGCAGCCCCAGATCAAGGAACAGCCGCCGTTTCGTGGGATTATCACGGATCTGAAGTACGACAAAGCGAAGCCCAAACTCATCAACAGTCATAGGGTGCGCTTGGACATGGAAGGCCTTTGCGCGGAGAGCCCTTGCACCAATGGAGGGATCTGCTCCGTGGTGGAAGGGGAGATGGTCTGTGATTGCACCAACACGGGATACATCGGCCGCTTCTGCGACAAAGGTGAGCACTCATGTCCTACCATGTGACCTGCAGTCTTTCGTTCAGCGTTGGAGGTTCAGCAGAGGCTGAAGGATATCAGCTCCTTTAGGCTTTCCAGGTAACAGCAGGCCATGTAAAGCAAGGATTTACATAGCACAGCATTTTCTGCGGGCTCATATTTGCAGGTACTGACATGTGCTCTGACCTCCATTGGTATGGGAAGAAGAAAGACCTCTGTGTTTCTAACCCTAACCCGGTGAGAAAGCTCTCTCCCCCCTTCTGCTCCTTACACGCCAGTGAACACACTGACGGCCTTCTCTCCATCTCTCCTGCTGTCCCTTACTTTTGTCCTGGTAATTTTGCCTCATTTAGTTTGATTGTCACAGTCATCTTTTCTGCTGTCTTTGTCCTGCAGCTTATATTGCTCAAGCAGAAATCATTTAGACCAAAGTCACAGCCTGTGTTTTGCGTGAAGCATAGTCATCGGATATATTTTCTCTCAGAAAACAGCGTACAGCCACTGACTTTTACCTTTATTCCGTGTATTTTCTTGAAAATCCTTGCGTAAATGTGCCGATTCTATGTACTTAGCTATTCTGTGCATTTCACACTCTCTCAGACTGTGCGGGTTGCAGAAATACCACACGAACAGCTCTTTTCACCATTGCGAAAAACCTGACTACTGTGCACTTCTGGAAGTTTCCCGTTATCAGAACTGCACCTATGGATTATATTCACTCTTCAGCTGTTCTGTCTCTGGCACTTTCAACCATCTCCAGCCTAATATACACCTGGACAACCTGGGTCAATGTTTCTGGTCTCTTTAAACCTTTAGAAGTTTACAATGTAAGTTTATTTCTCATGTTATGCAAGTTGAGACTAATACTGATAAGAATTTGACTAATTTACTGCTAACTTTTATAAAAGTAATACCTAATAATGTTTAGTACAGAATGCATTATAGGAGAAGGTAATTAGATCCAACCTTATGCACCATGTTTAACATTTGACCAAATAAATTTGTTACTGGTTTATCTTTACATTGAAATTCAACATGATGCACACTGCTGGAGTTATCACAAGCTGGGCACTACCTGCGACCGGCCTGGTTTATGTGCCAAACATCTGCAGCGGATTTGAGCTATGCACTCGGGTGAGTGACATCGCCCCCTGCTGGACCGGGTGCCAGCACATCAGTCAAAGAGGCCGTGCCCCAGTGACTGGCTACAGCAAAAGACCCTACCCATCAGCACCATCCCTTTCTGCATCCACCATACTTTCTTTCCTTGTCCGAAAATAACTGCCCTTTTGCTAAAGACATATGTGATGCAGGTACAGTACCTGGGTTTCCTTGTGTGTGATGTCAGTGAATGCTGGTTCAATGCTCTTGTTCTCTTTTCCAGGTATTGAGTACCTTAAAATATTTTTTTCAAGCCAACATTGAAAGTGAAATTAGCAACATTATAGCTCTTCCCTTACCGAATATGTTCAGATCCCGCAGGCTTTACGGAAACACGAAGGCGCAGGCTGGTTTGAACACGACCTGCTTCATCTGCTCGTCTTAATGCTGCTTCTGTTCTTACTGTCCTGTTTGTCACGTGCTGTCCCGCTAAGATGCAGTGTCTTTACCGTGTTATGGGAAGACACGCTCACCTTGTGTATTTATGTACCTCTGAATATTTTATTATTGTCACCTCTTTTTAATATACGGGCTCAAAGAGCCTGACAGGAAAGGATATTGCATCTGAAACACGGAGAGACGTCCTCAGATAAGACGAGATGAACAGTCCTTGGCTTCCTCTAACTGTGTCCTAATGACTGACGCAAAGTGGTCCTTACTTCTGTCGGCTGGGAGACAAAGACGACAGCGTGATGAGACTTTATCACGGGGTGCTGTTTCTGCCGCGGACTCGCCCTTCCAGGCCGCTGGCTTTGCTCAGGTAGAGCCTTAGAGGCACCAGGCTCTCTGGGGCGGACACTCTGCTGGGGGGAGCCGGGGGCCTCGTGTGTCTGGGACTCCAGGGCCGATCGTAGCAGTTCCTCCAAGGGCCACGTCTCGGCAAGCTGAGGCAGCCGGGCCGCACTGGCTGCAGACCCATGCGCAGTGGGAGGCCTCTTTAACTAAATGAATCAATCATGCCCTATTGCATTGCCTGGTTGGCTCACTACCACCCTCTAGTGTGGGCGGATTAAAGCCAAATGAGAGAGTATGTCTGGCGGCGCTCGACTGCCAGCATCGATTCCGAGGGCTTCCAGAAAAAGATAACCTCCTTTGCCAGAATGCTTCCCATATATGACGATGCCTGAGGGTTACATCAAAGATATGTAAAATGTGCACCGTACGCGTAAAACACGCACAACCACGAATCTGGAAATGAGAAGTAGGAACTGCAGTGAAGATGGGTAACTGGCAGTTCACAAATATGAGGGTGGGGAGATGGATAATTGAAGACACATTTTCTAGTAGCGTTTTTCAGCCTAATGGGAGCAATAAGGAAGCGGCCCACCCCAGAAAGTTTTACAGATTAAAGGTTGCTAGCTGTCAGTGACGCTCCGAAACAGCGGAAGAATAGGTAGTCACACCTACAGATGGTGAACTCACTTTAGCAAATCCAATAAAAGAGAATTCAGCCCGTTTACAAGTTCCCGGGAGAGTGTACATTAAAGACAATTCTCCCCTTTGTATCAGCAGTCACCCTGACACAATCAGGCATTTCCGAAAACAGACAGATGGCGGGAATGGCCTTGGAAACATTTGCCGGGTCGGAGGCGTCTGTTTACTGAGGGGAATGATTGAGCCGGCCGCAGCGAGAGTCGACTGTAAAGCTGCGTAATCCGGGGACAGATTAAAATAATAAACATTTGGCTATAAAACACATGTTTAATCTGTGGGCCCTACGGGGATAATATAGCATTAGAGGAAGATTGTGCGAGAGCCCACATCTAAGTCAAAATGATCCGTGCTGCTTGCTACACATCAGTGTTTCTGTTTAAAAATACGAAACCAGGAGACGCAGATATTAATAGCAGACAGATTTAAACATAAAATATTAATGATGTTGTAAAATGCTGTAGTACTCTAAATATTATAAAATCAAGTTAGAGCATGAACAGCAGATGAACCATTACATAAAAGCAAAAATTCACTGAAAAATATGAGCGGCAGAGTGTTAAAAGAATGAGGGAGCATTCTGAGAGCTGAGCTTTCAGGATTAAAGTAATATACTTCAAGAAATTGACAGTTACAGTAATCTCGCTTTGGAAGTAGGTCATTCAGAAAACAAGGGGGGAAAAATCTTGCCTGATTGAAACTGATTTTAAGTTTGCAGCGTGTTGAGAGTGATGCGCAGAATTCAGCATTACATGAAAAAAGAGGGATTAAAGCTTAGTGAACTCTCACTGGATTGGGCAGCGTCTGGTCACATGACTGACGACATCTTGAACCTCTTATGTTGGATTTATATGACTTAAAGTTGGACGCTGTGCTACATGACCTACGATTTGGGTGTTTAGATAACTGGAATGAGTGCATGCAGAACACATAATGATATGTACCCATCCAGTTTAGTCAATGTTGTTATAGCTACTTAAACATTCTAGTTCTTCCTCAAACACAATGCTTCTTGTGAGGGACAATAATGAGTAACTGTAAAGGTCATTTCGGGTACTGCAGACTCGGTGTGCAAGTTTGGTTCCTCACTTAGGTGGTAGTGCTTAAAAAATCAGCAACACAAAATAATTATGTGGCAAAGCATCACACATGCTGAGTTGCCCTTTGAGCTAACCTTGCCTCTTCGAAACCAAGGTGATTAATAATATATCAGTGATTACCAGGGCACAATGTTTAATTAAGTTAATAATTACAGCCTTATTTCCTTCCTTAATTAGCTGTTTACAAAACAAGCTGAAACGTATGAGATCTAAGATGAAAGAGTATTTAAAGCAAAAAAAATATTTTAGTACAAGTTTCAGTTTGATTAGTAGAAAAGAAGATTTGGGTGGAACTATATATATTTGATTCTCATTCTGTTTTGCAAATAATATTTTCCATTTTCAGGCACGTATTAATGCCTGGTACACTTTAAATGCTATTTTTTATTTATCTGTTCTTCAGACAGGCATAGGCAGGTTGGGTAACATTTGCGAAAGGTCGCTAACACATTATGCAAACATAAATCTGTTGGTTTTGTGCATTTCATATTTATGGGCCTCGCAGGAGAGAACAGAGGGGACCTGTGCGAGGTGTTGGGGTAACTCACGCAGCACAGGCCAGATGCTGCTGACGTGTCCGAGCCAGAGTGGCCCTGGGACAGCCGACGGCAGCAAGCTGCGTGCTGTTGCCCCAAGAGTATGATGCGTAGGGGTCTGAGTCCGCAGCAGAAACAGGGCACCCAAGGGTAAAGGTCTGGGTTAGCCAGTCGCTTATACACAAACCCCACAACAGCATAAATCCAGCCACCCAATGGGAGCCGGCCGCAGTGCCCGCTCGGATTTATGCCGTTTCCGTGTATGTGGGGCACCTTGTGCTATGGCAGTCACGGAATATTCCCACCCAATATTCCTGGAGGTGGTCAGGAGTGCAGCGTGTCCGTGATCTGGCTCCCCGCGAGCGTGGGACAGATCCCATCCAGGTGTTCGGGAACATGCACGGCGCTGCGGCTGCCGCTTGCATGGTCGCAACTGTGTGGTGTTTTTTTTTTTTGCATGGTAGCCATGCAAAAAATAGTGCCAGAGTGAGTCTAACACTGGGAATCTTTCCTTTTTTGTTTTTTCTTCCCCCCCCTTCTATTATAGAACGTGCATCAGATGACATGAATACTCCAGGTGAGTTCTGAAGATAATGCTCAGGAACAGGCCTAATGACTTTTATCATCATTATTAATATTACTACCGTATTACTATTATTATTATTCGGATTGGGAATTAAAAACCCAATAGTTCACAAAAATGAAACAATACAAGAAAATTATTCAAGAGACACATTGGTTTTAATCTGCACATGCACTGTACAGCATTTCACCATACTTTTCAATGTGTAACCATGCTTGTACTAAGACTGAGACTTCCTAGATGCAGGGGCAGATTTTCAAGCCATTTGAAAACCTCCCGTTCAGTGTGATGAATACCATGCTTGGCTCTTTGGCACAGCATGAGATGCTACCACAATACTAAGCTGTATTGGTGAGCGTGTCTAAAGTGTTTCTCTATCGATCTCTTTCTCTCTCTACTCCTCTACTTCTGAAGGTTTCCGAGACTTGATGATGGCCGATCAAGGTATGCTCCTCCTACTGATCTCTGTTTCTTCCCGCCTGCATGCCGCTCAGCCTGCGCTTGCCCATGCATGATTTTGAGTTGGTTATCGATGCGTTCCTGATTATCGATATTTATGCCTGTGGGCTTTGGAGCTGGGGTGTTGCAAGTGGTTATGGGTAGGCGAGGGGCTTGCCTGGTTGCTGTCTTGCAACTTAGACTTCCTTTCTTTCCAGGATGAGCTGCATGTACGCTGGTCCCTTCAGAGGTCGCAAAAAAATGCATGACTTTCTTCTATAATAAACTGTCACAGCCAACATAACAAAGCGAAGGATCTGGAAAGTTCCTTGCGAAACAAACAGTGTGTCTTTCTTGCCATTGCCATAACCCACTTGGGGTTGGCCTCATATCGCATGTGAAGTGTGCTGTGACCCCCCCTTGCTGTGCTTTAAGTGTGTTGGGCTGACATGGCCGCATGGATAATCGCCATTCCATAGGAGCGCCTTTCCTCCAGCCACCTTGATCTTCACTATGTCACATCCCTCTTGTGTCCTCTCTTTCTTTCCCCTATGACTATTCGACTGTGGATATCATTTGATCGTTTCCTCGCCGAACCTCCCTGTCCATCTCTGTAGCTAAAAGAAAAGGTACAGTCCTCTATCTCACTATTCCCGTGAGCCGGCCGGCCCGTTTGCAGCAGCCTTCCTGTGCCCACGCTGGCTAATATGTTTACAGATTTCCATGCAATGCTTTCATGCTAATGGATTCACCAGAGAGGCGTTTCTGTAGCGGAGTGCGTGATTAAATTAGCTTTAAATTAAATGAGCGCTAGTAGGATGAGCGGAGACAAAGTGCAGTTCTGGTTCTGGGGGAATCTTTAAAAGGCTACGCCGTTCTCTTTGTTTGGAGCAGCGTGGGCTTCAGTGGGAGCTTGATAGTTACGGGTGTTTTTAATTATTTATTCATTTCTTCTTTTCTTCTGCTGTGATTATTCTCATTTAAAGGTTCTGGTGGGAAGTCTGCAGATTTTGAGTGGTGCACTGTAAACTGTAACTGAACATTTTGCTGCCATTTTCCCTTTGATTTTCTGTTCTTGTTTTAGTTGTTTTGAAAAGTTTTGTTGCTGCTGTGGAAAATTCTGTTGGTGTTTTGAGGCCTTCTTGATTCAAAAGGCAAAAATTAGCTTTGAAAAAACTGCTTGCTGACATTATGGGTTAAACTTGAACAAATGACCAATCTATTCTGCTGCAGTGTATATTCACAAGAATCCTTTTCTTAAGGAGCTAATTTTCAGGCTTTCAGTGGCTTTCGAGTAAAGTTCATTCTCAAGTGTCATGTGGGTAAAGAAAATCTCAATGCCATTGCAAGATAAGTCCTTGTATGTGGATTCAGTCTGGGTCTTGTCATCTCCTATTGTGATCAGGCAATTGATTATGACAGGGGAGACTTTAAGTGTATTTTTGGCCTACAGCTATGCACAATGTTACAGAGCAATCAAAACCTTCCTTGCTGATTACTGCCATGCACCCTGCAGTATGACAGATGACCATTGGTTGACAAGTGTGTGTCAAATACATGCAGTCCCTTCGAGCCTTTTAGTGCATCTGGGGTAATAAA
Source organism: Paramormyrops kingsleyae (assembly GCF_048594095.1). NCBI lineage: Eukaryota > Metazoa > Chordata > Actinopteri > Osteoglossiformes > Mormyridae > Paramormyrops > Paramormyrops kingsleyae. The sequence continues at coordinate 19,144,959 of NC_132815.1, forward strand.
GCAAAAGCCGAATGGAGGCAATTAAATTAAGCTGAAAGAGGATTAAAAATAATGATAAAACACAATTATTTCCAGTTCACTCTAAGCACTACACAACCAGTGACGCATTTAATGCCATACATTGCCTGTCCTTCAGCCCTGTACTCTTCCAGAGACCAGGTTTGAGTCCATTTCGTGTTATTCCTGGATAATCTGAGCTCGCTTCCTTGTTGAAAACAGGGGGTAGCCCCATGTTTCAGGTCTGGGTCATGCTTGTTTGGAACGTCTGGAGCCTGAAGCCTCGTTCCTGTGGTGTAATGGCCCCCATGAATATTGATGGTCGCCCCGTGTCCGGAAGGTAACGTGACGCTTGTTGGCCGAGCCTGGGAGGGAAACGTCTCCCTCAGCGGCTGGCTTGTGCAGCTACAAACCGAAGCGCTCAGACGAAAGCAGAGATGACCAATCCTGTCTCTCTGGGCAGCCAAAGAGGGCTTCTGTTTCGACAGCATGCCTCACCCCCCCCCCAGAGATAACTGGAGGCTATGCAACAGTGCCCCCCACCCTCCGAGGGAACATGGGGAGGGAACTGGGAGGACAGCGCAAAAGCAGCGCAAATCCCTGCATTAATTATTGCTCTTCAGAGTAGCATGAACTTCATTTACTCCTCATGGGACCCGCTCCGGAATCCATGCCCCCCCCCACCCTGCCTCCGCTCCCTCTGTCTCCAAGAGAAACGGTACGAGTTCGAATCAGACGCACTGTCTGTCGAAATGAAGCATTTCCTCCGTATGATTAACATTTCAATGGCAGGCGATGATGATGAGCGTTCAGCTAGCTGTGCGACCCTGGCTTCCCCCCTCCCCCAGGGTGGTACGTCCAAACTGCATTCCGCAATTTATCAATTCAGACGGGACCTCTAGCGCAGCGACGCTTCAACCGGAGCAGCTGCTGAGAGCTGTTACAAAGCAGAGCTAGCGGTTCAAAGACGACGCTGATTAGTGTATTTTACCGTAACTTAATATTTCCTCCTCACCGGATTTAGCGTTATGAGCAAAGAGCTCAGGTCTTTGTTCGCTCTTCATCGCGATGCAGGTGTCTGCCCGAAATATGCTTTAATTAGTTACAAGCTCAAACTTCAGAAGGAGAACACACTGCACCCTGCAAGATACTCTTGTAGGAACATGTCAGCTATGGAGAAATAGAAAATGAATGAGATACAGTTTAACTAAAATAGACGGTTGTCGCCTCACAAATTAGCACATACATATATGTCGAGGACAAATTCACCAAATTACCCGCCCGGTATATGACAGCTGGTCCAATTAGCATATGAGAATGAATATCTGTTTAATGGCCTGTTTAACAAACACTGTGTAAGGTGATACCGCAAGTTCAACATTTGATGCCTGCATTATGTGGCAAGTGAGAACCACAGGAGGGTGTGAGTGTGGGGCATGCAGGGGGGCACTGGCAGGGAGCTGCGGGGGTGCACAGATATTCAAGTTTTGGATGCAACAATATGTGCGTCTGGAGAATCATCTGGCTTGGGGGTCACTCGTTTATTTGTTTTCGTTTTGTACATCGCGGGGTTGGAGTTCACGTCTTCCTCTCGTAATGGATGTCTGGAGCTCATCGTGGCTGTCAGAGCCTGCTGCTTGGACAGCAGTAGTGGGCAGCAAGTCACAGACCTTCCACAATCCCTCAGCTTCTTCTGTGACTCACGCTCCCTCTCTCTCTCATTCATGGACCGGGGCTGTTGATCCTCAAACATTTGCACGTTGTGGCGGGCAGCACGGGTTATCGACCCCCCCATCACACGATGGCGATGTTTCCTCCTGAGAGGGAAATGAACAGAGCCGGCCTGGGATGCGACCTCCTCACCCGACTGGCACTCCACTGCGGTGGGGGAGCTGTCTCCTGACATCATATGTAGACATCGTCTGCCATGGAAAATACTTGACGATATTTTTCATTTCTCTGTTGCTGGATGATTGATAAATGAGGCATGGGAAACCTATTTTGATTTATATCTGTGTGTGCGAGTGTCTGTGTCTGAATGAGCGGTCCCCAAAAAGATGATTACACGACTGTGTGTGTGTGTGTGTATACACATACATGTTCTTATGCTGTTTTGCTTTAGTTGTCTGACATTAACTCTAAACATTTACTCGGGCTTGAAGCTTAAAATTCACAATCTGAATGATTTCCGGCACAAGCTGGAGCACGGCCTTTGTCAGGCAGCCAGGAGGAAAGCGACTCTCCCCCGCTAGAGTGAGATGGTTTAGGCCACATGTAGATTAGCACCCGCAAGTAGGGCTATTATGCAAACGATATGCTAATTAGGCCATTCACTTTGGTTTTAAAGGATGTGGCCCACTTGGTGACCTTGGGGAGATATTGATAATCAAATGCAGATCATATCTGAGGACTAGTGTGTATGACTGCATGCTAAGAATAATAACTGCAAGGCATTTTTATTTGACCTATAATTTAGAAGAAAAGGAGGCTATATATATTCTCCTATAGGGAAAGGGGGTGGAAGAAGTGCATGATAGATATATAGCAGTAGGACAGACAAAGCCTCTTTGCCTTTGGGTTCATGGTTGACCCCCAGACATTTGGGGTTGGTACAGTCCTTGTGCTGTACTGAAGAGATTAGAACTGGGATGCAACCAGTTTGATTAGCAGACAGGGGAACCCGTGGTGCTATAATGTGCTAAATTAGAACCCAGGAATGAAAAACAGCACTAATTGATTGTGAAAAGCTGTTATCTGTAGTAGTGTGTCATTACAGTACTCACTCTCACAGTACTTACTGTACAGTACTCACTCTGCTCACCCAGTGCACCTAACGACACTTTTCTTTAGTACTGTCACTGACTCCACGTTTTGGCCGTCATGTTTGTCATGGACATAAGCTCTCCAGAAAGGATAAGTGCGAAAGGCACACCTGGATGACATCACTCACTGCTTGGAGCTTCCTCGGCGGCCCTGGTCTTCATGTCTCGCTTCAGCTTTATCTGCAGGTTTTCAGTGCTCCATTCCCGTCTACTCAGCTCTGAGCATTGGGGCATCTAAGAAGGCCAGTTCTAACTGTAACCTGCAACATTGAGAATGCAGTTTTTCAAATGTTCAGACTGTGCTAAAACACTTATGGCGCTTTTCCACTGCACCAGGTACCATGGAACCTTCAGTACATTCTCTTTTTCATTGACTTCTGGTCGGGTACCAGTACCAAAAGTTCCAGTGCCAAACCAGCTGGTTAGTTATGCAAATAGCCTGCTGCTGAAACACAATACAAACTCTGCCTTGAAAAAAGTTGCGAACTCAGAAAACAATGATAAAATAAAAAAATAAATAAAAGTAATAATAATGAAGAGACCCAAGTTTAAATTGTGATCTGGATTGCATAACAAGGATAGTATGACAAGAAATAAAGTGTTCTGCATAATATACTAGGACAGCATGGTATTGGAAAATTTTCATAAATCACACTGTGATTTTGTTGTAATAAACACTGGGGTATTTATAAAGCAGAAAAGGACATACATTTCTTACAAGCCCGTCTACACAACACCAAAAAAAACGGCAAGGATGAAAATGATTATTATTGTCTCAGAGAATACATGCAGCAATCATGCAAAAGCAGCAAAGGCACTGATTTTTAAACATATACTAGGTATTCTTGAAAAGGAGTAATCATTAAAATTGGAAAACTTGCTAAGTTTATTTTTTCCTATGACAGTAAAAAAGTTTTAGCTAAATGTAAACTCCCTGCACAATAATGTCCGTACAGAATTTATGATAAGAAAAAGCCTGATCTCAATCTAGCTGACTAGTGACGTGAGAATTGCATGTGCATAAAATGCAATGTTGGTATTAATACACTACAGCCATTTTTGACTTCAGTACAAAATAGGGGAGAGTATGGACAGCACGTTTTGCATTTCCTCCAATTTCTCAGAGACTGTATTGGAAAGACAAAATTTCAATACAATAAACCCACATCTGTCAGCTACCCTCCCACACAGCTGTAACATGTGTACATATTATAATATACTTACAATTTATACTTGAACAGACAAAGTCAGATGTTGCAACTGACCCCATAATAGGGGACAGTTGCAACTGTCCACAGGGGCAATTGCAATATTTATTAAAATGTAACAAAATCTATTTTTAACATCATTTTGCAATTTATTTACTTTATTTGTGCACAAGCAGGTTATTCACTAAGCTATACTAACTGTATAAAGAGAAAGACTAGTAAAAAGAAAAACGTATTTTCAAGAAACAAGTAACAATCTCTTTGGTAAATTATCACAATGCATTTGAACTGCAAAATATTTTTTTAATGAAAACTGGGACACTGAAACTTAATAATACTTCTGTGAACTTCTGTGAAAGTTTACTGGGCTCCCTCTCTGTGAGAGAGCAAGAGAAAGCGATGAGTCTACATCGGACTCGCAGTTGCGGCATGTACAAATGGTTCCTCCATCAGTGCGTCAGCATGCTGGGACAGTTGCAGCAACGTTTTGCGACTGTCCATACAGTGACAGCCACAATAAAACTTGCTATACTAGCTTGACACAATCGCTTTGGCACATGCTGGCAACGCCTGACAGAAGCTAAGAAAACACTGATTAAAATAATATGACTTTACAGTGTTTCACACAAACAATATAGACAGTATGACAAAACCTTTTTTTTACCTTAAAAAGTATTTTTTGCAGATGGAATGGTCATATGTGGCTGCCTTCTTCCAGGAAGGAGGAGGGGCTAACTGAGTGTGTGCAGCATGAACATCATCACTAGACCTTGAAGTTCCAAAAATACGGTACCTGATGCGGTGGAAAAGCACCCTTAAATACTCGTTTTGAACGTCCTTGTCTTCCTTCTGTTTGCTGGTACGACTGGCCCCCTCCTGCTGAGGGAGATGGGTGTTTCTCACTAGGATTCTCACCAGGGGGTCCTGGCAGCTTGAAAGTTCAAATATAGAGCATCATTCACCTTATGAGACGAGACGTGTCCAAAGCAGCAGCCTCACACGCTCTTTAAATCTCTCCTGCGTCGTCTCTCGCTACAAGAGGGAAAGCTTGTTATCTAAATTAGAGGCACTGAAGCAGATGTTGTTCGATAATGACCCTGGAGTGCTTACAGGTATTGGCTGAAAATGTCATTTGGGGTAGCTCATACCAAGGAATGTCTCTATTGAAGGCAACCTAAGCATCAGCTATTCCTGGCTATTTCCCTGCAGTGGTTTTGGTGCAATGGGAGACAAAAGGCTACCCTCAGTTCCAACATGTTGACTCAGCAGCCTAAATGTAGGATCTATCCTCAATAGCAAATGTGTAGAGAGGCCCATTGTATTCTAAAAATGGTACTATGAGTTAGATGCGTTATTTTAGCTAAGAATCAATGTTGAGTTATTATTGAATCTTGCATGCCGCAAAAAGCCGCATTGACTTTCACAGATATTAACAGAAGAGATTTTTTGAGACGTTGGAGATACATTTGTAGTGCATCCGAAATCACATACATACGTAGTACATATTGAATTCTGTCAGAAGCCTACTACTCGAATGTTAATGTAGTTAATGTAGTACCTACTGTATGTATGTGTATCTGTATGTGAATGCATGAATTTGATATGGCCACATTGAGCAGGACATCGGGTCCTACCCTTGCTCTTTCAAATGAGAGTCAGGACCTTGGTTTTACGTATGTGTATCTGTATATGTATGAATACTAGATGCATGCACTTGGGCATACAGTGGTCGCCATCTTGCATATTGCCAGATCTGGATGTTTACCAATAACGTAGCTTGACCGCCAGGAAAGTCAATACCTGTTAAAAACTATTAAGGAAAAAAATACATATTTGAGTCTACTTATGTAAATGGATATATTTTCTGCTTAAATTTGTGTAGAGGTGGCACATCCCTCACCATCTTAACTGAAATGGAATTATTCACGTCTGGTTGAGGCTCCAGCGGCCTTGTGAGATAGTGTGTAGTGTCCATCGGTCGCACGCTTCACTACTGTATTGCACCTGCTACATACAGTACCAAACGAGTATTTCAGATGCACCCTCAGTCACTGATGTGACTATGTGCCGAATTGTGGGACACACAGCTGTAGCCGATTCATGCATTAGCTGCTGTTGGAGGGTCATTACCTCTGCTGAGATCCCAATGTACTCTGAGCCTGGTCACTTACTTTGCTGCCTGTAAATATGTGTTGTAAACGTGATATTCCCTGTCTTTTCTTCTTATAGAGCTGTGGTCAGCTTAACTTCCTCAAAGAGGTCAACACAGCTACAAGCTTCAGTTACCACATGGCCCATGACGGCTGCTAAATGCAGATCCAACTGCAACCTTCTCTAATGAAGAGGATGCTTGAGTGTAAAAGCCATAAAGTGATCCTCTGTGGGTGATTTCCTGTTATGTTATGAAAAAGTGACATCATAACCATTAAGATGCTCGCCTGGGTTCCCCTGTAGTAGCTACACTGAGCAGACACATGCAAACTCTTGCTTTCATCAGGCAGAATTTCTCCCGTTCATGGATTGGCATTTTTATCTCTAACCTGTATCCACGCCTGAAGGACTGTGAGTGCAGCTTTTCATTTCATTCGGGTGCCCAGTTCAGTCTTGATTAAAGCCATTTAACTCACTTTTTGAGCTCTTAATGGCGTAATGGCAGCTGTAAAACTTCCTGGATTCTGGCCTCCAGGGTGATAATTGATGGACCCTGCTTCAGCCTTTCACTTATGCCCTTTCAAAAGAAAAAGAAAAGGCTGCTCTCGGCCCTTAAGTGGCTCATGTCGTGTGTGAGACCTCTACCACTTGTGCGACCTTTATTACAGCTTTTAGTGCTTGCTCTATCTGGAAAGCCTGCTACCATGTGCCCACATGAGGGGAGCCCTACTGAGAGGTAACACTGGCTGATTCCCCCATGAATCTGGGTGCTTCCCGGGGACCTTCTGCCTTTGAAGTCAACGATCGTGGGATGCGCGTAGATAGTGTCACAGGCAGAGTCATGTGATTGGTTGACAAGGAGTGGGGCAGTGAATAGGAGGCTGATACTCATCCAAGGTTGGACTCAACACTAGAGATGCTCAATAGGGGCAGACTTCAGAAGACCTGTCATATTGCATGAGGTGATTCAAGGTGCAGAGAGCAGTGCATTATGGGTTTGAGGTCAAGAATCACATTTGACAACATGATTATTCATAATGCACAAGACATCTATACATAGTTACAGTTTCTGAACCTTGTGGGACACAAAATTGTCCCTTTTAGTGTCTGATTCAGCACAGAACAGCATCAAGACTGGCAAGTGGCATTCATTCTATTTTAGATGTAGGACTGTCAAATGACTTTTCTATGATTTATAAATAATGTAATGGACCAATAAGAGGAACCGTATATTACTGAAACATCAGGTGACAAAAATGGCGAAAAAGTATTTAACTTTTGTCACACTCATGTGCATTTTTCTCTTTTGCATTTCACATTTAAGTATTATTATATATGGCTGAGATTTATTTTTGGAATGCTTTGGACTGGTACACCAAAATGCATCATTCAAACGTCATTGTAATTACAGCAATCAGGCAAATTAGACAAGCTCTGAAAGACAGCTTCGATTGCGCTCGAACTTGAGCACTGTTTACTGGTGCCGAGTAGTACCGATGGAAAAAATGGGATATAAACCAGTATAACTGCATGGAAAAATAGGTGTCCCAGACAATTGTGCAGTGAATAATCAGCTGAGAAAGGTCTAGCAGCGGAGCTCTGAGTGGTTACCAAAGGTTAAGGAGTTTCTCGGCTGTGCCGCTTGACAATACTGCTCTTGCTTTCTGCACGTTTATGCATGAATGGGTCCAGGCACACACACACACACACACACACACACACACACAAACAGGCACCACACTGCTGATCAGTTAGGCTCACTACTTCCTGTGTGGGGGAGGAGCCTTCAGTCCTGCCGACATTTTGCTATCTTTTCAGTCGTCTTTTTAATTATATGGTTCAGCAGGACTAATGAGTCAACAAATCTGATGTCACCAAAATGAGGGCCAAAAATTTGAAATTTTCGGGTTCATTTTTTTCCCCTAATGCTAGCATACATAGAATTTGTTTGTAACTGTACTTTTTATGAGCTAATTAAAATTTGGTTTTCATTCATTTTTCATAATCAGAGAAGTTTTCTGGTACTTCTGAGCGAACCTCATTTCAGCATTTTTAGATTAAGTTTAATTTTGTTCTGAGTTCTGTGCTGCAGGCAGGCTGACATAGACAATCACACAAACACACACACACACACACACACACACACGGACAGGTTTGTAATTATATGCTAGTAGGGACCATTCATTTCTATGGGGAAAACCCTAATCCCAACATGACGACCTTAACCCCAACCCAGCCAAAACCTTAACCAAAAGTAACAAAACAAACTGCAAGATTTTTGGGACTTTTTAGTTTTTTGATTGCAATCACAGATTTTTATAAAACTGAGGTTTTATATTGTGGGGATCTGAGAAATGCCCCTGCACGTTTTTATACAAACAGGTTTTACCACTTTGTATTTGGTCCCCACAATGTGGTAAATACAAACCCACACATGCACACACACAAACATGTCTAAGACAGTTTTTTCCCTGTGTAGGTTTTAACTTTAATGCTTTAGTTTCTCTGCCTGTGTAGCTTACAGCTGTCAGCATATTGAGGGGATTGTTTGCCTGTCTGAGCAGTGTGAAGTTTACCCAACAGATTGCATGGTGTTATAATCCAGTTATGCGCTGTGACTGCCAGCTATTGCCTACAGCGTTCCTGCAACGTCTGTGATTGTAGTGCAGTGATGTGCTCTCAGCTAGTCAAAGATAAAGAAATCAAGCTAAGCTTCTGCATGGAAATGGCTAGCTGAGTGTCCACAGTACAGACGATGCTAATTAGATTGAATTGTCCCAGAAAAGCACATACTGTAACCTGTCTTCTCGCCATTTTGTGCTGTGATGGTTTGTCTCTCGCAGCTCTAGGTGAATCTCCAATATCTGTCACAGGACCATGCATTTTAAATATCAATCAAACTGATTAATGTTAACACGGTCAGACTGTAGATGGAGAGCTATCTAGTTCCTGTGTCGGTCACCCTGGAAAGAATGCTTACACGATTCTCATAAGCCTTAAGGTCATCCCTTTGAGATAAAAAGTGCAGGGGAATTTACCAGTGCAGCGTTGTAAATCTGCCTCATCTTCCAGTAACAACCTGTTGAGATTATGTGGGACAGATCATTTTGAATGTTTGACTGATTTCAGCTGAAATTAGGTAATTGTATTTCATGAGTAGAATGTCATATTTAAAATGCCATCTTAATACGGTAAATGAATAAGCGTTAAGCGAATCACACTTTGTAATTGTTTCCTGTCGCAGTTTTATAGCCGGCAGATTCATCCTCCTGTACTCAGCATTTTTTTTTACTGATTTACCTAGAGGAACAAGCCGTATTTGATTATGGTTAAATTTGATTGTCGTTCTGGCAGGGGGTAAGGGGGGTGGGGGGGCGTTGGTGGCGGTTAGTGGGCAAGTGTGTACCTTCAGGCAGCAAACCCCATCGACTGCAACCCCCTAAGACTGTTGATGAGATGGTTAATGGTTACTAAGGTGAAAGCAGTATTGAACAAACCACAAGACCTATAATCAAGCTTTTTAATGAGAACTGATTTCTGATATTAAAGGACAAAAATGCTTTGGAAAAAAACAACATAGTAATTCACACTGGAAAGAATAATCACTATTTTATATTATATGTCAGCTTGGTTTAAACACCAAGTAGACAAAAAGTGCCTACATTAGTTATCAGCTAATATCGTAAAGAAATATTCATACACAGCAAGACACTGAGATGAAACCTGACGACAAAACCTACACCTGCATCTGCTTGTACTTGCTAGTTACCTTCAGACGACACAGTACGATACAGTACAAGTACCTGTATGTAAGACTTCCTTTCTTTGTAAGTGTTCAGCCTAAACAATTTTTCAAATTAAACATTTATTGTTTTGTGCATTAATTATGATGTTTCTTGTATGTATAGCTTGATGCTTACCATTACTGATACAGGTTTCTAAAGAGTATGACACAGCAGCCCCTCTACCCATACAGTTACGATATGGTTAGGTATGTTATTAAGCCTTGGGAATGGGGAGCACCTATCCATTCATTTCCCATAAGTGTTGGCCCAGTCCTGGGTGGCTGTGAGCATGGATCCAGTCCCAGGCAGCTCAGGATGTGACGCGGTGGGAAGTCTGGCTGGGCTGCCAGTCCGTCAGCAGCCAGTCATGCTGTCACTCTCTGAGAAGTTTACAGAAAGCACCAGAGAAGCCACAATGTTTATTTCTGAATTGTGGAAACCCAGGGAAGACTTATTATTATAATTTAAGTTATTATTATTGTTGTTGTTGTTGCCGTCGATTTTATTGTTGTTGTTATGAGTGGTGTAAAGAGAGAGCGTAAATAAACTGCAGTGTAATCTTTCTCAGGACCATAGTAACACCTGATGCAAGTTATATCGATTCCCCATACATCCTGTAGACAGGCAGGCAGGAATCATGGGGGCTTTTCCACGCCGTGAAGCAGTGCTTTAAAGAAGCAGACAGCTCCTTTGATGATTAAGGATGCAGGGACTGATGGTGGATTGGCATCGAGCGTCCCCGCGGCTGGGTCAGCATGGGGGTCGCATGGCTACACGCTGTTTTCTCCAACATATATCTGCTTTACTGGAGGTGCATATTTCCGTTCATTATGAGGGATAACACAGGCCATCGCTGATTTACATATGTTAATGAAATGGTAATTGTGCTGCCCCTGTAGATATTTCTATTGGTGGTCTCAGTGCTCCCTGATATTATATCTTGTTACGGTGAACCTTTCTCCTCTCTGTGTTGTACTCCAAGCCTGCGTGAAACAGGTGATTATGGTTGGACAAGTCACCATTACGACGGAGCAGAGGGCAGTAATTGGAGCTCATGACTGTGGTTGTTGGTTCTCATCCTAGCTGCAGACTGTGAAGTCTGACGCGACAAAATAAAACTGATTTGGTTAAAGTTACCTAACACCACACTACCATCAAGATACTCCTCTGTTATTAAAGTGAGATAAAGGTGTGTAGCATCCGTCCCCAATAAAATGCCCCTACCAGCTCCACGGTTTACTTTACCTTATGCTTTTCTGTTTGTTGTTTGATTCCACCGCTCAGGTGTTTGTCCGAGTTTAGCAGGTAATGAGTGGAACACTGTAGAAAACTGCTACCATGGCAACCCCCCCCCAAGTCAGCAGGATGGAGTCACTGACACATTTTCACAGTTCTTTGGGTGGGGTGGACGGGGGCAGGGGGGGCAACTGAGGACATGTAAAACTCTTTTTTTCTTTGCTTAGCAGAATATTACCTCAGCTACAGGATGAGATCAGTCAGCGACTCAGCAGTTAGGATGCTGTCGGTGTTACCGTCACACTCTGCTGACCTGTCCCTGCTGTGACCTTTGACCCAAGCTGTTTTCTTGGGTACCATGCAGTGCACACATCTGTGTTTACAGCCTTCTAATCAGTCCTTCTAGGAGAACTCAAGGGAGACATCCTTTTAATTATAGATAATGACTATACTTACAACTGCTTCTCCTGGAAGCACAGCGGCCACAATTAAATGGCGATAACAATGACAGAAATGTATTCAATGTCAACTACCTTTTGTGTCCGAAGGGTTAGTTTAATTTTAGATTTAATTACCCTTTTACAGCTAGCCGTGGGTTGTCTCCCAAATAGGACACGCTGAATGATAAACTCATCAAAGCATCTTTTCAAAAGCATTTAATGTAATGACTTTCAGTACGTCGGTATTGATAATTATTCATTTCATGTAGATGCATTTAATATAGAGATTTATTTCAATTGTCCCCCTGTTTCTCGTGTTTATTTCGTAATTTTTTCTTGCTGCTGTTTGCGGAGTCAAGTACAGCACTACAGAGAATTTGGTTATGGTCACATTCACGCCATTTTTCTTGCTACTTCATAATATGGGAATTTACTGAAGTATGAAACCCTCATTCGAATAATTAGCAGATTTTAATTATCATCATTAGTAAAGAGCACTGCGGATCCTGTTCTGCTTGTTGCAGTATTGGTTACGATGCTCCCTTTAAAGATTTTGCCCCACTTTCTCGGGAGTTACTTTCCCATTAATTACACATGTAATATTGAGGAGGTGCGAGGGCATTGCGAGAAGATCAATGGCAACTGCCTCTGTATGGGATTGCCGTGTTCCATCACTGCTGCAGCGCTGATTCGGCGTCACCTCGCACCCGGGGCAGCTGTGTCCTGGGGTTCTATCTAGAATGGTATTAGGCCTGCAATACACGCTCATATAAGTGTGATCTGGTGGCTGCATAAGACATCAATAAACACGCGGCCCCTTTATATGGCTGATGCAGAGCATTACGCCATGCAATATGATATTTTAAGTGACAAAGTGGCATGCCACCTAGGGCCGCCAAGGAGAAACGACCGCTTACACACCTAGAAGGGCCTGCGGTTTGGCTGGCGGTCGCACACTGATGATGACAGCGGGCAAAACCAATGAAGGCTGTCCGTCAAAGAAAGCAGGATTTTGATTGGCCAGCAGTGTGAATGGGCAATGTCTTTCTACGCCTTCACCGGTATAAAAGACCCTTTATTGCGATTGACTCACCGCTCAGTGATTTTCGCGCCATTGTACTTCTGACATAATGGTTTCTATTTTTACTGATGATAAGCCAGGCCGCGCATGGGCTCGCAGGAATGCACTTGTCCACAAGTTCCCAGTGCCGCGGGCTCTGGCCCCGCCTAACAGCGCCCGCTCCATCTGTCGGATCCCTGGCAGCCCCGCCCTGCCGCTGCCGCCACATCGCCGGGGTGACGTGCAGTCAGTACCACACCCCGCTGGTGAGCCACGGCACTGGCTTTCGGACCGGGGCCTGCCGAGGACTGCCCTCCCTTCCTTCACCTCCTCATAGCGTGAGATGCATCCAAATGAGTGCAGAACACACCCCCAACACTCCCCCCCCCCCCCCCCCCCCCAAAGGCAGCTAAGCAGAGCGCCAGGCGAACGTCACCGTCGAGGAGAGTGTGTCGTTCCTGTTGAGGCTGCGTACAGCCAGAGGGCTGATGCTACACATTTAGATCACATTACGCACGCGGGGGTTTTACAGAGGTGTACGCTCTTTTCTCTTTGTAGGTACATGCCTCACACGCACGCACACACACCCACACACACACACACATTGAGGCTTTGGACCCACAATGCACCATTACCTAACCTTCGTGCTGCGTCACCGTGAACAGAAACAGAAGGAACAAAGGCTTTCTGAGCTCATGCAGAGACTAGCCAGGGGAGATCTGTCTGTAATTTAGTGTCTTTACAGAAACAGAACATTTCACTGCAGCTGAAGCCCCAACCTCACACACACACACACATGCAGACGGGGTTCCTAGACCGTTTTACAGACCCTCCACAGCCCAGCCGTCCACAGCAAAGAGAAACGTTATAGCCACCCATCTGAAAAATTCAGGAGCACGGCGGGGGTCAAATGAATTAGGCGGGTAACTTTAGAAGAGCCCCGTAGCCGTGGGGGTTGGGTGATCTGAGAGTGGGTGGGGTTTACGGAGATGGATAGAATATACCTCACTGTTCAAATAAGTCATTAAAAAAGAACTGAAGACAAAATGCTAGCTTTTCCAAATACGATGAAACCCGGGGAAGTTTTATCTCCACCTCCAAGCGTGAGACAGAGGGTACATGGGAGTGGAGGAGTTGCAGTGGAACACGCATGCTGGCCCGCACCTCTTTCCGCTTCTGTCTGTCAATGAATAATGCATCATATCCAGTAACACAGGCAGTACCTCTTCAACCAACAAGATGGCACAGAAAAAAACACAGCAGCAGCCTCACACAGCTCAAGCGGTTCAACTCTGCATCTCATTGTGCCATATAGATAATAAACAAGTATATTTACAGGTTTTATATATATATATATATATATATACACACATTATATATATATATACACACACACACACATATATACACACACATACACTCACTATTATTTCAATTATTCAATTATAAATTATTTTTGATAATTTGGTGATTGTGTCCATGAGCTGAATTTGGGTGCATGTTAGCTGTGCTGTGTTTGGGTGTGTGTGAGCTGCGCTGTGTTTGGGTGAATGGTAGCTCTGCTGTGTTTGGGTGTGAGTGATCTGTGGTGTGTTTGGGTGTGTGTAAGCTGTGCTGTGTTTGGGTGAATGTTAGCTGTGCTGTGTTTGGGTGTGTGTGATCTGTGTTGTGTTTGGGTGAATCGTAGCTTTGCTGTGTTTGGGGGTGTGTGAGCTGTGCTGTGTTTGGGTGTGAGTGAGCTGTGCTGTGTTTGGGTGTGTGTGAGCTATGTTGTGTTTGGGTGTGAGTGAGCTGTGCTGTGTTTGGGTGTGTGTGAGCTGTGTTGTGTTTGGGTGAATCGTAGCTTTGCTGTGTTTGGGGGTGTGTGAGCTGTGCTGTGTTTGGGTGTGAGTGAGCTGTGCTGTGTTTGGGTGTGTGTGAGCTGTGTTGCGTTTGAGTGAATCGTAGCTTTGCTGTGTTGGGGGTGTGTGAACTCCCCTGTGTTTGGGTGTGAGTGACCTGTGCTGTGTTTGGGTGAATGGTAGCTCTCCCGTGTTTGTGTGTTTGTGAGATGTGCTGTGTTTGGGTGTGTGTGTGAGTTGTGTTGTGTTTGTGTGCATGTTAGCTCTGTTGTGTTTGAGTGCATGTTAGCTGTGCTGTATTTGGGTGAATAGTAGCTCTGCTGTGTTTGGGGGTGTGTGAACTCTGCTGTGTTTGGGTGAATGATAGCTGTGCTGTGTTTGGGTGAATGTTAGCTGTGTTGTGTTTGGGTGAATGGTAGCTCTGCTGTGTTTGGGTGAATGATAGCTGTGCTGTGTTTGGGTGAATGTTAGCTGTGCTGTGTTTGGGTGAATGTTAGCTGTGCTATGTTTGGGTGAATGATAGCTGTGCTGTGTTTGGGTGAATGTTAGCTGTGCTGTGTTTGGGTGAATGTTAGCTGTGCTGTGTTTGGGCTCTCTGTCCCCAAGCCTGAGGTGGGTCTCCCGTCCCCATGAAACAACAGAGGCATTTTAACACCCTGAGATGAATCGCTGTTAGTCTGCATGTCGCCGGTGATTACTCTTAAATGAGGCCACCTAGCTGTACTTTGATTTTAAGTAATTGGCGTCATTTTCATGGGATGGTCGGAAGAGATCGGTATAGAAATGACACCGTCTGCGGCCCACTGAACCAAAATGGCAGGATGGCTTCCCAAACACGGATGGGGAAGGGGGCCAAGCTGCCGGCCTCGGGGGGGGGGCATTTCCTACTGTGCTGACCTCAGAGCAGTGACAGAGCCCCACCACGTGTGACGCACAGCGTGTCCTCGCGACATGCCAGGAGGACTTTTGTCCTGCGCATATCCGTATTCTTGCCTGAGCAGCACCGTGGAGAAATCATTCCTGGGCTTTACAGCTCCTCGGGTTTTACAGCTGCCTGGAAGTGTATTTAAACTGTGCTTTAAAGTCATTGATTTTTTTTTTTTTAGTTGCACAAAATAAACCCAATGAGAAAATTCCCTGCCTTATATTGTCAGAGGAATGGCTCCAAAGAGTCACTTGGAAACCGTTACACTTTAAGTATGTTCTGTAAAGGCACGTGTAACCTGTGGACATTACAAGCCTTTTAGTAATATGTTATCCTGACTGTTTTAGCGGTGGTACCTAAAACGGCGACAGGTGGGGGGTGTTTGCTGAATTCAATGTCAGAGAGCAGGAGGAGTGACCTCTAGGCTACAGATTTATCTTTTTTTGTGACTAGGGCTCTAATGGGAATAATAACCTGCCACAGGTTACAAGCAGGTCAGCCATGTTAAATTCCTTCCCGACAGGAGATTGGACCGAACCATGTTAGTCACCACTCACACAGCAGGAAATGGTGGGTACGGATCTCACAGGTTTGGAACACACCACATCTTTGCATTCATCATCATAATCACCATCATTATTGTTATTATTATTGCACATGCCATAATTTATGAGAACAAACCATCTCCATTGAGTGGGCAATGTTTTCCTGACCAGAGAGTCAGCTGATCAGAAGAGGCTGTCAAAATGTTATTTGTCTGAAGAATCCATTAAATATGTATGCCGGAGCAGGTCATTCACTGGGGGCCTTACAACCTGAAACACTGCATAGGGAGGGGAGTGAACCACTGAGCACGCGTCTTTATTCGCGATAGATAGTGCTTTTTGTTTGATGTAATTATACAGTCTGCTTCTGCAAGTGAATGATAACTGAACAGAAACTTAACAAAATAATCGCAATATAACAAAACAATAAAACAATCCAGTTTATTTAAATTTAGTTTTTATGTATCGTGCATGTATTTTTCGTGACTGGAGTTTAATATATTTAATGAAACATTTTCCTTTTCATTTTTGATTTTAATCTTTTGAATACTTTTCTGATTTTTGTGCAACATGTGCGTTTGTTCAATACTTCACTTATGCACTGTTCTTAGTGGGGAAAAAAAGCGTTAAGTCCTCAGTTGTCAGTGTTTGACAGCGTGGTTCTGAGTACTTCCTCACGCGGTGGTTTGTATGTACAGTAGAAGAGGACTGCCGTTCAGAACGAGCACTCAAGCGATCTTGCTGTGTCACAGCACTCCTCTGCTTTCCCGTCGGTGTGTGTCCGGTCGTTAAGCTTCGGGTTCGTGCATTTAGCTTCATAACTGTGCATATGTTAAAATAAAAACAGATAAATAAATATTATTATTAATAATAAGTACACTCAGTATGAAATTTGCGCTAGAAAAGTGTCCTGCCACTTCCGATAAAAGGACCGTTAATTCCCGAAAGTGAAGGTGACCCTCTTTTCCAGCACTCCAGTGTTTTACAGCATTTTTATTTTTTCTTGTGGAATAATTAAGTTAATTAAACCATGTGGAGGATGATTTTCCTTAAAGTTTCGTTAGAATCCATATTACGCTTTTGGAATAAATACCCCTTATAGGGCAATATAGGTTTTGATTAGACGGAACAAAATCTGTATGTGCAATATGACGAGTCAAATGAGAGCCTGTTATAGAAATCTTTGTTCTTTTCAGGAATGAAAAAGACAAAAAATAGAACATGTCTTTTCCTTGTTATTCTAGTGAAACATCTGAGTAGAAACTGGGTCTTGATCTATTTTTTCCTGAATTTTGTCACCAAAGTAGTCTTCGGCCGAATTATTTTCATACCGTAACCAGAATATCCTATTCATGTTTTAGCGTCTCATAAAGGATCGCCGGATTCAGAAAACATTTGATTTTGTTGTATATTATTGATAAAAATTTTAACATGACGTTAATATTATTAACGCTGCTATTTGCCTTGTGTTTCCTGTAGGTGTCCCCTGCACTATACCCTGTGTTTCCTGTAGGTGTCCCCTGCCCTGTACCCTGTGTTTCCTGTAGGTGTCCCCTGCTGTTTACCCTGTGTTTCCTGTAGGTGTCCCCTGCCCTGTACCCTGTGTTTCCTGTAGGTGTCCCCTGCCCTGTACCCTGTGTTTCCTGTAGGTGTCCCCTGCCCTGTACCCTGTGTTTCCTGTAGGTTTCCCCTGCCCTGTACCCTGTGTTTCCTGTAGGTGTCCCCTGCTGTTTACCTTGTGTTTCCTGTAGGTGTCCCCTGCTGTTTACCTTGTGTTTCCTGTAGGTGTCCCCTGCCCTGTACCCTGTGTTTCCTGTACATGTCCCCTGTCCTGTACCTTGAGTGTACTGTAGGTGTCCCCTGTCCTGTACCCCATGTTTCCTGTAGGTGTCCCCTGCTGTTTACCCTGTGTTTCCTGTAGGTGTCCCCTGCCCTGTACCCTGTGTTTCCTGTAGGTGTCCCCTGCCCTGTACCCTGTGTTTCCTGTAGGTTTCCCCTGCCGTGTACCCTGTGTTTCCTGTAGGTGTCCCCTGCTGTTTACCTTGTGTTTCCTGTAGGTGTCCCCTGCTGTTTACCTTGTGTTTCCTGTACGTGTCCCCTGTCTTGTAGCTCGAGTGTACTGTAGGTGTCCCCTGCCCTGTACCCTGTGTTCCCTGTACGTGTCCCCTGTCTTGTAGCTCGAGTGTACTGTAGGTGTCCCCTGCCCTGTACCCTGTGTTTCCTGTACGTGTCCCCTGCCCTCTACCCTGTGTTTCCTGTAGGTGTCTTTTTTCCTGTACCCTGTGTTTCCTGTAAGTGTTCCCTGCCCTATGGCCTGTGGATGTCCTCTGCAATACAGTATATGCCCTGTGTTACCCTTAGATGTCCCCTGCCCTGTACCACGTGTTACCTGTAGGTTTCCCCTGCCCGGTACCCTGTGTTTCCTGTAGGTGTCCCCTACCTTGTGTCCGATATTTTTTTAGGTGTCCCCTGACCTCTACTCTGTGTTTGGAGTGGGTGTACTCTTCCCTGTACCGCATGTTTTCAATGGGTGTCCTCTACCCTGTACTCTTTGTTTGAACACTGAGCTGAACATTACCATAAATTGTTCATAGCAGCCCTCTGAAGCCTTTGCATACAGATTGACTCAGGAAATCTCTACTTCAACGTGAAATGCACTCTCACTGCTATTCAGGAGAATTACAGTTGGCTGGCTGTATTACATTTGGGAAAAAAAAGCCATAAATAAAAAATTCCAAACATTATTGATTGATAGATTTGTGTGTTTGTATATTTACCTACTTGTGTATTTATTTATATTCCACAAATGATGTTTACTCAGAGGAACTCGGAGCTGCCGTTTTAAAATTCTCAGTCTAATTTGAAATGCACATTGGCGAAAGCATATAATTTAAGAACTCACACAGAGCCTGTTTGGCAGTGGGTATTTAACTATGCAGAATTACCGAGATGCAGACGTACACGCTAATCCTGTGTTACTGCTTTTCTTTTCCTCTGGGGTTAAGCTTTCTACAGTGCAGTCGAAAATAAGATATCCACCTCCTCAGAGAGCCCTCTACAGCTCCTCTGTCACTCTGCATTTTAATATCTATAAAGACAAGCTACAGACATCATACCTTGATATGCTTATAAAAAGTGACATATCCTTAATCACATGCTGGGTCTCGGTGACGCCAGGACAGGAAGGCGCTGCCCGTCTCGTCTCAGGGTTCAGCGTTTGAAAGATAATGCCCACCAAAAGTAATTATAAAACAAGCTATAAACAAGAAGACGATGATGGAGAGATGGCTCGAGTTTGCCTTAATTACCAGGCGGGAAGAAATCGGGGCATCATCTATGCGTTTGATTGCTAATTTCATTCCAGTCCAAGACTTTTCGCACAGTAAGATTGCGCGTAAACGCATTTACACTAAGTGGCGAACATGTACCGAAAGGAGGTTTTTATTGGTAAAATGCATACCGTAATGTGGTAGTAAAGGTTTCATGACAGCGTTTTACACTATTCTATTAAAGCAGATAAGAATCGGGGTAGCGATGTATTGTTACGCATCAGAAACGAGATAGATATTAATTAATGGTTATTGTCATTTAACGTTGCCCATTAGAAGGAAGGGGCACATTATCTTATCAGATGCTCTGTTCACACTTCCAAGAAGAAATTGATGTTATCTTAACGTAGAGAAAGCGAAATCATTTGTAATCTATCCCAGTCATTCAGCTGTCTGTCCTTGCTTATCACAAGAGTTCATGATATATATCTATATGCTGCTATATGCAATACAAATCGTTCATACTTTAGCATGAAACGTGTATGTGCGTGTGTGTACAAGTGAGCATACACACCTCCACTACATGTTTAAATTTTTTTTACCCAAACCATTCATATGTACCCAAATCAGAGTATAGTATACAATATTATATTGAATTTATTTAACATTTGTTAATGATGCGTATCAAAAAAAGCTATCTGATTTTTATTATTGTCATTTCAATGTGATCTTGTCATCAGTGTTCTGTGGCACCTATTTTCAGCTGCACGTGGTCACATTTGCTCATTTTTTTAAAACAAAGCTTGTTGAATAACATCACTGTGAACTACTTCTTTTTCTGCTTCAGTGTGATTACTATTTGAGTGATTTGGTGGCTCATTAAGACAGGAAGGGGATTAATTAATGTCATTAAATGAAGCATGCTGTTCCCTTGCTTGAGTTCTAATAGTTGTGGAGCACAGGGCAGAAGAGCCGGCAGAGAAAACAAGGTGACCAGTGGTGTCCTCATGGCGTGAAATGCTCATTTTTGCAGGAATTACATTTGTAATCATCCATCTTTGTTTTAGTTCGGAGGAATAAGGCCCGGTTTGTGCTTCAGGTTGATTTTGATACATGTTTGAGACTGTCGTCCTGCTGGAAGGTCCATTTCTGGATTTCAGGCCCGGTGGCTGAGGGGGAAAAAAGTATTTTTTTTTTAGCTAAATTGCCTTGGTTGACCTGCAGGAGTTCAGCTTGGGTGAGATGACTGATTCCATCTGGTTTTGTGAGAACCCCGAGACCGATGCATAGAAAACAACCCAAAACAACATACAGTAGGTCCTTAGCAACAATTTACAGTAGATGTGAGATTGTTTCCAATGTACATTTCACCCTAAACAGCCATTGTGTCTATAACCCAAAAACATTCCTCATTAGATTGCAACTGCAAAAGCTGTTTAACTAATTTAAACGACCTTCTTATTGTTCCCCAAAGAGGTAGCCCTTTGCTTTAGGTACAGTTAACTATTTTCTTGTGTCCATCCACAGAGGTCAGTCACCTTTGCTCTGCTCTCTCCAGCAAGTTCCCTGCCTTTCATCTCACTGATGAAAATGGATTTCAGATGCATTTGACCCTCCTTTCTATACCCCAGGGAAAGAAGCCCTTTCTAATGACACAGGGAACTTCAAAACCATCGAAATGCTTCCATTACATTTTTATCTCTTAACTGCAAAAAAGGAAGCATTATTTGCCCCAAGTTAAAAATGTATCCCTGTTGAAGTATATCATTTATTTTAAAAGAGCAAAAATACGCCTCAGTGCTTTTTTACTACATTTTATACCATGTTACAGTATAAATATATTGCAGAAGGCACTGTATATACCAGGAATGTTTTCACAGTAAGAGAAATCAGACATTTTGTTAACATTGGGCATATGTCGGTGATTGTGCTGTCTGTTTAGTATAGCGTAGCGGCTACTGCTACACGTAGCATTGAGTTCTGTGACGGCTTCCAGCATGCAGGTGCCGTGTGGCATCGTACTGTGTGACCACAGCCGGAGAAGAAGCAGGGGGGCTAGGGGCCGTTGCCTTGGGCCAGGGAATCGGCCCAACGTTGTGTTTTAACACTCGTTCTTTGACAGCCGCGTGGAAAGATGTGGACTATTCAGTGCCTTTTCTTAATGCTAACGCCAGGGAGGCAGTGAATTGAGCTCGCAGTGCCCTGCTCCCTGTGGGGGCTGGCGGAGAGCGAGCTTTGAAATTCCAGGGTCCCTGCATCCCAGTGTCCATTTTTCCCATTACTGAGAGTGACATTTCATTTAGGGTCTGTCATTCATCTTTGCTGGGTCGGACCTCTCCCTAGTCCTTTGTTTCTGTGATAACCCGCTAGAGCGACATTCTCAGCACCTCCCTGCCCCCCCCCCCCCCCCTTTCCGGCAGTGTGACCCTCCCCCACACTGCAAGCTTGTCCTGTACTGGAAAAGCCTGGAACGCTCAGTACTGGTCACTGTTCGCAAATAGCCCATTCCCAATAGCAGCCTACATATTCTAAACATGCTTAAAAAAACTAATTATTCGCAGATTGCCTTGAGATTTCCCAGCTCCTTTGATCAGCTTCTTCAGTCATCCACAATAGCTCTGCTAACAGATCTGTGCCCATAATCTTCTCATGAATTCCCCGTGTTCCCTTTCAGGGCATGATTTGACGGTGCTGTCGGATGTTAGGGCTGGAGCATTTTGAAATAAGTGCTCATTATGATTAATTAACGATTAGTGATTAAAAAGAGACGAACACATCAGTGCGTCTTTCATAAGACAGCGTGGCTCATTCAGTCCGGCCCCGCCTGCTCAGAGCCCCAAGCCAGCATGTACAATAAAGCGGAGCATCATCCAGGCAGGCTGAAAAGCCTCTTTTTATTTGCTGACTTCCACTCTGTATTTGTAACTGAATCTAATTTTATTGCCCTTTTCTTTGTCTGACCTGAACAACCTTCGCGTTTAAGCGGTGAAGCCACGCCAGCTGAATCTTGTGTGCCCCCCTGCATGTCCGGAACCGCTGAGACTCATGCCATGCTCAATATCTGTAACGGACCCAGAGCCCAGGTGGAAGTCAATGCCCCTTGAGTGCCAGTATTCAAATGCCTCATATACAGATAGGGGGCACCATCTTGGTCTATGTCAGGGGTTCCCAACCTCTGGTCCATGGAACGCGGGGGTTTGGGGGTGGCTAATTTCCAGAAGTTAAGGATATATATTTCCAAGCCACACCCTTTTGTAATGTCTTTTTTTAATGAAAAGGGCTAAATTTATTAAATGTGGGCGGGAGCTGGGAGGGAGCAAAAACGTGAGTCGCTTGGGGTCCCCGAGGGACCTGGTTGAGGAACACTGCCGTAGTCCATGAAATGAACAGGAAGTTAGAGTGAACAGTCAGGATCCAAATGATGCACATGAGGGAGTGAAGCCGTTTGCCGAAGCAGCGATTGGCACCTTACTGGCTGGGGACACCCCCGTGTGACGGTGGAGATGCTGCTACAGGTGGGAGGATGCATAGACCGTGCTGATCGCCAGCCCACTGACGCAGTGCCAGTGGAGCTTTGTTGTCTCGTAGTGTGGGAACGGGCCTTTTCACTATGCTCCTGAGATCCGGGGTCTTTGCAGCTTCCGGTACTGCTGGCATCCAGAGAGTCTTTGTTTGCAGCCAGGATTAAATTTCTAAATTGAATTGCACAAATTTTTGAACTGTGACCTGGAGACCCACTGTGTACCAGCAGACCTTAATAGTCAGGTTTCCACTGGCAAAAAGCAAAATGTGATTGTGATTTGAAATGATTATTATTAACTATATTTTGTATCTCTATTTTATTATTTTTTATTTAAATACTCTTAATATATATTGAAAATATATTGGAGATTAGAAAATTAGATAGTAATGTGAAGCAACATCCAAACCACAATTTCGTAACAGTCCAAACAAACATCATTAATCATGTGGTGTGTTGGTACATACAATCCCGAAGAAGGCTGTCCCCTAGGATTTCAGAAACACGCATTAAACTATTTGCAGCCTCTCCCTCCGTCATGCATAATGCCTCCCCAAGCTTTCTGCCTGCTGAGTGCGGTTTTCTGCGTTCAGACGCTGCCGGGGAATTGGTGGATAGAAGGCAAGAAAGTTATTCACGTACAGTACAGTGCATAACATAGCTCCCGAATACATTGTGTAAATGTAATCCGCAGGTTATTTGGTTAAAAAGAGTTTTGCTGGTGTGTGATGGTTTCACGTAGCTGACTACAAGATTAGTTGAAAATAGCTACACGATAATTTGCTGTGTTTATTTATTATGAAGAAAAAGAAACACGTTCAACTGAATCTCACTATAGGACAGAAATGCCATATATTAAACACGGTCCATTTGCGTGACCCCTATATTTTAGTACTGGTTGTGGCCATATCTGTATATTTAGATTGTTAATTAAACCACATTTATTAATTGCAGTATAAGATGAATTATACCGCTGAGCTGGCTTTGGTTCCCGGTTCCCGCATTGTGCCGTACCCCTACACTTTACGGTGATACTTTTAAAGTCCCTTCATGTCTGAAGTGTACTAATTGTATAGTAGAAGTAGGACTTGATGCTTAAGGGCAAAGTTACGGAACAAAGCAGAATAACATCATAAAGATATTTCTTCTTTTTCTGTTTCATAGCATTAAAATGCCCAACGCTTCCGTTGAACGTTTTCTGAATAGATGTATAAGTAATAAAACTAATTCTAACCTAGTACATAAATAAGACAGTTTCTCAAACAAAGGAATGATAGGCATTATCTTATTAAAAGATCCATCCATCCAACTTCCGAACTGCTAATCCATTACAGGGTCATCATGAGCCTGTACCGAGAACCTCGGGGCATTACGGGGGGCACCCCGGACGGGATGCTGGTTAATGGCAGGACACACAAGCACACACACAAACACATGCACGCACGCTGTTTAGAAATGGCAGACGTAACTTCCAGGAAGAAAGGCTTCTCTTCGTACAGCAGCGTTGTGAGGAACACAAGCGGGAGGAAGGAAAGCAGGGTCTTGTCACTGTGGCGATACCTCTCAGACCCCCACTCCCCACTACAGCACGGGACAGATCACTTGCTGAATTTGTAGATCATGCGTGCAGGACTGCACTTCTCAAACATCTGGGTCCCCCAGGTTTAGCAGCTGGTGCTGTATAGGTGAGTAGATAGAGTGCTGGGCCCCCTGACTCCGTGGGGAGGGACGGCCCCATCCCTTACCTGCCGCTCCATTTCAGCGGGATTGGCAGCTTTCTCTGATGTGTATGGTCGGGAATGTTAATGGGGTTTCCGTGCGGAAAAAAGAAGGATCGAGACGTCCCGGCTCTGCGCTTATCAAGCCATGAAGGACGGAGCCAAAAAAATGGGTTCTGTCTGGAGGCCACTGAAAATGAGAGGGTTGGCGCACGCTCCAGGGACTATGTGTGAGAGGGGGGCTTTGTTTGGGGAGGAAGGGAGGGGGGGCAGATCCGTAAATGTGACCGTTTCAGCACGAGGGCGTCCCGCATTTCCAAGCGTTTCCGCTCTAGATACGCACAACCTCGGTCGCGACGAAGATTGATTCCTGCGGGTGAGATGTCGCCTGAAGCCGCGTCATTGTAAGATTTCATTAGTGGCGATTAGCGGTGCGGCTTTGTGGTGGCAGGTCAGCAGCCAGGCAGTGGACTGACCCACAGCACTGTCCCGGACAGAAGGACTGAGCAAATGGCCGTGCATTCTTTAAATGTATAACAGAGAAAGGAAAAGGAAAGGAAAAGAGAACAGAACTATAAATTGCTCCTTGAATGCAAGAAACAGAGAAGCTGTGATTTTCTAAGCTCATTATGTTTATTACAGCTATTCTTGGATAGATCTTAAATTAGAGAAGTTCCTAATAGGAACACACACTCTCTCTCTCTCTCTCTCTCTCTCTCTCTCGCTATTTCTCTCTCTGGTTAACATGGACCCCTGTCACAATGTGAAAATAGATTGGGAGGTTTATAAATGCATGTTTTGTTTTGGCAACTATTGCCAGCCTTCATCTGTGGATAATAACCCAATCTGTGTGAACCAATTTGGAAATCATTCCCTTCTCATCTTGTGAAACGCTCTGTTTTTTCTGTGTCTTCACTTTGGTTTGTCCAGTTTATTTCCTAGCAGATGAACCAAGCTGAAAGCTTTCTGTTTTACGCTGTGTCTGGCCTCTGTAAGCATCATGATTGCTCATTGTAACTGTAAAGATAATGGTTTTGCTTATGGTACCCAAGTGTGCCTCTTGTATGGAAATTCATGCCCATAAATGGCTTGATTGTTTATGGTGAGTAATTTGCCCTTGTTAAAAGGTTGAATTGTTTATTATGGGGCAGATTGCAGGGTTAAGCTTTTGCTGCACCACGACAAATCTGGAGACCCAGGAGAGACTGAATGTGCAAATCATGGTTGATTGCCATCGTCTGATGGGGTTTTATCATGCCTTTTTCGGAGGGACATTATTTTTATAATACGTTACTCTCTTATGGATACCAGTGGGGGGTGTTTTAGACCCATCTCATTTTGACAGCTGATTCTATGGGACGTGACCTGTGTCCACACAATAATTATGCCCCCCCCCAGGTCCTACCTCATCCCAAAACCTGCTGCAACATAATTAGTGTTTCCTGATCTTGCCCCGAGATTATGTCTCTGCTGCTGGGACAGGCAGCCAGACCACACCCCCAGGAAATTCTCACCCCAGCGCTGACCTGCGCCAAGCTACGTTTTGCAAGACAAACCCAGGACAGCTGACAGTCAGCCTGAAAAAAATGAGCATATATACAAAGGCTCCTTTTGAAAAAAATACTGCCACTCAAAATGAAACAGCGCAAATACGAATTCCCCAGCTAAAATCACGCATTATCTTAAAATCGACAGGAAATGATGCCATTTCACACCCGGGCCCCAAAAATAGTGGCGCTGCTCTTATGTTAGATGGCGACTTTCCACGGCGGCGTGTGCCAGCAGAGACGTTTCAGCGCGAAACAAAAACCACTTCCCCCACCTGGGGGCTTTTGAAGCAAGTTTATATAAGCGGCAGCGTGTCTAAGAGCACTCCTGCTCCTCCCGTTAGGGACAGCTATTCAGTTCGATTTCTCACACTACACCCGGGGCGTGGGGGGGGGGGTGTGCTGACTGAGAGGACCATTAATGAGCTGTGGTACCACAGTGATGAACGACCTTGCCCTCCTCTGTGGTACCTTGGCATGACTGTGCATTTATTTTTCACTAAGGCTTTTTTTTTTTTCAGTGATGGCATTATGGGACTGCAGCCAGAATGACCGGGGGAGTTAGCAGACATAAACGTCACAGCGCGTGCCGCACGCCTTCTCACATTCCCGTTTGACCTCTCCTCCCAGTCAGATGGGCGCGGTCGCCGTGATACGGCCTGGCAGTACTAGTGTGAGGTCAGCGCGAGATCAGCAGGGTGAGGTTTAGCTACATGGCAGTCTGCGCCGGTTCTGCTCCCGCTCCTAGCACCCCGGCTGGGAACCGGGTCCGATGACGTCCGAGACGTCCGACGGAGGCTGGAAGCGCCCGTGTTCTCCCTCGTCTCCTGAGAAATGGACAGAGCGGCTGCTCGCCCGCGGCGGAGGGGGTGTTGCATTCAGCTTTGGCACTTGCCCGTATTAGCTGGGGGCCGCGCTGATGGCCCAGGCTGGTGTGATTGGGGGTGGGACTGGCGCTCTATCATTTTCTTTCACCTCTCAGTTTGTAAGCAGCTGTGTGAGGTCCATTAAGAAAAGTTACCTCAGCGAGGTCGGGCGCTTCAGCATTGCAGAGTGTTAAATAACAATGTGGGGGTGGGCAAGAAGATCCTTTCTTTGCCATTTGCAGGTAAATTAGAATGCCTGTCTTTGTGTACCCCATCTTGCTTTCCATGAGACACACAGGCAGGTGAGAGGAAGCTCGGGTGGGGGGAGGGGGGTCAGATATGCAGTCACAGTGCGGCATACAGTGCATCTGCAGCTGGGGATTAAGGGCCCATGTGTATGTGGGGATTGGGGCTTGAACCAGCAACCTTCCGAGGACAGGCACAGAGGCTTAGTTCTGTGAGCTACTTACCGCCCCGCTAAGGTTAAGGAGCCGGGCCTGATGTCAGATGATGGCGCCTTCAGATCTCACTGAATGCCTGCGCTCAGGAATTGTTGCCCCCCCCTCCAAACGTCTGCTTTCTCTGCCCTTGAGTTTGTCTATTTGTTTATTTGCAGTTTCCCTTTACCTGGCCGCATGTGCTGGTCGCATCTCCTTGTGCTGTGTTGTACTGCTGCAGGTGACCTGCGGTCTCTCCGTCCCGTGTGCAGTTTGCAGATATGCTTTCCCATGATTCCGTTTTTGCGTCCCACCATTCGGCCGAATTGGTTTAATCCTCTTTGGCGCTCTGGCCCCATCCATCTGGCTCCCCCGTGAGCAAGATCACATTTCATCCTCCAATAGCGTCCCCCCCCCGTCAAACCCGACCAATCAGCAGGAGCCCCTGCGCTGTGCTGCGTGGCTTTACCCAGCATGCACCCTGAATACAAATGTCTAAATGCATGGACTTTTTTTTGTGGATGATTTTACGACTCTGTCTTTGTATTTAATCCCCTGGAGTGGAGAACTTAATCTTTGCAGACAGATTTTGGAAGTGCTTTTAATATGGCTGCAAATTGGACAACACTTTATTTTATGTATCCCCAGAGTGTATTTCATTATTTTAGTGCGCTGTCATTCTTATTACTTTGCCCTTTACGTTATTATCTTTTTCTTCTTTTTCGTCTGCCGGCCTGCGCGAGCGATCATGGGCCCCTCCCATCCTCATTTGCCTTAAATGGTACTCCACAGGACGACGGCCGCTAAGCAGGCTTCTCCCCCGGAACCGATCTGTGCTTATTCTCAGCCCCGGTCTGGGAAACCCCGAGCTGCAGTGCTGGTGTCAGTGTAGTTACCGCACGGCGAAGGCGCCCCTGTGCTTCTCATCATCAGCGCCCCGCCGAGGCAGTGCAGTGAGGCGCCCCATCTAATGGGAGCTGGTCCCACTGTCGGCGAAGTGCGGGCGGGAGACAATGTGCACAGCTGGGGCGGTGGAGACCGGAGGGGAGGCGATAAGATTATTGGGCGGGGTCTTCCGATTTCGGAACTTCGGAGTGGGCGGCCAGGGAGGGACAGATAGAAAGCGAGATAAATGAAGTTGCCTCAGTAAGGAAGAGCAGCAACGCGTAGCTCGGGCGTGGCTGTCAGGCAGCCGGGGTTAACCGGGGAAGTCCGGCTGGGCGTCAGGAGCTGGGCTGGTGTACTGGGGGGGGGGATAGATAGGAATAACCCCAGTGCCCACCCCCACCCAGCGCTAATGTGTTTTATAATTACTTCTGTTGGATTATAGCTCTTCCTTGGGGAAGGCTGCTGTAACTCCCTCTTTATCGACGGACGATTTATCTAGCATCGTTAAGGCAGAGTACAGGCCTGAGTTTACCGTACCTGTGAGGCGGCCTGCCCTCGCAGAGTGGAAAGGGACAGCGGGCCAGGCCGAGACGCCCCCATCTCTGTGTCTCACCGTCTCTGGTAATGTGCTAAGCCGGGATTAGCGCGCCAACTCCCGTGGAACGTTGCGGATGTGTGGCGTGGCGGCGCGCGCGTCCCGCCGACTCCGGTGACTCGCCGCCGAGGATTGGCCGTTTGGCTGTAACTGCAGTGCTCCAGGTGTGAGCTAATGCAGCAGGAAGGCCGTTTCGGTGATTCGGCTCTGGTTTCACTAGTGCGCGGAGCTTACTGTCAGACATGTGATCCATTATAAAAGCAGACTTGGGGAAGCTAAACCACGGTGACCTTGTTGAGGCAATCACCCGGAAACACCCCTCCAGAGCTACTGTACTGCTGCCCCCCACTGGTGAATCGAGGTCTCGACGCATCTCAGAAATGCTGAATCACTTCCCTCCTGATGCTGAAAAGCCTCGACTCTGGGCCACTGTTCATTCTTACTGTGTTTTAACACAAGCACAAATACTAAGCACTAATATTCTCCTTTAAGCTACATAACTACGTCACTATGCCCGTGCATTGGGTCACGTTTCGTTCAGTGACAAGCTGCTGGCACCGGTGCTGGGCCCTGAGGTGGCCGCTACACAGGCAGCTGACTGGCAGCTCGGACTGAATCTGCGTTGATATGTATGAAAGGTGCCGCTGGGTGGGGGGTGCGGATGGCTGATGTGTTTGCACAGATGCATCTTCATTTCCTGACCCTGTGGGGGGGGGGGTAGGCAGGCCCCGCCCATGCTGCTGGATGCAGTGGAGCTAGCATGCGAGGCTTTCTGAGCGACGGCTCTGCCCAGCCGCGATGGAGTCCGCGGGCATCGTGCCGGGCGCGGTGCGGAGTGGCCGGGGGGGGCCGGCGGCAGCCATCCTCTGCCCCTTTATTCCACCAGCAGATGTTGGCGTCGCAGGCAAACCGGCCTGGTAACAGCAAAGCAGCGGCACGGCCTTACAATGAAGAAACGTGCTGGGAAATAAAGAGCAAACTGGGAAAAGCACCGCTGGGCTGTTCTCATGAATGCTGCTGACCAGTCTGATTAGCTGAGGCTTCTGTGTGATTTCACATGCGGCATTTTTGAACCCAGTTAGGGTTTTGGGTAGTAGGCCCCCCCATCCCACACACACATATGCATATGTCGAGTAAACATATCTTTATGGGGACCACTCATTCATTTCTATGGGGGAAATGCTAACGCTAACTATGATAACCTTAGCCCCTACCCAGCCCTAACCATAACCATAAGTAATCAAACAAAATATGAGAGTTTTGGTATTTTTAGTTTTTTGATTGCATTCACGGATCATTGTGGGGACCTGAAAAATGGTCCCTATGTCAAAATAACATGTTTTTATTACAGTGTGGGGAACATTTGGTTGCTACAATGTAACATAAACATAGTCCACACACATGCATCTTTAAGAAGGAGTTCTGCCTGGAGAGTGCAGAGGGCTGGAGTCTTCCTGGGGCTTCAGCTCAGGTAGACGACAGGCTGCCCATTGCTGGCAAGACTGGACTGCATTACCGGTATTCTTCTGTAATCCCTGCCAATGGGACTGATGTAATCATTTGTGCGTGATGTTATTTACTCTGAGCAGAACAATTGTGGCAAATTTTGGACAGGTTCAGAGTGCGACAACTCCCCACACACATCTGTTAATGAGGGATGGACATTTCAGGTCCAGAAAGTTTCAACCAATCAGTTGAGTACTCTGTGACTTTGCATAGGTTCTCTTCTTAGATTGCTAGATTGGGCTTGGATCATACATTTATTTATGAATAAAGTGTTTGTTTTTGTACCGCAGCACTGATTGGCATGGTGGCTCAGTGACTAGCGCTGTTACTCGATGCCTCCACAGTGTAGGTTTGAATCCCAACCCGTGGGTGTGTGTGAACTTTGCATGTTTTCCCAGTGTTGGTGAGGTGCTCTGGTTTATTACCGTTATGTTACAATCTGTAGACAAGGTAGCATTAAATATAGTGAGAATTCACAGCAGTCTTCTGTAAAGGAGACTGCCAGCTGGTTTTGTTAACGTGAGTAACTCTGGCTAATATTGCTCGTTACATTTATTTAGCACAGCTCATTTAGGAGAGACCAAAAAAGCGCTTATCTGAGGTGATGAAAGAGAGCGAAGCAAAACGGAAAGGCGGGGAGGACGTCTGGGCCCTCTGCACCTACTAGTGATTAAAAAAGAGACCAGCAGTGCTTTAAACACAGAACACATGAATCAATTCTACATCAAACATTACTAAAGACCAACATCTGTGACTTTGTTTAATAAATGAAATGTGACCGGCGTTGGCCCGTCCAGAGAAATCGCAGAATGTCACAAGAGGTAGCTATGCTGTATTTCTTACGTGGACAGCAAATACCGACCCCGTTTTAAATCATCAATTAGTGCAAGCCAATCCCCAAGGACTATTAACATATCAAAGGGGAGATCTCCTATACATGCACTACACACGGCGTGTCTAATGGAGCCTCCTGGATGCCGTAAGTTTCCTTTGAAGTTAAATTGTGGTTCCCGTTGGGGCCGATACAAATATTAACAGCAGCACTTGTTTCACGTTTGTTGATTAGCTAATTTTTGATCCCCCTCAGTGCACCCCCGGGCATTTCAATCATGGAGTTTGTTCGGGGGAAACGTGGCAGTTATTGTAATGTGTTTATTTATTGCTTACTCCGATTAGTGCGCTGTCTAAATCCGTTTAAGTATTCTGCTCCGGCCTTTGTGCCACTAACCAAGCTGCCTCGAACCCATCCGAGCAAACGAACAGCAAATATATATGCCAAACCATATGCACACCTCAATAGCAAGCATCAAAAATACCCAACAGGAATACTGAACA
This sequence comes from Paramormyrops kingsleyae, assembly GCF_048594095.1. Classification (NCBI taxonomy): domain Eukaryota; kingdom Metazoa; phylum Chordata; class Actinopteri; order Osteoglossiformes; family Mormyridae; genus Paramormyrops; species Paramormyrops kingsleyae. The sequence goes on from NC_132815.1 coordinate 19,176,650, forward strand.
AAAGAAAGATCAAAAAAAGACAAAAGATTTCAAAAGGTGACTGGGGCAATTTAGGGATCTATTTTTATAGCTGTTGGCGATGGTTCAGACTGTTCCACAGTGCATCTTAAGTTAGAATCTGTTTTCATATGTACATCAAGCATCTGCGTGTGGATTCATAGGCCTTGGGCCATTTCAGCTCGCATCGATTCCCGGATGCTCCCAGAAAGCAAAGCGCAGAGGGCGGCAAAGGGTTCATACACTGCTGTAAATACTTACTCTTTGCTGGGACCCCATCCCAGGAGTAGGAAGATGATGGTTTCTTGGATTCGTGTTTACTTCAGTTAATTTTTACAGTGTAACTCCTGTCTCCAAACCTTTAGCATGTTCCACAGTTGGGAAGAATGTTATGAGCCCGGTAATTGAGGGAAAGGGGGTGTGGTTATAGTCGATGGCGCGTTGTCTTCTGTGGTGACTTTGGGTTAAGGTGATGAAGCGTCTGTTGAATCATTCTGATTCCCACGAAAAGAAAAAAAACATGTTACTACATTGCTAACTGCGTTTCTGCGATATAAATATTATTCTGTGTTCTTAAACTGAAAGGCCTTTGGTCGTAATGGGATTGCCTTTGAAACAGGGGGCATGTTTTATAAATGTCCTGCGAGCGTTATTTAATTAGCGGCGATGTGTTTTCCCAGACGAAATAATTGGGTTTACGAAATCCAGAGATGTGAGTGTAGCGTCTTTGCCTGTAGCGTTTACTCGGCTTGGTAAACGTAGCTGGCCGCCGCTACTTTGACGCACTACTTTAATATGAGCTCTGAATTATCTGGATGGCCAAATAATTAAGGGTAGCTACAGAACAGCTTAGACAAATAAGGACCGATTACTCCGACTGAAAACTGAGCATTAATCGCATGAGGAAGGTATAAGGGTCAAGCTGGATCGCAACCAAAAAACCGATTCCGCCGTGCCGTGCATTTAGAGGAAATGTGCGGCATGCTTGGATATTCTGCTATGTTATTCTACTTCTGAGCCGTCCATTCGCAGCCTCTTGTTTAGGAACATTTCTGGAAGTTACCACCGCGGGGAGCAGCTTAATTACGTCTGCAAGGGCATCTTTAAATACTTTATGACGATGGAGGTAATGGCTCTCATCCATCATTAGAGATCCTCCTGTTCTGTCGCGTCCTCGACCTGTGCCACTCTGCAGTGCGCTTAACCCGAGTCGGCGTTGACCCCGATTTCTCGCCAAACGTTGGGCACAGTTTCTTCCTGTAGGGTCTGGACGTTTGCATTTTACTGCAGGAATTCAGTTGGGACGTGCTGAAGAGTATGTTTCATTTTTGTCATGTGCAATTTTGGCAGTCGTGCCATCACCCCCCTCCTGGTACACACCTTCTTGTGGGTACATGCATATTGAATATTTTCGGCCTGGTTCTAATCTACTCTACAATCCCATCCCTAAACTGCTGCTTTACAATGTGGTACCTCGTTAAGTTCCAAATGGCTCTCATATCAGGCCTCCCCCCATTTCTCCATCGCCTCCTCCTGAAAAGTCTCCTCCTCCTTGAACAGTAGTATCTTCCCCATGTTGCCCTGCTCCATATCTGTTCCCCAGCCTCCTCCATTCCAGGCCTCCGCGATGAGCTTCAGAGCATGTGGGACATGTCACCATGCCCCAAGAGTGACCTATGTGCAGTGGACACGCCCCGGTACAGTGCACCTCTCTCGGTTAAACAGTAATCAGGAAACACATTGCGTCTCCTTGCAGGAACATAACCTGCGATGGTGGCTCGACACACAAAAGAGTGCCTGCGCTTCACACCCGGAGAAACACCCCGGTGTCCTTCCGCCTCGTTGCGATTTTCCGTGGACATCATCTTGAAAGTGGTTCACCCGGCACGCTGCCACTTCTGCCTCGATCCCGCGTGGCTCCCCTGAACGGGACGGCCGCAGGCACAATTAGCGCGTACAACGGTATGCAGCAGGGAACTCGTGTCAGGGGTGTCCTTGTCAATGACGGAAGTATGTTGTTGCACTAATAGGTGCGAAGGGTCACCGTGGTCTGCGCGAGACTGCCGTCATTTATTTCTGGGCTTTTGGAGCTCAAATTGCGGCTCGAGGAAGAGACGTCTTGCGAGGAACAGTATTGGCAGATGTCACGAAGCTGCCAGAGGTGCTGTGTGTCGGACTGGCCGCTGCTGGAGTGCGCAAATTAAATTCTGACCTTCCTCTTCCTCCCAGGTGTGCAGTGGGGATTCTGGTGCTAAAAGAACAGGGGTTCGATGACAAGTTATAGGGTAGTGTTGACTTTGTACTGGAAGGTTCTCTGGCTAGTTTTAATTTAATTAAATTGTGAAAAGAAAAGAGTGTCATCGGTGATGGGTCGGTGGCCCGTTCTGGATTATTCCCTGCCTTGTGCTCGTAGCTTCTGGGACAGGCTCCGGACCCCCATGACCTGCATATGATGTGAGAGTATAGAGAATGGATGGATGGATGGATGGATGTAAGGGTTTAGTGCCTGAAAGAAAGCAGTGGTGTGACTAGTTTTTTTTTCCTGCTGTCCTTGGCGGCCTTTCCTCGAAGCATTCCGTCTGTTCTTTCCCCCGCTCCCTGTCGTCTCCGTGAAGGGGAAAATGGCCTTGAAAGCTGTGTTGCACTGGAAATCCGGTGAATGCCGGGTGATTCAGTGGGCTGAGCCCCGCAGGCATCCCCGCGGACGCGCTCAGAGCGCGCTGCCGACTCCTGCGACACGCTCCTACGGGTCACGGCCAGACGCTGGGTTTCCCGGCCTCGCTGCGCACGGTCCTCCATCCGCTCTGATGCACCAAACGTCTTTCCTGGCCGCGCCCCAAATACATTCTAGGTGTAGAGAAACGGAGGTGGGGGGGGGGAGCTCCCATTTAGATTTTTCCGGAGAGTAATGAGCGGAGATCTCGGACTGGTTTCCTTGGCGCTTCAGAGCACCCGCTTTAGACGGGCCTGACCTGGGCCTTCCTGCTTCCCGCCGATACTGACACTCACTGCAACCTCGGGGATCGGTTTTACGACCGTTGAAATGACTCTAGGAGGACAATGAAAGCACTTCACTGGAAATAAAATCCAGATGGAGGAGTCATAGAGACTGGAGGATGTTAACGGAGTGGAGTGGAAAAACAACAGCTCACACGCGAGCATGGAGACGCATGGTGATTCATATTGATTCTGAAAACCTTTTTTATTTCCGGTGTGGATGGTTTGACGTTGCGTTGGTGAGCCTCATCCAGCCATCAGTTTGCGATAATTGTTCATCTAAAAGGGTCACGGCAGGCCTGCCATGATCCTGGATGTGACACCAGAGCATACAGTCGTGTAATCATATCTTTGTGAGGGACCACTCATTCATTTCTATGGGAAAAATGCTAATGCTAACCTTAACCCTACCCATAACCACACACACACATAGGGCAGTTTAAGGCATTGATCTGAGGAGCGTGTGTTTTGATTGTGGGAGAAACATGTGTAAGTCATAGGTGGAAATTTCAGGTCCAGAAATTTTAAATCCGGACCTTGATTTTGTTTCAACCAACCACTTGAGTACTCTGTAAATGTGACTTTTTATGCTCAACTGGTTACTTGAAACTTGTTCTGGATTTTTACTTTATGGATCTGAAATTTCCACCTCTGGTAAAAGTGAGAATACCAAGTAGATATATCCAGACCATAGGAACTGTGCGGCAGCAACACGTTGTGGTTTGGCTTCGACTCTGGAGTTCAGTCCTGATACAGGAGGAAGCCACACTGCAACATCTGAACATGGCGTTTGGAGCTCAGAGTCCTGTAGGGCATACGCCTAAAATCTCTCTCAGTACATTCAGCCGAGAAGTGAAGGATACATATAGAAACAGGACCTCAATGCTGTTTGCCAATGGTCTGTTACTCTTCAGTAGCAGAATACACCAGAACCTAGCAGCAGGACATTCTCCCTCAGGGCAGCTTAAATCCCCCCATGCAAGACAAGCCGTCTGCCTCTTATTCTCTCCTTAAGGAATGTGCTGGACCCAGAGCTTCGAAAGCTGATTGTTCTGGGATACGCTAAAGCAGTGTTTCCCAATCCAGTCCTCGGGGACCTAAAGATGGTCCACGTTTTCGCTCTCTCCCAGTTCCCTAGCAGGTAAACACTGCACTATGCAGTGCACTTTACTGCTAGTGCAGTTTTTAACAAAAGCCAACTTGCTATTTTGCCATGAGGTTGCTGTTTATATTATATGAAATATTAGATTGTGTGACATCGTCGAGATTTAAACAGCCTTGAAGTAAACATGATTAATGGAGGTAATGTCTTGAACAGCTAGCCCGACAGAGCTGAGAACTGTTTGCTGAGCTTTCAGCTTCATTGTCTCCCCTTCTCTTCAACCAGACGTGTGACACTCCCTGGGTTAGGAACCTCGCGAGGCCTTTATGGCTTCCAGCCGACATGCTGTCTCCTTTGGTGCGTCTTCCAGGGAACGTTGGAGGGAATCTGCTTTGCTTGTATTCCATTGTGTGTCAGCACCCCATTGGGGCCCTCGGCTACTCAATAGCTTATCAGGTTATTATTTCCACATTTCTGTTTTGTTTTATTATTGTTGTTTTTTTGAAACATCTTATTTATTCATTAATTAGTTTATTTTACATATTTCCATTACTTACCATAGGCAGCTCTCATGCAAACTCATTTCATTGCCTACATCTACCACTGTTTGCACAGCTGTGCCTTCGATAAGTAAACTGTGTTTTGAAATTCTTCCCCAGAGGTGCCCAGTCTTACTAGCTGATCTACTTCTGGCTGTAAATAGGGAGGTTCATCAAACTGTCCTACAGTCTGCAGGTGGGGGGGAGGCTCCGCGGGAGCAATGAAGTCAAATACACAACGTTATGATGATCAGTATTTCGGCCTAGCATGAATTAAAGCAAGCTGGTGTGTATATGTAACTGAGGAGGTGCTCCGTCGAGGCCATGCGGCGTTCTGAGGAGGAGCTCTGTCCAGGCCATACGGTGTTCTGAGGAGGTGCTGCGTCCGAGCCATGCGGCGTTCTGAGGAGGAGCTCTGTCCAGGCTATACGGTATTCTGAGGAGGTGCTCCGTCGAGGCCATGCGGCGTTCTGAGGAGGCGCTCCATCCAGGCTATACGGTGTTCTGAGGAAGCGCTCCGTCTGGGCCATGTGGTGTTCCGAGGAGGCACTGTGTCTGGGCCATGTGACATTTTGAGGAAGTGCTCCGTTGAGGCCCTGTGGTGTTCTGAGGAGGCGCTCCATCCAGGCCATGCAGCGTTCTGTGGAGGTGCTCCATTGAGGCCACGTGGCAGTCTTTGGAGCCGCTCTGTCCAGGCCATGCGGCATTCTGAGAAGGTACTCCATCCGGTCCATGCAGCGTTCTGAGGAGGTGCTCTGTCCGGGACATGCAGCGTTCTGAGAAGGTGCTCTGAACAGGCCATGCAGCATTCTGAGGAGGTGCTCCATCGAGGCCATGAAGCATTCTGAGGAAGTGCTCCGTCGAGGCCCTGTGGTGTTCTGAGGAGGCATTCTATCCAGGCCATGTGGAAGGCATGGCAGAACAGGTTCTTCGGGGCTTGCATGGTGCAGGCAGAGTGGGGTGTCTGCCAAGCTCTGGGGGTGTCTTGCAAACTTTGAGCTGCCAGTGGCACCATGTCTCATAGGTCACTTCTGCTCTTTGGCCCAGTCATGGACCCCACAGCAGAGAGCAGAAACACCAGGGAAATATCAAGCTTGGTCAGGAGCTCCTCAAGATGATGTGCTTGTGTGAGGATCTGGTTGTTGGTATAGTATAGTATAGTATAGTATAAAATATTAACATAAGTAATCTTGTCTTACAAAATGCAACCGTTTCCACAGGACTGAATATATGTGCTGCAACAAATGAAAAATTAAGCGTTGTGATTAAACCTTGCTGATAATTTCTGTGAGCAGCAAACTCCTGGCTGAGCTGCCCATCCTGCCAGCCAGCATGTGGCGGCGATTCTGCTCTGAACCTGAAAGGCTGCAGTCAGGCAGCTGCACAGCCTCACACAGCAGCCGGCCCAGCCCATCGCCATAGTGATTCCCTATGTGCACATTACACTGCACCGTGCTGTACCCTCCCCCCCAAAGCCCCACCAGTACGCCGCCCACTCCCCCCCTCATGGTAACATGTGCTAATTCCTGAGCGAACACCAAAGGATCAGCTTGTGCCCGCAGGTAATCGTTTGATTGAGTGACTTGGCCTCCCCGATTCACTTTGATGAGACAAATGGTTTGAAGAGGAGATCTTTTGCGATGGCTCATTTTCAAGCAGAGGTTTAATTTTCCAAGAGCAAAATGTACTTTTGAAATATGTAGGAGCAGGGAGGACAAAAGTAAAAAAAACATATGTCCATATTTCGGGCGGTCATATGCCCAGCGGTGCCGCGCTACCTAATGCGCTACCTAATGCGCTACCTAATGCGCTACCTAATGCGCTACCTAATGCGCTACCTAATGCTAACAATGTGCTACCTAATGCGCTACCTAATGTGCTACCTAATGCGCTACCTAATGCGCTACCTAATGCTAACAATGTGCTACTGTACCTAATGCGCTACCTAATGCTAACAATGTGCTACCTAATGCGCTACCTAATGCTAACAATGTGCTACTGTACCTAATGCGCTACCTAATGCTAACAATGTGCTAACTAATGCGCTCCACACCGTACAACAGCCGCCACGGCAAAGTCCTGCACTGTATGGCAGCGTGACCATTGCAGCCTCACATGCATCTCCCAGTCTTATTCTCACACCTAAAAGTCAGTGTGATTATCCTATTCCGACATTCATCCATTTCAACATACAACCTGTCTGTCAGAGCGGAACCCAGTCAGTAAGTCAGGGACAGTCTGTGTGTACTGCATACTGACCTCTGTGAATTGTTTCTATATACTATATAAAGACCTCTGCGAATCACAGACGTACTGTAAACAGACATCTCTGTATTGTATATATACTGCATACAGACCCCTGTGAATTTTGCATATATTCTGCCTACAGATTCTTGTAAATTGTGTAAATATTCTGCATTCAAAGTTCTGTGAATTGTGTGTGTGTGTATATATATATATATATATATATATATATATATATATTGCATGCACAGTTCTGTGACTTGTGTGTATATACAGTATACTGTATACAGAGTTCTGTGAAACATACATATTCTATATACAGACCTTTGTGACCCCTGCCTGCCCTTTTGGTTATTTCACGCTCAAGACACTCGCCTGAGTTTTTCCATCTGCCTCTTTATTTTCTTGCGTGTGCCGTCGTCCGTGCTCAGTCCCTGGTGCTCAGTCCCTGGTGCTCAGTCCCTGGTGCTCATGCTATGGAACCCCAGACAAACACATCCCCCCTGCTTCCTGTTAATTCTGCGATGATTCTCGTCTCTAAAGGAGCAGACGCTGTGCATGTGTCATCGGGCCTAGCGGCCTGCATGGGCATTTGTACCGACAGAGGCGGGGGGGCGCCGGCACGTGCATTTTTATTGCTTTATTTGAGAAAGGCATGTTTTAATAAGCGCCCCCAAGCACGGCTGATTCGGGGGGATGAAAGCAGCTCTGATATTCCGCTTTGTGCTGTTTGTTTTAGCATCTCGGGGAAAAAAACGCTCTGGCGGCAGAAACGCGGCGAGGCCAATCAGGGCCGTATTTAGGGATTCATTCTGAAGCACCGTAAGCAGGTGTGTGGCTGAGTGGGGTGGGGGCTCTTTGTGAAAGGAAGCGATTACACCCCTCCTGAAGAGGCCCTTTGTCTCCGCCAGTGGGGGGCAGGGTTAAGAGCACTCAGGCAGGCTTCGGCGCGCCCAGGTGATACCACTGCCTGCCCATTTGTGCCCCTCCCCCCCCCCCCAAACAAGCAGATGCATCACCTTTTGTCCACAACTGGAACTAAGTGGACAAACGAAAAGTGTGCTGCTTCGGAGGAATGCCCCCCCGGGGAGCCAGACGGAGAACGTGAGGATTATGCAGCCGCGACCTCCACCCCTTTTAACCTCTGCCTCTTTGTTTTTCATTCCCATCAATAAGGGTGTGCAGATGTACCTCAGTTCCATGCTCACATTTTCAATCCCCCCCCCTCCGCATTTGTAATAGATGAGTCGTTCCCCGTGCTCCTGAAACAGCCTAGACCAGTTTGTCATGTCTCCAGCTACTAGAGATGGACGACATCGCTGTTCACTAACATCACCATCAGCTGGACATCAGCTTCACTTTGTTCTTCGTCGGTTCTGATGTCATGGGCTCCAGATCAATTTCAATCAATTAATTGATTTTTAAACATCACCTTTCATAGGAAGGTGCTTAAACCAAGAATCAAACAGCGATAAAGTTAAAACGCAGAGTGCTCTGTAGTGCTCTGGGGCTGCTGTGTGTCTGTGAGCCACCAGGCCATGTCCAGGTTTGAGCCCTCTGCTGGTCAGTAGGTCTTCCTGCACTCTACTGCATCCACAGACTTGCAAGGAATGCATGTGGTTCAAAAGGGGGCGGGGCTCTCGCCTTCCTGTTAGTGTCAGGCATGTGCATTACATGTGTTGTATGTTGTGAGGTCTTCCATTACATTTTTTGCATAGAACAGTTTAAATTATTCCCAAGGTCATTTTCCAAATTTACCCTTAATGTCATATTTTCTGGGGCTGTGCAGTTCGATAAGAAGAATAGCCATATTTCTCCTCCTATTGGTTGCTGTTAACAAACACGGTAAGATTCCCTCCCCAAAAGTGACATCTCAAAATTCAGGATTTCTGATTCGCACAAAAATACAAAAGATATGATCGTATTTTTGCCACCAGACTTCTGAAGAAGGTCAGCCTTAATGAAGTGCTCCATGCTGTGTGTGTGTGTGTGTGTGTGTGTGTGGATTATGTTTATATTATAATGTCCCCCACAATGTGAGGAAAAACCTGTTATTTTGACATTGTGGGGACCATTTTCAGGTCTCCACAAAGATCTGTGACTGCAATCAAAAAACGAAAAGTGTCAAAAGTCTCATATTTAATTTGGTTACTTTTTTTTTGATATGGTTAGGGCTGGATTGGGGTTATGGTCGTCATGTTGGGATTGCAGTTTAAATGAATGGAGAATCCCCACAAAGATATAATTACAAACCTCTGTGTGTGTGTGTGTGTGTGTGTGTATTTGGGTTTGTGCGTGTGTGTAGGGTGTGTGCGGCACGGAGGACGATTCTATCTTAGCTAAAAGCCGGCAGATGAAGATTGAGATGCCATCGCTCCGCGGAGCGGAAATGAGGCGCAGTGAGGTCCTGTGGGGGTCGCGGTCGTCTGCAGAGGAGGCGCTGGCCGTCTCGGGACGGCGCCTCGCAGAGACGCCAGCCGAATCCTGCCAACTCCCACTGCTCCAGGGACCACTGGAGGGTGAGATTGGAAAAGCTCCTTCCCATGAAGCACAGGTGCTGCTTCTCACACAAAAGAGGAGATAAAGACCTGAGAAAACAAACAGGGGTCTGCTTGCAGAAGACATGACCCCTTTACCGCGGAACCTCAGCCCCCTGTTTCGGGGGAGGGAGGCGGCAGGGCAGTGGTGCACGTCAGGCATGGCGCGGCTGAGAGGGCGGGGCTCACTTCCCTGCACCTCCGAGTCAGTCTGGGCCTAACAAGGTGATGCCCTGTGGCCCGGTGTGTGATTTAGGGAGGACTAATTACAGTTTGGGTTTTAATCACCACTCGTTGTCTGCCAGGGTCCCGGTTTAATGCACAGCAGATATTTCTTAATGTGAGTAAGGTAGAGAGCGCCGCCCTGCTGGCCTGCGGGCTGTCTCTCCTCTCTCCCGTTTCCCCCATTTCACCGGGATGGTGCAGAAGCAGAGTGAGGCAGAGCCTGCTGCGCTTTCCTTCTGCATTCATGTACGAGTGGATTTTCACGTCCTCTGACCTCCGCCACGAAAAGAGAGGCGCATCAATAAAGCAGAGTTTAAAACGTTGCCTGCTGTGTTTGGCCACATTTCCGTGTTTGCCTTGCCTTGAGAGTGATAATTATGACCTGTATTCTATCCAGCTGGTTAATAGAGCTGTCTGAGCTCTGGATGTGTCCCTGCGTGCTGACAGGGACCCCGGCATGAGCGGTGCGAGGTCACCGTGGCCGCATGCTCGCCTTTTGGCTGAAGCCCTTCCACTCTCATGGTCTGCCTGGCAAATGCATTTCATTTTCCTCTCACTGAAATGGAAAACAAATACTGAAATGTCTCTTTTCCCTGACATTTTCAAGTATAAATTCACGTCAACTGTTACATTAAAGAAGATAATTAGCACATCTTATAGATGAATGTGGAAGACGTGTAGGATTTTTTCTTTTCCCTGACAGTCGATTATGGGATGGGAACACAGCGAGCTCAGGGATCTCCTTAGGGAGCCTAAGACCTAAATGAACTTTCCAGACGTTTCTACAGTTTCCCCGGGACAATCTGAGTTTTCTTTTCCTTTCATTTCTTCTTCTGTCAGCACGCAATTACTACCTCTCTCAGGCAGCCGCCTCCAAAGCATCGGTCACGGGGAAGGAGCTGCGGCACGGTCGCCTCTGCCGGGGACGTTCGCCTCTGCCGGGGACGTTCGCCTCTGCCGGGGACGTTCGCCTCTGCCGGGGACGTTCGCCTCTGCCGGGGACGTTCGCCTCTGCCGGGGACGTGTCCTTGTCATTGAGGAGGCTGGCGCCTTTGCTCTCCGTGAATAAACAAGGGGTAACCACCATGACTGCGGGATCGATACGGCCCCCTCCCTCTCAAAGGTGTCCCCCCCCATGTCAGCACAAAGGAGATGGCAGCAATCTGTGATCTCCAGCATAATGGACTTTGCCGGAGAATGTGACTTTACGGAGGGGGATGGGGAGACAAGCTCATAGATCCCCCACCCCCAAAGAGCTGCTGTTGTTCATTGAGTGCCTGCTCCTGCTTTCCTAGTCAGGTTTTGGAATCCATTATCTAACCGTAACCCTCTTCATGGCGAAAAATGTGCCCGAGCTTTCCCCAGCTGTCAGGCTCTCCGCTGATCTGTTTCTTTCGAGTCTGACCCTGGAGGCCTGGTTATAATCATCTAACCTCCATATCTATCTCCCAGGCTTGGCATCCTTCTGCTTCCGCCTGCTTATACCTACAGGCACGTGCCCCAGGATGCTATTGGAGAGTAATAGCAGCTCCGTTTCTCAGGACCCAGGAAGGAGCCTCATTCAGCTCTCTGACCTTAGCGGTGGCTCTGGTGGCTGTTTAGCCTTATTTTACCCCGTGGCGGTAAGCCTTTCTCCTTAACCTCTTCCCCCTGTAGCCGCACGTGAGTGGGGTGGCAATGAGGGGGTATCAGGGAAGTGTGCCCTGCTCAAAGAGACCCATCCCGGGAAATTACGCCGCCCATGCCCCCGATATCTCCACCCCCCCACCCCCTTCCCCCCAACTGCCCCAAGCAGCCGTGTCTCCACGGCAACGAGGAGCAGCTAAAAAACGGCAGGCTGACATAGATGCCCCTCATTAAATATCAACATCGCTGCTGACAGCAGAGATAATGGCCAATAACACGGTATTATGTTCCGAGTGAATGAGATTCTCCCGGGACTGCCCTGCTACGCCTCAGGGAGTTATCCCGGCGCCGTTGCCCGCGGATACAGATTTACGGCCTTCCATCTATATAAACTGCCACTGTTGTGGAAACTCAGCTGCCTTCTGTTTTCCGAAGGTGAAACTGTTTCATTCCAAGGCTGTGGTGGCTTTTCTACAGGAGACTAGGCCTTCAGAATGATTCATTTATTACTTAACACTGCTCTTGTGATCTATCTCTCTCTCTCTCTCTCTCTATATATATATATATATATATATATATATGTGTGTGTGTGTGTGTGTGTGTGTGTGTGTGTGTGTTTGTATGTAAATAACTATATATTTATGTACACATGTATGTATACTGCTGTCTGCATAATTAAAAGGTCGGTCCGGTTAGTGTGGGGTCCCCTCCCCAGCCCCCTGGACACAAACAGAGCTGTAAGTTAATTACCCCCCTGTCTCTGTCCTCTTATCAGCTGCTTGCTAAACATATTCGATCCACAGGGCTGGCAGATGCCGGGTGTGTGAGGCATCTGAGACTGGCTACCTATTTAATATGCAGAATGGTGCCCCGTGTTGGCCACACACACGCATGCACGCACACCAGTCCGCAGTCATTACTATCTCCCCCATCGCACTGCGGGTGGACATTTCTGTATTCCGCGACTTCCTTGGTCAGGTCTTTCCAGAAAAAAAAATAAAAAAAGAAAAATGTGTAATCTGCTTTTGCGAGGAAATTGCAGATCTCTATCTGGTTGGAGTCTTTCTCCTCCATGAGCTTTTCATTTTCAACCGAAGACTGACCCCCCCCCCCCCAGTACCATGTACGCCTGCCGCCCACCACTAATATCCCGGGAACGTTGTCTCAACGTTTTCCAAATGCTGCTAAGCGACCTTCATGCAAATGCAGGGAGTGCTTTGTGCTTCACTCCCCCTGTGGTGTGTGAGCCTTTGCGCTACGTCCCGTTACACAGAATTCGGAGAAAAAGAGGCAGCGTTTTAAATATAAAACCCTAGGGGTATATTTCTTTTTCTTCTCTCAATTAATATTCTCGAAGAGGTTTAACAAAATCAATCCATATTCCGCTTTTCCAGGAGAGGATTGTGATGCACTTAATAAAATTGTACCTGAAAATACTGGAGTTAGCTTCAGTCTGTCCTGGAGCCACATGTTAGTATGATCCCAGTACTCTGTGTTTGTATAACACTTTTTTGAGACTTAAGGACAAATATACCTGCTATTTACACCGGGTCGTGGAAGGTCTGAGGTCTAAAACCTTATAAATGAAGTTCACCCTTGTAGTTCAGTTGTACGATTTAAATTATTATTGGAAGTATTAGTATATATTAATCACTTAGAGATTCAAGGAAAGTACTTTCCAGAAGGGTCCAACAGTGAGGCCCATTTGCATAGGCTTCGGTTGAGCCCCGGCGATCTCGTCTGCTGCACATGTTTCTGAGGCCCCACGATCAGCCCCCTTGTCTTTACACTCCAGCAGAAAGGTCGTCCCGCAGCTCAGGCGCTGTCCGGTGCTGATAAGCATTCCGCCCTTCAGCCTCGCTTTGTTTTTCTTTGTTGTTTTACTGTCTCTGCTCTTTTTTACATCGTCACATCTTTCTTCCCCGTAAAATACAGCTCCGGTCCCCTGCTGCGTGATTGACTCTGATAGGTCCTGGCATTTGTGGCTTTTCTGGAGTGGGGGGGGTCCAGGCTTCTCCCACATGGATTTATTAATTGATCATTTCCTGTCATTGAAACGCAGCAGCGCTGGCATTTCAGTATCTCTGCTTTCCTATAAGTTCTACATGTAATGGTACCTGTAGTTACAGCTTTTTTTTCTTTTGGGCTTTTGTCAGTCGATCGGCTGTCAACATCTTTGCCTCTGGATCAGGATTTGGGAATCTTGGGAATTTGGGGATCTTGGGAATTTGGGGATCTTGGGATTTTGGGGATCTTGGGAATTTGGGGATCTTGTCACAGGTTAGTGAGGAGCGGCCTTGTGCTGGCTGCCCTGCTATGCAGATCTTGCGTCATCAGACGCGTCCGAGTGCGTTTCACTGCTACGGTTTTCTTTCTTTCTTTTTACCCTGGGCTATTTTCCACGGCATGTTGCTGCGGACTTGGAATTCTGAGCAGCGGAATCAATTATTGTGGTGGGAGAACAGTTTGCGAAATAGGATAGAGAGATAAGTTTTCTCTTCTGAATTGTCTGAATCGCGAGATTGTATCTGACAATAAATAAGTGTGGGGGGTGGGGGCTTGGGCATGTTTATAATTAACCTATTTATTTCCTGTGCACTTCTCTCTGTGGCAATGACTAATCTCCATTCACAACCAAGCTTTCGTCCTCCTCTGTTTTATCTGGCATAAAAAACCAGCTGGCAATAAGAAAATAGAAAGGTACTAACATGGAAAAGCAGTAAGCAGAGGTTAGAACGCTCTGTAAGGCAGCCAGCCACAGAAAGTGCTTCACGCTGGATTTTTATGACTCTGCTAGGGCAGAATGAGGGACAGGCAGCTCAGCGTCCATGTCTGACCATTTCTCCTTGCCAGGGGGAGGCATGGGGGTTAGGGCCAGTCTCTTCCTGCAGCACATTGTAGCCTATATTGCCGCTCGCATGTTACCGTGATCTGCATGGTGCAGCAACTACACGCTTGTTTGGGGGGGGGGGGGGGGGGCTGGATGGGGGAGGTGTCGATCAGTGATGTGCAGGAACACATCAAAATTAAAGATTTTGATGTGTTCACAAAGACAAAATTAAAGGCTTGCGATGCCAGTAATGTCTGTGTCGAGGTATTGGGGGGGGGGGCTTCCTGGCATTATTCCAAAATCTTGACATATTAATGGGGTGACTTTAAAAAACAATGACAATCAGATTCAAAATAAGCTCGAAAAGACCAAGACCTCCAGTCTGTTTATGTCTAGCTGGGAAGTGAGACCGAATGCGGGACATAGACTCCTGCGTCCGGATTCCTTGCGTCGATGAAGATGTGGCGGAAACCGCTAGAAGTCTCCGAGCCCGTCTTTACCATAAAAGGGACATGGAGTGATCCCTCACGGAGATGCCACTCTCCATTCTCTTGAGGTAATTATCTGCCATTTTTTATGAATTAATCGCCGGCCCGCCAAGCCCCAGCATGTGCCGCTAAACCTGTCACTCCCTGTGGAGCCTCGTCTTGCGGCGGCTCCGTGAGAGTGCCGGAGGAACATCTGCCGGCAGCTGCATGCCGCACGCACGCCCGCTGCCGTGCCGCCTTACACGCCGTGGGGACCGTTTGAATTCACCAGTCACGCGGCTGCCACATGACAGGGCCTGTGTTAGCGAGAGGCCGACCCGCGGCGGGGATCCACCATGGTGCTGATGCAGTCTGCCGCTCCAGTGGCGGGGGCAGGCCTAGGGCCGCGATTAACACCGTACACCCGTCTGAATGTTCAGTGGGTACAGCAGTATCATAGGGGGGCAGAAGAGTCGGGAGATGGTAGTGGGGGGGTTTCTTTTTGCTGTTGTCTCCTGTCCTTACCTGCTTCTTCATAAATATGTACAAAGGGCTATTTCTTCATGTTTACTTCTTTTGATTTTCACTGATCCTTAGATACACTCATCCTGTGATACAAATGTGTCATACCAATAGAAACACATTTAATGAACAGAGAGCTGGGCTGGTATGGGATGGATGGATGGATGGATGGGACAGGTTATTTTTCTGTCCACTTTGTTTGTTCCCCCATAACAGTGATGCGCTGCTTTATCGCTCCACTTCATGGAAATGTCTGGCACGCAACTGTCTAAATCATGAACGTCATTTTAAAAATTAAGAATGCTGATCAGATTTGAGCATCGGTCATAAATTATCCTAACGGAGTTGTAACATGGAGATCATGAGCATAAACGCATTTTCCACTCTGCGTGTCAGGCATGATTCATGGCAATGAAACAAGCCGGGATTTTATGGGGATACTGTTAGGTGGTCGCTGTGGGTCATAAAACCCGCATGTGCAGCACAAAGAAGGAAGGATAGTTTTTTCTGAGATCGATTATACTACCGGGCGGAATTCGAACCTGCAGCTGATGAACGTGGGTGCCCCCATCTCCATGGTACTTAACATTCTTTAGATTTTTGTTAATTTAGCAAACGCTTTTGTCTAAAGCAACACGTAAGTGCGGATCAGAAAGCAGGGTCACCCCGCGTCCCAGCCCACGTTGGGGTTATGAGCCTTGCTCAAGGGCCCAACGATAACATCCCTCTACCAGCCCTGGGATTTGAACCGGCGACCTTTCAGCCACGGCCGCATGGTGCTTTGGCCACGTGGGATGCCCTGAATCTCCACACCGGCCTTTCACTGTGCCCCTCCCCACCTGCTCCATCCCTCCTGAAGACCATGAGGATGGCAGGGGTCACCACCCTGGCTTTGATACCGTGGTAAAGTTGTGGCAACATGTGTCTGAATCTGGCTCCACCAGGCATATTTACCGGATAGACGGTGTGTTTCGGTAGATGGGTGCCTATTTTACCGGCGCCCCCTACCTGTGGCTTTGGCATCCTGCTGGTGCGTCACCGCCTGCGCTGGGTGCATGAAGTGGAAATCTCGGCCAGGCGGGCAACGGCGGGCAGCGGCGGGCAGAGGCGGGCAGAGGCCTGATATGATTCTATTCTCCACAGCTGCTGAGATGGCAACTCGAAGGAACATTTCAGTGCTCTAAGCTGTATTTTTATTTCTCAGGGGAGTCATCGGGTATCTCATCTCTAACCCAGTCCCGGTACTGTACTGGATGAGATATTTCTAATAAAACTGCTGTTGGCAAAATAAACTGCATTAAAAGAGACTCGGAAATGAGACATCAGTCAGTCACGTGGCACAATTGTGAGATTTGAGACTGGGCCCTGCGATCAGAGGAAACCAGCTGAAGAAGCGGTTAAGATCTGCTAATCTCATTTCAAGATGTCTTGAAGTACTCTGAGTGTAGATAGAGTGAGATTGTCAGACCCTGCGCAGGTGTATTTTTTTTTTTAGATTTTACATTTTTGGACTTTTTGTGAATTTTTCAAAGAATACCGCTTGCATGAGAAATCAGATGTGAGAGGTAGCAGTAAGGCTGAATTTTTTTCCCTGTACTGATGTGGTTTTCTATCTTAAACGAATAAACTGCTTCTTAGGAGACATCAGAAACAGACCTGCATCTCTTATTGCATTTTTCCTTTTCTCTGGATATGTGAGCTCTGCACCGTCAATGAGCTCTATGCAGAAAAGCATCAGGGTTGCTCTAAGCTTCAGAGTGTACGAAACAGGCCCTGAAAATGCAATATTTAAAAAAGTTACCCAGCATTTTGCCAGGATGCAGGGGTTAGTACTGAAGTCTGACATCTCCTGGGCTGGAGGCTTGAATCCCTTTTCAGATCTTTGTCAGTGTTTGTTGGCTCCTTGACAGTTGTTTGCTTGTGATGTGCTGCCTGCTCACTTGTACTGTATGTTGCTTTGGACAAAAGCTTCTGAAAAATAAATAAATGTAAATGTCTGGAGTTTGTATTGTCTCCCCATGTTTATGTGTAGGTTTGATCTGGGTACTTTGGCCTGGGTGATTGGTGTCTCTAAAATGCTTTTAGTGTGATTGTGAGTTATTGTGTTTCCCTGTGATGGGCTGGTGTATACTGCTCAGGGGTTGCCAGATTTGTGTCCTTGTTTACTGGGACAGGCTCTAAGCTCTCTGTGATGTACTTGATAAGTGAATGGATGGATGGATGGATGGATGAATTTAAGCTTCTGGTCCTAACATGAGGGATATTTGCAGTGATCTGAAAATGTTCTTCATTAGACTGAACCGGTTGTAAAAATAAACTACTATAGATGTTGTAAATAATTTAAAAATTTGATAGTGTTCATCTGAAAAACTGAACTAAATGAAGCAGCAGTTAGCAATTTGTGCAACAGCCTTTCTGTGTGTGTGTGCGTGCGTGTGTGTGTGTGTCTGTGTGTGTGTGCGTGTGCGTGTGTATGTGCGAGCGGGTGCGTGTGTGTGTGTATGTGTGTGTGCACGCCCTGAAATGGACAGCCATACTGTCCCGTCTGTCCCTTGCCCCATGCTCAGCGCTTATAGAAGACAGACAGAGGAAAACTCATATTTCTAAAAATACTGTGTGCCCTCTATTTGGTAAAAAAAGTGTTTTCTGCCATTGTGTTATTTTAACCGGAAAGTAGTGTCAATGACCTGACTGATTTAGGTAATCAAACAATGTTTTTATAATGTGCAATGTGCCGTATGTTTGTATTGAAGCAGAAGACTCCAGCAACTGCCTCTTTAGGTCTGGAGACACGTGCTCAGTCCTACCTCATGCAGCTGCTTGCCGGCATTGATATTAGTTAGATATTATGTTTCACATTTAATTAATTTTACATGCCTGCCATGTCTCTGCCAAACAGCATAAATAGTAAATAGTCTTGGCATTGTTAGGAAAGTGTAAACAGATGGTGCGTCTTCCGTTTGTCTTCAAGGTTTCCACTGGGGGGGTGGGGGGGGGGGGGGTAGGACCTTGAAACTCAATGGCGTTTAGAGGGGAAACTCCCTGCAGCCTGGTAATGATGCATGAATTATTCTGTCAAATACATTTTTATTAGCGATTATTTGCAATAATTAAGTGTATTATATTATTTTTTATTATTCAGCAGTCTCCCCAACAGTTACATTTGCACAGTAGCTATAAGTGGTCTTTAAGGTGCCCATAATTTTTTTCAGCATGTCTTAAGCGAACCATGAACATTAATTATTAAAAATGAAGAGTAGTATAAAATGAAGACTATTTATGGAGCTGGCCTGTACAGTTCTTTAATTATGGCATGCATCAGGGGTTGATTCAGAGTGTAGGTCTAGGTCACATGTCTTACAAGTGGCTCCTCTGAGGGAGGGGGTGCTCACATTGCCAGGTGATTGGTGGGTTTCCTTCTGCTGACCCGAACGAAAGGCTGGATTGGTTAACAGGGATCAGCCAGTGAGGCACTTGCAGCTTCCATGCATGGGCACTGAAGCCCTGTCACTGGTGCAGAAGCTCAACAGGAGTTTGAATGCTTGGGGCAGGTTTGAAGCTCCTGCAGCAGGAGACAAAAACACATACATGATTTATGCATTTTATATATATGTGTGTGTGTGTGAGCGTGTATGACTAGGGGGAAGCTAGACGGCTTTAATTTTATGGTTTTTGAATTTGCATTCCATTAGCAAAATTGTTTCACTCACGGGAATTTAAGATGTCAGGCAATAATCTGAAGTGAAATTTCAATTCGTTATTTGCAGTAATAATATGGATGTTGTCACGGTGTATAACGTTTCAGGTAGGCCATGTGCCTGCACGCAGCTGTGAAAATGAATAGTTTGCCTCTCTTTTCTGATATCATTACGGTGTGGAGATAATATGTCTATTCCCTTTGACAGCCGCTCGATATACTCCGCAGTATCCGATCCCCCCCGGTGGGCAGCGGGTGGGGGAGGCGCCGCTGTGCGCTGGCCTCCCGGTCCGACACTATTCCCAAAGGGGTCCTCTGAGCAGCGCAGTCGGCCATCTTTTGTCCTGCGAAGATCAAAACATCAAAGGGCACCCTCAGTGTTTCACCCTGGCTTGGATCTCATTACCTGGCTGATAAACTTCTGGAGTCTTTTTCCTCAAAACGACACTCCCTTCAATAAATATTTGAAGGCGGCCAGCCGTGGTGGCCGAGCAGGACGCAGATGGCGTGTGGTGTAGGGTTATCAGGCGAGCCGACGGGCTGCCCTGCCCCCGTGCAGCATTATTTAACCAGGGAACCCGACACCTTATTCGCTCACGCAGAGCTTTCCATCCGGTCCTGTGACGAAAACGCAGAAGGGTTTCCTGATCTCCGGCAGACGTGCGTCGCTTTGCGGTGACACGCGTGAAGGCTGGCGGTACCTACTCTGTTCGGAGATTTCTAAGTGATCAACAAAAGTTTGAATAGTTTATGAGATGAGGGCGAAGGTCTGTACAGTGCAAGTATCGCTTTCGAGATTCGAGATATAAGATGTTTTATTGACCGTGTGCAACAAGTGCCTCAAGCTGCTTACTCCATCAGCCCCACCCAGCACAAAGAACACCTAACAGTGTATAAATATTAAATATAAATTATAAATATAAAATGAATGTATAAAATATAAAGAGACAACAGATGTGAAACAGTGTGGTGAAAATAGCTAAAGTACAGGTGCTAGCAATATTGCAGAAATTCTGATCTACCTAAATATATAATTAATATTTTATATGATTTACAAATAATTTATAAAAACATATTTTGGGGTTTGTCACATGTGGTAATTTTCATTTACAATTAAGTGCATCAGTACACTTCTAGTTTAGTACATCCATTCATTTGTCCGGCTCATGAAACTAGAACCTCTCCCAGTTAGCACAGGGCAGGGAATCATCACAGGGTGCACAGACACACACACAGACACACACAGACACACACACAGACACACACAGACACACACACAGACACACACACACACAGACACACACACAGACAGACACAGACACACAGACAGACACACACACAGACACACACAGACAGACACACAGACACACACAGACACACACACAGACAGACAGACACACACACAGACAGACACACACATAGACACACACAGACACACACAGACACACACACAGACACACACGCACACACACACAGACACACACGCACACACACACAGACGCACACACACACAGACACACACGCACACACACACAGACGCACACACACACAGACACACACGCACACACAGACACGCACACACAGACACACACACACGCAGACACACACGCACACACACACGCACACACGCACACACAGACACACACACACGCAGACACACGCGCACACACACACGCACACACAGACACGCACGCACACACACACAGGTCTGTAATTATATCTTTGTAGCGAATCTCCATTCATTTCTATGGGGAAAACTCACAATCTTAACCCTTACCCAGCTTTAACCTTAACAATAACCAATGTCAAAACAAAAAAGATTTTTATTTCATTGTGGGAGACATTTGGTCCTTACAAAGTAATATAAACCTAATCTACACACACACACACACACACAGCTTTAGAATTTATAATAATATTACACATAATGTAATAAGCTTACATTATTATGAAAAAGTAGTTTTCCCTAGCTAATTCTTACATGGTTTTCATGTTGAATTTGATCAGACCATTTTTTTTGTGGTAGTGGAAATATATGGAAGAAGTCTGTGAGAAAAATTGACACCAAAATTTGGTGCTCAGGGAATCCAAGCATCAAGTCATTAGCTATTTCAATGTGTGAAGTTATTGATGACCTCTTTCACCTAGCTACGTCTGCCCAAATGAAGGGGTAATTAGGGTCAGCTCGATGATTATTTTGGTAAAAACAATCAGGCTGAATTCAGCCAACCCTCCCCATATAAACTGACTACATGTCATCGGGATGGTTGCTGTTGGGGTATGTTACATGGAGCAGCATAATCTTCTACTAAGAATGCAGTTTTTCCATGAATATGATTCTGAAGTGGGTTGTGAGGTTGCTTCTAAGGCAGTAGGGGCTCTATTGAGCCACAGCTGGTGTTTAAACGGAAGAGAAAGTTTGGGATGTTGGTGAAACCTATCCAGGAGAACAGCCAGTGAACCGCAGGCCTCTCTCACCTCAAATGAGGCTGGTTCAGTCCCAGCATGGGGAAGACACTGGCTGAAAATGACACGCATGTCAGAGTAAGGCTTCCTCCACACGGCAAGCAGCCAGCCACCCGGCGCTTGCAGATCGGTGAATATTACGCCATGAAAGAGCACTTGCCATTAAAATAAATGCAATTGCAAAGTGTTTTTCAGCTTGAAATAAAATGAGTTACATTGTTGGTTTACACAAAGAAAGCTCTTGGTTTCTTGCTGGTGGAGTGAAAAAGTGCGTTTATAAGTGCAATTACTTTAGTTTCATAAGCTAAATATGCTTACTAAACCCAACCTGGCATCCTTGTCTCTCCACTTATACACATCCAAGCCGAGTCTCGATATGATTTTCAGGTGAGGTTAAATAATTTGGGGTACTGGGGCACTGCCATTATTAGTTTCTCCTCCGTCTTGTTAAGCGCTTTGGTTTCCAATTTGCTGAACCTACCCGTCCCAAACCAAAGATTATATCTGATTGGATGCCGCTTCACTAGAGGTCAGCGAACTAGGTGACAGTTCAATCAACTTGAACTTTGAGCAGCACGGCAAAGTGCAAAAACCAGGCGCCGCTGCTCTCCGCCTTGACATGTAACGCCAAAAAATGTCACAGCCTAACACAGTCAGAACTCCTGCCTCTGACCTATCTTCATGCTCCATATATGGGACAATGTTCTATGGATGTATTTTAGTCAAAAATGGGAGTGATCCACCCATCTTCCATAACGCTTATTCAGTAGAGGCTCACTGTGCGCTTGTAGCCGGCACGAGGAAGGGGGCCCTTGATCACGCAGCACACGCACATGCATACTAGGGGAAATTTATTTTTGTATCATTGTGCTATGTGCTGTCCCTCTCTAGCACTGTTTTGTAAATATATTGTGTTGTCACTTTGTATTAAATGTGGCACAGTGACCTGATGGGAAAAGAAAAGCTTTTGTCTTCACTGTACCCTTGAGTAAAGGTGAAATGGCAAAACTGAATTTAGAGATGCCAATTTAAATGTTTTTGGACTGCATATGGGAACCGGCACAAACAGAGGGGGAGCATGCGAAGTCCACAAATGCAGAGGCAGCATCTGAAACTTCAACCATGGAAGCGGAAGGCAATGGTGTTACTCACTGAGTCGTCATACAAGCCGAAATAGCACGCCCCCGCAACAAGAGCCCAACAACGTAGGAGCCCCGTCCTGTCATGCTGCCGGCTGCGGTTACGGTGTTTGATTGCATCGTCATCACTTAAGGAACCACGAGTTTTGTATCAGGGACTTATACATGCGATTATCAGGCGATCTACTGTAAGCTGGTAGCGTACATAGCTCCAGAAGGAAGACCATGATCCAAAAATGACTAGAAAGTCTACATCCACATTGATGTGGGACAGTAGCTTAATTTTGTGCTCGAGGTATGGACCTAAATCCCACCAATATGTTGTTGTAGAACATGAAACCACATGTTCATTCACATTAGCCTACAAATGTCACTAATATGAAGCAGTTGCACCTGTAACCCCTCCACAGGTCTGACTGGTCTCTATCTACAGGAAGTCTGCTGCTGAAGTTAGTCTGATAGTGTCTGAAAGTTCTTTCATGACATATGAACTTGATGAAGAATTAATATATATATTTTAAATATATAATAAGAATATATCTGTTTTCCCATGGAATTGTGATGTCTAATAACATTTCAGTTATGCAGCTATATTTACTAAAGTAAATTTATTTTCTCCAACTACTCATTTTGTCTCATTTTGTTTTATACAAAACAGCAGACATCTTTTGCTTCAGCATCTTCCTTTAATTCAGAATGTACAGGCTGTGCCAGATACAGCGGCAGAGTTTGGGTCTGACAGTACGATTAATGAGCCTGATTGCAGTCACATAACAATGACGACAATTAAGGCAATTAAATTGTATTTTTGCAAGTAAACAATACATTTTCTCATTATTCTTGATTTATTTTTGTTTGACATCAACCATTTGTCATAACAGATAAAATTCCACAAAGGAGCAGAAGCTGGTGTAACTTACGACGGAATGGGCAGTAAATAGCATCCTGGTTTAAGACTTGACTCCAGTATGTCTGCAGTTTAATCAGGGGTCCTGGTTTAGTTTAATATTCTTCTGGGCAGAAGCAGATATACTCAAATCAGTCCTAACAATTACTTGATTGGTATTAATAATAGCCCAACGCTGTTGTGTGTGTTTGCAACTACAGTGAGAGAAGAGAATGTAGCCACCTTCAGAGGCTCGGAGTATTTCTGCTACGACCTGTCGCAGAACCCCATCCAGAGCAGCAGCGACGAGATCACGCTCTCCTTCAAGACCTGGCAGCGCAACGGGCTCATCCTGCACACGGGCAAGTCGGCGGACTACGTCAACCTGGCCCTGAAGGCCGGCGCCGTGTCCCTCGTCATCAACCTGGGCTCCGGGGCCTTCGAGACGCTCGTGGAGCCCATCGTCGGCAAGTTCAACGACAACACGTGGCACGACGTCAAGGTCACGCGTAACCTGCGGCAGGTAGGGGCTCCAGGCGGTGGGCGGGTGGCGGCGGTGAGGGAGTGTGTTTCGCTAAGAAAGTCTTTCAGGATGAAATGAGCAAAACTGGTGGATTATTACCGTAATTCAGGGTTGAGTAGATTGACGGAACTCAAGGCCCACAGTGTCTGCTGGTATTCCACTGCTGTTTGAAGTGCCCGCCTATTTATCGCGGCGACAACAAGAGAGAGAGAGAGGTTGGCTTATTTAAACAAGGAATACAGCCGACGGAATGTACCAGCACACACTCTGCGACCCGCTAGCACCGTAGACCCCCATTCCTACCATAACGTTACAGATAAATATTATGAGTGCTTCTCCATTTGTGTAATACAGAATAATGCATAGCTTGATGCTTTTTTAAGTCGTTTACATAGCTGTTTTTTCGTTGTCTGTCACCGTGTAATGTCTTTATTTCTTCTCCTTATTTTGTTTACAATTCTGAAGTCCAAGAACACCGATCTTTCCCCCTCCTGATTTCACCCATTTTTTGCCTCACTTTTTGCTTCCTCAAGCAGACACTTCTGTCAGAAGCCATCACTAGCTTGATGGCTTCGGGAGACTGACTCTGTCCTCTAGACATTCCCTTCACTCTCGGGACTGTGAGTTTAATCTGAAAAGTAGACGAGGCTTCAGCCATTCCTATCTGCTCCAGAGCAAACCTTTAATCAGCAGCCAAATTTATGCAATATACATTAGGCTGCCGCCATTACTTTTCCAAGCGTATTTTATTAGTGTCTGAAACTACTGTGTTGAATTTATGCTTTTGTGGTTCAGATATTCGCTGTGACAGGAAGGGATCTTTGATAAGCGCTAAGACAACAGTACTATCATAAGGCCAGGCGCAGTATCAGTTTTTTTAAGGATTCATCGTTTTCCAAATGCTAGTAATTGCTTTGCTGGATATAGGTTTGACTAAATGCCTGATTGTTTGCAGTACATAGTAGGAACATGTAACAATGTTTCCTGGGGATTCCGAAAGCAGACACAGACACACGGCAACTGTTGAAATCGTATAGCGTTTGGAAATAAATTACCTTGTGTAATGGGACACTTGGGACTAATTTGTCTGGCTGAATTTTAGTTGTGTAATTCCATGTATGATTTGCACATTTGGAGAAAGTTGACAAGTAAGTGTTTATTATTATTATTATTATTATTGTTATTATCATTATTTCTTGCTATTGCAATGTAATTACTTTCAAAAGGTCCATTTCACTGCCAATGGAATAGAGTAGACCTGGAATTTGAGATAGGGACCTAATATCTCCTATGAAATCTCCATTGTTTTCTCTCTTGCTTGGTCTCTCTTTCTCTATGTCTGCTCCCTCTCCCCTCCCCCCCCCCCGCCCCACCCCAAGGACACGCTTTGTAAAACTAACATCAGCCATTCAGATCATGGAACGAGTCATTGTTTTACTAACGGGATCGACTAATGTACTAACACCCTAATTCTTCGCCATTGTTATCATTTTTAGTTATTTTATTTTATTAACAGCCGTTCTGTTCACTGTTTTTAATTTCCTTTCTTCCCCCCTTTTCCGCAAAGCAATCAGGCATTGGACACGCTATGGTAAACAAACTACATTGTCTGGTAGATATCATTCTTATTGTCTTTCTTTTGGGTTTGCCGTGTGTCTCCTCCCTCCTTCCTTTACTTTGACTCTCATTGTTGACACTTATCAAAATTTGAGGAAATGGGGTTGGTATTTCTCAGCTTCTTCACTTCCCGATTTACCTCTTCGCCCGTCTCGTTCTTTTAACCCCCCCTCCTCCCCACGGCTTTTTTTTTATTATTTTTTTGTTTTACCTCTCGACTCCTTTTCTTTGAATTCCTCCTACTGTTTAAAAAAAAACTTCCAGATCAGAGCTTTGTAGGGCTTCATGTATGAACAAAGCCTCCGCATTTGTTTTCACCGCGGACGTTGGCGAACTGGCAGAAGCTTTCCACAAACTACAACCACGACCAAAACGCAAAATGAGAACCAAACAAAAGCTTCAAAAACCTTCAACGCGGGAGCTCTGACAGTTGTTTTCAGCACACTTTTTGCATGGCATGCCTAAACGTCACTGATCCATCCCTCCATGTCTCCATAACCCCATCACCTGCTAACCGGCATTAACTAGTCCCTACCTCGCTTTACTTACCTTTCACCATTTGTGCACGTTGGTGACGGTACCCTCTTCAGTTCCGCTTCTGCATGGTTGTGTCCCCTGCATGTACTTTTATGTTATGCTTGCTCATGTTTGTGATTGAATCATTTTCTACCATAATTAACCTTTTTTCATTTTCAAAAAAAAAAAAACAAAAAAATAAACAAATCAAGTCCTGACTTGCACATTTGTGACATTGTATGGTAAGACCCCCTTTAATTCTGCATGCTTGTTGATAAACTTCCAAAATTTGCCCAAAACTAAAACAAGTACAAGAAATTTGTCCTTGGTTTTAACATTTACTAACCCTCTCCAACCTAAACTTCCAAAAACAATAACAACAAAAGTCATTTTCTTACCCTCATCAAAGATAAAGAAAATATTCCTCTATAATATTTTCTTTACCTGTCTCTTGAACTTGAAAAAAGAATGACATGAAAAATGTTGTCTTACCCAAGTGAGACTCCCAAGGTACGGACCCTGGTCCTATGAAAGAAGATCACGTCCCATAAAAGAATCTCGTGAGACCGCTGCCCGTTCCCACATGGTCACATATGGGCCATCTTGTCCTACTGCTTCCCCTGAACAGGTGACCATCTCTGTAGACGGGATAATCACTACGACGGGCTACACGCAGGAGGACTACACCATGCTGGGCTCCGATGACTTCTTCTACGTCGGGGGGAGCCCAAGTACGGCAGACCTACCAGGCTCTCCAGTCAGCAACAACTTCATGGGATGCCTAAAAGATGTAAGCTTGGCCTTCTTCCCTTTGTCCCTGGGACATCTCTGTTCATCTCCATCTTATGGCTTACGGCAACCAGATAGTCCGTGTCCGGGAGGACGCTTTGAGGTTACACGATCTGCATCCTACCATTTCAATCAAAAGGACTTAGATGTCCCTTAAGCGCTGAGTTCTTGCTGTGTGCTGATTGGTCAGTCTCCTATAGTCATGCATATGTCACTAAGGTTAATGTCAAACAGCTGGATAAGTTTTTGAATCAAGGAAACAAGCCAGTTAAAGAACAAGAAGAACTGAACCATTTATCCAAGCACAGCAGCCGTTCGGTTTTAAGGTAGTTTGTGAAATCCGGAGTAGCTAAAAGAGCCCTTCCTGACATGGATTATCTGGTCACCCTAGTAAGGGCCAGATTAACCCCATGTGATATCCATCCATCCATCCTCCAACGGCTTATCCTTCTGGGTCATGCGGGGTCCAGAGCCTATCCCAGAAGCTATGGGCACGAGGAAAGGAACAACTCAGGAGGGGGGGCCAGCCCATCACAGGGCACACTCACACACCAACGGGCGATTTAGTATCTCCAATTAGCCTCAGCATGTCTTTGGACTGTGGGGGGAAACCAGAGTACCCGGATGAAACCCCATGATGACACGGGGAGAACATGCAAACTCCACACACATGTTACCCAGGTGGAGACTCAAACGCGGGTCCCAGGGGTGTGAGGCAACAGTGCTAACCACTGCACCAGCATGCCACCCACCCCATGTGATAGTGGGTATCAAATCAGCTTTTAGTTTTCCCCTATGCAGGCAAATTCATCAGCAATACAAGTAGCAAAATACTTACAGATGTTTACTATATATATTTTATACACACAAACACACACACACACATGTCCAGAAAGTACAAATCCAGTTGAGTTCTCTATGATTATGACTCTTTTTATTCAACTGGTTGGTTGAAACAAAACCTTGGTCTGGATTTGTACTTTCTGGAACTGAAATTTCCACCTCTGCGTGTATATATATATATTTATATTCCTCATTGTGATTGTATTTTTGTAACCGTCAATCGATTAAAACCCATCTGCCCATCTTCCAACAGCTTATCTAGCATAGGAGCCTATCTCAGGCAGCCGGACACCTTGGATGAGTTTCCAGTTCCTCGCAGGGCACCGATCCAAAAGTTGAAGGCAAATTATAACCCACTTGCTTTTCTTTTATCATCATATGAAAAGGCCTTTTTGATTTTGTAGAAGCTGGGCTGCCACACTGCCCTCCGCATGTGCGTCTGCTGGAGGTCGCCTCAACCTTCCGAGCTGCACAGTGGCGGCCAGCTGATGGCCGCATGCAACTCAAAACACATTTAATAGGTCTTAGTGTTCGGTCGAGTGGGATAATGATCTCCAAAAGAACATACCTTTGTTAGAATGGGACTACGCCATTAAATCTTTGTGAGGCAGCTACCAAGAAAGCCTCCATTCCCTAATTACTGGTCTCTTTGGAAAGGTGATTACACAGTGCCCTGCTCATAACAATGCCAGAAGCCTAGCATGGTTTTACACCACTTCATTAGCTGAACTGTGCGTACATCGGCATCACCACACAGTCAACCGTTACCATTCTTACTGAATCCATAGTGTGAGAAGCTGCCCGTGAACAAGACGCAAGCGGAATCAACGTTGATGCGTTCGGTTACACGCTGGCTCTGGCCGCTTCACGCCTCCGCGGGTTCAGCCTTTGTGGCTTCCTTGGTGTCGCAGGTACGAGTGACTCACTCTGCTGAGGCACTTTGAGGGTACGGCAGGGATTCAGCCACATAATAATAACAATAATAATGATAATAACAATAATAATGATTGTTATTATTATTATTATTATTCATGAAGTTTCTTTGCTTACATGTGGCATCATTATTACACCCATACATTACTATTAGTCATTCGATCAACTTTGCTTACATATAAACACTCTAAAAGTATTTTTCATTTGGTTGGGTATTACAAATTGCATATTTGCCATGCCGCTTCGGTGATACATGTGCCTGCCGCTTTGGGCCATGGTCAGCCAGACAAAGATGTGTACTGTATGCCCCCAGCATTTGCATACCTATTCTAAAACCTACAGTCAGACTTTAGACATTAATGTTGCCCTACATACAATATATACCTGGGAAGGCTGCTGCCTTTTTCACCGGCCTTTGTATTGTAACGTATGTCCAGTCGAACTGCTGTAACCCATTAGGTTGCCAAGGAGACCACTATTTAACAAAATATCGCTGATGGCAGGTCTAAGGTCAAACCCTTTCACATTCACTAGGCTTGAGCTGCTACAAATCAGGCTGACTGGGCCTTCATCCAGTGGTGATCCTCACTTACTGAGCGGGAAAAGCAATCAGAGGCCTTATGACGCATAAGAAAACAAGAAATCTATACATGGGTATGGTACAGGGAATTGGGGACTGAATACATGAAATAAATGTTTATTTATTAGCTTATGAATTGTTTATGTGTTTTCTCTGCCGTTTACAGAATAGGGTTAGTTAGTTTAGGACAGCTGTGTAAGAAAGAGCCCTTTTGCAGGATGTTTGTTCTGGTAAGTAGACTATATCGTGTTTTAAATATAGAAAGTCTTTAAAAACCTGAATTTAAATGTTGGCTTTAGTGATGTCATCCCATGGGCAGAGCCGACTGTGAATCTGTGTCAGGTCGTGTGTCGTCGTACATGTGTGTGAGCCTGTGTGTCTGCTGGCAGATCAGCGGACGTAACATTAAAATGAGGGTGCACACCTCTGGCCTCATCCCAAGCCCCCCAGACTGTCACCTTTGTACTGATTTAAAGCAGGGAAAACACAGCTGAAGCCATTCCATCCGCTGCCGAGCCCCCCCCCCCCCGCCGATTGCTGAACCCACCCCCACCCGTCTCGCCGCCTTATTTGCTGGCCCAGTCCACAGTGCGCTCTCCCCTTGCTCTTCCTCATGCCGACCTTTTTAAAACGCTGCTCTGAGGTCGCCCACACTGGACATATTTTCAACCCAGTTACGATGAGGCGCTGCAATGTCCCCCATTCCCCAGACCAGTTGCCCTCCCCCGATTGTCCTACTGTCTCCTAGAGGTTCGCAGATGAAAACAAGCCACCCATAATCACGGCTGTAATGGAAAGTCACCTTGTTGCAACCCTTTTATCTTTCGACTGCCTGAGCCTGCCTCTCGCTTTATTACCCTCCGTATTCCACACGCGGCCATTAATATTCATTTGTTGCCTTGTGAAGCCTGCCCCTCTCTCTCTGTCTGCTGTCAAATGGCAGCCCTGATAACCGCGGTATCGCCAGGGCCTCGTTCGTGTCGGCTCTACAGAGATAAATAAACATTTGAAACTAGGGTATTTTTTTCCCTCCATTTTTTGGACGCGTCTTGAATGAGACGGCCACATTACATCAGACTTTGATCAGACATATTTGCGGGAACTTAATATTAGACTCCAAAAGAAGAAATGTTACAGACCCGTACACAGGAGGTTGTTGGATAGCGTGTGGAAATGGTGCTACTAAATTATAGGTTCTTCTGACTAGAAATGACCAGTATAACTCTGCCCAGATACTAGCACGTGAAGTCAATGGAAAGGGGCTGTGGCGGAGTTGGTGAGGAGCAGAGGGTAACGACCTGGTCGGGAATCAAACCTGGGGACCTTCGGATTTCTACAAGCTGCTCTGTCCCAGGAAGCCATGAGGCTCATGATTACTAACCAGCCTTGAGCCTGCACTATTAATTCCATAGCACGAATGCATACATTTACTTTGAAATCACTGATGGAACTCTCAGTGTTATACAAAAAGTACAAAATCTAACATTTGCTATCTTTAACCTTATCTCACACTACTTCCAAGATTTTTATTTGTGCATAAAATCCACTTCTTAACTAGTTTGTCCCTTGCGAGGAAAATCTTGTATCTACTGCCTGTGCATGTTCATCCATCTTAGTTTAATAGGAACGAAACACAGAACCCCAGAACAGAGAGAATCCACAGAATTTTAATATTGTATTGCTGTCCATACAGTTCAAGGGTGATGTCGATCAGTTCAGGATTGTGTACTAGATTGGCACCAAGCTTGGTGACCTACAGATACATACCCAGACAATGACCTATCTGCGCCCCATGTGGCTCTGCGAATTATTTCATTAGTTTGCTTTTCCCGCCATTTTTCTGAGTCACCGCCAGCTGCTGAGCAGATCCGTGCGCACAGATGGCCTGGCGTAGCCCATCTTTCCAACTGATCCGTTTGGATCAACCCTGCAGGAAAGATAGGGCCTGGCACCGGACTGGAGCAAAGATCCGGACCTGCCAGGGAAAACATCTGGCATGGTATTGAACATGGTTGCAGAAAGTTGGCTAGCTGCTCAGCGTGTAGCAATAACTGAACAAACAAACGTGCATAAATGACATGCATACATTAAGCGCTCAATAAGCCTGACGTCTGCGTTTGAGAATGTATTGAGCTGCATTACATCATCACTATAGGCCCCATCCAAACAGAACTAGGAGTGTAAACAAAGTGCTGACCACCAGTAGAGGTGAGAACCACCATCCAAGTGTGCTGTATAGATGATAGGTACTTCTAATTCCTGCTGCAATCCAAGGAACATGTAGGTAAGCTACTGTAGCTGGCATTGTTAAATTGGTCATAGAGTTGTACTCCCCCTAACAGGGATAGGTTGTAGCCCCCCATCTTTGTCCAGGATAGCAAATTTGAGGATGGATATGGAGCTTTTCCATTGGCATACAGGAACTGAGCCATACCGCAAAGAGAGACAAGTTTCAGCACGGTTCCAGCTCGTTTTGGTTTTCCACTGCAGATGGGTCGGCTCGGTAAAGGTATTGGCAAGTTTGAAGAGTGACAGTGACGTAAGACCCAAGAGATGCATGCACACTGCCCACACGGTGTACATCATAATTTACTATGTGCAAGTATTATTTTTACTGTTTGCTAATTTCCGCTAGTATATCTATAAGAATCGCTGTTTTAGCAATCACCTGATCTTCTATCCCCACCAAACATTTGCTTATGTAAATTTGCATTACGAATCCATTCCATTCAGCTGTTCTATAGTACTTTTTTAAGTAGGAGGTAGGGAATTTTCAAGTTCTAAGTTATTGGGAAAGCATTAATACACCACAATGTGTGAAACTACTAATATTAAATAGATAATCCACATGCAGAACACCAGCATCTCTGTGCATTTTAACCTATCACAACCAGCTCAATTTGTTCACACTTTTGGCCCTGCTAGTAAGTCAGCCATGTCAGCGTGGATACATCTCAGGGGTGACTTGGGTTCAGCTTGTGTATTTTCAATGAAAGAGTGCCAGTTCTTGGTACGGGTTGGCTACAGCTCGGTTCTTGGTGGCAGTGGAAATGCGCCAATATATTTTGCTGAGAAAACCATATACTGTATGCATTTGGCTTTCTGGTGCTCTAAGACATTGGGACCTGTAAATAAAAATAAAACAGGATAATCATCATGGAGGAAATTGGCAAGGTTTGTTTTAGCATACAGATAAAAATATGTGATGTTTGATGGTATTTCTATAGTGGTAGAAAAATCCTGCCTGGCAGCACCATTGAGTATCATTAAAATGCCACTGACATACCATGGGGCAAAGGGTTATGCCAAATACCCGGCAAAAAAATACATACATTAGATTCAGATTTGCGTTTGAATGAAAGGCAAGTTGCAGGGGAAAAAAGGAAAAAGCAAAAGAAACAGTGATTATATGAACTGACCTTCCATTTAATCTGTGTGACATTCAGAGGAATACGGCTTTTATATTTAAGAGGATTATAATCATATTTGTCTCTTATAAATAGTGCTGTCAGATTATGTAGACATTTTTATCTAATGCATTTATACAGAAATGCAGTATTTTCGTTTACACATTTAATTTTTTTCTATAAACAATAGGTTCAGTCTGTGTGCTAATAAATCGAGAAAATGTGAACAGGAACCAAAAGTCTGTGTGTTAATCAAATATGCTTCCACTTATTCAAGCATGATTATTTTATATATGTATGTGTGTGTGTGTATGTATTAACAATTTTAGCTGCTGCAAGCTATAATTAGCCGAATTATTAAGAACAGACTTTACTCTTCTCGCCATAAACTTCAGCATCATATTTTATCTATTATTATTATTATTATTATTATTGTTATTATTATTATTATTATTATTATTATTACACAAACCACAGCATAATCTGCCAGTTAAATGAATATGTTTATATTGGTGGTGGACGGGGGGGGAGTGGGGGCATTTCCTACTTAGGACGTGTAAAACACGGCACGCGCACCTTCACACGCGCAGCATAGCACGCACCAAGATAAGCCCACCATAACGGGGGGCTTCCGGCTCTCACTCTGAGCAGATGCGCGCCTCCGCAAAGGGCTCTGGGTAATTCTCAGTTTCCCGCCGTTCAGTCGGCTTTGTGTTGCGCGCTGATACGTCGCTATTTAATTCCGGAGCGGGCCTGCACGGCGTGATAACACCTTGATGAATTTCGACTTTCAGCCGTCACCGGTTTTTTCCCCCCTCTGCGCTCATAGAAAATCTCCGTACTTATCCAGCCCTGAACTAATTTGCATATACATATTCAGGGAGAAACAATTTGCAGACTGATTCAAGCTGACCGCTTTCGACGTGCCGTTTTTGTTCGTGTTACAGCTTGTAATATTGCGAGTTTATGAATTTAATTACATGCACGTGTTGTGTGTGGTTAAAAGTCATATGCGTGCTATAATATTGAAGCAACCACTCTGGGAATCATTGCAAAATTAAGATGCCTCGATCTGAAAGGCATTTAATCAGTGCCTATTACAACCTTATTATTGTCATCTATCTTCCCCTGCTATGTTTTATCTTCTGTTTTATTCCTGCATTTAAGAGGGCATTTGAAACTTTATTTATCCTTACTTACAATACAGTAGCCTGTGTCTGACCCATTGGTGACAAATAAGCATTAGGGCTTTTGCCTACATGGGGGATGGATTTAGAAATGAGCTGAAATTGCATGATGGGTTTTGGCCTATCAGTTAAAGGCAGAATAGACAATCTGACATTTTGCGTGATATTTGAGGACTCCAAATGACTACAGCCCAGTGAGGGCAAATTGCAAAGTAGCCGTTTCTGTCAGCGGGAACGGCTGCTTCTGTCAGGTATCAGGAAATGGCCAGGGGGCATTTGGATGCAGATTGTGACAAATGTGTCAGGCAAGCATTTGAGGCATGAGCATAAACAATACTAACCAGCAATAATCACCGCCATTTAATCAGGACACAGACTTGTGGCCGGCCAAAATGAACCAGGTCATCTTCAACCCAATCCCACGGCTGGCAGACATTCTTAAATATGGTAGGAAAGTCTCGCTGCATGCAAAAGGGCAGAACTGCACCTGTAATGTCAGGTGTACATGGCGGAGAGTGGTCAACACCATGCTACCCACCAGAGCACGAATTAGCATTTTTTTCATTCTCTTCAGGATTAAATAGAACATGGAGCTGCTGGCTAGCAGTTGGCAAACGGTTTAAGGTTTTCATTTGGATCAATAGGTGGAAGGTGGAGAATCTATTTTATGGAGTTATTTGTTCCCGTGTTTAGATTGCAAACTAGCTTCTCATCCAAGAAAAATATGCTTGATAGAAAGTATAACAAATGGGAATAACATAAATAGATGACAGAGAATATAAATCATACTTATTACCCCACCACTGTCGTGATAGTATTGATTTATTGTGATTCGTGGCATCTACTAGACTCATATAAGTTGATCTGATTCTAATTATATGGGTATTGATAATATGTGCATTCACCTACAGCATACAGCCAGTGCAATGGAATAGTAGCACACATACAATATTTTTCCTTCTTTATCTTGTGTTAAAATTAAATCAGCCTCTGCCTGTCCAGCATTTAGATTTGTGAAGTGTCTGAAAAACCACTCAGGATGCGTTATCCCAGAGCCTGATTCATTTGGATCATAAGACCTTTTCATCTACAAGCTCATGTGAATAGTACTGCATGGGCGAAGGCACAACGCATTGGGTGCCTTCTACAGAACGCCTCAGCTAAAGCTCTGCAGAGGCGTCTTTAATCGGTATTGACCCCCGCAGAATGTAGATGTAGGAGGGCTAGTGAAATAAGTGTAGACAAGCATCCAATATGGTCTCCCTGCCGTATCTTTAGAACTGTTCCTCTGCCAAGTTTGGGATGAGCCTGCGGCACGGCTTACAACCTCATGCAGACGTCATGGAATTTGGGCCGCGTGGCCATTCACTAGGTGGCTTTCCATCAGACAGTGCTCTCTGCTCATTTGACTTTTCCCATCATGAAACGAATGAGCAAGAGGTCAAACAGAATTTTTTCTTTTTTTTTCTTTTCCATGTACACACGGCTGCAGTTCCTGGAGGAGCACTCATGCTTCACTACAAAGCCTTCCAGGATTATGTAATCTGTGCAGGAAAATCTATCTATTGACATCCACGGTTGTAAACATAATTGCAGTTCTCAGTTACAGTATA
The DNA here is from genome assembly GCF_048594095.1 of Paramormyrops kingsleyae. Classification (NCBI taxonomy): domain Eukaryota; kingdom Metazoa; phylum Chordata; class Actinopteri; order Osteoglossiformes; family Mormyridae; genus Paramormyrops; species Paramormyrops kingsleyae. Next base: position 19,211,932 of record NC_132815.1, read on the forward strand.
ATGCTGTATGGCAAATATTCACTTCAGTGAGTTTTACTTTGCGTTTTAAATGTTTTGTGATATGTCAGTCTTATTCACAAAAAGGCTCCCGTACTTTGGTGCTACATTTGACCTTAACACAGATTTTGTATACAGTAGTACTACTGCTATTAGAATTTCAGAAAATTCTTCCTGGAAAAATCAGAATGAAAATTGCCCTTCGGTTCTTAGCCTCTGGATCGGCTGCAGTTATTGTTTAATTACGTTGAAGATCACACCTCCTTTCCTTTTTGTTTAGCATCAGCATGGGGGACATTCAGTGCACCACCAGTTGAAAATTATCCATCCATGGCCACATGATGGGCTGGTGCAGTTACTAGGCATTATCATAACCAGTGTTGTAATCTGGGGGCGGCATGGTGGTGCAGTGGTTAGCCCGGTTGCCTCACACTTCAGGGACCAGGGTTCGAGTGTCTGCCTGGGTTACATGTGTGTGGAGTTTGCATGTTCTCACCATGGCATCGTGGGGTTTCCGCTGGGTGCTCTGGTTTCCCCCCACAGTCCAAAGACATGCTTAGGCTAATTGGAGTTACTCAATTGCCCATAGCTGTGAGTGTGCCCTGCGATGAGCTGGCCCCCCGTCCTGGGTTGTTCTGCACCTTGTGCTCATAGCTTCCGGGATGGGCTCCAGTCTCCCCCATGACCCAGAAGGATAAGCAGTTTGGAAATGGATGGTGTAATCAGTAACATTAATGTGGTGACAGGTTTCATATAAGAACCATGATATCCGGTTGGAGCTCTCACGGCTAGCCAGGATCGCTGACCCCAAGATGAAGATCCAGGGCGATGTGGTGTTCAAGTGTGAGAGCGTGGCCACGCTGGATCCCATCTCCTTTGAGACCCCTGAGGCGTACATCAGTCTCCCCAAATGGAACACCAAACGCATGGGATCCATTTCCTTTGACTTCCGCACCACAGAGCCCAATGGGCTGATTCTCTTCACGCATGGGAGGCCCCAGGACAGGAAGGGGGCCCGCAGCCAGAAGAACACCAAGGTGGACTTCTTCGCTGTGGAGCTCCTGGATGCCAACCTCTACCTGCTACTGGATATGGGCTCTGGGACCATAAAGGTTAAGGCCACAGATAAAAAGGTGAACAATGGAACCTGGCATCATGTGGACATACAGCGGGATGGGAGATCAGGTGAGTCTTCCCATTGCCGTACTTCCTGTAGTACCTGCTGTGGTAAGATAGGGTTGCTTTACGTGTTGATTTGTTTTGTGTTCACTACCACTTGCTGTTGAATGGTTAAAAAAGCTCTCTCAGATGCTAATGTCAGGCCGTAAGATCAAAAGTGCCCCGCCTAATCTAAATGTTAATGGTTATGGGCTGCAGTGACTGTGATCTGTAGGGTTAAGGTCGAGGCAATCATAGGAGGGTGGGAGTGGAGTTTGATGTCTCAGAATGAGGGTGTTTATGGTACTTTAAAGCAGGAGGATAAAGCCTTATAATTTAGTGATGGATGTCATGGGACTGGGTTTGCCTGCGATTACTTTGCGGCTTTGAGCAGAAACAAGTTTGGCCTTAAAACTGAAATATGAGGGACTTAAAAAGTGGCGACTCCCACTGAAGGAGCCTCATTTTCCGAAGGATTACTTAAGGGGAAATGGCTACAGAGTCCATCTGTAGCAGCTGACATCCCACTGGAATCACCATAATAGAGTTACCGACTAATACTGTTTTATTTTATGTGCTGTTATGCTCTGTATTTTATCAGATCAGAGCAGGCAACTTGCTCCACTGTCAAGCTACCCCAGTTAGATTAATCACCACACCACAGTTATGAAAACTTGTACCAAACTTGGTCAAAAAAACAATAAGAAATATTTTCTGAAGATGAGAATATAGCAGAACCACTAGGGGGTCTATCTGGTAATGTTAAACAGTTATTACAAGTAATGTTCCCTGGTGTTCTGCAAAACCGCTGGTAAATATAGTTCTGATCCCTTTTTATATGGAATCTGGTTTGTTAGACAGACACCCAGGCAACTAGGTTCATAAATCTATGGGTTTTTTTGAGGTAGAGAGAAGTTGATGTAGTGTTATATAAATGATATCCTCAGTTTCACAAAATGGTGAACTGTGAAAAATGTAAGCATCGACAGTAGAGGGAAACAGGGTTGTCTGTGCATGCCGGTACGCCTTTATGACTGGAGGAATGCAGAGCTCCACTGCGCGTTTGCAGCTTCACTGGAAATGAGCCCTGGCAGTGTAAGAAACCCAGGTGGTGTGCACGTTTGCTGTGAGCACTGCACCAGCCATGGGAGGACGGTAACTCCTAAATTACTGTGAGTCACCCTGCAGGAAAAAGCCGACGTTTGTCCCCTTAGACCTCCCTTCACCTCGGCTAGTCCCTCTGTGTCTGTCGGCACCTGTGGCAGCTTATTAACCCCCCCGGCAGCCCCACCTGTCTATAACGCCCCAGATCCTCCAGGAAGCCGGTAGCTCCACATCTCCTGATCCCAGGGAACCCCACCCCGCTCATTAGGGCTGAAGTACCAGGGGAGACATGATGCAGGCACGGGGAAGTCGCTGTGCGCCGTGCAGGGTTACGGGTCCCAGGCTGTGCTGGTTAGCATAGCAGATCAGGGAGGCTAACGATCCACTGATTGAATCCATCACTGGCCTCGCTAGTTCAAGGCTCACTGCTGCACCTCAAGTGCCCCAGCTTTTTAATGTACTATAAGAAAACTGATTAATATGAAAATATAATAACAGGTAATAAAATATGATAACTGCAGTGGGTTGGCATCCCAGTCGGGGTGTACCCCAGCCCTGTCTCCCCAGGCCCCTCGTAACCCCCACTAAGGTAAATGGTTAGAAAGTGGGTGGATGGGAAACTGCGATAATCAGACGACTACTGCAGGGGCTTTGTAAGTAGAGTTGTCGTCTCACAGCTTTTGGGACAGGCTCCAGACTCGCTGTAACCCTGCACCGGATAAGCGGTTATGAAGAGTAAATGGATGGATGATGGTAATAAAAGAAGAATAAAGCCAAACATAAAGATTCTCGTTTTACTGCCTGGAAGAATCTAGTGTTAAATTCCAAATCATCCTTTCAATATATAAATGTAAGAGAACCCAAGTGAGTAAATGTTGACAGGGACCTCTGGCCTCCATGGACCTGTATCGATTCATATCTGATGCCCTGTCTCTCTGTCCACCCTCCCCAGGTACCATTTCTGTGAACAACCGGCGCACCCCCTTCACAGCCAGCGGGGAGAGTGAGATTCTTGACCTGGAGGGGGACATGTATCTGGGGGGGTTGCCTGAGAACCGGGCTGGCCTGGTGCTGCCCACTGAGCTCTGGACGGCCATGCTCAACTACGGCTACGTGGGCTGCATCCGGGACCTGTTCATCGACGGCCGCAGCAAGGACGTCCGGCGCATCGCCGAGGCCCAGAACGCCGCCGGCATCAAGCCGTCCTGCGGCAAGGTCAGCGGCAAGCAGTGTGACAGCCACCCCTGCAAGAACAACGGTTTGTGTCGCGAGGGCTGGAACCGCTTTGTCTGCGACTGCACCGGGACCGGCTTCTGGTCGCGGACCTGCGAAAGGGGTGAGTCTTCCAGCTGACACGTGGTGCGGGTGCAATGCAAGGCCTGTTTCAGCCAGCGCACGCTGGGTCGTCGTGGATTGCCACAGTGGTACCAGGGTCACAGAGAACAAGCAGAGAAATTGTGCTAGAATTCAAGTAATTGTTTTGTGTATTTCAAGAAACTTGCCTTTTAAATAGCAATTATGCACTATAGGTTATTATTATAATTATTATCACTATTATTTTTCTTAATGTATAAGATGAGTAACGGCTAATGTTTGATAGAGTGCCTACCTTCTCACAGGTCAGCACCGAATTCAGGCTATGTTGCCCTGAGAAAACGCCTCAATATAATCTGCGAGGTGGGAGGTTGGACGAGCTGGGATGCGAAAGCGTAGCTTGGCCAAGCTCTTGAGGCATGTTGCTGTCAGCTGTATTATGCCGTTGTCTGCTGATGGGCCGGGGGCTGTTTTTATGTACATTGAGTTGGTAATCTGAGTCTAAAGAGGCGGAAGATAATCTAGTAATCAATCAGCAATGTAGGACAGATATTGCACACTGTAAACTTCAGACTGCGGTACATCTGAGGTACATTTTGAATAGCGCTCCGTTCTTTGAAGGTGGCTTGGCTGGAGGAGCTGGCTCTGCTCTGTGTGGAAGCCCTCTTAGTTCTGGTATACTGCAGGTCATTTGTTATATAATCCAGCGTGGAGTTGAGTCGCGTAGACTGAGGTTTCACAAATGGTTGTTCTCTGGGAGGAATGGGGGGAAAAAACAAGGCGGCGGTGGGGGGTGGGGGTATCGCCATCCTATTTAATGCTCTCCCTGATAAACAGAGGCCACCATTTTGCTGCAACATCGACCAAGGTCTTCCAGCAGGAGAAGCGGGTGTTTGATCGCGTTAACCTCGTCTCAATCACTGCGGAAAAAGGATCTGTTTCTGTACGACGGCATGGTGCATGCGTGTGAAATGCAGCTGGATTACGGCGTAGCCAAGACTGTTCCGAGCCGTTCCTGTCGGGAGATAGATGCGGATTAACGGTTGGGCTGTTTTGGCACTGCTGGTAGTCCCCTCTTGGGGGGGGGGGGTGACGGACTGCATGACAAATTGGCCTAAAGCAAGAGAGCCCTCCCAGAGAGTCACTGTGACTCGTTAGAGTTAATGCACCTTCATCTTCGTGAGGAAGGAGGGACCTGCACGTGTCAGACATGGCAGAAAACCAAAAGAAAAAATAAGGATGGAAATGTAGAAGTGCAGCTGTTGGCCTTATGAGGCCGTTGGTGAGAGGCGGTCCCAGAGTCTGCTTGTCTCAGTGGCTGGCTGTGTGCTTCTGTTCCTCTCCTCATGAATCTTCTTCACACTGTTGGTTCTGTTGGCCATCCGGCCGAAAGAACTTTCGCAGGCTAACACTGTAGACCAAACTGTCCAGGTCAGTGGGACCGGCGGGGCGTAGTGGCCCGCCTCTGTGTGCATCCGCTGGGCTCGGGTGCCGTGAAGCAGCATTACGGCCCATAAGGCTGATCGATGTGCACGTACACAGCCGTGGGAGATGTGTTGTATCAGTCTTAGAGAATAAATGACTAAATAAATCAATAAAAAATCAGGCGGTCGGAGGCGCGCTGCTTTGTACACTCACTGACTGGGTACGATTAATTGAAAATGACTTCTGAGTCGTCTTCTGGCTTTGGAGAGTGGGGGTGAGGTGCTATCTGGCGTACAAGGGACACTCGAGATGCTGAGCTGCAATAATGAGAAAGGAAAATGTGGTGCGGAACAGCGATTTGGCCTCCGGTTTGTTATATTAAAGGAGCCTTGTTTATTTCTCCTTTTAGTTAAGATGCAAACCTACGCAGCTACTATGCAAATTTGTTTCCTTGACTTGTGCGTTAGAAGATCGCTGTCATTGAACGTCTATGACACGTTCTGCCTGTCACACGTTCCCGAAACGTTGGAATTGGAGGTGGATACGATGAGGTTATTACCAGTGTCTGGAATCAAACAGGCATTACGCCCTTAACACAATCACTTTCTGGGGCAGAGGCGACACCCCCAATTCTACCAAATAAAAGGAGCTGTTTATGCACCAGGCTTTCAGGGGTCCCTGCTCCACTATGTTGTTAAACAACTACAGCAACTAGGTTCATAATGCAGATTTCTAGGTTCTGGGGCCAATGGTAGAACAGAAAATAACTTTTATGTTTCATGAGATTTAGCATTACTATTCAGTATATCCCTTTATTTGCTTTTAATCATCAGTAATTTGTAGTCTTACTTTGATATATTTTTTATTTCTCCCTTGAAATAAGAGGTAGAATAATATAGATGTAGGATCAATATATGATATCAATATAATATTTGATATCAATATTATATGAGGTAATAGTACAAAAATCTGGGGTTTTTTTCTGGGTTCTCTGACATGACTAATACATGTAGCCAACAGAAAAACCTCATACAGTTAAATGCCCCAAGAATGATGCATCACCCAGACCAGTGTCTGCCAAACATCTTCTTCAGTAACCCCTGGACATTCTATGTATTTGTTATATTTCACCTCCAGTCACATGATTGAGGTATTTCTGTCGTCAAAGATTAGCTGATTAGTTAAATCAGGTTGTTGAATTTAGGATAGCTGGGGGAGCTCAAGGAGACCTTTGGGGATCATTGAGCGCCAGTCTATGAAGGTGCGTTAGTCTTCACTGCGTAGCTTAGCCATTATTGAGCTTGTAAGAGCCTTCTTATTGGCTAATATGGATTTTTTTTCTACTTTATGGGCAACATTGACAGTTTGAGAACATGGCTGCTTGGGGATTCGGATCGCTAGCTGAAACACTCCAGTTAATCACTATTAATTCAGGCACTGTGAAGGTCACCTATTCTGGCCCATGGCACAGCTGGAGCAGGACCAGAGCACACCCTGCTGCTCAAGGGCCTCCCCCAGAGATCCATCCCATCCCCCAATCCCCTGGACACACACACAAACACATGCAGGGCAGCACCGCCCTCACTCCCCCCACCAGGCAAATTCAGGGCTCTGGAAATTATGTACATGATTTTGCAAATGGTGGATGTAGTTCAGGGGATTGTAACGGTCCAGCGAGGCTCTTGTGGGGAACGTTCATCAGCTGAGGAAAATGCATGCAAATTAACGGGTGCGCTGATGCTCATGCTGGTGCGCACACACACACACGCACATGTAGGGTATACATATCCTTATGGGGACCGCTCGTTCATTTCAATGGGAAAAATGCTAACGCTAACTATGACAACCTTAACCCCCACCTTGCCCTAACCATAACCATAAGTAACCTAACAAAATACAAGAGTTTTTGCATTTTTAGTTTTTTCATAGCAGTCACCGATTTTTATAAAATAAAGTTTTCCCTTTTGGGGACCAGGAAACCAGTCCCCATAAGGAAAAAAAATGGATATTTATCACGTTATGGGGACATTATGTCCCCATAAGGATAGGTAAACCTGCTCGCTCGCACACACACACACACGCAAGCACATTCTGCGGCACTAAGTAAATAAATGAGATGTTGAAAATGTGCCATTGAGCTGCATTGATTGGACTAACTCATGTTCACTGTTGTTGCTCCAACCAAAATAAAAGCATAAAATCCAATACAGATGATCTATTAGTCGAGTATTCAAACAGAGTTAGCTAATCCGTTTGTGTTTTCACAGTTCCTCAGTCTGTCTTGTTTCTGATTGCTTTTACATCCCCGCCTCCAGTCCACGTTTACAGTATGTTTTTTTTTTTTTTTTTGGGGGGGTGTTTTAGCCATTTATATGGTAGGTTTTTTTACCACTTTGAGCAATGAAATCCTTACTCATGAGGACAGTGCTGCTCCTTAGTACAAATCTTCTGATCTATTGTTTTGTAACTTACGTGGCCTCACACATGATAACATTTTCCACACTGTCATATTCCATAGGTTTTGATTTAAAATTGGCTACATGCATGTTGGCTGGAGCTAAGGCTGGGCAGTTAATTGGGGGTGGTGGTGGACAATTAAAAAAAAAAAAAGAAAATTAATCAAAACCGACACTACATTGATGTAATCTTTTTTTAAAATTCTGTAAACGCTTAATATTTTCCTCAGTGTATGTTCATGTACTGTCCCCTTAAAAACATTCCTTCACATGTGTTGTCATGTGACACCGCACCGTCCAGTCACGGAAGCAGCATGGAGGCGAACTCAAACACCGAGTCGACTGAACAACTTGAACAGCTTGTACCAAAATAAATAAATAAATTACAATAAGTATTTTTTTTTCTTTTTTTCCTTTTACTTGCTTCCTTCGCCTTGTGGTAACCCGTCTGCTTATGGCTAGCCCCCTGAGGCTAATGCTGCATGTACAGAAATCATGACAGGAAAAAGAAAGTCATTTTCTCTCAATTTTTGAGTATACACTCATCAAAGTTTACGATAAGCTGCCAAAAACGAGCCAACGAGATGCAGTAGCAAAACTACAATAAGCTGCATTTTATGGACATTACTGTACTGTAGTATAGCGTATTTGAATTATACACAGTTCAGTCATTTATTGTGTGCAATACTGTCGTTTTAAAAGCATCTGACACAGCCATACTCCATTTTGAAAGAGTCAGTAAAATTCAGCAAATAGTGATGCTGTCTGTTTTATTACTTTATATTCATCTAAGAAATATGCAAATGTAAAAAAATATATGGTAAATTTCCTGAGAAAATCGGTTATAACGATCATCCACTGATAGTGATCAATTTCACCCTGACAGACGTAATGATTATAAATGGTTTCTACTGTAATTTATTTTGTTTTCTAAGAAATGTGAACTATTTATTTTCTACTTATTTAGGGAACTTGCTTTTTACATTGAAACTAAAAAGTGGCCTTTTTCATACTGTAAGACGTTTTCAGTTGTTCAAAATATTCAATAAATAACCATAAATGGTAATCATAAAGATAAGATATCCAGTCTTTCATTAGAAAAAGTATCCCAGCTTTAATGGTTGAGCATATTTACAGTACAAACCTTGTCAGAGTATTGTGAGAGCAGAAAAACAAAATACAATAATCGTTCATTAATCGTAATCGGGGTAAAATGTTCAATTAATCGTGATATTGATTTGAAGTTATATCACCCAGCCCAAGCTGGAGCCCACTGATACTGTCTCCTGGTGCTCTAGCATTGAGTAATATACCAGACATTCCTTCTTATAGACTATAAACAATAGTAATGTGCACCTTTTTACTGCTTATAGTGTTTGACACAGTGATTCATTGTACTAGTGATCTGCTCCATGGTAATGCTGCATTCACACGTGAGTGCTTTGTGCCAGACATTGCTTTCAGTAGGGTTTTAGTGTTGACTATAGTGAATCTTGCTATTGCATTGTAAAACAGGGCCTACAAAGCATGAGCAGATATTACCATCAGTCAATCATTTTTACAAAGAGGAGGGGCTAAATATGCTGATTGACGTCTGACTGATAAATGGCGTCTCACCCAACCGTAATGTCAAGCTTACAATTGGCCTGACATGAATGTAAATGCGGAAGATGGTGATTAGAAGTGATCCAAAAGATGTTCTTATAAATCAATATGACACATTATCCAAAAATCTACGTATAGCACTCTACCTGCTATGATAAGCATCTGCTGTGCTTCCTAATGCACGTTTAAGGACACAAACCAAGGACACAAACCAAGGGCATAAGTCTGGGCTGAACATTGGGGGGTTAAGGTCTCCACCCATTTAAGGGGGCCGAGGAGGTTGTATTGAATGGTCTTGATTGTTGGGGGGGGGGGGGGGTTACAATACCCCCCATCCCCCCTATAAATTACACGCCTGCTTCAAAAAATACTGCAGTCTGTCTGGTACAGGGTTTTCCATCGGAATTTCTGCTGATATATGTTCCTTTTAGCCCAGTCTCTGGATGTTATGAAATACAGTGGTCTTCCCAATGATTTGATGCAAATACATCGATTAAATTCATATAGAGAGCGAGAGATAGAGATTATGATTGTGCAAAACATGCATGTAAAAACTAATGTAATCTGAAGTCTACGTGACTAAAAAGTAAAAGGATCAGGCTATTTTGGTATGCTGAGTGCAGCTTAAAACATGTTGTTTATATATGATGTTCCTCGATTTTTTTTATTCGATATTTAAATTGCTTTGTAAATAGTCCTAGCCGTTGGTTGAATTTACGCTTATCTTTCATTTGCGACTCAGCCATTTCACAGTGTTTAATTGTAACGCGGTTAACGCGCAAGGCGCGTGATTTTCGGGCTGATCCCCCGACTCCGCGTTTTACACGGGTGGGGGGTGCTGCCACTTAGGGGCTTTGCGGGCGTCACCTTAATGTGAGAAACTGCCTATTGAACTGTCCACAAAGTTATTTTATCGTGTGCGCCAAATCGGAAAAAAAATAATACTGAATCCGAATTTTAAGTACCTTGCTGTTTAAAATATTGTGTACCGAACTGTTTATTTCCCCGTTTGCGTAAAATTTTAATCCATTCTTCTTTTGCAAATTAAACATCCGAGTAATGTATAAATTAATGGCTTATCCAATTATTAAACATTTAATAAAATTATTGTTATTAGTTATTTTTATATAAATCTGCATACAAGTTAGCACAGCAGATTAGCTGAAATTAATTATATTTAGCTCGATCGTTGTCATGAATTCGTCTAAGTGCACAGTTAGACCAAGTGGCCATTCACAGCAAATAAGTGCTTATGTCCCAATTTCAGTCAGCTGTTTATCTTGAATGATATTTATGAGTAAGAAAATATAAATTTGTGAAAGTAACCTTTAAAAAATCAAGCAGGAAATATATGGTAATGCCATGCTGTATGCCAGTGTACTTCTTCAAGTCACCGTAGTGAATAGGCGAATGTTTCTGAGCCACGCAGAAAATTATATGATATAGGAGCGCTAATGGATGCACCTGATCCTGCCATTTCAAATGGGGCAATCAGCAGCCATCACACTGCTGCTCGGAAATTATGGTTTATTTTGTCTGTGCTTTAATTGGAGCATAAGGTGCAGTTTCCTCCTTAAAACTTATTTCATTTCCTGTTAATTTTATGAGTTCGCCACGGTTCAGATTGAGTGGGCAGGCCGACTGCTGGTTGATCACCTGTGGTGATATTTGCCCCTTGTAATTCATTCTGTTTGCCGGAATGGGAATGTAAACAGAGATTCTTTAATCTTCTCTTCATCCAAGTCGACGATTGAGACTTTTGAGGTACAGTAACAGTGTGCTTCCTGGGATGGGCTCCAGGCCCTTTGGGTGTGAGAAATGTGTGTTATAAATGAAATTTATTTATTATATTTGGAGAGTGATTGGAGGATGGCTGGATGAATAATTGTTAGTTTTTGAAGTGGTGAACTTTTATTTTTATTGTGTGAACACTGGCTTGATTTCGTGATGTTGACCACAGCAGACAAATAAGGCTGAATCTACTGTAGCACTAGGGCATTACAGCCAGCTGCTGCTCCACACAACTGACCCTGCTGTAACCGGCTCGCAAAATGATAGCTGCAAGGTGTAACTTTCAGTGTTGACGAAGGTGTCTGCATGCCTTGACACATTCCAGTGTCGCGTGTTCGAGGACGAAGTGCTGTAAGATGACTTAAGGGGGTCTTGTCTGAAGGTGTGATAGGTGTGATATTAAATCACATGATCAGGAAATGTGATACAGTGATTACTGAAGTGTATATAAAGCAAATGGATGGAACAAAGGCTCCAATAACTACATAAGTCTTCCCTATTCATCACAATGTAGTATCGGAATGAACTAATCAAAGCTCTTTATTCTCTGGGGAGAGCTATGTCAATGTGTTTTCATTTCTGAGAAACCGATTTCAGGATGTTTGTTTTTTGTGCTTCTATGGTTATTGTAAATTTCCCTGGAGTTTTTGCGCATGAGTGATGCAAGGAGCGGCATAATGGGAGATGGGTTTAGGAATCACATGCAGTGAGTGTAAAATAATTTTAAAAACCTATAAGTCATTTCGTTTGTAATGTTTCGTTTTGTTCAGTTTAATTGAGGAGCTGTCCTAAATGCTTCATAGGGCTCCCACTTTAGGTGCAAACAGGACAGATAAATTCCGAACTTACCCAGAATAACCTGTGATTTAAAATAGCAGTTCAGCTGTAAAGAAGTTGTCATGTTGAGACACATTATTAAGGAAGTAAGGCAGCCTGCTTGGTTTATTGCATAACATTTTATGGCATTTGTCAAAAATATGAGTTTTCACGTCACACAAATTTTGTTAAATCAGCCATATACACTTTGTCTTCTCTAGCTACAGTACATGGTAAATTATTCTGTGTGAGCAAAACACAACAAATGTTACAGATTAAAACATGGTAATTATTCTGTGTGAACAAAACATTGCAGATTAATGACAAAAAAACCAAGCCGAACAAGCATTATTTTTGTTATTCCTGGTAGCTTTTCATGTGTACTTGCATGTTAGGAATTGTATTCTTCACCTAGACATTGACTGAAGTGTGCACTGGCAGGATGCCATTCCGAGGTGGTTTTCGAAGGTGCTTGTCTTCTGACAGAACGTTGTCGTGATACACAGGAGGACTCACTGATGTATGTGCAGAAAGAGGGCTGTGAATTGTAAAATACCCTCGGTGGAACTCTCTGCAAGTCGAGCCAAGTCAAGGACCCCCTATATTTTTAGTCCTATAATCCTAAACTCAAGCGGTGGACATGCCTTTCTTGTGAGGCAAGGACAGCAATCTGTCTTAAGAACAAACTGAAGCCAGTCAGAACCACTGTCCTCCTATCCATACATCAATGAGGGACACACATTCTGTAGAGTATTTATCACAGGGCTTAAAAAATGTGTTTTCACTGTCACTAAGACAGGAATTCAAGGATTCATCTAACTCCCAAAGTTATGTCTAACCAACTAGCCCACGGTATCAGCACCTGAACACTGGCTCGTGAAAAAAGAGGTTGTACTTATAGTCTGTAGAGAGAACTTGTACAAGCAGGGTTTTCCTCATTTGGAAGACTCATCTAAGTTGAGAAGCAGTTAGCAGTTAGTTTCAACCATAGGCCAGTTTTATTCAACAGTGCTCAATAAGGGGTCAGAATGGTTTTGCAGATGCCTGAAATTGCAGCTATATGCTATAAGTTTCTGGTGAATATTAATTTTAAGAATTAATTATTTTTTTAAATAAATAATATTAATAAATAGTTGTCTACATCAGATTACTTTTGTGAGATACCATCTTACTTTTAAATGGGGGCCAAATATTTTTCTAGGCAGGCTGGATTTGGCCTGTCAGCTGCCATTTGCTGACCTATGCTATACAGTATTGCAGTTAGGATTGCAGTTATGAGGCAACATGAATATCTCAGAAAGATGGCATTAGGTGAAGTGCTGCAGTAAATCAGCATGAACAGTCCCTTTAGGAGAGGAATTTAAACCCCCAGCATTCAGTAGAGGCTTGTTTTACACCGTGTAATGCTGATTCCTCCTGCCTTTGGATGGATTTTCTTTTGCTGTGCTCTTGTAGCGCTCAGGACCAAATTAAAGGCAGTGCTATATTTAGGTTGGTTGGAGCAGAGATTGGTTCTTCTCGTTTTCTGTGGCGCTCCAGCCTCCGCCACGGCAACAGATGCCTCCGGCCAAAGACCGCGCACATCCGTGGCCAGGCGTACGTCTCGCCGGATGGTGAAACTGACACCCGGAGACCCGGCTCGAGGAGCAGCACAGCTCCGCCCAGCTCAGGCGACAGCGGCCACGGGCGTCGTCTTAGGTGACTTGGTGACCTAAGAAACGAAGGAAAGGACCTAGTGGAGTATCTCCCACGTGTCCCCAGTCCATGTGTTTTGAGGCAGGGACAGAGCGACGTTTGCTACTTCCGAGGCTGCTCACATTGTCTTGCATTAACTGGAAATTCGCATGTAGAATGATGCATTTTTGATGTTCGTGGTAATTGTGCATTGGGGCATTTCTGAGGAAAATGGCAGCGCTTTGTTCAGAAAGGAAGCACACAGACTGAGGACATTTATTAAACAGCCGTTCAGTCTTTCTGTAACCTTGTTTAGGAAGAATCTGATGAATCCTACCTCTGCCTTACACTTCAGAATTAAGCTCTCGCTTTAATGATGAGCTGCAGTTTCTTGGATGTGTAATTTCAAATTCAGATGAGTTTCCTAAGCACCAATAATGGGGTGTATGAAGTGAACACAGAAGTTAACATTTTGTAAGTACATCTTTGCCATTCCTGCCTTTTTACATTTTCTTCCAGGTGAAGAAATATTAAATTCCTAATAATGCAAATGAAAAACATTCCACTGCAGAGCCTCTTGTCACTTCACGATCCTAAAGCATGTGTAAGCATTAAAAGCATCGTCCCATTTGAACCAAAGCAGGGCTATCATTACCACTCTTTTTATAATGTAGGGGCAAGCATTTTTCACACAAAAGGCTCCCCCATCCTAATACTTTGCCGAGTGCTTTATTTTAGTAGCTTTTCACTATGTATCTCACTCCTAAGGTTTGAATAATTACCAAATGGAGCTGAATGATGAGTCTGTTACATTTCCATCATCTCTCCTGGCTTGCATGCTGCAGACAAAAAATATTAGAGGGTGGCATAAAAAGGCTGTGCTTTCTCTATTCCTTCCCCATCATCTTTACGGTGTTTCCTGTTCTGTAATTAAAGGTGCCACAGGGAGAGACCCTCAGAGGGGAAGAGGTGTGTGAGAAAACAGCCGCATCAATGCAAATCAAATTGTGTGAGAAGCGCCCGCCTTAGAGAATGGGCAGGCGCGCAGCGTAGATGTGAGCAGGGCGATGTGAGTGTCGGTGAAAAATTCAAGTGGTACTTCTGGTTCCTGCAGTGTGTGCCTGGGTTGCATACCTGCCAGAGGACATGCTCTGGATCTGTAGTGGTAGTTTTTAGCAGCTTTTGTTTTTTTTGTTTTGCTATTTTAGCTGCGTGTTGATGTGACACCGTACAGCGTGTCCCTCTCCTACAGACACAGCATGCTAACACAGGAAGAAAAGGCAGACCGTGGCACCGTCTGGAGCAGAATGACCCCCACTGTCAGCATTTTGAAGCGAGGGGCCAGAATGGTTAAATGGGCAACACATTCCAATCTGTCAATTCTGTGGCTGCCCCTCCTGTCCCCCCCCCCCCTTTCTGACACAAGCCGAGACAGTGATAACAAGGATGAGGAGAGGAACGATGACCCCATTTTCCCTCTGGAAATGTTTACTAGGGCCAAGGGGGCATCATTTCAGATTAAAAGGCTCCGGTCGCCCTCTTATGTTGGCCGTTGATATAACTGCCTTGTACCAGCTGATCGTCGTGGCTGGCTGAGCACTGGACGAGCGAGCACGCAGTGAACAAAGCCCTGTCCCTTTCGGTCAGTGCGGACACGCGGGGCGGAATGCCATCGTTGCTTCACTGCTATTCCTCGGCGCCAGGGCAAGATGGACGTCACGTTTTAGCCCGCTGGTGTTGGCTTCTCAAAGTGTCTCCCGAAACAAACGCTAGCTCTCAAGCAGGCCCGTTCCCCGGAAGGCTGCAGTTTGAGAAATTAGCAGTGATCCGAAAAATAAGCATAACCACTCAACTTTCATGCCCTCTAGGCTCTTTCCCCAGTGGGGGGTCTCAAAGCCTAGCTGGGGTCGCACCACCCTCTTGAACACATCCACTTTTGAGAGTTCTCCAGCTGACAGCATGATGTCACCAAAGTGCCTCAGTTTATTGACTATGTATTATCCCTGGTTTCATAATCACACCCTAATGCAAAGTGCGTGTCAAGGAACTGACTATTTTTGCCTCTGGTGGCCTCTGCCACCACCTAGTGGAGGACTGTAGAATTTATAGTCCTTTTGAATGCAGCCATATGCATTAGCACCAAGAGGACATTTTAAGGACATGAAGTATAATAGTAATCATTTATTTTGATTGATTACATCTGTCTTTACTTGATTACTTATAAATGAGAAAAAATAATGTAGGCTTAAAATGCTTCTTTATACTTACCTTTGGATTGTAAGTCACATTTTCTGTAATATTTTCAGGATAATAATTCATAATGTATATATTGTACTTGTATATGGTGAGAGATTTTCATTTTGAAATCTTTACAATATCATCTTATTTTATTTTCATTAAGTTCACGTCAATTCCATATGCTGTTAAATAAAGTACCGTAATGCCTCTATGGGGTCAGTAGCTCACGTGGTCTTTGTAGATCTCCGCTGTGTGAATGGGATGAAGTCCCCATGGAATGCCAGTGGAAAGCTGCTGGAATGCCAATAGAATGCCAATGGAATGCTGATGGGATTCTGCAGGAAATATTTGGTGATTGTGACAAGGGCTGGTTCAGTGCCCAGTAAGGTCTGTTCCAAAAAGGCTTCTCCTCCCGAGGGCAGCCATTTCAAAACACCACCGTGACACTGAACACACCCACCCAACTGTCTTCCAAATTCAAATATGAACACGGCTCTTTTTTTTTTCATTTTCATTTGCAATGTGCACAGACAATCACGAGCTCACAGAAATAAATGTAACAGATTAATACTGCAGTTTTCACAGTAAAGGTCATTTCAGTAAAGGTCATTCTAGGAGTGTGAAACACAGCTGAGCAAAGAAAATACTTCCCAGAGACTAGTGCAGCTTTATGTAGCTATTGTTCAGAAGCATACCTTAACCTCAAACATGCTACAGATTTGGCGGAAATTGATGCACAAAACAGCACACGACGAATACGTGTGCTATTACAGTCCTAGTTAGCCACCCTGATTAGTGGTGCTCTCAGTACTGGTATTTTTCTTGCTATTCCTCTGTTGCTCTGTTAGTATCAGGGCTCCCTCATTGAATTTGTTCTATTAACTTTGACACTTATATCATGAAGTTATATCATTACATGACATCACTAAAACCAGGAACAGTATAGACTGGGGAGTTGTGCGTGGTGAACTGGTGAACTGTAGTAATACTACATGTGATATTGAGTCTGACCAAAGCAGTTTCTGATGGGACAGAGCACATATTGTAGCATGTGCTTTGCCAGTCATATACAAGATGTCCTTTGTGGTTTATTGAAAAATAAGACATTTCGGAGTTTAGGGCATTTGTGGTGTCCTGCACATTTGCTGCAATACCTCACATTTATCAGCCTCCTGCACATCCGTCTGGTGATTCCTCGAGCCAAGGTTTTTTTTTTTCTTTTTCTGGGTCAAAATTAAGATTTCATTCTGGCATCGTGGAGAATTAAGTTGTGGTTGTTGGAGGAGGACCCAGGGGAGTTTTTTCGGTGTAATTTATAGCACACGTTTGATGCTTGAGAGTGCTGTCAAGTAAAAATGGATTGATTTATACTGGAATTAAATGATATGCGCCGTTACTTGCATCTAACTCTTTGACTTATTTCATTGATGAATTCCGCTATATTTGAAACCTCCTGGAGAAGTTCAGCCATTTGTCATTTTCCACACTGTAAACGCTGAGAAAAGCTATGTGATTACAAGACATCTGTGATTTCAGCAGTGGGGGAAAACGCGTTAATGTAAACCAAGCCAGAATATTACTCAGTTTTTCATTTTTCAACCTTGCAAATATAATTCAACATGTCTGTGATCATTGTGGGCTCTTGTGTCTGTGGGAAGTTGTATACGAGGTGGCACCTTTGCTTTCAGGCTGGGTTGTGCGGTGAGGTCCAGCGATGTGACCCCCCGATGTGCATTTGAGTAAAGTGGACACTCAGCATTGTAAGCTATGAGCTATTTAAACAGTATTGTTTAAAAAGGTGTCTTTTAATGGCCATCAGCAGACAGCTAACCTTCACCTTAAAGTCTCACGAGAATGCATTAGATCTGAGCAGTAAATGCTGGATCATCCCAGCCGTGCTCCCTTCTGCTGCTCCCCTGCCGGTCCATGCACATTAATCCCCCATCTCCTGCTTTTTTCCTGTCTTGCTCCCAGACGCGTTTTGTTACCAGGCATCATTCTGATCGACAGGCCTAGTGCTGGAGAATTTTCCGAATCTTATCAATGAAATAGTTTAATTCTGGAAAGGGAATGATGAGGGATCCTTCGCTGGAAGTTGGGCCGGACCTTACAGTCTCTCCATGAGTCCGGAGTGTTGTGCTGGAGTGTCAGGCCACCTCGATGCTGGCTTCCCTCCTGGCCTTTAGCAGACGTGGCAGTTTCCGTCGTGGGTTTCCGTTCTCCTCGTGGGCAGGTAGAGTAACAGCAGGCCCTTACAGGCTGGGGGGGGCCCTTTACAGAGCCGCTCCAAGCGAAGCAGCGTTTCCCTTTTTGTGCAGTGCGTAGGTGATCGTTAAGGGCGATATCAAAACCCACTGCGATGAAATGAAGTTCAGTGGATGAAAATAAGAAATGAAACTTCAGAAATGCGCCAATTTCTCCTGGAAAATGGTTCACCACCTGCGCACCCCATGCTGTGTCCCTAGCTTTTGATGTTTTAAAACGGATGATACTCTCCCCATTGCATAAACCTAGAGCGAGCTACTCCTCAAGAGCTGTATTAAGAGCCAGCATGATAAAAAGGGGCCAAAATGGTCTGCGAGGGGCAGGCAAGGAAAGTGGCGAATCAGCGGATCTGTCTGTTCAGCATGCATGCGGATCGTTGTGCCGTCATGAGGACCTATACCTTTACAGTTCAGAGTGCTCTTCGCATGAAACACCTGGTGGCAGCTGCACTTCTGGTGGATTCAAGAACAGCGGGGAAGAAGTTCCATTTGACAGCACGGAGGGCCATATGGCCTTTAGCACTGGGCTTCAGCAGTTAAAGTCTGGTGCATCTGGTTCCGGAATATTCCAGACTTAATGCTGCCAAGGCCTAGCGGGATGTACAGTAGGGCCGTTCCTTCACACGTGGTAGCCTGACAGATCTTTCGCGGTACGCCATCTTTACCCGTCTTCCAAGCAGCTTTCCACCTTCGCTGCCGTGTTTGCATCAAGTTCTAGATGAATGTAGCCCTCAGCCAATGAAAATGGACATGCACATACTACTAAACCCTATAGCTGTTCTGTTTCCACTCTAGGGCATTGTTTATTATATTGCTTCAATATTTAAGACGGTTTAGCGTTAGCCCATATCCAGCTAATTCATTTTGCACTCTCAGAGTAATGCCGTCTGCGGCTTGGCAGAGTATGATGTTTACTCATCCTTCAAAGCATCCACCGTCTCCAGACACTAGCTGCCTGGTATCCTGACAGACGTATAGAAGCCGGGCCTACTGCCGCTTCACCACAAGCACTCCTTTGAATTCCTTGCTATCGCCAACCTGTCTGCATATATATGGAAGCCATTACTTCCTGCCGACAGAATAGGGTACATGGGTACACCATGCAGGGGCCCCACGGCGTTCGGTATGACTGAACGCCCTTCGTGTTAACTGCAGATTTTTGTAAACCAAATAGAGAGGGAGTTGAATGACTCAGAGCTGTCCTTAATAGTTTTTTTTTTGCTGCCACCCCCCCCCCCCCCTCCTTGTTTGTCAGAGAAGGCATTTCACACATGGCTGCCTTTTTAAAAACGTTTCGTCAAGCGCCTGCTGGTTCCCCCCTCTCTAGGTGACAGGCAGACGATCAGGAGTAGCCCAGAGCCCCCAGGTGCCATTTTGGGACACTGCGTTCCCTCGCGGTCCAAATTAGGCTTCCCGCAAATTTAGCGGGGTGTCCCAACATAGCGTGTTTGCTTTCAAGGCTTTCTGCAACTGTGAATCACTGAGAGAGGCGCGTGCAGGGAGTGTTTGCTCCGGGACCCAAGTGGCCTCCTGCTGCTTCACTGAAAGGGAGCCGGCGTGAACCGGTTTTCTTTAACTTGTTTTGAGAAGCGCTGCTCTCCGACGCGTCTCCTAAACAGGTCCGGATTTGAAGCCGGCGAGGCCTTTTCTTCAACACCGCAGTCGCTGTTGACACGGCACAGTGGTGTATTAAAGTGCCTGAAGCCAGATGCTGCATTTGTTTGGTAGCGCCTTCAATCGGCACGGCGACGGGTTGCGGGGGGGTGAGATGCAGATGCTGACATGCGGATGCTGATGCGGGGCTCCAGTGTGCGTGCTGACATGCGGATGGGGCACCTCGTACTTCATCTCCGGCTGATTGAGACAGGCCCTGAAAGGCTGCTAGAGCAGTGATGAGTGTCTCAGCTCCTGTGGAAGTGCTCCATTCCTCGTAAATCGAAGCAGCCGTTGCTAGTGCTTTCAGCAATTACCTCAGGCAAATAAATATAACATACTGTGTTTTTTAATTCAAACAGCAAAATAAAGACATTCGAGTATTAATTGTATACTCTCCCTGACTTTTTGGCCATTTTAAATATTCACCATTCCAGCATCATCAGAACCATTTTCAGTTTCACCCAATAGAAACGATTATGTCAGTATTGCTACCAGCAGTTAAGAAACCTCATACTTTAATTGTAACCACATAGAAGTTGTTGGTCTCTTTAGTAGTACTCGGTCCTCCAACTGGATCTAAAGTTTTGAGAATTTTCTGCTGTTATTCTGCAGTGCTGAATTGTGACTAAACGAAAAGTCAGAGCACTGACCCTGAAAGTATCTGTATCACATGCTTTTGGTGGAAGTTAGCATCGCGGGCTCACTGCCCACAAAGTTTCATGCATTATAAAGTAGCATTAGCATTTGTGCACTTATCTGATATGCATGCATTACTTATTTGTTCACTAGACACTTTTATTCAAAGCTTCCTTTCATCCAAAGTGACCTTTGTCACCCGTCTGTGTTTCATACATCCTCCTTCCCGTCACCCGAGGGTCTGCTGTCTCATTTTATTATGTAAATTAATCAGAATAACTTTATTGAAAATCGCCACCTGTACAATTGGATGAAAGACATCTGCTGAGCTGTGAAATCAAGAAGTTCATTAAATTTAGCTAGCTGGTGCTTTTATCCAAAGAAGCTCTCCATTTTAATTATTTATCTGTGTGTACAGCTGGATTCCATTAGAGCGGTGTTTCCCAACCCGAGGCTCGGGGACCCTTAGCTAGTCCACGTTTTTGCTCCCTCCACGGATCCCTATCGGATAGTCCACATTTTTGCTTCCGGTAAGAAGCTGGCAGGGAGCAAAATCATGGGCTGTCTGCAGGTCCTTGAGTACTGGGTTGGGAAATACCGCGTTAGAGAATTCCCGGTTAAGTGCGTCGCTCACTTGTACTACTGCAGGCTGCCCACTGGCCCTCGAACCCCCCGCCTTGGGGTTGTACGTTCCGGCTTGCCAGGCCGCCCCTACTCACTGTTCCCGTCGCTGTCCCCACAGAGGCCTCTATCCTGAGTTACGACGGGAGCATGTTCATGAAGATCTCCATGCCGACAGCGATGCACACAGAGGCGGAGGACGTGTCCTTGCGCTTCATGTCGCAGCGCGCCTACGGCCTGCTGATGGCTGCCACCTCGCGCGACTCTGCCGACACTCTGCGGCTGGAGCTGGACGGTGGCCGGGTCAAGCTGACGGTCAACCTAGGTATCGTATATGGCCGGCCGCCACCAACTCCCAACCTAGGGATCATATATGGCCGGCCGGCCGCCGCCTCCCCCTTCTGTTTCCTTCCTGATTTCCTTTTCATTTCCTGCCGCAGTCGTGTTACCTTTTCAGTGAAGGCAGTTTACGTACACGAGCTGCTTTATGTTATTGCATGCTTGGTGTTTTTTATTTACCTGTGAGTATTGGTTTGATAATTGAGCTAATTTCTTACAGCTGTTTGTGTATCTTCGTATAATGTAAATCTTATAAGCTGTAAATACACATGCAATTTGGGCCATCTTTTGGACAGGTTCATATTTTCATATTTCTGCCATATAAAGAAAGTCACAGTAAAAATGATATACATGTTATTTATTATTGTGATTTATTATTATCATTATTGTTAATAGTCCTGTGAACATGTACTGCATAGGTGGCTGGAAGATAGATGAGTTATTAAGGCTATAAAAAACAGCAAATCCTAGAAAATGAGACATGCAAATTAAATGGTTCTTTCGAAGAGGTTTTCAGTGTGTGTGTATGTATGTATACACACACACACACACACACACACTCAGTGGCCAATTTATTAGCTACACCTGCTTGTTATGCTGTTCCCCCTGACAGCAAATCATGTGATTGCAGCTGAATACAAACAGCACCTAGACAGGGTCAGGAGTTTCAATTAATGTGCAGCTGGGTATAAGAACAGCTAAGATGTGTGATGTAAGTTATTTTAAACCTAGTGTGATTACTGGTGCCAGACATGTTCCAGCAACTCAGAGACAGCCACCCTACTGGTAAAATATCTGGAGTTTACAGAGAACCAAAAAGGATCTAGTCAGGGACAGTTACGTGGGAGACAACACCCAGATAATGAGGGAGGTCAGAGGAGAATGGCCAGCCTCCTTAAAGTTAACAGAAAGGCCACAAGTGCAAAAATAGCAGCTCAATACGACAGTGCTGTGCAGAAGAGTGGATCCCGTCCGCTCCTAGGTAGGGGGACCGAATGAAATGGCTGCTGAGTCTCATATGAATTTTGCACAACGCTGTGACTTTCTAGCTGATATTTATTCTTGCCATTGTCTTGTCCAGTTGATTTGGTACATCAGTTCTCAGTGGCTTCTGTCGCATCCACGTCTTCTTCTCTCGCTTCAGTTGGACGGGTTTGCTTTTGCTACCTACATGAACCTCTTGCCCCGGGTCTCACACGGCATTTGTCACGCTGTGTCAAAAGATGGTATTCACCCCTTCAAAGGCCTGAAAGCCTGCGGGCTGGACAGCAAACAGCCCGAGAACACAGCTCTCAGCTTACCTGCAGCTGGTGGCCCCTCCTCGATAAAGTGTCGCTCGGCCGGGGGGGGGCGGGGAGTGGCATAAACGCCCCTCGTTCCACACGGGGGGGACCTTTAGGGGTGCTGTTTTAACGCTGCTTTTGCACTTCTGATGTTATAAATTGGACCTTGGCGAAGTCATAAAACATACTGCTAATATTATAACACTTTTCATCTTCACACGGAAATATTTCCACACTGCATGTTGCATAACCGGGCTGATATTTTGGGGCACTTCACGCTGGTATTACAGAGCGTGATATTTAATAAAATCAAAATGTTTTACCATGTCAGCCATGCCCTCAGTTCCAGGTGTAATTACATACCATTTAGGAATTTTTAAATGCACATGCACAGTGATAAAAGAGGACAGTCGACTTTGTCACTTCAAGCTCAGCGTTGCCTTTAAGCTGCATACAGTATATTTAAGGCGTACCAGTGGCTTGTCCCATATTAAGCGACCCCGGTGACCTATGCCTAAGGGTACAGACGCCTCACAGGCAGTCATCCCCCAGGAGGTCCAGGATCCACTGCACGGTGTTGGTTCTGATTGTATCGAGGCTGTTTGCTCCCACTTTTCTGCTGCGGTTGACGACGCATAGCGCTCCTGACCACATGGATCCCCGGCCCAGAATGCCTGCCTTTGCTTTCCGCCTTAACCAGACCAATGACAGAAAAAGGGAGAGGATAGCTCTGTATTATGTGGGCTTCTGCTCCTGTTTCACATTCATAGCATTCTGATAGTTGTGGGTTTTCCCCCAGATATTACAAACTAGCACATACTGGTATTTCCAGAATACAGACCTCTTTTATTGATCCAGAAATCATTTACTGGATAAAATAATCCATGTCAGACGTATAACCTCAAAGTGGTTTGGTGTTCTGAGACGGAAAGCAGACCGCATTAGATTTGCTGTTTATGTTAAAGATATTTAATCTGTTAATTGTTTCCAAATGAGTAGAGAGCCTTTTAGCACATAATGTAATCAAATCTTTTCAAAATCCATGTGGTCAGTAAAACAAAGGTGGCCATTTTGTTATTTCTGAACTATTAAACAATAATCTGAATTTCATTTTATAAACATGTATAGCAGTATTGTTGAATATTATCTGAAAAACATTTTAAGACACCTTAATTGTGTTTATGGTATGGTTTATCCCAGCCCAGTCAAGATAATTTGGCTATAATTAAAAAAATGAATAGAATAATTCTGTAAATTATCATGGTTTAGCATCAGCAGGCAAACAGGTGGAGATAAAATGGCCGCCGTCTGCATGTAGTCGTCCCCGGAAGGGTGGAGTTCTTGTTATTGGATGTCTGCAGCTGTAACCTTGAAGGATGCAATTTCATCTTTCATTTATTCTTCCCCATCTAGATTGTATCAGGATAAACTGTAACTCCAGTAAGTTTATACTTAACTTCTTGATCTTAAGATGTATTCTGAAGGAAACACTGTAGCTGATTCGGTTGATTCTGTTCTTTTGTGTGGAGAGTGTGTGTGTGTGTTGTTTGCGATGGTGATGATGCAATGGTCTGGGGGTGATTTAATAATCTGCTGAACAATTTGCCATTTTTTATTTGATCACAATAAACGGTGCAACAGATTCCCATTCTCCTACACAAGGGCCCATATGTCATTTTCTTTTTCCACTGAGCCATATCTGAGTGTCAGTAAGGGTCTGTTCATCATTTATCTTCCATTTTTTCCCCCCACCACAGGAGGTCACATTTCTTTGCCTGGATATTTTCATTAGATTCATTCATTCGGTAACTATTGTATTATTTTACATGGCACTATTCATCATGTGCAAAACTACTGTGAAGGCAACAAGACTGGTGTGATTTGTTCAAAGTGACCTCAAGTCCTCAGGCCTCTGTGATCAGGTCACTTCATGGTATCTAACCGCATAACGAACAATGCAGTGTTGGAATAAAAAATCCCAGTGCTTTTCGTTTGATATAATCCCAGGCAGTCCCAGGTCAAGTTCAGGACAATCTAAAAATGCTGTTTCCTGTGCTTGGGTCACTCTCTTGTAGGTTAACTTGAGCAATTTTGGGTGTGGTAGTGCCTTGTGACCCACTTTCTGTCAGACTACATTTCCTGTACTGCGGAATCCTCTTGTGCAGCTTGCTGGTGCTTTGCAGAGGTCATCGCTCCTTCTGTGGCTGAAGCCAGCAGGGGCCGATGGGGCCGGAGCTAGCAGAGCTTCCCCAAACCATGACAATCCCACCGCATTTTGTTTGGGAGGCAATGTTCCGTGTTCACAAAGCATCATGCTTCTGTTTATTCCAAAGAGTTCCCTTATATCCCTGTGGATCTCCAGAAAATTCCTTCAATAGCCTTCTCAATTATTCAGACTTTCTTTGGCAGATCAGAGATGGACAGCAGTATTCTTTCTGAAGTGCATTGGCTTTGTCTTTGATATCCTCCTGCACACGTCTGACACAATCTTGTTCGGTGTCAGGATAATGCAGCGATATGGATAATTCCGCCGAGTGCACAGATGTTCTCACCACGGTAGCCTGTAGTTCACCCGAGCTTGACGTAACCATGCATACAGTCTCATGTCTACTTTTAGCTTTTAGCTACAGTACACGTTATATACAGCTGGTAAACTGGTCTTATTGTGATATCTGAAATTTGATGTGTTGTAGTACTCTACAGTATCTAGTACATTTTATGTATTGTATTTTATGTAGTTTGTTTTGCATATGTACTGCTACTCTAAGGTCTGTGAAAACACTGTATTTTAGCAGTTGGGTTGAGCTTCAGAGGTATTTGAAGAGGAAGTATATAGGAAAGTTGAAACTGATGACCTGGGCTGCAGTCACCTGAATAGGAAGGGTATGGCTACACTGTCAACTTGTGCAGTGCGACTATGCGCTCTTCTCTGGCAGTGTTGGAGTGGTTTTCAATTTAAGTCCATTTCACTGCGATTGCAGTTAGATCTGACTGTTTTGAGGAGTTTAAATTTTCACCTTTTTTTATTACATCCCAGGTATTATCGGTACCTTTTAGTTTTGCATGTGGCACTAACAGTGCTTAAACTGTAACAAAACATAAACTCAGAGTGTTCAAAAGCCTTCGAATGAATGCAGTGCAGCATATAGTCAGTTTGTATGACAATACTGACACTCATTTGTACTCTGCCTCACTGACACCTCAGTGTTCAGCACAGCTCCACTGAACAGCAGGTTATTAAGTCACCGCCCGTCAGTGTTAGGGGCTGCTGCGACCTCGCGGTCATGTTCCAGACGCAGCGAGAGCTCCGCCTTGTGTAGAACAAAGCAAATAAACTCAGCGTGACCCGTTAGCTGCATATCAAAGCTCAGGTACCCTCCAGCACATTATGATAGACTGTCACCTCTTATCCATGTCACTAAATTTATTATCAGACGACTGTAATCGCTTTGACAGTTTCAGTACTGTAATGATACCTAATGGTGTGTTTTATTGACAGTATGATGGTTTTAACTGCTTTTACTCACGAAGAGGTCTTTTAAATCGAAGTGCAGGTGAAGCTGTTAATAAACGGCTGTGACAAATTTAATCATAATAATTTAATGACCGATAATTCATTGTTACCGTTATATTGAACTTTTTTTTATATATGAACTTTTCCATTTTTTTTGCACAAAATCAATTTTTTTAGAATTTTACTACATTTAGATATTATTGTTATTGTTGTTGTTTGTTGTTTGTTTTTATTATTATAAGGTACACTACCTTATGTGTGCCTGTATCTTAAGTGTGTCACGTTAGTGTGTTTGTGACTATATCTGTATATATTTTGGTGAGAGTGATTGTCTGTGAGCAACTGAGTACATTAGTGGGTGTGTAAGCATCATGCATGTTTGTATGTCTATGTACGTGAGTACTTTTCATGTTAGTGTGTGCCAGCATTTGTTAATGTGTGTATGAATATTTGATTCTGTATGTATGTTAATGTCTATGTGCGTGTGAGAGCATTTGAGTCTGCATTTCAGTCTCTGCCTGTTTGTAGATCATTTGATTATGAATTTCAGTGTGTATGTGTGTGTGTGTGAGCATCTGAGTCTGCATTTCAGTCTGTGCCTGTTTATGGATCGTTTGATTCTGAATTTCAGTGTGTGGGAGCATTTGAGTCTGTGTGAGCATTTGAGTCTGTGTGTGAGCATTTGAGTATGTGTGTGAGCATCTGAGTCTGCATTTCAGTCTGTGCCTGTTTATGGATCGTTTGATTCAGAATTTCAGTGTGTGGGAGCATTTGAGTCTGTGTGAGCATTTGAGTCTATTTGAGTCTGTTTGAGCATTTGAGTCTGTGTGTGATCATTTGAGTCTGTATTTGAGTCTGTGTGTGAGCATTTGAGTCTGTGTGTGAGCATTTGAGTCTGCATTTGAGTCTGTGTGTGAGCATTTGAGTCTGTATTTGAGTCTGTGTGGGAGCATTTGAGTCTGTGAGCATCTGAGTCTGCGTTTCAGTCTGTGCCTGTTTATGGATCGTTTGATTCTGAATTTCAGTGTGTGGGAGCATTTGAGTCTGTGTGAGCATTTGAGTCTGCATTTGAGTCTTTGTGTGAGCATTTGAGTCTGTGTGTGAGCATTTGAGTCTGTGTGAGCATTTGAGTATGTGTGTGAGCATATGAGTCTGCAATTCAGTCTGTGCCTGTTTATGGATCATTTGATTCTGATTTTCAGTGTGTGGGAGCATTTGAGTCTGTGTGAGCATTTGAGTCTGCATTTGAATTTGTTTGAGCATCTGAGTATGCGTTTCAGTCTGTGCCTGTTTATGGATCGTTTGATTGTGAATTTCAGTGTGTGGGAGCATTTGAGTCTGTGTGAGCATTTGAGTCTGCATTTGAGTCTTTGTGTGAGCATTTGAGTCTGTGTGTGAGCATTTGAGTCTGCATTTCAGTCTGTGTGAGCATTTGAGTCTGTGTGAGCATTTGAGTATGTGTGTGAGCATCTGAGTCTGCATTTCAGTCTGTGCCTGTTTATGGATCATTTGATTCTGAATTTCAGTGTGTGGGAGCATTTGAGTCTGTGTGAGCATTTGAGTCTGCATTTGAGTTTGTTTGAGCATTTGAGTCTGTGTGTGAGCATTTGAGTCTGCATTTGAGTCTGTGTGTGAGCATCTGAGTCTGCATTTCAGTCTGTGCCTGTTTATGGATCGTTTGATTCAGAATTTCAGTGTATGGGAGCATTTGAGTCTGTATGAGCATTTGAGTCTGTATTTGAGTCTGTGTGTGAGCATTTGAGTCTGTGTGTGAGCATTTGAGTCTGTATTTGAGTCTGTGTGTGAGCATTTGAGTCTGTGTGTGAGCATTTGAGTCTGTGTGTGAGCATTTGAGTCTGTATTTGAGTCTGTGTGGGAGCATTTGAGTCTGTGTGAGCATTTGAGTCTGTGTGTGAGCATCTGAGTCTGCGTTTCAGTCTGTGCCTGTTTATGGATCGTTTGATTCTGAATTTCAGTGTGTGGGAGCATTTGAGTCTGTGTGAGCATTTGAGTCTGCATTTGAGTCTTTGTGTGAGCATTTGAGTCTGTATTTGAGTCTGTGTGTGAGCATTTGAGTCTGTGTGAGCATTTGAGTCTGTGTGTGAGCATCTGAGTCTGCATTTCAGTCTGTGCCTGTTTATGGATCGTTTGATTCTGAATTTCAGTGTGTGGAAGCATTTGAGTCTGTGTGAGCATTTGAGTCTGCATTTGAGTCTGTGTGTGAGCATCTGAGTCTGCGTTTCAGTCTGTGCCTGTTTATGGATCGTTTGATTCTGAATTTCAGTGTGTGGGAGCATTTGAGTCTGTGTGGGAGCATTTGAGTCTGCATTTGAGTCTGTGTGTGAGCATTTGAGTCTGTGTGTGAGCATCTGAGTCTGTATTTCAGTCTGTGCCTGTTTATGGATCGTTTGATTTCAGTGTGTGGGAGCATTTGAGTCTGTGTGAGCATTTGAGTCTGTATTTGAGTCTGTGTATGAGCATTTGAGTCTGTGTGAGCATTTGAGTCTGCATTTGAGTCTGTGTGAGCATTTGAGTCTGTGTGTGAGCATTTGAGTCTGCATTTTAGTCTGTAGGTGTGTGCATGTGAGATTATGAGTCTGCATGCCCACTGGGCCATATGCAGAAGGCCCCCTGTAAACAGCTGTTGCAGCTCATGCGGCAGGAGAGATGGACAGGCTGTCATCCCGTGGGTTTGTGTCACACTCGATTAGCCTCAGCCCCAGACTTCAGAGAGTTATTCATTCCCATTACAGCCATCAGTGCTGGTAATGACTCTGTAGTGGTAATGAACCATCAGGAAATGCCAGTGATTAAGCCCCCCCCCCCCCCCCCCACACACACACACACACACACATTGTGTTTCACTAACCAACCACGACGGAGGAACGATAATTTATCATCTGGGCATATATGCAGAACAATATTGAGATTTTCAAAAACCATGTTCAAAAAAAAGTTCCATAGCTGATTTTAAATATAGGTCATGTTTTATCTCATAAAGAATTATAAGAATGGAACTATAATAGAGATAATTATATTGTGTATAACTGCTGTAGCACAAATTTAATTGAGATTAAGCTGTTCTTACTTGTGAAGTTGGTCATCTGTCAGTCTGTTTGTGTGGGAGATCCCTGAATACAAGGCAAATGGGCACAGTGTCCTGTCCATGAGTATGTCTTAAAGGACACACCCAGGAGATCCTTGGATGGATTGGATGAGCAAAACCACTGGTTGTGGTCACTCCCGGTCCATTTTTATTGGGTTATTTGGGGATTATGGTGCAACAGAGCACCCCTGTCTGGCAGCTTATAGAATTGCAAGTTTAAAATGTCTCCACAATGCTGCATAGGCCTACATTAGCTCACACAGGAGCTCTTCTGCGACTATGTTGTGAAAAGGTGGTGTTGCAGTCTACCTGCAGCTTTCTTTTTGCAGAATGATATATGTGATTAAATATGGGGGAAGTGCCCTGTTGAATCAGCGATAAGGTTAGCTTTGGGTAATGCTGTATAATAGCCATGTTGGGTGGAGCTGATCTAATCATCAGTTGCTCCTGGTAGATTAGTTGTGCCTGTCGGGCTGGGTCAGATAGGGGATAGCCGCTCGCTCTGATCTCTGAGGGCTGTCCTGGAGCCAGCCGTCCAGGTTAAGCCTCTTTCTCTGATGAGCCGACTCCAGCGCTCTCGTCTGAAAGCTCTGCCACTTGGATTTATTCTGGTTTTTTTTTTCATGTCAGATTGTGTGACACGTTCTTATCTACATCAAATAACCAGAGGCTTCTCCTTCATCAGGAGTGGGATTTGGCATCGCTTTAAAATGATGGTGGAGAGGTCAGCTTGAATTAGTAAAAAGCACAGGTATCTGTGGTGAACTTAGGGTAAATATGAGCGTGGGAGATGTGTACCGTATAAAATATACGCTCACACTCACAGGCCATGGCATCATATACCATGTATAGTGTGTTTGTATGTTTGTGTGTGCATGAGTGTGTGCGTGTGTGCGTGAGTGGGTGTGTGTGTATTCAGCCCAGAAAGTGGAAAATGAAAAAAGGACTGAACAACATCAGTATGAACAATTATAAACACAGCAACAGTAGTGGGTCAGCTGGCATTTGGTGTCAGCTATGAAAGAGATACTGTATGTACAGCACTGACATTCAGGACTTTGATATGTGAAGTTTCAAAGCAACAATCCAACAGTTCTGAAGAGGCCAAATCGTTGGTCCTTGAACTGCAAAACACGATTTACACGTGTAAGTCTTTGTCTGTACAATGTCTGACATGTTTCAAAAGTATACCCACTTACTGTATGAATTAACTTTAACTCCAGCCCCCCCACGTAGATGGCCGAACTCTATAGCACATTTTTCGTTTGGATATTTTCTCTACTTGCACTAATCTAATTACTGACAATTTTCTTTACTTTTTTATTAGATGTCTAATTGTTCATTTTCAAAATAATCTATGTATTTAATAAATACTGTTTATTGGCTTTTTATGCATCACATTATTTTTGAGCAGACCCTTACTGACAGTCGGTTTTTCATTAATTTTTACGTTTTTATTAATAAAGGAATTTTTGAGTGCAGTTGAGTCACTTATATTGATTTTAACCGAATGAATTATCAGAATGTTAAAGACCTGGTTATGAGTAAAAGTAGTTTTGTAACATGTCAGATGGACTGAAGTGTTGGGAAAAACTGTACATTGCAGTTCATGATACCGATAGTAATGATTGAATAAAACATCAAATATAGACCACTGTCATATATATATGAATTTAGACCAAACCTTTGTTCTCATGACTCAAATCCACTGAATTAGCTAACTGGACCGAAAAGTAGAACCTATTCTTATTTTGTTAAGCGGACATAGACCTCTCCTGCTGTGTCAGTTGAAGGCAAAGGTTTGGTCGAATCCTCAGGAAGATTTTAGCTGTGTTGCTGATTTTCACCATCCTCAGGCAAGGGACCAGAGACTCTGTACGCGGGACAGAAACTGAATGACAACCAGTGGCACACGGCACGAGTGATCCGGCGCGGTAAAAACTACAAGCTGATGGTTGACGATGATGTGACAGAAGGTATTCCCGCTGATGCTCTGCGTTCACGTGTCCCTCTAAGAGCTGCTCCTTATCTGCACAACTGTTTACCAAACCAGCCAACACATATTTCTATCAATGTATAACTGTTCTTTTGATCATGAGACTTCGGTTCATGCTTTTTTCATTAGTCACTGAGTTTCACCCGAAGGCCTCTGCTGCATAACTGTTATTGCGTGAAGTTAAGGCAGAGCCAGCTGGCATTTTGACTAATGAGGGGATCCTAGGCGAAGGTACTGCCAGTTTCAAGCCTGAGTTGGCTGCGGGAGTCGTTCTGTGGGACGTAATTGCCAGTGTTTCACACAGGAGGGCAGCCTTTCCACCACTGACCTCTGCGTAAGCGTCTCTCAGAGGCGTCGGTGCAGGGCATGCAGCAGATGGAAAGCTAATACGGAGATGGACGCTGTCTGACCCTCTTAAGAATTTTCTTTCATGACTCCTGTTTACTGAACACAGTTTGTTTAGATTAATAGCGTCTCATTATAATTACATATAAATGTGTGGACTGGCCTTTTAACGTGCAGCAGTGCCACTCACCTCGCGCCTTAATGTCACGGGTCTGTCTCGCCTCTTTTGCCACCGTAAAGGTCAGATGGCGGGTGACCACACGCGCCTAGAGTTCCACAACCTGGAGACGGGCATCATGACGGAACGCCGCTTCGTCACCTCCGTGCCGTCCAGCTTCGTGGGCCACCTGCAGAGTTTCAAGTTCAATGGCATGCTCTACATCGACCTGTGCAAAAACGGCGACATCGACTTCTGCGAGCTCAACGCCCGCTTTGGCCTGCGCTCCATCGTTGCTGACCCCGTCACCTTCAAGACCAAGAGCAGCTACCTGGGACTAGCCACTCTGCAGGCTTATACCTCCATGCACCTCTTCTTCCAGTTCAAGACCACCTCCCCAGATGGCTTTATCTTCTATAACAGTGGTGATGGCAATGACTTTATCGCTGTGGAGCTGGTGAAGGGGTAAGTGAGCCGGGTGTGGCTCCCCATTCACACACCCAAGGTGTGGTCACACTAGTGCAAAATATTATTCACTTAGTTTCATTCTAGCCACTCAATGCAAGAAGCAGAAGATTCAGTTCCAGTAGCGCCGAGATGTTTACTCTGAGTTCATTTAAATTAATTTTTACTCGCAAATTCACGTTGCTAGACCAATCTGGTGTGCCATAGGTAGGGTTGATCCTTCATTTTCACAAACGTATAATGGAACTATAATTAAGCGTATTTCCATCGTCATGATAGAAACGTTTTTAATAATAAAAAACTGTGGGAGAAGAACACATGCTGGTATGTGTGCTGCTATGACGAGATATTACCAGTGCATTTAGCTCACTAATGTGTACCAATACCAGCTGCAAACCAGTAATATCAATCCTTGTTCGTAACACATTGCGAGATAGTATGCTTCACACCTTGCTGTACATCATGATAGTATGCTTCACACCTTGCTGTACATCATGATAGTATGCTTCACACCTTGCTGTACATCATGATAGTATGCTTCACACCTTGCTGTACTTCATCAGCTGCAGTTAGTGTGAGGATCTGACCAATAGACCCTGGTGATCGCTCTCATTGGCCCTTTCCTCAGATATATCCACTATGTGTTCGACCTGGGCAATGGCCCCAGCCTGCTGAAGGGGAACAGCGACCGGGCCCTGAACGACAACCAGTGGCACAATGTGGCCATCACGCGGGACATCAGCAACACGCACATGCTCAAGGTGGACGCCAAGATGGTCAGCCAGGTGGTGAATGGTGCCAAAAACCTGGACCTGAAAGGTGAGGCCGCATGGCTCTCCGCCCATCTTATACTGGGAGTCTGTGGGATGTGGAAAGTAGCAGGAAAATGCTCATAAACGATTAGATCACATGATTCTTCTCGAAGAGAATTAGTGATATGTCCCCCTTCAGGCTGTATTTGGTATTGCAGGTGTTATTGTTAAATAGGGCACACAAAAGGAAAGGCTTTATCGTAAAATCCTGAAGGCCCATCTGCAGATACAGTTATTATGAGAGTTTAAGCACCAAAGCTGGTGACTCTGTAAATAACAGATTTTACTCCCAGATAGTGGGATGCTCTGCACATCTACTTAAGGTAAATGAAATCGTTTCTGTGAAATGCCTGTATTTGCGTCAGTAGTGTGGCCTTTCAGGCTCCCCGCGACCTGTATGCAGGCATGTTTTCTCCCAGCTCAGTCACATTTCTCTTTTTTTAATGTTCAATTATATTTCACGATTAGGCCCCATCATCACACGTTAATGAAACACCATTCACTTATTCCGGTGCTACGTTGTATGAAAACATGTTGGTGTATCACATACAGATAATTAATGGATAATTAGCTCATTTAAACCATGGGAGGGGGTGGAGTGAGCATGAGCAGGTGCCATTAAAGTCATGTAAGTCCCGTTCTGATTGGCTCCCCCTACTATCGCCCACGTAAGTCCGTTCTGATTGGCTCCCCTTACAATCAGCCATGTGAGGCCCATTCTGATTGACTCCACCTACTATCAGCCATGTGAGGCCCATTCTGATTGGCTCTCCCTACTGTCAGCTATGCAAAGCACATTTCGAAAATACAAGCCGGATGCTAACCAGGGCTCTCCACCTCCTGCCCCCTGCAAGGCGACCTCTTTGTGGCCGGGCTGGGCCCCGGCATGTACGGCAGTCTGCCCAAGCTGGTGGCGTCTCGCACCGGCTTCCAGGGCTGCCTGGCCTCCGTAGACCTCAACGGGCGGCTCCCGGACCTGATCAACGACGCGCTGTTCCGCAGCGGACAGATCGAGCGTGGCTGCGAAGGTGAGTGGTGGGGTGGGTCCTCATTCACCCCCCCCGTGTGGCTTTTATATATAACAGGATCTCCCTCTATATGTAAATTTCCCCTTAACAATGCAGTTATAACATTACAAATAACCATCACAACTCTTCACAACCTATCAGCACAATTTTAATATTAGAAAGCTGAACTGTGGTCCCCATTTTCCATCACATTTAAGTTACATATAAGGGTACATCTTGAGCTGACCAGTCCACTTTAGCTGCTAGTTTGCCCCAAACCATACAAATGTAAGGGAACCGCAGCAGGACTCCCCACATTACCGTAGCAAATGAAAAGGGAATACTTAACTGTCGATGTAATGGTCAAATTAGTTTGTGGTCCCCAGACCCTCAGAATCCCACAGTACTACAGCATCTCCCACCATGATTGGCTTCTATTTGAGGCCCTCAGAAGCACATGCTTAGATGCTGCTCCTGCACCCACCTTAGAAGCAGACCAAGGTCAAACCACAGCATTCTTACTTTAGGTTGTATCAGGACATATTTATGTTACCCCCGCCCATTAAAGTACATGCTTTGAAAAGAGAGTCAAACACACAGAACAGAAACGCTTATGTTTGTATCTTTCCTTTACATTCCTGTGATTTAAAAAATTCTTTTTCATTGCACTGCTACATTTTATCGCGACTGTTAGTACTGTTTGTATTCCATTGATAATATGACCCAGTTTGAATGGCAGAATTAAAAAAATAATAGAAATTGCTGTCCTTTAACTACCTCTGAGGAACTAGCTTCTTCAATCTTAAGAGGTTTCTGCTCACAGCTATTTTAGGTAAGACTTAGGTTTGTATTAATTTACACTTCATCCTGCATGACTGATGAGCCATAGTCATGGACTGGAAGAGGAGCATGCTGTGTAACTGCTATTCAGTGTCAAAACACCATATAGCCTGCCCTTGGAGATAAGGGTCTACAGCTAATACAGGTTGGGTAGTAGTAAGCTGTAAAGGCCACTAGATGGCACCATTACATAAACATGCACATACAGTAGACTGCATGCAGCAGTAGCACTGCTGTATCTCACTATGGCCAGTAGCAGAGTGCAATAACTTTTCTCCATGCTAATGCTGCTCACCAGCTTTAGATTCTGACAACTCTAACAGGTTGTAACAAACTGATGTTTTACAATCATGGTACCATTACATGTGCCATGATTAAAATGTGCCTTGGTAGTTAAAATTCCAGTCAGTGCATGAAAGTTGGATAGATGCAGTTGTGGACAAAACAAAACAAATGATGATTGGATGTTGTTGGGATGTGGAACCCAAAATCCGTGAATGAGTGTCTGAGGGCGATAATAATATTTAATTTCACGAATGACTTGAATTTCTCTTAGCAAAGCCCCGTTAAATGCAATTTATTAAACACTAACCCGCTTTTTCCGCTTTCCCTGTTCTTTCTCTAACAAAGTCGGTTTCACCAAAGCTGATCTCCAAGGTAGAGGAGTGCTACTCCTTTGTGAACTGGCTGAAATCTGCTCTGTGTAATGTCTGGTGTTACTCTGGACACGCTTGGGGATGAAATGGTTCACTTCTCGAAAAGGCTGGAATGTCGCTACCGTGCACGGAGATGCGAGATAGCGGAATTAACGATTACCGCCAAGAGTGTGCATAAATAAAACATTAGCCACTTTAGGCTGGTAATTATGCCTCTAAATGTACTTTTATGTTGTAGCTTATGTTGTAGTGCTTATTTCATGCTAATGATGTTCGACTGAGTTGAGTTTTTCTTTTTTTTTCTTCCTTAGCAGGAGAAATCCATTAAGATTTGGTAACGACCTGCTGCTTGGTGCTTTTGCAGGCAGCTCAGGGGGGGGCAATTGGATATGCAATTAGCGTGCTGCAATTTAAATAAAAGTAATATGAATTCACTTTGAAATTCTGGTCTTGAAAGACAATTTAATTTAGGGTGGAGCACCAGCATGTGACACCAGCAGGTTAGAGACTGGCTTGGCGGAGCATTTTGCAAAAGATATATATTTAACACAGCACACACACGTTCTACGAGGTAATTAAGTGCAGAAAGCTTCCTCCTAATAAATGGACAAGAATCAGCTAAAGCAGTTTGATGTGCGACTGCCTCATGTACTGTATGAAAGAGCCAGCTTATTTTTAGAAAAAAAGTTTTCTGAAGCATTCACATTGGAATTAATGGCAGTATATTTTTCCAGGAGTAAAGTGTGAGAAAGCCCCCGGTTTAATGATTAAGACATGAAGTTTGTTAGTTTGTCCGTCGGAAGGACGGACCCTCGACTTGTTTATGGAACAGGCCTGTGCTTAAGCACGCTGTGGCACTTCTTCCCGGCCGGTAACTGGACCCGTAAAGCATTTCGAGAAGTGAACCATTTGACTTGTATGTTTGTCGTACTGTGCGCTGCGCAATAAATGCACTTTTAGCTCTCGTGACGTCTGTATACTCGCACCCCCAGCCATCTAACTCAAAGAAATTGCACCTGAAGCCCCTTTATTTGCAGTCGCATTGGTTATGACCCCTAGCCAACACCAACCCCTGTAGTATTCTGAGATGGCCGTGGATTACTTCCTACATTGTACATCGATGTGTTGACCCCTCACCCCCACCCCAGGCGTGTGTTTGAGGACAGTACGTTGAGCAGAGCGGGACACAGATCTACTGTGAACGCTGCCATTAATAACATTTATAACCAAAGTGCATATAGTGACATATATGCACTACCAGCTATAAAATGTTTCTCTTCTCTGTATACCTGTGGAGTGTGTCTTCACCTGTCACTTTGTTGTTAGGGGGTGGGGGTGTTGTCTGATGGGGGGGACACTGGTCTTCCTTTCTCTTATATGACCCCTCCCCCTCCGAAGTTTCTCACTTTAAAGGCATGCGTGAAATGTCTGTATTTGTATGCCTGCACACTATTCCCATGAAGGACCCGCGGGGGGGATGGAGAATGCTGTGTCTTTGCATTTGCTCGGTGCCTCAGGCGTCCCCTAACCTGACTGCATGCCCCTACTCCCACACTCACTGCATGGCATCCGTCCCGTCAGAGCGCGTCCGTGGCCTGACCGCCATCTGACCCGCGCGCTGTGCTCTGCCCTGCCCCCTGCAGGTCCCAGCACTACCTGCCAGGAAGACTCCTGCTCCAACATGGGCATGTGCATCCAGCAGTTCGAGGGCTTCACCTGCGACTGCTCCATGACCTCCTACGCCGGCCAGCAGTGCAACGACCGTAAGTTCTCCCGCCTCACCCCCTCGCCCGCGCTCCCTAAGGGCGGGTGTGCGTATCGTGTTCCTCTCGACTGCTAGAGCAACTGACTGAGGCACAAGGGCATCGACCCAGATGTGCAGTGCAGTTTGGTGTGGCTGGAAGAGTGGAGCCTTCGGGTAGGATGTCCTTTGATCAACTCCGGCAGTTACTACACCCCAGTTCACATTACAAAGCGGGCATAGATGTTGTGTGTGAGGACCCAGGAACTGTCATGGAAGCATTATTGGGCCCCCAACCCAGACCAGTGCCAGGCCAGTCCCTGGCCAGTCCAACTATGTTCCATATTTTTTAGGGCACTTGAGTGAATTGCCCAAACTTTCACCCCCCTTTATGATTCCCCTGGCTACCTGTGTATTTCTCTGCCTGAATAGCCCCTTCATTGTGAAATGTCCTTTTCTTCTCAACAAAAAATAAGTCCGCTTCACATCGACCCACTGCAGATTATGGATATTTTAAATGGCAAGCTGTAAGTAGGCAGGCATTTGAATGATGGGGGTTGATTGAGTTGTGTTATAAATACCGGTCTATCATTATAAGTGTGCAGCGTTCAGATGAAGCCGGGCCCTGACAGGTAAGTGCTGTTTCTTGGCTTCTCTGCGATGGCTGCGCTTGTGTTTATTCTCGGGTGTGACATTCTCAGGTTCTCGTGGATGGAAAAAAAAACAAAACTAAAAACTTCCCCATAGATCTTTTTTGTTACAGAGTGATATGACGGATGCAGTTGCTCCCATGGTGGAGTGAGAGCAGTTTTCAGCCAAAACCGTTGTGTGGGCAAGCAGGAGAATAGCACCCCCTGCTGGACTGCCACATTCATCGCCTTACAGGGGTTCTGATAGGTATTGCTGTGCATCGCTGTTTAACAACTGCCCCAGCCATGCCCTTTGAGAATCATTTTGCCCCCCTAGATAAAATGTCCTTCCTCATGCGTTGGTCCACCGAGAGGCGACACTCTTAAACCTACAGGCAGCTGCAGTAGTTTAATGGCCTCACTAATGGCCTTTTCCTGGCTCATCTGCATAATGGAGTGTAAAACGCACACAGTCAGTCGGGTCCTAAGGTGCTGCATTTAAGTCTGCAGTCCATGTAAGAGACAGTGTCTCGCATGATCTCTGTTTGTTCACGCTGGCTTTGCAGCACAGGGTTTGCTTCCTGTGCACTCCGCCGCATCGCCGGACGGTTCTGCCTTGTCGTTTTCAGCTGGGTGGGTTGTCGTTACGACCAATTAATCCCCACTGAGGTTATTAGCCCCCCGGATCATCATCGCCCCAGTGCTGGTGCATAGTCCACAGTATGGTTCTTGGGCTGTGGTGCTCAGCTCCCTGAGGCGGGACTGTGGCTGAGGACAGCCTTCGTGGGCGACTGGAACACCTGAAGGATGCGGAGATCAGGTATATGTGGCAGCTTGGCTGGAGACACGGGCCTTCGCAGATTAAACAGCTGCTCCGAGGAATCGGGGCGGTGTGAGCATATCTGCTTTATCGCCTCTTATTCCCTACAGTGTCATTACTGGAATATTTTCTGTGTCAAGTAAAAGGTGATGTATCCAGAGCACTAAAATTTTAACCGTGATTTGCTTCTCACATCTGTAAAAACACGTTATATGCCTTTAAACATAAAACATTCACAATCTCTGTTAAAATAAAGCTGTAATATTTAAAGCCTTATTGAAGACATTATTGAGACTTTGGTCTGGATTTGCTTGGTAGCTCTTGGTACCTTAGAAACAGTAGGTGGCAGTAACGCCTTGTGCAGGGAAGGAAGACTGCTGAGACCTGAAATGTTTCCTGCTCTTCTGCAGCGTCTCCAGCAGCCCAGACAGCTGTTCAGTGTATGTATGGCTCCTGTAGTGTCGTGGAACTCCGGGCTGCGAACCCTCTGCAGTTAATCTTGTAGGGAAGGAGTTTTACATGTGACTGTCATGCCATGGCACATCGATGGGCTTTGACTAGTCGGCACGCTCCAGGGCTCTCCAATCATGCTGATGAAATGGTGTCTCATACACAAAGGCAGATCCCTGAGTTACGGCACGCGGTGGAACCCCCCCCCCTTGTCCTCGGAGCTGGCACTGGAACCTGGGACCGTTTCTCACGTTTCTGAAGCAGCTGGAATGCGGGATGTGAAGCACTCTCTGATAGATGGCACAAATCCCCCCATTGTATCCTTCATAATCCCTTTAATGGCACCCCACATCCATTCACCGTGGAGACGCCTGTTCATGGGCTATTCCTAGCTGTCCTCTTACACCTACCTTTAAGCGTCTGCTGCATGCCTGCTTATCCCTGCCCTTACGCCGTATGTCCGGTCGTCCCTATCCTTACGTCCCTTGTCTGGTCGTCCCTGCCCTTACGTCCCTTGTCCGGTCGTCCCTGCCCTTACGCCGTATGTCCGGTCGTCCCTGCCCTTACGTCCCTTGTCCGGTCGTCCCTGCCCTTACGCCGTATGTCCGGTCGTCCCTGCCCTTACGTCCCTTGTCCGGTCGTCCCTGCCCTTACGCCGTATGTCCGGTCGTCCCTGCCCTTACGCCGTATGTCCGGTCGTCCCTGCCCTTACGCCGTATGCCCGGTCGTCCCTGCCCTTACGTCCCTTGTTCAGTCGTCCCTGCCCTTACGCCGTATGTCCGGTCGTCCCTGCCCTTACGTCCCTTGTCCGGTCGTCCCTGCCCTTACGCCCCTTGTCCGGTCGTCCCTGCCCTTACGTCCCTTGTCCGGTCGTCCCTGCCCTTACGCCCCTTGTCCGGTCGTCCCTGCCCTTACGTCCCTTGTCCGGTCGTCCCTGCCCTTACGCCGTATGTCCGGTCGTCCCTGCCCTTACGCCCCTTGTCCGGTCGTCCCTGCCCTTACGTCCCTTGTCCGGTCGTCCCTGCCCTTACGCCGTATGTCCGGTCGTCCCTGCCCTTACGTCCCTTGTCCGGTCGTCCCTGCCCTTACAGTACGTCCCTTGTCCGGTCGTCCCTGCCCTTACGCCGTATGTCCCATCGTCCCTGCCCTTACGCCCCTTGTCCCATCGTCCCTGCCCTTACGTCCCTTGTCCGGTCGTCCCTGCCCTTACGCCATATGTCCCATCGTCCCTGCCCTTACGTCCCTTGTCTGGTCGTCCCTGCCCTTACGTCCCTTGTCCGGTCGTCCCTGCCCTTACGCCGTATGTCCCATCGTCCCTGCCCTTACGCCCCTTGTCCGGTCGTCCCTGCCCTTACGCCGTATGTCCCATCGTCCCTGCCCTTACGCCCCTTGTCCGGTCGTCCCTGCCCTTACGCCGTATGTCCCATCGTCCCTGCCCTTAAGCCCCTTGTCCGGTCTTCCCTGCCCTCACGCCCCTTGTCCGGTCGTCCCTGCCCTCACGCCGCATGTCCGGTCGTCCCTGCCCTTACGCTCCTTGTCCGGTCGTCCCTGCCCTTACGCCCCTTTTCCGGTCGTCCCTGTCCTTACGCCGCATGTCCGGTCGTCCCTGCCCTTACGTCCTTTGCTTGGTCGTCCCTGCCCTTATGTCCCTTGTCCGGTCGTCCCTGCCCTTACAGTACGTCCCTTGTCCGGTCGTCCCTGCCCTTACGTCTCTTGCCCGGTTGTCCCTGCCCTTACGTCCCTTGTCCGGTCGTCCCTGCCCTTACGTCCCTTGTCCGGTCGTCCCATCCTTTACACTGTACGTCTGCTTATCCCTGAAGGCATCTTTGGTCAGCGGCATAGCAGGCCGTACTCTCATGCCCTTGTTGGATGTCACACCTTGTGAGCCACGCCCTCGGTTTTGACTCGACTTCCCTTCTGTTTGTGTCGCATGAACGGCCCGTGTTTCACTCCAAAGCCACGCATGGCAATGCGGTTGTGGGCAGCAGGCCTGAGAGGTGGGTGCTGGGCAGCAGGCTTGTTGACTGGCCTTACTGTTTGCTGCATTTAATTGAATCCCCCCCCTTTCTCCCCCAATCCTCCCAGTCCCAGACTCAATCATTCTAGCATGCCTAATGCCTACTGTGGCGCACAAAACTGCACACACACCCACACAGCCCCTTGGACACAGACACACACACACACACACACACTTAGATACCCACACACTTACACATTTGTGTTTTTGCCGTAGCTTTTTGTAACTTTTTGTGCATGTTTGTAGAAGCAGAAAGAATATATCTCCATGAGTCATAAAACACTCCCGATTATTATTATTATTTTCTTTCCCTCTCTGACAAGGACTTAATAAATCCTCGCTTTCGGCTCTCTGCCCATTTACGTTTATTGAAGTCAACTTTTCCTTCGCTTCGTAAGTGAGTCTCTTATACATTTTGCCTTTATTTACATTAAACCTAAACCGTGGAGATGGGCGGAAGGCCTCTGCTTTTCTGCTGCTCAATTTTTGTGAGTTTAATACCAAGATGGCTACTGCCGCGGCAAACACTTAACTTCGGCATTTTTCACAGTAGTCATCTTTGAAGACCTCTTAGAGGCTTCTGCCATACACGTCATAAAGAATACATCTCCACAGGATCTTGGACAAGTCTCAGTTTATCTTCACTTCAAGCGTCTCTTGGCATCTTTAGATGTGATTACTTGAAGATCCTAGCCGTGACCCCGTTTAATCAAGTGCTTCAGTCAGAAGCTCAGCTTAGACTTGGGCGTCTTACTGGGTTTGGATTTGCTGAAGCTCTTCATTGTGTTTCAGGTAGTATGTGGAAGCTTTGGTGGTAAATATAAAGCATTTTTCTAAAAAATGTTCTACCCAATAGGAAAAAACAGCTTTGGGCAGTGAAATGTTCCTATGGGAATTGAGGATTGAATGAAGTTGAAGTTCTCTGTTTTTTTCATATGACTAACGCTCTTGCTTGAATTGCGAAACTGGACTCGTTACTCATCAAAGTGAAGTGCTCCATTTAAATGGGAAGAGTGTCAGAGTCTATGGGACCGCCCAGTCTGTTCTCGCTGTTTGCTGCATTCAGCTGCAGTTTTCTTGGCCAAATGTTCCGTTGCCTTGGTGATGGTACCGATGCCCCTTATTAATTCTGTAACTAACAACTTTGTGATATCGTGACGAAGGACCATATTTTAGTGTGCCGCCTGCATACGGATCGAAGAAACTGTAATCTCCATAAATAGAGATTCATTTATTCAGGGCATTTATTTATTTATTTGAGTATTTTTGTTCTCACATACTGGATTATACAGGGGTACTGCTGAATAAGAAATCTGAATATGGATTTTAAAGTGCATTGGATATTTACTGGTAGGTTTGGGCTGACTGACGTGGGCCATAGTGCTTTGCATGTACAAAGGGCACAGTGGCCAAACGGAAACAGTGGGTGTATGGCAGTGTAACATCAGTGCATTAAAAGATGCATTCAGCAGACAGGAATCCTTAGAGTAAGGGCAGAGGTATAGTTGACATGGATGGAGGTTTTTGGTGGGATGCTGTCTGGCTCTTGGTTGTCAGTATCCCACTCAAACATGGTAAACTGCGAGTAGTGGTGGGGGGGGGGGTGGTAGCTGAACATCTCACCCAGCACTATGCAGAACAATCAATTATTGCGGTGATAGGCAGAGTGTGACTCAGCAGGCTAGGCCTCTGTGCCTGTGATCAGAAGGTCGCTGGTTCGATCCCCAGCTTCAGCAGAAGAGTCATGTCTGTGGGCCCTCGAGCGAGGCTCTTAACCCCCAGCTCCATGGGCGCCACAGTAGGTGGCTGCCCTTTGCTGGCAAGCTCGCTCTGCTCTTCAGTAAGGTGGGGTAGGCGATTTCCGCACAAGGAATCAATAAAGTGTCCAGCCACATAATACAGGTATGTCATAAAACTATATTGCCTTAAATACATAATAACCTAAACAGACATTTTTTGAGTTATGCCAGCTTAATTTGTGATTTTTTTTTCTACAGTGGTTTGAGATG
Source organism: Paramormyrops kingsleyae (assembly GCF_048594095.1). Classification (NCBI taxonomy): domain Eukaryota; kingdom Metazoa; phylum Chordata; class Actinopteri; order Osteoglossiformes; family Mormyridae; genus Paramormyrops; species Paramormyrops kingsleyae. The sequence continues at coordinate 19,254,873 of NC_132815.1, forward strand.
ATGGTTTTTGGTGGAATGAAGAGTCAAAGTACAGATTAATCCAGTTAGTTATTCCAGTTAGTTAATTGGGTCCATTTGATTACAGGTCTACTAGTTCTTTTACCGAGGCCTGGTGTCAAACAGCTTCTTCAGTAAAGTTACTCATGCAACTTCAATACAACTGACTTTCTTGTAATTTATAACTGAAACAGGTGTGCCTTTTGAGTGGTGGCTGCCGACTCTGCCGTCCAATAAGATGTGGATAAAGCCCTCCGTTCATCACCAATGATCCCGGCGAAGGTGTTGCCCTGGTGGCGGCTGATTTATATAGACGCGGGGCTGGCCGGGGTCAGCGCAGCCTGCAATGCGGGCAGAATGAGGAATGAGAGTCAGACCCCCTGCAGTTTTGGCGGGTCCCCCCCCCCCCCCCCGAGTCCCATGCACTGTGCTCTATAATGGCCCGCCAAGGTGTTGTCACCTTGGAGGATTTAAGCATGTTAGCTTAGCCCCCCACCCCCCCACTCAGAAGATTTAAAACCGATTGAATTTCTATCCGTCACCCCGGTGTCTCCGATTTATGAGAGCCCTGACAAAATGAATAAGCGGCTGTGGGAACGGGGAAGGCAGGTCTTCCCAGTGGATGGTGGACGCATGCCGATGCTGGGGAAATGGATTTAAATACGGCGAGGGGATATTACGGCACGTCACACGTATGATTGGTGTGATGGGATCCTTCCAGTGCGCGGCCCCATAATTGAACAGGCACCTCTTGTATTTTTTATTCATTTTTTTATGGGGAAAGAAAGTAGAGCACAATGAGGCCTCCAATTGTAGAAGTGCTTTTTGAAGGAATAATGAAAAATCAATCATCTTGGTTAAATGCCTTTTGCTTTTGGAATCGACTGGTTGGCTCTGCCTTTCTTCCAGAGTAAAAGAAAAATGATTTGGCCATATATGTAGGATAACTATATAAGAACTTGGCCAAATTTATCAGCCTCCCCCTAGATTTTCAAACTGGGTAGGACCCACTTTATTCGGTACACCTAGCTAGTACTGGGTAGGACCCACTTTATTCGGTACACCTAGCTAGTACTGGGTAGGACCCACTTTATTCGGTACACCTAGCTAGTACTGGGTAGGACCCACTTTATTAGGGACACCTAGCTAGTACTGGGTAGGACCCACTTTATTCGGTACACCTAGCTAGTACTGGGTAGGACCCACTTTATTAGGGACACCTAGCTAGTACTGGGTAGGACCCACTTTATTCGGTACACCTAGCTAGTACTGGGTAGGACCCACTTTATTAGGGACACCTAGCTAGTACTGGGTAGGACCCACTTTATTAGGGACACCTAGCTAGTACTGGGTAGGACCCACTTTATTAGGGCCACCTAGCTAGTACTGGGTAGGACCCACTTTATTAGGGACACCTAGCTAGTACTGGGTAGGACTCACTTTATTAGGGACACCTAGCTAGTACTGGGTAGGACCCACTTTATTAGGGACACCTAGCTAGTACTGGGTAGGACTCACTTTATTAGGGACACCTAGCTAGTACTGGGTAGGACTCACTTTATTAGGGACACCTAGCTAGTACTGGGTAGGACCCACTTTATTAGGGACACCTAGCTAGTACTGGGTAGGACCCACTTTATTAGGGGCACCTAGCTAGTACTGGGTAGGACCCACTTTATTAGGGACACCTAGCTAGTACCGGGTAGGACCCACTTTATTAGGGGCACCTAGCTAGTACTGGGTAGGACCCACTTTATTAGGGACACCTAGCTAGTACTGGGTAGGACCCACTTTATTCGGTACACCTAGCTAGTACTGGGTAGGACCCACTTTATTAGGGACACCTAGCTAGTACTGGGTAGGACCCACTTTATTCGGTACACCTAGCTAGTACTGGGTAGGACCCACTTTATTAGGGACACCTAGCTAGTACTGGGTAGGACACACTTTATTCGGTACACCTAGCTAGTACTGGGTAGGACCCACTTTATTAGGGACACCTAGCTAGTACTGGGTAGGACCCACTTTATTCGGTACACCTAGCTAGTACTGGGTAGGACCCACTTTATTAGGGACACTTAGCTAGTACTGGGTAGGACTCACTTTATTAGGGACACCTAGCTAGTACTGGGTAGGACCCACTTTATTAGGGACACTTAGCTAGTACCAGGTAGCACTCACTTTATTAGGGACACCTAGCTAGTACTGGGTAGGACTCACTTTATTCGGTACACCTAGCTAGTACCAGGTAGGACCTGCTTTGTTAATTACACCTTGGTCATTCTGGGTAGGACAGCAGTGTTATACTGTGCTGTTATACTATACAGTGCTGCACTGTACTCTCTGTCCTTCCTGTTAGCTTTAATGAGTCTGCCCATTGTCATCTGACCTCTCTCATTAACAGCCACAGAAATGCCATTGCCTGGATGTGTCTGTTTTTTTTCTTCATGACACCATTCTGTCTAAACTCTATACAATGTAGTGCGTAAGAATCCCTGGAGGATTCTAAGTTGGTAGAACCACCAAGTCTGGCAACAGTCACACCGCATTTAAAATTGCTTAGATCATGGATCTTGACTGTTCTAATGCTTAGTCACACCGTATCTGACCCTGTCTAGGTGCTGCGCGTGTTCAGCTGCAGCCACGTGATTCGCTGTCTGGAGGAGAGAGCTGTTTGCATTAGAAAGCAGCTGTACCTGATAAATTGGCCACTGAGTGTATGTATCTCAATGTGAAATTATTTAATGTGCATGGCATGGTTGGGGGGTTGAGTCTCTCTGTGCTGTTTGCATGTTAGATTTTCTCCCACAGTCCAAGGACATGTACTAAGGCAAAGTGGTGTCTCTAAATTCCACGTAGTGTGTGAGTGTGCACATGTGAGTGTGCACATGTGAGTGTGCACGTGTGAGAGTACATGTGTGAGTGTGCCCTGCTATTGACGGGCACTCTGCCCCGGGTATTTCCTTAATGACCCCCCTGTCCATACCCTGTTTTGATAGAGAGTGTGGGGGCAGTGGGATGCGTGCTGCACTGGAGAGCCCTCTGGCTCTAAATGAAGAGGCGCGATACACGGCTGAGCCTGCAGGGGGTGCTGTGGAGCGCGCCCTCCCTCTCCCCGCTACTCCGCCGCCGTGGGTCCCTATCCGGTCCTCGCCAACGGCCTTCACATGTGCCCCTGCTGTTCTCCCTGAGTTCTCCTTCTGATAATGTGCCAGGTCTCTCGTCGGCCCTTTAAAAGCCAGCTCTCTATTTCTGCAGCCAAGCCGGCCTCCGATAAGAAAATATAGTGTGTGCTCGAAACCTATTAGTGTGGTTCGCCCCGGCGACCTCTGGGGGTGCAGGTTCTTGCTGGTGAGAGACGGTGGCGTCGGCAAGGCCGCTGGTCAGTACGCTACACCCCCCGAGACAAACGGCTACGGCCATAAAACCTGGCATCTGCTGTGTCCACTAAGCTCTGGATGGTGGGTGGGCCTTCACTCCGGTGGTGGATGTCCTTCACAATGACTCAGGGAAAAGGGAGACCATAAAACCTTTATTATATCATGTCATTTATATTTTAGTTTGTTTCCTTTGCTTTGACCGTGTACTGGATAAGCAATTGGGGAAGATGGATGGATGGATGGATGGATGGGCGAGTTGAGTGGGTTTAGCTGTGGCGCATGGCCTTTCCATGTCTGCCTCTTGTGATCACTGCAGTCTGACTGCTGATGTGTCCCGTTGAAGCCCTCCTGCACACATGAACCACCATGAAATGAATTTGCATAAGTTTGGAAAGCATTTGGACAGCGGGGAGCTTCCTCATTTCCAAAACGGCGATCAGAGAGAGGCACATCCACGCTGACCTTCAGCAAATTGCCTTTTCGTGGTCTTTAAATCATAATTAGGCGAGGAATATAACACACATAGGAGTCGTATTCCCAGCCCCCTCCCTGCCTGCCAACTCCTCACACAGGAGCTGTCTGTTGTGCTGCCTGTGCAGACGTGAGAGCTTTGGAAAGTCGCACACGCTCACCACCCCCCCCCCCCCCATGCGCACCATCACTGGGTGTGGCTGCTTGAAGGACAGCAGCCCTCCAGCCCCAAAACCCCCAGCCCCACATTGGCCACATGCGGAGTTCGTCTAGTCACACCAGTCACAGACGCTCGAGTCGCCGATGCCTCTGACCCCTGCGGTTCGGAGCTCCATCCTCTGCCCTCCCCTCTTTGTCTGGGGTGCGGGATCCTAACGAGAGCCAAACACCTCAGCGCAAAATGGACTCCTGCCCCCCACTGGTCCCTCAGCGCGTGTGCATGGGTGTGTTGCTAGGCAAAGCAAATGAATAGCAAAACACTTCCTGTTTTTGACGTGCGACAAAACACTACAGTGGGCTAAAGCATCACAGGCGTGAGACTTTCTGTGAGGCTGCATCATCAGTTCTTTTTTTAGCACTCAGGTTCACTTATTTCTGTTTCTTATATTCTCTCTCTCAAGCGTCTTCCTTCCAGAACCTTCTTTGGCTCTCGCTGCTATCGGGAAGTCATCAGCTTGTCGGCGCTACAACCCTCACAGTGACGAGCCCATTAGCTGTTACCCTGTGTGTACATTATTTTCTCCGCCTGTTGGATAATCCTGATATCTGTATACATCTGCCGCAAGTCCTCACTTTATAGCACTTTAAACGTGGACGATTAAGACCAATTCACCTCAGTAAATTTACACAGTGAAATGAGAGTTAGCTCATGTCTGCTTGCCAGAGTATTATGTACAGCATTACTTGTCTGACAAATCACAGCTGCGCATATCAAGTAGAGTCCCTGTTCAGAATCAATCAATAAACCCATCCATCCATCCATATATCTGTCTGAATGGGATATTCTGAATGGAATAAAAATATGCAAACTTATAAATATGTGGATAATGATAGTTTAGATGATAGTTTAGCAGAACAGCTTCGTCCCATAGCAGCCATTCTGACTTCTGACGCTGTATGGGTGGTTAACTGAGGTGTATTTATAAAAGATCACAGGTAGGAGGCAAGAGGCACAGTGCACTCAACTCACACGCCATCCGCGATATCCGAGGCTGTCCTGCTTCACCGAGGTCCTGGCTGCCATGCCACCAGTGTAGTTGTGTCACAGAGTGGCTCTGGTCACTGGTCACTGCAGTGTGCTGCTGGGATCGCGGGGTTCTGGCTGCCTGCCCGCTGTGTCTCGGTTGGTGCTTAATATGGGATCCGCCTTGCTAATGTACCGTGATGTCTTCTGACGTAGGGGTGATTAATGGAGTGCTCCCCGGGGTCATTCTCCGGGGATACTGTCCGGGAAGCTCTGTCCATGGCGAGTGGTGGCATTTGGGCATAGCTGCATCCACCGAGACATGCCTGCCCGGGGTTCCCTCGTTTGAGGCTGTGCGCCGGTTACCTCTCTGGGAACGGGGCTGCCCTGCCCGCTTTCCAGCGTTTCGGATTCAGGGCCGTGTCCCAGAAACCCTAAGTTGCAAGCGGCCGTATTACAAAGGAAACCGCTTGGGGAAGCAAAGGCTGCCGGCCCTTTGATTAGTGCTGACGGCTGCCCGGCCCACGCCGCCCGCTGCAGCTTTTGTCATCGTTCCACGTGGGCAGTGCAGCGAGTTTGCCTGCAAATGCGAATTTCATACAGGTTCCTCTCTGGCACTGAAAGATTTACCGTGCAGCTGGAGGTTGCACCAGAGCATTTACAGCGCGTGGCTCTGCAGTAGTGGGGTAGGGACCTTTCTTGTTCTCCGGAAATTTGATTTTAATCTCTGTGGGTAGCACTGTTTGCAGAGATCCTCAACCCTGAGCAGGATATACAATTTGAAAGATTGATGGAGATTTTATGGTGATATCTCAGATTCAGGTTATGGTCGTGAGTAACTCTGAAATCCATATGCATCATAAGCGGTGAACACAAGCATAGTCAGTCTATCAGTCATATTTCCGTATATATCAGTGACCTGGAGCCTATGCCAGGCAGCGCAGGGCACCAGGCAGGGAACACCCTGTGTAACATTACATATAACAATATAGAAACACGAAGTAGCACAGTGTATGGATGCATTTAGCTAAAACCGTGTTTTCTGGTCATCTGAGACCCACAGCAATCCACATTTTCGCTCCCTCCAAGTTCCCTACCAGACAGTCCACATTTTTGCTCCCTCTCACTAGGGAGCAAAAACGTGGGCTGTCTGTGGGCCCCCGAGGACCAGATTGGGAAACACTGAGCTAAATCATAATCAAAATGTGCTAATGAACTTGTGATTTTCTGGTTACAAACTCTGGGTCTAAGAGTAAAGTAGCATTATTATAGTGTTGTTCTGTGTGATGTGATTGGTTGTTTAAATCCAGCCTTTTCGCTCCCTTGTAAATGCCCCGTTTCTATCCCTGAGACCCACGCTTGTGTCTGCGAGCTCCTCCGACCTCACGCCTGTATACTACAGTATAACAGCAGTAAAGCAGACACTGATTACGCTGGCATTGGACCGTCAGTCTCAGTCATTATTTTGTTCTCCTTGTGAGTGGACTGTGTTCTCCTTCCCTCTCCCGATCAGGACAGCTTTATGCTTCTCTTGGTACAGTGGTTGACGAGGGGACAGTGTTGCTGGTATTAAAGTGGAACACTGATGTAATTAAGATTAGGCACCAAGGATTTACCGTTCTGTTTGCTCTGTGGGAGGGAGCTGAAGGACAAGATGGTGGACTCAGCTCTTGAGCGTTCCTTAATTTGCTTGTGTCACAGTATTCGGCCTTTCTGAACTTGATAAATGCCCAATGGCTTCCAAAAAAAGAACATTATAACTATTAAACATGGCAAGATTTTCTTTTGGTATGAGGTTGTTTGATTGTTTTTTTATTTTAATAGTTATTAGCTGTCACCAGAATATCCCTGTCTCCTGATGCCTTTCATATATTTTATTGATATTTCCAGTTTACCCTGTTCTGTTTTATTATGGTGCTCACTGTTGGTTATTATCCTGCGTAATCTCTGAGCTCCAAAGAAGGAGAGATGACAGTCAGTACTACACCACAAAGGACAGATCAGTTGGTTTTATATAGCCGGTGCATGATCGTCAGTTATCGAAAAAGGGAACGTAGAACCTCAAAGGGGGGGGGGGGGGGGGGACACGTGCTCAGGCACCCTCAGCCCCCCCCCCATGCCTGGATTTCTTCCTACTCAGTACAAACAAGCAGAGAGCGGCCTCTAGTGACATCAGAGCTGTGGGTGCTCCACGCTGGCTCTGTGGTGAATCTGTGCAGATCTGTGCAGATGAGCTGCGCAGGCCAGCTGCAGCCGGGAGCATGTCACACGATGCTGCTGCGCATGCAGGGCCTTTCCTCAAGGTGACAACGCGATCGTCAGAACAGGCGGCTCCAAGGGACGTGTTTAAGTGCTACTAATCAGTCTAGAAAAGCTTTCATGCACTCTTTTTCATCTTAAAACGTAAAAAAGTTAAAAATTAAAAAATTAGTCTATAAAGCTACGGCGGAGCCGCAAGCCAGGTAGTTCAGTTATTCGTTAAAGAGAAATCCTTCCTTTTCCTTAATTATCAGCAGACTTCAGGCACGATAGTATCCATCAGCTTGCTAAGCTTCTGCCGTTTGCTCCTCCTGCTGAACCTAGATCAGGCTCTTCTTTCCAGAGCTGTGCGTCTCGGTGGTGCTCCGCTCGTGGTACGGGTACCCCGGCCGCGGGCTCAGCGGGCTCAGCGGGCCACCAGGCGCGGCGGAATCTGGCAACCCGGAGGAAGTGGCATTAGTGTGAGGTTCACCGCCTCTAATAGCCACATGTCAGAGCCGGGTAAGGAACACCATGTAATTAGCCAGAGGTGGTGCAGTGCTCTGCAATCCAGGGGGCCGGGCACTGGCCAGCTCACATCACTAATTATATGGGTTCATGATGAGCTTCGCGGGAGACATCAAACCTCTTCCCCAGCCCTGATCTGAGGTGTTGCCCAGCTGGAGTCTGGAAAAGGCCTGAGCTGGTGGGCTCTCTCAGGATTCCGTTAGAGGTTCGTGAGGGACAGAAGCTCAGTCATGGCTGGTGCACAGCAGCTCCTCGTTAGAGAGCATGGATGCGAGGTGAGGCTGAAGTTTCCACTGTGCAGCCGGGTGTAAAGTAAACTTCATCCAGCACGCCGCGAAACATCAAGGTTATTTTTTGCTTATTATCCATTTATCTTGTTGAATTATTAAGCATGATGTGCTGGTTTCATGTACCCTCAATGCTGGGGGAATTTGAATATTTAATGTGCCTTCTGAGGACACGGCGGTTTGCTAAGCTTTCCGATGGCCGTTGTCATTTCCGAGACATGGGCACTTAGGGGACTAAATTTAGCTCCTCGACTCGCTTCACGTTCGCGTTGCGCCTCTGCTGTTATTCTTTTCCTTCTGGAACGTTTTTGAGTTATTTTTGACAGTATAACCCCGTGCTTTCAGGATCGGGGTGGGGGGTGTAGTGATAGGTGATAGAGAAGTAAAAAAAAAAAAAAGAAAAAAAGAAATGAACACCAACATCTGTTGTCTGTGATTTATTACTGGTAGGGTATGAATAGTTCGTCGATTGCTGGGCTTGGCATGAGGAACCGTAACATAATCGTGTGGATGAAAGGCGTAAGCATGCCTCTGTGAGGGTGTCTGCATTGACGCTGTCCTGTGTGAGCCTCTGAGATGATTGGGGCTTGTTCTTTTCAGACCTTAAGCAGGTCCCACAGGAAGGATCCAGTGGGGGTGTTATTAAAAGTTTGGTTTTATTTCTTTGTATGGGAAAAGCACTTAAAGCCTGTTTCACACAATATGTGTGTCCCGGGTGGTCACAGGTCAGCGATGAGTGGTTGATTGTTAGTTGATTGCAAGTAAGTGAAAGGTTACCTCCCCCCTCCCCCCTCCCCCACACCCTACAAGATGCTATCTGTTTACCCCACACATAACTCTCCCTCTTATTACCCAAGTGTCTCTTTTGTTGGCTTACACTGGCGATGAAACTCTGAATGTTTATGTCGTGCCAGTTGTTCCTTCTGACAGGTCACCCACATGGCATTTTCTTGAACAGTGCATAAAGAATTGCTCTGGCTTAATTTATGCAGTTGGTACCTGTTTATTTACATTTACAGCATTTAGCTGATGCTCTTATCCAGAGCAACTTCCATTTTTCTAAATTCCAGGAGCACTTTGGGGTCAAGGGTCTTATTCTGGGACCCAATGATGGTAACACCAGTGGTGGGACTCAAACCCACGATCTTTTGATCTAGAGGCAAGTGTTTTAACCACTAAACCACCAACACCTACATGTTTATAATTCTTTTTCAGTGGTAAATATTAATGAATAAATATCTGAAAAACAAGCCTGCTGAGGTTAGGCCGTCTACATTTATTTGCCAGACAGTTGCAACATTCATTTGTTTGTGCTTGGCATTTTTCATCCAAAGCGCCTTACAGCTTTGGCCATTTACGCAGCTCAATATTTTATAGTGTGATGCTGGTTAAGTGTCTTGCTCGAGTATAATTAAAAGGATACTCAAGTCTCTTCTGGGACTAACGATATGCTGCGCATTTGCCAGGCCCAGCAGAGATATTGCCTTCATGTCTATTTTATGCAAGAGTGCTCCCAGGTAGCAGGGAATCAGTTTTTCACATTTTGTTTTTAATGGCTAATGGATTGGGTACATGCATGCATGCATGCATCCATCCTCTTTTCTAGCGTCTAGAGCCTGTCCCAGGAAGTTCAGGGTATAAATCAAGGGACAGAGGGGACGCCAACATAAGTAACCAAACAAAATATGAGACTTAATTTTTAGTTTTTTGATTGCAGTAAAAATGGTCCCCACAACATCAGAATAACAGATTTTTATGACATTTTGCCCCCAAATAAATTTGGTCTCCATAAAGTAATACAGATGCTCCTCTATTCACAAACGAGTTATGTTCCGAACGACCATTCGTAACTTGAAATGTTTGTAAGTCGTTATTCAATGTCATTTAAGGGTGTACGCAAGTGCAAAGAACTAGGATGCTGTGAGTTTGCACGCTACGCTGCTGCGCGACGGGAGTAGCGGCCAGAAATCGCACTAGGAGGAACTGGCGCGCTGAAAAAAAAATTGATGTTGCGGACAGGAAACGGGAGCCCAGCTAACACAATTTGTACTTACAGTGTTCTTTGTTTGTATGCCTGAAAGTTTGTAAGTTGAAAGTTCGTAAGTAGAGGAGCGTCTGTATAAACATAAACCACACACACACACACACACACACACACTGGGCAATTTGGAGCCACCAGTTTTCTAAACTGCATCATTTTGGACTGCATGAGGAATCCGGAGTACCTGTAGGAGACCTGCTCAAAGATCTGGTGGAAATGCAAACTGCACACAAAGCGAATGGAAGGGGGGGTTTCAGCCTGCTTCCGGGATCTGTGAGCCCCCCCCCATCTCCCCACACTCCCTCTGCCATGTACAACATGCATTCCTGGAAAACATAACACTGAAGACCACTTTCCTGTACCGGGTTTTTTTGCTCGTGACCCTACCTGGTAAAAAGTGGTTAGTTTAATAATTCAAGTATTTTAATCTTAATTAATTTTCAAATGCACAAATTAAATGTTTCATATTTGAATATATCTATGTCTGGATGGTTGGATGGATCATTATTCTCCTCCAGAATGTGCTGTCTGGGTCTTCAGGAAGAACGGAAGGGGACCGTTGTTTCATTAAGGGCTAAACTGTGCTTTTTGCAGTTTAAAGAGCTTATTAATGAGGGGAAGCGTTGCTGTCTTGAATAAGGCTGCGGATCGCAGTGTGATGTCCGGACGTGCGTGAAGGTGTCGGCAGTGATCCCACAGAGACACTGTCGGTCTGCAGCGAGGGCTTTCAAGCTGAGCCCATCTGGAGTGGTCAGCATGGAGATGAAGGGGGGGTTATTTTGCTTACTGAGCAGTCCTGTGTGTGTGTGTGTGTGTGTGTGTGTGTGTGTGTGTTTCCATACGTGTTGGTGTGTGTCAGGAGATATGGGATCATGTGTCTGTATGCTTATGTACTCCTGGATCTATCAACGGACAGATAAATGAGAGCCACGGGGAGCGAGTCACGGCTGAGACGTGGCCACTGAGCTGCTAGGGAGACAGGGGGGGGGTGCCCCTCTCCTCCCGGTTAGCGTGATCTACAGGGGTCCCACTGCAGCATCACCAGATGCTTCGTGTCACGCGTGCTGAGTCTGCTGACGGACACGCTGACGCGAGTGCTGGCAGAACGACCTCCATCACTGCTCCAGAGAAATGACTAATCAGTCAGCTGACCGTGTTCCCTTTCAAGATAAGATAAACTTTACTGACCCCAGGGGAGCGTTTCTTGTTCACTGAGCAGCAAGTAGGCAGAGGAAAGATGAGCAGACGTACAGTGAAAAAGTGAAAAGACATAATGCGAACAAGATGGTGATGACCCTTCTCAACCACGTGCATGAAAACGTTCATCCGGTCCACCCCTCCAGGACCGTGGTGACCACTCACAACCACAGGTGTGAAGACCCCCCCCCCCCCCCCCCGGAGTTGATGCTGTGTTGCTTTTACACCGTGGCAAGCTCCTGGTCGGCACGTCTCCCACAGCTGCTGCCTGCTGTTATTCATTTGAGCCATAAAGTAAATGTCAACCAAGAACATTGTTTCTGGACCTGATCTGAGTTTGGAGAGCGGGCCTCTGTCTGCGGAGTGCAAATGTCGGCTCTTTTCTTCATATTTTTGTTTATTTACGACGCGGCTGACGCGCATGATTTCCCCCGCATCAGCATTGTTTAGTCGATAAACATATGGGCCGTTTTATGGTCTCTGTGACTTGCGGCGTTTTTCCAGGGCTTCCTGGCTGTGACTTTTAGGGGGGCTGAGTATCAGCTGGGTGATTTTAGAGACTGTCCCGGGGGGGGCTGAGTCCCTGAAGATGAACCAGCTATATAAAGACTCGTCTGTGTTACAGATTGCGACTCACAGAAAACCCCGAAACCCTATAAATAAAAGAATAGGTGAGAGTATTATGGGAGTGGGGGGGGGGGGCTCTTTCTGTAGTGTGTGTGACCTCTGTGTGGGTGCTCTCTTGCCCCCACTCACCCCCTTGCTCGGTGATGCTCTTCGATCAGCGCTCATTCAAGCCACCCCCAGCCCCCGCCATACTGAAGCTGGGGATGGCCATAAGGTCCTGCCTCATCCGCTTTCATCCCCACCCCCCCGTAATTAAAATATCACTGATCGTTCTGATTCCGCCTTTGTTATAGTGGCTGCTTCCTGCCTCAGGCCCCATAGTGTCTCTCAGATCCTTAAGGGGGACCTGTGTGATGCCCCCCCCCCTCCCCGGTCCAGAACGAGGCAGGTTTTGTTGTTGCTCTGGATGCAATAATGGTAGGGATGCCGCAGGTCCAGAATGCACAATGAGCCCGGACGTCCTTAACCGGAACCACACCCCGCCACAGCCCCCTCAAACCCTCCGCTAGTGACATCATCACATCACCCCCCCTCACCCCACAGCGTTCAGGGGATGATGACATTCAGAGCACACATAACTAGTCTGTCCTAAAAAAAAACCTCATTGTTCTCCCGTACTGCTTAGCAACCAGCCAGCATCCTTAAACACGGAAATGTGAGATTTCCGCTGCTTAGCGTCTCCGGAAAGAACGCGTTTTGTCTGCCCCAAATGGGGTTTGCCTGCTGGCTGGGCCGTGCGGCAGGCCGGGCCTGCGTGCGCATCTCAGCGACACTGCTTGACACAGCGTGACATTAAATCATGTTGGTAGATGCGGAGCCTCTGTCAAAAGCACCGGACGGCCGTCCCGTCTGAACATGCGCCCTGTCATAGGCATGTATACAGCAGACATCCCCGGTTTCTGGTCAGCGCCGACTGCTTTGGAGAACCCTCCCTCTATAACCTGCCCCGCTCTGCTATTAATTAACCTCGGGGCGAGTAACTCTAAGCTGCACCCCCCCCCCCCACAATGCACTTTTGCACGCTCCCGTGCCTGTCCTGGACGCTGTTCTCTCTCCCCCCCCCGCGCTCTCTGGAGCCATGTGCCAACAGCAAGATGCTATTAATCTGGGCGGAGTGTGTCCCCCCCACCTCTCCCGTGCTGTTTTTGTATCTGCTGCGCGCTGGTGTGCGTGTTAATGGGAACATATCTGCGTTTGATCTCAGAGAACCCCGCGCCATGAGTCGTGCAGCACACCTGGGACAGCGTCTGCAGGAGGGGGGGGAAGGACGGAGGGCTGGGAGGGGGCGCAGACGCTGCCATCCAATCAGCACTGTGTTTTGTCCTTTTGTGAAAAGTGCTCAGTGCGAAAACATCCACCTCGCGCTGAGGGACAGAAACTGGTTTCCAAACACCTTTCTACGGTCGCCGCGGCGACGATCCCAAAGCACAGCGTGTGCAGTGTACAATAAATCCTCCAATTGTTTTGTTCTTTGTCCACCACTGTGGACTCCTGCCTGACACTGCAGGAGGCGTTGATGCTCTCATGTCTCCTGGCCAGTGGTGTATATGTTAGTTCTCCAGGGGGACGGATTGGCGTCAATCGAACTGTGTCACGCTGGGCTTGTTAGCTTCCCCGAACCAAAGCGTCTGGAAAATGAATAAATATTATTGTGTTTGTTCTCCCCACTGATCTGATATCTTCAGACGTAGAACGAGCAGATATTAATTCACCATTCAGGCCCCCTTTGCCTGTAGGGATTTGCATGGTCTGTTCGTCTAAAATGAACCTCTGTGGGGAAAAAAATGGATGCAAGCACCAGCGTGAAATTCAAAATGGGAGCATGATGCATAGGTAAACTAATAAATAAAAGCCGTCGTAAGTAGTGTTAAAATGGCACTTCTCTGATTGGCCTTGTATGTTACAGTGTCACGGTTGTTGGGGTAGATTCCTCAGCGTGAGGATGCTGTGGTAGCGCAATCCCACGAAGCCTGGGCTTCCCCGCCTCGGAGGCGCGGCCGTCTGCCCGTGAGCCTGATTAAAGCACAGCACCACGCCAGTAATTGAGGTTCCCCCATCAACATGATCTAACTTGCGTCCAAATGCGCATTTGTCGTTGCATTTGGGGACACGAGATGTGAATCAAACACCAGGCGCTGAGGTACGATGGCATAATGGGAAATGGATGTTTTATCTTCCTATACATCCAGTCATGGTCCGTGGCTCGGGATATAGATGGCTTGCAGAGCTGGTAATGCACTTTCTCTGTAATCTCTGCTCGGAGCACTGCTTCTGTCCATTGTCATTTTCGGTAGCATCTGAAAGGTGGCCACGTGTTTGTGTGTGTGTGCGTGTGTGCGAGCGCATGCGTGGGGTGAGCGCGTCCGCGCGTGTGACCGGCCACTTCCATAATGAGCTCTGACGAGAAGTAATGGCCATATTACATCGTAGGAGCATCACTTCATGATTCATCTGTTGATTCATTAAATCTGGTCATGGAGCCTGACGTCTTTCACCGTCCCCCCCCCCCCCCCCCCCCCCCTCCCGAGTGCTGCCATAAGGGTCGCGGCGAGATGAACGGCCCCTGAGTGCTCTGAGGCCGGTTTGACGCTAAGTGATCTTAGGCCAATTAAAAAGAAGCAGACAGACTTGTGCTCAGGAGCTGGACCAGATCACAAGGGATGGGCTGATCATCAGTTGGAAAAGCAGCTGTGGAAGATCCGCCCAGCCCGGCTAGTGATGCGTCAAACAGAAGCTGATCCGCCGTGCAGACTGCCGTAGGCACTGCCGCTGTCGCGGGGGACCCAAGTACTTTGTCTCCCGGATGCTCGCGGCTCCCCGAAAAACTGGCTGGCATGAGGCGTGACCTGGATGAGTGGCCCCGTGCGCCTCTCTATCTCCAGGGCCACCGCTGTTGCCGCTTCACTCCGTGTTCTCATTTTCGGCTCGCCCCGCTTACCGGGAAGCGTCGCCGGCGAGAGGAAAGGGGCTCGGCGAAGCTGGCGCTCATCCGTAAAGCCGCACAATGCAATCGCCGAGAAAATGAGGGCAGGCGGCGTTTTGGCCAGAGAAAGATGGCATGTTGCCCTTATTGCGCTGCTCCAGAGCTGCGGCCTCCGGCTGCGTGCTGCCGGGGAATCGGGGCTGGAAGGAGCTCTCTCCAAACAACACTGCAGAACCACACCCAGCGTCACCCGGCACACCAGTCCGGGAATATTGATGCACTGCTCAAAGGCGCAAATAAAGATGGACAATTTGTGCACATAATTCCCTTCATTAGCTATTCAATGTGTCCATTAGTTATGATTTAACTCCCCGCTTCGGCTTAATTAGGGAATAGAAGCGTGGCAGAGGATTCGTCCATTCTTAATCATAAAACAACTTGTCAGGTAGGGAAATGAATAATCAATTAAATAAACTTCAAAATTTAACCCCGTGTATCCTGAAGTCTTGCCTCAAATGATTAATTAACCAAGTATGTTGGTTTACTTGCTTGTTCTACCTGTTAGGTGCATTTGTTGCTATCGGTTACTTTACCTGTGGTTTCCTCAGGACGCTGGTATGTAAGAGTTTACCCGTCATGAGTTGGTGGCACCTCAGTGTGCTGTGTGACGCAGGGCTTGCCTAACGGGTGCTGACCGTGAGCGCCGCCCTTAGTGTACACTGCCGCTGCCCCGCTGGCTGTCCCTGGCAGGTGAGTGATTAACCAGCTAACGTGCTCAGAAAGCCCAGTCTCTGTTTATGGGGGACGTTCCGGAGGATTCTTGTACTAACGGGAAATGAATGTTATGGTATGGTTTCTCTTATCCAGTCAGAGGTGCAGTGATTTGTTCCATTGGGGAGCCAGTCCATCACAGGGCACTTACACACACACACACAAACACACACGTGCATATTCACATATTCATACACAGGCAGCAGGTCATGGAGAAGGTGCCAAATTACGTGGAAGGTGGGGGCTGTTTCTGCCCTCCCCGGGCGGATGCTGGCAAGGTGAACCAAGCCCCCTAACTGGATTGATGGTGAATGAAACCAGAGGGCAGTTTGACAGACAAATTCACGAGGCATGCTGCATGCTGCATATACGGGGTGGCTGTCGTGTCCCCCCCCCCAGTGTGTGGGTGGGGGGGGTGGGGATGGGGTCCTTTTGCCATTGTACTGTTGAACTCGGCGCTTAACCTCGACTATCTTGGTAAAATGTAGTACACCTAATTATTCATACAGACCATGCTGCCTGTGCCTTTTGGGGACCACAACATAATGAATGTCTGTTTTACCTTAAGGCGACCTGTTTCCTGGTTCCGTTCCTGCACCGCTGAAGTACATCAGCTTTTCTGTGTACCAGATGAGGTATACAGTCGACGTTGTGTACTATTACTTACATTGTTCTTTAAAGCATTCATTTGTCTAAATTACTGTTTGCTGAATTTTTCTGTGGTACTGGACAAAGAAATTTCCCCTGAAACAGATCAATAAATTTCTATTTTATTTTTTCCGAGAACAGTTGATCAACTGGAATCAGCAAAACTGGGTTACTGGGTTCCCCATCTTAATTCGGTTGTGCGCTGTGTGAAGCGCCGTGCGGCTCAGCAGGTTCGGATGCTGTGCCTTTATTCGGGAGGTTGCTGGTTCATATCCTGGGGGCGGCTGGGCAATGCCCCTGAGCAAAGCCCTTAACCCCCATTTCCTCGAGGAGCTGGGTGACCCTCACTTGTCAAAAAACTGTATGCTTTGTGTAAAAGCATAAAGTAAAATAATGATGTGATCATCCTCAGACCCTTTAAAATCTGTAACCTCTTGTAGTATGTGTGCCTGAACCGAACATAGTGAGTGGTGACTTAACCGGCAGCTTCACTGTCAGAGCTCCAATCCCCCCCCCCACCCCACCCCTCCCCCCCCACCGCCATCACACTGCTCTCACCAGGGACGCTGATGCTACAGGCAGAGTTTGCTGTGCTCTCACCGTAACATTGATATGACAGCATTCAAATGAATGGTGATGGCGAGAGAAAAGTCAATAAGCGTGTAAATAAAGATGTTTACACTTCACAGTCTGCAGTCCTGCGCGCCACATTGCACCAAATACTTTTGTTTTACTTTCTCTCCATCTGTAAATTAATGATGTTCTGTTACCAGCTTATAAATAAATAAAAAAAGTAGGCCAGTCAGTCTCAATAAAATAACATTCCTGAAGATTTGAGCATCCGTCTTCCGTACCCAAAAATGCAGTGCAGGGTGAGGGTGAACTGGGAGCCTGTCTCCGGAGGCAGGGGACACACTGCACAGGGCGCCAGTCCCTCTCAGAGCACACACACTCTCTCAAAGCAGCACTGAAGCACTGTTTGGACTGTAGAAGGTAGCTGGGGTAACCTGGAGGAAACTGGCCCAAACCCCAGAGTTGATCCACTCAGTAAGTAGAATGCTGAGTCTGTAATTGGAAGGTTACAGGTTCAAATCCCAGTTTTGCCAGAATGACTTCACTAGAAAATAAATACAATAGAATCGAACCCACAACCCTGGACGTGTGATTCTGCAGTACTGCATGCTGAGCCAAATTGAAGCCCATTTCTTGCATCCAGTATGCTAAAATTGTTACATTTGTTACAATGTTACATAGTATTAAATGCTTATGTTCCTATCCTGCGTTATTCTCTGCCTTTCACCCATAGCTTCTGGGATAGGCTCTGGACCCTCGTGACTCTGCATAGGACAAGCGGGGATGGATGGACGGATGGATGGATGGGCGGGCTTATATTTTGTATTTCTTAGGGGCCTCTGATTGGTACCTGTAATGTTGTTAATTGACCTTCACAGACAGCAGTGACTGAGCATGGCGGTAGGGGGGCAGCACAGACGCGTTGTTTACAGTACCTCATGTCACCAGCCGGGGGCTTTGTTTCCCCTCCTTCAGGTGGGTGAGGGTGAGGCTCCCCTTCCACTGCTGCCGTTTGACAGATGAACACCTTATTTTCGCCTCCACCAGAGGCATCCGGCGAGGGCCCCAAAGGGACTCGGACCTTGCGCCCGGCCGTTGAGCGAGCAGTGAGAAATTGACCTTCCTTCCCCTCCGCAAGCCCCCCCCCGTGGGCTCGCCTGGTGTTGGCCTGTTTTGTTTTACCTCCCAGAATGAAATGGAAAAGTAACCAGCAGTGGACCTCTGTTGCCCGGTTGCTGGAGCTGACGTTCAGCTGGCTTCTTCATACAGTACCTGCCCCTCACACATACCTGTGAGGCTCGAGTCCACAAGGGCCAAAGAATTCCTCTGCTGTCTGTATCAGTCTCTCCTTAAGACTGCTGCCATGAAATTTTGTTTACCGATCTGCTCAGTAAGTAGGGCTGTCAGCAAATCCCCATTTTCACATCCGCTAGTATAAACACGACCTGTGACCCTGACTGGGATAAGCGGGTAGGAGACGGATGTTTGTCTAGAAGTATAATGTTTTTCTGTCTTTTAGTAATATCAGGTGACATGACAGCGGTATCATGTCTGACTGCTCCACGTTGGCAACAGTAGCTCGATGATCCGCCGCGTTTTCAGCACTGAGAATGAGAACGCGATGACAGACTCACGGCGCTGGACCCGTGAGCCTCACTGGGCCCGATTTAGAAGGCCGTGCCAACATCAGCACGGTGCTGGCAGTTGGGTCTTGCTCCTTTTGGAGGAACCTGGGATCTGCACTGTGGGTGGGGCTCTGTGCAGAACACTGGACCCCTATGGCCAGGTGCAAAAACCCACAGCCTAGGAGGCGTGAAGCCATGCTGCCACCTGCTAGACTAGCTAATCAGGGACCCCGGAGTGGATGAAGAGCTAATCAGGGACCCCGGAGTGGATGCAGCGCTAATTAGGGAGCCGGGAGTGTCGCCGGGGGGGCGGGGCACAATGTAATCTCTGCTCCCTGTGCCCGACAGATGTTACCAGGTTACTGATTGGCCACTGTTTTCACACACTTTGGGTGTTGGAGTCTCCATGCTGGTATCACTTCTATAGTGCATAGTGTATGTGTAGATGTTTGCTGGTCAGCTTCATGGCCTCACAAGCTCACTGCATCGCAGAGGATCTCTAATGTGCCCAACGTCTTCACGACGCTCCATCTGTTCGTGGGGCATTATTCCCGAGGAGCTTGAGTCAAGCCTCCACTTCTTCATAGGGTGTAGTGCTTTCCACATTTTTACACAGTTAATAGTGATATTTTCAGTGCATTGTATTCAAAGCATATTGTCACATTCTCACAATCCATACTTGGGTAATGAAATACATTTCCAAAACTATTCATTGTTTGAAAAATGCAACATTGCAATATAGACATTCAATGTGTAACCCAATTTTTAGTAAGCTCAATAATATTTGGAAACAATAAATTTTATGACAATTTAAAAAAAATTTCAGTGAAAGAACCTTGATTATTTGTCCATATTCATAATCATCTCCAGGGTGGTACCGTGTCCTGTTTCTGTAGCTTTAGAACATGAACCTTTCTGCTGGCCCAACCTGCCCAAACACTCTTTCCCTGACCTTCAGTATCTCCTTACACCAGCAGAGGGAATCTTTCCACAATCCTGTCGTCATCTAGATAGAAAATCTCTATGGGGCAGTATAATATAAGGAGAACGGGTCATTGGAATCCATAACTTACATCTACAATATTTATTATTTCCTTATAAAACATTAAAAAGAAGAAGAAAAATCAATACGCCAGATATTCCATTCATATTTCTGCATGTTCCTCTTTTTCAGATTAATAAACTCATAAATAGCTCCGTAAGATCCTCAGCAACTGCTCTACCACGCTCCTTCTCTCTCACGATCCTGCATGTGACTGCTGCTCCTCTGACTGTTTGAAACCAGAGCTGCACAGTTCTCTGTGGCCCTCTCCTCGAGGATCAGCCACTGATCCTTGGGAAAATTTCATCAGCTGCTGGCCATGTGGTGGTCCAGAGAGGTGAAAGGGGGCCCGTTCTCCACCTGGCTCCCCGTTAAGTCAGCCCTACTCTGGCTCTCCAGCCCTGTGCTGAAGCAGCGCTTCTCCATGCGTGCAGCAAGACTTTAAATACTGCGATACTCCTTATCGCACCTGGTGGGGGGGAGTGTTTTTTATATTGCTCATTTCGTGTCTTGTTTCCTTCAGAAATTAAGAGTGGAATGAAACATTCAGGAATAGTGCCTAGCGTGATGCGGGGTTAGGTGCACGCTGGGAGGGCGGGGCACCCTGGGAGGGCGGGGCATGCTGGGAGGGCGGGGCACGCTGGGAGGGTGGGGCATGCTGGGTGACCTCCAAAAGACACTTGCATGTTACTGCGGTGACCAGTGTTCATATGAACGGGTACCTGCTGGCTACAGGGCGCAGTGTCATTCACCCCCCAGCACCTGCCAGCTGTGCCATCAGAGTAATGCCCCAGGGACCCATGGGGGGGGAGCAGGCAGGCCATGACAGGGTACCAGGCTGGCCGCCTCTGTGCTTGGCTAGGGGTCAGTTAATCAGCCGGATTACTATTATTATTGTATTTCACTCTCCATTTCATAATGTATGTGAAAATCTTGCCAACAGTTTAAACAATACCATTAATGTATTACTAAATCACTGTGAGATAATTTGAAGATCAGTGGTCGTTGTTGACACACCACAACAAAATGTGTCCTCTGCATTTAACCCATATGTGACATCATGACATAGCAGGGGGCAGCTAATTCAGCACTCAGGGAGCAGCTCTTGGGGGGGGGGGCTTTCTCAGGGTACCTCAGTGGTGCCTTGCTGGTCAGGGAGTCGAACCAGCATTCTTTCTGTTACAAGTGCGCTTCCCTCACCATTAAGACGCCGCTGCACTCGTTCTCTCTCGTTAGCCTGCTCTTCTGACTCTTTGAAACTGAAGCTGCACACGGACACTCAATTGGTCAAATTTTCCTGCACAGATTTACAGGAACGTGGACGGCATGCGTTCCTGTAAAGGTTTGGTCACGTGTGAGTATTTCATATGTAAAATATGACTGCGGTAGTGTGAAGTAGTGCTCGACCTGACAAGACCTAAGGGTGCTTTACACAGAAACGTCTCTGATTGCGTGCTCAGTTTCAATGGCGTTCACTGGCTCAGTTTCAATGCCTTGTTAACGTTGTTGAAGTACGGTGGAGTTACCGTTGAGTGTACAGATTTACACACCTGGGCTTTTTTCACACGGTCGTGACACTACCACAGGATGTGGTAAATATCATTCTGACTGAAATACCTCAGATGCTTTGAACTCAAACTGTTACTGTTTGAAGTTTAATAATATTGCCGGTTACCCTTCTGGTGATGTAGTTCAAAGAATTCCCATCTTCCAATTTTTTTTTTTGCTAATTTTATTTTACTTTTTTTAATGGTAGGTTTGCAACCATGTATTTGTTGAAGTAAAAAACGCTAAACGCTGGATTAACCGTGCCGGGTTTTCTCATTTGTCATTTGTGGATGTCACTCCTGACCTCAACGTGGCCAATCAGATCTGCGGAGATACTTAGGTTCCCTCCTATTAAAATGGATTCTGGGGGTGCCGGCTCAGCCCTCTCAAATACCTTTCAAACCATCTCTATAAAATTTATGTAGCTGCAGTGTGTCTGTAAATATTTCTGCTAAAAGTGCCAGATTGTCATTTCAAGAATATTAATGCAACTTTTCTAGCCCCAGATTGCTATTATTTATTATTTTCTTAATGGCCAATGTGGCCACACAATATGCACATTATATGTAATTTAATCTTCTTTAAAGGTGCCATTTTCTTAACTATACAAAATAATTACTCTCATAATTGCTTCTAACCCCCTATTTCCAGCATGTAAATCTTTTGCTCACATTTAAAACCCAATCGCTGCCATATTCTTGCTCATGAATAGTTTATAAAGAAAAGACAGAGCACAAAAAGGTCCATCACATTCATTTCAGAGCACTGATGCTTTTTGTAATTTGACAGCATAATTCATTTTAATACCACACAGTACCCGTTCCCCCCTCCCCCGGACATTGTGCCGGAGTATGAAAGGTGATTTCTGGCGATCTTCCTCAGCAATTCTTGGTTAAAATTCTTTGTCTTGGGACGGGGCGTCGGGGTCCTGACCAGGGCTGGAGCTGTACTGGTAACGGCCAATAAAAGGTGTCGCGTGATGGAACGCTGAAGCACATTTGTGAGTGAGCGTCACATGTGCAGTGAGAGCACTCCTTCAGGGTGTGCTGTCAGCGATTAGCTCTGACTGCAGGAGGCTCGCTCAAGCGTGAGGCTCGGCTGAAAGCTCCTTTCAAAATCCGCCCTAAATTGTGTGCATGCACTTGCTACGCCTGCGCCTGTGCATATGCGCTCTCTGTCTGATTCCCCTTATCAGCACCCCACGGGGACACCCCTGCAGGCCCAAGGGATGGGTGGCCATGGTCCATCCCCCGGCCCTGGTAACGGCCCGTGATGTCTGTCCCGAGCCTCCAGAAGGAATCCTTAGGCGTGAATCGCACCCAAGAGCCCAGTTCCTGCTGCGGAGGTTCTCTCTCTGAAAGCTGCGCCTGATTGATTTGTGTGTTTGTGTGCTTGTGTGTAGGTGCCGTGTTTACAGGAGAAAATTGGGAAATCTGTTTAAAATGAGCATTTATAGGCAACGAGTCTTCCTTTTATGGCCTGGGCTGTCTGAAATATACGATTAAATGATGTCCAGTGCCGCAGGGGAATAGCATTTGGTATAATTACCATAAAAGGCTCAATTACTGTTCATGTTTTATGGTTTCCTTTATAGCAATTGTAAATAAATATGTAAATACACTGTTAGAAAGGATTTAACAGATTAATCGCTCTGATATACCACTGCTTATTTGTAGTTCCTGAGGAATAAAGCAGGTTTGGCCGAAAGTCTCAGTGGCTGGCAGGGTGTTTAAGTAGCATACATGCTAACATAAATTAGCTAAAGAATTTTTTTCAGATAAGCAGGTACTACTGAAAATAAACAACCCGCTTCATTAATTCAAGGAGATGGGGAAACTGGTTTTAGTTTTGGGCTTAATCATAAGCTAATTAAACATTAATGTCAGTGTAAGATGGAACCCTCCGCTTTAAAACACGTGAACGTCAGGTAGGTGTAGCGTGTGCCTGCTGCCTTTGCTCATGCACCTGCTGCTGTTTCGTCCTTTTTCGAGCAGACATGCTCCTAAATCGGGTTCTTGGGGCCATGGGGGGGTGCAGGAGAACAGCAAGTGGGCCGCTGACCGCTGGCTGGAGGCGCGCCAGGCGGGGGCAACGTAGGGAGACGGCGGTCATGTTTGATGGCGCTGCCCTGAGCTCTGCCTCCGTAATCCTGTGCTGGTCACGGCCCCAAGGGGGTGCCGGCATTGTCGCAGAGGGAGGGGCCGTCGCATTCCCGGTTTGTGGAAAATGTCACAGCGTCGTGCAAAGCCTGAGGGGCCTTTCCTGGGCTCCGCAGTGCTCCGTGGTAAGTAGGTGACAAACAGCAACAAGACACGTGCCCTGGAGAGTGTGCCCTGTAGTTAGCTACAGAGAATGAGACGGGGGAGAAAAATGATATCGCGCTGAAGTGGACACAGTGCTTGCAGCCTCAGTGCCAAGAATGTAGTCAGGCACTAGAGAATAAGTTTAAAACGGGAGAAAGAGGGGACAGGGGACCGAGACTGAGCTCACTCACTGCTGGGGGCCCTCTGAATACGGCCTGGCGGCCCAGGGGGCCAGAATTTCCCATTTAACTCAGCGGGAATCACAAATAATTTCTGGAAGGGGATCCTCAGAGACAGGGGTGTGACTTTCTGTATTAGAAATAAAATAAGGCCTCACAAGAAGTGAATGGCAAGGGAGGGCAGGGGTAGGAATTCGGGTTCTGCAAAGCACATCGCGCATTCAGCTGGAGAAGCTGCCGCCTCTCTGACAATAACGTGTCTGCCGAGAGCTAAGGCTGCACTGCGGCCCCGTCGTCGATGCTGATGAGGATAATTGCAGTCCGTTTCCCTCCGAACGCCGCGGTGCGCCGATCATTGGAAGGTGCATTTGGACGCTCAGCGCTGTGCATTTCTGTAAATGGCCCCGGGGCCGAGGAGGCTGCCTGAGGATGATGGAGCGGCTGCTTCCCGCGGAGCTTTCGGTCGCCGTTTGGGGGAGGACCCAGCCGGCGTGGAAAGCGGGCACGTTGCTGCCCTCCCTCTTTCACGCCCCGAGGGCGCCCTGGCACGGCAGGGCTGCTTCTCTGGACCGGCGCTCAGTTCACAGCCTCCTCTGAGCTTCCGCTATTTTCGGACCAACATCAAAAGACCAGCAGTAACAGTTTTTGCTTCTGCTCTATTTTTAGAAGATAAAGGGGGCATTCATTTTACGATTTAACAATACTCTGTAATCTGCCAAACAATGAAATAAATAATATTCCCTGGTTCATGCGGATGAGTTTTCTCCGTTCCTGAGTCTGCAATGAGATGCGAGTGACAGCCTTTCAGTCGTAATGCATGTGTGAAAGTCTTTAGGCTGAATCCCAGCTTGAGAGATGGGTCTATTAATAGAGGCTGACTTAATAGAAGACTTTAGAAGATGGATACGGCACTTGGGCTTAATGGGACACCTTGCTTTATTTATGAGGCAATCTCTTGTAATTTCTAACCAATTAAGGGCAAGATAACGCCATCAAACTCAGCATTATCTGTTGCCAACCCATAACGCTTCCTTCACGGTACACCCGTAGTTGATGCATCTGACTTTGTAGATTTGTGTACCATCCTTTCTTCATTCCCTGGACAGGGAATCTTTAATTGAACTTCTGCTTTTTGTCAGTGTGTTATTTATCAGTGCTGTTTGTTTTCCTGCGCTTGGCCTTTGGCCGGAAATCGATGGGCGATCAACTCTTCGGTTCCCCCCGCTAGTCTACCAGGATTCCATTCTCCGTTCAGACCGGATTATCCGCTGTCAGCAGCAGCTGTGTTTAACCTGTATCCACTTGATCCAAGCAGGTAACAGAATTTAATGTGATCCAGACTAAATAAGAAAACTAGAGGGAGGCGTGTCTTGGCTTATCTGTGCCAGGAGCATCTTAGCAGTGGAGGCTGGGTAATCAATTCTCATTCAGAGCAGTATGGCTTTAATGGTTTCAGAAAACCAGGGTGTTTTCCTAAGCGGATGCCTGTACCATCCTGTGGAATGATCTGCCCTTCCATGCCTCAGATAGCGGCAGCGCGGACCCTTTCTGCTAAATGGATGCCACTGGAATTGCTTTGACAGTTACATAACCTGATCCAGATGTATCCGTTTTCCAGTAAACACGCTGCGAATAGCCCATGGTTTACAGGAAACAGTTTGTGGCACTCGACCACCTTTTGCCGCGTTCGCCCTTAACGGCGGCTCAGGTGTCTGTAATCCCCGGCGACTTAGGTAGCTACAGAGGCACGAGCAGGGTGAGTAACGGGTGCAGAGAGCACCCAGATCCGTGTGCCGGGCCGCGCTTTATCGAGCCGCTACACATCCTGATGCTCACAGGGCCTTCAGGCTAGTGGAGAAGAAAGCCTGACGATAGTGTAGCATGATTAAAGTGCACCCAGTCGGTGAAAATTCCACAGCGAGCCGGCAGGCCATGGGCTTGTAAGCAGCACTCTGTCGTGGCCCAGGAGCCGCTCTCAGGATATGCAGGGGACCCCACCCTCTCTCCTGGCCCCCCACCTGGCCAGCCGTGCTCCTTTCAAAGACAAAATTGAAAATTCAGGGGTGTGTGTGTGTCTGTCTGTGTATGAGTGTGTGGGGTAATCGGAGACATCGGAGGGGATTAAAAAAAAAAAAAAGTATAATAATCAAGGTGCAAGAGCATCCGTGCTAAAGTGAGGGGACACAGGAACAGCCTTTGTCCCCCTCAGAACATCTCTCTCGCACAAGCATGATGAAATGAAAGGAAATCAGAAGCTGCCTGAACCTGGACCAGCAAGTAGATGGTGGAACATCTGTATCCAGACAGGATTAAGCGTGTAAATCAGACTGTGCGGCTCAGTGGCCAGCAGAGAGCCCTCACACCCTCAGGGCTGCAGGTTTCACTCTGGCCCTGCTTCTGCGTGTGCGCAGTTTGTGCAGCTCTCCCTGCGCAGTTTGTGCTGCCGTCCTCTGAGTCCTGCCAATTCCTGCTTCGGTCAAAGGCATGTGGATTCGTTGACTGGGAGCCATGACTGTGTGTCCTGTAACTAACCGACACTGGGTCGTGTCGCGCTCAGGCAAAGTGTCTCCATAGCGATGCAGATATGGTGCCATTGGCGGTGACCCTACGTGCGGAGGGGAAGAATGACAACACCAAGGCATGACTTATCCGCCAGCCGATGCAGGAAATGCATGGTGACGCGCTCACCTACAAGCATCCCATGAAGCATCATATACCCCCATCTGAATAGGTATAAGTAAATCAGTCACACAGCAAATTAGTAGACAGTGAGGCCAACAGCTAAATAAGTGCACTATGACTGTAGCCATGTATGGTTCTGTGTTAGCCCATGCATAATTACAGGCAGGTTATAGAATACCCCCTGTATGTGTGATTCGCCCCCGAGTCATACAAATGAATGAATGTTACATTCATATAACGTTTTCAAGACACCCAGAATGCTTTACAGAACCAAAGGGGAGCCACCCCAACCAGCAGCACTGCAGCACACTGAATACCGTTCTCCCCGGAAGCCGGCTTCTACCTGCTCTCAGCAGCAGCAACATTAATCCTCATTAGCGCGACTGATCGGCGCCCTCTGTCCACCCCGCGTGCGCGTGCTGCCCTTCAGGGGCGCCATTGCAGCTTGTCGCTGCAGGCTGTTTTGGGCCTGAGGCTTGTTGAAGGGGTAGGGGGTCCCCTTTGTCGGGGTTGGTGGGGGAGGCATCGGTTTGCCAGCGATGCAGCTGGTGAAATGGGTGCTAACAGGTAGCTGGGCAAAGTGCGGCTCGGCCTGCGGCCTGGCCTTATAGGCCTGGCCTCCATCTGCCTCAGGTCTTCCACGCCAAGGTCAGCACGGGAAACCCCACCAGAGCTGGGCTGCCGTTAATTAGCAATCAGCCGCATCTGCTAAGGCCGGATATACCTGTCAGGGGCTTGGATCAGATACCCTGAATAATACTAAATTTATCCATGTGTATAAATCACCAGCTGCAAGTGTTTAACCCTGCTAGATGCTCAAGGGCACAAATGGAACAGCTCCTATATAAAGCTGACTTCTATAGGTCAGGGGTAACTGGATTGGAGGACAAGTACATTTTGTGGGTATAAAATGTCATTTCTCTGTATCTCATGCATCCTCTGTACCACATTTCACAATGAAACAGTACATATGTGTGTCGGAATTTTTATCATTACAATTTAATTCTGTTTTAAATTATCACACAAATGATACATAGAAACTTTATTTTTATTATTATGAAAATATGACCTGTGACTTAAGATTGCATCGTAATATACTTACATCTAAATTATGTTATAGTTTGATTTTGCAGTTACTGGAGCTTCAATATTTGCAACAATCTGGGTGCACAAAATCGACATGTCAGTCGCCAGTGGAAAATTATCAGTGAATCAACAATTTTTGAATCCAACATATGTTGTGTGTGTGTGTGTGTGTATGTCTCTTTGTCACAACAGAAAGGAAGCCATGGTCTAATAGGAGAGCCTGCATTTACAGGCCATATTTCAAATTAGTAGGAAATTATCTATTGCCACGAGTATTCATGTGTAATTGGACTGCGCTGATGGCTTGTTTGTTTACTCCTTTAGTGCACGTCTGACCTCTCCGTGAGCTGAAGCAGTCCTGCATTTTAGCCTAATGAGAAATCATTCTGCTGAACTGATCTTTTACAAACCATCACTTTTACTTTCTGTCGATATCTTCCCCGCATGTGTTTAAACCGCTAGATTGAGTACTGATTATGGCAATTTGCGGCAGAGAAAACTGCACAAAAAAATAATTGCTCTTTATATATTTTTTCCGCCGAAAGTCCCCTTCATTATGGATGGAGTGCCGCTTGGGAGGAACCTGAGTGCAGCTTCGGATGCTCTCCCCTGCCGGCCTTGAAGCTCTTCACTAAGGCCAGGATGCCAGTCCCTGCATTCAGCCCCAAAAACCACAATGAGTAAAAAGCCTTCCTGGCTGAGCTCCTCCTCATCACTGCAGGACGCTTGTCTTCACAATATTCTACATTTCTCTTGCCTTAGGGGCTTTATTTATTTAGAGCTCTCTTTATTATTGTTGTTTGTTTGCTTAAATATTTCATAGTCTGCTCTCTGTTCCTGTGATATTTTCGTCCAGTTGGAATACAGATTACAAAGACACAGAATGATTGCATGAAACACCAGTTTGCTTGACCGAGTTTAAAACATTACTGGCTGGATATGGCTGCCTGTATCACTGGAGAGAAGGCAGTGAAGCTTCTGGCCCGGTTGTACAGCCCCGACTCCCCCACGGCTGCCTGCAGGTCCAGCCTCCTGGATGCTTCTTCAAAGTCATTCACCTGGAGCACCTTCCTCAAGGTGTTACCCAGTGCCCTGCAGCCTTTTTATAACCAATCACGGTGCCACCCTCCGAGCCTTATTCTGAAGCTGTTTCCAATTTCATTTCTATTGCTATTTTTGGGTGGGCGCTCAGTAGGTGTTACTGTCACCTCGCACCGGCATGGTTGTGGGCTCACATTTCTGTCCCCCTCCCCCCTTCCTGCTCTGTGTGTGTGGAGTTTGCATATTCCGTCCAAGTTGTACAAGTCCTCCAGTCTCCTGCAGCAGCCAAACGTCATGCGGTTAGGTGAATAGGGCTTTGTAAATCGCCCATAGTGATGGACATTGTGATGGACAGGCATGTTGGGTTTCAGAATGACTCAGATCACATAAAAGTTATAACATACAGTGTTGGCCCAAATATAAGACTTTTTTTTTTTCTTTTCTTTCAAAATACTTCTGAAAAAGTGTTGCTGTCTTATAATTGGGGTCTAGACAAAAAAGAGACTGGATGGTGATGTTATGTAACAAGTGTTTTGACCGTGATATAGATTTGCTGTAAGGTTTCTTGCGTGAGCGCAAGAGTCAAAAAGTGTGTCATGCCAGATGCACGACAGCTGAAAAGCCTGGCAACACGCGTGTTTAGCGTGTATCCCTGAGTGTCGTGGTGTGTGTTTAGCGCGTATCCCTGAATGTCATGGCGTGTGTTTAGCGTGTATCCCTGAGTGTCGTGGCACGCGTTTAGCGTGTATCCCTGAGTGTCGTGGCGCGTGTTTAGCGCGAATCCCTGAGTGTCGTGGCGTGTGTTTAGCTTGTATCTCTGAGTGTCATGGCGTGTGTTTAGCGCGTATCCCCGAGTGTCGTGGCACGCGTTTAGCGTGTATCCCTGAGTGTCGTGGCGTGTGTTTAGCGTGTATCCCTGAGTGTCATGGCGTGTGTTTAGCGCGTATCCCCGAGTGTCGTGGCGTGTGTTTAGCGTGTATCCCTGAGTGTCGTGGCGTGTGTTTAGCGTGTATCCCTGAGTGTCATGGCGTGTGTTTAGCGCGTATCCCCGAGTGTCGTGGCGTGTGTTTAGCTTGTATCCCTGAGTGTCGTGGCGTGTGTTTAGCGCGTATCCCTGAGTGTCATGGCGTGTGTTTAGCGTGTATCCCTGAGTGTCGTGGCGTGTGTTTAGCGTGTATCCCTGAGTGTCGTGGTGTGTGTTTAGCGTGTATCCCTGAGTGTCGTGAAAATTGCTGGCTTCCCTGGCTGTGCCGCTGGTAGTATTAAACTGATAGTGGCTGTTAATAAAAATCGTGACATTCGTTTTAAAATAGCTGTCATATCATTTGTGCAGATAGTTCATTGCCAGGGTTTTCCCTGGGTTGTACCGTTTGAGTAAGTGCATGTCACATGGCAGCAGCATGTTAGTATTCTTGTCTCACTCGCAGAGAATAAGCACTTCATCTCCCCTAGAACATTTGAACGTCCTCCTGTACGTTAGCATGATGTTCCCTGATTGGCTGGTAGCCAGGCAAACTGAGGAGGCGCTCCAGTGCCATTCCTGCGCGCTCACTGCTGCCCCCTGTTTTTCTGCTGCCTGAACAGCATTTAAATGAATCTCATTGTGTCAGTGTCAGAGGTCTCAGTTGTCGCCTGATTTTTTTCCTGCTAAAAACGGTGCTAATGCAGCTCAGCCACAGCCACACCTGCCGTAAAAAAGAGGTGTTTTTGGCGTATTGCCTGACATCCTGAGTCGTCTGTCTTTCTGTTACACATCTCTCTCTCTTGAAGGAAAGGTCTGTGTGTCTCTGCCCCACTCTGTGGGGGGAGAAAGTCTGTGTATCCACATTATGGTGGGAGGGGGCCATATCATGTCATGTATGTGGAGAGTCCATTTGAATGTAAAATGTTGGTTGTTGGGATTCACAGAAACAGTAAATGCCCCCCTCCAAACGTTGTTTCTTGACTTAATAGTGCAGATTGAATCAAACACAGCAGCCTTGTTTTCTGTTTACCGCGATTTCAGCATGTTCAGGTACTCGCCTGTCATGTTTGGTCTGGAGTGACAGCGTGTTTGAAGAGCGCTGCATGATTCGCACAGCAAAGCATGATTCATGTCTCTTACACATCATGGAGCATCTACCGGCTCTCTTTGCAGTCCCTTCAGGTGTCAGCGCTCGTTTCCATTGCGTTACTCCTGTCAGGCACCATCCAAGAAATCTGTTGACAATCTGTGTGTTCCTATCGACAGTTCCGCTTGGGATTTAATTCTTTCAGATCATCTTCTACCTACCTTTGTATCCTGTTTGGTAATCCTACTTTGATGCGTGGGTATACATGGGATGAGATGGAATAGATTTCTGTCATGTACATTTAATCGCTGAAGAGTCCAGCCATCTCCTATCGTCTGTTTCACTGATAACGGAGACAGTCTTTTTCAATCATTTTGAAGGCAAATCCGTTTAAGGTAAAAACCACATGGCAACTCCACCGTTGGTTGGTTGGCCAAAGTAGACAGACTGGCTTCATTGACTGGGATCAAGGTCTGCAGACCCTGAGGTCTTGTTTTTTTTCTTCTTTTAAATGTTGTATTGGGCTGCATAAGGAAATATAACCTGCTGTATTGGATTCTGCCTGGAGCGTCGCTCCAGCTTTATTTACTAAAGTGCACTTTTACAAACAAGCTCAACGTTTGATGTTTCTGGTGAGGTGTTGAATACGGGGCGGGTGGGGGGGGGGGGGGTTTCTTAGGCCTCTCATTTAGATGGTGTCACTGCTTAATTTGCTCCCTCCTTCTCTCTGAAGTGAGAGTCTAGCTTTTTTTTTTTTAAATCGCCCGGCCATGCGGTCCCTGCTTTTCATATGCACTCCAACAGCCGCTGACGGGCTGCTACGGGCTCATCCCGGCCCGCCCCCCCCCTGCTGCGTCACACCGCACAGGCAGCCGATGTCAAAAGCCACTCCGAGAGGGGCGCGCGCCACACCCTCATTCCGGATCCGCGCTCCGCTGAATGGAGGCCATACACAGCAGCACTTTGTGATGCAGATTTGGTGTGCAGCAGTCAAAGCACATCTGACGACTGCAGGGATTCAGAAGCTCATTTTTTTTTACAGGGACTGTGCTATTAATAACAAACATTGCAGAAGTCTGAATGTACCGTGTCAACATAAACAGTTAAGATAATCTGTCAAGAATTAGGCCGTTCAGACTTCCTGAAAGATAGCGATTAGCCCATGATTTCACATCACATGTTGACCTGCCTCACATTGGGACTGGTGCAGTAATTACTCATCAGCTCAGTCATCTTGTTTGTGCAGGAAATGCACAGGAATTGAGCAGGAATTCACAGAAACATTAACAGCACAGTCTGTAATGATGTGCTGCATATATACAGTAGTTGTCTAGTAGGAGGAGATCCATGTAGATAATGCTCATTACCCAGAAATGGTAGCTTATATAAGTTATACCTGCCAGTAGCGGGTATAAGTTATACCTGCCAGTAGCTGGACATTGCTGCCTTTGATTAGCTTTCATATGCAGCACACTGTCAGTGACAGTGTGAAAGTATACAACAGCACATCAGTGCCTACTGGATGGACAGGGTGCTTGTTTCTTAAGTTGATTTAGTATTGCTCAGGAAAATCCTATCTAGTGATGACAGCTACAAGGTCAGCTGCCCCCTACACTCAACATAAATGCCCTAAAATAGAAAGATTTAATACAGGCTTCTGTTCATTCTGTCTAACCTGTACTGTACCTCATTCATTTTCAAGTTCTGTTTTTCCCTTTCCTAATTTTTGGGTTTTTTTTTACCACAGTTGTGTCCAAAACCTACAATGGACAAGACCGCAGAAAGCTGGTACAGAAACTGTCAGTACTTTTGCTGCTAGTAATTATATCGCATTAATAATGGAGCTGATAATTGTAGGCTATTACAGAAGAGCACTCTCTGCATTTCTGTTATTCATTGATGTGAGGCACAGGAGAAACAGTTTCTGCTGTCTTTCTGTTGAAATGAGGGTTATGAACTGAATGGTTATTAGGTAAATACCAATAAGAGCATTCATGGCTGCTGCATTTTAGGCAGAAAGGCAAGTATGTGTGCATGAGAGCTGATAATGGCATGGCAAATTCACTTTGATTGTGTGATATTCAGATTCATCTTGCATGCCTTATTTTTTGCTAAAATTTTTTTATTTCCAGTTAAAAGCTGCAACATACTATTTACCCAGGATTGATTATGAATTTGCCCAACTACCGATTTGCAATTCAGTGTTAAAGTTTTATACTGTATATCGTCACTGTAGTGAAATTTGAAAAGCGTGCTGTTCAGGGCTGGTTATGCAGTTGGCAGTCACATGCTTACTTTTGGTGTCTGAAAGAAATTGTGTGATTGTTGTTATCAATTTATTATTATAATTTTGTTATTATAATTTATAATTTAGTATTTATTATTACTTGTGCTTGTTTGAAAGTTCTTCTCAGAGATTTTTTTTTGGTCTGGTTACTCTCTCTCTCCTGGAAAGTGCAACTCCAATCTGCCTGAGGGTAAAATTCTCCCCAGGCCAAAAAATAATGTCTTCTGCATTATCAGCACTCCTCATACGCTGAAAATTATACATAGCATCATGGTGGCCATGACAGTACAAGCTTGTTTCCATGGTGATCAAAGGGCCTATGAGAAATTGCTGAGGCCTGCAGTATTTTGATAAATGTGCCTTATAATCCTGCTTTAATGGAAATGTTTATACAAATAAATCACCTCAAGCTAAAGGAAATAGACTTCTCATTCTCTTGTAAAATCAGGTAAATTGTGAAATGTGCAGTCCCAGAATCGCAAGCTTCCCCCTTCCGAAAATTTTCAGTAGTACCGGGCTGTTATCAGTCTCTTCAGCCAAACTCTTGGCAAATTCGCTGTGAGATTTTTTCCTCCCGTCTTCTTCTTTTAATTGAATTTGGCTTCTGAGGTAAATTTATGTTCAACCACTTTTAGGACCAGTGCTGGAGCCACAGTAAGAGTTCCAAATGTAAGTAGATAAATGAATAAATAATATCAAACAGCAGGGCTGAACAGGCTGATGTTTTAGAGGTGAATAGTAATGCTGGCGGTTTGTTCTTCTTTACTTCAGGCACGCTGTCGCACCTGCTCCGCATTCCCACTCCTTCGATGGAGTGACACATTGGAGAGGGCATCTTCTGGTGGAGGGCAATTGTGAATTGTCATCCAAATGAGCTGTCGATCACACTCAAATCTGGAGATGCAGGTGTGAGCAATTATCGCTTGACTGGAAAGCTGTGTGCACGCGCTCAGTGGATCACAAAGCGCACCGTGGCTATGGAGATCTGCAAAGCCTCTTAGTTGCTCTCTGGGTTCGATGAAGGGCTTGTGTCTTTAGTTACTTGTCATCTTATTCCCATGTTTGTGGTTTTAATTAGCCATTGTCTTCTCCCATGGCTTCTTCTAGCTTTGGTTTCCTGGAATCTCCTTTCTGGGTTTGTGGTTTTATTTAGCTGGAGTTCCACAACTCTGGTGTCACTTTGATGGAGTCTCGGTTTTCGGTTTGTAGTGTTGTTCTGCTTTCCTGTATTTGCATTCCGGCCCAGTTTCCTGATCCCCATGTCCTGTTTACCATTTCTGGTTCTTATTCCTCCAGTTCTCCAAATAGGAATATTTTACATTATCTCCCCCCTAACCCTCTTCCCAGAGCCACCCATCCCCCCTAAGACCCCAAAGACCTGAAACTTGACTGTTTTTCTGCCTTGGACTGTCCCACACACTCAGACACCTTCAATAGGAACCTTTGCTTTTGTGTATCCAAAGTGACGTACAGTTGTAGGTCAGCCAGTACCTGGGGCAGTTGGGGGTTAAGCTGACATCATTCAAATGTTTGAGCCGGCAACCCTATGATCACGGGTAGAGTGTCCTAACACACTACGCCACACACCACCCCCGTCTAGCATTTTTTTTGGGGGGGGGGCGATCTGGTTCAGGGTGTTTTCAGTTCATACTTCGTCTGTTGTGGGACTAAAAAAAATGATTTTTATGGAGCAGCCTTCTCAGAATGGCCGACATTGATACGTTTCTCTTTATTCTGTGTTCCTTTAATGTTTTACTGGTTGCCACAAACAAGCAGTCACTTACTGTCTGAAGTCTGTTGTGAGACACAGAAAGTGTAGCTCTTCTTAAGTTTATTTTTTTCTTCTTCTTCCTTTGGTCAACGGGAAAGAGAGGAGAGAAAAAAAATTATCTATAACTTTGGTATTTTTCATGCATGCGTGAGGTTTTTCTGGAGAATCAGTGAATATCTCTTGTAAAGACAGGGAATTAGACAACTGCATTGATTTCAAATGTCTCTCCAGAGCTTTGTCGAAGGGTCTGCACTTCTGTATTACATTAGCTGATGGTGCAGAGTTATTTCCTTCAAATAAAGGTCTTCCCTGCAAGGCGATTGTTGTACCGGAATAATCTTTACAGATCTTTATAGAGTCTGGGGCTGCATGGAATGGCCTTTTAATGGGAATGTCGTGCTTCATGAAAAAGGCGATTACCACGCATTGAAAAGGCCACTCTGGGGCCGGGGTCTTTCAGCCAAATTCCACTGCCTGTACGTTCCCCCCCCCCCCCCCCCCCCCACTGGTGGTCTGTGCCAGGGGTGGGCAACTGGCACGCTGGACAAGCCACATTATAGGGAGAGGAGAGCTCCCC
This sequence comes from Paramormyrops kingsleyae, assembly GCF_048594095.1. Taxonomy (NCBI): domain Eukaryota; kingdom Metazoa; phylum Chordata; class Actinopteri; order Osteoglossiformes; family Mormyridae; genus Paramormyrops; species Paramormyrops kingsleyae. Next base: position 19,289,929 of record NC_132815.1, read on the forward strand.
CTCTGAGTGGCTGGAAGCATTGCAGTGTGGTGGAAACCCAGCCGAAGGCCCCTTCTGATTACCCTACAGCCAATCAGAGCAGGAGATTAGCACTCATCTACCAGTACTGTGGCTACTGTGATCGTCAGCCCCACTGCACCAGGAACAAAGCACCACTGGATTCAAATCTGCAGGAGGACGCTGTGGTGCTTTTGGATCTTTCACAACCAGTGTAATATCAAAAGGATCCAGCGGGAATGGTCCGTCTGCATCCTGCCATTTCCATGCTATGCCGGACATGTTAAATGAGAGTCAGGTTTCAGGTTCCCCCCACACCTGACTTTACGAGTCACTGGTGAAATAAAAGCCATTTGCTTCGCTTGACATTTGTGGCCAGTGATTAGTTACATTCAGGTGGGTGGAAGGCCACCCTTACGTCCATATTTCTTAAATATTATTTCTTAATATTTCCTCTTCTTTTTTATACGGGGAAAATACCCGCCCCCCCCAAAAAAAAAACAAAAAAACAGCCATTAACGGCACCCTGATGGGAATGGGATTTAATTGCGGCGTCTTGTTTAGAAGATGGGAGTGGAAGGGGGGGTGGACTTCACAGCGAGGCACGGCAGACTGAGCACCGCTGGAGCGCCAACAGCTCCGCATAATTCAGATTAGCATTTATTTGTGATTCAGCCCTAACTTTGTCTCATTCCCGCTGTCTCGTGGTGATATTTTGTGTGGCATTTACTCTAATAGATATTTGAAACAGTCGCTGCAATTTCAAAATCAGCTATTTAAAAAGTAAACAAGCTTGTAACGTTAAGTCTGAATGGGAGAAAAGAGAAACAATCATGATGCAAATCAATATTTTGACACCCCCGCCACCCCCCCCACCCCGAGAGGAGCAAGTTTTGAGCAAGTTGCCATTTGCGTGATTAAGAGGTTATGTGGGGGACTGTGGGGATTCAGCCGTCTGCCTGCCTTCCAGAGGCGATTCCCAGGGGACGGAGACTGTTCAGCACTGGGAACGTGGGGAGTCATGGCGAGGCGACCCAGGCGGTCTGGGGAAGGGAGCGTGCTCGTTCTGACCCCACCCCCCCGCTCCCGTGTGAGAGAGGGCGGGGGCTCTGAGCCGTGCTGTCACCGACCCGCTGCAGCCTACTTCGCCTGGCGGTCCCACGTTCCCTCCCCCGCTCTCCCCCTCGCTTTCTGTCTTTCTCTCTCTCCCCCCTTGTTTTCTTTCTCTCCTTCGCTGTCTCTGGCTTTGTCTCTGAGCACCGCTGTTACATCATTAAGAGGCTCTGCATCAGCCATCATCCCCTGTCGCTCCTGCCATCACTGCAGGCCATGAGGTGCCAGTGGCTCTGGGCGTGTTGAAGGAACACAGGTTCCGTGCTTTCGGGTCACACCTAGCTACTTAAAAAAAGAACCTCCATGTTACCACAACACGTCTGTCTCTCTGAAGTAAAAAAGGGTGATCTGGGACATATCATTATGTAATATTATTTTCTATCCACCCATCCATCTGTCCATCCATCTGACTCTCTCCTTTGTGCCTCACGGGGTTGTGATGGAGGATGCTGCTGCTGCCCGTCGTGACCTCCCCTACCTGGCTGCTTCCCCCCCTCCCACGGCGCCCCATTTCCCCTCCTCCCCCCCACGGGGCCCCCTTTCCCCTCCACCCCCACGGGGCCCCATTTCCCCTCCTCCCCCCTTATGGTGCCCCATTTCCCCTCCTCCCCCACGGGGCCCCCTTTCCCCTCCACCCCCACGGGGCCCCATTTCCCCTCCTCCCCCCTTATGGTGCCCCATTTCCCCTCCTCCCCCACGGGGCTCCCTTTCCCCTCCACCCCCACGGGGCCCCATTTCCCCTCCTCCCCCCTTATGGTGCCCCATTTCCCCTCCACCCCCACGAGGCCCCATTTCCCTTCCTTCCCCACGGGGCCCCATTTCCCTTCCATCCCCACGGGGCCCCATTTCCCCTCCACCCCCACGAGGCCCCATTTCCCTTCCATCCCCACGGGGCCCCATTTCCCCTCCTTCCCCACGGGGCCCCCTTTCCCTTCCACCCCCACGGGGCCCCATTTCCCCTCCTCCCCCCTTATGGTGCCCCATTTCCCCTCCTCCCCCACGGGGCCCCCTTTCCCTTCCACCCCCACGAGGCCCCATTTCCCCTCCTCCTCCACGGGGCCCCATTTCCCCCTCCTCCACCACAGGGCCCCATTTCCCTTCCATCCCCACGGGGCCCCATTTCCCCTCCTCCCCCACGGGGCCCCATTTCCCCTCCACCCCCACGAGGCCCCATTTCCCCTCCTCCCCCACGGGGCCCCCTTTCCCCTCCTCCCCCACGGGGCCCCCTTTCCCCTCCACCCCCACGGGGCCCCATATCCCCTCTACCCCCACGGGGCCCCATTTCCCCTCCTCCCACACGGGGCCCCATTTCCCCTCTACCCCCACGGGGCCCCATTTCCCCTCCTTCCCCACGGGGCCCCTTTTCCCCTCCACCCCCACGGGGCCCCATTTCCCCTCCTCCCCCACAGGGTCCCATTCCCCCCTCCACCCTGCATGGCCCCCTTTCCCCTCCACCTTCATGGGGTTCCACTTCCCCCTCCTCCCCCACGGGGCCCCTTACCCCTCTGCCCCTGCGGGGCCCCTTCTCTGTGCTAGTTGCAGCCGCTTTTTGCAGGCAGCCCTACAGCCGGACAGACGGCATGGCCCATCTGCCACCCGGGCCCCCGCCTGATGAATATTACATTGGGCCGTGCTAACGAGCTCCTCACGTCCGCACTCATTACCGGTACTGGGGTGTGAGGCCTCTTTGCTCTGCACAAGGCCACCCACATCAGAACTTCAGGCTGGTGGGTCGACACATGAAACGGGACTTTAAACTGATACTGTATGTTGTATGCAGTAAATAGATCAAAATGAATTCATGCAAATGTATTGTGATTGTTAGCAGCAGACGGAGAAGCATATTTATTTATTTTTTTTAGCTTTGTTGCATTTTAACTCAGCCATTGACTATATAATTACTATAATATATAATAATCATGTAATTATATTTCTACTAATGGTGGTAGATGTAATGTACATGTTTAATTTCTAATTTTTCTTTACTGTCTGTGCAGGTGTTCCTGTTCAGTAACAAGTTATATTACAGAGTTTGCATAATGGGTAGTGCAGTGGCTCAGTAGACAGCAGTGTTACGTCACACTTCCTGGGTTGCAGACTCTAATCCAGCCTTCCCCCACGAGAGTGTGGGGTCTGCATGGTCTCCCGGTGTCTTCTATGCCGTTCGAACGCTTGTCTTTAGGCTAACTGGCAGTCTGATTTGCTTATTGGATGTGAATGTGTGGATGCAGTGAGGATGTGTATCGAAAAACTTGAAAACAAATACCAGTTATTCTGTAATCATTTCACATAACAAGTCCTCAAAACTAGGAACACTGAAAGTTTGGTTGAAAGACCCTTTTTAGTCTATAAACAGTACAACCTTTTCGTCTCGTGTTCTGTTAAACTAAGCAGGTCAGCATCTTTTGGCGTGTCTGAGAGTGACCTTCGTCGTGAGTGACTGAATATCCCGGTGGCCTCTATGTAGTCAGTAGCATTATCGTTATAATTTTTCGTGAATAGCGTTCATTAGCAGTTTCATTCTTGAGAGCTTCTACTTCTGCGATGCAGAAGTTCACCAATGTGGGCACCATCAGAGCACAAGTTCCCACTTCACCTCGAGAACTCCTTGAGAACTTTGAACCAGAAGACCAACCATGAGCTCCAGTTTCGGCATAGTACCGCTGTAATTAAGAGATGTTTCTCTCAGATCCTCCAAAATCACATATGTAATGAAGGAATATTGCAGAGAACAGCAGTCAATGGCGATCGAGGGCTTTGTGTAAGTATACAGGAAGGGAAATGTTGGAAATTTGTGTTTATGATTTAACATAAACTGCTGCTGCTGCCCGAAAGCACGGAACCTGTGTTCCTTCAACACACCCAGAGCCACTGGCACCTCATGGCCAGCAGTGATATGTCTTGGAAAATGTCCAGAGAGGTGAGCCTTCGCCAGCGCTGGGTCCCTACCATGCTGATGATTACAGCTAATTGGATTTTTGTAGTCTGTTAATTAATATCAATCAGTGTTCGTGGGTTAGCCAGATTAAAGTTTACACTGTGAGTAATTTTCTGTTTATTGGCAGGAACTAAAGAATTATGGATATGACAAATCGCCGATGGTAGGGTTAAATTCATGTGGAGTGTGGGAGATTGTTAACCAGGCCGACAGTAACCTTCCCTCATGTTTAGGTCTTGATTTGATTTAAAATGCATGAATTTTTTGTGTTTTGCCATACTTAAAAATCCTGAATGATAATAAAAAAAGATCACGATCAAAAACGCTCTATTGATTCCTTTAGGTCTGCTAGCCTTCCTGAAGATGTTCTTTCATGTCGTGTTTTCTCAAAATGAGAGCAGTTTACCGTTTGTTTGGAAGGCTTTGCCGCAGACCCAATGGCGAGCTTTTTCATTCTATAAAATTGTTTTTGACGCTTAGGAAAGCGCAGCAGGCCAGGAGCGAAGTGCCGGGGAAGAAAACGCACGCGCTCTCGGGATGAGTGACAGCCGCGGTCGCCTTGAGCGCCTCGACCGTGAGGTTCAAAGCGGCGACCAGAGGCAGCGCGCGCCCATGGAAGGGGGGGGGGGGGGGGGGAGGAGGAACGGAAATGGGAACAGAGGGGCCGAGGTGGAGAGGGAGAATGAAATGAGTGGGGAGGGAGGGAGATCTGAAAAGGAGAGTGGAGAATTTCCGAGGGAGTGAAGCGGAGGAAATGGAGAGGTCGGTTCAGACTCGTTCCCTGGATGCGTGGCTGTCTGTTATGAGGAGCACCCAGCAGAGCAGCCAACAGGACAGCGTGATTAGCGCTTTAGCCCGATGTTTATGGACACTGTAATTAGCGTGCTAATCTACCAGATATGGATGCTGTAATTTGCGTATTAGCCAGCTAGATGCGGACAGCATAATTAGCACATTAGCCTTGTAGATATGGGCAGCACCGTAAGGTGTGCAGCCCTGAGGCTGCTTCATAGCAAGAGGCAAAGCCTGCAAGTTAAGAAACACTGAGATTATCCGGCCAGCAGCTTTGCCCTAATTCCTAGAAACTGTTTGCATGTGGCGTGGTGGCCTCATATATTTAGATGCCGTAATTAGCCCATTTTACCCGGTTTCTGTGAGTGCTGTGATTCACACTGCCAGCTGTATTGAAGCTGGGCCCTGAGCAGGCAGTAGCCCCTGCGTTTGCGGAGGCTACTGTTGGTGCCGCAGCCCCTCATTAAAAGCTACAGGCTGGCTGGGTCATGTGACTCCAGGCTGGCTGGTCACGTGACTAGGTTTGCAGCTTACTCGCAGCTTCTGAAGAGTCACTCTGCAACCAAGAATCATTACTTACAGATTACTAAAAAGCACCAGAGGATAACTGAGTGTGGATGTGCCATTCTTCAGTTGTTGGAGTGCTGAAGTTATCTGTACTTTTAGTTGCTATAAGTTATAAAGATTTAGTTTGAAGTGTACAGCACTCGTACACAAGATGGGAGAACCTACGACAGACATTTGATGGGGGGTTCTTGCTGATCGATTGAGGTACACCTGAAGACCGGCAGCCCGGAGACTTTTCCGCAAGCTTAGCAAGGGACCAAGTTAGGCGTCAGACTGCTGGTGACGCGCTGAGACTCTCACCTAATTAAAACGTGACAAATTCACGGGGGAAATGAGAGGGATCACCACAGCCCCGGCTCCCAAAGAGGCTCTCAGCCACCAGCGGCAGAAGCAACTTGCAGCCTGAACGTCTCATGACACCTGGCGCTTCTCCGCTCTCACCTGGACGGGCTTCCTGCCCTGGGCAGCCACTCTCCTTTACCTAATAGGCTTTGGTGCATCTTTTTTTTGCTCAAGGTCACCGCATGCAGCCTCATCTCTATTTTTATATTTTGGCCAAAGTCCTCACGCTCTCCGAGGCCTTTTGTTCTAGCTTTGCCTCATCATCAACATGCATGACGTGCTCCTCAAGGCCGGTCTTACCATGGGATACACTGAAGATGGAATGGCCTCTCTCCTAGGCACGTTCACAGTGAGAGAATGTGCAGACAGACAGCTGGCAGTGTATTCCAGCTCCCAGTCTTGGACACAGGCCTGTCTCTCTTCTACACTGTATGGGACAGTGTCATTAATATCATATAGCAGGATATACAGGAGGCAGCCTCCATTCGTCTGGCTTGGTGAAATAAAGGTGTGTTTGGTACAACCCTGAAAGGTCTTTGATCTCTGCTCTGGCATGTTCTGAAGTCTGCGTATGTCCGGGTCTCTTTGAAACGCGCTCCTTTGAAGCCTGACCCATTCATAGGAGTAATAACTTTTAAAGAATGGTCCATTTCTCCTGTCATTGATTTCTCACAAGGTGTGGCGGCCGAGGCAGAAATGCGTGTTTGTGTGTGCGTGCGGGTGGACAAGTTTGTGGTTTTTTTTTTTTATTTATCTCTGCCGAAGCCTCATCGAAACGGTAACATCTGTGTGCGTCAGTGAGTGTGATGCAATGGTGCCTGGTGGTTCGCATAAGCGTCGCCCCTTCACAGGCTGTTAGCATGTCCCTGCATGAGAGGTGTGTCTGCTCATTGTGTGCTCAATTACAGAGCCGCGCATGTGCACCTATATTATTAGACTTTATTTGCTACAAGAATCAAACGGTTGTGCTGGCGCCGTCGTCCTGGGTGTCCTGAGGAAGGTCATTCTTAAGGACGCGGGGAGCTTCCTGTAGCCTGACCACGAGGCTGTAATGATCATTTAACCCAGAGCCCATAGTGCCGCTGGAGACCACAAACTCTCGGCTCAGCACGACAGTGTGGCCGCAGTTACTGCTGATCAGAGCTGCCTCTTAGTGCTGGCGTATGAAAACTCCCTGGCCGTGCCACTCTCAGAGTAGTGGGCGGTCTGGTTATTAACCAGTAGGTCTTTGTGAATGGACTGGAGCCGTACAGGCTGCTTAGAAAAGGCACTTTCCAGTGCGAGCCAGTTATTCGTTAATGGGAGCATTTGTGCCACATGTTTAGGGTAAAGGTTCTGGGAGCCTCTCTGCTTATTTCCCCTCTTCCAATCGCTAACAACTACTGCACAGGCCTCAGGTCTTTGGTCTGTGTCCGCAAGCCGTTTAATCCTGTTATGGCGACAGCGCTGCTATCCGGACAAGAGTCATTGTGCTCCGGCTGGGACAGTCCTCCTGGGGGATTGACCTGGGGGTGTCTCTCGCTTTGAAGGGGTTGGCTGCACCAGAGGGAGGGAGGGCGCAGGCGAGTTTGATGTTATGTCGCCTGTCGCAGATCAAAAAGAGGCGCGGTCGTCATGGCGCCTGGACACGCCAGAAACATGCCGCGGCAGCCCGTCAGATGCTTGCGCCCGCTACTGCCACTCGCGGTACCGCGGTACCGCCACTCGCGGCCAGATATCTACTGACAACTGCCCTTAATGCTGGCTCGGGTAGCACGAGCGTTCTCGTGTGCGAAATGTGCTGTCCTTCAGCATACAAGCGGCACCGTGCAACATTCCAATGAGGTCAGCCTTTAAAGCATATGTCCTGGGTTTCCTAAAGGGGGCGCCAAAGCTCCGATGTTTATTCTCTGTCTTGTGACGATATGCAGTGTTTCTTCTGCTGGCTTTAGTATTAATAAGTGTGTGTGTGTGTGTGTGTGTGTGTGTGTGAGGATGTGCAGCCTTTTGTACTGTAGGCATTTGGGAACAGATATACACTTCAGCACAGTTTTTATCATTTCTCACTTCCCAAAGCAGCTCTTGAGGCTAATCATGGTTTGATCCCCTTTTCGGAATGATAAATAATAGTAGATCTAATTAGGACTGATCTTCTCACTTCCTGTATCTCCTTCTGATCCGGGATTTCTTCCTTTTGGCCACAATGACAGCGTGACAAGTTTCCTTAACTTGAAAGGAGCGATTCTTTTGGGTCAGGAGATGGCAGAAGAGGGCCGGGTGCTGTTTTTGACGCAGACTGGGGCCCGTCAGTGGGTCGGACAACTGGGAGGCCCATTTACTGCATATATTGTCAGTCACAGTTATTTCATTCATTCATCCAACTGTTGACAAGTAGGAAAGTTGAAGCTGCTCTGTGGGGGTTGTGGAGGGTCTTTTGTGCGGACAAGCCAAATGTGAAGGTGTAAGTGAGGGAGGGGGGAGCCGCTTACTGTAGAGAGCGGCTCAGCAGAGAGATGGACCCAAAGCGATTAAAGGAGCGACAGATCAGGCATAAGAGATGCAGTATTTCATCTGGCACCGCTGCCGCTTGATTGCCCGCTTGCGCCCGCTTGTTTCGTAACGGGACGTGTCGCCCCCATGCTGCCTTTTCGCTGACAGCGCCGCCCAGAGCGCCGCCCTCGGTTCTCGGTGGGTTTCGCCTCTTCATAGGGAGCTGCCTTCTTCTCACACTCTTGCATCTTCTTTTTCTTTTTTGTCCTGCCTCCCTCAGCTTACTCTCTTTTCCCCTCTTCTTTTCTCTCCCGCACTCTCTCTTATTCCCCTTTTCCCTCTCTCTGACCCTCTCTTACTCTCCCCTTCTCTCTTTCTTACTCACTTATCTTTCTCCCTGTCTTTCTCTCCCTTATTCTCCCCTCATCTCCCTTTCTCTTCCTTTCTTACTCTCTTCTTTTTTCTCTCCTTTTCTTTCTCTCTCTCTCCTTTTTTCTTGTTCTCACATTCCACTTTTACCTTTTTCTCTCTTCCTTTCTCACTATTTCCATCTCTATCTTATTCTCCTTTTCTCTCTCGTTCACTTCCGCTTTCCCTCTTTCTCTCACTCATACATTCTCTATTCCTGTCTTACACTCTTTTCCTTTCTCCCTCACCCCTTTTTGCTCTCTTTTGTCTTCCCTTCTTTCATTCCAGATTCTTTCTCTCTCTGTCTCTGTCCCCCATTCTAACTCACCCCCTCCCTTTTTCTCTACTATTCTCCCCTTTTCTCTCTTCCTCTCTCCCTCTAACTTTCTCTCATTCTTTCTATCCTTTGTTAATCTCCCTTTCATACTCCTTTTTTCTCTCCCGCTCTCCCTTTGTCACCTCATTTTTCTCACTCTTTGTCTCTCTCTCCCTTTTCCACTCCCTCCTCTCTCTCCCACTCCCTCTTTCTCTCTCTCCCACTCCCTCCTTTCCTCTCTCTCCCATTCCCACTTACTCCTTTCATCTCTCTCTGTTCTTCTCTCCCCCTTTCCCACTCCCTCCTATCCTCTCCTTCTCTCTGTTCCTCTCCCCCTTTCCCACTCCCTCCATTCCTCTCTCTCTCCTTTCCCACTCCCTCCTTTCCTCTCTCTCTCTCCTCCTCCATAACTACCCGCTGTTCCGTTCCTGCTTTTCTGCCTCCCTGATTTGCTCCCTGCTCCCTCAGCATTTGCATAGCTTGTCCCATTTGTAAAGGGTCCGCTCCTCCTCTGCCCCGCCATCCCATCCTATCTGCTCAGCCTCACCTGAGCCCTGCATTCGCATCCCAGCACTCTGTCTCCTCTCTCTCTCTCTCTCTCTCTCTCTCTCTCTTTTGCGCTCCCTTCTTTTCTCTCTCTCACTCTCGTGCTCTCTCTCACTCGCCCGCTCGCTTTCCCTGCCGGCTGCGCCGCACGCCTCCCTCCTGCTCTCTTGCGCTTCCCGCCGTGTGGCAAGGCACTGTCTTTCTCTTCGGGTCTGCGTGGGGTTAATGCGAAGAGACCCTCGGCTTCTCAGAGCTCCAGACCAAAGGATCGGGTGAGGGGGGAGGCTGCCAAAATCACACTCCACTCAGGAGGAGGAGAGGAAGTCACAGGGCTCGCTGAGGCAGTGTGCTGCCCCGGGAGGAAGCCGCCGTCCAGGATCAAGTGTCTGCCTCCGTTTCTGCCGTTTCTCTGACTCTTGTTGTTTTGATACCTGGGGGGCATCTGCAGGGGAGTGACCCCCCATCGCCGTGCTTCTCACCAAGAGCGCCTCGGACCGAGAGCGCACCTCCCCACCAAGCCACGTGCTGGAGCCGGGGAACACCCGCGAGCGCCACTGTTTCCCCGGGCGGAACTCCATAACTTGCGCCGTTTCCCCTGTGGGGTCCCGTCTCTGAGCACCTCCGCACACCTTTACCCTTGGGACTCTCGCTTTCTGGGGAAGTACAGTGGGGGTGGCTCAGGATCCAACCATGGGGTCCTGCCAACCATGAGTCGCTCGCCCCCTCGGAGACCCTCTCCCACCTAGCAGCCGTGAGTTGTCAGGGCAGTCGCCATGCGCCCCCCCGCCTCTCGTCACCGCGCCCCCCGTTGGATCCCCTGGATATGCTTGCTGATTGTGGGATGTACCGTGGGCTCCTGCTGGGGCTCCCCTGCCGGGCCGGACGCCGCTGCCGCCCTGGCCCCCGCCCCCGCCGGGCCGCCGCCACTGCCCCCTTCTCCTCCCCACTTGGTACACCATGCCGGGGGCCGAAACCACCACGCGGCGCCCGTCTCCATCTACCGCTCCCCAGCTTCCCTACGAGGTGGGCACGGTGAGTCCCTTGCTGTCTTTGCCCTCCTCTGGGGGGGGGGGGATGGTTCTTGCCGCTCTCTCCACCCCGCGTCTCCGTCCAGGATGCGCCGGCATTCCAGCGGCCGGCCCAGAGCTCATAAGCACTAATTGTTAAGTGGCTCCTTGGAAGCCGTTAAGGTGCACAGTGCGATTAGCCGTAATAATGAAGCGAGGAAAGGAGCGCACTTAAGCGGCGGGCCGAGGCGCGGCAAGGGGAGCACCGCCACCGCGATTAGTTTGGGGCCGGGGGGCGCTGTCGTGGGGCGCATCTCCGCGTGCGGCTTAATTACCGCGCAGAGGCTAGATTCCGGCGGCTTCCTAATAACGCGCGCGGCATTGGAGGTTTTGATCAGTTTGCTGCTCTGGCGTAATTGGAGGCTCCTGAGCCAGCCGAAGGGCGTGAGGCTGATTTATTTCAGAGCAGACGCTCTATGCCGGTCTAGTGCAGCAGCTCCCGTCCGTCATTATCCCGTCTTCCCGGGGAGGCGATTGTCACCCCTGGCCCGCCTCTCTGCCTAAGCAGGCTCCTGTTCCTTTTTTGTAGCGCTGATGCTTTTTGTGCGACGGCAGCGGAGGTTGTGCTGTTCCTCCACGCGGTTCTTTGCCTGCTCGTTTGTCTGCTGCCTGGCTTTTAAGTTTCCCCTGCGGAGTGCCCTGACTCCCCCCTCCCGCGAGCTCGGCTCAGCCTCCAGGCGTCTGCGGTTTATCCCTCATTAGGGATGCGCACCTCCTGTGAGCAGCACCCATCACTTTATAACTCCGGTTTAATTATGGCAACAAGCGGCTGATAACCATGCATGAATAAACCCAAGTGTTTTAATTGAGGCGGTTTCGGGTTAATGCTGGCCGTCGTGACACCGCTGGCCGTAATGGAGTCCCGGTGGGACAAACAGGAGCGCATTCTCGCAGTTGTCACTGACTTGATTTCTGCTCCTTACTTCTTAAACACCTCTTTTGTCTTCAAGGCGCCCGGATTGATTGCTGGGTGTCATTGCCCATTACATCAGGTTTCATTTTATTTCCAAATGCCTCCGTTTTCAATCCTTTTGTCAAGCCTACAGGGACGCTGCCTCTGATGCTGTAACAAGTGCCGTGGAACATATAATGGATACAAATGGAGTGTGGATCTAACTCCAGAGCCCTCAAACTGCATCGCAAATGAGATAGGGGTGGGGTTTGGGGTTCCCACCATCTCTCGTGTGTACGATGTCCAGAGTGCGTAACTGCCCAGAATCCAGCTGACCTCATCAAGTTGCGTTGAGTTAAAATTTATTAATAAACAAATGAATACAGGCACATACACATTGGATAAATAATCACTGATAAGCATGAGGCACAGTGACTAATGGAAGTTATTAAACCAGGCAAAGAAGCTGCATAGATGTTTATTAGAAGAAATGTGATAAAAAGGACAGTCACAGCTGGTATGGCTTTTACAGCTTAGGTCTTAAGTCCTCCTGAAAATAGGAGCTTTAAGGCTGATATTTTCGAAACACCTTTGCCCCGTGGTGGTTTCTGTGGGGGCTGATGGAGCCCCCGCCTCGGCGCACGAACCTCCCCTTTGGCACTTTCACAGATCCGGAGCTTTCAGCGCCGTGTCCTAACTGTCAGTTTGGCACTCGTTCCGGCGGCCGTCTTTTTCTCCCCTCCTCCTGGCAGGTCGGCGGGTCAGGGTGGGAGTTCACACCTAACGCACTCGCCGCGAGACGCCTGCGTGGAGATGCAGCCGAGCAGCGTGATTGTGTTTATATGTAAGCGACGTGGTCCTCAAGGCCCGGACCCTAGCCGTGCCGTAACCGTGACAATGCAGTGTGTGTGAACGGGCGCTTATGTAACCCTGAATGTGCCCCACCCCTGGCAGTCCCTCGATCAACACAGAATCTCTCCCGTTTGCTCGTCCGATCACGCATGGCCATGTGTCACTTGGCACGGCGTTAAAAGCTTTACAGCAGGCTTGTTTGTCTTCTGCGGGTCTCACAGAAATCATACGTGGCATGATCGCTGCTTCTTAAATCCGTCCGTCAGCGGGGTCGATATGCGGCTTGTCTCCGTGGGAACAGACATCCCAGCCCAAGACCTTCACCTCTGGCGAAGAGGCAGCAGAATAGGTCCTCATGAGCCAGTGACTTCTGTTGACGTGATTCCACCCTTGATGGTGGGGGTGGGGGGTCCTCACTGAGGTAGTTAGACAGCCAAAACGTTGCCAATTCCCACCATGGGGGTGCGCTGCTGCACCTTCACCACTGCACTATTGTGATACGTGCATATCTGTATATGTGGATCGACCCACCAAAACCTTTGCACGATGCATCTCACACGTTACCCACACCGCGTGATGCAGTAATGCAATCACAGGCATGATCCGGGAAGGCTCACTTTCGTTCCTCAGACGAAACCCCCTCATCGTCTCGTGCCTCTTGACGATGCTCTGTCCAGCATCCTCTCCAGTGCACACTCTTCCACTTCCTGCCGCACGAACGTCCCTTTGTTCTGCTCGGCCCAGCGGCGCGCAGGTTCCCGATAAAGTGCTGCTCTGAAGTGCCAGAAAATTATGCGCTATGTGTCACCCTCTCTTCTGCTGCCCTCCTTTTCCATATTATTATTCTGCTTTCTTATTTTTAAAATATGGCTGTGAGCGTGCAGCCCCTCCTTCCGTCGTCTTAGAGACACGGTGGGGGGGGGGGGGTATTTAATTATAATTTAATCTCTCAGAATAGTGTACTTGTGCTTATGTTGCCAAAGGAAAGTACTTGTCTGCTACTTATAATTGTCTGGTGTAATATTAACGAGCTTAAACCAATTATTAGTGGTTAGTGCTGCAACCTTGATGAAGCCAATCAATCAGATGAAACAGATGTGCTTCTAAAATTTCTTCTCCACGTGCCCTGATGTCACTACCCTTACAGTGCTCTCGCTTCAGCTGCATGCCGGGGTCTTTGAAACATCCTTTTAATCTTCGGTAACCTAATGAAAACTCCAAAACGTATTATATTTTTAGTATTTATAATGGATATGAGTTGTGCTGGTCTTTGAGCCACTGGTGTTTCCTAAAAGGTGCTTTAATTATACGAGGTAATGATTTTAATTATGCTGAAACTTCTAAATTATTAATATCTGTAAAGACGTTACATAAGTCTTCTGGAAAGACCGACAGTCCTGGCTGAAGCAGTCGATTCAGCAGTCTGCAGTGAATATTATTCCTGCGAATGATCTAGGCATTTGCAATGGCCAGCTAGCCAGCTCAACGGAACGTGGCCTTACTTTGTCAGGAAGGCAAAGCAAACAGTGTTACGACTTTAATATTCACACAAAGGTCATGCTTATACAGGGGAGCTGAGTCTATCCTTCCCATAAGCCTTTACAGCTGCCCGAATTGCAACACTTTTTTTTTTGCTCTGCTAACTGTGGGATCTTGATCGTGTGAGCAGGTTCCTGAGCGCCGGCTCCTAGTTACAGTATAAGGCCCCTGCACTGTTTGGACTGCGTCCTTTTCGAGCGGGTCATGGCAGACCCCCTGCATGCCAGCGTTTCGTGTATCAGATCAGGTCTTATGGCTTTGGAGTGATAACTAGGCTGTGAGGTGAGGATTCTTACCTCATGCCAAATGCAAGGGCTTTAATAGCTATTATTTCTTTTCTATCATTCAAGCTAAAAGTTGAGACAGCATTGTGGTTTGTATTACCTTAAGAATGACTCACTACTCTCACTACTGCCTGAGACCTCCTGGACTGGGGGGGTTAGAATCCTTCTTTCGATCATCAGGTGCATCTCCAGGTCACTGGAGGTCTCTCTCACTGCCCAGAGGCATGCGCTTAGGTTGACTGAAGTCTCCTGCTTGTCCAGAGTATATGTGTGTGTGTGTGTGTGTGCCTGGCATCGTCCAGGGTGTCCCCCTGCCTCGTGTAGGAAATGCAGTTGGCAAATGTATTTCTTTGGAAAATAAATAAGCCGGCATGTCTAAGTTGTGATTTTCACTGCTAGTTCTGGGGACAAAATCTGCGAGCGGCAGGCACAGTGTCTAATAACGCCGAACCCCTCTCATTATTGCGTGCCGCCATTTTCGGTTCTTCCCACCTGATGTAGAGGGGTGCAGTACAGCTCCTCACATGGCTGACTGAAAAGCTCACGCCACCTGCCAAATGACAGCAGCCTGGCATGCTCTGCATTTCGCCCTGTCGCTCGCACACCGTCAGCCGCTCACGGTCCCATGTCCCTTGATTCACCCGAATGACTGGGTAATCATGTAAGCCACTTTGCTCATCCTTGTCCTCTTGCTACCGTGAAGGTTGAACTCAGAGATCAGAAGAAAGTTAGAGCCCCCTGCAAGCCAACATGGATGCTGCAGAGCTCCTCCGATCCTTCTGTGAAACATCGCCGGTCACTCCTGGTGACAGCGAGCAGGAGTCTGACAGCTGGGAGTCAGTGATAAATGGTTTTTAATGAAGCATAATTCATCCATGGGCACCTGATTAAGCACATGCTGAAGCAGACTCCAGCTCCTTTTGTGCGTCCCCGTAAACGAGTGATGAAACCGCCGCCTTTACTTACTCGCGTGTTTGGGAACTCTCCACTTCCAGTCAGCTGGAACGAAAGTCTCTCCCACTTGGTAACCTTTTGAATTCTTTCTCTAAATTAATGAGCCGGTCAAAAGGAAGTCCTCTACTCTCTGCAGTGCTTAATACAGAGCTACGCCACTGTGGCGCGGCCCACCTCCAAAAGGAACAGCGGACGGCAGAGGACAGAAGGGGCCGGAAAGTCTGCGATGGCCAGGTGTCTCCCCAGGCTTCAGTTCCTGTAGGTGGACGATGAAGCCAAATCAGGGGCGGTGATATTCTGTCCTGTTGAGGGCAGCGAGCTCCCAACTCCCATTAATTGGCTTTCAAACGATGTTGACAGACTCGCTGCGAGGGTGCTGCTCCATTAGAATTTACAGGTCTATTAATAGGAAGTTAGCGACATAAGAAGCAACCAAGATGCATTTCTGCATGTTACCCATGCCAGTAGTGCTGTCTCATTAGCTTCCAGAGCGACTCGTGATTATTAGTTTAAAAAAAAAAAAAAAAAAACAGGTCAACCACATAATCTGTTTAAGCAGAAAATCCTTTTTTGGTGAAGAAATTGAAGCACTAAAAATGCAGGCACGGCATCCATAGCATAAGCATGTGGATCAAGTGTCATCAGCGCGATGGCGAAGATGGCCAGCAGGTGGTGTAGCAGTTAAGAGCTCAGATTTATCATGATGGTCAACGGTGGCGTTTCGGTGCTCTGTCCGTTCTGTTCTGTCGACCATAGCCACTCCATCAGAAGAGAGATATATTGTACAGACTGCATGCATGCAGACAATGCCGCAATAAGCCGATTTGAATAAATATGAGAACTGTGCAGCTGGTTAACGATGGGAATGATCTCGGTGGGGCCCTCAGGTGGGATAGCAATGAATGGATTAGCAAAGTGCAATGAACAGGTGATGAACAGTCTTGCAAAGGAAAATGAATGGATGAACAAAGCAAGATGAAGAAACAATGCACATATAGGACTGTCAAAATTTGACAGATTGCGGGCACAGTGACTGATGTTTGGGTTTGTTCATCTAGTTATGTATTGTTTTTTTTGCAGGTATTTTGTTTTTTGACTCTTCAGGTGTTTCATTAGCGTAGGTGTTGCAGGTATTTTCGACATTTGGCTCGGGGAAGGTGCCTCATATCTGGTTAGCTCCTCAATCAGCAACCATTAAACTGCACACTTTCACCTGGAGCTGCCATGTTAATCTCCAACACAATGTCTCTCAGTCGCTAGTGTGATTTCCTCCCAATAAACACAGGTGGGAAGGGATTAAAAAGTGTCATTCTCAGTTCCAGAAAGCCTTTTATTTTTTTCCTGACATCTTTGTATTAGACTCAGTCTAACAGTCTTGTTCTGTCTACCCTGCTGAAGACAAACCTGCTACGTTGTTGACGTTCGGATAGACCATGTCCCCTCTGCGATTTAATAATGATGCCCGTGTCTTTGAATCCTAGTGATATCAGCTCATTCTTGTCCCATAGCTTATGGGTGTGACCGATAACTGATCACCACTCTTCACCCGTCCAAAGCTATGAGGGACCAAGAACGTGCCATCAGTCCCATCACTGTTAGGAGTGTTGCTGCTACTGCTGCTGTAGCTGTGTTCACACTTATTGATGACTCTGAGGACTCAGTCCCTTGTTTGCAGGTGCTGCTTTTGCAGATCTGCTATTTTGCTATTTCTATATACAGTGGTACCTCCGATCTCGAACTTAATCCGCTCCGGACTCCGGATCGAATCCTAAAAAGTTCGAGTTCTGATCGAATTTTTCCCATAAGAAATAATGGAAAACCAATTGGTTCCCGGCCCCCCAAAATTACACCTAATTTTTTTTTTTTTTTTTTTTTTTTTTGTGAACAAGATAAAACAAGAAGAGCATTTTTTTCTTAACGGCTTCCAAACGATAAAGATCTTATCCCAACATTACCCCTGTCCTGCCCCGATCATCCACTCCTTCCCTGTGCCACGCCCCCTCGTTAACCTCATGTGGGATCCCCATGTGATCAGCTGTTTCTGGTTGTTGTCATTAGTCCTCTGTATTAAGTCCACGTTTCAGTTTGTTTCCCCAGTCCGGTCATTGGGTGCGTTCGACTTGTTTACAGCGCTGGCTTAAAGCAACGCATTCTGATCCTGACGCAATGCATTACGGTTAGATGCATTGCGACCTCTCACCCGGCTGCACAAACTGGAACCGCCTCTGTGACGACACACCTTTGCCCTTATTGGCTGAAGAGTTTAGTTACACGCATGACGTTTGTATCCCAGGCAGTTCCGATGCCTAATCTGCTATTTCTCCCGAATATCACGTAAAGCAGTGAGAACTGGTTTTCAGTTCATTTACCTGGTAAAATAAAGTTTAAATAAATGACATAAATGCTCTAATAGTACACGTAAGTTAGTGGTTTATTTATTGTTAGTTACTGTAATGTTGCACTGCTTTATTTGGTTAATCGTCCATTCTGTGAAGAAGGCATTCAAGTAAGAATTGCATTGTAGTATGACTCATTTCCTGGTGCGTAAAATTTATATTAAGTCAGCGTTCACGGTTCGACTTCTGATATTCAGATCGAGTTCTAGGTCAAACTGGTTTGTTCGACTTTCAAGAAATTCGAGTTCTAGTGAGTTTGAGAACCAAGGAACCACTATATCTATCATGAGCACATATCTGAAGAGAATAAACACAGATGTTATGTTTTTGCACATTACAATAATGAAATATCCAGGGTGTCTTAAATAATCAGTATTTATATTATAATAATACTTGTAATTTCAATATCAATCTATCTATCTGTCCGTCTGTCCGCCCATTCATGTGTCTGTCCAGTATTAAGATAAGTGCAAATTCCACTCTTGTCGTCTAGAATTCACTCTCTAATCACAAGTGACATTATATGATGAACTTGACATGCTCAAGCGCATAAGTACGTGGGGCGTCGGAATCGATTCTGTCCAGGGATCGATCATTAGTACAGAAAAAGCCTTTCATCACAAACGACTCTCCTCATCAGCCTGGAGTGAAAACAAAATTACCTCCGCTGGATTCACTTTGCGTGAATGCGTTTCTCCATAGACACGGAGTGCTAAAAGTATTGGATTGTCAGTTTTTTTTTAATTTTTTCTTTTCTTCGCACTATGACAAATGTTAAAACCGGTGTCAATGAAAGAATATTGCCCAAGGTGACAGATGGACAAAATCGGTGTTTCTCACATATCACCTACAGTACCTATTCATTACATGTGATTTAAATTTGCAATCAAATCTTGTGGAAGCTGCCCCCATGGTCCATTTTGTATTCCTGGCCGATACTATGATAGAAACTCTATGCGCTTGTGGATTTTCCGTTAACTGCCCCATTTAACCCGTGTCAGGAAAGGTGCTCGGGATCTGAATTAAGTCCTCTGGTTGTGTACGCGTCTTTTCAAATACTGCAGCCAGTTTCACGTTGGCTAATGCCGATCCAACGATATAGCATAGCAATGGAGTTATAAGGATGCGAGTGATCCACAGCATGTTTCTGTTCGCGAGCAGCTGTCGTTGTCTGTCACCCCTAACCCTCTGCATGTCAGGCATACCTGGGAAAGCACGTCATCAGCTGTGCTATTGGCTTCAGTGACTCACACGCCTCCTTGTCACTGTTAAACCGACTCGTGGCCGTCGCTGAAACTTCCTGCGTTTGTCTCTGTGTTGGTCACAGTAATGACTCATAGAACATTTTCATGCTTTTGTTCATCCGGGCGCGAGAGACTTCCGATTCTAAATCATATAATGGCCCACACTGTGGGAGGGGCGGGCAGTAGGGCAGAAAATCAGCGCCCCCACATAGAGATAATTTAAGGAGATTTTGGGAGATGGCCTGCTTCCCCTGGCGGGTTGGTGGGGGAGCAAGGAGGGACAGGAGCCACAGCTGGCTGAAAGCAGGGACTTACATCAGTGGGGGTTTCAGGCTGAGCAGGGGGCTGCATTTTTACCCTTGTGGGGGGGGGGGGGGGGGACCAGGAGGCCTGGTGGGTGTGGAACTAAAGGGTGTCAGCAAAGGCCACCTTGCTGGACACAAGCTTTTGCTAGGCTATGTCCAGCCATAGGAGTCAAACTACTCCAATTAAATCAAGTAATTATACGTACAAGGTTTTGTAGAGTCCATGGGTAACTAAAGATGTCTCATCTCATGGTACTACTGAGGATTCAACTTGCAGTGCAAAAAATAATACTACTACTGTGAATAGAAAAGTTAACCCCCGAGCTGAATCTCACTTATTAACACTCTGGCCTTGCAGAACATATTTTATACATTCTCTACCTTGGCATTTCTAACTATTGGGTGAAAAACAATTACAGGCACAGAGTCATTAGGGTTACGACAGCAGATACCAAAAATACCGCCAGAGTGGCGCTGGCTGCTGAGCGCTGCTTAGCAGAGCCGCTAAGGGCAGGCTGTGAGTCCGCCAGAAAGCTGTGACTCGCGGCTTCGCCGTAAACCTCGTTATTTCGGTTTAATCAGCAGCTGTGTGGCCTCTCATGTTACCTGTTAGTCCAGGTGGCTTTGGTTCAGGGAGGAGCCCCGCCTCGGCTGCAGCAGACCTTTATGTGGCCTGTGTTTTGCGGAGATGCTCTCTACTGGAGCAGAGGCGCTCATTAAGGAGGCGCCAAGGCTTCCATGCTGCAGAAACGAAAGCCGCCCCAGCTGAGGAAAACGTGTCACCGTTGCGCTAATTACCTCGCAACGAAGATCTAGAGGTTCCCCCCAGAGCTAACACAGACATTATTTAGGGGGAGCCGATACCGGCCGGACACATCTCGTGCCACATTTTGGCAAAACCAAATTATCCAATGGAAGAGGCAGAACCTGAACCGTTGTATCAGCGAGGCTGTTTTGTAAGATGTTGTGGAGAGAGTACAGAACAGTCTGATTTATTATTTTGTGGTGTGGTGTTTTTTTACCCCGTCTTCAAAACTACTGTATAATGAATTATTCAGATATTAATGAGTAAAAATAAAAAGATAGAATTCCAGGGTGGTCAAAAGACACTTGTTGAGTGTTCAACACAACAGATTCTCAATAGATTTTCCGTTCTGAACTTGTGGATCATAAAGACTTTGGCAGGGGCTCCCTGATTGGCTGGATGATTGGTCCTCTCCCTTCTTCTCTTTTCATTGGTCCACTTGGCCCATCCCTTTATCAAAGAGTTGAATCGCCCTGCAAACTCAGGAGTCATCATAGCCTTGGGTTCCTTGACTCACTGTGCCGTCTGTGCGGTGACGTGACTGCGAAATCCCCGCCCCCTCATTTGGCTCATGGCTTCCTGCTTATGCCCTGTTTCCGTGACCTGTGTCATGCTTAACTCTATAGCCAGCATCCGTTCAGAGATGGGAGAGAACCTCTAGTTTATCGCATGCACAGTGACAGTGCCTGTCCATACCCAACGCTCTGTTTGCCAGTCTATACTCGGTACTCTATCTGTTCATACTTGGCATACTGTTAGCCTGTCTATACTCGGTACTCTATCTATTCGAACTTGGCATTCTGTTAGCCTGTCTATACTCGGTACTCTACCTGTTCATTCTTGGTGCCCTATGTACCTGTCCATACCCAACGCTCTGTTTGCCAGTCCATACTCGGTACTCTATCTGTTCATACTTGGCATTCTGTTAGCCTATCTATACTCGGTACTCTATCTAATCGTACTTGGCATTCTGTTAGCCTGTCTATACTCGGTACTCTATCTGTTCATTCTTGGCATTCTGTTAGCCTGTCTATACTTGATACTCTGTCTGTTCATACTTGGCATTCTGTTAGCCTGTCTATACTCGGTACTCTACCTATTCATTTCCGTTGCCCCATTTACCTGACCACAATTGGTGCTCTGTTTGCCTGTCCATACTCGGTACTGTAAATGTTCATGCTTGGCAGTCTGTCTATACTCACTACCCTACCTGTCCATACTTGGAATTCAGTTTTTTCCTGTCATTATTTGCCTCTCTGTTCGCTTGTCTGTGCTCAGTACCCTACATGTTCATACTCAGCATTCTGAGAGCATGAAGCAGCCATTAGTTGACTGAAGAGTCTTTATTCATTAGGACCAGTTAACAACAGGGATGGCGCTGTGGACCCCAAGAGGATGAAATAACTGCAAGCCCACCCACCTTCAACGGGTGGCATGACGCTTCAGGGCAGAGGTTTCAGACCAGAGATTCCCGTTTCCTGCGGGAGCCTGGTCACTGTCATGGCGTCGGCTTCCTTCAGAGACCCCCCCCCCCCCCCCCCAATGTGCAGGAAGGCCTAAACAATGGGCCGCCTCCTACAGGAGCCTCAGATAAACGAGGCAGCTAATTTAATTCTGTTTCTAATTCTTATGAATGGGGGGGAACAAGTGGGCCAGCCAGCGCGGCGATGTTCTGCACCTGAGGGGAGGTATCTGCCTTAAGTGTTTTTGTAATATCCACCCCCCCCCCCTTCCTCCCCACTCCAGCCTCAATTAAAGAAGCATATAAATGTGCTTTGCAGACAGCCTGTCATTATGCACCTGGAGAAGCACCTGCCGGAAGCCTCTGCCTCACGATCCTGTCTTTCATTTTATCATGGCCTCAGCCGTATATATTCACACAGGGCCAAATATAGCATCCCATGGTCCCGGTGGAGCAAGCGCTCGCACCTTGAACAGCACGCTCACTCTAACTAGCTGAGAAACTTTCTGCGGAGACCGAGCATGTCCGATTTTAAAATAAAGATCCTAGGAGGCGGTTTGGCTTTGACTTTTCCTAGGAGCGTTGGAAAAAGACAAAGGGAGTGTGGCTGTAGGGTTTGGGTGTTTGCTCTCTGGGAACGCTGAGCATGTGCCGGGCCTGGCCACACCAGAAAGGCGCTCCTATGGAAGACGCGGGAAACTACCAAGGGACAGGCAAGGGACAGGCAGCGTGATGGCAGCATTCTTGCCTTCGGAGCCCGTTTGCCGGGATCCGACATTTGGCGCGGCACAGAACGCAGGAGGACGTGCAGAACCACAGAGAGCTGGCTTAGTGTGAGTATTTGTGTGTGGGAGCGTGTTTGTGTGTGTGTGTGTGTGTGTGTGTGTGTGTGCCTGAGTGGTGCCATCACACGTCACCAGACGGCCTCCCTCCTCAATTTCTCTCTGGCTGAAAAGGGGGGGGGGGGTGAACGGGACGCAACAGGCAGGATGGCTCACCGTGTAGGTGTTCAGGGCCACAATGACCATTTAACACCATCTTCCACTCAGGTTGCCACGGAGGGTCTTTCTACAGTTTAGGTTTGGTAACTGTGTGTCCACAGCATATGTATGTATATTTATAAGTTTTCTGTCATTTTTTCCAGCAAACAAAGGAGGGAGATTTTCATCTGTACCAATTTTCTCCTCAGAAGTCGGTTGTATCCTGCACAGTATTGACACATTCCTCCATAATTAGGTCATTCTTTCTGTTGCAATAAGCAGATGGTAGGATCACACTTTCATCTGAATTTTCAAACTTCACTCCCCGTGCGTATCAGTGGGGGGGATCAAGCACGTCCAGTATCTTTGCGTTGTTTTTGTGGGCGTGCGCAATGTGTTAATCCTGTCAGAGTGTGAAATTTTAATGGGGCGCTTTCATATCCACGCGACGGAAGCGAAAGCGCTTTTTCTCTCAAATGCAGTTCCTGTTTTCTAAAAGGTTGCCTTAACTTAATGGCTGTAGGTGAGCGTGTAAAAGCTCTCCGCTGTTGAAAGGAAGGCACCTTCTATTTCCATAAATTACGGCTCGGGAGACAGAGATGCAGTAACGCGTGACAAACAGCCACTCATTTTAGCTGTCAGCCCCGTAAAGGCCCGGCTTGGAAATTGATTTTTAACTGTTTCATGTGCATGAAGGAAGGATCTTTCACCCTGAGCTGAGCAGTTGGGTTTGGACCTTGTGTTGTTATGTGGGTTAGGTCACTCAGCAGCCAGGCATCAGTCTCCTCTCTTCAAAGATGGAGAACCGCTATTTGGGAGGACAGTGCTGGGAGACCGTGCACAATAGGCGGTAGGTCTTCATGGGCCTAAGACTGATCACATTGATCTGGTCTGTCCCCAGAACCAGTGTGGCTCTCCAGTTCTGTGTTCTCTGTCGGTTCTGACCTGGCGTGCCTTGCCATGCTCCCTGCTAGACCTGGTCCAGTGCATTACCCACCCTTGCGAGTGGCTCCGCCCCCATCCCCAGCACAGACTCCCCCAGCAGTCGCTTTGCCCCACGAGCCCCATTTGCCACGTCCCACGGGCATTAAAACATGTGTTGTGATTAGAGTGTGTCAGACAGCCGATCAGCATGCTGGGGGATGGCCGCTCTGTCTTCATTAGGCCGTCCTAGTGGCGGCGCTTCTGTTAAATTAAACTCGATTGGTCCTTTACGGTGCTGAAATATGATCCCATTCCCTCCCTGTCAGGACTTTATTGATCGGCTTTCTGCTTGTGACGAGCCAGGTGGGACACGTGCGTACGCGCCCCCCCCCCACCGCCCCCCGCCCCCACCTCCCAGATCTGAAGGCTGGGACTGGCCCCCTGTGATCTGGGAGGCAGGGTGGGGCTCTGCCCCCCACACACCACCACCACAAGCTGAACTATGTGAGAGTGAAATGTCTTCAAAGGCTTAGGGTTCACTAGCAGTTTTTAATAAAACAGCAACTGGAGTCAACAATAAAAATGACATTGTTGGATATTAAAATTGCAATAAATGTATCCATGGAATTAAAGCAATTTTATGGGAGCCTGTTGTCTTCAGCAGTGATAGCCTGTGTGCCCCCAGCTCAGCCCGACCCCCACGGAATGGCGCGCTCGGCCCCCCAGCAAACCCAGTGTCCGCCTGCATAAACGCGGGGCTCCCCACCTCTGCGCCGATCGCCGGCGGGAAAAGGGGCTCCTTTCAGCCACTGCAATTTGTCATTCTCTCCCTGTTCATTTTTCTGATGCTGAGAAAATTGTTTTTTTTTTTCTTTTTTTTCTTATTTTATAATTTTTTATTGAAAAGATTGTAGGGTCCCGGATCGGTAGCATTTGCTCCCTTATCTCATGCTTCTCTGGCTTTGCAGATGGTTATTTTAATGGCTTTTCGGGCCGTATTTGCGAGGGAAAACGCCACCAAGGTGCTGGTCGGGGAGTAAACAGGTAGCCAGTCCTCTCAGGCGTGGCTCGGCGATGGATTATTTTGGGGGCGGGGGCATTTGGGCATAATGGTTTTCGTAGCAGCGCCGTCGGGAGAGGGATGGGGGTTGTAATCATCCGTGCACAGGCTTGTCACTCTCCAGCCTAGCCGGGCTGAAGCGCCCTGGGTCTATATCGCTCGCATCACTGATTCGACAGGGGGCACGTTGGAGAGAATTAGTGTCTCGGAACGGGAGCCCGAAATTCCCGCGGGACTGCGGGGGTGGGGGGGGGGAGGGATCTCAGGCTTCTTCTGAGCACTCCCCCCCCCCCCCCACAATGAATGTGTCACGTATCATTGTAACAAAAGACGATGGATGTAAATTTACGGGAGATCAAACAGATGCGCTCTCCGTCCACACATACATGCCCTGTCGGCTGATGCAGTAGATCTGCCCCCCCCCCCCGAAGTTGGTGAAAGCATGCCCCTCTGAGCCCATATAACCTCCCCGACCTCATTTGCTCCACTGCCGCCACAGGAGTGATCATTTCAAAGGGACTTTCAGAGGAGTTCAGGGCACATCGCTGCTGATGTGTTATTGATCTGTGGCTGATCCAGGCCTAACTCAGACCCATGCAGCCCCGAGCCAATTAAACGTGTGTAAAAGAAGATGCAAATGTGAGTAGGTTGTTCACGCTTGAAAGTTCTAGGGTCACTGAGCTGATTTTCCCTGAGCACTCAGTGCTGTGTACCTCAGTGTGTCTCTTTATACGAGTATTCACTCAGCACGCTGTAGCCGCACCATAACGGACCAGTGAGCACCGTCCCAGTTGCCTTTATTGTGCAGCTCGCAGGCCGGACCTGGACTTACTTCCACTTGTCCACGAAGACAGGTTGCTATCAGGGTTTAGACTGCTGGTGAACCTGTGGTCTCTTTCATTTTAGCCATCATAGGCCACCTTTCTGGGGACCTACAGGTACGTCAGCCCACTGCTGTAACTTTTGGTGTAAGTTTTCGCATCCCCGACGCAAAGGATGTGCACGTTTCATATGCCAAAAGGAGCAGGAGTGTGAACGTGCATTATACGATTAAGCTAGATCGACTTTCTGTCTTCGAACGAGGCCACTTGTGCAGTTTCAGCTGAGTGAAATTTAACAGGACTCCTTTAATTAAAACTGACGCCGCATTTCAGAGTCGGCGGATTCATTTTCATCACGATCAGATATAATACGTGGACTGAAAAGATCGAGCCTGATACTGCTGACACCAAATAATTAAATACCTCCCAGCAAAAGGCAACCGTCACTCTTGTTGGCCTTTATTCTTTCTTCTCCTCTTTTTTTTTGGGGGGGGGGGGTGTAATCGGCTCGTTTTCGAGACAGCAGCGCATTAGGGCGGCGGAGTGACGAATCGCATCGCGAAGATGCGAGGCACTGAGATTGTGGCTGCGCCTGACGCTTTGTTGAGAGATCTCGCATCTCCTGTGACTTTATGGGGCCTGCAGGGGTTTTCGCAGCGTTTAAATAAATCATCTCCAGCTAGACTGTCTTCTAAAATAAACTTTGGATCTTCTTTTCTTTTTTCTTTTTTAAATATACATATTTTATACCTTGGAGTCTTCCGGTTCCCTCCCACGATCCACTGCTATGTGGTTTCTGTAGAAGAAGAATTGAGAGTCCCCACAAAGATATAATTATAAACCTGTGTGTGTGTGTGTGTTTGCTGTGTTGCTGTGATGGACAGCAACCTCTGCCCTGAACTTGCTGTTAAAGCCTGCAGGCTCACTCTGACTCCCTCAATAAGCACTTTTATAAAATGCATAAACGGATGCTATGCACCTCGTGCCAAATACGCACCTATGCTGACTTAATCTATAGCAATTTTTGACGGAGGGGGCCACAGAACTCGTGCACCCCCCACCCCTCCCTCCCCCCCCTGTTCTTTGGTTCCCATTACAGCTCAATCTGGAAAATGAAATCCAAAGCATTTTCAGGCTAGTAAAAGGTATAGAGCAGTATATAGCCACAAACAATGACCTATTCCAGAGTGCGCTTTAATTGCTTTTCGATTAGAATAGCGTTAATAGTGTGACTAACCTTGGGCATGCTTTAGTGCCATATAGCCACCAGGCATTTAAAAGCCGAAATTAAGGTAAACAAGGTGCTGATGGTGTGAAAATGTCTGTGCATTATTTCCCCTCCGTTATTGCTCAGTTAGCACGGCCATGGATGAGCGGAGTTCCCGTCCGGAAAAGGTTGAGGCTCAGTGCGATCCCAAACTAGATAGGCAGGCGTCAGGGGGCCGGCTGTAGATCCCCCGGGCCCGCGTGGCCTCCCGCAGGACGGCAGCATGCGGGGGGGAGTGGGGGCTCCGGCGCTGCCGGGAGAGAAGCCGACGGCTGGATTCTTTTTAAGAGGCTAACGGGGTGAGGCAGCTTAGTCAGCTGGAGAAATGAGCAGAAGGCAGAGGAGTGCGGGTGACGCATTCGGCACACGTCAATTATACATGATAAGGTGTGACGGCAGTAACGTGAAATGGAATCAAACGGAATCGTTAGTAGGCTGGGCTAAATAACAATAACACTGGCACTGTGATATATTCAAAGCTGAGTTTACACCTAGGAATAGCCTGTGACCCTGTATGAATCGCATTTCACATCTTTAGCCAAAATATGTGCCCTTGGGCATAACAGTTTGGTATCTGTGTTGCTTTGTTGTTGTATAATGAATGCCATCAGAATAAGGGATGCTGTGCAGTAACATCGATGTTGCTGACATCCTTCTCCGGGCCGGAACACAACACGGCAACATGCATAATCACGCAGTTTCATTCCCTGAAGGTATGTGTGGGTACAGCAGGTTAAGGCAGGTAGACGGACACGCATATGAAGCACAGAGACCTGGGCTCTTCAGGGCAGGTTAGGCTCTGACCTTTCCCTCTGACTTTCTGCCGGACAGAATCCTGACCCGTTCTGAGCTGAAACAGGCTGATGTTATAAAACTCCAAGTGGAGAAAGATCTTTATTTTTTTTTATCCCCAGCACAGCAGAGCAGCCAGAGCTCATCGCCAGCCTCTCAATGTATCCAGTGGGCATGAGCAGAGTCTGACAAACTAATTATCTTTCCCTGCAACTGTAAACACTGTGCAAATTAAAACACTGGCACACGCAGTCTACAGCTGTGGGCTGGAAAAAAGCACAGGCCGACGGATATCGCAGACACGGAACGGCTAGTGTGTTCTGATGGCATGGAGCTGAGAGGTGTGGCCCGATAGCAGTCATGGCAGCTTTCATGTCAGCAGTCACTGAACTGATAAACCCGGGACCACCTCCTCGTCCCTGGACCGCATGCCGTCGGGTCATTCACCAATATTTCACATACCATTCCCCAAATCCAGAATAGGAACTGCCTTCCCACTACTCAGCTGATATTTAAATCTGAATCACTCTCACACATTTATACAGCTACCTATATTCATCTGCTCAGATGCGGCGGCTGTGACTCGAACCGGCAGCACCCAGATCAGGAATGCACTTTCTCGGCTGCTTTGAGATCCTGTGCACCGCGGCTGACAATGTAGCAGAAAGTCAACTTTTACCCTCGCGAGTGCCGCATGGTAAAGGTGGCAAAGTTAGTCTTCTTGAGCGGCGCCGTGAATGTGGCAGTGAGAATATCAATCGATCAGAATCACACTCATCGCATCACTAATTTCCGTGCCGTAATGAATAAAACATTCAGCGGGGCGTCATTGTGGCCCCCGGGTTGGGGGCCGAGTCCCGTCCCTGCTCTGCATGTAAGTTTTGCGTGTTCTCTCCATGTCACGCGGGTTTCCTCCTGCAGTACAAAGACATGCAGATAGGCGTGTCAGGGTCTCTGGATTGCTGTGTGTGTTTCACCCTGTAGACCGGCAGCCCTTCCCATCTGCATTGTGCCTTGCCCCCCCCCAACCCAATAACCTAGTACTGAATAAGCAGCTGGAAGAAGGATAAATATCATTCAGACATCCTGCTGATTGCTTCAAATGAAGTAGCCCTGCATCTTGAACCCCCCCTTTGTCTCTCACAGTGACGTGCAAGGACTCGGTATCTGCCTATGGAGACACTCTGGGCCAGTTTCAGTGATCTGATGTCTTCTGGCCCCCCTGGTTGGATCCTCCGCTGGGCTTCGCCGCCACACGTCACAATGATGGATTTATAAAGCCGTCGCTTTTCTGCTTCGGTGGGAAAAAGAACCGATCCGTCTCTTCAACATGGCCGATGTGCCGTATCCCCTGCTGGGTCTCGCCGATTCCACAGGCTGCCCCAGAAATGACACTCCTGGCCGACGATGGATCAGGTTTTACATAGGAACACAGTCATCTGGGTGCCATTACCGTAACCCCTAGTAGCTACCAGAGACAGGACTAACCTGACTGACGCGTGCAAACGTTAGCGGTGGCAGGTTAGCGGCCCCTGTCATCTTGGCTTGGCAGCCTGATAGGATCCTGGCGGGGAGGGAGGGGCCCACCCCCCTCGGCGTAAGGGCCCCGGGGGGCCACGGAGTGGGTCCATCTGGGGCAGGTGCAGACGGGGCCAGCCAGGTGGAAAATCAGTCAGGTGACAGCTCTTCATGCTTGTTGGCCCCCGGCAAACCTTGTCATACAGGAAGAGCGCCTTCATTAATCTCCATTCGGGGACAAGAAAGGTCCCTCGCAGTCAGCGACGCGGCAGCTGCCTTCCCTCGCCGGCCGGCGAGCTGATTGATTTGGTGGGCCGGGCGCTCGGCCGCCGCAGCTATCACCCAATCGCTCGTTCGATCGGCTGACATTTCAGAGGAATCTTCAGCCGCGTCGCTTTCACCTCGCTGGATTTGCGAGTGCTTACAGTGTTTTTCACGCCATTAAATAATCCAATAGCATCCAGGACAGATGCAGAAATGCTTTACAATATAAAATATGGATTTTTTTTTTTTTTGGTTGTCCCGTCCTCTTCTTTGAAGAGGCTACGTTTTGCCAACATTCAGTGAACTCCTTCCTGCGGCTCCTTCCTTTCACCTTCCTATCAGGCTGACTTGGTTGGGAAGCTTTACAGTACATGGATCTAGACCAGGGGTCTCCAACTCTTGTCCTGTAGAGCGACTGTCCAGTAGGTCTTACCTGGCTTCTGATGAGTGACACCTGTTCCTGAAATGTACCTAAGAACGCGTGTGGATCATCAGAAGCCAGGTAGGACAGAAAATCTCCTGGACAGTAGCCCCCCAGCACCGGAGTTGGAGACCTTGGGCTTTGCGATGGCCCCCGTGTCACTGTGGACACTCCTGCCCGCTAAACAATTTCCTTTCGCATTCAGTAATGTTGATCATACCTTCCTTGGCCATACTTTCCCCACCCCTAAAAATGCCCACTGCCCCATCTCCTGCCATTTATTTAGTTGCTGCTATCTGGGGGGAGGGGGGGGGGTCTTATTCTGACATCCTCTTCACTTACTGTCCTTGAGCAGAGGCAGCCTATCCTCAGTCGAGTGAAAGCCCTGTACTGAGAAACATTTTTCCTCTAAGATGAGGCACCCTGGTGTTCGCTGCATCACAAGAGAGCTGTTAAATTATCTGTGACTTTTCTGCTTGTTTATGCCAATAAACCAAGTTATAGAAGAAGGGATATTTTATACATACCTATAACTTTTTGAAGAAGTTTCCACGCCTGCGTTTGACCTCCGGCATGAGTTATTCCAGTTGCCGTAGGTATTTTTATCTCCCTCCTCTCTGAAGGTAAAGCGCGCACCTCTCCCGTACGCCGTCAGCACATTTTGCGGCAACTTTGAGCGACTGACAGGGACTGTGATGTCCGGGCACCCGGGACTTCTGAGAGTGTGAGAGGGAGCGGACTGCCACGTCCATCTGATCAGCCCCCACCTCTGGATCTTCGACTCTGGGCAACGTGAGACAAAATGGAGAATCCAGTTCTCATTTTATAGCGCCTCACCCGGAACGGTACCCCCAGTAAGGAGACCCAAGGTTCGCCGTGACGTGTAGGTGCAGGAATGAGGCTAGACACCACAGAATCGCCACTTCATCTCCAGGTTTTGTCACCGTGGGTTTTCTCAGACACTTTTTCCCTGTTCTGGTGTAAACAGAATTTTCTGAGAGGCTTAACGTGTGTCTGATCATCCAGCCCACAGGTTAGCAAAGGAGACAGAGGTAATACCCATATCACACTGCCTTTTACACCGTGACTGTAAGACATTAAATGCATCATGTCAGAAACGTATTCGGAGCCACAGGATATTGCTTATGTCTCGACACATTCGGATTCGATGTGCCGGAAAGCTGGCTCAGCTCTCAGATAGGACCGAGCGACTGGGGGGGGGGAGGGGGGCAGGTCTTTATTTTTGGGGTTCAGCGCTTTCCATGGCAGTGTGAGCAGTGGGGGCTGTTGTGAGCTTTGCTTGGACCCCGGGATGCAGTGGGGTGCTGAATAGGCCAGTCTGAGGTGCCTGATAGAATCCCCTGAGAGCTGGATCGTGCCTCCTGTCCACCCCCCATACATTCAAAACTGTATTTCTGGTGCATTTAAGCAGTTTGCATTTTAAATGTTTAACTGTATTAATGAATCCCATACGCATGTAACCAATAACATTCCATATCTTTGGCATGCAGTATTGCAGTGTCAGTGTGTTACATTGGGCAATGGGGGGCTCTCCCTGAGTGCCCCCCCCCACTGAAAGTCGACTCTCGGCATGGTTTCAGGTTTGTTTGTATTGGAAACAGCTGATAAGTAAAGCAGCTTCCAAACTGTGCATCAACGGCAGAAATTCCGGTTTGGTCCTCCGCTCCTCTCTCTCTCTATCTGCCTCTCTCTCCCTTTTTCTTTCTCTCTTTCTTTCTCTCTCTCTTTCTGGGAGCTGTGGGGGTTACGTAACAGTGCAGAGGTTAATGCATTTTCACTCTGAAGTTGCTTATCCCTTTCAGAGAATGGTGAAATAAAAATGACAACTTAAGGACTTAACTGCGCAGTAATTTAGTGTCCTACGTCTGCTGCGTGGCTTTTCCGCTTCTTTACATGAGCCTGCTTTGGGCTGTCGCTCTCAGAGCGGCCATTAGGTGACCACCACCCCCCCAGGCAGACGTAACCATATTTCTGCAACCTGCGTTCGGTGGGAAGGTTGCCATGCCAACCGGGGAGAGGAGGGAGCAGCAGAATTCTGTCTGACTCCTCCGACGAGCTGTGGATCCAGTGTAACAAGAATTTATGCCAGTCGTCAAAGGAGCGTCAGGAGGAACAGCTATCACACACCGAATGAAAAGGCCGTCCGGCCCGAAGACTGACTGGCCTCTCTTGAGCCACCATCTTCCCCATGTGTTTGCTGAACAAATGCTGCTGGAATCAGCAAAATAAGATCCCAAGAAACACTTGGCGAAAGTCTGGCCCCCAATGCTGTCGGAAAGCTCTGGAAACAGAAGCGAAAAATTAATGGCTGACAGGCACAATTGTCTTCGTACGACCCTATCGAGCTAAAGTATGGAAAGATGGTGGGGGGGATGGTAGGGAAATAATGGCCATTTACATAAAGAGAGTAATCAGTGTCGCTGGGAGGGGGGGGGGACGGAGAAGGCCGTGGAGTAGTATAAATGCTAATCGCGTGATTTCCCTCTGGATGTCGGCGGGGACCGGAGCTGTGAGGGAAATGAGCTTAACCATACCTGAGAGACTGTGATTTTCTTTGCTCTCGAATGAAATGGACTCTGGGCTTGCAAGCACCTGTGCGGCAGGGTCCATAAGGAGCCCTAGCAGAGTGCTGTCTGTGGCCACCCAACTGACCGCTGCGATTACAGGGAGAGCGACTGCAGAGAAACACTGAGGCCAAAACTGCGAGCCCAACAATCCTCAGGATTAAAGTGGCACTAGTAGACGGCACCTGCCAGCTCTCGCGTTTTTATACACATTCTTGGAACATACAGGATCCAGCCCTGGTATTTAAGCTTAAACCACAATGTGCAGTGGGTTCCTACATGCTAATATGTTGGACTGCTTGTGTTATATTTTTGGATATATGTAATAGTGTGCATTTATTCCTATTTTGCCCTTGGAATAATGGAACACATAGGAGGAAATCATATAATAGACGGCAGGGATTAATCATTTGGATTGGATAAACCCATCATTGGCAGACAGGTTTAATGGAATATCTTTATCCAGCCTGCATGGAGAGCTTCCAGAGCATTGATATGCAAAACAGAAGGCATTTCCCTTGACGGTGCTGCATTATTAATAATAGTTGCTCTTGTACTCTTCTTAAAATCTGTTATTATTACCTCTCTTGTGTCCCTATCTTCAGTTGGACACATTCAACAATATATATAGTATCTGTTTTAGGCCAAAAACTCTCAG
Source organism: Paramormyrops kingsleyae (assembly GCF_048594095.1). Taxonomy (NCBI): domain Eukaryota; kingdom Metazoa; phylum Chordata; class Actinopteri; order Osteoglossiformes; family Mormyridae; genus Paramormyrops; species Paramormyrops kingsleyae. The sequence goes on from NC_132815.1 coordinate 19,322,507, forward strand.
GTGTTTTTTATATTAATTGCAGTTGTAATTTGTTGATTTTGTCATCAGTTTTGTCTAAGACTTCCTGCTGATTTTGAGGGGTTTTTTTTGCTGTTATTGGTTTATAGACTATGCCTCATCGGTGAGCCTAAAATGATTGACTTTTTGAGCACAGTGGCTGTTGATGCAGTTCAGTGGTCGATATCTCCATGTGCCCTGTTTCAAAAATCAACTGGAAATCAGTGGCTTGTCGTTTGACGCCGCCAACTCGGATCACAGGGCCCTCATCGTTTCCCATTTCAGAGTGAGCTCCTTCTATATGGTTAATGACCCCAACATGTCTGAGGGAGGCTTCCCCGCAGCACCCCCTGCTGGTCGCTCCTGGAAATGTCACAACAGCGTCGCCTGTGCGCCGCCAACCCCTCACCCTGCCTGCACACGAAGACTGTGAGTGATACAGCTACACTGGATCATTTCAGGTTAAGCGGCTTGCTCGAGTTTCTCAGACTAGAGCCAGCAACCACCCGGGTACAAACTCAGTGCATTAACCTCTGCACTGCCCTCCGTCTGTTGTTTATATTTATAAATTCAAAGTGTGTCTCAAACTGAATATGTGCCACAACCCTCAGATAGATTAGGCCCACTAAAAGCAGTGCTAATATGCACTTCATTGCTTATCCTGGGCCTCAGACGACCTGCCATTGCAGTCATGCTGTGTACCAGGTAGTCCGCCTTTTATTTGAATACGTTTGCATATCTAAAACAGTGACAACCACCCTGCGGGACCTGTCAGTGCTGATAGCGTGTTTTGAACGTTCCAAGACAATCGAGCCAATCGTCCCGTCCCCCCCCCCCTCCAGTGTCCAGTCTCTCGCTCTGGCAATCCTCTGCCCCCCTCCTCCCTCTGTCCCGGCTTGATTTATCGCTATGAAAGGTGCATCCCCCGTCCCCCAAGCTTGCCGCGTCGTTTGGTCACGGGCCCTTCTGAGGTACCTGTTGTGTCAAATAAAAACGTGGGCTCCTGTGTAATGCTGACAAAGGCAGCTCCGGGCCCGCCACGGTGTCCAGGAGGGAATGCAGGCTGTCCAGCCTCTCCCTTTCATGCCAGGAAGTGTTTGAGATCACATTGCGAGGGCATCGGCGGTGAGGAACTGGCACAGGCGGTGTGGGAAGCGTTGGCCGCCCTGTATCTCCGGAGCCGCATATCGCAGTGACGCAGAGCCTTCCCACAAGCCCTGCACGCGCTCAATCCTCTATCCGCTCAGCACATTTCCACATGTGAAGGTGCTGACATCAGCTGCTGCTGTGCATGTGTGCATGAGAGTCCTAGAAAGCACCTCTGATGCAGAGGCCTCATCATTCCTTCATGATGTGCTCTTACTTTTTAGATGACTATCTATTTATCAGTCTATCTATCTATCTATCTATCTCTGCCTGCCCCCCTGTCTGTCTGCCCATCTGTCTCCCTGTCTGTCTGCCTTACTACCAACCTGGGCTTTTACACGCCCTGTCGTGCTCTTTTACACAGCCTCCTTACCCGAGCCTGCATCCTGTCTTAGGTCATTATATTATCACGAAGCCTAAGCGCTTCTGTTTTTATTACTCTCCACCATTTTGTTACTGGTGCTCCTCTCCCATTCCCCTTTCTCTCCTCCATGTGATCCAGTTCTCCATCTAGCCCGGACCGAACCCTGCAAGCTCTCCCCTCGAGGGCAGCTCAGCGGGGTCTGTATCGGGCTCCCGGCCCCCCGGGTCGGGCCCGCTGACCTCGGCCCTGCCTGCACCCACCGCCAGTGGCCTGATTTGTGTGCTGTGGCATAAGGCTCGTCGCATTACCCTTACTCTGAAATGCATTATGTATGTGCTGATGGCCGGTGTGGAGACATGGAGGGACAGTGACAAATACTCATGGAAAATAACGTCCATGGTTATTTTATTTTTTTCCAGGCATATTTGTCTTATGCCCTCAGGAAAACACAAATTAGTTATCTGTCAAAAGACATTAGCTGCCATCAATCATCGTACTCTTTATTTTATTTTATATTTCCTACTACTTGCACTGATTACATACATTTGTAGCATTTTCATGCAATTGTCCTCTGTGCGCGAAAAAAAATTTGGTCCTGCTTAAGCTCGTTTCACCCCCCCTGGAATTTGCTTATCTTTTCCCTCAGACAGAGACAATAAATCAGTTGTTCCCAGCTCACCAAGATGGTGGTTGAGGACCCGGAAGTTAAGTAAATTAGAAACACGCATTGGCAGCCCCCTGGTGCTTCTTAATCAGGATCCGACACTTTAAATGAAGGCTGGATATGATGGATTTAGGCTCTAGCCCCTCCTGCCTGTCGCCAGGTACATCTGTGTTGTTGTCCAAACTGTGGACTTGCCAGACCGTATCGTGTTTTCCCAGTGCTCAGCCAATCAGTCGCCCTTAAAAATGGAGAGGGCAGAGTCACTGGGTGTCAGGACAGATCCGTCGCGGATAGTCCTGAGGGCCCTGAGCACTGCTGGCAGCCTCCACATGTTCCTCCTCATGCGTGGGAATGACCGTCCTCCCGAGGGCACGCCTGCCTCCCGTCTGCCCGTGGCGCGGCTGCTGTTCCCACCTTCTTCCTCACACTCCTTCGTCCCCGTCAAGGTCATGTCGCCAGGGACGCCCGTCGTGTGAGAGGTCATGCCGTCTGTGTCTGAGGCTAGCCCGCTTCCATCTGCGCCGGCTCCCTGAGTGGCTGCGCTCTTCCTCTTAACATTCCCATCCTGCTCGGCTCCTCTGGTGGGCGGAGTGCTTTGCCGATTGCCCCCAGTTTATTTATGCGATCTTTAACTGGAACCAGACCTGGGCCCCAGCATTCATTTCCAGAGTGGGAGTAGGTGGGTATTGGGTGCTGGGTAGTGAGGCTGGCGCACGACTGCTCCAGTGCAACCATCCCCCTCCCCCCCGGCCCCTACCTTCTCCCTCACATGCATTTCCGGCTCCGCATCTCTGCATGTCCGCATCAGGAACTGCAGCTGCATCGTTGTTCTTCCATCATAAACTTTGCACGTTTGTACTGGGGGACCCATATGTGCCACCAGTGTACTGCAGTGTACTGGGAGAGCGATGAGGTGCCAGAGGTGGCACTGCGTCTGCCTTATGGAGATCCCTGATTGAGGTCCACTGGACAGGGGGGTGTGAACTATTCCACTGAAGAAGAGCGATGAAGAACAGCCCTGCAGCAACTTCAGAATGATCGTCACCCGGAAACGAATGACTCTGGGGGATCTGGAGAAGTCAACTTTTTTGGAAGGACGTGTAAAATTTAATACCCATTCTTACTCATATCCATTTTGTGTGTGCGCATAGCTCTGACCGCCTCTGGATTATTGATTAGCATTGAGCTATCCTGCTCCCAGTGTACAAGCACTTACACAATTTATTACTGCTATTTTTGTTCCAGGCTTTTCCAGCAGAAGCCCAGTTGCCGTGGCTTGTGAAAATCTCATTGTGTCGTGGTTTAAATTACTTTGGAGACTCCAGGTACACGTCAGTCACCTCAGCATCAGAATAGTTACAAAAAATATTATTTCCTGTAAATTGCGTCCCAGAGCGTTTCCACAGGAAAAAAAATAAAATAAAATAATGTCAGACGCCGCTTTCAGATAGTGAATCTCCTCTTGTCATGTAGTAGCTGTAAGACGGCTGACCTCTCATGTGGCCTGTAAACGGCTCTCAAATGAGTTCGGCACCCGGCGCTGTTCGGAAATGATGTTTTCTGGGCACCGAAGGGCCCGCCAAGTCCATCAAGTCACTGTTTCCATCGCTGATTCCACTTCTTCCATTTTCCTGGGGGTGCCCATGAGGTTACCGCATGCGGGGGAGCCATGTTTACCCATCTGTTGTCACGGCTGGCAGCTGTCACGGTTCTGAGTCCCCTCTTGCGGCGGTGCTGTTCCGGTCGGGATCTGCCCTGCGGTCGGCTGTGAAGGGTCCCACATCTGCCGCCCCAGCGGAATATCAAGTGCTTCAACAAAAAAAGCCAAATTCTCATGACACGAGCAGTCAACGTTACGCCCCTCACACTTTTCCATGAAAACGAGAAACAAAATATTAGCCTTGCCTGAGAAACATCTCACCACAGCTTTTTATTCACAGTTAAAGAGCTTTAAAAGTGAAGTAGGTAGGCTTGGAATAAGGCATGATGAGCTTCGTGTGCATATTACATCTGGTCCACTTGATGCACAAATGCAGGTCATGTGTCGGCTGTGGGACTGATGTTGAATGCAGGGGTCGCAGACACGGGACGGGCTGTGTTGTTGAACCATGAGGAAGCCATTGACCTAAAATCACTTTGATGGAAAGTCTAGCTTTGCAAATGGGAATGGAACTTAGCTAGAAGACAATAATGGTTAATAGCATCTGATAAGCAAATTTAATGGTTCATCCCACCCATCTTCCAGTCACTTATCTATTGAGCCTGGAGAAAGTGGACACCTTAGACGGGGTGCCGGTACATCAAAGGGCACATTCACTATTTAGAGATGCCAGTTTGCATGCATGTCTATGGACTACGAAAGGAGACATGCATAGCACAGGTAGGGCATGCAAACGCCACATGGGAATAGGGTCCAGGCCCTGACCGTGGGGCTGAGTGGTACCCCCCCCTCCCCCCCAGCCGCTGCAGTTTCCATACTTAGATCACTATGCTATTGTAAACATAGTTTACTGATCTGATCAATTACCTCAGCAGTGTTACTGATGCTTTTCCAAACAGCTCATGGCATGGAGCTCTTTAACGCAGCTTGTGGTCAAACTCCCTAAAGGCCCACGGTCGAGTTTCACAGCAGATTCTAACGTCCTCCCCTCAGAAACGACGCTTCCTCTAAATCCTTCTTAGCGGCGAGGGATCCGTGTATTTGGAATGTAAACGGAGGGGAACGAGGTGTGGAATGATACAAATTTGATAAAGCCACCTTTGATCAAAGCCGACCGGCGCAATTTGCCATCCGGCTGCCCGGCTCGAAAGTCTTTTTCGGGTTCGTTGCCGATGCCGTGGAAAATCGATACTGGCTGTAACATACAGACTCCTCCCTTTATCACTCGGGGAAACTTGGAGGTCTTGGGGTGGGAGTTTCCCCCTAACACTCAGGACCTTGTGGCCTCAGACAGCCTGTGTCACCAAGCAGGAAGCTTGAGGAGCAGGCTGGGGCAGCAGGTGACGTAAGGTTGTTATTGGAAACGTGGGTGTGAGAGACATATGTTGCTACGGCAAACGGGACTCCGATATTTTGGCCCTCCACTGCAGGCAACCACGTTTCAACATTACATGATCAGGCTGCTGTTATTTCATAATTACTTTTCACGAAAGTGCAGCTATTAAGCCTGAGTGTGAATCCAGATTGAGAAGCGGAATGAGGTTACTCATTTCTGTCTTCACATACTGTCTCTGTATGCAAGCCTGTGAAACTCGAGGTCTAGGTTTATTGAACATGTGCTTCAATGTGTGGACAATGCAAGCGCGTTTGTTTTCCTGTTACATATTACAGAAATACAATATGGACAAGCTTTGTTTCAAGCTCATTAGCGCTGCCACCAGTACATTAATCAGTAAGATATTAATGCATACTGTAAATGACTTTATTTGGGATCTTCACGTCGATCTTGTGGAACCTCTAAGTGACATGTTGGTGCTTCATCATACATAGATACGGTCGTGCCAGTGGTCAGGATGCTGTCGCTGCTTATCACTAGCTAAGAAGCACAGATAACACAGTGCTGACACTGTTTCCTTTGCATCCAAGTGCCGCCGTCTTTCCCAGTGACCCAGAACTGCCCTCATGTACGAGAATGGTGCTCCTTCAAATCCACCGAGTGCAATTGTGAACTTGCTGATCGTGTCCTCGAAAGTGACTTTAACTGAGCAATTGTGATCAGAACTTGTCCTTCAACCTATAGGAAATAAAGGTATAAAACAGTGGGTCCAACCCATTTTTCTGAGAAACAGGGGTGTCAATAGGCCCACAGAGCTGGTGTATGTTATGGAATTGTATCTCCCAGCTTTGTGAAGGATATTGTGATGAACTTACACACACACACACAGCGTGGTCACACTGTTCGTGTGCACCTGGTACAGCAGCAGCTCATTACGGGAGAGTGTTGCAGTATGCTTGTTAATGATCCTCTAACACCATGGCACTATACCACGTCGAGAATCATCTGGAATGACCTGCGAGCACTTACCGAAAATGCATCCCAAATTTTAAAAGGTGTTTTTTAACTTCTTAATATTTAAAAAAATATACACTCCCCTCCAAGTGAAGCATTAAAATGTGTGCCACTTAGTAGAAGGCTCTTGTAATGCCTCCACACACTCCCTTGTTAGTTAATGCCTTGGTTCGAATGACATCCAAGATTCATGTTCCCAGCAGAAACATCAAGGCTCTGTCTCACAATTAATCGCAAGAAACGGTGCAGCCAATGCACCAGCCTGCCTTGTTACTATTCATCAAAGTAAAATGTGCAGATATGCATCTCAAGTTGTTGTGTTTAATTCAAACCCTGGGCTGCACACCCCATATCCGGTACAGATGGTTGGACGCTGGAACGTGCTCGACCAGCGTTAAGGACGGGGTGCCGGTCCATGACCAGTGCGCACAGTCACACACCGCAGGCAGTTTAGAGACACATCTGCGTAGCTGCATGTCTTTTGCCTACAGATAAGGACCTCCTACTTTGGGATGTGAGGCAGCATCCCACGTCCAATGAAGTTCTCTTTATTTTACCTGATAAAATGCAGTCTCAGACTATGGTGTATGTCACAGTACCGTGAACAAAAAGCGCGATAAATTTACCCAATAGTGAAGACTCTCTTGGGGAACTCCCTTTACACATCTTAAACTGTGTCCTTAAATCATCCCTTTAAGCATCTTGAACCATCCCTTTAAATGTCTGCAGCCGTCCCTTTAAATGTTGCTTGGCCATTCTTTGTCTCCATTGTCGCTAATCGAAAAATTCAGAAGATGCACAAGCGTTCAGTTCAGTATCTCTCCTCCTACTGGATGCAGAGGCTCGCCGGCGGCCTGCCGTATGCACGCTGAGATGAGCGCCCACCCCCCAGTTTAGGTCCCATTAGCTGTCTGTTAAGGAGGAACCTGCCAAGGCTGGCGCATGCTGAATCAGCACCAAGCTGTGTGACATATTTCGGGGCCCTTTCAAACACTGCTGTTGTAGACTCTCTCCGTGTGATAATAAGCACCCCGGGGCTGGAAATGGAGGCCGTCCACCACGAGGCACTGTGCACTGCCCATTTACTGTGCACTGCCCATCTACTGTGCACTGCCCATTTACTGTGCACTGCCCATCTACTGTGCACTGCCCATTTACTGTGCACTGCCCATCTACTGTGCACTGCCCATTTACTGTGCACTGTGCTTTTACTGTGCACTGCCCATCTACTGTGCACTGCCCATTTACTGTGCACTGTGCTTTTGCTTAACGTGTTGCACTATGTCGGCACTCATATGAGAGCCCGTCCATCTCTGTGTGGATACCCTGTCCCATTAAACTGATTCTGGATCAGACTCAGCTTCCCCTGACTGCATCAGCCATTTCTGGTTTCCATTTTCATTTCTATAACTAAGCAGTCACTGATAACTGATGTCAGTCATGCGACATGGGAGCGTCTGTTCTGCTTATTAGATAAAAGAGCGCTCTTTAATTATTACTTGCTTTTTAATTACAATTTACTGCAAAATGCACAAAGCTACACTTATGTTTTCTTTATGAGGATTGTATTGTTCTGTCTGCTTTTTTTCCTGGATGGGATGCCTAATTTCTGTGGAATGCTTCCAGTAGTTTAAGGTGAACTGGTGGCCTAGTTAATTGCATGAAAGGCAAATGAACCTTAGAGCAGACTTTAATAGGGTATGATCAGGGATAAGGAACCCTGTTCAGCCTAGGATGGGTCCAAGGTCCCCTCCCATCAACCTGACCTGAATGACACTTTGAGGATGGATGGATGGATGGATGGTTGGATGGATGGGCAGATTCATGGACAGATTGGCAGACGGATGGACTAACGGAAGGATGCATGGACACCTTAACACAGCAGTTCTCCTCACCACTTGGTCAGGCCGTCTCCTCACGCCTCCGCGCCTCTCTTTCCCTCTGCAGCGGGCACCACCTTCATCTTCGGGAAGGGCGGCGGGCTCATCACGTACACGTGGCCCAACAACGAGAGGCCAAGCACTCGCACCGACCGGCTCACCGTGGGATTCAGCACCACCCTGAAGGACGGCATCCTGGTGCGGATAGACAGCGCCCCCGGCCTGGGTGACTACATCATGCTGCACATCGTGAGTATGACCGCAGGTCCCATCAGCGGCCGTCACGGTTGCAATCCTACACCCAACCCCAGCTCTAAAAGCCCCCCAGGCCCCGTTTGGTTCAGCAGCCTTGGCAAACTGGGGCTGTCGTCCTTTTCATACTGGGGAATATAAATGGCTAAATACATCCCCCGCAGAGGTCCAGAGAGCCGCAGGCAGAGCAAGTGGTCATTCTGCTGGGGGAAGATGGGTGAAAATGCATCTAACTTCATGTCCATTCCAAGTCGGTAATCTGCTGTGCACAGGAAATGTAAATCATCACTGTTCCACCACTGTGCTTACTTTTACTCATACTGTACAATTACTGCAGCTTACTATGTGACGATATGGTAATGATTTAGGTGTACTACACATTGCCCTATATTCAGCCATAACATTAAAACCACTAAGAGGTGAAGTGAATGACATTGATTATCTCATTAAAATGGCACCTGTGAATGGTGCAAGTTATATATTAGGCAAGTGAACTATTAGTTCTTGAAGTTGATATGTTAGAAAATGGGAAAGCCTAAGGATCTGAGGAACTTCGACAAGGACCGAATTGTGATGGCTAGTGGGCTGGGTTAGAATATCTCCAAAATGGCAGGTTGTGTGGGGTGTTCCCAGTATGCATTGGTCAATACCTACCAAAGGTGGTCCTAGGAAGGACTACCAGTAAACTGGCACGGGGTCATGGGTGCCCAGCAGTTACTGATGCCGGTGTGGACTGAAGGCTAGCCCGTCTGGTCCAATCCGACGTCAGAGCTACTGTAGCTCAAATTGCTGAGACAGTTAATGCTGGCTATGATAGAAAGGTGCCAGAACACACAGAGCATCACAGCTTCCTGCGTATGGTGCTGTGTAACCGCACATCGGTCAGAGTGCCCACGCTGAGCCCGCTCCACTGCCAGAAGCGCGTACAATGTGCACATGAGCGTCACAACTGTCGCAATGGAAGAAGGTGGCATCGGCTGTTGAGTCATGTTTGTTGTTACATCATGTGGACGGCTGGGTGCGTGTGCATCGTTTGCATGACGGCACCAGGATGCACTCTGGGAAGAAGGCCAGTGGGCAGAGGCAGTGTGATACTCTGGAAAATGTTCTGCTGGGAAACCTTGAGTCCATGCATTTCTGTGGGTGTTACTCTGACACATACCACATACCCGACCATTGTTGCAGACCAAGTACACCCCTTCATGGCAATGGTATTCCCCCATGGCAGTGACCTCTTTCAGCAGAGTAATACGCCCTGCCACACTGCAATAATTGCTCAGGAATGGTTTGAGGAGCATGAAAAGGAGTTCAAGCTGTTGACTTGACCTCCCAATTCCCCAGATCTCAATCTGCTCAAACGTCTGTAGGATGTGCTGGAGAAATAAGTGAAGGCCCAACCTCGCAACTTATAGGACATAAAGGATCTGCTGCTAACTTCTTGGTACCAGATACCACAGGACACCTCCAGAGGTCTTGTGGAATCCATGCCTCAATGAGTCAGAGCTGTTTTGGTGGCATGAGAAGGACCTACATAACATTAGCCAGGTGGTTTTAATGCTATGGCTGATCATATAATTGTGACTGAATACGTGTTAGCCATCCATTGTATATGATATATGCTTGGGAATTTGATTTATTTAAATGGTACGAAGGAGGGAATATGGAGCTATTGACAAAAGGTGATCGATATGGTGCACATGGCAGTCGGGTAAGATGTATTCCAGGTAAAATAGGTACTACTGCTTCTCAATATGATGCTTCAGGGATTGAGAATTTAGGGGCTTCAAGGCTTCAGATCTTCTGAGCTTCGGAGCTTAAGGGCTTCAGATCTTCAGGGCTTCAAGGCTTAAGATCTTCAGAGCTTCATGACTTCAGGGCTTCAAGGCTTCAGATCTTCAGGGCTTCAGGGCTGGCTCATCCTGAAGTAGCCCCACACGTCACACCAATCACCGCTGTCTAATTATGCTGAAGTTTAACTACCAGCCGTACCACCCCGCACCCACCCCCCCAGGAGCTCCCCTGCAGCATCCGGCCTGTGTGAGCAGCATATTAACAGAGTTTAAATGCCCGTTAACACTTTCCTCTTGAAAAGGAAAAAAAAAAAAACAGAAAATTGCGTCCACTGGTAGAGATTTCCCTCCCTCTCCCATCCTCTCAAATGTGTGAACTCCAGCGTCTGTTCTTATCAATAATTAATTTCCAAAGTGGGATGCTTTCAAAGGGAACCCAAGGAGAAGCTCAAATTCATGCTTGGATGTTTGGGCTTTGGGTCGCGTTTCCTGTGAATGAGACCAGCGTTGCGTCTCCTTCCCCCCGTATAGATCACGCTCCTCGTGTCGCCTTCTATATTTGTCCATGTTAGAGCCGAAGGTACCGGACACATCAAAATATCAGCCTGTCACATACACAGGATCATACGCGGCCCTGTCTCCCTCTCTGCTTAAACAGAAGGCTTTTGCTTTGAGTTGCTACATGCTGTAAATTATAATTGTGTGAGTCAGCAAGCACGCCCGGTCACCGTCCGTGAACGGAAACCCACTTGATGATGTGAAGCTGCTTCACCGTGTCATCTGTCCACTCCACTAGCGTAGCTCTTCAACTCTCCTAATTGAATTTCTCAGCACATCCGCTGTAGCCGCTGGCCATGGCTACTGATGCTAACAATTCCAGCGAATTGCTCGCTTAACAGGCACTTTCACTCAGAGCTACATTTGTTTTAGCCCATTAATGCGGCCTGAGATCCGCACTGAAGCAGCTCAACTGACGATACTTACTCAGCGGCAGGAGAGCGTGAAAGTGACGCCCTTTCGAGAGCGCGTCCAACGTGCTGAGCCTAACCCATCATGGCGGGCCAGTGAGGCACGGTGCGTTACGTGTGACCTCGCTCGTCACCGTCCTCCCTCTCCTCCCTATTGCCTCCCTACCAAGCACCATCTGTCCTCTGGTCTTCCTGGGAGTTCCCAGGAACAGACAGGGGTCTTGCCTTCACTCTCCTGTGGTACCGCGGTTCTGTTTGCTCGATGAGGCTGGCGGGCTATCTGAAAAGGCCAGATCACCTAGAACCTGAGAAGTGCCGTCCCCGCTCCTCTACTCCCCTGAGAACATGACATGCTGCTGTGCCAGGTGTGGCCCCTCCCCGTCACCAGTCCTGTATTATAAGGAGCTGTAGTCCACACAGTGTCCCCGCACATGTGTGTTTAGCACACTGCGCTAATGGCTGCCAGGAAGAGTGTCAAGTCACACTAATCTGTTATTCCAGGGAAGAGGCAGCGCACTAAAAATTGGAAGTTACCCTTTGCAATTTGGTTGCTCCCAAATGTAATTCATGCATAATTTTTAAGCTTGGCTTTTCTCATTTCCTAAATTGAGCACTCATTGTGGAAGCTGTAGGTCCCTCGAGTGGCCAGCAGTGCAAAACGCTGCCTCACCTCATGTGTGAAGCCTGACAAACACCATCTCCTCCCTACTGATCAGATTTTCATGGCTGCCTCTGTAAGTCCCACCTTAGCTAGCGTACTGTAAACATTAGCGCAAGCACCAGTGAAGGAGGAGAACGGAGCTGGGAGGAGCGTTTGGCCTGCGGCAAAAGGTGAGGACGCGTTAAAAACAGGGGAATTGTTCATGCTATTTTGAAAGCGCAGCCTGTTTAACCTTAGAACTCATTTTATCTGACACACTAAACTCATCTCTTGACTGAAGCCCATAATCATGAACAGCAAATCTAGTTTTAATGTAATCAGTCATTAGTACAGCCTGCTATTTATGTTGTCCATGAGTAAATGGTTGTTACATTAATAGGATATAACATTAAGTAGTTCATGTAGTAGAATATATAAGATATTAAGTATATATGCGTGCCAAGTCAGCTCAATGGCACCGGAGTCCCAGAAAAGATATTCCCACTTAAGTGCGCGTAAGCCTGGATCCTGGCCATCTTCCTAGGGGGTAGGCTTGTGGCAGCTCCAGGCAGTCTGATTTTTGAGCCTTACCCTTCTAGCCTTCTGCTGGGGGGGGTGGGGGGTGGCAGCCCTCTCTCTGGTTTGGGTAGTGGGGGAAAGATGCCTCAGGCTTTTATAATGCTTTATAAAGGGCATGTGCATTAATCAGTGACATAATATGTGTTCATGGTGCAGAAACAGTCCCCTGTGCTCCAAGTTTGAGGTGTGTGTGTGGATTGGGTGTATATTACTTTGTGGGGACCAAATGTCCCCCACAATGTAATAAAAACTTTTTTGGCGTTGTGGGGACCATTTTTGGGAATGCATTTGAAAAACTAAAAATGCCAAAAGTCTCGTATTTTGTTTGGCTATTTATGGTTAAGGTTAGGGCTGGGTAGGGGTTAAGGTCATCAATTTGAGATTAGAGTTATCCCCATACAAATGAACGGAGAGTCCCCACAAACCTGTGTGTGTGTGTGTGTGTCATTTTTAAGTGAACAGCAGGTCTCTTCATCCTTATGCACTTGCACTCATGAACAAAGGGTTTAACTCCTAAGGCGGCCATGAAGCTGTGCCCTTCAGCGAGATCTTTAACCTGAATGCAGGTGTTGCGACGCGTTAAGGCGTAAAAGCGGCAGCTGTCTGCACGTCACTCGGGATGAATGCGGCTCAGCGGTAATTAGTGTCAGTTACACGGCAAAAATAAGCATATGTGGGTGTTTCGAAATTAACGCGATTGAGACAAATTCACCGTCTTGGCCTTGTGTGGGTTTTAGGCATGAGATCAAAATGAAGAATCTTCCAGGAAGCCACAAACTTTGGGCTGGCTTTTTCTGGCTCTGTTAGCGGCCTCCCACTCTCGCGTCCGGTGAAGGGGGTGTCCACTTTGAAAGGAGGCGGCACACCAGAGGGACATGCCCGACCGCGCGTCCTTCTGACACGCGCCTGCGTTGGCGGGCTCCACTAAATGAGCCACTATGTGACCAGACGTGCCATCTGCCAGGCCCAAAGACAGGCCAAGGCCTGGGTCGCTTTATTGGCGCAGTGGGAGAGCAAACAGGAAAACAAAGGACCCACCAAGCTGACCATGACATATCCCCTGAGGGAAGGAGTTCAAACACCTGTTTCCGGTCACTCCTCTCCCGCAATTGGGGACCGCCGCCGGAGCATGCATTTATAGGAGAGGGCAGGGCTCTGGAGCTTCGGCAAATGCCTCTGTCCTTCATCCTTACATTGTGAGGGGAACATTGCAGGATCTGATCTAATACACATGTGTACATTTCAGGATCTGATCTAATACACATGTGTACATTTCAGGATCTGATCTAATACACGTGTACATTTCAGGATCTGATCAATACACATGTCTACATTGCAGGCTCTGATCTAATACACATGCGTGCCTCTGAAAACGCTGGTGGAACCATCTGGCACACCAAGGGGCCTGGAGTAAGGCTTCAGCCCGCATATGCGGCCATTCACTCATGGGATTTTGGCGACTGTGGTCATCAATTAATACAGGCTTTTATTGTACGACTGTGCATCTGTTCCATTCCAGCGCAGCCATTGCGGTGAATATGCTGCTTTATTGCCATTCTTTGGATGGTAGCTGCATGTGCGTGTGGTCATGATTAATACCTCCCTTAATTGCACTTTTGGTTTCGGTACTTTGTTGCAATTAAGTATGTGTCTGCCATAATAATACCAGCTGCAAACATAACGTATGTGTAAGGCATCTGTGTGAGGACCCATTTCATAAAGCTTAGCCGCCCACTCCCACATCATGTTGAGTCCTGCCTTTCCATGTTTAGGCACAGAGTTTTGTGTTCTCAGTCTTCTGTTTGCTGGGCTGTGGATGCGAACAGAAATAGCAAAAAACACATGCTGGCTGTCAAGGAGATGCTTGCTGGTGCAGGACATTACCTCGCTCACACATACTGTGCATGCTCAGGTACAGGCCGTTTATGACAGCGCTTCTGGCATGTGGTCCCTGGTGATGTAGCGGTCAAGGTGCTGTGCTGTCACCGCCGCAGTCTGGGTTCGATTCCTAGTTAGGGAATGTTGGGGGTGGCGTCTCAAAAATTTCCACCTGAGATCGATAATGTTTGTCTAATATCAAGTAAATGTTGCCCTCAACTCTGAGACCGATCTCTTAATGTTAAGGTACAGAGCTGTTGTGTGAATGATAGTCATGTGATCAGATCAAATGGATAGAATAAAATGCTGGCAATGTAGATCTGCTGGTCGTTTAAACCATCTAGTAGCTCTGGGTTAAAAAAATGTAGCTGTGGAGATGTAGATCACAATAACAACAGTTAAAACATGTATGACACAAGATACTGAGCAGTAAAGCCCTGTGTGAGTATTGTTGATTTTGAGTACATTGTATTAAATGGCTTTTTGGAGGTCTCTTCTTTTCACTGTCATTTCCTGGCCTTCTTTGGATGAGGAAGGCTCTGGAGTCTCCACAAGTTTAATTTCCTTTATGAAGGTGTGAGACCTTTCAGCTTAAGAGATAATCAGGCCCGATGTCACGTTAAAACAAAAACAAACACATTTAATCACCCTGAAAGTATCGTGCCTTGAAGAGCCCTGTGGGGCCGAGGGGACGGAGCAGCCGTGGGGTCTGACAGTGGAGCAGATCGATAGCGTCTATCCCTCCCCACCAGCACTGTGCATAATTACACTCCCCACTAGCTCCGGAAGCCCTGGGATGTCGGCCGAATCCTCACTGAGTGGGCTGGTCCGATGGGGCCCCAGAAAAGGGCCCCCCGTCACCCCCAACTCGCCCATATTACGGCGCTGTGAGAGCTGTGCTGATATGTTCAAGCTCTGTGCTTGTGATCAGATGGGTGCTGATTCAAATCCCATTGGGCCCGTCAGCAAGACCACTAACCTCATTTCCACTGGCTACGCCTGCTCTCTGATCTGCACTTGTACGTTTCTTTGCTTTGTGACTAGTAAATAAATAACATGTAATGTATTAGTAGTAGATTTGGAGGGACTTTTTTTTGAATTTTAAAAACTTGGCAGGTTTTTTTTTTTTATTTATTGCCAAAAGATTTGCTTTTATCTTGCAGATGTGTGTCTGATTCATCACTGCATTATAATTAATAGAAGATCTGGGGTTTTTTTAGGACAGTGAGAGGAAGCTCATGTAAGAATGGGGAGTATGTCAGACCCGCACATGCATGAGTGGGCGTGGGATCCAAGCCCCCAACCCTGGAGGTGTGAGGCTACAGTGGCACAATGTGTGAAATGTTTGCAGTACCTTTATAGAACTGTGCCACTTAAAGATATATCTCCCTGTTTGCAGGTCAGAAAATCCGTGGCTGTAGTAGCATGCTGTTTGGTTGGGTTAATTGCTGATCAGTTATTGCATTCATGGATGGATCTGCAGAGCTGCTGGAATCAAGCTAGAAAGGGAGCCATTAACTGGGAGGAACGTTACGGACTGAGGCAAGGTGTCACTGGGTTGGGGGGGGGGGGGGGGGTGTCTCAGGTCGCCATGGCATTTAGGGCTCAGCAGGTTTTCCTGCACCACCTCACCAGACGCCCACCCTGGGATGGGGGGGGGGGGGGGGCATGTCCGGGACTCACTCGGCTGCTTGCACAGTATTTTTAGCTTCAGATAAAGATTGTTCCATTTGAGCCATGAACGAGATGGAAATGACTCCTCCGGCTGAAGTCGATCAGAGAGAAGAGTAACTAGCAGCTGGGTGCAGGACAGAGGCAGATGGGATGTGAAATGGAATAAGAGGGGGATTAAGGGATGTGCACAATGTAATGACCTCAGTGCTAGGCCGCTAACTCTCCTCCACTAATGCTGATGATGTATTCTATGCAATACACATAGGGAGCTACAGAGATGTGCACAGACGGAAAGTGTGTGTCGCACACACACATGCACGCACATGTTTGGTTAACATATCTTTATGGGGACCGCTCATTCATTTCTATGGGGAAAATGCTAAAGCTAACTACGACAACCTTAACCCCCACCCAGCCCTAACCATAACCATTTTTAGTTTTTTCATTGCAGTCACATACTTTTATTAAATTGAGTTTTCCCTTATGGGGAATAGGAAACTGGTCCTTATAAGGGGGAAAAATGGGTATTCATAACGTTGTGGGGATTGTGTCCCCATACACACACACACACACGGGTTAACAAGAAAATGACATCAAGCCTCCTCTTTTGTGGGAGCCCAGTCTGTCCTCCGCACACACTGACCTAATTTGTACGTTTTTATATTTCGCCATGGAACAGTTGTTTAAATTATCAAACAAGCAGAAGAGTGTTTCAGAAAATGAAAAGAGCTTATTAAAAAAAAGAAAGAAATAGTTTGAATAATTAAAGTGCAGCACATTTTATATTAAAAAATAACTAAGGAATAGAAATTAGGATGTAAGAGATGAGAGAACCGTAAATTAATATGTGCACCGTCTGTGTAAAAGACGGATATTAAATAAATCGACCGTTGATTAGTGTTTATTTAAAATGGCATATATTCATTTTATGTTAGAACAATTCTTGAAAAAGAAATGAATTACCCCCGTACAAGTTATAACATTAATGGACCCAGCTCACAAATTCAATTAATTCTTTTTTTAATAGCATAAGAAGTCGTCCCCTTCTTACTGTGAAGTTTCTGTCATTTTAAGGCATGATGATTTTGCTTTTAAGCCTAAGTGGGGATGTTTATTGAACCGCACGTGCAGTTCCCTTTTTTACTGCATTTACTCGCCGATCCCGAGCCCCACGCGCAGCGGTGAACCCCGTTACCGGCAGCGCTCCCGCCGTTCTCCAGTTTCTCCTCCCCTTATACCGATGGCCGGGATGCACCGCTTCCGCGAACATACATCTGTTTTTATCCCCCGTCCGTGACTCACGGCTTCGCCGAGTACCTCCGATCGAGTGCCGGCTTGTGTGTTCGTTGTGTAACCGATGGCTGTTTGTCGCTCGCTGCCGGAGAGTTATGGCTCTCTGGGCAATTGTTGTTTGCCAGATGATAGTGCCGCTCGCAACAATCTTTAAATGAAACATTTTTTTTTTTAACATTCAGTTGGATAGCTCTGCCTTCCCACCCACATAATCGACCCCTCGTAACAAGATGGAAAGTGCACATGGGTGAATGTACTTGCCCTGTATAATTTCCTTCAAATTTTTACAATTTGTGTAGTAAAGATCAGCCTGATTATGTAAATGGTTCCAGTGAAAGGCATTGTGTTGTGCTGGCGAGAGGGCGAGGTGGGGTGGGAGCCCTGGTGTTTACATAACCGTGGGCTGTCATTCTGAATATTCGCAGTGTGTGTGTGGTTGTCTGTCCTGGAAACTGGTGTATAGAGGTAAAGCTGATTGGCCCCTGGACCCCCGTTACTTATCAACACAAAACATGTCATTGGCTGATTATAAGATTGGCCTGTCTGTTTCAGTCACCACCCATATTTTGTCCCCCCCCCCCACCTTTTTTGTTTTTGTATGTCTTAGAAGGTGTGTGTGTGTGTGTGTGTATCAGACTGTCTATCCTGTGTGTGTGTGTATGGGTGTGTGTGTCAGGCTGTCTATCCTGTGTGTGTGTGTATGTGTGTGTGTGTGTCAGACTGTCTATCCTGTGTGTGTGTGTATGTGTGTGTGTGTGTCAGACTGTCTATCCTGTGTGTGTGTGTGTCAGACTGTCTATCCTGTGTGTGTGTGTATGTGTGTGTGTGTGTCAGACTGTCTATCCTGTATGTGTGTGTGTATGTGTGTGTCAGACTGTCTATCCTGTGTGTGTGTGTCTGTGTGTGTATCTATGTGTCAGTCCGTCTATCCTGTGTGACTATGTGTGTGTGTGTGTATCAGTCTGTCTCTCTTGTGTGTGTGTATCAGTCTGTCTCTCCTGTGTGAGTATGTGTGTGTATCAGTCTGTCTCTCCTGTGTGTGTGTGTGTGTGTGTGAGAGAGAGAGAGAGAGAGAGAGTCAGGGCTCCATGTTATTCTCTCCCCTCCCTTCCTCGATGCACTCTGCTGGTCCACCCTGTGTTTGAATCTCAGCCTGCAGCATTTTGCGTGCATACACTGATCTGCAATCAGCCACTGCTTTAGGTGCCGAGCAGCGCCAATCCCATCACCCACCTGGGGTTCTCCCCTTTCGCTTGGACAGAAAGTACTACTTGTAGATAATTGAAATCACATTCCAGGCAAGTGAACACAGAGAAACCCGAGGAATAAATTGAGTTTGAGGTAGAGCATATATTTCATTCCCCATTACTGCAAATCTCTCTTTCTAACAGTGTGTCTCAGCTCTGCAATCACTCGTAGCTTTAAGCCCGTGTGCTGGGGAATACGTTCCTCTGATTATTACTTCAGCTGAGCAACATTTCCAGAGTATTTAAAGAAATACAGTTAACTTCTGTAACACCAAATGAAAGTTGTTGCCAATTTAATTACCGCAGTTTCTGACAAGAACATCAAAGAATTTTCTTAATCCTTGAGCAGTCATTGTATAGACACATGTGCATGTAAAATATAAATGCAGACCTTGGTTAGCTTAGTGTTTAAAACAAGAAGCTACTTTTTTTTGTTTAAACAACATTGACTTATTAGACACATTATTTTTGTTAATGAGCTGTGCGCTGTGATTTGAGATGCATGTCAGCTACCTACTTTCATCTAACATCATGTAAACTGTAAAGTGAGTTTACGATTCCAAAGTGAATGAACTTTCCAGGTGAGTTTCATGTTGTAGACTGCGGTTGCACTGTAGATTTTTGCGCCGTGTAAGTTTTGTACTCTAAGAGATTCTCCTTGCTGAAAGCCCAATGCCTTTTCTTTATGACAGCATTGTTGATGATTTTTGATCATTTCGTTTGAGGCTAATTGATTTGGGTTTGTGGCTCAGATGGAAGGTTGTGGGTTTGAATTCCGTAACGAGCAGAATAACCATGTCCCTTTTGAGCCACCGCTCCAGAGCTGCCTTCTAGCTGATTCTGTGTTCTGTCCCCAAGACATGATGCCACCGGTATGTACAACAGCAGTGAAAAGTTTGGACACACCTACCCATAGAAAAGTTCATTTGTACTGTTCTTTACATTTTAGAATAATTATATATATATATAAATTAAAAATAAATAAATAAATAAAAGAAACTATAAAATAACATATAAGGAATTATACCATGACCAAAAAAAGTATTAAACAAAAAAATAAAAAATTGTTGGAGGGCAGCTCAAAAGGTTGTGGGTTCGAATTCCTGTGTCGGCAGAGTGATCCCACCATTGGTCCTTTGAGCAATGCCCTTAACCACAATTTCTCCAGGTACTGGCTGATCCTACCTTCTCTTCTACTTTTCCAGCTTTCCTGAAGGAAGTCCTTCATATATGCTGAGCTCTCACTGGCCACTTTACCTCCACTCTCTGGTCAAACTCCTCCAAAGACATTTCTGCTGTGTTTAGGTCAGGTGACCAGGTCAGGTATTGCAACACTGTCGCTCTCCCTTGTAAGCAGCTAGGTGTTTCCAAACTTTTGATTGGTACTGTACAGTATATGTGTGCCTGTGTCTGGGAGATGGAAGAACTAAAGAATTGTCATTTGTACTTGTACAAATGAGAAATAAGTAAGTTTCTTCCTTATTGAATTTCAAAATTTAATCAGGTGATTGTTTATTAACGTTATTCTCATTTCATTCTAAAAACCAATTCATGCAAATATGCTTTTGTTAATGCATATTGAGACATATATGCAAATTAGCACACGTATTCATGCGTAAATAGTCATTATTGGGAAATCTTTTTTCTATTTACACAGATGTGCATAAAAGAGACTTTTTCTCCATTTTCCAGCCCATTTGCAAGCCTGAAACGTGGAGTCTTAACCTTGCTATATTGTTAGCACAGTATGCTAATGTTCTGTACAAAGGTAAACTTGTTACAGATGAGCACCAGCCTATCTGTTCATGTGCATTGTGGTTCCTGCTTAGGTGACTGGATGGCAGTTGAGGTTTGGGAATCAAAGTTTATGACTCCCTGGCTCCTCCTGAGCCTCACTGATACTGCTTGTTATGTTATACACCCACCCTTCACCCACCAATACAGCTGTGCAGTAGCCATATCTCATTCTCTAATCAGGACTGGCTGATCTCTGCCTGTCTACAGTTGTGCAGTTCCCATTGGTTAGTGGGCTAGCCAATAGTAATGCGGATCAGGGCAGGAAGTACCACTGAGACGTTTCTAATGTTGAAGCAGGTTCCCTTGGGCACTGGTCAAAGTCTGAAAAACTCCAGCCATGCATATGAATGGGACTGAGCTGTGGATTATGGCCATGGGCAGCAGCCCCAAGACTGCCACTCTGGCCCCAAGTCCACAGCGTCAAGCTGTCAAGAACCTGAGAATCAATGGAAAATGACCACTTCCTGTTTCCATTTAGGCTTTATGCTGTCGCCAGTGTGTAGTTTTGTCACAGTGCTGCCAAGAAAGACTGACTAGTGGGTCTGTTGTGGAATTCAGAACCAAAGTGCAACACCAGGCTGAAATAGCACTGCCATTCTGAAAAGAACCGTGTAGAAGGTTAAGGTGACGGTGGCCTTAAAGCACAGTGTTCCTACTGGTGCGGCGGCGCTGCCTCAATTTAAAAACAGGAACGTTGATCATTTAGGTTTCGTTAATAGACTTGCCATCCATCTATTTGTCAGTCGATGTGCAAAGCCCAGAGTCATATAGGCCTTTAATATGTTCAAAGGGGGATGTATTACACAGAAAGAAGGAGACAATCGATAGAGTAAGACATACAGTGCAATTTAATTACACCCTCCCAGCTCATCAACCCACCTTTTAGTGTATGTTTCATGGAGTATTCCAACTGAAATACAAGGAGATGCACAGTTTTCATTTTTATTATTATTACTCTAGTTATTTAAATTTGTACTGACAGCTTGTCCCCAGAGATACCAATTTTTCTGCTCTGATTTCAAAGAGTACTGTGCATAGTGTGTGTGATTGTGTATGTGTGCTTTTGTGCCAGTGCATGTGTAGTTGTGTGTGTTTATTTTTACATGCATCTGTGACTGTGTTTGCACTGGACTCTCTCTCTCTATGTGCTCTGAGTATATGTGCCTCACCAAGAAAATATGCTGCCAAATTATTTCTTTTTCAGGAAACGAATATCCATCACCCTGTGAACTAATTATTCCTAACTGCTAATTAGATTTTGTGAAACTTTTTTTTTTTCTAAGTTTTTTGGAACAGTGGCTAAACAGGGCTGGCTATGGCTCTGATCGTTTTAATCCGGTTGGGTAAATCCAGTTGGGTATGCCTTATCGCTTCACAAATTTTGCAAACCGAATGTGCGGCTGAACCCGGTGAGGTCGGAGCGCAATTTTGCATGCGCCTAGCAGAGATGGAGCGTAATTGTATGTGATGGGAAAATTGTAGTCCGTCAGACCGATTCCTTGCTATTCCAAAACCAGGGCAATGCAGGGACTATAACTGAGATCCCTGGTGGTATCAGTCAGGCCCAAATCTATAAAAGGCTTTACACACCTGTGCCGGAAGCTCATGGAGGGCACGCCTGTTTGGTAATTGGCAGCCAATTAGGGGATCCGTAACCTGCATAATGTTAATATCACCGTGTGTCCTGCTGTTGGAGCCTGTTTCATGAACGAGTTAATCCATTTCCCGAGAGCCGTACGGAGCTCTGCAAAAAGGGGCTTTATCTCGATGCTGTTCCATCAAAGAGCAGGGGCCATCGCACAAACAAGGGAAAGCACATTAACGGGAGACATAAGCAGCCGAAGTTGCCCACAGGCACTTGTCTGAAATGATCATGTGCTCGTTACATCATCTTGGGCAGGTAGGTGGAACACGGCGGTTTGGTGCATTTAAAACCGCATTTAAAACTGCACCGGTGTGCCGCATTGCCTGTCTGTGGCTGCATGAAGCAAGCGCTGCGTTCTCAGCTTTACTTCCTCGAAGACAGAATAGATTTCCAATGTAAATGGTGATGTTCAATCCAAAGAGGCTTTTTTTTGTAAAAAGTGGGGAAAAAAAGCTGCTCCAGTTCCGTCAAAATCATAAGTATTTGGAGCTAATTTTAGTCAGCGAGAGCTAGGAAGCTCGACTTCTGTGTTTCATCTTTCCTTTTAAAAGAAATAAAGTTTGTGTTCGTGTGTTGCTGTAACCAGCAGGTTACTAATCCTAAATGAATACACGCAGGGTGAGCCGGTTTCCATCACTCTGCCAGCGCTATTGAAAGCAGCAGATAGATTCTTTCCAGCAGATTTATTTCCTAATGCTGAAGTTTATCACTTGAGCAGCTGCGATTCATCATCTCCATCTTGTCGATAATCGCACAAGTCAATATGCTAAATGTGCTTCTTTATGCGGAGGAGCTCCAGTGGGGCAGAAAACCCCCCCCAGCCCCCTCATAATGTGAATTTGTGGGGTGTCACAGGGTGTTCAATGCATAGTCCTCCTCCCCCATCACCCCCCCTGCTTCCATCATGTTTGTTTTGTCAGGCTGGTGAAGGGCACCACGGTGGACATTACACGCCGAAAATCTGTCATGAAATTCACAACCTCTCCCTCCCCCAGATATTGTCCCATGTCTGGCCTCATCCACAGCAAAATACTAAATGCCTTTGGAGATGCTGGGATTCTGACGGCATCCCTCTGGATCCCTGAACCGGACAGGTGATGGCTGGTTAGAGGAATGGAGCAAGAGGGGGCCTTGTGTTCCTGGGCGGATTACTGTAGCAGTGCAGGGAAAGGAGGGGATGCTCAGTGCTTTTTATCTTCAGGATATGTTGCTTCTCAGTTTTAGGTAAGTTGTCCTATTTGCATACACCTAGGCATGGTGTCAGAACACCTGAAGCATGCGAGAAGTCAGGATTATCTGAGCTTACCGCTGTTGCTGGGTTCGAAGGCCTGAGCTGGCAGGTGTGAGACGCGGTGCGCCTGCTGTCCCGCGCAGCACTGTATGCACACCACAGCAGGCAGAGGCTACCTGAAAGAGCACTGCTGTGGTAAATGATGTGTATATTTCATATGGATGCATGTAAATATCGCATATAAACATTGCAAATTGCACTATAAGCTTCCTGAAATGGCTTAGAACAGGATAAGCGACTATAAAAATGGGCTAAGAAATCATTTAGATTTTAGAATGTGTGAAATTATGAAAGTGATAACTGTATGGTATTTTGCCGAAATGAAAAGTGTCTGATGCCATCTTCCTTTTCACTGGTAAATGTATGCATCAATATATATGGAAAACACTAGACGTAAGTATCAATAAGCATTAATGTACCACGAAATTGGAACATCTGGTTAGTTAGCTGCACAGGATTACATAGACATGAATAGACGGGTGAGCAGGACTTGCTAACAGTCGTTTACATGGTCTGATTGAGAGTGCAGTCCAGTCATAGGTGGCTGATATGGACCCATTGGGAGGGAGGCATCATACACACTCAGGCCACAAGGAGAAATAGTAGGATGAGCTTGGTGGGCTGAGCCGATGGCTAGAGGTGCTTATGGACATTACATCATGAGATGTGCAGCATGAGATGTGCAGCACTGGTTCCGCTGCCACCGTGGTCATCGTCCCCATTTTCGCCGCCGCCTCCGGGGGGTCTGGGGTCTCCAGGTCAGCTCCGTAACTGATTACTTTCTTCACCACACATTCCCCGATCGGTGGCGATGTTCCCCCAGCAGACCACAGCTTGGTGAGTTACTCTGGCTTCCATGGGCTTGTAGACCATCCCCAATAGCTTGCTGCACTCTATGAAAGACCTCAGTTTTCTCAAAATGTATATCTTCATCTGGCCTATTTTGCACATAGTATCTGTGTTGTGTTTAAGGTTAGAGCAGAAAAATCCCACTCACACACATTTACGTACATGAAATTACAGCATCCCTATGAAAGCTTTCACACGTCGAATTGGCAAATATAACAAAGAAGTAATTACCATTCATTTATATGGGGAAATGTGAGCGGATAACCTCCGAAAAATAACCTACCAAATAACACATAAAACCTAAACCAACACTAGCATATAGTAAAAACAGGAATGATATGATAACACAATGTAGTTTCACTTACCAGAATCAATACAGTCATGCAATGCTTAATGACAGGGATACATTCTGAGAAATGTATCACTTCACTGTTTTGAGAATATCATAGGGTGTACCTACACATAACTCGATGGTATAGAGTACTACACACATAACCTATATGCTATAGCTTAAATAACGATTAAACACAGTAGGTTTGCTTACGGTACATCACAATCACATGAGTAATGTGTTGTGCTCTGGTGTTATGAGGCGATAGGAATTTTCCATCTCCATTATAATTTTATGGGATCACCGTCGTATATGCGGTCCGTCATTCACTAAAACGTGGCTATGCAGGCCCATGACCGTATATCTATAATTGGCTCGCTGATAAACAAATGCGAAATGCTATTTTCACTTCTCTACTCCTGGATCTGGGTAGTGAAGTCATACTGTTTTGGGACATCAATGGTTCTGGGTGATGTCATGTGGAATTTAAGATGGTGCCTATTTATTGGAGATATGTATTTTAGTGTTAAGTTACAAAACTTTGAATGATGAGTATGAGTATTAACAACATTTGGGGTGCCGTCGATGGCAAAGTGGGGGGCAGGAGCTGGGGGGAATCTCTTCCCTTCCCTGGTGAAGGTCATCACCCCGAATGCTCTGCGAAGGATACAGGTCACACCCAGTGACTGCTGTACCATCTTCCCCATTCATTAAGGAGACACTGGGCAAACGGTGTTACCACCGCTGGAGTCCGGCCAGCGTGTGACGGCACCAATCCTGCCGCCGCTGTTCTGTCCACAGCTGGCTTCCAGAAAGAGGCAGTGGGAGACGCTTCTGTGATCCGTCATGCACTGTATAGAAAGACCCTTTCAGACAAAAATAAGCGTGTGCCTGGCTGGCTGGCGTGCGTCGCTGATGAAGATGAAAACGCCATGTTTGGTGCCAAGGAACAGTCCTGGTGACAGAGACTCCCGTTCTGCTGGAAATGCAGGACCTGATCCTGGGCCTGTTGATGACAAAAAAAAAAACCCTGACATGAAGACTGAAATGAGCTTTCTACACTTCTCCAGTCCCACCAAGGAAAAATGACCGCTTTTAGGCAGCCGTGTCATAAATTACAGCGATGAGCTCACAGAGCACGGATATCACCACAAATGCACTCTTTACGGCACATTTACACAAATTGGCTTCTGCATGTGTCCACGCGGCCCTTGGATGACTCCATCATCCAGTATTGTACTTCGTTTGCGCTCCACTGCTGACGTCCTGCGGGTGTCAGAAGGCAGCACAGGCTGGCGTGACTGTTCACCGAGGTCAGACACAGCAAACGGGTGACCTGAGGCAGGGAGGGCTGAGGAGCTGAAGCTGGTGTGACTGGGGTCATCCATGGGCCAGAGCCACCCATCACCCTCAGGATGGCCAGGTCAGTGCGCTGACCCACCTCATGGCCTCAGCATTAGTGCAGCGTTTCTCAGCCCAGTCCTCTGGGGCCGCTAGACAGCACACCTGACCCAAACACGCGAGAACACCAACTGCTTGGCAAGCTATGTCGGGAGCTGGGAAGGAGCAGGAATGTGGACTATCTGGGCTGCACTAGTGAAATGAAATAAAATGGTCATTTTATGATACATTCTGAAGAACTCTTGGACCCAGAGCTTGTCTAAAGTTCCTATTCTGTTGGCTTTTTATGACTTTATGTAGTGGCCTTCTTGGAATAGACACAACGCATGGTCTTCTGATGTAGTAGCAAAAATATTGAACTTTAG
Source organism: Paramormyrops kingsleyae (assembly GCF_048594095.1). Lineage (NCBI taxonomy): Eukaryota > Metazoa > Chordata > Actinopteri > Osteoglossiformes > Mormyridae > Paramormyrops > Paramormyrops kingsleyae. Next base: position 19,348,568 of record NC_132815.1, read on the forward strand.
ATTAATGTAGAAACACTGACAAAAACCACACTATTTATTATTTTCTCTCAAACAACCACATCGAAAATGACATTATTTATTGTGAGTAAATGGGTTTACTAGAATAACTGCAAAGCTCCTTGTTTCAGAAGCTATCAAGACCTGATGATGAAAAGAGGACAGATATTACTTTCTTGTTTGCTTACCCACCCCCCCACCCACCCCCCCATGCAGATTTGCATTAACTGTTGGCTTGTTCTCTTTGCTGGAATGAAGACCTGTTCAAGATTTTGTACTAATTAGGCTAATTATGGTACCACAACCCCCAGAGGTCCAGTATTTATCCATTAGTCTACACCGCAGCCCATAGCAAGTGTCGTAGTGAGCAGATTTATTTTTTCCCCCTCAGGTTTTGGAGACACGGTGATCATAATAAGAAAACACTTATTAATTTATCGCTGGTAATCATTTCCAAAAATCCTGTCTGAGCCAACCCCTCCCGCACCCTTCGTGTGTTGGCACGCTCCGATTTCGGGCTGTGAGAGCTGGACCGCAGTCAACGGATGAGTGTTATCATGAAACAACCAGTATGTTGTTAGACACGGACCCGTGTTCGCCGCCCAAGCCGTAACACTCAATCCCACAACATCTCACATTCCTTATAAGGGGAAAGCGTGTTGCTGTTTGAAGCTGATGCGATGTGGAGGTGTTTGTACAGTGTCACCATTAAAGACACCCTCTAACCAGCGCAGCAACATGGGCTGCTGTGACCAGCACACACTTACAGAAGCTTTGTAGAGAAATATTTACTTTGTATGTTTTTTTTAAAACTCACTTCCGAGGGCCTAGTGTCCTGTGACAGATAGAGGTTTTAGCCGCACCTGAAAGAAAATAGCTACTAGAGACTTAAAATAAAACCTTGAAAGTGCTCGGACTGCAGGAAATTGGAGTGAGTTGTAGAGTCTGGAGGTGCATCCATGCCACAGTGATTCAACTGACCCTTGAGCGTACCCAGCACCATTGCATCAGGCCACTATCCAGGTATGAATCACCTCCAGCACCCGAGATTCGAGGGCCATGGAGAAATGTGGCCAGTTTGGATGGACCAAACTGCCAGGTCTGAAAAGACTCCTACAAAGTATGACAATATGTGCAAACTGACACTCAGCAGCCCATGAAACCTTTGTCATATGTAGGCCATCACACCCATAGGTGCAGCTGAGTGCAGGGGTGGCCAACATGAACTCTCGATGTCTACCTTTTTCAGTCCCAAAGGAGACTTGGCTGTCATACCCTTGTGAGATGGACTTACCCTGAACACCCAGATCTGCGAATATGCAAGGAGGCATCAGCCGACCTGAAATGTCAACACGCTGACAGTCTCAGTCACAGTGGGATCACCAGAGAGTAGACTTGAGAAGGAAGCTCACAATGTTCTCAAGCTCTTCCACCTCCTGTTTGGATGGCAGGGTGGCGTAAGTGGCCCTAAGGAAATGGCTTCATGTTGTGGAGGGAAACGCAGCTGACGGAGGGTTTCCCAAAAAAAAATACAGGGTCTCTGCAGCCCGGCTGCATCTGCCTCTCGCTGCCGGAGACAGGCACACCAGATTGACCTAAAATTCCTTTCGCTCCATGCTGCTATTTTCAGTAGACGCATCTACGTCCTGGTGAGAGAGAAATTCTGCCTCCGTGCGCCTGCCGTCCTGCACGTCGATCAGACGAGCTGGCGGACGGCTCCTGTTTGGGCTTTCTGTGCTCGTGGTTTCAGCCCGGCCTTCAAAAGCCACACAGAGCCCTTTGAAGACAGACACGCATGGACGCAATAGGAATGGGGCTGAGCAGGCGCTCACCGCTGCGTGCACAGAGGCTGCGTGCTCTTTGAAACTATGCCAGAATCCCAGATCATGTGCTTTTGTAAAAGGCCCTTTCCATGGGGTGACTTTGTAAGTTTGGGCCCTCCTATACCTCTCTCTGACTCCATTGAGCATGGCCCTCCTATACCTCTCTCTGACTCCATAGAACATGGCACTCCTATACCTCTCTCTGACTCCATTGAGCATGGCCCTCCTATACCTCTCTCTGACTCCATAGAACATGGCCCTCCTATACCTCTCTCTGACTCCATAGAACATGGCCCTCCTATACCTCTCTCTGACTCCATTGAGCATGGCCCTCCTATACCTCTCTCTGACTCCATAGAACATGGCCCTCCTATACCTCTCTCTGACTCCATAGAACATGGCCCTCCTATACCTCTCTCTGACTCCATAGAACATGGCCCTCCTATACCTCTCTCTGACTCCATACAGCATGGCCCTCCTATACCTCTCTCTGACTCCATAGAACATGGCCCTCTTATACCTCTCTCTGACTCCATAGAACATGGCCCTCCTATACCTCTCTCTGACTCCATTGAGCATGGCTCTCCTATACCTCTCTCTGACTCCATAGAGCATGGCCCTCCTATACCTCTCTCTGACTCCGTAGAGCATGGCCCTCCTATACCTCTCTCTGACTCCGTAGAGCATGGCCCTCCTATACCTCTCTCTGACTCCGTAGAGCATGGCCCTCCTATACTGTACCTCTCTCTGACTCCGTAGAGCACTATTTCCCAAACAGGTCCTCGGGGACCTGCAGCAGTCCACATTTTTGCTCCTTCACAGCTCTAATTACAGTACCTTCTATTGACATTCATAAGGCATTATAGTGTTGATTTGTAATGCTTCATATGCTCCAATGAAGCTCCCATCTATAACGCATTACATTTACCTCCATAATGCATAATAATGGTTGTTATAAGAAATAGCAAAAGCATTACAGCACCTTCTTTTGACAGTAACAAGGCATTATACTTGAACTTGAACTGAACTTCATTGTCATTCAGACCATACAGCAAGGAGTGCATAGCTGAACTAAATTGTGTTATAATGTTGATTATAATATTTCATAAGATCCAATGAAGCTCTTATCTATAATGCACTCCAGATACCTTCATAATGCATTATAATGTTTGGTATAAGAATTAATAAAGCATTACAGCATCTTCTATTGACAGTCATAAGGCATTATAGTGTTGATTATAATACTTCATAAGCTCCAATGAAGGAATCTGTTGTGCATTATAGATGAGAGGTTCATAAAGCATTCATAATGCATAGTAAACATGGCTATATGCGTTTATAAATATTTAGAGCCATGTTTATAATGCTTTATGAATGCTTTACGAATGTGTTCATAGATTCTTATAGACATAGCATACACAGAAACAGAATCCTAATTAAAAATGGAGGTACTGTCGTAAAGTCCTTGTTGCGGTAACTTGGACACCCATCAGGACTACACCGCCATGTAGCCAGCTTTCTAAAGTATGCCAGTGGTTCCTCTCCCCGTCACTGCTCTCTCTACGGGCAGCGTCATCTCTGCGGTCGGTTTTAGGCAGTTTGACCGAGGTACTCCATCACCTCCAGAGGGCCAGTGAATTTCCGGTGCAGTGAGAGTGCCCACTGGGCACATCAACACAAATGAAAGTTAGATGGTAAGCAAAACTCTTTGGCATTCTCTCAGAGATAATTCTACCGAGCGGACTGGCGCTCTCTGCTCTGAGCAAGAAGATTAGCGGTTCCCTTTAAAGCCGGCTCGACTGTGCTTCCTCCCTCGGCCTTTGTGTGCCGTCTTCTTCCGTCTGGCTTTCCGAGGCAAATGTGTTTATCCACCAAGCACCGTATGCAATATCGTGACGCCTGGAGCTTCTGGGAAGGATAAAAAAAAGGAAGAACGGCGTCTGCGTTTGAAGTAAGGACTTTTCTCTGTATCAGCAACATGTTAGAGATCCAAATCAGGCCTTGCTGTCTACCCAAAATGCCAGGGACGCGCTCTGCACTGCCCCCCGCGTGCTGTTTTGACATTAAGGCTGAGGTTCCTTTTCTTTTTGACTGGTTTTATCCAATGGGGGAGGTTTTTCAACAGGGGGGTGTAATTGCGAGATTGGTAGAGAATCACAGCCCCTTCTGAATTCTCCAAGCAAAGTGTGATCGTCTCTCCATCTGTGCAGATGGGATGTGAAAGTTTTCTGGGTACTAGAAGTAACAAATTCAGGGGCTGTTTTCATTTCTTCTTCGCCTGATTATTTTCAGCCTAGAGGAGCAGCCCCCCCCCCCCCCCACCCCGAAAAAAAAAAAAAAAAAGATTGTCGTTCCATATATAGACATACAACATTACCACAGGCAAGGTGCCTCAAAACATTCTGGAGAAGGACATTAATTTCGTTCAAATGTTCCCATCTCACTAACAGCGCCAATTTAAACAGAAGCTGTCCTGTGTAAAGCAACAAATGCCACTCTGTCTCTTGGCCATAACAGAAATATTAGCATTAGCATTAAAAAGGAGAAGTGTGGCTGTGTAATATGTTATTCTGTAAAAGATGTAATTAAATCCAATAAGAGAACTGGGGAACATTTTTATGCAGATGTAGAAAAAAGGAAGAGAGAAAACGAAATGTCGCATGCTACGCTTTGATTGATAGGAAGAACAGATTTAATATGACAGGAATAGATGCTGCTGATGTGCCTTTCAGATGCTACACTTGCTAACCCTAATTCGATCATGGAGAAAGTCCTATAGTTTGTGAAGAATAAAGACGGATACAGCTGTTTGCCCCCCACCCCCCCGGGGTGGTAGCTTACCACAGTGTTTCTCAGTCCGGTCCATGGGAAGCCCCAGATGGTCCACATTTTTGCTCCCTCCCAGCTTCAGTAGCGCACCTCACCACACTGCTCCACATGACATCAAACAAACACAAATCCCGGCATGTTTTGGTTATACGAAATTAGCTCCCCCTCACCCCCGCTGAGAAATGCACACTCTAACATATTGATCCGATCTCTGATTGCATTAGCTGATTGACTCCCTCGCACCCATAATAACATGCCTCCTTATCAGCCCATTCTCCCACATTGCTCCGCTTATCTCGCCTGGGGCTGTCCTTCCCAATCGAGCTGTTTTTCTGTCAGTTTCGGCTGTCCTGTAGGTGTACTCGCGCAGCGTTTCGGCTAAGAATTGGTAGGGGTGGCAGCTCTCTGGCTAATAATAGGTGGAAAGCTCCATTTTGGAGATGGGGGGTCGCCACTTGTTTGTTTTGAATCGCGGAGTGTAGCTGTACTATTTTAATGTTCATAAAGAAACAGGAAGGCTTCGTCCAGTCATCGCAGTCTCGCCTGGATGTCCCGTAATGGAGGGGGGAGCGCTCATTGTTTGACGAGGGAGGGCTCCCATGAGGGAAGTGCTGCTTTTTTTGTGCAGTGGAAAATGTGCATAAAGCACAGGATCGGGTATTAGTTTTGACAAGACATGTCAGGTAAAAGTTTGCTGGGAGCCATCGCTGAGAAAGAGCCTTCAAAAGTGTTGTTCAGAAAGTCGAAATGTCGGGGACCGGCCCCCAAGAATATGAATGTGTTTTTTAAGCAACAGTAAACCGGCTGATTCCTTGGACAGCGCTGCATTGCAGGGAACATGCAAAGTAGCCAGTTCATCTGGACAGTGCGTGTGCCTTCAGGTTGTGGGAGGAGCCCAGATTAACCCCCGCAGTGACCCGAGAGATGACACAAGGCTGTAACCACCCGTGCTGATACAGCCAAGAGGCAAGGCACTATACCCAGTAGGCTGAGGACACTATGAGTCTGTGAGAGGTCAAAGGTGACAGGAGAGAGCCCACAGATGATTGGTCCATCTCGTAGCCCTCCTCCCGGGGAATGACTTAAAGCACAGGACTCCCCAGTATTCAGCTACGCTGCTTCCTTCCCTTCAGGCTCCTGACCGCTGTTTTTCAGTGTCAGTCTCCGGCTTGTTCTTATGCCTGTTTGGTTCTCCTTGGTTTGTGCCCTTAAAGAGAATGATAGAACAAACCTAGAACAAGACGAAAACAGCTACATATGTAATTATTGAGGTGTTTTGATAAATGTGTTGTGTTAATGCTCCAATAGTGATGATACCGTGGGGAGGTAAGTCAAGGGCCATTGCACAATGAAATTAATTAATACTATATAGTCTGTCCTGTGTTGGAAAGGGTGGCCGGGGTGTCACCTTTCTCGTGCCTGGTGGTTTCTGGGGGGAGCTCCAAACTCGCCATGTATCTGTCCCTGCTAAGTGGTTGGAAGATGGACAGACAGACGGACGGATGGATGAATGGATGGATGGATGGATGGATGATTACACTGCTTTTCACCGTTCCTCTTTGTTACTTTAAGTCGCCATGGTACAGAATGTTTTTGTATGTGGTCACACTTCTAAAGATGTAAGAATCCATTCATATTAATTCACTTTGTCTTATTGCTCTTCACAAAGTCCCTTTTCTGTCCTTAAAAAAACTGGGCAAATTAAAGCTGGTTAATGTACATTAAATTAGTTTAACCGTCAAAAATGAATTTTCTTGGGCTCACCAGCACATTAAATTAAATGTTCGCGGTCCAGATTCTATTCGATTACCAAGCTGTTTCAATTTCATTAGCAAAATCCCAGATGCAGTTTCTTGCCCCATATTCTATTTAACACACATCTAATTTCATTGTTCCTCTAATGGACTACAAACGAACTGCGCGTTTGCTGTAATAATGTTTTAGGCGGAATGCAAGCACGTAGTTGGCTCCCGGGAGGGAGGGTCAGGTGATCATCATCGTTTGCATTGATTTGTCGCATCACTTTCATACTTTCATCATTCCTCCTGAATCGGTGAGTTTTGCTTTGAGCTGATGACACCTGCATATCTCTGTCTGATATGAACTTCTGTGCTACCAGGATCTTCCTAGATAAAGAGAAGATGGCTCAAAGTGGTTTATTATATACTGTCCCACGTCACCCTAAGAAAAGAGCACCTGGTAAAGCTCTGGCCCCTGTATTGAGCCATCCTTCAGGTTTCCCACAAAGGAATTAAAGCCTTTGTGGCATATTATGATGCAGGTTTTTGTTCAGCATGCTTGCAATCCAAATGTTCAGGCCCTTTTAAATATTTAATGTGTCCGATTCCATCGACACTGTTCTCATACGCCCCCTGGTTCGCTGTGCGTGCTTGGATTGTCGATCTAACCGGGCACAGCGTCCCCTGAAGACCATGCAAACCAGTGACACGCCACTGTATCCCTGGTTTGGGAGCGGGAATGGGAGGGGCTTCCAGGAACCAGCCGGGCCTCCTCTTTTGGCAGCCGTGAGACGAGCCCTAAGCAGTAAAACCTGTCTGCTGTGTCCCAAGGTCACAATGGTTTTTATGCAAAAAAAAAGGGTGCCTGTTTTTATTGATTAATTCTGGTAAGTGGTTTAGGACCTCTGAATTTCACCCTAGAAGCGTCACTTCTTCACTGAATGGCACCATGCTGCCCTGCCCTTGACCAAGTCGTGGAATTGCTCCAGTAAAATGTCCAACTATAAAAAGCCACCATACATTTCAAAGTTGCTCTGGTAAAACCATCAACCGTGTGGGTAAGCAGTGAATGGCACCATGCCCCAAGCATAGTGCGATAATTTTCAGGTGCAGGTATTAATGATTTCTGAGCATCAGGGGTGGGGCTAATTTCTCTGGGTGACCTAGGCTGACTCGGGTAGGGGGGGGGGCCCTGGGGACCCATTTTTTGGAGCTGAAAGAGAAATAAGAGGGAATTAAAAATGATGGAACATCAATAATATGCTAATCAAAGTGCAGGATGCCAGCGGTAAAATTTCAGGGTGGGGGCGGGACCGCTGTTGGTAAAATTCGCCGATGGGTGGGGAGGGGGGTATTGCACAGGAAGATCAGTCGGCCAAATTGATGAAGTTTAAGCATTCCCTCTTCTGTCCTGGCCCTCGACTGTAGCCTGTGATAGCCTACGCCTTGCTCTGCCACTCAGGCTAAGGTTGGTCTTGAATATTTGCACACGTTTGTTTAATCACTTTCTTTCCAAGTCTGTTCTCAATTTGTTTGCCACTCTAGCACGGCAGTATCAAAGACACGGGAGATATACTGTTAGTCTTGTATATTTGCGCTGTTTTCTACTTCTGTTAGGCTACTTTCTTCTGGCTTGTTTGAAACAACCTAGACTCCAGTGTCATTGTTGGAATAGTCCATTACAATTGGGATGGGGGACAACTTTGTCTATCCTAAAAGGATTGCTAAAAATCCAAAGAACAGACATGTTGGTATAACTAAGGTGATCATTTCTCTTATGTCCATAAATGTAACTAAGGGAAATTTTGACTCTTTGGGGCCTCAGGCGGCTCCCTGCCCTCGGCTTGTGGTAAGTCCCCCCCGTTCCCCCCCCAGGTCTGTCGTCTGTCCTGATAAGACGGAAATACTGGCAAAGCCAGTGAAGTCAGTTACACTGAAAAAGTTAGAGCTGTGCTGGATTTTGATGATGCACGCATCTCAGATGGGTGTAATCTCCTGAATGCAAGGCCAGGCGAAAGGCTGCAGCCTTGGCAAGTATAATTGTTCAGCCAAAGAGTGTGTGTTTGAGCCTACTAGCGAGACAAGACTGATGGAAATCGTTAAATCGCTGAATCTAGGGTACTAATTCATCCTCACGCAGCATGAAAGGGGAACGCTGAACTGAGGGTGCACCTCCCCCAGAGAGAGGGGGGTCAGATACGGACCCCCCTCCTAAACATGATCCCGATTAATGTCATTTTCCGGGGTGGAGTGAGGGTCATGGTTCTGGGTTTCCTATACTCCAATGCAGGAACATTACCTTACCCACCCCCCCACTCCCCGCTCACATTACATATTTATTTTAGGATTTAAGCTTAAACGAATGCGAAATGAACTGAGCAGAATCCACATTAGCATTAAGTACTGCTTTTGCTGTAGGGGTCAGTTGCCCAGTTTCCCAGCTCCAAGACTTCGCGGAATCATGGGGATATTATAGAGCAGTGGAAGATGGGATCTTCCCGTTCACGCGTTCCCCCGTTTGACAGCTTGTCCCTCCTCCCCGGTTTGCCAGAGTAGCTGATGTCCCCGAGAGTCACAGGCCCCAACCCTCACAAGCTGGTCAGGTCACAGCCGTCCGCCAGTGCCTCTTACAGGAAGGACGTCAGTACAAATGACTGCGGCCGGTGCAGCGCAGAACCGTACGACAGAGCAGGCCGTAAATACGGGCCCTTTATCGTCCTCGCTAGCAAAATATATGATTTCTGCATCACCGTTTCCAGGGTGCCGTTATCAGCATGCCGCACATGACCCTTACGGAATGAAGCCCATCATTACGCGCCCCATTATTTCCCATTTATCGAGTTTGCCGGGATTTGTGGCGAAACATCCCGCCAGTATCTCCGCCGCAGTTTTATCTGCATCGGAGTTATTACTGCACGCATCACCCGGGAGGCCTGCGCCGCAGCACGGCGATTTCCCTGGGCGAAGACGATCCACAGCTCTCCCGCCATCCTGGCATGTCCCCTCAAGAAGGAGGCGACCCGCTCGGCCGCGGACGGGTGGCTCGCTGGGGTGACGCTCAGCTGCTCGTGTCTGAACGGTGGCTCGGCTTTCCACGCATTGGCGTCTCGTGCCAAACGGCACAGTCATCTGGGGTTGGCCAGGAATGACATATTGGGGTGAGACGAGGGAGACGCTGCTCTGGAAAAAATTAAGAGACCGCAGCAAAGTTTTCAGTTTCACTCATTTCTCAATTTATCAGTATGCGCCTGTGCAATATATTGCAAACTACAGCCTGGCTTTTCCCTGCTTCTCATTAATGAAGGGCTTCTTTATGGGACTTTAGTGCTGTTTTTAGGACCCTGATATGAACTGTCCAAGCAGTGCACTTTACTCCACTTAATGTTTCTCATTCTTTTGAAGGTCACTTGAGGTCATCCTCAGATTTATGAGGCACTGCCAGATAAGTTTGACGGTCATCTTTGGCTTTAGAAAGTCGCTCTGCCCTCTCTGTACCTGACTGGTTTTTGGTCGTTCCCAGTGTCTCCTGCTTAATCTTGTCCTTGTGCACTGCTGTCTTAGAAACTGTGAGCCTGGAATCAGCCTGCCTCGCAGTGTGCAGGACCAGGATTAAACCAGGATTTAAAAATGCTTATTTTTTCCAGAGCTGTATATTGGTCAGGTTCAGGATTTAGTGGTACAGTGGTAAAGATGCCAGCCATTGCATTATGACACACACTGAAATATCGCCCGTGTCCAATGGAAACCACATATGACCATTTGGTAATGATTGTGACTTTTTTTTACTATAGATGGAATATACCCATTCTCCTCCGTTTACTGATAACGTTTTACTAACTTTAGCTTTGTACTAGTCAACACCATTGATAGCCAGGTAGCTAGCTAGTTAACATCGTTAGGTGTAACGTTAGTTGTGACAATAAAGCAAGATTCGTTTACTGACTGTCTTTGTATAGACAGATTTCAATTTGTAGTGCTAAGGGCGTCTCATTACAGTATGTATATTTTGTAAAGTAGTTTCTGAGAAAATATGTTTTCTCACACTCTCAAATTAATGGATTTTTAGAGATACATGCTTTTCCATGGACAGCAATGATATCTTAACTGTCATCCACCGTATTAAAGACTGTAATCAAACATGACAGTAGACTTGGGCTTACAGCGGTGCATAGCAGCCTCAAATTAATCATGCACACCTTCAGATGGAGGCCAATCAGTCTACGGCTTCCACATGGCTGCTGCCCGCTCACTCATTTCAGATTTTCTTCTGGACCCAGCACTGTATGATAGACGTGTCAAAATGCAAGCGAAATCACACCAGAACCTCAGCCCTGAGTCTACTTCACCCCCTGCTAACACATATGTCCATTGAGCTGCCGGGATTTCGGTGGGTACGGTATGACTTTTTTTAATGTCAGTGCCATTAAATTTGGTGACACGATGGTCATGGTGACATCTACAATGATTGCCAGCTGCCATGGAAAACCGCTAATCAAGATGGATTGATACGACTGAAATTAAGCTTAAATGCAACGCTGTCAGTGTCCACGCCATGTGAGAACGGGAACAGAAAGGCTTCAATCTCGGCAGGCTTTGCGACCGATTCAAATTGTCCTCCAGTTCACTTTGCCCCTCTGTCTGGAGACCTTTCTGATTCCCATTTCTCAAATAACGATCCGTCTTTCTGAAATGGAATGACTTAAGTATAAAAAAAAAGAAAGGAAAGTCCTTCCTGGCGAATTGAACCCAGGCAGGTGTGTGAGTGGAGAACAAGCAGAAGGACGCTTATGGCAAACACGCCGCTTCCCGCTTCACTGTGGCATTAGCGGGAAGGGCGTCGCTCGTTCTCTGCTCCTTTGTTTTTTCAGCACGTAATGGAGTGCTGTTATCTACTTGAGAGAAACAGTGTTTGCTTTTTTCAGTTTTTTTTTTTTTTTAACCGCATAGCAATTTTCTTGTTGGAACATCTCGCACAATGAAGTTCTCTCCCACCCCGTGAGTGACTGGCTAATAAAAAGTAATTGGAAACGTCAATCACCTTGCGAAGCCACCGAGGCACGATAATCTGGCTGCTAGTGGAGACCGGTGGGCAAAATAAATAAATTGATAGATATATAAATAAATGAAGCAAGCTGTTTGATGCAACATGGCGTTTATAGAGTGTGCAGCATTGCACATGAGCCACTCTGCCCTGTGATGGTGTTGATGGCCCATCCTGGGTTGTTCCGTGCTGCCAGGACAGCCTCCGGACTCCCGGGAAGCCTGAACTGGATAAGCAGTTACTGAAGATGGATGGATGGATGGATGGATGGATGGATGGACGGAGAATGCACTCAATAGCAACTTGGATTTTTCTCAAGAAATGTGAAATAATCATGGTATTCCTGCATTAGGATATTGTCTTACTATTATATGCACTTCTTGTAGTGTTTAATAGGTGAAAGAGTGCAAGGCTGTGATGTCCCCCTTCTGCTTTGGTTCACTGTGGGGTGGGGGCAGCTGGGGCACGGCGTGCAAGTGCACAGGGTTGCTGTGAAAAATGACCCCAAGCTCGGCCACTTTTGACTGGGGCACGGCGGAGGGTAGATAACAGGAATTGAGGTTCGTTTACCAGACATCTGCTTTGCCACGTTTTTGTCTGAGCTTTATGAAGTAGCTACTTAGTTTTAAATTAACGGTGCTGTTTCTATAATACTCATCCAAACAAGCTGGATTATTGTTTTTTATTCCTTTTTTATTAAGTTATTATTTATTTATTATTAAGTTATTATTTATTATTATATATTAAATATTTTGCCCCAGTCCATCATCCTTACAGTTATGCAGTGCAGACACAAATTGAATGTCTAAAGCCAGCACTTCAATATTGACAGTGGTTTTATTTACAGAGAAAATATTGAATTCCTAAATGGTTTTATTGGCTGATTCCAAGACTCTTTTTTCCATTTGAAGAGCTGATTGGTGGAAATCAGAGATATCCCGCCTATCCTCTAGTTTGAGTGAGGCTTATATATCATAAGACATAGAGTTTGAGACCCTTAATTCCTGGGGCATTCCAGATAAGAGACCCCCAAACCCCAGTGTGATGGTTAGCACCTAGACAAGGTTTGACCCTTAATGCCCAGTTTATGGTGGACAAGTAACTTACATTGGTAATTTCCAGTTCACTTTACATGGTTTTATAGTGGGAGTGGTCTGTCAACAAATAATGGTAAATGGACTGCATTTATATAGCACTTTTCTACTCCTACGAGTACTCAAAGCGCTTTACAATACATGCCTCACATTCACACACCAGTGGCGGAGGCTGCCATGCAAGGCACCAACTTGCACACTGGGAGCAATTTGGGGTTCAGTGTCTTGCTCAAGGACACTTTGATGGGGTCAGGAGGAAGCAGGGCTTGAACCGGCAACCCTCTGGTTGCCGAACGATAGCACTACCTCCTGTGCCACCATCTTCCCCCTAATAGCATGGGAGTTGGGGGGGGGGACCAGGGGGATCCCATTGGTATATTTTGCCAGTCACAATCAACCGATTGGTCACCAATGATGAAATAAAGCATTATCCACTAATGAACTACTACACTCAACCTGGAAAGGTCCCAAGATTGATTGACCGGTTGGGCACCCCTGGTTGGGGAGGAAAGACCAGCCCTCACAAGAAGATTCCTGAACTTCCTGATGGCTAGTCCGTGCCGTTTAAATAGGAATATTGCCCTGTATGTGGGTTCTCCTGCCCCTTTTCCGAGTCCTAAGACATGCACTTCGCTTTCCTGGTATCTCTGAATTGCCCCATATTATCTGTGGTCGGCTCCCCCCCCCCACCACCCTAACCCATGACACTGTACCAGATAAGCAGATGGAGAATGGATGGATGAGTGCTTATTGATCGAGTGTAGGGGGATTTTGGAAGCTATAGCTGGTGAATTTTTTATATGCTGTGGTTTAAATTCTGGACTTAAACCCTGGCAAATACCATAAACCCCAACCCAAGTTTGATTTTGGATAACTTAACCCAAAGTTGCAAACGACCAGAGGCAAAACTGTGTCTGCTGTACTCAGGTAAGGCTTATACGATTAATCTTAACAGATATAAAGTATGTGTTTTCCCAACAAAAAAGGTTGATGAAATTCTCATTCTAATTTAATTCAACACAGTTTATCTTTGTGCATCGTGTGTAGAGTTACATAGGGTTTCTATTGTGTATAATTTTTTTATAGGAATATTAAGGGGACTTTGATTAATTTGTGAAAGATCTGAGTAATAGCCATGGTAAGATTATAATGGCTATAATAGTTACCTAAAGTCCCTAAGGCTTTAGGAATAGACAGACACAATAAATCCAGAATGTGAAGTCATCAGGCATCAAAATCACATGGACTCTGTTCTTAACCGTTCAAACTCTTGTATGCAGTTATTCAGCAGGGAACTCTGGGAATTCGTTTGCAGTCGCCTCTGGGTGAAAACAAATAATCACTGAAAATGAGTAATGGGGTGGCCTTCCTTATGTTATTTCACCTTTTTTGTCTTGCCTTCGAATGCAGTGATATTATGGAGAACCTTCCACTCACATTTCGTAAACCAATTTAGTTCTAACGTGTTTTTGCACCGGGTACAGGGACCAAATTCGTAAAGTTCTCTTCTGTTTGTACCCATTGGGTGTGGCATGTCAGTCTGATATTAATTAATTCTCAACTTAAGAGATTTATTTTTGTTGTTTTTTTACTATTAAAATTGAAAAGCTTGAGGCGTACACAAACTCCCCTTAGATGGTTCTGTGAATTATATTTTATCATCATTGCTGACCTTTAGGAGTGTTTAATTTGGAATTTATTTGCAGTAAATAAACTGGATTATTTCACCACTCTCCTCTTTTAGGCGAAAGCTGCTTCCCTGGCTTTCGCTTGGTCTTGGACCACTGGCCGGGCTTCGCTTCAGACGATTATGCGTGTCGACTGGCTCGCCTGAGGAAATTGATTTTGACGTCTGTTTATGGAGCGAAGCCGGCCAAGCGCTTTCAGCCCCCGACCACAGCAGATTTCTGGGGTGTCACGGCGACTGCCGTTTTTTCCACTGTGCCTCCCAAATATATTAGAAACAAGCCGACACATTTTTGTGGCGTGGTGGTTTATGAAATTGACTAACAACCTGAAGGTTGCTGGTTCAATTCCCTGATGACCCTATAGTATCCTTATGGGCTGTGCTATTTTTTGTTCGGTTTGTACACTTCTCTGTATGCAGTAAATGGGTAAAATTGCAAGTAAATTTGAATGAAAGTATCAGCTGAACAAGAAATATATTTGCAACAATATTTTTTATCATATTGATAATGTGTCCTTTTTGGCATTTGTGGCTTGCCGTAGTTTGAATCTAACACATTCCAACGGAATCCAGACTCTTGTCCCTCATTCAGCCATGCTCACATCAGCTTCACTCAGACGAGGGGTAGGCAGAGTACCGACGCACGTTTGGCGTTCCCCACTCACACAGCCCTGCCAGTGGCCTGCATTAATCTCCTTTATCTCACATTTTTAATGGTCTTCATTCTGTGCTCCTCTCTGGCATTATGTAGATCAATGAGGCAGATTCTTTGCTGCGTAAATGGAGGGCGATAGGTGGTAAATTATTTTTATGAAAAGAACAGGTTTATCAGAATGTTTCAGCTTCGCATATTATTCAAAAGCCTGTCAGAGTGTTGAAGAGAGAGGTTACTCAAAGGTTACTGCCATTTTGTGCTTGAAAGTAAGATGTGAAATTTAAGTGGCTCAGTAGTCAAAAGTTACTGGAGGACCTTCGGAAAATGGGGGACTGTTAAATATACCATTTAATTCTGTTTTTTTTCTCCTTTACTTCTTTCTAGGAACAAGGCAAGATTGGCGTCACCTTCAACATCGGAACAGTGGACATCAGCGTGCGGGAATCGAGTCCGGTGAACGACGGGAAGTATCACGTGGCCCGTTTCGTGCGGAACGGAGGCAACGCCACCCTGCAGGTGGACAACTGGCCAATCAATGAGCATTTCCCCACAGGTGAGACGCAGCTATTCGCCGGTGAGCTCGCCACTCAAAGGCCCACTGGACGGCAAAAGTATTCCTGGTAGCGGCTAATGATGAGGGGAAAAAGAGAGTGCGCTTTGTTCTGTGGCGCGCCGCTCGCTCCAATTTGCTTAAGCACAAACAGATGTTAAGCTAATATACTTAGCTCATGTCTTTGTGCGGCCGCGCTGGGGAGAGAAGTGCTCAAAAGTGAAAACCTGTATTAAGCCGGCAATCACCACCACACATGTTGTTTTTATCACCCCTGAGGTTTTCGCACGCGGGCAAAATTTAGATGGAGCAAGGAACACCTGCGCCGTGTACGAAGCCAGGGCCAGCCAGGAGAGCGTCACCGTCTTGCGGGAAATGTAAATGGGGGACATCTGGCCGTTTCTGTTTTTTATAAAAGGAAATGATAGGCATAGGAGTATACAGAGCTCCTGTGAAACACGCCTCCCCCCTTACTGTCCGGGCACCGCAAGTGTGTGGTGTGGCCGGCGGATGGGCCCTGCCACGTTCCCATGAACTCCCCAGATCATGGCATCTGCACCGTTTCCCCTCTGCCTTACCTTATCAAGTCTGCGTTCTACAGCCCGTTCCTGCTTCAGCCCGGCGAGTCTCTCTGTAGGCTGACGGCGCTCACGTGTTGGCCATGAAATCACGGACCTCGAGCTGCCGAGGCAGCCGATGAGGAATCGACGAGGGTTAAGTGACACATCGTGCCTGCATCGATCGAGTTTGTCAGATGGCAGGGGGCAGTCCTAATTATCGATTTTATTATTCATTTACTACAGTAATAAGCCGAATGACGATAATTATGAATCAGAGCTGCCTTTGAAAAAGCAGGGAGAGGAAGCAAGTATCTCATGGTGCTGCAGGACAAGTAAATAAATCAGCTGCTATGGTAATGGAAGCTGCAGCGTCACGGTAACGCTGAATGAATGCGGGAGAAGCTGCTACGCTGGTGACGGGGACGACATGAGGGAAGCAAGCCCCTCTGCGATTCAGGTCCCCTGTGCACCATCAAGTGAATAACCCAGCGTGGCTGTGGGGGCCGAGTTAATGAAGCTGTAGTGCTTCAGTAATGAGCAAATAAATTACTAGGGCTGATAACGTGTGAATGAAGTGGCAGTGCTCCAGCTCAGATGGATAAGGAAAGGACGGTCGGAGCCCTGGATAGAGCAGAAGAGATGTGGTGTAGAGGAAGGAGCACTATGGAGGCAGGAAGGTTACCATAGCAATGCACTGCTAGGGGATGAGCATCACAGTGACCGACTGGCCTGCCGTCCCGCTAGGCCGCTGCAGCTGGCCTGCTCTGGGTGCTTTTAAGGTAACAACAATTATAGCATGGCCCTTGCTCTCCAAGGCGTGCACAGGAGCTGCACCAGGTCTTCCACCACGTGGCTCGGACGCATGTGCACGCTCACGCTCGCACGTTTGCACGGGGGACTCACACAGAGAGTAGCTCGGGGACACAGATGAGCCGCAAATCTCAGCTCTCATTTGTTGCCATTAGTATGACTCATAATATGGCTTCAAAGGGCTTATGCATATTTATTCATTACCAAGGGACTTTTAGTAGTAAAGGGATGCTGCATGCATGGACGCAGACGCGTCTCTGCAGCAGGGCAAGGCATCAGAGCTGCTGGTTCGGGATCAGCAGCAGAGCAGTACAAACCCATATTATTCAGGTAACATATAATTAGGCTGGTGCTGGTAGGGGACTGCATCAGAGGATGGCTTATTACCACAATCCCCTGAATGCATTTTGATGTAGTGAAATTAGTTTCCTTATACTTTGGTCTAAGCTCTATAATAAAATGCAATCTTTGGATTTAAGCTGTATTAAAATATTTCACTGAAAGTCCCCCGTTGGTTAATACGTGTCACGATTAGCAAGGATTCTGGCAAATTTTGCATCTACATAAGATATCCTGTATTGATCCCAAAGGGGATCTCATTGTTATATAGAAAAATGAGTGAAAATATAAGTATGGATCATTTTATACATTTCTTTGTTGCATTCCTGACTATGTATATTTTCCCAGAAGTTTTACACACATCAGTAGAACATTCCCCTACTTCAGAATGATTTAGATTTTTCACTCTTCCGGAATTTACCCCCTGAATGCTTGTGTAGAATGACTGGGGATGAGCACCTGTTGAGGAAGTGGCTGCGAGGGATTGAAACGGTATGATTTTTTATGGGCCATAATGACTCAGCACTGCAGTGTACAGAAAGGCGATGTGTACGGGCTTCACCACGCAGGCAGGCGCCCACACTGCATCTATTGTTTAACAGTTTTCACACGCCGGTTGTTATATTAGCATATTTCAAACGGCATTGGAACAAAAAAAGTGAGAATAGTCCTCCCCCCAAACAGTATTTTTGTCTTATTCTGTGACTATTTCATCTAGTTCCCTTCCAAGTTTTCTTCTGAACAGATTGCCTTGTTAATTAAGTGAGATAAATATCTGTGTGTTTGTAACTGCGGCAGCAACAGGCTTATACTTCATTTTCACTCGAAAGCACCGTCCACATTAACTCATTGTCGTATTAGTAAATACGTACAGCCCTGTGTGAACCCCAAACACAATTACTACCCACTATAAATGTAGGCGTCTGCTGCATTTATCAAGCACACCAAACATTTCAGCCACTTGATGAACTTTCCAGAAGCCAGAATCTTATACTTGTGCATAAGGATGCAAGAAATTAATCAATGTTTTTTTTTTTGCACAGATATTTGTATCTATTTTCAGTGTGAACTGAAAGCGAGACCTTCTCCACAACAAATTACCAGCTATGAAAGGTTTTTTGTTAGGGCGCTGGAGGAAGTCGCCTCAGTTGGGCTGATTTTAAATGCCTGTCATCGGCTTTTTAATGGCAGGGCAGTGAAACCCAGGTTAAAAATGTTTGAATGTGTTCTGGGCAAAGCTCCCCTCTAATTATTAAGTACATCTTCTAGTGGAATTTGTGTTTAGAGTAAAGTTTGTTCAATACTCCATGATTAAACGCCAAAGGAGGACCCAATACTGAAACATCAGGTGATTTAATTTTTTCAATTATACTTCATCGTGATTTATTATTGATAGGTACACAGTGGGGTTCTTCTTTTCCACGTGCTGTGTGAGAGCTGAGTGGGGTATGATTTCAGCTGCTGATTAACGCGGGTAAGCAGTCTCTCGGAACGGGCGACTAGCTCTGATGATCGGTCCTTTTAGGAGCAATCTCTCCATCGACATGTCTTTTTGCGTGCACGTGCGCCAAACGGAGTCTCCCACTCCCCCCTCAGCTTCAAATTGTCACATTCGGGGGCCTCTTACAGACGATACGGTCGGTAATCCTTACACAGACAGGGCAGCACACTGGGATATTTTGGATTTTTTTGGCAGTTGAATGAAGGTAATCCTTTTTCACCCCTATGACATGTGGAAATGAAGGATACATGGTCTCTTAAGTAACCTGATTCTCTCAGGTGACTTGTGCTTAGACCTGAGATTACTGAGATTGTACATTTATTTGGTGAAATTTGTAATGTAATAACTATAATAATACAGGCAGTCCCAGGTTACGAACGAGATCCGTTCCCTATGTCTGTCTTTAAGCAGGATTTGTAGGTACATTGGAACTGTAATAACAAAGTATATGATAATAATAATAATAATACAGTAATACAAGTAACTTCATATGATACTGTACTATATGTTGAGCTGTGGAATGGCTGAAGCTGTTCAATGTTTTCATGAGCTTCACAAAGTAGTGCACACTTTCATTTTTACTAAACGTTGTATTTAACTGATATTTTTAATGTAATAACCTTTATGGCAGTCCGTTCATGTGAGCTGTCCATAAGCTGGACGTTCTTATCCCAGGGACTGCCTGAAATTTAATATTTGGCACAATAGGTGACATTTGTACATCCATACATCCTTTAAATGCTTAGTGTGGTTTTGCCTGGGGGGGTTGTATGGGTACAAGGCTGGGGTACAGCCTGGATGGATTCCAACAGTAACAGTTATTCTGTCCTTTCCCTGTGTTATTCTACTTAGTTAGTCTTGTTCGTGGTTCTAAATTGCCCACATTTTTCATCAAAGATCTGTAATGCAATCAAAAAACTAAAAGTGCTGAAAGTCTCGTATTTTGTTTGGTTACTTATGGTTAAGGTTATGGCTGGGTAGGGGTTAAGGTCGTCATATTGTGATTAGAGTTTTCCCCAAAGAAATGAATGGAGAGTCCCCACAAAGATATAATTACAAACTTGTGTGTGTCTGTGTGTCTGTGTCTGTGTCTGTGTGTGTGCCTGGACGTCTGCCCCACACCGTAATCTTCCTGTAATCTTCCTCTAATCTTCCCCCCCGCCATTACGGTGTTCCTGACTGGATGAGCCATCATGGCAGGCAGTTAGATGGATGTTAATCTGGTATCCGTAGGGCTCCCCACATTCTGGACTTCAAAGCGCGGGTGGAATGAGGCGCTGCACGGCTGCCGGTGAACCCAGCAGCGCAGAGCATCTGTGCGGCGTGTTTCTGAGCTGCCGGGTGCTGTCATTAACAGCCTCGCGGCCCCTGCTCCCCCTCCCCTGTGGCAACAGAGCCCCTGACTCATTCCACCCCCCCCCCCACCCCGAACCTGCTTAAATCGAATTGATTCTTCAGAAGGCGCCGTGATGAGAGCTCCGCGTGAAATTCCTCAGGTCGCAAAGCTACTAATTGACTCCAGCGTATAATAACTGCTTCTTGATCTTTCCTTGCAGGTGGCGATTTTGGGGGTTTCTTTTCGCGGGAGGTGTCCCGGACCGCTGTCTGATAAAGCAGAATAGGCCTCTACCCCCACCCCACCCCACCCACCAACCCCATTACATCAGGCAGTCCTTTATCCTGCCTGCAAGACACAATGGCCAAATTATGCATTTCCCTGCACGATCTGGCATTCTGCCCCCCCCCCCCATCATTTTGGTTCTTGTTGAACCCATCTTGCCGAAAGCACCCCGTTGCTGGAATTTCTTGATGGCAGCATTTAAGCCCCCGATAGCATGAAGGCAGCATGCAGTTGCAGCCGTTTGCTTGAGGTGCGAGAGTGTCTGCACACGGCCGGCGTGGATTGGCCGTGCTGAGCCTGGCAGCCCCCCCCCCCCCCCCGGTGTTAAAACGAGCTCTGAGCTGCCCTGGCAGACGGGTGAGGAGGGGTCTCTGTTCTCTGAGGGATGGCGAGGCCTTGTTGCCGTGGCGATGGGCTGCTCTGGAGTGCCGCAACCACTTCCGCACCGTCCTTTAGGGGTGCAGAAAATGGCCGCAGCTTTCCAGGATAATTGCTCTGCATGGCTGATTTTGCATCCTGTGTTTTTTTGTTCCTGTGGCGTAAACATTTACTTAAGTTCCCATGGTTACCTGAAAAAGAAATGAGAGAAAAAGTAACGGCTGTATTGCGGGTAAAGAGCCCGGTGTGCCAGCACCGTGCCACCTGTAGTGCCAACCGGCCTGTAGCCGCAGGGTCTGCGCTTCCTCTGTCAACGGGCACGGTGGGCAGCCTGGCACACTTACCTCATCGGCCACCCTCTTCGTACCCACAGTGCGGTTTGGGGGTGGGGGTTATTTATGGCAGGGACATGCAGCCAGTGAGGCCTGCCCGCCTATGGAGCAGCACCACGCGTCCTTGTTCAATGACCTTCCGTAATAGGGGTGTCCTAATCTGCGTTTGGGGAGAGCTGGAATAGGACCAGCCACCCGACCCCCCCCCCCCCCCCTTCTCATTGCCTCCGGCATTGGAATTCAGGTTGAAGGGTAGTTTTTTGTATCTGCCTGTCACGATGGGGCCTGCCGCCAAGACTCTCGCAGTGCGTCTAACGTGCTTCCACTCTACTGCTGCCATAGTCATCGTTTTTTTCCCTTCGAAAGACGGACGCTTGTGCGGGGGGGGCGGAGGGCGCTGAGAGCCTCTCGTCTCTAGTCTTGTCTTTTCCAAGGACGCGTCCTGTGTCGTGACGGTCAAACACAGTTTCTGTCTGGCGGAGGCCGGTGTCCTCGCCAGGGCATGAGGCAAAGCTAGTCAGCGGTGAAGGGAAGGTAAATCTTAGCTATTAAACTATATAAGAAAACTTGTCGTATTTATTTTTATGTCCGTCGCTGTATTTGTTGGCAGACGACAAAGGCGCTGCTGCACCGCTGCTTCTCTGAGCAGGCTGAAAGGTGTCGGATTCGACCTGGCAGAGGCGCCTGTCTGTGGGGGGGGGGGTCCGGGATGAGCCCGCTTAACCTCACAGCAAGAGCAGCACAATTCAGCTGATCGCGGCGTTTAACACCAAACCACGGGCGATGGGAGAACAGGAAGCTCGCCAGCCTCGGGACCTCGGGCCAAGAGCAGGGATTGAGGCGCATGTGCTGAGTGATTTTACTGAGCAGCAGTTTGAGGGAGGGCTTAGCTGTCAGCACTGACCAGCGCTCACTACCGTTCGCTGCAAATTGCTTTTTATTCTTTCTGCATTGTTTACTTTTCTCTCTCTGTGTAAATTTGAGGTTTATAGTGAGCTTTTCTGCCCGGGTGCCTTCTGACAGTACACAGTACATACTGTCCCAGCGCCTACTGACGGTAGACAGTACATACTACCCAGGCGCCTGCTGATGGTAGACAGTACATACTACCCCGGCGCCTACTGACGGCAGACAATACATATTGCCCAGATGCCTGTTGATGGTAGACAGTACATATTGGCCAGATGCCTGCTGATGGTAGACAGTACATATTGGCCTGGTGCCCGCTGATGGTAGACAGTACATACAGCCCAGGTGCCTACTGACGGTAGACAGTACATACTGCCCCGGCGCCTACTGACGGTAGACAGTACATACAGCCCAGGTGCCTGCTGACGGTAGACAGTACATACTGCCCCGGCGCCTACTGACGGTAGACAGTACATACTGCCCAGGTGCCTGCTGACGGTAGACAGTACATATTGCCCAGATGCCTACTGACGGTAGACATTACATACTGCCCCAGATGCCTGCTGATGGTAGACAGCACATATTGCCCAGGCGCCTGCTGACGGTAGACAGTACATACTGCCCCGGTGCCTACTGACGGTAGACAGTACATACTGCCCCGGCGCCTGCTGATGGTAGACAGTACATACTGCCCCGGTGCCTACTGATGGTAGACAGTTCATACTGCCCAGGCGCCTGCTGATGGTAGACAGTACATACTGCCCCGGCGCCTACTGATGGTAGACAGTACATACTGCCCCAGCGCCTACTGATGGTAGACAGTACATACTGCCCCGGCGCCTACTGATGGTAGACAGTACATACTGCCCCGGCGCCTACTGATGGTAGACAGTACATACTGCCCCGGCGCCTACTGATGGTAGACAGTACATACTGCCCCGGCGCCTACTGATGGTAGACAGTACATACTGCCCCGGTGCCTACTGATGGTAGACAGTTCATACTGCCCCGGCGCCTACTGATGGTAGACAGTACATACTGCCCCGGCGCCTACTGATGGTAGACAGTTCATACTGCCCATGCGCCTGCTGGCAGTAGACAGTATTTACTGCCCCGGTGTACACTGACGGTAGACATTACATACTGCCCCGGTGCCTGCTGATGGTAGACAGTACATACTGCCCATGCGCCTGCTGGCAGTAGACAGTATTTACTGCCCCGGTGTACACTGACGGTAGACATTACATACTGCCCCGGTGCCTGCTGATGGTAGACAGTACATACTGTACTGCCCCGGTGCCTACTGATGGTAGACAGTTCATACTGCCCATGCGCCTGCTGGCAGTAGACAGTATTTACTGCCCCGGTGTACACTGACGGTAGACATTACATACTGCCCCGGTGCCTGCTGATGGTAGACAGTACATACTGTACTGCCCCGGCGCCTACTGATGGTAGACAGTACATACTGCCCCGGCGCCTACTGATGGTAGACAGTACATACTGCCCATGCGCCTGCTGGCGGTAGACAGTATTTACTGCCCCGGTGCCTACTGATGGTAGACAGTACATACTGCCCATGCGCCTGCTGGCGGTAGATTTCACCTTATTATCCATCTACAGTTGGTTATTAGAAATGGCTTTTATAGTTCAAAGTCAAATATCGGGAAGCTATTTCCTTTATTTCTTATGGGGAAAATTATAATTTGTTCCAGGTCCATCCAAGAAATCCCGATTAATCTCTCTAAAAGAACCGTAATTCTTAAAAGTACCTACTTCTGCATGATTTAAAAAAAAAAACACTTTAAGCACCTAATTATTGAATGTGGTTTTGTGTTTATATGCAGACATTTATAGTACCTCACATTGTTTTTTCACTCCCATTCCCAGATGTTAGGCTTAATTTGAGGTGTTTAGATGGGACTTTAAACAATGCGAGCTGCAATACCAGGGTACAGGTGCATTATTACATCTTTTATACTAACGTTATATGTATTTATTTTAGGATATTATTATGTATAATTTATATTTTATTCAGAGAGCCCATGGGAAACTATATCTACATTGTACATAATTTATAACTTTCTGTATTTTGCAAACCACAGTTTACACATTAAGCAATAATTTAAGGAATGTATAAATGCCTTTGTTTATTTTAGCATTTAATCACACAACTGAGCCGAACATGGGCCCTGAGCATCAGGACACATAGCACCTCCACCTGTAAATATTCACGGCAGTTCAATGCTTTAGCAAAGACATGGTACAGTGTGGAGTGGATTTCAGTGTTACGACTTACGGAATAGTGCAGAATATCTGCGTACATATGAATGAGTCAGTGTGCTATTTACGGTTTTCCTTGAAACGCCGAACTGCTTGATAAAACTTAGTTTATATGTAGGGTGCATCTTTAATCGCGGCACCCGATTTAGCCGTTGCGACCGCACACCCACCCCCACCAATTTGGAGGGGGCAGGAGCGGGTGTGTGTGCGTGCAGTGTTTGGCGGCCACTCGCGTGACTCACTGCTGTACGTAACAGCTGGTGGGCGAGCACTTCTGCTGGGAACGTGAGGCAGAGACAGACGCCTTCCTCTCCGTAAAACAGCCAGTGACGCGAGGCCTTTGAAGCGGTGCGGAGCTGCAAGCCGCCGCATCCTGCCTGCCCGCATCATTTGCGGCACAGCATCAGAATCTGCTGCGTCGCTCGTTTCCCAGGCCGTTGGAGGGGGCTTTTGGCGTCCCGCCGTGTTCGCGCTCTTATGCTCTGCTCGTAAGCCGGCGTATTCCTCTATCGCATTTGGATTGGAAATGACAGAAAGACGCGTCCTGAAATAAACACGACTGGAAGCTCTGAGAATAAAGGGGAAAAAAAGCACTAAGATATGGATTGAAAATGAGACAAACACTGAACAATACATGGGACATTGAAGGCCAAGAATGTATGATGTGTAGGTCTTCAGCTGCTCCATCCATCCGTCCGTCTCCTACTAGAGGGTGACAGTGAGCCTGCAGCTTATCCCAGGGGGCCAAGGATACCCCGCCTAGGGTGGCACGCTTCAGGCGTTCCCTGGCAGTGCCTTCTGGCCTGTTGGTACACTGTGCCCTATGTCATTCTTTGCTAAGGCATATGTTTGTGTGCTCTGTTTGTAATGATGAACGACCATTGAGGATCGATGCGTGATACCGCCCTTCTCGACACAGGGATCACGCATTAGCCACATTCCTCTTACACGGGGAGCCTTAATTTCCTTGTCAAATGTGTCTATCCCCCTGGGTGTCTGCGACATGCCAGCATTCTGATGGCGTTTTGATAGACAAGGCGTCTCAGCGCCAGTGACACGCGGAGTTTGTTTCTGATGGCATGAAAAATGTGTTACAACATGGGAAGTGTTTGTTAGATGATTTGCAATTTAATCTGTTTCATTTATACATCAAATCTAATTCCGGTTCACTTTATTCTCATACTTAAGGCGGTGATCTTGTGGGCTCCAAAATACTATAATTTAATGTCATTAATTCAGTTTAAAATGAATTCAAATTGATGTCATAATCACTCATAATTTATAGATACTTCAGAGATATCTAACACTGTGTTGTGGGAGACGATAGACAGTGAGCCCTTGAATCTGATATGAAGGTCTTCCAGCCTCTCCTTTTCATCTTCCAGTCTAGTGCAGGGTTGTTAGGCCATGAAGTTTATCGCTGGTAGAATTAGGCAGAAGCCAGTCCATTATAGGGCAAAGCAGCATACTGGAGATGAAATTTGCTTTTTTTAAAAATGAAATGCTGGCTGGAGATGATCATATTTCAGCTGATTTTGAAGGTATGGCCTGGAGCTCTGGGTTCCCCTTCCAGAGCCTTCCACGATGCTGAGGCGGCTGCTGTGGAAGCCAGAGTCAGAATGAGGATGCACAAGATCTGCCATCATTGCAGTGGAACATGTTCTGGAAGAATAGCTTGGCATCAAGGCAGTTGTGCAGGCATGCCTGCCACTGTGGTATTCCTGTGGTATCTCTTTAAATTAGTTAGTAAAAATGTGAGTGCATTTTTGTATGAACAGAGATTCCACACTCTGTGCCTGGGAACTAATGAGTCAGTGAGGCATTGTTTTGAGCTCTTGGTGTGTCCGTCGCTTTAAAATCTGATCAAGGTAGAGACCGTGGTTAAGAGTCCAAGAGGCCTGGCTTAACTGAAGGCCGGGTCATTTAAAGCAGCTCTGGCCTGCCGTGTCGCATGTAAGGCCTCCTCACACACAGCCTAGGAAGGAGGAGGTCGGCTTTAAACACCAGTGAAGAGAAGCCTCTGAGGTATTTAAAAGTGCGATCGATGTGCCATGCAATAACAGAGGAGCAAATGCAGTAATCTTTTTTTTCCCTACACACAGCAGCCTAAGGAAATCTGCGAGTCACCGCCTGCTCTCTCTTCTGTTTTTGTTTTGTCTTTTTGCCTGGCTTCTCCAGTAATTAAATTTGAGCACAACGTTACTCATGGAAACACCTGTCCTGTGCTTCCTGTAACAAACATCCGCCTGATTCCTGAAATAAGGATGGGATGAGCATGTCCAGTTGGGGCTTGAGATCAGCGATGTCGTGAGGCTGCGATGTTCAGTGTGAGGTTCGACTCCCATATGCAGGTGAGGTCACTTAACTTATTCGGGCCAAATCCTGTAGGGGGCAGGTTTTTACTCCTGGTTAATCTCCCAGTGCCTAGTGTGAATGGCAGCTTTGCAGGTCGTTTGCAGTGCAGGGTATCGATGGCGTTACATTCCATACAGTTCCCTGCAGTGCACTGTACCCTCCCCAAACACAGTTAAGGGATTTTGTGACAGCATTATAAGTACGGACTAATGCGAAAAGCTCAAAAGCGGAAATGATAGCAAGGAAAACTGCACCCAAAAAGGCTTAGGCTGGGAAAAACAAGAAGTCCAGGGCCGGTTGGCAGTCCAGTCCTGCTGGGTTTGCTCTCTTCATACAATTCAGAGAGGTGTGTCTAAGTATTATGTGGGGGAAAAAAATTGCAGTTGAGCTTGTGGACAGCCTCCGGTTAGGTCAGGAAGTCGACTGGCCGGCTTCCCACTTCTCGTTTATGTATTAAGGCAGGCTGACCCATGACCCCATAGACGTTTAACACGCCTCGCGGTACGAGCGATCCCGCTGGGCACATCCAGCAAAGTCCACTTGAGCCTCTGTGGCCACAAGGATACGTGGCAACTTCCAATGTCCCACTTCTTATCGGTCAAGATCTGAGCCAACGATTTCTCAGGGACGGGATATATCGCCTCGTACTCAACAAGCCTGATACAATTACTCATATCGAAAACAAAATCTCCCGGCCTTCGATGTCTCCTGGGGTGGGGGTAAGCTTTGGTTGGGGGGCTGGTCTAATCCCGCCGCTAAGCAGGACGGGTG
Organism: Paramormyrops kingsleyae; assembly: GCF_048594095.1. Taxonomy (NCBI): domain Eukaryota; kingdom Metazoa; phylum Chordata; class Actinopteri; order Osteoglossiformes; family Mormyridae; genus Paramormyrops; species Paramormyrops kingsleyae. The sequence goes on from NC_132815.1 coordinate 19,375,842, forward strand.
CAGACATCCAGATGAGCGATAAAAGCGGCCCATGTGTGAACCTGTTGGCATGACAGTCTCCTGAGCCGCGGGCACAGCTGGAACGTGGCGCCGCACACTGGACCCCGTGAGGGGCGGAGCCTAAGTCCCCATAGCTCTCTAATGAGACGAGGAAGCAGAGATGGGGGCCTGATTCCTTGCTATGTTTTTTTCTGTCAAGTTTATCAACAGGAGCCACCCCTCGCCCCGCTGCTGAGGTTATTGATGTTTCGTAATTTTCTTGACATACCTTTGTGTGCAGAGTGATGTAGACATCTTAAAATGCTTCATATCTTAATTCTCCCAAACATTTCAGGGTGATTTCCTCTCTTAAGTCTTAAACTCTAAACGTCCCAGTTAGAAACACTTCAGTCAGGATGGTGAGCTGAACCACGTCACGCAGCAGTGGTGGAAAGAACAGGGTTTTATTTGGGGTATTGCTGAAGACGAAGTTAATGGAAACGGCAGGGCAAGCAAAAATGGGTAGAGGTTCTGACATGAGTCAGGTTTAATACAGGAATGGCCATCACTGTCTGGGTTGGATTACCTGGGAGATACTGCAGAAGTAACAGGTGACAGAAGTTTGGCATATTCTTCCTGATCACATGATCCTGCCCCACAAAGGCCACACCTACTTGAGTATAATGTTATTTAAAGCACTCTTATTTAGAAAAGTCCCTCTTTCCTCAGTTTATGGGTGTTTTTGTATCAAACTCTTTCTTAGAAGAGCAAAACATCTCTTTCGGAAATTTCTGAAATTTGTTTCTCATAATTTGACCATACTAATCTTTACTTCTGTGTTTTTTTGGTCATACACCTCCTCAGAACTTCACCATTTCTCAAAACTCTAGATTGGTTGGACCCCATTGTTTTGTCGTTCATATAATTATGGCCTGTGATGTTAATTAGCAGAACATGGATTGCTATTTGCAAATATGGCAGGGCTCACCATTGCTAGATCTTGCTGCCTTTTCCTGGTGGTAGGGACACTTGTTCTACCTGCCATCCCATCATGCCATGTTTACGGAGGCTTTGTGCCATGTGAAAGGGGCACAACAAGCCACCGATCACCACAAGGGCAGCTATAACCTCCTACCCTTTAGTGTTCTGACATCTAGAGGTAGTTCCTGTGTTCAGTCCTGCCTCTCCTGCATATTTTTCGTTTATGGCTCATAGTCAGCATTTGTCTCTGTGGTTTTGTGTCCCCCGCTCATGTGTATCAGTCTCAGCAGGGCTGCTGACCTGAATAACTGAATAACCCTTAAACTGGTTGTATGATCAGCAGTTTCTTGCTACAGGATGTGTGTTCGGGACATGCTGTGGCCTGCTTGCCTCACCATCGGCCGTGGGGAATTTAACACTAAATCACGAGGTTTCAATTAGCCAATGTGCACAGATTGCGAACCAAAACAACAGTAAACAGCAAATAAGAGTATCTCTTCTATAAAATCCCCCTCTTCCGTAGCCTCATTCCCTTAATTAAGGAGCCCCATAGAATCCTTTATCTGCTGAGATGTAGCTGGGCCAGAGTGGATCTGATTGGTCCGGCTGCCTGCCTATCATCCTCCTCTAGGCATGTGGCGCCCTGTAGTTGGCTGCACCTCTTGTTGCGTGGTAGCCACATACCTGGCCTTAAAGGGCCCCCGGCATCAACAGAGGTGCTGCTCTGTCAAAGCGGTATGCGGGGTACGGCAAGGGGTTGCCATGACGATGACTGGTGTGATGGATGGCTGCCATCCAAGCAGCCTGCTTCTGAGGGCGTTTTGGTAGGTAGCGCGGTCGATATCCCTCCATGGCTAAGCGTGTCCTCAGAAAAATCGTACCCTAGGCATCCGGGCCACTTCTGGTCGCCGTTCGTGGTGAACAAACAAGCAGGGAATCATGGGGAATTTTGGCCTTCCTTTCCTTACGAGGTGTGCTGCACAGGGCCTTTATTTACTGATGGGGTGGTATATCACTATACCAAACCCCCCCCCCCCGAAAAAAGAACCCCCTTCACACGGCACTGCCACGCCTTCAAAGAGAAGCATATCTGTCCCCCACAGGCCATGCCCGGGCAGATCAAAGGCTCTGCAGCTGCATGTCGATTAACCCTGCTCCTCGGTCCCCCCTACTCAGTGCTCACTACCCCGCTGTCTTTGAAGAGGCCAGCGCAGAACCCCCCCCCGCCCCACTCACCGCTAAGCCCACATTATTGTTTCCAGCTTCCAGCTGCTCTTTGGAATACAAAATTAAACAATGCTAAACTGCATTTGGACAATGTACATTCTGATTTCTCTGGAAATATACAATATTCAGCCCTGGAATAGATTAAGAGACCTCTCTATATTTTTTTTAAATCTGCATTTTTAAATCCTGGTTTAATCCTGGTTTTCCTGGCAGAAGGCTATGCTGTGAGGCAGGCTGCTTCCAGGCTCAAAATGTCTAAGGCGGCAGTACACAAGAACCAGGTGAAGCAGGAGACACTGGGAACGACCTGAAACCAGGCAGACAGAGGGCAGAAGCAACTTTCTAGTGCCAGAGATAACCATCAACTTATCTAGCAGTGCCTCATATATTGGAGGATGACCTCAAGTGACCTTCAAAAGGAAAAGGGAAACATTAAGTGGTGTGAAGTGCACTTATAGGACAATTCATATCAGGCTCCTAGAAGCAGGACTGAAGACCCAAAAAGCAAGGAAGAAGCCCTTCATGAATGACAAACAGGGAAGAACCAGGCTGGGGATGGAAAAATATGTATATTTTACTCAGGCACATATGCATAAATTGAAAAATAAGTGAAACTGGAAAATTTGCTGTGGTCTCTTAATTTTTTCCAGAGCTGTATATGAGATTAAAATAAATGTTGCGTAGCTCTTCTTGTGTGAACTTGACTACCTATTTCAGGCCCAGCAATAAATGTACTCTTTCTTTCTCAAAATGAAACACTGTAAAACAGGCTTTGTTTCTCACAACTCGAGGAGCACTTCAAGTATCTGCCATAATGTAATTCCAGCTTTATGGGCTCTGGGAATCGTGGGATTGATCTAGCATGTCCTCGGAGTGGCACGCGGAGTTAGCCCTCAGTATGCCCTCACGCAGAGCTCGTCTCCTCATCCGCTTACCCTTATCCGAAGTGGCTCTCTCTCTCTGTCTTCTGCAAATGGGTCTACGTGACTTTCTGAAGGACACCTCATTGCCAGGCCAGCTCTCCAACCCTCACCCCACTGAGCTCCTCTGTACCAGTGTCACTCCTGATGGTGTTTTTAAGGACCTTGGCCGACATGGGATCCAAACCCATGCCTCATACAGTGTGTGACTACTGATCAGTGTTATGCTTACGTTTAGTAGTTTGACAGTGAGGATCAGGAATTGAGGGTCAAACAGGTGAAATGGCTATTAAAGCACTGCAAAGGCCACCCCCCCACAAATTCAAGCCATCGCAAATACATCTCAGATCCCGGTCGGGTCTGAAACTGGGGCTTTGATAGTATTAGAGAAGCCCGACCTGTTTATCAATCAGCTGGGAGTTCAGTGTTTATGGGATTGGATTTCTGACACAGGAGGTTTCAGGATCAAGTCCTTGGTCTGAGAGCATCCTGGCTTCTAGCTAGACGGTTACATTTGCTCTTGTGTCACTCAGTATTCAGCATTTTTTTTGCAGTCTGAAGATATAACTGCTACCTGGCAAAACAAATTCGCACTAATGGTGAAATCGTCGTGATTGTGAAAGGCGGTGTTTTTGGTGTTGCGTTTTTCTCTAAGAACTGTTGTTATGCACTGCCATGTGCTTCCATCAAGAAACCCCAGCTCTTAGTCTTGATAGTCAACCCACGTGGAAGGAAAGCACACGCTCGTGTTGCCATACTGTACCTCTTCCCTACCACTAGGACGCATCAATTTGTGGTTTCTCAACCCTGCCATTAACTCTGCAAGCTCTTCAGAGATCCCTCAGTGCTCGCATCTTAACCTCCAATAAAGCCATTCCATTGAGGTCATTTCATACAGGTTTTCACTGGAGTGTCAAATTAGCTTGAGTTCCAATGTGAGTTGCCCTTCTCTCCTTTTCCCAAAACACAATTGAACTGATTTTTCTCTTGGAATGAATTTTTTTTTTTGCTGTCCATTGGACCATTACTGAGTGCAATTTAACCACATCAGTTTTAATTCAAGTTTGTCATTGAACATGTTGTAAATATCTGCATGATTATAGCTTTTTCTTCCTTATGTTAATGGATATTGAATTAGCATTAACAAAATTATTTCAGCAATATACATTATCTGTTCATTTAGATTCATAGTGACCAAATGTCATGTTAAGGCTTTTAGGCTAAGCTACAGGTTTTGCACGAAAAGATACCATTGATTGATTGTGTGCTTAGTGTTTTTGAATCATGCCTTTCGGTATTAAAATGAATTGAAAAAACGTCATAAATCCTCATAAAAAAAGTGGCTAAACGTGTTTTAAACAATGTCTAAATGGGAAGTGTTTCTGTTGCGACTGACGACTGTCTTAAGCTGTTTCTTAAACTTTAAAGGCGGCAGCGACACTGAGCGCTCTCAAACAGCTAGTAAGAAAATCACTTTCAAAAAAACCCGCCCAGAAGAGTGGCTACAGGAGAAAGGTAACCACCGTTAAACTTCTAAACTACTATTTTTACCTTTTCTTTGCTTATTTTTAACTGTCTTAACTCAAAAAAAAGCAAAAACAATTTTAAAATGACTTAACCCAGCAAATCAAACTGAAGATTCTTTGTGTTCGCAGTTTCGTCTTGGATCCACGTTTTTTGTTTGACTTTTATGTTTTGATTGTCTGTTGCTCTCTTTAGTAGGAAGCACTGGTGCATAATCCCCCCCGCCCCCCCATCTGTTTTAACGTGAAATGCATGAGCGGGTATTTCGTATAAATGTCCTCTGTAGCATGACTAAACCTGTCTCTGTTAACTCTCTTCATAAACCCAAAAGCCACAAAACGTAATTGTTTAGTCCCTGATTCATTTGTATGTTTCTTGTAAAACTGCCTCATATTTATTATTTATTACCTGACGGGGGTGGATCGAGGGTCCTCCGTATTTCAAGTAAGACATAATCTCATTATAAAATGCATTTAAATATCATAACATGTAACCAGTGATGTGTATTTCCTAAATACACAGCTGGAGCTCCAGCACTGGGGCCTGTCACATCTACACGCTGTTCGCCTGGTCTGGCGCGGCTCATAATACCCATAAAGGCACAGAAGCACTCAGTGGCTGCTCAGCTCTGCATGGCCTCACTGTGTTTTGGCATATATGCATGTGTTTAAATGAGTTATTAGGAATTTCTGAACCAGTCCTGCCGGTTATTTTAAATAACTAATAAAGGCAAGAATAAAAGAGAAAAAACATGCTTTTTGTGACTGACCTAAAACCACTTGTACTATAACCTATTATTAAAAAGTCTTTTTTCCTCCAGAACACTTGCCATAACATTTCATCTGTGAAGCCCCAAAATAATTTCAGTCCTACATTTGAGCTGTGTTGATTTTTTTTTCTTTTAACTGAGCCAAATGTATCATTTTAATGGGGGGGGGGAAATTTCAGACGTGACCTTTCCTTTGTTTCTGCGAATCCCTTTTGCGGACACGATCATAATTAAAAAGAAAGACCTCATAAGCTGTGACCTGTCCCACCCTGGGGTCTGCAGGCACCTCCTGATGAGAATCATCCATTACGGCTCGTATAAGGGCAGCTTTATTGCGGCCCGCAGGCCCCCCATCTAACGTATTGAATCATTAAACCTCAAATCACGGACACTTTGCTTGTGAATAGTTGAAGGTCCCATTAGGGGCAAAATGTAACCTGTAGGTGCACCTGTCAATTAAAACGGCAATAAATCTCACAGTCTTGATAAAAAGGGCTTGATTTATATGTTGAAATAATAGGCACACCTGATCTGAGCGCCACCCCCAGAGACAGCTACCCAAGGGCCAGTTGAGTTCTTTATTTCTGCTCTCCACCCCCCCCGCCCCCCACACACCCATCTAGGCCGGCAGCTGACCATCTTCAACACCCAGGCGACCATCACGATAGGCGGCACGGACCGTAGGCGGCCTTACCAGGGCCAGCTGACGGGCTTGTATTACAACGGGCTGAAGGTTCTGACCATGGCGGCCGAGCGCAACGGCAACATCCGCACCAACGGCAGCGTGCGCCTGGTGGGCGAGGTGCCCTCCGTGCTGGGCGCTGCCACCACCACCGCGTTGCCGCCGGAGATGTCCACCACCTTCATCGAGACTACCACCACACTGTCCACCACCACCACCCGCAAGCAACGCAGCTCACCCACCATCCAGGTACTGGCGCTGGGAATGCTGGGAAAGCCCAGGGAGGGGGGGGGCTGCTAGATCCTGTCACAAACTATCTGTGAGAACAGCGCCTGAAATCCCAGGATGGGCTCCGTCGTCACCCTCTGCAGCTCTGAGCCCGTCCCGAGCGACATCACTTAAATAAAATATCCGCCAGTGTGAACGTCAGTTCTTCGGGCACCTCGGAGGAGCGGCAGAGAGAGACAGAGGTTGTGAGCCAGGAGATGGTGCCTTACCAGCCCAGCGTAAAGCCCACTGCATCCTGCCCTACATTCAGAGGGCTTCATTAGTCTGCGACTTTACCTTCCACATCTCCCGTCGCCTCCATGTTGCCGGCGGCGCTTTCGTAAATAAGTGCCTAACCCACGCCGTCCCGGCGCTGGCGCCGTCTGTTTGCCGCTCTGCAGTGTGCAAGGCGGACATGTCCACTTGCGTGTTGTGCAGCTCTGGTGAAGTCAGACACTGTGCGTCGCCCGTGTGATGCTCTCATCCTACAGCTGTGGCTCCACGTCCAGCTTTCTTGTCCACATTTTCCTGCTAAATTACATTTTTTTCATTGCCTGGGAAGGTGAGACTGCAGTAGATGCCCCACATTTTATCTTTCTGCTGTTAATATGGCACCTTCGCCTCAACTCAATAATGGCATCAGATACATCGATAAAGATCGACCAGCATACATCTCTCAGTCTCTCTGTCCCTTTATTTCCCTTTATTCATTCACTGTTGCTGTGATTTGCTCTCACACTAATGTGTAACATCAGTCTGACACCAGCGTTCAGTTTTCCTCATCTTCCACGCGTGCCTGCTGGTTTCGGACGAGCCCTGGGTCGGTTCTGGCTCCTCATACGAGCAGCTACGCTCTTGACAGTAAAACCGAGTGCTTTCCAAATACACATTGACGGTGAGCCAATAAATGTCAGCGCCACGGCGAAATATGATTACAGTGCCCGTTGGTTTTTTCTTATTTTCTTTCTGTGGATGCTGAAGAACAAATGGACCTGGCGTGTGTAATATTAAAGTCATAACTCAGGTCTGGGCGGCGCCTCCGCTCTGACACCGTTTGGACTCTCTGCTGATCTCCTGACGCGTCGCCATGTGGCCCGCCGGCGCCTGTCGCCCTGCGGGGACGCCCCCCCCCCCGAGCGTGACGGATGAGCTCCCACCGCAGTCTTTGTTTTTCCTAATGCGATCCCGCGATTTCCGATGGCCGCGCCGCATTCCGGGAGCAGTGTCTGCCCGTCCTGAGCTGAGAGATAACTGCCTTTTTTTTTGGTGTCAGTTTGGAATAACCGGTGTGTCAACAGTCTCAAGATTTGGGGCGGGGGCTGAGTCTGCAGTTCAGGTGCCGCGACCACATTCAGGATTGGAATTTAGATGCGTGGCTGATGTTAAGGCGTCTGGGTCACGCACCAGGATTAGGGCGGACATCCGGATGCTCTTTCTTTCACAGACCCGCAGACTGAAACTGAAATTGTGCTGCTGGGGATTTTATTTATTTTTTAAACAGCAATCGGTACGGATGTCTTATGGGCTTCCGGGCCCTAACATTCCTCTCCCTTTTAATCCTAAACCCTTTTCCTAAAGTTAAAGCCTCTTTCTTCCTGGAGCCCGGGATTTATTACGTATCCCTCCTGGGTTTATCGCTTCCCAGAGTTCCATCCGGAAGCCCTTATTTCACTCTTATCAACTCGTGCCGGTTATTCAAAAGGAGCGGAACGGCAAAAAAAATGCGGGTGGGAGAAAGGCCCGGTGACCCGCAGGTGGTGCAGAGCGCGATGGTGTCACCATGGTTACCATGGTTACGTGGCATTTCCGGCGGGGCCCCTGAATATGTTACGCGCCATGCTGCTATATGGCCGCAGAACAGAAGGGAGGAACCGGCCTGTTGTTTTATGAATAACAGCTCCAGGGTATGCGCAGGAAGCTCCCAGCGTCCAGCGAGGTCGACCCAGCACCGCACGCTCACACAGCGCAGGTCTTCAGTACCCCTGGGGTGTCTCCGGCCCGGTACAGCAGGGGGTAGCCACAGTTAGCCGCTCGTCAGCCAGGGCTAAATCAGCGGTCGCCCACAGAGGAGCCCGACGCCTCACTGAGATTAACTTTATTCACGTGTTCCCGGGTTGGGGAATGAAAGCCACCAGAGATGCCAGAAAACAGTCATATTAGCCGAGTGCTGAAAAACAGTCCCCATCTGCATCTCTGCATGTGGGAACGTGTCTCTCACAGCCAGTGCCGCTGCCCGCATGCAGCGCCGCCGACCCTGAGGTGTCGTGTACGACACTCTTCCCCTGCCGATGTTGCAGGTTCACATCCTCGATTAGCCGCACTGGCACCTCGTAGTGACGATGAGCCGGGCGCTCTGTGGCTGGATGAGTGGCACTGATTTCCAGAGGAGATACTGGCTCTCAGAGCCTCCGTGTTTTACCAGCACACGCTTTTCAAGTGTCATCAGATTACTGAGGACGATAAGGCCCGTCTCCGGGGTGTGACAATTAATTAGAGTAATCTTCAAGCTTGTCCTACTTCTCTCCTGTGTGTTTCCCACGTTCCCTAAATGTTGCTGCTTCTCTGTCCATATGTTGCTGCTAAAAATGGCAAAAAAATTCCCATTTTAAATTGGAAATGATGTTTTAAATCAAATGTCTCGGAGTCTTGGATTTCTCTCCTGCTTTTAGGTTGTATAGAATGACCCCCAGGCTGCGTAATGAAATATACCTCAGCACATCACGCTGAAAATCCGTAGAGGATCAAGAGATGCTTCCTACCACACATGGCAACAGTCTCTCCATGTTGGGTTCTTTGATCATGGTTATAAACAAAGCTTGAATTACTCAAGTGCTCTATTCCTGCATTGCCGCTGCTCCCTAGGTCGCTTCCTAGAACTGCCGTCATCGTTTCACCTGCCTAATAGCTAAATTAAATACCATGCCTCTCAGCGCAGTGACTAATCCTCCGCTTCCGTCTTATTATTTCGGCTAAGAGTTTGAGTCCAGCTGCTGTCACACGCATCCATGCGGCTGTTTGGGCCAAGAGGACCACTACATGATTGCCATCATTATTTAATTAAAGAATGAGGGATATGAGCAGACAGGTGAAGCTTTATTTAAACACGTGCATTTGCTGTAAGGACAGTGACCATGTTGTCTGGCCCCCCATCCTGTTTTTCAGGGGGGGGCTGTCTGATTGGACAGGAGCACACACAGGCAGCTGTGACGCAGTCAGGCAGAAGCCGCGGCGACATCCTAATTGGGTCCTATTGGGTGTGCATCTCGGCGAGCCATCGGCCGTGTTCATCTTCCCTACTTAATCGTTATCTGTCCCCGAGGATCATGGGAGGAACGATTCGATCTATTTCAGCCTGCCCCTTAGGCCTCGGTGTCACTTTGGTCATTTTGGCTTGGTTTGGCAGCAAAGTTCACTGCTGGATCTCATTGGTTAGGAGCAGGAGGAGGAAGAGAGGGACATTGAACAGTCATTGGGTAAGAACACAAAAGAAGCTTAGCTGTCTGTAAATCAAAATTTGTGATCTCTTATAAAGCATTTCTGACTGATGTGGTCTCTACTGTAAGGGTCCGTTTCCATTTTTTACTGAACAAGTAACAAAATTGCTATGTAATATGGAATGATTACGGTCCTCAAATGGGGGCTGATTTAACTGGATTGCAGCATCATCGGTGACCAGTGAAGCAGAGTAAGGCAGCTGGACAGAAGCTGCACCAGTGATGCGGATGGATTATTTTGCTGTCACAACTCTATGCAAACGGGGACTCTCGAAGAGAATCATGTTTGGCAAGTGAGGAGCATCAGAGGATGCAGTCCTCCCCTGTCGCGGAGAGTTCAGGTGCAAGGGTCAGGAAAAGGGGTTTATGCTTTAGTAATAAGGGACCATGTTTGTGACACTGAGCTTTAGGTTAATTGGGTTCAGTCAACACCATTTCCAGTCAGACCACGTTCTCATATGAAGGCAGCTTAGTGGCAGCTGTATGTTATAGGCCATTTGGTCACATGGCATGTGAAATACACATGCAGCACACGTGTGGCATTTCAGATTGTAGAATGTTTTCCGTCCAAGAAGGGTGGAGCTCCTAGTCACGCAAGAGTGGACCACATTTTGAATCATATCAAAATTTTCTTACCATACCCAGCTACTGTGTTGTTTACTGGCTACCTGGGAGCGGCGGGGAACGCAGGAAGCTGGTCGGGGCCGAGCCGTGGGTAGCGGGAAGCTGATGCCAGCGAGGTTTTGTAAACAGTGCATCTCTGCCTTTCGTATTCATAACGTTATCGGCTCTGTGATACTTTACGGTGTCTTACACGAACGGAGAAAACGCCCTGAGCAAACGGTGTGAGCGTGCAGTGTTGGGGCGGACAGCCTCCACATGGCAGGGTTCGGCGTCAGCTAGATGTTTACTCTTGGGGAGAACGGGCGTCTTGAACAGCCACACCGGAGCCCGCAGAACAAATGCAAATGCTGCACTGCAGGTGCACAGAAAAAAAACTTTCCAGAATCAATATGCAAACGCGTGATAAATTTTAAATTTGAGGCGTCAAATTATTTCCAATCTGAATACACCCCCCCGCCCAATCATTTCGGCTTGCCCGCTGATGCGTTCTGTTGCGGTTTAGGCCTCCCGTCATCACCTCTGGTAGTAACGCTTCTTGAAGGGCTGAAAAACTGCAGATCCACAGGTTTCACGCTCACATCAGCGGGGTCCAGGGTAAGGGCAGACTTCTCCTTTAGTGCTCACGTGAAATCAGATGAGCAGCAGAAACAGCAGGACTAGAGCATCCTTCCTCGCTCTATCATGTGCAGCAACTCGAAAATATAATAAAAGTTAAATGAACCGGTGAGAGAGACTGGCCTATCTCTGAACGTCAAAGATTCTCGTGTGCTAAGTAAGTGTAATAATTGATGCCCGAGTGAGGTGAGGCCAGTCAGCTGCTCTAATCCTTGGTTAATGCAGTTATGTGCTAAAGAGTCCTTCAGAGGCAGAGCCGTCTGTCTCTCAGCCGCGCTTCATCCTCAGAAGTGAGCTAGAGGTGTGATGGATTCGCTGCATCGCTGTGATCTTCTGGGGACCGTCATCCTGGAGATCACAGTCCTCCTGTTTTGCGGCGGGTTGACCGGCCCCCCCGCGGACCCCAGTGATGAATGTCGCAGGATTCGGGGGTTCATTTTAGCGGAGGACATTGGGGACAGGAAAATCCCAGTATGTGTTTGAAGCTCACAGCCCTCAGCAACCCTCAAAGGAGCCTAATTACAAGAGCAATTAAGTTGATTCATATCCTTAGTATACATCCGTTATAAGATGTAAAGGCAGTATAATTTCATGGCTCTATTAAAAGACAATTGTGCATCGGAAGCGGGAATTGTATGTAAAAGGTAACATGGTTTTGACGACGTACTTTTGTTTATTTTTGCACAAATTGGGAAAAGCACTTTGAATGTGGCCCTCTGTGGTTTGGTGATCTTCTTTATGCTCTCCTGTTCAGAAGCTAATGGGGTCATCAAAAAGAACGCTGTCTTAATGTTCCCACAGCAAAGGGCAGCAACACCAAAAGACAGTCACCGCATGGAGTGCGGATTGCATCGCTAGTAATGGCTGCAGACCAGGCAGAACCCGTGAGTTGGGAGGGAGCAAAAACATGGATCATTCGGGGGGGCCCTGAGGGCCGGGTGCAGAAACACTGTTTCACTGGTGAGGCTCTTGTGAGTTGATACTAGGTAAACTGGCATCACCATCACAAAGCAGAAACGCGCACAGCACCCTACCCTGACTGTGCTTTTACGTGAGGGTACTCTGTTGGCTCTGCAGTACTGAAACCCCATGCAATCTGTATGTCATGGATACACCGTCATACATGCAGAATCTGTAACTAAGAATGAAATATCCCCAAAGTATTGTGCTTGGACAATGAGATGGCATTTCATCTCCTTTAGTTATGTTCATACATATAATATCCCAGGCTCAACATATTCCTGATCTTCCACAGACCTTTCTATTTGCAGTGCTAATATTAGGTCTTCTAAACCAGATCAAGATTCCGGTTTTTCCCTACAGCTACCAAACAATGCACTTGTGCCGATGTTCTTAGTTCCGGTGGGATTATTGTGCAGCCATGGTGCAAAATCCCACCAATCCCCACAAGGCTGAGGAATAACCTGCAGAGTTAATGGCGCGGCTGCAGTCGGAAAGACCCTCAGCACAAAGGGTGTCCGGGCATTTCCGGCAAACATCCAGGGCCGCCAGTGACTCGCGATTGCAATATGAATCGTTGAGGAAGTGAAGCACAGTGCGTGGTCCAGATACATTTCTAATAGTCCTGACAGGAGTATAACATTTGGCCCAGTACTGAAGACCTTTAGAAATGCCACTCTTGATACTGTAGCATCTTATTAAACATGGATAAAGCGAATAGACTGTACCTGCACTAGTCTTCTGATGGAGAGATTACAGGTCAGCTTTTGGTATTGATGGGCATCCAGGAGCTATGAAGTTAGGGAAATGCAGGGTGGTCAGGGAGCGCTGTACTTAAGGAGATACAGGGCAGACAGGGGGCTCGGGAGTTAAGGAGATGCAGGACAGGTAGTTAAGGAGATGCAGGGCAGCCAGGGGGCGCAGTAACTAAGGACATGCAGGGCAGGTATTTAAAAAAGATATTGACAGACAGGTATTGAAAGAGGATGATTGCAGGAGAAATGCTGCATGAGGGCTGTGCGGTGGTCTTCCTGCCAAAGGAGACACAGAATAATGCTGCATGAGGGCTGTGCGGTGGTCTTCCTGCCAAAGGAGACACAGAATAATGCAGCATGAGGGCTGTGCGGTGGTCTTCCTGCCAAAGGAGACACAGAATAATGCTGCATGAGGGCTGTGTGGTGGTCTTCCTGCCAAATGAGACACAGAATAATGCTGCATGAGGGCTGTGCGGTGGTCTTCCTGCCAAATGAGACACAGAATAATGCTGCATGAGGGCTGTGCGGTGGTCTTCCTGCCAAAGGAGACACATAATAATGCTGCATGAGGGCTGTGCGGTGGTCTTCCTGCCAAAGGAGACACATAATAATGCTGCATGAGGGCTGTGCGGTGGTCTTCCTGCCAAAGGAGAGAGAATGATGCTGCATGAGGGCTGTGCGGTGGTCTTCCTGCCAAATGAGACACAGAATAATGCTGCATGAGGGCTGTGCGGTGGTCTTCCTGCCAAATGAGACACAGAATAATGCTGCATGAGGGCTGTGTGGTGGTCTTCCTGCCAAAGGAGACACAGAATAATGCTGCATGAGGGCTGTACGGTGGTCTTCCTGCCAAAGAAGACACAGAATAATGCTGCATGAGGGCTGTGCGGTGGTCTTCCTGCCAAATGAGACACAGAATAATGCTGCATGAGGGCTGTGCGGTGGTCTTCCTGCCAAAGGAGACACAGAATAAGCTTCCTTTCATGGCAAAACTGAAAAAGCAGCAGCAGGCCTGCTCTCCCTCACAGCAAATGGACCTAAAAGTACTTTTATGTTTGGGGTTTGCACTCAGAGAGATGGGAGCGTCTGTGAAACGATCAACGTGTAAAAATGTATAAAAGTGGAAGAGCTCATGAGCTGGGACTGGGCTGAGGTTCACACTCCTAGGGCGGCATGCTGATGCCACTCATCTCCCAGTCTGGGGGGATCCTGTCATGGATTCTGACCTTAAGCCCTGTGCTTCCTGTGACAGATCCCCACCCCCCCGCCCCGCACCAGAAGATGGATGGAAAGTAGTTTCCAGTCACATAATGTGACTTCATTTTAACTAGATAAAGAAGAAAAGTATAAACCATGTATTTCTGTGTGAATGAAATCGTATGTCATTAGATAATCAGTAGTCTGATGTTAAGTGAGGATTCCTTAACATTTAAATTTTTCTTGCTTAATACACCCTGATTTTAAGATGTCAGTTATGGAAGGAAAAAAGCGATTCAGCGCCGAGTGTGGCTTGATAGAGCGGTCCGAGGGTTTTATTTCTGCATATTGAAATGATGAATAGGGACTCGGGGACATTGCAGGCCTGTCATTTCACCAGGTTCCGCTGAAATAGTCCCACCTGTTATCACAGGCAGTACTTGCTTTCGTGAGAATAATCTTCAGCAAGGACATTAGGCGAATGGCGGCCTAGAAGGAGCACAGCAGCTGAATCCGGGGGGAAGTGCAAAGAGCTGCAGGGGAGGTGGGGGTGCGGTGCCTGTGTGGGGGAGGTATGGGGGGGGGGGGGGGGCAGGATGGTGTGTACAGATGTGCACTCGCAATGAGGGTGAGCGTGTTGGGGGGGGGCTTTCACGGGTGGGTGGGCAGCATGTGAGGGGGCTACAACTCAGCTGGGCAGGCACTGCTCATTTTTGAGGGGGGGGGGCTCCGACAGGCCTCCACGGGCCCTGGCGTGCATGACCGACAAGGCCTGGGAGAACGATAAGAGAGTAGATACCGGTTTTATGACCTGAGCGGGTGCATGTTACCAGGAGTCCCCAGTTAAGATCCTAAGGTATTCTTCCTGGGGTGGCATTGTGGCCCAGTGGTTAGCACCTCGGGGACCAGGATTTGAGTCTCTGTGACGGCTCCATGTGTGTGGAGTTTGCATGTTCTTGTCGTGGGGTTTCCTGTGGATACTCCGGTTTCCCCCCACAGTCCAAAAACATGCTGAAGTTAATTGGAGTTACCAAATAGCCCATAGGTGTGCATGTGTGAGTGAATGTGGTTAATCAGTGTGCAGCGCCATGGGTTGGTGTCCCATCCCGGGTTGTTCCCTGCCTTGCACCCATAGCTTCCAGGTTAGGCTCTGGACCCCCACGACCCGGAGTAGGATAAGCAGTTAGTGTCATAAATGGGTTTAAAGGTGAGAGAAAAAGTTGAGTTCATTTTTTGTCAGATAGCTTTGTGTCAACGAGTTATTTTGTACAGAAAGTCAGGTCTTTGTTTCTTGATAAAATATTACTTTCAGAGTAATTTATTTCCCCATTTCAGTACAAAGTTTGTGGGTTTCGGGACGAATGTGCTTTGAGAATTGTCGGTGTTGATCCATTCTCCGTATCGTCCCCTGACTCATGTTCTGTTTGTTTTCTATGAATCGAGGGTAAAATAATATTATGATGTGTGTGTTAACGGAGAAGGTCCCCAGAAAAGACACATTTTACATCTACTGTCAGTTATTGAAGGCAATTAAATGAAACATGGAAATCGGCATTTAATTACTTACAACAACAAAAAGGTTCTCTCTGGGGGGATACAGGAAAATGCTGTGGTTCCTCTTTCCGGTCCCAGCCATCATCACAGACCACACTCGCCTTTGTCACTGTCGTATTCACTCAGGGTGACATCAGCTAACATATTGAATATGCAATTAACCCCTTTTTCACATCACACACTCCACACACTTAATCGGGCTGCCCCAGCGGGGACTTTTAAGCGGCAGGCGTTCTGAAGCTGGGCAGAGGACCCGGTAGGCGAGGACAGCCAGTCAGCTGGCTCCGATTGGCCTCCGCCTGAGTGACTCTCATGAGCTTTAAAGACGTCCTTGTGTTGACGGGGGACCCGCTGTGTAAATGCCCTTGCGCATTAAATGCGCCTCAGTCCGTATAAGCGCTGCGAAGCAGTGCTGCGCGGCCGATTTGTTTCTCATCCGCGCTTCTCTGAATTTCCTCATCCCTCTAATGAAATCTCTGCATACATTTTTGGACTCTGTTGCACACTGACAAAGCTGGCTTTGCCTCCTTGCCTCTTCCCTCTCTCGTCCTGACGTGGACGCTGTCCATCCTAAGCTCTACCCTTTCATACCCTAAACTGATGAGCAGGTTCTTCCATCCATAACAGCAGAGGGGCTTCACATGCTAATACTTTTCATGGACTTCAGTTGTACATGACTCGCTGCAGCATCTCTCTCCTCTTCCTCCACAG
Organism: Paramormyrops kingsleyae; assembly: GCF_048594095.1. NCBI lineage: Eukaryota > Metazoa > Chordata > Actinopteri > Osteoglossiformes > Mormyridae > Paramormyrops > Paramormyrops kingsleyae. The sequence continues at coordinate 19,392,101 of NC_132815.1, forward strand.
GAAGTTCCTACTGTCTTCCAATTCATTCCCCTCTGATTAAATGTTGCCCAGGTATGGAAGTGTGCTGCTAATTTAAATGTCACTGTGGAGCTTAATCCTTCCTATCCTTCACCCCAGACTCTGGAAAGTAGGTCTGTTTCTTTATCCCCTAATACACTCCTTCCGGAATTTGGTCACACAGTTTGTAGCAGTATTTGAGGCCGAACGTTCTGCATTTTTGACAGAGCTGAGTGTGTCGCTTACCCATTTCGCCGGGGCCATGGCGGAGGGGACTCCTGGGGACTCGCATGTCCCCTGTAACCTTGAGTTTTGTGGTTTGGGTGGATGATTAAAGATCTAAGATGGCCGCCACATCCTTGTGTACAGGAAAATAAATGACCCCTCTTGAAACTGCCTGTTACATTTTCCGGCAAGTTTAGTTTTCTCATATCCTGGGGTGAAAATGTTAAAGGAATGAAAGGCGTTTCGTGTTATAGTCTATGGTTTAACATTAACTTTAGCTGTACAGCTGAATGATGGGGGAAAGTCCAGCCTCACACTCTTCCAGGGCCACCAGGGGAGGCCAGAAGGACAATAGTATCTGTTGCCGGTGTGCGTTTGCGTCTCTGACGGGGAGAGGGACCAGGCAGGGTTACACACTCCTGAAAGACAACCCTAGCTAGCACCACCGATTCCCCCTGCAAATACACGATATTTGCCTGTCTTTGCCACGAGGCCGAGATCGGACACGATAACGACAGCCGAATGCGTTGCTGACGAAACGGGGGTGGGGCTGTCAGGGAGAGCGGAGCAGATAGAAAGCAGGGGATCAGGTGCCCATCAACGGACACTGCGGCTGCTCTTACCGCCGGCCAGTTACGTGGCACACGGGTAAACATTAGCTAGCTGTGTGTACAGAGGGCAATACTGTGTCTCTGGTGCCCACTGCACCTGTAGCCTCAGCGTGACGAGCGCGGTAAATAAGCTGGAAATGGACGCATGGCAAGGTCAGCGCTGTCGCCTCAAGCCGCGAGTCGGCGGTTCGAATCCCTCCCCTGTGCTATGTGTGCGTAGTTTTCCTGCTCTGCCTGAGCTGAGCGGATCTCCTCCACGTACCCCGGCTTCCTACCAGAGTCCGACAGCTTTAAGTCTCGGTGTGAGAGTGCGTGTCCTATGACCGACTGCCACCTTGTGCAGGGTGCTCTCCCTCTGTCCCTCAGGGCATGGGCTCCAGGCTCACGCTGACCCTGTATGGAACGGAAGCCGACATGCCTGCATGAATACTGATCACGGCACAGCATGTCAGGCAGGTTTCTCAATGTAAATGCTGGATGTACCAAGCTTCCCGGAGTCATCCGCGCTGACCTCAGCAGCACCCGGTCCGGTCCGATCCGAGTGTCACATGCCACTTCTAGGACATCCGCGGGGAAACGCTCTCGGTCACCTTGGCCCGATGGGAATTTTCCAGCCACCGCTACATGATGGCACATACATTACTGTCAGCTTATATGAGCTTCAGATTTCAGTCAGTTTTGGACAGGGAGCGACTGTTTAAACAAGCGGCCCGACGGGTCGGGACCTCATTCCAGAGCGGTGAAGGACTCCGTGCTCCGGTGTCTGCACTGCTAGCCAGGTGCTGCCTGGCTTCTTCCCACATCGACGGCCTTTATTACTCGCATAAGATCCATGCCACTCCCCGCTAGGGCCCCCAGGGTGATTTCTAAGTTGCTATCGCTATCTTTTAGTGCTCAGACGGGGCTGCGCAAAAACATATATCGAACGTACATGCGATAAAACACAGGCTACTTATCACATTTTATAGTCAGAATTCCATTACTGCGTTTCTGATACTCTATGGATATAAAAAAAAAAGAAACATCCATGGGAAATGGATGACTGAAGCAAAGACAAGCTAAATATTATATGAATCCAGAGCACATGCTTGAGTTATACAGGATGTCATGTTCATAGACGTTCAGAATCATACGTGTGCTTCCATATGTTAGATGAATAATAGATGTGGGACGTTCTGTGTGGCTCTCTGGGGATTCCCTCTCCAGTCATGTTCGTGTTGGCCTGTCCTGAATTGTAAAGTCAGGTGAAAATATTCTTCTGTGTTTATACTGGGAAGAGTGTTGATACATTGTAGATTATAGAAGACTTTAAGGTAATTCCAGTGACCAGATTTAACTGGAACTAGTTACATTGTGCGTAAATGTATTTTTTTTAATCTCCATATAAAAGTATAAAAAAGTAGCATCTTGTCAAATATGCGCAATGGTGCGTAATTCCCGAGTCCTGCTGTTACTGATCAGAAGCGAGACCAGAGTGTTATGAAGGACTCGTAATAAGCGGCAGCTCAGACTCCTTAATGGAAGAAAATGGTTTGTTTTAATTTTAGAATTCAATGAGCTGTAAAAGTCAGAAGGGTCAAAGAAATGTATTTCTGTTCCATTTTCAGGGAGTCCAAATGCAATCGTTTGTTTAGCTGGAGACACTGGGACGTTCTGTAATGGGCTTCTTTCAGTAACTGGCCTTTTTCAGTCCGGTTCAGCTCTTTGTCAGTGTGCAAACATACTGCATTAACAAAGCCATCTTCCTTGAGTTTTTTCATCCAGCAGGCCAAGCAGAAGATTCGTGATGAGCTGTGTTGAGCTTCTCCGCTTTGTGGCCGTTGGCTGAGCTGTAAGAGGCAGCCACTCTCTTGCATGCTGGTCCACAGCCCCCCGGTGGGCAAAAATCCTGCCTACTGTGCTGGTCGCTGGCCCAGATCGGGGCTCTGGCAGCGCCGAGAAAGTTATGAATTAAATGTCTAGATTTGAAGGTTCAGAGCTGAACGTTAAGCCCTTTGAATTGTACAGCGATTCAGCGACACTATGAGGATTTCACATTCTGCATGGCTTGTGTTTTTTGTACTTTATGTATAATTAACCTTGAGATAAGGGGTGGCAGAGTTCTCCAATGAGACTCACAGCTGACACGGTCCTCCAGGAGGGTCCCTTGTCCTGCAGGGCTCACCCTGTTATCTCAGTGATACAAGTTTTATGCTTTTATCCAAAGCGGCGATTTTGTCCATTTATACAGCTGTAGGTTTAGCTGTACTTGGTTACTCAGGCTAATGACTTCACTCAAAGGTGAAGCGGTCGAGCCTTCAGGTAAGACCTATGTGTCCTTAACCATCTCGCTACCTGCCACCTCCACCTGGAGCTTAATTCAGGTCAGATCTTGAGTGTGGATAGAGTGGGACAACCTTGTCCTTAAATCATGGCTGTCAAACTCGTTTCCTATTGGCCTGTACATGTATTCCTAAGAACCTGTTTGACACTGTGGTGAGGTCTTCAGATCGACAGGTTAATTCCTGTAGCAGGAGGACCACTCAGCGTCCCTGGCTTTGCTCCGCCCTTCACCTCCGCAGTTCTGCTCTCCCTACTTTTCCCTCGTCTGTAAAATGTCGAATAAAATATGCATGAAGGGTAGCACAGAGCTTGAAATCTGACCGTCCGCAGTGTCCCTGTTGTGAAGCACAGACCAAAAACAGGACCTCGAGCTGCGAAATATTACAGGGAAAGTCAGCGTGCTGAAGTTAAAACACACTTTGTTGGATTCTGAAAGGATTTATTTGCAGGATTGGATTATGTTGGGGGTGTAATCAATTTATGGAAACATTATTCCGAGCTGCAGTCCTGCTGTGTTGGTGTTGACATAGATGTCAGTACCAACTCATTTCCCAGCTTATACATTACATTATGTCCTTTGGTTTGTTCGCTGGTACTTCAGGAAATATTTTATTACAGGCTGTTTGTTGGGGATATGAAAGGATTGCACTTGTGCCAGAAGGACTCCTGGCAAGCCAGCGCGTACAGCTGTGTCCCTGTGTTCTTCGCTGGCTGTCTGGCCCGCCGCTTGCACAAGGATGTGGAATCGACCTCGGACTATTAGCTTGGCAACTCAGGAGAAAGTAGAAAGAACCAAGGAGAAGACCCAGCCCCCGGGCAGTGGCTCCAAACCAGGGGACCGTGAACACCACCCCCCCCCCCCAGCCCCCGCTCTCCCCCAGATGGCATCTGGAGGCCCCGTCAGGGTTACAGAAGGATTGTTTTCTCAGAAGGGAGAGCATATTCCAGATGCCAGTGACACTCCTCACAAAGAAAGCGTCACTTTGCTGATAACATGGACGTTTAGGAGGTACTAGCAGGGCTAGAATTTTTTCTGTAGTTAAGCCTTTAGTTTGTCAAATAATGCCTGATAATAAGATCCATTAGTGATTTTATAAAGTGCAGCACATTCAGACGTGTTGATAACTTGACGTTCCCAGCTTCTCCTTGTGTGAGATTTTAAATTTATCCGATTCTTCTCTTAGCATTGCACCTCCTCCCCCTTCCTCTCCTTGAGTAAATCTGGACTCGTTTTGACAGAACGCCTGGCAAATTTGTCTGTGAGAGCCTCTGGATTCCCGCTGAAATCAATTCTGCTCCCTAAAGCCTGTTACCTGGCTTAGACCCTGAGATCAGCCATTGCACACCTGCCACACGCGCGCAGGAGATCATCCCGAGTTACCCCACCTTTTGTTCTTCTCCTGTTTTTTTCTTTTTGCATCTCACGCAGTCGGCAGGCTTCACTCTCCCGTCCTCGGCACCTGACTGCACACAATGTTGGAAGCGAGCTTATCTAGACCAGACCACAGACGGCCGGCCGGCCACCCCCGCAGGCTGAAACACCTTTCTGCCAGCCACCACCGCCCCCCCCTCCCCCCCAACCCTCCTCGGCCAGACAGAGGATAATGTGTTTCATTAAGGGACTCAGTAACACGTTCGTGTTTCCTGCCAGTTTTGCCGGGAGCTATGCGTTGCTCCGTCGAGGAGCGAAACTCTTTAAGCATACCTTACGATTCGTTACACCCAGAACACCAGCGAAATTAGTTTTTTTTTTTCCCCCCCCATAAAAATAATGATCGAAATCAAGCAACTAAGAGGAGAAATGGAGCGAGCTGGCCCGGCGGCGGACTGCGCGCAGAGGGTGCGACACACGCGTGACATGGGAGCTGCCGTGGAAACAGGGGTGTGGGGTGACACGTCTCAGCGAGACATACGGGGTCCTTCCACACATGCCTGTGCCTGCAGAATGACGTCTCACGTTCGACTGGCGGCCGTCACAATGGCTTGTTTTGAGCAAAATGGGGTTGCACGTTATTTCAGTTCTTAAAATGAAGCTACCTTTGATCGTCTTCATGTGCAGCACTGAGAAACGTAGAAGAATCTTCGGTAACACTTTACTTGATGGGGCACAAATAATATAGTTATACTATTACTTATGAATTAATGACAAACTAAATCTTAGTTACATACTGATCTCATGTTAATTCATCATTAATGAATCATTACACATATTTTATTTGAAGCAGTTACTACAGTATATTTATTACATCTGCTAATTCTGAAAACCTTTGTGAGCTACTGAAGGAACTACTAAGGAGCTACTGAAGTAACAAGTCATGAATAACACGAGTAAAATACTGACCTCATGTTTGTTCATCTTTATTGAATCCTGAATCCTGTATCTTATCTCAAGCATCAACTATATTTGTTCATGGTTTGTTCATAATGTGTACTTCAGCAGTAACTGAGTTATTGCTATGTATTTGTCCCCCATCAAGTAAAGCGTTACCTAATCTTCCATCTTTTCTTTTCTCAAAGATAGATATTTGCCAAAGGCAGGTTGGCAGGTTAAAGTCAAATGAAAACGGATATGCCTCCTCATGTAATGCCACGCCACCATTTTTTAAAAGGGCCAAATTGATTCTTTCCTCTTTGGTGAATTTGATGTGAGTTAGTGTCAAGCGCAGCAAACAAGGAGTCTGATGTATGAAGGCAAGGATTCTGACACAGACATATTGACAACGTTTTACTTGACGCCCAACAGACAGGTCATGTTGCAGCTCTCCTAAGAGCAGACTGTTCCATCCAGAATTCCAAGCGTGTGCAGCTGAAATCCACTGTGCCTCTGAACCACAGTTGCAGACTCAAGCAGCACTGCTGTGTGCATAAGCAGAATATAAACAAACACAGCTACTGCTTTGCTAACAGTTAGCAAAAGCAGCTACTCCCACCGGGAAACCGAGTGACTGAGTGTTCATTGATGTGATGTGGTGTGATGTAATGTGATGTGTGAGGGTTAATCCCAAGTCCACCTTAGTCTGCTCCTGAGGCTCATGGTGGCTTTATTTAAAATGTTCTGAGGGCAGAAGGAAAAATGATTGGGTCAGAGAGATAACCAATCAGATTGTAGAGAAGGTGTGTCCAAGCAATCAGAGGAGGTGGGACCAACCAATCAGATGTCTTGGTCCCACCTCCCCTAGTTGCTTGAACCCACCTCTTTTACAATCAACATCAAAAGAACATTTCTGTGTAACTATAACTCCCACGAGCGCTCCTGAATGGGCAGTGTTAAACAAAAGTTAAACAAAACCACAGTCTAGACACAGCAGACAAACAATGCCTCCCCCAGCTAACAACAAACAGAAGCGTTATAAGCTCACTCCTCAATTCTGACTACTATAATTATTATTTTTTGATGAGGAAATGTCCTATTGCATCTTAAAATCAAATTATGCAGACCAGGAGCTTGTGTTTATTCTTTATTGAACCCTGCTAAGATGTGCTGGTGATTTCTGTTATACTTATTTTGTAATTCAAACTTTGTGTCGTTTGATAAAATGCTAAAAGACAAGGTGCATTTAGCACATTGTACGCGAAAGCTGGACAATGAAGAAGCGAGACTGGCATAGACTGAAGAAGACTACTGACCTCAAGAAAAACAAACGTGCAGATTCTTCCTTGAATCAAGTCTGAACCCTCACTTGAAGCACATACAATCAGGTATCATTTTGGGACTTTTATGAGAAGAACCAGTGTGTTGGAAAAGACCTTCATGCTTGGAGGATTTGAAGGTAAAAGAGGAAGTGGATGACCAGGAAACAAGATGGATGGCCTTAATCATCAAAACAATGAAAATACCATCAGGAAACCTGAAGACAGAACTTTCTGACACAGTGTTTCCCAGTCTGGTCCTCAGGGAACCGCAGACAATCCATGTTTTTGCTCCCTTCCAGCTCTGAGCTCTAGCAGGGAGCTGAGAGGGAGCAAAAACGTGGATCCCTGAGGACCGGGTTGGGAAAACACTATTGTGGGGGACTGATATATATATTTGTAATTCTTTGCAGAACATTTTCCGTATCATGTATATTAGCAGCAGTACTAATGAGCTATGTATTATTCAGAAAATAAAATAGCTAAATACAGTTCAGTTAATTCAATAAAGGCACTACCACAGTGATGCTGCATAAAATTCCTACATGTGATGACTGGTATGATGTCCTGGAACAGAAATCAATAAAACAACAAAGGAAGCTTTGGTTCGTTTAGCTGTAGGTCAAATAACTGTAAATTATTTGGTTCAGTTTTATTTATTTTTATGTATCACCTGAGCTGAGTTGATGTCCGCCTCATGTAGGGTAACAAAGCACAGGGTAACAAAACAGCAGCATGCAGAGTCGCACCCGCAGCCTTATTTATGGTAGGCTGAGCTAAAGCAAAGGTCTCCTGTCTGGTTTTAAATAATAAAACCATGGGGCCATCCCTCATGCGCTGTTCCATAGACCAGGAGCCCTGTGGCTGAAGGCTTTTCTGCAAACAGTGCTTTATTTTGTGAGGAATTGCAAGAAGACCTGATATCTGTACAATCCTACTTGTACATGCCAGCCAGTGCAGCTCACAGGCCAGGCACTCGAGGGTACTGTAACTAAGCAGGATCATTTTAAAAGCGCATCCAATAGTTAACTGCAATCCAACAGAGAGACATTAGAATACATGTAATATGGTTCTCATTTCTCCCTCTAGGTACAATTGTTGCTGCAACATTTTGACTCCACTGTGGGGAAAATGGTGTGCAATTTGTGCTCCCTGACAGCAGAAAATTACAGCAAGCTAATCTGCTATATATAAATGGTTGTATTAATTTTGTGTTAAATTACAGCACGTGAAAAATGCTTTCTGTTTGCTGGTGGTCCTGTGAGTTTGCTGGATGCTGTGAGGTTATTTCGCTGGATGAGCTTTGTGTGTGTTCCCCTTATCGTCATTTATCGGCTTATTGATTTGAGCCATTGCAATCTTCTGAATAGAAACGATTTAAGCGAAGACAGGTATCACAGTCAGGTGGTAATTCATGACAGAAGTCCCTATATAAAGCAACCAAATAGTCCAGTCATCACAGATGCATAAAATATTCTCAATTAAATTGTTTCATCATGCAATCTTTCACGTCTCATTTGTTTTCTGTTGAATTGCATTGTTTTTTTTTATATTAAAGCACATTATAACGCAGATTATGGAAACTGTGTGGAGGTGTGGCCTCATGTAACCCGGCGAATGTGAATCAAGTGAGTGAAATTATTAATGCTGGTTTGTTATGACTGATGCACCTTATGCTGTAGTCGCAATAAATAATTCTCTGACACTTCATACCTGTCAGAGTCTCTGCCAGGTCGGTACAAGTTTATCCATAATGCTACAATGTTTCATTAATTCAACAGGATTAGAATGCATGCCAATGCATGTGTGGAGTGTGCGGAATAACATCATTGGATTTGTAAGCGGAAGTGTAGCGTTTATTATGATCTTCATATTAAAGGAGTGTCACTGTTTCTGTGTGTAACACCCTGGAACTCCTCGACTCAATAAATGCCCCGTCTTGATGGCAGGATATACATGATCTTTAAATGAGGTGTAATTTCTGAAAGGCTGAGAATAATCTGAAAGGATTTAGATGGATTTACTTATCAGTTAAGTGGCACAAAGCGTTTTCAGCGATTTCCAGAGCTTTGGAGCACGTTCAAACAAGCTGATATCCTGTGGTTCAATACTGAATTTTTACTCACTGTTGGGTTTCTTAGAAAGGGGCAAATTTGGTTTGAGATGGGTGTTAACGACTTACAGAATTACATATTTTCAGAATGAAGAAATTATTGCATACGCCAAACCAGGAAAGCCATATTTATCCTTGGGTTGCGTTTTACAAGTTATACGAATTGGTCTCACACGAGAGTGTAAATGGTCGCTCTTTATAATATTTGAACTTTACAGCTGCTTTTTATAGATCTATACTGAAATGTGTGATTTTTCCGGACTCGTATACCTAAAAGGAGAACTAGTGATGTTCTTAAGTTGTCATGGATAATCCTTATACTGGTGAGCTATATTCTATATAACATGGCTTTGAGTATGAGACTTCCAGTCATCATCTTCTGGTACCTGACCTTGTGAAGAAGGACTAAGAACCAGTCTGGTTGTTTATGAGATTAAACCGTCTAGTTCATCAGAGCCATTTGGCAGGAAATCGAAGATTACCTCAGATGGTCTCTGAAATCAGTCAATTACCTTTTTTATTGCTTTTTGCATCTGTGAGCTCCCTCTCTTTCCATCCTTTTCCACACTTAATATAAATTCAATGAATAATATTATATTTACTAAGAGCAATATTTTACAGCACTCCAGTGTGGAAATTCCTCTGGCCTGCCTGCTCATCAATGCACATTTGGGTGCATTTTAATGAACAAAATCTTGGCGCACCCACCACCCCCCCCAGTCCGAAAGGCGTGCTCACCAAGCCGCACGTGGCGTTTTTCTGAGCGGCAGGAGAGCGGTCCTTCATTAATCCGACGATGGGTTCCTGACGACGATGCTCACGGCGTTACCACCTCACACAGGGGGTGCGGGCCTCATCCCTCTGCGAGTCCAGTGTGAATTCCCATACCTACTAATAAGCATGAGTGGTTATGTTTGCCACTAATAAATGTGAGTGCTACTGGAAAAAGCACAGCTAGCTCAGCATCATGGGGTCAGGGGGGGGCGAAAGGAACAGGGGCTTCATTTGCTGACCAATACGTCTCCCTTGCTTTAGAGCAGTCTGTTTGTTCCTTGCATGCTGTGATATATAAATATTGATCATTCTGCAAGTGTCTAAGATGGGTGAGACACCTCCTTTTAACGACCTGAGAACAGCAGAAGACGGAGGTGAAACATTGTGTAAAACTTCCCCTTCACTAAAGACATTTCTGAAGCGCTTAATGGGAAAAATAAAAAAGTCAATTGAATTCACCGGAATTAGTTTACTGCATGAGCCTGTTTGAAATCCACTGTCATTTCAAAAGTGTTCTTTCTTCTTTTTTTTCATTTTGCTCTTGCCAACCACATCAAAGACAACAGACGACATCGTGTCATCGGCAGAATGTTCCAGCGATGACGAGGACCTTGAAGAGTGCGACTCGGGACATGCAGGTGTGCTGGGTTTGACTAATTCTGCCCGATCTTCATTCTTTTCATTTACTTTGCAACTGAGGATCTGACCTCAAAGCATCATGTCTCATGGACACATCAAGTGTGACTTCCAGGGATTAATTAGCTAGCACAGCCTATTTGAGCACTTTCAATCTGCCGCGCACTGAGCTGGGAGCATACAGCCGTCCCAGGTACCTGCGCTTTATACAAATCTCCTTCAGTTAGCAATTAAAGCCTATTTAATTTATGAGTAATCCTTCTAACTTACTCAGTTATTGCGATAAGTTACACTTGTCCATGGGTGTCCAACATGTAGTAAACATGGTAATGTATTTATACTAATTTTGTCCTCTCAGCATTTAATGAGAGCAGACTACCTTTATTTAAAAGTGCAAAATTAGTATCTGTGCCATGTTGTCTGCAGTGATGCTTCAAAATGTATCAAATTTGAGATTCCCTCTCATGTGGTATTGACTGCATTGGTGACGGATGATACATTTTGAGATTCTTTGGAGAAAAAAAGCTTTCAGCAGAATTATGTAATATCTAGCAGATTAACTGCAATTGATCTGGTATTTTTGTATTGTTGACTCCTTTCGTTTTCCTAATTTTCGGAGGCTTGCCTTGAGTTAAACATCTTAATAGAGAACAGATATCATCGAATTTCTGTGTACAACTTTATACACACGCACATAGCTTTGTTTCAAGGCAAAGGATGCATAGGCTTTTTTATTTTTCAAATAGAAACTTCAAATATTATGCCAAGATAAACATGAAGTGAAATCATAATTAGCATTTTTTTTCCTTCAAACAATTTCTTAAAGAAATTGGTTTTGAATCCAATAGAAAATGTTTAAATTGTGATTTACACAAAGCTGCCACTCAAGTCACTGCAGATAAATGTTACAGAGAATGACAGATTTGAGACTTTTTGGTGAATAAATGAGTGTTTTCCCGTATCTGCACTCTCAGGGGAAGGAAAGCAGGTTTTACACAAAGAGCTGTTTTACTGAACTGTGGTTTGTAAATTCCAGTTAGAGATACTCGATTTGTTGCTCCTGTGAGGAGCAGCCTTAACAGCGAACATCATCCACCAGAATGGAGGCATCTCGTTGTGTTGTAAAATAAATTAGCACACACATCTACACTCAGTCCAATGCACATTTCTGCCCTTTTGTAATCAGTTTAAAAAAAAATTTCTTTAGCAATTACTGCATCGTATTTGTGATCGCATTTCTGGTCATCTGCTGAATAAAATGTGTAATCAGCTCCTAAGTAGGACGCTCGTAAGTAAGTAAGGCAGTGTACCCCCATGTGATCTCTTACAAGAGACTGCATTTTGGGAATTTTCGGAATAAGCACGAGGCACCTTTGGAAAAAAAGTTTTCCAGACATGAATGGCAGCTGTATTTTTTGTTGAGTATTTCCTCATGTTTATCTGTCAAGAGATCAATTCCCCAATAAATATGTAAAAAATATATTTTAAAAAGGTTAAACTATTTTTAATATTTCACATAGTTCATAGTTGTATTATCAGGGCTCCACCCTCCAGTCATCCAGTCACTTTGACACAGAAATTCATAACGTCATGTAAACCCCCAATTCAGTTGACGTGGACAGGTGCATGATGTTTTCTGTTGTTGCTGTTGTTTGTCGGTTTCGTTTTTTTTGTATTTTTTTCATTGTGGGGGGGGGGGTGAGGCATAAAGCATGTGTGGGCATTTTTCCTCTGTTCTGGTGCCATTTTCATTTTGCGTTCATGTGGTTTTCGGTTTCTTGAGGCTCCGTTTGCATTCCGTTGACATCTTCATCTGCCCATTTATCTACAATGAACACATCCCTCGTTCTTCCGCTTACATCTTGTTCCGCATGAATTTTTGGTGGTGAGCTGTTTTTCCTCTTTTTTTTGATTTTTTTCTTTAAAGTATCTGTTCCATAGGCTCGTACTGAACATCCCCATTTTTGATTAACAAAGCAAAGAAAACGGCAACAAAATCTTTTCTTGCCATCACCCTTTTTCAGCCTCTTGTGGGCGATCCTATTGTCTCAAGAAAGTTGTGTGAGAAAGTATGAGTCCCACCTCACCCCCCCCCCCACCCTTAACGCCACCTACCCCTACCCCCCCACCCTTAACGCCACCTACCCCTCTCCCATTGTCCCCAGCCGTTCTGCATTTAAACTCTTTTTTTTTTAATGCAGATGGCATAAAAAGAATTTTATTGCCACAAAGTATATCTGTTTTTCTATTTTATTTGTTGATCTTAAGCAGTCATTTGTGGCATGCGATAATTGTAGCTTCTGCTAAACTAACTGAATCCCAGCTCTTGGTGATATTGCCAGTGCATGGACTCTAAGTGTGCCCATTCTCCTGTGCTGACCTCAGAAAGCTCTGCATTTAGGCTAAGCGCGCTGGTTTATGCTGTGTTCCCGCTCTGAGCTCGACCTCCTTAAGAGCAGTGTTCTCCTCCTCAGTGTTGTCTCTCCCTGTCTGTCTGTCTGTCTGTCTGTCTGTTACTTCTGTGTCCGTGCATTCCGTCTGTCTGTGTCCTGAACTGTCATATCGTGACACCGTTACTCTGTTTTGTACATAGCCCCGGAGGGGCCACAAACAGTTTTTTAAAAATTATTTCATGTGCCCGATATACTAAATTGCGTGCAGAATTAAGCTTAACGTTCCCAAGAAATACTACATCGAGCACACGAAACCCCTAAAACGTGCACTGGATTTTCTTCTTCCCATGCTCTCAATGTGCTATTTTCAGCTATCAGATAAATTACGTCGTGCTTACATTTTGGTTATTTGTGCCCGCAAAGCCAGATGCCATCTTTGAGCCATGGTCAAGCCGTCCGCAAAACGATTGTGGCTGTGCAAATACTTCAGCATTACGCTGGCAAATGTATTCGCTCAAATCTTTTTAATAAGACATCATATGACTCCCATTCCCATTTGAAAATGATGATCTATATCTCACTGTAGCCACACAGTTTTAATGGTGATGGTGAGTTTTAATGGGGTTACAGTCACTAAAACCTATATACTGTACAAATAAATGTATATATTACTGAGCCAATCTTTCTAACAATGCATAATATGTGCTGCATTCCAGCTTGATCTTATTCTTCTAGATTTGACACATGTCTGCACAAAGTATCAAACAATTCTGTGGTAGTAATTATGGGTTTTGGTCATCAGATTCTTAATACTGTGCATGGTAATAACAGATGTGCATTTCTGAGCCTTTATAATAATGCATAATGTCTCCATTTCAGAATTATTCTGCTGTATTTTTAATGGACAAAAATTAGTCTTTGTGATTATCAAGTTACCTTTGACACATTTGGGATCAGGCAGTTTTTATAAATTTAACCTTTATTTTACTTAAATAACTATTTATTTACATCTAGTGTTCACACACTATGGGCTGAAGGCTTGACCGCACTCCTGGCTCCTGGCTTTGCGGGCACAAACTACCAGCAAAACTTAATTAATTTGAGAGCTCAAAAGAGCAAATTGAGAGCATGAAAAAAGTCTCACATTTTAGGGATTTTGTGAGCTCGAGTTAGTATTTTCTGATCATGATAAATTGTGCTTGCAAGTTGCTATATTTTCCACACAAAATACAAAAAAAAAAATCAGTTTGTGGCCCATCTATGGCTCTGTAGTTTTGTGATGTGTCAGATGATCCCACTGCTCCCTCCCTTGAAGGAATTCTGTAAGAGGGCTAACGATTGGCTGTGCATTTTTAAAACCAGAGGTTTATTGATTACTTGTTATGATTGAAATTTCGCTTCAGTTATTTTGTTTTCACTGGATTGACTCGTTAAATCTGTAATTGTAGGTACATGACATTCATTTATCTTTACAAAACATGGTGACCGGCACCATAATCCTGCAGTTGATTTAATCCAGTCATGGCAGAATTCAGTCTATCCCAAGGGACACTAGGCAGGAGATACAAGGATGGGATGCCATTCAGTCACAAGCACTTCACTTTAGTAGATATGACACAGAAATGTTACTCAAATAAAAGTAAAAAAAAAACTTTTTTAAAGTACTTGAGTAAAAATTACTATATATTCAAATCTATCGGTATTGCAAAAAGCAGCTCATCCTTATAAATTCACTCGACAGGTTTGAATATAACATTGCAAGTTGCAGTGCAGCTCAATAAGGAAAACTGAGTCACATATTTTCTTTTTATTCAGAAAAAGCGGTGAAACTTGCCGAGCTTGCTGGCACAGATGAGCAGAATGACTTTTTTATTCTGTGGAAAACAAACTATCGATCTACGGGCCAGATTTAATGATGGTTTCTAAACATCTTATAAGTGGTGAATGAGCCAATGACAACCCTCGTCCTCCACTATGAGAAATGGCTGATTGCCCAATGAAATCATCGCCATTGTTTCAGTAGTAGTTCTAGTGCTGCTAACTTTGAAAAGTGATAAAGATTAAATATCGAACAGCAATTTCGGTATGTTATCCGAAAATTAAGTCTGTTGTGAATCTCTACATATTGTTTGTTCGGTGACGATATGTGATGCATAAAAAGAATTATGCATTACAAAATAAATAATTATTACTTAATAAGTAATAAAGAAATATATTGCTCAAGAATTTTCCGAGTGAAAAAAATTGTGGTTCATATTTTACCCAAAATCATAAAGTATTTGTACTTCGTTACTTTACATCTCTGGTTACAAAGCACACACACATCAGACAGAATTCAGACACAGCACTTCTCCTAACCGCACATTTTTCATTGTAGGAGGAAACTCACACAAACACAGTGAAAACATGCAGACTTTGCATTCTGAGAGCCGCAGGTAGGACCTGAACCCCCTAACCTGGAGGTGTGAGACTGCAGCATAACTAGCACTGTACCATATCTACAGAACCATCAATATAATTAATATGTCGTCGTAAGCATGATTAATTCATTAAAAAAAATTGTGCATTACATTTAAAAAACATCAAAAGGCTGATATCTCCTTGGTGATGTAACAATTAGGTCAGCTCTTTATTTCACTATGGCTTATAGCTCTTTTCCCGGTTGTGTTTCGGAATGATTGGGATACAGCCATGCATATGGGCTCCTTCAAGCTGAGTTCCTCTGCTAAGCAGCTTAACGTATATCATTATTCAAATAATGACCCACGTTCCCATGCGTTCAGACTGGGCTGATATCGGCTGAGTTCGTTTGGTACGCAGCGGCGGTTAAAATTCAGGATCGCTGAGCTCTTCCGAACTCTTTCATGTGACGTTTTGCACGGAGATACCACGCCGGAAACTAAATTACATAGGTGTCACCTTTGATGTCGCTCGAAACCCAGAGTGGGGATGACTCAGGCTGACTCGCCAGTTGAGACGTCTGTGATCTTGGAAACCATGACGATTCGTAGAGCAGCAGGTCCTCTGGGCTCAATGAGCCGAGCTCACATGCTGTTCTCTCACGACCAGCCTCATGCGAGCGCATCACGGGCCCTTGCGAGCACGAGCACGAGCACAGGAAGGGGGATGGTGAGGTAACGGCTGAGAGTCTGTCGCTGTCAGGGATCGTTCACTACGTTTGTTTAATCGTGTTAGAAATCCTGTCCCTCCAACTCGATTGAGTTTTCTGGAGGAAGGCACAGCAGATGTAGGAATGAGATAATGTTCCCGTGCGACAGTGTCTGTTTCGCAGCGAGGGGGGGGTGGCATTTTGGGTTGCAGATATAGCATCTCATATGTAACAGCTGAATTGGATGCACAAAAGGAATGGAATAACAGACTCGTCCTTAGGCGGGGGGGGGGGGGGGGGGGGGTGGAAGTCGTCTAGAGGTCCCTCAGAGGACTTGCTGTCACTTTGGAGCAAGCCCCACGTCACGTTATTCAGCTGACACACATCGGGACCTATAAGCGTTGGGTTTAGCTGTCGTACAGATGCCAGAACGCCTGGAAATGCAAAGCGGTGCCTCCTCACGAGGGATTTTCCCCGGGGGATGTTGGGAAAGCGTGCAGGGCCGCTGTTAGCATAGCGCAGTAGCTACTGGAGAATCAGGTATCATCTGCTGTTCCAGCCCTGAGCACCGAATGCAAAAATCTTAATTAAAATACAGCGCTTTGCAAATGGGTGAAAGTGTAGACATTTTAAGCTGCGTTGATTGCTTGGGATAAAAGGGTTTGTTAATCAACCACTTAATATTAATATTAACGTAATTACGAATGGGGCGCTAGCTTCCCCTAGGGCTGGCTCTGGTTTAACCTTACTCTGCGCTTTCAGCCCTCTGTGTGTTTACTGTGGGATTACGCTCTTGTTAATTATCCGCTCATGTCAATCTAAGCACCTGGTGTTCCTGGGACGACATACGTATTATATGCGTGTATTCCAAGCGGAGGAATATTTCATGACATGGAGATACTTGCAGCGGAGTGCTGGCTTGCAGACAGGAGGCTGGAGCCCGAGCCGCAGTGAATTAATCAGCGCTGGCAGCTCCGGGGGAAACGCGCGGGCCCCCACCGTGGCCCAGTCGCCGCCCCCGCCGTGGCCCAGTCGCCGCCCCCGCCGCCGTAAATGTCGATTTTTCCGCTTCCGTATCACTCCAAAATTTCCGATTTATTTTGGTAGCTAGTTCACTTCCCGATGATGCACTCGGGGCTTGACGCGCAACCAAAGCTCGACGACGTGCTTCGGATGGGAGCGACTTGGGGCCGTACCGGTGTGGCTGTGAACGGAGCGGCGGTCAGGGAGGTTAAAGTGCTTTTTTCAATGCTTTGATAAAATAATAATAATATGTTTAAATGAAGGATAAAAACAACTTTAACCTTAAGTTCTTACAGTACGGCTTAAAAATAAGATAATTTGTATTTATACTGGTTGAAACAGTTATGGCCGTAGTGACTTTGTAGAGAATTATACAGGCGGTCTGAAACAAACATGCCCCATTTTGAGCGCCCTGTTTACATTAATACTGTAGCTGTACAGTACCTCTTAAATACAGAGATGTGACACATGGATGGATGTGCCCCAGATGATGAATGCAGTTGCTTCACATTCCCCTGCACATCATTGGAATGGCTCTTGCCTGCTAATCAACCTGTGTTACCAAACTTATACAAATGATTTTCAACATAAAGGCGATAAGTTTGAATATTCTTTTCCTTACTTACTCCACTATTATTATTAGTAGTAGTAGTAGTAGTAGTAGCAGTAGTAGTAGTATTTTATTCAGTTTTTCTGTTTATAATATTTTAAACATTTTGCGCAGGGCCCTCTGATTGCATGTGACAGAAGTTTGGTGACTTATAGCTCTGATGTGACACTGGCAGGTCTTTCGGTGAGAGCTGGGTGAATCGGCTGGGCTCGCCTCACAAATCAGCGCAGCGCCGCCTGAGCTTGCGGGTGCAGACTCCGCTCCCACCCCCTTTATTCTGCGCTTATGGAAGGAGAAACCGAGTGGAAAAAATAAGGGGGGGGGGGGGAGAAGATGGTTGGGCAGCAGACAGAAGAACACGGCAGACAAAGGCTGTGGCTGGGAGGGCGTTTTTTTTTTAAGATAAAAGGACATTGTGTCCGAGAATTCATTCACACCTCAGAGGAAAACGAGTCCATCAGCCCGGGACGGGCGCTTGATTCACACTGAAAAATGAGCTCAGCCGCCGATCGATAGCAGAGGAGACAGACGAGAGCCGGGTGTACGGCTTGGCGGTGACACTCGGAAGGTGTGTGTGCCTCACGCCGTGTGTAAAGACTCGTAGCTTCAGAGTGGAAGGCAGCATATCCGGCCATGGTAACTTTACCCCCCAGGACGATAGAGAACAGCCTAGCTGCAGGCCCAGCAAGCTAATGCCGTTTGATGTCGAATATCTACGTAAATTCATTTGTTGTTGTGGACACACAGGTTTGACCTCCAGTGCTGGTGCCAGTCAGGTGCTAATTAAAAAGTATTCAGGGAGGTGGTCACCCCCCCCCCCCGGGAGAGCATCACTGGGATAAGCGTCTGACACACATTAGATTAGAGCGATACCTCCATCCTTCTTCTGCACATCAGCCTTAATTTTGAATGACGGCTTCAAGGAAGCGCTCCCATTTTTCATTACTTACACAATTTCCCGTTCATTTCAGTTTGAAATTTGTCTCAGAAAACGTATGACATTTAAATTTACCGAGCAGAAGGTCTTAATTCCACTTATTATCAGCGCGAGCTCCACACGGGCAGAAAGGCGGCTGCGAGCGTGTTATTTTTAAACTTCTTGTGCTTTGACACTCTGTTCACACTGTATCCTCAGGCTGTTTCTGTAACGCAGTCCAGCTGAGGTCTCAGAGATTATTATGTAAACTCATTTGCTACTGACAACCATAGCAATTGCATGAATTATCAACACGACGTGGTTGCAGAATCAAAGCTAATTAACACAACTAAAAATCATACATAATAAATGCGTAAATTATTAACTGTGTGCGTCGGTAAAGCAGTGATTACATTTTGCTGAAAATATACAAATACTGCATGTGTACAGAGCCATTGTTGTGTATGTTAGACAACATAAAATATACAACGCTCATTTGAGAAAGAGGAGGAGGTCCAGGGATAGCTGTTTCTCAACGCTGACAAAAATGGAAAGGAGCAAGATGAACTGAGCCCCGTCAGAGTGTCCTACAGCATCGGCAGATAACATGCTGGGTTCTATTGTTACTGTGCTTACTAAAGGCACATGTAGGGTTCTATTGTTACCAGGCTTACTAAAGGGACATGTTGGATTCTACTGTTAGTAGGCTTACTAAAGGCAGATTTAGGGTTCTATTGTTTCGGGTCTTATTAAAGGCATATGTAGGGTTCTATTGTTACTGGGCTTACTAAAGGGACATGTAGGGTTCTATTGTTACCAGGCTTACCAAAGGCAGATGTAGGGTTCTACTGTTAGTAAGCTTGCTAAAGGCAGATGTGGGGTTCTATTGTTCCAGGTCTTATTAAAGGTATATGTAGGGCTCTACTGTTAGTAGGCTTGCTAAAGGCAGATGTAGGGCTCTACTGTTAGTAGGGTTGCTAAAGGCAGATTCTTTAAGGTTCTGTTGTTACGGGTCTTATTAAAGGCATATGTAGGGTTCTACTGTTAGTAGGATTGCTAAAGGCACATGTAGGGTTCTACTGTTAGTAGGCTTACTAAAGACAGATGTAGGGTTGTACTATTAGTAGGCTTGCTAAAGGCAGATGTAGGGTTCTACTGTTAGTAGGCTTGCAAAAGGCAGATGTACGATTCTACTGTTAGTAGGCTTGCTAAAGGCAGATGTAGGGTTCTACTGTTAGTAGGCTTACTAAAGGCAGATGTAGGGTTCTGTTAGTGGGCTTACTGAAGGCAGATGTTGGGTTCTACTGTTAGTAGGCTTGCAAAAGGCAGATGTACGATTCTACTGTTAGTAGGCTTGCTAAAGGCAGATGTAGGGTTCTGTTAGTGGGCTTACTGAAGGCAGATGTTGGGTTCTACTGTTAGTAGGCTTGCTAAAGGCAGATGTAGGGTTCTACTGTTAGTAGGCTTACTAAAGGCAGATGTAGGGTTCTGTTAGTGGGCTTACTGAAGGCAGATGTTGGGTTCTACTGTTAGTAGGCTTGCTAAAGGCAGATGTTGGGTTCTACTGTTAGTAGGCTTGCTAAAGGCAGATGTAGGGTTCTACTGTTAGTAGGCTTACTAAAGGCAGATGTAGGGTTCTGTTAGTGGGCTTACTGAAGGCAGATGTTGGGTTCTACTGTTAGTAGGCTTACTAAAGGCAGATGTAGGGTTCTGTTAGTGGGCTTACTAAAGGCAGATGTAGGGTTCTGTTAGTGGGCTTACTGAAGGCAGATGTAGGGTTCTGTTAGTGGGCTTACTGAAGGCAGATGTTGGGTTCTATTGTTACATGTCTTATTAAAGGCAGATGTAGGGTTCTACTGTTAGTAGGCTTACTAAAGGCACCTGTAGGGTTCTAGTGTTGCTTACTGAAGGGAAATGCATTGTGATTCTTAAATCTTGCTTCCTCACAAAAATACTGTAAACAAATAAATAGGGCAGTAAATTAAGGTCAAAGAAATATGGGCAATTTATTCATCCATCCATCTTCCACAAACGGTAAGGTGTCGAGGTGCAGTAATTAAATAGTGCTAAAGTGTACAATAAAATTTTCCTACTTCTCAAAGGAATGTGGGGGTCCCTCCTAAACATGGTTTTTCAAAAGCTGAAAGAATAATCACTTCATCTTTAGTGAGCCAAAAACACACACACACACAAAATCGATGTTAATTAGTTTCCAGCTGAACACCTTGAGCAGAAGTGGCCCGTTTGCTGGTCCCACTGTAGCAGCCGTGAGCGCGGCTGGGCCCGGTCAGGCAGAGGTCAGCCGCCTTGTTGCCTCTGACGCGACAAACATTAACACTGTGTGCCCTCTTGTGGAATTCCGACAAATTAATTCGTCTGAGCTGTTCAACTGAAGGCTGCAATGAGTTCTAGTAAAAATTTGACCTCAAATGCTATGAATTGCACATTTAATAAAAACGCTTTAAATATTAAAACCAGGCACTGTTTCAGGAATAATGATACCCAATTCAAGGAAATCTAAAGTTAAAGATGACTGATTGGGCTGCATGTTCAGACTGGTTTGCACATTCAGGAGCTACTATCTGACTGTTTTAATGTGGAGGGGGCACCATATCCCCCTGCGCCTTGGTTGAACATCTCCGACCTTCTCCTGTTATCTCTTCTCTGACCTCCTTGCCCCAGCTTGCCATGATGTTCTTCTACTTTCCCTAAATGCAACTTACTTAAAGCATGCGTTAACCTCCTGCAGTAAAGTAACCCATATTCCCAACCGAGTTCTCCTGCGACCCAGACTGCACGCCTGTTACGTGTTTCAAACTACTAATAAAATATATATTGGAAACTACTAATCACAGATATATTTGTCTTTGAAACACATGACCGAGGTGATAGTTGCCAAAATAACTGTCCCTCCTGACTGTGTCTGTGATAGTCTGTGCCATCTGGATGTTTCTCTATTATAGTGTGTGTAAATTTATCACTGCTTTTGTACTTTCTTGTCTTGGGATTTTCTTTCTGTTGTACTATATACACACTGTACATATCTATGTATTATATATACTTAATGTATATAATGCATATTTATGTTGTCATAATTTTCTAAATTTACAATCTGTTTGATATTGTTTAAAAATGTCTGAATAAGCTGAAAATTACACTGAAAATCAACTAGAGAGGAGTATCTTCCTTTTGCGTATTTCTTTTATGGACTTGTGACTCCTTCACCGACTCTCTGTGAGTTAACGCCAGAACGTCAACTGAAGTGACACATTGCAGTTGTCCCAGGCCCATGTGATCCGCAATTCTGAATGGACAAATGTAAACGTGCCCCGAGATTGTTCTATTAAAAAAAAAAAAAAAGCTCACATCTCTGTCGGTGAAGGGGTTCCAGATGTGTCTCTGCTCTGACCCGTTCTTTTTTTTTGGTCCCAATGATTTTCTGAAAACCTTGAAAGTTATTTGAGTGATACTGAAACCGATTTGAACTGCATGGCGAATAAGTTGCAGTTTAGGGTTTGTGAGTTTGTCAGTGTTAGAGTTATGTTCTTTCTTTTGTGGATGGGCATGTATATGCTCATTGTTTGTGTGTTCCCATCCCTTCCTTACAGCCAAAAGCTCTAATGCCGCCCGACCGCTTGGTTCTGCCCATACATGGACATGGCGACTGACATTCACATTCACTCCCCTCATTTTCATTTCCTATGTAGTCTGTTTGTAAGCCCGACCCCCCCCCCCCATCCCAGCCCCCCTCATGCAGTCTTTCGATATGTACAGCCATCCTCTAAAACTAAAAATCAAAATGAAAGCTATTTAAAAAAGAGAAATTATAAGACTGCAGATATTTATTAAGAAAAACAGAGCTAATCTATCCAAGCAGAAGTTATAGATTTTTTTGTATCTATGAAAAGAAATAATAATTTAAAGAAAAAAAATTGAAGTGAAATTTATTTTTCATGTTATGTGGCGTGGATGTATGTGTTGTTGCCTCCCTGTACCATATTGTCTATTACATGAGGAATACGATTGCTAAAACCAGTCCAGCACCAGTTTAATTATACTTGTCCAAGAGCATTCTTACACAACTTTCTTTGTACATTTTTTTCTTCATGCCAAAAACATGCGGGCAATTTGTTGATGTAAGTTGATGACCACTGTGGTATGTTTTCTTCTTTCCATTACTATTTTTGTAGGCTGTTTATTATTTTCCAACTGCCTTTTTTAAGAGTGTTTTTTTAAACGTTTTTTTTTTTTTCCAGTAAAATTACTAATCCCTTTTTTGAATAGATCTAACTGTGCCTTTGGTTTGCAAATGTCTAACGCCTGCTGTAATGTTGTGAGGACTGAATGATATCTGCGATGTTGTTGTTGATTTGTTTATTCTGCATTTATTTCCTTGTTATTTTGAATGGCATTGTTGTTTAGTGTCCTCAATTGGCCCAGCCCTTGCAGTTTATACATACTGATATGTATGGACATGGCCGCCACAGAGCACTGTTTTCGCAGCTTCAACAGTCAGCTGAATGTTTAGGGACCAGCTGAATGCTGAGTGTCCTTAGGTGATACGTACGCATACGTACACCTGCATCTTTACTGAGGAGCGGAGAGGCACAGTGACGCTCTCATCCAGAGCCTACATCTGTGGAACTGCAACTTAAAGGGGAATTCCACTGTAACACACATCCAGACTCCTCCAAATTTTATCACCTGTAGCAAGCAAACCATTCTGCAATTGTTACTCTTAGAGACCTGTGCTTTGCAAATAGAATTTTACTAAATTCATGTTACATTTATTGATGATAGTGATCAGGGAGTTTCTAGCTATTGAAAAGATCAGGGGCTAGTTGAACTTTACCTGGGGCTCAACTTTTTTTTGAAGGAAGAATGGCATCAGGGCTAAAATACTCGTGACTAGACTTAAAATACTTGGGGTTATAGCCCTGAGTGATCGGACCTAACGGCACCCATGATGGTGACAAGCAGTACATATCTGCTGCATGCAGCACATTATTCATATATAGGCATGTTTGCATTAAAGCTGAAGTCTTCCCTGCAGTTTTCTGGGGTTAAGTCTTGCTTTCACTTATATTCTTGGTACTTTAAGCAGGGAGAGGTAAACAGTCCAGGTAAAGGCAAATTGTTTACTAGGGCCTGTGAGAAGCACATAAAAGCTTGTTATGTTTTCATCAGATTTTTGAGCAGCCATTCGGTTCTTCCCAAATTACCTGTACAAACACCAACGTATTAGTGCTGTGGATTTCCCTTTTAAGTCTAGTTTACTGAATCCAGCTGAAACACCAAACACTTTTAAGAACATAAGAACTATACAAACGAGAGGAGGCCATTCGGCCCATCAGACATGTTGCAAACCTTAATTTTAAATGTGATTACTGTTGACATCACAATTAATCTTTATTTATTGTTAAACATTAAAATTTCCTACACTGAATTTGACTAATACTGTATATTAATACATTGCTCATAAATATCTTAAATACTTAGTATGCATTACACATTTAAAATGCATCAAACATTTGTGGATATTTCTACTTAACACAATTTGTACGAATACTACGTGTTTGTATCCATAGAGAATGTGAGAGAAGATGATTCATTACTTTCTTATTTTATTTGTTGCTGTTTGGTCAGAAGGTAGCATATTATTTAGCATTATTTTATTGAGAAGTAGGAAAATTTCATTGTACATTGAAATGATTTAAGCAAAAAGGCTGATTTGCTACCTTCAGCCATAGGCACACATCTTCAGATTCTGCCAGACACCCAGCCGTCGGTTGTGTAGAGATGAACATTCAGTTGCTGTTGAACTGCTAAGCAGCATCCTGCCATCTTGGTAGCTGTATAAAAAAATTTGTCTCAAAAGTTAAAAGGCTAGAGGTCAGGGGCTTTTGGGGAGCCAGCTGGCCATAGGGTTGAGGAGCGACCCTGCTCCCATGAAGTGGTACCATGTGAATTTAGACGCAAGCTCCACCTCCTTTTCCCTTTTAGCATTAGCGGCTAACCGTCACGCATGCACCAGTCACCATGGTGTGCACTGAATATTAACCGTCTCTAGTGCCAGATCATTAATTAGTCCATTGATTACGGGTCGTTGATAGAGTCACAATTGTGGACTCTACCTGGCAGACCGGCCTCACACCCTAATCTCAGCTTCCCGGCAGGATGCTGCGTGGTTGGCTGGCTCCCCCTTGCGTAGCCCTTGAAGCCTTTTGACAAATTAAATTTGTTTGTTTGGCCCTTTGTTCTTTTCATTTGAGTATTGTTTTGTTTCAGTCATAAAATGCTCCTTCTTTTCTAGATGAATATACAGTCCATATGTGACTTATTTTTCCGTTCGTTTTTTATCAGTGTTTATTTCTTTGGCAGTTTTTAATGTGAGCTACTGCCTCCTGAGTGCTGCCTGGTTTTAACGTTTCCTGTTTTCTGTCTCTTCAATCCTAGGAGGGGAGTTAATCATCCCCATACATATGGAAGAGCCCATAGACATCCCTCCCCTAGTTACTCGTGCACCTTCCATTCCTCCCCCCCCAACCCTTCACCCTGTCCTTACCATTATTGAGAGCACCAAAGAGTCCCTGTCCACGGCCCCTGAGGCGAGGTTACCTTGCTTGTCGGACCAAGGCAGCGATGATTGTGATGATGATGATGGTGATGATGATGATGGCTTGGTGATATCAGGGTTTGGCTCTGGGGAAGCATTCGACTCTAGCCTGCCCCCTACTGATGATGAGGATCTTTACACCACCTTCTCCCTGGTCACAGATAAGACCTTATCCACGTCGTCATTTGAAGGTGGCTACAAAGCTCACGCGCCCAAGTGGGAAACAAAGGACTTTAGACCTAGCAAGGCATCCGAATTGGGCAGGACTAGCACCACGTCCCATTACCCTGCGATAGGGGGCGGCACCGCTCGCGCCTCCACACCCCGGGCGCCGCCCAAACTGCCCGCGGGGAAAATGAACAACCGAGAGCTAAAACCACAGCCTGACGTGGTCCTACTCCCGCTGCCCACCTCCTTCGAGTCGGACAGCACGAAGCCTAGGGGCCCACTGAACACCTCCCCCATGTTCCGCGACGTCACCACCGCCAGCCCCACCGAGCCAGGCGTCCGACGGGTGCCGGGGGCCGCCGAGGTGGTCCGCGAGTCCAGCAGCACCACCGGCATGGTGGTGGGCATCGTGTCGGCAGCGGCCCTGTGCATCCTCATCCTCCTGTATGCCATGTACAAGTACAGAAACAGAGACGAGGGCTCCTACCAGGTGGACGAGACGAGAAACTACATCAGCAACTCGGCGCAGACTAATGGCGCCGTGGTGAAGGACAAGCAGCAAGGCGCCAAAAGCGGCGGCAAGAAACCGAAAGACAAGGACAAGGAGTATTATGTGTAAAATCTGACCACGAATACATGCTGTCGAAAGACGCTATGAAACCTTCAGCTCTTGGGAAGTTAAACCTAAAGGCGAGGATGGACTGCAGCATCAGCGGACACTACAAAGTGCTGTACCATAAAGCACACTTACAAACTGTAAGAACTTCAAGAAGGGTAAGAGCATCACCGGTGACGACATTCTTCTGTCCGGTCGGAGGAGTTATCCGTGTAGATACTTCACCGCTGCTTCGTTATCCTAAGTGATTCTGAATGGTACGTGATCCTTGTTCATTGTAACCCTGTGAAAGAGAATTTCGGCCATTTTCAGCATGTGTGTGACATTTCGCTGGTGTCTTTACAAGAGTGGGGCAGAAAAAAAGTCAACAAGAAGAAAAACAGTTCTTTTTTTGCCATAAAAAATGACAACTTTGCTTCGTTTCTACATTACGACGTGCGGTGTCATAATTTTTCTTGCTCTGTGCAAAAAAAAAAGCTCCATATATCAAAGTATGAATAAGAGTGAGAGAAATGTGTGAAAGCTATGCAATGGTCTTACAGCACTGTTGCCCAAATTAAGTTGTCTCTTGTAAACGTTCAGTTGTGGAGAGGAGCTGCCCTCACTTTCCTCACCTGGGGAAAAGAAAGTGTCTCATTGTAATGCATGCTGTCCAGATGCTATGGAGTGTTTGACCTCGCCTGAACAGACCTACCAGGCCAAACTGACCATCATCAGAGCATCCGCTTTCCTTCAACTTTATTTATTCATGTCAGCAACAACAAAATGTCCTGAAAGGTAGATGACTTTGAGTAGTATATGTTTCCATATTTTGCGACATCTTCCTGTTTTTTTTTTCCTTTTCTTTTTTTATTTACATAGCTGCTAGGAGAAATGACACGTTGTGTGATGGAAGACAGTTCTTCAACACTCTTACCAATGTTTAAATGGAAATAAATCTAATGTGGAAGGTGTGAACATTATCTGTTGTCACAGTCAGCTGTGTCAAACAACAAATTTGTTTACATATTTTATTACGTTATAGCTGTTGTACTTTGTAGGTTGATATTGTACATAACATTTGTTTTTTTTTTGTTTTTTTTTGTTTTTTTTTTTTAGTAATTTTACTGTACAGACTGATTATTTGGATAACCAATGTATTTGAAGAAGAAAAACAAAATTGTTCTGTGAGATAAATACAGGAGCAACTGAAACATATACGTATTTTGTAAAGAGAGGGGGAAAAACTACTTTTAGGTTAGCGCTTGAATCGTCCTGGCTGATATTTTAAGTCGCATGAATATTTGACTACTGGAAGTTGTCAACCAAGTAAGAAAAGCCCTTTTCAGCTGTATTTAGGGCTTCATTGTTATCAGTTGATTTAATGTTTTTTTTTCCTTTGGTTTTGTTTAGTTTTGTTTCGAAATTGATTAACGAGCCTACAATAAAGAGAGATTATGATGGATGCTGGTGCACGGTTCGGTCAGCCCACTGAGGTGCCGTGTGATTTTACTACAGACACAGCCACAGCCGCACAACGCACCTCTGCCCTGTGTCCACGTGTGACCGGTCTCCTTTTAGCCTTTTATCATGTTTTAAATTGGCTATTTTGCAGCAGCTTTATTTCCCTCTTATCGTTTTGATCGATGTGTGCAGACCTTTTTCTTTTTAAAAATAGTCTCTTTTGTTTTAGCTTGTTTTGTTTTTTAAATTAGGTCAATGTGTATATTTATTTTGATTTGTGTCAGATGCGCCCTTTTAATTTGTCATTGTTTTTTTTTTTTCTTTTTGTTGTTGAGGTTGAGGTTATGCTTAGCAATAAAATGTTCCAACAGACGTGCTCAGCTGGGTGTCTGAGGTGCTGCTTGTCTGAAGCTGAAGTGCGCGAGGCTGAAGTGGATGTTAAACAGATTCAGTTATAAACCATCGAGTCAGGAAGATAATTTCCCTGCCAAACCCCTGCTAATGTATCACGATCCTTTTCATTTTCATAGGTCAATGTTTTTCATTATCCGACAAAATATCCGGATTGCAAAAAAATGGTTTCGGGTGTCATGGAATTTCGCGCTACTCTTTTCAGCACTATTTCAGATCCTACTTGGCGTAACCTTATTGAGTGAAACATTTTAAACCTCTTGTTACGGTTTCAAAGGTTATTTTTTCATCATAGCTGAAATTCCTATAATAATAGCTACAGTACTATACTTAAAAGAGCTGCAGCATGAATCTGTAGTTAACAAAGTATATCAGCTGTAAGAAGAATGATTATTGCGTTATATATATAAAGGTGTCAAAATAGATTTTTTTATTTTGTGGAATATTTATATATAAATTAATTAGCCTAAAAAACTAACAGAAAGCTAAAAAAAAAGTTTCATTTCACTAACAAAATCTTTTTTTAAAAAAGTTCCTCTTTCTGGGCAAAAACATCAATCTCACATTCAAACAACGACGGGAAAATTCAGCAGATGTGGTGACATCATCATTGCTCTGCATGCTGGTCTGTGGCTGCGGTTCCTTCCATTGCGGTGGGATTGGCTGCTGTGGCCTTTGAGATGCTGGACTCTCTGAAAACTTTCATACCTGTCAGTGCTGTTGTGCGCGTCATCATGCTGCTGTATACAGAGTGATCAGGCTTTTCACCCTACATTAACATTTTTTACCGTTGTTTGTATAACACCCTGGAAATTTTTACTTTATATTTCATAAGTCTTTTCATTTACTTGAGAAAGCCGTCCCTAGACCTAGGGGCCAGGGGTCAACTGTGAACCTTCTCAGGCCAGAATTGAAACTCCACGTCAATCCCCGGAAGTTTTCTGTGCTGCCTGTGTACGGTCAATAACCTGCACTTCCGCAACAGTGCTGCTCACTGATGAAAATCCCCCTTTTCATGCAACGAGCCTGATTGCGATAGATTTAGTGGCAGAAGCAAATGCGTTTAGCTCTTGGTTCAGTCAGAAACTCGCAGATAGGTTAAACAAAAATAATTTGCCAGCGAAACAGCCATACGTTCACATTTGCGTTTGTAACAGTCCTGTCATGATGACACTCTGCGATCCCATCGGAACGCCCTGCCTGGCGATTCAGCACATCTCGTGGCAAACACACACATCTGGCAGCAACACGGGCGAGCGGACGTGAGAAAATGTGGCGAGGGTGCAGACATCCAGTCGTGTCTTTTTATTCGCCGGGCGATGATCCGTCCACATTACCCGTAGCGTGGTGTCAAGTGCAGGCTGAGAGGTGGCTGATTATGTGGGAATTCTATCAACTGCAGGAGCAGAAGCGGCTGGCAGGGGGCACGGGAGGTCAAGGGCATCTATGAGTTTGGGTGTCACGCGCTTTAACATTCAGCCTGAGCTGCATCGGTTCATGAACAGCTGTCAGTAAATCGAACAAAAAGCATGTCAACCATCTGTTCCTGTGTCGGGTTGGGTTGTGTATAAAGAGGGGGGTAATGTGCTCTCCCACCGCAATGCCGCCCTAGAAACCCCACCCCCCCCCACCGCCATCGTCTGCGGCACCCTTCCTTCCAGCGCGACATCACTGGATCGTCCCGCCAGCTGACTTAATCGATCTGGGACCATGCCGATTCCCTGGTAATAAAGCATGCCGGCAAGACCTGACAGCCGTGAGCCGGCCAGCGAGCTCCCTGTGACAGACAGCTCCAGTCGCTCTCCACTCCATTAAATCTTCCAGGCACCCCTTTGCACACCCCATGAAAAGAGAGGAGAGGGCCAGGGGGAGGGATGGTCATGACCCAAGCCTCCCTGAACCTTTATTAAACTTAAAAGATGACTGTGTGTCCACAGGCAGTCTATATAGAAAGCCGTATTGTGCTATAAATACAGACATTTATTTCCTGTATGCAGGGTTGAAAATTGCGCTTGCATTATGATGCAGCATGGTGCATTATAATTGGATTTAACTTGCATGTTTTAGGTTAAACTCCTTAGAGAGCTTCTGCTGTTGTACAATTCAGCGGTTTCTTTATAAATACCCATCTGTATTTCAGAGTAAACACACGTGGATTTCTTCCCAGAAGAGGAAGCTCAGTTTAATTACGTACCTTGTTTGCCTTTTTTACTGTCCTCTAGGTACAACAACGACCTAGTAAACATGATAGCATCTTTTAAAGTAACATATCCTTGAAACGGCTGATGAGAGTGGGAAGAATTCCAGGAGTTCGGATTTCTTGGACGAGCTTGTGAAGAGACTGTGCTGTACCAGATATTCGCTAAAAATGTGTAAATATCCAAACCCACCTCTGACTGAGCCTTGGTCAGCGTGGAGGACATCTCTTCAGGGTTAACGCTGGCCGTTGTCTGGTTGTACACGAACACACAAAATTCTAATTCTGTACAACCTAAATGTGGCCGGATTTGTGATGCGCTGTCTTGTCTGAAAGCCGTTCGCTTCCTACGAATTATGTAACTGTGCCAAAACAGAAATGGCATTGTTATTATTATATTTGAGTATATATATTTTTGCTGGGAATTGTCTCATAGCTCCTGTGCTTGAGTATCTCCTTCAAACCCCCTAGCTGTGCCAAACTCCATGCCGTTCCACCCTTCTCCCTTCCATGGCATGTCTAAGAGGATAAATGAATGGATTCACTACCCTCGGTGACATAAGTAAGCATGAAATGACTCTGGTTTGTTTCAGGGGACGACACCTTCCTTGCACTTCTCCTATTTCCCTTCTGCCGCAAAGCCAGCGGCAGCAAGACGGAGGTGCGATGGGCCAGTGTGAGAGAGCGAGAGTGACTGTGGAGAGCAGTGGCACAGAGCGCGTTAACCGCTTACCGGCCCGGCAGAGGACAGCAAGGGCAGCTGTCCATGGTCCTGAATCACTTTTGTGTCCCTGTCATTTAAATACATTTCTGTTTTCAAGCACTGGCGATTCTACCACAAAACTAGGGTTCAGCTTCTCCTGCATGACAGTATGACTTGCTTTATCAGTCTTAGAGTCCATTTTAGCAAACTATCACTGCGCATTTTTATCAAGAACTATCTGCTTCAAATTCAGCAGGATATAAAAAGCACAAGCAACACCTAGTAGGTCTGTCAGATAAATACTTCCCACTTTTAAGGCAGATATATGCATCCAGCAAAATCCATAGATCTGTAAATTCAGAGTTTGATGAGTGTTTCTAAACCCCCATTTTTAGGTCGCCGCCCCCCCCCAACGGACGGCTGACCCCCTTATACCACCATGGCTTTTGCAGCAAATAGAATGAAATCAAAATTTTATGAGTCTTGAATTGTCAGCATCAGCCGTGGGCTGGAGATGCTGGCTTCACGCTGGGAAATGCAGTCGGGGCTGCAGGCGATGTGAACACGTCTTTCTAATTAAAATGCAAACTTGGATTGAGCAAGGTTATTGGAACAAGCCTGTGGCTAGTAATGAAGTTAAAGGGGAAACGATGAGGCATAACGTATTCAGCTTGGGCAATTAGTCTGAAATGTTACCTGAAAAGGGTTTTCCATTCCCCCCAATATACATGACAAACAAAGGATGAATCAATTTACACTGAGTAATTTCAATGCCCCTTGATTATAGAGTGATTTCAATCTTCTAATTGCGTTTACACCTAGTACTTCATTTACTTTTCACAAATATGTACTTAATGAGCGTGTGATAATTTGGGATCCGTATTCTGTGTCGGTCATCAGTGTAGGTAGCTTGTGAAAGGTGGAAGGCCACCAGAATTCCACTGTGCTGTAGTTATGGAACAGCCATTTTTACGGCACAGGAAATGTGATGTGAGAAGGTGGGGGGACAATGAGGTTTGCAGACTCCCGGTGTCCCTGCAGCCCCAGAGCCTTATGGGAGGTGGCAGGGGGGGGGGGGGGGGGGAATACACTGAGCACAGCTAAAGGGCGGAGTCTTAGTCAGAAGGCAGGAGTGACATGTGTGTGTGTGTGTGTGTGTTCCTTTCCTCTTTTAACTTCCTGTTATCTGCTACTGCGTGGGAACAATTCAAGCTTTTACAACCAGCAGCTACATTCCCGTTATTAAATGGGTTTTAGTGTCTGTGGTTATTGACGTACCTCAAAGTTTTAAATACCTCAAATGCATCTAAATGGAAACACTGTTTTAGTAATTAACCGCTGGTGCTAAAATGAGCTTAACGGTGAATAGACACGAGGCACTGAGAGCAAAGGAACTTAGTCTGGAAGTGGTCCAATCTTATTAAAGGGCCTTTAGCAGTCTCCTGTGCTCTCTGCCGTGTTTTGCTGATGGGTGTGCTGGCGTATGCATTAACCAATCCATACATTTTTAATGAAGCCTTACTTGAGTCGGGAGGCTGTCCGGTCGGAACACTGAGCAGATATAAGTCCATTACTGGAGACTGAGATGCAAGTTGAGTCTCCCAGGTACATGGAGGGCAGCTCAGTCACCTGCAGGGCGCGTCATCATTCTGTGGGAGGGGCCAGAGGCTGTCTACATCAACGTGGGGAAAACCCTATAGGATACATAGCTGAAGCTTGTTTAGGGGGCCATTGCGTGTGATCATCGAATGCTAAAACAGACACCGGCACCAACAATGCCAAGATACATTTGTATTAATGAATGATGTCTAAAGCTTCCTTCATTCATCCTGCCCGTTTTCTGCCAGTAATTTAATTCATAGCCAGTGGGAACCATTAAGCAGCTACATTTAACCAGTCAATCAAACATTATTAATATTATTAATCAAAAAACTTGCTCTTTAATTCTGCCTTTTTATTTTTACAGACGAACCTCCAACAAAATATTAAAAGAAAAGAACAGGACGCCTAATCAAGATTCAATCAGCAGCTCAATTAAGCTTAATTAATTAGCATCTCAGCTAGAACACGACGCAGCAGCACTCCTGAAATTACTTGGCAGAATATCACACTTAACTGCTTCCTTTCTTTTACCCCCTCTTTCTTTTTGGTCGCCACGTCCCTCCCGTTGTTCCCCCCCCCCCCCCCCTTCTTCCCGATCGGGCATTAACCCATGGGAAGCAGAATGGCCGTGATGGCGGGGAGAGGGGATTCTAGCAGTGGGACAGTCTCTGCAGCAGCCCTTCCAGCTGTAATGGATTCTGTCTGAGGCCATCACTCACAATGGGGCAACTCTAAATGCGCCATTATAACCAATAACTAAACCCACCACAGAACACCGGGAGCCAATACTGGCAAAACAAGTGAAGCGGCATTTATAAGCTGTGCAGGAATTGGAGGCACCTTCTCCTCTCTGTGTGCACATGTAGGATTTTATCACCCCGCCTATCCCTATCCTATATATCATTCCTTATGTCTATTTACTGTATGGCCAGGCTGGGCTGTTTATTTCAAGCCTTCCGCCATTAATCAGCGGCCGGCCTTTAATCATCCTGGTCCACTGTGTAAGCAGAAGCTCTTGGCTTGGGATCCATGGAGGACCATGGATCACTCACGCTGCTTTCCTTTTACATTTTAATGAGCCGTTTCTCTGAAGGCCTCTGACATCCAACACGGGCCTTCGATGGCTCTCGGTCCCGACCCTGATGCGTCTTTTTAAGCGCCATTTTAATGGGTTCCTTCATTTTCCGAAACTTATTTGAACCATGTTAGATCCGGACTCTTCAGTTTTGAGGGTTATATTCAAGGGATAATGACCGTGTGGGCGCAGTGGCTAACCAACACCTAGCCTCCCTAATGGGGCTTGGGCAGAGCAACCCAGTGGGAATGTTGGACAAACTCAAGAACAAGCTATGTGTCAGTACTCAATGTCAGATAGACTGCTTGGTATCATTCCAGTTGGGGGACATGTTTGATGTTCAAAGTTCAGTGACAGATGGTGGACTCAGCTCAGCTTTGGGACTGGATCACCTCAAAGAAGCAAACTCATGCATGCAGCATACCAAGTCACCATCTAATTTCCATTCACTCAAATTCTTCATTGTTTGATGAAATCTCTTCTCCAGTCATCTTGTGAAACTGCTCTACAAACTATTAGAGGTCTACTAAGTATGAAGATTTGAGGGGTGAGCTTTGAATCTCAGAAGAGGATTTGTACATTTATTACTCAAATAATAAAGTATATGCCTTTGTTTGTTCTTCTTATCATCAAAAACATCATCTTTATTATTATTGTTATTGTTATTGGTCTTATTACTGTGTTGCTTAGGCAACGCAACCGTACTATTCTGCAAATTTATGTGTTATGCCTTCTTCAAGAGTGAAGCAGGAAATAAAGCAAATCAACAAAGGAACTGGGAATAGCACAAGAAGTCTCTTTTTAAACTGACTTGCTTAATAAATACACTTTCGCAAGAAAGATTTTGGGGAAGGCTGTAAATTAGCTCATGACTCAGAAAAGTGGCATTTCCTGGTGCCATCCATGAGACAAATAAATGTGCTGCCACAGAACCGTCATTATGCCATCGTAGCGTCGGCATTTAAGGGTTAATTATTTGTTTCTTGGAGACCTATATGGCAAGTGTAATATCTTCAAAGGTGAGATTTTCTCTCTGCTTGTCATGTTAACAGATTAAGCGTAAGGCCCGTGAATTCAGGGTATGTTTGTTTGTTTTTCTTTGTTTGTTTGTTTCTTTCTTTCTTTCTTAATACTCACACACTTGAGTCGCCACAATTGCAGTAATCTCTGCTTCGTAAATTTAAGACTTTTCACACAGAGAGATTTTCGATCACAAAATTCTTCCTTTTATGGAATGGGAAGAAATGAGTTATTGTTTGAGTTAAGGCAAGGCTGACTGTGAATAAGAGAAGGAATGTCCTTGAGAGGCCAAGTCAAACTCCCAGTCTGGTGCCCCTGAGATGCTATGCAGAAACAGCAACAAACTGCTGTCTATATGCAACACAAGAGACTTCAAGGAAATATGAAGACAAAAAGTGGTACCAGCCAAATGAAGCTGTTAACACTGTACATTAGCACTGACCTGCCTATAATGCAGGGATGCGTGGAGCTGGTCAGGGTCAAGGGTCAAGGGTCACGCAGGTGCCTGGGTGACGGTCAGGCAGATTTCTCCTCTTAAACACTGATTGCCACTGATGATTTTTTTTTTTGAAAAGTTTATTTATTTTAAAACAAAACACATGGGAGAGAAAATACTATTCAGTCAGTCATCAGTAATGACCACTGATGCCAAAATCATGTGCAAGAAATTACAATTTAAAAAAATCTTAGAAACTGCAAGCAAGACATTCAGGTAAGAACTGAAGTTATAATGAAATCATAAATGAAAGCTACTCTTGCACCGGCGTGTAATATTTGGTCCTCTTACGCTGTGCACAGGTGTGGAGATATTTGGGCCGTTGGGCCTCTGCGAGGACTCTGCCCCATTTCAGGTTTCATGATGGCTCCTGCTGAGGGCGTCCATCCACGGAGCATTCCAGAAGCATGTCAGGAAAGTGCTTGCAGGCCGATCTGCTCACACGGGTATTGCTCGGACTCCATCGCTCCCGGCGCTGCCCGCAAAGGCCCTGTGAGCTGTGCCCTCATTAACATACCAGCATGCGGTCCGCTCCCCTGCGGTGACAAGCTGCACCAAGCTTTAAGGCTGGCTGCCTCTGCTGCCCCCACCCACCCACACACACACACACACACACCAGTGGATCCAGCTTGAAGTGATTGGAAAGTTCTGGAACATGTGTCTCTGTGTGTGTTTGGCAAGGATGTGTTTTATAACTCTGCTTAATAAAATATGGTACCATTTCCTTATAATTGTGCTGTTTAACGAACCGATCACACCTCCTGTCCAGGCAACTTATATAGCACTTAGACCATTTATTTTCTTTATTTATGGTTGCAGACCGTTCATGATTACTTGTCTGTGCTCCAAACTGGAGATGGAGTGAAAGTGTACCTTTTCATTTTCATTCTACATTGCTGCTGGTTTCAAAAGCTAGCTGCTAAAATATTCATTCTTGTGCACAAATGCTAAGAAAGTCTGCTGTAAATGTAATTAATGAATGTAATTAGGTGACCCTGATCAATACACTGAGCGCATGCAGCACCATCGAGTACACTAACTGTTTCTATGCGAACATAGAAATTAATCTTTGATTCTGAAGGCCGAGCTTATCATAAAAATCTGGTCTGTCTTTTCCTTTTCTGCTTGTTGCCCACAGATTACAGTTCCAGCAGGCCAAAGAACTAAATGTGGATTGAAGGTTTAAATCTCTCATAAAAAAGTTGCAGGACAGGCAAGAAACTTTAAGAGAAAGAGTAAACGAGCCATTTCCTTCACACCTCTATGTCCCAGGCTGAGAGTTTCATTAAACACAGAGGCCATCCATCAGAGGGAATCTGGCAGAGGGAGGCCGGTAATCCTGAGAATTACATGTGGTATACTACATACAGTTTGGAGTATAGCTGGAAATGGGATGGCTTGCTTGCTGACCCAATCCAAGTATTTGGGATTAAGGAGTTAATTGCATTCTTCCTCTATTAAAGAATAATGCTTAATGTGGTAAATTAGAAATAGAGAAAGGAGTATTCTATGAGTGCACCAGGTATAGTGACTACATACTGAAGCTGTCTGGGGTGGTGTTACAGCTAAGGTGATGTATTACATAGTGAAACTGTCAGGGTTGGGGTTACAGGTAAAGTGGCGTATTATATACTGAAGCTGTCAGGGGTGGCGTTACAGGTAAAGTGGCGTATTATATACTGAAGCTGTCAGGGGTGGCGTTACAGGTAAAGTGGCGTATTATATACTGAAGCTGTCAGGGGTGGCGTTACAGGTAAAGTGGCGTATTATATACTGAAGCTGTCAGGGGTGGCGTTACAGGTAAAGTGGCGTATTATATACTGAAGCTGTCAGGGGTGGCGTTACAGGTAAAGTGGCGTATTATATACTGAAGCTGTCAGGGGTGGCGTTACAGGTAAAGTGGCGTATTATATACTGAAGCTGTCAGGGGTGGCGTTACAGGTAAAGTGGCGTATTATATACTGAAGCTGTCAGGGGTGGCGTTACAGGTAAAGTGGCGTATTATATACTGAAGCTGTCAGGGGTGGCGTTACAGGTAAAGTGGCGTATTATATACTGAAGCTGTCAGGGGTGGCGTTACAGGTAAAGTGGCGTATTATATACTGAAGCTGTCAGGGGTGGCGTTACAGGTAAAGTGGCGTATTATATACTGAAGCTGTCAGGGGTGGCGTTACAGGTAAAGTGGCGTATTATATACTGAAGCTGTCAGGGGTGGCGTTACAGGTAAAGTGGCGTATTATATACTGAAGCTGTCAGGGGTGGCGTTACAGGTAAAGTGGCGTATTATATACTGAAGCTGTCAGGGGTGGCGTTACAGGTAAAGTGGCGTATTATATACTGAAGCTGTCAGGGGTGGCGTTACAGGTAAAGTGGCGTATTATATACTGAAGCTGTCAGGGGTGGCGTTACAGGTAAAGTGGCGTATTATATACTGAAGCTGTCAGGGGTGGCGTTACAGGTAAAGTGGCGTATTATATACTGAAGCTGTCAGGGGTGGCGTTACAGGTAAAGTGGCGTATTATATACTGAAGCTGTCAGGGGTGGCGTTACAGGTAAAGTGGCGTATTATATACTGAAGCTGTCAGGGGTGGCGTTACAGGTAAAGTGGCGTATTATATACTGAAGCTGTCAGGGGTGGCGTTACAGGTAAAGTGGTGTATTATATACTGAAGCTGTCAGGGGTGGCGTTACAGGTAAAGTGGTGTATTATATACTGAAGCTGTCAGGGGTGGCGTTACAGGTAAAGTGGTGTATTATATACTGAAGCTGTCAGGGGTGGTGTTACAGGTAAAGTGGTGTATTATATACTGAAGCTGTCAGGGGTGGTGTTACAGGTAAAGTGGTGTATTATATACTGAAGCTGTCAGGGGTGGTGTTACAGGTAAAGTGGGGTATTATATACTGAAGCTGTCAGGGGTGGTGTTACAGGTAAAGTGGTGTATTACATACTGAAGCTGTCAGGGGTGGTGTTACAGGTAAAGTGGTGTATTACATACTGAAGCTGTCAGGGGTGGTGTTACAGGTAAAGTGGTGTATTATATACTGAAGCTGTCAGGGGTGGTGTTACAGGTAAAGTGGGGTATTACATACTGAAGCTGTCAGGGGTGGTGTTACAGGTAAAGTGGTGTATTATATACTGAAGCTGTCAGGGGTGGTGTTACAGGTAAAGTGGTGTATTATATACTGAAGCTGTCAGGGGTGGTGTTACAGGTAAAGTGGTGTATTACATACTGAAGCTGTCAGGGGTGGTGTTACAGGTAAAGTGGTGTATTATATACTGAAGCTGTCAGGGGTGGTGTTACAGGTAAAGTGGGGTATTATATACTGAAGCTGTCAGGGGTGGTGTTACAGGTAAAGTGGTGTATTACATACTGAAGCTGTCAGGGGTGGTGTTACAGGTAAAGTGGTGTATAACATACTGAAGCTGTCAGGGGTGGTGTTACAGGTAAAGTGGTGTATTACATACTGAAGCTGTCAGGGGTGGTGTTACAGGTAAAGTGGTGTATTATATACTGAAGCTGTCTGGGGTGGTGTTACAGGTAAAGTGGTGTATTATATACTGAAGCTGTCAGGGGTGGTGTTACAGGTAAAGTGGTGTATTATATACTGAAGCTGTCAGGGGTGGTGTTACAGGTAAAGTGGTGTATTATATACTGAAGCTGTCAGGGGTGGTGTTACAGGTAAGGTGCCCTATTACATACTGAATATTCATAATAATAATAATAATTTAGACTCAAATGACCTTGTGGCTGAAAAGCAAGCTTACAGTTAAAGTTCACCACCCCCCACTCTTTTAGAAGACTTTTTCTCTGGTTGTTCCCCTTAGCACAATGTGCACGCCCCCCCAAACAGGTCCATGCTGTGTGAGATCTGTAAATCACTCTTCTGTACCAGGCCTCATGGCCGTTCTCCTTCTAGACGGCTTGTGGGAGCCCATGACCCCGGTAGGACAGCACTTACTGGAAGCAGCCGGCTGCCCTTTCCTGCCCCCCCCCACCCACCCTCTTCCCCCATACAGATCATTTTCTGTTGCTTTGCGGTTTTACACTTTCTCCATCAAGGTCCGCTCAGATCATCGTTTTTCCGGCTGTGTAAACACATTTGTGGAGATATTTTTAATGTAGAAGGAGTGTGGGTAATTTAAAGGTCAGACAGAGAATGAATTTTTCCGCTGGCACGTCACTTAGATCTGGGGGGGGGTGCCTGCCCATCATCCCTCTTCATAACTGACCTTTAAGGCGCTTAATCTGGAGCGCTGAGGCCTCGCTGCCTAATTCCTCTTTCTAGGTCCTCAGGCTCATATTCCCCTCCTTTCACTTGTTTTATGTCTGACTCCCATTCCCTTCAGAAGGCTTTCCTAATCTCTGCTTGTCACAGCAATTATATAAAAATCCTGCCAATTGTTAATGGTACCCGTGAAAACCTCATGCTCTACTGAGATTAATGTCCAGTCACATTAAAAGCTGGACAACAATCTTAAAGAGGACCACAATCCTGGATCTTCATGGGTCTATTTTGACCTCAGATGACCTGGAAAAGGTAAATCATCCAAACCATAAATTGGTTTTTTGGAGACAGTGCACCACTCTTGTGGGCTCCGCTCAGCAAGGTTTCCTAATCGGCACAATCATCAGCAAGTCCCTTTCATCACGGGCGACAGAGCTCTCGTGGTGCTGTCTCATGCCATTATGATTCGAGAACAAACCCTTCTCTATCTGGAGATCGCTAGCAATTTATGCTGCCCATCTGCGTGTTCTTTTTCTGAATCTCTCCCTCCCTCCCTCCCTGTATTCTGAGAAACTGCCGAGGAGAGCGACACAAAGACGGGCAGGTAAGACCATCTGCAGCACCATCGGAAACATCGTGTCACAGGCAGAAAGATCCACCTGCTACGGACCTTAATTAATTAGCATCTGCCAGAGGCTTGTTCATTTATTAGCCGACTGGCATGAGAGAAAGTGTCTTTTTATTAGTTTTCTGCTCAGTCAATCAATTACCTGAGTGCAAAAACGAAAAAGTGGGGTCTGATTTCCCCCCCGCATCCAGGAGAAGATGGCGTCACGCTCTCCCTCACCCTGCATGCCGACGCTTCCTCTCTGCCGTTCGTTTAGACATGCGTCGCTTGTCCTTGGCTGGTTGGCTGCCAATACCTTCCCTGAGCAGTTTAGCATTAGCATATGACACGGGTCGCATGAGGAGATGTCAGGGAGCGTCTGCAAACCCTGCGACGTCACCAAACTGCCGCCGATGTGTGTGACAGCTTCACTGTGTCTCAGTGTTTTTCTTTTTTCCCCCAGACAAACTGGAAAGTTTCTCTGGCTAAAGCCAGATTAGCAGACATGGTTAGATTCTCATTGTCACAGTTGCAGAAGCCTTGATACCTTTTTGCAAGCTGCTGTCCTGACAGATCCAGTATATCAGATGATTGCGAAATCTGTCCCAGTCTGCGCACACAGGTAAAACAAAACAGTGTCCATGTCATAATTATTATTAGCTTACGCAATTCTTTGTCATATCATTATCTTTGACTCAAGTTCAAGGCCAGTTCCATGTCTGACAGTTTCCCTGGTGTGTATTTGGATTCAACTGGGTTATACCATATTGTAATAAAGCAATACACATGTCAATCTTGCAGCAGATCAGACCATCTTGCAAATGTTACCTGACACACCATAACAATATGTTTCTTTTTGTGTGCACAATACAGAATTTCTTGTTTTATCTGGATCAGAAACAATCCATGAGAAAATCTTAGCAGTATTCCTCAGTAATTCACAGGAAATCCATGGAAGAGATAAATGTAGGTACCTATATACATGCAGTTTCATAATGAAATATGTGCCTCATTGTAGCAGAAAACTAGGCTGATTTTTAATTCTGTTCCAACAACAAAATTATGAAAGACTAAACCTCACCGTCTGCTTTGTGCAGATGTTCTTGAAGAGCACTCATGATGGATGCGTTCCTGCCTTAGGCTTCCAATAACGGAATCCGTGTTGGATGTTTGTGTCTTTCTGTTGGCAGTTAGCCATAAGGAATCACTTTGTTCTTCTTGTGATGGGCTGACTGCCTGTATTAAGTCATTCCGCCTTGTTAAGCTGCCACATTTTTTAATTTAAAATACTTAGCAACAAAATTAAGAAATAATGGCTGCTACATTTATTTAAAAGTGGAATTG
Source organism: Paramormyrops kingsleyae (assembly GCF_048594095.1). Taxonomy (NCBI): domain Eukaryota; kingdom Metazoa; phylum Chordata; class Actinopteri; order Osteoglossiformes; family Mormyridae; genus Paramormyrops; species Paramormyrops kingsleyae. The sequence continues at coordinate 19,432,985 of NC_132815.1, forward strand.
CCCTCTGTAAATATTTATCTTTTGACTGTTTATTTCGAACAGGGTCACCTGGAGACGGCAAGAGAGGGAACAATGGTGGGGTACACCCTGGATGGGATGCCAGTCCATCACAGGGCACACACTACTGGCAACCCATACAACACAGGAAGAATATGTAGACTCCACACATACTGTACCACACACATGAAAGGTGGAGTTAATTTACATTTTTACATTTTGTTATGTAGCAGACGCTTTTAATCAAAGCAATACATTTTTTTTTTAGAAAGCAGTGTCAGACAGCCCCTGGAGGGTAAGGGCCTTGTTCAGGGCTCCAATGGTGACATTAATCTGTGGACCATAGCATCCTAACCTGCTGATGTTGATATGTGCTGCTTTTATCCACCTCAGAATGGCTGCCAGGTGAGAGAAATCAGCATATAGGAAGTGAGGTCACTCAATAGGAATGATGCAAACGTGGCTTAGTGGATTATCTTCTGCAGCATGATCCATATTACACAGCCCACCTGAACAAAAAGCTGTTGTTTTTTTCAAGTTTACAGCTGAAATCAGTAATAAAATGGTTTCTGGTGTATTTTCTTTCAGTAAAATTATCTAAAAATCAAGGTGCTTGTCAAATTCAGGACTATTTCTTGCTTAATTTCTGGATCCATTATGGGTGAGGAAACCTTTTTTTCTCTTTAAGTTTTGTTTCATGTTTTTGCGATTGGATCTTTTCTCCTGACTTTACCTGACTTGGTAGGGATTCCAGCCCACAGTACAGATCCTGGGAGATTTTGTCACACTGCTGCTGTTTGCTTACACCTATTTAATTTCTGCACTGGATATTATACATTGTTGGTGATTTTACTGGAACTTTCGGTGAGTAAGGAGGACAAAGAATCAGCAGCTTGGTGGAGAAGGCATGTCAATAAAATGGTAAGAATGCTGTTGGAGTCAGCTATTCAGTCTAAAAGCACCGGTCTTCATATGGTCCAGGATATAACCAGCCCCCCAACCTTAGATTAGATTAGATTAGATTAGATTAGATTAGACTAGACTAGACTAGACTAGACTAGACTAAACTAGACTAGACTAGATTAGATTAGATTAGACAAGACAAGACAAGACACAGACAGACCGATAGATGATAGATAGATAGATAGATAGATAGATAGATAGATAGATAGATAGATAGATAGATAGATAGATAGATAGATAGATAGAGATTGAAATTACTGGATTTTCTAAAAAGTTAGTTATTTAAGGCATCCTGGATACTTCATTATTGTGATGTGTAGGGTCCAAAAATATAAAATGTTATCTCTTTTCAAATATATGCTCATGAGGTTGGTTGGTTCTATCATACGTCAACAGCTGAAAATACTCGTTTTTGTGTTAGGAAATGCTGAATTATACATTTAAGTGATTTTTTGTTGTTTTTGCTTTGTTGTTAGCATGTTCCTGCATAGTTTTAGATATTTATTCCTGCTCATCTGGCAAGTTTATGGCTGGTTCCTGGTATTATACAATCATAGCAAGATTTGAGTGTTCCAGAGTAAGATTTACTGTTACCCAGAGTAGTCACGTGATACAGCCCTGTGTCTTGGTTGTGTTCCTAATAAACAGCAGTTTCACGCCATCATTTTAACATCAAGCATTCTGTGCTAATCCGGCTCGTGTTTGCCAAGACAAAAAAAAAGTTTCTTGCAGATTTCTTCTTCTCATGTGTGGTTGTAAACATGACATAGCACCCTCTAGAACTCCTGCCCCTGCCCCTGCGCCCAATAACATCTTCATACTTCAAAGGTCTCCCATTCCGTGCACCGCAGACAATGAAAAGCAGGTTGATCCCTGGTGTGTCAGCGTCAAGTCAAACAGCCTTTCCCAGCATCACGCAACACTCCTGCAATTTGTTATCTCACAGCCTTAAAATGTTGACTTTCAAATTCTTTGGCTGCAGCGGTGTCTTTGAAAGGTTTCCCAGACTCCATGTGCCCTCCAGTAAAGCCCCCACCTCCTCAGTGTTAAATGCCCCTCACCCATGTCTGGCTGTTCGGAATAAAAAGATTCAAGGCAGATCTTAACATGCTCAGATGTATATTATTATTATTATTGCTGCTTTGCATAGCTGACTCAATTGTACAACTAGATATTTCTATAGATTATTTCAGGTTAAATGGGGGTTTAGTTACAACTGACAGGTCCCTTCTGGGACTCCTGCTATTTCTGTCAACTTAAAAATGATGTTGGGGAAATATATTAAGAAAGAATATAAGAGATCCTATTATGGGCCTGCATTACAGTCCTAAGCCAGTGTGAAGTGAATCATCTCCTTCGCAGTTACAACTTTTTCCACTTACCTCTCTTGTACTCCTTATGAAATACTGGTTGCACCGGAACAGCAGAAGGCGTGTGATTTGGGAGGAACATAAACAGATGCCCAGGAAGAAGCTTCTTTTACATAATCATGGTGCACATCGCCATGGTGTCAAAGCGTCACGCTTCAGAAAGCCACGCCAGAAGGCAGGAGTTGTCTCGGCCCGGCCCGCCACTGCTCAGTGCAGGGCTCAACATCGTGGCGAATTCTGACGCACATTTTGATCCAAATGCAGTTTTTACCACGGACATTACATTTAAAAATGTAGATTGTTTTTCCTCAATCAAAACATTTTGCCATGGACACGTTTGTCTGGACCTGGTTCAGTACTTTTGTCTAAGAGATGAGGCCCATCTGAGTCTACCTGCTCGATCCTGGGGCTTTGGGTGCTGCTTGGAATGAGGGGAACAAAATGCGTCCTTACTCAGTGGTTACAAAATTATATTATTTGTTCATTGATAGCCAAAAATGGAGTGGTGGTGGTGGTGGTGGGGGGGGGGGGCAAGGGAGGAGGGGGGGTACATAGATGCTCCTAATTCTGTTAACTGAAGGTTATTTAGACTAAGGGTTTAGGTATCAGGATAACAGACCCACTGTATTAGCTACTCTGTGTCTTTCTGCCAGCTGGTCAGAGTCTTGGCTGCCTTATCTGTTGGTTGACTTGTTGGTTGGCTCACACTCTGCACAGCTGCACTGTCTGCCTGTCGGTTACATCCTCAATCTCTCTATTTCAGCTGCACTGTCTGTCTGTCGGTTACATCCTCAGTCTCTCTGTATTTCAGCTGCACTGTGTCGGTTACATCCTCAGTCTCTCTGTATTTCAGCTGCACTGTCTGTCTGTCGGTTACATCCTCAGTCTCTCTGTATTTCAGCTGCACTGTCTGTCTGTCGGTTACATCCTCAGTCTCTGTACTTCAGCTGCACTGTCTGTCTGTCAGTTACATCCTCAATCTCTCTGTATTTTGGCTCCACTGTCTGTCTGTCAGTTACATCGCCCTGTCTCTCTGTCTGTATTTCGGCTGCACTGTCTGTCTGTTGGTTATATCATCCGCGTCTCTGTATTTTGGCTGCACCTTCAGCTTACTTCAGCTTCATTCTTCAAGGACACTTTATCTGCATCGATAACGAGCCAGTCACACTAACTTGCAAAACTTTTGCACCGTATGCCTTTAATTAAATTTAAAAATGAAAAGTGTGGCGCACATCAATAATAACACTAATAAAGGTAGCTGCCATCAGGCGGATGCCTGATTAATGTCCATCTACGCCGGCGATATCCTCTTTTTCTCAGCTGTCTTTCTTTCCGCTATCGCGTGGAGGTTAATTTCTTTGCCCTGCAGCCCGATGGAATACATAATAAATGCCTTTACTGCTTTACTTTAATTTATGTGAAGAAGCAGTGTGCTGTTTTTTCTTCATTTAATGGAAAGTCTGTCCATTTCACTAGCTGTTATGAGGAGCTCCGGTGCACATACACACAGCCTCGCTCCTCTCGGTAAGCCGGCGCTCTGCAGACTCCCGGCCAGGGAAAGAAAGGGGTAGCAAGATGGTCGACAGCCCTGCATCAAGTCAGACATGATGGACATCAAAATGTAAACATTAGAAAATATCCACATACCCAGCATGAGAGTACTGCTGCACAATTTAACTCTGTCCCATGTGCCACCTTCAACAGACCCACCCCTTCCAGCCTCTGATAGGCTACTCTGGGCACTCCTCTGTCCAATCAGTGCCTCTGATTGGTCACTTTTGGTACATTACAATTCTGTAATTTTATATAAATATTCTAACTCAGGTTCTTTATCTTAAATAGTATACTTATTATCAACGGTATACTATATATCTAGATGGCAAACCAATCTATTGCAGGGCATATATGTACACACAAAATCATACATTATAACCGATTTAGAAGCAGCAAGTTTCTGGGCTGAGGGAGACATACAGTAGGAACTGCACATTCAAAGCAGGTGAGAATCAACCCCCAAACTATGATGGTGGGACAACAGCGCAACCCATGGAGTCACCATGACAACCTAACAGAAAAAAATAAATATACAGTGGTACCTCGGTTCTCGAACTCACTAGAACTCGAATTTCGAACAAACCAGTTTGACCTAGAACTTGATCTGAATATCAGAAGTCGAACCGTGAACGCTGATAATATAAATTGCACGCGCCAGGAAATGACTCACACAGCATGTCTCTGAGCAGAAACAAAAAGTAACTCTTCAGTGTCAGCCTGGCATTTGCTGTAGTAGCAGCGCTTGTTGGTGATAATGCTATTTTATTGAAAATACTGTATCAGGTACTTTATATCATTTTGTTAGCCATTGCTCACCAAAAAGTTACGTAATAGTTGTACAAATGTTACAATCTAAAAGTTTGCTATTCACGAACAAATTAACGATTACAGAGTAGTAATAAAAAATAAACAATGGACCGGATTCAAAGTTTTTATTGTCATGTACAGACTACAATGCAATTCTTACTTGAATGCCTTCTTCACAGACTGGACGATTAACCAAATAAAGCAGCGCAACATTACAGTAACTAACAATAAATAAACCACTAACTTACGTGTACTATTAGAGCATTTATGTCATTTGTTTAAACTTCATTTTACCAGGTAAATTAACTTAAAACCGGTTCTCACTGCTTTACGTGATATTCGGGAAAAATAGAAGATTTGGCATCGGAACTGCCTGGGATACAAACGTCATGCGTGTAACTAAACTCTTCAACCAATAAGGGCAAAGGTGTATCGTCACGGAGACGGTTCCAGTTTGTGCAGCCGGGTGAGAGGTCGCAATGCATCTAACCGTAATGCATTGCGTCAGTATCAGAATGCGTTGCTCTAAGCCAGCGCTGTAAGCAAGTGGAACGCACCCAATGACCGGACTGGGGAAACAAACTGAAACGCGGACTTAATACAGAGGACTAATGACAACAACCAGAAACAGCTGATCACATGGGGATCGCACACGAGGTTAACGAGGGGGCGTGGCACACGGAAGGAGCGGACGACCGGGGCAGGACAATGTTGGGATAAGATCTTTATCGTTTTGGAAGCCATTAAGAAAAAAATGCTCTTCTTGTTTTATCCTGTTCATTTTGTGTTTAAATGATAAAATAAATAAATAAACATATTTAGGTGTAATTTTGGGAGGCCGAGAACCAATTATTTGGTTTTCCATTATTTCTTATGGGAAAAATTCAATCAGAACTCGAACTTTTTAGTATTCGATCCGGAGTCCGGAACGGATTAAGTTCGAGAACCGAGGTACCACTGTATTAATTTTTATTAATTCTATGATAAAGCAAATACCGTGATACAATGAAGTCAATGACTGTGTCCGAATTTAGAGGCTCCGGGAGGCGGTGTAAGTAGCCGTTTGTAGGCTGCGTCCTTCATAGGTTCTCTAAAAATCTGCACAATAAATCTTGGGATAGGTTTCGGCCAATATTTGTTAACTTCCTTACATTTGTCATGGTTATAATAGTAAAGTTACATGTGCAGGGATTAATTGTTATTATTAATATTATTACTTTTTTTAGAGTGTTCCTGTGGATTTCAGGCAGCTTCATTACAACACTTATAAATAAATGTTTCCATAAACGTTCGCAGTCCAGTGTTAACTGCTCACAGCGTCACACCTCCGCTCACGTCAGCTGCGATTTCTACAGCACATTCCTCGCCAAAGACTAAGCATTCAGCAAGCGATTTATTGCCAGCTCCGCCAGCCTCTGAAACGTGAACTGTTTAATTGTAGATGCAATTGCATTTTTAATTCTCATGACCATGTTCCAACAAAAGCAGAATACCAAGCCCTTGAGCACATTCCAGTAATTCACGTTCACCCTGGAGAGGGGACAAGGAAACTGGATCCACCGAATGGACTTGGCACGGATACCCGGGAATACCCTGTTTGGGTAACATAGCCCTCGCAGTAACTTCATCAGCGTGATCCCGAGTCCGCCTTTAAACACACTCGGGTTTCCAAGCTACAGAATGGCATCCCTGCTGTGACTTTGTGGGACTTTTATGATCCCTGTGGAGTGAGCGAGCATCTTCAGTGCAGACAGTGAGCAGGGAGGCATACAGCTGACTTGTGACTTCCTGCATATCGATGATTCACCACCACACACACATTAACATTTACGCTGATAACCTGGCCTGAACAAGAGGCCCCGTTTCCCTTAACTGCACAGGATTCCTGTGCATTTCCCGTGCCCATTCTACATTAGCTTACTTCAGCCCCCCCCCCCCCCCCAGGGTAAAACTGTCACACATAGTTTGTTTGTTTCTACCCTGAACACCTGTTCTCAAAGCGACTTTGGCACGGTCCACCGTCGGTTTTTTGCTGGCGAACCCAGAACTGTGGGAGAGGAGAGGAAAAAATTAAAAGCATCATTTGATGTGAGCAGGACGTGAGAGATGCGCACGGAGAGCCCCGGGTGGGGGCCGGCTCCCAGGGGCCCCCGGGGGACCGCTTGGGCTGGCGGCGCCACACGCTCCCAGAAGCTCCAGTGGACGTCCTTGCCAGTGATTTGCATAAGGATATACGACACAGGAGCTGCTGTCGCTTTACCCCCGTCTCGCTTCATATCACACATCATCAGATGGTGGCTTTGGTGGGGGGGCGGACAAAAAAAAATTAAAAGCATCCTTTATTCTCTTTTTTCTGTACAAAGCTTGCCTGCAGTCTGTTCACAGGCAGTAGAGAGTTTCTGCTGCAGAGACTGCGGCTCCCTTCGATTGATGGGACCTGCTTTATTTAGTGTTAACGCGGTTCGCCAGAACAGACCGTTTGCCTGGCCGAACGAAAGCTGGCCGAGAGCAGGCGACTGTAGGGGGAGGGGGGGGGGGGGGGGTCTTCCCCGGCTGCATGTGGGCCTGCAAGATGTCCTTCGTTCAAAACGGGCATAACGGCGTCACACCAAGCTCTGTTTGGCTCTCTGTGAAAGTGGATAGTTCAAATCAAGCAACACTCAAAATTAGATTTACATTTTTGATTGATTGATTTTAAAAAAATCCAGATTTAAATGTTTATCTTCTTTTGGGCAAACGCTTTATGTCTTAGAAGATAAAATATCTAACTCTGCATAATGCTGCTATTTTTAGTACTTTGACAACACCGAAATGCAAAGTATGGAACGCGTCGTATAGTATTGATTTTTTATGGGTCGTTAGTGTCTTACGTTAGCGTTTGAGCTCAGGATATTATACTGAGCTAAGGCAGTGCCTGTAATGGTCTCTGCAAGGTTAGCACATCGCAATAAACCCTGTACTAACCTTTAACCCCTTTTTGCATTTTAATTCATATTTGTTTTGTTATCGTCTCCATACGAGCATGAAAAGGCCCTGGGGGGTATTTTCTGATCAGTTCCCCCAAGCTTCGGTTTTGAATAATTCCATATCCAAGCCCAAGGAAGCAAAAACACTCCTTATCCATCCGTCCTCTTTATTCAGATTTAAAACGGGCCACGGCAGCAGTGTGCAGTTTTTCATTTAATCCATTGTAACATTTTTCCATATGATTTTTCCCCTCTTGAATGATGAAAACAGATCTGTGCAGTTTTTTTTTTTTTAAATGTATGCAAAAATGAAGTACGTTGAGTGAGCGTTAAGTTTCGGCGTTACGTAACAAATGCAGGTTCTGTGAGCGGTGTAATCGGTTTTAAAGCGTCACGACTGAGCCTATCTTGGCTAAGTGCACGGGTGCCCAAACTTAAAAGCGGGAGAGAGAGAGTTGGGTTTCATCCCGAGAGCGATCCTGGTAAAGCTGCAAATGGGGAAGCTGAATAATTCATCTCCCTGCCTTTTTCCCCCCGTTACTCGACATTCTCGTTTTTCCTGCGACTTATTGTCATGTAAAACACTGTGTGCCGCTGCTGCCGCTGCCTTTCCGCTGTCGTGTCCTTCTGAGTATTGTTGACTTCCCTTCTGTTTACATTAATGGAGGTTTCCGAAGGTTTGTTTTCTACAGTCCTTGCTAGGAAGCACAGTGTTATGCGCTTGTCAAATCAGGGTTCAGAGTACCGAACGTAGCAGGAGTCTCTAGCTGAAAGGCGAAGCGAATATGTCTGGATCCTCTTCCTGGACCATCTAGCTTGTTCTCCTCTCTATGTGCCTTTTGCGAACCATCGGCAACTCAATCTTAACTTGGATAGGTGGTCCGGTGAACTTCAAACGGATCCGGTTGTTTAAGCACCACAGGTCACATGATGTCACACCGACACGCTTCGCATCATTGGCTGCTGTCAGGAGCCACCCTCCAGGAAGTGATGACGTGGCACCACCTGTCAGCGTTGAAGCCTCTTGGGCAAAGGCGCAGAGAAGGTGAAACTGTGGGTCTTCTGACCGTTCATTCAGTGTAGCCTGGTGGTGGCTGTCAGGAATATGCTGATGAGTAAAAGCCATGAATCTCTCATGACCTGCCATGACGCTTGTGTGGATACGTCATGGCATGAGTTAAGCGAGGTAATAACGTGCATACAGATGCCAATGACCTCTGTGGCATGCCTGCAACAGCAGCCCAGACGAAGATGCTGACCCTTCAGAGCAAAATTTGCATATTTTCCGCTAAGCGCAACTTATAAAAATTCAGACGATGTTAATAAGCTGAACTTATGTGGCACAAAAACGAGCTTATTCTGTTGACAGCAGACACACGCAACATGCTACCAAAAATGTTTATCCCTAAAGTTTCAGATGAGCCTGGTATTAAATTGCAGTCCAATTTAAAAAAAAAAAAAAAGAAACCCAACACTTACAGTAAAAAGTATTCTAGACCCTTTGAATTGTTTGGAAGTATTTGTGCAGCTTGAGAAAGGCTTCAATTTAAGTGCGTTCCCTGTGCTCTCAGGCTGACTTCTGCAGCATAAATGGGCACATAATCACACTACCATAAATCTACACTCGAACGAATGCTGAAGGGATTATTATATGCAATTTGTATTAATGCCTAGCTGTCTTGGTCAGTAGTCAGCAGTAATTAAAGAGCACTGGCCAGAACTGACCGCCGTGCGTGGAAACAACAGTCGGCAGTGTAATTAAATGCGGCCTCAGAGCAACCTGGGCGACCGAGAGGCGAGTGCTGCAGCGGCACGGAAGCGGTGCAGCCGCCTTTAGCTGATGCAATAAACCACTGTGAAGACGGGCTCACATGCTGCGCGTGTGTGAAATGTGGACCGACGGGCCAGGGAGCTGAAGCAGAGCAGTCACAGAGGACGGGATGAGCGTGCTGCGCTGAGCCAATCAGGGATGGCAACACAACCCACTAACGAAGAGAGCCCATTGCTCAAGGGGCTCGAGTCACTAGAGAAAGGAAAGCCCTTATGTTTCATTTCCACACCTCCATCCATCCATCCATCCATCAGAGTTACAGGGGAGTTAGGTACTCTATTTCTTGATTGCAGCCAATGAAATAATGTTGGTCTTTCACTAGACTGGATTAGAGACAGACAAACCGCCTGCTTGTTTTGTATTCACTGTGGAAACAGATGCTCACATTCCTAAAGGAGCACGCTTACCTGTGAAAATTGACACGTGCATTTCTAAAGCAGTGTACTTCCCTGTGCAAACAGAGGCTCGCTTTCCTGAAAAAGCGTGTTTCTCTGTGAAAACTGACAGTCACCTTCCTAAAGCAGCATGCTTCCCTGTTAAAACAGGCGCTCAGGTTCCTACAGCAGCTGGTTCCCTGTGGAAACAGGCACTCGGGTTCCTAAAGCAGTGTGCTTCCCTGTGGAAACAGGCACTCGGGTTCCTAAAGCAGCATGCTTCCCTGTGGAATCAGGCACTCGGGTTCCTAAAGCAGCTGGTTCCCTGTGGAATCAGGCACTCGGGTTCCTAAAGCAGCATGCTTCCCTGTGGAATCAGGCACTCGGGTTCCTAAAGCAGCTGGTTCCCTGTGGAATCAGGCACTCGGGTTCCTAAAGCAGCATGCTTCCCTGTGGAATCAGGCACTCGGGTTCCTAAAGGGCCATGTTTCTGAACTTGTCATCGTAACACAGACAGACACCAGCGCCATGGCAGTGCCAGACGCCAGCCGTGTACTGCTAACTGTTTCGTGGCAGCACTTATACTTGAGAGGAGGTGGAAAAGGAGGAATGCTGGGGCGACTGGCTGTTTAATTTTCATTTTACGTTTGCTTTGTGAGCTTTCCAGAAAAACATACAATTTCAGGTTTTGTGCTCTCTCAACTTTGCACAATAAACTGCACGTGAGACATATAATTTACACATATACCATACGCAGTGAAGTGGATAAAAACCACCAAGTTCAATACAGTGATCAAAGCAAAGCAATAACATCAAGTCGCTGTAAAAACAGGTGAAATCTTTGTTTTTCAGTCCACTCTGTGTAGAGCTGCAGCACACAGGCACCATACGACAGAGTAAAACAAGAGCATATACAAATTTGACTCAGAGAAAAAAGGCACCAGGATTTTCCAAGTTCCCCCATTTATAAAACATGTTCTTTTTAAGCATTATATATAAAAAAGAGCCCAGTAAACACAGTATATCTGTCTCCACCACTGAATATTGACTGAAGCACCTTTGTTTAAAAAAAATAAAAACTGTCAATATTTAATACAAATGTTAACAGATCACACTGCGGTGTCTGGATTAATAAAAAGGCAGGTAACAGCAGAGTGGGTAGCAGAAGCGCTGATCCAGCTCACGTGGACAGCAGAGACATCTGAGGACCACGTCCGTCCGCAGGATTCTGCTGCCACCCATCCTCCTCTTCCTTCTCTACTCTTCATCCCCCAGCAGTGTGGCTTGACTGAAAGCTGACACACGCCGATGCATGGCGCTCCCTAAAATACAGTAAACGGTGCTTCCAAGGATGCATCATGAGGGAAGTCAGCCACTGGGACGTTTAAGGCTCCCTCATCGTCTTTCGGGCCTGTAAGCCCTGCACCGGCCTGCTTTAGCCCCATTCACTCCATCCAGACTGGCTGCGTGCTGAGGTAGGAAGTGCCTCGGGGTCAGTTTCCGCGCTCCGAGGAGAGAGTCGCGAGTTAGCGAAGCGAGACGGGGTTTACGTGTGCTCGATGTCCAGCAGGGCCTTGGCACCGCGCACAGGGGGCTGTCCACCTCCAAGCAGGCTGCCAAGCCCCGGGGAAGGAGGACGCCTTGGTGGTGCTGCGGGAATCCACAGATAGAGACACGTCAGGCCTCTACACTACCCACCCCCCCGGCCTACAGTATACAGGGAGCTGAGCATCTGAACTGCAAAGAGTGCAAGGGACAGCAGGGGGCGTGGCGATTAAGGAAATGAGTCAGGACTCGGATGCCTGCGTTACATGCGGGTCCCTTGAGAGGAGCTCCGCTCTTACACCAGTGAACGAGGTCCTAAAGCTAAAGAGCTCCAGTAAAATGGCGATGGGATGGGGGGGGGGGGGATTATAAATGGGGGAGTGAAGGGAATTCATTATAATCCTCAGCGGTGGCTGGGCAGCATTTTGCTTAATAAAATGGCTTTTATGCCACGTGACGGAATGGCTGCAGGGATTTAAGCGTCTCCTCCATGTGACTGCGGGGCTGCCTAAAGGGGCTTCGCTTCCGTAAGCGGGCTGTAAAGCGCGGAGCCCGAATGGCGGCTGTATCCCCACTGTATCCACTGTGCTTCAGAACCGCTTCATTCACGACCTGACCTGCAATCGCTTTGCACCATTTGGATGTTAAATCGCTTGTTTAATTTTTCTAATTGAAATGCCTCTGGGGGATCAATGTGCTTTTTATACTGCAAGATCTGTAATTACACATTCCTTTGGTTAAAAGTATATTAAAATAATTAGATTTTATCTGTACTGAAAAAATGAAGGTAAAAATAAAGAAAAAACAACAATGAACAAGAATCCATTGGGAAAATAGGACAATTACATGTGTTCCACACACTACTATATATACTAGTGGCTGTGGTAAAGTTGGGCAGCAGAAGACTACAACTCCCACAATCCTCATGTGGAACAGGTACCTTTTCCTGAGTTCGATTCTCTCCAAGTTGTAAGTCGGAGAAAAACATCATGAAAATATGTTGAACACTTCACTTCCTGTTGGAAACACACCCCCTTTCCGATGTTGATGTCGGAGAGAATTTTGTTGTATGAGAATATTTTAAAATGTTTACTTTGTTCAACATACTAATAGTTATTGCACATGGTTGATTTGCCTCGAAAAAATAATGTCGCTATGGATCTACTAAAAAATTATAAAGCTTTTAATGTGGTTTGACTAGTTAGTGTTTCTTGTTTGTCTGTCTCTCGGAAAAAAAGAATCTCGTTCCAAATAGTATAAAGCGGCAACACACAAAACACAACAACAGCGTGTTTGTGGCGGCAGCCATGTTTGTTCCAAGATCTGTAGGTCGAATGGGAGATTGGCTGGATGTGAGGTCACGCACCTCAGAATGTATGACTTCGCCGAGATGATCGACTGCACCGATACTCACAAGCGCTGTCGGCGAGGAGGGTGCTGGACAGGAAGCTGCTCTGGCCGACGGAGGACGAGAAGGCGGCCAATCGGACGCTGCGGGACATGGCGTCTAACTTCTCGTCCTTATAAGGAAAAGGAGGAGTGTGGTAGTGGTTACCCCGAAAAACCACAGCAGAGGTGAGGTACTGGGGCCGCCGCAGCTTCAGAGAACACCTGACTGCCTTCCATGGGTAATCAGCACCGCTGAATGCGCCTGGGAGGAGCCACATGAGAGGCAATTTAAAGCCCCCTTCTTTCCGCTTATTTTTGGCAAAATCACTTGCATTTACGGGAGGCAGCAGCAGCGCTCCAACCACAGACTTACTTTACGGTCATCGTGAACGCTGCGCTCCCACACACTTTCTGTACGCCTACGGGCAATTAGGCCGATCCAATTTCTACTGATGCTTATGCAAGTCATTTAGCCACGGATCGCACTATTTTAAAGGCGGATGGGGGTTAAACACCAGGGGGTAATGCTGCTAGGAAAGGGAATATCATAATATGACCAGCATCAGCATCTCACAGCTAGACTCCAGAAGAAACAGCCAAACAGGAGTGCGAACAATAAGGCCTCTCCTTTGACAGTATTACCAGCAAGGAAACAGATACAAAATACTCTAAAATCAACAACGTTTTGGGAAAAAACAGTAAGTAATATGTCTTTGAGGACGGAAAATAAAAGCTAGTGAAATGTGTGTAAATTAATTAAAAATTTAATTCAATTAATTTTTATATAGTGCCTTTCCAAGGTGCTTTACATGTGTGCGATCTTTAAGCCAGAATAATACAAAAACAGGGAAAAAGGAAGAAAAGAAATGAAAGAAAATGACAACGAAGGAGAGGAATATACCAGCAAATATCCTCCTTATACAGTGATACCATGCCTGGTGCATTGTGGGTAAAACAATGAAGCCACAAACCCTGTACTCCTGGATCCTCCTTTTGGACTCCTCCAGCTGGCGCTGCAGGTCACCCACGATTTCCCTGTACTTGGCATAGCGCTGCTCCACCACCTCCCGATGGCGCTGGGACTCCTGCGGACAGAGCCCTGGGTCAGACGGGGGTCCTCAGGGCGGAGGTGATGCAAGCCTGGGGCTGTGCAGTGCGGTGCAGTGCAGTGCAGCCAAGCAGTTTAGGTACTGACTATGCTAATGCGAAAAATGCTGTTATGTTTTACTGGCTTCAGATACCAAAGCATTATGAAATGACCGTCCTGCTTTTAGCGCTGGCCCTGCTTCGCTCCATCCAGCCCATAACCGATTTGCCAGTACGGGTTTGCAGTGACCCTGGAGGCAGGGGGGCCCCACTGCACGGCTGCTTCCCGTCTTCGGACTGCGAGAGGAAGCCGGAGTATTCAGTGGAGGTCCACACAAACACCGGATAACATGCAGAATCGACACACAGAAGGGCGTGTGGGAATGGAAGCCACGAGTCCATAAGCAACCACATTCACTGAACTCATGCCATCTTAAGTGTGTTTGAGATTCACTTACCCCTTTGTGGGGACCACATGCCCCCATAGGATGGTAAAACCAGTTACTTTTTAGCTTGTTTGGACAATTTCAGGACCCCACAATATAAACCTCAATTTTACAAAAATCAGTAACTGCAATCAAAAAACTACAAATAGCCAAAAGTTTTGTATTTAGTTTGGTTGCTTATGTAAGGTTAGGGCTGGGGTAGTGGTTAGGGTTATCGTAGCTTAGGGTTTTGCCATTAGTAATGAAATAAGAGTCCCCACAATAATAGGAATTCATGAACTGTGTGTGTGTCTGTATACAGACACCAACCATTATGCAAGTATGACGAGATTAACAAATAAAATCAGAAGCTGCTCACAGCCCCCAGGCTGAACATGCTGGAGGTGAGAGTAAAGCAGCAGAGAGTGGTACCGCCCCACCCAACTCCCGTTAGGGAGGGGGGCTGAGCAGAACGTGGGCGAGCTGTGTTTGAGCATCCAGTGCGGCTTCCAGTGCGGCCTCCAGAGGCGGCCAGACCCAGAGCAGTCAGGCTGACAAACGGACTACCCAGGCCGCCCAGCACACGAGTGGCGGCCTGGTGCTCTGAAGCCCGGCTCTGGGCCCCTCTGGGCCTCACGGCCCGTCTGCGCCCAACCTGCCTGTTCAGACACGAGCGAGCCACACTGTGTGTGGAAATGTGTGTGGCGCGGCGGGCGAGACAGTGAGCCCAGCGGACCACCTGCACAGTGGCTGCAGTGTGAGGGCTTCCTGGGGAGAGCTCAAAGTCAAGGGCCAAGTCCTTATTAACATTATTACATAACGTTAAATAACAATTATCACATCGATAAAACAAAGCCGCTGCTTTTCTCACCTCAAGGTCCTTGATGTTTTCAAGTAAACTCAGCTTCTCGGGCACTGATTCCAGATGATCCAGGGCTAATTTTGTACTCTAAAGGGAATTAAAATACATATATTACTGGGCTAGTTGAGGTGTTCCAGGAACAGATGGATGCGAGGGGTTTCTTGAAGGTTGAGAGCGACTCTGATACACGCGCTCCAGCAGCATGCAGCCTGACAAATGCTGCTCGGCTGATGGGCTTCTGTGAGTTTAGCACGCTCACGCTCCCTCAGGAGTGCTGCGGTAACATGAGGGGAGTCCCAGGGCCGACAGAATGCCAGAGAAACGGCGTCACCGTTTCCCAGGGAGAGAGAGCCGTGTGAAAGAATGGGGTTACGCCACGGAGAAACGCCGGCTGAAGAGCCGGGCAGTACTGTCTCTCCGATAAAGCAGGGAATAGAAAGCGCTTTCCATCCATGAGACCGTGCGAAGGCAGCGAGGTCCACAAGCTTTAGCAAAAAGGGCTGTTTGATCTGAGGTGATCACGTTTTCCGTTTACGCTGCATAATCCGCTCCTTTCACAAGCTGAAAGCCAGGCCTAACGGCATGGCTGCTTACTCACTCGGCCAGGAAGCCGCAATTTACAGGACCTGATGTAAATATTGACAGGCTAATTGGGAGGTCAAAGGTCAGACACGCTCGCAAATTCTCCTGGGTAAACATTTTCTTTAAAAATGGGGAACTTCTGGATCGTAAACGGGCCTGTCTCATAAAAGCATCGCCTTTACTGTTGAAGCTGCTGAGAATAACTGATCTTCAGCCCTAACGGAGATCAATAGCATGTCGGCGGCAGTGATCGAACGGGACTGTTATTATGTACAGTCAGGAGGCCTAATCTGCCTCTCAGGTGTGCTATTATTGCCGCAGTCAGGCTGTGCTCCATACCTACACGAGGCATACTCTCAGGCAACACCACATCACAAAGCAGTCTTAGGGGTGCGATTTGGCTCACAATTTAAGGCCAGGTCACACTCTGACACTACTTACATGTGTAAGTGTTATGAATTTGTACTTTAGGCATATGCCATACCATAACTGTACATAGACATATGTAGTGTGTTTGAAGGATCGTGAGTTTTACATAATTAAAGTTCATCTCTTATCTAACGTGATCACCACACATTATTACTGCTGTTTTTATAATCATTCTGTCAGAGGTAAATAAGATCAATAAGAGATTTAGGCCGAGTGCCATGACTGCAAAGGTCACCTTGTTAGGGCAGGTCTTCCTGTGAGGTGGTGAGCAAGCCCAAGGTAAGACATGTCGGGTCAGTCATCTGTCAGGCACTTTGGGGGCAGTTATGGGCTTAAGGGGCTTGTACAGTGGCCCGACGGCCATATTACTCAGCAGTCATGGGATTCAAACCAGCAACCTTCCGGACATGAGCAAAGGTGAAGCGTGTGAGGCTGTCAGCTTTTTTGGGTGATGTCACAGCAAATGATGTCACAGCATAAAATAAAATCACCGGCATCTGACAGTCAGGACACCTACTACTGAATGTGAGCAGCAGTGTATTTTACAAAAATCACACAAATCATTGAACATCGTATGTCCTCTTACCATTTCCAGATCCAGTATTCGATCCTGCAAAGACAGGGGAATGTGTTAATAAGTGCTGGGGGGGGACAGGGGCTCGCTCTCGTGCCCAGGGGATGCTCCCTCACCTGTAGGCTCCTCATCTCCTCATCCTTCCTGCGCATCTCCTGCAGTAGCTCTGCAATGAGAACCCGCCGTCAGCAGCATGCGGAGGGGACACCCAGGTATCTCAAAAGCAGGGGCACAGAAACCAGCGGAGGAGGGACAGAACTTTCCGGAAGCTCAGAATGCTGTTCATACAGGCAGTTTGCCAATGACGTAAGTAATCTGTTCCACAAACCCTTAGGTAAGTCAAACTTTTTAAGTCCGGATTTACCCCCCCCCCCCCGCCCATACCATTTGAGACACCTTATAGCAAAAGCACATAAGGCAAAAATATACTAGCAATACGTACTAAAGAACACATATGAAATAAATGAAATCATAAAGTGTGAACTCTATGCATCTTGAATATTTTTGTGTAAACTGGATTTATTTAAGTATGTTAAGCTGTCTGTATGTTTTCTACATTCAAGGATGTTACCCAGAAAATAGGTAAATTATTCCATTACACTGATTCACCAAGACCCACAAATGCAAACATCCATCCATCCATCACAGTACAGTGTCGTGGTGAGAAACCGCAGGACACAGGGAAGGAGAGCCCAGCGTGTCACAGTGTGCGTCACAATGGATGTTCCTCTCTTTTCCCCAAAAGCCAGCGGTGTGGCAGGACTACACCTCCCCAGCCTGTAAGCCTACAGCCTTCCCTTTATAAAGAGTAAGGCCGTGACCGCCGAGGCCCCCTGCTGGGCAGAGGTCACAGTGCGCGCGGGGCGTCCCCTTCAAATGGGCGCCGAACTCCGACACTCCCCGCAGGGATGCGGGGGCGGCCGGCGGGAGCGTAATGACTTTCGATCCGGCGTCTTCAGCTGCGTAGTAGGACACCATTACCGTCTGCACATTGTGGCTCTGCTTAGAAAATGGATTTTTTTTTCCCAGAGAGTTTGAAATTCAAGGCGATTAAAATTATAATTAGAGAGTGCCATTAAACAAAGATGCACCGCAGTGAGAAGCCAATCAATACGGCGGTAGCCTGACGCAATGGCCCATGCACCAACGCCTCTCACATCTCACTCCCCCCCCGGCAGCAGCTTACGGCACCACAGACGCGCCTCTTCCGCCCGCGAGGTTTCCAGAGAGTCGTGGGACCGCGGACTCCACATGAGGGGGTCAGTTGTATGAGCACCTTCCAGAAGATGCTGACTTTGGAAAACACAGCCTATTTCTTAGCTGGCTGAGTACTGGGGTAATTCTGCCATGATAAAGATAACCTGAGCCCGGCGCTCATTAGAAAAAAAAAACCCAATATAATGAGAATTTTACGATACTCAGAAAACACCCTCGGTAATACCTCCGATGGCCCTGAGCTTTTCACTGCGGCAGTTTTTGGAAATATAGAAAGATGTAATTTACTGGCATTTTCCACCAGATGCCTTTTTAGTTGGTAACCTGTAATAACTCTGGTAAATGGTTTCTGTACAGTTGAAGAGTACCATTCCCTTAGTGTCGTGCATTAAATAGCACCCCCACCTCCCAGAAACTTTTTGACAAAAAAATTTGAGGCAGTTTCCCACACAAACTCCAACACAGCTAGGGACTTGAGCTCCGCTCCCTCCCCCTGATGCAAACCCCCCCCCCCCCCCCCCACCCCCAGGCGCTAATGTGTGCCTGCAACGTGTCACACCTCAGAAACCCAGAGCGTAACGTCCCATCAAATTCACACCCCATTCGGCACCGAGGGGTGAAACAGTCAGCGTCCCCTTGCTGTCCTTAGGGACACGGTTGTTTGAGGACATGGACGACATCGCTTCAAAGGGCCAGCCCATGAGGTGACGAATCAGAGACATGCCTGGGCGTGGTGATTGCGCCGAGGTGGGAAGACACACCTCTGTCATTCACCAATCAACAAAAGCACATAAGCGTGAACCAATCACGGTACAACACCAAACGTAAACAAATAAATATATAGGAAATGTATCTGCAGCACTGGTACATTTACATTTTATTATGTAACAGATGCTTTTATCCAAAGTGACGTACGCTTGAGAAAGCAGGCTCTAACAGTAACCTCACTCTGCTGACCTCTGCATTTGAAACAGCAACCTTCAGAGTGCCCGTTCTTGCTGAGTCACACAGCGCCCCCTGTTGGGTCACGGAGTGCTGGCCTCCCCCTCTGACATTACTAAGGAAGGTGCACCTTCCCCTAAGGCTGCCAACTGTGCTCATTTGGCTCGGTGAAGAATCGCTGCACGAAAAGTGTAATTTCACCGCTGCACCGCAGAAGATGGGCGGGGTGCAGGAAGCGGGCCGCTCTGCCGGAAAATGATTCCCAGCTCACGGGCCATCGAGGCGCCGTTTAGGCGGATGGGGCCTTTTGATGCCTTTATCTGTCACGGGTGCCACGGACGGCCGCGTCAGACCTGCCGATAACCGGACGGCCCGCGCTTTATCATGGCGACGTGTCGTGACAGGTAACGATTTCCCCATAAAACAAGTGCAGCATGGTGGGGGGGAGCTGGGAGGCGGGCGGGACAGAAGAGCGACCGCCACTGCGCAGGCAGGAGGACGGCCCTTAAGGACGGGCGATCTAATGAAAGTGAGCGCGACGAGCCCGGGCCAGGGGCGGGTGAGGCATATACAGGCCATGTGAGAGACAGGTACCATCGATCAGCATCCCGTGTGGGGCGCCGGAGGCACTGCAAGGGGCGGGACTAAAGTAGAACCACGGCAGGAGCAGGAACAGCACGCTCACTCATATGCTAAAGGCCAATAACGCATCAGCTCCCCCAACAGGGGCCTGTCACCATGCAGCAATAAGCAGAGCGCCCTCTTGTGTTGATGACAGTACACTGCAGCCTATTATGAACCCTACTTGAACCTGCAAACTGTGATACGGTGTGGTCGTTTGACGAAGCCAGCCGTTTCATCATCCGCCCTGTTAAGTCGACCATCCAAACACCTGCCACATTAATTCCAGCCTCCGACAAAGTGTCCCTGCAGAGGCGTTAAGTCTCCACCCCTAACTGCCCTAAAGTGACCACGGTGATGACACTCACTTGAGTGGATGCTACTTAAAAACTAACAGATGTCCTTCAAAACAGTCACTGGGCAATGCTAATTATAAGGATGATTATGTGCTCAGTAAACAGTTTGCTTGCTGGCAGAAGTTTGCTTGCTGGCATGGAAATTAGCAGAATTCCAGAATATTCACATAATAGTCATTATTGCATCACAATAATCACAATGCTTTGGTAAACTCAGCACGTGGTTTTCAGTTTGTAAACCTCAAAGAGGCTTGGCTGCTACACAAGAATCCCTGACCAACCCAGACGATTCTGTCACACTTCTGTCTTGGACTAGGAAATATGGATTATCCCTAAGCAACCATTACAGATCTGCCCCACTTCTGTCCTGAACTGATAAATATCGACTCTCCCTAATAAACACTTACAGATCCATTCCTCTTCTGCCCCGCAGCGGTAAATATTGACTATCCTTAATAAACCCTTAGCAATCGATTTCTCATCTGTCCCGGACCGATAAACATTGACTATCCCTTGCCGATATTTCTGACACGGTCACAGAGCCAGACATTCAGCGTGAAAAGTGCACTGTGAACACACAACATTCCATGTGAAAGAAATGGCTGTACTCAACCAAGAGTCACTCCCAGTGTAGAAAGTATCGCCAAGACTAAAGGTGTTAATACACAATAAAAGGACACTTTTGGAGGATTTCAGGATCAAAGCAGTGTGGTTGAAGTCTAGCAAAATACTGTAACCCATTACAGCAGTGAGTATCTGAGCACTGTAACCCATTACAGCAGTGAGTATCTGAGCACTGTAACCCATTACAGCAGTGAGTATCTGAGCACATCTGCACTGCTAAAATCAGCCTCTCAAACCCCCCATTTTTCAACGCAACCCTACATCATAGTGGGACCCGTGCCCTGACAAGAGCTCCCTGCACGCCTGGTTATCCACCCGAGGAAGGCCATGTAGAAGAATGCTTCAGACAGAGCCCCAGGTGTATCAGGGCTTTCCAGCGAGTACCGTAACGGTGTAAGAAAAGGACATGGTGTATTACCAACATACAGAGTCAAGATAAAATGAAAAACAGCACATTCACCGCGTGCAGCCCTTAAGGATTTAGGGCTCTTTTTTGTTAGCCATGCTACGCTATGAAAGTGTTAAAAATCCAGAGCTTTTCTACTGCGCCAGCTATGAGATTCCTGAGATTAAGAACAAAAAAACTAATCTGGAGGCATTTGGACACCGTGTTCCGTAGCAGTGCTACCAAAACAAATGATGTCCACTAGGGCGGCGCTGGGAATGTGCCTCTTACCACCCTGCAGTTGAGGGCCCAGTCAGGGTTTCTGATTGCAACAGAAAGTCACATCAATCCAGCTGGGTCTCTACAAAAAGCAACAAGGCACACAGCACACATGAAAATTGTGTTCTCTGATCAGTTCTTCACCATCTTTAAGTATTTCGGGGGGAACGGAGGGGCTCAGCAGGTAAGGACGCTGTGTCTGATCAGAAGGTCGCCAGTTCGAAACCCAGGGTCAGCAGAGTAATGTCACCATTGGGCCCTTGAGCGAGGTCCTTAACCCCCATCTGCTCCAGAGACAGACTGACCCGGCTTTTGTAAAAAGGTATGTTGCATCTGCTTAGGGGGGCAGCATGTGGCTCAGTGGGCTGTGCCTCTATGCCTGTGATCGGAAGGTCACCGGGTCGCGGCCTGGCCTTGGCAGAATAGTCACGTCTGTGGGCCCTTCAGCGAGGCCCTTTAACCCCCAGCTCCATGGGCCCCGCTGCAGGTGGCTGCCCTTCGCTGCCAAGCTCACTCGCCCCTACATATGTGTCTGTATGTCATGGAGAGCCAGACGGGGTAGGTGAAAAGAGAATTTCCCCACAGGGATCAATTAAATGTCATTATTATAAAATAAATAAAATACAAATGTCTGAAACATCAAAGCAATGAACAGGGAAGAAACAAGTTTAAGGGGTAATCCATGAGATCAGTACCAGTTCAGCTGACGGACACGCACAGCCCGAGTGGGATTCAAACCCATAACCCACCGAGTCTGTACTTAATCATCACAGAAAAAATTATGACTATTTTTGAATCCCATGTATGAATGGTGAAAACAGGAAGCATGCATACAGTCTGGACGTGATGGATTTAGGCTAGCAGGTCAGCCTGTGTGCATAGGCATGGAAAGGAAGGTTAACAACACAGCCGCAGACATCCTGCACAAGCACTACGCTTGTGAATACGCTGGCGCACTCCTTAACTAAAGTTAAAGCCTGCAGAGTTTGGGCAGATGGGCCTTCCTCCCAGAACCTGTCTGAGCACGTGAGGGCCGTGTTCAGGGTGGGGCAGTGCGGCTTTACACGGAGACAGCCGGCGCACTACAAACGAAAGCTTAGACGGTCAGCATAAGCCCCGTCGCCAGCAGGTAAACACTGAGGATAGACTCGTACAAGACAAACCGTTTGTGTTGCAGGCAATCGATCATGTAGAAAGCGAGTGTACAGATGAAGGTGTATTACTCGCGCAGAGACAGCCAGAGCAGCAGCCTCGCGGCCGTGCGGGAAGCAGACATTGCACCCTCTGACGGATGAATACCCTGCAACTGAAAACAAACACGCGGCATTCAGCCTTTGTGGCGCCCAGCCCTCGCCTCATTTCTCCGGCTCTGTCTCCCGGAGGTCTCAAGACGGAGCTCGTGCATTTAGGGCTTGTGTTGATCAAACGGGGCGCCGGCTGAAAGCCTTTCAGGTGGGGCTGAAAAGGAATGAATGGTTATTTACCGTGCTTTCTCGCTCCCTTTGTGCCGTCGAGACAGACTTCAAGGAAGAGAGGGGGAAATGAAAGAAAGAGACGAACAGGAAGACTCCCACATTCGATATTCAATCAGGAAAAGGGCGATCTTATGTGGACTCATTTGTATTGAGATTGGCCATTGATCCAGGCTACGGGAGCACTGGGAATACCTAAACAGGTGTGCCTCTCGTCACGGACATCAGACGGGTTCAATCCGCCTCAATGAGCGCCAGCCCATGACCCGCGATCCCACCTTCACGCCAATCCTCGGCCATAATGCCAATTTAATCAAATCTCCAGCGAAAGCCACTGAAGCAAGTCCTTTAATCTGGAGGCCTCCCATTCCGTCCCATCGTGGGCAAGAAGGGCCTGCCTGAGGGTCTCGACGGGGACTTCCGGAACCTTCCGCCATCTCAATGTTAAAGAGAGGGAATGGGGGTGGAGGGGGTGCTCAAAGAGACAGGCAAAGGTGAAGTACATTTATCCTGGTACTGAATTTGAAATCGGTGTCCCGGGACCAACTCAGTGGGCGAACGGCAGCACGGAGCAAGGGACCTTGGCGTGCCCGTACCGGACCGCTGGGTGTGTCACCTGATCACCGTTCCGTGACTGAGACTGGCAGCCAGAACGCAGTAATGGGTTCTGTGTACTCAACATGGTGGAGGACCAGGGCGTTAAAATCTCAAGGAGAGGAAAGACAACCCAGATGGAGAAACAGGAACAGGGAACAGGAGGAAGATGAAAAATAGGGGAGGGGAGAGTGGGAGGGGCTTCATAGAGATCGGGCAGGGCATTGGAGGAGGGGAGAGTGGGCGGGCTTCATCGGTGGGGTTGGGGGGGCTCTAGGAGAAATTCCCCCATGCCGACCTCATTTTCCACATCAGCTCTATCCCAGACCAGCGGTTTGGGGCTGCAAACTCGCCCTCAAACTCGCCCTCCCGCCTGAGCCCCATTTCCGCTACGGTGAACTGAACAGGCCACACTGGCACCCCCCCCCCCCCCGATACACTTTCTCTGCTGGCTGGATGGGGTGATTCCCGGCTGGGAAGCTGTAGCTACTTTCCAAGGATTTAAAGAGCACAGAACAGGCTTAGAGAAGCTGGCAACTTCAAAGCTGACCGAAAGTACCCGAAGACTTTTTTCCCCGAGTGGTGCTGTGTATGCACACGCTTATGGACACGCTTAACACACAAGCTATACTTAACACCAGCACACACCACATATATATAGCACTTTAGAAACATGCTCTGTGGATTTAGCAGGAGCCGCTGATTAACAGCCTGCATGAGCCTCTGCGATGGTCACTCTGACAAAGAGCCTCTGTTCTGAGAAACAAACATTTGCCTTGAGGATCCGCAGCGTGGGCTCACATGATTACATTTCACTCACAGATTGAGCCAGCCTTCTGTTCTTTTCAACAACATATTGCACTCCATCCTTCCAAGAATGAGGAAAAACATATAGATTACGGATAATTGAGGCAATTGATAAAAACAGAATAAATATGGAAGGTGATGATGGAGAGAGCGATGGACAGGAACCAAGCAGAATTTGTAAAAGGAGATGATCGAGGATGCGGAGTTACACTCAGACGACGCCCTTTATATGGTGCGCTACTGCAGCTGCAGCATGCCCGTCATATGCACAGCAGCCACCAGGGGGCAACTATGTAAAGGAAGGCATTTGCTCAACGAGTCTCCTAGTGAAGCCCAATGCCTCTCCCGGCTGGGTGTCCAGAAAGCCTGGGGCTACAAAGGGCCTATGGTGAACCTGTGTGGACATGTAGGTACGGCCCTACCTCTCTTCTCTCCATGAATGTCCTGCAGGAGGCGCTCCTGCTGAGTGATGCGCTCCAGGAGGACCTGCTGCTCCGCCTCTCTGCCCTGCTTCAGACCCTTCAACTGCTCCCGTCCCTGCTGGAGATGGCGTCGCAGTTTCCTCTCCCGGCCCTCGCGCTCCTTCACCTCCTCACGGAGCCACTGCAGCTTGGTCTGTCCCAACCAGCACACACATGGTCAGGTGACCCGTCGGAGCCAACCAGCACGGGCACATTTGGTCACATGACCTATGTGTCAACCAGTGTGGGCACATACACGGTCAGGTGACCTGTCAAAATCAATGAGCATGGACGCATATGGTCACGTGACCCATCTGTGTCAACCAGTGGAGGCATACACATGGTCAGGTGACCCATTGGAGCCAATCAATATGGGCAAGTATGGTCACGTGACCCATGTGTGCCAACCAGTGCACACACATGGTCAGGTGACCCACCAATCAACCATTGCACATAAGATCGTGTATCCACCACCAAGCATGACTGCACGTGGCTAACTCCTGCACAAAAACTTTCATTTCACCTTGGTTGTACCAAGCTGATTTCTCACATTTTAGCGAAAAAAAAAGTGCATTATTCACACAGCAAACGCTTCACATACATGAAAAAAAGCTCACAGAAGCCTCGGTGCCTGTGAGATACAGGTAGTTAGTAGAAAAAACCTCAGTTACAGGTTGATATTAGTGACTGTGGGGGAGGGGGGCATACCTTGGTCTCAGCCAGCCAGCGGTGGGGGTCCTTTTGAAGGCCAGGGTTCAGGGAGATTGCCTGACAAAACAATATCCAAGCATCATGCTCTTTCAACTGAGCCCCATGCTGTGGTTTACAAGTGATCAAATTAAGTGTGTCAATACTCGCCTCACAGACTCAGGGTAAATTTAACTAATTCTCTAAACTGTGTGATGACCTTTACAGATTTGCTTTTAAATAATCACAAAGCCAAATCAACAGGGCGACAGTCAAACAAAACGACACACTTAACAATGTCAAATGAAAAATACACGCAGCGGCGAGCACTCGGCACACATTTTCCCAGACTACATACGAGTGTAAAATCCATTTCAAAAGAGAAATATTAATTCTCAAAAAATAATTTATTTTCTGAATAATGGAGCCTGTTTCCATTAAATATTCATGCAGTCTTAATGCTGATACAGCCTGAATTTTCAATTAAAACACCAAGAAGGAAAAATTGCTTCCATCGATCGTTCCAGGGCAGCCCTCAGCAGATCATTAAAATGACAGCTCTATGACTGAAGAGCAGCAGTACACCTCCAGCAGGTGGCTGACATGCTTTCCAAATTACTGCCTTTGACACACCACTTATTCAGGAACTCGAAACAGGCGAAAAACTGCTTATTTTCTAAAATGACAATGGGCCTGGATTCAGTACTAACTGGCTAATAGCAGTAATGCAGGGAAATACTCAAACACTTTGGTTTGAAAAGGGTATATGGGGGTCATATACCGGGGGGGCTGCCTTTGTCCAGCAGTAGCCCAGGCTTTGTAAACTGAGGCCTATGCAGTCAGGCTAGGATCGCCAGGCTTAGTCCACAGCTCAGATAGAACTACTCACTGGGAAACCCTACAAAGAGAGATGAGTCAGTGACTGGGAGTCCCAGAAAGGAAGGCCCACAGCAGGCTGGGAAACCGGGTGTGCTGGCAAGTGGCGTGAAAGCAGCAGCTCAAAGCCGGGATTTACGGAGCATCCTGAGGCAGAAGATAGTGGTGGGTGGATGGATGAGTGGGGAGGGGAGCCGTTTAGAGGAGCCCACATCTGCTATGGGACTACAAATCGCCGACTTAGCATCCCACGGCGTCACGTGGCGACACGCTGTGTCCGCGTGAAGAGCCGGCCCACGCTGTCGGTCTCCACTGCGGCCCGGCGCTCCGCTCACAGCCCCGCTGTCTGCTCAAGAGACGCAACGGCACCCCCGCTACACCGTCTGCGCTCCCTGAGAGACTCCTTCTGAAGCCGGCAGAAGGCGGGTGGAACCAAAGGAGGCGGGACGACAGGCAGAGGATGCGGCGCTTTGGCGCCAGGCCGCGTCTCTCGCAGATCAAAAGCGCCCCCCCCTGCTACGCAGAGGCAAGGAGCAAAGCTGTACAGAGAAACTTTAAACACGACAGGGAAGTGCTGAACGGTGTCGGTGACTAAACGAAAACAGCAGGAAGACGGGGGTAGAGTCGTTCTCATGCCTGACCGAACCCAGAGTGGGGCACAGGGCCTACCTTCAGCTTCTCCTCCGATTCCCTGGAGAGCGCCAGGCAGGCAGATTCGATCTCTGCTCCCACGGCACCCAGGACAGATTCCCGCTCCGCCTCCAGGCGGGATACCTGCTCGCGGAGCTCTGTGATTGTGCCGTCCATGCCGCGGAGGTAATCATCGCTCCTAACCACCAGCTTCGCCTGTAGGGGGAGACAGGAGTCGGCGGTGATCCGCTGCCTCGCTAGCTCCGCCCCCTGGGGAGAGGCTCCCTGATGTAAGTCTCCAGGAAGGATGGGAGAGGCCTGAAGCTCTGACCGCCCGCTACAATCATCTAGCTCGGGCGTGGCGAACCTGATCCATGGACAGCCGCTGTGGGTGCGAGTTTTTGGGATGACCTCTCAGCCAATAACAGTGGGTCCCCGGGACTGGAGTTGGGAACCACTGCTTTATTACTGGCTGGCCATCCTAAAAAAATCTGCATGGATCAGGTTCGCCACCCCTGATCTAGCCGGTCAGATCCCAGGATGTGGCATCCTGAAAGAGGGTGGAGGAGGAGGAAAAAGGGAGGAAATAAAGAAGGGGAAAAAAAACAGGCACCATAACGACAGCACAAATGGATAGCACCTGTAAGTGTTGATGTGTGGTATTCTGGTAACTTAGGTAATATAAATATCACAGGGTGCGCACATGCACATGCTCACACCCCATGGACAATACAAAGATGCCAATTAATCCAACTGCATGTGTCTGAGCTGCATAAGAAAACTGCATGTTCTCCCTGTGTCATGCAACTCCACACACACAAGGTTGGCAGTTAAACTCACAACCCACTGGGCCAGCATGATGCCCCGCAATGACTGGGGCGCTTAACCTATCAATGTAATCGATGAGAGCCGATGCAACTGACCGCTCACGATGGCCCCCCACCAAGCTTTCAGATGCGGGGTAGAGTCTCCAGCTACTCCTACTGTGACCTTCAAAAATATGCAGTGGTACCTGAGCCCAGAATAGCCTATAAGCTGCACTTTGGGGGGACTCAAGCTACACCAGCTGTCAAAATTGGAGCGAAATACGTACAAAGAGCGATTGGATCTATTAGCAATTTGGCACACGGTGATAATTAGAGAACATTTTTATCCCCGGTCTCTAACAGGGAGTTGTATGGAAACTACATTACAGTAACAGAAAGGTCCGACACCCTCTCCCTGTAACCATCTGGTGTTCTCAACGGAAGCCGACACGGCCCGGCGCGTGAAGGCGCGTTCCTCAGGGGGCACAAACTCTTGCTAAAAAGGGAGAGAGCGAGGGATGCCGATAAAGACTGAGGCATCTCACTCAATCAAAAGCTATTTAATTTCCTGAAAGGCTGATTGAGACACAATATTTCCCAGCCAAAAAAAAAAAAAACATCCCAGACTTGATTGAATGTCTGAAGATGATTATATCTTTTATTTTGAGGAGGAGGATAATTTCGACACAGAATCTGAGATTTCTCATACAACACATCGTCGGCACCCATCCCCATGTACCGTGATCACGGATCAAGAGCTCCAATCAGTGCTCTCTCTAAAGGGCCACTTTCACCTCTGGATATTTTGAACGACGGTTAGATTTATCCAGATGTCACGAGTGGCTGAGTTCAGAGATCAGCTCTCCGTCACACAGGTAAGCATCAGATGCTGTGAGCTGCTCTGTAGCCCCGAGGGGATGAGCAAAGGCCAATGACATCTTTACAGAGGGCTGAGAAATGTAGCAGCACAGCCCAATAGCCAGCTAAAGTCCTGACAAACCCTGTTAGCCAAGAAATCCATTAAATTACATTCTGAGTACTCTCCAAGCTTCAAGCTTTGATAAACTGGTTACTGTCAATTCTTATAATGTAACTTTAGATATGTATTCTGTAACGTTATCAAGCATAACACGCAGTTAAAAGACCCACAAATTAAAGCACAACCCCCCTTCTGTACCAACACATCAATCATTTGGAAACAGTTTTAAGATTAGGAAAATGTAACACAGAAAAGGATGTTAATTTGCTAAGATGAGAAAAACAAGCAGACACAATGCGAGCAGGCAGGAATTAAATAGGCAAGAAGTCTGCCAGCCAGAGCCAGGCTTCCCTGATTACTATACACTATATCACCCTTCTGAAAGCAAGCCTGGAATCACGAGAGAGAGAGAGAGAGAGAGAGAGAGAGATATTAACAGGCCAAAATGACCCAATCTACACAAAGCTCATTTTTCTGCCAGTCTCTGCTGCATTTGGAGCAAACTTTTAATTACTTTGGGCTTTGTTCTAAAGGTTTTCCTGCCTACCTCCCTCACTCACTCGGATTCTACGGAGTGCATTTTATATTAAACAATCCGGAATCCTTACTGATATGATTACAGTAAAGCTGCCCCTAGTATTAAAGTTTAATTTTCCGCGTATCATCAGATAAAAATTGCATTCCGATTACACCGCACTATTCAGATGATGGCTGAAGCCATTGTTGCAGGACTAACCGATAACTTCAGAGAAAAAAAAAAGCTTTTAGGAATTTCCCAGCCTCTTCACTGGTATAATAATCACTGTAAAAGCACCTTGTGATAAACCAGCTTGTAAAAACGTGATTTGACACTAAATCAAACAGCATTTATTAACTGATCTAATGAATAGATAATTGAAATAATTTGAGAAATGCACTGCTGATTTTCTTCTGAATATTTCAAAGTATGAATGCAATTATGATATTAGCCTTGTTCAAGCTACTATAATACACTCACAATGATTCAGGTTACAGTTCATTGGGGAACTGACCGTGTAGCTTATCACTTGTTGCCTATGAATATTTAATATTTGAGAACATATTCTTCTTTTGTTTTCCACAGAACGCTGTCCGAACAGATCTCAGAAGACCAAACATCTTGAACGTGCACCCTGTTAAAGCGAGCGCTATGATTAAAATAGGCATACAGACACAGGCCGTTATTACACAGTGACACAGTATAATGTTATCAAGCTTAGCATCCCAAACCAATCTGGACAGAGAAGCCTGTCATTCATCTGCTCTTCTTTAATTCACTCTCTCTCTTAGGCTTCCAAGATGCAGGGGAGCATAAAAGTTTAAACACTACCTTCAAACAACACCATGCAAAACTATGATGAAAGATACGACCACAACACAAATCTTAAGGGGAGGGGGTGCTGTCCAGTGGGGATTCCTAGCCAGCTAAAAGCTGTTGCATGACCACCTGCCTGTTTAGAATTAACTGGGGTCCAATGAGCAGTGTACCGCAAAGTCAAGTGACAGCTCTTCAGTGGACCATACCAAACACACAAGTGTGGGGAGTTTAAATAGGTGGTAATTTGGCAGGCTGAGCACAGGAGAGCAGTACTGTAGCCAAAGTACGCAGCACCAGCCACCACATGCACGTTTCAGTTCTGCTCTGACTCGGCATGGGGGCCGACACGCAGGTGTGAGGAGTCAGATCCGAACTCGTTCATCCGAGGCGCGATACAGCCACCTGCGTTTTGGTGCCGTGTCCCGGCATCTGAAGCTACAATGCGACTCAGTCAGGGTCCGTAGGACCATGCCAGAAGTGACAGAGACTCGGGCACCTCTGCAGGACGCCTGTGGTCTGGCTGCCGTGTGCCCTTCCCAATTACCCAATGAACACCGACGACTGTCAAGGATTCTGACAGAATCCACAAGGGATCGCCTGTCCACATTACAGAATCCTTACAAGGAGAATATCTCCTTGGGCATCAGAGAGGAGAGCCCGCCTGCCCGCCCGCCCGTCTCCTTGGTCACTGAGGGCGTACACATCGCCACCCGCTGCTGCCTCCCCACGCCTGCTCTCGACGCCCCGCTCTCTCGAGTCCAAAACCAACTCCATCAACATGGTAAATCAAAGCTTGGGGTCCATAAATCAGACAGACCGTGCTGAGCGCCAGCAGCGCGGTGGCTCTAGTCCCGCACGCATACCGCAGCATCTGCGGCTTCCCGCCGATCCGGAACCGGGACGCGGCAGAGATGTTCACCTGGCACCAGGGCCGACCCTGGCGAGTCCCCTGATCGCTCCTCGCTTCACCAGTACTTTCCATTTGTATCACTGACATTTGAATTGTATTATCACAGCTTTTTAAATTTGATCTACTATTTTTTTTTCCTCTTTATTAGCATGGATGCTGCGTAGCACTGCTCTCCACATGCAAGCAAAAACCCAAAAGCTTCTTTTGTGTGTTAAACGCAAAATCGTTAACCCAAAAAAAGGATGATAACAGAGATGCTGTATACCTCGCCGTGGGAATAGGGAGTAGCACAGACACTCCAGCAGTTTGATTCATGAGAGCAGAAGACAGCGAGGCAGGTAATTAAAACTGATTATCTCCCCGGCTGCCACAATGCCGTCTCTCCTTACATGCGACTGATGGGCCAGATAACTGCCACATTACGTGCGCTCTGAGCGGCCAGCTTTCAGCAAGAATACTGATTCCTTTCTCCTTCCTCTGCACGCAATGGAGGTTGGAGGTTGTGCCAGGGTATGGAGACCTGTGTTAACATACTAGAGGCTTCTAAATAGCTAATGCTAAAGGATGTTAGTGTGCAGTGGCTTTACAGGGACTGGCGCTAAAGCCTGGTAGCCTGCAGTGAACCTGGGCTAATGTATGCTGACATACGGCAGATTCTTACAGAAGCCGCTGATGTAATGCCGGTGGCTTTGTGTAGGTTTACGCAGAAGCAAAAACATGTTGCTAATGGGGGCTACTACATGAGTTTCACTGATGTGCTACGCAAAAGTTTTGTCGAGTGGTTTTAATAGTTACATAAATGTATCCTGGTTTCCATGTTTAGCTTAATTACATGTTGCAGGCGTGCACTACTGTAGGGGAAACCATAAACTTGAGAATGTGCTAACACAGACTAGCACATGCTGGCTTCAGTAGTTCCTGAAAAACAAACATGTGATCATACTTTTGTTCTACATCTGCATCAGTTTTTTTTTATATATAAAAGTGCCAAACTCTTTTTCGTTTGATAAATGCTTATCTGCTTTTGAGCTTTGTTGCTTGTTAGTGAGTGAGTGGAAAACAGCGAGTGCGTAGGTGTGCGAGTCCCTCCGTGCACGTGACCCCATGCGTGCAGCCATGCCCACCAATGCATGTCCCCATGTGTGCATGCATGTGTCCCCATGCGTGCATGCGTGTGTACCAGGAGCTGAGCCCCCACCTTCTTCTCCAGGTCCTGCTTGAGAAGCTGGTATTTCCTACGCAGCTGCTCGCGTCCCTCCTCGGCCCGGGCCTGCTCCTCCGACAGCTTGTCGCACTCCGCTTTCATGCGTTCCACCTGCCTCCGGTGTGCCCGCACCAGGTCCCTATCTGCCGCCGCATCTGCCTGGGGGGGGGGGGGGCAGGGCAGTATGAAACACCCCGCCGGGCTGAGCTTCGTTATGGAACCTGGCCAGTGTGCTGGCAGTAGGCCAGGGACGTTGTGAAGCTGCTGGACTCCTGATGCACTGGCCTGGGGGAGCGGAGCGGGGAAAGGCCGGCAGCATAGGCCTGCCTGGAGCTTGCGAGATCCTACAGCTGCTTATGTTCCAGGAGCAAAGATCACGAGCAGAGTGGCTGTTAAAACCATGCATCAAACACGAGGTATTTGGCTAAACGTCAACAGTTAACCAAACACCACTCAAACGACCCAGACAGCACGGGTGCAACACCACCAGAAATAAAAAATATAGAGCATCTCCAAAGGGGATCTGTCACCAGTCAATAGGAAAGTACATCCAGGTGCACTTTAGAACAGAGGTTTGGAGACTGGAAGTATCTCTGGAGATAGGGGGCTGGTTACAGATATACTGTGTATATATGTGTGCATGTGTGTCAGATATACATTACATTGTTATGTATTTTGATGTTGTGGGGACCATTTTTTCAGTCCCCACAAGGGGAAATTCAATTTTATAAAAATCTGTGACTGTAATCAAAAAATTACAAATGCCAAATGACTTGTATTTTGTTTGGTTACTTATGGTTCAGATTAGGGATCTTGCAGATTTTGGGACGCTCAACCCCAGCGGCAGCAACACTGGAAGACCTGTGACATCACACGCTACCTTTAGCTGCTCCAGCTGCACCTCCAGCGCCTGTCCCTCCAGCACGGCCCGCTCCTGCCTCGCCTCGCTGTCCCGCAGCTCTGCCCGTAGGCTGGCAGACTCTTGCTCACGCAGCTCCTTCTCCCGCCGCAGCTGTTGGCCCAGGGACGCAGCCTCCTTCTGTGCCTTGTCCAGCCTCTGACGGAGTCCCGCCTCCTCCCGCTCCTCCACAGCCAGCCGCTCGGCCAGTGCTGCCCGCGCCGCGCTCAGCTCCCTCACAGACCCCTGCAGCTCCAGTAGGGCCGCCCGCTCCGCCCCCGCCTGCGCCTCCAGCACCCGCTTCTCCGCGCAGAGCCGATCCCGCAGAGGGCCCTGTAGCTCCACCTGTGCTCCCAAGGCCCGCGCTGCTTCCTGGGCCTCCCGTGCCTCTCGCTCCACACTCTGGAGGCGGGCCCGGCTCTCCAGCAGCTCCTCCTCACGCCGACGCAGCTCCTCCTCACGCTGGGACAGCCTGGCCAGGGCCTCCGCCAGCTCCTTGCGGAGCCCCTCTGCCTGGTGTCCTAGGGCTCGTAGCTGTGCCTGAGCAGCCTCCTTCTCCTTAGCCGCCTGCAGAGGGGAGATAGGCTGCTTCAGAGACTAGTGGCCTGTCTGGGGCACCAACCTGCCAGCTTTCTGTGCTCCGCCCACGATGCCACAATGGTCACATGATTAAAGCAATAACCAAAATGTACATTCAACAGGATTTGTGCACTTATCGGTCAACAAATTTCTATGACTTTTCCAAGATTTTTTTGTTCAATCCATTCAGGACAAGTGTTCTAGTGTTATGGAATCATCATCATCGCATGACACCAATACAAGTATGTACTTTGTGTAGAGGAACCAGGTGTTATGATCTTGCATTTATTCATTAGATAGGAATAATAACAACAATAATAATGCCATATAAAAAATGCCATGGCGCACTTGTGCATGTAAAAATGTAGGAAGGAAGTTTTTTGGTTGTGTGGCAGCTGTTAGTACCGGCGTGGAATTATAAGATAGACATGACTTGATACCTTTTCTTAAAGTGTTTATTTTATATTTTAAATGTGTTCCTTCCAGTAACCACTTAAATGATATATTTCTCTCTCTCTCGCTGTCTCACTCACAAACACACACTTATTTTTACATTGTCTGATACTTGAAATTGAACTTTACGCATTCTGTATGTAAATTTCTCTGCTAGCTTGTACTCATAGCAGAGCATCTTTTTCACAGGTAGCACATTAAGTGTTTATATGCGAAGTGCACTGTGGTGTCTCAGAACACCACACACAACTGAATACACATACATTTTTTATATTTGGACTTCATATGGTCTTTATACATTTCACTCTTGAAGTTAACAATTATATACAAAAATATTTCTTTTAGCATTGTCCACAAAACCACACTAAATGCATGACGCTGACAACACACACACACTTTTTTTTGTTTAAATGTTTCAACTTTACACATTCTATAACATGTTGGGCACACTTCAAGATAACATTTCATTTCATTCTTTTGTGACATTTTTAATGCATATGTCACATCAGCGCAATTATAATGGCATGCATAAATACTTTGTTGTTAAGCACAAACTTTTACAAAGTAATGATAAATGTACAGAAATTGCTGTGTTTCCCCTAGGTTTACAGTTTTTTTTTGGGGGGGGGGCATGGATTCATGGTGTTCATGTGTTTCTTTTAATGACAGCAGTCAAAAAAAAACGCAGATATTTTTGTCTGCTTTTCAGGCAGTTGACGCGACATATTTTCAGATGCGCGCTCTCTGTCCGCTGGTGGGAGTGTGCTCACCTGTGTGTGTGCATGTGCATATGCGCGCGCATCGGGATGGAACTCCGCCATGCGCGATACAGAGCAGTGACTGTGTAGAGACAAAAATGACAAGCTGTTGTGTAAATAAGATAAATAACATAAGGCTATTTAGTTTGTTTAATAAAAGGACAATATATAGACCTGTTCTATATGAAAGGTAACCTTAAATGACTTCTGTTGTGATCTGGCGCTATATAGAAAATAAAATAAAATTAAATGAAATTAACTTGACCTTCAAGGGGGGGCGGTAGGTGCCGTTGGGGGGGCGGGGCGCCCCCCTAATATAATGGTAGAGGAAACATTGGATTGTTACCTTTTACTTCAATTGTTCTAATTTAGACATATTCAGCATATCAGACACCCCAGCAAACCTTTTTGTTGAAATTTTTACAAATGTTGAGTATCAGTGGTTATGACTAAAAAATTAAATGTTTCATACGGTAATAAAAATGCAACACAAGAGACACAATACAGCAATGAATAATAATGCATTACAGACTGAACTCTTTGCCCCTGAATGGAAAAGTATTATCCTAGGCATATTTTAGTACTGAAAGACCTTTTTTACACATACATTCGTACCGCGTTGACGCAATATAAAAATGTATGTCACCACTGGTTTTTAAATATGTATTTTAATGTCAGTGCTCCGTAGGAAAGTGCAGTGTGGAGACGTATAAAGGGGAAAAATACTGTATCTAGAGGGGAAAATGCTGCTTGAGGGAGATGGGGTTATACTGCAAATGTCGATTTAAAAAAAATATATAGTTCTCAAAATTGCCATGACTTTTCCAAAACTTCCTGATATTTTCCATAACTTTTATAGGTTAAGGAAATGTGATTTCATAATTCCATGATTTTTCCAGGAATTTCATGACTGTACAAACCCTGATTAAACTGCTGTAAAAAGCCAACCATCTTTTAATGCGAAAGTGTCCTGACCTTGATCTCTCAAGATCTTTTGTCATACTTTTGAAGGTACTTTTTTCTCTAGGTCACCCGGCTAAAGGTCAAAACAAACCTAAACACAAACACCTTCTGTTCTTACCTGACTGTAAGGCTTGATTAGCCACACCAAACAAATGATGACTAGTTCATGAGTTCAAGCTAGTCAATAATCAAAGTATCCGAGCAGTTAGAATTAGAAAAAATGGGTTGGTGCAGCTTGATCTGCTGCCTATCCACACCATTGCCCATCCAGCCTTTTGATCACGGATATGCTGAGGAATGGGGGGTGGAGGGTGGGGCTGTTTCACAGGTGAGAATGCAGCCAGCTCACTACACAGATGTTTAGTGCCACATTTACAACAGTGATTCTGTGTAAATTGGTGACCCAGTTCTGTCTCCCCCAGGCAGGACGTGTCAGGCTCCCAGACCCTGATGTCACACCCCTAGGGAGGGTAATGTCCAGTCTACTGAGAAGAGGCTGATTGTTACATGGTGCCTGCTGGGGCAAGAGGCCCCCAACTGCATGAGTCGGGCTTCACACAATAGGACAGAGATCCCGACCCTGGACACACTGTGGCTGCCTAGTAACTAGATCCTGCACCCAAACCAAGATACAAAACTAAACAGCCTGCAGTCCCACCAATCTCAGAAAGATGTCTAAACGTGGGACATATCTCAAATACCTACACCACTGAGCAGCCATGGTGACTGATACACACAGAGCATACGGCCCTAATGACTGATACAGACATAGCGTACAGGCCTGATGACTGATACACACAGAGCATACAGCCCTAATGACTGATACAGACATAGCGTACAGGCCTGATGACTGATACACACAGAGCATACGGCCCTAATGCCTGATACAGACATAGGGTACAGCTCTAATGACTGATAAACACAGAGCATACGGCCCTAATGACTGATACAGACATAGCGTACAGGCCTGATGACTGATACACACAGAGCATACAGCCCTAATGACTGATACAGACATAGCGTACAGGCCTGATGACTGATACACACAGAGCATAAAGCCCTAATGACTGATACACACAGAGCATACGGCCCTAATGACTGATACAGACATAGCGTACAGGCCTGATGACTGATACACACAGAGCATACAGCCCTAATGACTGATACACACAGAGCATACGGCCCTAATGACTGATACACACAGAGCATACAGCCCTAATGACTGATACAGACATAGCATACAGGCCTGATGACTGATACAGACAGAGCATACAGCCGTAATGACTGATACATATAGAGCATGTGGCCCTAATGACTGATACAGACATAGCGTACAGGCCTGATGACTGATACACACAGAGAATACGGCCGTAATGACTAATACATAGAGCATACAGACCTACTTACTGATACACACAGAGCATACGGCCGTAATGACTAATACATAGAGCATACAGACCTACTTACTGATACACACAGAGCATACGGCCCTAATGACTGATACACACAGAGCATACGGCCCTAATGACTGATACACACAGAGCATATGGCCCTAATGACTGATACACACAGAGCATACGGCCCTAATGACTGATAAACACAGAGCATACGGCCCTAATGACTGATACAGACATAGTGTACAGGCCTGATGACTGATACAGACAGAGCATACGGCCCTAATGACTGATACAGACATAGCGTACAGGCCTGATGACTGATACAGACATAGCATACAGGCCTGATGACTGATACAGACAGAGCATGTGGCCCTAATGACTGATACACACAGAGCATGTGGCCCTAATGACTGATACACACAGAACATGTGGCCCTAATGACTGATACACACAGAGCATGTGGCCCTAATGACTGATACACACAGAGCATGTGGCCCTAATGACTGATAGAGAGAGCGTACAGCCCTATTGACTGAAACACGTGAAACATATGGCCCTATTGACTTATACTCACAGAGCATACGGTCCTACTGACTGATACACACAGAGTGCACAGCCCTAATGGCTAATACCCACACAGACTTGATTCCAAAGGATAATTAATTTTCCCTTTAATTTCTGACTGATAGAGAACAATTGTCCTATTGGTTTACAGGTTTCCCTTACACTAGGACTAAGGGTCTGACTCGTTCTACTGACCTGCTGGGCTTCGTCAGTGCTCCGTTGGGCCTCTCGGCGCCGCTCCTCCTGGTCCCGCTCCAAAGTCTTACATCGACCTTTCCACTGCCGCACGGCCTCCTGGGCCCGTGTCCTAAGCTCCTCCCTCCTCCGCTCTCCCTGGGCCAGCTCCGCCTCTGCCTCAGCTAGACTCCGGCCCACACGGGCTCGCTCCGCCTCTGCCTCAGCCAGGCTCCGGCCCACACGGGCCTGCTCTGCCTCCGAGCGCACCTCTAGCTCCTTCAGCTGGCTCAGCATCTGCAGCTGCTGCTGTTCCCGCCGCTCCAAATCAGAGGAGAGTGTCTGCAGAGAACATCAGAAATACCATACGCACACTCTCAGACCTATCACATGACACACACTCAAACCCAACAACATCAGACATGCCCATTTTTAGGAATAGCCAGGATCACACCATCCCGGGTTAGGAATGGCTGAGATCACACTCTCCCGGGTTAGGAATGGCTGAGATCACACTCTCCCGGGTTAGGAATGGCCGGGATCACACTCTCCCGGGTTAGGAATGGCTGAGATCACACTCTCCCGGGTTAGGAATGGCTGAGATCACACTCTCCTGGGTTAGGAATGGCTGAGATCACACTCTCCCGGGTTAGGAATGGCCGGGATCACACTCTCCCGGGTTAGGAATGGCTGAGATCACACTCTCCTGGGTTAGGTATGGCCAGGATCACACGCATCTGGGTTAGGAATGACTGGGATCACACTCTCCCAGTCTAGGAACAGCCAGTATTACACTCTTCCGGGGCACTACCCAAAGCTACCATTAAGCCTCCAGTCCAGGGAAAATTATTCCCAACATAACAGAGATCTATGTAACACCTAAAACCGTCTGCTTCATGTGTATTATGACGCCTTTTCATTCTATTAAATGTTATTGTAGCTCCTAGGCAAAAAAAAATGGATCTAAATTTCCTATTACCCATTTCTGCAAAGTCGCGTTGAGCATGAGGCATAAATATAGCCAGAAGCTAGAAACATACGCATCTATTAACTTTTACCTTGTTTTTTAAAGGCTGGAATGCAAGGCACACTTGGATATTATGACAGTATCCAGAGGCGGTGTTCTTCTGAAGTGACCTGAGTCCAGGGGTGTTATTAATTAATACCAGGCCTTCACAGAGGGACTGGCAAGGGGGGAGTGGGTCATGTGACCTGAGAGGCATGTCACAGGTGTAGGTGCATGCCCCCAGACACATAAAAGGCACACACCAACACAGATCATGAGCTCCTAGGCCTGAGACCGTCACTGCATGCAAATTTAATCTTCATACATGCAGGTGTGCTGGTCTCACACTCACCGGCACACACACGCAAAGGGCAGGATCTCTCTCACACACACACACACACACACACACACACACACACAAGGCAGGATCTCTCACACACACACACACACACACACACACACACAGAAGACGGGATCACACATGCAGACGCCCACACGGAGGTCAAGATCTCTCTCTCTCTCTCTCACACACATACACACACAAGGCAGGATCTCGATCTCTCTCTCTCTCACACACACACACACACACACACACAAGGCAGG
This sequence comes from Paramormyrops kingsleyae, assembly GCF_048594095.1. Taxonomy (NCBI): domain Eukaryota; kingdom Metazoa; phylum Chordata; class Actinopteri; order Osteoglossiformes; family Mormyridae; genus Paramormyrops; species Paramormyrops kingsleyae. Next base: position 19,472,318 of record NC_132815.1, read on the forward strand.
ATCTCGATCTCTCTCTCTCTCTCTCTCTCACACACACACAAGGCAGGATCTCGATGTCTCTCTCTCTATCACACACACACACACACACACACACACACACACACACACACAGAGCACAGCTTCACCTCCACACGCACAGACAGCTGGGCCCGCTCCCTCTCCTTGCGCTCCACAGTCCTCCTTAGCTCTTCTACTTCTCTCAGGGGTCCACCACCGGCCAGCTGCCTACGGAGCTCCTGCACCTCATGCTCCACTGTCGGGGGGGGGGTTAGGGTTAGGGGGGGGGGTTGGGGCGACAACAGTGCCATGTCTGGTCAAGTCAGGAGCACCCGTGACTGTGGTGTATGACATCCCTGAGAGTCGCGCGGTGCCGTGACATCGTCACGTGGGCCCAGAAGGTCGTGATTACAGCAGAAATCCATCCAAAGACCACATTAAGCCCATTCTGTTTGTCAGCAGACGCTGTCCTACATAGGAAAAAGAAAACGTCATATAACTGGATCCTGCAGGAAGCAGGATGGGGTGCTGACAGGACCCAAGCAAAGAGAGGGGATCATCTACCTCATCCAGAACCACAGCTGCACATCACAGCTTCCCTCAAAGGTTCTGGTTCAGACTGAAGGAAAGTGTACTTTGATAAAATGCTCACAGGATGGGAAAGTGTGAAATTGCACACTCCAGGAGAAGACTAATTATATCACTCATGAAAATCTCTCTCTGTTATAGCTTCCTTTTATAGTAAAAACAAACACAAACATATTACGTGATCATATTTCTAGCAAAATTCAATTTTGTGGTAAGCAGGAATGTTTTCAGGAAAGAGCAGGTCTTTAGAGGTATTTGTTCCGGTTGAATGTCAGGTGTGTCCAGGTGAGTGCTGTTCTGTCGGGATGTATTCGGGTGAGCGGCGGTCTACAGGGGCGCGTTCGGGTGAGCGCCGGTCTACAGGGGCGCGTTCGGGTGAGCGCCGGTCTACAGGGGCGCGTTCGGGTGAGTGCCGGTCTACAGGGGCGTTTCAGTAAGCACCAGTCTACAGGAGCGTGTTCAGCCGAATGCTGAACTGCAGGGGATTGTTCAGGCGAGAGGTGGTGCACATAGCTGTGTTAAGTAGGCACTCATATGCACAGGAGACTCACATAAGCCCCGGGAGAGATCTCCGCCATCAGTGGTGCTCCGTTGCTCAGCGAGGAGCCGCGACGTCTGCAGCTGCACCTCCATGCTCTGCTTCTCGGTCCGTGCTAGCTGGAGACGCAGCTCCTCTACCTGACACACACACACACACACACAGGGCTGGTGTTAAACCCCTCTCACCATCCAGTTCTTTCCACGTTCTCAAAGCCTAGGAAGATACTCCAAGCTAATAAAGTGAGTGATACTGTCACAGAGGTCCCAGGGCTTGAGAGCAGATGGCTGGCTTTACCGTACACCCCACAAATCCCTATCTATCTCAGCCTTTAAAAAGCTGGAGTCACCCTAAGCCTAGGATTCCTTCCCCCTCCCCCCCCCCAATGCGCTGGAAGCATCCCCACCCCTCGGAGGAATCGGCAGATGGAGGTGCGGCAGTGCCGCGGGTGGGTGGCGTGCTCCGGGACCCCCTGCAGCGGCCTGCCGGCAATGCCCCCGGCACAGGACGTTACAGAGGGGAGTGTTCAGCGGCGGAGGGATGCTAACCATGCTAGCCATTTAGCATGAGGTTGGATTTCATTCCCATGGAAATCCAGCATGACCCATCAGAGAAACCGTGCACTGCAATATTTCATGTATCTTTACATTAATTTGGCACTCGCAACGTTCGCAGACACACCAAGGAAATTTTAATAGGATTTTTTTTGTTAATGAAACATAGCTGGTGTGCTTCATAGATTATGCTGATTTACACTGGCTGCTGTATACCTCTAATACGTTCATTTTCATTTAAATTAGCCTAGGCCCGTAGCTTCATAGCGAGAAGTGTCACAGTGAAATGACTCGCATCCTTCTTCCATGGCCAGCTGCATTTCCCAGCATCGGGAAATGTAAACGGGGCGTTGTTTAATTAACGGCTTTTTGCCGATGATGAGAGTCTGTATAGGCAGGTAAGATATCCAAACATGGAGAAATACTCATATGTACCAGGACCTCAGATTATAACCTACAGAGTTCCTCTTCACCTGTCAGTCCCGGGGAGCTACGAGGTTGTAACACATCATTTAATAGCCTGATTAATTGTAGGTAATTGCAGCGGAAGATGGATAAAACAGATGGACAGGCTTACTGGAACACTGAAATTTACCTGATAACAGGCCAACAGCTAGGAATAAATTGGGGGGGTGTTTGTAGCTTTCCCTAGGTAGATTTCACCAAACAGGGGAGATGCCCCCTACAAAGATTTTGCCAGCTTAAGGAGGGTCCCCCTCAGAGCGGAAGGGAATTTCAAGGGGAGTTCAGACAGACTTGTAACTTTACAAAATGGCTACATGCCTGATCAGCACCAGACTTTAGGGGGAAGTTCAAACCCATTTTACTATACGGCTATATGCCTGCCTGGTAAGCTAATTTAAGGGAAACACTCCAGTGTATGGGGCCTGCCACTGTTTGGCCAGCCCTGGGTTTGGCCTACCTGAAGGAGCAGAGCATCCTGGCTGCCTTCCGACTTGTCCAGCTGCCTTCTGGCCCTCTCCAGCTCCAGCTCCACCTGTCAGGCACACAGCATCAGGCCGGCATGTCCGTCATGGGGGCAGAGCCGCCACAACACCCTATCCCTGACCTCCCGGCAACCCCATCAGCTACTTGGTTTAGGGGCAAGAGAGAGCTGTGAGAGTGCCCCCATGTGTTTCGTCGTGTACCACCTTCCGTTCCATTTAAAAGCTGAGAATATCGCTGGGGCGGGCACTTAAAATTTACTGATCTACCTGGCAAAACAGGAGTACATGTCTGTGTGCGTGTTCATATACATAAAAAGACGACCAACGCGAGCCCCATACTGAGAGGGAAACTTCTAGATCGATAGCCGTCTCGTCCGATATCACACTGGGAGTACGATAAAATGAACACGCCACAGGAATGGAAGGAAGACCCGCTGTTCAAGGTTGAGTAGCGCTCTGGCTTGATGTTACACTCCTCTGGAGGAGACAAAGAGGAGATCAGAGAAAGAGAACATGGTCCAAGCTGATAAAAGTCTGTCATCCATATCCGCGGGTTCTGCATCTACGGAATCAACCAAACACGGATCTAAAATATTCTGGGGGAAAAAATTCTAGAAAGTTCCAGAAAGCAAAGCATCCTACATACTACATATGGTCAACACGAGCTCTCGTTATGAAACAGGAGTCATTCTGATTATGGGAAAGTTATGCAGCGCTCCCATCTCACTCTTGAGGAAGGTAATTCAGCAAAATTGCTTTAATAAGAATATTCGCCAGTTTAAATGAGAAAAATTGCAGAATTAATAGTATGAAAAAAACCACCAAAAAAAAATTATGCTGCAGAACCCATCCTCATTATTCAGACCCTTGTTAAGTATAACAAAAACATGACAAAAAGATTTTATTCTCGCTCTGATAAACAGAGAATAAGTTAAACTGTAACACAACTCAGAAAACAGCCATACACTTTATTTAATTAGCAGATCGTTGGGTGGAAAGCGGAGATGGCAGAATCGGAACTGTTCCTGTAATCAGTACTTTATACTGCACCTTAGAGCTTTGATCCCACTAACGACACGGCCGCTGTAGTGTTTTATCGGGCCGCTCCCCAAGGCTCTATGAACAGCGCCCAGAGGAGAATCACTGCAGCTTCACCCACTCCCTCTTATCTGCTGTGCTCACACCCTCTTACAGTTTTGATTTCAATACGATTTCTCTGTGAATTACAATGAACGCTGGGTATCCGTTAAGGTGCAGTGGGCGGATTCCACCCAGCAATCACAGAGTTTGCGATTGAATCACGGCGTTTTGGGCCACAGTCTTTGGATCATCGTTCCCTTGATTCTAATAAGGGCAGGTGTCAGCGTCACGCCGGTCAGCATGTCCATAAATCTCAGACTTTCACGCAGCAGCCATCACAGCCAAACAGTTATTTGATGAAGGATTCAGAAAGATCCATAATATCCCTTGACGTTTCCGCCTCAAATGCCTCATTCACATATTGAGGGCTCCGAGGCATCACATCTGGATATAGATCTGAGCTTCTCTCCTCATAGCTTGTGTTCACAATAATCTACTCCATTTTCTTTCTGTCAATAAAGCTTCTCTCAGTAGCCTTGGAATGTTGCACAGAACACCAGTATGCTCTCTCTCTTTTAATAGCACCCTGACCATTAAATTGATTATGCCTCTCTGCAGAACTGCAATACCTCCTTGTCCTTAAGTGTGTTGGCACATATATCCAGAGGATTTTTTAAATGAACGTTACATTCCTTAACATGAAAACCAGGACCCAGTTAAGGTTTCTGGAAGGTTGCAGGAGCTGAGCATAAATCAATAGAAGACAGAGGACTGATAATTGCTTTGCTTTCCAGTGGATATTAAACCGTTTTCATGTCAGTAAATACCACTATGTGCAGTGGTAAGTGTTGATCTTTTATGAGAGTAGTAGCAGTATTGCACTTTTGTTGTAGATATGGGGGAAACTATGTAAACCACTTTAGCTCAAAAGAACATAACATGCACTGAATGTTTGACGTGTGTGTAATGTTTGAAAGCCTGGAATTGCCCTGAGAAGCCCCCCCTTTCGTAAAAAACAGTAATACATGTCTATCAATACCGGTCCGCACTTCAGTATTACTGAGAGACTTTCCATCATGGGACACAATTCATTACTATGCCCATGTTAACGAGGGATTATTCTTCTCCCAGGAGAAAAATGACTTAAAACTGGCATATGTGAATGAAGGCTCCATAGGCAGTAGATGAAGCCAGCAGTGATATTACAGCAGAAACCCCATTAATTCAGGAAGTTATTTTGTCCATGTAGTCATGACTGATCTACACGTTTATCTTATCTCGTATTCATCCTCATGTTGCCTAAAAGTGAGAATTAGTTTATTGGGTTGCTTCTTCGTAATTTGGACCCTTTAGAAATGTTTAATCATCAGACAAAGCTATTTTTCAGTTTATTTTCCATTTATATATGGATAAATAACAATATCCACTGGGTTTATTTGTCATACTTTGGCTGAATTATGAAACCGTTTGTTCTTAATGATTTTCTGTTTTGAGTGCATTATTTTTAGTTATCGTATCTGCCAGCAGATCTGGAGCTTCTGCGCTCGCTGGAGCCCGAAGCGGGATTGCAGGCGGCGTGCCCCTCCCCGCGTCTCTCATCTCATTTCCACACCTCTGACTTCCTCCCATGCGTTTGTCACGCGTTTGTTTTTTTTTTTAAATAACTGCACAAAATCGTGCGCTGGCTTGTTTCTCTTTGTCTCCTACATGCTTCCCCGCCTCAGCGCTACCAGGACGCGCACACTGCCGAGTTAAATACCACCCCCCCTGGTGCTGCCCCCGTTTTACTCCTGGCTTCCTCTAGGGGGCGCACCCGGGCGTTCGGACATGTTTCTACCTTGCTTCGCTCACGTTCCGATTTCAGCAGTCGATTCTTCATGGCCTCCTCCTCCTCTTTCTCTCTCTTCTTCAGCACCTGCCATCAGATCCGGACAGCTGTGAATCCTCACTCAGGATAGATACTCACTCCTTTCACTACAGCCGTCACTGATGAGCTGGCGATGTGCAAATTTACTGTTTACTTCCATACACCTTCTGTTGCTGACCCACATATAAAAATCCTCTGAAAACAGAATTCAGGTCTGAAATGGAGGCTGAAAGGGGTGTTTGCTGCTATTTCGACGGCAAGGTGACGGGTGGAAACTAAGCATAAATCAGAAACTTGTCCGGTAGAGGAACTGGGCTGGGCGAGACACCGGTCAGTATCACAGCTGCTGCCAATACCCAGAAAGCTCCCAGTCTCAGGAAGAAGCCCCGCCCCCCTCCCACCTAGCTGAAGGGACGTTAAAGCCACCCGCCATCCCGCATATCTCACCGTCGCCCCACGATGGACACGGAGCTGGGAGATAGAAGGGCAGCCCTGAAAGGGGCAGGGAGGTGGCACACGGGCGCCGGGACGTGGCTAGAGGACGCTTTGCCGCAGCACTCCCTGCACTTTGTCTCCTCATTAGTGCAGTTCAAATATTACAAATGCAAATTTGTCACCATTTATCTTTAACGGCAGCAGGGGATGAGGAACCCGCCACCAAATTATATGTGGGAACACTGCCCCCTTGTGGTATGACACTCGACTACGGAAAATCTCTCTGAAGCTGAACCTATTACACAAATAACGTTCATCAGCCCCAAAGAAATGTATGTACTGTCAGCTTTTTACAAATGCGGCTCTCTGTCCATATGGCACTGTAACTGGAGAAAATGAGAGGCCGCAGGTGCATAGCGACATTAATACTGTACGGGCAGGCCAGGTGTGCAGGTATTACAGGGCAGGACTCGACTGTACAGTCTACGGTGGGGGAGGCACACCTCCTGCAGCTCAGGTGACACCTTCCCCCGGGGCTCTGGACGCCTCTCCAGCGCCTGCCGGCTCGAGCGCATCTCCCTCTCCATCTCCAGCAGGCGCTGCTCCACCCGCGATGACACCTAGAGGAGGTCGTGATAAAAGCAAGGCACCATGAAAATGAGCACAGGGAAACCGGCGCTCCACAACCCATATGTAGCAAGACGTGCCTTCAATATAATAATCACCATCACTATTAGGGGCATTAATACCATGAGTATTGGTATGAGGAAGAGAAAAAAATACATATGTGTATGTGTATATATATATACACATACACACACACATGCATATTCCAATACATTTAGTATTTAAGTTATTAATTATTAATAAAAACAAGTTCAGCTTTTATCCTGTCGGGGTCTCAGCCACTGGTGGATCATCTGGATCAGGATCTTGTATAATTAATTAAATTTGCTCCATAAATTAAACAATTTCCTTCACATATTTATTTTATACCTCTGAAAATGAGAGTATGTGAATAACAAAGCAGCTTCACTGAATAAGCAGAGCCCAGGGAGGACGCCCAGGGTGCAGGGCAGCTCACCCCGAGTTCAGGTCCCCGAGCGAGGCAAGTGCCACACAGGCACCGTGACAGATCACCGCCCACGGCCCTGCTCACACTCACCGATTCGTCCCTCTGAGAGGTACGCAGCTGGTCAGACAGAGCTTCTAGAGTCTTCCTGGTCTCCAGATCAGACCTTTGAGAATTGTGCTTGTTTTATTAATGAATTAAACGTAATGTCAGGAAGAGCACCATATGTAAATGCATCCCATAAGTAACTATACAGAAAAGCTATTATACCCTTTAAAGCAGTGTTTCCCAATCTGGTCCTCAAGGACCTACAGACATAACATTTTTTTTCTCCCTCCCAGCTCCCAGTGGAGAGCAAAAATGTGAAATGTCTGGCAGGGAGCACAGAGGGAGCAAAAACATGGACTGGCTGTGAGCCCCCAAGGACTGGATTGGGAACCGCTGCTTTAAAGCGTACCGCTGGGGCGGGGCAGTGAGGACATGGCACCGCCCCCCAGAGCCTTACCTGTTCCGCTGCAAGATCTCCCTGTCCACATCCTCCCCGAGCTGCATCTGGTCGCTCCGCAGGTCCCTGAGAGACTGGTGCAGGCTGTGGATCTGGAAGGGATGGGAGATAAGTCCACTAGCACCAGAGAAAATGTCAAGACAACAGGTAGCCATTTAGAAAAGCTAAGCTTAGACTATAAGGCTGCAGAGGGGCCCGCAGTTGTACCCTCGAGAGAATTGTGCAGAGCCTCAATAAAATTTAAAACTGCAGATATTCAGAGCAGGAATCCCCGTGCCATACGGGCAAAGACAGTGGTTATGCAACTAAATGAGTAGGATTAAATTAATCCATCGTGATAAACACCAGTCTAATTCCAGACCCAAACCGCTCACACCATCATCCAATGTGTATCAAAAATCAGGAGAGCCAGTGATCAAATAGCAGGTTGATTGTTACTAACTGGCCTGACGTGATGAGCATGTCAGGAGCCACAAACACAATGGTACAGTGGTAAGCGTCTGGGAAGAGGCTTGGTACAATTATCTTACTGGGCTACAAGGCTGAGACCCTTAGCCAGCTATCATTGACGCCTTTATCTACCCACCCTGTTCAGTCAAAGGGGCAACAATGCAGTGTTGTGGCGGCCAGCATAGAGAGCCGACCCTAACATGTTAGAGCCTGGTCTGGATGAACCGGACCGCAACCAGAGTCCCCATGTGCAGCGTACTGAAGCCGAGGCAGCCACACAGCCAGGAACTGACACTCACATCCTGATGCCCGGGGTCCCTGAATCGCACGGAGGCTGACCGGGACCGTCTCCTGGCCGCGGACTCCGGACCACCATGGTGCCTCAGTGGGGAGGTTGGGAGGTAGCGATGACCTTCTGCGTGAGCACAAGCAAACGCTAACTGCTACATACCTCCTGACCGATGGCTTGAAATGCAATTAATCATTTCTATTAACCACTGATGAGCAGATATCCCCTTAAGAGCAGTTCTGTCAGACAGAATGCATGTATTCAGCATTCAGCATTCTTAGGCACACCACTCCTCAGCACTCTTGCTAGAAAACAGGAAATCTGTCCCACCAAACTTCAGCGCCACACAGCCAAACGCCAGGGAAAATAACTGTAAATAACCAAAAAAAAACCTCTTCAGAAATAATACGCTTTCTAGCACAACACTAGACAGAACAAGCAAGGGCTTTAAGGGTCCTTTTTCAAGGATCATTCCAAGTTTCAGAAGCACCATTAGCTTCAAATCCATCCACCGCCCAATGTACGTCAAAGTGCAATATCAGAACATTATACGCCAGTATATGGTCTTTTACATTCATTCTGTGGTTCTATTTTGGGTCAGTCACAATGTAATTCTTTAACAGTTCTATATATTTATTCAGGCTACACGTTTTAGCTCTTTGCTTTGAATATCGTGCAAGATCTCAGCTTGCAGCCCTAGACTGCAGCCCTGGACTCATTTTATTAAAACATTTATATAAAAAAAAAACAACTATACACTGTCAGACCTTGACAAACCCTCAAACTAAAATCTCCCAGGACAGAAAGAGGAGTAAGTGGGCTTTATGTACACATTTTTGCCTTAAAGTCAATGCACTCTGATGACATCAAACCCCAGATACCATTCATCACTGACTGCTCTCATTTGCTGTTGATTAGTTTGTATCATTTAGCTATTAAAATATCACACTTTTATTATACACAAATGACTTACCAATTAAGTATGCCGAATAAACATCGGATTCTGACCTGCACAAATTTTAAAAATGATAATACAAATAGACTATTGTTTCTATAGCAACAAGAATCTTAAATAAACTTAGCTGTGCTTGGTCTCGCTGCATTGAGGCCCTTGCTTAAGGTAAACAGCAGTGCACGTTTCCATCACAGCCATGAAAACAATGCGTGTCTTTTAGAGAGCTGGCACGAAACGCACTGGCTGGTTAAGAAAACAGTGCTTAAGCATCACACGAAGGCAACACAAAGTAAACTGCTGCCCAGCATGCATGAAATGGGCTGAAATTAAGGTTGAGCACCTTGGGGTACTGTCTGGATTATGGAAGGAGAACAGTGCACAACTCCTACACTAAGAAACTGCAGGATCCTGGCCAAGATACCATTAACGCAATGTCTGTGAAAGTAAAAGCGCTGCTTGCATCATTTTAGTCCTAAATAATACATACATTTTCATTCTCCAAAAACTTTCGACACAGACCATCACAGCGTGTCTTTAGTGATGTCCATGGATGACATTTTCCCCAAAGACAGAGTTTGGCTCCAAGGGATCACATAATACTGACTGTGTGACACGCCTTGTGATTAACAAAAGGGGGTTTCTTTGGCTGACTTGGTGGGGGGAAAGGGTGGCCATGTACTCACATGTAGAACCCTCCCCCCCCCCAAACCTCAGAGACAGAGGAGTCCCATCACACCCATGGAAAATCTGTTTTCTCACATGATGATTTCCTCTGAAGCGACTTTATGTTTTCACTCACTAATACTGATGGGTATATTCAGACTGGGTAATCACTTTACAGACAGTACAGTGTTCACAAATCTGACACCTTAACTCCTGCATTCTGGCATTCTTTTTTCCTTGGGTCTCAGGAGGATATGATGTGGACGCACTGCTTACATAGCATCACATGATCACATGGCTCCACCCCCCTGACCACACCCCCTTACCTGAGCTGTACCCTGCCTCCAAGTCGCTGGTGTGGATTGTGGATGGGGAGGGGCTGTGGGCGGTGGCCGCCCCCCGTGACCGCTGGCTCCGTAGCTGCTGGATGGAGTCCTCGAGGTCCCCCCTCAGCTGTAAGAAGTGTCAGGCTGGACTGAAAAAGCAGGTGCTGGACTTATCACCATAATTATCGCTATACTTATCGCCATACTTACCGCCGCCATGGATTTGGCTTGGTCATCTGTGTGCTGCCTGTACTGACCCAGCATCCGATCCACATTGTGGAGATTCCTACTGGTGTCCTTACACAGGAAAGAAGGCAGCGTTACTGATTATACGCAGTAATTTAAATTCACAGTGATATAAAAAGCCACTAAAGTCATTCAAATAATGACAGTATTTCATTTTTTACACAGGCAACTCAAAGTGACACCTGGGCTCTGCAGTCACACCCTTCCTCCAAGGTGCCACTCCTGTCACTCCCAAATCCTAGGCCAAGTTCTTTGGCTCTGTCACATGGCGTCCCTGTCTGATCGCCAGGACCTTATACTCACTACACAGATGCTTCTCCAAACCTCACAGCACATCCAAAACCTAATGAGTTACAAAGGGTGAATGCAGTCATACTGTGTTAATTTGACTTCACTTCTCTAGACCCGCCAGCAGGGCGGCAGCATGGCTCCAGACGCAGCCCTGTGTGTGTCACATGCATAGGTTCCCTCCCCTATCCTCCCACTGTCCAAACTAATGTAGTTTGACGAACTGCTGTCCCTAAAGTGCCATTTCTGAATATCCATTTTAACTATCACACCACCTCTGTGACAACCTGCTAAAGGTTGGTTATCCATTATACCACTCACTTAACAATCCAACATCTAAGGGCCCCAGTCTGCACTAGCGCTCCTCACTGACCTGTCAATTTCTCTAACACATATGGGCAGCCATCCACATCAGACAGGAACCTCACCTCTAAAGTGTCGGCCAAGGTGTCAATCTTCCTCGAAATGTCGCCGTCCCCCCTGGGCCTCGTACTCCTGTGCTTGGGACGTCCGTCCCGCCCCCTCGACGGGCCTCCCCGAGAGCCAAGATAAGTGTCCGATTCGCTGGAGGACTCCGCCATGGTCCTGGCGCTGCTGGCATCGGCACGGCTGTCGCAACGTGGTGACTGCAAGCCAACGGGATTTTATCTCAATCGCATCTATGTACCTCGGATATCAGAATGAAAGATGACGTTACACGTTCTAGGAGTCATCACCATGACGAATTCTAACAGATATTTTGATCAAAATTACTTTTTTATATAAAAAAAAAAACCGCAACATACATAGTATTTTTTTCTCAGTCAAATTATTTTGCCACTAACACGTTTGTGAATTTACAGACAGGTTGACGATTCCCTGCACCTTTCACTTACAATGTCACATCCTTAGCGAGCTTGCTGCAAACTGTATAACTACTACATCCGCTAGAAGCCTTATAAACTACCTTACCGTTTACAGTTTCCCTATATATTAATTAAGGGTGACCTAAATGATGTTACTAGAGCACCAGCGACGCAGTGACTCTTACCGTCAAAAATATATATAAACCGCAAACCAACCAGCTGTAATACTACTGCTTTGTATTGTAACTATGATGGGACTTCCTTTTCCCTGCTATGGCAACTTGAACTGGCCGCCCTAAATCAGGAAAACGACAAGGACCCAAGTCTCCACATTAGTCCCTGGGATATGTAGTTTCGTACTGGACATTCCACTGACGCTTTCAAGGGGGTGGTGGATCGTTTAGAACTACAACACCCGCACTCCTCTCTAATAACATGCTCTGTTTTTTTCGTTTTTGAATAAACGATTGAAACGAGACTTTTAAATTTGCCGGATTCGCCACGCGCCAGACCACCCGCCCAATAAAATATGTGAGCGGTTAAATGGGTTAACGGCACGAAGAAGCACCGTGAAAAACTGTACAGGGCGATTCTCTCTAATGTTAAATAATGTCCGGAACACTGGCTTTCCTTTTTAAAACCTGCGATTTTAAGGAATCAGAAAGTGCAGTCTAATTTTATTCCACTCTTCTCCAGATTCCGATGCTACAGTTATCATGATTAACATAACAGTATTGATTCCTGACCTGAAAGTTTCTGATTCAAGGTCTACGGGGGACTATTTCATTGAGGTTAAGCAAGATATTTGAATTACACTAATGAAATGTCCAGATTTTTTGCGTGTACACCAATTTAAGCCCAAATAATACTGTAAGTAGACTCTTAGAGATTTACCAGCTCTGGTCAGCTAGCTGGAGTGAGATTTCCAGTTCGAGACACGTCTGCACACACATTTACATGTATGTAAGAGATGTATCATCTTGTAAATAGTTCGTAGGTTTTGTATACTGTCCCAGCGCTTTTGGTGATTATATTTTATGTTTATAATAGAATAATATAGCGCGAGGGTCTGGAAACGTGAATGTCACGCCATATGCATGAGAGGTGGCAGCCCTGCTCTTATTGCAATGTTATGGTGAGTTGTAAATATTCCGTGCATCCATTTTCCACGACTACTTGTACAAGGACATGGTGAGCTGGTAGTCTGTCCCAAAGTTCACGAGGAACAAATGGGACAGGATGCGTGTCCATCATAGAGTCTTTAAAATATTAGAAAACCAAATACATTACAAATTCTCGTATTAATGTACATTAGGTTATACCCCATACGCCACAACTAAGATTATGCCTTATCGCGGACTGTGAGGTATACAATCAATTTTTTGATAAAAAGATCATTTTAATAATTCAGTATATTTAAGTAGTCATGCTGAGGCACACAGCTAGAAGGAAATATGTAACAATTGAGGATCCAAGTTGTGGAAATAAGTATTTCCGACATATTGGCTGAACGCTCAAATATGCTATTTGTTATGGAAATTTTTAAAACAATGCACATCACATGTATGCTCTTTCTCGATGTTATATGACACAAACGGCTCTGAAATCATGAAATTGAACATTTATATTGTATTGAGGTGTTTGTGCAAGCCATCTGTTTTGGGGTTTGGTTTATGAACGATGAGATTCCAACGCAAAAATGTTAAAAACACCCGCAATGATTTATAGTACCCCAACTAGAGACAGTAAACGTTTTATATAGTTTCACAAAGTCTCTACCTAGAAGTGTCCCACATTGCCTGAATTCACCCTCCAGATGTCATCGGATTTAAAAATAAGGTATTTTAAGTATTTGAAATGTTCTACCCCTAGAGGACATCCCAGATGGTACAGCAAACCTTATTAAATGTTTTTGAATGTGATCTTTGGACGTTTGACATGGTCTGCATTTGTCATCAATGGATCCACTGGTGCAGCGGCCTCTGTTTTGACCAGAGATCACCTTCTCTTTATTCAATAAAGAAACATCATTAGTATAAGTTAAGATTTGAAAATGTTAATACTGCAATCAGCCAATAATTGAAATGCATATTAATGTTCCCCATGAACGTAAAAAATATTTAGTTTGTTACATTGCAACAAAAGTAAAGAATTATGCATTTGTGTTTTCCGGTATTTATCCTCTTTAAATTATTACTGCTGTGTAGTTTCTTTATGTTAATAAATCTATTAATAATTTCTACAAAATAAACTTGTTTGAAACTATGAAAATATAATGCAGCTTTATATTTATTTACGAGATGCATCGGACGTACAGAATAAAAAAATTGGCGTTTTACTATAATCTAATACGTTAACAACTTACATTAATTCATTCATCTTCTATGCATCTTGTCCTATACAAGGTCGCGGGCTTTGAGAACATGAAAAATGAATTGTCATAAGCTGTGATTGCGGCAATGACATTCTATATATAACAAGAACACTTTATCGGGAATTTTCCATTAACAAGGTGCAAAGCACACAAGTGGAAAAAGCGCCATAATTCGTAAAACTGTCAGTTCCAGTCGCTGACACAAGGGAGCCTCAAACCTCAACTTTACGGCTCCTGTACCCAGCCAGACCGCAATGTCTCCCAAATCATCTTACATCCCTCAAGTATAAAGTCGACAGCCAATAAGAGCAAGGTGCGTGTGATTGAACGAATCGCACGGAAAAAAGGACAGAAGTAGTTTGCGTGACAAAAAAGCGCTCCCAGCATCAATTTGCACCAACGACCAGGTGAGGACGAACGACAGACTGGTTCCTGCATCATCCGGAATATTGACACGTAGGAATTTTAATCGCACAGCTGCTGCTTACTCAAATATTTACTGTAATTGCAGTTTGCTTAAATACCACGGGGGGGAAAATTAGCAACATAGCAATGCAATGTATTGCACCTGTGCTTCTTCTCCTTGTCGGGTCCCCAATCGGCGCTTTGGGGCACTTTGAAACTTGTCCCCTCATTTGCGAGTGCTCCGAGTGGAAGAGCCGCACCGTTTCGTGCGTCGACATAGACCTGCTGCCTGCCTTCCCTCTCAGCACCGAGACGCTGTAAGTACCCATCTATACTTACCTATGTAGGCTATTTATTAATTTTGTTATATATTTGCATTTATTGTAACATAATTATATGAAAAATCAGCGTTTAGTGGGATGCCCAACTCTGCTTTTTCTAGCCGAGCAAAATAGTTTATAATTGGTTTTGTGACATATTCATGAATGTAGCCTGGCCACTTTAACGTTAATTAATGTTTTTATTAGAGGAATGTATATAAAGAACTAAACTGGTGAACAAATGTTTATTGTTAGTAGTGGCATCCGATATAATGGGAATAATAATAGTGTTATTATATTTGTTGCTGTTAGCACTACATTATTAAACGTGATCCTCGCCTCTCATCTCCATGTGCCCATGCCAGTTCCTTAAACATGATCACAGAGAAGGTTCATCGCATTGCAGTTTGCAGGTCTTCACAGTTTTCACTTTATGACATGCTGAAATCCCATCAGTCAACATCAGACAATCATTTACTCAGAGTTTCAATCCTTGCAGCATATACATACAACTTGAATATTTTTTTGTTCCCATGTGGATTTATTGTTTATTTGAGGCCTTACCTCTGAAAGACACTGACAGCTGTATTTCCTAAGGGAGTAGAACCTTTACAGGAATTTGATTAAGAAGTTTATCCCAAAATGACCCACCCTGGAGCAGTGCTTTGGGAGTGGAGAGGTCATTGCACTCATTACTCCTCAGGATGATGCCATGCACTCACACACTTCTGGCTGCACTGAGCCATGTGTGTTTTTTAGGCCGCCTGCGTCCCCTCCGTCAGCTTAGCCGTCGAGCAGCCGCAGAGAGTGACCTCTGAATGCACTTTGGTTGTGACTCTCAACGAAACGTGCGTGGAGGAGCAGTTTGTTACTCATCTCATTTCAAAGGTGTTTTCAGCCAAAGGTAGAAGATAAAAGGGAGCACATGGATTGTTCTAGTTTCTCACGTTATCGTAAAGCAGTTAAATATCTTACATACTTGGAAATGCACAAGTTATTAGGCCCTAATGATCCACTCTCATATCATCTAAGGGCTCTGATGGAGTTAGAGGCCTTGGGTCCGGCTGAAATCAGACTTCTGCATGCACATTTGGTGTTACTCACTAATAACTTTTATATACTTAGTTTAGGCCAAAGGTCAGAAAAAAACAGGAAGACTTTAGCTACACATTTTACTGTTAGCCACAAACTCCATCAATCACATTCTTGTAACCACTAGAGCTTCTGCTGATCAGAGGCAGCAGAAGAGTGTTTTTGTTTGTGTGCAAACTAGGGCTGGGAATACTTATCGATTTTTCGATAATTATTGTTAACACGTGTGAAAGGATAAGTAACAGCCATAAATGGTCTGTGCCTATCTGACAGCTTCAGTCCTGGTTTTATTTCCCGGACATGCCCACTTTGTGAGTACTGCAGTGCATGAAATACAGTGGTACCTCTGTCCTCGAACTCATTAGAACCCGAATTTCTTAAAAGTTGAACCAACCAGTTCGAAAAAAAATTACCTAGTACTCGATCTGAATCTCAGAAGTCAAACCGTGAACGCCGACCTAAGATAACTTGTACGCGCGGGGAAGTGAGTCACGCGGCACGTCTCTCAGCGGAAACAAAGGGTAACGCTTCAGTCTCAGCCTCGCATTCACTGTGATAGCATCGTGCATTTTTACACTAGCTGAATACATATATTTAGACAGTAAAATACATTTAGACAATGAGACAGTAACAGTAATTATTATATAATAAAATACATTTAAAAATAAAGATTTCTTATTAATTATTTTAATATTAATAATAAACCATTAATACATTTAATTATAATAATATTGTCCTGCCGAGCAGGGACGGAACGGAGAAAAAGGCGCAAACGTCATGGTATCAGGGAATACGGGGTTTAATTACAGGTAAGGCAGGCAAAACGCAGACGGACAATACAATGACTGGACTGGGGAAACAAATTGAAACGTGGACTAAATACAGAGGACTAATGACAACAACCAGAAACAGCTGATTACACAGGGATTACACACGAGCATAACGGGGGGGGGGCGTGGCACACGGAAGGAGTGGCCGAACGAGGCAGGACACATTGTTTTTTTTTGTAACTTTACACATTGTTTGGATACATTTATTTTCTCACTTTACAAATTACTGTTTTAATAAATGTGCTTAGATGTGTTTAGTACAGTATGTGCTCTTCTTGTTTTATCCGGTTCATTTTGTGTTTAAATGCTAAAAAAAAAAAACATATTTAGGTGTAATTTTTTTGGCGTGCCGGGAACCAATTAATTGGTCTTGCATTATTTCTTATGGGGAAAATTTGATCAGAACTTGAACCTTTTAGGATTCGATCCGGAGTTCTGAATGGATTAAGTTCGAGTTCTGAGGTACCACTGTATTAATGCATACTGGCCATAAAATGCCTTCAGAAGTGTGGCAGTATTTGAAGTCTGGGGACCAAAAAAAGCTATTTGAAAACAATGTGAGAATAGTTTTCCCTTTTCAGGCAACAAAACAAACTTAAAGGATCATTTGGGTATTTTGAGGTAAAAGGTCGACCTATGTCAAGCTAAAGACATCACAGAAAAGATTGTTGATATTGCGGTGGATGGCTTGCCAATTAACATTGAGAGAGAGTCATTTAATAAATTAATCACAGCTTTAGCCCCAGGCTGTCAGCTGCTACCCAGAAACACTGAACGATAAGATATGTGAGCGATAAAAGAGACCTAAAAATGCTAAATAAAATATTCGATTGTACAATGGATGTATGGCTTTCATTATTATTATTACAATTAATTATTACATTATTATAATTAATTAGTCATCCTAAATTTCCTTCAGGATCAATATCTATCTATCTATCTATCTATCTATCTATCTATCTATCTATCTATCTATCTCTCACTATTATTATTATTGTTGTTGTTGTTATTGTTATTATATTATTAATAACATCAGTATCAATAATAATATCAATAGTTAAGCATTAAACAAATTGGTTATCGCCCTATCCCTAGTTCAAAGGTGCCCACCTCAACTTCTGAGGTCTAGTGTTCCTTCTATGATCTGATGAGCAAACTTGAGGAAAGGCAAACCTTTGTGCAGGTCTGGAAGGCGGCCTGGCGACTGAGTCTGAGAGCCGTACTTCAGGCATGAGACGCAGCAGCAAATGCAGATGTAGGCCATCAGCCCATAAGGTTTGTAACTCCAGCGAGAGAGTGACTTTTGTTAAGATTTGGGAATTGGAATCCTCTGGATTGTGCAATACCTGCATAATCAAATTAATTCAGCACCAGTCCTGTTCTTTTGCTTAACCCCTCATTTACCCTGACTGAAGGAGTGAGGTTAACAGAGGATTTCCTTTAATCAGTATCTAATTGTCAGGATGTGGGTTAATTTTCTCTTGCGTTTCAAAAACACATTTGAAAAACATGTACCTCTGAACCACACTGTGGTGTACTGAGCCAAAGGTTATACAGTCAATGAATGGAAATAAAAATTTAAGCTGTCTACAGAAAAATGATTTTAAAGAAATTGAGGCCAAATAGTCATTGAGTCAAATCTGCAACACCAGCAACATCTGTTGCGTCCTCGAGCAATGTGCCTTGAAGTGCTTCTGTAAATATTTTGCTGCAAAAATAGGGAAAATTGAGCTGTAGTAATGAAAAAAGCCATTGCCAGTGAAGTCATCCCAGTGAAGTGTGTGCAGTCCCAACAAAAACATGAAAGCCACTTTAAGTGGTGCGTAATAGCTGAAGAATCACAGAAGATGAAATTAAATGACGATGACGAGAAGAGAACTGATAAGAGACAGGAAGGCTCAAAGAAAGCCGCGGCAGTGACACGGAGACAGACGCTCCCGTCGTTCTGCCTGTGCTGTCGTTGGCGAGGATACGATGGCATCGTAGTGGCTGGAACAGAAACAACACAAACACACTTTATGCTATCGCTGCTACCAGGAGTGAATGAATATTTACAGTGAGTTGTGATAGCTGAACTTCATACGTTGAATCGTTGCGTCTGTTTGGCTCGGATACAAAGTTCTTCGCCTTGAAAGATAAATGCTGCAGTGATTGAGTCGCTTGAAATGAACACCATGTTGTGTGAAGGAGAGCTTGCTAATGTACTGCTTTTCAAAGTGGAACGGTGACCTTTGGAGCCGGTTTACTGAGATCCAGTGGCCAGCTGAGAGTGTCAATGCTGTCAGAAAGGTGGCGGAAGACTTGTGTCTGGTGGGAATCCTCTGCTGGTGCTCAGGGGCTTTTCAGCAAGCCCAGAGTCACCAGTACCCCCCTGGGTCTCGCGCCGCTGGAGTCTCAGCATTCCCCTCCGCCACATTCCACACTATTCCACACTAGTTCTGCGTCCAAAGGGGTCGCTACCCACCCCCCACCCCCCCAACAAATTCATACCCATCACATGCAATTACATCCAATCAGTGCACCGAAACGACTCCCAGGAATGACGGCGCCATAGCCGCGGGAAATGCTCATTCATCCCGGCATGAGAACCGGAGCAGAGGAGAAAAAAAAACGTGGTGGATAAAAATATCCTGAAAACATGGGGTCTGAAAATAGAAGTCCGGACTGGCTGTGCCCGCGTGGACCCCCCCCCTGGCACACTGCGGGTCCATTAAGCCCCGGCTGAGCGGATATAATGGTGGCTAAATCCACAACACAAACATGCTAGTCTCCCACGGCTGTAGTGAATCCTCAGCCCCAAAGCTGCTGTTCCACTCTGGCTTTGGCAGAAGGGAATACAGATACCTGCTCTGAGAGGCTGGTATTATCTGCAGCGTTCCCTTTGACCCATCCCTGAGCTAGACTGCCTGACAGGATAATGTGACAGCTGAACTAGCTTTGCGAAGAACAGAGATCATTGGGCCGAGTGTGTTTGAACGCGCACGGGTGTGAGGGAGTTTCTGTGTGTGTGCTGGTGTGTGCATGGACTGGCCGCTGTTTTCTCAGGCAGGCTGAGGCACTCAAGGGGTGGAGCGGTAAAAGAAAGCAAAAACGCTCTTTATATGCCCTGGCGGTATGACTGCTAGCTCCCTCTGAACCGGGGAGGGGAGGGGGGGTTGGGAATCTCAAATACAATATTTACATTTTACTGCACGGCTCAGAAATGGAAGCCTGCTGCGTTTCGTTGGAGGAGCCCCAGTGCAGGAAGTGGATGGGGAGTGTGTGATCCAGCTGTAATAAGGCCCATCAACAGCCTTTGATTAAGGCTGACATTTCCAGTGCCATGAAACTATCCACAACAAGGTTCATACCCAAACTCCATGCGATCTGTGATTACAGTTAAAATCTCTCCGCTATCCAGTGTCTAAACATATTATCTTTGATTACCAAAAAAGATTAGCATGTTTAAAAAGGTGGACATTGAAAGAGATTTTTTAAGCTGTGGTTGTTACTGGAAGAAATCGCATGACAACAAAACAGTATGATTGCATTTGTATTCCTGTGATTGTTTTTTAGCAGAATTTAGGAATGAGAAAGTCAGCTTTTAAAAGCCGTAGGCAGTTTTCTGGCAGCTGTAAATAACCAGAAGGCCAGTAGTGCTAAACCATTTGGCCAGAATGTACTAAAACAAGGAAAACATGGTAAAACTTGAGCTGCCCTTTAATTAAAGGCCTGTTATGAGAAAACTGTGGTTGTGAACAGGCCATGTGCCACGTGAGATCACTGTGTAACTGTTTGCCCTGTGAGGCTGTCACAGTGTGATCTGAAGTGGAAGTCACTGAAGGTATGATTTCTGACCCCTTCAATTTATCAGTATATCTACATTAATGGAAATAATATATTAACAAGAATAAGAATGATAAATTCCCCATGACCATGCACTGGATAAGCAGTTGGGAATAGTTAGATAGATGGATGGATGGAGGAACAGATGGATCATTAGAATGGAATCTGTCCATCAAATGATATATGCCTTTGTATATATATATATATACACTCACCTAAAGGATTATTAGGAACACCTGTTCAATTTCTCATTAATGCAATTATCTAATCCACCAATCACATGGCAGTTGCTTCAATGCATTTAGGGGTGTGGTCCTGGTCAAGACAATCTCCTGAACTCCAAACTGAATGTCAGAATGGGAAAGAAAGGTGATTTAAGCAATTTTGAGCGTGGCATGGTTGTTGGTGCCAGACGGGCTGGTCTGAGTATTTCACAATCTGCTCAGTTACTGGGATTTTCACGCACAACCATTTCTAGGGTTTACAAAGAATGGTGTGCAAAGGGAAAAACATCCAGTATGCGACAGTCCTGTGGGCGAAAATGCCTTGTTGATGCTAGAGGTCAGAGGAGAATGGGCCGACTGATTCAAGCTGATAGAAGAGCAACTTTGACTGAAATAACCACTCGTTACAACCGAGGTATGCAGCAAAGCATTTGTGAAGCCACAACACGCACAACCTTGAGGCGGATGGGCAACAACAGCAGAAGACCCCACCGGGTACCACTCATCTCCACTACAAATAGGAAAAAGAGGCTACAATTTGCACAAGCTCACCAAAATTGGACAGTTGAAGACTGGAAAAATGTTGCCTGGTCTGATGAGTCTCGATTTCTGTTGAGACATTCAAATGGTAGAGTCAAAATTTGGCGTAAACAGAATGAGAACATGGATCCATCATGCCTTGTTACCACTGTGCAGGCTGGTGGTGGTGGTGTAATGGTGTGGGGGATGTTTTCTTGGCACACTTTAGGCCCCTTAGTGCCAATTGGGCATCGTTTAAATGCCACGGCCTACCTGAGCATTGTTTCTGACCATGTCCATCCCTTTATGACCACCATGTACCCATCCTCTGATGGCTACTTCCAGCAGGATAATGCACCATGTCACAAAGCTCAAATCATTTCAAATTGGTTTCTTGAACATGACAATGAGTTCACTGTACTAAAATGGCCCCCACAGTCACCAGATCTCAACCCAATAGAGCATCTTTGGGATGTGGTGGAACGGGAGCTTCGTGCCCTGGATGTGCATCCCACAAATCTCCATCAACTGCAAGATGCTATCCTATCAATATGGGCCAACATTTCTAAAGAATGCTTTCAGCACCTTGTTGAATCAATGCCACGTAGAATTAAGGCAGTTCTGAAGGCGAAAGGGGGTCAAACACCGTATTAGTATGGTGTTCCTAATAATCCTTTAGGTGAGTGTACTGTATATAAGTGTGTGTGTATGTGGACTGGGGGTTATCGCTGAATATTCAGGCGTTTTAGAGCCTTCTTGGTCATAAACTTTGAGTTCTAAATTGAAGGAGACTCTCTGGCTTCTGCAGGACGTGCAGCTTCTGCGTCGAGCGGCCGGCCAGGGTCTGCTCAGTGTCTACGTGTTTGTTTCCATTTCTCAAAAACGTGCCTCATTCTCAGCTCTTCAGAGGAAGCCCCCGCTCCTCTCTGAATTGGCCCATTGTTTCAGTGAGCTATTGCCTCCCCCCCCCCCCCCCCCACCTCCGACATCACCCCAAAATCTGCTGGTCAAATAATATTAAGAATAATACCAGCATGCTATACATTACAAAGGGCTAGGTTAAGAATCACCAGCCCCTGCTGTTAATACAGTTTCCTGGCAGGCGTAATGTAATTCACACACACTTGAAAGTGATCATTCCCGTCTGGATGTAAACACATGTTATCCTCATATAAAATCAACCTTAGGGGATATTTCATGTCTGAAACCCACTGGTACCAGTTTATAACCGTAGTGTGGATAGGATCTCCTCAGGCCTCTCAGCACGGCTTCTTTGGTGTTCTGTGATTCCTCATGTGACTCGGCCCAGCTGTGAACGCCACAATAACAGTCCTGTAAGAGGCAGAAATCAGTGTTTGTGGATTGTGTTTACAAATATATGACTTATTAACCGTCACCTATTGCAGAGCAGTGTCAAGATCAATACCCATCTATCTATCTATCTATCTATCTATCTATCTATCTATCTATATACAGTATATATATTATTGATGCATTAACTGGATCTCTATCCCTTATAAAAACATAGTCTGTGAGACTGATTTACCAGTCCTGGACTGTGTGCCATCTTATACAACTGACCCAGTCTGCTTTTTTCCTGTTCCAGAGAAGGGCCATATCCTGTTTGTTTTGGCCCTTGCTTTAGGTCCAATCAGACCCAGTATTCATTTTCAGTTTTTTTCCCCTGAATGTTACTATGACATGGTTTACACCGTGCACATCAAAGGAAACGCTTAGTCTACACATTGGAGAAGAAAGGAAAGAAACTGAGGCTTTGTCTAAAAAAGCCATAACAAGAACCAGGCATTGTATCACTGCATGGCATTATGGGAGCGGCAGAAGGGGGTGAGGGAGGGGTACATATGCCCGATGATAAATAATCATAACTGGGCTTTCAGCTCTGTCTCTAAAACTCCAGTTATTCCCTTCCTCATCTGTGTCTTGCCATTTTCTACTTCCTTTGCTGCTGTTCATTATGCTGGTCTGTTTCCAAAGAACATCTATAGAGCATATTGGTTAAACTTTGAATTAACAATTTTAGCTATTGCAAGAGCAATTTTTCCGTGTCATAGTTCAGTATTTCCTAATGAATCATTATTTATTCAGACGATAAATATTATTATATTGAGCTTTATTTTTCTTGTACTCATGTATGCGTGAATAAAAATTTGTTTTAATTTTGAATCAAGTTTCTTTTTTTTTAGTTATGTAACTCTAGAATAGTGTGAAACTTCATGATGATATTTTGTTTTTTTTTTTTCTTTTTAGCTGTTTTTTTAATTTTGATAGTGTCTCAGTGCCCAAAGTAACTGTTTATCATCTTATAAGGTATATCGACAATATAATCAAACTGCATAAGAATAATTCAAATTGAGTGCAGTTCTTGTGTTTTCTTTCAGCCAGCATTGATGTGACATTTTGGTTTCTATGAAAGTTAAATTACTGCCTGATTCTATTTTTCGCTAGCCTTTTTTACAGCCTTCTGCCTGAAAGTACTTAAAGGGGTAAGAAAAATTGCCAAAAAACTACACCACAGCAGCAAATGAGCAGTGCAGTCACATCACACCAGGACACACTGTAGAAATGATAATCACGAGGACAGACAGCATTATGTACCAAAGGTGGAAGTTCTCTGAACGACCGAATATTTTCTAAACCAAAGCAGCACAAATCTGTGACTGTCCCACGGTGAATTTCCCCCTCAGACCCAGCCCATCATTCTTACAAGGTTTATTTCTTTAACAGTTGGCTGTTGGAGACGAGGTTGACTTCCCTGAAAGAAGATGCCTTTGCAAACCTAGTCAACATTTCCCGCATGTGAGTAAACATTTTCCCTACCAAGTGGGGCTAGTTTCTATGCTGATTGCTATGTTAAATTCCAACTGGAACAATTGGTGTTGCGCATACACTAGTGGGCAAAAGCGTGGAAACACCTAGCGATTTTGGCGTTACACTTAGAAAATTGCAGCACAAATATTGCTGGTAATGTTTATAAACATTCACCATACAAGGGACTGTACAGTCAGATTCCTCACAAACCTTCCCAACTAATAATAACATGGGTCCTTTCAGCCCAACCATAGAGTCCCAAATGCAGAGAAAGGCAAAAAAAACTGGAGCAACCGTCACCTGAGGTGGACATATGGGGAAACAGAGAGGGGTTTCGCAGAAACGTCCTAAATAGCCTAAGGCACTCAGCATGAGGGCCATCGCAAAAGACCCAGTTATACAAACAGTTATTAATGCAGAGAGCTGTGACCTACATCCCTTTCATACCGAAACTTAACTTACTAGAACACAGGTGTCAGACTCCAGTCCTGGGGGGCCGGAGCCCTGCGCATTTTTGGGTTTCCCCTCGTTTAACACACCTGATTCAATTTCTTGTGCTAATTACCACATAGCTGTTGAGCTGAATCATTTGTGGTGGAACAGGGAAAGAACTAAGCTACACAGGGCTCCGGCCCCCCAGGACTGCAGTTTGACACCCCTGTACTAGAATGTCATTCATCTTCCAGTGAACTTCACTGTAAATGTAAACATTAGTAAATTAAAAACTATGTGCAAAGGATTGAGTATAGAACCTCATCTACTTAAATTTGGAAATGACTAAGTTTAGTGTTACAGTTAATTGATTATTTAAATGTTTTATTTCATTTATTAATAATCAGTTGTAATGAGCTTCTGTTTGCTCACCAAAGTGTCTTCATCTCAGGATTTAAAATAAAAACTGAATAAATTAAAACAATAGTATATATGTGTTCGGCCTGAAGTGAAAGTAATTACAGAAAACTTAACTAAGCTGCTAATCATTCTCCATCACCATAAGTGCAACATAAAACACAACAACACACAAGACAGATCACAATAATAATGGGATCTTAACAAATTATGAGTTGCTGCACAATGAATACTAAACTGTAGAACCATCTTAATTGCTTATTCCTCATTAAAAATGTTAAAGGTATTTACAAAATGCAATTTCTAGTTTGGTTAGTAACATTAGCCAGAGTAAGTGGCTAGACAATGGGTGGATGGATGGATATATAGTTTTCCATGCTAAAACTACCCCCAAGCTTTGAAAGCGTTCATTACCAGCCCTACTGTCTTAATGAATAGATTTCAGTAGCTAAATGTGCTAGATAGCCAAAATTCACACTCCACACACACTTTTGTGAAAAAGAGAATAACAAATAATGCAAATTTGTCGTTGCATGCACTTTGTAATCAGCCCAGCTTCGGGGCCACAGACAATCGGCTGCCTCTCCTCTCCTGTCCCTATGCCTCTGACCACACGTCCAGCTGCACGGTTCAGCGGGAGGCCTGTTACCATCAGTGACCCCCCCACAGCCAGCCAGCTGCAGGAGGACCTGTAAAATCCAGCAAACAGAACGTTTGCCTGCTGGGGCTGACGGCGGGGGCCAAGGCAGTCAGAGGGGCTACTGGTTTCCATTTAACCTCAGCAGTCTGTGGCGTGATCGAGTACCTGAGCTGGAGGGAAGCAGTGGCTGATGGGAAGGCGTCTGCAGAACTAACAATGCTACTGTGTCAGGGGATGTTTAATTGCCAGTGGGAAAATATGGATGGCTTTCATACACACTTGCATTTATAATAATAAACCATTCCAATAAGAAGTACATATATAGAAATGATTTTTCATGGTACAGCTATTCAGAGAATAATTATTTTATGAATTTAAGTTATTTTACCAAAATAAATTAGTAAACAATTCATCCAAAAGAAAAAAAAATCAATGCTTGTTAAATTTGCTATCCAGGCTGTCAAAAAAGTTATATATTCATATTTTGCTTGTAGGCATTGAAATTTGAATTGAATGAGAGTGACAGTGTGAAAATGTGAAATTTCACACATGACATGAGTGACATTTTCTCAGAGTTACAGGGCAGAAGCCCATTGGACTATAAGTGCAAGCTTTAGGTTTTGCAGCTGTGGTGACACTTTGTCTCCCTCAGATACATGTCGGTGGACGTGACTCTGGAGAGGCTGGAGAAACATTCCTTCTACAACCTGAAGAAAGTCACACACATGTGAGTATAAGGGGCAGCAGCTCAAATTACCGGGGAGGATTGTGGGTACTCAGGCAAAGCAGAGAGGAGAGCAGACGAAATTTGGTACTTTTATGGAAGGATAATTTAATTATGAGTCATTCGACTGCAATTTTGTTTTTTATTTTCTAATTTACTGTGAAACTGGGTTTTTTCTTTGGCTAATGAAATATGGATCTATCATTAATGAAATATAAAGTATTAAGCAATGAGATCCTAAGGAGAGTTGATGGGTTTCCAGGTTTACAGAGTCATGAGCTGTGATTCAATGCAAACAGCCGCTGTTGGCAGAGACGCTCACCCATTAAAATGACCCATATCGGGCTGCGGGCTCGTGTCATTTCAGGACGGCAGTCGGCACATTATTTAAGCATCACAAATATAGTTCTGTCTCCATCATTACCATTAGAGAAAGAAAAACAAGCGTCGGCCAGGGTTTAACATCTTTTGGGGCAGGACACGTGTGGCGAAAAATCACCTCGCTGCAATAACATCTCCGAGCTGGACGAGGATCTGCATAGCGGGCCGGCAGGAAGCACGACGATTAAGGAGCTGGAGCCGCGACAGGAGCTTTCCAGCCCAGTCGATTCCCAGGAAAGACAGGCCTGCTGTTTTACTTTTGAGCAAAGTCCTCAGCCTGAAGCACCTCAGTTTAAAGTATCCGCCTGTCTGAACGTGTACGGACCTTTGGGAGTTCCACCGGAACCTGTGGGAGGTGTTAGCAGAAAGTTAGGGCTCCTTAAACGAGGCTGCAGGAAACACCGCTGATGAAACACTTCATAACTTAGGATCTTTTGTTGGAGAATGGAGGTAAACGGGCCTGCCCTCAGCCCTAGTATGTTCTAATTTTGTACGACTGGAACGACATGTAGCTTGAGAAGCTCGTTTCCGGACATGTGATTGGCTTGTGGTGTAGGGCTTTTTCCCTGAGCTTTGATTGGCTCCTCTGGGTTTCCGGCATCTATGAGAAATAAAGGTGGAAGATGTTTGGGTTGGAACCCCTGCACCCATTTGGCACAGACTGTGTGCCATACCTCAAATTATGCTGTCCCTCTCAGGTTTCTCTCATGAGTAGGAAATTAATATTAAGCTTCCCGTCAGCTGTCAATGTTTCATGGCTGTTGTCAAGGTAACGCTGGGGATGCTGCCGCATATATATGTAACACAGTGGGGATCTCCCACCAGGACTGCCAGGTGCACATGTGATTCTCCAGGTGGGTTAGGCTGGCAGTTACCAACTTGTCCATCTTCTTGATCAACCTAAACATTGCTATTAATTAATGCATACATTTAATGTTGAATGTCTGACTTCACCTGAAAATAAGCTATCAAAATAATGCTGATTAAAAATGACAACAAAAGAAAAATAGATAGTTTCACATAGTACGCAAACGTTACCTGCTGCGTTAAAACGTTGCACCGTTTCAGTCACATGACAGCATTACCTATCACATCATGTGCCTGTTTTTCAGAGAAATCCGGAATGCTAGGAGTCTGACATACGTTGACCCAGAAGCGTTTAAGAGCCTGCCCAGTTTGGAGTACTTGTGAGTACTTTCAGTCTGTTGTGAGTACTGTCAGTCTCTACATTACTCCAGCTTAAATAAGACATTAACAAACTGATAGTGACAGCCTTTCTGACGAGTGTCACCAAGGAGTTTCTCGCAGGAGGGAAAACTGTCCTCTTGGGTATTGTGGTGGTTTGATTGGGTATTGTGGTGGTTTGATTGGGTATTGTGGTGGTTTGGTGGTTACAGTTGAATGTATGAATGAAAAGCAGATGCACATGCACACATGCACTCTGTAAAAACACACTTCTCCAAAAACGGCACACCGTCGACACTAGTGACCCACTCCCCAGTTGCCCATCTACTTTCTGAGCTCTCAAGGTCGGCGTCTTTATTTCACCACAGGGGGATTTTCAACACGGGTCTCACCACCATCCCCGACCTGAGCAAGATCCACACGAACGACAGGAACTTCATACTGTAAGTGAGCCGTAAGCCTGATCCATTCCTGCTGCCCGCCCCCCTGCTCGCCCGGAGGCACAGCTACGGGGTATCCACCAAATTCCCCATTTTTGTTTTTGACAGTGAAATTGCTGATAATCCCTACATGACAGAGATACCGGCTAATGCGTTCCAGGGAATCACCGGCGACGTGCTGACGGTGTAAGTGCGCGTGCGAGCACCTTCAAAACAACGGCATGATGAAATAAGGAGCACATTGCTGCCCCCTGCCTGTCAGGAGTGTCACTCCAGGGCACACCACCCACCCTCCCTCCCTCTAATTTATTTAGTCTTCGCAATTTATTTATGACTTAACCTGTAGCTGATAGACTGTTAGACAGAGCATAGCGTGGTGGAAGTTTTGGTGTGCCCGTGTTTTTTTGTAGTGTGCGTGGCTAACAGGCTGGTCCAGACGTGGCTTCATCTGTATAATATGACACCTTTGAAATGTTTCTCTGAGACATTCCCGGTATCCACAGCAGTTGTGAATTACCGGTCGGCTGGCCTGACAGCACTGATACTGTCGATAGCGTGGCTCTCTGCAGAGGCGCTCCTGCCAGCGCCCGGCCCACATGAGTTTCCTTGTTTTGAAACGCAGAGAGCTCAGTTAAGCCTGCGGTCTGGCCATAGAGCCAAGTGCGCAGTGCAGATGCAGACGGGGTGCAGATGCAGACGGGGTGCAGACCCAGCCGGGCTGCCCATGCTCCATGGAAACTTACTGTCTGTTTACATCTGCAGGATGCTCTACAACAATGGCTTCACCGAGGTCCAGAGACATGCCTTCAACGGGACCAAGCTGGATGCTGTGTGAGGCTATATTGTATCCATAGAAACCACTATGATAGGCAGCTTATATTCACAGACACAGACACACACACGCACAGGTTTGTAATTATACCTTTGTGGGGACTCTCCGTTCATTACTATAGAGAAACTCTAATCCCAACATGATGACCTTAACACCTACCCGGCCCTAACCTTAACTATAAGTAACCAAAGAAAATACAAGTCTTTTGGCATTTTTAGTTTTTGTGATTGCATTCACAGATCTTTGTGAGGACCTGAAAAATGGTCCCCACAATGTCAAAATAATAGGTTTTTATCACATTGTGGGGGACATTTGGTCCCCACAATGTAATATAAACCTAATCCATATTCACACACAAAAAATGCAAAGACCACAAAATACGGAGAGCAACTGATTTGTGAGGGTGATGCCATGTAATTAATAACACATTTATTTATTACCATTTTACTGTGGTTGTAGGGTTGTTTAGACTGATGTGAGACTTGCTTCATAATATGACTACCAAGCACAAATAAACAATGGTACTGCTTTTATTTTTCAAAAAATAAAAATAATATACAGCATGTATTTCTTTATTGAATTTGATATACAATACTCCAATAGAACCCCGTAGCCAAATGTCATTCTGGATTTGTGGCGTGCAGAGTTCTCATGGGAAACGCGAGCTCTGGGAACTCGGACGTTCCCTACACCGTCTCCGTTCCCGTCCTTCATTTTTCCTTGTGTCCTGTCAGGATATGAAACGCTGCCACGCCTGTCAACTGACCCCGCAGCCCTATCGGTGATATTTAGGTGACATAATGGTCACTTGAAATATGGCTGGTGGTCGATGTTGTAAGCTTTAGCACACTGGAGTTTGTCTTGGCGTGGAGAGCGCTCGGCCTTGATCCCCAAGCAATAAAACCAAGACAAACACCAGGGCCATCAGCATAATTAGATTAAGGATGTTTATAGTGTGTATTTTAAAGAGACAGGACCCTGAGCACCCTTCTCAGATGGAAGGTTCTGGACTACACCAAAAAGACCTGGTATCAACACCGGCAGCTAAAATTAGGAAGTGATTTAGTTAGTGTCCTTTATTCACAAAACAAAGCAGTCAAACTCCTTGAGGAATACTCACCCCCACCCCCCCCCCCCCCATGCTCTCTCCTTCTGGCAGGTACCTTCACAGGAACAGGGACTTGAGTCGGATAGATGAGAGAGCATTTGCTGGTGTCCTCAGTGGTCCACTGCTTCTGTGAGTGCTGCATTTTGGGGGCTGATGCTGCTGGGACAGTGCCTCCTCCCACTATTTATCACTAAAATATACAACTGAGACTGAACTGAGCCCCCGGAGTCTGCATACCTGTTTCCTATATCACTTTCATGCATGTATGACACACAATGCATGTGTGTAATGTATGCAATAACAGCTTATGTTATTAATTTTGAGTATGTAAATTTTCTTTTTTCTTTTTCCTGGTGAGCATATTTGGAACCATCCAGATCTTCCTGTTTTTCATTTTATCTTAAAAGTGATATTATTTAAACATCATCTCAAAAGGATACTTATCATAATACTTTCTGGAGGAACGGTCGTCGGGAGTCAACATTTCCCGGACGACACTTAACGATAATAAAAGCAAACCTTGGAGCTTATAGTATTTTGGAAAGCGAGCGAAGAAACAGCACATGACAAGCACGAACGCCTCGGACCCCTAGTTCCTCTAACAGCGAGTTGGATGTGTCCTTCTCGAGCAGCACATTGTATTTCGCCTTGTCTGCACTGACCCGAAAACCACCTATTGTCAATTATGAATCCTTTTTTTCCCTCTTTGTTTGGAAATGTGGAAATTTCCTTCTCTCCCTCTTAAAGGGGATAAAGGCTGAAACCTTAGCCCCGTCTATCAGCCCTGGAACGTGCGTCTGGTTAAATCATAGGCCCGTAATAGCTTCATTATTGAATGCTCTCTTACCCCTTCACGGTCAAACACAGGCGAGTGAAGTCACTGCGCTGAGGTCATTGGCTAAAAATCTCCTAATTACAAAATCAGAAGTGTGCAAGATGTTTTTCTGCCACCAATTGTGCAATTTTCCCAGAGAGGAGCGAATCGGAGAAGGGACTTCATTGGAGGAGCCTTACGGACTCGTCTGTGGGCCGGACTCACAAAAAAGCGCTTAGCGGACAGTCCCACACTTCCTGTGCACCTCTTAGTGTGCGATTACGTTATACGTGTGTCCCCTGTGATTGGCTGGCCTCATGTCCAGGGTGTCTCCCTGTGATTGGCTGGCCTCATGTCCAGGGTGTCTCCCTGTGATTGGCTGGCCTCATGTCCAGGGTGTCTCCCTGTATTTGCTGGCTCCATGTCGCCCTGGAACAGATAAGCCATTGAAAAATAGATGTGCAACAAGTTAAAGATATTAAACTGTGTTTGACCTGAGCCTGTCATTGTAGTTGGGCAAAAAAAAATTTAATTTTAAAAGATTAAAGAAGCATTTTTGGAATTGATCCTCTGGCTAATTACAGTAGCACCTTGTATCTTTGGTTCTTTGAAAGTTGTATGCTTGTCATTATCTTCCTCACATGTTTTCTGCTTCAGACAAAAGTGTCTACCAGAAAATACAGTACTGTGCAAAAGTCTTAGGCAGGCAAAGAAAATGATGTTTAGATTTTCCTCGTGTTAAAACTATGATATTATGCCTGTCAAAGCGTGTCAGCTTAGCTATTTCAGAACCTCTGCTAAAATCATCCCAGTATTTGCAGCGACCGTCCAGTGCAGCCATGTATTTTTTGACTTGGCCACTAGCCCACCTCATACAGCTGGTCAATCTGTCACTGACTTTTTAAACCAATTAATTTAATTATTTAATTGAGCTGTTGGTGAAATTTAACAAAATCATGGGTTGGCTGAGGTGCCCCTGAGGAGAAATTTGGGAACTGAAGCGGTGTTCATCTAGCCATCCAACTAGATATCAGTAACTTTTTAGAAAACAGAAGAAATTATTACTAGTTTTTATTGTGTTTCTCTTAATTTGCACATGTTCTAATGTTAAATTGTGTATTTTGTTCTAAGCCAAAGTACTGTACACTTGCTACCCAGATAAACAGCTTTAAACATTTCTTTGGACTGCCTAAGACTTTTGCACAGTACTGTACATAAAAATGTTTCCCAACCCAGTTCTCAAGAAGCCACAGAGGGTCCATGCTCCCTCCCAGCTCTGTGGGTGACTGAGGACATTGATGTAGCCCAAATGTACCTGCCACGTCTGGTGGTGAACAGACAGCTGAAAGTGAGGCGTATTTATCGCTGATTTACTGTCATGAGTATCTGGTGTCACTCTTGTTTGGACAGTGACGTCTCCCAGACGTGCGTGGCCTCCCTGCCGGCGAAGGGCCTCGAGTCCTTGCGGGAGCTCATGGCCCGGGACACCTGGACCCTGAAGAAGCTGCCTCCCATCAGGACCTTCCAGCACCTGACCAACGCTGAGCTGACCTACCCCAGCCACTGCTGTGGCCTCAAGGGCCTCAAGAAGCGCAAGGGGTTCGTGTTGGGGCCTAGGGCCCCACGCCGCCTCAATCCCCTCACCCCCCCGCTCATTTGTACTTCATCACAGGCCTCAGAATGTTAGACTCTCCATCTGCTCAAACACTTACTCTCCAATCCAGCTGTTAGCCACTGCTGAACAAAAATAAAAATGTTGACCCTTCAGCTGACCAGTAACACATTTGGTATAATTTCCATTCTCTTCCCAGAGTTACTGCTGTCCCACTGGATGCTGTTACATAATGTACTCCCTTTAAACTTCCCAATCTGCTGTATAACGTAGCATGTTAGCTTTTTTGTCAGCACGTATTGGCAGGAAGCATGATCCCTTTTCAATCCGGTTCACCCTACAGATTCCTGGAGTACATCATTTGCAACTTGACCGCTTTCTACGACCAGCACCGCAAGCGGTCGGTGAGCACGTTGCAGGTCCCCGCGCAGAACGGCGACGGTGAGGTGAACGCACTCAGCGAGGAGGCCCACTTCTGGGGGAACCACGGGCATTATGAGCTTGGAGGGAACCTCCACCACCATGCCTACTATGGCGTGCAGGCCGACAGCGATGTGGGCTTTGGTGAGACGCTGAAGAACCCGCAGGAGGACAGCGGGCAGGACTTTGACAGCCGTTACGACTACATTGTCTGCGAGGATGGCGGGGAGATCGCCTGTGCCCCCATTCCAGACGACTTCAACCCCTGCGAGGACATCATGGGCTCGAGCTTCCTGCGGGTCACCGTGTGGTTCGTGAGCCTGCTGGCCATACTGGGAAACCTGCTGGTACTGCTGGTGCTGCTGACCAGCCACTACAAGCTGTCCGTGCCTCGCTTCCTCATGTGCAACCTGGCGCTTGCCGACCTCCTCATGGGCATCTACCTTCTGCTCATTGCCTCCGTGGACCTCCACACGCGTGCCGAGTACTACAACCATGCCATCGACTGGCAGACGGGCCCTGGATGCGGCCTGGCCGGCTTCTTCACTGTATTCGCCAGCGAGCTGTCGGTATATACTCTGACAGCCATCACGCTGGAGCGCTGGCACACCATCGTCTTCGCCATGCGGCTGGACCGCAAGCCGCGCCTCTCCCACGCCGTCGCCGCCATGCTGGCCGGCTGGCTCTTCTGCCTGTTGCTGGCGCTGCTCCCCCTGGTGGGCATCAGCAGCTACAGCAAAGTCAGCATCTGCCTGCCCATGGACGTCCACTCAGGAGGGGCACGGGCCTACGTGGTCTCCGTCCTGGTCCTCAACATCGTAGCCTTCGCCATTGTCTGCATCTGCTACGCCAGGATCTACTTGGCTGTGCGGCGCCCGGAATGCCGGCCTGGCAGCAAGGACACCAACATCGCCAAACGCATGGCCATCCTCATCTTCACCGACTTCCTGTGTATGGCACCCATCTCCTTCTACGCCATGTCAGCTGTGTTGGACCGGCCGCTTATCACCGTCTCCGACTCCAAGTTCCTGCTGGTGCTCTTCTACCCGCTCAACTCGTGCGCTAACCCCTTCCTGTACGCCATCTTCACCAAGGCCTTCCGCGGTGACGTCTTCATCCTACTCAGCAAGGTGGGCCTCTGCCGCCATCGGGCCCGGCGATTTCGGGGCCAGGCCGTGTCCCGCAAGGGCGGAGCTCCAAGTCAGGGGACACAGGAAACAAGGAGGAAGGGTGCTAGTGAAATGTGGCTCTGCCTGCAGCAGCGGCCTGGCCGGCAAGACCCTGATACCTGCTTGGCTCCGCTGGGGTAGGAAGCCACGAGCAGCCGCCAGACACATTCCTGCTTCCCCAATTCTACATCTTTCTGTAACCCAGACTGACACTACGGCAACGCAAGTGCCAGGAGGTTTGTGCGCTTTATTCTTTGAGGCGTGGTAACCACTTCACTCCACTGGAGTGTGTCCTGCCAGCTGCAGTGACACTGCCTTCTTTTGAACTGCTCGGCAGTGAAGCGTCTATGATGGTTTTATTATTATGTTTGTATACAGTGCAATCACCTCAATAAAAACATGTATAATTGAGAGCCAGAATTGTACTCTGGAGTACAGGGCTGCGTTCATGACAGAGCTTACAAATGGTTTGCTGTGACTTTTTAGATGTTTCCGTGAGATGAAATCAATCTGACCACAGGGCTTGTAATGTCGTTTTATTGAGACATTGTCTGAAACATTATTCATGTAAACTGCCCTTCTGCCTGCCAGAGTGAAGCCACTGCCAGACATGTTCCGGTAATTGATCAATTAGCACTTTGAAGTTGTCTTAGAGGGTTTTTATCGAGCCACCAGTGACAAAGCATGGAGACACACTTCAGTGATGTGTGAAAACCTGGAGAAAGTGCTGATAAAGCCATTATTTTACTGCATGACTAGTACAGTTACCAGTGTCCAAGTCATTTGGTATGAAACTGACAATGGTTTGGGGGATATTCCTGCTATGCGCTTCTTTGTAATGCTTAGAAAGTGAACGCAATTTTTTTATTATTCTGTTAAACTACTTCTAGAATTATACTAGACTGCCAGAAATATACTCTGCTCAAGCCCAATCACTTAAAGTCTTATAATTAGAGACGCTTTTTCACGAAAGGGCAGGAAAATGTTTTCCCTCTGTTAAGTACATTAACACAGCATTGCAAAGATCTCAATGCATGAAAAGATCACAGTATGCGTTTATAAAAATGTTTTTGTCCCTTATTCTACTATGTTCAAGTTTATTATTTAATTCATTACGTATATGACAAATGAGAAAGCACTTCATTCACCACTTCTTTTTCCAAATCTCCATGTTAGTACAAAAATTAGCTTTTTTTTAACTGCATTGAACGAAATATGCTGAGTGACTGAGCAAACTATTTTGAATGGCAATACATAATGTGCATGCTCTATAACATTTTGTGAACTCATTTTTACCTTTTGAGAAGTAGGAAGATGAGTGACAGTAAAACAACATCTGTAATAACATTTATCCAGGTGAAAAAAACATTCTCCTTAATAACCTTAATGGACTAATAGCCAAAAAGAAACCAGGTTAAGCAGAGAACTGGACCTTGGGGAGCAGCCTCTGGAACACAGTAAGGCCATTTCGTCTGTCCCCATATGGTTCCTCTTCTCTCCCCTATCCCATTTCCTAATCCGATTGACGAATTCCACCACGTCACACAGCCTCTTGTTTCTACCTCATTTATAAGTTTAGCTTCCAAAGTGCTCTCGTATGACTGGTTTTCCCAGGGCGTGCCTCATGATCAGACATACTCCACGCCGCTGGTCAGTGTACTCAGGGCGTGCCTCATGAACAGACATACTCCACGCCGTTGGTCCGTGTACTCAGGGCGTGCCCCATGATCAGACATACTCCACGCCGTTGGTCAGTGTACTCAGGGCGTGCCTCATGATCAGACATACTCCACGCTGTTGGTCAGTGTACTCAGGGCGTGCCTCATGATCAGACATACTCCACGCTGTTGGTCCGTGTACTCAGGGCGTGCCTCATGATCAGACATACTCCACGCTGTTGGTCAGTGTACTCAGGGCGTGCCTCATGATCAGACATACGCCACGCTGTTGGTCAGTGTACTCAGGGCGTGCCTCATGATCAGACATACTCCACGCTGTTGGTCAGTGTACTCAGGGCGTGCCTCATGATCAGACATACTCCACGCTGTTGGTCAGTGTACTCAGGGCGTGCCTCATGATCAGACATACGCCACGCTGTTGGTCAGTGTACTCAGGGCGTGCCTCATGATCAGACATACTCCATGCTGTTGGTCAGTGTACTCAGGGAAGATGACCCTTGTGGTGCAGCAGTAACGCAGGGTGATCCAGCAGCAGCTTCTAGGATTGACTTCCACGGCTCTGCAAATCCTGGTGGTGTCTTGCTGCTCGATCCAGCTTTCGCTGCTCCTTTCACTTCTCTCCACCTCTTCCTTCAGGCTCACTTCTCGCTCGCACTGAGACCTGCTATTAACTTCTGTTCCCTGTTTGTTTCTCTGCCATGTCTCCTTCTGAAGGTATTTTTTGGCATTTCCCAGAATCTCAGTCACAACCCACTCTGTAACACTTATGCATTTCAGCAGACCTCAGCAGCATCCCTTAAGTCATGTACACAGCATTTCTGTTAAATTTATTCAGCAGACGCTTTTGCCCAAAACATTATACCGGTGAAGGTTGTCATACATTGCAGGAATATTGCTGTCAAGGACCTACAATTGTTACAAGGCTGATCTGCCAGAGTCAATTGTAATTTAGTATTTGAGCAGGTGATGTACATTACAAAAACTTTGTAAAAACCCAAAAGAAGAGCTATTCAGATCAAATACACCATGAGGACCTGAGACGTATGAGACAGGTGCAAAATACAAGATCACTAAGCAGAGACCACAATCAAAACCACAACCATTAAGATAACTTGCATGTACAGATATAACCATGTAATGGAAAGTAATGTAATGTAAAATAATGTATGACCCAACAAATCCTAACTACAAAAACATAATAGGCCTAACAAATGTAAACATGTAAATATCAATAACTCATGAATTAACATGGTATTTGTTTTATTACAGTTCATCATTAATGGGAATATTTCTAATAATATTTCTCTGAGCTTAAGTCAGCCATTCCTCAATGAGGGTTCAAAAGCAACCAAACATAAAAACTTTATTTTTATATCAATAAATATAATTTTAGCTAAGGAGGTGGAATGTGGTAGAGAGAGACAAAGTGATTAAAGCCATAAAACACCACAAAATCCATAAAACTCGATAATATATTTACTGATATCTTTGCTCCCACCACTATACATGATGTAATTTCCTGAGGGATGATGTCAGGAAGGGGCTGACGGTTGTATTTTAAAGTGACATTACAGCAGACATATCAGGTATAAGTGATATTGGGGATGCGGGAACAGGGAGAAAAAGCCTCCAAAAACCCATTAAATAAAAACGTCAATTTTAAGACAAAATGTTTTCCTTGACACATTTTAATCATGGAACTAAAACAACAAAAAAAAAGCCCGATTCTTTTGAATGCAGGGACATGGAAAATCATCCACTCAAACCAAAATGGTGAAAGCATTTAAAACTGACCTAGAGATCCATTTAACTGTGATCTCATGATAAAGGAAAACCAACAGTTATTTCCAGTTTAAGAACTAAACATTCATCAATATATTAAGACATTTTGAGTCAGCAGAACTACACTAGCAGGAACACCAAGGTGCCATTCATTGACCATTAATGCTTTTCTCAAAATGAATAATATTTCATTCTATTGCTTGGGAACAAAAATCTATTGGCATTCCATGCATTTCCAGAGATTTGCATGCTTGAAGTCTTTTGGGGAACGAAAAGAAAATACTTTTGTGAATTGGGTAACCATTAAATTAGGATGTGTTTTTAAGAAAACAGTATGGTAAATGAGTAATAGAAATTTAACTGCCTTTTAAAGTTGAGGTAAACAGAATTCAAAAGTAATGAATCTTAGCAAATGTAAATGGAACAATGGAACAAGATATGTCAAATAGACGAAACCTCACACTACTCTTGCAGCTTTTGAATGCAGGGACATGGAAAATCATCCACTCAAACCAAAATGGTGAAAGTTTCTCCCCAAGCGAGCTCGATGGGCCGAATGGCCTCCTCTCGTTTGTATAGTTCTTATGTTCTTATGTTCTTAATAGCTCATTGTGATTCTAGTGACAACAATGTAAAGCAACAGCATTCACTACTGAAAATAGCAACAATGTAGCTATAAGGATGGACAGAAAGGAAAAGCCCCATGAGAGGGATACTGACTGACGTAATTCACTGTTACCATCAACACGTTACGCCAGCTTTAACAACATACCAACTGTCCTCCAAAATGGACCAAAATCGTCAACAGCTAGAGGTGGTGCTAAGCCACAAAATGGGACCTCCTGCTAAAAATGGGAGGTCTATGGGAATCCAGCAGTTATCAAGTTCTACCAGTAAATACTGTAGTTATTTAAAAGTTATCAATCCTTGCAAATTATTTGCTAACAAAACGCAATAAAAATTGCCAACACACAGTATAGCTAGCTATTATTTTTCAGGATGAACTCAACTGAAGTGCCAGATGTAGCCTGACCAAGAATTCCCCCCAGGAGCAGACAAGCATAATCTAATATTGTTCCAAGTAACTCTTTTTGTTGCAGGTATTGAAGACAGGTAGCACCATGACCTCCACCATGTGGAGGTCTTGTCAGCACACCATATGCATTGAATATCTGGTGAATAAAGCCTATTCTGACGTATTGGAACACCTGCCTTTACACACACATGAACTTTAATGACATCCCATTCTTAATACAAAGGCTTTAATATGGAGTCGGCCCACCCTTTGCAGCTATAACAGCTTCAACTCTTCAGGGAAGGGCTGTCCATGAGGTTTAGGAGTGTGTTTATGGGAATTTTTCACCATTCTTCCAGGAGAGCATTTGAGAGGTCAGGCACTGATGTTGGATGAGAAGTCCTGGCTCGCAGTCTCCGCTCTAATTCATCCCAAAGGTGTTCTGTCGGGTTGAGGTCAGGACTCGGTGCAGTCCCATCAAGTTCCTCCACACCAGACTCGCTCATCCATGCCCTTAGGGACCTTGCTTTGTGCACTGGTGTGCAGTCATGTTGGTACAGGAAGGGACCATCCCCAAACTATTCCCGCAAAGTTGGGAGCTTGAAATTGTCCAAAATGGCTTTAAATGCTGCAGCATTAAGAGTTCCTTTCACTGGAACTAAGGGCCCAAGCCCTTAGGAAATGGGATAGGGGTGAGAAGAGGAACCCTGAAAACAGCCCCACACCATAATCCCCCCCCCACCAAACTTTACACTTGGCACAATGCATTCAGGCAAGTACCATTATCCTGGCATCTACCAAACCCAGACTCATCCATCGGATTGCCAGACAGAGAAGCATGATTTGTCACTCCAGAGTTATGGTAAAGTCCAGCCCAGCCTCTGAGGCGCGCACACGCGGAGTTACAGCAAACACCGGCCCAGCCTCTGAGGCGCGCACACGCGGAGTTACAGCAAACACCGGCTTAGCCTCTGAGGCGCGCATACGCGGAGTTACAGCGAACACCGGCCCAGCCTCTGAGACGCGCACACGCGGAGTTACAGCGAACACCGGCTTAGCCTCTGAGGCGCGCATACGCGGAGTTACAGCGAACACCGGCCCAGCCTCTGAGACGCGCACACGCGGAGTTACAGCAAACACCGGCTTAGCCTCTGAGGCGCTCACACACGGAGTTACAGCGAACACCGGCTTAGCCTCTGAGGCGCGCACACGCGGAGTTACTGTACAGCGAACACCGGCTTAGCCTCTGAGGCGCGCACACGCGGAGTCACAGCGAACATCGGCCCAGCCTCTGAGGCGCGCACAAGCGGAGTTACAGCGAACACCGGCCTAGCCTCTGAGGCACTCATAAGCTCAGATACGGCAAGTGGCGGCTGAGCCTCTGAAGAGTTATAGGTCGTCGGGTCTGAACAGTTTTCTAGGCTGACATTGTGTTACGTTGTAGGGATTTCCCACCTTCTGAACCGAGTCCTACATAGCAGACCCGCGGATAGCCCTCTCGGCCGAGGCGAATCCAGTGAACTCCACTGTCCGGGATTAATGGGAGTTAAGCAATAGAAAGTACAGGCCAGGAGTAATCTGAATAACAGAAATGTCATGACTAAAAACGCCATAAAAGATCTTTTATTAAATTGGAGTCAGATATAATTCAGTTGTACCTAAAAGGGTAAGTAACTTTGCAGGAGCGCTCGGAAGGATATTCACGCATTCCAAGCCTTCGGCTGTCCAATTGGATTTTGCCATTGGGCCAGTGGATGGTTCCTACATAGCCATAGGCTGAGTTGCTGTGATTCCCAATTGCTTCCACTTTGTTAAAATACCACTAACAGTTGCCCGTGGAATATTTAGCAGCGAGGAAATTTCACAAACGGACTTATTGCACAGGTGGCATCCTATCACGACATCACGCTCAAATTCACTGAGCTCCTGAGCGTGACCCATTCTTGCGAAAATGTTTGTAGAAGCAGTCAGCATGCCTAGACGCTTGATTTAATACACCGGCAGCTATGGAAGTGATTGGAACACCTGAATTCTATGATTTGGAGAGGTGCCCCAATATTTTTGGCAATATAGTGTATCTAGCTTATACTGTAATTGACAGTACAAAGTCTAATGAAGCCTTTACCAGAAAATCTAAAGGTAATGAACTTTTTCGGGGGGTGGGGCTGGTAATTGCTATTATCTGTTTCTCTGTCAATTCCTCCACATTATGCACCTGCATATGTCCTTTTCCATAGTCCATAGCCTAGGTCCAGGCCTTTATTACATAGCAGCTTCACCTTGGCTCAGTATGATTTGCAGCGACACTCTTACCAGGTGTGTCAGCATTTCATGAGTCGAATGGGAAAAAGTCACCCATGCATTAGAACAGGCCATAACAGATACAGATTACCAGGCAAGAACAGGACTCCAAATGCCACACATCAGCTACTGCTACAACCATTTGATTTGTCAAAACTTTGCAATAAAGGCAAAAATTTCAGGTGTTTTGCTTTGCGTCACTTATTACCCCTCCCGGGGCATAGGCCGCCACCAAGGGATCTCGGTCCTGGGCTTTCCAATCCAGCTGATGCATTGCAGCCCATTCTTCTGGCATCTTTTCCAAGGCCTCAACGCCAGGTATTTCTGGGTGATTCCAGGTGAGCACTTGCTTGGTGATGTTTGAGGCCGGCTTGTGGAGTGTGTGGCTGATCCATCTCCAGCGTAGCCTCAGGAGCTAGTCTTCTGCCGTAGTTCCAGATGAGCTTTTGCAGACAGGTGTTAAGGAAGGTCTGCATTTTCTTCATTATTGCCACTGTTGTTCTCCAGGTCTCAGCTCCATAAAGGAGAACCAACTGGACGTTGAATTGCCTGACCTTTATATGCAGAGTCAGTGCCTTTGAGTTCCAGATTTTCTTCAGCTACAGGAATGCTGCCCTTCCTTTGCCTATTCGTGCTTTGAAAATCAGTGTCGGTTCCACCTAACTTGTCAACGACACTGCCCAGGTAGATGAAGGCTTCCACCTCTCCCAGAGCCTCACCTTCCAGCTTGATCGGGTCAACTGTGGTAGTGTTATCTTTCAGGACCTTAGTCTTCCCCTTGTTGATGATCAAGCCTACTTGAGTCGAGGTGGTTGTCAGACTTAATTTTCTCCTGGGTTTGGGACAGTAGTGCAAGGTCATGCCAGTTTTTGCCAACCTGCTGAAGACTGTGTCCACTAGAATGGCAGTAGAATTGAGCTTTTGCTCATTTCATTAATGAGTCTCAGGCACAAGATTCAAGTAATTTCATGAACTAAGTTCACGTACAGCAGACCTACAGTGGACTCACCCACGGTTCGACATTGAGAAAACGGGAACAGACAGCTCCAAACATTTCTGAAGGCAAATATTAGACATTGTAAATGGAGCACCTCTAGATGTTCAGCTCATGTTTGTGACCCTTCGAAAGAATGAAGCACGACCCCCATTTCGATGCACCAAATTCAGAATAAATGGTTCATTATTCTAGATCACAAGACAGAAGGTTAGGTGCAAAACCTGAACCTTGATTTTTGCAGTAAAGAAAGAATCTGTGGGAAAAAAAAAACACAGTAGAAAACAGGTTTATTGTGGTAAGGTTAAGCTGACACAGAACGTTCAAATGACTTCCTTTCAAAACATCCCCCAGGGCTCCCAATTAAACTTCCTTTGAATACCTGAACGCAGAAATAAACTGCAAGGCACAAACTATGAGAAGGTACGCTTGGACATACAAACACAACAAGCTACAATAAAACGCGTCTGCTGTTGAAATAACGACAGGTAAAATGAGAAACTGGAGAAACCCGCGTCTTTAAAAACTCTGCCGACTGCCAGGGGACACATTGGCCCTCGCAATCCAGTGGTCCAAATTTAAATCCAATCCCACCCCCTCGTTGTGTTCTATAAAATATTGTGCATATCAGCTCATCAGGCAGAATATATTTCTCAAAGCAGTGACAGCGCAGACCTAACAAGCGGTGTGTGGAGAGAAAAAAAAAAAAACAAAATCACATGCCCTTTCATTGATCTAAAATTACACAATACTGCACTGTTAAAACAAAATGCAAGGAAAAAAGTCTCAGGATGAAAGTCCTTACAAGATAAAATTCATGATTAGAATTCAAGTACAACACAGAAGATTTGATTAAAAGGTTGAACAAATACAAATCAAACCAACGAAAGATACCCCTTTGAAAAAGGAACACTTGTATTGTAATAAGAGCACAGTTTGGCATGGTCTCACCTTCCCCAGTAAACGGCCCCAACCTGTCAGGAATAAATAATGAATGCGAACATGATTATTAAAGGTTACTGTAGTACACTATGGAGGAAGAGAATGATAATCTGATGGTAAAACCTGTCAGAAGCGGTGTTGACTATTGGTGGGTGGGTGGGGGGGGGCAACCAGTCAGGACTTTTGGACACCATGGAGAAGGGGTGA
This sequence comes from Paramormyrops kingsleyae, assembly GCF_048594095.1. NCBI lineage: Eukaryota > Metazoa > Chordata > Actinopteri > Osteoglossiformes > Mormyridae > Paramormyrops > Paramormyrops kingsleyae. The sequence continues at coordinate 19,515,475 of NC_132815.1, forward strand.
AATGGTGCAGCAAAATGATGATTAAAAAAAAAAAAAGAATTCACCAGCCTGGGGAAAATGAACCCCCCAAACAGACCATAAAAAAAACAAAAAACAAAAGATGCGGCCAGACACCCACCCTCCATTTTTCAAAGGTTCAGTCAAATCACAGCTGATTACCACTCCAATCACACATAACCCTCTGTGGTGACCAGCTCTGCACTATTCTACACCTGCGAGGCAATCTGTTCAATGTTATCTACAAGTTTGACGAAGGGCTTGAATATCCACTGCAACACATGGCTGGAAAAGTAAAAAAAAAAAAAAAGCTGAACAAACAAGTGTCACTAATCGCGTCCTGCGAAACGCTTGCCACTGCTGGTGCCGACCAATCAAATTCCCGACCTTAAAATCACTAGGGCTGCTGGCTCCGGCATGGAGGAGGAAGGGTGATCTTGAGTGTTTAACCAAAAGGGGCGTCAGATTTGAGTTTAGCTGGTCCACTAGCCCTAGGATGAACCACAGAAGTAAAAAGAATGTTTAAAAAAAAAAAAAAAAGAAAAGAAAAAAATCCTACAGTCACCAGTCTTTTGCATGATGAACAAAGAAACCAGCGTATTTTTCAGCGATGTGCGAATGGGGAGGGCGGGGGGTGTTTGCTTTAACGTTATAGTGTTGCCACTCGTACTTGCGGGGCCTGGCGGCTCTGCGCCGCGACATGTCCGCATGCCACGCCGAAACGCACGGAGTCCGTAAAGGGCCTGATGTGTGCGCCGTCCCCCCCCAGCCCACCGGAGGCGCGCCAGTCCCTTCGCTCTACCACTCGGCATCCCCGATGGCTTTGGAGAAGACGTAGTCTCTTCCATTCAGGTTCATGATGCCATCTTTCAGGTGGAACTTCCATTTGTTCTTACTCCTGTGTATCTGGGGAAAACAGGCAGAGCGAGTCAGCAGACACACGGGGGGGGGGGGGGGGGGGTCGGCAGAGATCATGGGACCACAAGAATGACCCATTTCTTACAGAGGTCCTTCATGCATGCACTTGCATGTTATCCTCACTTTCTAAGGAAATCAACGACCTCCACTGTGTAACCTCACCAGAAGAGGCAGCCATGTGGTGTGTGACACTGACCTCTGATTGCATAATATAGCAATCAGTCAGGAGTGACTATGTATGAAGCAGAGTGCTTTCCATCTCCACGTCACATGCCACCCCCACAGCATCGCCGCCCCCTTACCTTGTCATACTGACACACGACCACATTCTCAGTATCAAACAGCTCCTGGCCCTCTTCATCACTCACATCGTCGCCACTGTTCAAGGGCTCCTGTGAGGTTGAGAGACTCAGGTTAGTTAATAAATAGCTAAATGTGAGAGAGACACACACTGACTGCGAAAACAACAACGATCAATCAGTAGCTAGCTAGAACATAGGTCGGTAACCATTTCATCTTAAATGTCTGACCCAATATTTACAAATTGATAGAGAGGGTTTGAGATACGATTTTTAATGTGATGTCGGTATACATGCATTTAACACAAAAAAAGTACATACAAAGTACACCTCAGTTTTAAATGACTCGGACACGTAACAGCGCAAAGTTCACAATATCATTCAGTTCTGCAGCGATAGTATTCACCCTCACCCAAGTTCGTTTGGCTCTGCAGTTGTCTGCCCTTCACTCTCCACTTTACTACTGTAACTGTGCTGACTGAGCAGTGCAAAATGTATACACTAACCACTCCGACCTCAGCTGACTATAATATGTAAATTGGAGAAAATATAATTTTACGAAGACCTAGGAAGGCGCGGTGAGGATTTAGCTACTATGAAAAGTATATGACATAATTAGGAATCCCAATAAACTTTCATGCTTCATCCAATCTCGGACACAGAAAACTCCGGAAAGCATACAATTTGACCGGAGAAATAATCTCGTCATAGAGAATGACTTTGAGGAAGATGTAAGTTATGCAGATGACATCACAGAAGTGCGCGACATACCGCCTCATTCACATATAGCTAAAGAAACATCTAAATGAAAAATAATTAACCCATAAAAGTACATTTATATTATGTTATGACATGAAGATGTGAATGCGTCTATTGTTCTGAGAAGAGCCGCAGCCTCGTGCTAAGAAATCCGCACGTGGCTCACGAGCCACAGGTTGCCGACCACTGAGCTAGAAGAACTGGGCAATTAAATTGAATTTTAATTTCAATTATGATTTTGGCTTCAACAATTATCAAAAGATATAGATAATGATGGTTTCGCAATGATGCTCACGCTTTGTGTTGCGTTATAAACCCAGTGTGGCCTTTTCTCAATTGAAAGGAAATCCATTAACTTTTACAAGTCCAAAAAAAATGCATATTTGTAAAGTCAGAGTATTGATTTAACATGATTTCAATATTGACCAAAATAATCATGATAATGATTTTTGCCATAATCAAGAAGCATTACTTTTTGCATGGCTAGCAAGCAGTGTTAGCCTTAGACATGCACGACATTGATTAACATACTGGCATTGGTCTGAAGTGTCAGTCTTGGCTGATATAGCCGTCCAATATTTAAACCTTTTCAATGTTCAAAGTTAGGGTTTTTGTTGGTTCATTTACCACTTAGAAGAGGTCTGAAAGCACCGGCCTGTGAAATGTTTACCCTGTACATTTGAGCGTTTTTCTGTGCCTTTGATTTTAGGCTTATTACATTGTATGTACATGAGTCAGTCACATCAGCTGTATGTCTGTTTTCAGGACATTTTGGGCAACTCAGATGGGTCATAATTTGAAGTGTAAATGCTGACATTCTTGATATTCTATTCATAATATTTCTCAAAATATGCTGAGATTAGAGTCTCTATGATGTGGGAAGGCAGGGGTTTCATTGAGGACATTTCTATGGCTTAGTATTGTGAAGGATGAAGACATGGTTAGTGCAAGGTGGTTAGGAATCTGATTTTCCATTTGGTAACTTTTAGAAGTTATCTGACAGACAGCAGTGCATGGTTACACACACACACACACACACACACACACTATTATTACTTTGTAACATCTGAAAGAAAATGAAATTGAAAACCACTGATTAGATTATGATCCACTGAATAAAACAGACAGTTTTAGAGTCTTAATGCTGAATGTTTATCACTATTGTTTTTCCACCTACATACGCTTTGATTGGTAAAGTGAAATCAGGGAATGAAACTTAGTCGGCATTTTAGCCTCAAACAACAAACCAGCGCTGTGACACATTGTTTACACATGTGGGAGGTGTTCCAATTATGCGATGGGCACAATCTATTCTGCTGTTTTGACTTTTGTGAATATTACAAAAATAAAGTAGTTGTCCTCCTAACGAATAGACTACTGCTTTTTGTTGGCATTTTTAGTAAAACTCCAGCCAATGAGTGTTTTTCCATCCCTTTATTTATATGCCTATAATAAATATTTTTCCCCCCAGAGGGGTAGTACGTGGATCATTGCAGAAGCAAATATGCGCGTTGTTTTCTGTCAGATGTGAATATCATCAATGTTTTATGGATTTTTGGGGTGCGTTTTGGTGGAAAATGTTTAAAATATGTCTCATTGCACACAGGATTACTCTGGAATACTTTAGCAATGTTGCAACTTAGACGACTGGATCCAGTAGCTTCTCAATACCACCGTTGTAATTCATATCTGTGCGTTATACCGATCCAAAGTTACGAGTCTGAGATTAACAAGGGTGAAAAATCAATATAATTTTGTGGTTGTTCGGTTCCAAGGGTTAATTCATTATTAAAATTTCTCTTCATGTATCAACATGTTAAGAATAACAAAATCAACCTGAAATGATCGATCTCTTACCGCTACTCTGCACCGGCAAGTACAGCAAGTTTCACCTTGCCACGCGTACAATTCAGTAACTGGCTTTTGACAATTTTACACTGGCATGCTCTTCCTGTTTAACACTGATTTTTAATGTTGTGATATTCTTTTTTGTATTCCATTAAAAGCATGTAATTAAATTCCCCAGGTAATTTGGGAAAATTTTCAAATTAAGTTAAAAGATTTGAATCTTGATTATCAAAATAATCAAATCAATGAATGGAATCAAATTGTAACAGAAATTAAAATTCTCCTAATGGGTCAATTCATTCCCTCAATCGTAAATCAAACTGGCTTGGGGGCAACAAGTTCGACCCCCAGCTACAGGATATTTGCACAATTTGTGAAGCCATTAGGGAATGAAACTAATGTCACTATGACATTAGTTCAAGTCAGACAGACATTTCAAAGCGCAAGGTTACTTGCATGCTTTAGACTAATGACCAGTCTGAATTATTACCTGGGCCTTTGATTAACGCACATCTCTTTCTGATGTTTTCAGAGACTTGTGCCTTCTGGATGACGGCTAATCGTTTAAATGTACGTTAATTAAGCAGGCATTTGTTCAAAGTGACACTAAAGAGGAAAGCTTGGGGTCAGAATGGGTGAGCCAGGGTCCCAGGAGTATTTGGGATTACAAGCCCAACAGTGATACGATTACTGTTGGCCATGGGATTTAAACCAACAACCTTATGGACACAGGCACAGATTACCAACCTACTCAGCTACACATCTGAGTCACAAAGACAGACAGCCAGGTAAGGAGCTGTTAGAAAGGAGCACTGGGCTTGCCACGCTCCTGCCCAACGCCTGACCTCCTGCCTGAAGGAAGCAGCGCAGCAAAATGCCTGACCTCTTCCACCTGTCCATCCTCTCCACCATCCTTGTCCTTGTCCTCATCTTCATCTTCGTCGTACTCGTCTTCCTCTTCCTCATCCTCCTCCGAGGATGTATCCCCAGCACCGTCCACCTGGAGCATCATGGGAGGGGGCTGCTGTGCGGGGGCTTGCTGCTGCTGGGGCTGCTGCGTCTGAGCCTGCGGCGGCGCTGCCTGCTGCTGCGGCTGGATCTGCACGGCTCCCTGGCTCGCCTGCGCAGTCATCGCAGTCGCTTGCATGACCTGTCATACACAGAAGCTACAGGTAAGACTGAGAAACCGAAGAACCTGCCGTTTCCATTAAAGCAAAACTCATATTCCCCCACAATGCAGATCACAAATCAGAGGGCACCATGCAGTGGAAGGGACGTCAGTCTAGCACACTAAAAACAGGTATTTCAGAAATACCATCTAGTAGGGGTGTAACAATACTGTCTACCACGGTATATCATCAAACCTTTTGGTACATCACCTGCTGTAGTATTTAGCCCTTGAAAATAAGACCCCGGTTTTTTAAGATGTATTTTCTTGGTGAAAACACACTCTTATACTCACGCCATTACATATAGAGAAATGACAGGCATATTGTAATATTGTAGTTCACGTGTGCCAGAGATATTCACAAGTAATTTTTTCCAAGTCAAGTCTCGAGTCTTTGAAGGGCAATGCCAAGTCAAATCTCGAGTCTTTGAAGGGCAATGCCAAGTCAAGTCTCGAGTCTTTTGTCCCAAGTCCAAGTCAAGTCTCAAATGAACGTTCTCTCATCAGATGCTATCTGCGGAATAGGCCTACAGTATTTTTGAGATAGACGTTCTGAAGGATTCTTCTTCACGTACTCTACGTTTTAATATTTTTTCCTGAATAACCATTTGGGCAGCTGAACAGTTTTACCAGGTGCACTGATATAACAGTAGCCTATTCTATAACAGCGATTAATGCATAGGATTAACGTTAGGCTACGTCAATAGACTACATCCATATACACTCTGCTGCCATCTGCTAACTGGTAGCAGAGTATAGGGCTTCTATTGGCCTGCTACTTGCTGGTAGCCTAGGCTTGAGCGTAGTGAGATGCTAATCAAATAAAATGGGTGGGGACCAATAAAGCTGTAATCTGCATGTAGTCTGTATAGCCTACAACTGTGGTTTGATTAGTTTGCTAGCAGTAATGTTACTTGTCCATACGCGCCAAGTTTCCCTTTCACCTAACCAAGTGACTGACCAATCCCTTGTACGTTTTGAGGTGCCTGATGAAGTTGGACGTAGTTGAGCCGGCATCATTTGTCCTGATGCCACACACTTTGCAAGTGGCCGTTCGCTTGTTAGCCGTCTGTGTGAAGGCTTTATAACCAAATGCGATAACAAATGGCTCAGCTGCAGGTGAACTTGCCGTCGCCATGGTCTGTGTTGATTTGAAATCTGTGTCTCTGCGCATGCGTTATGTTGTACGTAATATCAAGGGAGGGAAATATTCAGTCTGCCTCCGATTTTCCCATAACACATTGGAAAAACAAATGAATGAATGTATGGTTATTTGGAAATATAGAGTTTAAGTAAAGGGAGACACGTGTTTGTTTTAAAACTAAGGATGCCTGAAACCTTACCACTGCCACGGCCCCAACACCGCGATACATACTGAACTATGGGCAAAATGTATTCAGCCACTCTGCTAACCAGCGTCTTACACAGACCATATTAAGCGACTGAGCTTAATAAAACATGTTACACTGTTAAAACAAATCAGATCAGAGGCTCACACGGGAATAGTGAATAAGCCTTAACTGGGATTATTGGGACTGCAAGTCACCCGAGCTGCTGTTACTGGCATTTGACGAGAGCCATTTAAAAAGGCATTTACCACAACTAGCTGAAATGGGGCCCCGGGCATCAGCGCCATCAGCCATTAGTTTGGACCAACTGTTCATCAGTGAACAGCACATGCCAATTTTTCTGAAGACGTTCTCCTGATTAAGCCTTAATATAAACCATTCAGGCACATAGATGATGTATCTCACAAAGTTTAAAAGGTGGCAGTCAGAGACACATGGACGATCATCCAATGGCTAAGCTACACATTAACAAAATCTTTGAGTACCGCCCCTAAAAGTCCAGGGTGACCTAGGAGAAGGGCAGCAGGTACCCTTTGTACGCTGTAGTCACAGTAACCAGCCTGGCTCTCGGCTCACATGGCCGAGGGAGGGGCCAGTCATAAGTGGTAGAACATCCTGAAGGCTCACCTGCGTGTTCTGTGCGACTTTGTTGCCAGCCAGGACAATCTGTTGAGGCTGGATGATGACACCAGTCTGCTGGGGGATCCCGCCTTGCAGAGGGGTCAGCACCTGATGAAGAGCACAACCTGGGTCAAAGGCACATCAACCACCAAATGAGCAAAGCCACCCCCCCCCAGAAGAACATCTACCTGCTGTATGACCGGCGCCTGCACCCCTCCAGGCTGCATCTGCTGCAGCACCACCTGCTGCTGCGGCTGGAGGATGTACTGGGCACCGTTGGGGGCCCTCATTACCTGCAGGATCTGACCTGGGAACCAAACCACACCGCTAACAAATCCAGCTAAACTTACACAAATTATCAGGAGAGTCATTACCACTCTCAAACCTGGACTAAAACACTACCCAATGTAACAACTAGTGTGAGGTACAAGAATTAAATAAAAGTGCACCCTCTGCTAGTCCTTTGACAGTGTCTGGACCCACCCCATGGGAACAGAGATGCCAGGGGGGGCTTTACCTTGATTGGTTGTTATCAGCTGCTGGTAAGGTCCGACTCCCGTGGGCAGGGCAAGCGTGGCTGCAGTGGCTGCCGCACTCTGCGGGGACAAGCAGCCGACACAGAACAGAGGACGTCTTAGCAAAAGCATATTGAGGGATGCGACGTCAACCGCTGTCTAATGCAGCCTGAAGCTCATCCCCAGCCAACACTCAGGGACAGTGTCACACAGCTGCACAGAAAGCATCTCAATCAGGTGCCAGGTGACTCACCATCCCTGTGACGGTCATGTGCTGGAGGACCTTGGGATCCTGCATGATGACCTGCTGCTGTGGGGCTGCAGGCAGAGGACACACACACACACACACACACACCTCAGTCACTCTACACAAAGGAAATGACATACCACCGGAAGCCACAGGTGACAAAGATAAACCTCACTATTCAAGACCACATCTTAAAAGCAGTGATTCCAGGGTGAACCCTACACTACACCACAACTATGGCTCACAGAACCAGTGCTGGTGGGCTGGTTCTCGCTTGGTGCCTTTGAGAACCTGTCAACGCTTCCACCAGTTTCCAAAAAAAAGAAAAAAGAACAGAACTGATGTTAAGTAGTGCAAAGGTTCATATCCATTCCGTTTTTGGATTTATTTTGATTTTAAGTTTTTAAGTTGGTTTTAAACGACCTAGTTTCTGATTACGTTTTTATAAGCTGCGGAACCAAAAAAATGAGCCTTTAAGTCTCAATTTTTCAGAGTATGACTCATTGCGCCCCAACTCTCTTGCCTGTAGCCGCCTTTGTCTCCGTAAAGGTTCCCCCGTCTGAGTTTATTCTCGTTCCGAGTTTTACCGCTGTCCTTTTAAGGATTGCACAATAAGAGTCTGCTAAAAACTGAACTTTGCTGTCTTTATGATCTCTTCACCATTTGAGCGCCACATCTTATTTATTCTATCAGTGACATGTTTATAAACTACTATTAAATCTGGCCAGTAGATTGTTTTTATACTGTGGAAAACAAAAGATCAATGTAACGTTATTTCGCGAATAAGCTGGCAAGTTGTTTCACTGTCAGCACCGGTGACAAAAGAAAAACTATTGGTTATGGATTAAATTTTCCGGGTATGCAAAAGGTTTGGACGCACTTTCACCAATGTAACAGTTCCAAATTTTGAGACCAGCTTGTCTATGGTGGTATGCTGGAGCAGTTTTTTCTGGCCTAGGGCCAGTGTTTTTTTGCGGTGGAAATGCGCGGAACCAGTTCTGGATTGGAAAAAAGCCCAGCACCGCATTTGTGGAAACGAGGAATTAGAGCATCACAATGTCTGGGTTGAGAGGCCAGGATGACATTTCCCCAAGCTGAGGTCAGAACTTGGTCCAGACCATTGGAACATCTTCCTGTTATTCTCGGAAAACCTAAATACTGGCATTTTGCGGCAGCCATCTTCTGTCAGCTGAGAGGGTGTCCCACATCATCCTGATTTTGGATCACGTGCCATGGATACCCCACTAACATGTGTCAGTACAGAACAGAAATACTTTACCCCCATGGGGAAATTGGGTAGTTCTCACATAGCCCATCATGCTTTCCAATACAGAAACAGGTGAGAGCAAGTTTTGGGGTCAGCCAGTTTCCAGCCTCCCTGGAGAAATTGGGGCTAAAGGCCTTGATCAAGAGCCCCATGATGACGTCGCTCTGTCGACCATGGCACTTGAACCAGTGACCCAATCACAGGTACAGAGTCCTAACAGCAGAGCCCCACACCGTGCCAAGTGAGCCACAGACTAACAGATGCAACCAGAGCACCTCCAAGCCCTATAAGTATCACAACCAGAGCACCACCTGTTCAGGCACACCAAAAGGGGGGGGCGGGGCTTACCTTGATGGGTGGAAGGCAGGACGACCTGCTGGGTATGTGCCTGTACCTGGGCCTGGGGGGCATGCTGATGCGGCTGCGCATGTAGGGTCTGCTCCTCCGAGTGGAAACCCTCCACCGCCTTCGACTGCATCAGCTTACTCTCCCACAGCTGCCGGGGGTGGGGGGTGTCATTGAGCAAGAGTCACAGCAGGCCAGCCAAATATACTCTAAACTGCGAAAATAAACCTCTCCCTCACTCTCCCGTTAATAGAAAATGGGCCTGATGAAGGAGAGTTTATCAGACAAGTCGCAAAGGACCAGAGGGCGACAAACTGACCATCTGGCCCAACACAGCTAAACCCATTTCAAGTATACATCACCTTGCAATAACTTTAGAATATTACCAGCCAACTTCACCCACTAGAACTCAGCTATTTTAACACTTTAGAAATAAAAGGTGAAAACAAAAGTTATACCGTTTTCAGATCCTGTAGGATCTGTTCATCGACACCCTCATCCAGGAAGAGCTCCCGCACGTCATTAATCACATCCTCAATGACACTCCGATAGAGTTTAGGCTGGGGGGGGAGGAAAACAAGTCACATGAACCTAAAGCAGTACAAAGGAACCTTAAGGCATGACAAACGCAGCTTCGGTTTCTAAGGAAACCCCAGAGCAGCACCATGACAACCATAAGCCACCATGGTGCCATGCTGCTCTTTTGATTCCCCCCCATTGTCCCTCAGTCTTCTGATGCAGACAAGTAAGGAAGCAACCATCGAATCATCATCATCACATGGGCATTCACACAAGAGGGAACAACCAGCCCTTCAGAGTCCGAGGGCCAGCAGAGGACATAAGGTGCCCTGTTTATGGGACCGAACATGATGGGCAAACTACCTAAAATGCTTCACAACTAATGTGGGGTGTTCAAAAAAAAAATTGGGCAGCTACTATTGTACTTCTAACTTGATAATTATGGGCAAATAAAGGTGATCACTGACTGACAAAAGGGACAATTCACTACGCACTCAGGTTATAGCAAATTGCCCAAAACAGTTTATTCAACACGTCCAAATAAAGCCTGCATTCCCCGAGAAGTCACACTGACCTACACTCACACAGCCCAAATGTAACCTTCCACAACATTTTCATAACCCATTGCCACCCAAGGTTATAAATTCTATCTACATATACAGACACAAGTCTGTCCACAGAAATAGCATGTCTAATGTGAGGAAGGTCATGGAGGAAAGAAAAATAAAACCTTAAGAGGCTGCCCCCCCACTGGCTTTTATTACCCAGCAATTGATTTAGTGTTAAGTTAAAAAAAAAGTAAATCATTTAAATACATTTAAAATAAGACATGGTGATGCTTTCTAGAGACACAATCTGAAAACTGGGGGAATTCCTGTGTTTGTGAAACCGTTCTGAATTCACCAAAAACATACAGCAGAACAAGTCACTACATGCGTTTTCACAACCCGAGGGGGGGAAAGCAGGGATCTGACCTCACATTTGTCAAATAACAAGCAGATCAACACAGCTGCAGCTGGCACCCAGATACACTAAAGAGCTTTAAGGATGTCCAATTAGATTTTTGTTTCATTTGATCTAAACAATGGGAGTACTAACAATGTTATTTAATAAGCAGCGTTATTTAAAAATGCATGTCTTTTCTAATCTACATGGCAGTACTGAATTTCCATACTAATGTGATTCTAAATAAGCAAAAGCACGCATAGGACGGCGACTTAGCGATAACTAAACGCCGGGATTCATCGGCTGCTAAAGGTATCGCGGGGATCGGAGCATCGACCCCCCCATCCCACCCCGACCATCCGCAGGCATGAGGGAGGCATCCCTAACACGGACGGCTAGATGCGGATCCGCTCTTCGCTCCGCGAATAAAACGCGCTTGGAGGCCCGTTTATGGACATCGATATCCTTTCGCTGCAACGTTACAATATTAATTTCACCAATTTAAGAAGCAGAGCGGTGGGGATGTGCGCGCACGTCCGCCGCTAGGAGCGGACCTCCCTCCCTCAGCCCGACGGCTCTCTATTTAAAGGACAATCCGCCGGTTTATATGGAGAGCCGGTGACGTAGCGTTGAATAGCACCTTCCCATCCCGGGCGGTCTATATTAGAGAGCCGCTATGGCTCTATATAAGCCAAGAGCAGGAGCGGCGGAGGGTCAGAGCCGCCGGGCGGGCGAAGGGAAGGAAAGCCGCGGCGATCGGGCGCCGCCGTACCCACGCCTCTAACCCGCAGCCGCCATTTATTATGTCCGGCAAGGTGGTGTGTGCGTTTACTGGATTTTCATTTGGTTATTTCTGTTTTGGAAGGAGGGTGGCAAAGAGTCGAACACAAAGAGGGGCTTGTGACCAAATGCACATCGAATAATTTTATGAAAGGGGGGTGGAAAATAATTTAGCAGCGAAACCCGAAACTGCAAAACGAGCAGCTTGGTTATATATATATTTTTGTAAAAAATCAGATCTGCCGTGGTGGGCGACGTCCACAAATGCGCTGGGCAGTACTGCGGGAGATGGTGCTTTCCGACTGGGGACACAGATAAGACCGCCTCGTTAAACCGGACGCCGAGACATTTAATGTTGAATGCGCTTGCCCCACTTCTGCAATAAAAACAGCGATTTACTAGGGGGGTGGGAAAAAAAACAGATGTTTGGACGCCAGCTAGCGTTAGACGGACAGAGATGGGGAGTACGGGATGGACACAAGCCTATCCAGCCACCACCGACCCGTTAGCATTAAATCACATTTAGTATAAAAAGTCACCCGGCAAAGAGGGCGGCTTATCCACAAGATCACACTCGACATCCCCCCTCCCGATCGCAGCATAAAGCCAGAGTAGAGACGGCGTCTCCGAAAACGAGTCAAAATCCGTCTCGAAAGAGGGAGGGGAAAAAAGAGAAAAGTTGAAGAAATGGCCGCTTGCGGCTAGCTGACACCCCGCCACACGAACGCGGCCCGCCGGGCTGAAAACACGGCACATTCAGCAGACCCTCCACCACGAAGCGGCAGCGCGATCGGCACACAGCGGACAGGCAGAGAGGATTCACTCGGCGCCGGAGGTCGGGCCGCACGGAAGGCCGGTCCTTACCACTGGGTTAGAGTTAGCCGAGCTCGCCATTACTAGCGGAGTATTAAAAACCCAGAAGGAAAGCAAGCGGACGCCAAAGCACACGGGAAACGGCTAACACCTGGAGCTTAAAACCTCAAAAGAATTCGACATCACGCTCTTGTCACATTAATAAAAACAAAATAAAAGCAAATTAAAAAATCGCGAATTGATCGCAAGCTTATCGTTAATCCCAAGGCTGCGTCGCTCAGCCGTCCTTCTTGCGCCGAGGCCCTCCTTTATATACGGAGCATGAAGCTGCAAATGCGCGAGACACAGGGCAGACTCCAGCCGGCCATTAAATGAAATATCGCGAGAGTAGCGAGGCGCCAGTTGCGGGCGGATTACGCGCTATTAACATACGGATACAGCTCGCGTTCTCGGGAATATGTTTTTTTTGTGCGCGCGTCTGACAGCCGGAATGAAATTAACGCAGAACACTAACATTTAACCATTTTGCCGCTTCATTATTAAACGGTTATGATTATGGCAGTTAAAGTTATTTCTGCGATCTTTCTTTACCAAAAACAGTTTTGCATAACTGTATACATGTGAATATTGATTAATATGTTATTTTATTCAGACTTATATGTAAGTGAAAATGTGCCCTTTTTACACAGACAATACGTTAATTTCTAAATTTCATTAACCGGGTCACAAAAGCAAAGTTTGAAGTGAGTAACAGCCATTTTCTATACTTTTACAACAAGCAGTTAAGAAATAACACATACTATCCAGGAACAAAATTTGTGTTGCACAATGTAATTAAAAAAAATAAATTTCGTGTTATTGAAAAGTGTGTCAACACATTCACCCAGCGATCCTTCCGAAGGCCCAGTATTTAACTGCTGTGAAAGCAAGCATACAGTTTCAGGGCCGAGAAAGAATGTTACCATTCAAGTCCGTCTGGACAGGCAGACAGTCAGAGAAAAGAGGGTGACACTGACAGGGAAGAGTAACTAGTGACTTAGGTGTAGTATTGATCTTAGCCACAAGAGGGCAGCACATTACAAAGATTAAATGTTTTGCGTAAAGTCTCTCGAAATGGGACTCAAACTGCGGGGTCCCAAAATGTGTCGTGGGGCGAAGGATTTAAATGGGCGACTTTCCAAAGGTGTCTCCGGACAAAAACTTTCAGAACCACTGCTTTAGCGGTACTGCGCATTTGAAAGGAGGCTTTTAAAAATACTATTACATACCTTCACAATTCAGGCCTACATGCACTGTGTATGTACATTTTGTCATGACATATTGTAGTACTACTTGGAATAATGGCATTTACACTTAAATGCTCGGTATTTTGTGTTTCTGTAAATTTTGAAATGTTTAGATCAATAATTGCAGGGAGAATATCTGTTAAAAGTGTTTAAAACGCAGCTTTGAATGGAAGACTTCCATCCACTCTAATTTCTTACATACACAGAAAATATTCTCTTTTTAAAGTTGATTAATTCATGTTCTATCTAAAAATAACTACAGTCATTGGCCTTCTTACCTGCTATTTTTCCTTGATTTTTTTCTGAGAGAAAATGAGCATTATTCAGAAACAAAGACTGGGGAGAATTGAAAAGAACAGAGAGTGCGGCATCTACTGTTATACTGCAGATTCTATGCAGCGCTCTTTCTCATCTCAAGTTCTCAATCCTTTTATCCTGATAATTAAAATTAGAAGCTCATTTTATTTTTGGCCTTATTTACCTTAATGGGATACACAGAATTATGTAACAAAAATGAAACAAAAAAACTTTCATCTGTATTTCATACACTTGTTTTGCAACCATCTGAAATCTCTAGATCCTGCGTCTTACCTGATAATACATCAACACAATTGTTGGGAAAATAAATAATAAACCAATTTTTATTATCACCATGGAAACTAGCTGTTTCTCTCACTGCCTCATAAATTATCATGGGGGAATTAGCTTAGACATGCACTGTGGCTGATCAGCCAATTGATGCAAGCAGAACAAAACAACATTGTTTATTCCATCGACAAAATATTATTCCATCTACTAAGAGAGACTTGCGCACACAGACCCACAGATAGATCCACGCAGCATTCTGACAGCTCTGTACATCACTACCGTTGCGAGAGGAATAGAGAAGCAGGGATCACTTGGAGACAGAACTCCAGCCTCGGTGATGTGATTGATGCTCTCCTTGCTTCCTCCCTTTGAGCGCCTTTGGGTGAGCATTGACTGCATCTCCTAATGTTTGGACTTTGTTTCCATAGCTACACTTTTGTTGCATTTCAGCTCAGAAATACTTGATATATCAAAAAATAGTTATGTGCTTATATATATATATATATATATAAACACATTTCTTGTCTCCCTTAATGAGCAGTCATCTGCCTGTAGAATCATTATTACGGATATAAATGTATTTTCTTGTTAGGCTCTGACACTTTAGTTGTAATATAATTAGGCAGTGTGAAGTTTGACTGTCAATCCCATTTTACCATCCATCCATCTATTGTATCTTCCAGCTGCTTATTCTGGACAGGGTGACAGGGATGCCTGGAACCTATCTCAGGCAGCTCCAAGCACTGGGCTCCGACCCACCACCCACCGCATCCCCGTCCAATGCAGACCACATACACTCACACACTACAGGCAATCTAGAGATACCAGTTAGCCGAACCGCATGTCTTTGAACTGCAGAGAGAAACTTGTGTATCTGGAGAAAACCCGTACAACATGGAGAGAACGCACAAACCACACGCACACTGTGATCTGTGTCATAAACACTCCATTGCCTTATGGATGGCAAATCCTACTCTCACCATCCATCCATCCATCCATCCATCCCAGGAGTCACAGGGCACAAGGTAGCAGGCACCTTAAACAGAATTCTGCTCCATCACATGACTCACACACATACATTCACACAGAATAACATGCTATAGGCATTTTGCCTAAAGTGCATGTATTTGGGCTATAGGAGGAAATGTCCTACCAAACAGAATGGGAGCATGAATCGAACCCGTAACCTGAGAGGTGCTGCTGACCCAAACCATCAGGCTGCCTCCATCATCACTATTCTTCAAATCCCTTTTCAAATATTCTTCATTTGAACAGCTCACTGCTGACTTTCCGGCTTCCTTTCAAGCTTCAGTCTTGATGAAAGGCACTGAAGCATCTTAATTCACTCCGTTATGTAACATCGGCAGATTATAACGTCAGTATCAGACTCAAGGCTTGCAACAAGGTGCATTCACTTTTCTTATATTGGAATGACCCATGTTACGAAAAATATAATTTCAGGGTTCATATTAAAGTTTATGACGAAACTTTAGTCCAAAATAAAAATGAGGCAATTTAGAGTTCTCAGAACGTTCAATATTATGTTGACGGATGCAAGTATGATATTTAAGTGAAAATTATTATTAGAAAAAACATTATTATACTTGTGACCAATAGATGGCAGGAGAGTTCATGAGCTGAGAGAGGCTTCCGTGTAATTTTGCCTGTGCGGTGAGATAGACGTAACTCCCCGCTGTTTATTAAGTTATCTCTACGGAGCTGCTACGCAGTCATCGGCGCAGTAATAATCCGTGTTTAAAGAGGTAAATAACAATAGCTGTGATTGTTATACGCGTTTTGCTTATGAGAGCTTTCTGTGTTATTTTGCGCAAGTAAAAGCGTGTAATCACTGTGTTCGGTCGACGCCATTCGGCAGAGTTCGGTCATGCAGCCAGCGAGCTGTTTGGTCTGCAGGCATCACATAAGACACGGACTTCTAATGCATGATACCGTTCGTTTTACTCTCAGAAGGAAATTTGTTCGAGCAGCCATGAGCAAAACCAAAAACTTTTAATTGCTCAAGGAAAATAGATGAAAGGGATATCTTTATGGGTAAAGTTAGGGGAAAAGGGGTTTGAAAAAGATTAAAGAATAACAATAATGACTATACTCATAGGATAGCTGATAGTACAGCCATTAAAAAAATGGAACAGAAGGCCGCCTATGCGGTTCCCAGAACAGCGCTACTGTCCTGCTCCTGACAAGGGTACCTACTCCGGATTATTGCAGCATTACTAAGAACAATAAGAAGAACATAATAATAATGTGTTTCATAATATAATGAATGTATAAGTGGCACATAGATCGTTCTTCTGAAAATAACTGCGCAGCATTTCCTCGTGAGTCTAAATCACGGTGACCACTCACTAACCGTCACCACCGCGGGAAAATGGCAAGGAAGAGTGGGGGGGGAAGCAAAGTCAACTGGAGGCCCATTTGCAGACATTCACAGTCTGATCGAGCTTAAAGACACGGACGTCAAAAAGGCTCACCCAGCGCAACATCTAATTATTACATTTGCAGCAATAAGAGCCAATTTGGCTAAATCTTGCAGTAATTAATAGGTACGAACGTCAAGCTGTCCTCGGATCATTTGAACATGTCTGTTCAGGATTTCAGTTTACTCAGAATTCATTATGACGTGCTCTCTCTGAATGTCTAAATCGAGAGAATGGAAGATGTTAAGTTTCCCCGTTATTTACGGCAGAGCATCTCTTAAAAGCCCCCTTTAACACACACTGGACATGTAACACACCCTTTAACAGTTAGAGGACAGACCTAAAGGTCTGCCTTCTGAAAGAATCCCACTAGTCACACGAGAGAATGGGTGATGGGAATGGAGGTGATAGGACATTAATAACTGCTTGGATACATTTAAATCAGAGTAATAATCTGTCTTAATTATTGTCCAATGGGAGCTGACTGTGGTGGAGGCAGAGTACTAGCAATTCATGTTTCTCTCTTTTTTTTCCCAGGGGTCATGTGACCTTGCACGTAGGCAGTTCCACAGAATTATAAAGATAGAAACTTGCTCTCTTGCTCCTTTCCCACGTCCTCATGCGCAGCCACGACTGCCCTCCCCTCCCGATGAAGTGTTTCTAATCCAGGCGCAGCCATGCCCCCAGTCGTCTTCGTCCTATGCTGCCATTTCTGGGCCTGTGGCCTGTGCTTGGCCCAGAGCCGGGCTCCACAGTTTGGCCTGGACTTCAGTGCTTGGCCAGCGCTGGATCTCCAACGTACCCCTCCCCCCCCAACACACACCCCCCTCTTGTCACCGCAGGCCCAAGATGTTACCAGGTGGTTTCCTGCTGGTTGTGGATGTTCTTCATGTCTACCTGGACCTGGAGCTCTCCACGGCAACTGGAGGGGTTCGATCGGAGCGAGGGCGGGGGGGGGGGGAGGGGAATTGGTGAGGGTCATAAGCTGTTTCAGGCTGTTCGGGAGTCAAGGTTAGTGGAAACAGCACCTCCCCGCTGCCTGTTCATTCATTACTCATTCTGCCAATTTATCCCTCTGGTTAACCTACTTTCAGCAGTTAGGATGGCGGGAGCTTCCCCCCTCTCCTGCTTCCTTGCTCCCTGGATTTTCTGCTCTCTCTTTCTCAGCCTCTCTCAGGCACATGCATATTTTAGTCCATTTACAGTACTGACATTGCAAGGAAGTATGAAAGGGAATGGTGAGCTAAGGAATTTCAAATCAGGGATTCACTCCCTCCACAGATTTTTTTTTACAAGGGGTGCATATAAAACAAATCCCAGCCTGTCCACAGATGCTCTCTGCTCCACCCTGGAGCAATGAACTCTGGGATTGAAGGCGTACACTTGTGTGGAATGCACAGCCAGTCAGCTGCGCTAAATGAAACCTGAAAGATAAATCGACATGGTGAGCGGCTGCGGGTAAATCTGTCGTACATCCCGGCTCAGTAACAACCCCCTGGGCTCCACAACCACGGCTGCCGGCCAAGACATGCCAATTCACCCAGATAAGATTCAATTAAGCTGGGGAAAATCAATTGGCCTTCATTGTCCGCAGGTGACGCAGCTCTGCAAACAAGGCTAAGGGTGGCGGGTCATGTGGAAAAAACACAAGCCATTGGCCACACACCCCTCCTTCTGTACATTAATGCACCAATCATGAGAGGCCTCCGGTGCGACTGGCAGCGTGTGTTCAATACCATAACTGCCATGAGTTAGAGCAGAGTTAATGACTCTAGCTAAGGCTGTTAGGATTCATGTGGCTGGTGGCTTTGCTATCGCACAAACGCAGCAGTGTTGACTTGGATGTAGGTGTGTACACACACAGGACATGTAACACACACAGGACATGTAACACACACAGGCATGTAACACACACAGGACATGTAACACACACAGGACATGTAACACACACAGGCATGTAACACACAGACGTGTAACACACACAGGACATGTAACACACACAGGACATGTAACACACACAGGCATGTAATGCACAAAGGCATGTAATGCACAAAGGCGTGTAACACACACAGACATGTAACACACACAGGACATGTAACACACATAGGCATGTAACAAACACAGGCATGTAGCAAACACAGGCACGTAACACACACAGGCATGTAATGCACAAAGGTGTGTAACACACAGACGTGTAACACACACAGGACATGTTACACACACAGGACATGTAATACACACAGACGTGTAACACACACAGGACATGTAACACACACAGGACATGTAATACACACAGGCGTGTAACACACACAGGACATGTAACACACACAGGACATGTAATACACACAGGCGTGTAACACACACAGGACATGTAACACACACAGGACATGTAATACACACAGACGTGTAACACACACAGACGTGTAACACACAGGCATGTAAAACAGGCACCCACTATGTTTTCTTTTATGTGTTTCCTTCACAGCCGTTAAACTGACACCTCACTAACTGCCTTTTAGGTCTGTCTGTAAAGGAGCTTCCACACCTTGTGTTAAGCACCTTGGGGCAGCCATGTTGGGGGGGCATTGGTGTGTGACGGCTAATGGAAGCCGAACAGCACCAGAGCTGAGCTACGGACATTCTGAATGTGCCGGGGTGGACGGCTCCCCGCACGCAAAGGTTCCTACAGGAACCTTTGATGAATGCTGCTGTTTCACAGATTAATGGGAGCTGACGGTGACTATGGTGGCTGTAGGACAAACGGCACCCTTCTCAAACAGACGTTTAATTATCCTGGTCCACATTTAATCACCGCTGATTGTCAGCTAATTACCACTGGTCCTTGTTTGCTGGTGTAAAAAAGGTGTATTAAAAATGAACAACAACAACAACACCTGAACAAACCAAATGTATTATTGAATACAGATTTAAACTATGAATTGTATTATAAAAAGAAAATGAAATACTTTTATTCAATATCATCTGGCTTTCAAGACATTGTATAACTGCCTAACCCATATTTTGTACCAAAAGGAATTTTTATTACCCTGAGTCTACATCTGGATGCTTTACTTCCGGAAGCCACTCACTCAGGGGTATGGCAGCAGATCCCCAGCTGGGACTCGAACCAACAACCTACTGAGTCTTTCAACCTACCTGCAAACAGCCACTGAGCTTCATTGTGTTTTTAAAAATTAAATCCATCCATCTTCCATAACTGCTTATGCATTACAGGGTCACGGGGAACCCGGAGGATGCACGGGGAATGCGGCAGGGGACACCCTGGAAGGGATTGTTGAAGAGCACACAAAGTCACAAACTGCGGCCGATTTAAAGAAGGCACTTCTCCTAAGTGTTTCTGCTCTGCGGTAGGAAACAGAGTACCTGGTGAAAAGCCACACGAATGGGGAAAACAGTCAAACTCCACACACACAAAGCTGGGGGTGGAAGTCATACTCACAGTCCCTGAGGTGTGAGGTGACAGTGCTACCCACTGAGTCGCCGTGCCATTTAAATGAAATGTAAACTATAAAAAAAACACAAATTGGACACAAAGAGAACGCTCTCCACAGGGAGAAGGAGATGAGTGTGGTTGACCTTTGCATAGAGTAGCAAGACTTCCTCCTACAACTTAATTTACTGGCTCTCACAGAGGCTCCATGCAGGCCCCTCGCGAAACGCCAAAGCTGGCATCCGCCACGGGCTGCGGGGAGACCCCATGTGTAACACCGCCAAGGTCACTGGGGTCGACAGAGCCCCGGCTGCTGCCCGGCTGTAATGGAGAATTCATTCTAAGGCAGTCTCCTGTGTACAGAGGAGAGCCGAAGAGGACGACAGCCTGGCAGTGCACGAGATGGGCTGAGGGAGAAGCAGAGATAGAGACAGAAGAGTTACGTGCCGTAGAATGTGGGGGACGGGTGTCAGATATGGGGAAGCAAAGGCAAATCGGTTTCCCTTACTGCTGTACTACTTTACTTCCTCATGGTCGCTAGCAAGGAACGTTGCTACCTTCCGAATACGCTCCACTCTGCAGCGCATGACATCGCATCCGAGGAACCCAGCGATGGGCCGGAGGGCCAGATTAACTGCATGGATGAGCCGGCCCTCTTCTAAGTGATTTTTTTGACCCACAAATCAATCTCTGAGAATTCTGCGCGTTGATATGTAGATGGCTAATACTCCTTAATGAAGCAAATCAATATTAGGTCTTCCCTCAAGCTTGAGCTCTTTGATACCAAAAGTCTTTGTTGTGCCGAGTAAAAGTGTCTTATTATCCTTTGTGGAGAGGGGCAGGGACAGCCTATCAGGGCCGAGATAAAAACGACAAGGAGCCATTCGCCACCATGACAGGGCATCACAATCCAGGAGTGACGCCCTGGAAGTCCTATTGACGCGGAGCAGAACCCAAGCAGTCCTCATGACTGCAGGTGCATATGAATATTCATCGTTCCCAAGGCAGTTAGACATTCGCTTCTGATTCTAATCATCGCTGGCATGCTTGGAGTGTTCATGATTGCGGCTCAGGCACTGGGAACGGTACGTAATGGTCCTGCTTTCTCACGGATACTCATCGGAGAGGCCAGGACCCACCAAGGAATGAAGGTCACTTGGCTCTCTGGTAAATAATGCTCCCAGAATCGCTACAGAAGCCCTCCATGACTTACTGAGTGTGTTGACTGTGGCAAAACTGTGGCGCCCTCTGGAGGCCATAAGGGAGACGGCATTTTTCCCCCCAAAACCTTCCCTTCTTGTGTTTAGGCAAATTACAGAGAAAACACAAATGCATAGAGCTTGAAATCTATCCTGGCAATCAGCTGCTAATACCCCCGATTCAGTTTAATCCAGCCATGTTTGTGTCTGACTTCAAAGTGCCAGGGGTCAATTTAAGGGGCTGCGAGACAAATTTCGGTGGCTAGTAGCTTTCCATGTTTTCCATTCCCTGGGTCGCTGATTTGCGTTGGTGACTCATTGGGGGCGGGGGGGGTCCCTCATTTTTTCATTACCACCCATGTATTTCCATGCCTGCAAAGACCAGCCATCTCATCCCAGCCTTCAAAGACACGATGTCCTGAGATAAACCCCACGCCAGTGCTGTCTATGTGCTGATTCTGACTCCACAGCAGCGAAACCCGAGAACAAGGAGGCTGCCGGCTGTCTGAGAAACAGCTGGCGTTCCGCACCGGGCCGCGAGGGTGAGGAAGCACAAGCTGGGAACGTGCCCCGACATTCAGGTGAGCTCCAAAGATCACCATTCCAGAACAAGACCCATAACTCTTCAAAGTCACCACACTTTCATCTCTCAGAACAGCAAGCCCATAATCCTCATTCATGTTTTCTTAGATATGATTCATTTAAATGAATGTTCAAATGGATCTTCTTCTATCCCTGCTGACCTGGGAAAAATCAGAAACTGGATTAATACTGTAGTCTTTGTTCAGATTGCAAATCAATGTTTTCTGTCCCAAAATCCAGATGAGCTCAGATTTGCTGCCTTTGTCACTATGAGTGACATAGTAGATATTGCGAAGAACTATAATGATCTGTAGCCACCTGCATCTCCTCTAGTCTTACACTGCTGAGTATAAAGCTCAGTACTTCCACCGTGTGTCTCCAGTAGCACAAATATTCACAGGCTTTAGTGGTGATGAGTCCAGCCGTGTGTTTTTGTCACCACCCCCTCTGTGGGGTCAAAGGTCAGTGGCTTGGGGTTGTGTCCAAGTCCCATGAAGGAGTCTGTTTTCCTTGACATTAACTCTCTCCTTTGAAGCTTCGGCGGAAGACGCTGCTGACATGGCGCCTCTCCCCAAGAGAGCTCTCCAATGCATAACTTCCTTTTACTGGCCCATCAGTGATGACCAGCTTCCCCAACATGTCCTAAAATATCCCACAGAATATCCCATGGAAATTCCCCTAAGAGAGAGAGGACTCAACTAACTATATGGGTCAGTTGTATCATCACATGCCAAAGACACAGATAGATATTTGAATGTCCATCCAGTGGGAAATTACCTTTAGGGCAGAAACACCCAGTAAGAAAGCTGTACCAGAAAGTACCTCTAGAATTATATTCTATGAAGTTAAATTTAAGTGCGGTAACTATGATTGCATGTAAGTCCATAACAGAAGCAGCAAGTACAGGAATCAGACCATGCAAAGCCAACAGGTTTATTCTGTTTGGCTGCGCACCAATATTCTGCTATGATGTCATACTTGGATCCTCTTCATCTACTAGCTGGGCTTTCCTTTAGCACAGCTCAGAAGCACACAACCTGAAGGTTGTGATGGCACTTAGCCCCGCGTGGGTCATACAAAATGAATGCAAGTGGCAGTCTGCATAGGAGCCTTGCACAGCTCACAAACATGCATGTTTTCTTCACTGTCTTTGTTGCATAGCAACAGAGTTGGCCATGGGTGTGGTGAGGGAGCGGCTATGAACGAGGCAGCGGGCTCTGATTTCGATTGCACGTCTTTAATTATAAATGAGACCCTATCTGCTCTTCACTTACAAATGGCAACCATTAATTACGAAGGTGCTTGCAAACAAGGTGCTCGAAAAGATCATGTCTATTCTAAAGCAAGCGTTTACATTATAAGCTCTGGTGTACATTTAAGAGCTGGGACACATCAGAAACAGTCTGAATAATAGGAGTGATGTCATTGGCTTAGCCCATTTGTAATGTCAAACCTTGACACGCTGTCTAGTCAGCTATTAGTCCGGTGTTTTGGGAACCAGACCAACATAATCGAATGCCAGGAGGAGGAGCTGTGTTGCATTTCAGCAAGGTACACGCCCCGAGCTCCATTGATGTGTACAGTATGTATAATACTTAAGCCATGTCCCTTTGAACACAGGCTCCATTTATGCAGATGCATCATGATAAATAATGATGATGATGGTGTTTGACCTCCACTGAATGCCGTCTCAGAGCCCAAAGCCAGGCAGGAGTACTTCAAGAGGGGCGTACTGTACATCCAGACCAGCCCTGCTCCATACAGGGTGAGGAACAGCATCCCGTGAGTCAAAAGAGTGAACACTGAGACCTGAACACTGAGACCTGAACACTGAGCTGGGCAGAGCTCCGAAATCCCGCTGTCTATAGAGAGCAAAGCATTTTCACCAGCTACCACAGAGAGACCTTAATGCGATCCGGCATGTTCTCTTACTTTGACCTGGATACGCTGTTCAAAGATGAAAAGACAGATGAAGAGATTCCTCCCCAGGGGAACAATGAACATTATTTACCTTTGCCCTCTAAAGTCTTTCTTGGTACATATGTTGAACTGTAAATGTTCCTGCCTCTAAAATAAAACATTGATTATGTTTGTTCTGGAATGTTTTATTTGGTACATATGCAGTATTGTAGATGCTCCTGCCCTGCCAAACAATGAACATTGTTTACCTTTGTTCTGGAACATTCTCTTGGGTACACGGTCAGTTCCTGCTCTGCTGAACGTTGTTTACTTCCATTCTGGATCACGTTCCCCATTATGGGTATTGTATCTTCTGCTCAGCCCATGATCGCACATCTTTCCTCTTGTCGCAAGGAGAGATAAGCTGAGCCAAAGGAGCTGAAGTCATCCATGCACCAGATGTCCATTTGACAGGAAGCAAAGCCATGTCATGTTTGATGAAGGCTTTGAATGAGCTGAGTGTATGGGAAGGTAACATAGTGAACAACAGGCAGCAGACAGTAATCACACTTTCATTGCATTTTTATGTATCTGTGTGTTATTGTGTGCAAAGGAGTCAGAAATTCAATAATGGTTAGGAAACTGAACCAGACAGGGAGTCAGACGATTGCAGGACAGCCTCGTTTAATGTCAAGAACCCTTTATATTTTTATCTGTTAAACAAATAAAAGAGAGCAAGCCACGTGTGGAAAGTTGCACAAATGTAAAAATGTTGAACTGTGAGCTTAGCAATTCACTGTAGGTAAGGGTGTGTGCCAAACAAACAGGACATGTGATATAATGAGTGTATTTAACCACGCATACATACAAGTGTGTATAATGTATGAGTGTCTCTTAAATGATTTATCTGAATGATAATTAATGGAGTAAAGTACTCATTGCAGGAATGTTTTGGCCAAAACAAGATATACATTACAGCTGTGTCAACAAGATGCAGATAATAGATGGGCATGAATGGGCCTTAGAAAAATTACTCATAATTAGTGGGAAAACAGAATTGCGGGTAAAGTCACCTACTACATTAACAGAATATTTACCTGAATGAGGTGATCGCATTAAATAGCCTCAGGCAAACACATTAATCATTTTTTTTTTTTACTTTTGCAACCCTTTTTTATTGCAACTGGAAGACAATACATCACAGAACCTTTATGATAGGTTTCAGAAAAGTAAAAACAAAAAGAAAACAAAAGAACATAACATTTCTTTTTCGTCATAATAACGGACAAAGTGATATTTACATTTTCTGATGAAGTAGGTTGTCTTTGGCAATATGATTACACATCAAAGAAACACAGAATGCAGGTACACCTCCGTATTGGTAAGCTTCATTGCTCAGAATGGATGGATCCCTTGTAGATGCCGTCGAATGCATTTGTAAATGAAAATGCAAATCGATTCTGGGCTCTCCCCTTTAGTTTCCTTTGCAGAATGTCATTCTCCAACGACAAATGAAAATAACAGTTAACATTTCAAAACAAGTGTAATAATATTAAAACAACAACCCAGATGGAGCTAAACAGATCGGCTTCTCGATGCCTACTTGGCTAGTGGTGCTGCTGTGATAGTGGATTCTTCCTGTACAGCCTTTTTCACGCGGCAGGATGCCGGTGACTCAAACAGGGATGCGGTGAAGAGCCAGGCAGCGAATGACAAGGCCGTGGGCCATATGACCGACGCTCAGGGGCGGGAAGCGACTTTCCGCGGACCCTCCTGAAGGAGTCTGCTTTGTGGCATCATCATGAATGACTCTGCCGGCGGAATGCACACGGCCGGTGAGGAATGGCACGCCCCCCCAGTGGGTGTGGCAGCAAACCGAATGCACCGTGTTAATGGAGAGCTCTTCCTCCTCGGCCCAGTCAAGCTACACGTTTCATCAGGCAGTGAATACATCACTAACGGGCAGGAGAAGCACACATACTATGAGCTCGAATCAACAAGATCTTTTAGCGCGAGTATTTGAACAAAAACAACATGGCCAGCCCAAATATTGCAATAATGTATATATGCCTGTTAGAACATCCCTATCAATGTAAACCTTCCCAAAGTGGCAGTGTTGTGTTTGGTTTATTATTTGTATTTGACTGAAACATCAGAATGAATATTGAGATAGTAGATAAACTGACCTCCTGCCACTTTATTTAAACCCATAACAGGCTAAAGGCTTTGGCACAGAAATAAAACATGTCAAACAGGCTATAGTGCAAACTTATGGGTTAACATAAACATAAACGTGTGCTAATAAGTTTTTTTTTTTTTTTTTTTTAAACATTTTTTTTTTGTTTACAGTGACAGAATTAATGGGACAAATCTAAAGAGGGGTTTCCTTAGCCGAAGTGAGGATGAGTGTAAGAGGACAGTGTTTGGCTGGTACCTGGAAGCATGAGGGAGGTAGAACGTCAGAGACTCTGTAAGGGGGGGACGTGGGAGTTACACTCACTACTAACTTCACCTCAATGATGCCAAACGTTACACGGCCAAGTGTCCGGGAGGGAGGGGGCTTTAGCAGGCTGTCTGGCCCCCGCCTAAGTGGGACACCTTCATATTGCAGAGTGAGTTTCCCAACAGTCATTTTTTTTTTAAGTCCCTGAAATAAAGGTTCACCTTTAAAAGCCCGCCTTAAAATGAATGTGAAAGACACTAAATGAATTAAACAAACATAAAATGAAACAAAAATCTAGGTCTAAGGGCTTAAAAATGAGAGGCAAGGTCATTATTCACTAGGATCTATATTCATATGAAAATAATTCATGCTCCATGCGAAATACATTATTTACCTTACATGAATTTTGGATTTAAAAAACAGTTTTCTCTCCTTTTTTTTCTTTACAGAACTCATGCAACATGAAATGGATAAAAACTCATCTGGTGACATCGTTTCAGTTGACAAAGGAAAATATATCGACCGTGATTTTCTATACAGCGTTATCCTGACTGAATGAAATTGCTTTACTCTGACATGAGGATCGTAAAAATAACGTCATGACGGAAACAAAAATGATGTTCAAAAAGACTCCACAATCTTTCCGCTGTTTGTATCCGTCTTACACTGACAACACAGTTATTTTTTTCTTCTTTGTCTCCCCGTCTTATCTAGAGTTTTGCTGCTAAATGGAGGACATTGTTATTATTATTCATATCTACACCATTGATTCGGTTGCTTATAAACAGCACAGTTGAAGACGTTGACTATTTATTTAACTTTGTTTTTTGCTTGCTGCTTAGTAAGAACTTATGGCTTTAAACTGGCTGGTTTTCCTCGCTATTCACAGAAGACTGGATCTCACTGGTGGCTTCTGGGTGGCCGCGGTTGTCAACGGCTACTCAACTTGCCCCGTGCCCCTGTTCATGGCGTTCTGGAAGTTGGAGTGACCGATTTTGCAACCTCGACCCCTTCCCCTCTGTCCCCACCCTGGGCGTGACCATCATCTGCCCCCCCCCACCCACCCACCACCACCCACCCCCGCAGCCATTAAAAATAGGGAAAATGCTATGGAACTTCGTGTTTTGGAAAATTGAAGACCTGCTTTCCTGTTCGGCCAGTACAAGAGTAGCCATCTCTGATCGCTGCTGCTGAGCATCAGAAAGTAAGATCTGCTATGGCTTCAATCTCCTTAAAACAACAACAACATAAACAACATAAACAACAACAAAAGACAAACGGAAAAAAAACAACCCGCAGGAACTGAAAGGCAGGAAAACAAAGTGATGGTTGGTATTGCCACAAATTATTAAACTTTACCTGATGCCCTAAAGAAACAATATATCTGGATAAGGTGATGCACTCTGCTGCCGTTCCCCCAGCCTCAGTTTTTCAGCGAGTCCCTGTGCTCCTTCTGACCCTTAGCCGTGCGGTTGGTGATATTGTTCAGACAGGCGCGCATGCCGGCCAGGTGTAAGAGCGAACCGGCCGCCTCCTTCATCTCCTCGTCGTCGCTCTCGGGGGGCTTCTCCGTGCGCCTCTTCTTCAGCGGCAGTGTGTCTCCTCTCGGTTTGCCTTTTGTCCAATGAGCTCGCTTCCTGTGCTGGCTCGGCTCGGCTGCCGCGTCCGCCAGCCCCTTCCCAGGCCGGGACCTGCTCTCGTCCTCTTCGGCGTCGCTCCCGGTGCCGTCGCCCGGGCGACCGCCCTCCTCCGCTGGGTCGGACCCGGGCGAGGCGTCCCCGCGAAACTGGGACGATTTGGCGCTGCTGTAGTTGTGGTCCTGCTTGGGGTCGCTGTTGGCCAGTGGGGAGTCGGCGTCACCATCACCGATGTCGTCAGGTGGTCCGCTGTCACCACGCGCCCGGAAACTTCCTGGTACTGACCTGTGCGTGCGATGAGGGAGACACGGTGTCACGTACAGTGATGTCATTAGCATACACTTATCATTTGCACATATGTATTGGGCAGACGTATAAGAATACTCATCTCATACGGCAGACACACAGTGAGCTACCGTAATCTGAAGGAAGGGCTAATTCAGGGAATAAACCGTCCAGCTGTTTAAATCGTCCGACTTGTTAATTGCTTTGGATAAAAGCACATTTCGATCTAAAACTCTCTGGCAGCCTCCTAAAAACACTTAATTAATTTCTAACCCGTAAGAATCTGTCTGTGTTGGGCGTTTCAGCCTTAAACAAGACGCTGATTGAAGTTCACTCCTAAAACACAATCATACCATTTTCAAAATACATCAAACTCTGCTTTTCGCTGTAAATGAGTGCCGGTGAGATAGACCGGCAGGATGAAATGGAGACGAATCATGAAGACGCGTCTAAATGCTTATTTCCTCATTCATCAAGAGACTTCCTGCACCTTTGTTTATACTTAATTCAACATCCAAACTGACATCTTTGTCACAGTTATTTAATTACAGTGTGCAAGCAGACAAATGGCCACCATACACAGATACACAGTGCGTTAATAAACATTACCCATTCCCCGGGGGGGTGCCACATACAGACACACAGTGCGTTAATAAACACTGATCAGCCCTGGGGGGCACCATACACAGATACACAGTGTATTAATAAACAATGTCCCCTACATACATACAGTGTGCTAAACACTGCTCACCCCCAGGGGGCGCCACACACAGATACACAGTGCTTTAATAAACACTGCCCTTTGCTGGGTGGGGGGTTGGGGCACATAAAGACACACAGTGTGTTAATAAACACTGCTCACCCCCAGGGGGCGCCACACACAGATACAGTGTGTCAATACAAACAGCCCTGACCTCATTAGCGCCCTCGTTTGAAGAGGGCAGCGTATGAAGAGAACGCGGTCTCTGCGTCATCTGTGGTTTCAACAGGGGCAAATAGAAATGCTGCCTGAGGCTACATCACCAGTGGGGGGGGGGGGGGGCGTGTGCATGTCATGATTCTGCTGCAGTGGGGGTCACTGTTTAGAAGCACTCCTGTGGGACCTTCATCTGTCTGTACATCCATCCATCCATAACTGCTTATTCTGTACAAGGCTGGAATCTATTCCTGGATGCATGGGGAAAGAGGGAGGTACACCCAGGACGGGATGCCAGTCCATTGTGCTCATGGGAGTTTTACTTACACAAAAATGTTCTGAGGGCAGAAGGAAAAAATATTGGTTCAGAAAGATAACCAATCAGATTGTAGAGGAAGTGAGTCCAAGCAACCAGAGGAGGGAGGACCAACCAATTGGATGTCTTGGTCCCGCCTCCTCTAGTTGCTTGGACCCACCTCCTCTACAATCTGATTGGTTCAGAAAGATAACCAATCATTGTTCCTTCTGCCCTCAAAACATTTTTGTGTAAGTAAATCTCTCATGAGCATCCATTGCAGGGCACTTTAGAGAAAGGGGAAAAAACACACACACAGAGGAGGTGGGATTCAAACCCCCAGGCATGGAGGCATGAGACCACAGTGTTACCAACGGAGCTGCTGTGCTGCCTTATCTCAGGCTCTCAAACCCACGGCACTTCCTGTAAGGGCATAAACCGCTGGCTTTCATTCTAGTCATTAATTGGTTTAATTGGTCCACTGAGCTCTATTTATAGTGCCTGCTATTTACCACCAGAGAAAACACTGCATTTCTCAAGTGGGATCCACAATTGGCCATCAGCTGTATGTTTATGTACCATTTGGAAAAAAGGCCTTTAAGGATGAAGCTGATTCAGCTTCGGGAAGAGGGTGAAGGACAGACCTGCATGCAGATGGCGAGCACTGGGGATCTGAGAGGCGGAGCCAAGCTTCTGGTCTGTCTATTCCAGGATTCACTGAACTGACTCATTCCAGCCCAAGGTCTGGAAATTTATATCAGTCTGGAATCTTCTAGTGTCAACCAGTGCCCCTCACAGGTCTGGCCTGGTAAACATTTCAACAACTTTGGGCCTGTCTGAATCATTAATTGGAAAAGTGCTGGGGCGTGATTCCTGGGGGCTATGCATACATGGCACACGTATGTCGAGTTGCATGCAATGTCCCAGCAGCGTGACCAGCAGTGAAGTTCAACCTCCGCCCACTGGGGGAAGTACCGTGCTGTGGGAACTGGAGCAGTATTCTCACCTGACCGTGGCTGTCCTGCTCCCCAGGGGGTTGATGGGAAGTGCTCTGATTCCAGGGAACAAGCCTGGGCTCATCATCCGAGCTCCGTTCTGGATCACTCCCTGAGGGACTGGGGAGAGGAGACTGGGTCAGGACAGAGGTACAGGAAACACCACGCACACGCACACACACACACACACACACAAATAGACACAAACAGGTATCAATTTACGATTCACTGCTGCTGTTTCAAACCAGCAGGATTCAGTGCTTACATACCATCCCTCTCCCCAATAAAGGGGGGATCCGTTTTCAAACTACTACACCACTGAGAAAACTGAGATTATTTTGCAAAATAATTTCACAATCAGAGAACTCCATTCCTGCATGAGACATACAGAAATGTTTGTGAAGAACAAATGATTGTGAAAGCTGCCACATTTGAGTGCCAGAAATTGTTTATTTTCAAAGGCATTTACGAGGATGGCTCAAAGAAAGCAAAATGAATATCAGCGACCAATCACAATCTGCCCAGGGTAGCACGGCGTACAGGGATCAAACTGACGTGGCTTTCATTTTGCCGATGGTTAGATAACAAACACACAAAAGCGGTGTGATTTTTGTTACTTGTGCTCATTGCTTTCATTCAGTCACCTCCCTCCTCCTACAGTCCCTGCCTACAGCAGCCCATTGAAGGAAGGAGTGTTCAAAAACAAGACGGACACCGGCATATGTAACGTCAAAAACTGCCCGGGAGTGATGCGACTGAGGCTCTGTCAATATTCGTTTTGTTCTCATCACAACGCAGAGCAGATGTATTGATGAAACAGGAGGGAAGATCCACTGTTAACACAGCATGAATTAGGTCAGTCGTCATTGTTCTTTAACAAAAGAAGGCCAAGCACCCAACCTGACCTATATTACAGATAACAACAATGTTTTCCATAAACAGTGTACTATTTTTGTCACATTTCATTTCATCGGTGTGCTTAGAGCAGGCCAGAGCCTAAAGAGTTTAACTTTCCAATAATCGACACAGAAAACTTTGCAAATTTTCAGTCACTGTGTGTGAACCAAGATTGTCTTACCATTCATTACATACAGCTCCGGGGTCAAATCTGACCTCTCATTTCACACTGGAGGTAAAAATTAGAGGCGGCTTAGGCAGCTTCCCATTGGTCAGCTCTCATCCCTGTGTCAGGGTCAAGCTGCACAGATGGTCACAGACAGAGTATCTCAGCTCTGATCTCCTGCTCCTCAGAAAGAATAAGGTCCTTAAATGATATTTAAACTCGCTCCGTCACTTACTCAGTCACTTACTCCCACCCAAAGTGACTTTTTTTATTTTCACAGCTTTTCCTTCTCAGTTTGTGTTGAGTACCTTGCTCAAGTACACGTCAAGGTCCCAGGGGTGAGGTGTTCTGCGTCTGTACCACGGCTCCGTGTCGCTAACTGCTATGCTACTCATTGGCCCATTTCTGTACGCTACAGAGTGTGTAAGTGATGGGCGCCGGGCGACGGTCTCCAAGCCAAGACACCCAGGACGTCTCTCCTGTCAGGGCCTGACAGCCACATCACCATTAACCTTACAGAGAGAATGACGAGCTCTTACTGCATTACAGAACATGATCACCAGTTGTAACCAACTGTGTGTAAATAGTCTGCAGTTGACAGGGTCAGGTTATAGTATTTACTCAGAGACTTTAATTGGTACACAAGAGTCTTTCATTGACAGCCTGTTTCTCACGTGGCAATATTATGAACTACTTGTCTTGCATCTTTTAGCAGAAATATTTTCCTCTTTGCTCGTTGAAGCCTGACACAGATCACACTGGCGAGGATGTTGTAACCCACAGCGACACTCTCAGTTTACTATAATCAAGACTCGCTGCAATGTTAAAATTGACCTGTTTTCCAAAAAGTCGCAGTAATTGCAGACCAAAATATGCACTGTACTGCACTGTATTATAGCTCATGAGAACCTCTTGTGGCAGAAAGCAGTTATTTTCAGTGACATTCTGATTTCAAATTGTGTGTAAGTGTTGAAATGTGGCTGAATTTCTAAAATAACGCGTGAGAGTATAAATGTGAGCGTGTAAGATGGTGCGCGAGCCGACTAGCTCTACGTCTCAGGGGCTGAGGTCTCAGTCCCACTGGCCCTCTCCTGCGACTGGGACTCTCAGTCCCACTGGCCCTCTCCTGCGACTGGGACTCTCAGTCCCACTGGCCCTCTCCTGCGACTGGGACTCTCAGTCCCACTGGCCCTCTCCTGCGACTGGGACTCTCAGTCCCACTGGGCCTCTCCTGCGACTGGGACTCTCAGTCCCACTGGCCCTCTCCTGCGACTGGGGCAGCACGTTTTGTCAGAGGAAACCTGAGAGCATTTCGGTCCGTTACGTTTGCACAATCGAGCGCGACACTCTGGGGGTCTCCGACCCCCCGGTCCCTCCATCAGCTCCATCAGCTGAACTTGGGCCCCCAGAGAGCCAAAGACTATCAACAGGGAGCTGGGGGCTTCCAGACTGCACTTCAGTGAGCCTCTGCGTGTGTGTGTGTGTGTGTGTGTGTGTGCTGGAGAATGACGGCTCAGAGTTTTTAAAACCGCGGCTATAAAAAGCTACCTTTATACTGGAGCTCCTGGCTCAACACACATTCCATCTGTTCGGCTCACTGTCTCTGCTCCCTTTGCCATAAAAATCATACAGCAGAATGAAATTACGACCAGCGTGGGGCAGAATGACTAAACATACAAGGCACCCCTATTCTAATACTTGATTTCTTGGGGCAAAGGCAAAATAATATCAGAGTGGTGTCTTTTTCACAAACGGAATATGTTTTCATAAAGGATAGTATCCTTTTATAAAAAATGTATTACAGAAAGAAGCGTATTGCCATATAAAGTACCATAATAGGATTTTTATTCGCGGAAAATTCCATAATTTTAAAAAGAACAGTCATTCTGAACCAACTCACAAAACGTCGCTAACCCGTGGAAAACTGCAAACCATGATTTATTCATCAGCTGTTTGTTGTTTAAATCCTTTATGCCATTCAAAGCCTGCTCCCTTTCTCACATCTTTTGTTCCATTAGTCTGTCGCCTTCATCTCAGTCTGGAGAACACCCCCCCCCCCCCCCCCCACCCGCGTGATCACGGCGTCGAGGAAAGCAGCTAAATAAAACTTCACCAAACCTGGTAGGTGTCCATGTAAGTGAATTTCTGGGACAACACTGGTTATAACCCAGCTAATAACATAACATCTTATGAAGAATAAAAGCAAAAATCCTATAAACTTGTGAACAAATCAGGCATCAGATAATTGACTGATAGAATCTAACTTCCCCCGTTCTGGGTCTCTGTAAATTGAAACGTGTTTTATTTTTAACGACAGAACTTTGGGCTTGAGTGATGAAGACGGGGGCAGCCAGGTCCGGATGTGCTCAGGATGACCTTGTCACTGGTCCGTCCAGGCCCCAAAAAGCGAGACACGGGGCGGATTAATGGAGACGCATATCCCGCGTGATCGGCCTCTGAAGAAACAGGTGTAAATCAGGCCTGCTGGATCCCGCGTGATCGGCCTCTGAAGAAACAGGTGTAAATCAGGCCTGCTGGCCTGCCAAGGCAGAGGACTGGTCCAAGAACAAAGTGAACGCCATGGAAAATGCCGGCCCCGTCCAAATTCTCTCCCCCCAAATTCTGGCAAGCACTCCCTCATGGCACCCAATGGATGATTCCAGAAAACAAGCTGCTCAGGACAGACCCTGTAACTCCTCCCCAGGTCTCTGCACCCCACCGGTGGCCCAGGACAACAGAAGCTGTTGCTTGGACAGGATGAACTAGAAGACCTTTCCTGAATCACAGCAGCCAGCTATATTCCTGCAGGTTACCACGAGTCACAGCAGCCAGCTATATTCCTGCAGGTTACCACGAGTCACAGCAGCCAGCTATATTCCTGCAGGTTACCACGAGTCACAGCAGCCAGCTATATTCCTGCAGGTTACCACGAGTCACAGCAGCCAGCTATATTCCTGCAGGTTACCACGAGTCACAGCAGCCAGCTATATTCCTAAAGGTTACCACGAGTCACAGCAGTCAGTAGTCTTTGCCATCTAAGTTACCACGAGTCACAGCAGCCAGCTAACACACCTATCCATGTTACCACGAGTCACAGCAGCCAGCCGTCTTTCTAGTCCACGTTACCACAAATCGCAGCAGCAAGCCACCTTCTCCAATCCCTAGCAGCCAGCCTCCTTCCCCACCCGTCATAGCAGACAGATTCCCGGACTGTGCGGCAACAAGAACTCTAAAGTGAGAATGCCTTTTAAATGAGGAAAGATTCTGCTTTCTGCACTCCCTATTCCAGAGCCTGGCCTTTCATCTCCATTTTTAGTATGAATAAATGCTGGCTCTCCACCAGGGCCTCTTAAGAGAAAGCAGGCCCTGATTTCACAGTCCGCACTGAGGCCAGAATACATGTTAAATCAACAGAGAAGGGAGTGAGGGATTGTGCTGAATCTGCCTACTTCTGGGCAGGGGAGGGGCAAAGCGCCTGCCTGGAAGGGGCCCCTGAGACCAGCCTGGGGCCCGGGGCCTGGGACTAACTGCTCCCGGCAAAAGTCCCAGGGCACAGAGTTGTTGGTGGGTTGGGGGGGGGGGGCGCCACAAAATCATTCCACATTTCTTAGGACAATTTGGGTGAGAACCTAAATCAGGGGCCCCTCTCGTTATTGGCCCCCTCGTTAATGGAGTAAACACACGAGCAAATGGAGCACGGCTGCTTTTATAAGGCCACGGACGAGCTTTCAGCTTGGTTCCACAGACGCTGCGTCATGATTCATACTCCCGGAGAGGATCGTCGACCCGGACGGCTGGAAAAACTGAGGCGGCCCAGGAAGCCCAGTCAGCAAGAGGTCACTGGGGGACAGAGCTGGGGTCTAATGGGGTATACCGAAAATATGACATCACCTCCATGGAGGAAGCTCGTGCCAGTGAAGCAGGTCCAGACGGAAAGCACTCTTCACTTTCCCCATACTTCTCATCATACTTTCCACATGATCCGTTTCATGGATTTAAACATATGGCCATTTCCTGGAATTGTGCTGTAAATTACCTTTATATTGACTAAGCAAATTACTGGAGCCACCCCAGTGTATATTATTCACCAGCTTCCATCTTCTTTATTATACTGCTGCATGTTGTCCATGTGTAATACGTGTTACCTAAATAGAGTTTCTTCTTAAGGTGTCCACTAGCCTTATTCAGGTTTCCACTGTAGATTCCTACTGTAGATTCCTGTAATGGAAACAGCAAACGGAGGTTTTGTGGGAGGATGTACACATATCAGCTTGTGGGACAGCATGAAGGTACTAGGACATCACTCATACTCTCCCATCTAGGCTGTGAATGATATTTTTATTTTTTTCCTGTGAAACAAAATCATCTAAAGAATTGGTATTGACCTTCAGGATGACCTGCCTTATGAGTGACTGACTGTTTTTCCCAATTTACTGACTCATACCCCCAAGTTAATGATGCTCTCCAGGTTGATCTCTTCTTTCTCCTCATGTACTGACCAATACTGTGTAGATTGATCTCTCCATTTTTCACCGTTTCTCCCGATTCTGTGACTGATACTCTGTAGATTCATTTCTTTATTCTTCACTGTTTCTCTTGATGTACTGATTAGTACTCTGTAAATTGGTCTCTTCATTCTTCACTGTTTCTTGTCACATACTGACTGATACTCGATAGACTGATCTCTCAATTCTTCACATGTATTGACTGATACTCTGTAGCATGTACTCTGTTCCTGGCTGTTTCTTCCCATCCACCGAGTGATACTTCCCAGACTGATCGCCCAGTTTGATGTACCCCATACTCCATTTTTAAAGGTGCTTTTCCACTGCTCCAGATACCATACTTTTGGTACTTCAAAAAAGTACCAAAACTACGGAACGTCTTGTGCTGGTTTTTCACTAGTGTAAAACTGGTTCTGGCAGTGAATGACATTATCACAAAGTGAGGCACAGTATTTTGTACAGAATTTGAAAAATGCTATAGTATATAGGGCTGGGTGATATGCAATATCAACACCAACATCGCATGTTATCCACATGCAATTCTTATAGCTGGGTTGCAATCAGGTTTTTTCATACTGTCTGGGTATTATAGTGTGATGGGGTTTAAATTTTGTTAAAACATTTGTACTCTGTCATAGGAAACAAAACTTTGCAAGCTTTGCAATTTTAATGATGGTTCCTTTTCAAGATTATAGTATACATCTAAGAAATCAGTATAAAATTGACCACCACTTCTTTCGCTTGAGCTCTGCATGTGCTCTCCGAGCCAATAATAATCATTTTCATCTTTGCTGTTTAAATCATTCCTAGATGGGTTTGTGAAAAATTAATTTATCTTGAACTCTTTGAACTTTATAAATATCACAGTATTTATTGCAACAAAATCACATCATGATATTTGAAATTTTTCCCATATCGCGTAGCCCTAGTGTATTTGCAGCAGAACACATGTGTCTCTTCATTTGTCTACACATCCATTAGTAACTTTTTATTTTTTTTTACTTCTTTAATTGTCGTTTTTTGAGTTTATAACTACACTTTTTCAGGATGGTAGATATGTTTTGTTTTTGAAAGGCAAGTTATTTGCATAGCCAATCGACAACAAACATGTTTGCGAATACCGCCCCGGAGTACTGAAAAAGTACCCCAGAGATTTGGTACTGGCACCTGACTGGAAATTACTGGAAAAGGGAAAGTACCGAATTTTCTGTAGAGAAAAATGATGCCTGGTGCAGTGGAAAAGCACTCTAATAGGAGCCTGAATCAGACCTTCATCACTCTTACTTCAGATTACTTTGACTGACACTCTACCTTTGTCCAAAAGTCTCCGTACTAACAGCTTCATGGCCTGATCTCCCCATTGTCACCGCTTGTCTGATAGCGCTCCCATGTTTTCCATCACCCCCTCCCCCAGCCCCACCTATCCCAGGGCCTAGATACCAACTGTTATTCTGTTACCAGGTCTGATTGAAGGTATCTGGCTTTCTGTCTCCATCCCCACCTCAGCTAGGCTTGCTGTTGCCATGGCAACAGCCGCGTACCGCTCATCTCGGAGAGATGGATCCTGAACCGCTGGGGTAAGGCGGGAGATGTTCTCCCTGTATAATGCCAGATCCAATAAGGGACAGCCGCTCCAATGGGGGCTCGGGGGATCCAACGGCAACAGCATGCCTCCTCGGCTCTCTGTCCCGGCCCAGCCCGGCTCTGCTTCATATGGCACCAATGGCGTGGAGGCAGCCTGAGGTGAGCCTGTTCTTTGGGGTGGGGCGGGGGGCATGTCTTTGGGGTGGGGCGGGGGGCATGTCTTTGTCTGAGGATGCAGCCACTGACCAGCTTACACAAGTCCAGGCCAGGATGAGAAACATAAATTTCATGTAATACACTATTTCAAAGCACCTTGCAATTGTTAACATTTTTTACTGAACTTACTGGAAGTTCAAAATGATGTTCAGGGGAGTGACAGCCTCCGGTTTGTAGAACTGGTGTCATTTAGGACCTGTTCCTCTGCCTCAGCTACTCGATGACCGCTGGCTGTTCTGAGTAAAAACAAGCCCACTGGCCAGAGACTGGTCCCATGTCCTTTAAAATACACTTTACTTCCATCCCAAAAACACAATGACTGAAGGGGCATGTGGGGGGGATTAGTTTTTGTCTATTGTTCTGCCAGGAAAAGCTGAGATTTTGGACAGATCTTCCTTCATGAAGCTCAGGTGATCTTTGGGCACCTCTCAGGTCTGCTGTGCTGCAGATCACCCTCCCACAAGCAGCTTCTTCCGACGGAGAGCGGGGAGACCCTTGCGGATGCTCCTCGTCAGTGAGCGCGTTTCAAATATGGCCGGGCCGGACAGCGGACCTGGCTGCCCTGTCGCTCCACATCCCGGCACTGACGGATGGCCGACGAAAGCGGGGTCGATCGATGGCCTCGGGGTGGAAGGAGAGGCGCAACGAACCCACGGGCCATACATCATCTGCACGTGTGCAGCGTTTACGCCTCCAGGCCCCCACTGCCCCCCCCCCCCGTTGGATTTATGGCGAACTTAACCCGGAAAACACCGCCGAGCAGCACCATGCAGAGATTTCAATTTGCAGTACAAGACACCCACGCGCTCATTTCACGGAGGGAAAAAGGAGGAAAGAAAATCAATAGTGACGGCAGACTCTCCCTCTCGCAGGCATCTGTACAAGCCTGAGTGCATCCCGTGCTCCTCGTCAGCAGGCTGCTGATGTCTCTCCTTTCTTCTCTCCTCTTCCTCTCTCAAAGCTTTATTGAGAGGCACATGCATCTTCAGCTGAGCCCCTACAGGGACCCTCCCACTCCCCAGAGCTCCATACTGCAGGTAAGTGCCGGGAATCACTGTTTTTCAACACGCTAATATGGCCAAAACGCTAGCTGGCAGTTTCCTGTGCGTGTGCCACATCGTTTTCCTATCTCAGTGTTTCTGCGTCTCAGATGAGAGACGTCTTATGGGCCGTGAGCAGGACTTGTTGGGATCTCCAAAGTGTGCCCTGGGATCTTGGAAGACATTCCATGTCAAGATTTGTCACTAGGGGCAAATGAACCCTCCTCGCAGAAGGAAGACTCTTGGTCCTCGTTCTCGTGAAGCCTAGCCAGTGGGGGGGGGGGGATGTGATATGGCTGCACCTCTCGCACAAGGGAAGGGTGAGCCATGGAGAGGCGCTCAAGCTAGACCTTCTCTACCTTGAAAAGCACTCTGGGTAATAAAAAAAATGGTGGAAAATAAAACACATACACACACAGACAGAGGCCCCCGATGGCTCTTGGTGGAAAAGCGACCATGAAATGCATCCTCGGCTAAAGAAGATGAGGTCACAGACGAGGCAATATCACCATCTCCTCTGTCTCCCGTTCATTCTATTTTGTTTCATCCCCAGGAATCAGTGGGAAAATGAAGAAATGAAACAAATGAATAAATAAACAGCAATATAGAGGAGCAGTTTCTCTTTGTGATTATTACTGGCTGCCAGGTGAAGGTGGGACCACAGATGGACCGTGAACCGTCGCCTGGGACCATAGCTGCCTCATTAGCCGGGCGCTTCACAGATTACCCCAGCCGAATTACCCCCCCCATTCTGATGGCTGTTGCGTATGCTGCAACATGCTCTCCTGGAGGGTCATGCCAACAGCGGATTTCCTGACCAGCTGCACATAGTCCGGTCCGGATAATGTGCGGTCACAGGAGGCTCTGAGCAAAGTGAATAATTAGACCGGGGCAGCCGTGGCAACACCAGAACCACGGTGAGAGACCAAAACACCAGAGGCGAGGAGAACTGTAGCCAGTGGTGCAAATGTCTGGTACAGAAAGTGAAAATCCAGACCAAGATTTTGTTTCAACCAACCAGTTGAGTACTCTGTGACTCTTCACACTCAACTGGTTTGTTGAAACAAAATCATGGTCTGGATTTTCACTTTCTGTACTTGAACTTTCTACCTCTACTTGTGAGAGACGGCAAAACGGCCCCCAGGTGTCCCTCTAGCAAAGCAGTGGCTGGCCTTGAGGACAAGAGGCCCAATGGGATCGCTCTAGCGTTACTCTAAATGTCACATTAAGATGGCGGCGGCCTCACCTGCACTGCGGCCCGGACAGCCGCCTTTGTGAGTAATACAGTTAAATACCACGCAGCCAAAAACCCGCACGACTACTCAATACACCTGGCTGACAGAACAATCAGTATCTGCTTCGCAAGGTTCCACCGAAATACATAAATTACAGTGATGTATAAATGCAGTTTAATTAATACCAGCTGCCCACAGTGGCTGCCTGGGGATC
Source organism: Paramormyrops kingsleyae (assembly GCF_048594095.1). Lineage (NCBI taxonomy): Eukaryota > Metazoa > Chordata > Actinopteri > Osteoglossiformes > Mormyridae > Paramormyrops > Paramormyrops kingsleyae. Next base: position 19,555,736 of record NC_132815.1, read on the forward strand.
TGCCTTTTGCAGTAATTAATCACCCCCGATAGCTACATTTAAGAACCAAACTTTTACCCGCTGTCTGACGGCGTGTATGAAAAGGATGAAAAGGTGGGGGGAGAGTTTGACCTAAACTCCATTTGAAGAATCCCGAAGACCTGACAAGCGGGGAGCAGAATTCACACCGAGCTGCGGCCTCGGGGACGGCCGGGAGTTCAGCATGCAGCCAAAAACAGACTGAAGGGGGCTCCTGGGTGCAAATTGGGCACAGTTGCCGCCCTAGAAAGCTTTGTTTTGTCGGGTGTGGGAGATGGCAACGTGCCGTCTCCTGTTTCAGACCCCTTCTGATTTATCCCAGTATTCATCAGACAGCCGGGCCGCTTTCCAGCAGCGCCGGGTAAATATCCCCCAGCTTATTATCCCGAATGGAGCCGGAGCGGCACCGAGACGCTAGTGACACTTCAAAGTGCTCTGCACCACCGGGCGACACTTCCTGAATTTATACGGGTGCTCTCTCCCGGAATGAGGGGGAGGACGAGAGGGAGGATGACGCGGACATTAATATTAATCCTGCGCCTCTCTGTGTGTTCAGTGCCTGTCAGTGTTATTGTTGGACTCATTCATTTATATAATTATATAAATGCGAGGCCAGCGGCTGGCTTTGGAAAGCGTCCACCAGTGCATTCAGCGGGAGGCAGGGGAGGGAGACAGGGAAAATGCAGTGGGGGTGCGGATCAGACGCGGACTGGCGGTCTGTGCCTCCCGGTGTCACAGGCACCCCCCAGGAATGGCAAGCCGCTAACTGTCCACCACACTGGCACGTGCCCTGCCTGCCACTCCCATGAGCCACAGTGACACTGCCACCTGACTCCTCGCCGTGCGCGGGCTGCCCTGACACCTTCTGGGTGGCCCGAGAGGCCACAGATGACATAACCAGCACCCAAAGCACAGCTTCACGTTTCAGCCATTTCAGCTTGAGAAGATCACAAACAACACCTCAGAAAGGCAATAAACAGTTAATGCTGTGTTTCACTTACTGAGGTTTCACTGTTATTTTCAGCCTGAAACTGCTACTTACTCGCAGCCCTGTGTGACTGAGCCGGATAATGCGGTCATGTGGCCCTGGCGGCCTCAGAGAAGGGAGCCGCCCTCCCTGGGGAGGGGCGGTTATGACAGGTTGTATTATCCCACGCCTGTCCCATATGACCGGGCCACTCCAGCCCCATGCAGTTCTCTGCACATCCGATGCTGCGCTCCATTTTCTTAAGTACTGTTCGACACAGGAAGCAGGTGGAATAATATCACTGCCCCCCCCCCCCCCAAAGATCCTGACTAGGAAGCCTCCCCAAGCAGGCCTTCAGCTAATTAGACCCCGCCAGTCAGTCCTCCGCCTCGCCCCAGGGCACAGAGCTCTGCTGAGCCCACCCCCCCCAGGTGGGTACGCAGTCAGGACTGACTCGTCTGCCTCGACAAATCACCGCATCCTCCGTGGTCTAATCAGTGAAAGTGGGAAAAGGCCATGGTGAAGGATGCATTTGATGGAGAGAAGATAGGAAAAATGATTCATATTCCAGGGCAGGAGGCGATTGCTTTTCAGGATGGCAGGACGCACGTCTCCCCAAATCACATCCCACATGCTGGAACAGGACCAGTGGCAGAGGGGTCTGCAAATCGGCCCGTCTCCTCCTGCGGCTCTCTATTGCCTCCTGTGGGAGAGACCTGCCTTGTTAATTCCCTGGAAGGCCGCCGGTTCGAGCCTGGCTTCGGCAGAATGGTCACATCTGTTGGCCCTTGAGCGAGGCCCTTTAACCCCCAGCTCCATGGGCGCCGCTGCAGGTGGCTGCCCTTCGCTGCCAAGCTCACTCGCCCCTACATATGTGTCTGTATGTCATGGAGAGCCAGACGGAGTAGGTGAAAAGAGAATTTCCTCACAAGGAATCAATACAGTGTGTATATATATATATATATATATATATATATATATATATATATATATATATATATATATATATTTTTTTTTTTTTAAATAAGCCTGTGTATATTATTCTATCAGACGAAAGCCACAATTTCACTTGTGGTGAAAGAAAGAGGCTGTTTGGGGCCCTGCTGTGGCAGAGGGGAGAGCCGAGCAGGAGACTGAGTCCCTCACAGACCCACGCCAGAAGGCTGTGCGCTCCAATCCCAGAGTCACCTCCAAAGTGATCCGCCAGTGAATAATCTCACTTAGGCCCTATATATTCAGGAAACATCAGTTTAATAATAAAAGTTAATTAACTGCTAGTCGCTCTGAATGACTATTACCCAACTAAAGGAGGGCTAACAAATTGAATATAAAATGTACTTCATTATTTCTAATTACTTCTGAAAGCCATTTTCTCATCAATCCCTGCCAAGTGAAAGACATTTTATTCTCTTTGTTGTGACTGCATAACACAGTCTATGTACGTCTGTTAACCGGTTTATCCAAGTCCTGAGATTAAAGGTATCAAATAACACATGAAGTCACATTGTAAGAAAACTCCATGCGCCACCCTCCCGTCCCAGACCGAGCAGCCGCTGTGCCGGCATCTTCCAGCATTTTCCGGCGAACAAACACCTCCCAGCTGCTTCGTCAGCTTCACTCTGCAAATAATAAAGCAAGTCGTCTGCTGATGTCTAAAGCCCCCTGAATAAGCCACAGGATGCTTGTTTGCCAAACGTCTCTGTCAACAGTAGAAGAGCTTATTAACTTGTGTCTCAGAGCTTTTATGTAAATATTAAGCACCCGACTGGTTGACATTACAGAGTATACAATGAAGGTCTGATTGCCTTTTGTGGGGAAAGTCCCATCATGGTAGAAGGAGCTGATTGGCCAATGCCGTCGAGTCTCGGGAAATAACAGGCAGATCGCCACTGGTTTGAGAGGAAACTCCCGTCATCTCGACACCACTCAGAGGGTCTCCACTCCAGCCGCTCTTCTGTGCCCTTAAGTGGGTCTGAAGGGGCGTGGAGGAGAAGCAAGTGGACCCATCTGACACCATTCCCCGCAACGCTAATGACACCCCGCAGCCAGACTGCCAGGCCTCAAGACGCGGCGTCTTAGTCCGTCCTGCATGTGATTATGGCCAATGGGCATGACGAGCCCTTAGTTTGGTGAATTGGCAATTACTGCCATAAAGGACTCTGTGAGAGCGCTCTTCCATGCTCAGGCCATGGACACGTACGTATACAGATAGGCACACAGGAGCACCACTGACTGGCAGCATTCATCAGTAATTAAAGGGTTAAAAAAAAAAAAGGACTTGAAAAGTAATAATAAAAAACTCAATTACATGAAATGCAACCATGCTGCACCTATAACACTTCCCAAATGTACTTGAATCTACCCTCTTTTTCACTCCAACAAGGCAATCAATCCAATGAGGGTCATCTGGACGTCCACTGGCACAGGACTTGCCGTAAATCACCAGGGTAACGAGGGGGCTCACCGCTACTCTGCCGGCTGCCAGCCACCCTGCTGGAGCCTCCCTGCTAATGTAAGAACTGTGATGTTCTTGGGATGTAACAGGGTCAAACACAGCCTGGTCCCTGGGCAGTACTTTCTCACTTTATATCCCTTTGTCATCATATAAACTGGGAGAGAACATGAGCTGTAAGCCTGAACTGCAGCTTGCACACAGCGGCGGTGGGCTGGGGCACTGAGAGCGGGGTACCGGGCTAAATCTGAGCAGCTGTCTCATCCAGCAGTTAATGCTATTTACGCTGGAAAGCAGGCCTCTTTTTTTTTTTGGGGGGGGGGGGGGGGGTTACATCAGCCGTGTCCTGTAAATTTCATCACTACTTACAAAAACACACTTCCACTCCAAATGAAATACCACAGATATAGAAATATCATTATTAGAAGCAATGGTCAAAATGATTATCCATATTTACATTTTAATCATATTAATATTAATAATAATAATAATATAATGCCCCATGTCAATGACCAGGACAAACAGCTAGATCGATGGATTAGGTATAACACAGACAATTGTACTATTACTGTTGCGGTAGGAGCAACAGCACGAATATCATTCCTACAGAAAATATTCTTATTTGTCTATATTTCACCCCCCAGAAACCTTCCCATACAAGGAAATAGAACATAAGACCGGCTGTATTTATTCTGGAAGATCCCACTGGCGCGATAAACTCGAAAAAATCGCCCCCAGAGAGACACAGGAGCAGCTGACTGCCTCACTCTCATAGCTGACGGTAATTCAGGCTGGTCGCCGACCACACCGACCGCCGCTGGCAGCGATGTCGTCCGCAGGAGTGATGCCTTCCGAAGGTCTGAGGAGGGCTGGAACTTACCGGAAACCATTTTCCCCTGGTGCCCTCCCTCTCCTCAGACACTCACTCACTCACTATTACCACTACGGCTGGTGCATTTCTGCCCGCTTTGGAGAAAGCGGAGACACGGATAACACCTTTCTCACCATTCCCTCCTCAGTGCTCAGTGCTCCTACTCGTTTACCACATTGGACTGAACAGTCCCCTGCCACCATACAAAAGCTCTCCTGAACTTCAGCTGACTGATATACCCACACACATTTTAACTGGGGGGGGCGGGGGCGGTGGTGGATCCGAGGTGCAGGGATTTCAGGGCCGCTGGGGTTGCCCTGGGGGGTGGGAGATGGGTTTGATATTTATTATCTGTACTTTGTTTTGTATCTGTTGTAATCAAAATGTGTTAATTAAAACTTATTTATACACACACACACACACACACACACACACACACACGTATATATATGCACGCACACGCACACACACACACACACACACATATATGTATGTACAAACAAGTTTTTAACACGTTTTGTTGTATATATATAAAAATTGGATGATGCCATGTACCTGAGTTTTTCAATGGCTAAGAAGCTGACTAAAGAGGTGTGACTATGGCAGGTAGCTGCTACAGAACAGCCCTAAGATTCCGTCCACCTCTGTGGGAGCCACAAGGGCATCTTGGGGGGGAACATGGAATGGTATGATAAAGAAGAGGAGGGAGAGGTCAGCAGCCTCAAGAACTTCAGTGGCGGGGAGTCGTGCTGCGTCCAGGCTGGTGCTCCTTCACCGCTGTCCTGCGTCTCCCCCGAGACGTGACGGCCTTAAAGGCCGGGGGCCTGTCTGCCGTCCTGCTGCTCATCAAGGGTTTCTCTTTGCTCTCTGGGTCACACTGAAGCGCTCGCAGTAACGGGAGCCCCCAACAAAGAGAGGCGCATAAAAGTGAATGAATGGCCTGATGGTGGCGCCGCTGCGCACAAAGCCCCGTACCCTCATTGTCACAGGCCGGCGTCCCCGGCGATTGTCTGGCAGCCAGAGAAACCGTGGGGTCACCGCCTTCTTTTACGCAAGGTGCAGCGGCACTGACTTCTGCCTGCAGCCACGTGTCTCCACATATCAATGAACCTGGTAATCCACAGCTGTGTGTGTGTGTGCGTGTGTGTGTGTCTGCGTGTGTGTGCGGGGGGGGGGGGGGTGACTTTGGACTGCAAGCCAGACTGCATTTGTGGGATAAAGGGAAAGAACAGAAGAAGGACAAGCCAGAAGGGTAAAGAGGCAGGATATAAAGAGAGAGAGAGAAACAAGGTGCTGGGTGAGAGAAGGAGAGAGACAGGGTGAAAGGGGAGAGAGACAGGAGGGAAGGATAAAGAGAGAGAGAGAGAGAGAGAGAGAGAGAGAGCGGATGCAAGTGGGGAGGGGCAGCAAAAGGAGTCACTTGAAGGATCTCCAGTTGCATCTGAGCTGGAGGTGCACTAATTGGAGGGGAGGCCTCACACACCATTTCCTGGGCTATTACCCCTGTGACAGAACACAGGTGCAGACCCTCCACGCTACGTCACATCCCCACTCAGCAGGATGTACGGCCCCGGTTTGCCCACGCACTACAGCTGTGGTGGAACGGCAATCTAACCTTCAACTGCCTTTCGGGCCTGTGTGTGTCAGTGTGCTGTGTGTGTGTCAGTGTGTGTATAAGGTGGGTGCTAGAGGGGAAGTCACTGCTCTCCCCGTCAAGCTGTCTGTGGTGTTTGTTTTGGGTCCCGCGAGCCGTCACCAAGAAGCCGCATCACGCACACTGTCAAACAGGAGCGCTCGTCTTCTCTCTGCTCTCCTCCATATTTTTTTCAAACTCGATAGGTGTGAGATAAGTGACGGCTGGATTTATCAAATCCCCCCTGGGGCTAGGGCTCCGTCCCGCTCCTTTTCTGCAGAGCCGGTGAGCTGGCAAAAGCTGAGAGCATGAGGACCACGACTAACAACGTCTAGGCTTCAAAAGAGAGTGGAGAGAACATGACGAAAAAAGAAAATGCAAAGCAACATGATTCAAAGTCAATGGAACAGTCTGTTCAGACAGAAGTGCGTGTGCTTTATTTTACCCAGACTTACTGCTTGCTAAAAATAAAACTGTAAACAATCAAGCTTTTTTGCGTAAATGGTAAGACGACCAAGTGCTTCCTATTATGACCACGCTTTCATTCATGCTACAGGAAACCGTCAAAGTAGAGGGTGCAGATCTGACTGACTGACAGTCCACAAGAGGCTGCCATTGGAAAGCTCTCTAAATGAAGGTGCTCACCTGTGGGCCACTTACAGACAGATGTGGAGCCACTGTCTGCCCCTGAACGTGACTCAGCCCCTGAGATCCGGTGGTACCACCAGGGCTCTGCTGCCGCTGTAGATTATGGCGCGGAGCTCCCACCTGTTTACATTGCTGATTTTCAGATAAACCACCCAGGGCGAGCGGGGATTCAGACCAGACAGTGAAGGACTTATTTAAAGTCCATCGCCAGGAGGGCTGATGGTGCCCCTTCGGGGGAATCCCAGTAAACATCCGGCTGTATAAACACAAATCTCTGTCAAGTTGCTCAGGATGAAACCATATACAAAGCAAACATGACGCATGGGTACATTTAAACCTGTGGGCCTCCGCGTGCCATGTTCACAGTGACAGCTGCAATAACGTGGCTAAGCGGAGGACAGCCACCCAAACTTACCCAGCTAACCCAACCAAGCTATGAATCTGTGCCTTCCGCTGCCTATGGACTCTGTGCTGTTACTCTCTACTCTCCGTCTATCGGCACTGGAATGGGATGACGGCGCCTCCTTAGCAAGACACACCTCCCCGACCCCCAAGCACACCGTTCACCCTCAGCGTGAGCTGGAGGCCTGGGAATGTGGACAGTCTGGTCAGGTGACTACAGAACAATGCCCGTGTCTGTGTGTGAGCCCCCACCGCTATGTCTCAGACGGGAAACTGGGAGTGCTGGCCGGGGGGTGGGTGGGGGTGGTGGGGAAGAAATTCCACCCGATCATAGTAGGAAAAGAAGATGGAAAGAGAAAAGGGAAAAGGCAAAAACAGATCAGGGTGCCTGTGCCAAAATCCAAAAATATGCTAGAAGCTAAAAGGAAAGGCCTACTTGGGATTTGGAGCACGTCTTGTAAAGGAGGACAAACAGAGAAAGCACCCACTCGGGGGGGGGGGGGGTCGCTAAATACCCCGTTCTCCTTCCTCGGAGAAGACGAAAAAAAACAGAAGATGACTTACGTGGCGAGCATATGCTAATGAATGGGAGATGTGTGACATAGACAGCGAGGAGATAGGAGAAGGGGGTGCCAGCAGGTGGGGGGCACAGACAGGGAGGAGATAGGAGAAGGGGGTGCCAGCAGGTGGGGGGCACAGACAGGGGGGAGATAGGAGAAGGGGGTGCCAGCAGGTGGGGGGCACAGACAGGGGGGAGATAGGAGAAGGGGGTGCCAGCAGGTGGGGGGCACAGACAGGGGGGAGATAGGAGAAGGGGGTGCCAGCAGGTGGGGGGCACAGACAGGGGGGAGATAGGAGAAGGGGGTGCCAGCAGGTGGGGGGCACAGACAGGGGGGAGATAGGAGAAGGGGGTGCCAGCAGGTGGGGGGCACAGACAGGGGGGAGATAGGAGAAGGGGGTGCCAGCAGGTGGGGGGCACAGACAGGGAGGAGATAGGAGAAGGGGGTGTCAGCAGGTGGGGGGCACAGACAGGGGGGAGATAGGAGAAGGGGGTGTCAGCAGGTGGGGGGCACAGACAGGGAGGAGATAGGAGAAGGGGGTGCCAGCAGGTGGGGGGCACAGACAGGGAGGAGATAGGAGAAGGGGGTGCCAGCAGGTGGGGGGCACAGACAGGGAGGAGATAGGAGAAGGGGGTGCCAGCAGGTGGGGGGCACAGACAGGGAGGAGATAGGAGAAGGGGGTGCCAGCAGGTGGGGGGCACAGACAGGGAGGAGATAGGAGAAGGGGGTGCCAGCAGGTGGGGGGCACAGCAGGCACGCGGCGGCTGGCAGTACGCTACCTTGCAGGAGGACTCCTCCGTTTTTTCTGAAGAAAGGGCTCCCTGGCCAAAGACACGGGCTTGACATGCTGAGAGAGAAGGGGGGGGAGGGGGGGGGGCGCTGTCAGTTACTAGAAAATCACATGATATCAACATACCTATCCTCACAACAGCAGCTTTCATCCAGCTGGTGTAGTTCCACACTCCACCTACCCTCCACACACATTAACGTCCTCCCAGCCCCCACGTCCTCCTTAGCTACGCTACCCGCGGCCCCGTGTGAACCCCTGGGGAATCCATACACCGAAGTCCTCCGAGTTCAAGAGCGACCTCTGATAATGGACATTTGCTAGCGTTTGATCCGGTACAACCATTCAGAGGCCAATTAGCGGCCAATTACAGGCACAGCACATGAGACGAGAGCAGAGCCCCGAGCTCAAAGAGAGCCGGTCATCCCTGCTTTCCACCTGTGGATGCGGGAAGCTCTCATCTCCTGTGTCGAAGTGTTTTTAGCTGAATTACTGACTCTCCTATCATTTCCAGCCACTGCTGTCACTGTTCATTTTACAGCTGGGCTGCACAACTACCAGCATGTAATATCAGCATGACTGGCCCTTTGAAGCTTTCTAAGAGACGTCAGAGTGCATATGCAGATAAAGTAGGAACGGAGCCTTTACAACAGTCAGGTGACCTTTCCAGCAGCAATGGCCAACCAAGCATTTCCCCTGGGTTTGCAGTTCAAAGCTGTCACCGCTTTGATCCAAGGGCTACGTCGCCTGCAAGCCTGAGCTGTACCCGGGTTATCCGTCCAGTTACTGAACACTAATGTGTTTTTGACCGGCCAGCCTGGGGCTCTAGTGAGTCAGGAGGGAAGAGAGACCCAACCTGTCAATCAAGCCCCCACTTTATTTGACCAGCCTGAAACATCTTTTTATTTTTTATATTTAGAGCACGCTGCTAGTTAGAATTCATTGCCTTGGACCTGCAGACATGATCAGCCATCTACAGAGCGACTCCCAGTCTTGTTAAAAATAACTAGTGCGATCTGCAGCTCTCAGGACCCCGAGACACGGCGGCAGTCTGAGCATCTAATCAAACGATCCTCGCGAGGAGTGAATAAAATCTGGACGAGCCTCCAGTGGAAAACTGGGCTGATTTCTTTTTCTGGCCAGTCGGGATTCAGCCAAACAGCACGACTCATCCACAGAAAGGCGTCGATTTCTTTCCCGCTATCCTCGAGTCCCTACTGGCTTCCCGCATAGTCCAGCCTTTGTTTCCCAAGGTGTTAAATACCACTGCATATGCCACTCTGCGGGCCAGACGGCGCTGTGTATTCCAAACGCACATATGTTTGGCCTCACATTACAGCAGAGATATGTGTTGCTAAGGGCAACGCATGTTTGTGACAAAATACCTTGTCTTTTTATAACTGTTAGAGGGAACTGAAAGGGAATTTTAAAAAAACAGTGACTTTGTCTTCTCAGCACTTCGACATGCACGCACGCACACTCACACACACGCACTCACACACACACACACGCACACACACACACACACACACACATATAATAAAACAAAACAGGGATTAAGTAAAACTACAGCCAGGCACATTACCAGTCAAGCACAATTCACAAAAGCCTTTGGGTGTCGAGGTGAATGATAGCTCCAGTGGGTTCTCTGAAACTTATCCAGAGAAGCAAAATTAATCCCAGAAAAAAATAACACAATAGATTATTTGTAGTCATCTTGTCTGACCAGTGGCAGAAACAGAAATTCAATCACGGACAGCCCTCAAAGTTTCAGGGTGCGGCTTTTACGAGAAGCACGCCTAAATTGAAAAATTCATAGTACAATAGACTGTCGGAGCTGGGCAGCTGCAGCGAATGCGATGGCTAAAGACATCAGCCTATTGCAGCTAACGAGATTAAAAGCGTATCTGTCCCAACCCATCAGCAGTCTGCTTCTTGCATGGCTAGCAGCCTGACGAGCTCCCAACGGAACCAGGCAGGATTGAAGCATCCACTGCAAACAGACGTCAGCATGCCCGTTAGACACAATGCATTGTTATTCTACATGTTATGCTAACGTTAGCGCTCTCTGCTACCGCTGCACCCTTGATTTGGGGGTCATGGCAAAATTAAACAGGCGATTCAATGCCCCATCTATACTCTTTAATGGCTTCTCCATCTCGATCTGCAGTGACCTGAGCCGACACCAGCTGGAGCAGGGTGCGTCTTGGGGGTTGGGGGGGGGGGGGGTAGTATAATTTCTTTTTTTCTGTAGAAGTTATAGCCATGGCAACAGAAAGCGTGACAGACCCATGGTACACTGAACAAAACAGAAAATGGCTTGACCACTTTTCAGTCAGTGTTCCCGATGGGCAAAGCTTGTCATTTTCAGCTCCCCAGACCCAGAGCTGCCCCCAGTACCATTAGATCCATATGTTGGACTCACCTTCTCAGTCAACGGAAAACGTCTATCAGAGTCGGCAGTCCATTCACTGCCCCCCAAATATATAATTTTTTAAAACACAGGCCTGCTCGCCTGAGGGCCATCAGGAGCTGGCGGCGGTACCGGAGGCGGGTGACGCACTGGCAGCGTCCGTGATGCCACCAGGACCCCCGGTTCGCTCTTTGAGGATTGTGAGCTCCTAAGCATTATACCTCTAACAACCCAAAGCCAGGTCTCAGCCAACCTGCACCTGGTTCATTTCAGGCAAAACTCATCAGCTTTTCCTTGAGGCCCAAGAAGCTGGGACAGGTGACACTTTCTGGGCGGGGCCTGAGCCGTGCAGCCAATGGGAGGAGAAATCACTGACGGCTAAGCTTTGACTCGACGTTATGTGAGTATGTCTGGCAAATCCAGGGCAGAATTTCACAGCAAACAGGGGGAGACAAGATCACAGTCTGGCTGTTAATTTAGTTAATTAACCAGCGTTGATTTAATTTAATTTAAAAATAATAATAATAATAATAATAAAAATTTGGACTCTGCCTCTGAAGTTCAGTCATGAAAATTCTTGTACAAACCGATTATATTTTTATTTTGTCCCTATCTGGGCAGTGACCCTTTACAGAATTAAATGTGACTCAGTTACTCCTCAAGGGTACAACAGCAGTTGCTGTGCTCGTGACAATATCTTCTTTTGCATTCTGCTCTACCAGCCCCCCCACCAGACACAAGAGCCACTCGTGAAAAATCATTTAACTGGACTAAAACTGGGAGCTTCATCCCAAGCAAGAGGAAAAGACATGCGTTAGACTCGGCACGAGTTCACCTCAGAGTATAAAAAAAACCCTGCTAGGGAAGCTTTAAGCGAAGCTGCTTCAGCGGACAGAGACCTCAATATCCCTCACGCACCTGCACACACAGACTCACGCACCACAACCGACTGAAGCGTGCATGTTGTTGATAAAGAAGCACCACTGGAACCCTGCTTCAGTATGCCAAAGGCAAATATTTTCCATGGCTGGACGGGTTTCCTTCCAAAGCCAAAATACTCTGTGGAACAATAAAGCGACCATCCGTGGCGAGACAGCGAGGCCGGACGGAAACACGTCGCCGCCGACCGAATGCGGACTGGCAGTCATGCCGCCGCATTTGGAGGCTCCTCCACTGCCGTTACACACGCGGGGACCTGGAAAGATCCTTTTGTAAGCATTTAAACAAAACAATCCAGTAAAAACACAGAAGTCCAGCTCCTAATATGGTCAACAGGACCGGCAGTCATTTGTCACTAATGCTCAGTAATGACTCGCATTATTATTGGCACACGCAGTACGAACAGGGAGATATACACGCACAAGTAATATACAGATTAGAGATTTTATATGCAGATATATCTTAGAAATAAATATATAAACACAGGCACATTTTTTGGTCACGATCCTCATAAATCTGTGGAAAAAGACCTAATTTTGGAAGGTGGCGAATGCGTGATTTATGCCCGTGCCCCCCCCCCGGTTACGCGTTTGCGGGATGAAAGGGGCCCAGCGAGCGCCCGAGACGCGGAAGCATCATCATTTAACATTTCTATTTCCATTATAATGGCTGTCTCACCCTCCGAGTGATCCTGTAATTTTCTGTAACTACAGAACAGGCAGTCAATACACGGCACAGAGGGAGCGAGGGGTGGGTAATGCTTATCTGCGTCCGCGTGTGCCAGGGAGAAAACGGGACCTGTGTGCACACATGAAGAGACATGCAGCCTATGTATCTGTATAAAAACAGAAGCACACTGCGAGGAGATAAACACGGAATTATTTCAGTCCTGTTCGTAGCACTTGTTTCTGTCCATTTATTTTTCAGAGCAGATGAAGGTAACACAAAAAAGCTATAGGCTGACCACAGCGCCCCCGGCCCGATTTATTTCTTTAAAGGCTCGTCTCCCGTATATAAGGGACCTCAAGCTGTCATCTCAGATAATTCACGCATCTGCTGATTTTTATGAAGATGGACAAAAGCAGGTACTAAACCCCCGAAAGCAGGCTCCAAGCCATCCACCGTTGCCATGGAGAGCTACGCGTTGCCAGGGCGATGGCGCTAATGGCCTGTCCTTTTGCCAGGCAACAAATAGCCTCGTGATGCAACCGCACCTGTCTCTGCTCGTGTGTTGCCATGGAGGCGTTCCAGTTGCCACAGCAACGCTCACGCTAATCGGCTGGCGGGGGCAAACATTCGCCGGCCTCCTAGGCACAGCTGTCGAGGCAAAGCCCTCCGTCCAGCATCTCTCCAGATGTGCTTACCGTGCGCAGGAATCCGCCTGACCCCCAGCTGCCGTAACTCCAGCCCCATGGCCAAAGGCAGGCTTTGGCCTCACTCATTCGCTGGTTACACTGGTGCCAGCACATGCCCCGCCTTCTCAGGTAACGCAGCCCCGCGTCGCCCCCCCCGCTCACTCTCACGCTGCAGTGAGCCAGGCACCAGGAACGTGACCAGGGCAGTGGGGTGACGCGATGCACGCGCTGGTGATGAAAGGTTAATAGAGTTCAGAGCCTCGGGGTTCACTTAAGGAGCTGTCAAAGTGCCAGGTGAGCTGCTGGCATCGCTCAGGGCACTCGGGGGCACAGGACCAGCTGGGCTGTGCCTCGGCTTGGGAGTCTGCTCCCCCCCCACCCTCAGTTACTGTCTGTCTATCACTCTGTCTGTCTGTCAATATGCTGGCGCAAAAGCTAACATGCTGGGTGTGTTGTTTTTCTGCTAAACAGCAAAGGTTGACAGTAATATGCACACACAGACAAACTTAGGCACACACATACTTTGCCATATCCATACCCTTGGCCCCTTCTGCACTCGCATCAATCACCACAGATCGCCATAGATCTTTTGCCGAACAGTTTCCAGGTTATTCCACCACCAGCCATCTGTGAGGCCGCTCAGGCCAGGTCGCACGACACAGAAAATTGACCATTCTGCTGGTTAGGTGATCAAACCCCTTCAAGCCTATTGGACAAGCCTGAGGGAGGGGGCGGACCTTCACACTCTTCGGCCTGTAGGGGAAAAGGGGCGGTTCCTTGCTCACCTTTGATATGCCTGAGAAGTGGGAGGCGTTGAGAAGACCTGGGAGTAGGAATGGTAGGGGGTCTTCTTCAGGGCTTGGATGAGGTTCTGCCGGTACTCAGGATCTATGCACCACAAGGAGCCTTTCCCGATGTTCTGGAGAGAGACAACCACGAGTCAGACAATGACAAGGGTGGCAATGGCTACCGGAAATGGTGAGGTTTAATAAACAGCAAAGAATATCTGCATAAATAGAGCCCTGAGACATTTCATAACCTCCCTAATTCAGACGGCTGGCATGCAGGGCTGAATGTGAGCCTGAAAAGCGGCGTCACAGAGTACGGGTGACAAAATCCCCCACAGCAGGAGGCGCGCCGTGTCCCGATCGCGTTCAGGGCCGTAACGAGCTGCCGGCTCGCTTGCTCGCACCTGTGCTCACGCTCATTTCACAGCAGTAAGAGAGACCTGCATGGGATTCCACACGCTGCTGGCCCCGCTGGGCCCAGCCATCGTGCGCCCCGGCGATGAATGCTGAGGATTTACCCAGCAATCGGCTTAGAGCTGGTACAGTGTGGGGGAGAGAGATGGTCCAGAAGGTGCGGGAAGCAATTCCTACTGCAACCACCCAGCCATCTTCCAGACACTGACCATGGACACGGTTGTGGGAGCAGGGGGGTAGGCTCCAGAGCCGGATGGACAGGATGCCAGGTCAGCACAGGGTGTATACACACACACTCACTCACTCACTATGGGCAATATGGAGATGCCAGTCAGCCATATTGCATGTCACTGAAATGAGGGCGGTACCCAGAGTACAGGGAGGAAACCCACAAAACACGGCGAGAACGTGTAAACTGTACACATAAAACGGCGAGAACGTGTAAACTGTACACAAAACATGGGGAGAACGTGTAAACTGTACACATAACACGGGGAGAACGTGTAAACTGTACACATAACACGGGGAGAACGTGTAAACTGTACACATAACACGGGGAGAACGTGTAAACTGTACACATAACACGGCGAGAACGTGTAAAGTGTACACATAACACGGCGAGAACATTCAAACTGTACACATAACACGGGGAGAACATTCAAACTGTACACATAACACGGGAGGGCATTCAAACTGTACATACAACATGGGGAGAACATACACACTGCACGCAACATGAGAGAAACATGCAAACCATACACACAACACAGGGAGAACATGCACGCAACATGAGAAGAACATGCCAACCGTACACATAACATGGGGAGAACATGCAAACTGCTAACACAACATGGAGAGAACATGCAAAATGAACACAAAACCCAAGGAGAACAAGCAAACTGTATACATTAGGGCTGGGTGATATATCGATAAAATATCATACCGTGATTATGAGCATTCACATTGTCATCAATTTGAATATTGTATTCTGGTGTGGCCTAAAAACTTGCTTTCTTGATAGTCATAATACATTATTTTTACACAAATTCTGTCAATGAATGACTCTGTAGCCATAATTTATCATTATACGTATAACATGCTACTAGTGAAACAATCTGGTTATCATACTCAGAAAAACACAATACCACCATATTTTACTGCTTTCTACATATGAATTTTAGAATATTGTGAAAATCTATGAAAATATTGTGATATCACTTTTATGGCCCAGTTCTAGTCAAAAATGTTCCCTTGAATGAACAGTGAGGCAGTCAAAGAAAAATCCTAGCAACAAAATGTACTGGCTGTTAATTTAGTTAAGCAGCGGTCAGCAGCACCATGGTAAACACAGTGGCGGGGTGGGGTGGGGTGGGGGGGGGAGTGATGCCCCATGACAGTCCATCAAAGAAAAGAAAAAAGAATGTATTTGTACGTTATGCCCTATGATTTATTTTTATATGATTCATTTATTAAAATTAGATTTCAGTTTGCAGTCCATTCTTTTTGTCAAACCTTGTTTCATGTTCTGAATCTGTTTAGGGGCAATTTTAAGGGAATTTAAGGCAAAAGTGGAGCATTGAAGTAAAGAAGTAATGACTCGAATTATATCGTGATAATTATCCATATCGTTTGGAATGGGAAAAAAAATGATCATGAAATATTTTGCCATCACTCCACAGGGTGCCCGGAGCAGGACTGGAACCCCAACCCTACAGAGGTAAGGCTCCAGAAATGCCCGCTTCGCAAAATCAAATGAATAAAAGCACTGGCCCTGCTGCTGTTCCTGCCAGGCCATTTTGTAAGCTGATACCCTCTAAACAAGGCGCAGTGGGCATCAGCGTCGCTGTTTATAAAGTGTAGATAGAGCCCATGAAGTCAGGCTCCCTGCACAAAGAAGCTGGTGGACAATGAGCTGGACAAATTCAGCAGCTGACCTTCATTCAGACTCAAAAGGAACAATTGAAGGGGGACTCTGATAATTAATTTCTTCTCCTAGCCCCCCAATTGCCAGTAACTGCATGTAGGCACTCCCCCCCACCCCCATCAACCCAGAACAGCGGGGTTCCTGATAAATGGGAGAATTCCCTGTTGCCCTCAACATTGATAGCGAATGTCTCGCTCACATCTCCGCACGCCCAACCAGCCGCCGGAGCCGCGTGCGCAGCTGGGGGCCACGATACGCCGCGGGCCGCCTGACAAAGGCGAGAGATGACCTTCCGGATGCCGTGGAGCGCTGCCTGCCCATTAGGCAGAATGGGCCGCTTAGCGATTCGCATCGGCGCTGAGATAAAGCCGACTCGCCCCCATTTACTGCTGCAGAGCGCAGACGGAAATGAACAGCTTACCCTGGTCTTTACGTTCGCAGGTATAGATTTTAATATGAGAATAAAAATGGGAGGTCTGCCAATAAAGATGCCCGACATGGGCAGAAGAGGAGCCTCCTGGGATTAATATGCGGCCGAATCGTGGATTTATGTTCACCGGGTCTTCGGGGACACTTCATTCACAAGTAATTAAAAAAAAAAAAAACTGCGAGAAATACCTGAGAGACAGGAAAGCACATTTAGGAATTAAGCAAAAACAGGCATGTTAGAATGAACCGCAGCTTCCTGTCACATGACTCCTTGCACACCACATGCTCAGCTGCTTCTATGAGCTGAGAAGATCACCAGTGACTACAAAAAGGAAATAAAAAAAGGTGCTATTTGTGTATCCAGATTTAACAGCTGCTTAGGTCAACAGCCACTACACAACACAGAGAATACTGCGTGTAGAATTATTAGCCAAGTACTATTCCTGAAGATCGTTTATAATAATTAGAGTAATAAAAGTGAATTCAAAGTCTTGGCTAAATGTCAATTTATCTAGAGAGTAAATGTTACACTAATTTGTTACAAACAAAAAAAGACATAAAAACATTGTCATTATCAGTGTGCTCGATTAGGTGATTACAGCCAAAGTGAATTTCTGTCCACCATGAACAGGAAAAAAAAAAAGTTTTAATTATCATATCTACAGAATTACTGGCTATTCTATACAGGCATATTTTAAGTTGAATGCCCTGTCACATCCTGTTATCCATTAAACGAGTAGTTTCTGATTTGATATCATCCTGCATTTGCTGAGGCAGCTACGACAGACTCTCAGATACACACAACCCAGCTCTGAATGGTGTACTGCTTGTCACCTTGATAAATCAAACGTTTTAGCAAGACCCAGCAACTCCCAGTGGGGTGTGAGACTTGTGAGGAATGGGCCCTGGTCATAATTTGATCGCCTTTCAAGTCTTTCTTGGCCAATCTATGGAATACTTTGATGTGTGAGAAGGGGCGTTGCCCTCCATCTATATCATAGCTTCTTTGAAAGCTGGGGACTTCTTATATGACTGTTTGAAGAAGGTGTCCACTGGAAATTGGCAGGAGATCTGGCAGTTTTTACACCATCTACAAGTCCTACAAGCACATCACTGATAACTGCAGCCCAGACTGTCGCACCTCTGCCGCTTGATCTGAAGCGGTTTATAATGTCCCTCGCTGATCCAGCCACAGGCATATCCACCTGGTCCGAGAGTCACTGTCATCTCATCTGTCCACAAAAACCTTTGTGAAATCAATTCTGAGACGTTTCTGGGCCCATTCTTGATGTTTTAGCTCGTGTGTCGTGTTTGAGCCTCCGTGACCTTAGTAATGTCATGTAACTCACTGCAGCCGCCACTTCTGAAGATTCTACTCGGATTGCATTTTTGAAAAATGGTCTCCAGAAGTTTCCCATCTAGTTCTGCGCAAATCTTCAGTTCTTTTATGTCTCTACACGATTCTTCCATCCTGTTTGGCTTTTGACCACAGAATGCTTGACTGTATGGAGACTGCGCTTTAAAAGTTTGTCAGTCTCAGTTGTTTTGCATCCCTATTAGAGGCATTTTATTATTTCGGTTTTTTTTACTCTCTATTTACTCTGTAATGTGCCTTTCTAGGACCGTTTTGTGAGTAATAACAATTCGCTTAACGACCCAGCACGGGCCAGTATTCGCGGCTTCCTGTCTTACGCCACGGTGCCGTCCTCCTGCGGCGAGTTCCATCAGAAACAGGAGGACGGAGGTGACAGTGAGCAGGAGGAAATGAAGATGAGATAACTCAGACTTAAACAGTCAGACACTTACGCGCTCACGCTGAGCCCATTCAGGTGAAGTGCTGCTGTGAAAGCAGACGCCAGGGAGGACATCGATGAGAGTGGGGGCCCCCATATCCCGACAGATCACAGCACGGCCAGGCGTCGACGCCAGAGCTTCTCCGCCGCTTTGCTAAAAGCACTTTCGGAGCATTTCAGTTTCCTGGCTACCTGTGTTCTAATCGACGTATTATTTCCTTGGGCGCTGTCAAATGAACGTAACATGAAAATGCGAGCGATATGTTCAAAAACAAACCACAGGCAAATAAAAACAGGCATTCGGGGAGCCACCCCTGATGTAAGACAAGGACTCCCAGTCGTGGATCTGTAGACCATCTTCCGGCCTGTGATGCAGCCATGTTGGGTGAAGTTGGGGGGGGGGGGGGGGGGGGGGGGAGCACCTCAGATGTACAGGCTGTGTCTGTGGGACTGGTGTGACTGTACTTCAATATGAGCAGGAATAGTCTAGAAAATGTGGTTTGCAGTGCAAAACCTAATGAACAGAAAAATTATCACAACCTTTCTAAAAAAAAGAAAAAAGAAAAAACAAACCCTGCTGGGGTTGACTATGGCTCTGTTATATTAAGTACATTTACGCTTTAAATCGTAACTGGAAGCCACTCTCCCATCCCAAGTGATGAGTTGTATTCTCAACGCTGCTAAATTATGAATGTGGCAATCGATGTAGTAAACAGGCGAGCCGAGGAGGGAAAGATGCGAGGAATGGGTCTGACGGCGCTTTCAGCCGAAAGTGGACCGCTAACAGCACCATCGCCTGCCTGAGCACGAGGCCACGTATTTGTACGGCGTGTGAAATCTGTCCGTTCACGCTCTCGCGGCGCCGCCTTTCCAAAGGCAATCAGAGCCGGGAATGCACACAAACTTCAAGGCCACACCTGCCACATACACATTCGACATGTTAAGGCATTAAGGACTCTCCCCGAACTCACCCCTGCATTGGGGAACTTTAAGGGCCTGTCCATGCCTGCTAAGTATTGGGAAAACTAACCATGTTGCTCTGTCCTTCTCAACAAAAAAAGATTCATTGTTCAAATAAAAAATCAATACCCATGGACTCCACGCGATACTCATTGGATACCTGTGTCTGTGTGCTGAACGCCTGACTGGCTTCAGTGAACATCTGTAGTACTGCGCAGCCATGTCTTAGTGTGTCACACAAGACTGAAAGCCCCCCCACCACGGGCTAGGGCACCCACACCATGGGATCAAATCACATTCCTCCTCCTCGCGAGGTGCCCCCCCCCTCTCTAAATTTTCAAATGCACCGTAACGAGGGAGAATCAATCAGGGTTCCAGCACCTCCCGGGCTGGGCGCGTCCGTGTCTTGGCTTCGGGTCGGAGATGGAAGTCGATACAGGAGCGAAGGAGCAGGGCGCGAGGGTCAGAGCACCTGACTCGGGCCGGTCGCCTAGGCAACAGGCCTGCAACAGAGGAGTCGATGGAGGCTGGCCGTCTGATCAGTTTGCTGGAAGGGGGCCTAAGAGGTGTGCGTCTCCGAGGGCAGCGCACCTTATCATTGCCGAAATGGTTAATCCTTCGCCAGAAAACACACAGAGCCCCCCCCCCCCAACCCCAGGGATCTCCGTGACAGGCACAGACACACTAAAGTGCCTCCACACCATCAGAGAAACAGAGGAGCAACCCTCTCCATCACTGCGGCCATCCAGGAGCACGCCCCGCGGCCTGCACCCGCGCCTGCCATCCCATGGGTATTTTTAGGTGATCCATTAGTATTTATAGTTATATTTCAGCACCGAAAGGCAAACCTGGACTGGAGCCACACAAGGTGACTTAAAGGACGGGCTCAGGCAGACCTTTCAGCCAGCCTGGGGGATCTACTGGGCTTGGCGCAGTGTGATTGTGGGAGAGCAGTGGCGGTGATTTGCCTGCCTGCAGGAGAGAGGACAGAGTGAGCGTCCTTGGGCGGGGAGGGGGGGGGGGCAATGTGCTGAACAAGCTGCTATCGCTCCCACAACAGCCACTTCAGTGCTTCTGCCTCAGTCTCTGGCCATTAGCATTTGAGCGAATCAGAGCAACACGTACTAGTGGTCAAAGATGCAGGGGGGGGGGGGGGGGGATCCTCAAAATTTTTTTGGTGCTTCTCAAGACAGACCACCTTGCTGCATGGAGTCTACCCCAAGCAGGGATCCTGACAGACCCCCTGGTCCACTTAGAGGTCCTTATGCATAGCAGACTACCAAGAGTATTCTTACAGACAAGCTTGACCAATAAAGAATCCCAATGTAACCAAGCCTGGGGAGGTCAGCGCCCTGCAGCTCAGAAGGCTCTTCTCAGCTCCTCTTCACCCCCCTGACCACCACCCTAGGCTGGGACTGCCAGGAAGCAGATAACAGAGAAAAACACAGAAGCCCTCCCCCCCCCACCCCCAGGGAGCCAAACCCAGCCTCCAGCAGGTAAACACAGGTCTGACTAGGGGAATATCCACGTTTCATCTTCCATAACAACAAAACCAGGTATTGAAAGCACGGTGAGCGACACCCGCCGTCATCTCTCTCTCTCATACTCTCAACCTGATTATCCCAGATTAATGCTCCGCCGTCAGGCTGAGAGCCAAGCTCACGAGCACATCCACATTCCACACGCATCACGTCACACCGAATGGGACGCAAACCGCTTCACAGGCGCTGCACGGCCACTCGTAGGGAACGGGAACCTCCCAACGCGTCACCGAAAGGCAACTGAGAGTGCAAGGAGATCTGTCAAGGAAAATACATCAGGGCTAAAGGTGGAGGATGGATGGACAGTGAAGAGTGAGAGGAAATGATTATTTAGAACCGTGATCCTTTCCAGCTTTTGGAGACAATGTAGACATGTCTCATGCAGTATAACATGAATGAGTGCAGAAAGGAAGGAGAAGGAGAAGAACAGGAGAGGGAGAGGCCCAGCCGTGAGCCGGGGTAAGGCTGCAGCACGGAGATTCAGAACAGCATTCAAATCAAATTCTGATGAGCTGGCAGACCCCCCTGGGCCGGCCATCATCTCAGCCCAGAAGAGATTTTCTGGTTTGGCCATTTTCGTTGGGTGAGGGGGTCTGCTGTTATCAATTAGGCTATTACCTAACCGGGAATGCGGTCAGCAGCACCATGGTAAACACAGTGGCGGGGTGGGGTGGGGGGGGGGAGTGATGCCCCATGACAGTCCATCAAAGAAAAGAAAAAAGAAAGAAAAAGGACAGCTATTGAGTAGACACCAGGGTCATTGGCGAGTGGTTAAAGCCAGTACATCAAAATGCCGAGGTCTGACATCAATAGTGTGTAATAAAGTTATTGAACACAAAGTACTGAGGCTGACAGCAAAAACAAGCCGAAGTACAGCAGTATGTCTCACAAAGTCTCAAGGGCCTCTCAAGAGACAGCGTCGCTAACGTGACGGGGGCCAAACCGCCTGTCCCGGTGAGACAGCGTCGCTAACGTGACGGGGGCCAAACCGCCTGTCCCGGTGAGACAGCGTCGCTAACGTGACGGGGGCCAAACCGCCTGTCCCGGTGAGACAGAGTCGCTAACGTGACGGGGGCCAAACCGCCTGTCCCGGTGAGACAGAGTCGCAAATGTGACGGGGGCCAAAACGCCTGTCCCGGTGAGACAGAGTCGCTAATGTGACGGGGGCCAAACCGCCTGTCCCGGTGAGACAGCGTCGCTAACGTGACGGGGGCCAAACCGCCTGTCCCGGTGAGAGAGCGTCGCTAACGTGACGGGGGCCAAACCGCCTGTCCCGGTGAGACAGAGTCGCTAATGTGACGGGGGCCAAAATGCCTGTCCCAGCGAGACAGAGTCGCTAATGTGACGGGGGCCAAAACGCCTGTCCCGGTGAGACAGAGTCGCTAACGTGACGGGGGCCAAGCCGCCTGTCCCGGTGAGACAGAGTCGCAAATGTGACGGGGGCCAAAACGCCTGTCCCGGTGAGACAGAGTCGCTAACGTGACGGGGGCCAAACCGCCTGTCCCGGTGAGACAGAGTCGCAAATGTGACGGGGGCCAAAACGCCTGTCCCGGTGAGACAGAGTCGCTAATGTGATGGGGGCCAAACCGCCTGTCCCGGCGAGACAGCGTCGCTAACGTGACGGGGGCCAAACCGCCTGTCCCGGTGAGAGAGCGTCGCTAATGTGACGGGGGCCAAACCGCCTGTCCCGGTGAGACAGAGTCGCTAACGTGACGGGGGCCAAACCGCCTGTCCCGGTGAGAGAGCGTCGCTAATGTGACGGGGGCCAAACCGCCTGTCCCGGTGAGACAGAGTCGCTAATGTGATGGGGGCCAAACCGCCTGTCCCGGTGAGACAGAGTCGCTAACGTGACGGGGGCCAAACCGCCTGTCCCGGCGAGACAGCGTCGCTAACGTGACGGGGGCCAAACCGCCTGTCCCGGTGAGAGAGCGTCGCTAACGTGACGGGGGCCAAACCGCCTGTCCCGGTGAGAGAGCGTCGCTAATGTGACGGGGGCCAAACCGCCTGTCCCGGTGAGACAGAGTCGCTAACGTGACGGGGGCCAAACCGCCTGTCCCGGTGAGAGAGCGTCGCTAATGTGACGGGGGCCAAACCGCCTGTCCCGGTGAGACAGAGTCGCTAACGTGACGGGGGCCAAACCGCCTGTCCCGGTGAGAGAGCGTCGCTAATGTGACGGGGGCCAAACCGCCTGTCCCGGTGAGACAGAGTCGCTAATGTGACGGGGGCCAAACCGCCTGTCCCGGTGAGACAGAGTCGCTAATGTGACGGGGGCCAAAATGCCTGTCCCGGTGAGACAGAGTTGCTAATGTGATGGGGGCCAAACCGCCTGTCCCGGTGAGACAGAGTCGCTAACGTGACGGGGGCCAAACCGCCTGTCCCGGTGAGAGAGCGTCGCTAATGTGACGGGGGCCAAACCGCCTGTCCCGGTGAGACAGAGTCGCTAACGTGACGGGGGCCAAACCGCCTGTCCCGGTGAGAGAGCGTCGCTAATGTGACGGGGGCCAAACCGCCTGTCCCGGTGAGACAGAGTCGCTAATGTGACGGGGGCCAAACCGCCTGTCCCGGTGAGACAGAGTCGCTAATGTGACGGGGGCCAAACCGCCTGTCCCGGTGAGACAGAGTCGCTAATGTGACGGGGGCCAAAATGCCTGTCCCGGTGAGACAGAGTTGCTAATGTGATGGGGGCCAAACCGCCTGTCCCGGTGAGACAGAGTCGCTAATGTGACGGGGGCCAAAATGCCTGTCCCGGTGAGACAGAGTCGCTAATGTGACGGGGGCCAAACCGCCTGTCCCGGTGAGACAGAGTCGCTAATGTGACGGGGGCCAAAATGCCTGTCCCGGTGAGACAGAGTCGCTAATGTGACGGGGGCCAAACCGCCTGTCCCGGTGAGACAGAGTCGCTAATGTGACGGGGGCCAAACCGCCTGTCCCGGTGAGACAGAGTCGCTAATGTGACGGGGGCCAAACCGCCTGTCCCGGTGAGACAGAGTCGCTAATGTGACGGGGGCCAAAATGCCTGTCCCAGCGAGACAGAGTTGCTAATGTGACGGGGGCCAAACCGCCTGTCCCGGTGAGACAGAGTCGCTAATGTGACGGGGGCCAAAATGCCTGTCCCGGTGAGACAGAGTCGCTAATGTGACGGGGTCCAAACTGCCAGTCACAATGTGACAGCGCCGCTAATGTGACAGGGACATGTCTCACTTGTTTAAATGCTCAGCTTGCCACCTGCTGTCATTATTATTTGGTTGTTCCCTTGAGCCTGTTCTGAAGGGGCAGGGATGGAAGTGAAAGGTTGGTTTCCTCAGGCCACTGTGTGACATAATGGCAGCCTGTGGTCAACAGGCAGTTCCAGGCAGTGTGAAAACTCCCCGAATGGCGAGACATCTTTCCGTCTTCCACACACAATTTCCAGCCTGTGCCTTGGAAAGTGGAATTTACCTGAAAAGAGACACAACGACCATCAGGCGCAAACAGGGAAGGAGCGGACAGGCCTGCTGCTGCTTTGCCCCCATTGGGCTGTGATGTCTGCAATGCAGCACCAGGTTTATCAGCATCTCTAAGGGTGCGATTTAGCCACCGCTCACACATGCAACCTTGGTGCGTCACGGTAACTAAAACATTTAGACAATTAAAGGAATGAATCACTGAAAATGTGACTGCGGCAGGTGATGCTGAATGGACATGTGCCGTCCTGCCTGTAAACGGCAGCCAGACTGAGTACGCTGCCAGCAAGTGCTGACGTGCCATTAACCGTCCTGCTGCGGGTGCCAGAGTCGACCCTGACCGAAACTGAACAGTTCAGAAGACCAGCTGTTCCTCTGTTTAGCTCTTCATCTAGAGCATTTCATCCAAAGCTGTTGACTTATGAAGATCTATCAATTAACTCAAGATCTATTCATCAACTGCCGTATCATCTTGACTCCTTCTTCATCAGTGGGGTAGGGGTGGTCTACACCGGGGCTCGAGACACGCACATTGACCAGCCAGGCAGAAAACAAGCCCTCTTTACCCATTCATCTGAAAGGTCCAACTGAAGAACCCCAGGGAGCAGAAGAGTGCCCTGGACCGCCCTGACATCACGGCGACCGTAACGAGCAGTGGGCCCTTAATGGAGATATCGACACTCTTTATGACGCATTATCGCAGGGTCGATATCGCCCACTCCCGTCTGTTTATCAATAATGTAAGCGCCGCTTTGGTTAACGAAGGCGGCGCGGGCCGGACCATCCAGCCGCACGCTAACAGCAGAGTTGTTTACACAGCCTCGCCAACACAAACGAGGCCACGTGGTGAGCGTTTCCCGGCTGTCACCACCCCCTGCGGGATGAAGGCGGGGTAGCCTTAGAGAAATTAATCTTTACTCCAGAAGAAAGCAGAAACCTGTACACACCATAACAGGCGGATGCTAATATCGGATGGCACACCGAGAGCGTGGAGGAAGTGCGTCTTCAGCCTTTTAATCATGTAAAAAGTAATGTCTTACTCCCTCTGACTTATCTAGTTAAAATAATGTGACAAACATAACTATTAATTAAAATAACTTGATAATTAAAAGTGCCTGCAATAACTTATGTGGGCAGACTTCTCCTGGTACTGATGGTGCCCAGCCTGAATCTCCAGTCCAAAAGTGTTTGGACTGGGCTGGTTACCATCAGACCATAGATTAGTCTCTAGTCAGCACCGTGAACAAACCAAACTCACATACCCCCAATACCTCCTTCCTTCAGATGGCTGTTTTGCCTGTCTTAATTGGTCTACACCAGGGGTCACCAACATGGTGCCCGCGGGCACCAGGGTGCCCCCAAGGATCACATGAGTCGCCCGCGGGCCTGTTCTAAAAATAGCACAACTAAACAGCATCTAAAGTTTAATTTTATCTTGTTGCTATTCTTCTTTAATCACATTTGCATTTATATAGATTTGAAAATGACAATATCTAAAAAAAGCATATAAAACATGTTTATTATACATGAAGTTTAGATAAGTTTGGGATGGTGTTTTCTGGTAGCCCTTCGTATGGCTCAGTACCTGTGAAGTAGCTCTCAGTTTCAAAAAGGTTGGTGACCCCTGGTCTACATCATTAAGCCAGCAAATAATCGACAATAACAACAAATACATAAAAACGAATGCATCACCGCTTTTCAGACCAGATTGCATTCCAACGTGAGACAGTGCTCAGTTTTAGTGCCTGCTACCCAAGGCAAGCCTCACCTTGAAAGTAAGGAGTTTGTGTCTATATACAGCGGTGTTCACGTTCTGTGTGTGTGTGTGTGTGTGTGTGTGTGTGTGTGTATGTGTGTGTGGATTAGGTTTATATTACATTGTGGGGGCCACAATGTAATAAAAACCAATTATTTTGACGTTGTGGGGACCCCTTTTCAGGTCCTCAGAAAGATCTGTGAATGCAATCAAAAAACTAAA
This sequence comes from Paramormyrops kingsleyae, assembly GCF_048594095.1. NCBI lineage: Eukaryota > Metazoa > Chordata > Actinopteri > Osteoglossiformes > Mormyridae > Paramormyrops > Paramormyrops kingsleyae. The sequence goes on from NC_132815.1 coordinate 19,582,051, forward strand.
AATGCCAAAAGTCTCGTATTTTATTTGGTTACTTATGGTTAAGGTTAGGGCCGGGTAGGGGTTAAGGTCGTCATGTTGGGATTAAAGTTTTCCCCACAGAATGGAGAGTCCCTAAAAAGATACAATTACAAACTTGTGTGTGTGTGTGTGTGTGTGTGTGTGTGTGTGTGTGTGTGTGGTTTGCATAACCTCCCCATGTTCGCATGTGTTTATTCCTGCAGTCTAAAGGCACTGTGAGGGTTCGTGTCAGCGTGTGCCCCTTGGTGGACTGGCATCATAAGCAGGGCAACCGCCACCTCGTGCCCCATGTTTCCTGGGCTGAGTTCCAAGCTTGCCGCAACCTTGCGTTTGGAGAAGCAGTCATGGAAAATGGATGGAGGCCAGCAACAGGAAGCGTCTCGCTAAAGGATTCATCTTCACTGCGTCTAGACGGATGGAAATTATGTGTGAAACTTTTCTCCAGTACAGAAATGGCAGAAGAACGAGATTCTGTCATTGACGCCACAAGCATTTGAAAAGGCAGTTTCATGATTCCTGACTGAAATTGAGCCAGAAACATAGGAACACAAACAATGTTACGTCGTCCCAAAAAGGATCAAACAGAAGCTTATCTGCAATAAATACGTGATTTGGAGCATTTGCAAGAAATAAGTCAATACTACAGAAGCCACAGCTAGCTTGAAAAAAATTCTTAAAATCCTCACCCTTGTTTACTGTAAGTATGCATCCTGGTTTCTTAGGAACAGCTGACTCAGGATGAGTGTGCCCAAAATACTCAAGCAGGGGATCGGTACAAGCCAGCAAGGAAGGCTATGACCTTTAGATCTGCATCTGGGGTAGGTTTTATTTTGTTATCACCTTCATCATTTTAAAAACATCACTGGGAAAAAAATGGGTCTTTCATGTCTGCAGGAAGGAACACGGTGACCTTATTACTGCCCTTGGGATTTTAAGGACAGCAGAACCAAGCAGCGCGCAAACCAACCTCAACGAGCCAAACCGTAGGGGGCTCCATCATATACATTTTTGATAAATGTAGTGACAGGCATTTAGAAGGGTTTGACCCCTGACCTCACCCCGTCTATAAAACACCCACACCCTCCCCGTGTGTTTCACAATCATCAGCAAAATAACCGGTTGTCATGGAAGCATAGAGTCAACACTGGCCGTTCTCGCCTCTCTTTCCTAGTGCACACTCACGCCTTCACGTGAGGGCGCCTCACGCTGGGCTGGATTTGCTGAGGGCGGACTCCGCTTCAGTGAAAGATCCCACTGTTTTGTGGATTTTACCCATTAATCACACAGAAACCCCCCCCCCCCCCCAAAGCTTCCTGAGAATGTCTCCCTGAACGCTGAGATGGAGCGTGCATACTCCCCAGCCTAAAGCACTCTGGGGCCCTACCCTCGGCCAGTCACTCCACCTGGGGCCTGTACTACGAAGCGGGGTTACTGGCTTATTGGGGTAACTTGTCGGATTTAAGGTACCACAGTTTAAATTCATATTCATTCACTTACATTTTGCCCAGACTACCTTAAATCCGACAAGTTACCCCGATAAGCCAGTAACCCCGCTTCGTAGTACAGGCCACTGGTCTCTCTCGAGCACCTCCATCAGACCCAGGAGGAAGGAGCCTGCCCGAATGGCTGAACATCTCGCACGCCATTAGAGGGCACAGGCGCTCGTCACAGGAGCGCTTAGCATTCACCATGAAGCTCTTTGCCCAAGCCCCCCTGTTAAATGCAATCGAGTGCCCAAGCCCCCCTGTTAAATGCAATCGAGTGCAGCTATCCGGACCTGGGTCCATGGGAGCGAGGTCCAGCAGGGGAGCTGGCGGGTGACATGGATCAGCTGGACGAGGCGGGGGTGGGCGGACAGGCATCCGGGACGGGGCCGCCCATCGAGCCGCCCAGACGGAGAGTCGCCCCGCCGACGGCGCAGAACCCCGGCGAGCACATCAGTTTTCCCCGTTGCTACAGCAACCGCTTGCTTTCCGTGTCAACTGCAGCTCGGTTACCATGGGGATGTGTATACAGAAAAAAATACTATGTGGAGCGGCTGGGGACCAGGTGGCAGTGAACCGTGAGAGTCACATTGAAGCCCACAGATAGAGGAACAGTGCACTGCGGCCATGAGCTGGAACAAGGAAAAACACACAGACACACACAAACATGCACGCACATTCATTTCTATGGGCATAACCCTAAGCCCAACCTTAACCCCTACCCAGCCCTAACCATAACCAAGTAACCAAACAAAATTCGAGACTTCTGGCATTTTTAGTTCTTTGATTGCAGTCACTGATTTTTAGAAAATTGAGGTTATCCTTGTGGGGACTAAAAAAATGTCCTGGTCCCCAAAGAAATGAATTAAAATGACTAAAATAGATACATTCATATGCACGCACGCACGCACACACACCCACACACACTTCTCTCCTGTCAATGTGACCTGAGTAAACAGCAGAGACTGCACTCCCAACGTTTCTTCAGACACCACCAAACTAAACCCTCCAGGCTGAAAATGAGGATTACAGTAAATATTTGAGTGCTGATTCCATAGCGATAAACAGAGAGCGTGCATGGTAACCCGCACTGCTGATTAAGTAATGAAGAACACACGCGGCCACAGGGTCATGGAGGGCTGGGGGACCGTACTCAGTCCCAGCTTTACTGGGTATTGACACCCCTCACCCAAGTCTTGAACCCAGGCTGACTAATGTGAGCCAGAACCCCCTCCAGTTTTAACCCAAAATGCACAGATACCAGTACACAAGGCCAGCTGTCCACGGGAAGGAGGGTACAGTCACCTGGGCCCCTGCACACTGTCCCCAACTCACATGGCGTTTGTTTCGCTTTTAGTAATTTCACATTTACAGTACCATTCATTTGAACCTGGTCCTCTATGCTGGTTTTTGATTAAAACTCTGATACCTGGCCTTTTCCCACACATTCCCTGCTCCATCAGGTTTGTTTCCTGTTAAACGGATGCAGTATTGTTACTGACATAAAATAAATCTTATTAAATTCTTGCTGTAACCTCATTTAGGTATATTCTGCATGGAAGCTGAAGCAGCGTGTCTCTCAGTGTGGATTGTGGACCTCCGGCCTGGGGGTGGCGCCACCCTACCTGGCTCCGGTCCTTGTCCACCTTCTTGAAGCACTTATTGAGGGACAGGTTGTGCCTGACCGAGTTCTTCCAGCCAGTGGGGGCACTGGCGAAGTACGGGAAGTGCTCCAGGATCCAGTTGTAGATGTCCTTGACAGGCAGCCGCTTGGCGGGCGCCTCCTCGATGGCCATGAAGATGAGGCAGCTGAAGGAGTAGGGCGGCTTGCCGTTGGGGTCGCGGCGCAGGTCGCCGGGTGCCTCAGGGGGCGCCGGCGAGGGGGGTGGGCGCCGGCCGGGCTCCTGCACGGGGCTGACGCTGCGCAGCACCGCGTCGCCGCCGAAGCTGTTGAGGAGGTCGGCGGTTTCATGCAGCCAGTTCAGGTTGGTGAGCTCCTCGTCCTCTGGCTTAAGGACGGGCGAGAGCGGCAGCGGCAGCCCCAGCACCGCCGCCTCCTGCAGCGCCTCCCCCAAGGAGCTGGCGCGGCAGAACGGGCTGAGCCCACGGGCCACGCTGACGCCAGGGCTCTCCGCCTTCTTACTGGGGGGCATGACGGGGCCCATCAGGGCCAAGATACCTGGGGAGGCAGAAAAAGCAACGATTCAGGGAGGTGAGGGGAGTGAGCATCTTCTCCCCAGGAAGCAGATTCGCACACCACTGCCCTAAAACGCAGAGCGCTGGAGCGCAGAGCACTGGAGCGCAGAGCCATTCATACAGCTGGACACTGTACTGATGGCCAGAGGCGGAAAGTTCAGGTCCAGGTAGTACAAATCCAGACCAGGATTGTGTTCCAACCAACCAGTTGAGTACTCTGTAAATGTGGCTCTTTTTATACTCTTTTTAAACTTGGTTGAAACAAAATTTTGGTCTGGATTTGTACTTTCTGAACCTGAACTTTCCACCTCTGCTGATGGCCCAGAAGCCCAAACAAACTCCGGGCTGGAAGCGGTCAGGACAATATGTTTAGCCCCCATGTGACGACCTTAACTGATGGTTCAAATCTACCAAGGAATGAAAACCTAGGCCTTCCCTGACTCAGTCCCATTCGAATACATCCCTGAGTTAAACGCCAGTGTTGCGTTAACGAATCTCCAGGCTCTCAAAACACCTCGGAGCAGACAGAATGCGGGGCACACCAGCCCGAGCACACAGCTGCCCATACGCAAACTGAGACGCACAAAGACACCTTTGTAACAGGCCAGCGGCAGCTGTGGAATGAGAGGAATGCAGGGAGGTGTGAACATCGTGGGTGATTATGATACATGGGTTTGACGCGCCCATCTCAGAGGGAACACGCCAACGGCAGCGAAGCGGACCGTGAAACACGCATACAGCACTTGAAACAGTCGCGAATGCTACAAATAAATGCATACATACACACGCCATGCCATAAGCATAGCCACACGCAATGCTACACGGCCGACACTGCATTTAGCTGCATGCACATTTCTAAAAAAACACACACATATACACTGGCTCACACTGGGTCTCCATCATTCTCAGCCGAAGAGAATGACCACCTGTCTTCCACCCACTGATCCAGTACAGAAAGGAGCCAAACCCAGGAGGGCAAAAACCTGGGACTAGATGCCAGTCCTTTGCAGGGCACACCCATATTCACGGGCCATTCAGAGAAACCTGCAGAACACGAGGAGAACATGCAAACTCTCAGATTAAGGATTCGAACCCCTAACCCTGGAGAGTGAGGCTATGGTGCTACCCACTAAGCCACCGCATCACTGGCCTTCCCTGTAGCTGTTCCAGTAGATGTGGTGGGCTTGGCGGGTGTCAGTGCTTTTAGGGACCCACACTGTAACGAGTGACCTGGTGGGGGCGCTGAGGGACCCCTCAACGGCTCACATGGTGTCAGTGACCTGCCCCGTTACAGCCTGACCTGGTGGGGGCGCTGAGGGACCCCTCAACGGCTCACATGGTGTCAGTGACCTGCACCGTTACAGCCTGACCTGGTGGGGGCGCTGAGGGACCCCTCAACGGCTCACATGGTGTCAGTGACCTGCACCGTTACAGCCTGACCTGGTGGGGGCGCTGAGGGACCCCTCAACGGCTCACATGGTGTCAGTGACCTGCACCGTTACAGCCTGACCTGGTGGGGGCGCTGAGGGACCCCTCAACGGCTCACATGGTGTCAGTGACCTGCACCGTTACAGCCTGACCTGGTGGGGGCGCTGAGGGACCCCTCAACGGCTCACATGGTGTCAGTGACCTGCACCGTTACAGCCTGACCTGGTGGGGGCGCTGAGGGACCCCTCAACGGCTCACATCGTGTCAGTGACGTGTATCATTATCTGCTGATGTGGCCTCGTTCTGATTGATTTATCTGCATCCGTCTCCGGCTGTAGGCAGCCTCAGCTGCTCCTCCCCGCGTATCTAATTAAGTGAACTGTCATGTTTATACTGTTTAATCCCCTGTTTTAAAAGCCCCTGTGATCCCACGCAGTTGGCGAGAATACTGGCCCGTAATATGGCAATTAGCGCTGGTTGCTCTAAGGCCGCGTGCTGCCAGCGACGCCGGCATGGCAGAGGTGCCCATCCTCCAGGGCGGCCCGGCGGACGTCGGGCCCGGCGGACGCGCAGCAGGACTTTCTTAACCAGATTACCCAAATGGTGGACAGACAAACATAATAATTAATAATAATAATAATAATAATAATAATAATAATAATAATAATAATAATAATAATAATAAATGTGACAGTCACGTAAGCCTCCGGCTGACATCAGAGCAGATGAGGACATTAATTTGAAGGTACCTGCTTAGCTGCTTAAGCCCCATACAGAATCCTTCTGTCACACCCTCGAGTCCGATACACAATTACTCCGGTAAACTGTCCAAGCATCCAAATAATCAGCCAGGACATTCAGACCGCTTCTCCAGAAAAAAGCACCTGATAACCAAAAATGTATAAACTAGTGAAACAGACTCTCCAGAATTTGATAAATACGCCAATTTACCACAATAAGGCGAAGGGCTTTCGGAGCCCGTCCCTCGACCAGTGTGAGGCATAGCTTGTGGTTTGATTCCGCGGGGAATAACGAGACTTTGATCCGTACAACATCGCCCCAATAAACATTATGACCTCATCCACGCTCACCAAAGGACATAAACACTGGACATGTGACCGCTTGTGATTTAACAACCCATCAAATTAGTGCCCGAGGTATCTACGGGATAAGGTCCGTAAGGCGAGGTCCGCAAACAGGGAGTCGTTTTATTACAGCAAGCGCCACCGCCTCCGAGATATCACCGGCGTGATAGGAATGCAATCCCCCCCCCCGTTAATGGAATTTTAATTACAAACGTCAAAATGTTTACCCAATAATCTGGGCCACTAAAATGCAGGATGGCAAACGTAAACAGATCACTTCTGAAAGGGTGAGGAAGAGCAGCGTGTGAGCGTCTAATCGCTGCGTGAGGTATCTAAGGTACTGCAGGAAGCCGCGGTCGCCCGCTCAGAGCAGACGCAGACATGCTAATTATATTTCTATGCTCGCCGGCCCCTGAGTCTGTGAGCCGGAAAATTATATTACAGCTGACAGTAAAGTCATTTAATTGTGCTGTTGCTATGACAACAAACGGTTCTATTTGGGCCTCGCTGAACTGCTAGACGCATCCCAGAGGGATGCATGCGCTCCTCTCAAAACACGCTTACTTTCTCGGAGACTGCCGCCTGAAGGTCGACCTCCCCAAACACCTGGCCGCTAAATTTGGGCGACAGGACCTGCAGATGGCGTGGTCCCCTAACGTCTATCTGACATTAAATGAATCCCCTCGCCCGGAGGTGCGCTTAGGGCCTGGAAATTCGCTAACTACAGAATGACGTTTAACTTGAGGAGGTATAGCTGCGATTCAGGATGGGCTGAAAGTTTAACCTAAATAACGCAATTAGATTTAAAAAAAAAAAAAAAAAAAAAAAAAAAAAAAAAAAAAAACTCGAGAAGAATAAAATAAATCAGATGTTTAACTCCGCAAATGATTGGGCTAGAAGCCCACATGCTGCCTGCAATAGTTCCACCCAGAAATATTATTATTTTATTTATCTGTTTGTTTATATATTGGTTTTGTCATGGTGTCGTGCCCCAGAGAAACATGTGGGGGGAAATAAATACCTCGTCCTCCGCTTCTCCATCGCCGGTCATAGAAAACAGAAGTCACGCACACAAAAAGACCAATTCAATTCCTACACAAATGCCTTTAAAAGCCTCCGCTGGATTATTCTGCAGTGAGCCAATGGCGTGTGAGAGCGAGCGGGGCCACTGGAGCGGGGCTCAGATTTACTTTCAGGCTCTCTTGTCTGACTGATCTCGACATTAACACAAGCGGCTGTGGTCAAAACCTCTTTTCAGACCGATCAGAATGAGCGAGAAAGGCTTTGGAGTCCTCCTCCTCCGGCTCGGCCCGGGAGACTCGCATTTGCATAAAGAGCTCCTTTGAACTTCCGAGGCACCGGCAGGATGCAGAAGCTCGCGTGCGCGATGGTTTCCCCGTCCGAAAGTCGAGGCTACAGCTGAAGTGATGAACAGTGTGCAGGAAGAGCATCTCCGTTCTCATCCCGGGGCGGGACGGCGGACGGATCCGCAGGGAGGATGACGGCGGGGTCAGACTAATGCCACGGCAGAGGAAATGCCGAAACAAGGAGCCACGCTCGCCGGCCGAGGGGAAAGATAAATAAAGCAGAATGCATAGCGCTGCACTGTTCCCTCAGGGATGGACATGGGAGGCGGTCGACGGGGGGGGGGGGGCAGAACAGCACGTGGGCTGTGCGGAATTCGAGGGGCAAGGTGGAACCAATCAATGAGAACGACCCCGGTCACATGACACACACAAACATGCACAGCTGTCATGCACACATGCGCGCACACCCATAATTCCTCAGGCTGTACTGCAGATAGCAACAGGTCTCGGCATCAGAGGTAGCTTCCCGGAAACTCTAAGCTATTGCACGCTGGGGCAGGGCATAGCCTGCGGCGCAGCCCCCGTTCTACACGCCCCCACACGCCTCCTTCTGAAACACCTTTTTGCTATATCGGTAAAAGCGAACCCCCAACACAGACCCGCCCCCCCCCCGCGGGGGAGTCCTTGACTGAAGGGCGGCCCTCTTGAGTAAACAAACAAGGCGTTTATCGGCAATGATAAGGCTGCTGTCGGCTACGCTGGCGTTAGTCGGGCCGAGCGTGGAAAGAGGCAGCCTGGCCAAGCTTGTTGGAGAGGCCGAGGCAGCCTGAGCAGCTGTTACGGAGGGCTGAAGATGGGCGCTTAATTCTCACAATGCACTGCAGTTGCTGCACCGTATGGACATTCCCTAAGTTCACGCAGATGGATACGATGTAGAAACTCCCGTTTATGCAATCTGTGCATGGGGTGAGAGGGGCGCGCGTGCCGCTCTCGTGCCGACTCACACGAAGGCTGTTTGCGGCTGGGTGACTGGCAGGCTCTTGCAGCGGTAATGAACTGCCCTCTGAGGCAGTGACCCGGCTAAGCAGGCAGCCGGGCCAAAGTAAACTCTAGGGACAGCGTCGCTAAGGGTACAGCGATCTCATTATCCCCAGGGTGCAATCCGCCACAGCTTTGGATTGGATTCTGCGGATGTTTGGGGTGGGTCAAAGGTCAAATCCCGCCACAATGGAAGCTGCCGCAATGCCCCCACTGCTCCCTGCGAAGCGCTACGCCGCCCACAGTGACCCCTGACTGTCCCCGGCCGTCCGCTGTAACGAATGCTGGACACGTAACGGCACAAAGCCATTAAAACGCGATGACAGCTGTCAGTTTGCTGACGGCTCCGCTTACGTACCAAAGGAATCATGAAAAAGGTGGGAAACGCTGATTCATCGTTAGGAAACACAAACATAAAACATAAATTATTAACGATAAACACTTCTCGTTTAGGTTCAACAGATGCAGCCCCAAAACACCAAAACCGGCACGTTTATTTTAATTATTGAGACTGTATGACTGTCAGCTTACTTTTCCATCATAAAGGGTTTATAAAGGGATTATAGCTGGGCTGCTTCGTTCCTACAGCCGGACGCTGGCCTCAGCTGCTGGGTAACCTCCTTCACTCACCTGGAACTCTGCCTCCAGTCTCATACCCCCCCGATCCTCTATGAGTCTCACATGCTTTCACATCTCCGCTGGCCCTGAGTGGAGCAGGTTAGTGGGGAACAAACATGGGCTAAACCCACAGCGGCAGCTCAGGCAAGCCCCGACTCATCCTGCCTTGCGTGCCCAGCTGAATTCCACGGCCCCCTTTCCCATGTCGGGGGGGGGGGGGGAGGGGGTGAGCCTCGATAACCTGTCTGGCGAGCGCAACCCCTGGTGTGTCTCATTGGATGAAATCGTCCATTTCTACGTGGCATCCACGCTATGGAACAGACATCTCTGGCAGCAGTAGGCAGGGATACTGGGGGGCACATCAAAGCGGTGGGGGGGGGACACCGCATTCGGCACAGAAATCATTGCAGTAACAGCTCTAACATATAAATATGTATTAATATATCACTATTTACTGATGGTTAGTGTATGCTCACAAGTGGATCTATGTTTGTATACTGATAATTATTGCATTAAAAAAAAATAATAAATGGAAAAGCTTTAAAAGCTTTTATGTCAAATACTAATGAAAAAGTTCCTGCAATCAAAGAAGATAACCTGTTTATATCTGTCCCAGCCATTTTTTGCATTCAATAAAGGTAAAATATTACAAATAAACAAAAATTGAGAAACTATTTAACATTCATACATTTACCAGCAACGTTTAAAAACTTTAAATAATGAACCAAAAAGCTTGGTGAGTTGCAGTTAAAGTGAAAAAGGTGGGTCTGATGTAAACCACAGTGACATGGAGCTGCGGCGAAACGTCCTGCAGAAATGACAGGACCGTAAACGGCAGGAGCACAGCCACCCGACAGGCACCAGGCCCACAGCCACCCCTGACAGGCACCAGGCCCACAGCCACCCGACAGGCACCAGGCCCACAGCCACCCCGGACAGGCACCAGGCCCACAGCCACCCGACAGGCACCAGGCCCACAGCCACCCGACAGGCACCAGGCCCACAGCCACCCGACAGGCACCAGGCCCACAGCCACCCGACAGGCACCAGGCCCACAGCCACCCCTGACAGGCACCAGGCCCACAGAATCAGCTGCTGTTCTTCCTCCTCGGTAGCTTAGCCGCTTCCATCTCTAACCCCCTGAATTTCAGGCCTAAATGGACGCTTTGTCTGGGCTTTGTGCAGTCGGGCTTCCAAACACACAGCCGTGTTTAAACTAGGGATTCCAGACTCGAGTTACGCGTCGTCGGAACGGAGACGGATTGTTCTTAAGGAGCGTCGGCAGCCACAGCAGCCCGGGCCACAGATGAGAGCCGCTTTCCGCAGCCATCAAGAAGCCTCGCTAAAAAGCGCAAACATTTCACGGACTCGGTCCCACAAATCAAAGTCGACTGTTCTGCCCGATTCATTTTGCAGACATGCAATGGACTCATCCCCAGACCCCAAAAAACAATAATCAGAGCTGTTTTCCCAGCCACACCGCGCACGTCAGCTTTTAAATGTCACTTTATTAAAGCGAGACTCTCTAGCGAGCTCTAATCGCGACGCTGCTCCTGTTTCTTGAGTTTTACGCCTTAATTACAGACTAACCACTAACACTGCCTGCTTTCTTACATTTTTATCGCGCATATCATGCCAGTAATACAGCTAATAAATGCTTTGTACCATGTGGGTCACTTTCATTAATTAATAGCAGAACCAAATTAAAGGGACAGACATTGTTTTGGTGTAATCTAATTGGACCCCCTACATCAAACTGTAATCCCCCCCAAGCCCATAGTGGCTCCACTATTAGGTTGAGGTCGAGGGTCACTTAGCCCCACAGTGGGGGGGGGTGCCATTCCATTATGCTTAGTACCTCAACACAGCCCTGGTTTTGGGGTGGGGGAGGGAGGGGCAAAGGCACCGCCTCTTAGGGTCATTTTTGTTCCAGTTAAAAATTAGTCCCTGTCCCCCTGCCCCCCCATGGAGAGGATCTATCTTGTGGGGTGACCGTCTGAGTGGCCTGAATCTTTATTTACGCCCCCCTCCACCCACCGCAAGAGAAAAAGTTAGCATTACTTAGCTTGCAACCAAAACTGAACTCGCCTACCTTAAAAAGTTAGACAGACCACAGCTCTGCATTCATCAAGATGAATCAATTCAGGCTGAACACCTCAATCGGGCTGCTGGGACTTAAGCATGAAAGGCTTTGGCCCGTAAACTGAGATCTGATCCGATCCTCACAGACCGTGATGCCACACACATTGAGTCTGAATAATACAAACAAAACGGGGCCAGCGGGTATTAAAGGAATAAAGCGTCGGCAGGCTTTCCCTCCCTCCCCGTGCGATACGCACTTTTCCAGCTTCATACTGCACTCACACACAGAGGCCCAGAACGCCTGTTTTCAGGCCAGATATTATACGACAACAAACAAAGCTGAGCTACGCATCAGGTTATTAAAACCTTATCATTATTATAAAATAATAAACAAAGGAAACACTGCATGGTGGCACAGCGGTTTGCACTGCTGCCTCACTGGGTTCGAGTCTCCACCATGGCTCCGTGTGTGTGTGGTCTGCATGTTCTCCCCGTGTCGTTGAGTTTCCTCTGAGGTTCATTGGAGTTACCAAAATTGCCTGCAGGTGTGCATGTGTTCATGAATGGTGTGTGACTGTGCCCTGCGATGGGTTGGTGCCCCATCCTGGGTTTTTCCCTGCCTTGCGCCCATAGCCTCCAGGATAGGCTCCAGACCCCACCTGGGACCCTAAACAGGACTAGGGCTTTCAGAAAATGGATGGATGGATGGAAACATGACCCCGACAGTAGCCTTCCATTTACAGTTTAAATACCGTTTAAAAAGTGGCTGATGTGCCGGTTTCACCACTCGCTTCTGCTCTGTTGTACAGTGGAAATGAGACCCCTGGAATAACATTCGCTGACTGGGATGTGAGCTGCTGCAACCCAGCAGACGGCTTCAGGAAAAACAGGAGGGGCCGCGACGGAAAACTCATTAAACGAATCACAGGATGAGAGCAGCAGAAGTTTGTTTTTCTGTCACCGAGGCTGGCAGCTAGCTGGCCTAGCAGGAGGACGGGATCTGACGGTGGCCCTGGCAACCGTGTCACCGCGAGCGGAGCTGCCTGGCGAACGCACGCACTGGTCACCTTGGAAACCGGGGGGTGGAGGGGAGAGGGGGGTTTAATGGCTAACGGAGTTAATTCCATCACCCGTGAACTTCACATCGAGGACACGGGGAGGGGGGTTCGAAACATCCATCTCGATCTCCGTTAGCGGCGTGGAATCGGGAGCACTTTCCCTCCCGGCTGGCATTCACACCTCGGCCCTCTCTCCTCGCTCTCAGCACTCGCACATATGTGTGCCGTCCTTCCCAGTGCGGTAATGGATCACCGCGAGACGCCAGCCGCCATTACTCATCGCCGCCCGCGCACCTCCGGACTCTCCCGCTGCGCCCACCAAGCGGGATCTGCCGCTGGGGTCCGCTTTCTCCCACCCGGAAAAACTGCCGCACTCTGGGGGGGGGAGCAGCCCTCCGCGGGGACTCCTCAACCCTCAGAACTGCAAACAAAAACACTAAATCGTGGCGTTGATGATGGGTCGGTGAGTTGGCGAAATAACTCGATTCGGGGGATTGGCGATCCAGATGGGGCTATGTACACCACAGCTGACCCTCCATAACCAAACCGCGCTCCTAACGCACATCGGCACTCATTCGGCCTCAGGAATTCTTCTCAGCGGTTCTGTGCCTTGGATTATGGTGCCTAACCTGAGATGGTTCTTCGGTATACCTGTCAGTCTATGGACGTGAAACTGCATGTGGAGTGGACTGCCCGGGCGAAGGCAGATTGGTAACATGGAATCCTGGAAACCTCAGCTTTTGGGCTTACTCTGCTTTCCATCTCCATATAACTATCCCTCCTTGTCAAGGCGAGAGAAAGAGCATAAAGCCATCTAACAAGAAGTGAAAGAGGCAGGAGCATCTTCCTGAGAGGCAGGCTAACGGGATCTCTGGGCTCATTGGAGTTTTACTTACACAAAAATGTTCTGAGGGCAGAACGAAAAATGACTGGTTCAGAGAGATAACCAATCAGATTGTAGGGGAGGTGGGTCCACGCAGCTAGAGAAGGCAGAACCAAGACATCTGATTGGCTGGTCCTGCCTACTCTCATTGCTTGGACCCACCTCCTCCTAACTCCCACGAGCTTTTTCATGCATTTAAATCTCCATGCAGTAAAGCCACATTTAAACTCTAGATGACTGAAACCCAAGAGGGCCCAGAGAGCTGTCGCTACACCCCCCCCCCAAAACAAAAACAATAAAACACACCCAGAGATGATCTACCGAGGGAACATCACAGGACCAAGAGGGACCACAAATCTGATTAGGCGGAACAAGTGGCAGGGAACGCTGAGGTGGATGGGAAGGAACCTGGAGGGCATGGGGAAGGTCTCCTGGAATGGGGGGGGGGGCAAATGAGGATGTGGCCAGGAAGGGCCACCAAAGTGCAGAGATGTCCATTTGAAAGTTCTCCTGGACTGGCGACATGAGACCTTGCAGGGACTCCCGTCTCACTTTCGAGTGCTCACAGCCACCAATCGAGTGTTGCGTCTTAGCCGCTAGGAAAGGAGGGGCGCGGGGGGGGATGACGCACATGAGTGAGGAAGCCACAATTAATTCAGCAAATCCGCAGCTCTGAGACGTGTACAGGCATGACATTTGCTGGGCTTCCAGTTCTGCAGAGAAAAGAGCAATGCGTCCCGATTAAGCCTTCTCGCCGCCATGTGGGGGCGCCGCCAGTGTGCGGATGACTCCATTAACAGCCGCTTTCTTCTTTAAATGGTGTTTTCTTTCGAGCAAATCAAGCCATTCCTAATCTCTGTTAAGAGGATGGGAAACGTGAGCGTCTGCACCGACAACATGATTACACCGCACAATAAAAGATGGCAGCTGGCAGACTATGAGAAATCAAGCGTTGTGTTTAACTAACCGACATGCACAAACATGGTAATCTCAACAGCTCCTGACAGGCAGAAAGCAAATAAATGCACATGTATCACATTTTGAAATGAATTTAATTAGCCGGCATGTTTATATAACGCGCGTGCATACACTATACACTCACTGAGTAATTCAATTTATTTCAAAATCCTAGCATAATACATTTATATGGCTTGTGCCAAGTATAATACACACTCACACACACACATATATATATATGGTTTGTGACTAGTATTCTATATAAATATAGGTACAGTATATCACTGTATAAACATAATGTACTGGTATTTATATATACCAGCGGATGCACTCACACATGATCACACACCTGACTCGTCTAACAAGACACAGCTCCCTGCAGCAGCGAATGAGGAAAATTTGTTAACCAATTTAAAACCAGGAACTTATTTAAAGACCTGAGGAGCTTGGATAGCACCTGTGCCGCCGACACACAGGTTCCCCACGAGTGATGCGGTTGCCTGGCAACGCCCAAGCTGCAGGTCCTGGGCTGGTGGTGGGAAGCCAATCGGCAGTTCCGCCATTGCCAAGGACTGCCCGTTCAACTGGGATGGACGGACCGAGTGGTACCCCCCTCCCCCCCCACCTCCAATCGCCTTTTCAACCCTCCTGTTCCGGAAATCAATAGAATACTGGTTTTCATGCCTTGCTCACTCACTGCACTGGGGGCGCTATGCTCAGGCTGTCCACTCAGGCTCCGCCTTTCTGCTGACACATACGTCACATTTTCTCTGGACCCTCATTGGCATGATCCAGGTGGGCGGAGCCAAGTCGAGGTCACAGAGACATTCGATTGGCTGAGAGTGAGAGAATAAGTCCCGGCGATAAAGCCGCTCCTCTCTGTATACAGAGCTGAAATCTCCTCGTGGTGAACATGCACACAGCTGGAACCGAGCGCTCCGCCGGAACCATTCCTGTGTGACTCCATGTGGGCTGGCCGACGTTAAGCCGTGTTCTGGCAAGTGGAGAGTAAGGAGCTGTCCACCGTGAGGGCACAGGGAGCCTGGGAGCGCCGGCTTGGACGGAACGGGCAGGGATCCCGCCCCGCTGGGGACGCCGGCTCGCTTGCGGGTCCGTCTGCTCACCGGAACCCATGCAGCCGCAGTGGTAGCCTCCCCGTCCTCCATCGCCCTGCGAGCTGAGCCACTTATCTCCTCAAAACAGTTATGCGGTGCTCTGTCACAGGCCCAAAGTTTGTGCTTGTTGATGATGCCATGGAAACAAAGGGTGGGGGGGGGGGGCAGGGGGCAGGGCTGAGACAGAAGGGGCCAGTTAGACTCAAGGGGCATGTCGGTTGGCACGATGCCCCGTCCTGCTTCCTTCTCACGGAAAGTTCAGCTCGGAGAGAAGCCAGGTTCAAAAGTTTAAGTAAAGAAATGCCACGGAGCCGCTGCTAATGTCGCGAGGCAGCCGAGCCGCTTCTAAGCAAATAGCCCGTGCGGCCCTCAAAAATAAAGGCAGGACTGACAGCCTGTTTAGGGGCTCTGCGTTATAGCTGCACCAGGCCAATTAAACGTTGCAAACAGGATGGAGATCTGAGTGATGGGGGTGGGGATCAAACGCACGTTGGGTTTACTTCATTAACTCTTCAAGTGAATGTCTGTACATTGCGCATTATTCACAGGACCATACGAGGAAAGTACAAATCCCGATCAAGATTTTATTTTAACCAACCAGTTAAGTATATAGAGCACAGCTGAAACAAAAACTTGGTCAGGATTTGTACATTCTGGACCTGACCTTTCGACCTCTGCCATTATTATAGCAATGTGGATCACAAGTTTCCTGTTAGAAAGACTACTGTGAGATCAGTGCAATTCCACTTCCGCCCGACCTGGTTTTATGCTAAATTTGTGCTAAGCATTAAAGTACCACGCAAGTTTGGGGTCAGAGCTGCATCTGCCAAACCATATTCCCCAGTTCCTCCCAAAACACAAACCTCATGGGGAAAATCGGGCTAAGTGATGAAGAGACCCGTGGGTGCCCCTGCAGGCCGAAGCAGGCAGGGAGCCACTGCATCCATTCCCATAAACAGGAAAGACGTTCTGGTGTCCCCTCTGAGAACCTGTGTGAACCTGGACTATGGAACAGCCCTGCTTTGACTGCCTATCATGGAGAGACTCCAAAACACCATTTTTAAACAAAATTCTCTGCAAGACATTGCTGGGCTTCTGCAGTTTTGTCAAAAGTGCAGCCTGAATATCAAAGTGAATGCTGTGACTCAGCTAACCTCAGATGACCGCGCTCGTGTTCTGTCAAGCATGACAATTCCTGTCTTATTAATTAGGTGAAGATTACTCTGCAAATCTAAGGCCACTGGAAGCATTTTAAAGCAAATGTTATTCGGCCTGCTCTTGCCTGTTATGCAGAGAAGAATCAGGAAGAGGAGAGATGCAACAAGAGAGATAAGACAGCAACTAGACTGCCCAGGGTGGCTTCCCTGTCACGCATGGGCGGGACCACGAAGCTGATGGGCGAGACTTGGAGGCTGATGGGCAGGAGCTCATACAATCACCCTCACCTCATTTTACAAGTTTGCACAAGCCTCCGTATGGAATGCTATCACAATATCAAGCTGACGAGCCCAAGCAGAAAGGGTGCGTTAAAGCATCCGTAGCCCTCCTATCAGCTCGAGGAGCTCCACCTCCACCTGAGTAGCCACTCCCACTAATTACCACTTCAGCTGAAGACGGACTGGATGAAGAGTGAGGGAACAGGACAGACTCAAAATATTCCTCCAGAGCATAGATCCAGCTTCTGGCATCAGCCATGACCCAGTGAAAATCAGGACTGACAAAATAATTGCCTACTTGCACAACACTACCAGAAGTCCTGCTTCTATTCTAGGATACTCTGATCTGGTTGAGGTGGGCCCAGAACTCTAATCCTCCCTGAACATCTTGGGGCAACTGGTTCTCCGTTACCAGTACCTTTCTAACAATCCCTGCACCCCCCTCCTCTGAATGGCTGATTTGTGGTACCAGCAAGAGGGTTATTATCCAGGGTCGTCTCATGGTCACTTGGTCTAAGCACTACACTGATCAGAGCTTGGTCAGGGAAAATGTATCAGCCATCACAGATATACTGTGAAAGGCGGCCCGGAATGTTTCACTCTGTGAGGAAGCTCCTCCCCTTCAGCCAGTAAGCAGCAGGCTTGCAAAAAACAAGGACCGCAGAGATTTATGGACGGCAGGCCAGAACCAAGCCATTGAACAGCCAATACAGATACGAACGGCACCCATGGTGACTTCTGAAATAAGCCTGGTGGTGCCACTTCTTAAGGTAACAGGTTTTACGCCGGAAGGGAAACAGGTGCGCAAGACCTGCCCGACAGCCATGCGGTCGTCTGCGGCAGAGCCGTGTCGAGGAGGGGCCGCGGAGGACCGCGCCAACAGATGGGAGTGCTACCAGCGATGGTTCCATTCTCCGGGAAAGTGTGCCATTAGTTGGTGCTTTCACCAAACCATCAGAGAGAGCACTGCCGCGGGGATCCCTTCCAGGAAGCTGAGACACTCCTCTGCAGAGCAGGGGAGGCTGAGGGGAAGCGCTCCCTCTCCATCTATCAAAACAGAAAAACTACCTCTCACTAAAGATGCTGGCTGTGTCCAGAGCAGGGTGGCCGTTTTGTTGATGGGGACAAAACCTTCTCACGCTCATCCGGCTTCTCCTTTTCCCTGCTTACAAGGCCATGGACCAAAGCCACCCCTCTTGGGGAATAGAAAACTTTTCTTTTCACTGCTATGGTCCTGCTATGGAGTGTTTTTACAGTACTTCTCCCTCAAAAAAAGAAAATATTGGACATCTTGCAAACAAAACAATTTCTAACCTTTTAATTAAACAGTTAAAGAAAACTGCAATCCTGCTTTCTCCTGTGTAATCAATAGCTGTGTTCAACGTTGCTTTTCACAGGTAGAGACCGTTTTCCTTCCCTCTGACTGATTCACAGGGGATGAAGGACACAAAAGCATTCAAAGGACACAAACGCACTCTTAATTTTATCGATCTAGAATCAACTGCTTCATATACCTCCCATTTGCAGATGTGCACACGCCGTAGCAAAACACACAGCCAGTGATGCAAAACACTCAAAGCTAAAATGTTAACGCTAACAGAAACTAAAGCTAAAATGTTAACGCTAACAGAAAAGTAGCCCAGAAAAAAAGGAAGGTGTTCTTTCCAGGGCCATTAATCATCTGGCGACCCTATAAATACCACTGGAGCTATTCGTCTCCTGAATGTGGTGACATTTTGTAGCTGTTTAGCACAATAAAGGAGGCAAATATTTAGACAACTAGATCTATTTTATGGGCATAATGTTGGCAGCGTAGAAGTGTATCAAAGATTCACAGTGTTAAGACGCACAGCAGGCCCGAGGAGATCTCGGAGGACAGGACAGATCCTTGTTCCGCTCATGTTGTGCACGTGCCAGATGCCAACCAGACTAAAGGTTCCCCAAGAAGAACCCAAGGGAGGAGGTCACATGGGAATATCACATCCACACAAGCTGCTTCTGCCCTGCACAGCCAGAGTGAGCATGACGCACTTCCTGCCGCAGATAATCGAACAATCCCGGTCAACAGGAAATCCCTTTTAGCAAGAGCCCACCCCCCCGCAGTCACAGGCAATCTGCCCCCTGCCACCCTGCAGACGCGCTTCCCCGGTCCCGTCACAATGGGCCACATTTACGTTGAGATGAGAACGGCTACACGGGCGTGAAGGACAGCTGCAGACTCAGACGCGTAACGCCCACAGACTCGTCGAAAATAGCCGAGCCTTTGGATTTAGACACAAACACCTGCAAAGTATTAAATGGCTGCCACAGCGCCCATGCTGGACACACACGCATCCCCCAACCCCGCCATCTGCACAAACGCTAGCAGACACCACACCGTCTGACGCAAACACCCACACCAGTGTGCGGAACAGCCAACGGTAGGGCTACAAAGCTTCTGTTCGTAAGTTTCTAAAAAGGGCCAAGGGCCAGATTTGGTCCCAGGTAGTGGGTAACTGGCCATGGGCAAACAGGCAGGAACCAGGGACCTCATTGGCCGACAAGAGGGCGCGCAAATATCATGCGACTCCCCATCCCGGAAAATCAATTAGCCTCCAGCGGCGCTGGCCATGACATCAGCGCCCAGAAATAGACACAACTCTGGCGCATTACAGCTGCTGGCTCAGGACGGAGCCTCACTCCAGGTGCTCACATCCAACTCACAAAAGCTAAAGGGGGGGGGGGGGTATATTTCCACGAATCACCTACTGCTACAGCTACCCACCGTGACAGCCTGCGGCAAGGGCGGAAAGCACCAGCCAAACAAGATTCGCTCGCTTAAAAAGTAGGCGTTCCTATGTTAACCATGCCCGGAAACCACAAGAACCACACTGAATGGGATAACTGAGCTGTACAGCAAGAGAGCAAGCGACCCTGCAGGATACAGGCCTTCCCAGGGAGCCTGCATACCTTCCAGCCTCCCCCCTCACCGCCGACTCGCTGACCTGACGTGACCCGACCTTCTTTCATTGACCCGTTCTAAAATCTGAACCTGATCCACAATGAGCGGCCCCGTTTCTGTAGGTGTGGCGGACTGTCGGCTGGCGGGCCAGAGTCACCACATGAGGGCGCCCTTTCTGGCAGCGCACTGCAGGGGAAAAGGCTCTGGCGGAATCCACTGGCAGGTTTGCGGCAGGACAGACGCTAAGTCACCCTGAGCTCTACAGAGAAGAACAAACGTCCAGTGAGACGCGTGTATAAACTGACTGCAGGACAGTGACGTTCTCGGGGAGGAAACGCATTTCTCATCGATAACTGGTAGAGCGTCTTCACAGTCACATTTCACGTAATATTATTTTACACATTTACCTGCAAGATTAGTTCATTAGTTCACAGTCAGCCCAAAATTAGCTCGCTTTCAAGCATTTTCAATCACACCCCTGCACTAACACTATATGAATGGTCCTGCTGGGCCAAGCAGACCTTGAGCCTTCCTATTCAGAATTTACACCATCCTGCTATAGGCCTGCTGTCTATGCACCACTACAAACTGAATAATAATAATAATAATAATAATAATAATAATAATATTAGCGGTATTATGGTCTCAATGAAGCAGCTATTTACCTGATGTAGTGTAACAAGTATCAGGATAGAGGCAAACTCCACCTTAATCATTCCTATCTGCACATGAATATCATAAATAGATTTGTACATTGAAAACGTCGACTCAGGACACTTATTTCGTTATTCATAGGCTTTGCAGTTAAACAGCCTGTAAGGCCATGACTGATAGGGACGGTCACCATGCTACTGGCAGGGTACAGTGATGAGTCCTGTCCATCCCAATCATGAGGACAACAAACTGCAGACCTTTTTAGTATAAGAACAGCAGAATAGCGGGATTTGGACAAAAGAAAGCAGATGTATTTAGCCTGTGCCAGAAAAAATAAACCAGTAAAAAAAAAAGTGGAATATTAAGATGATTTGTGGCAGTTTTATGACCAAACTGCAGTGCTACGAGCTTCCACACGGTGACATTGCCCATGTCAAGGGCCACACAAAGTGCTGCTCTGGGTCTCAGAGCGACAGGAAGGTGCAGCAGAAAGGTCGTCATGTTCAAGGCAGAGACCACCCCATCACAAAATACATTAACGTCCCTCCATCTCCATAACGTGTCGGAAAGAGACAGAGAGATGCTCAAACTCATGTAAACATGCCTGCCAGACCTGAGCTCCCCCAGCGCGTCTGTGCTGGGGGCCGGGGGGGTTGTGGCGTCGGACATTGTGAATGGACGTGCCTCCACAAGTGCCGTGTGTATTTCAGAGGCGAGCCCGCCGCCACTCTCCTCAGATGAAATGAAAATTCCTCAATGAACACTGCTTTTGTCTCCCCACAATGGGAACACTTCAAGTCTGACAGCACTCCCAGAGGAACTGGGGGGGGCGGAGGGGGGTGACGCGGGTACTCTCTCAATGTGAATTACATGTGTGTACACCAATCACAATAACAATTAACAACTAAAATTCTCAAGTATGCCCTGCGTGGGTGTGTCCAGCCCATCTATATATACATAGTCATATAGTGAATATACACTATATATAGTCAGTTCAAGACGGGGTCCAGGAAGTGGAATTAAAGACACACTCGCTCATTCTCCGGAGTAAACACACTCACACGGGCACAGAAAGCTGCAGAGACGAAAATACGTTCCTCTGCATTCCCAATCAAACGATATAAGCAAAGTGACTTCCTTTGCTGCGCCGCTGCGCCCCCGGGAAGGCGGACCGGGAGCGTGGCTCTCCCTCGGCTCCGGTGCATCTGAACACATCTGCTTCATGCACTCTTTACGGACTGCTTTCCATTAGCGCGCCGTACTCTCAGCGGCCACCCCGCGTCCAGAGCGTCCCCTTCACTGGGGGAAGTTATTTCACCCCGAAACGCCGCATCGAGCGCAATCGCACATCTCACAGTCCTACAGCAGTTAGAGGGAATAGCCGCGGTGTCACTCGGTGGAGAAAATCTCTAAACCCCCCTCCGCTCCAACCATGCCCGACCAAAGCAGAAAAAGTTCATTCCTGAAAAGGCTTAATCCCCGTACCGACAGTACCTGGACCATCCGCACGAACCTACCCCCAAACTGTCTGCCTTTCCCCTCCCGGGACTTGCGCTCCCCTCCCTGAGCCCCACGAACTCTATTTATTTCAGTCTCATCGTACGACGGTAGCACATGCCTGCACTGAAACGCACTTGGTTTGTGGGTGTGGGAGGGGATCCGCCAGGCTGCGCGGAGCGCCAGGACGGGGAAGGAGCGGTGGCAAAGTCACCTTTTAATCCCGGTCGTCTCCGGTGGGGCCCCTCCACATGGGCGTCTGCTCCGGACTGGGCTCCTTAAATCCCAAAGGTTGGTCCCTCCATTTGGGCTGTGGTTTGGGTTTTCTGGCAGTGGCCGGGCGCAGCTGCAGCGGCTCCCTCTCTCTCTCTGGCACTCTCTCTCTCTCTTCTCTCTATACCTCTCCTCCACTCCACTCCTTTCCTCTCCTGTACTCTCTCCTTCTCTGAGCTCCGGAGCGCAGCTCTGTGACTGAGGCAGTTGGACGGGCAGCGCGGGCTCCTCCCAGGTCCTAGCGCCCCCCGGATGCCACGCGTTACTCCGGTTTACCTCTCAGCCAGACCGTGTTTAGGCGATTGAGAGATTGAGAGTTTCCATGACAAAACATGCTTTAGTGGGGTGGGGAGGTTAGGAAACGGCAAGATTGGTTCCTTATCGGAACCACCTGTGTAAAGCGCTTTCAACGTTATGGCCCATCACTTTAAAAAATTGACGTCAAATTCCACAAGACTGCAAGAGAAAGAAGCCCCAAAACACAGCTCACCTTGCCCCAGACAATGCAGGAAAACTACAGGTTTCAGGGAAAAAAACAACTCTCAGAAAACTGCCTTTATATTTACACTTGAAAGTGTTAAAGCAATGGGTAACACCTTACTTAAAGGGGCACAAATTAATATGTAGTAATACATAATAATTAATGTATTAATTAACCAGAAATTTAGTGTTAGTTATGTACTGATCCCATGTTCGTTCCTCAGTAAATCAATTGTAATGGCTCATGTATTCCATACAGTTACAGCATTTGTTCATGATTCGTACTTGAGTATTAACTGAGTTACCAAGTTACTTGTGAATCTGTAAGTAAAGTTTTACCATTAACTTAAAATAAAAGGCACCTCAAAACCATGTGAGTAGCCCAGTCAAGAATAGATTTGAAAGGACACCGTCTGTGTAGGTATGTGTGTAAGCTTAACTTAAGGACTTAAATCCCATTGGGAGTTGTGCAATTATGACACAGTGATTTCCGCATCTAACATCAACACATCGCTTGAGTCATCAAGGGGTTATTCCAGCAAACATAACCATTACCTCATTTAAATTACTCAGAAAAGCGATAAAGTCCATTGTGTAACAGAAGCAATCAATCTGTCACAAACAGCAAGGCCCGTATGTTGTCAGCCGATGTTTTGATGCTGTGAAAACAGGATGGATTTATGAAGCTCCAGCGAATAAGGCTCACTGGGTCAGGGAACTTCAAATGATGCCAGAAAACAAGAATGAAAGCTCCATTACATTCTTTGTGCAAAAATAAAACTAGAAAAGGAGACGTCTTTTGTGGTCCATTGCCCAATCTGAGATGAGCGTAACTGGGTTGCCCGTGACACCTCAAAGGTGTAGAATCATGTGCCAACAGCTTTGAGAAAAGCCGCGGTGTTTGGATGTCAGGCATAGCGGAGGTGGCGAGACCCCGACCATGCGGCTGCTATTATGAGCTGTGTTGCCGTGAGACCTGGTTACTGGCATGGGGGGGGGGGGACCTCTGGTCAGTGAACCCCCCCTGGCACCTTATCACACAGCCTCTCTGACTCGTAGGCTGTCTGGTAGGGTGGTACGCTGGGCAGGGGCTGCCTCTGGCACGCCCCCACGTGCCGGCTCATCCACGGTACCTTGTTTTACCTATTTAACTTCCTCCACACTGCTGCAGTGAGAACAGACAGCAGGAGTCTCCTATTGACATCATTCTGCTATCTGTGAACTACTGTTTGCCCTCCTGTGTGTGTGTGTGTGTGTGTGTGTGTGTGAGGGGGGGGGGGGTACAAATTACTGGGGGCATATAAACAATCACCATCCCACTTGAGTGCCAACTAAATAAAACGTAAATCTCCTGCACCATACAAAATGCAGCAAAGTCAATTACAGCCTTACCCCCTCCCTGCCTGCCTGCTTCTCTGTATTGACTTGATTATGTGGAGGAGTCGTTTACATGCCACCACTGTTATTGAATGTAATATGTATTATTCTCTAAATCCTTAAATTCTCCATGTTACAGACTTACTAAACACGCATTCTCACCATGCGGCCTTTTAAACCTGCGGTATGACACGGCAAGCAACAGAGAATGGAGACAAATCACAGTGAGTAAATACTTCAGAGCTTATTTTATAAATGCCCCGTGTCTGAGACATTCGCCAGCAGATGCCTCAGCATTACGGGGAGAATCACACAGAGAGTTTTCTTTGGGAAACCGTAGGAACAATGACCCACATAATACATCAATTCGGAACACTTTTTCTGTATGTATAAAGGGCCCCTAATGCCTGGGGAAAAACAATAAACAAAATCAATGAAATGGGAAAAAGGAGGCAATGTGACGGAGACTAGGGAAGAAGGGCCATTGTGTGCGTGTCAATCTAAAAACAATAGCATTAATTACAATGACTTAAATCTGCCATTAGGCTGTGGCCGTAAAGAGTGAGTAAACCACGCTTGAAGCAGCCTGTCGACGGGTTGCGTGTTGGCCAGCCTTTGTTTGTTTATCGCTTGCCTTTTGAGGAACGCACAGTATGAATTTCCATTTATCTTTGGCACATCTGTTCCGTGTCGCCCAATTAAAAGAAATCACAGTGTGATAAATATGGAGACAGTCTAGTTTTGTTATCTTTTAGGCTCCTTCTAAGTCACCGGAATATTCATTACGCAGTGATCCCTCTCCATAAATATGCAAGGAAAAAGCGTAAAACCTAACGAGAGATAACCCTCAACAGTAATTACAAAGATTATTTTCTGGTTTCGAATTCAATTGAATAACATAGCATGGCTGAATGTTTTTAACATATTACATATCGTGTAAGTTAATGTGCAGCATCCTGTTCTGCAGTCCCATGTTGTCGAATGCAATTAAGCCTCCAGCGCTTGAAAACTTTCTTATCGTGGACACTTGTAGCATTACTGAAGCCTGAAAAAAACAACCAGGTTTGTCTTCAAAACTATGGCACGACAACCTTGGCTGCACGAGGAAGGCCTTCACTTTGCCGCAGGACGGGGTTTTTCCACGGAGAGTCACGAATGCCACCGTAAACATCTCTATGCCTGCTTGGCCGGATTGTTCTCTGCCTGGAGAGCTCCTTTTAAACCGAGACAGCGGAAAACACCCTTAGAGTATCAGGCTGAAGCTACACCACATGTCTGAATCAAATGGGACTGTGACCTTCCTGAGCTACCCTGACCACTGTTGACCTTTAATAGCAGCCCTGTGCAGTGTCATCTGGTCTGTGGTCAGAGAAGAGAATCCCTAACAGCCTGCTCTCTGTGGAAACACCCCCCCTCCTCCCCACACACCAGATATTTAAGAAAGACCCTCTGTCACTCTAGGGAGTCCTGTTCCCAAATTTCTTTCCTAACTGCTCACTGAGTGAAAGGGACAAGATATTTGGAAAAACAAACTTACTTTGCACCGGTCGCTACTCTAGAACCATGGAATCGGCTACACACTCTGTCATTAGCTTCACACCGTTTCCCTCTGTAAGAGCGTGTGACACATCTGAGCAGATGCCTGTGATGGCTCTTAACTTGCTGGTGGTCTAAGCTAACAGCATAAGTGAACCTATTATTTTAACTGACATATTGGTTTTATAATTGTAATGAAATTAAATAACAGGGAATGTATTTTAAATATTAACTTCACTTAACTATGTTTTCATTAGCTGGACAGAATAGTGGCTCACTGCGAAGTACAACTGTGTCCCATCTCCAGTGATGGGGTTACAATTGTGTGTGTGTGTGTTTGTGTGTGTGTGTGTGTGTGCGTGTGTGTGTGTGTAATTATTACATTAATAAAATTCTGTACGTTTTTATCTTGTGGGGACTTTTTTTTTCTGTTTCCAGAAGTATAACCTCAATTTTATAAAAATCTGCGACTGCAATCAAAAAATAAAAATGCCAAAAGATTTGTATTGAATCTTGTTACTTATGCTTAAGGTTAGGGATTGGTTAGGGTTAAGGGTGTCATTGCTGAAATTATGTGTGTGTGTGTGTGCGATTGTGTGTGTGTATGTATGATTGTGTGTGTGTGTGTGTATCTGTCTGTGTGATTGTGTGTGTCTGTGTATGTGTGATTGTGTGTGTCTATGTGTGTGTGATTGTGTGTATCTGTGTGTGTGATTGTGTGTGCGTGTGTGTGTGTCCATGTCCTATGTTGTGTGGGTTTCCTTCTGCAAGTTCAAAAGCATACAGTTAGGTGAAATGTAAGTGCTTGGAGGAATGTTTTCTTTGATGCAATTGAATAACATTGACAAAACAATAATCTAACACAAGGGACATGTTTAAAGGGACATGATTAAAATGTGCAGATACAAGTTTAATATCGCATTACTTCCTAATAAACATATTGAGGTTCATTTCCAAGACATACCACCAAATTCCATGACTACCGTTAACCAGTGGATGTAGAGCAAACTAACAGCCCCTATCAGTAATTCCCATCAGGTGCCCAGCGCTCCTGCCATGACACACGCCATGTCGCTCTCCATTCCCACCATGTGCTGGGCTGCGGGTGACGGGGGTGCAGGGGGTGACGGGTGTGCAGGGGGTGACGGGTGTGCAGGGGGTGACGGGGGTGCAGGGGGTGACGGGTGTGCAGGGGGTGACGGGTGTGCAGGGGGTGACGGGGGTGCAGGGGGTGACGGGTGTGCAGGGGGTGACGGGGGTGCAGGGGGTGACGGGTGTGCAGGGGGTGACGGGGGTGCAGGGGGTGACGGGGGTGCAGGGAGGCACGTGTTCGCCACTTAGAGGAGAAATCCATCACCGTAATGGCTAGAGCTCTCGCACCGATTTGCTTGCCGAATGGAATGTGGTGGAAATGTGATACGTGGGCAATATCATGGAAGAGAACCTGTCCGGGGGTCTTCTCAGTCACTGCAAGCTTGTATTTACAGTTTTAGGATGCTAAGCCACATATTGTTGAGATATGGTTCTGGCCTCCATTTAAACACAGTGCTACTATGTTGCTGTGCTGAAGAACATGGTGTCCGACATCACTGTCATTACAATGCTTAGTTCATGCTTTTATCCAAATCAGCTGCTAACTGATAATACAAGACCTTTTAGAAGAGCAAGTATCTCAGTCAGGGGCTTAAATCAGCAACCCTCATGTTTTAAATGTACGTTCTCTACTGTTGCCCATAAATATAAAAGCAGACACTGATTGCGGAATTATGGGATGCACACTGGAAAGCAGATGACAGATGCTCCCTCTGATCTGTGCCATTGATTGAGAACTTGGAATCGATGCCACCAATGAGGATGGGTGACTCATGGAAGGACACATCAAGGCCACGATGAAGCTTGGGACACCTTGGGGAAGCTCCGGGGAACTAACCGGGGGAGGCGGGTATGCGGCCGACGCACGGCCAGCAGTGAGATCATCTCAGAGACGCAGCACGCGTCCGTCTCGTATGACCCGGCTTATATAACCGACCGATTTCCGAAACGCCCGCCATGACACGGAGAGCAGACGAGATGAGAGAGTTCAGAGGAGGAATCCGGTATTTGCTGGGCAGCGTCTGATACGTACACCGGAACTGTCTCGCGTTGGGATAAATAATCCACATGCTCTCGCTGCGATTAAAGCCAGACCTTTCTGAAATCTGACACCGCAGCTGCTCACAGCAAAAACACACACTGGCTCCACTCTTTGTCTCGATACCCCAGCGTAAGTTAATCCTGAAAGCATCCCTAATGTGCTGAAAAACCATCCCTGATGTCACCAAAATTCCAGTAGCAATTTCCCCCAGAGAATTAAGAACGCTTTGGGATAAGGACACTCAATCCCCCCCGACAAGCCCCCCCCCCCCAACGCGAGTCTTACTGGGTCGTGCATTCATCTGGTTTGCATGAGAAAATCAGACCCTCTCAGTTTGCGGAGTAAGTCCCACAGACAGTGTATACAGTACGTGCTTCTGTTTTGAACACATAGTGGTCTGATTCTTTTTACATAAACATACATAAACAGGACATTTTTGTACATACTGTCCCTCTGATCGTCTGTCACCAGCCGCTCCTTAAGGATGCAAGCACCAATATAAACATCCTATACAAATCTTATAAACATTCAAATATGACCATATATGGGTGGAATATTAAACAAAGGATGCAGTAGACCTGTCTCCTTTACTTCAGTTGGTGAAGTCATCACATGAAGTTCAGTGAATGTAATTATACGTTTACCAACATCTTCTGAAACACCTTAATCTAGTCTTTTTTCTTGGTGAAAACAACACCAGTAAGTGTACAAACTGCACACAATGTGAGGGTCTGCCACACTGATTTTATCACTCTTTCTGTAACTTTTGATGACCAAGCAGGGCCAGTCAATCCCATGGGCAACATGGGCGGCCACCTAGGGCACTAACTTCTGAAGGGGTGCCGATTTAGCAAACTGCCAACAAAGAGAAACTGGATGGTAACATTTGCTGGGGGGAGGGGGGGGGGGGGCAGCGGTGATGCTTAGGGTACCACATTGGCTGTGACCAGCACTGTGACCAAGTTATGGAAAAATTACACAAAGGAATTCTACAGAGAAACATAGCTGGGTTTCCATCCATCCATCCATCCATCCGACAATCATTTAGCCAGTACAGAGGCACAAAGCACCTGAAGCCTATTCCTGAAAGCAGGGAATAAGTCAGGTGACACCAGGGATGAGCTCCGATTGGAGGGACCACACATGCTCTCACTCATACACACTGTGGCTCTGTTGGGTTTCCAAGGCAAGGAAAGCTCATTTACCTTTCTACAGAATGGGGAAAAAAAAGGGGAAATACTTCTGGCCGTGCAATAGGCATGCAATATAAAGAAATTATATTATATGTAGGGTGCCGCATTTAATGCTAAGGTGTCACCACGAGGCAGCCTCACAGTCACGCATAGAGTCTGGCAGAAGCTGAGCAGCTAAAACTTGTAATTAGGTAACTTAGATGCATCTGGTTATGGGAAGTCAGAATTAATGCATATTAATTACAGTAATGAAGCAGAAAATAACACCAGCAACGGCAAGATGTTTGGGTCAACGGGGTATCCGCTGCATTCGCTAATCCGTTTAGTTACACATTTTTCATTTTTTTTTACCCGTGCAAAATAATCTGGAAAGGCTGTCCCATCCACAAGATTATTCTGACATAGCAGATCATGTTAAAAAGTTGCATTTTCCTTTCCAAATCTCTACTGACTTAACTCCAGTTTTCAGGGTGAAATGTACCTCTGATGATTTATCTTCATAATGTGGCGAAGAGCGGAAAAGGGGGAAATATATTCGGAAACACTGACATGTCAAAGTATTCAACTTAACATTCAAAATAAAGTTTAAATGCCAATGGTTGGAAATGTAATCTGCAAACACTATAAATATAACGTCTTAAAACTTCCTAATCCTATAAAAAAGTCCTAGTACCTCTTCGCAATTGTATGCATTTCTTAATTAGGTCTATTCTATTTTCTACACAAATGCTGTACAAATGATTTCCAAGCGCCACTTACTGTAAAGCAAGGCAGAACAGGTAAGTTAATGGCTAAATTTGAATACACAATGTGTTCATGCATTAAAAGCTGCTTACATTACTACAGCGTCAGCTATTTATTACAGCATGGCCTGTTTGTCCTCCGTGTTGCAAAAAACATTAAAGCGTCTTCCTCTCCATTTTAAAGATAATAACAACGATAATAATGATATAATTGACATTTACTTTACAACATTACTTTATTTATTTAATATTATCATTATATTATTACTTTTTTATAAATAATCTTTAGCTGTCGTTTTAATTAGAAGCTAAATTAAAAACCTGCCGTATTTTATAAGCTATCCTGAATAGTGCTGGCATGATATAAATATAGTTTAAATTATGAAAAGTTTCTTCAGGGAGCGCAAAGCCACTCCCCGTGGGATCGCTCGAGATAAAAATGGTTCAACGACGACAGAGGATCTGTCTCTATGGCAACCGTCCGCTGCTGAGCTCCCGTCCTTCGCTGTTACACACGTTCAGTGACATAAAGGACTCAAACACTGGCTGCTCTTTATTATTATTATTATTATTATGGCTGGAATGAATGCAGAAAGCGCATGGTGCAGATGCCCCTACGTTTTCGGTACACGTGTAGTCTTTTTTTGGAGTGGTTCCTTCCAAAAGGACAATTTTTATACTATTCACAGGGGTGGACGGAGTGGGGGTGTGTCAAAGCAGACCTGTTCCGGTGGATGTGTCCGTTTTGCCTCCTCCAGCTCTGTCTGGAGTTTGCTTGCTGTCTCTTGCTTCCACCCATGCTGTTTCCTCTTGTGGCTGACTGCCCTGATGCAGCCGGCTGGACCCCCTCGCCCCCCTGCTGGCTCTGGATTAATGCAAAGCTAGGTGGACAAGCGGTTATCAAATATGATCTCATCTGACTATTGTTTCATAATTCTTTACTAGTATTCTTGACATAATTATTTTGCATTATAGATGGAAGTGCTAACAATATATAACTATTATACATTAACAACGTCCAAATAACAAGTTCTTATCGCTTTGTCCGCACAATGTAATGTATACATCACACACACACACACACACACACACACACACACACGTATTTTTGCCACTTATGTTTTATGATTGAAATGAAACACAACTAAAATAGCACTAACAGTAAATCCATTAGCTTCTCTGCAACTGCTTATTTTTAATTGACGAATGTTACTGACTCATGATGGGAGGGGTGGATAAACAGATTTCAGTAATACTGGCTGCAGATGTAGTAGAAGTAGTAAGGGCAGTAATGTTCAGCCAGTATAATCAACAGTGTTTTTCACTCTCAGATGAGAAAGAGCACCATGTAATTCATCTGTCATATAGAGGCATTTGGCCCGCGGTGTGATCTTCACACATCCCAGAGATCACTGAGGACACATATGTGAAACGCCGAAGCCTTCCCACGACCGGAACACTCCGGAAGCGTGGGTCAGCTGCCTTTCTCGGAAGCTATCCCTGCTGACGCCCCACCGGGTACTCCTTGTGTCAGTCAGGGATTTGTAAGCCTTAGTGTTTGCGGCGTAAGCACAGCCGCCGGCCGTCCGGGGCGCAGCCGATGCCGGGAAGCTTAGCGACAGCGTTGCTCCGGGCAGAGCCGCGCTACTACTAATTTCCCATTCATTTATGCCCAGGGCACTTTCTCAAAGGAGGCCAAGGCACTGAGCCGAGGAATCGGCACGTCAGGGCCGTGAGGGAGGGAGGGAGGGTTACAGCGAGTTAAGCTGCTCTCTACCCGGCCACTGCAGCCGGCTGTCTGGCCGCAGCTCATTGATCAGGCTGCCATCGATCCAGCTCACGTGTGGGATTGTCTGCGGCCTGCTCTGTCCGGCAGGCTGCTGGACGCCAGTCTGGAATTCCGGGACGGGAATACGGAACAGTTTACACCTGTGAAAGTGACGTGGGCTTTAGCCCCTCCCACTGACTAACGATAAGGCTCTATTGGACCCATAAAGCTGGCTAGTAAGTTTTGTAATTTGCACATTTTCGGGTTGAGTTCTCAGGAGTTTGTGTGAGTATAATACATAATTGGCCTCATAATCTGGAAAAGACTCCCTGTGTAGTTTTCAGAATTCCCAAATGGTGCATTTAGGATCAAATGGATCAAGGAGACTCCCGCTGGCACCTCTGAGGCAGGCCAAAGTTCAGGGATGAAAAAATGGTCCTCTTTGACTCCAGAATCACAAACGGCTGATTCAGAGGAGACTCACAGCTGCAATTCTTTACTCAAATCTCCTTAAGATGCAGTTTCCTCGCTTTGATATTTTTGCCAATAAATTCAGTAGCAGTACCTTGTTGTGATTCTCCAGAGATTGAAGACAACACCAACACTGCAGGAGACACGGCCCCCAGGAGGCTACGATCTGGCTAGGGCTTTTCTGCCTGATTCTGCCCCTGCTGGGTCTCCGCATCCAAGGGTGCCAGAGGGGCATGTATTCCCTGGTGGATCCATGGGGCCCAGCATTTCCAGGTTTGCCCCTGTTCACGTCTTAGCGACAGTGATGGAGGGATAGGCACGTGACGGAGGAAGGAAGATGCCCTGGAGCCACTGCCATATGAATACTGCCTGTGATACAGCCCCCCACGGGGTCTCCCGAAAACGGGCTCTAAAGCTGATAGATCACCACTGTAGGCCCCTAGGGCTACAGACAGGGGCATAGCTAAAAACTATGGGCCCCCTCACAAAATGTTACCTTAGGCTCCCCTGCCAATTTTATGCTTAATTCTATGTATTCAAGGGCCCCTATAAAGTGTTGGGCCCCCTGAATCTGCCAGAGAATCCACATCCCTACCTGCAGGTCGCATTTCAGGACATGAACTTACACCCTACAGCTTGCTAAAACAAGCCCTCTGACTGGGCCTGCTGTAACATCCGTGACCAGGTTACCTCACCTGGGCTCCTCTGGTAAACTGCCCTGGTATAGGAATGGGTAACAAGACTAGTACAAGCTAAGCCAAGCATTGAAATGTTTATATTCACCAAGGTCTGAGTTGCTAAATAAAGTGGTCACTTTGGTGTGTTTGGAAACAGAATGTGCTTCATATTTTGTAAAACTGTGGATTGGCAAAAACAGATTACACCCTCTCCTAGATCAGCAACCATTCACAAATATAACGGTAATTTAAAAAAATTAATTTACTACCAACTCATGTATTTAAGACGACAATGCAATGCAATGTAACGTGGCAAAGGTGTACTCTCATACTTTATCTGAATAAGGTGGCAGCAACCAGTGATCTTCACGGCGTGACGCACGGTCTTGGATACACGTAAGCTGCCGTAATTTATAGTGTGACCATTTCTCTTAATGATCTGGTTGCTGGAACCAAACTCAGTCACTAAATGAGGAGAGGGTGTGTTATTAATTCATTTGGTCTACTCAGCATCTTGGGGAACATTTTTTATAAATATGCTTTATGCATGTTTCACAGATCCACATGGTACGTCCAACGCCCCACCACTGCTATGACATCCGAGTCACCATGGCACCAGGGTTTCCGGGATACCGTCTATCAGAGGCACTCACTCACCTGCCGTTCAGACGAAATGCTGAAAGACAGGAGGCATGATGTTCATAATGTTCAGACCAGCGCTGAGGATATATGTTTACATGCGGCAACTGCCAGAATCACGCCACCGCCCCCCAGAAA
The DNA here is from genome assembly GCF_048594095.1 of Paramormyrops kingsleyae. Classification (NCBI taxonomy): domain Eukaryota; kingdom Metazoa; phylum Chordata; class Actinopteri; order Osteoglossiformes; family Mormyridae; genus Paramormyrops; species Paramormyrops kingsleyae. Next base: position 19,615,277 of record NC_132815.1, read on the forward strand.
GGTAGCCATCCAACTATTGTGTAAAATAAGCCCATCCTCTAGGAAGAGGAACGAGGTAGCCACATACAGTAGGGATAGGAATCAGAGCACAAGGAAAAAAACAAAGGCGGATAAATTTAGAGCAGGACGGAAAGGCTGTCATCTGGTTGGTCGACGGACTGTATGTGCAAATCTATTTTAACATACAGTACAGTTTGACTGGCTCAAAATAGAATGTTTGCTTACCAACACAGAAAAGGGGGAACCAAATAAGTTGGTGTGACAGACCTTAGTAAGTACAGCCCTTTGGCCACAGCACGGAGGTGCTTGTTGTCAAAGATAATCAGCACTGGGGCTCCTTTGGAGCGTGTATGCGAGGGCACACACGTGTGAGGCAGAAATAGAGATATTTGTTTAGTATTAATGCTGAGGTAGGGATATACTAGCCTCCCCCCCTGCCGTGTGTGTATCCGCATGTGTGGACGGGTGCTAGGAGTATGTGCGTCATGTTGAAATGGTAAATCTTCTGTTTAATGCAGGGGACGGCAGCTGTGTGGCATTGTTTGGGGATGACATAATGCAGATCTGCTGGTGCTGCTGGCCGGGCGAAATGTGGCTGAACTAAGACCCTGCCAGAACTAAGACCCTGCAGCCAGCCTCCTGCCAAAACGGCTAAGCTGTGGTCTGATGCCACAGAGGCCCTGATGAACCTTCAATAACCCTGAAGGTTTGCAGAAGACAGGTGAGCTTGTACCCATACACTGGGTAGGCCAGTGCACACACTGCATCTTTTAATGGAGGTGGCCACTCTGGTTTCTACTCACTGGCCCAGTCAAAGGCTGCGGCCCCAACAGATCCCGTGTCTCCTTCTGGTACCTTCTCCCAGTGAAGAGAGGACAGCCAGTCCCAGGACGTGCACCGTGACCTCGTTCCTTGTGCCCCCGCCACTGACGTGATCATTTGTTTGGCGTGCCTGAATAAACTGAGTTACAAGCCAAGGGGGGGGGGGGAGTCATGCCTTGCCACTGTGGGGGGGAGACTCAACGGCACATTTCCCAGCCTTAAACAAACCCCGAGATGAAAATTACGCATCGCTCGCCTGGTCTCGATTAAGAACAGCGTTTCGGCGCAACACTGGGTGAGCCTGACAGCCCCTAGGAGATCTCGGGGTGGGGGGGGGGCACCATGAAAATAACAGGACATGTACAAAGGCACCACATGGTCCAGCCCCATAAAACAGAGTGTGTACGGCATGTACTAGCATAACAAATGGGTCACTTTCAGTGGAAAGCAAGACATTACTGACTGCATTTATTCTTTTTCAACCATAAAGAGTGTTATTAGTGTAAATATGTACCTTACACAGTAAACATTGCATGTAATATTTGGACATTTCTGCAATTCATGCATTCAGCATATTGCATTTTGTAGCATAATTGTGATTATGACTGTAGAGGATTCCCTAAAGATATCCATGCAGTCTTTTCATGAGATTTAGGCCTCCATTACTGTGGAGTTGCAGCAGGCTCTTAAACCACCTGTTTGGAAATCATTCAATTCGAGCAGCGAGCTCAATTAATCAGTCAATTACCACTGGTACTCAGTTAATCAATTAGGCACGCGAGAGCACGGACTGATGTCTACCGACACTACTCGTGAGCTTCAGACAGTGCAGAAGTCAATGCAATTTCCAAGGAATCGCATAAAGAATTAGTTTAATAATCGGGTTTTGTTTAAAAGTTCCTCCACTGATAAAATATTGCATATCTGCAGCTGTCATATAAAAAACAGTAGAGTGTAGATGAGAAGAATGGGGTGAGCAGAATGAATCTAGCAATGAAAAATGTGTTTACCGCAAATTGCTGACTCACATGGACGCAAGATCAAAGGCCTGATCAAAACAGTTCAATAATAAATCCACAGACACATTTCATTTGTTTTTCAAAGACCATCAGTTATGAGTGATTCCATAAGTCAGCCTGGCAGATGGGCATCTGGAATGTCTACAGGCACACAGAGTGGATTTTAATACCAAGCATTTAACAACTTGGCTTCACATTTCCTACACAGTGTAATGGGGGGGGGGGTCCAATTCTCCAATTTTACATGTCTGCTTTTTGGAAATCCACTTTTCTTTGCACTTGCTCAATGCCTTTATGCCAGATCATAAAAGAAAACAGGCTACCATTTGTCACTCTTTCTTACATGTCCATCTGTGAGTGTCGTTTCATGATTCTCTGTTACACTCCTGTATTTTCTGTGTGATATATTCAGAGACAAATTACCAGTAGTGCGTGAAAATAAATCATATTTTGTCAGATGTTGACTGAAACGCATCTTGACATTTCCAGCACTTTCAGTATCACAATGTGCGAGTGTACAGCCCTGCACATATACCTGATAATAAATCCTTAATTGTCCAATTACAGGTAAGTCACTTTAATTGCCACACAGTTAATTACAAAAAGATGGCCGAACATGAAGGTGCCTTCAGGGACACCTTGAGTAAAACTGGGGAAGTGCAGCTTCGTGCATGGAGACATGCTCAGCGAAACGTTTGACTTCTACATATAACATAATGTTAAGGAAACAGGTATAATTCTGATTTTATATAAATATAGATAAACCAACAAATATCAAACAAACAGATGCATAAATGAGTGAGTAATATCTGGGGATTCCCAGGCATGGTTTGCCTAACCAGGTCTGTGATTATATATTCCCTGATAAGACATCTCTGAGAATTACAGTTAGCAGGGATGAGTGTGGACAGTATCTGCTCATGTCTTACATTACAGTGTCTCTGTAAAACCATTACTGTAAAATCACAGCACCTAAAAAATCTATTCTGCGATAAGAGGACTGAAAAAAGGTGGCAGTTTTTCACTGGTAAAATTCATAGAAAACACAAACGTCAGAACTGTGTCTGGTTGCGCAGAGGATGGGAACTTTATTTGAAGAAACGGTGTCCTTTCCAGGACAAACAGGGCCAGACTGGAACAGAGCAGACAGCACACTCTAAGTAAACATGAAAAGAATACTGGGAGCAACCAGTAGTCCAGCCTGACCATCTCACCAGAGACTGCGATGCCTGGCCCTTCTCACAGACCGCCAGCGGCCAGGCCTTGCTAAATGGTTTCTACAATGGCATGAAGGAACCTCAAAGTCTCAAGGGATCCTTGACCAATCAGACTGTAAATCACTCCCCATTGGCCTTCCCCATTGCAACTGAGGCATTGTGGGTCTAAACTGGGCTTAAGTGAAAGAATGAAGAAAATCTCTATGAGTCATGTCTAATGGGCCATTGGTGTAAAATCAATATTTTCAGGTTGCATTCTTTGTTGACAGTAGATTTATTAATGGATTTTCTTTTCAGAGCCTTATTTTGACACTTTTAATTTCTGACGTGCAGGAGGAAACTTTGCATAATGATCAATGCACTAGATTTGGCACTGAATTGTTAGATCTTTACCACCTTTTCCTGACAATTCTATGGCACAAAGGGATAAGAAATGTAAATCAGGGAAGATGTAATACATCTGTCTCAATATGCACAAAAAAATCCATCTGCAACACTGGCATTACAGCATCAGGCAGTGCTGTAAATCTGTGAATGGCATTCGGGTTTGGCTTCTGTAACGAATGCTGGTATCTGTGTGATTCCAAATTGCCACCGGGTATAACCTGTAATCTCCATGGTAATATGGCTATCAGTGAATGAAACCTGTGATCCCTGCAGTAATGTTCGTATCAGTGAATAAAACCTGTGATCTCTATGGTAACAATTATATTAGTGGAATAATATGTGATCTGTGGTCATATTTGTACCATTGAACAAAACCTGTGATCTCTATCATAATATTTGTATTAGAGAATGAATCCTGAAATCTCTGTGGTAATAATTATATTGGTAAATAAAATGTCATTCCTTGGTTAATATTATATTAGCAAATGAAATACAATGTCTACAGTAATATTGTATGAGTGAATAAAATGTGTCTCGAGTATTACATGAGTGAATGAAGCCCGATCTGTCATCATGATGATGTCTATGTTAATGAATAGTATATATTTCATTAAGTAAATCAAATGTTTGACATCTTTTCGGTAGTATTTGAGTCCCTTCAAAAACTTCTGCGGGTAGGCGAATAAGAGCCCACAACAATGCCTCATTTCAATGCCTGTCGACTACATGCGCTGAACTCGTCCCCTCGTCCTATCAATTACTCGCCTCTTGCTATCAGCTCCATCCCAAAGCTCCCTCTGTGCGACGTCCAGCAATCCTTCAATGTCGACGGGAAGGGACGTTCTCTGGAGTTTCACGAGACGTCAGAAACGGTAGGCGCTGGACCGCTCACAGGCTCCGGCCGCCTGGGTCACTCCAGATGGTCAGATATGACTTTCAGGGCTGGCTGTTTTTTTTTGTCACCCATCCGAATGCCCAGATTGATTAAAAATAGAGCATCAGACGACGGCTGAATAGCGAATGGGATTGGAGGGTTTGCTTCTTTCTGGACTGAGGGATCTGTAGCAACAGCGCGAGTGGAGCAGGGAGCACAGCACCTCATTTGTATCTGACACAACTGATTAATGGCACCTCTTTCTCCCACTGCAGTCCCATCTCCTCATGGGCTCATTTCCATAAAGAGGCAGAGAGCTCTGGACTTGGGCACCAAAGGACACCGGTCAGGTGTGGTGAGGCGAGAGGCACACTCAATGTCGTGACCCCCCCACCCCCCGCCAAAAAAAAAACTTTCACACTACTACATAGCTGGGTATTTTATGGAAGAATTTCGGGCTTAAGACCATAAGAGGCACAAAACATCACTAATCCAGGAGCTAAGAGTCCAAACAAGCCTCCAAACAATCAGCACGTCAGTGATGTCTTTCTAATTGTTTTTTCTTACACACTGAATTGATTGCAGTTTTGCTTAAAAAAAAGGATATAAAAGCTTGTGGGAGGAGTTTTACTTACACAAAAAATGTTTTGAGGGCAAAAGGAAAAAAATGACTGGTTCAGAGAGATAACCAATCAGATTGAAGATGAGGTGGGTCCAAGCAACTAGAGGAGGTGGGACCAAAACATCTGATTGGTTAGTCCTGGCTCCTCTAGTTGCTTGGACCCACCTCCTTCACAATCTGATTGGTCATCTCTCTGAAGCAATCATTTTTCCTTCTGCCCCTAGAATATTTTTGTGTAAGTAAAACTCCCACGAGCGACATAAAACCCCTATTGGGACAGAACATGATCATCCACACCATAGAGGGCCTGGAGGCTGCACAGGAAACAAATCAGAAGAACTGTCTAAAGAGGATGCCAGTTCATTACAGATCGCATACTCACACTGAGCAATACAGAGAAGCCCAAATCCAAACTGCACCTACACAAAGTAGGAATAAATCTCCCAATTGGGCACCCCCACCCAAGCACTGTTACATTTTTTTTGCAGTCCCTATTTTACATGCTGTGTAAATGGGAAGGCGGGGGTGTCTGAATGTTACATGGGGGCACAGGGTCTGTGCAACGGCAGCACAACACAATGGATTTTATCCCATGCATCCTAACGGGGGGCATTGTTGTCCGCCGCTCCTCAAAATGAAATTGTCCCTTTCGCATACAATCGCTCGACTGTGGGTCTCCAGTAATCTCATTTTGGAGCACGGGCTGTAGATTAAAATAGCCAGTCTCCACTCCAGCTGGCTGTCCCTCGGAGAGCATGTCCGTGTGTGGATTACAGTGCGATTCACCGGGGAGCATTTGATTATTTAGTGAGGCCCGTTCGCTGCGCCTGTGCCTTCAGGACCCTGAGGCTGATCCGCAGGTGGGACGCCCGTTCGACAGGCATTCCTGGCTGATTACAAAAACAAATTAATCTTCATTCAGATGGGACTGCCGCAAATCTCCCGAAACACAAACAAGTATTTACAGCTCCATAATCATCGACGACAAGAGAAGCTCTGGAAAATCCTTCTGAACAAATACGCCCAGGTCCTTTGATAGGTGGGCACGGCGGAAGGGGGGGGGGGGGTGTGTTCTGGAGGACTGATTAAAAACGGAGCCAGTTTATGGTAGCCGACTTTTCATTTTAAAAACAGGCCAGGCTGATTTTCACCTGCCAGTGGGTGACTGGATTATTAAGAGATACTTTGAACTTGATTGTGTACTTTTAACATAATCTTAGGGGGCAAATATTCTTTACCATATGAAACCAGTTAAAAAAAAACAAGAAGGGGAAACACCCCAGGTAAAAAAACTGCAGGCTGTGGAAAAAAACTCAATCAATGGGGACGGGGAAGGAGTCCTTCTTGAAGCCGGTTAATTTGGCCTTGTCAGGTCCGGATTACCCACGGTGTAGCTTGTCAGGTTCCTATTTTCCTCCAGACTTGCTGAGCCGAGACAAAAAAGGGGGATATCACCCTCATTCGCGGGGGTTTGGAGCAGCGGAGATAAACTTGCTCATTTGTGGTGTAATGCGAGAATTACGCTCATTATCCAGCAGGAACCGCATATCCCGTTCCTGCAGGACCGCGGCGCTCTGTGGTTCACTCTAAATTACTATCCCCCCGAGAGGCGAGAAAGCGCTTAAATTGGCTCAATGAAAACGATGATTAGCTGAATCGGGCCTCTAAGTGGCTGGGCCAGACAGAGTCGCTCGTACGCGGCTGCCCTCCTGTACCGCGACCGGGGGGCCCTGCCGTGTAATTACTGCACTGCCGGTGCCGCTGTGCAAACACAGGGCCTTTGATACTGGCACGAGCTCTGCTGAGTTGCGTTTCGGGGAACGGCAGTGTACGTGGGGCTGCCTGCGACCCAGCAGCAGGACTCCGGGCCCAACCAGGGTGTTCCAGAACCTGGGCTCACCACACCAAATAGCGGATGGAGCACTGCCTGATAGGCATTTCGCAGGGTGAGTTTGATATGGGCCTTGCCGTTTGTGTCGGCCTCCTACCATGAGTGCCGTGAACCCTCTCCCGTCTGGCACCTGCTGCACACCACTGCTCTTCCTGGCAGAGGAACCCCGCAGGCCACCCAGCAAGCCGAATGCAGGGCATCGCCGGGGAGAAGCAGGGCAGCTTCCCAGGCTAAGCCGGATCAAACCAGAACTCAGCACATCCTGGTGTGGTACAGCAGGAAGGAGAGGGAGGGTGTGTGCTGTTACGGTGGCATTTTTACCATGAGGCATTGCTGCTCAGATCCTCGATTCTATCTCAGACATGTTCAGCTGGATGAGAGATAAGGAGAGAGATGACCTCCGAGGGCTGGGTAGCCGTCGCTGAGACTCTGAGCTGTGCTGGAGCACTCGGGGTTAATGGCAAAACATCTTATTAACAGCTGCTGGCTCCCTTCCTCAGATCAAAGCCGCTCTACCCGCACCCCAGAGGTAATTCTAATTTTTGTCTTTTTACTTGCTCAGTTCTGATATCACTTAGTCAAAGTGATTATTTACATGGTAACTCACCTTACTTAGTAACACAGATCTCAAAGCCCAAATGCATTCAAACGTGCAGGACTGGCCGCCCCTGCTTGTCTTACGGCTTCCAGCAAGTAGTGGCTCTTGACTGATTCCCTAACAGGAAGATGGGTTTCCCCCGAGTGGACTGTGAGTCACGGTGGCATCAGGAATCCACATATTGGCACCGAATCAGGCTGGCATGGTGTGTCCACAGAGGAGGATGACATGGCATGGAGTGACAAAGGCATCCAAGATCCAGCCACACCCTCCATTGATGCCCACATCACTCTGGCTGCATCCTGCTAATCTGCGTCGCTTTTTTTTTTAGGGGCGATGGTGGTGCAGGAGGTAGTGCTACCGTTCAGTAACCGGAGGGTTGCAGGTTCGAGCTCCGGGTCCTCCTGACCCCATCGAAGTGTCCTTGAGCAAGACACTGAACCCCAAATTGCTGTTGGTGTGCAGGTTGGTGCCTTGCATGGCAGCCTCTGCCACCGGTGTGTGGTGTGAATGTGAGGCATAGATTGTAAAGCGCTTTGGTACTCGTAAGAGTAGTAAAAACGCTATATAAATGCAGTCCATTTACCATTTTCATTTGTCGTGCAGCTCGGCATCGGATGTTATGAAAGATTAGCAGGTGACAGACCGTCAGCTGGGGGCCCGTTTTTGGGAACGCACTGCCGCAAGAATGGCGGGAACGGAGAGAGGGCCAGCTATGTCTCTCCAGCTGATTCTCGATCTAACATAGGGCTAAATTCTGGCCCTATCTTGTTGACTGCTGCCTGTCTCACTTCCTGTTTGAGAGCCCTGCCCCGTGTTCCTCCACCTCAGTGTAATCCCACTCCGGCCTGCTCCTCTGTCGCTCACATTGCTTCCCGCTCGCACCGCTGATTTATTTGTCCTGCCGCCGCGTCACTCCCCAGCCCGCGCCTGCATTAATTCCCTTCGGCTCAGCTCCTTTGCCGCGAAAGCAGCAGATGCAGGAGAAATCTGCTCGCAGTCGGGCGGAAGATTAAAACAACATTAAGCATCCAACAACGGGAAACCCAGACCCCCTCTCTCAACGCAGTGGCACCCCCCCCCCCCACCTCCACTGCTTTCACAGTCGCGTGGCTCTGCCTGACGGTCCTTCACACCCAGAGGAAAGAGGAAGCCTTTCGGCATGGACCCGGGAGAAAATGGAAGCACAAGCCGGGAAGAGCACATCCAGAACAGCCACGAGCAGCTCAGTCTGCCTGCTGGTATAACTGTGCTCCCTCTGAACACCGCATATGGAGGTACTGATGGATGGTAGCGCAGACCAGGCTTCAAACAGCAGACTTAATTACGCACAAATACAGGCTATTTATATGCCAGCAGAATTCCCCTGAGAGGAAGTGCGTACCCATTTGGGGGGGCAGGTGGAATGAAAAACCCTCTGTAAAACCCTGATGTGTCATTAAATTAGCTCTGGGTTTAATCAGCCATGCCGTCACTGTAAAATCCACGCTCTGGACTAAGATGGGGCAGTTTGAAGGGGAAAGCATTTATGGGGGGTGCGGTTAGCTCGAGACCCCGAGTTCCGGCGGGCGGATAAGGCCAGGATTACTCCTAACAGGTGTGTGGATGCTGAACAAGGAGCTGCACAATAACCTCTCAATTGCAGCGGACAGGATGCTTTAAAAGAGCCCCCCCCCCCTGGCAAACACAGACAGTGGTCACTCACGCTTCCCCATGCTTCAACTCCAGCTCCATCCTGCTCTTATCTGGGCCAAAGGCTAATGCCGCGGGAGGCTTCTGGCAGGAGGTGCAGTCCAGTCCGGTCGCTGCCCTGGTGCCTCCTGCCAGCTCGGGTCATTAAGGAAATAAGAGTGACTCTTAGAGACATTCAGGGCCTCAAATTGTCACACAATCTACACCTTGAGGTGCCAGACCACCGTGAATCTGACCAGACAGCCACATACTCAAAATACTGAAAATTACAGTTCAATATAAACAAGAATTCAGTAACTAGGTTCAAAAGACAATGGAGTAAAATAGAAGACCTGTTGTATGTAGAGGTGTGTATGTGTGTGACACATCTCCTGGGGTTTAATTGGGAGCAACTTTGGCTGCTACTACTTTCTCCATAGAGATCAGAGGCTGTATCGCTGATGTGGCCCTGCAATGACAGAGACCCACCAAAGGGGGAGCTGCATCTCGTCATCTATTTCTCTTCATCCAGTTTGGAAGAAGAGAGAAGAACATATCAGCTGTCAGAAACTGAAACATGATCATGGAAAGAGCTAGTAAAAATCATGTGTGCACCTCTGAAGTACCAACTGTGATACGCCTCTCGGGGCCTGGGCTGTTCTTCGCTGACGTGTTCAGTTGTGCCGCTCGACTCCCGTGTGCGCCTCCTGCTTATTAGTGAAAGCCGCGGCACGGATGCCTCTGGCTGGCACGTGTCTCATATCACAAGGTAAGACAAAGGAGACAGTTGACATAGGAGCACACAAGCCAAAGCGTGTGTGATACGAGCACTGCCCCGCCTGTGAAATCATTCACCGCTCTTGGCAAAAACAAATCTGAGAATGACAAAAATACAACAATAAAGAGTGAAACGTAACAAGGCAAACTGATTGCCTCGACTGACCTCCTCTTGCCCCCCCCCCCCCCAGCCCACCAAACATTTGCCGGGGTCCCGTAAGGCTGAGGCCGTGCTGCTGAAGGTAGAGGCACTGGTAGAGCTGCGGCAGTCGACCGGGAGCATCCATGCTGCGGGGAAGGTGTCACGCCGGCAGCACCGTCCCTATTAAGTGTAAATCATGTCTATTAAAAGCACTGGCGCCTCGCTGCCATGGCAACAGAGAAAGCCTGGATGGAAGTCATGAAACGTTGCACAGCCCCTCTCTCTCTCCCTCTCTCTATTTCCTCCGTCTCTCCTTCTCTCTCTCTCTAAATCACCCTTTCTTCTGTTTCCTTCTCCAGCACTTTCTCTGCAACTCCCCTTCCTCATCTCTTTCTCACTTCCCATCACCTTTTCCTCCATCTCTTTCCTTCCCTCTCTGTATCTCCCTTTCCTGTCTCTCTCTATCTCCCTTTCCTGTCTCTCCTTCTCTCTCTCTGTTTCCCACTCCTGTCTCTCCTTCTCTGCATCTCCCTTTCCTGTTTCTCCTTCTCTCTCTCTGCATCTCCCTTTCTTCTGTCTCTCTTTCTCTCTCTGCATCTCCCTTTCTTCCATCTCTCTTTTCTCTTCTCTCTGCATCTCCATTCTCTCACTTCCCATCACCTTTTCCTCCATCTATCCTTCCTTCTCTGTATCTCCATTTCCTCTCTCCTCCTTCTCTGTATCCCCCTTTCCTCTCTCCTTTCTCTGTATCTTCCTTTCCTTTCTGCTTCTCCCTTTACTCCATCTCTTTCTCTCCCCTCATTCTCTGTATCTTTCCCCTGTCTCTCTCTCTGTATCTCCCTTTCCTGTCCCTCCTTCTCTCACCCTTTCCTCCATCTTTCTTTCTCTCATCTTCCTCTGTATTCTCCCTTTTCTCTGTCTTTACTTGTCTCTCTTGCTCTCTCTCCTTCTCCATGTTGCTCCCTGGCAGGGATCCTCAGCTCCGCTACCCCCATGGTGACAGTGCCTCGCCGATCGAGGAGGACCACTATTGTTGTGTGTGTCCTGAATGTGAGAGGAGTCACAAATCTGCTTGCTCAACACCATCTAACGTCATCTGCTGCTTTTTGCATAAAATTTGCATTTGTAGAAGAATTGCAAAGAAAGGTCATTTGCGATCAATGTTTCAGGGCAGAAGCATGTCTAGTTGGTGGCTGAATGTACAAATTTACACACACGACTTATTCTAAGGAGATTAATGACCCCGAACTTTGTCAGGCTATTAATAAGGTGGGGACATTTTCTTGAAAAGACAGGAAAGCTAAGAGAAGTGGGGTACCCGCCCTGAGAGCGACTCAGAAACACCCAGAGTACATGCCAGCACACATGTACACACTGTCACTGTATTTCTGCAGAGCTGGCAATGGCTGACTCCCCCCCCCCCCCACAGCACAATGCTAAACCCTGGGCAATATACCCCGACAACCCTGTCACGTGCCCCTGCGGGAGACTGGTGTGCCAAGAGGCAAAACCGCAGCCAGAGCAGAACAGAGCCGAGAGGCAAGAAGGTACCGCTCGCGCCCCACCGCTCACTCGACGGCCAATCAGCCGCGCTGCCTCTCCACCATCTCATTAATGTCGAAAGGAGCCAGCTGGTGAGAAAAAAAACAACATGAAACAACCTCCAATAAGACGGGCTCCGCTCGGACGCCTCACCCTTTAGTTAATGCAGAAGGGAAGCAAGCTGGATGGGGGGAAAAAAACAGCCAATTACATTCACACCACCTGCTGCTCGCACACACGCGCGCGCGCACACACACACGCGCACACATGAAAAAGGACTACTTCAAACAATCTGTCAGTATTTTGATGGCTCCAAACAAGACATTGTTTCCTGCAATGACAAGACTGCCTTCTTAAAATTAGAGAACACATTTTTACCAGACGGATGACGGATAACTGCTCCAACCGCCTCTTATGGTTTCCTCCATTTAGCTAATACCGCACCAGGGCAATATGCTGACAGGCTGGCGCTCGTGGAAAACACTGGAGCGGGTGTCTCTTTACGGAGAATTAAGGCACATTTTCAGGTGGGTTTTTTGTGTGATCGAATGGGTGAAAGGCTACTAGTAACACAAGATATTATTTTTCTTGGTGGAGTGAATCTATTAGGTTTCTATGAGGATGGGGTGGTACCGTATTAATTGGTTTCATTAGAAGTAAAAAGAAGCCGACTTTCTTGTCTTCACAACAACAGGGTTTCTTAGCTACATCAAAAGGCCGAAAATGTAATTATTTAAAACCATATTGGTGAGGGCATTTGTGACCAGAAAAGAGTGGGTCCAAGTCCCACCAGTGGATGCGCAATTGTACCCTTGAACTATTCACTCTGCCTCCAATAAATAACTATGCGAGTGGGGCAATTGCTGGATGAATAAACACCACCATCTGTGTCTCCACATCTCATTGTCATTTCCAAGCACCAGCCCCTTTGGTCGGAGCAGTCCGATTATCCGCCATTGTTTACTCTGTTCCACTTACATCACTGGCCAGTCTGCTGGAGTTTACATGGCCTGCGTCTGTGACAGACCGGTGTCTGCTCATGGCAGCCACCCCGATGTGTCACTAAATTAGCTCTGGGTTTAATCAGCCATGCCTAGATCACCGTCTCGCTCTGGGAGGTGACAAGTACACTCCATGAAAGGCACCACGTCCCCTCTTACACATATACACTTCTCCATTTTCTTCTTCCTCCAATGTTTAGCAAGTAACCCCCCAACTCATAATTTCCTCCAGGCCATTTTTAAGGCCATTTTTTAATGTTGATGTTTATGACATATGATTGCTGGATATTTATTGTGCATGCGTGTGAGTATTTTTTTACATTTGCTTATGTCCCTCTGTTAGCTTACCACAGGATTAGCTGTTTCTGAAAGAATGTCAAATTTGCAGCCTGGCGTCTGGACCTCGTTTCATTTTGGCTGTGCCTGCGGCAGGCACAGGGAAAGCAGAACGCACTGTCAGGGCTGTAGGATGCAACGGGGGAACGGCTTGGTCTCCGCAGAGCACCATGACACTCCTGCTGGCTTGCACTGACTGCGGGCCATTCTGCTAGCGTGGCAGCTAATGGCGGAGTTAGCTCTCCGAGGACTATCACAGACTAACTGCGGGGGCAGGGATGAAAAGAGGCGAGGGAACGGAGTCCTGAAGTAACTCAGGATAGAGTGCTAATGTAAGTGAAGAGAGAAAAGATTTTCGTAGTGTTACTTAATGGACACTTTGGTCAGTGTCAGTGAGGGAAGAAAAGGACAAAGGGGCAGTTTGGCCAGTGTCACCGAGGGAAGGAGAGAACTAAGGGGCAGTTGGATCAGTGTCACTGAGGAAAGCAAAGGACAAAGGAACAGTTAGGTCAGTGTCACTGAGGGAAAGAGGCTAAGGGGCAGTTTGGTCAGTGTCACAGAGGGAAGGATTGGAATGAGGGGCAGTTTGGTTAGTATCACTGAGGGAAGGAGAGGTCTAAGGGCAGTTTGATTAGTGTCACTGAGGGAGAGAGAGGACTGAGGGGCAGTTGTGTCTGTGTCACTGAGGGAGAGAGAGGACTGAGGGGCAGTTTGGTCAGAGTCACTGAGGGAAGGAGAAGACTGAGGGGTAGTTTGTTCTGTGTCACTGAGGAATGGAGAGGACTGAAGGGCAGTTTTGTCAGTATTAAAGAGAGAAGCCCAGGATTATGGGACAGTTAGGTGATTGACAGATGGCAGCCTCTTTACACACAAAGTGTTTGACTGCTTTTGTTTTTGTGTAAAAAGCTAAAACCGCACACCGGCTGTCTGCTTTGTTTTTCATTCAGGCACAACTTGCTCTGCTTCGTGAAAAAGCATGTCATTTTGTTTCTTTTTATGGCACAAAATGCTTGGTGAAAGGTCTCCTCCCTCCAGAAATATCTCCAGACCACCCTTTCATCACTAGTTACGGTGCGTATGATTATTTCTCTCCAAGTCAGAACTCGGATGAAAACGTCACGAAAAACGTCACTTCCCGTCGGAAACACGCCTCTTTTACAACGTTGATGTCGGACAAGATTTTGTTGCCCGAGTTGCCCCTGTGACGTAACTTCAATATGCCGGCTTACCAACAGTAATTCTATTTTATAAATCTTTAAAAATTATTATTTTGTTAAATGTATTAATAGTTATAAATGTAACTGCACGTGTTCGATTTAGAGAATACAATACCATGACCGTAAACAGTATCCTAGCATGCAATATCAGATTTTTACCAGACTTGTTAGTGTCTTTGGTTTGTTTGTAGTTTGTTTGCCTCTCGAAAAAAGAATATCGCTATGAATGTGCTAAAATATTTTATAAAGCTTTTAATGTGGTTTGACTAGTTTGTGTTTCTTGTTTGTTTGTCTCTCGGAAAAAATGATCTCACTCCAAATCTGCTAAAATATAAAGCAACAACACACAGCAGCGTGTTCATGGAGGCAGCCATGTTTGTTCCGAGATGTGGTAGCTCGAACGGGAGATTGTCGGACGTGATGTCACTCAACTCGGAATTTCCAAGTTCCGAGAGAAAAACGAACGCACCATTACTTGATCTCATCAGTAATGTTCCCTTTTGTCATCAGGTAGGTGAGCTACTGTAATAACTGAAGAAAGCATGTTGGCCCCCGCCCATAGCAGTGATGTCTGGAGTGACATTTTCAAATCTGGCTCCATCTCTTTGTGCAGTGTTCATATTCACCCTGTGGTCTGTGGGTTTGCTGTGCATACTCTGGTTTCATCTCATGGTCCAAAAAACATGTCCTTCAGTTTTGGACTCTGTACTGCCTTGTGTTTTGTGTGTTTATGACCAATGATAGATTGGTCTTTCTTTAAGAAACTAGTAAACTCTAATGTTTAAACAATAACTGTCTCTTGTTTACATACACTTTCACTGAGCAGTCATTACATAGAACATGACAGGGCTTAATAAAAACAAGGTTTCATGACCATAACTTTTTTCAAAATCATGCATCTTGGATGAAGGCCAGTTTAGAAAGTTTAGATATGGAATTTATGGATGTAGACTGTTCATAATTTCCTGAAATAAGTCTTAATTTTGAGTTGCTTAGTATGATTACACACGGTAGTGTGATTTTGGCTCTTTTTCTCAATCCAGAGATTGGCACTTTAGCTGGCAAAATGCCAATGATGAAAGCTAAGCTAAATCAGATGCTTGTCTGAATGTCTAGAAATGTTCTGTGATCATTGGGCATTTGGTCAGAAAGCATTGTTTGGTAGTTTTCTTTATCCAGAACATCTGTTCCTTCTCCTAAAAACAAAAATCGACAGTTCAATACTATCGGACAAAGCCAGGTGACTCACTCTTTTTTTTATTTTTAAATGATTGTTTTCACTCAATGCCACACAATCTCTCTGAGAACAATAGAGTTCATCTGAGGGAATCCAATTAATAGCAGAAGTCATGCGGCACCGATCTTCAGAGGAAGTGGTCCGCAGGATTTTTATCGTTATGTGAGACAGTCAGCTGCCCCTGGCTCACAATGTCAGGGGGAGTTAATTATTTTGAGGATGAAGTAACAAAATCTATTATGACTCTGACTTCCTTCTCAGACAGAAGTCATGGATACGGACGTACTTGAGAAATGGGGGGGGGTCTCCCAAGATGCCTGTTTATTTTCTGTGTTGATGCGTCCGTGGCTGTGTATGCTGCACATGCATTATTACAACTTTTTAACGTAGTTGACAGATGCTTTTATCTGAATCAATTTGCATAGGTCACTGACACTGCAAATTCACCCATTAAGAGGTCTCAGGAAGCAATTCAGGTACTCCCCTCTCATTAAGACAGCCGTAGATCCCTACTTGTACTTGAGTGAGTCAACTTCCAACTATGCTACATTCGCTACTACAGATATGGAGCCTAACATATGCACAATACACACTCTCAACCTCTATTGCTGCAACCAAGATGACACAGCTTCAATAACAGGACTTAAATTCCTAAAAGCAAAAGGAATGGTAAAATAGGACTTGACAGAATTGATGATCCAAGTTTAGGAGAAGTGGAGTTTGGAATCTGCTAGTGGTCCTGGAAGCTTTTTCTTTCTCTTCCAGCAGACTCCTCCGCTGTCCTACGGGATGTCCATGTTAGTGTGTGTCTGAGCAACACACCCGCTGAAGAGAATTCTTCACAGGCTCAGCAGGCGAAACAAAAGCTTATTCCAATTCTGGCCCTGAAACTAACCAGGGAGGAGTTGATTGGCTGGATTTTAGAGCGTCCACTGAGCCGGGGACAGACCTCAAGTTGGAGCGAGGGCGGTTGGAAGAGTGGGGCTGTGGTAATACAGCGGAACTGTGAGACTCTCCTGGGTGAAAACAAACAGTCCATGGGCGGGGGGAGCGAGGTGCCTAACGATCTGTCACTGAACGTCTAATTTGCTCCTGGTCTCAACGGCACAAATCAAACGCCCCAGCACTCCACTTAATGCCACTTGTTACTGAATTCAGGAAGCTTTAATGTACATGGGGGGAGGGGAGGATTTACAAAATGCCCAAACCAAACATAATTAAAGTATGCTCAGCAAGTCAAGACAATCTGCCCATATGCTGATTTAGATGAGCCTGCAGTCTATCCCAAGAAGAACGGGGCAATAGTCTACGGCAGTCCTGCATGGGGTACTAGTCCATTGCAGAGGACTAGTACACTATGAGCAATTTAGAGCTACCAATTCACAAACACAGGGATAACATATAAACTACATACACAGAGCCAGAGGTAGGATCCGAAGCTCCATCCCCGGAGGTGTGGGACCACAGTACTAACTTCAAAGCTATCATGGTTCAATATTGACTCAATTTACTGGGAGCATTTGGCAATATGTCTGTAACAGAAGCAGTCTACAGTCTGATTGGAGTCTCAGTGATTGATAGATGTCATACACCAAACAGAAACCAAAGAAATAACCAAGCTCTCTCATTGGTGAGGGCAGGGCAAGTACAAGACTCTGGGATGTGCTCATTTAACATGTCACCAGGGTCAATCCGGTAGCGGAAATATTCTTAGACTAAATGGAGGGTGTCTTAAATTGAACGGAATGCCTCAAATGCTGTTTTTTTGTGCTTTGGCCTGCAGAAGCGGACAGAAAGAAGCGAGGGGCTGTTTGAAACGTAATTTCCTCACTAATGGGTTCCAGCTTTCTGATTGAATTGGGAGCTTTCACTCAAAAGCCTTCCATTTACAGAGGCCCCTCAAAGGTTGTAACTGCCAGTCTAGCAGATAGCTTTAACTTATGTGGAACATTAAAACATTTTTCTCAGCAATGTTCCCAAAGATCCTCTGTAATTTTTGAAAAGTTAACATGCTTTTTTGTAGAAACAATTGGGTAAATGTGGGATAAGATCCCAAAATAGCACATTTACCTCTATATTTCAAAATGAAAGATGTTTTCTTTGTCATCTCCTTATATCAAGCTTTATCTGGCCATAAAATGTAGTTGCACAGACACAACCCCTTCTGGGGTATTAAGATCCACTTAATTCAGTCAATGCACCACCTGAAGGTTTGTCTGGGCTCTTTTTCTAGGTGATACTGGAAATTTCCATGCCCAATGATGCAACCCACATTTCTGCACCTTCCCCTGAAATGCTCCCTCTTTGTCTCCTGGACTCTGTCACCTTCTTCCACTCAATCTGCATCACATACTCGCTTTTACTCAAGGCCTTTCTGACTCACACTCCCCTCTCCTTTCTCTCCCGTCTCTCCCTCCTACTATGAAACCAGGTCTTTTGGCTCCAACAGTTGTGTGTGTGGGGTGTGCACTCTTCTTCCTCCCTGACCACGCCTGATCAGAAGGATTCATGGCAATTTATAAAGCTCACCCAAATTTGCGACAGCATATTTAGAAAGCTGAAATCAGCTACACTCTGATAATCACTTCTTGTGCTGGGTGGAACTTGATTATAAGATCAGGGGCGCAGAGAGATCGTAATCATTTAATCCTCTCATACCCTAGAACTGCTTTTGACATCTGAAGCTCTCCAGTACTTCAGGCCTAGAACTTGCTATAAAAAGAGACCAACATAGATACCACCATTTGACCTCAGAAGGGAATTTGATTGTCTTCACACCTCCTTGGTAGTTTCTGGGAGGTTAATTAAATGGGGGGGCGCAATTCAGTGAGGTACCCTGAGGATAAAAATATGACACAGAGGTTGCAGGGTCAACCGAGTTATTTTGGGAGGGTGAGAGAGAGAAAGAAAGCAACAGATCTCTTTATAACCGGGCTGTGTCATTGCTTCGCTGTGACTCGTGACGATGGCTGGGGAACCTTCCTATGGAGAGTCCATCTGCCTTGGTATAAAGTAACACAGGAGGGGACCACGGGGTGTCACGGAAAAACACACACAGCAACCAATGCTGTGTCAGAAAGACAGATGGAGTGTTGAAAATACCCCGTGGGTGCCTCGGCACGGCTCACTTTTTCACATGGGGGCTAATTTATCGGCTGCCGCCACGAGAGTGCTTGACGTCCCCTCTGAACTTTGAGCCTTCTCGAGGCAGAGAACCTCTCTTTCCACATTCTGTAGTTCTTTATTCCAGTCTCAGGCATGGCAAGGCACTGGATGAGGTCTCTCAGGAGTCTGATATGGGGGGAGGAGGGCTTCAGCTGCTAGATCACCCTGTCCCAACTCCTCAAGCTTACCTTTAGAACACAGGGCTCTGTGTTCTGGTCAGGGTTCTGGTCCTCCAACAGGTCGTTGACTGCAGGAAGCAGGAAACTACAGTATTGACAGTAATTTAAGGTAAGATAAATGTTTAACCATTATTTAATGTAGAGGAGTTTACCTACTTGCCACGCATGGTAGACTATCACTCATGAGTCACAAAGTTTGACCAAGGTATTTGACCAATTAGTGGAATACATTGTACAGAAATACAGCCAATGGCATCAATGTTCAACTTGCAGCCCACCAAAAAGTGGCCTATCCACATAAGTAGATGCTGAATTATTGATTGCTGTGAAGATGGCTTTCTCTACACTTAGGATTCTTCTGCTCCACCATTCTACTGTCACGTCATCTGCTTACCTTCTTGCTGCTCTTATCTGGAAATAAAGTTCTCATGGAGAACTCTTGCCTATCCATTGGTAGCATCACCTTCATTGTTACATTCTGAACCTTAAGGACACCTGGGATCAATTTCCCACCCCAGCCTGATTCCTTCAAGTGCTCCACAGGCAGATCTCCTGAGCTGCTCTCTGTTGCAGGGCAACCCTATCCCTTGCTCACATGTATTTGCAGCAAAGGTCACGCTCTGCAAGCTGACACTCCCACGGAGCACCATCATCCAAGAAGCTGGCCAAGAGGCGGTTTGCGTGATGCGTCAATGCCAGTTTCCTGTTTGTGGACCCATCTGGGTGACTGAGAGCTACTGGGCTGTGGACGTGGGCCAGTTCTTTTCAAAGACTGGAGGGTTAGAGTGATATGGTGTATGCCAGTGTGTTCTGTGACTATCCTGCAGCGCACCCTGGTGACAAAAGCCGGAAGAGGCGTGGCTGATCACAGTTGGCAGGACCCTTCCTCCTGCCAGGACCCTCATCCCCCATGGGGGCGGGGTCTGCAGGCATTATTGCATACCGCAGTAGCCTGAGAAAGCAGCCAAGTTCCGGCAGCCATGATGGGAAATTGGAAGGAGCTCGACTGTGGCGACAGCTTGGATGAGATTATTGTCGATGTCCCTGCGGCCTTTTCTGCATGGTGCAGCCTCTGATTATTCCGTAGGGGCCAACACGTGTGAAATCCAGGTACCCGTATGGGCCATATATGTAGAAAGGAGAACTTCCTAGATTCCTGAGCACAGGTGAACCCTGGGGGGGTTCCAAGCTCATCCACTGGGTTGGCAGTTGACGAGCCCACAAGGGACTGAGCAAGTCCATATAACCCTCCCCCCCCACTCTAGAGACACTCCCAGACCAGCTGGCATGACGAAAGCCCAAGGGCTCAGCTGGGGGACTCTGCCCTGCTGGCTTGCGTGTACCCGCCCCCAGCCAACCTGCCCCGCAAGCCTCACAGTCTCAGCGGCCTTGCTAAAGAGATGGATTAATTATGTGCGTTCATCCCCGTGTTCAAGCAGTGGAACAACAGCCTCACAAGATAAGAGTAAGAAGAACGGTGGCCCAGCTACGGGGCTCTTTTATGCCATTTAACCGCCGTGAGAGAGCTTGTCGATAGACTGCCGAAGGGGCCTGCTCTTTCTACATTACCTTAATTAGCTGTCAAGCTGGGTGACATTTAATTTTACACTGTTCGTACGGATAGATATTTTCTGAAGCAATTCCGGCTTTCTTGTGCTGAATAACCTCACGTAACATCTTACCCAGGCATTCCATCTGTGACGACAGCCTGGAACCATTTAACACGGAGTTCTTCTCCTCCAGGAAAAAGTTTCCCGCCTGCTAACTGTAGTGTTGATGCAGGCGGCCCTCATTTCTACTGTCCTCACGCTTCAGCTGTCTCTGGTTTTGGCAATCTGTGTCCCGGGTGGGGGGTGAGGTTGAGCTTCTTTATTCTTCTTAAGAGCTCTCCGCTTTTAGTTTTAGGCGCCTTCGACAGAGCATCACGAGTCGGCCATGAATGAAAAGTGGTGTCTTCTCTCGGCACGGGTGACATGCATGCCCCCCCCCCATCCTTCCCGGCAGGGGTAGCAAGCCTCTGGAAAGACTCAGCGGACGTGACGCCAACAACTCGCCATCAGCTCCCCATCAAAATTCATCTGTCAGGGGTATGCTTCCAAAAAAATTTTATAAATAAATATGGGGATGAAAACAGTACATCTTTGTGGCTCCTTTTTTCCAGCTCAGGGGACCATGAACAAAGTGCGGATTGCTATGAGAGCAAAATGCAATGCTTCGTTTTCATAGGGTTATATTTAGAGGCAGCACTGGTGTGAATGCAGAGCCAGGAAGCAGCACCCCTCACACAGAAACAGCTCCCAGTCTGACCTTAAGGTTGTTTTACTCTCTTACCGCTGCTTGCGTGTTTATTAAACGGCCCTGGAAGCCAGATGTTTCTCCACATTATAGTGATCAAAGCCACAGCGCTTCTTTACATTAAGAAAGAAACATTTTTGTTATTTAAAAGCAAAAGGGAATATAAAATGAATGAAAACATAGATCAAAAATACATAACTCTACAAATGAATATGTAACACATTTGACTGTTTTGTTAGAGCACTGCTCTATATTGTACCATGTATTGTAACAGAATATATTGTGCTCTGATGACACGGTAACCACATTTAATCCAACCGCACTAACCTGTGAGATATGACTGCCGCTTCACCAACAGGGGGTGGTCCATTCGGATCTGCTAGTCACAGCTCTCAAACCCCCCTGCCCCACTACCTCAGACACTCAAAGACCTTACGTAATCAAACACCTTATTTATCTTTCCATCTGTTTCAGTTTGTTAATTTTCTAGTAAAATATGCCTTTCTTTCTGTATGTCATTGTCTTGTCTGTTGTTTTATGTTTGTCTGTTGTTTTCAAAGCTTAACCAAGACAACTGTGCAAGAATTCCAATGTACTTGTACATGTGCAAATGGAAAATAAAATTTCAGTTCAATTCAACTTTTTTCTTCTTCCCATGTCTGGGCAGAGATGACCGAGAACATGGGTCCCAAAAAGGTGAACCCTGCCTGACAGCATATGACTGCTGGGACTGATTCCCAGTCATCGAATCATAGTAGCTGAATATAGTCATCAAAAAGGACGGATGTGCTCATCAATAATCCTAATGTGCCATGAATGATATTTGTCTGCAACTGTAAGAACTGATGTAATAATCCGAAATGTATTGAAAAAAAGCCTCTTATAAATAGTTCTGATGCACCAACCTTAAAGCAGATATTAGTCGTAGGTGTGAAAAGAGACCGGGGTTTTCTGAGGCTTCTGTTTTCCTAAAAAAAAAATGTGGACTACATTTCTTGCCAAGTTTCAGCCTCATTTCCTCCAAAGGTGCAGTTTCCCCAACTTTGTTTATAAGCCTCCGCTGATACTCTTTTGAGCAGTGCACAGCAAGGATGAGTGGCTTCATGTTGACGCCTTCAGGACATCGCTGAGATTTCACTGTTCAGATCACCGAGTCGGAAGTGGGCCTGACTGACAGGTGACAGGTGTGCTGACGCCTCCAGTAGATGTTTTGGCGAGGATCTCCTTTGAAATGTCCCGCGTTTAACAGACATCGGAGGGTTTAGGGGTGCAGAGAATATCTTAAACAGGCCCTGCAACCGCAGCAGGGTTCCTTCCAAAAATAGGTGAATAACGCCTGACTTTCAGATCTTTGGTTCTAAATCAACACTTAGAGAGAACTCTGAGCTAAGCATGCATCTAAAGGCCTTGTCTCTGTTGGACAGCAGCCGCAAGATAAATCATGTCATAGGAAGGACAACAGAGCCCTAAATAATAAGATTAAATGAAGATGCGGCTCCCCGCCAGTTTCCGTTGGTGGGTACTGTACACAGCTGCAAACCACTGTGCTTCCTGACGCCAAGGGCTGAAGAACACTCAGTGCAGTCAGTCACATACAGCCTCTTGCACTGTGCCTTGTTTCCGCTGAAGGTGTTGTCAAAGATGTTCTCTCTGCAGGGCCTTTCTGAGGGAAGGAGACAGAGGCTGTGAAGATGATGTGGCCCATACTGAGAAGCTGACCTCATCTGCACTAAGTAATGCAACGATGGCCATCATTTGGTCATGAAATATCAATCTCTTAATAGAATTTTTATATATAATGTGTATATATGTATATATAAGTAAATTATGTATATGCTATTAATATGTTAATGTATAAATAAGCATTTTAATATAAGTATGTTCATGCTGTGACATATAAGTATGTTAATATAGTCAAATTACTTTGTTTGCTGTTAATCCATTGTTACTCCACAAATGGTAATAATCTAGCGATGGTAATTCATTTTATGCAATTAATTATTCAAATTATTGAAACGCTCCAAGTTGATTACCCACTGCACTTTGGCAAAGAGTTTAAGGGAGGTTAATCATGATTGGATAATTTATCGCTTTGTTCAGTCAGATGGGCAAAAGGCCTCCTGCCAGGTTTTTGGAAGGTTCAGTCGAGTTCAGCGTTCACTCGAGTTAGTGACCATAAACAGGCGTGACGCGAGCTCCCCCTGGGCACACCTGAGCGGCACATGCTCTCAGAGGCTGGGCCGCGGGCCAGTCTTTCTACAGGAAGCACTCTGATGGGGGGAGACACCGGGCCGTCATTAACACCGCAGAGGAAAGGCAGCGTCGTACGCCTGGCCTCCTCAGCTTCTGTTAAGCTCCAGGTCATTCAAAAGCACCTGTGCTGCTTGTTAATTTGAATTATTAAACCGAAGCATGAAGATCAAAGGAATACGAGGGCTCCTCAAAGTGGAACAACACGCAAGCTGAAAAAAAGAGTTATTAGGGCATATTCCTCTCTTCTTTGTTTTTAAAAGGTACTTACACGCAGCCTGTAATCCTACGGAAATAAGAAGGGCTATTGGGCGCTTTGAACAAGCACACAGACAGGAGCCTTCCTCATTACCAGAGGAATGTTCCACCAAGGGCCCATTACGAATGACTTCCGGGACCTTCTGTAACTCATGCAGAGTGGCTCCATCCCATACACCAATGAGCCGTGAGCAGGCCTGGCGCTGGCTGCCAAGGCCTCACCCCTGTGCCAGGTGTCACGTTCTGTTCCTACAGTTAATGTGCCTTTTGTTGTTGTCAGTTAAAGCCATTAAGGAGGCGCCCTTCAGCACAGACAGCCGTCAGATTAATGAGGCAGCTGACCAACGTGCCTCATGCCTTCAGATGGAGGGAAAATGGAGAAGGGCTGCCTTCACACAGCATCCCACTAGCGAGGGCCGCCTCTGTCACAGCTCCGGGTTCCTGAGAGCCGGCGTAATTCCATCGGGAAGCAAGACCTTCAAGCTGAAATTGCAGGCTGAGCATGTGAATGGTGTCCTCCCCCCCATCTGCTCTGAACACTGCCCTTATTTTGGATTTGCTGGCTCCAGCTGAGGTTCAGCCACCATAAGGTGGACAGCAAACATGGCTCGTCTCAGGACAGTCTTAGATGCTATTGCCGAGGTTTAACAATTCATGGCACACTTACATTGGGGAGTCAGGAAGAGCTGCGTGAGATTGCATTCAGAGAGGTTAGCCGAGATGGCAAGTGTCCGCAATCCGTCCAGCGTGGAGGGTGCGTGGGGGGCTGTTTTACCGAGGGGAGCCTGCGAGAGAGACGCGCGGCGCCGACTCCTGGTGGCTGACCAGCTGTCGCCTCCTGTCAGCACCACACCGCCCTCGGCCCGCACGCTCGGCTTCACTCCTCACCATACGCTGCCCCCCCCGCCAGGGTCCACGCCATCGTGTATTGTTTACACATTTCCAAATGGAGTATGTGTAGCGAGGGGGGCCGGTTTTTGGAGAATGCTCCATCTTGGTTGATTGCCTGGCACGCTCGTGGTACCGTCCCACGCAACACGGTGCTGTCCTGAAGCTGCCACTCCGGGCTCCACAGATCCTTTAACCGGACCCAGGGAGAGGACAGTGGTCTGGGCTGGTGTGGGAAATGTGTGGGAGGATCTTTTCGGAAATGAACCTGGAGATATTTTCTTTCACATGCACTGTTATAGAACTGAATCAATTGCATTAACTGCTTTACCTGATAGTTCGTATGGGTCATACAGGCCTTTCTGCTTTAAACAAAAATGCCTTCACAGTTTCAGGTGACAGTACTGCTCAAAGTGGCCCCTCCATTTTGGGGTAGTGGGGGTGGCTTCTTTTCAATCTTTCCCCTAATATTGTAGTATCGCCCCCTACAGTGGGACACGGGTTATTGAAAGATGTGTCTGGCTCTCCCCCATTCTCTTTAACTGGCGCTTAATAACACATGAAATGTAATTATAAGATGTGTTTGTTAATATGCATATTCATCTAATTAGGCTGCCTTTATTGAAACACATCAGTGGCGTGGCTGCGTCGCCGCCCGCCTGACATCAGAATAAATTGCCATTATTCAAATCAGATCACACTTACTTGGCTGAAGTCCTCGCTTTTGTTCAGGCAGCTTAAGCGATTACAAACAAGTCAATGGCAGCTCGCTCCGGCGCTCCTCTTTGGTGTGGCGGAACAGACGGCAGTAAGTGGTGAAAACAGAGCGGCTAACTGCATTAGCCACCTTTTATCCTCACAAGAGCCTGTCTCCCATCTCCCCAGAGACCCACTATTGTTTCTCACGCCTCAGCTAACGAGGCGCCCGGAAAGGGGGGGCGTTGTTCCGGGAGACGTTTATCGCTTTTACCGGATCTCTGATAGTGAGGAAAGACCTCCCCCCTTTCTGGTCAGTGGGGGGGGGGGGGGCATCTCTGGCCTCATGGCTCTGCCCTCCCTTACATTCACTGTGTTGGACATTATTTCCATGACAACTGAACGCTGCAACAAGACCCAGGCAGAAAAGGTTTCCGATACCCACCCCCCACTCCCATGATCCAAAGCTGCCTGGTTTCAATATGGATATAGAGGGGGTAATCTACAGAGGTAGAAAGAGACGTCCGGTAACGCCTCAAGCTCACTCTGACAATCTAATAAATATTTAAAGGCGTTAATTTTTATCTGCTGGTCTGGTGCATTTTCCACCTGTTTTCAGCCCCTATTCTCCCACAGGTTGGCATGATTGCAGCCTCTGGAGGGCGCTCTTTCTAACCTTTCTGAATGCTGTCACTGTGTGGGAAAGCCAGTGGCCTGCAGTGGGTGATGAACACTGCATTCATCATATGGTTAAGGGCAAAGCTGATCAATATGGCTAAAAGGAGGCAAAGGAAGGCGCATGTTCTCCGACACCTGTTCAGGCGGCAGCAGGTATGGGCACCTTCATCGGGCTTTCATTAAGCGCGCCATGTCGACAGGGAAAGAGAAGCCGCAGTAAAGCTCACAGGGGCCGCACCAATCTCCTTGTGGTGGTACAAAGCAGCGTTAATTACACTGATAGGATGTTGATGGAAAAGGGCAAACTTTCAACGCGCTGTGAAAGGCACCCCCGCTGAGGCCTGACCAGAACGGCTCTCCAGAGCCCATGCCGGGGGTGTGAACCTCCCAGCAGGGGGAGCAGCAGTTCAACGCTCATCAATAACTGCAATTAAGGCTGACGTGGTGTCACGGTAATGCGGAAAATCTGAAATGTTTTTGTATTAAAAGAAGCTTTGAAAAGAGAGCAGAGGGGCCCCCTCCGCCCCCCAAATATGCTATGAGACTCTGCAGGCAGGTTTTTATGGAGAAGTGATGACAGATAGTTGCTTTGGAAACCGAAAACAACAAAAGAGCAAAACCGCCATGGGCCTCGCTCAAGGTATCGGGGGCGCCGACTCGGGTGTACCTTGTCGCCATGGCAACAGGCAGCCGTGAGACGGTCTCGCAAAAGCTTGTTTTCAGCGCGGCGGGAGCGTGCGCCCGCGAGGAGCCTGCCCATCGGCTGGCTTGCTCACAGGGCACAATTAGCAACATGAAAAAGGGGGAAAAGGCGGGCTCGTTGTACTTTTTGGGAGGCTGTGTGAAAGCGGGCGGGGCTGCCCACAAGGCAGGGGGGTGTTCCTCATCACTCACCTGGCAGCTTTTAGCCCAGGCTGCTACCATAACTTATTTATCACTTTGTTGTGACAATCAGTCCTAAATAGCGCCCCAGGCCTGTGCATAAACACCCCACACATCACTCAAGCCCCCCCCCCCCCCCCCCCCCACCTCAACACTGTCAATGATCTGCTGTTTGTTGTGCACATGCCAGACAGCAGACTGAGTATAGAGGTAGGGGGTGTGGCTGTCAGCACCTGTCACGCCCTAGGCGAGTGATTGGTCATATCTTCATCTCCCACATACCCGCCGCACTAATTATCACTCACCAGCTGAGCTGATGGTAAAGTTGGACTGACCCTAACTCTCATTCCTACTTTGCATGTACAGTGGGATGTTGGGTGACTCATAGCTTGTGCCTGACAGAGGACGTCCCTGAGATGGGGATACAAAAAAGCTTTATTAGGTACATCAAGCTAGTACCAGGTAGGACCTGCTTTATTACGGACACCTAGATAGAACTGGGTAGGACCCCCATTATTAGGTACACCTAGCTAGTACCGGGCTGAACCCACTGTATTAGCTACCACTAGCAAGTACCAGGTAGGACCAACTTTATTAGGTATACCTAGCTAGAACCAGGTTGGACCAACTTTATTAGGTATACTGTACCTAGCTAGAACCAGGTGGGACCCACAATATTAGGTACAACTAGCTAGAACCAGGTGGGACCCACAATATTAGGTACAACTAGCTAGTACCCGGTAGGACCCATTTTTTCATCCAGAACTGCTTCATGCATTGCTGAGATGTGCGTTCAGAAAAGCCTCTTTGAACGCCACTGCTGTACTGAGCTGTTACTTTTGTGCTTTTCTAACCTTCCTGTTAGCTTTAACGAGTCTGGCCATTCTCCTCTGACCGCTCTCATTACCCAGATGTTTTCAGTCACAGAAATACTACAGAATGGACGTTTTTCATTTATCACACCATTCTCGATAAACTCTGGACACTACAGTGTGTGAAAATCCCAGGAGGGTGGCTGTTTCTGAGATGCTGGAACCGCCATGTCTGGCACCAACCATCACACCACATTTAAAATCACTTAGATCGACTGTCTGAGCTGTTATAATGCATAACTGAGCACTAACTGAACCTCCTGACCTTGTCTGTATTGACTCGTTATTAGGAAAAGGAGGCTGCTTGTGTGAACAAGTAGTCGTACTTAATAAAGTGGCCACTGAGTGCGTGTGTTACACATACACACATATAAATTATATAATCTGATACTGTGGAGGTTCAGTGGGCAGCACTCTTGCCTCATACTTCCAGGGATAGGAGTCTATATGTGTATGGGCATCCTTCAAGTTCTCCAGTTTACTCCTGTAGTCCAAGGACATTTAGGTATAATGGTATCTCTGAATTGCCATAGTGTGCATGATTGTGTGTGCTCTGTCACTGACTGCCATACTAAGTACCCCAGTGTTGTGCTCTGTACTTCCCAGGAAAGGCTCCTGAACACCCCACTGACCCAGTCCTGGAAATGCTTGGAAGATGGATGTAATAATGTGATATGAATAACATTCAGACTGTATTTGGTATATTAAATGGGTTCCAAAGGCACGCAGCAAAACAAGCAAAATGGCCTTTTGACTTAGCAAGTAATTTATGGTATATTTACACAAACAGATATGAACGCGCCACTCCAGTAAAAACACGAGAGTGCGTTCACTTGCTGTGGCTGTGAAAGAGAAAAAAAAAAGTGAATCCCTATCTGGAAAGTTCCGTTGTCATGCAGTAACTGGTTTCTGCTCAAAAGTAAAAAAAAAAAAAAGAAAAGAAACTCAATTAGTGAGGGCTGACCGGCTCTATCGCAATTTATATTTCCTTAATGCAGCTGTTCATTAACGGGTGGCAGACCCTGGCTTTCTCCTCCTCCTGGTTTGACCTTGATGGGGGTCTCAGGGGACCGGTGTGTCCATAAGGTCTGAGCAGCTGGCGACGTCGTTCAAGAAGCTGAACCTGGAGAACTTAAAGCTGCGGTTTTGGATCCCAGGAGGTCATAACCCTTGAGCAGAGTGGTTCACCTGAAGCGCTTCATTAATTACACAGCTGTAGGCCGTTAACGACCGTTAACTGCTAGGCAGCTACAAGAGCACTGCGGCGGCCCGTCAACGATCTCCTCTCATATCCATACGCAACTAAACCCCACCCCTCATCCTCCATCCCTCCCCCTGCCCCCTCCATAGCCACCTTTTGTGCAACTGCATGCGGTGACTCACCGGCGCCTCCACGCGCGATGAATAATGGGGAGATATACATCTCCTGCCATACGACGCCTGCTAAAAATGGAACAAGCACCACCGTGTGATGTCCCCGTACTGCCGAGCATAGAACCAGCAGCAATATGGTACTATGGTGCGTCCTGCTGATGAAGTCAAATCTGCCCCATCTCCAGTTGAAAAAAAAAACCTGTATGATACATTCATGCATGCATGCAAAAAAAAAAAGACAGAAGCTCAGCAACTCCTCGGTCTTGAACCAAAAGCATTGGTCCAAAGGTTTAAGATCTATGCCACAGGTTCACATCTACCACAAACATAAGAGCTTAACCAGCAACGGAGGGTCACATGATACGACTCAGCTGACTACAAAAATTCATGTGGAAGCCTAAAGTCACCTGATTCTCTCCCGTTCAAACTCCTGGTTCTGACAAAATAAATACTGCAAATTAACTAATTAGCTAATAAAGGACTGGTTTTAGAAAATATCTTATGGGAAGGTCCTTCCCCTCTAAATACGCAAGCAGGAAGGGTGAGGCTTCTCAGAATAGAGAAGATGTAGTCTTTACTTAGGGCATCAGTAGCAGGTGTGGATTGTGCTTGGACAGCGGGTGATGGCGATGAGCTCTGAATGTGATGTTCAGTTTACCTGCTCGTACAAGGGAACCCACTAATCAATCTAATGGAGGGAAGAATCTTTTCCTCTGAAGGAGACCTGGCCTTGGGGACCAGGATGTTATGGATGAGCTGTAGCACTGCTGGACAGACCCCCAAGTCACATCCCATTACCCAAAAACAATTAAAAAGCTGTTAAAAGGCTCTCTTTGTCTCCCAGGACATGATTTATGCCTTGCCTGGGCCTGAAAGAGAGACCCCTGTGAAGCTGTCCTTGGAGTGGTACCGGAGCAAGGAGAGAAATGCTGTTCTGTGTGATGGTGCAGGCAGGCTGAGAGCTAGGACTTGTAGTGCCCTCTAGTGTCATTCCTGTAATATTGCTCTGTTCAAAAGAACACGTCTTTCCTCTTTGCGCTGGAATAGCATTCTTATTTAGGATGAGTTGCAAGGATTATAATTCACAACAGACTGAGCAGTCCACATGCAAACAGACCATGAAAGTAATGGAGGTGATGGAGAAGGGGTGGAGGTGGTCCAGGAGAACCGGGCAGGTCTCTGAAGGTAATGCGGGTTGAAGAGAGTGGACTGTGCTCAAAACTCACATATTCATCAGCTACAGAATTCATCCCGCTTCCTTTCCTAACTGCTCCTCAATTGTGATCCATAATCAAGATGAACCTCCATGTCTGTGAGTTTGGAACCCTTGCCGTTGCAGCACAGAGACAACCTCTTAGTAAATCTAAGGTCATCACATCTTGGGGATACTCTCAGAATACATGAAATATGTGGATGGAGACATGGGCACCTACTGAAATAACTGGGATACACTGAAGACTTTTTATTTACAGCATCTATCCATCCATCATCCAGCTGCTTATACAATAAGGGCTTGCAGTGAGCCTAGTCCAGGAAACTGAGGGCAAGAAGCAGTGGATAGGATGCCAGTCCATTACAGGGCTAATCTTACATTTCGTTACTATACCCATTTTTAAATGACTAGACATGTACACCACCTTCTAAGGTACAACGGCAGTGACACTTGTCCCTCCAAAGCTGCTGTTGTCCTTTAACCATAGTACAAGGTTTAAAGGGTGATGCCATCCTTTCCCGCCATTTTTTATGGTGCCTGCCTTAGGTCATATTGATCCAAAGCATCCTCAGAGAACCTTTATGGGAAAAGGTGATATTGATAGAGAATCTAATTCCTGCTGCGATCACACTGTGCAGACACTTGTTTTTACCTGAATGATATATCCCTCTGTTTTCCATACAAAGGCAAGGAATTTAAACGTGCTGCCTTCAGACAAGAGCTGGCTGATGTATTGCTCCTTTAAACGATTGGCGTCTGTCCTAGTTTTAGTCTCCAGGCAGTGCCTTATGAATAGCGATTCACGCCCCTCACCCAGCCCTGTTGTGAAGTCGTTCCATGTAAAGAGCGATTCCTCCCTCGAGCGTCCTGAGGTTTCTGAGAGCGCCTTCACTAGGGACAAAAGCCGGGCCGAGAGTGGCGGGGACCGGGGACACCAAACACGTCAAAGGAGGCTTTGGGGAAAGTTCTAGGTTCTATTTCTAAAGGACTAGCCCAGGCGATGGCTGGATGCTAATTTTATTTTTTGAGGGCTAATTCATGAATCTGATCTGCAGTCAGTTCCTGGGGGTAGGTGTTCTCCTCAGACTTTCATGCAAAGCAACTTCAGCCTCTTGCTCATTTATTCATGCAGCTGGTTGTACCCTGACGGATCTCGCGAGAGACTTGAACCTGCAATAAATCACTGTTCTTCTCATGCCGACTGCATTCGGCTAGCAGAAAGGACAGTGGCCTCAGTGGATAAGTTGCAAAGAACTCAGTCACCACTGAGTACCTTGGGGACTCTTCAGACATGAATGGGGACTGGGGGGCGGAATGCAGTACACTTCTAGACATGCAACACACAAAGCAAACAGAGGAAGAGGAGCATGAAAGATCTTCACATGTTTTACAGCACCTGAGGATCAACAGCTCACACAGACGGTATGTCCATAGATTCCCGCCTGGCGTTTAAATTGGACTTGGTAAGCAAATGGAATAATGAAGATTACCCCCAACAATAAGGCCAAAAAAGAGCTGTCTCGCACCCATTGTGAGAATAGATCATCTGGCCCTGCCCATGGCGCTACCACACACAGGCTGGTTTTCCCGCCGCTGTTTCTAATGCTGTAATCACACCGAAAACAGAAGAGGAGCAGTTTAATTTGCCATTCACTCCAAGCAAGATGTAATGGTGGAAAATTTCATTGCAGCCGCCAGTTTAACTGGATTATTCTGCATTTTCCTGTGGGGCACAGAACAAAAGCAATTTGCTGGTGGTGGAAAGGAAAAAAAACAATTTGTTCGCCAATCTAGGTCTTCAACTGTTAAACATCTGTGATTCAAAATTTGTCTTTCCAGCCTTTCTTCACATCCTGTTGGCCATGTACATATATTCTAAGGATTTGGGAGAGTAATTCACCACCCGCTAAAAATACAATGACACTTTCTCTGCATGGAAATAAGTATTAGTAATGTCATTGTTGCTTTCTAACCTAGTAAAATATTTCGTGTTTTGGATCATGCTGTACAGCGTAGATCAGCAATGAGGAGCCCAATTTCTATTAAATCCAGAATGATACTGCTTTTTTATTCCACTAAATATCTTCGACTGGATCAATTACTGCACTCGATTACATAGGCAATTATGCGACCGAAGTACTCATTATTTGGCTATTAACAGAAAAAGAGTGCAATTGGTTTAAGGCTGCGGAAGAGTGTATTTGGCCAGCCTTTGTACATATTAATACTATAGTTTTAATAATTTTATGAAAGGAGAGCAGATACTGGAGCTTCTGGAGCTTGTGTTAGTCATGTCAACCCATGGCTAACTGCACCTTTGAATTACCAAAAGGATTCTCCTGTGTCGTTTAAGCAGAGGTTTCAGCGCAGTGTGTTGGCTGTG
The DNA here is from genome assembly GCF_048594095.1 of Paramormyrops kingsleyae. Classification (NCBI taxonomy): domain Eukaryota; kingdom Metazoa; phylum Chordata; class Actinopteri; order Osteoglossiformes; family Mormyridae; genus Paramormyrops; species Paramormyrops kingsleyae. Next base: position 19,647,763 of record NC_132815.1, read on the forward strand.
TAATTAGGAAGCATGTGGTTCATGACCACAAGCTTCACAGTCTGTTTCAGTCTTTGACAGCATATGCTGTGAGAACCCCTTAGGTAGAACATAGGCATCCCTCTAATCCCTTCCTAAAAATGTGTTGGATAATGAATTTTTGGATGTATATTCCATTATTTAAAAAGGGGAATAATAATAATAATAATAATGCGATGGGCTGGCCCCCTGTCCTGGGTTGTTCCCCGCCTCGTGTCCGTAGCTTCTGGGATAGGCTCCGGACCCCCCGTGACCCAGAAGGATAATTGGTTTGAAAAATGAATGGATGGATGGATAATAATAATAATAAAATGCTCCCAGTTCATCCAAAAACCACAACCAACTTCCCCAAATATCATTTAAACTATTAAATACGTCGATAACAGTATTTTAAAGATATATGCAAAACATAAAGCACTTAAAACAGCCATTACCTAATTATTTAAGACACAATGACCTCATTAGTGGGCATGTTTGCGTGCAGTACGGATGGGTGATACTACAACTTTTAAATCCAGTACCGATATAGTCATATTTTACTAACAATATTACATTTTAATTACAATAACATTTCCAAATATGGTAATTGTAGCAGTTTAAAAATTATGCTTATGCATCTATAAAGCGTGTATTGAAAAAAGTAAATCACAAAAGCTAGACAACACTACGTTTTAGAAAAGTTATTAGCTAATAGAATGAAATTGAAAAATAAACAAAAAGAACTTTGTGATATATTTAATTCTGTTTATAGAATTAAAAAATGAAAATGTCAAACTATAAAAGAAAACAAATTTTACATATTTATAAATATCGTGGGCTTTGGGGATTATTGTATTACTGAGGGTCTGTTATTGTGGATATGGGATGTGTAGGAGCAGCAAGCGCCTAAGTGAACCCTGAAGTTTTCGAGAGAATACTAAAACTTACCACTGCATGTTTCTTCAAATTGCAGACCAAATTCTTGAATGCATATTTCTTGACAGGCGTAGGCAGGCAGAGCCGATGTTCTGACGAGTCGCGCTACCTATCGAGACGCATCATCGAACCTTTCTCCGAATGTGCAGTTCCACCGTCTTGGGACTAGGGTTAGGTTTTAGGGGTTATGGTTAGGGTTTAAGGGTTTTTTGGGGGGTTCGATTCGCCTAACCCGGACAAAGTAGCTCAATTCATGACGACGCTATGCTCTCGCAGGTGCGGCCATGGACGTAACGGATCAGTAGTCCAGGAAATTCCGGCCACGAGCTATTAACTTTTCAGTTTATCAACCTGCCACGAGAATACACCGGTTTTAGGCGCGCTTTGATGTGATTGGCTACCTAAAATTGACAGTCCAATTGCAATTGAAGTCAACAGAAAGGCAAAACATGAGCCAATAAAATCAGTAGGCTAAAATAGGGAAGTAGCGAACACACTTGCTGGTACATTGCGGAGTCAATTCTGGAAGAAAAAAAATGGATTAGCATATGTTGGTCTTTACACTGTTGGTAATGGTGCATATTTGGATAGTGAATTATGGGTACTAATTTTTGCATTTTCTATTAATCACACAGTCCCATTCAGTGTTTTGATATCATCTCAGGGTTGCCAACTCTCACGCATATGGTGTGACACTCACGCTTTCTGACTCTCACGCTCACCAAGAAATCTTACGGGAAATCTATATTACTCCATTACAAAACTAAAATTAGCTAAATCAAAAACGCTGGGGTAATTTGCAAACCCTACAGACTATTTACAAGATCTCTTATATACAAGTAAGTGAGTGTGCAGACTTGTCTCAAATTGAATCTCATGCCAGCCAACTGACCAAAGCAGACAACACTGTGATCAATTGTTTTCACTATTGTTGGATGTTAAAGACATGCTTAAACAGCACAGCTTATTTATTCTTCTTCTTTTTTTTTTTTTTTTTTACTTAATCTTCAGTTGAAGTCCGGCTTTTTGGTAGCTTGGACCTTTGTTCCATCTGCTCTGATCAACAGAATTTAAGAAATACCATAGCGCCCTCTCGTGGCACATATTTACAATTACTTCAATCTTTTTAGTGCTTGTAAAATTTCATGTTTTGCAACATCTGTTGTGTACATTACAAACAATAAATACACGATTAACACGTGATATGAAAGCACATATTTAACGGCTTTATCACAGGATATTCTGCAAGTAAGAATTGCCCAAAATCCATTCGATTTATGAATCTTGATATGGTACAAATGTGGGTGATACAGACTGAAAGAGGCACAGAGAGCTATATAACCTAATTATTAAGTTATAAAATAAATTATTTATTTGTTTGTTTGTTTGTTTGGGAAGCGTTAAAGTTCATCGACATGAATTGAACTTATGCTACTCTTTCAAGCAAGATAAAGTATTTTAAGAAAAAGTATATTTCACTGAGATCACCAAACTAATTACATGTCCCATTTTCAATTTTTATTATAACTACAATTAAAGTTTAAAGATATGAGTCAGTGACCTGGCTGGACTATACTGCACAATTCTGATGAAAACAAGACATACTAGCAAATGTGGGATTTCATTCGAATGAAACATTATCCGTAAGGAAGTCTGTTCATTACCTTGATGTCTCTTCCTCTACATTGTGTGCAGAATTATTAGGCAAGTATTCTATTACCGGTGATACTTTTAGCAAAAGTATCTCCGGTAATAGTTGTTTGTTTTTTTTTGTTTGTTTGTTTGCTCTAAGTAAATTTAATTAGAGAGAAAATGTTACAAATGAAATGGGAAAAAAAACCACTTTATCAGTTTGCAGAATTATTAGGCACTGAGAAACAAAATGGATTTTTCTCTCTTTGCCATCAACAGACTTTGTACTGCATGAATATTATAACCTTTTTGAAAGCCACTGACTTATTCTTGCACCAAGGTATCTTATAGAAATTGGTAGTAGATCTTTTAGTTAATTTTTACAGTATCAGCAAGTCTGAAAGGTCCGACAAGTACATCACTTATAATTGCAGCCCACATCATCACTCCTCTACCACTCTGTTGGCACAGTTGTCCACCCAGTGCCCATCCATCTGCTCGATTAAGAGTCTCTCTCATCTCATCTGCCCACATAACCTTTGTGACATCAGTCTTGAGATGTATCTGTGCCCATTTTTAATGTTTTAGCTTGTGTGCCTTATTGAGTGGAGGTGGTGTTTCAGCCTTTGGCAATGTCACACAGCACACTGCACCTAGTACTTCCCTAAATTCTGTTCAGATTGCTGTTTCAAAAAACGGTGGCACTTGATTCTAAAGAGTTTCTGTAAGTCTCATCCTTTAATTTGGCACAATCATTGGCAGTTAATGTGTGTATTTGTTTCTATACATGCTTCTTCTATCTTCTTTGGCTTTTGGCCACAAAACACTAAACTGTACAGTGATCACATTTCAAAAGTTTGGGAATTTCGATTGTTTTGCATCCCTCTGACTGGCACTTTCTTATTTTTTTTACCTCTCTATCTGTAAGGCCACTTTTCAGCCATTTAAATAGTAATAATTTGCTTAATAATTCTGCACAGGGGATTATCTACAGTTTCTTATCTTACTCAGACAAGGAAGTACTGAGGCCAAATGCTACACATGATCTATTTTTAAACAGTCTATTCTTTGTACTTTTCCTCTTTTTCCTTTCCCCCCTTTTTCCATGTTTTTCTTTTTTCCCTCTGTTTTCTTTTTTTAATAAACAGTCTATTCTTAATTGGAGATTAATCTGGACTGAAACTACTGGTTAGAAAAGAAGACAAGCAAAATACACACTTGCCTAATAATTCCGCATGTAGTGTAGAATTCTTGTCTTTAGGTGCCAACAACATCTGCTTCGGCAATGACACTCCACTAATAGCAGGTAGAAGCATTATTGCTAGGCTACAGGAATAAGAGGAATATCTAACAGAAGAACACAGTTTAACCATGTTCTAGGTAGGTGGGTATCAATAAATGAATGGTTGTTTCCTCCCGCAAGACTTTTTTGCAGTTCTCAATTGTGTCCACCTGAGGGAGACATACAGCTGCAGGTGATTTTTCCCGCTTTTTTTTTTGGTATGTAACGGAAAAAACCCCAGAAAATTATTGTTAATGCAAAAATGTTAATATGATTATCCAAAAAAATATATAATCTGTACGGATAATAATTACAGTGTAACAACTCCCATTAAAATCTTGCCAGATAATCTACAGCTATTAGGTTATTATAACGATTGATTATAATTGTATCTCCAAATTAGATCACTATGCTAAATTAAGTCTGCTGCTGTATTACGTGTTGTAATGCACCGTAGCTCGCGTCTATGGTGTAGTTGTATATGGATACAGTTTTTGTCTCACGTAACAGGTGTGGAAATGGATACCAGGAATGTTTCATTCATTCTTTGAGCAAAATCCATTACTCATACGAGATGGCATGAATTCACTGTGGAAAAAATAATACTTGTTGCCATCATGAGCACCAAACTCAAAAATTACACGGCATGCTCTTGTTGAATATATGCTAATCAAAGTCTTGCAATGTATGGTATATAACTAAAAGTAACAGAAGAACCTGTGGTTAATGTACTGAGGATAAAGGATGGAGGTGAAAGACATTAGGCCTATGGGTTACCCTAATATATACTACAGATATAGGCCTACCGTATATTGTCAGGTACTCCTTACATTGCAGTTGTTGTACAAGAGAAAAACAGGGAATAATAATAATAATTATTATTATTATTATGCACTGCATACAAATATACTGTATATAGACCTACACATAGCGTGAGGTAAGCGTCAGTATTCTAAAAATATCGCAAACAAATAAGCCCGTGATTAAAATAAATAGGCTTAGCATTTATATGATGGATTGCGGTGTGAAAGTATCATTCTCAATCAGAGCGGGTCCCTGCCTCAGTGCTATTCTCTGCCGTCAGTCTCCTCAGTGTAAGTGCGGCGGAGCAACAGGTAAACGGCGTAGATGGTGCCGAGTCTCCCCGAAGCAGAAGAGCGGCAGCCGCTTAATGCCTTGTTGATTACGCGGTCTCATTTTGCGTCGCTTTTTTCCTCCTGAATGGCACTTGAGATTTTTTCGTCAGTGTGGCATGTCTAATTGATTCACACGTTTATTCTTTCAAATTCGGAAGAAAAAACACATTTAGCGATCTTAACTGAACAGCGCATTGAAAATCATAACTTATCTGCTAATTTCTTTTTTTTTTTTATGTTATGTGTGGGTTATAAAAATAAACAGTAATGAATTTCGATTATATTGTTCTTCGATATTATTAAAATACGCACAGAAACCTCCTTAAAACTTTTTAAAAACTTCCTTACAAATTTTAAAAACATATAATAGAATTTATGGTGTATACATCAACACATATTTGGCGTTTTAATAAAGGCCTATAGATCAATTAATGTCAGTTCATATAATGTGTACATCAGTGCAATCCTTTTAATATAATAATCGAAATATGAATTAGTTCAATATATACATCGATCTACACACATTTGGCCTTTGGATATATATACACCGCATATTAGTTTTACTTGCTGGCTATGCTCAAAGTTTTTCCTACCAATACCTTTCTAGAAAAAATATTTCCACAGAACTATATGTTCTAGGGCTAGTTTGTGGTGGGCTGGTGTGGGAATTGGGGTTTCTAGGAGATTCACGGTCACGACGGTCACAACTGGCGTAGCCTACGTGATGACGTCAGGGTTTTTCGGAATGATATTTAGAAGGGCGTCCCGTGCGGACGATCACCTGATGTTTATGATGCGGTTTGTAAGTGCTAAAAACATCAGTGAACTGATGCCATAACAATCTCCAGGAATCCCTGCATCGGGAGGTACCCTGTCTGGGATTACGCACTTAATGGCGTCTAGCAGGGAAATTGTTTTACAGATGCCACAAATTTGTGAGGAATGGGATTCCCAAACTAGGAATCAAGTCAGCATTAAACTATTTACATCAGATCCAGAGTCGATGTTCAGATAAATCCAATTTAATCCAGAGGAGTTTAACCAATAAATGTTCCTTATGTAAAATCCTAGCGAGAATGTTATTTTCATCCATTATTTTGTCTGCTCAGTTAATCTTTTACATATTTCTTTATACACATTGTTCAATAGCTGCAAGACAACATGCATGATGGCTTTAATTTAACAATGCAGTTCTGCTTGTTGCTACGGAAACATTTTAAGCAGCTTAAAAGGTCATTGAAATAAGTAACAAAGCTTGTCAAAAGACATGTGATGAAACCATTTCCCGTGGCCCTTACCTTTTGATATTTTAAAATTGAACACAGCTAAATTAACATGAATAGTTTATCATTAAAAACATTTTTCATTGTTTCACTATCAGTTTATCAGTCAAGAAAAATTTTGCATTGCTATGTATACTGCATATCATATATGTACACGGAAACCACTGACTAATGAAGTGATTAACATTGATTATCTCATTACAGTGGCATCTTTCAAGGGTGCCATTTTATAGTAGGCAAGGGAACAGTCAGATCTTGAAGTAGATGTGTTGGAAGCAGGACAAGTATGTGGAGGAAAAGATCTAAGCAACTGGGGATAAGGGCCAAATTGTGATGGCTTGATGTCAGAGTATCTCCAAACCAGCAGGTCCTGTGGGGTGTTCCCAGTATGCAGTGGTCAGTACCTACCAAAAGGGGTCCAAGGAAGGCTAACCAGTGAATCAGCAAAGGGGTCATAGGTGCCCAAGGCTCGTTGATGTGGGTGAGGAGCGACGGCTGGCTCGTCTGCTCTGATTCTACAGGGGAGCATCTGTAGCACAAATTGCTGAGACAGTTAATGCTGACTTTGATAGAAAGGTGTCAGAACACACAGGGCATGGCAGCCTGGTGCGTATGGGGCTGCAGAGCCACAGACCAGTCAGAGTGTCCATGCTGACCTCTGTCCAGCACCGTAAGTGTTTACAATGGGCACATGAGTGTCAGAACTGGGCCATGGAACAATGGAAGAAGATGGCTGGATCTGATGCGTCACGTAATCTGTTACATCATGCGGACGGCCGGGTGCGTGTGCGTCACTTACCTGGGGAAGAGATGGGACCAGGACGCACTATGGGAAGAAGGTAAGCCGGGGGAGGCAGTGTGACGCTCTGGGCAATGTTCTGCTGGGAAACACTGGGTCCTGGCATTCATGTGGGTGTTACTCTGACACATACCACCTACCTTAACACTGCTGCAGACCAAGCACACCCCTTCATGGCAATGGGATTCCCCGATGGCAGTGGCCTCTTTCAGCAGGGTAATGCTCCCTGCCACACTGCAGAAATTGCTCAGGAACGGTTTGAGGATCATGGAAAAGAGTTCAAGGTGTTGACTTCAATGTGATCAAGCATCTGTGGGATTTGCTGGACAAACAACTCCTATCCATGCAGGCCCTGACTCGCAACTAACAGGACTTAAAGGATCTACCTGTACTACTAACGTCTTTGTGCCAGATACCACAGGGCACCTTCAGAGGTCTTATGGAGTCCATGCCTTTATGGGTCTGAGCTGTTCTGGCAGCATGAGGGGGGCCGAGACAATATTTAGCAGGTGGTTTTTATGTAATGGCTGATGGGTGTATATCATGTGTTTATCTGTTTTGCACTGTGCATGTAATTTTATGCCTTGTGCCCGTAGCCTAAGGGTTAAGTCCAATTCAGTACACAAGCAAATATGGGAGAAAAATGGCCAATTTGTTACAGTAAGGCTTGTGTAAAGAACCCTGATCAAAAACGTAGGGTATAGAACTGACACGCACCATAGACTGTGCCTGGTGATGTGCACCTTCTGTGGGCCCCAAGGATAATGCCAGAGGAGATGCACCCGCAGATGGCTGCTGCACTGCCAGAAAAGATGGTTCTATGTGGCACTCAAGGGTTCTGTTACTTGCTCCATATATGGTACTCAAGATGGTTTCAAATGGACCCTTCTTTGTGAGGCACCTTTAAAGAACCATATTGGTTCTGTCGCTAACATACTGATAAGGTTCCATATAGTACCTCAAGGTGCTATTTTTTATAAAGTAAGAAAAATATGTTATTATATTTATTCATTCATAATTTAATAAACCCAGTCATCATTTAGTGTCACATATATTTTTGTATATTTTTAATGAAGATTTAACATTGAAAATAAGTGTCAGGTAACAATGACATAAACATGCATGGTAATGTAAAAGATTTATTTTAGGTTTTTAAGTTTTTTTAAAAGCATTTTATTAGTAGACAAATTCAACATAGAAAGATTTAATCTGTAAACATTTAGTTAATAACTATGTTTGAACACTTAAAGTATTGTGATAAATGTGTATGAACAAATACAGGTAATTTGGTATACATAAAAGCAATTTCACAAATGGACTGTAAAAGCAACAAGCTAATTTTGAACAATAGTAAGATTACATTATATTACAATGTATACATATTACATGAAATTACACACCATGGCACTTTAAAATAAAAGCTAACGCTTTACATTAACTGCACCTTCATAATGCATTCATTATGCACTCATAGAACATTCAGTGCACCTTCATAATGCATTCATTATGCACACATAGAACATTCAGTGCACCTTCATAATGCATTCATTATGCACACATAGAACATTCAGTGCACCTTCATAATGCATTCATTATGCACTCATAGAACATTCAGTGTACTTTCTTAATGCATACATAATACATTTATATGCAGAATGGAAGAATTCCTTAACATCCAAACATACTTTACCAGCTTTAATTCACATTAATAACGAACATTATATGATGATAATAACAAACATTATAATCATATAGTGCTTTGTTATTAATGTATATTAAAGCTTTTAAGGTATATTAGGATGTTAAGGTATACTTCCATGCTGCTTATGAATGTTCTAAGAATGCAATATGAATCCATTATGAAGGTGCATTGAATGTTCTATGCATGCATTATAAAGACATGATGAAAGTGCAGTCAATGTGAAGTATTATAAAATAATTACAACACAGCTACAAAAATCCAGAATGTGTGAAATGCCATGTGTAAAACCCGAAGGCCCATTCTGAACCTGAAATGCCTAATATAATGCAGTGTCTGGCTGCTCTGCGGGACTGAACACCAAAAATGAAGCAAACAGCAAACAGGACAGAGTTAACACTGAATTTTTGTGTCCTTTGCCTCCACTATGGTTTTTCCGTCCATCTGAATCATGACTCATTTTTGAAAAGACGTGTTGGGGTAAGAACAACCAGCACCTGTAAAACAAACATAACCATTTTCCTGGCATCATCTCACATATAACTCTCTGCAACATTTAGTTAATAAAAAACTTTGGTTTCCTTGGATATCTGCCAATAACTCCTCGATCATCCCTGAATGTAAAATTTATAGAGATACTGAACATATTGGCCTGTGTTATACAACAGAGCATATATTAATTTAACCTGCATGTTTTAGTGTGATGATCAAACATATTTTTTTTCCACAATAGTTCTATAAAACACAATGAAACCCCCAACAGACCTAACATGGCATAGTGTACCTCTTAGGGGGGAAAATGAGCTTCTAAGCTGCTCAGTGCAGCAGATATGTGAGACGTTCTCTTTGAACAGCTGAGTGAGCAAAGGAAGGACAGAAAACTGAAAGAAAATCACTTAAATATATAATATATATACTCTGTTGTATAACGTAACCTCCTGAGACCCCACCCATTCATTTATGTCCATTGTAGTGGACATTTTGTTTTTGCATCTATCTTTTCACTGATGTAAGGAAACGTATTTATTCCTAAAGAGGATATGCTGTGAAATTAAAAATAAAAATAAATTTGAAAAAATCTAAATTGTAAGATGTCTTATTTCCCCCAAAGACAAATTACCTAAAATTGAAGGACACTTTTTTCCTTGGGTCTCAGGAGGATATGATGGGGGGGCGCAAATAATGTAGTAGTACACTCTTACTTAATGTATTAACTAACCAGAAAGTAAGTGTTAGTTACATACTGATATCATGTTTGTTCATCATTAATCGATCATGCAGTTACTGTATTTGTTCATGATTTGTACTTGAGTAGTAACTGAGTTACTAACTTACTTGTGCCCTCTCGAGTAAGGCCTTACCAGAAAAGGCCAGATTTGGTACATGGTGTGTAGTCCTCCTCTGCTGCACATCTCTCTTTATGCATTTGGAGAAGGCGAGCAGTCTGACCTGGTGGTCTATGGTCAGCGGAGTGCATTGAGTAAATAAAGGTGCCCTGCGAAACACTGCAAGGAGTGTTCGCCATGAAGTGAAGATCACTGGAAGCGTTAAAACAAGCAGTCAAGCTGACAAGTGGCTGAAGTGTTGATGGGCTAATAACATCAGTCAGCTACAAAGTTAGCTGCAGATACTAGTTAGCATTATCCATCTAGCTGGTGACAAAGTTTAAACACTGGATCTGTTAAGTTCTCCTGACTTGCTTGGTGATACCAAGAACGGTTGGCTGCCAGCTTATGACTTGTATGTTTTTGATAACTTCGCTTTCAGCTTGGGACATATTTTAACATTTCCGTTGACATTTTAGGAGCATACTCTTACCTCTTAGTGTGGCCTATATCCATGATATATAAACCAAACACCTGCGTGGAGTGACAGCGTCACAGTGTCAACCGTTACGGGGAAGGCCGTTTGAAACTGTCTCACGACAAGATTCCTCTCATTTTCTCTGGCGTTTTTTTTAAACTTTTTGACTGAAATGGTTTAAAATGAAACACATTTCGAACTCAAAGGTGTAAATAACATCAAAGGGTGTTATAAGGCTCCTTAAAATGCTACGAGGAGCCCCTAACTATTAAAACAGAACCATTAAAACTTTCCTATTTTTAACAGTGTGCCCCCCACCCCCAGGGGTGCGGGTATACACTCACCTAAAGGATTATTAGGAACACCATACTAATACGGTGTTTGACCCCCTTTCGCCTTCAGAACTGCCTTAATTCTACGTGGCATTGATTCAACAAGGTGCTGAAAACATTCTTTAGAAATGTTGGCCCATATTGATAGGATAGCATCTTGCAGTTGATGGAAATTTGTGGGATGCACATCCAGGGCACGAAGCTCCCATCCACCACATCCCAAAGATGCACTATTGGGTTGAGATCTGGTGACTGTGGGGGCCATTTTAGTACAGTGAACTCATTGTCATGTTCAAGAAACCAATTTGAAATGATTCGAGCTTTGTGACATGGTGCATTATCCTGCTGGAAGTAGCCATCAGAGGATGGGTACATGGTGGTCATAAAGGGATGGACATGGTCAGAAACAATGCTCAGGTAGGCCGTGGCATTTAAACGATGCCCAATTGGCACTAAGGGGCCTAAAGTGTGCCAAGAAAACATCCCCCACACCATTACACCACCACCAGCCTGCACAGTGGTAACAAGGCATGATGGATCCATGTTCTCATTCTGTTTACGCCAAATTCTAACTCTACCATTTGAATGTCTCAACAGAAATCGAGACTCATCAGACCAGGCAACATTTTTCCAGTCTTCAACTGTCCAATTTTGGTGAGCTCGTGCAAATTGTAGCCTCTTTTTCCTATTTGTAGTGGAGATGAGTGGTACCCGGTGGGGTCTTCTGCTGTTGTAGCCCATCCGCCTCAAGGTTGTGCGTGTTGTGGCTTCACAAATGCTTTGCTGCATACCTCGGTTGTAACGAGTGGTTATTTCAGTCAAAGTTGCTCTTCTATCAGCTTGAATCAGTCGGCCCATTCTCTTCTGACCTCTAGCATCAACAAGGCATTTTCGCCCACAGGACTGCCGCATACTGGACGTTTTTCCCTTTGCACACCATTCTTTGTAAACCCTAGAAATGGTTGTGCGTGAAAATCCCAGTAACTGAGCAGATTGTGAAATACTCAGACCGGCCCGTCTGGCACCAACAACCATGCCGTTTGGAGTTCAGGAGATTGTCTTGACTAGGACCACACCCCTAAATGCATTGAAGCAACTGCCATGTGATTGGTTGATTAGATAATTGCATTAATGAGAAATTGAACAGGTGTTCCTAATAATCCTTTAGGTGAGTGTCCTGTAACTTGTCCTGTGTTATTCTGTTGACTCCCCCAGGCTTTTCAGCAGCTCCCCTTTATGGGAGCATTTCAGGCAGCTCCCCTTTATGGGAGCATTTCAGGCAGCTCCCCTTTATGGGAGCATTTCAGGCAGCTCCTCTGCCTCCTTTCTCTCTGGCTCACTGTCCGTCTCCCTCTCTCCTGCATGCATGACTCCGGTCCAGCCACATCACTTAATCGCTCACTCCCTCTCCATGGCTGGACCCCCAGTGAGAGCAGTGATCAAACAGCACCGTGTCCTTTCATTACTTATTTACCCAGTACAGTGACTCATGCAGAGGCAGCTAACCAAACATACAGGTTAGGTATGTATACCAGCCGTCTGAGGACGGGAGCACACATCCTCATTTTCTCATTGGTAGGACGTGCCACAGGTATGATGATGTGTGTTTTAATAGATAATGTAGCACAGGTGTCTCCAACCTTTGTTTTTACACTGACAGCAGTAGAACGTAAATAATGTGGGGGTTATGCTGGGGGGGGGGGGGGGGGGGCGGATGTTGGCAACAGTTACATTAATCTAATATCTGATATTTGTTTTATGGGCTACTCATTTACTCCATGTGGGCTACCAGTGGCTTCTGAGTGGTACGTTGGCAACTACTGGCTTCATAAGTTTATTGGGGTGAAAGTGTCTTCTAAGTATCCATCCATCCATTCATCCGTTTTCCATAACTGTATGAAGGTTGTGGTGAGCCCAAAACATCATAAGAATTATAAAAAGGGGACACCCCAGACATGGATTGTAGTCCATAACGGAGGATACTAAATCAATGAACATAAATATGCCCAGATATTTTAAAAATATCATGCATCCATCCATCCATGCTCTAATTCGAGCTTATCCCATGAAACTGTCAGCATATAAGGTTTGCGTTACTTATTGCTGAGTGTAATCATTGCTGTTTGTCACACCAGAGGATAAAGAAGGAAAGGTTGTTCTCTCCCTCCTCCACCATGAAGCTCGGCCTTCCGTCAGGTCCGTGTCTCGCTCTGTGCCCAGGGCAGGCTTTCTCCTGCCTCATTTCACAGTCTGCTCCTCGCTGGGCATCTTTGAACTCCCACAAGAAACTAGAACATCTCCTTTTAGGCCAGCAAAAATATTACTTTGCTGCAGGCTCAGTGATATACTGTCTACTGTCTGTGAAACAGCATGTCTAGCTGTAATGTGTTCTTGTCATATTTCGCTGTCATTTTCAAAATTACAGCCATATATTGTTAGATGTCTAACAATATAGAATGGACATAGACCCATTACATCTGGGAATTAACTGCATCCTTGTCACGTCCCTGTCTAGGGTAAGGGCAAGTGACAAAAGGGTCCTGTCACGCCAACAACCAACCGAACAAAGCATGCCCAATCTCCGGTCTGTTTAAGCTTCTAATGATTTTATTCACCCGAAGGACTCGGTTAACAAAACGATCAGCATCACGGGTCGTAGTAACGACCAGACAACCGACAACCACGGGCAACAAAGGCTGCTGGGCTCCAAGACTCCCCTTCCCAGCAAGCCGGGCTCGCTTTTAAAAACGCCGCGCCGGCTGGACGGCCAACCGGAACACCCGGGACGACAGGCGGGGCCATCGATCCCCCAATCCGGTCCCGACGCGTCTGCCTGTTAGAAGGGAAAGAAAAAAAAGAACACAGGCAAAGAGCCCAGAGCACCCCCACAACTCGTCCCAAATCATGCAGGACGTAACAATCCTAAGCCTAATATTCCTCAAATTTCTGTTTTAGTTCACTGTCCCATTCGGTTGATTTCACTTGGCTCAACTAGATGGTCTATTATATTTTGCCTTAAGCTTTGTTCCTCATACTATCCAGGGTGTACATCATCTGTGTGCCCTGTGCCCACCCCCACCCCCACCCCCACCCCAGTGACTCTGACCAGGATAAGATACTAGAGGATGGATGGACAAATGGATTGATGGACAAATGGATGGATGGATGGCTGAGCCAATCTACACCAGTCGAGTAGGAACAAATCCATCCACACATCCATCCATGCATCCACACATCCTGTCCCAAGCAGCACAGACCACACAGTGGAGGTATTCCCTGGGCAGGATGCCAGCTGCAGAAGCCTTGTTCAGCCTTCTTTAATTGAGATTGAATGGTTTCTGATGTGTTGTGACCATCACACATGTGTTTCCCTATTAGAGACTGATCTTATACATTTTTTAAATATACATTTTAAATCTGTATAAGGCAGCAAATCCATGTACTAAAAGAGAAATACTTCTTTCAATTTGAACCTCAGCTAGCGAACGGAAGAGTGGAGCACAGGAACAGAAATGGTTTTTATTTCATGAGAAACACTGTCCCATCTTTCAGTTTGCAGTGTGAACAATAAGTGCAGGTGTAAGACGCTCCATCCTGTGTTATTTTCTGACAGCCAGCGGTGGGAAAGGTACTTAGGTTTAAATTACTGTAATACTTAAGTAAAAATGCAGAGACCACATCAAAATGTTAATCAAATAAATGTAAAAGTTAGCCAGTGAAATATTACCCAAGTAAAGGTTAGTGGGTTTTAAAAGTACTTAAATATCAAAAGTAAAAAGTACTACACATTCAAATCTACTGGTGTTGCAAAAAAGCAACCTATCCTTTCAATTTCACTCAGTACAGGACTTGATACAGTAACAGTGCATCACAAAAAGGAAAACTGAGTCACAAGTCACAAAATAGGATGTTTGTAGGTAACGGTCACAGTTGAAGGACTGTACAGTGCCAGTCTCAATGTCTGCCTGGCAGTAGGGCTATGCAACATGACGATATTATCGGTAATTGACGATATCTGACTAGTAACTCGGTTTCTGTATCTGATAACCAGTGATTATTGCCTTTGTCCAGGAAGTAGGTTGAAGCTACACAAAACAAAATAACAGAAAGATTTGGAAGAGATTTAATTTGGCACAGATACCCCAAACAATTTCCTTGCAAGCGCAATACTTTCTGAAGCCAATAGCTTGAGTGGCCCATGGTATAAAAAGTTTGTAAACCACTACTTTTGACAACCTGTGACATGTTTTAAATTAAAATTTTGTCTGCCTGCCAACTGATCATTTTCCACAGAGACTAAACAAATGATGATTAGCGCCGCTAATCAGCAACATCCACTGCTGACCCTTTTTGCCTCGAAAAGAAAAAGTTCCCTTAAATGCAGTCAGGGAATATTTTGTGGTGCATCTGTTGGCCACCAGTCTGAAGAAGTGCCAAGTGGTTTTAAGTCTGACTCTGTAGGTCTGCTAGCTACACCCTCCATGGTTCTGCTTGCTTGCCAAATGCCACTTATCTTGACCGGTGGGCAGTGGCAGTCCACACTCTCATTCACACTCTGTCACATGATCCTTTGACTTTTTTTGCCAATTTTTTTTTAAACTCTGTAATGGGCTTAGATTAGAAAGTACCAAAGTGCAATTTCTGCAATCAATAAGTAAAAGTACATACAAAAAATTACTCTGTTACAGTAAAAGTAAATTTACTCCATTACTTTCACCCCTGCTGACACCTCCTGGGTCAAATGGACAGATGTGCTACAGGCACTGTTATGTTTTGGTTGTGGATTTTGTTGTTTTCTTTTACCGAATTTGTATTCCCCTTTCTTGGTGCTCTCTGCTGACATCACTGCATTGGACTCTGCCTCATGTTCTTTGCTGTGTTCCGTGTCAATCCTCTTCTGCACTGCATGCCCCGTCCTCTCCACCACGTGCCAGATCCTGCCTGCTCATAGCTTTTCATATCCATGCTATTCGCAACCTAAAGCCTGTCCATGTCCCACTCGACTCAGCATCTCAGAGATGCAGCTAAACAGAAACACATGATGGTGCTAGATCATTCATTAGAACTAGGTAAGTAGTGACCCCCCCCCACCCCCCACCCCCAAAGCATGGCCCAAGGTCACCAAAACACGACTCTCGACATCAGTGATGTTCCTTCTGGCTCTTGAGGGAACGAGGCAGAGGACAGATGGACCTGCGTCACAACATCAGACTTCAACACTTCGATGGCTGATAATGGGTGTTTCCTGATAGATTTTGTTTAAATGTCATCTCAAAAGTCAAGGAGTCACTTAGCGCCCTGAGCACATCGCCTGCGTCCTGATTTAGGCACAGACCACCCCACTGGGATGTCTACATATGGTCCTCTCTGGCTGCACTTCAACATAAAACCGTATTGTTTCCAGCGTTGCTCCCTAACCTTTAAAATCACATGTGAGTTTTGTAGGCAGGTTTACGACCATGTACACACACGTACTGAATTTTTGTGCTATCACATTGATGTTCTGCAATTTCGAGAAGTCAATTCCGTTTTCCGCATATGCTTTCATGCACTTTTGGGTTGCAGACGGTTGTGGGTGCGGCAGCTTGTGTTCACACTACCTTTGGCTAGGGATGAGGATGGTCATGATCAGTGCACGCATACAGCAGTGATATTCCACCAGACCAGGAGAGAGCAGATGTATTGCAAAAAACACCAATACAAGCAGTGTAGTGAAAAAGTGAAACTTTTATGAACAGTTATTAATCTAGGCTTTGGTGGATTTACGGTAATAAGGCATACCGCGATATTTTGAAATCCTTATGACAAAATTAGCCAGCCTTCTGTTCAGTGAATTTTATTGCCAATATTTAAAAATCCTGGAATAGTCCTGCTTTTAAAAATACTGTATCTAATGAATTATCTTGTGCATGTGTGGTCGATGTGCTCAGATGTGCAAGGTTTCTGTGAGACCAAAAAAAGTCTGGGCTACACGCACACCAACTGCAGCCATCCGCAGCCAACCGCAGCCATCCGCAGCCAATCACAGCCATCCGCAGCCAATCACAGCCATCCGCAGCCAATCACAGCCAATCGCAGCCATCCGCAGCCATCTGCAGCTAACTTCTGATGTCCTCTACAAGATGGCAGCGCTTGCAATTGCAGCAGCGGCTCGGCTCTCTTGGTCCCGGACACCACAAAAACAAAAGAGATGATCGTAGACTTCAGAAGAACTAAGGACAGGAGACTCCCAGCTCTCCACATACATGGGGGGGTATGGGTTCCTCAGAGTAACCTTTTCACAAACCTGGACTACAAACACCTCATTGCAGGTTTAAAAAAAAGCACAACAAAGACTGTTCTTCCTCAGAAAACTGAAATACGCCAGACTCAAAACTGCTGGAGCTGCCCGAACAAGCCGGCGATGCCCCTGTTTGAAGGGCTGCCGTCTGGCTAACGGTTCAGGGCGATTAAAACCCAAACAAACAGACTGAAAACTGTGACCAGAGAGTAGAAAAACAGTGTTTCATTGTACTGAAAGTATAATGACAACAAAGTTTCATTCATTCATTCATGACAAAATTGACATCACTTCCCCTTGTCCGAAATCGAAAGCACATTTGGAAAACTGAAGTGTGAATTGGTCTTCATTATGTTGAGGTAGAGATCTTATAGAAGTGAAGAGCACCCCATTGGTGTATGATAGACCTACTATATCTCAAACTTTATTCTATCCAGGATTAAGCAAAAGAAATGCTTGCTTAGGGAGGCACATTAGTAGTTACTAAAATGTACTCTGTCATATCCATAGTCTGACAAAATCAGTGAGTCACTTCAGCAAAATAAGCTAATTGACAATAAGCCCACTGATAAACAATGCAGTTGTGGATGTCCAATGCCCTGCCTCTGAAACAGTGGCATTCAATGAAAACTGGAATGATTCAAAGCCTTCATTGTAATCCATGCATCAGGAATAGAAGCGGTTTGCAAAATAATGAGCTATTTGGAGTGTGTGCAGGCACTTCCCTGCTCTTAAGGGGACGAATTAGAAGAGAAGGCCCTTGTGAGGACAGTAACCCCGTGAAAATATGAACAAGTCTCCACATAATCGGTTTGGTTTTTAATGGCATTGGATTGCTTATGTTTTGTTGCTAAGAAATAATCCATTTCTCTCTGCTCCAGAGATATTCTGGGATGGGGATTGGGATTCACCACCTCTGTTAATATGACACTCAGTGGGACACCGCTCCGAGGACGACAATGATGACATTAGTGTGGATGCTCACTTGTCGCGACAGGCTCGCCCATCCTCAAAGGTGCCGCACTCTACAGCGCCCCCTACAGTGTGGGATAATAATGCCACCTTTCTTTCAGCAGGCACTCGGCTGTCCGTCATGTGTGTCTGGCAAATTTAAAAAAAGACATAACGGGTGGTGGCTTGTTATTGCAACCTGAAAAAAATCTGCCAAAAGTAACTTAACGTTTGAGATAATTGTCTGCAGCTGCCAGAAACCCACGTGTGAAAGGTGTTTTTATTTTTTTTCCCACTGGGGAAAAAAAACGCAAAGCACAAGGTTACTCCTTTCAGAAGGCAGAGGAACGGAATCCAGTCCCTTTTATCTAAAACATCAAACAGCAAGTGGCTCTTAATCTTAACAAGCACTGAGTGCCTAGGAAAGTGTACCCAGGGGATCAGAGAGAGGGAGCACTGACCGTCTTTAAGTGTCAGCTGGAAAATTAATGCCAGCAATGTCATTTTTGTGTTTTGTAAAGGGATCTGGTGTTGACAGTGTAAAGAATAGCAAAAACATGCTGGTTGGTCAAGGAAACACCTACTACTGGATAACAAGAGAATGGGAGAATTTTACCACTATATTTATGTCGCACATGATGCTGCTGCTGTTTTTACCTCTAATTCATATACAAGCACAATCAGTGCTTGAAGTGGGAAAAAATAAGTGCAGGAACTCTAATTTTCTGACATTTGACATTTGTGCGGTGAAAAAAAATCAAGTCTTTAGGATGTGTTGGTTCAAAAACTATTTTAATTTAATCATTCTTCCAAGCAATAACCTATAGGCATAGGCTACTTTTTTCTAATTCACAAATGGAATACTGAAAAACCATTAAAACAACATGAACCAGACCAGTGTGATACTTGTAGGCCTAACAATAGACTAGGGCTAAAGCTGATGCGATTGGTTGGGACTCAGTGGATGCATATGATAGGGCACTGTCATGGCTCGTGGATAATGTAGTCTTTTATCGGTCTTGTGGTATTGTCCATTCTCGGGCCACTGTCGCTGCGTCGGATAAGTTTCAGTAAGTACCAGAACGCAGAAAAAAGTGGCGGAACCCAAAAGACGAAAATACAGAAGTTCCGGAACTGTGTTCCGCTGAGTTCCGGCCCACTTCAAGCACTGAGCACAATGCAATATACTGTATACATATATTACTGTCCAGCAGCCCTGCTTTTGCACAAGAGATGCACAGCAACATCTGTATCTGTTCAACCAGCAAAATTGTCTGTCTCTGGGTGTTTCTCAATACCAAGAACGTAAATATCGTATTCGTGGGATGCAGTGAATGTTGGGATTGGTCTGATTTGGAGAGGAAGCAACCGATGCATCTTTGATATTTGCGACGGGACATGAACAGTATCCAGGGATTTATACCACCTCCTGTGCTTCTGATCTTCGTACTGGAGCTGGTCTTTGACAATAGAAGATGTTGTAAAACGGCTTCATGAGAGCACAATTATGGTCAAATATGCATATTAAGGAACACCATGTGTTACTCAATACCAAGAAATGAAAATCATACTTGTGGTCTTGGCAACACCAATCTGGCTAACTTGCCCCCCAAGAACAAACTTGGGGCCCAGTGGATTATGGGAATGGTCGTTTGGCGAAGATGCAACCGATGATGGAAAACAGGTGTGTGAGAACACAAGTACGCTCAAGTGTGCATACTGAGAAACACCCGCCCTCTGTATCTATATTCGGATAGAAGAGTAGAAGTGGGTGTGGTTTATATCTGAACATTGTATTTCCTAAGCTAATATTTATTGCCAATTCAGTTGTTGTGCCTTCACTAAACTAAGTTTTATGAACTGTCTGAAGCCCCCCCCCCCCCCCCCAACCAGGGGACATTAAACGATAATAAACTGAGAAAAGTTTTACAAATCGAAAATTTCTGTTTTACATTGGAAATATAAACTAATTACAGTAAAGATATTAATAATAATAATATTAAATTCCATTGATGCAGAATTTGCATTTCTTGATAATAATATCACTGAAGTTGTCTTGGGATATATGAATTACTGCTTTGCAACAGTAATCACATAACAGCAATACAGAGCAAAAAAAATATTTAGTTTTTTTAATGTTTCTTTTCTTCAATATTTTGACCGTTTTTTTAAATGGAAGGAATTAATACATACACAAGTGCTGTATAGGTTTAGGGGTTTGGGTTTGTATAGGGGTTTGAAAAATGGGCGTCCTTAGGTCAGATCACCTATAGCCCCAAGGACCTTAAACCTAGCCCCCAGTACTCAGCATACTGCATGTTCGCCAGTGTCGCTCATCCCCAGGGACCCAGTTATTCCCCCGTGAAGCCAATACGCTGTGTCAGATGACGGTGTGCCCCACCCACATCACGTCGTCTTGAGGGGACATTCTACCTCTCATTCTGTGACTGTGCACGACTGGATATCCACTAACTCTGCCGTTGCCTAGAAACACTCTCTCATTGTAGTGGGGTGCTTGCTGTGTGTCAGGGACGGCGGTGGAGCTGGTAACAGACCTTATTTTGAAAAACTTGGGATTCTGAGAAATGGGCCATTCTTACACTGGGCCACATTTTTAGACACATCTCATTTTTGCAAGAACACCACAAATGCCATTAATTCCAGTCTTATTTTCCCTTTGTGTGATCATTGGTGTGTCTCCATCAGAACTGGACAAAATAAACTTCCTATAAAAGTTACTGGGACCCCTTTATAAGCCGTAAAAAGGTTCTCCCAATCCTCCACATGCCACCTGCACTCATTTTTAGGGTGCGAACACAGACCATGTTGATCATTGTGCCAATGAACAGCTCAGGCATTGTGCCATAATCCTGTACCTGTGAAAGACCCATATGGAAAAGTTTTTCAAATAACATACGAGTCTTATGTGTTTTACCCTAATCATATACATTCTTAATATGACACTCAAGTTAATTAAATATACAATCAATGTTAACTTAATCCGTCATTAGACATCATGTCCTTTATTGGTGTAAGTAATGTACCATCAAACATACAAGTCCTACATTCATGTACAATCGATATCAAATGTCTATCATTAGTCATATATGTCCTTTATTCATATAAAATACTTATTACTTTCATGTTTGTCAAACATATAAGTTCTACATTGTATACATATACATATCATGTGAATGTTTTGTCAGTATTCATGAATCATGGACAGTGGTTCCACACAACTAGAATGAGTATTTTGAAAAAGAAACATCCATTTTCAATTGATAAATTCACTGAGAACATAACATGAATTTTCACATATCTAATTAAAGCAACTGAATGTAGAGAGGTCATACATGTCTTTCATTAGAATAATATAAAAGGAATATAAATATTTATTAAGAAACAACAAGCAATAATCATGAATTTCCTACTAAAACCATGTGTTATCATGTACGGAAAAATGTAAAGTTTATGTAAAAGTTTTATATTTTCCTACAGGTTTTTCCCCTGAGTGCCTCACATGACAAGCGCTTTTTAGTATGATTGTGGACATAATCATACAAAGAAAAACATTGACTTAATTTCTAAAAAAAACATGAGTTGTCATATATATACATAATTATACATCAGAAAAATACCTGATAGCCGTATATGAAAGATGCTTTTTTTTCACATGGGGACAGAAGACCATCCACCCATTGTCTATGCTGGGGCATTGCAGTGCAGATCCTATCCTATCTCAGCAGGGAATAACCCAGGGTGGGGCTCCCACCCACTGCAGGGCACACATTCCAATTCAATTTAACATGTTTTTGGATTAGGGGAGGGGAATCAAAGAACCAAGAGGAAACAACATTCACGTAGTGCCAAGGCAGAAACTCAAACCTTGGCCCCAGTAGTGGGAGGTGATAGCACTAACCATTCTGCCACCACGTCCCCCACAGACAAAACACCATAGTCCTGAAAACATTAAGGGATGGCACGGCAAATAAAAACTAAGCTGGTGCCAAAAGTATTTTCATCATGCCACTCATGCACGAGCAGAAATGGGGCAGGGTCTGGATCCTTTTGACGTCTGGATGTTTTTAACATCTGTACTGAGACAGAATGCCAGACAGACTCAATCAGAAATGGCAGAGGGATTCCTGACCAAGCATCTGTGGTTCGCTGACGTTTTTAGCGGGTCTCCACATGTGATAAAGCTGAGCAGATACATGCTGAACTAAAATGAGGATTTCTTGTAAATGTGTCTGGCAACTACATATTTCTGCCAAAGGATATAAAACCTTTACACCTTTGTTGATTTAAAACACATATTTTGTGACACTATGCTGCCCTATACTTCATCAGAAGTCAAGAAAGATGGATGGAAAATACTACACAATACACAGTGTGATTTCCTTTTAATGACCATTAAATATATATATAAAACACTACATTTTTGCGATACATGTATAGTTATGATCAATTAAGAGCTGACATCACTTGTTTACCACAAAATTTTAAAAGATTTTAATTCAATTTTTCTTTTTTTCCAGTGGTTGAATGATGTTCCAATTTGTATTCTTGGCTGAGGTTTGATAGTCTGGAGGCTGATAATAATCGTCTCATTTCTTTGGTAGAAAAGCTGAGAGTAGAATGAGCAAAGACCTCAGGAAATAAAGAGCACGACAGGACAATTTATCCCATGTGATTAAGGTGTCCAGTCTGGAGTCACGAGAAAACCCAGGTGAAGGACCTCACTTAGAGCTGGGGCAGGCTGGTCCTCTGCCTGTCCAGACTGGGTTAGATAAAGGGGTGCTGGAGTGAATGTGACCTTACAGCAGGGTCAGTGAATTTCTGTTAACCTGTGCTAGGACAGAGTCGCATGTTACATTAATGCACAAGATCCATTTTTACTGTGCCGAGGTATTAAACCATGTGTCACAAATCTGCTGACTGAACCATAGAACAATGAACTGAAGGATTACATGGAGGATTCCTGGGTGCTTGTGGAACCTTGAAAAATGATTGGTTCAGAGAGATAACAAATTAGATTGTAGAGGAGGTCGGTCCAAGCACCTAGAAGGTGGGACCTTCTCTAGTTGCTTGGGCCCACCTCCTCTAAAATCTGTTTGGTTATCTCTCTGAGCCAATCATTTTTCATTCTGCCCTCAGAACATTTTTGTGTAAGTAAAACCATTCTTCATTATTGTTGTTTGTTTTTTGCTTTTTAATGTATTGATTTATTTGTTTGCTTGTCTGGAATTAGACAGTCGATAGTGTAACTTGTGGTCTAAGCACAAGGACACACCAGTTAACCTTCCGATGGTGTTAGGGTGTAAGGCAAGTTCAATTAAGTTTATTTATATAATTGTCTTGAGGTTTATTTAACCATTATTTTTTTATTGAAAACGAGAGGTATGCTGTCAAAAAAAAAGGTCCAGAAAGCCACACCAAAAATACTAAAATAAATTTAGTTAAATAAAATAGAACACCAGTGATGAGCATGTAAAAGGCTGAGTGAAATTCTGAGAACAAATTTGATGTCCTCCATCCTACCCCAAACACTAGCAGAATATTATATTAGCTTGAAGAGTTAAGTATCAAGTCTTAACTTATTGATGGCTGCCCATACAATAAACGACAATGTCATTGTAACGACTATTTTGATTACTAAAAATGGACTGTATTCA
This sequence comes from Paramormyrops kingsleyae, assembly GCF_048594095.1. Lineage (NCBI taxonomy): Eukaryota > Metazoa > Chordata > Actinopteri > Osteoglossiformes > Mormyridae > Paramormyrops > Paramormyrops kingsleyae. The sequence continues at coordinate 19,671,568 of NC_132815.1, forward strand.
TCAAAGTAATGATTTGATACATTTCTTGGTGTCTTTTGCAGCAACTCCATGTTTCTGTGTAGTTACCACCAATGATGAGTAAAACAGCTGTCCGTTGGTATATACTTGCTGTTAATTCAGTGAGGAGGTCCAAATCTGGCTCAGGTGAACAGCCATTTTGTGACTTTTGCATGAAAATGTTTTTATCAATCTACTTATGAAACATAGCCAGGGGGTAGTTTTCATATGTTCCAAAAATGGAGGGGAAAAACAACTGGAAACATGTTCAGTACATTTTTAGTTTTCAGTAGGTTTCAGTGACCTGAAATATTGTAGAAAAGCTGTACTGAAATGATCTGACATTTTCTTTAGTTTTTTGTAGTTAAATCCCAGATAAATGTAAGAGGAAGTGGTATTTGTTCTGTCTATGATATCACTGGACTGCTGTCAGCATCATTTGAAACTGACCTCTTATAACTGGACTCCTTATCGATTTTCTTTTTCACTTTTCCATTTTAGTCTCATTCACCATCGAGGCTTATCCGGGACTTGGCGAGCGCAGCCTGGGAGGGGAATAGAAGGTGTGACCCAGACCTCACCATTCTCACGGGCGTCCCTGAAAGGTGCCAGTGCCGTACTTAGGGGTCAGCCTGGGAGCACATTCTGGCACACTCAGTCACACTCTGTCATATCCAGGCGTCCTCCCTGGAGAAAAGCCAATCTGATCCCCAGTTAGGGGCTGACAGTCGATATTCCAGCCGTGATTTGAGCTGTATTCTCTATTACATCACTCAGAGGACTGTTTTTTTTAAATTTTTTTTTTACTGTACAGCTGTAAAGCTAAGCTAAGAGGAACTGTCACTTATTAGCATCATTATATTGCCATGGAAACCGGGTTTTATCTTACCCTGATGTTTTTTTAGCCACGGTGTCAGGCATTGCATATAAGAGTGTCACAAAAAAAAAATGCATGTTTGAAATGCCAGGAGCTGTGGTGCCCAGTGTCAGCAGAGCACTGGCACACCCGGGGCCTAGTCGTCTGGCGGGGTGGGCACGCTCAGGGGATCCCTAATCAGTATTGACGTGTCCTGTTCTCGGGCACCTCGACAGCAGCGCTGTGGATTCGCCTCACGTCGCTTAGTTGACTTGCAGATGTTATTTTTTTTCCCCCCGGCTGGTAATATTCCTCACAGACAGTAAAAGTTCAGCCAGCTGCTCTTCAGGCCTGGGGAGGTGGATAATGTCCCCGCTGCTCAGCCTCCTCGTTAGCCTGTTAAGCACCACCAGCTTTTCGCTCTTTTATCTGCGAGAGGGGGCAGTCTTTAGCGGTGCGCTGTGGCAGGGAAGCTGTATCACCTGTGTGCTATCCCCAAGCTGACGCTGTTGCGGATACGATTCCATCAAAAGTTGCTAAGCAACAGGTTTGTTCCCTATTCATTCCGAGAATGGAGACAGGCCTGATTCAAAAAATTATATACATATATCATTTTTAAAGAAAAGACTTTGCATGGAGTCTTCGTATCTCTGGTGAGATCTGTTATGTGGATTACTGAGAGACAGAATATTCATAAACCCACCTGTGGCTGTCCTTTGTTTTTCTTTTAAAAATTGCATGTTGCTAGAAAACCTGTTTTTAATATTATAAAATAAATATACATTTTAAATAAATACTATAAATTGCATGATTAAGCAACAAATTAAGCTAATTTATCTATTCCGTTTTCTATTATGTCCGATGTGTGAGGTAGATCTCTTTAGCACAGTGATTGATGTGGTCAAAATACCTATACAGTGGTACCTCAGAACTCGAACTTAGTGTGAAGTGTTACCCTTTGTTTCCGCTGAGAGACGTGCCGCGTGACTCATTTCCCCGCACGTACAAGTTATCTTAGGTTGGCGTTCACGGTTTGAGATTCAGATTGAGTTCTAGGTCATTTTTTTTTTATTTTAGACTGGCTGGTTTGACTTTTAAGAAATTCGACTTCTAATGAGTTTGAGTACTGAAGTACCTCTGTATTTGATTGATTAAGAAATAAGGGACTCATCCTCAGTGCACATTGTCTTTGCTTCGGTACTTTGTCATACAGAGTAAAATTGGGTCTTAAGGATCTACTTTCTGATGACTGTGTTAACCATTATTACTCTTGTGTCAAATGGGACTACCTGGAGATTTCAGGTCCAAAGAGTACAAATCCTGACCAAGATTTTATTTCAACCATCCAGTTGAGTACTCTGTGACTCTTTATACTCAACTGGCTGGTTGAAACAAAATCTTGGTCTGGATTTATTCTCTCTGGACCTGAACTCCATACCTCTGCAAATGTGTTTTCTCAATTTTCTCAACAATTTATGGGAGATGTTTTTTTCTATCCAGTTCTAGTTTTACATTGCGTCCATAATCTGATACATTCCTGTGAGACCGCTCTTCAACTACATGGTGTTGGGATTGAACAGAGAAGATTAATTGGCTTATTGAGTTTTCTTTTAACAAAGCAATAAGGCCTGTCCAGGGACTGGGTCAACACAACACAAACTGTAACCACAACATATAAAGGAAGTGTTTCTGTAGGTCATAAAATACTGGAATTCAAACTCATATTTGTACCTCAGATAGACATGGAAATGAGCAGAACAATACAACTAATATGACTAATCCTGGTGGGCAAAACAAAACAGCACAGCGAGAGACAGATGAAAATAATTAGCATGTAAAGCCCTGGTCCCCTGGTCCCCTTACCATGTTAATAATCTAATGACCCAATTATAGATCTGCACATTTAGCACAGCAGAAGCATTTGTACAAAGTGACTAAGCATCAAGTAGGCGCTAAGGGCTAATGGCATATGCTATCAAAACGGCTTACTGGGGAATGATGTCATCAATCTTCAGCTAACTTAGAAACAGAAGAGGAAGTCCTTTGTAATGACTATAAAGATCAAGACAGAGAGCAGAGAACAATGTAACCATATGGCTAGGCTTATATCACCAAAGGACTGTTGCTGTTGGGCAGATGATTATCGCCATGACGCTCGTACTTCAACACAACGTCATCTGGCCGATAGCATGTAACCTGCCCCTTCTCTCGCAGATGTCCCAGTATCCAACCTAATTGTCATGTATCTATGGTTACGACACCAATCAGATATGTTCATATGGTTAACCCTTAACACACACCATCTATGAATACCATCCATGTGGATAAATCACAAATCAACTGTGAAATTTTGAAACCTAACTACTGTTATAGTTATTGGAGAGCAAACTAATATAGACAAAGTCTCAGTCCTTAAATAATTCGGTCAAGTTCAAGACATATTGACTGCTTGATTCATAATAAACAAATTGGCACTGGATGTGTTAATAGGTCACTGGAGGCATATAATATTATATAATTACTGAACAAAAGTTCTGAAATAGTCCAGTGAAAAAAGAAATCCTTGCATTGAGGACTAGCAGATACAGAAACAAGCCACACACTATGAGACCAGGAGCAACAAGCAAGAACGACTCAGAGAGCTGTGCCAAACCAAGAACTTCTTGTACCAAATGAACGATTAAACCATTCAGCATAGAAACGGCACAGGCGAACAATAATTCAATTAAGAAGCACATCATAACAAGCGTGCTTTTGACGTGGCAGTTCCACTTAGTTCACAATGACAGATGGACCAAGGCTCTGAAGTTCACGCACGGGGATTACAGTGTGCCGTCAATCATGTTTTACCCAAAAGGGGCTCGACGACATCACCAATGGGAGGCAGCTTAATGGAACCTGGATAATGATGTACGGTAGCCACTTATTTATCCAATCAGAATCCTTAGAGCTCAGTGTCCTACAGCAGGCATCGAGGAAGAGTGTTCTTCATTTACATTTGCAGCTCATTAACACAGCCTGGTCTCGCCACAAACAAATATATAAACAAAATGCATAAAGAAGTCCTACTGTTGTACACTTGACAGAGTGTAAAAAACATCCAAATGTGATTTGTAAATGGGAGATTTTTACTCTGAAGTCTATGTAAGTGTCAACAGAATTTAAGTCTGCCTGCTTTGCTGACTATCAGAACCAACGCGAGCATAAAAATACTGCTCAGACTGTGTCCAGATTACATCTAAATCCTTGTTCATATTTCACTGATGCCATTATGATACATGCATGGTCACACATTCGGCCTTCTGCACATATACTACTTCTGTCCGTGTGCGCAGATGGTCTTGGTCAGCGCATGCTTACATGATATTCCTCCAGACCTGCCGCCTATCAATTACTTGCTCATGCGCAGTCGATGCATGCCGATGCGCAAAAAGTCAGCTGGACCCAAAATCTGGGCTGCGTGTGTGCAGTCCGCACAGATACCCCTGAGGATGACATTTGCGTCACTCACAGTGTGCGTGGATCATAACAGCATGCAGACAGTGAAGTATGAATAGGGTTTTAGCAGCCAGATACATACATTTGGATACAGAGAGATATACAGAGACGAGCCACCACAATCACCACCCTGATAACTGGCCATTACTGCAGAGCAGATGGTCTGTCTCCCGGAGGCAGGCCTGTTCAGCTGAGTCACGCTCTCCCTAAACAATTCCCACACCCTCAGGGATCCCGTGCCTGCCCAAAGCAGAGGCAATAAAGAGCTACCCTCCGTCTGGCGCCCGGTGCCGCCTCGAGCCTCGCCACTCAATTCTCGGGCGAAACCTCCCGCTGGTCCACCGAGCCTCTCATAACACTGCTAGGCAGAGAGACAGAGAGGCGCTGGCGTTTCTGAGCGGACTCTGCCATTCCTCGGCTTTCACAGAGCCTTCATTTGCCCTGAAAATCTTCCTTTTTCGTTAAAGTCTCAGGATGGCCGCAGAACACTGGCTAAGTGTTCTTCGTGGTGCATGGCTGGGCTTTAATTCTCTCACAGCAGATGAAGTCCGGCTGGCTCCGTTGTTTAATATAACACACTGCCCATATTCATGGGTCTGGCCTAGCACGAACAGTGCCAGGGGTCCCAGCTCTGTGAGGGGTGGAATCCAGGAGGAATACGGTAGAGCCGAGACAAAGGAGAAGGGACCGCATGACTGACTGACTGTCTCATGCCCTGTTTGTCAATGAACACCCAAGGTAAAATGTACCTTAGGGTCAGATCCACTTCACTGACCTATAATGAACTGCCTAATGCCGTAAAGCGGAAGTCAAGCCAGTTCACAGCAAAGTTGCCTAGCAACCGAGGAAGTTCAAAACAATATCTCACTGCAGTTCCAGCATGCGTGCACACAATAACCGCATGACTGACTGCCTCTCCGGCTGTGTAACACGCCTCTGTGCTACTGCCTCTCCATCCCCCTCCTTCCACTTCTCATCTCCCATCTAGAGGAAGTGAGTCAAACTCACCTCGCTTTTGTATAAAAGCTACTCTATTCTTGTAAAGATGGACTGTGAGTTTATAACTGCTAAAAAGTGTTAGGAAGGATTCTAGTCAAGTACTGAGCAACAACATCTATGGGCTGACCAGTACAGGAATGTAGGGAATCATATGTGAAGGCTTGGTTTCTTTGCTTCTGTGTTATAAGGCTGGCCAGAACTTAATACTGGGTCAGACCAAAAACCATCTGTAAATGAAAGTTGTCAGAAACAATTAATTTAGAGTTAAACTGACTGATAACTAGTGATGTAGTCAAGACCACATAAACTGAGACCAAGCCATTACCAAGACCAGAGTTTTAAAGTCTAATGCTGAATGTTTATCGCTACCGTTTTCCGATTATATACACTATGACTGGTAAAGTGAAATTTGAGAATGAACCTCAAACAATAAACCATGTCATTGTGTTTACATGTGGGAGGTGTTCCAATTACGTGATGGTTCTATTTCAACTGTTTTGACGGTGCTCAAAATCAAACATATATATACAAACTCTTGTGAATAAATATTGCGAAAATATCAAGTACTGTAATTGTCTTCCTAATAGATAGAATGCGGCGTTTTGTTGTTACTTCTAGTGGAACTTCAGCCGCTTTTGAGTGTTTTTCTATCCCTACATTTACAGGTTTATAAAAAAAATACTTTGAATGAAGCCCATATTCATAAAGCCTAATAACAGTCCTTATAATTCATTTGAACATTCATAAAGTATTATAGATGGCTATAAATAATTATAAAAAGGCATAACATTATAGCCATGTTTTTCATGCATTAATAATAATAAGAATGCTATCAATATATACTTTATTGATGCCTCCCTCAACTTGCTCTTTGTAGTGATAGGGCAGCCTCCTGTTGGGGTGCCCAAGGAGCTGGGGGATATGCTGAGGCTGGGTTTAAACTGGTGACCTTCTGATAACAAGCACACAGGCTTAGCCCACTGAGCCACACTAAGGGCTCATCTGTAATGTACTATGAATACCTTCATAATGCATTATAATGGTCAGTATAAGAATTAAGGATGCTCTGGGCTGCATTGTAAAGGTATTTATAATACCTAATGTTATAGATGAAACCTTCATAGAGCATTCATAGTGCATATTACGCATGACTTTAATGTGTTATACCTTATGAATAGTTATAGCCGTGTTTGTAATACTTTATCAATGTATTATAATGCATTATGAAGGTATGTATAATGCAATATAAAGACTGCTTTAAATAAAGAGTTACCAATAATTTTTTGCGTGGATCATTGCGGTAGTGAATATGCGCTTTGTTTTCTGTCTAATGTGAATAATATCAATGTTTTATGGATTGTTAGGGGTGCATTTTCATGGAAAATGTTTTAAATATATACCTCATTACACACAACTTAGACGACCAGATTGAGTAAGTTCTCTTGATTGCAAAGATATGTGCGTTATACCTATCCACAGTTGGTGCGAAAATCAACGCATTTTGTTTTTGTCGGCTTCTCAGAGTTAAAAAACAGGTGAATATTAAGCCATTGTGATAAATATTGAGGTGTTTTGATGAATGGCCTTAACTGGTCTTGAAATGAAACCTTGAGTCCTCTATGTCTGAGACCGAGACAAGACCAAGTCAAAGTAAAGCCGATTACGAGACGAGACCAAGACCGGTCTTGAGACCAAGACTAGTCTTGAGTCCTACAACATTGCTGATAACAAAAATAAATCTCAAAAACCAAATTTTAATGCCTTTGTTTTTCCATACAAGAGGCTAAAAGGCTTTGGCACTGCTGGCTGAAGTGGATATGCACCATTACGCACCAGTAATGAAAAATTCATGACATTTTAGCAGAAGGTTCCTGCAGCCCGTGACATTTCTCCCCTGCCCCTACACCTCCAGGGGGCAAATGAAGTCCAGAGAGACACCCACTCATGAGTGCTGAGCCTTTGAAGAGCGTCCCAAAGGCACCTCCTCTGCCGCATCGCTGACCCCTGGTGTCGGCTCTCCCGACGGGCACACCCCCATTTCACACTTTGTCCCTGGTGGATGCGGAGCTGGCTGAAGGGCGACCAGTGGGCTTGCAAAATCAGCATTAAGAAACTTTGCAAAGGCACCACACGTAATGCATCTTCCCACAAGCTACATGCCAGCAGAGGTGGAAAGTTCAGGTCCAGAAAGTAAAAATCCAGAGCAAGATTTAGTTTCAACCAGCCAGTTGATTCCTTTGTGACTATGACTCTTTGTGCTCATCTGGATAGTTGAAGCAAAATCTTGGTCTGTATTTTTTTACTTTCTGGCCCAGAATAATCCACCTTTGCATGCCAGTTTTTTGCCCTTTTAAGCAGCTGCCGTGCCACAGATCTTTCACCCAGCTCGCAGGTACGCCTCCTACCTCGTGTCTGTGAGTTCATCGCCGGAATCGTCCCCAGTGATTTCTCACTCTCTCCATTTCCCCTTTCCTCCCTCTTGTTCTGACTGAACTCCCTCTCTGTGAGCTGAATTCTAATGGTAGACTTTTGGTCTTTACCATTACTCAGAGCACTCCTAGCATCATGGCTATGCTTCTTATCTTTGCTTTGACAAATCCTTCACAGTATTCTTTTAATTAAGTTAAAAATAAGACACAATACCAAATGAAAACAGGACTTTCCTATTTCTCATTATTTCTATGACGCAGGACATACATAACATATAGGAATGTTAATTCTTTATTAATAAAGAACTGAAAATGGCTTTACATGGTTAGTAATCAAGGGAGAGCAGCTTTACACTGTCTGCTTCCTTTGCTTGAAAGTGCTGCTTTGATAGCTGGTACTGTGGATGCTTCTATTGGTCTGTTTCATTATTCTTTAAAAGGGGAGCAGCCTGCTAGGAGAAGCTCCAGAAAGCTGTGGAAAAAACTGAAACATGGAAAGAAGAGATAACGTCGGAATACTGCCGGGGAGGCGAGTTTCTGCAACCGCCGTGTGGCTGGAGGCGTGAGTCGCTGGGACTCGGTTAGCAGAAGACGCGTGTGTGTTCACTCTTCAGCTCCTCGTGTTACAGTACGCGTTTTCCTGTCCGAAGCGGTCATTGCTCTTAGCGGACATGGCTCTGGTGATCGATCCTGCACTGAGCTGTCCTGGTCATGATAACCCGCTTACAGTGCCTGGGGAATCGCAGTGAGGCTGGGGGCACACTGCTGTACACACACTCATTTAGCAGATATAACACTGCCACTTACTCCCTATTGCACTGTCTGGAGGCTTCCATTTCTTTGGCCTCAGCAAATAACTCGTTTGGAAATACTCCCTTTAGCTGATTTACAGGTAACACTTTACTTGAGGGGCACAAATAATATTATACTATTACTTATGTATTAATTAACTGCAAACTAAGTTACATATTGATCTCATGTTAATTAAGCATTAATGAATTGGGACCCATGTTTTATCTCAAACAGTTACTATATTTTTGACTATATCTGTAAACCTTTGTGAACAACTGAAGGAACTACTGAAAGAACGAGCAATGAATAACAGAAGTGAAATACTGTTATGTTTGTTCATCATTAATGAATTGTGATGCATCTTTTATCTCAAGTAGCAACTATATTTGTTCATGATTTGTTCATAATTTGTACTTCAGTACAAATTGCGCTTAGTTAAGTAAAGTGTTACAGATTTACATTAACGGCATGAGTGTACTTCTGTGTACTTCTGCACGAGCTGTCCAAGTTTGTAAAGAAGACAGTAATTGAGGTGTTCATCTCTGATGTGTTGATGTTAAGAGGTCACAGGTGTGCTGGCACATACTTTGGTGTGAGTGACTGGACTGGCCTTTGCTTCACTGAGGCTAAACAGGGAAGTCACATAAAACGAACGTCCAATGGGAAGCCAGAGAAGAAAAACAATATCACAAAGCAAAATGAATATGAGTCCCTTTTTTGGCTATAGTGGACATCATCATTGTCCTATTAATTTTTCTACACCCCAAATCACAGGTGCTTCTTAATCTTTACTAATGCAGTTCAATGCCCTAGCATGGCTTTGATCCAGGATGGTCCATAGGACACAGCTTACGGTTTGATAGTTCATCTATTGCTATGGCTGATATTGATTCAGAAGCAGCCCAGGTAAAGTTCTTCTGAAGAGTTTTAGGTTGCCTGCACAAACAGCTCCCTACCAAGCCACACTCTCATGGTGCTTAGCAAGGTGATCTTTCGGCACGACCTCATTGTCATGCTGCCCTAAATCCTGCCTTAAATTAAACATTGATTTATTGTACAATAATACTATCCACCCATCTTGTACATTGATCCTGAAGTCCCAGGAAACAGAGTGACACCCTGGATGGGAAGCCAGTCCATTAGTGTAAAATGCGTTCACACAGCCAACCATACTATGGCCATTTTAAGGACACCAATTCACCTAAATGCACAGAAATGAGACTGAGGAGTTCCCAGAAGAGATACATGCCAACTCCACACATACTCACAAACCCTGGGGGTAATAATGCTATACAGTTATCAGACAACTCTTACAACATCAACCATCCATCCATCCATCCATCTTCTAAATGTTTGTCCTGGTCAGGGCTGCAGTGACAACATCATCCATCCATCCATCTTCTAACTGTTTGTCCTGATCAGGGCTGCAGTGACAACATCATCCATCCATCCATCTTCTAACTGTTTGTCCTGGTCAGGGATGCAGTGACAACATCATCCATCCATCTTCTAACTGTTTGTCCTGGTCAGGGATGCAGTGACAACATCATCCATCCATCTTCTAACTGTTTGTCCTGGTCAGGGATGCAGTGACATCATCCATCCATCCATCCATCCATCCATCAATCCATCCATCCATTCATCTTCTAACTGTTAGTCCTGGTCAGGGCTGCAGTGACAACATCATACCAAACAAAAACTTGTCCTGATCATTACACCATGGAACAGAGCCCTATGACTCTCTCAGCTCACAAGACCAGTGGCTTTTTATGCTGACCCTCATAACCAGGAATCAATTAGACTTAATGAAGCAGATGATTATTTCACTCTAATTCTGAAAGGTGAAACCGCAGCTGTGACAGATGTGGAGATGCATCGGGAATGGAATTGGCATGACTCTCTGGGCAACAGGACCCTTGTCTGCTTGCCTAACAATGCAAGCACCTTATTCAGGGAACTGATCAATCTGAAGCCATAGCATAGTGCTAGACATCACTGCCAGCAACTTCATTACACAACCACTGCAGGTCATTTATGGAAGACGTAGCAGGCCGGTTTATAGCCAGCTCAAGATTCTGTACCCCAAGGAAACCGATTTGGGCAATGTGTGTCTCTGTGGGTTAGGACTGATGTTAGGATGGTGCTTGTGCTCACAAGGCCACTGGTTCAAATCCCATGGCTGGCACTGATTTCGTAGTTAGGTCCTTGAGCAAGGCCCTTAATCTAAATTTCTCCAGGGACTGTCTGACCCTGCGACTCAATTATATGTCAGTTTGGATAAAAGCATCTGTTAAATATGCAGATGCTATTTGCACAGCAATATTGGCTAAGTTTGCCCAAGAGGTACATATCCTCTCATAGGGGTGAGGGCTAAGTAGGAATATGATAGATAATATGGCTTACCTCACTGAAGGGTCTCATACGGTGGCCCTGAAGGTCAAAACACAACAACATTTCAGAAAACATGATGACATTTCAAAAAACACAACGACATTACAGAAAACACAACTACATTTCAGAAAACGGAAAGGGTAGGACCACACTTCTTGTTCGTGATTGGACAGTACCCTTGGAGTGATACGGGTATTGTCCAATCACGAACAAGTAGTGTGGTCCTACCCTTTCCGTTTTCTGAAATGTTTTGTTTTCTGTGTTTTTGAAATGTCGTTGTGTTTTTGAAATGTCGTTGTGTTTTCTGTAATGTCGTTGTGTTTTTTGAAATGTCGCTGTGTTTTTAAAATGTCATTGTGTTTTCTGTAATGTTGTTGTGTTTTTTGAAATGTTGTTGTATTTTCTGTAATGTCTTTGTGTTTTGACCTTCAGGGCCACCGTAGTCTCATGTAGCCGATAGCTTGTCTCCTCACCTGTCAATTAAAACTGTACCTCAGATTTGAAAGGAAAGGATTTTTCAGGAGGAAATATTCAGGAGCTCAAGGCTAGTTTGGAAACACATGATTTCAGCACTGCACACTTGTCAACAGCAAGAACCCGTGACTGAGTATAAACAAAGCAGACGGTGCCAAGGACGCCTGGAGAATCCGCACTTAGGCTGGAAGTCATCTCTAGCTTCTCGCTTGGCAGGATTTTCGAAAGAAATACAACTCCCAGATCAACTTGTGGAACTGAGCGTGACGTGACTCAGCGTGGTATTGAAGTGACAGCCATCTGACTAGAACTCATGCCAGTCCCCAGGGGTTCACCAAACATTTATGAGACATGATTAGCATGGGGATTCCCTCAGAGGGCCTCGAGGTTTCCACAAGCACTTAACAGCTGTTGGAGAACACGGCAAGGGAGCTTTTTGTCTTCCTCCTTGATGAAGCTGAGATACGTACGCACTGTTGCTTTGGCCCATCATCCAGACAGGAAAGTTGTTGAAGTGTGTCAGTCTTAATGCAGCAGGAGAATCTAACAAAACAAAGCCAAAAATATTTCAGATAGCCACAATGGCATCAACAACATGCTGTGGCAGGCAGTGTGAGTCACCAAGAGGCCACTGAGCAAGGTCTTCAACCCTTGCTCCGATGTCACTGTGTGTTCCTGCTCTCTGATCCTTTGGCTTTGGTCAAAAACCATCTGTCAAATAAATAAAAAGTAATATACTTTGCAAAATATTTGTGAAAGGGGAGATTAAGCTTAGTAAAGCCAGAAATGTAGCAACTGTATGATGAGTCAGGGAGTATGGACATTGCAGACCGGGCCATCGACCTTATTCATTTACGTCGCATGTGCCATGTTATATAACACTGAGTTTTTAGTTCTCTGCCTGCAGCTCAGCATCTGTTTTGCTTTTGTGTGTTTTCTCTTCAGGGCTGCTGTGCTTTGTTACACCTGTCTCCATTTCCATGTCCAGCCCGCTCACTTCCTCCCATGTCTGCGCAACCTGCCTCAGTTCTGCATCCTTGTTCCCAACTTTCCGGGCACTCAGTCATCCTCGGGCCTCCCTACGCTGACCTTATCACATCCAAGAAGTCTAAATAAAACATGCGAGCTGCCATTTTGGAGGAAATTAGTTCTTTGAGATGAATGGCAGGGCAGAGTATACGAATCAAAGTGTGCTGAGGCAGCTTGGGTGAGCGGCGCTGAATCTGTACTGAGCCGGAGTAAAAAAACACGAGTCCTGTGTTCTCACAGATAATCCTTCCCTGAGAGCCACAGAAGCTCCATGAAAGGACGGAACAAGCACAAACATACTGATCCCCATCAAATGCACTGGAATAGCTCCCCCGACTTCCATCTCAGCCCCAAGAGTCAGCTGATTTGTAAGAATGCTGCTCCATAATTCAGCCATGGAAAAGTACTACTTCAGGGTCCCATTATCAAAAAGATTCCTCCAGAAGAGCCATCTTTTTCAGATCTGCCTATTTGTGATTGCCAGCCAGACGGGTCTGTATCTGACACATCAATCATCTCCACAAAGGAGTGAAAGAGAATATTACGCTATTCATGTGGTCAGATGATGAGATGTGTGCAGACAAATCTGTTAATAACACGATGATAATATAAAATGCAAAGTTCGATATTCAAAATGGTTTTTTATCACTTTACCATGCAGTATTAACAAAGGTGCTCGCACAGCCTTCAGCAAAACACAATGCATTTGGTATCCACGTAAGTTACTGGCATATTAATTGATACAACTCACATGATCGCACACACGATCGCACACACCATGGGAGATTTAATGATGCCAGTTCACTAGTTGCATGTTTTGTGGGAAATATGTGCAACACAAGAGAATATGCAAATTCCACACATGAAGAGTCAGCGGTGGGATTAAGGCCCCTTATACTATCCAAGCTTCACATCCTCGAAAACAGGGACATGCTGCAGATATGAACCAAACTCTTCCAGCAGGGAAACGTAATACTTTCATAGCTCCAACTTTCTTTGTTAAAACATGAAATACATTTATTATCTTTGTCCCACTGAATTCTGAATCTATTTGGCAATGTTCCAACAAGAGTCGGGTAGCTCAGGTCCAGAGAGTAAAAGTCCAGACCGGGATTTTGCTTCAACCAACCAACTGAGTACTCTGTGACTGTGACTCTTTATGCTCAACTGGTTGGTTGAAACAAAATCCCAGTCTGGATCTTTACTCTCTGGACTTGAATTACCCAACTCTGATTCCAACAAAGGATTCTCGGACTCAACTGGAAAGGCATCTCCAGCAAAGGTCTCTGCTCATAGCATTGTCTAAAACCATATCCCTCAGACTGCTGCAGCTTCTGCACCCAGGATAGTCGAGACTGAGAGGGATGTAATAAAATAACTGGGCACTGAGCTCATAATGAAGGTTATATTCAAAGTGTCACCTTGGGCTTCTGGAGCAATGGGGTCAACTGCGACCGCTACACATTCCGATTCCATCTCGCATAAGTAACTAAGGCTATATCAATGTGGAAATGTGAATTCATTAAAAACAATAAAAAAACTGCAATATAAAAGTGCCATTTTTTCTAAGTCTGGGGGGAAAAAGGAAGCTAATGTTCATTAAAATCTCAGAATGTCTGGGGGCTGGAACTAATTTTGACATGTTTAAAGTCTTAGTCGTCAGTTTAATTATCTTCAAGAAATGACCCCTGCCAGGTTCCTCCAAGAGCGATATGAGTGAGTCCTCCTCTGTCTGCTGACCGCTCAGGCAGCCTGTACCAGAAGCTGTCGCCGTGACAGCAGCACTTAGTCCTTGAGCTCAATGTCAGTAGCATCACCGCGCGATTTCCTTTGTGCCCAAAGCGTCAGACTCAAGAACAAGAACTACCTCGCCTCTTCACCTTAGTGGGACACCCACGAAGCTTAGAAACCTTTGGGGGGGTTGGGTTACAGTCAGTCACTCAGTTATTTAGCTCACTTCTGATTGGTTATTGTTTAAACCAGGCTGTGATTGGCAGGGCATTGCAACTCCCACCCCAACCAGACTTTAGATTAATGTATGGCTGAATTTTTAAAGGTGAAGTACTGTTGTGGTACTTCACTGTTGCTTTGTTCAGCCGTTCATATCTGTATATCGTTCATATATTCATATTCCTCAGAAGCAACTTACACCCTAGTACTAATAAAAAAAACCAGGGTGCCTGTTCTTCTGTGAGTAATATGTTATCATTACTTAAAAAGATAAATAACATTGATTTTGGTGCCAATGATGTCTGATGGGTTTTATATTAAGTTTATGGTACTGATTAAGAATATGACTTGTTGACAAAAATATGACGGCTTTGCCAGATTGGCTCTAGTTTCTGAGATATTTAATACTTAATTAATTAACGCAACACGTTTGAAAAGCATTCAGAATTGCAAGAATATTTTTATTTTAGTTACAACTAGTAAGTAAACAGTCTTATATCATACAAAAAAGAAATTCAAAATATCTAACAGTGACAGGAAAGTTATGTATGATTTGATTAAATAATACAATATTAATTAGTCATTAATTGTTATTAATGTCAATGCTTCAAAAAAAAGTACTGTGGCTGGTTGAAAAAGATGACTAATGAATATGAAGCGCGATGCAACCTTTGTAAAAAAAGTCATCATACTGGCAACAATGGGCTCTAAAGCCATCGACTCCTATCAGGGGAGAGAAGCACAAGTGTTTTGTCGAAAGTCGGACAACAACTGTCCCCATTGAGTTGTTTGCCAGTCCTGCAAGTACAACCTCTACAGACAGGCCTACACCCGCTTTGGCAGTGTCTCCAGATCCCCCGACAAGCAGTGCCTTCAGTACATTCTCCTCAACCGACACACTGACAGCAGAAGTGCTATGGGCTTTGCAAACGGTTAGCTGACATCACTCCTGTACGTCCAACGATGACATTCACACTGTGGTGAGCAATTTGCTGGGACACAGTTAGTAAATGTAGGAAGTTGTGGCCTATATACCCTTCACAACTCATTCAAGACTGGTTGTGAAGTGTGGATGGTGGAGAAAGTGCTCAAAGCACTACATTTTCTTTTCCACGCTGCACCAGCCAGAAGAGAGGACTTCACAGCTGCAACATCATCCTCAAGGTTCCCTCTACCTTTCTGTGGCCATCAGTGGCTCGAAAATTTGCCAGCTGTCGAACAAGCATTGGAAGTCTGGCCCTCTATTGTGAAATATTTGGACCTGGTGAAATCAAAAAAGGTGAAAAACCCAAGGACATCTTCTTTTGACTGCATTTGTGAAGCCCGAATGGATCCCCTTCTTCTGGCCAAACTACATTTTTTCATGGCCCTATCACAAGCATTTCAACCATTCCTGGCTAAATACCAGACAGGTGTTCCCATGATGCCCTTCCTTTGGAAGGACTTGGCAGATTTGATCTGGGTAAATATTCACCACCACAGTAACAGCAGCAATAAATGAACATGCAAACACGCAGATGTGAACTTAACTCTAATTTTATTTTCAGACTCTCTTTCAATGCTTCATCATTCATTTCATTACCTAAGACACTGTTAAAGAGTCAAAAGACAGACCAAAAGCTATTGCATTTGTTATCACACACAAGTCGCATTGGGGGAATGCATTATTTCCATGGATGTCCAATATCTCAAAAACTAGAACCAATTTAGCAAAAGTAATGTAATTCTTGATTTCAGCACCCTCAAAATACCATAAATCCATTCAAAAAACCTTGGCACCTGAATTTTTTTTTTTTTTTGTAGACCTGTGTAATCATTGACTCTTAATGTATTTCTTCTGCTTGTAGATTATTACATTGATCAATGTTTTCAATGTCTTGACTCCTAAGACAGTCCACATCCCCAAGGATTGGGTTGGGATATAGCTGAACGGATAGCTAAGAAATTAGCTGAAACTTATCTATGCTCTTTGATTCTCTGCTGCTTCTCCTACCCCTTTAATGCCCTTATCAGCCCTGGTGTACCAAGTAATCCATGCTAGGAGCAGCCCAACTGCTGGACAACAGCACCCCTGGCACATGCATGGAGTGGATGTACCCAGGGCAGAAGGGCACACGGGCAAACCTCCACAGCCCACTGACAGCAGGGCCATGCTGATATTCTAGCCCCCGGGTGCCGCGTGACCCTGAATCTTAACCAGGAGGTGCTGGGCACGCTCCCCGTAATTATGTCTCAGGGCAGTCGGTCACCTCCCATCGGTCACACAATGACTGGCAACCAGCTCCTCACAGCCACTATCTTGCTTTCTATGCTTTCTCAGGGGTGCAGCACTTAATGAACTTGCTGAAACGGGTGTGGCTCGAGTTTCATCGCACATGTCCGGCACCTGCAAAGAATTCAGCTGATCAGAGTAAAGACCGGAGCAAAACGCTGTCTCCAATACAGACCCCTGACTGTGAAGTTGACAATTCTGACAATTCTGCCTGACTAAACTCTATTGCAGTGTAGAAAAACTATTTACTGTGAAATACAATCTGTGGAGCGATAAATTTGACTCCGGAAAGAATCATTTGAGCAATGTAAATGAGAAATTAGAGTTTCACTTTTGGTATCAGTAGAGTATTAGACATTTCTACAGAATACAGTTAATGATTAAGCATATGTACCCAGTGTGTGGGCCATGAGAGATTGTGAGCAACGCAGAGTACCAGTGTGAATGGACTTTAAGATGGATGTTGTAAGCAAAGCACACTATCCAGTGCATGGGTTATGGAATAGTTTGAAATGCTGTGTACTCTGTGTGAATAGGCTATGAGATAGAAATTCTAAGAAATGAAGAATACGCTGATGCCATGAAGCGCTTAAGGAATATTTCATTTGATCATATACTTGCTCATAAAATCTCCAGAATCAAAAATTTGCATCCATTACCCTCCAACTTCGCTTAAACCATCAGGCAGTTATTAAAACTAGTTGCTTGCAGAAAGACAAAATATATGCAAATCAATCCCATCCTTATCCACAGGTTTCTTTTGGTTTTCAGAAGTATTATATTCCAAATGTTTTTCTTGGCTACATTTAGGGTTAAGGACAGTGTATTCCTGTTTCAGATTAGAATTAAGTGTTGTAAATCGATTGACAAATTAGAGAAAACAAGATAGAGGAAATTAAAAGATCAGTGGAAACAGGATATGAGAAGTAATTAAAACACCAAAGCAGAGGATATTAAAAACATCAGATGAGTAATGGGGGAAATAAAAGGTGGCATTTTGCAGTAACTTACCAGAGTAACTTAGAATGACATTTCCTGTTTTCTTTATGTTTGAGAATCAGTTATAGTGCCAAGGGAAACATGGAAATATGGCGACATGAGATGCAGTAAATGTTTCATATTCTGGAAAACTTCACTTAGATCCATGACAATGTTTGTTTGAGAAAATGGATAATTAAAGAGGAAGGTAATTCAGAACCGGTTTGAGAATTGTCACGCTAGCGTGCTGGTGGGCGTGTTTTCTGAAGCTTAGGCCTCCATTGGTGAACAGGTCTGTGGGGAGAGGCCAGACAAACTCTGATCCACTATAAAAGGCATGAAGAAAAATGTAATGTGTGGGCTAGGGATTCAGTTCGGAGCCAGAGCCGGGGGCGGTGACTGCTGGCACGTGGCTGGTGACCTAGCCATCCAGCTAACCTGGCCGGGTTCAGCTCAAAATGGCTTTGTGTAGCCATCTTGTGGGTTCAGCACTCACGAAATGAAAGGAGGGCTCAGGTGCAGTGTCCCTCAGGCGGCAGAAATGAACAAGAAGGATTCAAGCAATAAGCACCAGTACTGGGAACATGGAACTAGTGGTGGACAATATGACGATAATTTATTGTGACGGGCTGCAACTGTATCTATGATAAGAGCTTCAGAGTCATTGCAAGAATCGCGATACAGCGCTACTTAACACTATTATTATAACAAAAGAACAAACTGGTGAGAGCCTATTACACGATGCCTACGTGTTCAGAGACTGCAACAGCATTGCAACAAAAACAGACCGATATGAAACAAAGTAACTACAGTCTGCATAACATCTCGGCATTGCCTGTATGTCTCACTTCTTTGTCAATTATCTGTCTCAGTTGATCTCAACTTAATCACTAGATATTGAACTAAAAACCTAATTGATCTCTTCTAACCAGTTAGCTAAATGAAAGTGAATACGAAAGTTCAAACAAGGAGACCTAATGAATGCAAGTGTGTCCAATCACATCGATCCAGGTTTTATATAAAGAGTTTTTGCTATGGACTGTCTGGGGCTCCCAGAGAAACACCAGTCTAGAGAAAACGACATGGAAGAACAAATCTGCTCTGAACTGCTCTGCATAATAAAACCCTTAAACAGTGTTTCATGTAAGGATTGAACTGCTGGTGAAGTTTAATGATTAATTAACATTACTACAAAAATCACAATTTGGTTGAGCTGGGTTGGTTTGTTTGGAAACAAAAAAAATATGATGTATATTGTCAATTGTGATTCTAACCAAAAGTTAGGAGTACCAATCTCTATGTGGAGCATCCACAAGATACAAACAACATTAATATACTCCCAATGGATCAAAAATGTTCCTCATAGTCCATTTCTGTACCTTAAAAGATACAATTACCTACAGCTAAGGGTACAATTGGTAGACCACTGAGGGTACTGCCCCAGTGACAAGTAATTGTACCCTCAAAGGTACAAATTAATACTCTTTTTTTCTGACAGTGTATGGGGAAAGATCTTAGGCAGTAGTGGGGATTCTTACAAGTCACAGGCTTGGTGTGGCACAGCTGGAGTTTAATCTGGTGAACAAGGTCCTACAAGACTGTTGCAGAATGGAATGCTCTGATTGCTGTTTGTGCATATTCACTGAATAGCAATCCTGAGTACCCAGTCTTCTTAAATAAAACAAGTGAAGCACTTCAATTAAGTAAACTACCACCTCCTGAGAAATGTCTCTCGTTGTCAGGTGAGATTAGGGACATTGAGTCTGAATACAGTACGAGTTGCGTCCACATCCTTTACACAATGTTGAAGCTATTTAGAGTGGATGCTTGTCTGCTCTTTTTTGTTATTTTTATGAACAGGATATCAAGGGGCAGCAGTGGAAGAGTGACCTCATTCACCAAGAGCCTCCAGCATATACTTGAATGATTGGATTGATTCAGAATATATGGCGGTGGTGAAAATCAGCACCTCCAAATCTGACCATTGTGCTTTGTCCAAAAAAAGCAGGCTGTGTCTTTGAGATGAGTGGGAAAAGTCTACCTTTGGTACAATAGTTTAAGGGCCTTGGGAACTTGTTCCAGGTTATGTTAAGAAGGAACATGAGATTGTCAGGTGAATTGGTTTGGTGGCTGCAGTTTTATGCGGTGGTGAAGTGACAGTTAAATCACTAAGATGAGGCTCAGATATCCAGTCAATCTAGAGGTGTTTCTCAATAACAAGACCTCAAAGATCATAGTAGTGGTCTTAGCAAGAGCGGTCTTGGTAACTTGTCTCCCATGAATGAACTTGAGGTGCAATGAATCATGGGATTGTTCTTGTTTGAAGAGGGACATAAGTGCAAGTTACCAACATGCGGATTCTCCACAAAGTTTCTGGAATCCATGACAGGGTGAGTATTTTGGAGACCTAGAGGGACTTTGAGATTTAGCCACTGCTCTTTCAGACCAAGAGGAGCTGGCTGAGGCGGTTCGGGCATCTTGCAAGGGTACCACCTGGGTGGCTCCCTAGCCGGCTGATCTGGGCAAACCCCACTGGGGGGAGGACCATGACAGAACCCAGGACACGTTGGAGGGATTATATCTTCCAGCTGGCTTGTGAATGTTTAGGGCCGTGTTTCTCACCCTGGGCCTCGGAGACCCCCCCGACGGTCCACATTTTTGCTCCCTTCCAGCTCCATACTAGACAATCCACATTTTTGCTCCCTTCCAGCTCCATACTAGACAATCCACATTTTTGCTCCCTTCCAGCTCCATACTAGACAATCCACATTTTTGCTCCCTTCCAGCTCCATACTAGACAATCCACATTTTTGCTCCCTTCCAGCTCCATACTAGACAATCCACATTTTTGCTATGGACTGTCTGGCAGTGACAGTAAATATATGGACTGTCTGGGGGTCCCCGAGAAAGACCAGTCCAGAGATAAGGACATGGAAGAACAAATCTGCTCTGAACTGCTCTGCATAATACAACCCTTAGCAGGGGAAGCAGAAAGAAAATGATGATTATCAGGTACTAAAGAGGGAGGAATTACATCATCCAGGACTGAGACTAATAACATAGTAATATTTTGCTGTCTTATGATGTAAGGTAGCAATTTGCAGGGAACTGAGTGAAAATGAGGCTGCCCATGAATTAATTATTAGTTAAGGGCTTCATTATAAATACATACTTTTCAAACGTAGCTATGGTAAAAATTATATTGTCACTGCAGACTTGTTCCATGTATGTATTATATGGGTATACCACATAATTTTATCAGGTCCCTCTAATGAGAGTGTGCTTCATGAATGTATTTACAAGGTGCTGATTGACTACATGTCCCAGAATCCCTTGGCCTGTCACTTGTAAAAAACCCCCTAAGTGTCACACAAACACCACAGTAGGCACACAGGGAACTTCCTCTCTTAGGCTGTTCCTCAGGCACGTTTCGTCTCTCTCCTAACAAGCTCTATCTCATGGCCCACGCCTCCGCGAAAGTCCACATCACATCGGTACCAGGCCCGTAACCAGAGATAAATTAAGGGGGGTGGGGGAGCACAAACCTACTGATAGGCCCCCTTGGTAGATTCTGGGGGGGTATGGGTCTGTAGACTTCGCTGATCGGGGGATGTCTCCCTCTGTGGATTTAGTTATAGGGCTGAACCAAATTTTGAGGGGGGGGGGGATTCTTTCCCTACATGGCTATCTGCCATCTACCTTATCAGTAACAAACAAAAATAATAGTTCACTATGTGGTTACAAGTCTAATCTCCACATAGAGAACATCCCACTTCTTGTATATATGACTTACTACATTTTACATTTTATTTATCATGAACAGTATATATCATATACCAATGTGTCCTCTCTATGGTCATGGGATTCTGAAGCTTACGGGCACAAGACAGGGACAACCCAGGATGGGGCACACACACACCTCAGGGCACACACACACACACACACATGTAGGGTAAGCATATCCTTATGGGGACCGCTCATTCATTTCAATGGGAAAAATGCTAACGCTAACTATGACAACCTTAACCCCTACCCTGCCCTAACCATAACCATAAGTTTTTAATTTTTTTGTTGCATTCACAGATCTTTGTGGGGACCTGAAAAATAGTTCCCACAATGACAAAATAACAGGTTTTTATCACACTGTGAGGGACATTTGGTCCCCACAATGTAATATAAACCTAATCCACACACACACACAATTAAGTAAGAACCACTATTGCCTGACACTGTTTCATAGGTTTCCTGCAGGTGCACTGGTCTAAAGGCAGTCAGGTCAACAGGCGTTACTAAGTTACCCATAGTGTGTGTGTGTGTGTGTGACTGTGTCTATGTGTGTCTGTCTCGTCTGTCTCTGTGTGACTGTCTGTGTGACTGTGTCTGTCAGTCTCTGTGTGTCTGTGTATGTGTGTGTGACTGTGTCTGTCAGTCTCCTTGTGTCTGTGTGACTGTGTCTGTCAGTCTCTGTGTGTCTGTGTGACTGTGTATGTGTGTGTACATGTGTGAGTGTGTCTATCAGTCTCTGTGTGTCTATGTATGTGTGTGTGTGACTGTGTCTGTCAGTCTTTGTGTGTCTGTGTGACTGTGTCTGTCAGTCTCTGTGTGTCTGTGTGACTGTGTATGTGTGTGTAACCCTCACTCTCTGGTACACAGGTATTAGTTTTATATTTAAAACACATGCAGGATATTTTTCATTTTTTGTATTTGAAACCTTTTAACACTGAAAGATGTGGTTACCCTGCTTCGTGCTCTTCATATTAGCACAAAACAGACAAAGGATCCCTAAACGTATGCTGTTAGATAGCCCACTTTGATATTTCCTGCTAAAACCGGTTTATGTTTTGCTTGAATGATTACACACTGGATTTAAGATGTGTCAGAAATGTGCCTCTTCCATGGTTTTCTCAAAAACATGCAACTTGCAGACTGAAGAGATGAGTGCAAACAGTTGAAAGTCTACTGGATATTTTACTGGGATAAGCAGCAGATAAAATATAAACAGCTACCGAACGAGATGAAAAAAAACAATATAACAAGACAGTCAAAGAAGCCCAGACAGACCATTCAGAATCACACAAAGTGTGTAAGAAACACAATACAGTAAATGGTCTAAGTTGATTATGTGAAACGGGAGCCAAATGAGATTAATACTCTGGGGAAGCAGAATGGGATAGAACTGGCAAACTGCTGAATGTGGGTGCGACTGGTTTTAGTTGGTTTTGAATAATTTAATTGGTTTCAGTATTTCAAGATACAAGAGGTTTATTCATCACGTACACAGTCGTACACATACAACATGTAGTGGAATGTGACCCTGGTCACTCCGAGCAGCTGTGCACGATTAACAAAATATAGAGAAAAAATGAGGAAAAATAATGATATATACATGAAATATATGAAATGTTCAGCAGTACATAATCTATACATAAGTGACAGGTAAAAGGTATTTTGCTGTGCAATATAAGTGCAATGTGCAAGAGGTCTGAGGTTTGCTATGCTGCACAGCACAAATGTGCTGCTATGGCTTTGGATGCATATTGGGCTACAGTCACATAGGCAGCAAATTCCTATGATTGCTTTGAATCTGCCAGCTTGATTGTCTCCAGTTCTTCCGTAAATGAGGAGCCGAGCTTCAATGTGATAAAAATGATGGTTCCGTAATTGTAGTGATCAGTCGACTGTGGAGGCGGAATTTAATTATTTGCTGCATTTTCTACTTCAAATGACCCATAGTGATTTTATTACTTGTGTGTGCGCATGTGTGTGTGTGTGTGTGCGTGTGTGTATAAATATATCACTGTGACTGCTTCACCTCATTCTTTTGGCGTTGATGTGAAAGGCATGCAAGATAACAGTGCTGGAGAAAGATTGCCGATGCTGTGGCTGTTGTCACTGAATGGGGAACACGCTGCCATCAAACAGCTACGGGGCCACGTCCAAGTCTGAGTCTCAGAAGCTCTTCATCTTAGGCAGTAATAAAGAGGTGATTTTGTCATTAGAGGTTCTTAGATTTAATGACTAAAGCCTTAACGACTTAATGATTATACTTCAATATTTTATAAGCCATATATGTCACTTCGAGCAGTCTTGTATTTTTACACACTTTTGCATAGTTGAGGCATTAAAACTCACAGAGTTAGTCTATCAGGCAAACCGACACCTGGTGAATTTTGTTGTGTCATATCAACTAGGGCAGTGTTTCCTCGGGGAACCCCGGATAGTCCACGTTTTTGCTCCCTCCCAGCTCCCAGCCAATGAGGAACACTGAATACCTGGTACAGGTGCGCTGGGAGCTGAGAGGAAGTAAAAATGTGGACTGTCCGGGGTTCCCCTGAGGACTGGGTTGGGAAACACTGAACTAAAGCATCAAGTCAAAATCTGTCCATCTCCTAACTGTCTTTCCTGGTCTGGGTCACAGCGGCCCCTGAGCCTGTCCCAGGCAGCATAGGACACGTGGCTGGGGTACCCCCTGGATGGGCTGTCAAATAAAAATGTGCCATAGAAATAAGACTTGCCATTGTGAATTGCAGGGGGGAAAAACTGTTTACTTGTGTTTGCAGTGAATGTTTACTGATGTCCACTATGAATGACTGTTTACTGATGTCTGCCATAAAGAACAGGATTGTATATGTCCTGAGTGGACTGGGCAAATGCACCTACCTCAAAGAACTCTGCAGAGTGGATTGTGGCGGAGTTGTCAGGTAAACACAACGGCACGATTGTTCCCCACTGCCATAGCAACCAAGCATAATGGAATTTAATGATAAACAGTCAAGATGGTGTTTTTTTGTCTGTTGACTTTTTTTTCTCTTTGCTGGGGATTCTAGTTAATCAGTGAAAAGGGGTTTCTGCAGCCCTGCATGGGTGAATGCAATCGCAGTTAACACATCTGCCAAACATAGCAGGTGCACTGATGTTTATTGCTTTTGGGGGTAGTCGAGGTTCTGGGTAACAGCGTAACCAATGGCTTACAGAAATGACCAGAGACAAATAAGTCTGCAAAAGATTTGAGATGCATCCTTTCCTGTGAGGTTTTCCACTGCATTTTACCACTAAACACACAGCTGGAAATGATGAGTTGAAAAGGATGTGCAATACTTGCCAACAGCATCAAACTGATTACTATTCTCAAAATTTACTTTTTTTTTTGTTTTAACAATTATGTGAAGAGTCTTTTCTGAGTGCTACCTGCTATCATTCAGCATAATAGAGCAGGTGCATATTGGTAAATCAGGCCTGGACAACAACATTATAGTCGCACTTTACGGCTCTGTTAACCATTCCCTGGTCTTCGGTTTCATGAGACTAATTCCTGCTTTCTCGAGTGGTGATCGAACAAGAGGGAGATGCCAAACTGTCAGGCTCAAAGATTAGCCTGAGTCATAGTTTGCCCAGCAAACTAGAAGCAGATTTACTTAAATCAAGACTGAAATGGCAGATTAGCCTGAAACTAAAAATTATACTGACACAGATGTCACTATTGTGATTTATTTACCTGTTTGTTTGCTCATTCATTTATTTGTTTTTTTTTTTATTAGTTTGTGTATTTTGAAAGCACGTGACTTTAGACTAAATTGAAAGTATTGGATTGTATGATTTTTTCAAAACACAGATCCTTTCTTCAATTAACCACATTACTCTAATCCGCCCACCCATCCATTTTCTGTACTGCTTATCCTATTCAGGGTCGCGGGGGGGGGGGGGGGGGGTCAGAGACAAGGCAGAGATCAGCCCAGGAGGGGGCGCCAACCCATGGCAGGGCACACTCCATATTACTCTAATCAGTCTAATGGTACGTACATACAGTATGTATGTATTTATGTGGGTGGGGGATAGGGAGGGCAGTCTCACATTAGGCAGCTAATTCACACTAACATTCTCTTACCTGCAATTTTAAGATGCTACTTGAATGTTGCATAAGATTATATGTGAATGTTGCATAAGTATATTATATAAGCACAGAAAACTATTATTAATTTTTATTCTTATTTGAAATGCAAAAAATGTAACATGTTCACTGCAATATATATATATATATAATGGAAGTAGCTTCATATTCCAGATTTCCTGAGGACAGCATCACCATAGCACTGCACCATAGCACTGCACCATAGCACTGCACCATAGCACTGCACCATAGCACTGCACCATAGCACTGCACCATAGCACTGCACCATAGCACTGCAGCATAGCACTGCAGCATATCACTGCAGCAGCACTTATTACTGGGTTATTGCTGTTAACACCAAGTCTAAAATAATCTTGACCAAACAATATAAATAATGTATTCGGCACCCCTGACAAACATGGTGACATTTGCTGAAGTGAATTCTGCATGTCCCCAACAAGACACAGAAATACTCCAACCAGATCCTGAAAGGTCACCGGGTATTGATCCGCCCCTAGAGGAGGCTTGGATTCTGCTCCGTACACTCAGCACAGGAGCAGGACAAATGCTAGAATCGTGACACGCATCGGGGAAGTTCAAACGGAGGCTGGGGGGTTCTCTTTTTGGGACTGTCCGTGCTGCGCCTCACAAGTGTCAGCAAGACGCAAGTGTGGGATTCAGGTGCCATCCCAGGACAGGTCGGATGTAAACTGATAATGTCTCCATGAAGCAGCAGTGGAGAGACCTTCTATGACAATCAAGGTCAAACGGCCCATTTGTCAGCCTACAGCATCTCCTACATGCCACAACATGACTGGCAGTTCATCTAACTGCACATGGATCTCCTCACCATGTAGTTTATTTTGAGTCTGATCTTATTCTGTTATTAAAGAACAAAAAGAATAACAAGTGGCTCTAAATCATTTTTATAGCCCCTATATAATTGGTGATGATGATTACAATCAGGGGTGCCGTAAGGGGGAGGAAAGCTAGGACGATTCCAAGGGCCCCTGAGTGACAGGGGCCCTAAAAAATTAGGAAAATAACTGGATTGGTTTGGACTGGGGGGCCTAATATGATATGCTTTCATGGGGCCCAAAATCTCAAGCAACGCCCCTGATTACAATTATGAGTATTATTTGTATATAGGTTGGAACAACCATAATAATGAAACTAGAGGCTTAAATTTTATCTACTTGAAACCACAAAATATGTATTTTTAATTTGTACCATACTTTTTATGGTTTTCCCCTCAAAAGTAATATAGATAATTTATTACTACATCAATGTTTTTTTTTTCTTTTTCCCCCAATGATACCTCTGGTTTCTGAGATGCATAAGCTGTCCAGGCTTGGGAGTTTAGCACCTTGGACAGCGATCTTCTGGGCCCAGGCTATCACGGGAGATAAGGGAGACTCTGGGGTTAATCAGGCCCTCGCCACGGCTGATCCGACTGCTAGTGAACCTCTGCCCTCTTCAACAAAAACAAACTAATATTTATATGCAAGACAACCGGAGGAAATCTTTCAACCCAGCTCTGCACTCTACCCTATGCTAATGCAGCTTTGTTCTGGGGCTCAGGAACACTGGCTTTCACTATATTCACCAGAGACGTCGATGAAGCGGACCAAACTGTCTGGTATTCTTCATGAATATTGGGCCCTTCCGCCTCCAGCAGCCGGTGTGTGCTTCTCATACTGTCTTGTGTGTGTTCCCTGTGCCGTCCTGTGTGTGTTCCCTGTGCCATCCTGTGTGTATTCCCAGTGCCATCCTGTGTGTGTTCCCTGTGCCGTCCTGTGCGTGTTCCCTCTGTCGTACTGTGTGTGTTCCCTGTGTCGTCCTGTGTGTGTTTCCTTTGTGCTCCTGTGTGTGTTTCCTGTGCTGTCATGTGCCATCCTGTGTGTGCTCCCTGTGCCATCCTGTGTGTGTTCCCTTTATGGTCCTGCGTGTGTTTCCTGTGCTGTCATGTGTCATCCTGTGTGTGCTCCCAGTGCCGTCCTGTGTGTGTTTCCTTTGTCGTCCTCTGTGTGTTCCCTTTGTCGTCCTGTGTGTGTTCCCTGTGCCGTCCTGTGTGTGTTCCCTGTGTCGTCCTGTGTGTGTTCCCTGTGCCGTCCTGTGTGTGTTCCCTTTATGATCCTGTGTGTGTTTCCTGTGCTGTCCTGTTTGTGTTCCCTGTGTCGTCCTGTGTGTGTTCCCTGTGCCGTCCTGTGTGTGTTCCCTTTATGGTCCTGTGTGTGTTTCCTGTGCTGTCATGTGTCATCCTGTGTGTGCTCCCAGTGCCGTCCTGTGTGTGTTCCCTGTGCCGTCCAGTGTGTGTTCCCTGTGTCGTCCTGTGTGTGTTCCCTGTGCCGTCCTGTGTGTGTTCCCTGTGTCGTCCTGTGTGTGTTCCCTTTATGGTCCTGTGTGTGTTTCCTGTGCTGTCATGTGTCATCCTGTGTGTGCTCCCAGTGCCGTCCTGTGTGTGTTCCCAGTGCCGTCCTGTGTGTGTTCCCTGTGTCGTCCTGTGTGTGTTCCCTGTGCCGTCCTGTGTGTGTTCCCTGTGTCGTCCTGTGTGTGTTCCCTTTATGGTCCCGTGTGTGTTTCCTGTGCTGTCATGTGTCATCCTGTGTGTGTTCCCAGTGCCGTCCTGTGTTTGTTTCCTGTGCTAGCAGGTAGTGCAGTGACTGATTACATTTATAACCCTAAAGGCAGCCAAATTGCTGTAGCATAATATCTTGCTGTGTCAATGGCTAAAAATGCAAGTTATTTTGGACTGAAAAAATGTCAGCCAACCAATGTGAATATAAACGGTGCAATGTTTAAGGAGGTGCAGTGTTTAGCTTTAAGTATAAACTGGTATGATACAGATCAGGTATGTGTTGGTTATTTAAGGCAGCCAATTCTACAAAGACAAAAAACGAGAATTGTGTCATAATAATCTTCTTATTGCATATAGTTTTGAAAGCATCAGGGCCGCCATTAGGCCTATTTTGGGGGACTTTAACCCCCCGAAAGAAAGAAATATGTATTTATTGGCTTACATCACAAATAGGCTTTTATATAGGCATGCCAGTACCCCCTCCCCCCTCCAAGACTCTGCCCCCCCATACATTCGTCTCTAACTACGCCCCTGCTCGTCAATATTCTCTTTTTGATTACACACGTCTTTGTCTTTGTGTCTTTGTTTAAGAAGGGAAGTTTACGTACCTTATGATGTTTGGTTGGGCTGATTTTAAGTAGGCTAAATGAGAAAAAAGACAATTTATTGATTAAAAATAGCGCCTACTACAGTAAATGACATTTACAGAAACAAATTATTTGGTCTGAAAACACGAAAAAAAATATATGGCCAGTTGAGTATTTTTTTCAATTTAGATTCTTCATCATTTCTCTAGTCTGGAATATTTTGTTCTTTTTTTCAGGAATGCGATGCGCGTTACGTGGCATCAAGGCCACTGCAAACATTTAACAAAGAAAAATCGGAGCATCCTGCTTTTTCCCCCAAAAGCCGACGTCTGGTGGATTAGCACCTGACCGGCTGCAGAAGATTTCCCGAGTGTTTGCAGTTGATTATCTTATTTTGCAATCAGATTCGAACAGTCTCAGGGTTAGTGCTGCTCTCTGTCGGCTAGAATCCGATCTCAATCCACTTAAAGGGGTCGAGGCGACAAGTGGTTGATGTCTTGCTTTCAGGTGTCAAAACGTGATATGCGGGACAAAGTAGAGAGAGGCAGGACTTTACGGAACGGTACGGAGCGCTGGCAGTTTTAACAAGTAAACAGACAACCTGTGCAAGAAATGGAAATTATAAGCAAACTACCGGTGATCACCGTGCTTCTGCTTCCTATCCCTGCAGCAAGGATGACAGATAAACAAACGCCGTTTTTAGATAGTTACAAGAAGAGCTTTTGGAGATTTTTACTGGACTCACGGAGGAAACGCGGTTGTCATTAATGACAGGATTCGGAGCAAATCTGTTCTACGTCGGTAAAGTTTGTCTGCTGTAGCCTATGGGTGGGACTGAATATTCGTTTCATTTATGGTTTATTACCAGCCAAGGTGATGGACCGGAAAACAGCGTTGTATTTGCATCTTTTTGGTGTTGAGATATGAAAAAAATCGCTGACTAGGTTAATTGCTTCCCACAGTATTGATTTTGCGATTACTGTAATTCTTCACACTTTCATATCACAATACGTAAGAATGTGGCGCATTACATAAAAACATTAAAAGACAATTGTAGCATATATAATTTAAACATTAGAATCTAGACTTTTATGGACTAATTGACAAAGGAGAGCTTTAAAAGCTTTTCGATAAATAAACAAGGCAAAAACGCAACAATTGGATTTAATGTTGCTAATCCCTTCCAGCGACGCACGTTGCAACCACGGCAAAGATGTACATGATATCAGACCAAAGTTATTGTCTGTCTCCCCCTCTGTGTATTGCCACATTTTAATTCTCCCCCTGGAGTGGACATGGTCTGGGACAGAGCTATTACTTGGTTGACATCGACATAAAGCAAAAAAAAAGAAAGAAATACAGGTGTCATTTCGACTGGCGAATTCAGGAATGGACGGTGGAGGCTTGGTGTTCAACTTGAGATAATGTGGAGCCACGATCGGATCAGCCCAACAAAATAATGGCTTGTCGTGGCTGCTGCTGCGGGCTCGGTCCATTAAACGAGGATAATGCGAGGTTCCTGATGCTGGCATTGCTCATCATCATCTACCTCCTGTGCGGAGCCGCCGTCTTCTCGGCGCTCGAGTACCCCAGAGAGAAGCAGGCGAAGGAGAGGTGGGCGCAGAGATTCGATCATTTCACCCAGAAACACAACTTGAGCAAAAAGGACCTGGAAAACTTTCTGAGATACTACGAGGAGGCTAATGTCGCCGGGATTCGCGTGGACAGCACCAGACCCCGCTGGGATTTCACCGGGGCTTTTTATTTCGTGGGAACTGTGGTTTCCACCATAGGTAAGCCATGATCCACTTGAGGACAGAGAAAATTGTCATTTTTACTACCAGAAAGTGCTAACACAGGCAATATCATGCCCAGTCGTCATAGTTACACGCTCATTAGCAGGAAAATGGAGATTGCGCTGGACATTAACATTATTGGATGTTTCACTTATAGGCGGGCTGGGATTAAACTACTTAAATGATTTTGTACAAAATACACAGTTGCTTCTTTTAAAAATATTTATTTCATTCATATAGTTGAGAAATTTGAGAATCGTTTGATTGTAAGCTTTCGCTTTAATCCTGTAATTGATGTATTCGAAATTCACACCGACAGAATAAAACTAGACTAATAAGTAAAACGCTTTCCAGTTCGCTTTAAATTTAGGCCTACTTTCAGTTACAAGGGAAATATCAACACAGATCAGATGTTTCCATTTTTACTTCTTGGTTGATGAATAACCTGCCTGTTCACGCAGGGTGTTGCGTTAAGAATCTATTTAAGAATTTCAGAATCTATTATACAAAACGCAAACGTTTGTATAACGCGAATTAAAGTAACTGATAGACATAATAAACACACATGGAATACAATAATTAGTTTAAAGACATTAAATAACCACTTTCAATGTATGGAAATATGTTTACATTTTGTGAAATGTTGGTTTAAAAAATCCAGTAGAATAGATAATATGTAACATTTTTATTTGGAAAACCAGTGCAGGGTGATGATTTAATATGACATAGTCATGTAAAGACTGTATAAAGGACTGTAAGTAATAATATAATATAGGATATGAAACACATTATATATTATTATATATTATCTGTATTTTATTGTTAACCATTAATATGTTATTCCTTATTTTATTAAAGTGTCACCTACTGTTACTGTCTCTGTTAATGCACAGTACACTATGTACTGTGTCTGCAAGTCTAACCATTTCAGTTCTCAATAACCTGCATCTGTTCTGACCAGTGCTTTAACTGAGCCTTGTTGTTTAGAACTGTCACACACATTAGTGCTTCCAACCGGAAGAAATAAAGTTGTTACATATACTTCTCCGGAAAAAAATCAAGAGACCACTCCAAATTTAAAGATAAGAAAGTCTGCATTTTTAAATCCTGGTTTAATCCTGGTCCTGCTGGCAGAAGGCTACATACTGGATGCTTCCAGGCTCAGAGTATCTAAGACTGCAGTACACAAGAATAAGGTGAAGCAGGAGACACCGGGAATAACCAGAAACCAGCCGAGTAGAGGGTGGAAGCAATTTTCTATTGGCAGAGATGACTGTTAACTTATCTGACAGTTTCTCATGAATAGGAAGATGACATTAAATGACCTTCAAAAGGAATGGGAAACATTAAGTGCAGGTGTGAAGTGCACTGCTAGGACAGTTCATGACAGGCTCCTAGAATTAGGACTGAAGCCCTTCATTAATGAGAAACAGGTAAAAGCCAGGCTGGAGTTTGCAACAAAAAAAAAGAGACATTATTCACACACACACACACACACACACACACACACACACACACTCATAAACTGAAAAATAAGTGAAACAAAAAATTGTGCTATGGTCTGTTAATTTTTTCCACAGCTGTACACACACACACACACACACACATGTAGGGTAAACATATCCTTATGGGGACCGCTTATTCATTTCAATGGGAAAAATGCTAACGCTAACTATGACAACCTTAACCCCCACCTTGCCCTAACCATAACCATAAGTAACCAAACAAAATACAAGAGTTTCTGCATTTTTAGTTTTTTCATAGCAGTCACTGATTTTTATAAAATAGAGTTTTCCCATATGGGGACCAGAAAACCGGTCCCCATAAGGGAAAAAAATGTATATTTATCACGTTATGGGGACATTGTGTCCCCATAAGGATAGATAAACCCGCTCGCACACACACACACACACGCACATACACAAAAATCAAAGAGAGTGAAAATGTATGTATCCCACCCAAGCCTCAATCATGGAGTGGTACAACAAGATCACCTCAGGTCAGGCCATGTGTTCCAGTCACACCTTGTGGAGATTCACCTTATTGTACCGGAGCACAAAATTTACAACTCATCTAAGGAGGAATGGACTGTCTGTCCTGAAATTATTATGAAAATTATAAGCTAGCTGTGACACCTCTGTTATGTGGCAATCAGTTTGTGATATTGCTCTGAGACAGTGGTATTGTCACACCCTGCTCCGTACGATCCCGATGTGTGCCACGCCCCCCTCATTACCTCGTGTTCAACCCTGATTGTGCTCGCCTGTGTCTTATTAAGTCTAGCTTGTCTTGTGTATTTAGTCCTCGTCTGAGTTAGTAGTCCCCAGTTCCGTCATTGTATTGTCTCGTTGGATGTCCGTGCCTGTCCGTCCCTGAGAATAAACCCCGTTTCCCTAATTCTGGCTGCTATTCGCCTGCTTCCTTGCTCGCCTCCCCGTCTGATGCTGACAGGTATCTGGCTCTGAATCCTTTTTAAGCCGAGCACTGAACATTGCTCTTTGATTGTGAGGCTCATAACTTACTTTGGTTAGGAGTCTAGCTTTTGGATTTGTGATTTATTTTCAAGTGTCAGTCAGGGCTGCCTGACATATGGAATTTTGCTACTAAGCTTACGGGATTTTTTCTAATTAGCCAGCATCTTGTTCGGTTAGTTTAGGTCTTGGTTAGGTCCTATGTTGGGCGACCACTACCTTATGTTTAGGATTGTTCTGGTTATCTTGTTTTTGTGAATCAGCCCCATCCTGATTCCCATGTCCTGGTTCCTGTTCCAAGTTTGCTGGTCTTTGGCATTTGCGTCTAGCTTTGGTGCCTCTCATCCTGAAGCTGGCCATCCAGTCAGCAGCCCCAAATCCTTCTGGTTACCTGCTTCCTGCAGTGTGCTCTCCAGTGGTTTCAGGAACCATGGAGCATTGTGGGTGTGTAGCCCAGTGCACCAGCTTTAGCTGAGTGGTCTCAGTCCCTGTTGTGACGTCTGCCACTCTAAAATGGACAGTCTGTTTTTCCTGTGGTTTTGTTTAGGATTGATTCACATTCCCAGAGCACCACTGTTAAAAAAAAATAAACAAATGCATGAAGATCCCAGGGGTACCTGTGTATCTGAGTGCACAAAGCCGCCATGCAAAAGCAAATCTTTCTCACGGTCACCAGTGGCAACATACTGCCTGTCGCAGTGGTGATCGGCAGCCGTGAAAATAAACACCGATCATTCTTATTAGGAGACACAACTCTCCGATCTTAACAAGCTAGAGGCTCTCTGCTTTGTGTGTGTGTGTGTGGGGGGGTGAGCTGTGCTGGCAGGTCTCTGGCTGCTCCCTCCCTTTTCTCCATCTCCCATTGGCTCAGGCTTTACCGGTTCCAGCAGCTACATAAGGATGCTTCTTTTCTGCCCTCCTTTGTGAGGGGTTGTCTCAAAGCACCTGACTTACCTCAAAACACCTACAGGCTTCATTCCTCCTTGGAGTCACTCTCATGAACTAACACTAGCCCTTGAAAGAAGAAGTTAAGCTTCCTGTAGGCTAGTGTAGGCTTCCTAGGCAAGATAAATGGAAAGATCTAAAATTAAAGTGTGCACATATGTATGTAATTTAATTCATAAATGTAGTGAGAAAATAAAGAATAATACATTTGTTGAAACATGTTGCTGTATATAGGTACATTTAATGTGTAATCTTTTAGCCAAAGATGAATTCTGACATATAAACGTGTGTGTTGACTCTGTCCAGTTGGTTTCCCAGTAGCCCTAATGTTGACCTTTGACCTTCTTTTTTGTTGCCCAGGATTCGGAATGACAACCCCCACCACCGTGGGCGGGAAGGTCTTCCTGATCTTCTATGGCCTCATCGGCTGTGCTGCCACCATCCTGTTCTTCAACCTGTTCTTGGAGCGTCTCATCACCGTGCTGGCCTTCGTGCTCAAGTCGTGCCACGAAAGGCAGAGGCGGCGGAGAGGGGTGCTGCCTCATGGCAGTCGGCAGGCATGCAGCGCCCCCGATGGCCGGGGCGAGAGCCTGGCGGGATGGAAGCCCTCGGTTTACTATGTGATGCTGATCCTGTGTCTGGCGGCGGTTCTGGTGTCCTGCTGTGCGTCAGCCATGTACTCGGCAGTCGAGGGCTGGGGATACTTTGACTCGCTCTACTTCTGCTTTGTGGCCTTCAGCACCATCGGCTTCGGGGACCTGGTGAGCGGCCAGCGGGCATCGTACGAGAACCAGGCAGCTTACCGGCTGGGCAACTTCCTCTTCATCCTAACGGGCGTGTGCTGTATCTACTCGCTCTTCAACGTCATCTCCATCGTCATCAAGCAGGTGCTCAACTGGATCCTGGGCAGGCTAACCCGACCCTGGTGTGCCCATGCTGGCACGTGTTGCCCGCGTATGGGGCTCCGCCCCCGCCGTAACGCAGTGGGGCCTCGTCGCGCCCGTATCCGCCACAACGTCTCCATCGAGACGGACGCTGTCAATGACAGTGAAGAGACGGACGGGCGTCGCATGTCTGGGGAGATGATCTCCATGAGGGACTTCCTGGCTGCCAACAAGGTGAACCTGGCCATCATGCAGAAGCAGCTCTCGGAAACGGCCAACGGGCACCCGCGGCAGTCTGGCTCTGGATCGCGCCACAATGGCTTCTCCGACGGGGTCGGCGCCCTGGCCATCATGAACAACCGGCTGGCGGAGACCAGCGTGGACAGATGACTCCACACCCCCAGTGCAGTGCAGGTCTGGGCAGTGCAGTGACGGATCGGGCTAGAATTGCAGTGCATCTGTTTGCTGAGTGTCAGCACTGCACTTGTACCCTGACCCACCAAAGTACAGCCGAAGAATCATTCGCCTTTCCTCTCTCCCCTACACGTCCTCCGATTCAGTGCCATAGGCCGCTAGTTTTCCACATTTGAGTCGTGCAGGATGGCTGAGGTTAGGTGCTTCTGCATTGTGAGAGAGTCGCCCAAAGAACTCGTTCACCCTACCAGCACTTTGCTCATTTAAATGCAAGCCAGACATTTTTATGTATCAGATATAATTGTGCGAGCTTTCAAAACAATTTATACTATGCAGCGTAGGCAATGAAAGTCTAAAAGTAGAGAGAAATTATACCTACACATGCAAAGCTAAGCTTACTTGTGATGGATTGTAAAAATACAGAGGGTAAACAAGATATTTCACAACTTTGTTTCTGTAGGGGGAAATGTACAGTAAGTACTTGCTTTATATTAGCCTCTTATATACTGAGGTAGCTAACAGTCCAGGGTCTGCAGTAGGCAAGCGATTAGCTGTTTAGTCTCAGTCTGTCTCACAGTGTGATCATCACTGAGTGTAGCAGTTCAGTTCACTCTTCATTAATGGTGCCCGAGGTGACATAAACGATTCTTAATCTACGGATCACCGGAACAAACCAAGATATCTGTCAGTTGGTCGGTCAGTCGTCGCCTGTTAATTACTCTGTCCATTCAACAGAGACGACCTGTGCAAGTGTTTATTTTTCTAGCTCTCACATTATAGCAATGGGAATAAATGGAATACTCTATAAATACTGCTGGGGAGTGTGATCCAGTGGGGGGCCAGTGGGCTCTGTAGCTGCAGAGGGACTCAGACACTGAATAATGCATCATCCACGAGGAGGACGCCACTTGTACGGCCCCTTTGAAACAGCAGAACAAAGAAGCATCCATTACGCGGTGAAACGCCCACGCCAGGCACCTCTGACATCATAAAAGCCCCGCGGACGGATGCGCAGGAAGGAGAGTGATCAGAGTGGCCCATCGAATCTTCTCCAGCCCCACAGCCCAATCACGCGACACTTGACTTGAAAAGGCGCGAGATGAGCACACTGCAAGTGGAATGTAATGAGACATTCATGAGCAATTGTGCGTGGACTCTGGTCCCTGCATGGGTTAGTGTGCACGCGAGCGTGTGTGAAAACATAAAATCTAATTAGATATTTTTATATGAGACAGCAGGCGATGTGAGGTGTTGCACTGAAATAGCTGTATTTTTACACCTGATGGTTGGTACAGCTACTCTGTCTGTTTAATCCTTGAAAAGCACATCACATGTTACCCGCTTGCACAGGAGGTCTGTTCGCAGAAAAGGCTACTGTATGTCACTTTAAGACGCGCCTGATGATATTTAAGAAATGATCCATTTGGTCCTGCCAGGAGAAAATGCTGGTCCACCTGCTGCTTTAAAAATGATGGTCACCCATAACTCTGTTTTCCACCATCAGTGTTCTCATTCTGTGCATAAATGGCTTCCACAGGGACACCAAATGGAACAGTTCTCCAAGAAATACACTGCAATGCCACCCTCTGCTAGCCTCGTGTCAAGTTTCTTTCCCCCCCGAGCCTTGCTGACACCGTAGAGTATTCCTGCCTTATTCTCAGCATTTATTATGTGTTGACACTCACTTTTTTTTTTATTAAAAAAGTGCCTTTTACATTTCTTATGTGTCAGACACCATGAAATTACAAGTTGTTCACAATCATGTGTTATTGTGAACGGGGGAAGACTTCGTATAAATGTTGCAGTCAAGTTTATCTAAAAAGATTTGTTTGATAAAATCTGCAATTTTTTTCTGCTGAGTCATATGCATCGACTTAATGTGATTGTTGTGGGAAGATGGTTTCAAGAAAGTATTTAATTGTGCAGATCACATTGATTGAACCCATTTTCATGTTTACAAAAAATAGTCGTCAGTGAAAACGGTGACAATGGCTCTGCTTTTAAACAGAGCATAGGTTGTCGACATTTCGTATTGCCTTTGTTAGACTTTTACCAAATTAATTTTCCAGGCCTCCTAAAGTTCAGAGAGTAACAGGTCATTTAGATACAGCCCAGGCCTCCACCACGATCTGCACCCACAAGTTTTCATTGTCACGTCTAGATTGTTAACCATCTACCCTAACATAAGTAAGACTGGCTGACATTGATGTTAGACGTTAGCCAATTGTACTGCTGTAGAGCAAGAGCAGAGGCTTATAGATCATTCATAATAGGTCTAATAGACACGCTTTACAGGAGGAGTAAAACACAGTACCTTTCCTTTGTTCTGAGAAGTTAGAGAATTAAGTATTTTGTTCCATGCCTTCTCCCGCTTTCATCTGGTCAGAATGCATCATATTAGTGAGGGTTCAGCGCGCCGCTTTTATGGGAATTGGTTTGCTAAGGCTGACAGCTGTTGTGCCATTTTATTTTCCAGAGAGAAACACCTTCCTTATTGTCTCAAGATGCCACAAAGAGCTCAGTGAGAAAAGGCACAGTGTAGCATTTCTGCACAGAAATGCACAATCGCACAAATGCATAATATGTCCACAAAGTGGTTTCTGTAGAACAAGCATAGCAATGTTAATGAATTATTCCACCCTAGAATCCAGGAGAATGGATGTCTGCATACCCTGAACCTACATGCCAGATATTGCAGTGCTGAGTCCACTGGTTATAAACCCCGTGAGGTGTATTGGTTTCTCACTTCAAATATTATTCTTTTGCCTTTTCACCAATACAGCCCTGACCAGCCTATAGTCCGCTGGCCTGGCTGCCATGTTGTCTATTGAATAGCAATAAATGCAGGGGAGGGGTTGGGGGGCACAGCAGGGAAAGTGAGGCTTATTAGCACGTCTTAGATATGTGCCTTCATAACTCAAACCAGCTTTCTCTCTCTCGCACACTTTCATTATGACACTGACAAACACACAAACATAGGTACAGGAACATGGCAGTCTCAGTAATAATCATTGAATGCCAAATGATCGCTTAAAGGTGGGGGTATCCATCCATCCATCCATCCATTGTCCAACCCGCTTATCCTACTGGGTCGTGTCAATAAAATTCTCGCACCGCTGAACATCCTGCAGATATTTGGCACATTGTCTCTGATGCCTCCAGCAAGCCCAGTGGAATTCTCACTCATATTCTCTGGTCTGTATAGCTGTTCTTTCAGCATTTTCAGTCAGTCTCTGTACTGTATTACAGCCATTCTTTGGACTGCATCACTGTCAAAGTGAAGATTGTATTGTTGTTAGGCTCTTTTTCATTTTGTGGACTGTTATCATCAACCTCTGGATTGCAGTGCTGTTCGTCTCGGGACAGTGTCACTGTCAGTATCTAGACTTCTAGAGAATGCTACCTTCAGTTTTTGGACAGTGTCACCAACATTCTTTTGGCTGTGTTTCTGTCAGTCTCTGGACAGCTGTGCTGTCAGTTTCTGGAGAGTGTCACCGTCAGTCACTGGAGAGAGTCACTGTCAGTCTCTGGAGAGTGTCACCGTCAGACTCTGGAGAGTGGCAATGTTAGTTTCGGAAAGTGTTACCATCAGTCTCTGGACAGTCAGTCAGTGTTACTGTCAATCTCTGGACAGGGTTACTATCAGTCTCTGGACAGTGTTACTGTCAGTTGCTGGGCCGTGTTACCGTCAATCTCTGGACAGGGTTACTATCAGTCTCTGGACAGTGTTACTGTCAGTTGCTGGACAATGTTACCATCAGTCTCTGGATGGTGATACTGTGAGTCTCTGGACTGCAGTGCTGTCAGACTGTAGAATGTCACCCTCAGTCTCGGGACAGTGTTACTGTCAGTCTTTGGGCATTGTCAGTGTTATCTTTGGACTGCAGTGCAGTCAGTCTCTGGACAGTGTTACTATCTGTCTCTGTGCAGTGTTACCATCAGGTTCTGGACTGCAGTGCAGTCAGTCTCTGGACAGTGTTATTATCAGTCTCTGGACTTCAGTGCTGTCAATCTCTAGACAGTCTCTTCATCAATTTCTGGGCAGTCTCACTGTCAGTCTCGGACAGTGTTACTATCAATCTCTGAAGGGTGTCTCCAACAGTCTCTGAAAAGTGTTACCGTCAGTCTCGATAGTGTTACTGTCAGTCTCTGGACTGCAGTGCTATTAGTCTCTGGATTCTTGTCATTTTCTGCATGGTATCCTTGTTATTCTGCATCACTCGGAAATGGAATCATGCTTTCCTAGTATAGAGTGTCTTTCTGGAAGTGTCTCTCGTGCCTGCAGCAATGAAACATCACTGATGGTCACTCTGATTACACACCTAAATTACGGCCTCTTCAGCTTTAAAACATACTTGTGTAGTCGTGCCTCTGAGAATCCATTAGCATAGCATATTGCAGATGAAGCATTCAGTTATTGTATTTTCAAGTAATTTTCTGCTAAAATTGAGCCCTGTGTCCCTGAGACTACAGTTATTCAGTTGGATAAAGCAGATGCTTAGGGTCAAGCTGTTGATTTGATTGGTTTGACTGAAAAGAATGTTTTTACATTTATGGAAATCAAAACAG
This sequence comes from Paramormyrops kingsleyae, assembly GCF_048594095.1. Taxonomy (NCBI): domain Eukaryota; kingdom Metazoa; phylum Chordata; class Actinopteri; order Osteoglossiformes; family Mormyridae; genus Paramormyrops; species Paramormyrops kingsleyae. Next base: position 19,711,365 of record NC_132815.1, read on the forward strand.
AAGATTTATGCATTTCACTGGTACAGAAAGATATTAGCTATGTATTTTTAGGTGTTTAATTCTGTGTTACACTCTCCATCCAGCTTCTGTAACTGGTTGTCCTATTCAGGGTAGTGGTGAGTCTGAAACCTGTTCCAGAGACTATGGGTACAAGGCAAGGAACTATCCAAGATGGGGCACCAAACCATCACAGGGCAAACTTATACACCATTTGGTAACTCAAATTAACCGCAGCATATTTTTGGACTGTGGGGAGAGACTGGAGAAAATCCCATGATGACATACTGTACATACATGGAACTGCAAGCAGAGACTTGAACCCTGCTCCCAGCGTTGTGAGGTAACAGTGCTTGCCACTGTGCCACCACATATACCAAACCATACAAAGCAAATATTCAATGATCATTCAGTTCTGTTTCCCCTGAATGATATCACACAACGAATCTGTTCTAACGCGATTGACACATTAGTACCCAAATCTAATATGATGCAGAATCGCATTTGTGTTTGTGTGATTTTCAGTCGAAGAGAAAATCACTACACGAACTACAATAGGATATGGATGCAAAAACAGCTACTGAAATAAACGATAGTGATGTCTGATTACTGAATAAGTTGTTATTTTGAACTGGATCTTTTCAGTGAATCGGTCGAACTGGTTTTCAGATCTAAAAATATCTAACTTTTTGTTCACGCACACATTGCACAGTCTTAGATTCTAAAAAAATCTAAAAATATTTGCCAAATTATCATATAAAAACATAGCAACACTTTTTAATTCACTTACATTTACTTTTCATAGACTGCATCCATGTTGCCTTCAGTTCCCCTCCACATACCGTAATCCACTGTATATTTGTGCTGTATGCTTGCCCAGTCGCATGCTGGCTGTGGCTCACTACTCCCAACAACCTCTCTGTTAAGAAAGCACTCAAAGCATGCCCCAAAGTAAACAAAGAGCGCCATCTAATGGAGTCAGAAAATACAGCAAACGGTTCATGAAGCTTTAATAATAATAATAATAATAATAATAATAATACATAGCCCACAAGAGGCTCTCACTTAAACTCAAAGCGACAGGTATTTTAGGAACTGTAGCGACCTGGATTGATAACTGGTTAACGGATAGGAAGCAGCGAGTAGTTATAAGAGGCTCAATGTCACAGTGGGCCTGAGTTCATAGTGGGGTACCGCAGGGTTCAATTTTAGGACCACTTTTGTTCCTAATTTACATAAATGATATAGACACCAATATATACAGTAAACTGGTGAAATTTGCAGATGACACCAAAGTGGGTGGTGTAGCAGATACTGAACTAGCGGCTCAGCAGCTACAGCGGGATATTAATTTAATTAGTGACTGGGCTGACACCTGGCAGATGAAATTTAACATAGACAAATGTAAGGTACTCCATGTAGGGAGCAGAAATATAAAGTACAGGTATTTTATGGGACCTACTGAAATAAAGGTAGCTGATTATGAGAAAGACCTTGGTGTGTATGTTGATGCTTCCATGTCTCATTCTCGCCAGTGCGGGGAAGCAATAAAAAAGGCCAATAGGATGTTGGGGTATATCTCCAGGTGTGTGGAGTTTAAGTCAAGGGAGGTAATGCTAAGATTATACAATTCCTTGGTGAGACCTCACCTAGAATATTGTGTACAGGTTTGGTCACCATATCTTAAAAAGGACATAGCGGCCTTAGAAAAGGTGCAGCGTAGGGCCACAAGAATGATTCCTGGTCTTAGAGGAATGTCATACGAGGAAAGGTTATTTGAGCTAAATCTGTTCAGCCTCAAGCAAAGGAGACTGAGGGGGGACATGATCCAGGTCTATAAGATTCTAACAGGTTTGGATGCTGTTCAACCGAATAGTTACTTCAGCATTAGTTCAAATACAAGAACTCGTGGCCATAGGTGGAAATTAGCGGGAGAACATTTCAAACTGGATTTAAGGAAGCACTTCTTTAGACAGCGTGTAGTCAGAGTATGGAATAGTCTTCCTGATAACGTAGTGCAAGCTGAATCCTTGGGTTCCTTTAAATCAGAGCTAGATAAGATTTTAACAACTCTGAGCTATTAGTTAAGTTCTCCCCAAGCGAGCTCGATGGGCCGAATGGCCTCCTCTCGTTTGTATAGTTCTTATGTTCTTATGTTCTTATTTTATTTATATAGCACTTTTCATGCATTTCTTTGTAACTCAAAGTGCTTTACAGGGAGCAGACAAACAAATAAAAAAGAATAGTAAAAACTAGCAATAAAGACATAATAATACTAATCTAAAAAATGACAGCAATTTAAAAATCAATAGTAATAGAAAATAAGACAGCAACACTTAAAACAAAAACAATCAATCAGAACAAGACATAAAAAGTGATACAAATAACACAAATATAAAACAGTGAGATCTAACTAAAAGCCAGATTATAAAAGTGTGTTTTTAGCTGCTTTTTAAAGATATTGAGGGAAGAGGCCTGACGAATATTTATGGGCAGCTTGTTCCAAGTCTTAGGAGCATAAAAACAGAAGCTGCTTCTCCATATTTCTTATATTTTGCCATTGGAATGTTTAACAAGGTGGAGCCTGATGATCTTAAGGATCTATTTGGAATATACTCGGTCAGACACTCTGAAATATATGAAGGTGCTTGTCCATTTAAAGCTTTAAAAACTAATAAAAGTATCTTAATCAATTCTAAAAGAGACTGGTAACCAGTGTAGGTCTGCTAAACTGGGCGTTATATGTTCAAATCTTCTGGCATGAGTCACAACTCTTGCAGCTGCGTTTTGAACAAGCTGTAGTCTTTCAGTTGTTTTTTTAGGCAGTCCTATGAGGAGTGCATTACAGTAATCTAAACGTGAGAAGATAAACGCATGAGTCAGCTTCTTAGCATCTTCCAGATTAAGAAATGGTCTTATACGAGCTATGTTTCTAAGGTGGAAGAAGGCAGTTTTCACAACATTGTCAATGTCTGCCTTAAATGTAAGCTCAGAATCAAAAATAACTCCTAGGTTTTTTACCTCAGTTTTAGTCTGTAGTGCCAGATTTCCCAGACTATTAAGAACCTTTTTCCTCTGCATTTCATTACCAACAAGGTGAATTTCACTCTTGTCCTCATTCAATTTCAGAACATTTCTATTAATCCAGCTAACAATGCTTGCTAGACAATTCACCAGTTTACTTACCGCACTGGGATCCTCTGGTCCTACAGATATGTATAACTGGGTATCATCAGCATAGCTATGGAAGCTGACTCCGTGCTCTGCAATAATTTTGCCCAATGGCAACATATATAAAGAGAACAACCGAGGGCCAAGCACAGAACCATGTGGTACACCAAAATGAATATCATATACTCCTGCTTTTTGTGTTGGCCATCACTACCCTGGACTCTCTGCAATCGACAAGTTAGCTAGTTTGGCAAGTTCAGTTCAAGCAGTTACTAAGCAATTTTCGTGAGACTCATAAGACTCATTATCTTATAATTTATTAATACATTATTATGTCTTATTTAAAATGTACAACAGCTACATAAACAGTAAATACAAAAGTTTTCAAGAGCTAGTTAAGCTAATCTGTGCCTTCTAACAATCAACAGTTTATTACATAGACTAATAATACACTTCATCAATCATGGTAGCAAAAAGTCTGTGCCTAGGCTATATTAAATACAGGCCCCATTATTACCATAAAAAGGCCCCAATCAGATCATGGCCAAAACATATCATTTAAGAGCAGAAGGAAGTCTTAGCCTTACACGAAGCTGATCGTGCAGCCATACAAGAAAACCTTCACTACATCTGGGGTTAAATACAGAAAACCAATTTACGGCGGCTACTGGCTGACAGGCATGAAAAAAATGTAATATAACTCTTTTTCACAGAATGCATATAGCATTTTGTCTGGATAAAGTGCTTTGAAAATGGAAGGGACAAGGTTACAAAGTTACATATAAAATGAAAAATTCCATCCCATCCTTTACGAGCTTCATAAAAAGTAATGCACTGAAAATGGACTTAAAATCAGAAAATAAACATGCATTTATTTTTCTGCATCTAATTATATATAATTTCACACATATACATACAGTATATATGCATGTACGTATGTATGTATGAATTTTTTTATAGGTCTAATGAAACACATGAACAGTTCCGCAGTTTATGTCGCATAAAAACACAAGAAATTTACAAACGAGGGGAGGCCATTCAGCCCATCAAGCTCGTTTGGGGAGAACTTAACTAATAGCTCAGAGTTATTAAAATCTTATCTAGCTCTGATTTAAAGGAACCCAGGGTTTTAGCTTGCACTATATTAACAGGGAGACTATTCCATACTATAACTACACTGGGAATGACAACATGCATTAGCACACAATTATCAATACCATTACAGCTAATGCTTTAACACTCTGCAATTGGTGATATTTTATAAATAGATCATTCAAAAGGGTCATGTGAGTTTTTTTTCTCACAAGGTCCATCACTTCTTTCTTTCTTTCGTGCAGAATGCATAGTTTTTCACTGGCAGAACAGGCAGAGCTTCCAAATACTATGCCGGTCAAAAAGCAAAACCCACAGGAAAATTACAGTCCAATCCCCGCTGTGTCAGCTTGTCAGTGGCGATTAAACCCAGAGACAGAAAAATGACCCTGCCAGGCCCTTCCTCTGCCTTTAATCACTGCCGCAAGCTAAAGCGAACACTGAGGTCTATCGGCGGCTCTCATCCCGACACTTTCTATTGCTGCACCTACATCAGCTGAAACAAAGTATGAACATGAGTTCAAATACAGGTGCACCAACAGGTAAAGATAAAGGTAAAGTCTGACCCTTCAAATAGGGTGAGAAAATGTAAGTAAGAACAACAAAACATAACTAAATGAATCAGATATTGCACGATAGGCTAGCAATTTGATATGAACAACATGAATATGAACAGTCGTGTGTCCGGGGAAAGATTCTAGTGCCTGTCTGGTAAGGAGCTCTCATAATACGACAGCAAATAAATAAATGTCCACGTATCTCATAATCATTATTCTGCTATGAATCACTCCCTGGAATAGAGGGTTTGGGCTACAGATTTGACTTTTCCAACCGCAATTAATATCCCCAGGGCAAACTGCCTTCATTACTGAGTCTGATCTGACATCAGTGTGCAGTCTCAATGAATATCTTAGGCCTACTTGATTTCATACGCAAGAAAGAAGTAATGATTTCACAGCGACCTGGTTATATTCTTATTGTCACGAGATCATTATGAAGTCCATGTAAGTAATTGGGATGTGGATTAATAAATCTGACTCATCCTTGACAGGATACCACCCCATCGCCAGATACATTCATACATAATCCACAAACCACTACAGGCAATTTAAAAACACAATTTCACGTCAGTGCACGTTTTTGGGTTGTGAGAGGAAACCGGGGTACCCAGAGGACCCAAGGTAGAAAAATTAAATGAGTTTTACTGGGAAAATGTCACATCGCAATGTATTTTTAGAATAAATTAAGCCTTTTAAAAAATGGGATCAAAGCCCATTGGACCATACCGTTGCGCACACAATATGCACACATGCAGACCCCAAGTTAAAAACGTCCGACTTACGGAAACCTCGTACATGCAAACGGACTGCCATAAAGCCCATTACATTAAAAAATCGGCTTAAATACAATGGTTCGTAATAACTAACACAGGAACTAGTTTGTGGTGCTCATGAAAAACATCGCTTTAATTCGTTCGTTGGCTCGAGGTACAGTACAGTGCCCTACGTAGATACTTTTATTATTACTGTATCATTATTATGTACCGTATTATTATTTTTCCGACTGGCCTACATTCGACTTAAAGAGAGACTTGGGAACTTGGGAGCTCATTTGTGCTGCCTATACTTCAATATAGGCATAATATTTAATTCTAATACTAATGCAACACAATCCAACAGGACACAAAAATACATGATGACCGTTGTGCTATGCCAAATTTCATGTCTTTTCATATTTGGCAGGATGGTTATAATTAATGCATATATATTGAATATAATTAAAGGTCGTATTTATATAACACTTTAACAGGTTGAAGTAGAATATAAGATATCAAAGAAGTACAGTTTCCAATTAAAAGTCCATATTATTCCAGAATGTCATGCGAATGACAGAAAAAGATCGCCCTTACTGAAAAGTAAAGTTTCGCACGCATTTTTTATCTTGCAAGAGGTTCTCGCGAGTGGCTATGTTTGTCCTACTTTACTCTCCGTAGTGTGACGTATATTCAGCGAGACCAAGAACGATGGTAAGTGAGGCAGCATTTTCTGTTTTCCTGATGATTTGAAGCTATATTTACATCTGAAGTTATTATTGGAAGAAATAATTATCAAATACTATTATGTTTATAAATACGATTATTCGAAATTGGTTGTATGTTGTTTAACAGTTTCAATCAGTCCCGTTCCCTGACCATCTTCCTAACTAACCTGAAACGTCAGTTTTTCTGCATGTTCCCTGCATAGCTACTTAAGTAAGGTAGCTGTGGGATTTAATGTCGTAACATAGTTCCCTAGCTACATGAATGTCATGTTCATGGCCAGTCTGTTCGATATTTGTTGTACTCAACTTGATATTTAATTTCTGTTTATATTTCGCTATTTGTCGACTTTTGCTTGTTGGTTATACTAGCTAGCTAAGTACTGGCGTAGACAAAACAAAGATCATTGGTTAAGCTGACTGTGACAGACTAATATTAACCGTTAATTAAAAAATGCATAGCTAATGTGACGTGTAATTTGTAATAATACTAAACGTTGCATTTGACGTATGTCAAACATTTAAAGCAGGATTTTTTTGTTGGTTGTTCTACCACTAGCTAGTGTTAAGTTGTTGCTAACTCCTTACCCTTGATCTTAAACATTACATTAAAACATATTTTTAGATATCTGCATATCCACTTTGCCTGCAATACTACTCTCTGGCGGGGTTGTGTTTATATTCAGAAACAAGTCTTTGCCTTTCCGCGTTTCATTTACCTTCATCAGCGGAGGGTTATTAATGTGATGGGTTTACTTTCTGTGCGGTATATTTACAGTTTGTGTTTGATTATAGGGTCAGAGTCAGAGTGGTGGCCATGGCCCCGGGGGTGGAAAAAAGGATGATAAGGTATGGTGCCCTCTTTTCCTCCTCTGGTTTAATGACTGAATATTTATTACCATCTATGAAGATTTTATATGAAGTGTTTACTGCATAACTGCATTTGCCTCTTATAATTCTCTGTGAATCAGTTTCCTTCTAGAGAAATCAGGAATCATTTCCATCTTTTCCCAATATTGTCATTTTGGGTTGTCTTGTTCTTTGTATCCCTCTGAAAAAAAAATCTGTAAATAACTCTGCAGTGCTAACATATACTAGAGAGAACCCAATTTTCAGTTAAATGTAAGTAACAGGATTATGGAGAATTTGCTTCTTTTTGAGCAAACCACATTTTATGAAAGGTATCTGATAGTTAATCTTGTAGCATTTTTATTCTCCATCTTAAATTATGCAAATACTACGTGACTCCTTCACTGTCTTGACTTAGTGTGCACGTGCAAGATCCTTTGTACTGTTCAGATGCCAACCAATGATCCCCCCCCCCCCTTTTAAAGGATAAGAAGAAAAAATATGAACCTCCGATTCCCACCAGGGTGGGAAAAAAGAAGCGAAAAACAAAGGGACCTGATGCTGCCAGCAAATTGCCGTTAGGTACATCTCTCTCTCTCTCTCTCTCTCTCTCTTTCTCTTTCTCTTCTATCTCTGTCTTTAATGGTGCTGCTCTGGATGTGTGTAAGATCTTATGTGTAGGCCTATGTGTGTATGTATTCTCTCCTCACCTTTAACACTGTGTGTGAGAAGTGGATTCACTGTTGGGCTCTTACGTTGTTTTCTTTGTGCAGTAACCCCCCATACACAGTGTAGGCTTAAGCTTTTGAAACAGGAGAGGATCAAAGATTACCTGTTGATGGAGGAGGAATTCATCCGAAACCAAGAGCAGATGAAGCCTTTGGAGGAGAAGCAAGAGGTCTGTGCCCGGGACACCTGTTTTGCTTGAGAAATGTCCTTGTGAATGTGGCTGCTCTGTCAACTCCCTTGCCTGACATGTTTCCCAGGAGGAGAGATCAAAGGTTGATGACCTGCGTGGAACTCCTATGTCTGTGGGGACCCTGGAAGAGATCATCGATGACAACCACGCCATCGTGTCCACATCTGTGGGCTCGGAGCACTACGTCAGCATCCTATCCTTTGTGGACAAAGATCTGCTGGAGCCTGGCTGCTCTGTGCTGCTCAACCACAAGGTGCAGAGCACCCTCCCCAACATTGACAGCAGTGGTCATTTTGGGGGAGTAGGGCCCTGAACACCAGAAGCTGAGACTCATTTTAAAAGAAGCAGAACATGCACTGTATTTAGAACCATGAACAAGGAGTGACTTATAAGTCAGAAGAGCCTTTGTTTTAACCCAAATGCTGAGTAATAGAATTTGCTAAGGTTTTTAGAAAGAACAACTTGTGGCTCTGACCCACGTGGCTGCTGTGGTCCACAGGTGCACGCTGTGATTGGGGTGCTGATGGACGACACGGACCCGCTGGTCACCGTGATGAAAGTGGAGAAGGCTCCTCAAGAGACTTATGCTGATATTGGGGGGTTGGACAGCCAGATCCAGGAGATCAAGGTACAGTGTCTGTCACTGTGTGTGATACTGCGGCTGGCGGTGATTCACTCCCACTGTGTGTGATACTGCAGCTGGCGGTGATCCACTCCCACTGTGTGTGATACTGTGGCTGGTGGTGATCCACTCCCACTGTGTGTGATACTGTGGCTGGTGGTGATCCACTCCCACTGTGAGTGGTACTGTGAGTGGTAGTGATCCACTCCCACTGCGTTTGATACTGTGATGGGGAGTAATCCGCTCCCACTGTGAGTGGTACTGCGACTGGTAGTGTATCCCATGCCCACCACCAACTGTGATGTGCTACCCTGCAGGAATCTGTGGAGCTCCCCCTCACCCATCCAGAGTACTATGAAGAGATGGGCATTAAGCCTCCCAAAGGGGTCATTTTGTATGGCCCCCCAGGCACTGGTGAGTACTCTAGTGGTCTCATAGAACCTTTGAAATATTAATCAAGACAGGGTGTAAGCTCTGGATGGGGATCCTGGCCTGCTACGAGTTCCCATTAGTTAGCCTTCCTTTTTGAGTACCTTTAGCGGGATGTCAGTGCAGCTTGAATGGTCTATCAGGTGTTCCAAGTGTAAATTCCTACTTGAAAGGAAACTCAGAAACATGGAGATACTGCAGCAGTTGATGAACCTTGGTTTCTCCACCTAGATGTACAGTAACATCCTGTCACCCAACATATTTCTTTTTTATTTTCGCCATTTATTGCTGTTATTTTCATTATTTTCTCGACTGTGGTCAGTGATGGTTCTGTACCTGTGATGTCATGGGGTAATGATCATGTCATGGGGTAATGTCATCACAGGGAAGACCCTGCTCGCCAAGGCGGTGGCCAACCAGACTTCAGCTACATTCCTGCGTGTGGTGGGCTCCGAGCTCATTCAGAAGTACCTTGGTGATGGGCCCAAGCTGGTGAGGGAGCTCTTCAGGGTTGCCGAGGAGCATGCGCCCTCCATCGTGTTTATCGACGAGATCGATGCCATCGGGACCAAGAGGTGCTCAATGCCTTGATCCCCCGTCAAAGCAGTCCCTCTTACTGAAGCCGGTGCTTCCATAAAGCCTGCATAATGATCCAAATGCTTAGGGGCCTGAAGAATTCTGCTGCTTGGCAGATTGTCTTGGAATTGAACCTAATAATCCCAGCCGTGTGCTGTTTCCTATTGGGTGGAGTTGTTTACGGATCTGACATTCTGACCGGCCTGCCCCCTGCACAGGTATGACTCCAATTCAGGTGGGGAGCGTGAGATCCAGAGGACCATGTTGGAGCTCCTCAACCAGTTGGACGGCTTCGACTCACGAGGGGACGTCAAGGTCATCATGGCCACTAACCGAATAGAGACCCTGGACCCTGCCCTGATCCGCCCAGGTGCAGTCTACCAGACCGCAGACCCTTTGACCCAACGCACACCTCCCACACCAGAGATATGACCATGGTGTACACATCTTGAAATACAGCAGTACTAAAAATAGCCCCTCAAATGCAGAAGTAGAGTGGGGTCATTCCTGTGCACTGGCTTTTGTCTGTGTGTCAGGTGCTAGATGAAACATTCTGAGCTGTAAGGTTCGCTTCACACTCTGATCGCAAGGTACTCTGACTTTAAAAACCCCACTTAAAAAAGCACTAATGTGGTATGTTGCGAGATCAGAGCTCCCGTCCTTTTAGTTACCGTCGCTCATCCCGTTTGTGGGCCCCTCTTTCCAGGACGAATCGACCGCAAGATTGAGTTTCCGCTGCCCGATGAGAAAACCAAGAGGAGGATCTTTCAGATTCACACCAGCAGGATGACTGTGGCGGAGGACGTGACCTTGGATGACCTCATCTTAGCCAAAGATGACCTTTCAGGAGCTGACATCAAGGTATGATTGTGCATAGCTTATCTTTGTTAATTTGTCACAGATAAAGGCCTTTGATTTGGTGTATATATCATAACTATATCGGATACATTATATTGTAAATTGTTATATTTTTATAGTGGGGTTTTTAACTCTACTGCTTTCTTTGCTTCTTCTGCCCCCTAGTGGGAAGTTGTGGCTTAGAATTGAATCACATTAATCTGGTTAAGATCCTCAGATATGATGGACCACCAGACTCTTGTCACACCTGCTGTCTGTTAGACATGTAGCTGGCTGAAAACCCAGATCAATTTCTCACAAAATAATTGTTTTAATGTCCTGAGGAGAGAGAAATTCTTTAAAGAAACATATAGTGAACAGGTCTAGAACAGAAGGCAATCTGCAATTGTTAATTATTAGAATTAGAATTAGAATTTAGTGATCAGTGGTCATTGTCAACACACCACAGCACACAGTGCGCAACAACGAAATGTGATCTCTGCATTTGACCCATATGTGACTTTCGTGACATAGCAGGGGGCAGCTAATTCAGCGCCCGGGGAGCAGTGCTTGGGGACGGTACCTTGCTCAGGGTACCTCAGTGGTGACTTGCTGGTGGGGGATTCGAACCTGCAATCTTTCAATTACAAGTGTGCTACCCTAACCATCAAGCCACCACTGCCCATTAATTAGTAATTTCATCAACATTGCATGAAGATGCTTGTGTTGTAGTAATTTGCTAAGGATGCATTTTAAATGAATACAGCACAGAACAGGTGATGTACTGCGAAAAGTGTTGAAAATGTTTTAAAAAGGTATTTTTGTGTTTGTTACACAGTAGATCTGTTCTTTGATGATTAAATACAATATTGAAATATTTAAAAGATAAATATATAATGCTAGTACTTATGAGGAAATAAATACTTAATAAAATTTGAAGAGCAGTGCATGCCCTGCATCAGTCTATAGACCAGGGGTGTCAAGCTGCAGTCCTGGGAGGCCACAGCCCAGTGTAGCTTAGTTCTTTCCCTGTTCCACCACAAATGATTCAGCTCAACAGCTATATGGTAATTAGCACAAGAAGTTGAATCAGGTGTGTTAAATGAGGGGAAACCCAAAAATATGCAGGGCTCCGCCCCCCAGGATTGGAGTCCATCTGTGCTATAGACTATGGCGCATTAACTGCATCACTCTATAGACAATGGCGCATACTCTGCATCACTCTATAGACAATGGCGCATGCTCTGCATCACTCTATAGACAATGGCGCATGCTCTGCATCACGCTATAGACAATGGCGCATGCTCTGCATCACTCTATAGACAATGGCGCATGCCCCTTTGTCATGGTGTAGATCACAGTATGATCTTTATATCATGGTGTAGAACACAGCATGGGCCCTCTTTCACAATGTAGATCACAATGTGGTCTTTACTAGGGCTGCCACAATGAGTCGACGTAGTCGACGACCTCGACGCTGAATATGGGTCGACATCAATATTTTAAATCGACACATCTTGTTTTTATTTTAACATAATTACATTTATGATTTGTAAAGCACTTCAATTCATTATAACAAATGTTTAAATATCACTATGTAATTATGGGATTAGTTCAAATTATCACGAAACAGAAAGGTGGTTGTACACTGCAACGCACAATGGCGTACCATGCGTCTGGAGAGAGAACACACAGGAGCTATTCTAGATGATGGGCCGCCAGAATAAGCAAAACCACCCTTGTATGCTGTCTATTCGTGTTTATTAAATTAACATTAGAATGGAGAGCTTTTCAATGTCTTTTGTCCTTGTAGCTGCTAAACGCATTCATTATTAACCATAAAGTTGCCTGCCTGCTGCATTAGAATCTGAATTGAATAAGTGTTTGTGAAAATGTTTAGGCTAAAATCTAGGTTTATTCTACGTTGATTGACCGTGCCGGTGTAGATCACTGTGTGGTCTTTACATTATGGTGTAGACCACTTGTATATCTTATGTCATGTCATCTGTCTTTGGGTGATCTGTCTTTAATAGGCGTGTTGCGTTTGTCCCATCTCAGGCTATCTGCACAGAGGCTGGTCTAATGGCATTGAGAGAACGCAGGATGAAGGTCACCAACGAGGACTTCAAGAAGTCAAAAGAGAACGTCTTGTACAAGAAGCAGGAGGGAACCCCAGAGGGGCTCTACCTTTGATATCATTGCCATTTCGTGTTACAACAAAGTGATGCATTAACCCCGAGATCAGTAACCATTTTGATATGTGCATAATATGTTTTGTTCAGTACCAGACCTGATGATGGGCTGTATACTGCTTGGTAGATAATAAATGTCACAACATGAAAGCCTGTAGCACTCGATTCTTTTGCGCATTTTGACCTTTGGATAGCGTCTATTGTGAACTCCACATTTGCATTTATGGCATTTGATTATCAGCATGGTGGCTCAGTAGGTTGCAGTGTAGCCTCACACCTGGGGGCCTGGTGGGTTGAATACCACCACTGTGTTTGTGCAGTTTGCAAGGAATTCCATTTCCATCTCCCTTTCATGCGCCAACAGCCCTCGAGAAAATCACAGGGCCCTGTTTGGTATTCAGCCCTGCAGCCAATCAGCCGTACCGTCGCGGAGGGGTAATCAGCGCTGGAGAGCGCGATGCTGGAGAAGCACCGGCTTTAAGGCCCTCATCCCAGGGAGTGCTGCAGGAGTGCGAGACCCCATCAGAGTGGGGCTGCCCGTCAGGATGCTGCTCTCTTTCTTTTGTGGAAAATGTCTAGGAGGCCGAAACTTCACCACAGTACCGAACTTGCAGGTCAGAGAGCACTAACATTTGCAGAAGAGTTGCCATCTCCTCCTGAAACTGTATCTTCATCAGTGATTAATGTTCTAATTACTGATTAACAGGGTCTGCCAGTTACAAATCAAAGCTTTTCTACCTTTTCTGTCCATGGCATCTAATTACCTAATTAGCCTCTGATCCATCAGCTAATAGAGAAGGGCCTGGTGACCCAGCCTGGGACTGACCTGTGTGCAAATGCAGTGCAGCTTAATGTGATCTTATACCGGCTGGTGGTTAAGTGTGAGCTAAGCAAGTCAGTGTGGAAAGCAGTGAATGCTGGGTATCCAGAGGAAACTCACGGGGAGCAGGCGGAACTGTACACACAGCTGGGGGTCGTCAAACCTGAGGCTGCAGTGCTAAATGATGCATTGTTCAACCGCATGGGTTTATAAACCCCCTAAATAACAGTATCTGAGACCCCTATTTTCTTTGGGGTAAGGGGCAGCGGGTCGGGGGGGGGGGTGATGTGTTGTTGGTCGTTGTCTTCCTCCTCCGCAGATGACACCAATTGCTTTTAAATTTTTAGTAGCATATTCTGCAAATCATACTTTGGGAACCTATTGAATTCCTCTAGTCCAGGGGTCACCCACATGGTATGGTGCCCGTGAGCACCAGGATGCCCTCAAGGACCACACGAGTCGCCCGCAGACCTGTTCTAAAAATAGCACAACTCATCAGTGAGCAGCGTCTAAAATTTTATTTTATCCTGTTGCTATTCTTCTTTAATCACATTTGCATTTATATAGATTTGAAAATGACAATATCTAAAAAAAGCATTTAAAACATGTATATTATACATGAAGTTTAGATAAGTTTAGGAGGGCGTTTAAAACTGATAGCCCTTCATATGGCTCAATAACCGTGAAGTAGCTCTCAGTTTCAAAAAGGTTGGTGACCCCTGCCCTAGTCCTTCTGTCATGGTTTACATTGCATGGCCACTAGGTAGCTCCCTTAACCATTATTTTCACAGAATGTTTTTTATTTCTTATGAACTTTTCCTTCTTTATACTGTGATCCAAAGCCTCTTTGACCCTGTACCGATTCTCAAGAAGAAGCACTGCTGGTGTCTGGAGCACCAGCCAAAGTTGCTTCAGCTGTCCATGGTGGACTTTCTCCTTGAGCAATTACTGAACGAAGCAGAGTCATGCCGCTGATCAAGCATGACGGACACCTGTTGTTTCGTGACAGAGCGATGACACATGACCGCTTTGTAATTATTGATGTAAATTTGCATCTTGTGAATGAGTCAGGGCAATTTTTTCAGGCGAGGGAACAGACCGTGCCGAGGAGCTTCTGGAAAACGGTGCCCCTGGTGGCCAATGGTGGCAGGACGCTTAGATACTCCGCAGGGGCTAATGGTCTGATGGTCCTGGTGCATAAGCGTGAGGTGGGCGACACCCTGGACTGTGGGGGCGCCGGTCTGTTGCAGAGCAAACTCACAACCCAGGACCATGACCAGGATAGGCAGTGGGAAGATTGAGAGATGGATGAAAGATAAAAGTAAACTCCTTATACTTTACCATGTGGAAGTTCACTGATTTGAATGTAATCTATATAAAAGGATTTAGACTCTACATAGGTGGCTCTCATCTTGTATGGGTCATTGTAGATCTCTGTAGGTCGCTACATGAACCAGTCTACCACTATGAATTAACAAAATTGTAAATTAATCACAGACTAATTGCTTAAACTGATCACAAATCGCTTGGCTCCAAATATCCCCACCCATCTTCCACACCTGCTTATCCTCCACAGGGTCACTGTGGGCCTCAAGGCAGGGCACTTACTGGGCAGGATGCCAGTCCATTACAGGGGACACACTGACACAATCACACACACAATGGGAAATGTACAGGCCCCAATTCACCTACTCACATGTTTTTGGAGCGTGGGAGGAACCACACAAAAACACATCTAAATTCTGCACATGCAGAGAGACTTGGGACGGATTCAAACCACCATCCCAGGCGAAGTGGGGCTACAACGTGATCCACTGGGCCACCAGGCCATGCTAATTATAGCTCTAATTAAATAAAGATCCTTTTGTTTTCCAAACTGACCTTCACTCAGTGTTAGCTTTCTGAATATAAAGTACTTTACTGTCAGTTATTAAGAAAGCTAAATTCTGTGGTATAACAGAACTCAAGCTCTAAATGCATAACAAAGCAGAAGGTCTGGAAACATCAAAATGATGATCAGCATCCAATTTTTTTGGAATTATTATTTGCGAGCTTCACCAAAGGACGGCCGTGGCTCCACAGTCCTGCACGGTTTCCCTGGAATTCCATTTCCATCTCCCTTTCGTATGCCAACAGCCCTTGAGAAAATCTCTGGGCCCTGTTTGGTATTCAGCCCTGCAGCCAATCAGCCGTGCCGTCGTGGTGGGCTAATCAGCGCTGGAGAGTGTGATGCTGGAGAAGAGCCCGCCGTAAGGGCCTCATCCCAGGGGGTGCTGCTGCTTTCTCTCCCCCTGTCCCTCTGCTGTGTCCTCAGCTATTACTTACTGATCTCTGATCATCTCTTTTATCCCATGGTTTGAATATGTAATGAACAGAGGACGTATGCAACGGCCTTTTCATCCAAACTGCAGGATGAAACACCTGCTTCATCCTTACTGTAAAAGCAGGAGTTTCTGTTAAGGAATGATGTTAATAATCTGCTTGTGTATTCACCTTAGCCCTCCTTTTTTAATGGGTAGCATTTCCTCCTGATCGCCATTTTCCTTTGTACACGATGCCTCCTTTCATAATCTCATGCCCCAAGCTCACTGCCCTACTTTCCTCTTCTCCTTTCACCCTCCCATCTATCCTTCCTTATATGCCCTCTTTCTCCCTCTGCTGCCCGCTTCCTTCGATTACTCTGTACCTTCACCTCTTTTATCCCATTTTCTCCACCATTATCCACTCCGCTTCCATCTCCTCCCCTCCGCCACATCCTTCCATCCAGATAGTTTTTCTCCTTTGCTCTTCCATCTCTTCATCTCTCCATCTTTGCTCCCTTCTTTTACTCCTTGCTCCCTTCACTGGGGTGCTCCATCTGCTTCCTCCATTTTTTTGTCTGACCACTAGGTGGCTCTTGTGGCTGAAGTTTAAATAAACGTGGTTTAAGAAGAGCCAAACCTTTGTTTTTAACTGAGAAAAAAGGAATGAAAAGCGACACTAATGCAGACCAAGAAGGCAGGAAATCAGTTTCCATCAACACTACACAGAAGGGAATGAATACACATCACAGAGAAATTCCATGTTAAGACTAGTGACCTGGTTTAATTCTCCTGCATGCAAATCACTTGGGCTTCCTTGATAAAGCACCAGAACATCGGTGCATAAACTGGAGGCACGACCTTCTCTAATGTTCTAACTTGGTCATTCTTCAACAGCCCAGAGTCCCCTACCTCATACCCTAAGCATCCTGCCCCAGGCTCCAGGACCTTTGTGACCCTGCACTGGAAAAGCTGTTGTTGAAGATGGTGAGATTGGTGGATATAGTCCTTTCTGCCCAAAACTCTCTCTAGTCAAAATTGTAATAACCACATCCCATAAGGGGTATGGCCGTTCCCAATAGATGGAGAATCTTAGAATCCCATGTCATGTGATTCTACAAGCAATTTATGACTCTGCTTTTAATGCTTTTGGGAAACAAGAAGCTCTCCACACTGTACATATTTGGCTCCTCATCAACACCTCACATCACCACACACAGCAAATAGCTCAGTAACGTATTTTTTTCCGCTGGTGAAATTATTCACGCTTATACGTTTATATACACGAGGCTTTCTTCCTCTTTGCTCATCCTTCCTGTCTGCCATACCTACCTTTAGTTCCCTGTTTATTTAATTTTCTCCTGGCATGGAAAGCAGGAGATGATTGTAAGTGTTTACAATGTATTATGATTATGCTGATGATTAATTTCCATAAGAGTCATATCCTGACTGCCGCTCCAGATTCATTATTAAATTATGGCTTGTCCTGATATTTAGCCACCCTAAGTTCTCTTGATAGTCGCATTAATAGTAGCCATACAGGTTTGTAACTGCTGACCTGATAGCGATATTGTAGCAAAGCAGCCGGCATGATAAGATCAAGCTTCATTTGTATTGCATTTCTTTGTTTTTCTTCCCTTCACTGTCTAGCATGCTGTTTTACGCCATACCTGGATTTCTTTGAATTTTGCTCTGCATTAATTTTGCTTGTAGAAACTCAGTTTTCATTTTAATCTACAGAAACAGTATACCAACACGTTTATTTTTTATAATTATTGCTTATATTATTTGACATATCATCCAGTACTTTGTTCATTTGTAATATATTGTGCTATGGTGTATAAACAGCGTTTAAAATTACTTTGCAGGAAAGCACGTCATTGTCAATATGAACAGGCACACACACACACACACACAAACACACAAACAAACCACATAGTCCTCTACCAGTCACAGGCCAGCCTCCCTTGGATGAGATTCAGTGTCATTTTCTCTCCAGTTCTGCTCCTCCATTCTGTCATCTGTTTAAACCAGCGAGAACCTGATGACCGCTGAGGAATTTGAAGGAGAGGGACCATCTGACATAAACCCTAACACTCCAAAATGCAGAGCCAAGGCTTAACCATCTATTTCTCTGTATACTGAAAGGACCTTCCTCTGGGAGAATGAACCTAATATTGTTCATATTTATTGTTTAAAAAAAACAACATGCCCATGAGCTAGAAATGCAGCAGCTGATCGTCAAATACAGAGCTCAGTATAATTTAGTAAATCCATGATATGACTCATGATGTGTTGCCTTGCAAATATGTTTTACCGTGCCAGTTCAACCACTGCTTCAACATACTGTACTGTACGCCTAAGCCCATCAACTCCACGAAAAACACAAACCTGACCCATATCAGGTGTGGTTTATACTGGGCAAATACTTCAGACTCCTGCAAGTATTTTTTTTTTGTAGTTTTTAGTCTTCATTCAAATGTGTAAACTAAACGCAATTTAATCACAATTTGTAGGGTGACTCATGCACTTATCAATCAATCAATCCATCCATCCATCCATCCATCCATCCTTTATCCTGTACAGGGTCACCGTGAGCCTGGCGCCCACCCCAAAAAGTAGATTGGAACACCCTGCACAAGATGTCAGTGTGCCATATACAAAAGTATTTCATATTTCATATAAATTACTGAATAAAAATGAAGCTTTGAAACCCACATTTCGTGGCTTTAATATGTAATGTCAGTCACTCTCAATTTATCCCAATGACAATGAGCAACTAATGCAAAAAGGGTTCCATCCATTTTCTGCAACCGTTTGTCCTATTCAGGGTCACAGGAGATCCGGAACCTATCCCAGAGGCCACAGGTGCAAGCCAGGGGACAACCCAGGCTGGGGCGCCAACCCATCACAGGGCACACTCATACACCATTCACTCATACACCATTCACTCATACACCATTCACTCATACATGCTCAACTATGGGCAATTTGGTAACTCCAATTCACCTCAGCTTGTTTTTGGACTGTAGGGGGAAATTGGAGTATCTACAGGAAACCCCACAATGAAACGTGAAGAACATGCAAACTCCACACATGGAGCCATGGAACCCTGGTCTCAGAGGTGTGAGGCCCACAGTGCTAACCACTGCATCACTCTGCAAAAAGAATAAAACCAGCAAGTTATTGAAACACATGATCATTCCACCCACAGTCATTTTTCAAGCCCCATTTCTTCCATTACTACTAAAAAGTTACATCTTCTCTAAACACAAAAACTAGTCTTGAGATATACATGCAATTTGTTTTACTGAAGCAAATAAGATGAAAGTCTGCATGACAACCTGTCAGCATGACAACAAGAAATACAGCAATTTAACCAGCTGTAGATAAGAGATCTACAAGAGAACTTTTCCCTTCCATAATGCAGAATAAATTACACTCTTTATAGCAGATAACAGAAAGTGTTAAATCACACCTTTGAGTAGGCTTACGAATGTAAAGGCTCCATTCTTTTTTTAGGCGTTTAATAAGAAAAGCACATGACATTTAGGGAACTTACGTAAATTTTAAAAAGGCATTCACTTTCGCAGATTTCAGAAGGTAATTCTGCGACGATTCTTCACACCTGCATATTTTGAAATGCAGTCTGTCTCAGTTTCAGAGCCAGGGCTCATCTGACTTCAAACTGCACCACCGGCCAGATGGAGAACTGGTAGGTTAGAACTGCAAACCCAGCACTACACACATGTAGCGGCATCAGAAGGATTGGACATGGTATAAATCACGCTTGGGCTAACGAGGAATACCGTCAACCATGTGCAATGAAGTAACACTCCAATGATGCTTATTTGTGCTTCAATATTGTAATGGCTGGACTGAACTGAGACACTCATGGTTAGCTACCCCTGTCCACCCTAAAATTTCTAGAGAATAAATAAAACATTAAAGAAAGACATTAAGGAATGAAGCAACAATGAGGTTTATGAGCATTTTTATACTTTGAGATTTTAGATACTCCTTAGTGTTAGACCCTTTAGAGATCAGCCCATAACATTACTTCTAAAGTGAAAACCAAAGGTAACTAAGAAATGTGGTACGTTTGTGTTTGTAGTGCTCTGGTTTTATTTACGATAAATAGAACAGAGCTATAATTATGAGCTTGCTGACCTTCTGCAGAAACACGTCAGCTTAGGTGGGGGGACACCTACCACCAGGCCGCAGCCTCTGCTTTTTCGCCAGCGTGGCAGAGCCAGCGGCCAGCAGGCATCTAAGAGTCACAGCGGAGATCCGATGCCAAAACCTGTTCCATCGGTCCTCGGGGACGAGAACCATGTGGGTTATAAACCAGCTGTATGACACGAAAACAAAGTTAAGAACTTGTACTGAAAAGTCACTTTATAAATTGGATGTCAAAATGCCCCACTACAGTCCTACAGACTTGAGTATAAACTGTCTTAAACGTGCCTAAAACAGAAGCTTCTGTCTCATTATGTCGAAAGTGTTATATCCTCAATGATTGTGGCTTGTTGTCAAAAGACTCTGTTTTTGTAAATGTTCTGCTACTATAAAGCAAGAGTAAGTGTGAATGTATTTTATGTTACCTATTATTAATTATTATTACTGTATGTGGATGACAGACAGAAATCCAGGAGCCATTACTCTATATCAGTGTCCCATTTGGGGGCTGTGTCACATTACAAAAAGGGTGGGGCCAAAATGGAGGAGGGACCCCTATATGCTGAGGGTCATAAGACCTCTATGGTTTCCCCAGCTCCGTGCTGCAAAAGCACAACAGTCTTTCTAACAGACTGGCCACTCTCACCATGCACGTGCTCAGGGCTGGAGAGTAACTGCACTGCTGCCTGCAATAGCAGCCCCCACCTTCCTAACAACCTCTTCTGTCCTGACCCATCTGACCAAGGGCTTCTCCTCTTGGCGTTTAGTCAAAAGACTCCAATGCTTCACCTGCATTGAGTCTGCAGTGCACCCAGACACACTGGTGCGCTGTTTTTAACTCTTTATTTAATGAGCAGCCTGCATTATTAGTTATTATTATTATTACAACATTCCAGGTTAAATATGTGTCTCAAAAATAGAACAATTGTTATGTTGCTACTATCTGTCACTGAAATACTGTCATGGGAAATACTCACTATGATTCCAGAATACTGTGGCAGTATTTTAGTATAGCATGTGCAGGTATTCAAGCACAGAACTAGATTTAATAGTTGCAACTTGGAATTCTGGGTATTAAATATATTCAAAAACGTTGCCAGATAGGTTACCTGTGTTGTCTCGCTAAACTTTCCTCTGTATCATAATGTAGCGTTCGTAGGACAATGAGTAAAATATCATTTGAACTAGTAATTGTGTGTCTGACTTCTTGTGGTATATAAGATGTAAATGTGCTTAAAGACAAGTTCACACTATAGATTCTTTATGCCCACCGAAATAGAGACGAGAAAACAGAAATAGAAACGTATTATAAAATTAGTCAGATCTTTAATTTTTTAAATCGTTTCAATCAAATGTGTGTTGTTTTCGGTTGTTAATCCAGTGTTCGTCAATGATATTAGTTACCATTAATCTAAGGAGAGTTTAAACTCTCCGTTAAGATTTTTAAAGTTTGAGGCAGTTTCCACTTTACTGTTATGAGCAGAGAATGCTCTGTCCGTAACGAATAATCCGCTCACCTACCACGCGGTTGGACTGAACCCAAAGTATTATTTTTTTTTTATTCAACTGCGGATTCTCTAAACGAAAAACATACAACTATGCGGTTTACAGTAACCAGTATCTAGTCCCCATTGGTCTACGTTCGCCGTCCACAGGTACAGTGACTTCCGTATAGTGCGTCCAAAAATCCATGCATTCACGTAGGAAACCGTACTGAAACAGGAATCGTAACTCCTGGCCAAATAATAAACTCGTAAAAAAATGTTAAAGCGCATGAAACGGCTTTTGTCTTTTTTATGAGGTTACATTCATCCCACTTCCACCTAGCGCCACTGCTTGGCGCATTGCGGGTCTTACACGGCCAATAACTCGCGACAACACACCGTGTACAACATTGCAGGTTTCCTCTGACCAATAGGCTGCGCCGTCACAGAGAGCGTCGCGATGTCTCCGGCGTCAACCAGGAAGTATCCTTCCGCTGATATTAAATAGTGCATTGATTGAGTGAAATTGAATGCTTTACGGAAAGTAATAAATTATTGTTTGTGGTTTCCTACTGATTATACGGGCAAATGTGATATCTTAGAAATCACCCCCAGCAACAAAATGTGTGGTTAGTTGGGCATTGTTCATACTGATCATGCAATTGTTGGCACATATTGCGCAATAGTGGATCCTTAAGAGGCAAATTTATCCCATTTAGCTGCTTTCTTCAGTATGTTACGAGAATATATCCATTAAAAAGATTGACACTAGAAAACAAATTGCGGGCTAAATCCACAATTGTGAAAAGTTGATATTCACGTTAACAACTACCCAGTTCAAATACGGTCACTGCGACATGTAACTGCAACAAGTACACGTTTCTATAATTCATGCATTCAAGAAACGAGTTACAGCATATTCATTTTTGAGCTAATCATGTTTATCGGAACGATGAATAGGGAAGCCTTCTTTTAAATCTTCACTTTCATTGTTTGACTGCAAGAATTATAGTTTTTCAAAACATGAAACCAAAACTCTTGCGTGTTTGATATTAATATTCTATACAATTAATGAGTAGATAAATATATAGCATCTCTTAAATATTCTAACTGGATATACTAGTAAAATTAAAATATAAACAACATGTCATGTCTTGGGTTCAGCGCAACAGTTGACCTCAAGTGTTAGGAACCTTCCTTCGCATGCAGTCACCCCTTATGAACTTTATCAAGGAACTTGGTACTTGTACGCAGAACACGTGCTGTATTGCAAATATTCAGACTATATGAGTTCTCCCATTAATTACATCTGGACATTATTATGCATCATGTTATTCAGCACAGTGTTTATGACAGGTATTTTCGCGATTCGAATGGTTTACCGCAGCGACACTCACTTCACGGAAACGCGAGCCGGAGACAACTTCCGACGTGCTCGTCCCCGCCCTCTTTTGACGGCTCAGTGGGAGGAGCTTCGAAATGGTTCCTGCGGAACGGAAATGAGGAAGTTCGTGATGAGTGGCCGTGCGGCGGAGGAATACACATTTACGGAGATATTGACAGAAGCAGATACACACCTTCAGCCCACGGCCAGAGATTACACTCGGATCCAAGCAGCTGTCTGGTTTGCTTAGTACCTAGAGGACTTAGCTCCACTCGACATGGTATGTATTTTGAATCGATGTACTCTACTGTCATATGGGGATGGGTTTCGAATGTAAGTCATAGGTACGGGACATATAAGATAGGAATTTCATCGAAGAGAAACAAGTGTGATTTGCATGTGGTATTTCTTGTAATATGTACCTGGTTATGTTTTTTACTTACCTGGTGATTTTTTTTTATAAACGTGCAATGGCGATCGCTCAGCGTCGGTCTTATTCTGAAAGCTTGTCGTACTTAAATGAATGTTCAGGGCCATTGGGCTTCGTGAAACGGTGCTTGGCGCTGACAAAATGGAGCTGCGTTCTCCGGTGGATGTGCGCCTTCGCGGCGGTGCTGGGTGGGTGGCTGGCTGCTTCTACGTGGGACGTCCGGCTGTCTCTCTCGGGTCGTAGAGGCGATTGATGCTGCGCCCCTTTGGGATCACCGATCGGATGCAGCGCATTGCCGGGGGGGTGGGGTCAGTGAATTTACCGAGTAGATCTGGCCGGCCTGCTTATTCCCCTGCCTGTGGTGCACTCGGCAGGGCGACTGCATGTACCGCCTCGGGCTGGGCTGGGTTTTTGGGTGTTACGCCTTAAGTCCGCCGACCCGCTTGGATCTCCTGATCGAAGACGTGGACTTTGTTAGACAGCATCACGGGTACCAGCGGAGCCGAGTCCATTATATCACCTTCGCTTTTCATCGTCTATCACACCCCCCTTTTCGATGGAAAATTACAATATATATTATTAATAGGCTACTGATCACAGATGTTGGGGTTTTTTAGCCAATTAAAATTTATGTTTTACTGAGATCTTCCCTCTCATTTTAAATGAAACCTTAGTGCAGCTCAGTCTGTCCCGTCTTCCGCGGTTGGGGTCTTTGCCCACATTTACTGCACCGCCGCAGATGCGGCCGATGAGAGGGAGTAGGGACGGGATCCGGGCGGCACATGGACCTGCGCTGCCCGGTACGCACCGTTTTCGATGGAGGTTTGTAGGTTAGACGGCTTTTCATGGGGGGTAGTTGCTGTACATGGCGTAACTCTGAATGCGTGCTGCGAGCATCATTCGAGAGACTAGACATTGATTTCCGTATCTTAAAATGCAGAGTATGCCTTGTCCACCCTCGCTGCTGTCTGCTCTTATACGATCAGGTGTACTCGTGAACTATACTGTGCTTGGTTTTAATAGTCTGGCTTGATAACACAGACAATCTTGTTATGTGTCGATTTCGCATCTTGTTTGTCGACATGAGTTATAAGGCTGTAATCTCATTGAGGATTATCCCTCAACATGCACCTTTCCGGACCTGGTAGTGTCAGAGTTTATTAGGAAACCCTTAAAACACATTGTAACTTGTAATATATTAATCACTTGGGGATTTGATTTCAAAATGAAATTCTGGTGTTACGTGGCCAAGCAATAAGCTGCTAGAAGCATTTCGACTTTGCAGCCCTCGTTATTCCTAACAGCACTTTTTAGTCAATAGAAGGGTTTTGAGTAAAGAGAAAAACCAGGCAAAAAATGGCTTCTCATTTAAAACTATATGCAATAGCTGAGGCAATGCATACTGTATACCTCATTTTTGGGAAATAATATTTTTTTTTTTCTTTGGACAACATTATTCTGAAGATTCCTTGGCTTCAGACGAATTCAGCCTCTCTATCCTCCCAGTTTTTAAGGATTTCGTACAAACAGAAACTTTGCCCAGGCCATTACCCATTTGGGTGACAGACGTAGTACTTGGGAACCTTTTGGAAGATCTTTAAACATTCTCTAAAGTCACACAGCTAACATCTTACACTTTCATTTGTGTGACCTTTCAGTTTTTTTTTTTTTTTTTTAATTAATTGTCTGGTAACTTTCCCAACTTTGGTCAAATCCATCACATAAAAATAAGACCCATTCAATGACTGATTATTATCCCATTAGTGAGATCTCTCAGTGGCAGATCTGGCCAGAATTGACGTATGAAGATTTTTCAGCGTGATGCTATAGTGTGAAATTGGTAATGGGCTCTAGGTGTTCAATCAGTGCATTGCGTAGCTTTAACGTCTCAACTCCAGTCAACAGAGGAGACTTCTGGCAAAGAGCAGGACAATGAGTAGCCGCTGCTGTTCTGGTTTTCAGACGGGTTTTCTTTTCCCCTAAATGAACTCCACTTCTCTGACTAGCACAGCCACCCGATTGTTTGGGTGACACTTTCAACAGTCTTGTAAAGCTAAATGATTTTTGAAACCTTATCACTAGAACAAGTGAAAGGAATCCGTTTAGCCAGGCATGACTCTAGGGGAAAATGACTCCAGACATCATTGATTGTTGGACATCAGTGCTGCTGTCTTGCAAACTGCTTATACGTGCAGATTCTGTTTCACAAGCAACTTTTAAACTTTGATCTATCTGTAAATATGACAAACAAGCTTATGGATTTTGCTTTTGCTCAAAGCCGTGAGCAAAACTTGCTGCTTGTAGCTGTGTTTGTATTATGTTTTATTAAGAGGAACCAGTCTGAGCTCTCTATGCTTTGTTAGATGTAGTGGTTACTCCGGTCTTTGTTCCTAGTTTAAATGCAGTTTTCCCTTGAAGCCTCTTTTTCTGGCAGTTCTGTTAGGCATTTATGAGGTCAGATTCTATACAGAAAGTAGCATTTCTTAAGGCCATGGGGTCAGCAGCAGATGTGCAGGAGGTTGATCACCCCCAAGAGTCAGAGGTTGGCAATCTTAAGAACCGTGACCCCTCCCCGATTCTGCTTTAACCATTTATCCTCTGCATTGCAAGCCTGAACACTATGGCAGGAAATGCAAGGCATGAAGAATAGGGCACTCTGGAAGGGGTGACGTGCTGTTAAATTTAACAGTAAAGTTGTCTTGTCCTTCTGTTTCTCAGGCATAGTAAGGCCTGTGTTCCTGTCCCTTGACTGTGGGGAAGGTTTTTTTCTTCCCTATCTCTCTTCCTCGTTCACATGGCAGAAATTCAGGCCGATGAGCTGTTCCACTCAGTATATCTTCCCCCCGAAAAATACCTGTGCACACGGTCCGGAGCATAAGCTGTAACCGATGCTGTTTTAAAGAGGTCAGAGGGCCAGCGGGTGTTATAGTGGCACCACATTATACCCCTCACCATGTGCCACATCCTGCATACCCCTGTATCTTTAATCATTTAACACCTGGTGACTCCAGGCTGCAATGGGGATTGGGGGCTCGGGGGTAGGTGGGGGGGGTGGGGGGTGCACCCAGCTGGGCAAGTCGCCAAGAGCACTAAATCACGCATGAGAGGATGGGGAATGGGAGCGTGAAGGAGCGAGATCTGCCCCCTCTCCTGCAATGCAAAAAATGCAGAAACGTGGGGAAGAAATTCCACTGCAAAGACAACCGTCGCCAACGCCTCGTTGTCCGTGTAAGCGGCCTGCTGAAAGAGCAGCGTGTTTGCAGCCTGACGTAATGAGGGAGCAGCGGCGCATCCAAAGCCGCTCGCATTCCTGACAAGTCGCACTCATTTGTGTCGCTTCATGTCTGGATTAGTCATCAGGTAATACCGATTTTTATTCCTTAGTTCCAGCACAGTGTTTAGGCCTAGCATAATACCGAAGTGAAATGAATGTGGGTGAACAGGTGGCCGAAAGACTCATTCCAATTTTGATTTTAGTCTATTTCTCAGCAAAATTTTGGGAGAGAGCCCAGGATGCAGTCAGAGGGATTTTGGAAGCAGGTGGTGGCTCTTCTGTTTGTGTTCCTCAGAAGCGTCTGCCATGTGCTGCCACCCCCCGTCACCAGGGGGCAGCACAAGTGTCATAACGTGGCCTGTAGGGTTACTCTGTCCAGTAGGTGAGGAGCTACCTGCAGGTTATGTCGTCTCGCCTTGGGGTCGCCAACTGGGACTGTGCTTGTCATATGCTAGACCTGTCTCACAAAGCCCAAGATATTCTAAATGGATGTTTTCCAACCCGGTCCTCGGGAACCTCCAGACGGTCCTCGTTCTTGTTCCCTCCCAAATCCCTATGAGGGAGAAATATATCGTGGACAGTCTGGGGATCCCTGAGGCCTGGGCTGAGAGATACTCCTCTTAATGACCCTGGGGGGGTCATTCTCGTTGGTGTCCCATATGTCAAGAAAGCAGAATCTAGGTAATGGTCAGAGTGCAAAGAAAGTCCGGTCTGTCCTGACCGTCCTCTGTGCAGGACCCGCAGTGGCCTGTTTCATGCTGAGAATTAGTGCTTTTTGGTAAAACTATTCATGCCATCTTCTCTGGCCGCAGCAAGGTCATTAAAGTCAAGCACATTCTGATGCTTCTCTCTGATGGTAGCATAGCACAACACAACTGGCTCCTTATTTTCTCTCTATGCCAGGATGGTGACTTATGCAACATCTTCCAGATATGAAATGGTACTTTACACTCTTATCTGGGCCTCTCTGGGCCTCTCGGAACAGTTTATTCATTAATGCTGCTTACAGCTCATAAGGCACTGTGGCATTGGGGTATTAGGTGATGATAGAAACCCTTTAGGCTGATGTGCCCTTCAGTGTGAGCTTTGACCTAATTCTCTCCAGTAACAACATGTAAATCATTTTGGGGTGCCTCTGAAATGACTTTTATAACCTTCAAGTTCAGTGTGCATCAGTGTGCTTTTATTTTAGTTTTTATGCATCTGAACCGTATGGGGAAGACGAGCAGGAAAAGCAAAGGGTTGTCTTGACTGGTGAAATAAGTCCTGTCTCTCTCTGGTTTTGCTCTTTCAGGCTGACCAACTGACAGAGGAGCAGATTGCAGGTAAGAGAACCTATCTTAATGATCTAGTTAACACTTTCGATGTTTGGGGTTACCCTGTTAAACCGTGTATGTAATCATATTCCCCCCTCCCCAGAATTCAAGGAGGCCTTCTCCTTGTTTGATAAGGATGGCGACGGCACCATCACGACCAAAGAGCTGGGCACGGTGATGAGGTCGCTGGGGCAGAATCCCACTGAGGCAGAGCTGCAGGACATGATCAACGAGGTAGACGCAGACGGTGAGTGCCAGGCTGCTCGGTGGCACCGGGGCACCGTTTTTGCATCGAATCTCCGCCCAGTTACCCTGCCCAGACTTACTGTCTGCCAACGGTGGCTTGCTCCTCTGATGTCAACATAAGATACGGTGCTGTGCTATTCTTCAAGAGTCGACTGACAACAGGTGTTCCTGTTGGCTGCCGCCCAATTCCGGATTAGCATAATGAATGCAGCTGACCGATTGGCTGACAGCCAGGATCCCGCCCACTTTCCCCCAGAGTTGGATAGATCCTGAACTGGCCTGGGACAGGGGTACTTGGGTGTGGCTGTCAGGGTGCGATGAGCCTCTCTGACTGCTGCGTGCCTCAGACTTTGCAGCTTACTACAGTCCTGGCAGTATCCATTAGCATTAGCGTTTCTGAAGTGCTTCCACACTGTATGTGGTGCTCTCAGGTGACACAATGTCCAGGATTATCCAGAACATGCGTGACTGTGAGGAGTTTTTTTTTTTTTTTTTTTTAATCATTAAATAGCACTTTCAGGAACGCTATTACCTAGCGAATCAAAACCGCTATGTGCTGAGCTTAATTTGATATGTATACTAAATTTGGAGATGGTTTCTTTTCTAGGTCAATCAAATTAAACATTTGGTCAGTCATTAATCTGGAAGTGAATTGCGTCGTGCACTCGCGTCGTCGTCGTCCTGATGTTTTGGGGCGCTTGTTGTCGAGCATCGCTGCCACAGTAACACCCTTGCGGCATGGCATAAGCCCCGTTTCCTAAACCCCTCACTGTAAGGTGCTTGCTCTCAATGGAATGCCATGTCACATGCTCACCCTGAAACTGGATGGCTGGCGAGCGCGCTGAACATAGTGATTGTTGCCATGGGGATTGGGGTGTTGGGAGAGGGGGGGTGTCTGGCTGTTTTACGTGAAAAGGCCCAAATCTATCCAGCAGTACTCTGTGTTCAGATCTAAAGATTCATCACTTGGATGCATGAGGAGTCCATACTGCTGTATGCCCTTTGTGTGTGAGTCAGAAGCAACCAGTTCCTGTTTTTGCCAGATATGGAGGAATGGGGTGTTGGCCCTATGCTATGCTATGCTTTGCTAGTCATAATGGCTTCTATGAAATCCAACTGCCCCTGGCCTCTGATGGCAGAAGCCCACCCCCTCTCTCCATAAAGTCATTGATTTTGGCAGTACCCAGCTGGGTGGTGCCTTTACGTTTCTTGGAAGTTCCACTCACATGTGGCCTTTTTGGGAGGCAAAGTCCCGAGGACTTTGGCTGAGTTGCGTTGCTCCGTTCTGAGAATCCCGCCACTTTCAACAGAGCCGCCTCAGCAACAATTTCACTGCCAAGCACAGGATCTTAAGGCAAAATCTGACTCTGAGACAGTGAACAAAATCCGTAGGGTACCTTCTGTGTGTATTCTGATCTAATGCCTAACGAGGGGGTTTAGCAGTAATGCTAACAGAGGAAGGCTAACGAGACTTCTCTCATCTTCCAGGTAATGGCACAATCGACTTCCCGGAGTTTTTGACCATGATGGCCAGGAAAATGAAGGACACTGACAGTGAGGAGGAGATCCGCGAAGCCTTCCGGGTTTTCGACAAGGTGTGTGATTCCTACCATCCACCGGCTCCACCTTGGCTCTTTTGGTGCCCTGCCTTTGACTGAAGGTCGTCTTCCTCTGTAACGTTCACACACACCTGCTTCTTCCCGCAAGATGGAAGAATCCTCAGGACAAAGGAGGTGGTATTGTGTTGACTGTACTGTGACCTCAAACCTGGAGGCTTAAATCCCAGAGGAGAATGTGTTGTACCGTTACATTACTTTAATTGCAGTTAGATGGATGATGATTTGAGCTGAAAAGTGGCTCTTGATTAAATTATTTTCAAATCAGATTTGTAATGCTTAGTAAATCCACCTTGAGGTATCGTGTAGCTTAGGTTCTAGTGTTTACTTTTTTGACTTGTTACAGTCAGAGGTATAAGTTAGTTTTATTCTGCTTGGTTGAGCTTCCTTTACTGCCATGCCCCTTTGTGGCCGACACTCGCCATTGCATGTCACTCCCTCCTGCAGGACGGCAACGGCTACATCAGCGCTGCTGAGCTGCGCCACGTCATGACCAACCTGGGGGAGAAGCTGACGGACGAGGAGGTCGACGAGATGATCAGGGAAGCGGATATCGACGGGGACGGCCAAGTCAACTACGAAGGTAAGACAAAGTGTTGGCTGAGCAGCCTTCCACCCCCCCACCCCCCTTTCTGAATAGTCTGCCTTTCCCCCACGCTCCTCCTCGACTCTCTGACTTGCCACCATCCTCCCAGTTATCAGTCCCTTGGTGTGGATCGCCGTGCCATTATGGCATGTCATCCCACTTCAGACCAGTGGATCTGGAGCAGGTGCTGGTGGGCTGAATGGTCTGCTGGTCTTCCCACCTATTTTAAACCTTGGTAACCTCAGTCTTGAGGACCATCTGACATAATCAGGTTAGTATAGTGATCAGCTCCAGTAGGCCGAGCCAAACGCACTACCGTCCCAACAGGATCAGGGCCACTTCCCCATCTGCTAGGGGCCAAAAACTCCAACAAATTTGGAAACATGAGCCCAATCCCTCCCTTTCACACTAGCGATAGCGAGATGGATAGCGAGCGCTAACAGTAATAATTCACAGCTCACTAGAAGTACTCCCTCGCCCCCCCCCAACCCCTCTTTCCTGTCAGATATCCAGCATTAACTCCTGCATCTGTGCATTTGTGTTTTGCAGAATTTGTACAAATGATGACTGCAAAATGAAGCTCTCCAGATCTTTCCTTGCGCCTTCTTCGAAGGGAAAAAAATAATCAAATGTTTTACTTACCTCTTGCAAAAATGTTCATTTATTCATACTGTTTCTGTATAGAATACATAAGTGAATGTTGGGGGGTGGGGTGGGGGACTTGTGTCCATGCTGGGAAAAGATTAAGAAGAAGGGTCTGCATGAAATTCTAGTTGTCCTGTCCCCAAAGATCAGTATAGCCTCAGTGATTAAAAAATAACCAACTATACTACCTTGAAAACAAACAAAAAAAATAGCAGTTGGCAAACTTGAGTTCCATTTGCTAGTGACTGGGCTGGCCGTGTTTTTCTTCTTCGTTTCCTGCATGCAGCTTGAGGTCGGGGTGTTCTCTGGCACTGCTAACGTGCTAACGTGCTAATTCAACAGCAGGGTTAGTGTCCTCAGCATGGTGCAGGAGGGATTTTGAGATTTAAAAAAAAAAATGCTTGGAGAGAATCAGGGTGGGAATCAGGCTTAAGGAATTTGAGACTTTGTGTGTTAAAACTTTTTTTTTTAATGAAGGGGGAAAAAAGATTAGACATTTGGCATGTTGGTTTCTTCTGAAGACTACTTCCTCATTGTGGCTTGTATGAGGGTATGGGGTGGTGCAGGTGTTGAAATGATGTCACAGTTGCTTTTTGCATTAAAAGTTTAAAAAAAAAAAACAAAAAAAAAGTCTCTTGCGAAGAGGGATCCTGGTCGACTTTCCCGTTTTATATCTTCTGTTCTGACAACCTGAGTGTGTTGATTTCGTCTTGTATGTCTGCAAAGCGTAGGATTTCAGCACAAGTATTCTAGGCTGTCTGTCTGAATAAAGTTTACATCCATTCCAAGTTGTACATGCTAGTTTTTTTCCCCCCCAATAAAAATCCATCAACTTTATGAGCTGTATTGCGTATTATTTATTCATTCCACCAAGTTTGCTTTGCAAATAGCTTAATTGATAAGTACAGTTGCTCCTTGAGTATGACGAGCCTGACTTTTTTTTTTTTTTTTTTTTTTCCATTGAATTATACAGGAAGTATGAACCGATTTTGCAGAGAGGCAGAATGCTCAGTGTTTGGGGTCGTGCTCATTTCTCCATGATCTCCATCTCTGTCATGAATTCTTCACTGCTAGCATTAGCCATAGCAGCTTTTTCCTCTTTCCGAGCAGAGAGGTCTCCTTGTACGGGCTGGGTGCCATCGCTTTGGCCTAGAGGGAGCCCTGCACCTGTTCCTTTCCATAGTTTCCATCTGACTTTTAATCCTGGCCGCTTTGGCCGGAGAGTACCTTCTTGAGGTGTGCTTTCCCACTTTCCTCCCTTCAGTGAACAGCCAGGTAGTGTCCCTTCTACTCCGATCAGTGACCTCAAAGGAGTCCCCTAAACCAGCAAGTTCCTGTTCCAGAGCCTTCCTCCTCCCTCCGGCGGTCTGAGGCTATGGCGCATGTCGTGGCGATCTGCAAGCCTGCGTGCTTTTTACTGGCACAGCCTCCTCTTGTTCTCAGGAACGTCTCGTCTTTGGTAATCCGCCAGTTTGCCCGGGCAACCGCGCCACGCTGGACTGGGACACTGGGGTTTCGAACAGGCATGTGGGAGTTTAGTTGGACAAAAAAAATGTTCTATATGTGGGGCTTTACCTAAGACTCTGAACTGATTTCTCTCTCTAGGGATACAGACCTAGTTAACTTTCTTCCCTCCAATGGTGTGTGTTACATAATGGAGATTAATAATAAACCTGTCATGGGTGGTATCTGGGAAAAAAAAAATGATTGTTTGTCTCATCTTTGCTTCATAATTCCCCTGATGGATACCAGATTCCTGTTTCAGCTGGAAAGCGGCGGTATATCAGCCTTAGTTATCTGACACCTGCCTGCTCACCTGCATGTGTGTCTAGAAAATACGGTTGCTGAGTCATAGTTTTTTCATCTAGTTCTGAACAATGGCTGGTGTCATCTTCAGTGCTTCTGTACTGTGCTGAGACACACTGATTGCCCAGACAGAGAGGGATGTTTTTGTTTGTTTAGTCTGCCTCACTTCTCTCATCTTGTTGTCGATTGATGGGGTTGGTGTATCGTTGGGGAGTCATGCCAGATCTTTCTGTGACTGGAGCCAGTCCTTTAATGGGCAACATTCTCTTTTTTTTTTTGGTGGGGAAAAGAGGGGGTGAGTAACATGGTCTAGTGGTACCCCTTATCAAGGTTAATGATAGTTCTGAAACCCCAGGAAACCTCTTCCTTGGCCATTGTTCCCAACTGGCATTGCTTGAAGGTCCAACAGACCCAGAGGAATCCCTGTCCTTCCCGTATGCCTCCAGGGGCACACTTTCCAAAAAAGGATGAGAAGTTGACCCTTCGAACAAAAATGTGCATTTACCATAGCCACGAGGACGAGACACCTACATAAATTCGTGTGAGGCTTCACTGCTACCCAACCACAACCAATCATTCTGCTCAATTTTCAAGAAACACCACAATTAGCTCATTCAACCACTGAGCTGCTCAGCCTTCGTCTGCTAATACTTGATAATATACTGCCTGGCCAAAAAAAAAATCACAGTTTGAATTTAAATCAGCAATAATCATTGGATCATTATTACAGTTCAGCAACATTATGCAGCAATAAAGTGAAGTCAGCTGAGTACCTGAATCTACTGAACGGCCAGGTTATCCCAGCAATGGATTTTTTCCTTTCCTAATGGCATGGGCATATTCCGCGATGATAATGCCAAGATTGATCAGGCTCGAATTGTCAAAGAGTGGTTCAGGGTGCATGAGGAATAATTTTTGCACATGATTTGGCCACCAAAACCCCACTGAAAGTATTTTAGATGTACTGAAGAAGACTTTACAGACTGATTCAACTCACCTATCATCAAAACAAGATCTCAACCAGAAATTAATGCAAATCTGAATTTAAAAAATGTTAAGATGTTGCATAAACACATGGAAACAAAATGTTAGTTTGTGACAATATTTTTGGCCAGGCAGTGTAGTCTTTTGTCCATAGTGGATACTCCTGTATTTTGCACATGTCCCATAGATCCCTAGTTGGTTTGTTGGGTTCTTAGAATGTTTTGTAATGTATTTTGTAGTTTCTACTAAAATGCTAACCTGCTACTGTTGACTTACTGGAAGCTCAGTCTAGCAGCACTTAAGTATGGTTGGCAGGTGAATGCCTCACAAACTGCCAAGCAAGTCTCTGCTAAATTAATAAATGCGAATGTGTTAGCATTTAATGGATATTTCATGATTATGGGTCTGCTGTGTGTCTTGACTCTCGTGTCTTACAGTATGCAGGTCTACCTAAGCACATTAGCACTCCGCTGTACTAATGAATTATTGAATCGGATTTGGCCTTGCCTCTCGGTACTGAGTTTGGGAACTCGTGACGTTAAAGAGAGCAGGAATAGCTGCACACTACTGTGGCCTGACAAGAGCACAGGAGACGGCCGCGTGGGCGTGACAGGCCTGCGCACCCGTGGGAGCGGCTGCAGCGGCTCCTGGCAGATGCAGACTCCCGCAGAGTATCTGCTCTGACGTGTCGGGGGATGCAGAAAGATCTGAACGCGGGGCCTCGGGCCTGTGATTGAGCCTGTGCTCATGCTGCCGATTTACCATCGCAGTGGGCTGCCTTCTGGGTCACAGCTCCAATATGCCTCATTTCTGCTGAGGATCACCTCCTCAGTCACCAGCCCAGGATTTATAGCCCGAATCTGTGAGCCTACGCAGCACAACGAGGGTGGCAGTGATGGCAGACCCTTTGTCAACACCTGTCAGCTAGGCTAGAACTCCCTGTGCTTATTTGTAGTTTTATTATAACCTAATGCGTTAGGCACAGCAGGGGCCGGGATTTCCTGCTGCAGTCTGCATCCTCATTGGTTGGATTGGGCTCATGGGAGTCCAAGCAACTAGAGTGGCGGGACTAACCAATGAGATGTTTTGGTCCTGCCTCCTCTATTTGCTTGGACCCACCTTCTCTGCAATTTGATTGGTCATCTTTCTGAACCAATCATTTTTCCTTCTGCCCTCAGAATATTATTGTGTAAGTAAAGTTTTTGTCCTGCCTCAATTGTTTTTCCTCAACATGTCTTCTGTATGTCCCTAATGCCCCTTGCCCTGGACCGAGCCAAGTGCTCCAGTGGAGTGGTAGCATTAATAGGCCATGGAGGATAGTAGGTGACTCCCACAAAATGAGAGCTGTTACTAGAATAATCCCGGCAAATACCACTTCCATGCAAACCACGGTAGGTTCAAACCTTGGAAAAGACCTCAGTCTGAAAAACACTTAATCCGAATTCCCTCAGCAAACATGTTCAGCTGTGCGATACATCAAGAAATCATAAGTGGTCATGACTAAAAGCATCTAAGAAGCGGGCAGTGAAAGAAGGAGACAGCGTGCAGCACCTGTGTCGCTGCTTAAGGAGTCGGCTGCGCTCGCTTTCTGGCACTTCCCGGGAGATCATGCTGCACGTCATATTACTAATGCAGTGGGTGTAGGCCACTTCTCTGTGAAATCTCTCTCCTGATCACCCTCCCCAAGAGAACGAAGTTGCTCACTGCGGGTCACGGGCAATTTCAGAACACCGAGCAGCTCTACTTACGCTTAAGTGTTCAAACCACTGTAGTATAATAGTGAGAATTCCCACGCACGCCAACAAGCACGCTGCTCGTTATTTAACCCTCATTTTTCGTTCCGAATACATTTTTAAGCAGATACTCACCATCTCAAACATACAGGAACAGCGAGCAGCGGACACTGCACACGGGCATATGGCAGGAAACAGACGTGCAGCATTTGACAGTCAAGGGAGGCAAAGTTCAACACAAGGTGAATACTTGTATGATGTTCAATATTACTGCTATCCTTCTAAATATTAATTAGGTAACATCTTTATTTAAATATTTATGTTTGGCATTGCGGGTAAAATTAAGAATCCACACACAATCTAACCAGACCCACCGTACATAATTACTGGGCCCAGGGCAAAATTAGGGCCCCAGTGATGCACAATTCCGCCCACCTGCACCCTCTCCTGCCCCCCCCAGTTGTCCCCCCGAGACAGCGGGCCTGGGTTTAACAACCGCACCATACTGGGGACTTGAGCCAAAAACCTCCTGGTTACAAAGCCTTGTTACTTTCACCACACTAAACACTGCTGACTCATAGGTGTTGGGTGCATCCTCCCAGCAGGAGACAAAAGAATTACATGCATGCCCTTCTCCTCCAACAGGGAGGCAAGATATAACCCTGCAAGCACGGCTGGCGTCCATGATCCCTGCCAACTGCGGCCCGCGATACCTCCAGGGACTGAGCTGCAGATTCACCAGCACCAGCAGAATCACCCATCTCATCAGCTGTCGCCTTCTCACTAGACCGCCCCCCCCCCAGTAAGAAAGCCACTCATCACTGTCTTACAGCGGAAGACATTCTGGCTGGTCAGAAATAAGTAGGTTATTCTGAAAACTCATTTCATTCCAGCCTCAAATGGCACCAGCTTGCAGTGTCACATAAATGCGTTTGAGGTCTGAAGGATCACAGGAAGGACCCACAGGAGGTGTCAGGAGACGGCGTGGTGTGCTAACGGGCACTAAATATGCCCAGTGCCTGGTCTCCGTGGCATCCGGCTCTGCAAGACCACCGCCACCCGCCTCGCCTCCCCGGGCTGGCTAAGCTCACAGCAAATTCCTTTTGATGTACAGTAAGCCTCTGTGGGTGCATTCATGCGCTTTTCTGATCAGAGAAGAGCTGCAGTCATCCTCCTGCTGTAACTATACGTGCTGGCCATATGAAACACCTCCCCCCATGCAAAAAACGGTGTCTTGTAATTCTATACATGGTAGGGATACAAGATGTCCAAAAGAAAGCAAACCAGATATCCCTCCATAATTGGAAAATTTAAATCTTTTTTCGTTAGCATGAACCCCCAACCCCAGCTTGATAAATTATATTGTATTGATAGGGGTTGTGTTTTTCTTGGTTCTAGCCAAGTTGACAAGGTGAAAATCTATTGACAATCACCTCTGTGTCTTTGTGGCAGATGGCTGTCCACGTTGCCCCCACTATGTTCCCATTCTGCCCCCCCCCCCCATCCTCTCTATTTCCCCAGCGGGTCCCCACTCTGTCCCCCTATATCCCCATTCTGTCCCATATGTGCCCATTCTGTCCCCTTTATGTCCCCAGCAGGTCCCCACTCTGTCCCCTCTATGTCCCCAGCAGGTCCCCACTCTGTCCCCTCTATGTCCCCAGCAGGTCCCCACCTTTCCCTGCTTTGTCCCCCCTATGTCTCTGTCACCAGCAGGCAGAGGACACACACCTTCCTCCAGCCTCTGCGATGCTCCTTTAGCAGGCTTTTTGGGACGGGGGTTTGGAAGAGGACCCTGGCATGAGTAACATGATTTGGGCTCCCAGGGATGGGGTCATTTGGGTATAGCTGTAGGGGCAGGCTGCTGCTGATTTCCCCGATTCCCCTGCTCGCTTGTGCCAGCCCTGGTTGGTAACCTGAGGGTTAGGGATCCGTTTACCATGCGTAACCCGGTAGCCCGGCTGAGGAGTGACCCCGGGGCAGCCGCCGACGCCAGGCTGTGACCTCAGGTCACACCTGCTCCCCGCAGGACCGCAGCTGTCTGAGTGCTTTGGGAAGGGTGGCGTCGTATCACAGGCGAGCGCTGAACCCTGAGTCACTGCGAACTGAGCCAGACGGCCCCCCACTCCCCGGCCCCCGCTTTTTATGTGACTGTCCCTTTAAAGCATCCCTGTGTCTGGATGATGGCCTCCATAGCACCGAGCCCCTCAGGGACTCAGCAGCGCTGCAGACCGGACGCTCAGTGACATGCGGGGGACAGGTGAGCTGATGTGTCACAGCTGTCCCGGATCTTGTTGTGTGTCGAGCAGTTAAGGGTGTCGGGAGGGGGGAAGGCTTATTCTTACAGTAATGCACTTCCTTCCTCATTACACAGAGAATCCAATAAGCCTGGGAGGCTGACGTCCCACTGAGAGACAGTGATGAAAAGGGATAAATGGCCGAGGGCTTGGAGTGAGACAGCCAGCTGCAGCTGTGTGGGGTGGGTGGGGGGGGGGAGGGAGGGGGGGGGGATTGATTACCCTGGTCCTGCGGCATCATAAATCCTCCCCAGCACTGTGGACTGGGTGTGCCATAAGCAGACCTACAGATGCACTGTCAAGTGCATCTTCTCAAGTACACCAGTGGGATGAGATACTGGCCACCAAATCAGACCACACAGGCGATTCACACTAGTTATTATTAAACATTCTGTACGTCAAGCTATTTCATCCGTTTTTCATTTAGTTCTGCTACCCGTGTAAGCTACCCAGGGTAACAATATAAGCAGAGTAATATTTCTATCTGTCTTTCATTACTTGGTGCAGGGTTATGGTGAATATGCAGCTTATTCCAGCATGGACAAGGCAGAAAGTCACCTGGACAGGGTGTCCCTCAAAGGCTCCACACTTAAATACACAACAATATGTTGAGTTAGAGACACCAGTATGGTAAGTAACCACAGTTGCAGAGGACCACTAGATCACCTTGACCAATGCTTGCACGTGGATGCCACCCCTTGTGGAAAAAAAATGACAAAACCCATCTCCTCTGAAAATGCACCATCTCCCCTCAGCATCTACCTGCAGTGTTCTGCATGATTACACTCCTGTAAAGGGAAACCTCTGGACTATATCAGGAGGATACAACTGGCAGACTCTTGTCTGAAACAATCACCCCCCGCAAACGATTTGATCCCCCTTGACATATTTTTACAACTTGACCACTTACGATGACCCCTGGCCCCGGTGTGACCCAAAGCTCCCCTGAGCTCCAGCAGGAGTTTGTCAGCTCGATGGAGACACTACTGCAGCTGACTTCTGTGTTTCTTATTACTGGAGCCAAACACACAGGTGTCTGCCTCGTGGCCCCAACAGGAAACGTGATCCTCG
Source organism: Paramormyrops kingsleyae (assembly GCF_048594095.1). Lineage (NCBI taxonomy): Eukaryota > Metazoa > Chordata > Actinopteri > Osteoglossiformes > Mormyridae > Paramormyrops > Paramormyrops kingsleyae. Next base: position 19,750,254 of record NC_132815.1, read on the forward strand.
TGCTTCACAGTCAGGAGCCCCTGCATCTCTTGTGTCAGCGGCTAGGATTTTTCTAGATGGTTCCCTTGGCTGTATCCTGCACTCTGTTGCGTCCTGTCATGAGCGCTGAGGTGCACAGGCATGGTGGTCAGGGGGACACTAGCGCACTCCACTGGAGAGATGCTTCCATGATGGATGTGCCATTTTGCCAGCTTGATAGAGCCATCATTGCAGCCTGGCTGCCCTTTAATCTCAGGCCATCCATCACCATTGAACTATTGCAGTGGATCATGTTGCATTTCTATTCTACTTAATACACACTGTTCTATTAACCCCCTTTTTGTTTCAGCCTCCAGTGAAGGAGCCAGAGGAGGGCACAGGCCAGGATACACTCTGGGCAGAAGGCCTGTCCATCACTGGGCACACTCCGGGCAGAAGGCCTGTCCATCACTGGGCACACTCTGGGCAGAAGGCCTGCCCATCACTGGGCACACTCCGGGCAGAAGGCCTGTCGATCACTGGGCACACTCCGGGCAGAAGGCCTGTCGATCACTGGGCACACTCCGGGCAGAAGGCCTGCCCATCACTGGTCACACTCCGGGCAGAAGGCCTGTCGATCACTGGGCACACTCCGGGCAGAAGGCCTGCCCATCACTGGTCACACTCCGGGCAGAAGGCCTGCCCATCACTGGGCACACTCCGGGCAGAAGGCCTGTCCATCACTGGGCACACTCTGGGCAGAAGGCCTGCCCATCACTGGGCACACTTCGGGCAGAAGGCCTGTCCATCACAGTGCACAAGGAAAGGGGCACTCTGTATGGGATGCCAGTCCATCATGTGGCACGTAATTACACACAGTAACCCATTTGAGGTAATTTTGAGATGCCTGGCTTTGGATTGGGAAGAACAGGCAAATTAAACATATAGTTAATGACATCGGTATGTGGTTCCTTTTACCATTCTTCAGTTCTGCGGTGTTGTTCTTATATAATGCTCTCTGCTGGCCATAAACACCACCAGCTTCGTGCACATCAGTGAAACGGGAGTGTATATTATGGGACATGTGATGTCCTCCTGAGCATGACACTTCACCCAAACTGATACAGGACAAATCCCAGCTGTTCCAGTAACTTGATGTTATCAGTGTTTTTTAATATATCTTAAATAAAACACTGATAAGTGAAGTGTGGCTGGGGGGGTGGGGGGGGTGAGCGGTTCAAAAGCCAACTTTGAAACCTACAGGACCTGTAGGGTCACATTCTTCTGCAGATGCAGATCAGTCACACATGTTATGCTCCCTTTGCCCGCCCCCCCCCCCAAACCCCCCCCCCCCCGCCTACCCCCTTCCTTACTCACCAGTTACGATCTGGACGGGTTTATTAAAACACAGTAAGACCTAGAATGGCCCATGGATACACAACTGCCAGGCAGCCACCATTAAATACTAATAACGACTAAAAATGTCATTCCAAAATGACACAAAATATTTCTCTGTGACTATAGATTGCTGCTTTACAATTAGGTAAAGTATTTATGGAATCAGTTTCTGACAAAATCTCTTTTAGATATGCCAGTTCTACTAATATTTACAAGTCCAGAAAAAAACATTCAAAATGAGAGGTCATATAATCCATTTCAGATCTGTCTAGGGAATAAACAAGGTGAATGATGAAAGAGTTCATTATGCTCCTCGTGGCTGGGACTGCCGGGGACTTGATTAAAATGCATTCATTTTCATACTGGTATTTTAATGCTGGCATAATCTACACAGGGTCACTTTTAAGATGTGAAGCGGTCTTTCTGCTTAGCATAACGGCGCTAGCTCCACTTCTGTCAGCACTCACTCCTTATGTCTTACACAACCTCAGAAATTTAGGTCCAAGCAGACCCACAGCTGTGGTAGCCCCATTTTAAAAAGCGTGTGAATTGTTTTGATCCATCCATCCATCCATCCATTCGTCTTTTAGCCATTTATTCAGAGCAGGCACAGAGGTCTTTGCAGGCAGTACAGGGCACATGGCCGAAGTACAGACAGGATGGGATCCCCTCCATAAATGTCTATATCCTGGCTTTAGCATTTGAGGGTGCCCCATGGACTCTGTAATTCCGAGCAGTGTGGCGTCCGCTCATCATGGTAAACACGCCCTCCCTTCCTCTCCCGTACAGCCGAAACCAGGCAGCGAGCCGTGGAATTTTCTGGAGCTCTAGCAAACAAAAAGCATTTGTCTCATTCACAGCCAGAACAAACGAAATGCTTCTGCCATTGTTAACGAAACCACCCCCCTTACTCCCCCCCCCCACTGCCTCTGGAGTTGTCCATCAGCACTTTTTGCGGGGGTGGTGGGGGGGGGGGTGGGGTGTAAGTTTGCCTGACCCAGGCCTCGCCGCTCCAGCGAGCTTCTTGACGGGAGGGGCCCATTATGTTTGGGAGCCCTCTGTTATTCCGGGGTGCTGCAGCGCACTCGAGTGATGCGATCAAGGAGGGCAGCTGATGATTAAGCCCCTGCCTGCCCTCTTTATCCGGGCAGCCGAGGAAGGAGCCTCTCTAGGACGCTGTGCTTAGATAGCACATCCCCGCGGGCTCCAGCTACACAAACCAATTAGGAGGCGAAAGCGCAGCACCTCAGCCCCGATTAGCAGGCACGCCTCCCTGCAGGAGCCAGGTCAGCTGAGGACTGGCGGCAAACTCTCACCCCGTCCCACCGCGCGGCAGCCAACTGGCGCACTTCCCCGGGGGGGGGGGGGGGGGCGTAGCGGTGAGCTCAGCGGCCAGCCAATGGGCTGCAGTTTCCAGCGAATGGGCCGCAATATCTGTGGGGGGATCATAGTGGTTAGCTTAGTGGGAGCTGGTCTGCTGGAAGGAAGCTGAGGTACCAAGCAGAATGGGTAGCTGGCTGGTGGTATAGGGGTGCTGTGTGCTCTGCCCTGCCACGACCACACAGCTTCTGAATGCCCCCCCCCAACACACTTTTAATTCAGGTAAAACAGTGCAGCCTTCTTGAGATCATTGCTTTGCCTCCATGCATCTCCTTTGTCTCTCCAAGAAATAAACGACGGACCAACAGGTAGAATGGAGCATCATCCATCTTGTTTGTTCTAAAAATGCAGATATTCAGAACATGGGCATTTGCAGCCATAAAAAAACTGTATTAAGTCTGTATTACCATAGTGGATTCCTGGTATGTCCCCTCATCTCCAATGTCCACAGTCAGCTCAACCTTAACTCTTAGCCCAGACCAATGGACCAATGGAGATGCCCGGTTCTGTTAAATCCTGCCCCCAGACAGCCTGAGGGACACAAACGCAGTGACTGACTCCAGTTTCCATCAGGCTTTTGCATTTTCAATAACAGGTCCCTCCTCCACCTTCGTTATTTACTCCAAGCCAAGACTTATAACCCCAAATCTCTGTTTGTTAATGGGCACCCCCACCTCGGCACCCTTTCCATCTGTCATCACGCCATCATTCTTTGCTTTGTCTTCGTTATGGAGCTGGTGTTTTCTTGCGGTGCCTCCCCTCTCTTTTTTAGATACCTTGGAACACCCCTATGAATCTTCCCCATCTGAGCACTGGCGCATGAGGAAGGCCCACAATTGATGCGATATTCATCGCTGGAGGTAAATCTCGAAGCAGGGAAAATGCAGGCTAAGCAAACGCAGGCGTTTCGGAATCAGCCGCAGAACCTTTTATTAAGCGGGTGCTTTTGGCAGCTGATTCACTCTCTGCGGTGAAATCTTCTAAAGCCCGACTCGACCGAAGAGATAATTTGCACATATTTTGATTATGTACAGCCCTTGTCAAGACTCCAGGGTCTGGGCCGGTGGTTCTCCTTCTGCGATGATACATGCTGGCTGGTTCTGATACTTGGCACAAATTTGGACTAATCTAAATATTTATCACTGAAAGAAATGGAAGCTATGGAAGAATATCTTATGACCTCATCTTATGAGAGATTATCTTAGTGAACTTGATGGCTCATTTGGACAGTATCAGAAGGCAGATCCTGGGATTGAATTGTAGATATTGACCCAATGAAGAAGCTTTAAATCTGTAAACTATCCCCTTATAAGAGATTATGAGAGCATTATGGATGGATGATGTTTGGGGGAATGGTGTGAAAAAATGACATAGAGTGTGACCAAGATGATGGAGAAACAGTGGAGCCCTGTTGGATCCTGGGTACGGAGTGTGAGCCTGAATGGTCAGTATCCATAGTGCGGGGCCTCATCTGTCAGAGTGACAGCCCACAAGCAGAGTGACGTCCCGCTGTGTGGCCCATGGGTGACACTGCTGAGGACAGCGATAAAGTGTTCTGCTGCTGGAGCTCAGCACTGCTCACAACTTGTGTCCTTTTTGACTTGGCTGCCCACAGGACGTTGTGCTGTCATCACTCAGGAACATCCCACTGTCGGTGTAGGGGGGTACTGGCACTGTTCTGTCAACATTATGTTCCATCACTCAGGAACATCCCTCTGTCAGCGTAGGGGGGTACTTACATTGTTCTGTCAGCACCCAGGAACATCCCATTCTCAGTGTAGGGGGGTACTGACACTGTACTGTCAGCATCATGGTCCACCACCCAGGAACATCCCACTGTCAGTGTAGGGGGGTACTGACACTGTTCTGTCAGCATCATGGTCCATCATCCAGGAACATCCCTCTCTCTGTGTAGGGGGGTACAGACACTTTGCTATCAGCATTATGGTCCATCACCCAAGAACATCCCATTCTAAGTGTAGGGGGGTACTGACACTTTGCTGTCAGCATCATGGTCCATCACCCAGGAACATCCCATTCTCAGTGTAGGGGGGTACTGACACTGTTCTGTATGCATCATGGTCCATCACCCAGGAACATCCCATTCTCAGTGTAGGGGGGTACTGACACTTTGCTGTCAGCATCATGGTCCATCACCCAGGAACATCCCATTCTCAGTGTAGGGGGGTACTGACACTGTTCTGTATGCATCATGGTCCATCACCCAGGAACATCCCATTCTCAGTGTAGGGGGGTACTGACACTTTGCTGTCAGCATCATGGTCCATCACCCAGGAACATCCCATTCTCAGTGTAGGGGGGTGCTGACACTGTTCTGTATGCATCATGGTCCATCACCCAGGAACATCCCATTCTCAGTGTAGGGGGGTACTGACACTTTGCTGTCAGCATCATGGTCCATCACCCAGGAACATCCCATTCTCAGTGTAGGGGGGTACTGACTGTTCTGTATGCATCATGGTCCATCACCCAGGAACATCCCATTCTCAGTGTAGGGGGGTACTGACACTTTGCTGTCAGCATCATGGTCCACCACGAGGAACATCCCACTCTTGGTGTAGGGGGATACTGACGCTGTGCTGTCAGCATCATGGTCCATCACCCAGGAACATCCCATTTTTGACACAGTTTCTCAACCCTGTGTGTTTTTATTTGCTATCCATTCATTTCTTACGTATTGCTTTTCAATAAATATTTCAGTTTCTTGTTTCTTATTGGGCCATCTCTTTGGATTTCCAGACCAAAGCATCTTTAGAAGTCAGCCTTCTGGTTACATCAGCCTCTCATCTGTCCCACTCCGGCATGCAGCCGCTTTGTACAGCAATTTGAAGAGCGGCCGGTTGGCAGGTTCCCACAGCAGAGGTGCTGAAGTCCATAGCCTCGCGCCAGCAGCGCGTGCCGGGGATTATACGAGCGCGGTCTGCTCTGACAGCTCACGGCCAGGGAGATCTCAAAATAAAGTGTCTGTCGAGCCATCACAGGCAAGCACAGTGAGATAGCAGCCAGCGGTGCTGATGTGGGGGGGGAGAGGGGTCGGCTGGGAGACTCTGCTGACAGAGAGGCTCACAAAAGCAATGTCACTCTGAGAGAAGATTTTTAGTCAGTTACTAACAGGACAGAAAATATGACAGACAGACTATGGGTGAAAAAAACAGCACTACAGAGGATAATCCGCAGTGATAGTTATTAAAAGACAGCATGTTTCTTTTTAATATTTAAGGAGGAATTCCCATGGAAACTGTACCATACATCCAACTAATTAAACGATAAACTTACCCGGAAACAACTACAGTTGTCAGCATGGTATTTGTGCAGAGGCCCCCGCGGAGATTCAGAGGACAAGCTTCTGAAGGGCGAGTGGGAATGCTGCTGAGCTGAATGTACACCACAAACCCCGGGCCACTTAAAGCACAGCAGCCCCAAAGCAGGCTGGGAAATCGGAATGGCAGATATATGGGAACACTGTGGCTGAGAGAGCAAGTCCTTCAGCTAGCAGCTTTTTGAAAAGTGAAAGATGTACAGGTGATGTGAAGGTTATCTAAACTCTAGAACAATGTTTCCCAATCTGGTGCTCAGGGACTGGGAGGGAGCAAAAATGTGGACTTTCTGGTAGGGGGACCGGAGGGAGCAAAAATATATCAACCGTGGGTCCCTGAGGACCGGATTGGGAAACACTGCCCTAAACAGAAAAGTAAGCTGAATAGGGTGACCATGGTCCCACCTGAGCCTGATTACCTGCTCAAAATGACCAACCTGACTGTCCTCTAGTCAGGTGATTAACCTGAAAGGTGCCCATGCATATACACATGGCTGCATGCTTACTTAACCCCAAATGAACCAAGCGCATGAAACACACACACACACAGGTGTGTAATTATATCTTTGTGGGAACTCTCCATTCATTTCTATGGGTAAAACTTTAATCACAACACGACAACCTTAACCTTAACTTTTTTTATTGCAGTCACTGGAAAATGATCCCCACGACATCAACAAAAGAGGTCCCCACAATATCATTCAAACATTATCCACACACACACACATACACACACACACACACACACACACACACACACATAATAATGATAATGATAAACACACCTAAACACAAACAAAATATCATACATGCTATAATATGAAAGAAACACACCCAAATACCTCGATCTCACACACTAACATGTAAATGCCTGCAACTAAGCCAAAAGCCAGGCTTCACCGAGACCTGTTGGTGATCAATGGCCTGTGCTATCTAACCTTAAGGACAACAGAACAAGCTATGTGAACAGCAGCTGTGCAACTGACTGATTATCAAATGACATTTGACACCAGTCTGCTGTGAAAGAGTCTCCTGTCCAACTCGATCTCCTCTCAAAGACGCCTCTGTGCTCTGCGCTTCCACTCTTAGCTGTTTAGGCCCCAGTCTAACGTGGGAGTGGACAGCACCAGCAGCCCCGAGCCGTGGTGCCTGCCCCGGTATCCGTCTCCCTCAGCCCCCATCGCTTTATTGAAGTCAGTCTTTCGGTCATTGCTGCACTCCTCGCAGTCTGTGAGGCGAATGTGAGGCGCTGTTTAACAAGTCACTCTGAAATCCACAAGCTTGGCTACTCCAAGACAGAGCGCTTTCAACCACACCTGTAAGTTTCAGTGCAGGGTTTTGTAAAAGGATCAAATACAACTCTCTGTTCATTTTTTCATTCCTGTGCAGACATCATATGCCATATATATTATTATCAGTAACCTCACCGAATAATGAATACTGCACTGTATGTAGTATAGTATTCTGTTATAATTAACATGTTTGCTGTTTTAGTTCATACCTCTTATAAAACATTGAGTGACATATAATTTAAGCACCCAGAGTGGTGGAAATGAATCTTCACATGGTGAAAGGTCATGTGGCTGCATCGCAATGATTTTAACATCAGATCAAACAGACAACAGAGTTGGCAGTATGGGCACACTGCTGGTCCCATGTCAGTAGGGTGTGGCACCCCTCCCCCTCCCATGCCAGTAGCGTGTGGCCCCCCCCCCCGGGCTTGGATGCATGCGGGGATACCATGCGGGAGGGAGCCGTACAGCAGTTGCATCCTCTCCTGCGGCAAGTCGTCCCACAGCTGTTGTAACTGGCCCTCGAGATCCTGCAGACTGGCACTGGGTCTGCGTTGCATTAAGGAAAGATCGGGGGGACCTAGCTGGTCACGGGAGGACCTCAACATGATGCAGGCAGCTCATAGACACACATGCCATGTGTGGACGGCCATTGTGAGGGTGATATTTAAGGAGAAGTACCACTCAGTTGGCACCACTTCAAATGCAGCACAGCGCAGCTCTGCACTGGTGTTCACAGCAGCCTATGTATGGCACAGTGAACCCGTAGTCTGGCTGATGCCAGTGGTCGAGACACAGTACAGGATTACATGGGGTGTTGTACAGAGTCCAATACCTGTGTCTGAATGGCAGGTGCAGAGGTCATGGTTTCTATAATGCTTGGAACACAATACAACAATAATCCCTTGGTGTGGTCTTGGGCGACCGGAACCTTAACAATTTGTGTGGGTGTCCTCACGTGTCCATTGGTTCCAACATCGGGCGACTGTGACATTTGCATGCCCCTCATGCCGGGCAATTGCACAATACGAGCTCCCGGCCTCATGCAAACCCACAATGTGACCCCTATCAAACTCCGTCAAGTGCTGGTAATGCTGTCTAATGCGTCTATGTGTCTGGTGACTAGACGTGCCAGCTCCTTGCATATTGAATCATTTACATACCCATCGCTTCTCTGCACGTGTACCAAATTACATCCAAATTGGACCATTACTTCTGGGGGCTAAACTTTTTTTTGTCACTGAGCGCATTTATCTGATAAGACACAGTACAGGTACTTATCTGTCCTTCAACCTGCTCATGCAGTACAGAGGCACAATGAGCATAGAGCCTATCGCAGGCAGCAGAGGGCACATGGCAGGGGGTGCCCTGGAGGGGATGCCAGTCCAGCGCAGAGCACACACACACACACACACACACACACACACCGGTTTGTAATTATATCTTTGTGGGGGCTCTCCATTCATTTCTACGGAGTAAACTCTAATCACAACATGATGACCTTAACCCCTACCCGGCCCTAACCTTAACTATAAGCAACCAAACAAAATATGAGACTTTTGGCATTTTTACTTTTTTTTGATTGCTTTCACAGATCCTCATGGGGACCTGAGAAATGGTCCCCACAACGTCAAAAAAACTCCCCACAAAGTAATATAAACCTAATCCACACACATGCACATACACCACAGGCATTCATGCAGCTGTATATTTTTACTATTGTGCTGCACACATGTACAACAGCTAGTAACAGTGTTCATAGCGATCCTGTCTCCTTGCTGTCTAGGGGTTGTCCATCCATCCATATTCTGCCACTTATCTAGAGTTGGGTTGCGGGGGCAGCGGTCTAAGCAGGGACCTCAAAGGCCTTCCTTTCCCCAGCCACCTCCTCCAGCTCCTCCAGGGGAATAGCAAGGCGTTTTCAAGCGTGTGGTCTGCCCTGGGGTCTCCTCTTGGTGTGCCCGAAATACCTCCCCAGGGAGACGCCCAAACCACCTCAATTGACCCCTCTTGATGCGGAGGGGCAAGGTTCAACTTCGAGCTCCTCCCAAATGTCCAAGCCCCTCACCTTATCTCTAAAGCTGAGCCCAGACACTCTGCGAAGGAAATTAATTTCTTCCTTTTGTATCTGCGATCACATTATCTCGCTCGCTACCCAAAGCTCATGACCATAGGCGAGAGTAGGAACATACAATCACCGGTAAATCCATAGCTTTTCTTTCAGTTCAGCTTCCTCTTCACCATGACTGAGTGGTTCTGCTTCCACTGCACCAGTCAGCCTGTCGATCTCCTGCTATCTATCTATCTATCTATCTATCTATCTATCTATCTATCTATCTATCTATCTATCTATCTATCTGTCAATCCATCCATCCATCCATCCATTTATATACTGTATATAGCATTGTCATTCCTTCATTTTGAATTCCTTCCATCAGATGATTCTTATTCACCTGTGACTCTTCTTATCAGTATGTTCTTCCCAGGTACAAACAAAAGCTTCTCTTAGCTTCCGTTTAGCTTTCAGCATTCCACTCGCAATTATCTCTGCATTTCAGGCACAGTGATTGTGTTTTTTTCAAACCCACACGTACTGAAGGTGTCCCATAAGGAATGCTCGTCTCACCAAAAATGAGATATGTATCGTAAACCCCACACAGGGCATGCTTTTCCAGCGGATCCACTCATCAGGGGACCTTAAGGCCACCCTTGACATGCTCTGAGAAGGACACCAATGCCCCTGAATGGAGTTCCCCCTGACACCGGCCCAGCAGACCACACTAATGTCACCGGCTATTTCCCTGCTGAGCCAAAATCCCACTGCTCTGTGATCTGAGGGATAGGGGGCCGGGTCACTGATCTGATTGGTTAGGGTGTACATGCATGTGAGGATGGTGGGAGAAGGTGGGTCTTCTCCGCAGAGGGCACTGGGACCTGGAAGAAGATCTGATACAGAGCAAACCCTAATCTGATTATACAGGCACCTTTGATGCAGCCCCCGGTGTGAGACCTTCCCATAAACTAGGCAGGAAGACCCGGGTCTCCCTGGCATCTCTGGGTTATCAGAGAGGGGTCGTGTGCCACGGCAGACAGATGGCAGGTTACAGCCTTTCACAGGAGCTGACATTAGCGGCGACATATGAGCTTTTCGTTGTCTTCTTCTTCCAAAGAATCCCAATCGTTACGATCTGGTATTATGTAAGGGTCATTTACATAAGCTTCCGCTGGTGAACTGTGGGTACTGTTTTGTTTGCTATATGCACAAACCTTTCAAGAAGAGAGCGTCTTTGAGCAAGGAAGGAATATTTAACCAAAATGTTTGATGTAGCTATTCTATGACAGGACTTAATGAACACATTTTTATGATTGTTATTTAGGGATTTGTATCAGATAATGAAAATGAGCAGGGCTTGGGTCCATGGTGGTTTATTCACTTTATTACTTTCATTTGATTGGACGCTGCACTGGTATGAAGGAACATTCTAGACTCCCTGTCTGAATGAATGTCCATAATATAGATTTTAGCCCAGCTGAATGGTTATTAAACAACCTTCATATCTCATTTTCTTTTGTGAGTTTACTGACAGACATGAAATGATATTAAAAATCCAGATAATACCCCTGCCCTAATCCCAGTGTATCATTCATCTGAATATAGCTCATACAGGTCATTTACCTGTCATTTGGCATTGTACATATTTAACATGTAGCTGTCATTGCGTGTAGTAGAAACACTAGGTTAGGTGACCTATTGTCCAAAAAGAGACACAATCAGCACAGAATGTGTCCTGCTGGGGCTGGAATTTACCACTGAGGGTATTTACTGTCAAAAAATATGCCAGACCAGAGGTCACACTTCATCGCACAGTCTAGCAACCCCAGAAAAGCCGCCCCAGTCGGCTGACCCTGGACTGCAGACGGCCTCCTCAAAAGGCTGACCAAAAGGCTGTATAAATTCAGTGGCTGTCTTGTATTCTTTAAAAACAGCGTTGCTCACATTGCCTGGGAGAGCTGCCTGTTTCACAAAGGTAATTTCAAGGCCCTTATCTTAGCATGCCTTTGAGCCCCGCCTGGCCAGGTGACCTGTTCCCTTTTTAATGGTTACACTTATGGGATTGAGTCTGACAGCCAATGGCTCGTAAACCGCTTAGCAGCCCCGTAAATACAGTTCAGTTAAGTTTGATGGAGCTGGCATGCGTTCTCATGGCTTTTACAATGCATATTACAACCCCCCCCAACATTAGCTAATTCTTCTGCTCTTGTAACACTTTATAATTTTTTACATTTACATTAGAACATTTTCCCCTCATATTTTGGCTGGGATCAGATGTGAACCAACCCAGCTGTGCTCATAAAGTGAGAAATCGCTGCACGTTCATTCTAGCAGAAATGCCTTTTGTATTTTGGCAAAAATAGAGTTAACACTGCTTAACTGCTGAGTAATTATAGCTCTGTCTAATAACCCGTCCTCTGCAATAAACAATTGTGTCCCTGCGAGTTAATTACCACCCTATCCCTATGTTTGATACAGAAAAATACGATCCAAGGGGCTCTCAAACACGGGGCACTAATCAGAAAAAAATAATTGTTAGTTTAGCTTTTGATTTAATGTCGCCCTTAATTGGCTCTACAGAATATAAATGAATTTACGGACATCTTTATTTTATGTAGCAACATGCATGATCTGGCTCATATGTAAAATGGTGAAACAAGACCGAAACAGCTTCCCACCAGTGGTCCAATGCAGGGCTGAGGGGGGCATTTTCCTGGTAACATACGGAAGAAGGTAGGGAAACATCCAGGGCAGGATGTCTGTCCATCATAGGACACACACATAAATCACACACTGGTCTAATCCCAATGTTCACACTCACAGACTGATGGACTTTGTGGTGCATTACCACTAAGTCCTTCAGCATTTAGAGTCAGGCATGGACTGGCCATCAGGAAGTTCATGAATTTTCCAAGTGGACTGGTCTTGTGAAGGCTGGCATTTTTGCCTTTAAGAATGCAAGGCAAAATATACCAAGAGTGACTCCACCGTGCCCAAAAAAAATGTATCAAGGGGATCTCCAACGAAGCCGGCTGGTGGCTTCCCGGACTGCTTTTTGTTGCCAGCCCTGCTTAGGGTTGTCCCACTGTCAAATCATCAAGTGCTTGTGGGCTCTCTTGCAGACATTTTGAGCCCTTTACGCACACTTACCCTAAGTCCACATTTCTGCAGACTTTGCCTGAGGGAATTACCCACAGTTCATAGCGTTGTGATGTGAATCATGGGGGTTGCCAAGGGACACCCAGAAGTGTGAATGGTGAACAAACAATTTCTTTTAGCTATTGGTTAATGATTCTGCTTTGACAAAAAAGCTGTAAATTGATTATTTGATGATTCCGCTCTGTAAGGCAAGAGCCTGAAGCACATCCAGATTAGACATTTGGTCCTTTAAGTGCCTTGGCCGTCAAGAAGGTGTAAGTCTTAATATAAAAAGTCCCAAACTAATGTGGTACAGTGGGTAGTGCTGTTACTTCACACATGTACTGTAGGATTGAGGATTTGAGTCCATGTTAGGAGTCTGCATGTATCACAACATGTTTTGGCGTTGTCAAGGTAACATAATATGTTGCAATGTGCTGTCCCATTCCTATTTACACCATTTCAAGTCCTTGCAGGCTTTTGCACTCAGTCATCTTAGGGGGAACATTGGGATCGGGCCACTGCGGTTATCCAGTGGCACCATTTCACCCGTTTACCACGTCTTTGGGTTGCTGTAAGAAACTCACACAACTGGGAGAGGATTTAAACCCCCAACCCTGGCATTTTAAGGTGACATGCTACCCACTGCACCACCAAAATGTGCTTGTGCTATATAAATAAATCTACAGATGCAGTGCAGATTGAGGCACATGTCGATTTCCAGTAGGTCATAGATATGGTGATTATTTGTTCAGTATCAGTGAATGATTCTTTACAATCAGCAATAGTGGCTCTTGCTGATTAACTCCACCCATGAGGATGGTGGTTGATACCTGATAACATTATGGAACATCAGGCTACTATTTGATCCTCCATCCATCCATCCATCCATATTCTGTCTGAATACAATCTCAGGCAGCCTAGGGCCCACCCTAGATGGGATGAGAGTCCCTGACAGGGCACACACTCCATGGGTGACGCTGAGACACCAATTCACTGACACAGTATGGAGGAAACTGGAGCTCTAAGAGGAAACCCTTGCAAGGATATAACCTCCACACACGCAGAGCTGGGAGCTGAAATCCACTGCCCAGCCTCGGAGGTGTGAGACCACTGTGTCTCAGCATCCGCAGTTAAACAAGCTGGACCAGCTACGGGTTTAGCAGGAGCAGGTTCGCTTGCGGAGGGAGTGGCTCTTAGAACAGGCTGTATGTGTGAGCATTGGTGATGTCATCCCACAGCCTGACAGGAAGTGGAAAAAAGGCTCAGTGCCGGTAAATAAAATAAAGCTTGCTGTGATTATGAGTGAACCCTCATCATCATCATCATCATTATCATCATCATCATCATCATTTTGAAGTTTCAAGCTTGACATGTTGCAGATGGTAGATTAATCTTTAATGAAATGGTCTTTTCAGTTGTAATCCATTTCTGCCTCTGGTTTCAAACACTGTCTTATAAGAAGGCTGTGGATCTCTTTGGAGACCGCTAACGAGACAAAAACCAGGAGGAAGGCACAAGGGACAAACAAACAGATTTCAATCATTTAAAATCCGAGCAAGTGACTGACAGCCGAACTCCGTTAAAACGATTATTCAGGTTGAAAGTAAGAGGAAAGACAAGCATCAGTTCTTTTAAGGTTTTAATTCGATCATCTTGCTCCAAGCTGTGAAACCGCATGAATCTAGAGACATTCGTGTAAGACATTCAGAGCAGACCATCTATAAGTCAGGCAGCATTGTTCTGATGAGGCTGATTCAGTAATAAGTGAGTACAATTATCTGCAGAGATCCCTACAAAAGAGATGCCAGCTGATTAGTTCCATGACAGAAATAGTTCTTTCTGTGGGCGATATACATCTATGGCAGGTAGCGTTTTATCTATATGAGAACACTATTGAGTCAATTAAGCTTTCAGCAGGCTGGAAGGCATGTGTGGAATTTTTGGGTGGGGGTTAGCTTAGGAGAACTGGTGGATGGGGGGGCCTGTCTGTCACACCTGCATTAAGTAAGACCCTGCATTGTCTAAATGAGCCATCATTGGGATTTTTGGGAAGGCAGTGGAAAAATTCCAGATATGCAGCACTGCGCTGAGCATAATGCAGAATGCTGATGCTCTCACAGCGGATGCTGATGCTTTCACAACACTGTCCCGTGCTTTAGTCTACGCCTGCAAATTAGCAGAGTACCATTTTAGATTTCACTGTGGATTGTCCTGGGATAAACCCGGAAGCAGGACAAGGTTCTCTTTTGGTCTGACACACTGGCAGAATTCACTGTGATTCCATAAACTGACAGATATACTCAATACTCAAATATACTAAAATATTACCCTTTCACTATACCTTGGTGAATTTTCATTCATTAATTTCAGCAAAATCTGCTCCAAAAATATTGTCAACTGTTTCATATTTTGCAGACGAGGCAAATTGGAAATCCAGATGCCATGGAAATGTGTGCTTGATAAAAGTCAGCCGCATAAAATGACTCATATCTAAGTTCCAATGTGAAAAGGTGATTTAGCCAAAGGCAATTAACACTCAGCCTTCAGCTGGTGCTCTAAGCTTTCAGAAACTCAGAGTGGCATCCAGCTAAACCGCAAAAAGGCACACATCTGCAAGCCTGGGACTCTCTCTGCTTTGGTCACTCTCCTCTTTATGGGAAACATTTAATCCCCATTGATCCTTCGCTCCAGAAAGAGGCCTATAACTTTTGCTGTTAAAAACAACCATGTGACTGACTGATGGCCAATCAGAGGTCCACAACAGATCACTAATCGCAAACCAATACAAATCTAGTCTCTGTGAAGAAAGATATATTGTGACCCTAAGAAGAGCCGTTCCAATACTGTACATACTTTCATTCAGTTTGAGATTTTATCATGCTGAGAGATGTACAACAAAAAGAAAAAGTACTAAGTCGTGTTTATCACTTGATATATTCCTGAAGTATGAGGACAGTGGTGCTAACAGGTATCATACAAAATGAATGTCTCTCTTTCACTGACTTAATATTTTCTTATGTTTTTTTTTTTTAATCCTGAGAGACCAAGGATCACAGCACATTAAACAAAATGAAGAAAATTAAAGTGTAATATATAGCCATGTGTGAACAGCACCTGATAAGCCTCTTGCAATATGGAGAAATAAAATTACCTTATGATAAAAGGCTTAAAAAAGCATTAATAAACCTAAACAGTGCAGGTTCATAGGAATACAAGGGAAATTGATGTTCTAGCAACAGTGGCCATTTATTAGTTCTACACCAATGGTCTGCAAACTGAAATACTTTTCTCTCCTTGTTAAACATTCATGAGCATTCTTGGTTTACTTTGAGCAAAGCTTATGGAAACACAAATGGCAACAAATAAATTAAACATGAGGGTTCCTGTGACAGCTCAATGGGTCGGATTGTGGACTTGTGTCCTAATGGCTGTCGGTTCGCATCCTGTTGGTTCCTGGTACTCTGGTTTTCTCACCAACCAAAACCCTTCAGATGGAGTGAATGGAGGCCTCCAAAGGCCTGCACTGAATGAGCACCCGATCGTGCTCAAGGCAGGGACACAGCTCGTGTGGGTGGTGCATCCATTGCTGGAAGCCCAGGGGTTGGGTAGCCATGCCCGCCCCACATCAAAATAGTAAAAACAAAATATTCCTTTTTTTCCACGTGCAGCCATAGAATAGATATGGTGCAGCCACCCCAAAAACATAACTGGCCACTGATGGTTGCCCCAGTCAAAACTTTGTGGTGACACCACTAAGCATGCAGACTGGTAATTCAGAGACACCAGGAGGACATCAAGCCAAAAAGACGTGATGCATGAAAACTCCTAACATGGATTCAAATTCCCAGCCCTCCCAAAGAGGTGTGATGTAACAGCTCTACCCACCGTATCACACTGCTACCATGCTGAATAAGTAGTAAGGAAGTTTGATAGTTCTTTTCTAATATCTTAAATAATGACAGGTTTTAAGTGCCTATTTCATCATTTCAGAATATGCCCAGTAATGGAATTTACCTTAACAACATAACAACACATCAGATTATTTAAGAAAACAGCGGCAAAGCTGAAATTTGCATTGTCAGCTGGGTTTAGGGGACACGTTGTAGTGCCAAAGGAACAGCACCCAATCTGATATCAGATCCTAAGGTACAAGACTTCGGGACCCTTGAGAAATGTTCCTATGTCGTTAATAATTAAATTCCACCAGTGACTGACTGCATGCAGACTCCACTGACCCCAAACAGCTCACACAAGAGGCTTTAGAGCACAAAAATAGTGAAAAACAAGACAAGTGCTATTTGGCACTACTGTCCAGCTACAAAATTAATTCCCTCACGCAAAATAGTTGTTTTGTCAGCAGACTTATCATTATTTATAACCAAGCATTGGATGAAAGCTTTCATGAAAGTATTCCAGTTTATTTATTCATATTTTCACAGTTATTCATATGAATTAATTGAACAACAAGGCAGGCAGGTTCATTGAGGGAATCTATGGTCAGGGGCACCGCAGAGGAGGGAAAGTTGGTATGATCTCAAGGACCCTGGAGTTACAGGAGCCTAAAAAATCTGGACCTACAGTTTCTCCCAGAACATCAATAACAATCTAAATCGGTACCGATGACAAGAGCACAAGCTAACAGAATCAGCCTTTGATCATGCTTCAGGACACAGAAAGAGGGTGTGAAAATCCTTGGCATCATAACCAGGCCAAGCGCAGGGCAGATGGGTATCTGACTACAGGAACTACATTCCATAGAAGCTCAGGCTGTAAAGTGGGGGCTGAGCAGCTCATAGACTCTTAGCTGTACAACTCAAATTTATGGTGCGATGGTTTTCAGCCGCGTCTAATAATTCTTCTCTTGAAGTTGTTATTTGAATAATCACCTTGCAGCTTCAGGCGTCAATCGGCCGAGATGTTCAAGGTTCCAGTTCCCAAAGACAGGAGCTGAGATCCCTGTGATAATACATCACACGGCCTCTGTTTATGGATGTGTAGGTGAAAGGATGTTCCGCATCAGCACAACACCGCTTTCAGCTCCGTTTATATAACTGTGTGGACCGGTTCTGTAACACTGCTAATTGTCTCTGATTGTGTGGTTAAATATTCATGTCTCTTCAATCCTCTCCAGGTTCTCATGTCTCTCAGTCACGGTCAGTATAGACCACACAGCGATGAGACGAGAAGCCAGGCCCCGCGGCAGTGAAGCAGCAAAGTGGGCGTGATCCCAGTGCCAGCCTGGGGCTTTACAAGGCATCTGTGGCTCGGCAGCGGGTACATAGCGTGGCCCAGTTCTGTCAGCATACGGCATGACTCACCGCAGTCATCTGGAGGCGCGGACAGGTGCCGGAGGAGCTCTGTGATTCGACCGCTGCAATGAGTCAGCTGACGGACTCCGACTGACCGCCACTTGGGTGGCAGAGATTAGCCAGAAGGCGATTGCTGCACACACGGCGAACGGTCCCCACACGCAGATGTCGTCATCTCACAGCCGTATATTATCTTTAACCGAAAATTTCCAAAACACATTTCAAATGTTTCTCCAGAGACAGAAATGAATCAGATGATCCATATTTATTGCAAAGTGTTCCCTGAATGTCATTATGCTGCTGTTTAAAAATGTTTATATCAAGAGGTTTAAACAGCCGACTACAAACATTAATCCATGCTTCTTATCTACTGTACCTCCTATCTAAAAGGCTCAGCAATGTGCTGAACAAACAGCATGTTTTGTGGGGATTTCTGCCCTAAACAGAACATCCCTAAAAAATACAGAGCACTCAACATATTTATTCTGATGAAACAAAACTGTAGCCCCTCTCATTGGCCACCCACAAACAAACACAGAGACTCAAATAACTCCAGACTGTAGGCAGGTAAAAACAATTTAGTGGAAACAATAACTAAAGATATGCAGAGGTTAAAGGGGCAGTGGAAAATAAAGACCAGGAAACAAACACAAAAAAAAGAACGAAAAAAGGATTTTATTTCAGTAAAATAAATCTCAGGGAGGAGCCTCCACAAAAGATAGACCAGTATCAGTATAACAGCTGTATGCCTATACTGTGATGTTTATTAGACCATATCTTCACAATGGCAGGTCCTGCAAGCCTCAGAGATAGTTAAAAACCAGGTTCAGGAATGAAAACAGAGAGAAAAGAGATCCTTGACACCACATCTCTCTCATGCTTTTACTCCTGCAAAAAAAGGCTTGGATCATACCTGGTGTCCCTCACTGTGACCCTTTATGTGTTAGCCCCTCTTGGATCATACCATGTCCATGCTCCTTGCTTTGGAGTCCTCTCTGTGGACAGAACCAATGAAAGGTGTAGGGGTTGGAAGAATCAAAGGGCAAATACCAAAATATCTAGAGGGAATGAGATAGTTACCTGTTTTTTTCTGGGCCTGCAGGAGCTCTGTTAGAACATGCAGGGAGAAGGCCCAGATGTCTGCATAGCTGAGGATTTGGTCAGACACTGTGTGTTACAGCTAAGGTTCCTGGAACAGCAGAAGGCCTTTTGATGATGATGATGATATTGAACATAATGATATTTATTTGCTCATTCTTAAAGGGACACCGGCATAAAGAGGGTCATTCTGCATGCCATCTTTGATTATTGCATTATTTAATTGCTCAGGAAATGGCTTTTATCCAAAGCAGTTTACATAGCATCCAGTTCATACTTAACCCATTTACCCAGCATGATACATTTGCCGAGGCAATTCAGGTTAAGTACCATGCTGAGGGCGATGATAGCGGGGCACCACCTGCATCCCTAGAAAGCGCTGGAAGCACAGGCAGACATACAGTTATATCAATTGTCACTTTGCTCCTGTTCTACTCAGAGCCGTTGATGTCACCTCACACAGGTTCTATCCAGTCCCTGGCACTGCACTAGTCGTCTCTCCCCGGCCTCCTCGCTTCACAGACCCCCTAGACCAGTGTTTCTCAATCTAGTCCTCAGGGACCCGCAGACTGTCCATGTTTTTGCCAGGAGCTGGGAGGGAGCAAAAATGTGCACTGTTTGGTAGGGGAGCTTGGAGGGAGCAAAAACGTGGACCGGCTGTGGGTCCCCAACGACCGGATTGGGAAACACTGCCCTAGACTAAGGAAAAAGGAACTTAATAAAGACCCAGGAAATAAGAAGTGAGTCCCTAATGTTCTAACAGGAATTTTTTGATTCATTTGGGTTTTCAGAGCCTGCAGCACAGCTCACACACCGTGACTCATTCTCTTCAGAACATTTTAACCCTCTGATATCCCTTCTTTTTCCTCAGCCTATAAGAAGGGATGCTCAGCATGGTGCTTCAGTAAGGCCCACTAAAATGGCATCTTTCATGATGCCCCTGTCATCTGATGGCAGAGCACCTGTAAATGGACAGGAATTGGGTCAGTTAGTGCTGGACAACCACCTGTGTGGTGAACTCTGTCAAAGTACTATATTATTGCAATGATTGTTTCTAATTCTGTTCAATAAAATTCCAAAAAACTCTCTCCCACAAAAACCAAGACCCCCACGTGTTCGTGCTTGTGTTCCACTAACAGCCAATGGGATCACACATATCTATGGGGTCTGTCCAGTGGGGGTGGGGGACAAGAGAGACAGGGAAGGCACCTCTGCTCTTTTTAGTGTTACATAAGTGGCTGAGAAAGGTAGAGCTGAAGCAGACCGAGGACCGTGTGCTCTAGACACCAACAGCTTCATATGAACGAAGCCCACATGACCAGAGAGGCAGATTCAGTCGGTTTAAGAATCCAGGAGCCTGACACGTTCAATTTGAAAAAAAGAAATAATAATAATACAAATCTGGAATTAATCAACAAAAATACAGCCAACAAAGGGAGTGGGTAGAGGCAAACATGTCTTCTTCCCCTAAGCACTTGGCATGAAGAACGGCACAGCCCAACTCATGACTCACACCAACTGCTCAGCAAGGAGGAAGGAGGAAGCCTGCTGAAGACAACAAGGGGTGGTTTGTTGCGGAGGAGCACACACAAATACTTCATGTCCCGCTTGAGAGGCTACTCTGACAATGATACAGGGCCTTTCCAGACCTCAGAATTAGCTGGAACTTGGCTGCTATGGTTTTGTGAAAGAATGCATTGACGTGGGCCACCTCCTTGGTTTGGCTTAGGTGCCGAATGGGTCTACAGAGATGAAGGAAATGTAGCTGTACAGTGAAAAGACCTGTCTCAAGGACCGAGGCCAACTCATTCCCACAGGTGACAGTGTAGTCTGCATGGGCTCACGGATCAGCTGGCATTTCCCTGGAAGCATGTTCCTCAAAAAGTCCGAGATGATTCAATATCGGAGATGAGCACTCCACCTTAATTCCATCTTAACAAATGCTGAGAAATACACAGATCTGCTTTGCTTGTTGTGCTTCTTGTCTGCTTTGATATTTAAGTGTCTCTCCAGTTGTCTGTTAAAATTGAAGTAACCCTCTCAACCCTCAGACGCTGCACTCAATTTTCCCGTCATTGTGCAAAAACATTTTCTGCATTTCTTCGTTTGCACTTCATTGTGACTCCCCTGATCCGAGTGGCCTCCTTATTTCATCTTTATCTCCATAGAAACTGTTCTGGGAACTAAAAAAAATATGCAGATGGATTTCAGCGAATCTCTAGAGGTGTCTGCACGTTCACTAACAGGCCGCCTGCGATAGCCACTTTGTCTGGTCACCATGCAGAATGAGCTTCAGCTTAACTTGGCATGTGTTGCCTCTGGATTCCCAAAAAGCTCAGGGAATCTAATAAAAACCACCAGAAGTCAAACACCGCCCTCCCCAACAAGAACCCATGGTTATTCCCATAAGGCTTCTGCAGGCCTCATTCCCTTTAGATAATATTACCTTTGTGTTTTTGCAGGGGTCAGGCGATCACATTTCTGTGACCTGTAACCTCTAAATCTACAGACAGAGACATTTGTTCTTGTCTCTACTCCAGCTGGGTTTATCCTGATGCTGATGGATTTTCCTGAGCAACGTGAAATAAAACAGAACATTCAAAACAAACAATCAATTAAACAAAAAATGTTTCTAGGGAAAAAAAAAACTGTGATGTCCAGCAGGTGGCAGGACAGTAAAAGTTCTGGATACATTAATGCAGGGGTGAGCTCTGTGTTTTAGGGTGTACTCACTCACACTAGGGTCGGTTGCCTTGCACCTCTGCTGTAGACCAATGTGGTCCATTTGCCGCTATATTTGTTAAATGATGGTCACTGCCTGTGTGTGCATGTGTGTGCCAGTCACATCAGTGACAGCATGTCTGTGTTCCACGCCTGGGCAGTTAGCAAAAACACTGGATGTGTACCATGCTGGAGCTCACTAACCGTGTTCAGGCCGACCTCTTCAAGCGGGTCCAGGCACGGTTAAGCGTAGGGTCGCAACCGGGATTGTCCTCTTTTTTGAGCAACTGTCCCAGAAAATTAATATTCTTTCCCGGGACATGAATTGTCCTGTTTTTTTTTGTGAAAATGTATATCTAATTTAGAATTTCGTAGTTTCAAATAAAACCTCACTTGGTTTCCTTGTTATGTTTCTACATGTGTGTCCATGAACACGTAAAGACATGTAAGACACAGCGACTATTTCCCAGGTCCATACTATTCTTTGATTGGTAGCATAAGAATGCCAGCTTACCTTATTACCTAGCAACTGTATGGGCTGTCACTCGGCCACAGGCATCTGCAACCACGACCCCTGGTGACTTAAATTGCTAGCTAGATGCAAAATTAGTTGAAAAAAAAATTCATTTATTTTGTCGGTTTTGTGAAATGGGGGGAGTGACGGGTGAGAAGGACAACAAAACAATATCGGACGAGCCACCGGCGTCAAAGATAAGGCGATTTATAACATGCAACGCAGAGTGGGTGACACGAGAAAGGATAAGGCACTACCAAAGAGACTTTGGGGCTTCTCCACAAAGCAGAGTTTCCCAGTTAGCTGTATAACTTAAGCCAAATGCTTAGCAAACAGAACATCAAGTTAGATTAAACTTTAAATTTTCATGCTTGGAATTTAAAGCATTCATTGAGGGACAGCAGGGACTTTTGCAGGCAGCGAAAATTGATGAAAAATACAAATTGAAAAGAGGTGTGAAATGTCAGTGTTAGGTTGTCCAAAGTCATTAGGTTAAATGGGTGTTTATAATTTATTATAATATGAATAATAATGTTATCATTGCCAAAGGGAGTACAGACGCTCCTCTACTTACGAACAAGATACTTTCCGAACGGTCGTTCGTAAATTGAAATGTTCCTAAGTTGTTATTCAGCATCATTTTAAGGGTATACGCAAGTACAAAGATGCTGGTAGTTCGCACGCTACGCTGCTGTGTGGTGGGAGTAGCGGACAGGAGTCGTACTAGGAGGAATTAGCGAATAGAAAAAAAAATTGATGCTGCGGACAGGAAACGGGAGACCAATGAATACAATTCGGACTTACAGTCCTATTCGTTCGTATTTCTGAAAGTTCGTAAGCTTGTAAGTAGAGGAGCATCTGTATACCTTTGGAGTTATTAGGGTTAGGTTTGATAATAGATTATAATTAATGTGTATACACACACACACACACACACACACACACTGTAAAATCTGTACAGCAGCAGACAAAAGAGTCCAGAGTGATGGCAACTGCGATTGGAGATAGATGTATAATCTATGACAATCTCAGTAATGAAGCTGGGGGATTTACTTCTAACCCTGCAGCCCAACCAACTAACCATCCAACAGTGGATTCCTGAGCCTAGGCCTGACATTTTAAGCTGTAGGCTGGCCTGTTGATTATAGATTGAAGCCTCACAGGTGACCTTTGACCCTTTCCTAACTGGATACACCTACCTCATTTCATCACCATTTCACACCTCTGCACTTCTGGAAAACAAGGCATGGTTGAACCATTGTTGCCTTATTACAATTAATGCCTCCTTCCAGATTTGGTGATGAAACTGGTGTGATGTGGAGCCAAACACCCAGAGGTCTGTAACAGGGCAGGTGAGTCCTCTGCCAAGGGGTAAGTTAGTAGTAGTGACTGTTGGAGGAAGGACACCATAACCCAGGGGTCTGACTGGGTCTGACGGTTTCAAGTCCACAATAAATCACAACTTGGTGCAAGAAGCACAAGATTTACTGTGTACAGCAGTAAACTGTGTACAACAGTTTTCCCCTATTGCATTCAATACATGAATTTTCCTGTTCAGCATATCATCCATCCATCCATCCATCGTTTCCTGGTCAGGGTTTCAAGTGCGTATCATTCCCCAACCCATTTAGCGTATCATTCCCCAACCCATTTAGCGTATCATTCCCCAACCCATTTAGCGTATCATTCCCCAACCCATTTAGTGCAGCAGCCATGCTGTAAAAGGCTATGCTGTCTTTCTCATTGGTCATTTCTACAGCCAGCACCCCCCTTCTGGCATTATAGCTAGCCCCCGTGTCTGCTGTTCTTCCTGTGTTCCCCACAGTAACCCCCCCAGCCAGCCATTACATCAATGTAAGCTTAGTGAACATTCATATGGATGAGGCAGCGCTCCCCGGAGTCTCTTCAGAGAAACTTTGGCTGAGTAAAGGCATAAACTGGTCACCTCCCTAAGTCATATGCTTTGTTTTCAGAGCCTTAGCCAATCAAAATGCTCACTGGCCGATTTCCCATTACTCACATTGGCTGTACACCTTTGGCTACAGTCTCCACTTTTAGGGGCATCTTTTGAGGGTCAGGTGGTCTTTGCACAGGTCCAGAGAAGTCACCTGGCATTACGTGATGTCTTACTTTGCGCTGATGGAAAGGATGGCAGAAGTCTGAGAGAAATCCACACTTTTTATATTACTCACACTCTCTGCGTACACAAAGATCAATGCCATGTCACGCATGATCTCAGTCCAGTCAGCCTGATGACAGAATGTACCCGAGAGTGACGGCTCGTGCCACGCATGACAAAGGACCACGGACGCCGTGGGTTAAAGTGATAACAACATTAACACATGGCGGCGTGCAAAGTGACAAAGGACCACTGTCATCATGGGTAAAAGCATAATCGACATTAGCGTGACAGTAGTATGCTAGTAGTACGTGACAGCATGTAAAGTGACAAGGGACTATGGTCACCATGGTTAAAAGTGATAATGACATTAGCACACTAGTAGCATGTGACAATGTGTAACGTGACAAAGGACTTTGGTCGCCATGGATAAAAGCAATAACAATGTAGCACACTGGTGTTCTTCAGAGCTATTTGAGAGCACATCCAAAGAGATCCCTGACCGCGTTCGGTGACTCACACACACTTAAACGCTCATATATGCCTAGCGACCACAGTGTCAGGCTTACACCTTTTAATCACTGCGCACAAAGGCAGCGATGCATGAACTTTGTGTCGCATGTCACTGTTCAAGCAATTCTGAAGAGGCGGGCTTCTGGGTCACACATGGGGAGCAGTGCGCTGGAGTGTTTATCACTGTTTATTAGCAGAGTGACCCCTCACCCAGAGCCATCTACTGTATGTAGCTTGTGTTTTGTGTATGTTTGTTCATTTATACAATGGGTGCATTTTTTTAAGCAGGCAGTTTGCGTGAAAGGCTCAAGGGTACGAGCGACGAGCTTCTGGAACTTGGACCACTTAGTGGGGGGGGCCCATTATGGAGAGGGGGCACGCTGGCGTTCCTGCCAGCATCAGCCGTCCACCCTGCATGGCAGGGCCGAAGGAAGCAGGATCGCGGCAGAGGTGCGGCCTCCGTCCTTCATCCACTAGACCCCGAAACCGTTCCCCGAGGAGGGCGGGCGGTGACGGATGACCCCGAGCGGTGACTAACTCCAACAGCGGCATCTGCTAACGGGAGAGAGTGCTGGGGAGAAGCATGAGTACGTGCCAGTCCCTCGGCCCACAGAGACACGAAATCGCTCCTATTCAAGCGCGCGAAACAAAGGGCTGGAAAGTTTCCGCAAAACCCTGTTATATGTGATTCGTTCTATTTTCTCTCTTATGGTGACTAATTGAGAACTGCGTCGTTGGTGCTCCCATCCAAGGCTGGCAAACAGCAACAGCGAATCCCTACATCAAATTATTACAAAAGCAGTTTTACTGAAGAAAGCGGAACAGCCCGTATCGCTGGATAATAGTCTTCATTTCCATCGCAGGAATCTTCTAGAATCTGACTGGAAAGTACAGCAAAAGCACTTTTAATAACCAAAAGCAATTTTGAAATCCGCCACCCCCCCTTACTGCTAAGGGTGACAGAGCGTGCAGGACAGGGGCATTACACCTGCAGGATTGGGGGTCTGAGTCTTGCCTTGGTGGGGAATGTTCTCCTCACGTTGTGGGGATCTCCTATGGGTACTCTGGCTTCCTCCTGCAGTCCATGCAGTTAGACATGCAGTTAGGCTAAGTGACAGCTCTTAATAGCCTATATTGATGTGTGTATGTTCCCCAGTATTGTGCCCCGTGACAAGCCCCGGGTCACCCCGGAAACCTTGAAAACTATTGGATGATGGATGGACTTAACTATTATATTCAGGACTGGAGTAGTAACGGTATGTACGCATATACCATCCCCTTTGAAAATATACCATCACCCTCACCATCCTCCCAAACTGTTCTGCGTGATTACACTCAAATAAAGGTTAATCTACTGACTTTATCAGTGGTACTCAACTGGTGGACTCTGGTCCCAATTTAACCGCATATTTTGTCATCAGCAATCCACTCTGTAAATTTTATCATCCAGGATACCCCCACCAACAAAGATTTGACCCCCACCATCCCCCTTGAAATATTTTTCATATTTTATTTACAACTCAACCTTTGATTCTATTGCAGCAGCGATATTGCTTTTATTAGTATTTTAATGCTGATATTTCTGAACTGAAAATAGCTTTATGAACAGCTGAGGCAGCTGAACCTTCGTGTGTATGAAAACAACTGCCCTTTCTTTTCTGCTAACTCATGAGGATGGCCCGAAGAGAGACGATGTGTATCAAAACTTAATTACTTCATTAAAGGAACTGCTTAACCAAGTGACCTCACGTGGTATTACAGGTGTGAATCCGGAATCTATTGATAAGCTTTGTAAATAAGGTGACTTCCTAATCCATGTCAAGGGGACACTATGAGCTAGGACAGGGTTTGCAAACTATAGTTTCAATTAAAAGGACTTGGATTTCACTAAGTTCTTGCTGTGTGCTGATTGGTCAGTCTCCTGCCTGTGTCACTAATGTTAACATGAAACAGCTGGATGAGGCTTTCAATCAAGGAAACAGTCCAATAAAGGCACAAGAATAAATGAATTTATTAGCCAAGTACAGCAGCCTTTCAGTCTTTTTTCAGCCATGGGTATTAAAACAGAACCATCCTGCAGTTACCGAGCAACCACAGGAAAGCTGAAGGTTCTGTTGCATTTCAGCAAGGTGGGGGGGGGGGGTGCAGTGACACAGTGATTATCTGTGAGCAACAAAAGGGCATAGTGCACATCCTAGAAGAGCATTTGGCACGTCTGCTATATTACTCATCAAAGCAGCGTTTTTTTCCATCTGAGAGGAATTTTGGAGGCATGTTGAAACATTTGGCTGGTATTCGAGTCTGACATCTTTGGCCTGGTACAGCTGTCATCTGGGTATGTGCCACGGTGCTACGGTGCGGGCTATTGGCCCAGGTGCCATTGTGCTGCATTCTAATGGGCCAGGAGCTGGAAGAATGCCATTGGATGGACAAAAACGGGGGCGGACTTTTCAACATTTTGCACCTAGGACTTGATTTTATTATTTTTAGTATAGTAAATTCTAATTTAATTGAAAAAGAAATTGGCAGATAAAAAAATAAAAATTTCTGTTCAAGCATTTGAAGAAGATAGACGGGTGGATGATGGATGTATGGATGGAATAAAGATGTTTGAGAGCTGATTTGGACTTCATGATAACTGCCACTCCTGAAATCTTGAGCCATGGGCTCCTTGTTGATGACCTTTCCTGGGTGAATGATACTCACTCAATTGGACATTTCCAGTCCTGGTTCCTCTTCAAAGTTTCTGTATTGTGAGTTATCAGGCACTGACTTCTTTCCTTCTTTCATTCAGTGTCTGCCATTGCTCCAGGCTACAGTTACCTTAATAGCTTTATAGGGCTGGCGTGGAGAATGAATGAAAAATGTAGTTTTGCTCTTGCAGATGCCTTCAGAATGCCCAAGCAGGATTGTTTCAGTGTGATCAACCCTGCTCAAATGCTCAACCCCGCTTAATTAAATGCCTGTTTTGTTTTAAAGAGAACACGTGCCCCCCCCCCCCCCCCCTTCTGAAGAATGGAAACGCAAGCAGAATCTCTCAGATGGCTTTGCATTACATAGTGAAGAGCATTGTCCTCCTGTTTATGCGCTAATTAGGAACAGACACAAGGCTTCTTATGTAATTTCCTCTGGACGTAAGAGGCTACAATTACAGACAGGACCGGTTATGGGGCTGACTGGCAGAAATGCTGCCTCCATTTCAGTTACCCACATAGGCTGCCTATAGGGGAGACACGGGCGTGCTTCAGTGCTGCTCACTATTTCCTGGGCCAGCATCTAGGTTGCTGGGGCTGCTGACGTCTACCACGATGGTCACACCATGATAACCACAGACATTTGGCACAGCATTGACCATCAGTGGTGCCAGTCTGGCTGTTTTCACCGCCACTGAGGTCAAATTCAGCTTGTAATGCACATTCCTCAATGCTTGATGAATCGGCCAAAATGAACAAGCAGAAATGAACAGCTCCTTAGAGTGTTTCTCCAGCTAACAGAGAATGTGTAAGTGACAGAATCCTGTCTTGCTCTGTTGGGATTTTGAGCCTGATGAAGCCACCTTCACTGGATGTTGAGCTCCATGGGCAGGCATGGAAAAGCCACTTAGCTTTGTGATTTGGTCTTAGCTCAGGTCAATAGGTTACCTTCAGAGAAATGGTTTCTCCCAGTGCCCCAAAACCACACAAGGCACCTCAATCCACCTCAGTCCATTTGTCCCTGATGATCTTTTCATCACTTCTGATTAGGTAATCAGTTTGCACATCAAAATCCCTCCAGAACTGATTGGATCTTAGCAGAACCCTCGCAGTCCCAGTTTCCTTAAAATCCAGTTAAAATAATTGGTGAAATTACCCAAACAGGAAATCCAAGGAATCTTTAAAATGCATCAGTCGGGAAGTAATTTCTCCGTTATCATTCTTGACTTTCTGTAGACTAAGCCAGATAAAAGCAGGCCGGTGTGTGGCTCAGGGGGTGTTGACTCACATCCAAATCCTGTGGTTAGCAGAGTAAAGTGGACTGTCTGACCCAGGCTCTCTCGCAAAAAAATGTATGTCACTCTGGAAAAAATAAATAAATAAAAAATAAAATAATAATTTAAGAAATGTAAAGGAAACAACCTCCCATTATGGTTTCCTTGGAAACCTCCAGTTCACTTGTGCAAGCTCTGATTCCACATCCCCGAGCCCCTGGCACCACCCCGCACGTGGGCAGGAGAGGCTTTTAGAATGGCGTCGCCGTGGCGCCCGTGTGATTGAAGTGCTGAGGGGGAGAGCGCCTCTGGTGTTCCTGGCGCCCGCTGTCCACGCTGGCACCGCTGATGACTACTTCCCGGGTGCACGTCAGCGATGACGTCCTCTCCTGTTACCACCGGCGATACATCGCCACCCCAACAGAGCCGGCGATGGTCACCTTTATGACATGCATTTAATTAGCAGCTGAATGCCATTAAATGACATTAACCTTGCTCTGGCATCATTTGAACAGAAGTAATAACGACAGAGACTGGCCAACAGTCAGTCTAATAAGCATTTGTTTTCAAAAATAGTTTTGCGTTTTAAATTCATTACTGAACATAATCTGCCTTTGTGTTATTGAGTTACATGCTGGGCCTAGATTCTCTGGAAAAAAAAGTACATGAATTCAAAATTCAGAGAGACAGAATTATCTATTAAGCTCTCTTTCATGTTTGACAAACACGCATATGCTAATTTTCCTTTATTGGTCCTGTTTTCTTAAGTACTTCTTTATTCTGTCAAGAAAATGCATAATTATTATTGTGAAACCAGGGATGTCATGATGTCACTAAGCGTCACTCCGAGCGGCTTATTTTAGCAACCTTGTTTTCAGATTACTGCCTTTTTTATTTTTGTGAGTGTCTTTATCAGTTTTAAAATGCAGATCTGTGAAAGCTGCTAAAATTAGAGTGAAAAGGGGAAAAACCTAATGTGATAAGGCAGTGCCAAGTCTAAGCCAGTGAATAAGTCTTTTGACAGTCTGCCGTTAGACACAGCAGCAGTCTACGGAACAGAGCCCGCCTTTATTTAGGCCTAATGTTTAGAAAAAGGCATTCTGCTGATTCAGACCATCAGTGACTTTGGAAACTCTTCCCCCAAGGATTCCTCACACTATTAAACTGCCTAGAGGATCTGTGAGATTCAGCTCTGCGCCCCCCCCCCACGCCCCGCTTGCCTCCTTGTGTGGGGAGGGGGGCTGAGCAGGGATACCCTCAGATTCACCCCGCCGCTTGGTGTCACTCCCAGCCATCAAACGTTACATCGGCGGTATGCTGCACACAGGGGCGTAGGTAGAAATTCTGGGCCCCCTGATAAAATGTCACTTTTTTACTATTGTTTTGTTTTCAGGGGACCCTAGCAAGTCCTGGGCCCCCTGAATCCGCCAGGGTATCCATGCCCCTCCGACGTCCCTGGCAGTGCACTGCCAACACAGCTTTGGAACATCACATACTCCTCTTCAGGAGGTTTTATTGTCGCCCTTTTCAGGTACGAACTCACGCTAATAGAGATCTACAGTCATTATATTGTCAGGGGGGGGAATCTGAGGGACAGGGGACAGGAGTGTGTGTGTGTGACTGAAGGCTCCCTAAAAGGTTGTGCTCATTTCTGCTGTGATGTGATTAACAGAGCCATGTGGGTTTGCAACAGGAAGCCGTTAGCTGTGCGAATAGAGAGGCACGTGTAGTTTCCTGTGCCTCTAAATATGGTGCATGACCTCAATGGGTGTGAGAAGGGGAAAGTGAGAAAGTCAAGATCTGTGTTCATAAATGTCAGCAATCTGGAAGAGAAGCAGCAATTTGGGAACAGGAGCTACCTTTTGTACACTAAAGGTTCACATTTGAAATTTAACTCAGGGCAGTTTTAGTTTGGTTTTTAAAGTGTCGAATTGTGAAAGAGTGTAGCTGAGTAGTGCTTCCAAATCCCTTCTTCAGATTCCCTCCATCTGCGTGTTCTCTCACGAGACCAGAGCACTACAGACACCTAATCAAATAATGTCCAAGCCCATGATTGGTTGAGAAGGAGGTTTGGGAAGAACTGGATGCATTATCTCGTAGGATTAACCGTAACGGGGGGGGGGGTTCAGAGCTGGTTCCAGTCTAGTCCATCAATCAGAGGAAGCTGAAAGCAGGAGGAGGCGGCTGGAGAAGATGCTTGTGGCAAAGCGCTAGCTGAGCCCCCAGTACAAGGGCTAGAAAGTCAGCTCTGTCATTCACCTTCAAATTCACATGAAGGACGATTACAAAATATTTCATGTTGTACTACAACAAAAATATCACATTACGTTGCATACAGTCAGACCTCGGACATTCACAAGCTTAGGTTCCACAACCCGTCGCGAATGAGGAGGATTCGCGGATGTTTGGTAGAGTCACTAAAAATGGTAATATGTGCTTATTTCTATAGTTAAAATCATAAATATGACCCTGGTGATGCTCCCAAAACACTTTAATTTCATTTAAAGTTATGAAATGTATTAGCTTAATACATTTTGATGTAAAAATACAGTACAGTATTGCCTAACAGGTATTTGTCACACTAGCACATTTACAGTACAGTATATTAATGTTACCCCTACTGATTCATAGAACACGACATTGGCTGCTGTTTTCTTTTGCATTCACAGTAAGGTAAAATGAATAAACAAACGGGACTGTAAACTTATTGACAGAAGTCATATACGTAACCAGGTAAAATTCAATAAAATAGGAGACATGTACTGTACGTACAGGGTACAGGTATTCAATCAATTAAAAATTATGTAAAGACGTACTGAAATAAGTTGTAAAAATACTATGTGCGCGCTAACCAGGAAAGAGAGAGAGAGAACAAAAATACATACATAAAAAATACTTAATAAAAAGCAGTAGAACGAAATTTTTGCAGATCTATGAATTTGCGAATCACGAAGCGTGAATGCACGAGGGCTGACTGTATGCGTCTCTCGGCACGGGGACATAGGCTGCTGCTTGGATCATAATTATCTGGGGTGATGCAGGGTCTGTTCCAACCCCAGTGTCAGACTCTTCCCAGTTAGCCAATATAAAGATGTAGATTCTCTATTTTCCATAGCAACTTATTAGTAGAGATGTTGTCAAACTACATGAAACAGAAAGTGGAAAAAATGAACTACGTTTAATGCATGAACTTCTTTCTCAAACCACCCTCCCTTCACAGATGTGTCCTAATGTTGATGTGAAAAACCACGAGTGATGTGACACTCAGAAGGTAGCTGGATGACTGGTAGGGAAATTAATAAATACTAGTAGCAAAAATTCTTACACCCCCCCCGACAACCTCCCTCCACATCCTTGTTGCACAGCACAACATTGTTCATCCCCCCGTAGAACACGTAGGGACAAGAAGGCATCGTCAATGGGTGGTGGACATCACGGTGACGTAGGAAGCAAGCAGACTGAAGGAGACGTGGACGATTAGCCATGCTGACTGATGACTCCTGGGGAGGGGGGAGCTGACTGATGACTCCTGGGGGGGGGGGAGCTCTCCTTGTCCTTTTCTAAAAGCACTGATGTAAGAACGAGTCCTGCTCTTAGCTAAGTGGTCCCTCAGCGTGGGTGTGGAAGCACAACCTGCAAGGCCAGGATGTAAAGGAGGGAGATACCAAGCCTTTCAGATGTTCTGCATGCTGGAACGGTTATGATCCATAAACATAACCTAAAGCATGGCTTTTACATGCACCACTGCATCCATTTAGGCAATTCCATAATTACAATAATTATCACAAGACAGCTAGGATGGAATGGTGACTCAGCGTGCTATGCTGTTGCCTCACACCTCCAGTATCTTGGATTTGAATCCCACCACAGGGGGGTATTCCACGAAGCAAGATTTACCCAGTTAGCTGGATATTTTAAGATAAATGTGAGAACTGCCCAAAAGGAAGAGAGATAAGTGACATTCCTATGGGACATTCACATTTGGCTTAAGTTATCTGGCTAATGAAGATATCCCGCTTTGCTTGTATGCAATCTGCATGTTCTCCCCATGTTGTATGTGTTTCCCGCTGTAGTCCAAACACATGCAGTTAGACCAGGGGTCTCCAACTCCAGTCCTGGAGAGCTACTATCCAGTAAGTTTTCTATCCTACCTGGCTTCTGATGAGCCACACCTGCTCCTGATATTTACCTGAGAACTAGTGTGGCTCATCAGAAGCCGGGTAGGATAGAAAACCTACTGGATAGTAGCTCTCCAGGACTGGAGTTGGAGACCCTTGAGTTAGACTATGTGTCATCTGGAGGACTACCATCCAGGATGTCATCAGCCTTGGGCTCTGTGCTTCCAGCTCCAACTAACCCTGACCAGGATCGGAGGTTAAAAGAGAAAAATAACATCAATCAATTTTCCATAAGTTATGCTTATCCAGCAAAGAATCACAACGTGTGTATATATCGGTATGTGTAGATAACATACCTTTTTCAAAGGTACCATGAGAAATCTCTGCCAGATCCATTTCCTTAACCTGCACTGGGTCTCCTTGTTTGTTTCCCAGCATTCCCACAGGGTGTTTCCAGGATTCTGTAGAAAATGCAGCTTTTTTGTTTACTGATGTGGGCTAAGTCTTTTGATGTTTAAGAGTCAACATGACTGGGGAGGGGGTGTAGGGGGGGAGGCAATGGGAAAGGCTTGACTCAGCCTTCCTCATGCGGTACTAACGGTGTTTTGTGTTCCGCCATGTTTTTGTCCCTAACTCCAGCGATGTCAATAGGCTTCCATGGCGTGGGGGTCGACAAGCTCTATTAGTGGGAGTGTAACAGCCGCCTGTTAGTAACCCAACCAAGCCTGTCACCTCATATCAGCGGAGACTGAGGGCGGCCATCCAAAATGCAACAGGGCAGTGAGTCATCATTTTAACAGGGTGACCAGACTTTGTCTTTAACTTTCTCTGTTTTTAGCGTTGTACTTAATGACATCGTTTTTCATGTAAGGAGCAGACGAGCAGTTTACATCTGTCCACCAGATACTCGTTGGAATAAAAACTCTTTGAATAACATGCAAGAAACAAATGCTACGATGATGACAATTCAAATCATAAATCACCAGCTGAGAATTTATGGGAACATGGGCGAAAAATATGGGAGTGGGGGGGGGGGGGGGGGGGCTAGGGTAACATACCTCCAATAATCAAAGTAAGTGTCTTCGTTATGATGCCTTACGGAAACCTAAACGCACACATACACAACCCTTATTTGCCATTTTATTTTTTTTCATTTTCTGGCCTATGCCTGAAGAATATGGAGGAGCAAACATGGTTGATTCTAAACCATCAAAGTCTTTGGAAACATCTAAAAAACAGCTTGTCATTTAGACAAGTGGAAATTTCTAGGCTATATTTTGGTTGAGATTTTTTTACTGATTCCAGTACAGGCTGCTCTGGCCAGCAGTAACAATTCCTCTCGCTTTTGTGGGCTGTGGCCCAGTCGTTGTCCTTGATCTCCTTCTTGACACATCTATTTATAAAACGAAAATACGTCCTCATAATTTCGTAACCTTGGGACCGGCTTGACTTGGTATCGATGCCTGTCAGTTGCTGTACATTTAAGAGGAATTTAAAGGAGGTTCCAGTCCCCATAGAGCTCTGTGCTTTTAGCATGTAGTATGATCCCACTCAGAATGCTTGCCTTAAGAAAATCACCTTTTCCAAGAATTGACACCAACCTCCTCCTCCATGAAATGATCTGGGTTGCTGACACTGGATGCCACTATGCCCCCGGAGACTGGTGCCTACCGTAATCATGCCAGTGAATCTGCCAGTCAGTTGTGTGTGCTGGTGTTATGCCGGAAATAATAAGCATGCTTTGGTATAGTAATGACGTTGGTGTACAAATGTTTATTGTAGGCATATTAAAAGGGCATAGGGGCCGTGTCACTTTGGAAGCAGCACACTGGCCTCTGTGGGAGGGGGGGGGGGGGCAGGTTCAAACTGAGGCTGTTTAAGGGACAGCTG
The DNA here is from genome assembly GCF_048594095.1 of Paramormyrops kingsleyae. Classification (NCBI taxonomy): domain Eukaryota; kingdom Metazoa; phylum Chordata; class Actinopteri; order Osteoglossiformes; family Mormyridae; genus Paramormyrops; species Paramormyrops kingsleyae. Next base: position 19,785,062 of record NC_132815.1, read on the forward strand.
ACTCTGAACTGTAACACTGACTATACGTGTGACTGACTGAGATCTTGCCAGAAGGGGCTCAGGTCCATATCGATCACAGTTCCTGAATTGGGTGGGTGGATTAGAAATGAATAGTTTAGGTAACGTTATAAGCATTAACTGACTTCTGCTGGGTTGGTTTGTTGTTCCCTTGCCTGTGATTGGCTAATACCGGCACTTGAAAGCACTTCCTCATAGCACCTGTGCTGTATTTTTTGGGCCTGCCTCGCCTCCAGCTTATTAATAGGCACCAAGGCCTGCTGTGATAGATGCTGCCACAATCACGCGGACATCTGTGGCCGTACTCTTGATTATAGAATGCACAGTCATTCTGCCGGTTACAGTGGATGCCGCTGATTTGCCAGCCTTTTGTTTTGGATACAGAATCCAGTTTCCTTTGCTATGTCTTTCCATCCGGCCTGCTTCTGAGAAACAGGAGGTCAGCCAAGATGGTTACCAAACCTAGGCATTGACGCTGGCTGTGGCAGGCCTCGTGTGCCTGGTCTACATGGTCTTGTTTTTTATTCGCCCACAGACAGCCTGTAACGATGCCGCAGGACTCTGGGTTGCTGTGTGTGTCAATAAACATTCTCATAAACTTTCTGTGAAAACAGGATCTGCAGTGTTTCAGTTCCTTATGGAAGGCCCCCAAGACAGCCTGCAATTGTCACAAACTCTAACGGCCTATCTTGGTATATGTGTGAATTTTAACTGATACAATATCTGCCTGTTATAACAAGTTATATCCATTTCACCTCCTTCACTGCATGTACTAACTTTCACCAGCAGAGGCAGTGTTGGCCCTTCTTCCTGTTTCCGCTGGACACAGAGCGAGTAGACACTGGTTAAATCCAGTGTCATGTCTCGAAGAACGCCAGTCCCTGGATGGGCCATCGACCCAGGTCAGGGATCCTTCATGACCCAACAGGCAAGCAGCATCAGTGTGGCTGAAAGAAAAACAGCAAGATAGAATAACGGTCACCTGAACTGCTCCAGGACGGCATAAGGGGAAGAAATGGCTTCTTGGCAAATGCCCACGTTATTTTTTAGTTTGTTGAACTCATTTGACTTGATACCCAAGCAGTTTGTACAACCACAATTTCCCATGGAAGCAAGATCGACAAACATTTAATTATAAATGTGCAAAAACCTGCAGCTTGCACACAAGCATCACTGGTGCTGATCAGTGCTGATGCAAATGATTTCAGGTGCTGATAAACCCAGAATGCCTAACGGTGCTCGATTTTTTTTACGAAGCTGACGCTGCTGAGACTCTGATGACGTTTACAGACATGGGTATTTACACGTGTGAATCCATAACCCTGTGCTGCTTCTTAACGCTCTGGATACGTTTATGGCAGTTATCAGATCCACGCAGGGGGTGGGCTTCTGAAACAGAAGTGTGTCATTGGCACCGACTTGCTTCTGCAGCCAACGGGACGCCGGAGACGTGACACACGGACAGGGTGTTGAGCGAACCGCCCTGACCTTGGTCACATGGGTACGGGATGTCACTGCCGGCTCCCAGAAAGCGGCTGTGAGTTGCCAGATGAGGCCTTGAGGCTGTGGGGTGTCTCCGGCGTCCCGCAGCACCTCCGGATCCTTGCTGGGGAGTACTGGTGTTGGGCCAAGGACCCGTATCACCTCAGCAGCATTGGAGACGATCGGAACGGACACGGGATCCCATCTTGGAGGGAACGGACCTCTTTGTGCTCCCCGCATTTGCAATCTCAGATTTCCGCCTGATAGGCCTGCTGCCCTTTGTCTGTGTCGAAATTTGAAAGATATATATTTTTTTAATACTCCTTTTGTGTGCGCGTAATCCTACGCTGGCCTTGAACTGGCTGCGATCAACACCTCTTGTCTCTGTGTCACCCAGCTATTTTTAAATGGGCCCAGGCCGGCCTAGCACACATCTGACCCTTCTGGTGTCACCGAGGCGCATGCATTCATCCCAGTGGGGCTCAATTCAGGAGTTGAAGCTGGCTTTTGGTTTCCGTAGCTAAAGGGTTCTTTCATTACCATATCGCTGGGATCAAGGTGTTTGAAATGGCAAATTCATTACTATGTAAAGCTGCTAATTTGGCACATCTTAAAACAGAACAGGTCATAATTGAACTGAACAGAAAAGGTGACATTTTTAATGATTATGTGACTGTATTATTATAATCAAACAGTCAGCCGTCAGCTACTTGCCAAAGCATGGCGACTTACTGTACAGGGTTGAGGACAGACATGTGACTCATACCCAGCAGTCAGTGCACCATGTCACCTTTTTCCAACTGCGACAGCACGCACCCCGTCCCCCTCCTTAGCCCACTGCCCCATCAAACTCACACTCCTCATTTTTTAGTTTCAGGAATGCTGGACTTGGAATCAGCAGGCAGCAGGTTCGAATCCCAGGTGGCAGGGTGATCCATGCTGTTTCTCCTCAGTGGACGCGAACCCTCATCGCAAAAATGGGCCCCGGGGATTAAAAATTAAGACTCATTCCACAGGATTAGATTTTGGACATTTGCATGCATTCATTTGGCTGAAGCTCTTACCCAGAGGGGCTTAAGGTCTGATCTATGCATTTAGCAGGAGAGATATGCGGATGCGGAAACGGTTACATTAGCAGTGTCACAATATTGACCGTCAGGGAGCTGTAGTGCCTCAAACCCTCTAAGCATTCGAAGACATGGCTTTCGCAAAGCCAAAGGAGTAATGGCGCCTTGGCTTTCCCCAGAAAAAGTGGGAAAAGCGAACGAATGGACATCCAGGGAGCTGCGATGTCTCGTGTCAGATTACTCGGGTGGGGGGTCTGAGGTTACCGAGCGTAGCAGCTGGAAGCCGGTGCTCTGAAAGGCGTAAGTAATCGATGATCGCGCGGCACTTTCACGAGCCCCGATTAGACCCCGCGCCCCTGTAAACAGACCTCAGTGACCCCGCGGCGGAGGGCCTCATTAATACAGAATGCTGGCCGTGGGTCTGTAGCAGCTCAGAGCTCCATAACACAAGAACGAGGAATAAAGGAGAAGCCGAACATGATACCTTTCCCTGGTCATGCAGGACCCGAGCCGTCTGGCCCAAAGAGGTATGGAGAGAAGTCCCTCATGAAGCATGTGACAGGCTTATGGTCCCCTTAGGATTCTTCCTTATAAAGCAATGTCACCAAACCGCCACTGAGCCAGGTTGCGTGGGCCCGGCTGCCACATCATCTGTGATATTTCTCAAAGTGGCCCAGCTTGATGCCAACAGCAAGGCGCTAGTGCCCCCACCTGGTGGAATGAGTGCACTGCAGGATGGTGCTTGTGACGGACACAATCTCAGTGGCCATTAACCTGGGTTTTGCAGACATAACCTTCTGAACGTAACTGCATGGGATCAAATGGGCAAAATCTGGAAGCTGGGATACTTGGCGGAGTGCGATTATGGGCGTAGGTCTAAAGCGGTCCCACGCAGGTACAGGATGAGGATGTGTTACAAACTGCTGAGCTGGACCTCTGAGCTGTGTTCCGCCAACAGAAGAGGCCCTACTGCCCGCAGTCAGTCAGCAGGTGCGTCTGTCACCCATACTGCCCTGGACTATGTAATGCAAGGACACACCAGTTGGCAAAATGCTGTGTCTGCCCTATATTTGCAGGGAGAACCACAGCGAATCTGCAGAAAGTATCTGAATTACATGGATTAATAAGCTTAAGTGGATGAGTGCTGCCATTGCAAGTGATGTGGCAGTACAGTAAAACCCATGATGACATAATGTTAGAGACGGAAAGGTTTATATATGATGGCACATCCAGGCTCCGCCCACAAAAGGCTATTTCTTAAATGTTTTGCTTGACTGTCTGCCTGACCAGTTACGGACCCCACAGCATTTCACCTACGACATTCCCAGGTCAGGATGGCACACCTTTCAGTCACATGACCAGCTTCTCAATCATGCCCAAGAGCAGCACCGAGCGTTCCCATCTGAGTGACACTTGGGCAGCCTCTTGTGGCACTGAACAGTCACTAAATGTGTTTGGCAGTTTAGCTGGCCAATGAGATATAGGGGACTCCGCAGCAATCAGGCACAGTGTGCTGCTTAAGCATGAACATTACCGTTCCAAGTCATCTTTGTGCTGTTAGTGTCTGAGGTTACTGATCAAACCTAGCATGGTACAAAAAGCAGTGCTGACAGAACTAGGAAAGGCCCAGGTCTAATGCAAGTCTGTCCTCCACTTATAAAGACTTTTAAGAACACAAAGAGTGAACAATGCGCTCCTCAGCGTGATTCACCTGGCTCAACATTTCCAGGCCGAAATTCATGGTACATCAAATGGAAATAACTGCCGCAGTTAAATTAGCCCTGAGTCATTGTGCTCCATTTAATAAGGTGCAAATGATTTTCTGGCAGTCAATGGTTTACCCTTAATTGAAGTAATTAGTGCCAAAGGACTCAACTCTGTGAGATGTCAGATGGAAACAGTTCAAGCTATGTCCAGGGTCTGGCCTTTTCACATGCCAGCACTCTAGTCCCCTTTACCATTAACTCCCTCCATCCGCGTTTCACTTCACCTTGACGTCTGTAACATGTCCACTCAGAAGCAGTAACAGTTAGGTCCATAAGGGGGCGCTGTACATGGGAGGCCCCTGTATTACTAAGCATCAGGGCAACTCAGTCATATGACCAGCACCGAGAACAGGACCGGTTTTCAGTCCACAGGCCTGCACCTCCCCGCTGGGATAGCATACGTTCTCCAGATTGCCGAAACAGGAACATTGCTTCAGGAACCAAGAGCATGACAGGGAATCCCAGTGTCTTTACTACTAAAAGGAATAGATGCCTTGATCACTTGCTATGTGGGCATCATTATTGTTTTTAATGATATCATCTACCACAACATGCAGGGCAAAGGTCAACCTCGATGTCATTATTCAGAATCAGAGACAAAGAAGGTGTGGTAGACATTTTATTTTACAAAAAAGAACATAAACATTGAGAGAATCAGTTGGACTTCAATGCTATGGGCACAGAAAGCGACCCCCCCCCCTTCACAGTACGGGTTTCCTGAAGCATCTGACACCGCTCCCTACCCCAGGTGGGATCTCCGATGGCCTCATTTTGAAAAGCTACACCTATAAATTCAATGCACAAGTCAGTGTTTCTCAACCAAGTTTTTGCTCTTTCCCAGTTCCCTGCCAGATAGTCCACATTTCTGCTCCCTCCCTACTGGGCACTGGGAGGGAGCAAAAACATGGACTGTCAGAGTCCCTGCAGACTGGATTGGGAAACCCTGCTGTTAGTGATGCTTCTGTAACATTGTGCTCACAGCCTTTTTCTGTCCATGGCGGTAGAGGAGCAAGGCACAGACCCGAAAGCTGTACAGCGGTATCGTTCATACCTCTGGGACAACGCAGCATGTCCCTTTTTACGCAGGAACATCTGCAATTGACGTGATTCATACGGGGAGCGTGCCACACGGAAAGCCGTTTAACCTCACTTAATACAGAGCACCCTGTTGCTCATTATTCATGATACAGTACAGAAAACACAAAATGCAGGCACTCCAGAGCCGCTTTGTGTCACGGGGAAAAAAAACACAAAGAATCCCGTTTAATAACCCAAGACTAATGCCAGCAGCTGCAGCTCAGAGCCTTTTCGTGTGACGGTGGGGGGGCCGCCATACCTTCACACAGCAGGGCGGATCGACACACTTAGGACGCTTCACAGTTCAGCACTTCATTGGGGGGGGGGACAGCAGTGTGGCATTCCGATCTGTTCCCTTTCTGTTTCAAATACTTGCATATGGAATGGAAGTTGGGAGCCACAGGACGATCAGGGTCGCTCACCGACACCCCCCCAGAGGGGCAAACTGAAACAGAGCAGGGGAAAGGCAAACGGTGGCACCAACCAACTGCTCTCAGACTAACTGCAAGTATCTAAACTGAATACAGTACTGACGATGCGAGCATGCAAGTGCATTACATAATAATCAAGTCACATGTACCGTGTAACTGACCAGAAAGCCAAACACGCTCGGCGCTAACCAGCCAGCCACAGGGCTTCATTCTGGGAGCCTGACCGCTGTTCTGAGAGTTAGCCAACAACCCACAGGCGTGTCCCCCAGTACTGCCGGGGTTTGAACGGAGTGGACGCGGCCCCGCATTCCCAGCACTGCCTGAGGGGGCCCTCAGCCAGCAGTTCAGAGGGCCGGGGAGCAGACCGGATGTCTCGCTGGGGTCTGGCCGCGGTCTGTTGGGCTCCGAACCCACACCTCCGTCAGCTATGTTTGCCACCACCGACACCGACGACCTCGGTCAGCCGGCGAGGAGGACGTGGGTGTCCCGAGAATAAAAATCAACTGCAGGTAAACCGACCTTTGGGCCAAGAGGGAACTAGGGCAAGGGGGACTGTTCTGCAGCAAAAGAGGCAACGGACTCCAAATCCTTTTTACAAAGGCAATGAAGGAAAACACAAGCATATGTGAAACATGGAGAATATGTAATATTTATGTGACATGACAAGCATTTGAAAACGGATCCTGTAAACAGATAGAAAAGCACTCGCGGTATTTCCTCTGATAAGGTCAGTCTAAACTGGAATCTTCCGAACACTTATATGGGGGGGGGGGGGGGGGAGTCTGATAAGGTCAGCTGGTCATGTGACATGAACCGGAGGCTGAAGCGGGTCGAGGATGCAGCTCCGATACACCACATAATACTGCATGGGGAAGGACCGAGAGGAACGGGGGAGAGAGAGAGGAGTAGAGAGAGAACAGAAATAGCAGATAAATCGAGCCCCGTGCGTGGGTGCCGGCAAGACGCGCTGTGACGGTGTTATGGAGACCATTTGGCAAGGGCTGCTGCAGTGAGGAGGAACGGTGCGATTCCCGGAGGCGCTCAGAGCCTCGCCACGCCATATTTAGCTCACATGGTCGAATCCGAGCAAAGCACTAAGTAATAACGTGCACGGATCCACTGCGGTGGGCCAAATATTAGCTTCCCCCAGTCCCTGATTCGCTCCCCTTGGCAGCCATCGCACCACTAGCAGCGTGGAGAGTCGCAACCCCACACATGCGAGATCAGAGCCGTGACTGACGATCATCTCGCAGCTGGAGGGAAGAGTAAATGTCTCCAAGGGGCAGCTGTTCAACTACAGGTACGGGTAGCGTAAAGACAGGACACGGCCTGTCGTCAGAGTCACTGGGGCAACACAGAGGAGGCGGGGCCAGTCCGGGCCCCGGGCCCCTAAGAGTGCTTGATAGTGTATTTGCCTTTCTGCAGCTGAGAGATGTAGAGTTTCGACTTGCTGCCGTCGAGTCTCTTGAACCAGACCTCGTCGTGGTTGATCGTCGTGATGACAGCGCTGAGGGGAGGAGGTGATGGAGGGATTTAAAAGCAAAGAGAAGTAGGGCACAGCAAACAGGGAGAGCGGACAGGAGGCTCCGGTACCTGGTGGGGTACTCGTCCTTCCGATCGATGCATATGGTCTGTCCCCGGCTGTACCACTCGCCGTCGTAAAACAGGCGCCCGTCTTCGGAGCGCACGCTGTGCTGGTGCTTCTCGCTCTTGGCAGGGACTGTCAGGAACAGAGAGGGAGTGTCGGGTTAGCCGTCGCTGGCAGATAAGGCCCCAAAGATTATAGGTTTGAATCCCGATTGTGCTAGGCTTTAATTATCAGCTGCTTTAAACATTCAGAGCTTATAGATGGACTATTTAAAATGTGTAAAAGATACGAAATTCCAGTGATATGAGCATTCTGCTTTTCAAACAACACAGCACATTTCATCACCAATGTTTCTTTTCCCTAAAGAGGCACATAATCTCACACTTACCATCGGTCTTCACTCTGTGCTGCCCCAAGCTAGCTGTCGCCTGGAAGATAGACGCCGGGGGAGACATTAAATGGGAAAGCAAACCACCCGCGAGCCATGATGAAATTCACACCCCCCCTGTCCCGCATGCCACATGCCCCTAGTACTACCTTTCTGATAGCGGTCCAGTCTTCAAGAATGTCCAGGTCTTGCAGCATGTAAACAATGTAGGGTCGTGACATGGTTAAGGAGGAATTTTTCATCTGAGTGCACGCAAAAAACGCAATGCAATTACAGAGCACAAAAAAAAAACAAACAACTAGGGCACACAAGCAAAAACCACCTGAATCTCACCGGCACCAGCATACCGACAGCACTGCATGGGAGATATACCAAAAGAGTAATAGAAGAGTAATGCAGCACTGCACCAAAAGAGTAATGGAAAAATGCATGGAGCCTTATTGCACCGACGCACAGAAACTAGATTAACAGGATATCTGAAACAACCACTGGTTTCTTCTTCTTGTCAGGGCTGAAGGGGTCTTTCTTCTTGTTTTTCCTAGACTGCAGTCCGTCATTCCACAGTTCTGAAATGAAGCAGTCGATGATGCATCAGCACATCGTATCCCAGAATGCCAAGCACCCTTTGTGTATCTAAGGACAGCAGAGTTTACAAAAGGCTCTCCTCTCACCTTCACCCCTGAATAGCATTGTACACAATCCCTGAAATAATATTACGCTGAAGGTATTGTTATTCTTAGTTGTACTTTGGGTCATGTTCATACTACACCAGTGTGCTTTGCAGACCTTAGCTAAGAGCCATTATGTACTGTTTGACTGATGGGGCATCCCATTGAAGTTAATGAGTATAACATATCCACAGCATAGGATGCTGGGTATCATGTACCTGAGGTAATGTCTATGCTGTGACGGTCCTCCTCAAGTCGCCGAATCTTCTCCTCCAGCTCGCTCTGCACCGTATCGAACAGCAGCAGCTTCTCACTCTTAGAGGGGTAAACGCCACAAACATGTCAACCCGCTGCTACGCTGCCATCCGAGAGACTTCATTAGGTGCAGAATCTACCGAAGCATGAGGATAAAAGCCTTCCTGGGAACCAAACTAAGTCCTTTTCTGCGGTCGTGAGTCAAGGTCCTTAAGCAATAGGCCGCTTTAATTGACCAGCATAAAACGGCGAAGCGTGCAAATGCGGCGGCAGAATGGAGTGGTGATTAATGGCCCGTGAGCATGCTGGCTGGCCCTCGACGTGACAGCCTACCTCCCAGTGCTGGAAGGCAGCCTGGATCTCACAGTCATACTTGTTCTTCACAGACTCCAAACAGAGCTCCCTATAGATCCCTGTTGTTGAACAGGGTTTAAACAGTCTTAAAGTCGGTCACAGAACACAAAGACCTTCAGAAGGTCCTCATCCAAAAACGATCAGACAACCCGACACATGGGGAAATACGCTACAAGTCAAATGTTTTTGCACATAGAGATTTTCTACACTTACTAAAAATACACTCAATATTCTTTGCTAGCAAATAAATTCACAGTATGTTCACCATCCCAGTACCTTTATTCGCAAGAAAATGTCACGTCTTTGATCCATCAAACTAACCTGCTCTAGCAGTTATAACAGCAGAGAAAATTTGAGGCATTCTTTCTACAAGGGACATTAAAAACTGCTCTATTTCATGGGATGAAACAGTTAACTAGTGCATTTAAAGTTAAAGGACAGCCTATAATTTGACTATGCAATCACCACACAACTAGTTAATAGGATGTCAGACATGCACTGTTGCAAACTCTTTACACGTTATAAAGGAAACTTTTCATTTGACTAATATTTTCATTTACAGTTGTTCAATCAACTGCTTAACAAAAATAAAAAATCTGCAGTTTACGAAATGAATGGGAAAGTGGTAAAAACCTGTGGTGTGCAAAAACTTTTGACTGGTAATGTAATATAGTACAACTAAACAGAAGTGAATGGTAGCTTAAACTGTTCATTAAAAATATAATAATTCATAGCATCAATCATTGCAACAAGTCTGCAGTACCTGCTACTTTGGTTCGGATCTGCATGTTCTCCTGCAGGTTGGCGAGGGGTTCAAGGTACTCTGCAGCATTGCCAGCAATGACCTCCTGCAGCTTGATGTCTACCTGACTTAGTCTTTCCTTGTAAAGCCTACACAGCACGACAAAAACGCGTAGGTGTGGGGGTAAATATAGGACCACAGCACAGCAGACAGTGTAGTAACATCGCTGACATGCGGAACGCTGCGGTGTCTTACTGGTCTTTCAAATCTGTGAACTGCTTCTCTAGGTTTGTCATTTCGTCTAAGCATTCCATTCTCCTCCTTTCGCAATCTTCATCGTCCATCTCTACATCAGAGAAGAAAAAAACAGCCATACTAACCCCATCGTCAAAAAAAAAATTAACAGCAACACGGGATGGCAATGCATCCCATCCCATGGGCATTGGTAGTGTTAATACATTAGCGGGCACCCTGCAGATGTCATTGCACGGGGCTACCCGCAGACATGCACAGCTTTAGATTTTAACGCCAGCAGATACAAATGCAGCACTGCTAACATTGGAAACTATATCTGTGAATGTAGGTAAAGGGGGAGATGTGGCCATGCGCTCAACTGGTATCGTCTAGCTAGTTTTCTGTGGACACCGGTGGCTGGATCGTGCTCTGCTTCGGACGCATGCTGTGATAGGCGCCGTGGCCAAGGCCATCGTGTCACCGAACACCTCACAAACGGACACGTCCGGTGCTCATGCTGATCGTGCCCACCTGAGCTGTCCCCATCTTCAGAGACCGACGAGCTTTCCGTGTCCTCCTCGTCTGAGCTGCTCGCCTCCTGCTCTTGGTAATCCACCTCCATTTCTTCGTGGTTGCTCTCTTTCTTTTCCCGTGAGTGCACCGGCATTGTTCGCAACTGGAAAATATACGCGACGAGGCACAGACGAAAAGGATCAAACCGCGTTATTAACTTACTTACGGATTGGTAAACAAAAACAATTAAACACCAAAGGAAATGAACTACGAGTTCGAAATATGGCTACTTACTGTGCCCAATCGGATTCGCTGTTTTACGAACGGAAAACCCTCTATCCAGCCAATCAGAGTGGCGAACCTGCGTTTCCGTTGACGTATGGTATGTGGAATCTGGGGCTGTTATGTAGGGGATTGTAGTTTTCTGTAGCCGTAAGTTGTACCGTCTAGGCATCAAAACTACAAAAAAAAATACAAATATGTGTGATTTGCTATCTGCACAGGATAACGAATAAGCAACGATGCTTCCTTGAGTATAATTCTTGCCTCACACCTCCAAGGGTTAAGGTGCGGATCCTGTCCATGTTCTCTCTCACTCACTCTGTTTGCGTTTAAGTGATTTGCAGACTAATACTACTGCCATTAAAAAATAGTATTTACTTATATTGAACATGTAGTATATTTAGACAAAGCATATAAGATACCCTACTGCATTCCGTTGTTTGCTTTGAAAGATTTTGCCATAAAGAAAAAAAAAACAATTTGAGCTGGTTTAATTGATTCACATGTGACAAGTCGTATAACAATTTATGCGGGCATTGTCATGTCGACTGATTTGAGATATGCGTGACGTTTTTTTAAAAAATATTTTATTTAATCCTTATTTTATCAGACAAGTCACTAAGAACAGTTTCTCATTGACGTGATTATAGTCATTCCACTCTTTATTAACGATAGGACGAATATGTTTCATGCAATTGTCTCTTTATGGTAATATTATCAGATATTTCCCCGTTGACGCGACCTGGATGTGAAGATGTAAGTGATTATCTTCTCTGCGATTGTTTGTGAAATTCAACCAGCAGAGGGCAGTCTTCAAAATAAATGCAATTCACTAAGCATATTACCCCAAGTTTCCCAGACGCTTAGGGTAATCAAGACTGTGGTTGAAGGAAACTCTGGAAGGGTGAGGCTACAGTAATTACACCTAATGGACAACAACAGAACATAGAAAATGGGCACATAATTTCTTTTTGGTTTGGTTTATGTATGTCTGCTTTTAGAACAACATAAACATAAAATGTAATAAAACAAGCATTCCATGATGTATGTTGGTTATCACTCAGTCTTCTACTTTATACTATTGTCGCATATATATAGTGTTACGATCATAGATTTGTTTAGTTGTGTTATTTTTATCTATTTTTTAAATTCCCTTGATTGCTCTGACATTCCATGCCAGATTCCACACACACACATCGGTAATAATAAAATTGATTGTAATATTTCTAGATTGTTCCCCTAAACTCAGGGCTTGAGATGCTGCTATGTGACTTCGGGGCTGCAGTATACATAGTAACACGTGTCCTTGGCATAATGCCCTCACTGAATATGAGAAATGCTGAGCTGTATTTGAATAATAAATGTTTCACAGTTTATGACTAAACCCGAATGAGAGGGCATTGTAGTTTTTAAATGACTATAGGTTAAGTTTAACTTGTGGTCACTGTAGGTCTACATTGCATTCGGGAAATTGACCACTTTCACACATTTATACAGGCACTACTGTATTGTACGATTCTTTTTTCAGTGATCCGAAACAATTTTTTTTTTACCACAAAGTCAACAGCCTACACTGGATGCCAGGCCATAAGAGTCACTCATACACAGATGGTAACTATGTGAAATCAAAAATTCATCTGAATCACAGTTCTGTGGACCGAGAAAAGAAACCAAAGTACCTAGAGGTAACCCACTTACCAAAAAAGGGGGGGTTTCAAACCCACAAATTACAGCCCTGGTGGTGTGCAGTTCCAGTTGCGACCACTGTGTCACAGCATTGCCTTACTACACTACTAGCAGGAAGAAGTCTGTGTCAAGCAAGTGGAAATGTAATGACACTCATGGCATATCCCCTCAGACTAATTTGTTTACCCAGCAGGGATTATTTGTCTCCTGTTTTCATTTTTTGCTTTGAATAGTATGTAGAAAATTTAATTCTTCAGTTCCGGAAACTAAAACCGATTCACATTTCAGATTTTTATTCATGCTTTTCCACAAATTCCCCACACTGTTTATATAACATATATTTATAGATCTGATAATTTAGTCAATAGGACTCAGTTTTTATATAGTTTTATATAGTATTGTGAGTGCCTAATTTTCTTGTATAGATATTTAATATTGAAGTATTACCCTGTTAGATTTTAAAACAAAACTTACCTTGATAATAAAGCTAACTATGATAGCATTTGTGTGTCTTCTTTTCCTACTTGGCCATTAATGTTAGAGTGTCCTTCTATCGATTCATTCGACAGATGCTTTTACTCAAAGCGACATTGAGAAAGCAGAGTTAAGGGCCTTGCTCAAGGCTTCAACGGTGAAGTCATTCTGCCGACCACGGGATTTGAACCAGAAACCTAAATCACAACCCACTGAGCCTGGAGCCTATCCACGGTGTGAATGGTAGGAGACACCTTAGATAGCATGAGAAGTCCCTCAGATATTCATATAAGACAGGGCCTGTGCTTATTTGTCTTGTTTTGCTGTGTAATCATTTGCTAATTTATTAGATACTGACTTTACCCTTATCTTCATACATGTAACTATGTATATGTACTGTAAGATGTATGCATTCATTTATTTGTTTGTTTATTTATTATTCTTATTAATTGTCTTCTCCTAATTATTATTATTATTATTATTAATAATAATAATAATATGTCTTTTTTGCCCACTGTCTCCATGTTGTTTGATTATTGTCCTCTTCCTATAATTGTATTGTTTAATTTTTTTAAGTCCCTCATATAAACAGAATTAGGGTTTGGATAGATAATTATAAGAAACCATAATTTCTCTGAAAGTTTATAAAAGAAAACTCAAGGGAAATGGAGGTTGAGTAGCATGAAAGCTAAAATAGTCAAAAGCTCACTTCATGAAATACGGTTCACCACAAGCTGGCTTTTGAGTTCTCTTTGTTTTCATACAGAGGCTGCGAAACAGGAAGTTTAAAGCTGAACTGTAGAGAGACTGAAGGTAAAAGTCTTTGCTCTGCATCTCGCCCTTTGCATTCCAATCTCAGTGAGGTGTTTGCGGGGGCGACGTCGCACAGACGACAGTGGAGTCAGCTGTGTGCCTTCCCAGAAACCATGTACACCGTGCGATAATACCTGCAGTTTCCGGCCGGAGATAAACTCTGGGTGACAAAATAAAAACAGCAATGCAAAATGCAAAGATGTTTGATGATGCACCCTATGGCAAGAAGGAACAGAGAAGAGTTTTGTGATAAACCCATCGCCTTAAACAAATAGTCAGAATCAGTGAGGTGACAATGTCATGCTATGAGCAAAATGGATCAAGGCTGTTCATCGTAGCAGGTGTGGGAGAAGACTTCCACTGGTGCAGCGTGAGGCTCAGACCTATCGGGAGACAGATCTCAACAGATCCCAAGCAGATATGCTGCTGTTTTGTAAGATCGTCATCGAGTATGGCAGTGTTAGAGGGCTGGGAACGTGCTGCGCTCGAACCCCACTGCCAGTGGAATACGCGTGGGCTGTGCGTGGCAGGTCAGCCCCGGCTGCGCCTACACATTCCCGAAAGCGCGTGCTTGACACACTCACTTTGAGATCTCAAAAGGCGTTGGCGGGGGGGGGGGTTATGGGGCAGCTGACTCGCGTTTTTGCCATGCTTGCTGTAAACCTGCCAATTATTGTAACACAGTATGAAACCAGAGAGAGGTCCATGACTGTAAACACGCTGGGAGTCTGACCTATCGGTGCTGATGACACGTGCGGCTAACCCAGGCCTTGATCAGAATGCCACGGATGCTACATTGTTTCATTACTGACCCAGTCAGCTAAAGCAAAGCCACTACTCATAACAAGGGGTTTACCTGTGACCAAGGCTGCTGTCAATCAGGCTGCTTTGCCTCTGCATTCAGAGCAGCAAGGGGCAGCTGATTGGTTGTTAGCCATTAGGTCCATCAGCTGCTATATTAATAACCTGCTGTTTTTAACAAATTTTATAAAAAGGTTTCAGTGAATAAAGGATCAGATTTGTTGCTGTTTTGCACCACACACTTGGCACCATGCTGTGCTCCGTAGTTTAACTGGTCAAGCAGGAATGCAGATCCAGATCCTGCCAGTCTTTGTGAAACAGTCCTGTCAATACGTCAATATTGTGTCATCAACAAGAACGTCTTCATTGCTATAGTCTAGTTTCTCTTGGGTTTGCCAGCATTTGGTCATCCTGTTAGACAGAGCCGCCTAACAGAGAATGATTCATGTTGTGTGTGCTTGCTCATTACCTGGGCTAGTAATCTTACAAGAACTTAAGACATTCTGGTAAAGGTAGCTAATGGCACCAATGCTGTCACTTCCACAGTGTCCTGACTAACATTCTCAAAAGTGACTGTCAGAGCCCCCACCGCAGAGCGCTTACCTGCTGAGTAAAGCAAAAAGTCTGTGTAGCTATCATACTGAGAGCATGTGTGCTGATTTTTTTTTCCAACAGCAAAACTGAAAGGTGCGGCAGCTGATTGGGATCTATTCATGTGCCCCAGGGTAGGGGGGGGGGAGTGACACGTTTCCTCTGCTGTGTTACAGATCTCTGATGATCCATGGTAATTTCCACATAAGTGGAAATGACCTGCTGTTGTCACCCTGTCCGGCTCAGTTCTGTGCTGGGCTGGTGATTCTGACCCTGGGACTCCTAAGAACGGGCATTAGCCTGATGTTGAACCAGTTGTTTGTCATGTGGGCAAATTATGCAAGGAGTTGGATGGCTTAAGTGGTTGGTGATTGCAATGCTCTGTTGGGGGATCTGAGTTCCAACCTTTGTATTTCCCAAACAGTGCTGCAATGGTTAATGCATCTGTTTACGGATCAGAAGATTCCTGGTTGGATTCCTGGCAGGATTGAGCATTTCCCCCTGCTCTTCTCCTTCGGAAACTCAGTTGATACAGCGGAGGATTGTAGGAGCATCATAATAAACAGTTTTAGGGTCAATTCTGACTTAAGGGGAAGTGTTTCGGGGCAGTGTGTGGCTGTGTGTGTTAGGACTCTGAATCTGTGATCAGCAGGTCTCAAATTGAAATCATTTTTCATTCAACAATCATGTTTTCACCGTGGACCCTTAACCCTAACTGCCCCAGGGACCGTCTAAAGAAACATAAATGTTATCATGACGTAGAAGAATGGAAAACCTTTCAGAAACATGTTCTGAACATCAGCAAGGATGTGAGAGAGGAAAAAAAATAACATCTTCCCGAAACACTTACTTAAGAGAAAAACAGGATGTACCTGAAGATGTACCTCAATGTGTTTCCATCATCAGTTTTTGCTTTCCCTGTGTATTTTTTTTTTTTACATTTTCCTTGGCATAATTTCATGTGGGGTAATACCTGGAGTTCACAAGCCGGATTTCAGTTCTCATTTTGTCAACTCGAAGAAGTTTTATTCCAGTTTCTGTCCCTAACAAGCATTTTTTATGATTCATATCAGTACGGCAGTAATGTATAGATTTTCTATTTCTATATTTTTTGCATATGATTGGAGTCGTTTCTATGTCCTGTAAGTAATTCTTGTAGGTCCCCTCTGAAGTGATAAAGCTTTGTACCCTTTAAATGTCACAGGTTTGCTATGACCAAGCCGTCACATATCAGGCTCTTGGTTTTGTGCAAGGTATTGCAGACCCCTGAGGAGACAGAGATAGGCCGAGGGTGGCATCTCCAATCCGCCGGGACTATTGATCTCAGTCATTTGGGTTTTCACCGCCGGGGGCCATGTGCTAATGTGCACCGCCAGTGATTCCACGCATTTCCCTGCACCGTGCCACATCTCGGCAGATGTGGGGGAGAGCGCTTTGTCATCAGCGCAATTTCAAATCGTTAATGTGCCCGATATTACTCTTAAACGCCAAGTTGGATTTAGCTTTTAAAAAAAACTACCCAAAATGTAGGTATAGCAGAGATCTTTTTTTAGGGGGGACTGGGCTGGGGATTTTTTTTAACGACGCATTGTCCTTCGATACCCAGTGTATAATTGCACCATTCAGTCCTGGTCAAAGAGCAAGGGATTGCAATCCTAAGGCATTGTGAGAGCCCGTTACAGACATACTTTCATGTTGCTGCATTATGCACCCTCGAAATGGTCCACTTTGCAGTGCAGAAAATGAAGACCATTACTTTTAAAAGTTTGAGGCCCAGCTCTTTGGAAAGTGAGAATACAAAAGGGGGATAGCTTTTTTAGGGAAAAGTTACGTCGGTGATTTGACCATTCTGCTGCCCCTTTTGGAAAAAAATCTCTGAGATCTCTCAGTCACATGAAAGATGCAGACATCAGTCGCATGTAATGATGCATGCGAGGCCTTTGGGATGGCACGATGGCCGTCACCATCAACTGCAACTTATTTGTGGGACCTCACTCAGATGTTTTCACCTTCTTCTAATCTTTGTTTCAGAATGGAGGAGGATTCCGCCCAGTTTGCCATGCTACTGAACCGGCCTCTTATTTTTAATGTAACCTCACACCCTGCGATTTGCCTTAGAGACTATTTTTAAATGGAGAAAACAGGCCCGGCATCAGTGAGTTATCGCTTCTGCCCACCTTGTCGATCCTGACGTCGCCCTACTCAAAGAACCTTTCCCAGGAATCTGTGACAAAAACAAGCAAGTGGGATATTAACTTGAGCTGCAATAATGACAGGAAGTGCCTCTAAAGTGTGTTTTGTGGGTCAGCCAGTTGAATAACTCTAGATGTTCAGGTTTCTTGTTTACCCCACACTGTGAATCAATCCGAGAGGTTTGTAGGCTTGTTGGTTTATCTCACTGTGGTGGCACAAATCCATTTGACTTGTGTTCCCATATATCTGTGAAGCCACCTCTGATTGGGTTGGTGGACATTTACAATTTACAGCCCATATTTCGCCCCCCACTTCGCTGTGATGAAAGTTTCTCAGGTGTGTGTGAAATTACAATCGGGGAAGGCGGCAACAAAATGGAAGCAGCAAGCTATTGGTCAGATGGCCTCCCGTCAATCATCTTCTGAAAGAAAACTGAACCTTATGACACGAGTCTCCAAAATTATGTCAGCATTCAGTGCCTGTCCTAACAGCAGAAGGCTTGATGTATCCTCAGGACAGGGCTGAGAAGGGCTCGTTAGATTTTTCTGAAGAAGTACAAAGGTATATAAGTAGAGGCCGTTGTGTCAACACTGAACAGACTCTATGTGAAGAGACGCTTGGCGAACGCAATGAGGACCTAGATTAAATATATCGAGAGAGTGCTGGAGGAGTGAGATTGAGGATTATATTCTAATGAAGCCTCCGCAGGCATAAATGGGGCCGGGGCGAGATTTACCTGGCCGTTCAGCATATACTGATAGCTCTCATGTGGGATCAGCGGTGTGCTGAGCGTGAGGGGCCCCTGCACTCTGCCGGGGCCCGCTGGAGAATGAGAAAGCAGCGGGGGGATCGATAAGTATCGACGCCTCTCTTCATGTCCAAGGCGGCAGCCGCTTTTGTTCGACGGAGCAGTTGAGGCAATTTGGAGAGCTGCCTCAATTGGCCACCTCCGAACAAGGCTGTGTAGAGGAGGGTGATGGCGGTGATGATGCTGGGTTATTTGCTTTTGTAAAGGCAATCTGTCCCCCTACATTAATCTGAGTTAAGGCAAAAGCAAATATTTTTTCAAAAAATAGTCAAATGTACCTACAAACTTTAGCCTTACCATGTACATGTATGTGATAGACTGCTAGGCATTGTCTGTGTTGCTGTGCTGCTTTCAAGAAGTATTTTTCATTCTGAAGATTTATTTGTTAAGACTTGCTCAGTGATTTTCGTAAATCCTCTTTTTTAGATCCTCTTATTTGCCACTTTGTCCCTAGTTTCATGTCTGTTTCTTTTTCTTCAACTGAATTTACGCAGCGTTTGGAAACATCCCAATGTTATTTTGAATATACAGCTCTGGAAAAACGTAAGAGACCACTCTCTATTAAAAAAACATTATATCTGCATTTTAAAATCCTGGTTTAATCCCAGTTTTGCTGCTTCCAAGCTCAAAGTTTCTAAGACAGTGGTGCACGAGAAAAAGGTGAAGCAGGAGACACTGGGAAAGACCCAAAAACAGCCAGGAAGAGGGCAGAAGATGACTGCCAACTTATCCGGCAGTGCCTCATAAATCGGTCGATGGTCTCAAGTGACCTTCAAAAATAATGGGAAACATTAAGTGGTGTGAAGTGCACTGCTAGGTCAATTCATAACAGGCTTCTAGAAGCAGGAGTGAAGACCCATAAAGCAAGGAAGAAGAATTCATCAATGAGAAGCAGGGAAGAGCCAGGCTGTAGTTTGCAAAAAAATGTATATTTTACACAGAAGTGTGTGAAACTGAAAATTTTGCTGTGATCTCTTAATTTTTCCAGAGTTGTATGCGCTGCAATGTGCTGCTAAGAGTTATAGTCAGATGGATAAAATTTAAAAAATGCTTAGTAATGTCTAATCATTAGTTGTTCCTCAAAAATGCTTTTTCCCTATATTTAGCAGCTCAGTCCTGCTGGTCCTACTCGCTGGCATCGTAAGGGGTCCTGGTTTGGCTCTGCTTGAGTTACATTAGCACTCTGACTCAGACTGTGAGATAGCCTGGTTTCTGTCCTCTGTGTTGCTGGGTCTTTATATACATTTTTTCTAAAGTTGTCGGAGACAAGTCCCCACATGGAGAGTGAACTATGAAAAACAAACTGTGTTGGGGCATCTGCACAGTTAAATGTTCATTTTATGTTCATGTATATTGTTGTTTGTTGTGACCATTGATAAGCTTTCAGTTCTTTTTAGTATCAGAATATCAGGAGCTATGTGGTATCAGAATGAGATTCAATGTGGAGTCACCACATTACCAGAAAAACAGTAATTTGTGTATGTGTGTGTGTGTGTGTGGATTGAGTTTACATGACATTGTGGGGACCAAATGTCCCCCACAAATGTGATAAAAAAACCTGTTATTTTGACATTGTGGAGACCATTTTTCAGGTCCTCACAAAGATCTGCAAATGCACTCAAAAAAAACGAAAAATGCCAAAAGTCTCGTATTTAGTTTGGTTACTTATGGTTAAGGTTAGGGCTGGGTAGGGGTTAAGATTGTCATGTTGTGATTAGAGTTTTCCCCATAGGAATGAATGGAGAGTCCCCACAAAGACATGAGTACAGGTCTGTGTTTGTGTTTGTGTGTGTGTGTGTGTGTGTGTGTGTGTGTGTAATGAATATCAGAATGGAGAAGAGACTAAGCAAGCACCCATGACCTCTGCACTTGTGTACATGTTACATCTAATGTGCCTTTGATATAAAATAACTCTTTGTGACTTAAACTTCCATGGCTGATGTACAGAAAACATATTTTTCTATTTTATTTTTCTCGTCATGTAGTTGCCACATTGGACTGCGAGATAATTGCTGTGTTGAAATGCTTAATGGCTAAGATTTACAGGCAGCCATAAAACAGGCATTTAAATCATTTATGGGCATATGAGGTATTTCAGTTCTGAAATGTGCCTGGTGTGTTATATGAGCAAAGATGAAAGACGGACATGCTTGAAACTATATAGACGGTATCTGTGTTCTGGCTACTCTGATTACCAGTAGTGTCTTATTTTTGAAAGGGCATGTCCTATGTTCAGATCCAGGCAAGAATAAACTGTATCATTTGGTCAGACTTGTTGGCGTGACACAGAGACGATGTGATTTAAAGGGGCTGCGTCTTTGGAAGTCCATCACCAAGCAAACAGGCAACGAATGAAGTTTGTTCAGTCTACAGTCTATGACACGTTTTTACTACTGTCTCTGTATTTTCTGCAGGGAAAAAGCAGTTAGTCAATGGTGATGTGATCCAAGCACCAAAATGTCTGTCTTGGTCTTTGTACTCGTGATATCTATCCCTCCCTTTCCTGCACCCAGTTCATCTCTCATTCAGCGTGACCATAAAGCTGAAGCATGGAACTGAATCAAGCCAGCTGCTTTTGGAAGCAGCGACGGTCCTACTGATGAGCGTGACTGGTGGGGAGTGTGGTGCAAATGAGGATTGGGCTGCTGGTGGAGGCCTGGGTGCTTGCCACTGGGCATCTGGAGGTGAGGTGGAGATGACTCCACAAGTCTTTCACCATTGTCCATCTGCTAGGGGCCGATTGTAGGGAAAAACAACTAAAGGAGGCGGCGTGGTGGCCCAGAAGTGGAGGTGTGAGCGACAGAGGAGGGTCCGTGGATGAGAAAAGTTGTGATTGGTTGGGAAGGAGGTCTTGGCCAGCTGGAATTAATGAAGGACGAGGCATGAGTCAGTGCTTTTGCTTGACTCTGCTCTTGAAATGGCAGCTAAGCAGTTGCATGGCTTATCGTTGACTCAACATTGATCCTGTACTGCAAAGGCTGCACAGCCAGGCCATGCCAAACACTGCCTTCTGGGCAAAGTGCATGGTGTAGCGCCTTCAGAAAAGTGCTTGACTGCTTGAATGTTGTAATGATCTGCATGCGATGTGGCGATCAGAATGGAAGTGGCCTCTTCATAAGTTCCACCTACCAGCCTGTCAGGCTCCTCACTTTGAAACTGATTTGCCTGCTTGGAACTCAGGTGACCCTCCATATAAAGAAACAAAAATGCTTTCTGCATTTCTGCAAGGTGTGTGTATAATAAGTGTACGGTCTGCCTCTGATGCATGAAAGTGTGTATGGGTAGATGTTCTGTGTAGGTGAGTCTGACCCTGAATTAGAAGCATCTTACGTTCCTGTTGTCATGATGCTAAGAGCTCGGCTGAGTACTGGTCCTGCATCCAGCACAGCTGACAATGTCAATATGAACAGGACTCGACAGGTCCAAAGACTCGCAGGTGTTAAATATGCTCCTTTTCTAAGGTATTCATGGTCCACTCATGCCAGTGTAGATGAGTTTACAGTCAGGGGGAGCTTGGAATGAACTTTCTAGAGGCTAGAAGATACAAAATGTGTCTAAATGTTTTTTTTTTTGTTATGTGTTGTGTTATGTAAGTGTGGTTAGAGTCCTGTGGTGGGTAGTGCAGCCACATGCCCCTTGGGAGCTTGTGCAAGGTCTTCAAGCTCCGAAAAATGCTCCAGAGGTGATGGACAGACAGTTGACCCTGCGCTCAGAGTCCAAGCTTTGCTGTCACACACATGTCTTAGAAAAGGAGACCAAGATGAGATATGTGAGGAAAAAAGACATTCCAATGTACCTCTTCCTGTACTTGTACAAACCACAAATAAAGCTTCAATTTATTTTCATTTGACCTCACAGCTTCAAGGCTGTAGATGTTTCTGTGTGACAATTTTTTCTATGCTCAGTACAGCCAAGCCATTTGTGTGAACCTTCATGTATATACGCGAGTGAGTGAGTACTCTGTGATGGTCCATCCTTCTCTCCTTACTTCCTGGGCTCAAAGTTGCCATAACTCTTTTGTTTTAAAAGCTATAGTACCAAACACCTGGAAAAGCAGCATTACAAATTATCATACTAGTATCACACTGATGTGTCTTTGGAGCAGATCATGCATGCTATGGATAATTCAGAAAAGGACTCTTGCTAATTAAACACTGCTAATGCATCCTAGGGCGGACTTTGTTATTAATACAGTAGGCCTATAGTATATTTTTTTCACTGTGCATCTATTACAGGGTTGCGGTGTATAAATTAGAGGGTGTTAAATTCTATTGCATATGGAAATCTAGTAATTCTACGCAGACACGATGCGTCGGTGCAGATTTCGTAAGTTTCATAATCACACTTCATACCAATTGCTGAGTGACTTTGTTTCAGCAGGGTTAAGAGGACAGCTGTTGGAAGTCTGAAAACGTTTAAACAGTGCGAAGTGCAATACCTTTGCAAAACGGCACTGAACGCTAAAACACGTTCAAATACGTGCCATTCTTTACGGGGAAAGCGAACTTGAGTTTCAGTTAATCTGCAAAAACTGTTATTATTACTGCCAATCATCAAGTTTATTTTTCCGGTCAATTTCTCACTACCGAATTCAAATAGTGCACTTATTACATAACGTACGTGTTGCGGTTCATTAGGTGTCTTTGTCAATATAATTGTTCTAAAGCGTAAAACCAGTAACATCTGCACAATGTATAATTTACAATACATAGGCATACAGTATACATAACTGCAGTATGCAGAAGCATATATCTATTGTTATAATGGCTAACTACAAGTCTTTGAATATTTACTTCATTCTTAACAAGATACATAAAAATTGTTCGCAGATGCGCATATTATATATTAAAGAATAGCATCGTTGATATTACAAATAAATGCTTCACATCACGAATATATCAAGTAAAATAAAATAAAAAATGCCGACTAATTACAGATACGGAAAATTACAAAAACAAGTCACTGTGCCATTTTGAAATATGCGTAGCCTATATACACAGAAATCGTCATTATACGGATGGCATGTCCATAGAAACCGCCTTCTGTCGGCTTAGGTGAGCTGGTATCCCCACCGAAGAGAGGTGCATGGCACTGGGCGTTTAGAAAAGAAAGATCTGACGCTCTAAATTGAAGATTCCCAGTCTCGCCACCGTATTATCGCTCCCACCCGGATTACCGAGAATCTCTTCAGATCTGACATGCCACAACATGTGTTTATCCCGTATTTCCGCAGAGGGAAGAGGGATCCCGCAAAACAGACAGGAAACTGGTGTTTGCCCTGCTTGTGTCTGGTAATAAGTCGAAGATCCAGCGTTGTCTTGGGCAGCCATGTGATTTCCCAGAAATTCATGTCCACGGAATGTATTGCTGGATACATTTCCTACACTCAGCTGCTGTGTTCCTATGCATGGAGAGTAGAGACCAGTGTATATAGAATATTTTTCGGAGTTAGCGGTTACTGTCCTGCTAGCGCGGTCCAGCATCGTACGATATTGGTTGAAACTCTTTTCTGACGCTTTATAATTAAGGTTTCGGGGTGACCTTTCCTGCGATTTCAGCCTTTTGTATGGTTTATCTGTCTTGCGCGTACTTTGCGAATGGGAACTCTCCGGGTGTGAAAGGTGCTGATCATTCATAGGCATCTTCTCGGCATCGCCTTTCTGCTCCCGCACCGGATCCCCTAACACGCACCGCTGTGTTTGCCTGCCGTCGTGGATCTCGTCCTTTTTTGTGGGACGAGGCTTGTGCCATCTACGATGAGAAGCCAGATTTGCTGGGCAGCTGAAAACTTTGTCGCACTCCGGACAGCGGTAATCTACCCGAGCTAATCCGGAGCACATGTGCTGCGCCAGAGAAAAGGGATCGGGATACTCCACCTTGCAAAGCTGGCAAATGAAGTCACCCAAAGGCTTGGTGTCTACCGTGAATAGTCGCATTTTCGAATCTCCCCTTTTCTTTATTTTTAGATCGAGGGTAGAGCCAGTGATGACATTCTTCCTAAAGCTAATTTTGCTCTTATCTTTGTGATTTAGAAGCGAGCATTTGACTTCGCAGCCAGAGTCACTATTCGTGCGTCTGACAGTATGATGAGGAGGCGCGTAGTGATGAAGCGGCGAGTCCGCTTTAACAGGAGCAGGTAAGTTCACGTGTGAGCGCATCTGCAGCCTCTCCTCTGACCCCGTGCACTGAGTTGAGTCTGGACACGCAGAAAGGCGAAGTCCGTTTTCCATGCTCCAGTCATTCAGCCGTTTTTCTGTCGACTCTGCGTGACTTAGAGAGGTTTCGTTTTGGTCACAACATCTGGGATCCTGGCCCCCGACCGATAAGTTTGTGCAGATTTTGCTTCCCACTTCCATTGCGCATTCGGATGGGTGTGTGCGTTTGGTTTCTGAAAATAGCGCAAACGATTCCCATAAATCTGCAGGCGCCCTCCAGACATTACACGGGGCACCAGGCATATTGACAAGCTCATGTGGAGTTCCCGTGGTTGGATCAGCACTGGGATGTTTTTTGTCCCCATAACGTATTTTACAAAGCGACGTTGATATCCATCTGTTCCTCTTCACTAAAAATCCCCTCGGCATTTTTAAATGGCGATCTGTTTCCTCCGCTTTCTGCTTTTGTGCAGGGCAGATTGTTGACTGAAACCCAGGGAGTGCAAGGTTCGTGAATAAGAGAAAAATGGGCTCTCACGTGATTGAATATGAGTTTGGAAAAATAGGCTATGTGGTGCTGCTGCCTTTTGTTTCACGTGAAGTCACGGTTTGAGTCTCGCGAATCAAAGCCAATCCCAACGGCATAGTGTGAAGGAGGGGCAAGGTTAAACGGGTGCTCTTGTTGCCAGTATCCTTTGGGTACCCTTTTTATTTATTTATTTATTTTTCTGAGTTTAAGTCAATTTCACAAAACCTTGAAATACATAAAAAGTTAATAGGCCCATATATTAAATTACGCAGTGTTATGTGAACATCGTATATGTGACGGTCTTCATTTCTGATGAATGAAGCTTGGAGAATATCTAAAATCGGCATAAAATACGGCATTATTTATTTAAAAGTCACTGTTAATTACTTCGTTGCTCATCCTTCATCGAGGCATCCAAAATTTCCCAGAATCCCAGTCCCGTCAAGAAAAAAAATGTAGCCTGCATTTGTATTTTAACATGCGCTCAGCTGTTTTACACTAAATTGTGACGCCTTATTTCAACCAACCAAATATGAAACGGAACTGAAATTAATGCTTCAGAAATAAGTCAGGAAACCATCAGTAATGCATTCAGTAATCTGTGCATGCAAAAGTGCTTTAAATGAGGTGTAGCCTATATACTTGTAAGCGGTAACTAGCAGCTTCGGATGTTTCAGCGTTTTCTAAGTCAAAGCTTATCTAATGAACACGTCCACTTAAATTAAGGAAGGATTTATGGCATTGGTGAAATAGTTAATTTGTGTATAAGCCTAATTGCTCTTTTCCCAGTTTTTTGTTTGAACTGTTTTGGTAACAACCATTCAAGATAATGAATACATAATTTACAATTTGCATAATTTGCAAAACCATTTCTGTAAAGAATCCAATTTTCCTCCAGTCCATAAAGCTCCAACAGACATGTATATCCACCCCTATAGACATAATCTTTATCGATTACAATCAATGTATCTCATTAACATGCAACATTTGGAAGCTCACGCCATGGCTTGCGGCACCAACGAAAGGAAATGTCTTTATCTGCCGCCGTCCTGCGTTCAAGGGGGTTGTGGAGTCATTGCTATCTCTTTTGGCAACGGAGTACAGGTGCTTGTAGCTTTATCGCGTCCGAGAGTGGGACTGGCCTGGGAGGGTGCCCACGGGCGGCCGGGGACCGGCTGCTCTCTGGGGTTCACGCTCCTTGCGAAGCTGCTGAGGCTGATAAGAATGAGGACGCTTTATTCTCATATTTTCGATGGCCAGCCGCTTAGTACCAAATTAACTGGAGCTGGTCATATAGGATTATGCAGCTATGGAAACTGATTCTGAATTGTTAATTGTAAAGGTCTACTTTTGTTTCTCTAAATCATTTTGTTTTCATGAATGATGTCTTTAGTCACTTCAGCTTTCATACTTCATAAAGACTTAGTAAATACTTCTTCAAAATCGGGACTTGGGGGTAAAGGCGTAAGTTTGGTATGATCATCAGTAGGGACCAAACCAGCCCCGAACCCCCACCCACCAGGCCCGTAGCCAGAAATAAATTTCGTGGGGGGTCCGATAACCCTCTTCATATGTCCAACTCGGTAGATTTTTCCGCCCCGCGGGGGGGTTCTTCTCCGTAGATTTCGTGCTGTGGGAAATTCACTACGTGGCCAAGTGCCTGAAACACACTGTACTCCTACAATACTGGTAGAGCCGCGTCCCTACCGTCCATAGCTAAATCTACTCACTTTGAGTTCAACGAAATACCGTATGTTTAAACGCCATCTTTTTCACATAAACGTCTACAGTAAACAGATCCGTGTTATGCGAGTCGGATACAGGCTACAACCAAAAACTGTGGATTCCTAGATATGAAGAAAGCCAAGATGAGATGATTTACTGATGATCTTTGAAATGTGTGGCCATTTATAATTGTTTTTAAATACTAACTTCAATTGGGTTCATACAAAATCATACCAGGATTAGAAATTGCGTAGATAATGCATTGTTACCCGTTTTGTCCACCTGAAAATAGCGATTGCTTTAGCACAAGTTCCCTTTCTATATTATCAGTATTTATTTATTGATTCTTTTGTACTAGGCAAGAAGTCTTAGTGGTGGCAGATGAACTTCAATCCAAGACCGAGGAATTTCAGCACTTCTGAACTGCAGACAGCTCCGCGGCGAAATTCCGTTTCACCCGCGAGGACAGGGACTCGGTGTTTCATTTGGTTTTATGTCTTTACATAAAATGGCAAAAATGCCTATTTGTTTAACTGACTACAGCGCTGTAAAGTGAACCTGCATTTGAACAAGCATCACCAATACATATTTATATTATTAGTTCCATTGATTTAAGACAAAATACATTATTAAATTATCGTAACATAATTTTATAGGTGAGTGTAGGTAACCAAATTTGGTTAATATCTGTGCAATTGCTTGACCGCTGTAACTAACACTTATTTAAATAATAGCATTTATTTTATTTTATTTTTGCACTTCGTTTTATAGTCTTCTGTTGTCATGTCACGTTTAATCACTTCAAGTAAACAGACATAAGGCTTCTGGGTGGCTGTTCATCTTTCCCTCCAAACGTCCTGATATTAGGCTGGCCTTGATATAACTCAGTCAAGCGCTGCCCTCTAGTGGCAATGGTTTACAAATACCGGTATTATCTACAGTATTTTTCTATGACCGTCCTATTTGTCTCTTCTGGACTGGATAACTTCCACGACAGATTAATTTCAAGTATGGCACAGCTGACTGTTTTAATAATAGGAATGACAGAATTATACAGCTGACACAAACACCCCCAAGTTTAACAAATGATCTCATCTTAAGTCAGTAGTGACTAGCTTCACCATTTTTGTAAACTACTCCATCTGTACACTTAAACAAAGGGACTTCCAGCCATTTATCCATGGATGGCTATAGTTTTACACTTGGCAGTATTTATGCTATGGAGATTGCTGTTTAGAAACATGAAGTCATCAAACATAATGGTGGTGCTTTTGGCTTCATCTGATATGCAGACACATAACGTTGAATTCTGGTGTCTTGGCTATCAGGGTGCCAGTGATTTGGAGCACACCCCAGCAAGGAGAGGCTCCAAGAGAGGACAACACCATGGACTGCATGCTTGTCCATCACGGGACACGAGAGCCCACACTCAATTATCTGTTTACTAACATGAAAGAAATAATAGCTATTTGGGGAATGTGTCTCTTATCAATGACTGCAATTTTGTGACTAACTCGTACAGTAATACTTAAGTCATTCTACAGTGTAAAACCCCGGGCTTCAGGCCAGGAAGGTAGATACTAGGATGAGATGTGAGTTGGCTGTGTGTGAATCACGTGTGACTCAGTGCAGCAGAAATCCAGCGTAAACACACCCATAATCGTCTTCCATACCCATCGTGAGATCAGAATAGAAAGTGGAAGAACCGAAACCACAAGGCATGTATGATGTGTCACGCTGTTAATTCTCATCCATCATGCAGAATTGCTGTCTAGGATACAGCCAAAGTACACAATGACGCCGTTCCAAAGTCGTCATGGTTGGGATGCATGACGCTATCCAGGTGTGCTCCATGCACACCCCCACTGGCACGACACACCCTTTGGCAAAGGGAATGTGATTATCCTGGTAACACAGTGCCATGACAACCATTCCTACAGTGAGAGAGCCAAACTACTGCACTCCATCCTCCTTCCATTTCATTGTCCATCTATGTTTCTTGGGATTTTTTTTATAAGCACAGCATTCATTTCTATGGGAAAATAATTAGGAGGAATTTTATAGCAATGCCCAGACAACGGCTATTTAAAATGATCTCAGACATCACAATTTATTTTAATTACATGTATGTCTGTGTTTGGAAATGATAAATATACACAAGTGCATTGACAACAGGAACGAGTCATGCTGAGATCCACAATCAGGTGGGACTATGAGGAAATCCTGGGGCCAGGCAGCATGCCCCCCCCCTTCCCAGGTATGGGGCCCCCCTCCCCAGGTATGGGGCCCCTCTCCCCAGTTATGGCCAGTCCCAGATACACCACGGCAGACCTGGAGTCACCTCAGGTTCGCCCCCTAGTCTTCTCGGGTTTCCCCCAGGTTCCCATTCTCTGCAGGCGCCAACGTTCGGGCCTGAGTCTGGCCATAAGAACGGGCGTACATGCTTTGCGGGGAATCACCTGTAGACCCGCACTCCTGTCACTTACCGCTGACACTACACTCAAACTGCAATGCTGTGTTTTAATTTTCACCAATAAAGCAAGATGCACACAACACAGTCAGATGGTTGTTATTCAGTTGTCTATATAATATTTATTATAATGACATGGCATGTTGTTTTTTTTTTTTTTTTTTTTTTTACATTTTTTTCCTCTTTAGCCATGTATTGTAAAATGTATCAAACGTTACCTTCTCTGGATATGAAAGAATCTCAGTACTTTTTTTTTGCAAACTGCTTCTTAGTGTTTTGTAACTCGCAAAGCCTATTTGCCTGTGATTTGACTGCAGAACAGTTTAGCCTGACACAGAAGGCTTGGAAAAGCACCTTTGACCGACTGAGGGTAACTCCCTACGAGTTAATAAGATACTGCAGCACCGGTTTGATCCCCCCCCAGAATAAAAGGGTTAAACCACAGTTCAGGAAGAACTTTGTGTCCCTGGGATTTTTTTTTCTTCTCAGGGTTGAGTCCAGCATGAACTAGCGCAAGGGACATTCCCGTGAATCTTGCTGGAGTTGTGCAGTGAACGTGATCAAGATGTTATTATTGGTGCTTTTTGGACTACATCTAATAATATCTTGTTTAATAATAGCCACACGTTTTCCATTGGAATCTACAGGCTTTACGTGTATGATGAATCCCCAGAAAGCAGATTTGCTCTGGTCTCCATTCATACCTGCTCCAACAAGGCAGACTGCAAATTAGCAAATTACATACTATATATAGTGACGTTATATATAGGCTATATATATATATATATATATATATATATATATATATGCATAGTTTTTAAACAAATGACGTGTGTGTGTGTTTGTGTTTATATAAATCGCACACACACACACACATATATATATATATATATATATATATATATATATATATATATATATATATATATATATATATATATATAATGTTACGTAAATGACGTCAGGCGCATGCGTCTCTCGGAAAGAATATACACGGATACTGTTACTATGTTGCCGCTGTATTTACTAATTCCCCAGCGATTGTGC
Organism: Paramormyrops kingsleyae; assembly: GCF_048594095.1. Lineage (NCBI taxonomy): Eukaryota > Metazoa > Chordata > Actinopteri > Osteoglossiformes > Mormyridae > Paramormyrops > Paramormyrops kingsleyae. The sequence continues at coordinate 19,815,219 of NC_132815.1, forward strand.
AAACCCGAGGTGCCCCAGCGTTTCGTGTCTGAAGTGTGAACAACCGCATGTCAGTGGAGTGTCCTTTTAATCCGTCCCGATAAACAATCCCATATATAATGCTAACCTTTAACCATATTTTTGTTGCCTATACGCCGTCTGAAACGGGGATGTAAACTTAGGCTTGAAGGCAAAAATCGTGAGGTTTAAATGTCTGATTCCGATATCCTATAAACAAGACCTTTGTGGTTCTTTTTAATGCTTTAATGGTGCAGCATAAAATAATATCATTTATTATAGTATTAACAAGAATAAGAATAAAACTCCCAGTCGCTGCATTTATTTTTCGTACTGTTAATTCTTCGATTAATTTACCTGCACCCAAAAATGTATCTGCATACATGCACTCATGTTCAATAACAGCGATACAATGGAAACGGTCCTTTTTCACATGCGGAATAGGAAACTACACTATTTCATTATTACTCCGTGAACTCGTTTTGAGGGGAATTTCACCATAAAAGCCCGTGCTGAGTTTCCCTTCTGTTCCTCAGATAAGTCATACCTCCTTCGGAAAGCCCCCTATCGTGCACGCAAGCTCCTCCCCATCAGGACTTATAAAAACGCAAGATCCTCCCATCCGCAGTCATACCATTGTGGCTTGTAGTAAGAAGAACTTAAACCAAACTTCAGCGAAGGAAAAATGGCTTTGTGTCGCGTTTACGGCACCAATAACCAAATGGATTATGAAACTGGTATGGATTCAAAAAAGGTACCTTGCAGTGAAGACCGCCTGGACAGCGGATTGGATTCCTTGAAGGAAGAGTTGGACAGTATTGTGGATAATATGGACACTTTGCGCGTGGATAACCACGACTATACACAGACTGATTACATCAACGAACCATGGAAGCTGCAAAGGACGGAGGACGGAGACACGTAAGTTTCCTTTTCCCATATCTATTCCGTCAATACTAGCTTTAAATAACATTACAGGTTAATTTAACAGTCGGCTGCAAGTTTGTTCGGACCCTCGCTATCCACATTTGCAAGAATGTCTCACGAACTTAATGTTCGACAGTATGCATTAATAGTTAAAAAAAAAAAAAAAAAAAAAAACATTACAATTATCTGCTGAACAACCACTGTGGTCGCTACATAAAACATTGCAAGTTATAAAGGGTACAATTAAACAACGTAGAAGATGGTGTGTCCCATAGGAGTATGCAAAAGAGTAATCAAATGATGATAATAATACATTAACATGCTGTGATACTCAATTGTACTTTAAATAAAGAGTACTTTATGGGGACTGAAAGTTCAGCCACTGCGTCCCTATGGTCTGGCGTAAGATTATTATAGGCGGCGCTCGCATGCGTAAGCTGGAAAGTCCCTGGCGCTTTGCCCGGAATCGAGGCTGCTGATAGTGCATCAATGTAGAACCGCCTCTAGTGGAAATAACCTGACCAGAAAAAAGAAACGCATGTGTGAAATACAGATGCAAATGCTCCGACTGTTGTGGCTGACTTCTGTTCCCCCCCCGACATATTTCCAGGATTCTCCACCTCGCCGTCATTCACGAAGCGAAAGATTACGTTTTCCAGATCATCAACAGGTCCCGGAACGAACCATTCCTGAACGTCCAAAATAACCAAAGACAGGTAATTGTTAAAATTGTTTCATAAAATGTTAATTCATTTTCTGAAGATCTGACGTGAAAGTAAAGGAATGTCGAGCTTAACATTTCCCTCTCTGGTCTTCCAGACTGCCCTGCACCTGGCCGTGATTACTGAACAGGCTGACTTGGTGGATACGCTGTTAAAGGCTGGCTGTGACCCCCAGCTGGTGGACGACTGTGGAAACACTGCCCTCCACATCGCCTGCAAGAAAGGCTCCCTGCACTGCTTCAGCGTTCTCACGCAATACCGTCCCCAGCATCTCGCCTCCATCCTCGCTGCACCCAACTACAGCGGTAGGTTCACCTTTCGTACCTCCGCCCGACAATGATTGCCTTCTGTTCCCTGGCCTGGACCCCCGTCCCTGAACTGGTGTCCGCTCTGCTCGTTACAGGTCACAACTGCCTACACATAGCTTCCATCTTCGGTTTCCTGTCACTGGTAGAAAGCCTCATCCAGCTCGGGGCGGATGTCAATGCACAGGTGGGTGTCTTCTCCACCATCTTCTGTTGAGACTTGAAGTGCCCGCAAGGTGACAGGAAGTGGTGGGAAAAACAGCAAGACCTCATATGCATTTTACTTTGCCCCCTCCCCCCAGGAGTACTGTAATGGCCGAACGGCACTCCACCTGGCCGTGGATCTGCAGAACCTCGAGCTGGTGAAGCTCCTCGTCGCCAAGGGTGCCAACGTTAACAGTGTGACGTATGGTGGCTACACCGCCTACCACCTGACCTACGGGAGGCAGAGCACCGAGATACAGCAACAGCTGCACGCTCTCACTGCACAGGATTTGAGGGAGCTTCCTGAGAGTGACGAGGAAGACAGCGATGAGGAGCCTTCATCAGAGGAAGAAGATGTAAGTTTTGTGTCAATCTGGTGGAATTTCAAAGTGACCCTGATGGGGAGAATTTAGGTAGAATTTGGTACTTTTTTCCCTCTGGTCCTAATGTTTCTGGCTTTACCTCCACAGATCTACGATGACATTTTCGTCAGAGGGCAGAAGTAGGGCCCATTTCCCATCCTTCCCTCCCCCTCGCCCGGCGGTGCAGAGAAGACTACAGAGTCCCCTGACAGGTCCAGCGCTGACATAGCGTACAGCAGTCCCAGGTTCCTGCCCTGGTTCTGGTCCGACTCCGGCAGACCCGTCACAGCAGGTCCAGTCCAAAACCAAGTGGAAGCTGAAAGCACAGAAGGACCGGGAAGAAAAGACTGAAATCATCCATGGCGAAAGACAGAAAAATATCATCCTGGCTTCATGGAAGATTTATTTTTTTTTCAAAATGTTTATGTAATTATGTGTATAGATATATAGTGTACATAATGTAAATTTAATGTATTGTGTAGATATCTCATGTTCATTTTGTGCAAACACCATGGAAAATAAAAATGTTTTCTTTACGCTCTTGTTGTGGTTGGCTGACAGTGGGAGTAAGCAAAATGGTGATGAAAAGGAAACCCTTTAGCTGTTTAAAATGCCCCATTTTCCGGCAGCCTTTGGTTAGGGTGACAGTGATCCAGAGTTCTGTGAAGATGGAAATGAAATGACGCCTTACAATGTGCAGAAGTGCAAGTACATTGACATGCTTTGCATCTCCCATCTTGCTCTCCTTTGAAACACAAACACACACAGCTGGGAGCAGAAGCTTGGGGTTCATGTACAAGGTTAGGTCATATACCCAGTACCCCTGTAGCATTATGGATGGCTAAGGGTTCTTGCTCAAGGGTCCAACAGAGATGCTACTATTCTCCTGAGGCTGGGGATCAAACCGGCGACCTTCTATTCACAAGGACAGAGGCTTAGCCTGCTGAGAGCACACATAGGACAGACTGTCTTACATATTTACAGTGACACATTCAGTGTCATGTCTGCGATTATAGGAGGAAATTCCATGGAAAGACAGCAATGCAGGGAAATCCCTCAGCTGTTTGAGTGTGTCTTCCTTCATAACGTGCTCTGAATATTTGGCAAGCGTTCCAGAACATTTCTTAGTAAATAAACTCCAGTGTTGAGCAAAAACTCAGAATCAACAATGTTACGACACCGGGCAGGAAAATGCCTTTTCTCTTGTACCTCCCTCAGGCCCAGAGCAAAAGGAGTGGTTTCCATGCTCAAGTTAAATTCCCAGCTTCTCTGATAAGTAAACAGGAATTTCCTGGGGATGTGTGCAGAAAAAACTCCCAGCTGATTAACGAGATGAGCGTGTACTCTCATAATGCAGAAGTGCGGAACATTAGGGACTTAATGTGTTCATACTAATATTTTCCAAGATGAGTAATGTTTATCATACTCATTAACTCTCTGCAATTAGTATACTACATGTTTCTGATTTTACTGGGACAGAAGAGCCCTCAGTAAATAAATCATCTGGGCAGCTGTTAGTTACTGTGGTTTTTTGAAGATTTTTAATGAACTGAAATCCCATTAGATTAGAAAAAAGAATCTCTTCTTTACAAAGGACTGGTGAAAGCTGCCAGGAATCAGCTGTCTGGTATATTGTTACATACATCCTGTATAATAATCATCCCATCAGAGCTATTGTAAATCAAGGGAGGACCTCCTGTGCAGGTCACATCCAAAGTAGCCTTAAAATGCGACATGCCTTTGAAGCTACGCATGCACCTCTGTGAATTATTTTGAGAAGCACAGAGCAGGAGCCTCTGATAGTCTAGGGAAAGCGAAACGCTTGCAACGTAGCAGAGGTGAAGGAAGCCATACCGTGAGAACCACGCTGCAGAGGATGGCCCGTTTTGAAAGTCAGAGCAAACAGACCTGACTGGCTTTTTGCAGCAGTTGTAATTTCCTGTTGCGTGAATGGGACACAGTCCGGCAGCCCGGAGTCGGTGCAGGCTCCTGAGATTACGCTTTTGCTCACAACACCTTTGATTGAGGTCGCAAGTTACGTCAGCGACCCATTCGCTGCCGGGGACGGTGAATTCCTGGCAGCGGGTGAGGCCCCCCTGCACCCAGCCAATGTAAATGACTCGAGTCATACTGGAGCCACGTTCAGCCCGATTGGTGCAGATACCCTGCTCCGGTGTGGTTGGCACATCTTGCAGGTGTGACAGCATGCAAGGCACACAGTCCAGCCAACTCCATGGTACACGAGACAATTGGACAGTTTACTTCACATCAGAAAGGACACAATTGCACAGGAAACTGAAGTATTAAGTAGACTACATAAAAGAACAACTCTTGTTCAACAAAACCCTTGTTATGTAACCAGTTTTTTTTGTAACTTAAAACAAAATAGCCATTTAGCATGTTACCTTAAGACAAAACTCAGTAGCCTTTCAAAGTACTAAGCTAGTCTTTTAACACATCACCCTGAGAAAGTAAATGAATGTCAACTAAAAACAACCTGGTCCAATCCAGTTTAGGCATTGAAAAAAACTTCTCTGCCCTGTGGTGCATGTCATGTGACAGAAAGATGTGTAGAAATGAACCCAAACAGGAAGGAAGAGGAGAGCAAAGTCTCTTAGCTTCTGCAATAATGTCCTTGTGAGAATTTCCCTCGCGACTAAATGTGGCCTCGAGACGGAACTTAGTAACACCGCTGCCACTGAGGTAGAAGGCATTTTCCCAGAAAGAAGGAAAGTTTGATGGAGACTTTACAATCACATACCACTCATTACTCTTGGGTACAATGTGTGGAAGACGATGGGGAGGGCACATGTTTCTGGGAAAAGCATGAGAAACACCAATCCCCCAAATCTCAGTTTGAAAGTTTCATCACCAGGTACCCAATCATTGAAATGCTTCTCAAAATAGGCCAATATGCATTGTAGAAGTTACCGCAAACATCAAAGAAAAAAGAACGACATCCGGGAGATGGGGATCTACCAAATGAATGATTTCAAAGAAGTGGTGTTTTTTCTCCAAAACATTATCTTTAATGCAGGGTAAATATACAGCAAACAACAGCGTTGCTCTCGGGCTGAACTCTGGAATACGAAGTGGCCCTCTGCAGCTTCCCTTGTGTGGTGACATCGCTCAGTCCCTCTCTGCTAGTGACACCAGATGAGAGTCGATCTCAGACTCAGAAAGGATCCTGCAAGGGACCAAAAGTAATGGAAATCAGAGCTATAGAAAGCTAAGAGAAACCAGCTAATACTTCCTCAGGATAAATAACATATTTACCTAGCAGTCAAAGGAGTTAGTTGGAAGGCCTGAGTGGTTTTGATGCATTTGCACCATTTCTTCTACATGTGCTGCCGCAGATTAGCAAGTGCAATAGTATGCAGTTTAATCAAAAGGAATATCAGAGACATGATGATCTTTGCTACCTGTTTATGGACAGTATAGTGCTCAGAGTAAAACTGACTTAAGCTCTATCTGAAATATTACAAATGCATTAAGCTCAGGCGGCACACCTCATCGGAGTAATAATAATAATAAGACGGTAAAGAAGAGTAAACAAAAAGCTGTGCATGGGCCACACCCTCCTTGTAGAAGGGTAAGGCCTCAGCTCCTATTACCTGAACTTAGGGTTCTCTGTTGTCACAACTCCAATCTCCAGCTCTGAGGGCTTGAAGTCAATGGACAGCACTGTGGACAGGCAGGTGATCGCCGTCTGTTGGGCACAAAGCAAAACATTACTGGTTCATTGGACTGTGGTTGAACCCTCTGGGGTCTAAGGCCTTGTGAGACACTTTTGGAGATGTCTTGATATGGTCTGACTTCTCTACAGCAAAAAAGATAATTCAATATGACCTATATTTTTGTTTTCAGTTACAATAATAGGGCAGCAGTATCTTGCCAAGATTTTATTTTCCTTTTAGGGTTAGGTTAGGGTTTTTTTAATAAAAATGCATTTTGCTAAAACATGCTAGAATAATCTTCATAAATCACAAATTGTTAATATCCAGCACACTTTGAAACACAGATCATTGTGTTGAACAAGTCTTAGCTATGTAAATGTATTAAAGTCATTTACAAATTCCTTTCAGTTTAATTAAAATAATAATAAAAAAAACTATGACACTGTTTCTGTTAAATTGTCTCTACCTGGGCAAACAGCTGTGGTCATGAATATGAATGTGATTCACCTGGGGAACTCCCAATACCCAAATAAGCCTGTCAATGGGCCTGTCTTTTGTTGAATGTCAGTGTGAAATGAGACAAAAACATATAGCATTTGTAGTTTCTCTGTGTGTAGAAAGCAATAGGAATAGTAGATATGGCAGAATAGGGAAATCAAGAACTATTTTAGCATGATAAAGCACAATCTACTTGTTTTGTGCCAGTCTTTAAAACAATTTCTTCTTAATCCTCATTGTTGTCTCAATCTTCATCGGAGGATGAATTAATTTCATCACTGCTGTCAGGAAATGATGGAACTTGTAGCAGAGCTACTTCAGCGGAGAAATGAGAGCGTGCCATTGTGAAAATAGCAAATACAAACTGCCTTATTTTGCGTGCCATTTTATCTCATTCTGTCTGTTTTTTCCACACGTGGCTTATCTCCACCTCTGACGAACTTGTCGCTGGCATATCAATAGCCGCTCAAACTTGTGGCCGTGTCGACAGGTAAGAAGCAACGAAGGAATGCAGAAGCGGATTATTCTCATGATTTCATATAAAATCGGAGGTTTGTAATGATATTTTTCTTAAATCTGTCTGACATAAATGGAATTCTTTTGGTTGTCGTCGTGCACTTTAGAAAATCTGCTTTGAGAGGGAAAAAAATAAAGCAACATAACACAAAACGTAATATGTATGTATTTTATGAAAACAACAATGTATTGTATTTGTGAGAACACATTTTGAAGTAGATTTCAGTTTTTAATTATGTATTTTTTGAGCATGCGTAATAGACATAACGACGTTAGTTTCATGCATTTAAAAACATTTTCCAAGTTAAGGTGCTGGCACCACTTAACTGGCTAAGTAATGCCATCTCTTTAGTTTTTTTAAGATGTGTTTTTCAGATGTTTCTTATGGATTAATTTTCAGAGTCAAATTTATTAAGTCGACAACCTACTATGGAAGAAACAGTCAAAACTGGTCATTCTTGGAGCCCTTAAAATGAACAAGCTATAACACACTTAGAGTCAGGATATAATACATCATAATATATCGACTGGGTAAGAAAACTGGAGGGAGCACTGTGCATCTGCTTTTGACTTCTTTGGAATCAATTTATCTACTCAACAGCATCTTACCTCTACAGTTTGCTCAAAGGTCCAGTCAAGTTTCTTCTTCACCTTCTTCTCGAGGAAGCTGGTGGCCTCCGTCTGTTTCACGCCGGCGGCCGTGGCCTTGAAGCCACAGTAGTAGCCGGCAGGGTCACACTTGTACACCTGGGGGCCAAACTCCTCATCTACTCCAATCACAATCATGCCTGGCACGGAAAGAACCATTTCAAAAACACAACTCGGCCTGTTCTTTCTCTAGTCTTCACAAGCAGTTAATAAGACTTGATAAAAATGTACAGTTGCTGCACAGCTCAGTCCTACAACACCATTGGAGAAACACTCCTGGTGTTGGGATTCCAGGTACTTACAGCAGCCGAGTGGCCTCATCTCTGCGTTCTGCGTGTACACCTGCGAGATGTCCGCAATCCTCTTGCAGAGCATGTCCACGGGGATTTCATAGCCATACTTGTACTGCCAGTTAGCGGCCTCATAGCGTGCTCTCTGTACCTGGGACCTGCTGTCAGCTGGAAATGGAAAGAACAAGCAATCCGGCAAATAAATGCCACCTGAAAGCCACCCAAAGCACCGCCTTTCAGAATTTCAGGGGCCTTCAGTGGATAATATTTGCATAAATAATTCAAATAGTATATATAGAAGCCTGCTCTGCACGGAAAACAGTTGTTCTACCTCTGGATATATGCTATTCTATTCAGATATGCTATTCTATATACCTGTCATCCCAGACATCACGCAGCCGATGTTTTCTGTTATCCTGAATAAGTGGGTGACTGTGGCAGAATCCAATAGTTTGTCCTACAGGAAAGGAAAAACATAGATTTTGAATTCATTAAACATGTCAGAATTCAAATTAACTATATCTGAACCAAATGAAAAAATGTCACATTTCATGCACTGATGAGACGCTAAGAGACGCAATCATGGAGTACTTACGGGCACTTTTTTCTGTGTGACAACAACGGCGCAGTCTTTGCCTCTAACAGCTACTGAAGTGAGGCCGCCTTGGTTTATAGCCTTGAAGGCATACTCTTTAAAAGAAAAAGTCAGTTAAATAAATCGTGCACATCACATAAGAATAACTGTAAATAGTTGGGCTACAAAAACGCTAATATGTTGACCAATCCAAACTGCAATAAAAATCGCTGTATAATAACAGCAGATAAAATGAGTATTCCGCTCACTCACAAATTGCAATTATAAAACGCAAGGTTTACACACACTTAACGGCCAGCAATAGATCAGAAATGACCGCTACTTGCTGATACGCTTATCACTACAAATTTAAAAGCATATAAATGTGTAAGATGTTAATCCAGGTTTAATACTTTGCTAGACATGTATAGCTTCTGAAGCACTTATTAAAGTTCAACCCTAATGTGCAGGGTTCTTTCCCTTTCGTTATTCAAAGCAATAACAATAGATAGGCCTACAAAAAGCCTACCGTTACTTTGCAATTATTCATTAAATAAGAAATACTGTTTCAACTCACTAGCTCACTATGCGCCGTAAAATAAACCTTTAAAAGACACCAATCCTCACAACTTCTTCAAAATACGACATTAGCACAATAACATAAGAAAAATAGTGGTGGCGATGGGAGCCATGACTGAGCACTTCGCAAGCCAGCGGCTAGCCGGCGTCGCTTTGCTACTTACCTACTTGGTAGAGCCTACCCTCAGGTGAAAAGATTGTAATGTGTCGGTCAAATCCCGCACTGGATCCCCGGGACATTGTATTTCTATATTTACAACGATCCAAGTATAAAAACTTGATTTGAATAAAGCTGGCTAGCTGTACCGCACACAACTGTCAGGCAACATGAAAAAAATCCCTCACCCGGAAGTGCAGGATCACTGCCGGGTCACGGGGGCGATGGAAGCGTTGCTATAGTGACATGGCATTTAGAAAGTGCCGCTATCTCTGTGTCTCTGTTAGGGATCATCTACATTGCGTCTTCTTCTAAATAAAATTATGTGGAAAACAATTTAGTAGCAATCAATCCTAGATTAACACATTCTAAATATGAATGTAATGTATTTTATTTCGTTTTTACAGATTATTTTACAGGTTTGGTGACTGCAGTTTTGTGGGCCTTGGTGATGAAGCATGATTTAAATCTTCAGATGAGGCTTGCAGTTTACTGGCCAATCTCCGTCCCTATCCTCACCTATAATTACGAACTGTGGATAAAACCAAAACAACAAAGTCACAAGTACAATAGGCTGAAGTAGTTTCTCTGTAGTATTCTTGGAATTTCAGTTTCGGAGTGACATCAATATAGAGCCACTGAGGTAGTTTATCCATTTTTATAAGGACCTGGCCACTAGGTTGGCTCCCAAGGGAGCTACTTATTGTGTTACAGGGTGGAGGCCCCAGAAATGACCTAGGAAATGCTGGAGATGATTGAAGATGGTTTACATCTACTAGCTGGCTTGCGAATGTCTGGGAATACCCCAGAACTATCTAGAGTCCGCGGCTATAGAAAAAGAGCTCCGGTCTGATGGGCTCAGCCTGCTGCCACTATTACCATCACCAGGAAAAGTGATGTGAAAGATGAGATGTGATCATTATCACATTGAGCCTATAATAGGATCTACAAGATAAAATCCGAAGATACCCTGGATAGTATGGTGGTCCATCACAAGCCACACACAGAGAGTCCAGTCTACCTAAACAGCACACTCTGTGGGAGGGAGCCGGTGTTACTAGGGGAAACCCACAAGTAGTAGAAGCATACAGCGCAGACTATGGTAGGAATCAAACCCACAACCATGAAGGTGTGAGGCCACAGAGCTATCCCCTCAGCCACTGTGTTGCCTGTTTAGGCTATGGGGTTTCGGAACTTTTAATAACTCGGTGGCATGACCTGTGTATAGTATTTAGGGTGCAAAGATAAATATAAGATAATGTAGGACAGATCGGCAAAACGTAGGTGGAAATGCTATTGTTAGTAAAAGCTGGGGACGCATGCTACTGAATAAAGCTCAGTGTAGATGGGAGAGGTCTATGCTATACTTGTGTTTGTGTGGCTTTGCCTGGGTACCTCCCATAGTTAGTTCAGTTGAAGTGTGTATACTATATGTTGTATATTACCTGTTTTACTTTACTGCCGCTTTAAGCGTTGGTCAGGTGTGCCATGCATGGTGAGCAAAAAAGGGGAGGGGTTACATAGTAGCCATAATGGAGTGCAGTGGCCAGCCCTTAAAGTGACAGTAAAATAAAATAGGTAGTACATTACATACAAGTCACAAATAAGCCTCAGGATTTATGTGTGACTTTTATTAGCATACATTATTACTTTATTCTAAGGAGGCTTGAAGGTGTTGTTCTCCTAATTTTTGCTTTATGGCTACCAACCTTGAAAATGTCAAAACACTTTGGAATTCCAAAGGACAGCCCTTTGGGCATATTACTCAGGAGAGTGGTGTGAATTATTATTGGCCTGTTGGGCGATTACATATATTTTTTTCATTCTGGACATCAGAATGCTACTAAAACGTCCCAGTGGTCCACTGGAGCTGAAGATCTCTATTCAATGCCTCCCTCCCCCCAGGCTGTGTGAGTTTTAGAGCTACTGATCTAGAGCAGTTCTCTGGGACCTACAGATGATCCATATTTTTGCTCGCTCACATCCTGGTTAATTATTAGGCATTTTGAGGAGAAGCATACCAGACAGTCCACATTTTTGCAGCAAAAATATGGACTGTCTGCGGGTCCCCAAGGACCGGATTGGGAAACATTGATCTAGAGGATGGACTCACACATGAACACTGACACTAACACTTACTTAATTTTCCTGTGTGTCAGAGTTTACCAATTTTACACACGCATAACATATTATATGCTCAAAGCTGTTATTAAATGTTACCATTGTATACCTCATGACTTCTAAACATTTCATAACTCTGTCCAAACAGAGCAGCCCAAGTATGAGACACAATGATTTTATGAATTGCCCATTGAATCACTTTTAAGTCATTTGACGACAGATCCCTCAGTCTGGAATGGGGCAACTCAAGCACAGACTGTCCCCGACTTACAACTGGGTTCCATTCTGACTCCATTCCACTCCATTTAATTGCGGACAGGTCATATGTCACAACGGCCGTATGATGGAAATGTGTAATCACACTCAGTGTTACAGTTTGTGTGAGAATGAGACTGGGAGGTGTTTAGGGCTGCAATGGTCATGTTGACATTCAGTACAGGACTTTCCTGTGGCAAATACTGCGCAGTGTACAGCCATCCAAAATTTATTTTTATATATGTTTAGTTATTATTATGATGATGATAATAATATACTTCAATCATATATGTGAGTTGTCTTAAGTTGCAAAGGTTATAAGTTAGGGACAGTCTGTATATTGAAAGTAATTTTGGCTTTCATGTAAATAAAAGGCCAATAAAGTGAATTCTCATTCTGGTTGATGCACCAAAACCACAGGAAGAACGACTCACCATTTAAACAATTAAGCCTCCTCGTCTAAAGTTCCACTTCCTTGCTTCCTGAATGAAGTGCCATGCTAATATTAAAATAATAGTCATTCTTTAGCCTAACCCATATGGCTACATGACAGAGTGTGGAGTAATCACATCCTGGTTAAGTATGAGGCATTTCGAGGAGAAATATACTTCTCTAAGAAACTGGAAGTTCACCAGGTCAATAAATGCAAATCGAAATGCCATGCTTATTTTATCCTGTTCCCCAAGACTTGTAAATATCATACATCAGATTCAAAATGGACTTTCAGCTAATAAAACCAGACAAGTGAATCACACTGTGTCCCAGACCAGTAGAGGAAGGTGTTATATGCAGAAAATACGTGTGTAGACAAGGTCAAAAGGGGGAATTCAGGTAGCACCTGAGATGATGTTTGTCTGGTGTTGTTATCAAGCATTCTCCCTTGCTCCAGAATATTCTTTATTATTTGGATTTGACCTGAACGGGTTAGGGTTCTTAAGGGAGGAGAACTTTGACTGCCAATGATGCTCATATGTCGACGATCCCTGAACCTTTGATTAAACTATTTCTTGGGAACTGTTTCTAGGGATTCTTTTCTTCCGGACAGGGAAATGGGTGTTTCCAGTTCTGCAACACAAATGTCTTTTGACAAACTTTGATTCAAACCAGAAGAAGGAAATGCTGTAAAGGAAATGCCTGTTTTTAGAAATGGGAATTAGCTATAATTACCTGGGTGTTTTTTTTCATTTAATATTTCATTGAGGTATGAAGGGGATTTTTTACAAAAAAATCCAGCATTGTGGAGTTTATGGATTTTTTTTCTTGGCCCAACTGTTTGTAGTTTAAATGAATGAAAGAGGTTTCATTTCTGTTTTATTACATCCTTTAGATTTGAAAGCATTTAATAAGAGTACTTGCTCTTTCCAGGGCCTATCCAGCTGAACACTACAGTGTTGTTAGAGTAGATTTTCATCATATGATTCATTGTGTGACCTTTGCAAAATTATTCATTCATGATTCCATACCACATCTAGACACGTCTACTCAATAACGCGTGGAAACTTGTACACCTATGTATCAAAAGGAGAGAAGCTTTGATGCTCATTGTTAAAGTCAACATAACAATGTAATACTGGGGTTTCTCAACTTTTGTTTTACATTCTTTACTGTGACCTATGAAAAATTACCATGGGAATATTTCGATGTGGAAGCGTCTCTTCCTATCTGACCAGATTTGCAGTGGTACATAGGAATCAGGATTGAAGGTAAAGTTCCTAGGTTCTGCAATAACCTTAGCAGAGACCACACAGCATGCTTCCTTTGCCGGCCCACCATGCTGGTCTCCTTTCCTTTGAAATCATGGCTTGGCTAAACGTAGCTGCGGTTAGCACCCTGGAAATCACCACAGCACTGGCTTCCTGTTTCATGCCTGACCTTACAACTATCCCAGGTGCCGTTCACACCTCACGGGGGCTGGTTCCCGGTTCCCGGTTTCATTTCGCTGTGGGACAGAAGAACTGGTGGTGGGAGGGGAGGTATTTGGGGTGGGGGGTACTTTCGGACATAGAAATGCGGCAAACTCCCCGGTGAATTCCCCTACCTATCTCTGGTGGCAGACTGGAGGCATTGTGGTGCAGGGCTTGGAGATGGGATAGCGTGACTCAGAGACTAAAAAGAAGCTCAGTCACATATCAGCACCAAACCTGTAACATGTCAGCGGACCTGGGTAACACTGTCACAGGTATAGGGAGCTTCATTCCTTAAGGAGAAGAAAGGACATACATACCCCTTGGATGAATGTTCACCTGGTACATTTTTAAATTCTCTTTCAGTTTTGAAATGAATGCTGTAGTACAACATGTCCTCTTTCTTTTGTCTGGGCCGGGTGTGGTAAGGAGCGGAAAGCTTGCACGCAAGGGTCGATTTCTCTGTGGCTCTGGCGACGGGAAAGAGGTAACAGGATCACTGGGACGATGAGGAAGGTCACGTCCAGGCTGAAAGTGCAATCCAGCAGGATGGACCTCAAGGGAAGCTGGTCCTCTTCAGTTTCCTGCACATTGTCCATTATGACTTGAAAATTGGTCACTACTTCATTCCAGTTTCTTAGAAATGCACGCAAAATCAAAAATATTTATCAACAGCATATATATAATTTTTAAATATGCAAATCTGTTGCACAATAGAGTCTATGCCTTTTCATAGGGTACAATAAAAAGTCCCCTAAAGTGCCCTAAAACATACATCCATCCATTTTCTGAAATCACTAGTCAGGGTCGCGGGGGATGCAGAGCCTATCCTGAAAGCTATGGGCACAAGGCAGGGACCCACCCAGGATGGGGCACCAGCCCATGCCAGTCACTCACACATGCACACCAGCGGGCAATCTGGCAACTCCAGTTTGCCTCAGCATGTTTTTGGACTGTGGGTGGAAACCGAAGTTATCAGGAGGAAGCCCCCTTGAATGCTGGTCTCAGAGGTGGGAGGCAACAGTGATAACCACAGCACCAAAATGCTAACTGTCCCTAAGCATACGGTACTGTGCAAAAGTCTGAGGCTGCCAAAGAAAATGATATTTTAATGATCATCATATTGGTGTAAAACTATGCTATTATGCTTGTCAAAGGGTGTTAGCTTAGCCATTTCAAAACTGCTAAAATCACCCCAGTATTTGCATTAAGATATTCTTACCGGTTTTTATCGAGTTACTCTTAATTTGAATATGTTCTATGCTAAATTGTGTTTTTTTTTTTGTTCAACGCAAAAGTGCATTTATTACCCAGCTTTAAACATTTCTTTTGACTGCCTAAATCTTTTGCACAGCATTATACATGGAAGTATCCTGATTTAGGATTTTTCAGCCTTGAGGCAGGCAATTGGTTTAGCCAGCCCCGAAGGGCTTAGGTTATGCCAAGTGAGACATGTCTGCTGCACCCACTCATGCACTCAGAAGTGAAACAGGCGGTTTGCGCTCCCCTCGGCCCACACTCAGCAGGTAGACATTTCCCTCCTTTCTTCCTCACCCCTCTCTCGTTTTTTTCATGCAATGATGGGAGTTTTCAGCCGTTTCTGCACTATGCATTATAAAGCCCCTTCACACACCCCTGGAGCTAAAAAGGGGGGTTACCGCGCCTCTGCACAAAGATCGCCCACCAACTTGTGGAATATTTCACTCTTTTAAATGCCAAAACCGTTACTTTCTTCATTAGTTTGCACTTGTGTTTTTACTAATGCTTCTGCTACAGAATAGCCCCAGACAGTCCATGTTTTTGGTTCTTTCCAGCTATGTGCCAGGTAGTCTACAGTTTTGGGGGCCAAAATAAGGCCTGTCTAGGGGTCCCCAAGGACCAGATTGGGAAACACTGTTTTATAGTGTGCATAATTAAAATATTTTTTTCAAATGCAACCAGTATCAAGTGACAGTAATTAAATGCATATTATGATCACATTGTAAGCTGATTATTCTATCCCATGTGACATTTGGTGCTCATACCTCTGTAATTTAAGACACTCATCCCTAACTCATAATACAGACTGCACATTTGTGAGATGCTTCTTTTTAATAGTATGCTTGATAATACATGCTATACAGACACATTTTCTTTAACAATGCATTACTTGGGTTTATTTTTTAATAGTGTGGGGGGGGGGGGGCACAGCCCCAAACGATCAGCACAGTAATAGACACATAAAGAATAATAGGAAGTGGAATAATTGCACGTTGATATCTTTTATCGAGAGATCAATGCATGCACTGCAGCAGTCGGGCACCATCATCTCTGCAGAATCTGTATCTCGCTGATTTTCAAGATTTTGAAAGTCGCCGATGAAGTCCTTCGATTCAAAGTAGTGCAATTAAAAATAGAAAAATAACATGGAGCCTTGCGGCGTGTCGTGCTATCGCTTAGCGTCTTAGAAGCGCTCAAGTCAGCAGCCACTTCCATTGACATCACTTCAGCTCCTCACTGGCACTTCTGCGGCTAAGGGGACTGTGCCTTATCGTCACAATACTCCGTTCAAAATAGGACAGTCACAGCCACATGCTAAACACAGAAATAATACTTGAAAAAAACCCAGAAGAATACATCTTAAATCTGTATTTGGCTTTCAAGGTTAGTCATATTGCAAAGAGATGGAATTCCCCTCTGCGTCTCACCACGCTTCTGAGAGGGGGTCCGTGGGTGTTTTAATGCGCTGCTTCCTCCCCTGCACCCAAACCACCATCTGCTCCGGGGAGCCCGAGCTGTGCATGTGAAGGCCGCACCTTTCCCCCTGCCCGCCTCGGAGGAGCTTGGCTTAACTGAAGGCACCGAACCGGGGCCTAGCCACCCTGCAGCCCTGGCAGCGTGGGAAAGCACCGGCCTCCACAGCAAAAGTGCAGGAATTGCACCGCGCACCGTGTGAACCCTATGTAGGCTGCAGGGTTTAGCATTAGCATTAGTGTTAGGTTTGCAAGCTCCTTTAGTGTTGAGTTTCCCAAAGTGTTACAGGGTAAATTAAATACTCCTGTATGTCTGACTGGGGCCTACAGGACAAACTGAGCCTGAGGTGAACTGCAAGTCATATGGAATGGAGGAAACGGCATCATATGTAACAAGATAGACTTTGAAGCATGTGATAACTTGTTGATGGTTCCAACACACCTGTATTAAAATGGGCAAAGGCCAAGTATTATAGAGTACACCCAAATGTTATTGTCATTCTTGGGATGGAAGGGAGCCCTTCGGGTCAAAAGCCTCTTTGGATTACTGGAATCCGTCTCATGCTTCTCCAACCTGGTTTGGTTACTAAGTCAGGTCGGTCGTTGTGTGCAAGTTCTGAAACAGCGGTATAATGTATCCATCTTCCTGTGACAGCACACTCCCTGAGGCCCTGTTGGTGTGGAAATTCCAGTGGAATTTTACCAGTATAATTCCAGTAAAACATTTAGCGGTTTCAAATGGGCTGGTTTCGGATGGCTGCTTAACCGGTTTATTGATTGGGCTAAGAAATTACAGTTGTTCTGTACCATTAGGTGTACCAGAAGATAATCTGTGGATCATCTGTAGTGACAACCAGCTCACACCAGTTTATACTAGTCCTTGTAATCCTTTAGGTCAAAATGGAGATTCTGTGCTATGCTCACACTGACGTAACACAGACGTGTCAAACCATCCGGAAGTTTCCTTGCAGTCAGCAGTAGCAGCAGACAGTGTGGTTTCAGAATTGGTCTTCAGTTTATAGGGTTAGTAAGGGAAGAGAATCAAAGCTTTCCAATATCAAAAAGTAAGCCTGATCTTTCACCTCTAGCCTTGCTGCTACAGCTGCCTTTTTAGAGAGGTGAAGACTATCTGCCCTAGATTCGAATAAAGATTATTTATTCCCTCCTTTCAGTGAAAAAGGCTTGCTAACACTTTCTATGAATGCCATGTCTATAAGAATCTATGAACACATTCATAACAAATTGCAAGGCATTCATAAAACATTATGAACATAAATATTTATAAAAAGGCATAATGCATTACAGCCATGTTTATTATGCATTATGAATACTCTATGAAGCTCTCATCTATAATGCACTATAGATATCTCACTTATATAAGGCCAACATCCTTAATGACTATATAGCGACCATTATAATGCATTATGAAGGTATCTGCAGTGCATTATAGATGGGAGCTTCATTGGAGCTTATGAAGCATTATATTTAACACTATAATGCCTTATGACTGTCAGTAGAAGATGCTGTAATGCTTTATTAATTCTTATACCAAACATAAAAATGCATTATGAAGGTATCTATAGTACATAATAGATGGGAGCTTCATTGGAGCTTATGAAGTATTATATTCAACACTATTATGCCTTATGACTGTGAGTAGAAGATGCTGTAATGATTGATTAAATTATAATATTATAATGCATTATGAAGGTATCTAGATTGCATTATAGATGACAGTAAAGGGTTACCATCCAGTTCTAACAGGGTGACACTGAAATGACGTCCAGGACCTGGTGGGTTTGAACCAAGCCTTTCAGATGCCCGACCGGTCCATGCACAATTAGCTCAATTCCTGAGCACATGACGTTTTTGCAGGGCAGAGCAAAAGCTGAGTGGAGGGAAGTGTTGATGTTCAGCACTTCATTCAACCGGGTCAACTTCTAAGAAACTCAGAGATGTGCTGAAACAGGGGAAACTCTCTTGTCTGTAACATTAGATAGCACGACTCATCAGCTGCTCCTCCAGACCAGGTCAGACTGAAAGTCCCCCTCATATTTTCCTCTAGATCACCCATTCTTAGAATGACCATTTAATGGTTCACTATCCAGTGTTAGATCGCAGCAGTATCCTGTCCTTCAAAAAGATTGATAGATGCGGCATGCTATCGCTGGCATCTGTTACGGATCCACTCAGACGTTTGATCTTGCTTGGAAATGTGCAGGATAAAAGGCTGCATATTCATTCCTTACCGGTGTCTAGCTACTAGCATAATGTTAGCAATCTAGCTAATGCTCAACATGGATCCATCCATTCCATTTTTCAGAATCAGTCATCAGTGCAGGGACGCAGTGAGTTTGGAGCCTGTCCCTGGAAGCACCAGTGTTATCGACACTGGTTACTAAATGACACTACGTAACTAGAGCCATTCCCTTAATACTTGTTTAATTATGCATGCTGGTTAACACCTGATTCACCATACTTTCAAAGCGCTTTGATAGTGACATCAAGAATAGTATTTGATAGTGACAATAGTCATTGTAACCATTTGCACTAGTTACGCTATAAAGCAGTTTCCCAGTAGGACTGGCTAATAAGCATCCTGTTGCACAGTGTAGAAAAACCCCTTTCCAGTTACACTTGATGCAAAGTGGGACCACCTCTCATGCATATGACGTGACGCTCATGCTTTCAGACTCACACGCTCATTCAAAAAATTTTGCGGTAAATCTATATTATTCCATTATAAAGCTATAATTAGCTACATCAAAAGCGTCGGGGGAGTTTGCAAACCCTACAGACTATTTACAAGATAATTAAACTGTCACATGCATGTAAACGTGTGTGCAGACTTGTCTCCAATTGAAAATCTCACTCCAGCCAGCTGACCAAAGTTGGCAGCCGTGCATGTGATGGCCAGGCACGGGTGAAGGAAGACAGGTATGCAGACATGAGTACAAGACGTTTATTAAGCAGAACACGGAGTACACTAAGAGTACACTAAGAGTACACTAAGATGGCTGAGGTCAGAAAACCACCGACAGCAAAGACGACACTAGCCATGAAACACTACCAAAGCTCGACTCGCCAGTCAGGGTCTAAGACCTTACATATAAAGGGAGAAACATGGGCACAACATACAGTATGAGGGCGATGACGGCAGGATAACAGATGCAAATTACTCGACATAGCAGGGTAACAGACTAGGCAAACACTGTAGGTAGCCCTGACGGTGTTGCCCTTTTCTGTGTCCTTCTATTGGCTTTGCACTAGCTTTGTGCTGGAAAGCCCGACAGAACTCTGCAGAACCTGAAAAAATATCACAAAAACAAACAAAGCGTTTAAGGAAGTTATTTGTCACAGATGACAGCTGAATTTCCACAGGTGGGTGTCGACTGTGCTCCTGCGGGACAGGTGATCATTGTGTGTGTGTGTGACAGTCATATTTCCACAGCTCGCAGAATGAAGTACCATGGCGGTATGATTCAAGGGGGAAGCCGTGCTCTGGGTTTTTAACTGTCCATGCACAATGACGCTGGGTGATGCCCAGGGGACTGGCATCCTGGAAGCCTGCACTGCATCCCAGCTGAGTGGAAACACTGGAGAGCATCCAGTGCGCCTTTCGCAGCTCATGACACTGTGCCTGTACACAGAAGTTTCTGAGAGAACAAATTATAAGATGGATTGTTAAAGTAAATTGCAGCTAACAAACCCCTCTCCCAGCCCCGCATCTACACTGTATCTGCATGTCCCCCCCACCACATCTACGCTATATTTGCATGTTTTTTCCCCCACCGCATCTACAGTATATCTGCATGTCCCCCCCCACCGCATCTGCACTATATCTGCATGTCCCCCCCCACCGCATCTGCACTATATTTGCATGTTTTTCCCCCACCACATCTACACTATATCTGCATGCGCCCCCTCCGCATCCACACTGTTTCTGCATGTCCCCCCTTCAGATCCACACTGTTTCTGCATGTCCCCCCTCCACATCCACACTGTTTCTGCATGTCCCCCATCCACATCCACACTGTTTCTGCATGTCCCCCCTCCACATCCACACTGTTTCTGCCTGTCCCCCCAGCCCCCGGCCTACCCACTGCTATCCTGTGGTCTTTTCCTCCCACTTGTGCTCTGGAGCCAAGAACCGCTTCATGGTTAGATGAGGGTTTCAGCGGAAGCACAGATACCAAGGGCTGCCAGCAGAAAGTAAAACTCTTCATTCCTGGAGCTAGATAATGCTGATCACTTAGCCAAACATGTCGCGGGGAGACGGCCACCTACCCCAGAAACCACAGACTGGGCGCCCCCTTCATGCAGTGCCAGTTCAGCGCAGGACACACACCACAGGCAGTTTAGAAGCATCTGCTCACCTCATGGCTGGACTTTGGACTGTAAACTGGAGTACTGAGTGCAACACGGGTGAGGCCATTGTGCTGCTAACTCAGGCACCTTGGTGCCAAGTGTTTATAAGCAAAGCCCCTTTCTTTCTGTGTATCTTTGATGTTTACATCAAGCATCAAAGTTGCCAGGGAGAATCTTTGATTTGAATAATAAAAGACCAAATACTGAGATCAATGCTGATAGTGTTTTCTGTTTTCGGTAGAAATGCAGCTTTGAAATAGACATGACATTGCTAAATAAGGAGTGGCAGTTTATATGAATCCCACACCCCTTATGGTATAAAGCCACCCCCCTACTCTCTCTCTCTCTCTCACACACACACACACACACACACACACACATCATAGAAGGTCGACACGGGCCTTCCACTCTCACAAATGGAGAATTATTTTCCTTCAGTGAGAAGGAAATGTGTCTCAGTCATTTCTTTGGCACGAATGGCTACTCTCCAAGTACAGGTAGTTACTATTACGTGAAGTATTCTTCAGAGTTGCGCTGGTCAAGAGCAGGTTCACATGTGGCCAAATGAGTAACCTAGGTTTTAGCCCTGAGCAGGACGCGCTGAGGAAGTCACCGCGTGGGGCACAGAAGACACCAATGAAAGGATTCCAGAGAAAAATGTATTACAAAGGCAGTGGGGTGTAGCATTGTAACCAAACAAACAGAGAAGTTCAGGCCACAGAGGCAAGAAGACCGCCTTTATGGTACAGATGGGAACCCAGGCTGTTTCTCAATATGCACGCTTGTCCATAATTGTGTTCTCATGTACCCGTTTTGCGTCATCTTCCTTTGCGAAGATCAGTTCTAATACTCAGAAATAGAAGTACAGAGGATGGTAAAAATCCCCGAATGTTGTTCTTGCCCTGCCTCAAATATCAAGGATGCATCAGTTGCATCCTCCCCAAACGAGAAGAATCCTATGATTCATTGAACCCCAAGTTCGTTCTTGGAAGACAAGTTAGC
Organism: Paramormyrops kingsleyae; assembly: GCF_048594095.1. Classification (NCBI taxonomy): domain Eukaryota; kingdom Metazoa; phylum Chordata; class Actinopteri; order Osteoglossiformes; family Mormyridae; genus Paramormyrops; species Paramormyrops kingsleyae. Next base: position 19,837,057 of record NC_132815.1, read on the forward strand.
AAGACCGCTCTTGCACAAGTACGGTCTTTGCGCTCTTGAACACAAACACCCCATGATACAAAGGGTACTCTGAGCTGCCTTATGAGCCAGTCTTGTACATAGCTTCATTCCGCGGCCACCTATCTCACCTGCCGCCCTAACCACACTCCTGTAAACCAGTTATGTCCCTCCCTCTACTGGGAATAGATTCCCCATATCAAATTCCCTCTGGCAACTCAGATCCCGGGGTCATGGTCATGCCCGGATGCCAAGACGCACAAATTGACCTGTGTTTATCTCCTGGGGTGGGAGGAGACTGGTCTTCCGCTGAAATAGTATCCAAGAGGTCAGATGTGTGTTGTGTAGTGTGGATTCCCTGTAAAGGCTGTACCTTCACAGCTGGGAGCTGTGGGGAGCGCGGGGGACGGTATCATGTGGCTCTCTGTCCTGTGACCTGTGTCACTTGCAGCTTGGGTACACAAAAGAGGGGCTGGACTGTGAGACATGCTGTGTCGCCCTTGAGTCAGGAGGTTTTGCCGTGATGAGCTGTACCCAGGGATGGACAAACAGGGTCTTAAGTAAACGCCCGGGGAATTTCCAGGCTCAGACGAGTGGTGGGGGGTGACTTTTTTTCACCTTCCCTTGGGTGCCGCTTATCAAAGAGAGACGAGACACCTCACAACAACAACAAAGGATGCCCCCTCCTCCACTACCCCCCCCCACTTCACTACACCCAAACCCAGCCCAGGAGACAATGCGTGCTTCTGGATTTCAAAACACACTGGCTGAGAATGCGTCTACAGGGGCGAGAGAGAGGGACTGGCGGAAAGGACCTTTATTTTAGTGGTTATTATGTGTTAGCACGGCATGATTGCGCAGCTCGCACGCAGCCAGACGCTGAGAGAAACACGCAGAATATCCCCACAGTGTGTACGTTTGTCAGAGTGCAGAGAGAATGGACATTCACTGCCTTGGGGCTAAAAACAGTCAGCCATTCGCATTCTGGTTTGTATTCTGTTCCTTTAGATTCCGTTCTGTTTTTGAAGGATGAAGGGGAAATTCCAGACTCCAGCTCGGATAAGGGGCACTGTAAGGTCTTTCACAGTTGGAGGGGAATGTTAAATGTCTGCTGCTGAATTTACTTCCTCCCCGCCCCCCCCCCCCCCCCCCAAAGCCTCCATGAGGAGGTGCACATTTCTGCTCGATCTACACGTCACATGGCTGTTCATGAGGGCTCACTGGCAGGCAACCAGCCCATTGAGAGTCAGGGAAGCCGGGTGAGCCGTGGGGGAGGGCTGGGCGGGGCGCTCAAGGGGTGCAGGCCGAGGTCTCGATGTTCTGGTACAGGCTGGGAACAATGGGCGGGGTCAGAATGGTATGTTCCCAACCCTCTGTGTTCATGCTTCACTGTTTGCAGGACAGATAAGGCAGGAGACTAAAAAGAAAATGCAGCATGACGCACTTGTCTTGTGCGTGTGGCAGTCACGTCAGAACAAGTGCTTTCAGGGACTACTAAGGACTGCATACTGTACCAGAACCGACGTGTGACTGGTCAGCAGAACAAAAAAATAAAAACGGAAAAGGCCTTTAATCATGCCACTTCCTTTGGAGAATCCCAGTCAGTCTAGAATTTGCTGTAGAGCTCTTCGTGGAGCACACACACACAAGGATGTCAGTGTGCCTGCTTGCGTGTTTTTGGAATGTGGGAGGACACTTGTACACAGGAAGGATATGCATGCTTCATACACGCTAATGCAAAGGTCCCAGAGCTGTGCGGTTACAGCACTGCTGCAATGAATTCAAAAAGAAATATACCTACCCTGGGGTCATATTGACCCCAAAGTCATCTGTCATAATTATTGTAGGAGTTAAATTAAGCCATCTTCACACATAAACTCTGGACAATGACTGGAGAATTGGGTGTAGACGTTTTCCGGAGTTGCCCATTCACACATGCGGCACACAGCCAGAGGTTGTCCATGTCAGACACGTTCAGAACTACTAGAAATACTCAGGTTGGTTTAGACGAGGGCTGGCGCTTGGGTAGAGAATGCAAGAGCCAGGACTTGATGCAAAAGTGCTCTGTGGAAATCAATGGTCAGTTTACAGCATGTTTGAGACATTGATTCCAAAAGTATTTAGACGTAACTGCAATTTCGGCGAAAGAATGGAAAGCAATATATAGGCAAAAAAAAAAGAGTAAAAAGCAGCTGTGCTACTTGCACGAAGATGCCAGCAGGGAGAGAAAGCTGCAGCCTTTAGGGTCTGTGCCCAGCAACAGCGTGACAAGGCATTTGTATTCTTCTGTTTTTCCTCCAGTCATGTGACAAAAACATCATCAGCGTACACACTTACTTGCAAAGAATTTCCGAGAATTCTCCCTGTTCCATTCACACATGGGGGTAAATGGGAAATTACCCAGACTTTCTACTAGGGAGCCAGCAGAGTAAAGTCTGTTTAATGTGCGACTGACTCGGATATTGGTGCTCACGCACACAGCCCCTCTGGGTAATGGCTAGAAAAAGTAATGGTGAAAGTGCATGTTTGAAAGCAGCTTTATTAAAATAAATAAAAATATGCAATCTGTAAGAGCACACAGGGAAATGCAACACCTCGTGGTCCAATGCAGGTTGGTGTAGCTCTTCCTGTTTCTGGTAGGACCTGAAAAACGAGGGAATTCCAGATTGAACAGGTGAGTGCATGCCTCTCGAGGTTGAAAGTCCAAGAAGAGCAGCACTTCTGCACCGCACAGATGATGAATTTCATGTGATTCTGATTGCACTGGCAAACATCTGACTCAAAAATATGAGCCACCACAAAACCGTGCGCTTTTAACAGTCCTCCCATCTAAACCCTGGCAACAGACTGATGGAGTGTGAAGATAAACATCACCTTCTGCATGAACACACGCCATGCCCCAGCCTCAGGCACGGCCGCTGGAGGAGTCACACTTGGCTTTTGCTGCATTACCGACCCCGATCTGGACCGCGCAGCCAGATCAGAGCCCCGGCTGGCGTCGGCCAATCAGCAACCGCTTAATGGTGGGGGGGTCAGGGTGCACGGCCGGGACTTTCCGAGGCCCGGCGTAAAAAATTTTACAGTAAAACGAGGCGCTGCTCTTTTGCACAGTGGTGTACAATGTCTCGCTCAGAAAAAAAATAAAATAAGCCTCTATATCCCTATTGAAATCTTTTCTGTAGCAGTTTGCATAAGAGCAGGGTGAGAGCTTAGCTTCTGGGAGAGAGGTTTGTTGCTTATGTATCCTTGACAACAGCATTTTGATTAAAAATACAGGAAGGATCTCTAGGCTGAATAGAGGAGGTGCTTTGAGTGCAGAACAGCGGCCGTAAGCCTACAGGTGCAGCCTGTTGGGTAGCAGTACAATCCGAGCTGAACCAGTAAAGCACGCAGCCGTATGTGTGGGGCAAAACTTTAATCCCCGATTATTTACTTGTCAAGTGAAGGCTTGGCAACGAAATAAAAACAGTACATTGCACAACTGTGGAAGGTGACCCCACCCGATTAGGTAAGAATGATTTAGCAGAGCAGTGACTCTCTGCACCTGGGGAAGCAGGTGCCGCCATGGGTGACGACACGTGACCTCAAGGGTCTGAGCGCCATGTGGGGCTCTGCTGTTGGACCACTGAGAAAGTTACCCAGTTTGCACTGCTCCGAGAAAAAAAAAAAAGATGGATAGAACTGTGCATGAAATGTGGAGGCAGCTGCCAAAGAACTCAATGAAAGTGGCACCAGACACGAAACGCTTCTGTTTCCCAAGTCAGCCAAATACGGAAGGATGTGTCTCTCGCTTCGGATTTACCTATCTGCAGCGTACCACGTTAACTGCCCCCCCCCTGACCAGGCACCGCTGCCGAGAAGTTCTGCCTCTGCAGGATTTGGGTTTTAGACCCCTGGCCGAGAGGAAGAGGAAGGAAAGGGTGTGAAGAGGAACTGGGCGTACGGGGATTTCCAAACACCCCCCCCCCCCCAAACCACCAGCTGGTCCCAGGCCGCAAATTCAACAGGCTGCACCGTTCGGAAAGCAGTACAAAGTATCAAACAGAATAAATGTTGAAATGCTGCAGATATAATCCCTGGGCTGTAATGCTTTTCAAGAACAGGTGTTATAAGTTCAATGCATTTCAGACAACAGACCAAGCCAAACACAAGGTGCCCACTGATAAGATAATGAGCTTGGGGCCCCTGTTACCTGCCGCTTTTACATTTCAGTTTTGTGGTGTATTTATTTTTTATTTTGGCACAATAGAATAGTTTCTCTGGGTTGGTAACCAGGCTGCTGGTGAATAAGGGTTTGGCTGGCTGGATAGTCTGGGTGGGGGTGACTGCAGGGAGATGGGGCTCTGAACGGTGCTAAGTACCGGAGAAGACACACTCAGCCCCTGTGGGGTCAAGGGCACCTCTGCCTTGCTCTGTTAGCGTAGCCATTGCAACAGCTATTGGGAGAACGGGAACATTTCAACAAGTCTACTGATGTTTTGCTACCGGCTTGTTTCATTAATGCAGAGGAATTGCATGTTGTTCATTTAGAATACACACACACACACACACACACACACACGTGGCAAACACATAGATTAGGTATCGATATCATTGTGGAGACTGTCCGTTCATTTCTATCAGCATAACCATAATCTCAACAATAATAACCTTAACCCCTACCCAGCTGTAACCATAAGTAACCAAATAAAAAGCAAGACTTTTGACATTTTAAGTATTTTGATTGCATCCACAGATTTTTATTAAATTGAGTTTCCCTTTGTGAAGACCGAAAAAATGTTCACACAAGAGGTTTTAATATCATTGTGGGGGTATTTGGTACAAGACTTTTGGCATTATTACTTTTGCGATTGCATTCACAGACTTTGATGAAATTGAGATTATCCAAATGGGGACCTGAAAAATGTCGCCAAAAGTAAGGAAGTTTCAGGTTATACCACACTTTGGGGACATTTTGGTCTACAAATGTGATCTATGCTCACACACACACACACACACACACACACACACACACAAACTCATACATGCACAGCTCTTTTTTGGGAATTAAATTCAGGATCCTATCTTAGCAGAAAGGCAAAGCAGACGGTATAAAGCAGAAGCGATCCAGCGGGGAATTCCCATAATCCACCTCAAACCACCAGCTGCTCCAGCTCTGCAAGCTCGGTGAGCAATGGAATTCACGCGAGAGAAAGGCGAACCCCACGTTTACACGGAGAGCTGGCTGCCTCACAGAAAGCGCACACCTGGCTGCATGCACCACTAGGCCTGTCACTTATGGCGCTGGCGGACCCCAGCGGGTCAGTGAACGGTGGCTTTCACGCCCACCACTCACCGGTAGGGTGGGGGGAGCTCATTCATGTGAATGCTATATAATAATGTTTGCTCAGTGTTCATTATTGAGCCTTTCTGTGAAGTCTGTTGTTTCGCTTCAGGCCATTCTGTTGTGGGTGAGTGTCGTCCCCCCCCCCCCCCTCCCCCAGCCTTGGCATGTTCTGTCCATCTCCGGTGGGCTCTCTAAGGTGCATGCTGCCTTGGGTTCGCTCGCCGGCCCTGCAGAAAGAGTCGACAAGCTGTCACGGGATGACTCTGCACAACGGAGACGTGCGGCACATTCCTCAGCAAACCTATGAGATGTCACCCCTCCCTGCCCCTCCCCCGCCACTGGGAGAGTTCTTGTTTGGCAGAGCGCCTCAGTAAGGACGCACTTCTGGGGCTGGCAACAGGGCCGGACATGTGCGGGAATTCCCCTGCAGTCCAGCTAAATCAGGAACCGGCTGCAGTGGCGGCAGGCGACCAGCTATTTTCACTAGCCGTCTCAGGCTAAATACAGGTGCTGTGGGTGTTTTTCTCCCAGAAAAAAACACAATGTTGCTGCCCCATTTTTCTGCAGTGGGAAATGGTTTATGGTAGGGCTTTTAACCTGAAATTAGAACGGCGTTAGGGGTTACCTAATGCTTCTGTGCATATTACTGTTGCCATGGCTACTTGCAACCAAAAAAACCAAGGATCTTTTTTATCATGAAGGTGATTTACGTGTGAAATATTTATGGTTTTAAAATTATTCTTTGACACTTCTGTTACACTACTTTTTTTTATTGAACATGTTTATTTACAATGTTGCTAAAGTAAATCCATGCAGCAAGCAAACTATAATTAGTGCAGCTCTTCCTGTCTGCTTTTCTTCCATACTTGTGGTGATCATTCTGTGATTCACCAATCAATGACATACGTTGAAGTCAGGTTAAGTACAATTTTTGCAAATGAGCTTGCTCCTTTGACTCAGAAAATAACCCCTTGTCACCGCCCCTCCGGCTCATACACACTCTGAGAAGCAGACACGGTGTCTGCATAACTTTGTACAATAACAAACTGGATTTCCCCTTGTGTGCCCTGTCGTTTATCTTTGACAGGTTTTGTCAGTTTACCCGCTTCTCATGCAGAACTGATGCCACCTAGTGGAGGGAAGATGTAACGCGACTTACATCCGCCAGAATTGTGAGTATACGGAGTTTGCATGTTTCCCGTGTGTACGTGGGTTACTTGCAGTTTACGAGTTTTAGCTGTAACAGTCCTTTGTGAGTGTGTTCAGGGCTCCCCATCATGTGTAAGCGTTAATGGAAAATGAATGAACCTTAACATAAGGTATATTACTGCACAACTCAACTATACAAATACAGCAGTCTTTCCATGCTAAAGTAGTGTTTGTTCTGCAGGGCTAGTATGAATAGGCTTTAATTTTCATTTCCCTTCTCTTATAACAATTTCATTAATCGTCTTTATGTAAAGAGAGATTGATCATAAAAAATGCAGTCGCCATATAAAAAAAAATACAAATACGACTGTGGACATTAAACCTTTATATTGTAGACTATTTTGAAAATAAAATTGATTAAATTGATTCCTAAAACATGCAGCAGACTGAGCATTGCCCTTTCACATGGTCGCACGGCCCGCTGACCTCAGGCTCTGCAGCCTTAGTCTGCCTACAGCGCCCCCCCCGGAAGCCATGTGCGTCCCCGCTGTGTGGGAAAAGACCGCCCTGTTCCCCTCCGTGTCATCTCACTTGTGCGGGACACAGAACCCATTTTGTTCCCTAAACAATACACAGAAACTTTCCCGGAGTGTTCGTCACATACGGCGGCTCTGTAATAACCGCTTCCCGACGTGCGGGTGAATCAGCCGATTCCAGAGAGACCAAAACAATGGTGAAGATCAGGGGCCTGTTTCATGAAGCAGGATTTCTTGCTTTGACATATAACTTGTCTGATTTAAAGTAGTTTGGTAAATCCAGAGTCTGTAAAATCTGCAATGGAGTCTTAATTCCAACTAGAAATCCAGGCCGCATGAGACACTCAGCTGATAGGCCTATTCTGAACCAATCATTTCAATGCAGAAATGCGTTTCTGGGCACTTGAATGCTTCAGCTGCTGGTTGTGGGATCCATCATCACATGTGGCATCACAGTCGGTGAAGTTAAGGACCATTAGTTATGATAGGCCTAGGTCTGCATTTAATGAAACACACATTCAGTATAGATGGGCAATATCACTCATTTTCTTTTCTATTCAATGGCAAATAATAATAACTCAATCAACTAAACAAATAGTCCTAATGAATTTGCCGGTACTGTTGAATTTTTTGAGTGGGGGAGGTCGTCCGCACAATAATATTCCGTATAATAATATTGACTTATCAAAGTAAAATTCCTTTATGAAACAGCTATGACCTTTGGCATGAAGCAGGGAGTAATGTCAGGGAATTTCCAAATTCCCAGCTGAGCAATAGCCATGTATCAATTCACATTCAATTGCTGGATTAAAAAAATGATTTTAACGTTAGGAACAATTCTCAAAATGAAACACTGACATCAATATTTCAAAGTTGATCTTCGATCCGCACATCCTTGACACACTGAGTAAAAATGGAATTGTGACATTTTGGCATGCTCTGTTATGGACCCTAATCCTCCTGGCTGGATGAGCAATTACTGAAATCTCACGGTTGGATGATGTGTTCAGCCAGCTGTAAGCCTATGAACATATTCATTAATTCAAGAGAATGGATAATTAAAGCACTTGACATTGCTTAGTTAACCTCTACTGGCCATGTTCTTCTGAAGTACGGTTTGTTGAATGTTAAAAAAAGTTTACTTTGACTAATTATCTAGTCCAGTGCAATGGCGACCGTGACCCGTTGTGAACCAACCCGGTGACTGACCACACCCTCTTAACATCTGACCTGCCACGCATACGACCCATAGGATCGAGACGGCATCTTTCCTGAAAATGAATGCCAGTCTGTTCGCCTCTGAAAGGCAGGACAAAGCTGGCTGGTCCTGCACAGACCCGGAGCTGCACAGACCTCCCGGTGTCCCGCACCGCAAGCGTGTCTCCATTCCAGTGAAGAGCGCCTTTGTGCCACGCTGCTGTTCTTACAGGAGCGGGAGGGCAGGCCGTCCAACTGTAAGGCCTGCATTCAAAGCAGGTGTTTGTCCATCAGCAGAGCCTGACGACGTCTTCACTCCCTGACCTCAAGTCACCGTCATGACGTTTCCTTAACCAGCTGTAGAATGAGGGGCTTTGCAAAAATACCCAAATCAGTAACCTTCATGAACACCAAGGAAATACAGTTACAAAACAGCTCAGGTGACAAAGGGTGAAAGAATTAAAAATGAGTAAGCAGGTGCATTGACTTATCAAAGTAAAATTCCTTTATGAAACAGCTATGACCTTTGGCATGAAGCAGGGAGTAATGTCAGGGAATTTCCAAATTCCCAGCTGAGCAATAGCCATGTATCAATTCACACCCTTGTTTATAGTACCGGTAGTACCTGACTGCACAGATCAGGGCAGCTGCCAAAAAGTCCAAACAAAACAAATAAACAAACAAAGGTCACATTCCCAAATATAAAAGGAAAACTTCCAGCATAAGAATGAAATGTCAAAAATGCAGAGATGGATTTTCAAATTATCACTATTAAAAGTTTTATTAAGCTGTATTATATACATAAAAAAACAGAATTGTACACACACAGTTTGTACTTCCTCAAAAATAAATTATAAAGTGTTTTAACAAATGAAGTGAGTTCACATTTCGTATTATTATAATTAAGCAGTAAGTGCAAACATGCTTTGGGGCTTTTCTGCCACTCTGAGTCCTGAAAGCAGGTAACACCTGCAGTGCTGGGATGACCAGAGACTTTCATGAGACCCCCCCCCCCCAAAATTTCCCTTGGCTAATAAGTCAGCAATCTGAAAAGGTTAATGTGAGACGTTCCACCTGACAACATGCCTGTAACCTAGAAGCTTATTTACCGGCCTAGGGCACAGCAGCCTCTCCAGTGGAAGAGATGAGCTACGCCTCTGGGCGGCAGCAGCTGCCGAGATCACGCGCAGGTTCCAAGGAAGAGACGCGAGAGCAGTCTGGCACCAAGCCGACACGGCCAAGTTAGCGGACTTAGTGAACATTGCAATGAAAAGTTCAGATTGCATCGAACGGGCAGAACTCTCCCAAATACAGAGCCGCGTTGAAATCAGAACAGAATCAGTGCCAACATCAAAATGCAAAAACCTGTCATTTTTTTTCTCATAAAAAAATGCATATATACTCAGTTTTACCTGTGTCAGTCAGCCAGCTTGTAACATTCACCGTTAATGACACCTTTGTGCCTGGAATGATAGGATGTCAACACAAAAAAATTCACTAAATTAATTCTCACGGCACGCACAGAATGGCGGTGCTGTAGTGCTTAGTCATATTGGGGGAATAAAGTATTCTACTGATTCTAGTTGAATTCCATAAAGTATGTGAAACGTTCCTGAAGAAAACGTCCAATGAATCACATCACATGCAAATAAATGCTCAAGCACTTAAGTGAGATTAAGGTGTACAGTGGTAGATAACCTGGTTAAATGTCAGCACCAGTGTGTTGCCTTAACCTGTCCGAGTCACAGCACAAAGGTTGTTGGAGCTTGAGTTATGTTTACTCAAGGATAAAGTTCATTTAGGGTCGGTTTAACTCACACACACGCAGACAAGGAAAGGAACATCGCATCTGCCAACGACTGACATTAAAAACACTTTTTTTTGCAGAGAGTTGGAACAAACTTGTTGTCACCAACAAGCAAAGGCACATGCATCAAAATCTGAGTGGGGGATACGAAAGACGTGATTTTGCTAAGCTCAGGAGGGGTGTCTGTTTAACGAGTAGGCAGATAATGAGTGGGGGCGTGGTTTAGGTGGAAATAGGGGCGGGGATAGTGTGGGGCTCCGCCTCCAGCTCAAAGGTGACATTGAGAAAGGAGGCTGAGCCTCCTGGCTGCTCTGTTGCGGCCTCCTGGCCTCCTTGTTGCTGCTGCTCGTCGAATCTGCGCTCGGCCTCCTCTGACATACGGTTCTCCTCCTCTTCCTCTTCCTCCTGTGGTGACAGTCAAAAGCAAAGAGCCGAGTCAGCACATTCCAGCATGCTCCTGTCATGAGCTTCGAAAGGCCCTCTCATGCAGATCCATTGGGACTGGCGTACCTCCTTCTTCATCCTGTAGTACTCGTCGATGGCGTACTGGTACTTGGGTGAGGTGATGCCAAAGAGCGAGGCCATCCTTTCTCCAAGGTAGTCACACGCTGGACACCCAGAGAAAACCCGGCTATGTTAGGAAACTTGAAACATCATAGTTACGGAACACTGATTTTCAGTCATGTCCGTCACACTTCCTGATTTAACTAACCACTGTGACTAAACCATCTGGGCAGCCTTTCTGAGTTCCCAGTGGGAGAGAGCATGGAAACTTGCAAGACTCGCTCCTTCCAGAATGTCATCTTAAACGGTGTTTCTCAACCCAGCCCTCGGGGACCTCCAGGCAATCCACATTTTTGCTCCCTCCCGAGTTCCAACTCCCAGCACACCTGTACCAGGTACGGTAAAACCTCAGATCGGGAGCATAATTCGTTCCGGGAACGTGCTTGTAATCCAAAGCACTCGCATATCAAAGTGAATTTTCCCATTAGAAATAATGGAAACTCAGATGATTCGTTCCACAACCCAAAAATATTCATTAAAAAATTATTAATACAAAATATAAAGTAAAAATACATAAAACAAATTAACCTGCACTTTACCTGAAAATAATCGTGGATGGTGTGAGGGAGATGAGAGAGAGGAGAAGAGGAGGGTTATTTTGTAGGACGACTTTCACTACAACAGGGCTAGACATAAGCCGCGGCACCGCGGCCAATGGCCGTCGTGCCTTTCAAAATTGGCCGCACGCCTCGTCAAAATTGAAGTACCTTACGGCCAAGATTGGCCTGCCTTTAATGTTAGTCTGGTCGTATGCCCCCTTTTTACCGAAAGTAACGTTCATTACACAAAAGACTTGCGCACGACACGGTCCACTTTACCTCGTCAACAATCGATGCATCTGTACTGAACCCGAACCCAACCTTCGATACGAGAAACGAGGTCGACCCGCACATCTCGTAATTCCCAACTACTGAATGAACCGCAATGAATTCTGGACTAATACGATCATGTACATGTTCGTCGCATGATTGGCTGGTACGGTATGTATCGTCCAGCCTACTATGGAGCCACAGCAATGACAATGGTGCATCATCGGGGGTTACGTTTTTTGATTGGAAAAGCCATCCGACGGTTTCCGAATAACAGATAGGTGTCCTATTCGGTAATCATCGTGTAGTTGTCGTCTGCTGCTTATGCTGTCACCATGCCTCGCAAAGATTGAGAACGTAAAAGAAAGCAAGCTGAACTCGCGGCTACTGCCGCAAAATGTTGCAAATTATCTACTTCGTTCAGGTAAGTGTCAGATGGTGTTGTAAAAAAACATTTGCCGAGGCAGAGCAGATTTGACTCAGAGAAGTACCAAGCTCTGCTGGGAGGATATAGGACTGGTAGCGTGCAGTGTGCAAAAAACGAACGTCAAGTCAATTGTCATGTACACTAAAAGAATACGGGTGTTCTGAGCAAACAAATACAAAAATATTGATGGCTCCTTTATTGTTGGATTTTGTTTTTTTGAAATAAAGCTATATATATCTATAAATATATATATTCTGTCTCAAATCGAAGGTCGTATTGCGTAGGTTGTCTAAACTTGGTAATTACAGTAATTGGTAATTAGTGACTCAGTATTGACCCAATTCCTTTTTGGGAAGTTTCTGCTTTTTTGAAAATAAAAAAGTGCATCCTTTATGGAAATAAAATTCCTCCACAAGGCCCGAGGTGTCCTATGAAATTTCCAGATTTTGGCCTTGTGCCCAGGCTTAATGGCCTTGTGCCCTAGAAAAAATATGAATAGCCAAGGCCAAAGTGGCTGTGCCCTCCTAAATCCTTATGTCTAGCCCTGCTACAACTAACGAAATCACTGCTATCTGTTGGCTCACTGGAATCTTTTTCTTTTTGTGCGACTTTAACAAGGAACCTATCCAATGACAGCCACTTTTGCCTCCTTTTCGATTTCTCGGAAATGTGGACATTGCATTGTCGTTAAACAGATTCATCGCTTGCACTGCTACGCCCTTATTCGGGTGGTGCTTGTCTACTAAATTTTGACTATATGAGTGAGGCACGCCGACTGAGACCGAGCATGGGAAAGGATTACCCACAATCCCGCAGCGAGAGAGAGAAGAACAATCGGCTCAGTTGCGATTACGTGACACTAGGCAGACAAAGCATATAATACACGTATTACAAGACCTCACTCGTTTATCAAGTTAAAATGTATTTAAAAGTTTTGCTCGTCTTGCAAACCACTTGCAAACCAAGTTACTCGCAATCGGAGGTTTGACTGTATTCAGTATTCAAGATTATTAGATTTTTTTAGTTCAGGTATGCTGGGAGCAGGGAAGGTGCAAAACTGTAGACTGTCTAACTCTTCTAACTCTTTTTTTATAATTTCAATCACATTATAAAGCTGGTCACTTGGCCCAGTTAGCAGCCTCTCCACAACTCACCCGAGAGTGTGGACGTAGCAACTCTCCACATGTAGAACCAGAAGTATGGACCCCATGTCAGCTTGGACTGTAAGGCAAATGAGCGATTATAACGAGTGACAGAAGGAGTGTGTGTGTGTCTTTTATATTTTACCACCAGCCCCCCCTGGCAACTCACAGGCTCCACTGGTGGTGGCAGCTCCTTTTTCACCTGCTCCTCATCCTCCTCTTCATCTGTGCTGTACTCCTCCATGGTCTCCCCGCTTGCAAAGTGGATGATCCGCCGTGGGACCTTCTGCTTCTGCTGTGCCCCTTTCCCCATCTCGCCAAGCTCCACACGCTCAAAGTCCTTCGCAGGGCCTGGGCTCTGTCAGGGAACAACAGGAAGACTTTGCTGAATGGGACTGACAGGCTAGCCACAACAGCAGCCTCCTTGTTTCAGACACACTTTCTATCATGTCCATAACAATAGGTGCTGTGGGGAGTGACAACATGGATTGAAAGCTAACTGTTTAATGAGAGCTCAGTTACTGGGTCATTAACACGTTTTGTCTTACAATATATTTCATTTTCCACGCACTGTTTAATAAAAACCATTATGACAAATAGTCATATACTTAATATTACAGTACTGTAAATAGCTGGATTACCCACATCTTTAAGTGACTGTGGATACTGTAAGATCAATGAGAAGCAGACTTAAAACCCGATCATAATTTTAAAAGAATTTCCACGACAACCATTTTTGATGTAATACGTACAGATAAAATTATTAAGAAATATATAATTGAAAGCCTCATGTAAGCTTGCATAAAGCACAAACCTATAAACGTAAAACTCTGCATAACGGTTATACTGCCTGTTGTTCAATCAATGGTGACCTTTCAGTGATTAAGCAATGCAACTAATAAATACCCACTGATCCGATTAACACTGTAAATACTCGGTACATTCCTGTTTCACTGCCCATACGGTCAGCTGACAACCTAGTTTCCTGTAACGGCAGTCGCATTTACCAGCAAAACCGCAGCCTGCCTACCGTTATCAATACACCCGCACCTCTATAAATCTATTTTCGTGATTATAAAATGCTGGGAAATTACTACCTTCTCAGCCTCCATGGTCTGGCCCAGGGACACGTTAACGTTGGCAAGATAAAGAGACAACTCCGCCATCTCCGCTTGCTCGTACTCTACGGCGTATTGTCAGTGTTGCCACTCTGTGCCTCAGCGCGGACCACATGCGGATGCGGAAGTGACGTCACGCCGAGCCCCGCCCAGGAGTTTTAACTCTTTACACAATTCATTTTAATAAGCGTCTCAATGGAAATCTAAGATGCCAGATTGTCTACTTTGGTCAGCTAGCTGGCGTGAGATTTTCAATTCGAGAAAAGTCTGCAAACTCATTTACATGTATGTAACAGTTTTATTACATTGTAAATAGTCTTTAAGGTTTGCAAACTACCCCAACACTTAATATAACTAATTTTAGGTTTTCAATGGAATAATATACATTTGCCATAGATTTCTTGCGTGAGCCTAAGTCAGAAAGCATGACCCTGAAGATGTAATTTATTTGTCCCTGTACAAGCTACATAGGAATTATTTGATTACACATTTTGAATATAACAGTCTTTCTTTAAATAACTTAAGTTTTTGGGTTAGAGCACAGCTTGAAGTGCCCCTGCAGCAGTCGGGGAGCTAGGGATGGGCTCATAAGGGGCGATACCACTGTGACTGTTTTTCTGTTCGATCCAATTTTATCCAGTACCAAGGCTGCTATCACTGATACCGATCCCGAAATTCTAGTCTTTTGTATGAATTAAATGGCAAATAGTGCTGAACCATATAAAACAGCGCAATATTTGATATTGCGATATTTATGATGCAAAAAAGTAGTAAAGAAATTTACCCAAGATAAACTATAGTCAAACGGAACTCATGTACCAAGAATGTCAAATAAGTTTGTGTTGTTGCTGGGAGTTTTGTTAGCGGACACAAAGCAATGCCTACAAAGTAGGGTTTGGCGTTATGGCAAAAATATCATATCAGTTTTTTTTCAGGCATGGTTACAATCTTACCGCATTTTTTTTCGTGTAGGTTAAGACTACATTAAAAGTTACCGAACTGTACAACCAAATTAATTTCACTATTTAAAAAACCGTTAAAGTTAAGTTAGCAATACCTAAGAGAAGCTACTAGGGAATATACGGTATTGCATGCTGGGACAAGGCGGGAAAGTGAGAGAGGAGGAACGCGCTGTCCACTATATTAAAATCCCGTTAAGGTGGACTCGCTTATAACGGAATTTCGTCTATACTGGTCCAGGTGTTCCGGGCAATTCGGTTTCCCCTGTCTATCAGGAAATAATGTTTCCCCTGATATTAAAGCAAAGAGGTATGTGAAATGTCTGAAAATCACTCAGGTACATTATTACATGTGAATACTGTATTGTTATTAGTACCGAGGCCCATAGTTGCTGTATAGGCTACCTGTTTTAACAGGGGGGATCCAAATATCCTGGATGTCAGGAAATAATGTTTCTCCTAATATTTAGGCAAATATGTATGTGAGATGTCTGAAAATCACTCAGGTACATTATTACATGTGAATACTGTAGATCATCATGCATAATATAGTCATAAGCAATACTATACTGTTTTTATCAAGAAATATTGCTATCCAGCTAATTAAATACTTTCATTTATTATCTGTAAAAACAAAAAACATCGAAAAGGCAAGTGATGTTTTAAACTAGTATATAGCTTGTTTACCTCAAGAGCTTCATAAAAAGACATGAAAACAACAGCGAAACCGTGTACAAATCAGCGCGCCACAGAGGAAACATAGGGAAACGGCGCACCTTTAAAACATGCAGAAAAAGCATTGGATATAGTGGACTCGCATTTAACGGAATTTCGTGTACTGTATAAACGGACAAACAATTCGTTCCCCAGGGCCGCTTTTAGCTGTAGTTTTGTTCGACTGTAATGGACATGCAGCTCCACCTACAAGACCTGTGGCGTGCCGGTGTTCTGAAATTTTGGCATTCTTTGCCAGAATAGCATACCGGTAGTGCAAATTGATAGCTATGTCTATCGGTTTAGGCTATTTTATCAAAACAACATACCTACGAATGGTATTACGTTCTGGTAGGTTCATTTACGCTGACAGAATGGCATACCAATAGTATAACACACTGGTATGGTGTTCTGATAGGTACATTTACGCTGACAGAATGACATACCTATAGTATAACACAGTGGTATGGTGTCCTGATAGGTACATTTACGCTGACAGAATGACATACCTATAGTACACAGTGGTCTGGTGTTCTGATAGACATTTACGCTGACAGAATGACATACCTATAGTATAACACAGTGTTATACTATAACTATATGGTGTTCTGATAGGTACATTTACACTGACAGAATGACATACCTATAGTACACAGTGGTATGGTGTTCTGATAGGTACATTTAAACTGACAGAATGACATCTATAGTATGGTGTTCTGATAGGATGACATACCTATGACAGAATGACATACCTATAGTATGGTGTTCTGATAGGTACATTTACGCTGACAGAATGACATACCTATAGTACACAGTGGTATGGTGTTCTGATAGGTACATTTACGCTGACAGAATGACATACCTATAGTACACAGTACAAAACAACTTGTCTCTCTGTAAAGGCTGGTTGTAGACATTTTAATCGTTCACGATATAATACCCTCAGTGTCATGCCCCGATCGCCCGCTCCTCTCGTCCAGCTGTTCCCAATCGTTGTCATTAGTTCTTTGTATTTAGTCCGCATTTTCGTTTGTTTTCCCAGTACGGTCATTGTAATGTCATCCCGTGTGTTGCCTGCTCCTTGTGTTGCTGCTCTTATTAAACCCAGTGTTTGCCCCGACTTTGGCTTCCTGCGCCTTTTCTGCGCTTCGTGCGTCGCTGTGCAGAACACTCAGATTATTTACATACACTTGAAGACATGCATTTCTGTGATCAGTTCGCTTTTCTACTCCTTCACTAAGTTTTGTTACATTTTTCACATAGTTGACTAGCAAGGACGATAATTAGTATGAATGGCTTGGAGTGCAGAGCTTCTGCAGAAGCAGCGGAAGAAAACTTTAGACTTATTTTGAAGCTCATTATAATAGCAAAGTTTGCTAAGTTTTGTTTACTAATACGGAAAAAAAACATTTGTTACTGTTTCAACCCAGCTGTCTATCACAGTCCTCGTGATATGCAAGACATAATTAGTACATCAGTGTACTTTGCAGAGTAACCTGTAGCCAAAGTACTTCCAGTACTTTGACAAACATTACATTTTGCTTAGATACTGTCTTGTGGAGCATTGGCATCTGTAGGTCCATGTCAGAATTGATTCCTGTCTTGCCTCCTTCAATCAGTAATCTTTCCGCCTTGCTGTCCTGTCTCCCAGGTCTGTTCTGTCCATAATAGTGTGTTTCCCTGCTCTCTAGGCTGCCGTGTGGCTTAATGGGCTAAGTTAGTGACTGAGAGCCGAGCTCCCATACTGTCATGGATATAATGGTTATGTTGAGTTTTTGGTTTATCACCTTGCTAGTTCCTGTATTCATGTTATTTCTGTATTGATTCTTGTTTTGTATGCCATTTCGGGTTATCCTTGTGTGTAGCTATAATTTTGTGTTTCACCTATGTTCTCTATCTCTTGTGTTGCCCAAGCCCCTCGTGTTTGTTTGTGATTACCCTCACCTGTTCCTCGTTGCCCCTAGTCACTTTTTGTCGTTGATTAACAAAGGTCTGGTGCACGCTATAGTTAAAGCCCTCATTATCATGTGTATTTAAATGCCTGCCCTTACTCAGTTTCTGAGTTGGCCATTGTCCTTGTTCCTGTGCTGTTGTTTGTTCCTATATTAGGTTTTTTTTTAATACACCTGCCAGTGTTTGTACACTAATTGTTTCTTTATTTTTTTTTCTCCAGACATGGATTATCTGTCATTCTGCCATGCACCGCCGTAGCAGTCCAATCACTCGTCACCATGTAGCCCTGAGTATTTTTGCCCTGAAAATTGATGTGTTATAGCAAAACAACAGAGCAGAACTTGACACAAAAATGTTAGACATACACACCCAGATGATAGCTTCCGGTTTTAAAAAGCAGTCTAGTCTTTATGGCCATTTCAAGAAGAAAACTTAAGGCAAATCATTGAATGTGGCTATTACACAATGCAATGAATTATGCTAATGCCAGAAAAACATTTATTGATGTGAATATATACCAACCGAAGCTATATAGTTCCTACATCAATAATTAGCCTATAGTCCACGGATGGTCAGATCTGTCAATGAAAATCTCTTTCATACACATGCATGTAGGCTATGCATGTATTTTTAATATCCATATAATTTTGTGTTGTCCAGAGACCACAAAGAGCCAGGACAGGCAGTGATTGTTATGATGAGCTGCTGCAGTCAGCTGAGCCAGGATCCAATGGATAAAATTTCAGCCTTTTTTCTTTTGTAAATATTGCAGTCTCACTCGTGGAAATTTCACATATCGTGATATAATAAGCAGCTCTAGTAACTTGTGGAAAGTTGAAATTTTGTGTGTTATTTTTTACGTTGCAGATCAGTAAGGAAGGTCACAAGAAGAGACAAACACAGGCTGTATGGAGGCATATGACTTAGGAGCATTAGATACTGGATCTAAACAAGTCAGCCATCATGTCTATCCATTGACTAGCCTTGGGAAACAGAAGATGATACTTTCAGCGACGATGGTTTAAGTCCAGAGGTGATCCATGGTTATATTGCAGTGAATAAATTGTGCTATTATGGAATAAGCAGTGCTATAGCTGTGTGTGTAAGAATGCAAATTAAATGAACCATGTTTGCACCTTTTCACCACCAGGGCAACAGCCATGAGGGAAAAGAGACTGAGGTGAACTGTAATAAATTTAACATGTGCAAAGATGAGTAGTGCATGCATCAATAGTAAAGTTAAGTAGCCTAATAACTTTTGAATGTGTGTGTGTGTGATAATATTTATTAATTATAAAGGTACATATAACCACCCCAATCTACTGATACTGATCTTTCTTCAAAAAAAAGAAAAGATAAGCCCCAGGCAAACTTGACTTAGTCCTTGATCTTTTCAATAGGTAGAAACGCCCCTGTTGTGGAGTAAATTAACTCCATACGAAGAAGCTGTTTCTTTCTGCTGGTTCAGTCCCCTGCTCTCAGCCAACTGCACCTTCCTCCTCCTTGTGTGGAATCGTAGTTCTAGTCTGGAGCAGAAAGCGCAGGCAGAAGGAACACTTCTTCTCAGTACCTATCCCTGTCATTAACCAACGCATGAGTGTAGTTCCTATCCAAACACCGACATTTAGGTTCTGGTAGAGATTAATGTCATACTCTCCATAATATAAACATGCACAACACTTTGCAAGCTCAGGCACCCATATTTCTCGTACTACTCTCGGTGAAGACACCAATGTCTAATTAAGTTCATGGTGTTGAATGCTTCAGCAGATGGTCCTCCACAAGCTATTTCTTTTGTACATATGTTGCAAATTTCAGATCTTTCATCTTTAATAGATATCTGGTAGAACTGCCCAACTGGAGATGACAGTAGAAGCCTCTGAAACTTCATGTACATATTTTAAATCATCAATGCACATATTGTACGTCATCTGCAAAATCGGTATCTGAGATTGATCAAATTAAAGGCTGCCAATTGAGTAATTAATGCTGGCCTTACACCAGCTTTTCAAGTGATTTTACTGATGCAGACAAATTTCTGATATTGGAATAAAATCGTGAGAGTTTTGTTAGTTGTGGCACGCTCCCGTCATCTCGATGGTTTGGTGTAAGCTGGTCAGGATAGCTGTCATAAGTCAGTTTTTTCTCATCTTGATGATCCAGTAAAATCAGCCGTGTTTGATTTTAATCATAGGTGTCTAGTCTTGGCTCATGCAAGTAGCGACATGGATATTGTCAATATCCAATATGCGAGCTCTCTGCAGCACCAAACAGGAAGCAGCATAGCAAGTACACATTATTGCAGTCCAAAAAACAATGAAATGCGTAATATGTAAAATTATGAAATCCGTTCACGTATCTTGGGTTGTGTCCACACTCTGTGGCGTCTTCTTTTTTGCTGATGTATTACATCAAACCCTTGCGCACACAAGAACAGCTGCGACTAAAAGCTGCTTTCGTTTCTGCTCCATCGTTTAACAGTTTTTCTCCTCCTGTAAATTTCCACCAGGAGCAGATTTGGAAATAATCTTAAAGAAATCCAGCTGCAGTCTTGCAAATAGTGACCCTGGAAGATCCCCAGTTTTTGCAGAATCCTAATCTGTGACAAAGAACTCTGTGTCTCTAGATGTGAGGGGGTGTCAGACTTTAGTCTTTAAAAAGTCATTTCAAAGTCTTCTAGTATATGTTTAGTATAAGACTGAAAATTGGCTTCCAATCGGCTACCAATTGAGCGGAGCACCTCTAGTAACGTGTAGTACGAAGATTTGCTTCATTAAGTCTAACTAACCAAATAGCCTTGTAGAGGTTTTACATGTAAAAACTTGGAGGTGGTCCCTGCTTGGTAGAAATATTGATGAGATTCCCTCCCTCCTAGTTATTTTTTATACCATTTACCAAACACATCGATAGTGTTTAAGCCATTTATACACAATTGTGTTGTTTACATTGAGTATCCTTGGCATTTTATAGAATTTGAATTGTATCAGCAGACAGACATTCCTGATCACTCAGCGATGCCCAGTTCGTGCTGAACTACTGCCCAATTAAATCCAATTATTTTGGATTTAATTTTAAATGATGGAGGAGGTAAGTTTGCAATTTACACCTTAATATTTCTATTAACCTCTCTGATTAGAATATCCATCAAATATATGATACAACAGTGATTACGGAAGATGAGTGAGTCATCAGCCTGAATTTTCATATATGTTTCCAAAATGTGCGTGTCTTGTTACAGATGAACAGGCTTCCACGTGGAAGCAGTAGAAAGGCCAGGAAGAAAGTGGAATCCTAAATGCTGTGGTTCTTCCTGATCTTCAGCCTTTCCCTCAAATCACCCAGGTACCCAGCAATGGAGAGACTTTGGGAGGCTAGAAGGATGGAGCCAGAGAGGGTCCACAGGCACGGCATGAAGGAGTGTCAGGTGATGTACTGCTTTGTCGTGGAACCCAAGCTGCTCTATCCCTCCGGCCGGGCTTGGCCCTACTCCCTTAGTTTGCGCCGCAGGGTAAAGCAGCGCCTGTGAGTGGCATTCTCCTGCCCGAAATGTACAGAATTGGCAGGAGTGAAAAATTCAATTGACATGGCGCAGACCTTCACCACCCAGGGCCTGAGGAGCTATAACCCCCAAATTGAGTTGGACATCAGTGGCGAACCCCTGAGCCTCCAAGGAAAAAAGTGAGCTATTAGTCCCTCCTTAATGTATATAGTGTCTATATGTAAATAAATGTGTGTGTGTTTTTAAAATTAAATATGTGTGCACCTGTGTTCACATCTATAAGACTAGATGTTGAAATGATCCCCGCATGGATATCAGTTAACCACTGCTTGTTGACACATTTGTGAAATGTCACATTTTACAGATCGTCCCTTGGCAGTTCTTGGGTTTTTTTTTTTTAGTTGGACTTCAGCCTATCTCAGCAGTAAAAGCACATTTCCAACAACCCGAATAGATTTATTATTGCAGAATATTTCTCTTAATGGACACAGGTAATGTTTAAAACCTAATGGTTAACTCAGAAAGCTGGTGCAGATTCCATTAGGGCGGCTCAACAGCGGATGACCGTGCATTCACATTTTGGTTAAAACGGAAATTTTATGGTGCATTCCATTTGAACTGGGAAGTCTACATTTTCAACCGGAACACCTGCTGAAGTCTCGGTTCCAACTCAGAAAGTCAGAAGAACCTCTACAACCCTGACCTCGGAATTCCAGATGGCTGTGCCTTTCATCAGCAGAAGTGAAAGCTGTATTTATATACTGTTTATAAGCACTTGTATGTATTTGTGACTCATTACATCCATTGTACAGTTAACTCAGATGACGTCATTCCCAACTCTGATTTCTGACCTCTGAGGTAAATGGAACACAGCATTAGTCCAGGGTTCCCCAGTTCTGCACCTGGGGGGCTAGTCTGCAAAACTCAACCACAATCTTATTTAGCTAATCAGCTAATTGCCAGGATTAGTGAGTCTGTTTGAGGAGGGGAATCTGCAGACTTTGTTGCAGACTAGCTCCAGGACTTGAATTGGGGTCCCTGCTTTTCTCTAAATTAAATAATAATAATAGAAAGGTGTGCTATATATTTCAACGATGCCCAAAATTCACCATGAAGTGCAGGAAGATACCAGGTAAGAAATCAATAAATTCTCAGAATTAAACATTCATATTGAAAGATTTTAAATTCTGGTGCCATGCTCAAGGGGCCAACGTTGACATGGTTACTCTGCTTGGTCATGGGTTTCAAAGTCACAGCTTTACAGAGTCTCTCACAGATCCCTAACAGCCTGAGCTATGCATCCCCCCTACTGTTATGTCAATGTGTAATATAGATATACTACTTCTTCATCGGTCCTTCTTGGTGGTGGCTGCGGTGGTGGTGGTGGTGGGGGGGTCTCCCCATCTGTGAGTTTTAGGTTTATCATTGCCCGCTCACCGTGGCCTGTTGCACGGCCCCATAACAGAAGTAGACAGCGATTGGCTGACGGGAAGATGTTTTGAACAGGTGTAAGCAGCAGATGCGATGTGCGCTAAGGGATTTCGGGGAATAACTGGTATGGTCAGGTAGGCAAAGGAAGCCTGCTGACAGCGCGGACGTGTCCGGAGGCACGGATGCAGTTTTGGTATCTCGTCGTACACTTTCTATTGCATTTTGTGCATCTAACCACTTTCCCTCGGAATCTAAACTGTACCAGACATATCAGTTTATGATGTTTTCAAAGCAATGTCGCCATATCTAAGGTTCTAGCCCCAGTAATGCAATTAATTACATTAGTAGTGCATGCACTGAATCAGCAAGATTACTGTTTCGCCATAGGCACTTCATCACACTATCTACTATTATCCATAGTTTTAAAATTTAAAGCATATTTGAACCTTTGAATTTGACTGGAGACAGCATTCAGTTTCAGGGAGTTGCTGAAACCTGCATTTGTTAGAAAATCTGCTTTCCAGCATATAGCACATGAGCTACTGATATCAACGTAAAAGCTGACAAATCAAGATTGCAGTGTGTGTACGCTTTCGGCCTTAGAATTAGCTTCAGCTAATACTACAAAAGTATTCACTTAACGTTAGGGATCACCAGAATCGCTAGTCAGATTCCTCCAATCATTATTTGAATAATATTCGATTAACCCTATTCCACCCCATCCCCTCTACACACGTGGAGAAACATCTATGGAGTCAATATATTTCCATACAAAATGATATTTGTTGCTGCAAAAGGACAACCTAAAACATTAAAACGCAGCTTCAATAAATTAATTGAAAGTGATATTAGATTAAACTGAAGAGAGCTCAAGTGTGTTATAATACAATAATGTTTAATAGCCTGTGCCTTGGTTGGTTAGGCCTACTGCTAAAGGTGATTTTTTTTTAAACACAATCCTAACAATACTTCTCTGGCTTATAGGCTGCCATTAATTTATTTCCTTACAAAAAATTAGATATATATAACAAAAATGCAAAAAGGAGCTGTAAATATTTATGATACTTTTTATGAAAATGTAAAAAAGGAGTTGGAAATTTACCTTCATGATACCTTCATAATGCATTCATATAACATTCATTAGCAGCATGTACAGTAAGTATACCATAACATCCTAACTACCTTAACGGCTTTAATATACATTAATAAGAAACATTATGTTGTCATGCATTTATAATGAGATTGATGTCCACAGGCTTGTAGGGGAGAAGTGCCTCAGCCTCAGACCTACCCTGGACACCAACTCCACCCATGTCAGGTGGACCCAGTACTTCTGTGGGGAGACATACTACTCAAACTGTTTTCTACTTCCCAGTGTTCCTATCCCCCCCCCCCCCCCCATACCAAGCATTAGATTATAATCATTTGAGTCTGTATCTCCGGCTTTTTGGCTAATGCATCTGGATTGCTTTAAGGTGATGAAGAGCCTGTTCTTGGCCAGTCTGCATGGCATACAAACCTAGCTCCCAGCACCAAAGCTGTTTGTTTCTCTGCTGGTTTGTGTTCATTAGAGCTCACTGACCGACTTTGATTCCTGAATGGCTTGTGTTTGTGTAAACTTATTCAGTAGGTGCTCAGTTTGCCTTTTGGCTGTGGCTTTGATCTGTCTGATCATTGTTATTGACTCATTTTAATTACTGAACTAATTGTTTCCTTGTTACTTACTTGTTCCCAACGGTTGTCTGTAGTGAGCGTGCCAGCGTGCTGTGGCTGGTCTGAAGACTGACCCACCAGTGCCCCTAGGCTGGGTTTCTTGTTCCTCAATGCACCCCTGCACCCTGTAGTGGTCAGGGTGGGAGAACTTCATTAGACTGTTTCCTCATGTTCTAGCTAGCAGACTTAATTTTAATTGGCAGCCCTATTGATTCTATGACCATACCTTTGCATTTGCCCTTGTTTCTACATCATTTTGTATCTGTTGTGCACATTTATGTTTGATGCATGCTTTCAGTGCTCTGTAATATTGCCCTCTATAATCCAGATGTGCATGTCTTACAAATTCCTGTGAAGTAACATTGTGTCTCCTGAATTTTAAGTTTTGAGTTGTTCTATGCGAGAGGGTAGAGAGGCACATCGATGACACGTGACATTTCCTGGCTTTTTGACATCCTTTTTGCATCTACTGTAATGTAGTTTCTCTCAATTGTTTTGAGTTACATGCAGTACAGGGAGTCCGTACGATGGTAGTTTTTTAATTTTTCAAATTTAAATTTTAAAATCTTCTGAACAGTTCAAATGTGCAAAGGTAGTGTGTGTTTCCCATTGAAAACAAAAGCATGCAAAGGCCTTTATGTGCGTGAAATGCTGTTTGAGGTTTGTATTTTGGCCAACCCGAAAAATATATTCTAGTCATGGGGAAAATGAGAAAGGCAGGGATTGGGATGGACATTTCCCCAAGTTGAGCACAAATTAAAATGGTGAGTTACACTTAGCAACACATGATAAGATATAGAGCCGGGAGGATGATGAACAGCCGTTAGAAACTGTTGACAAGTTTCTACTCAGATGGTGTTTGTTTAAAAAAACAGACAGCATCTGCATTTCTGGTAGGCGACGCCCAAGTGTGGAGCACACAGACTGTACTGCAGCGGACATTCTGGCACTTTCTGTTCTGGTTACAGTTAGGGACTTTTTTATGTTTTGATGATCAGGATAAACAGAAACGCAAGCATACTCAGCTATTTGTGCGCGAAAGCCAGTTGTTCAGCATCTTGCTGAAACTAGCTTCCGTTGCCACCAGTGTCAGCTGTCAAACAAAATTCCAGTCATATAATCTAAAACATGACAGGGGCTGGAGTGATAGCCAGATGCCTAATTTAAAGTGGTCTGTATGCATCTTCTTAGAGCTCAGCAAAAAGCTTTAGGGCTCTCAAAATTGATTTCATGTATCCTTTATAATTATGATTATGATGAATGTGAAAGACACCTTTTCATGAATCAAATCATTATTTTATTACCTTTTGTTTTTGGCCTGGTTTCTAGAAAATGTGACCTGAAATCACAGCTGTGTCTCTGCCCTGATTCCAGACTCCTTAATGTCCCCCACAAGAGCCCTGCACCAAGGTCCCCGGCACCGCAGCTGGTTAATCGATCAGAAATCCTTTTCTTTTTCGTCGTATTCTGCTCTTGGAAGACTGAGGTTATGTTCCGGAAGGCTGCGCCTCCTCGGAGGTGTAGGTGAGGATTTACAGTAAGCTGAGTTACAGTTCACTGGGCTCCTACCCATTGCTATAAGCTCATTTTATTCACAATCACATGTCTTCTTTATATTTCTCCAGTCTCATCCGTCAGTTTTAGCAGAACAATTAGGCTTGGTCTTTTCAAAGAATTATACTCAGAATATCTAAGAAATTACTAGTTCACTGTTGCGGTTCTGGGTATGCGCACTGGCATTGATGGCTCAGCTGAAGTGTTAGTGTTCGTCTTTTATATGCAGAATGTGGTCCAGGTGGAGTACGGGCACTGCAGAAACCTGAGAGCCATCATACCGACAGACAGTTAGATATTTGCTAGACAGGGGTTTGTGGCTGGCTGAGGATATTAGACTGGAAAGTTTGTGAAACCGGTGTGAATTCACCATCACATTTATGAACTGGCCAGGTGTGGCGAGATACTGGCACTTTCTGGTGATTATGTGGCATGGACTGAGAAATGAAGTTGACAGATCCTGGTTCATCAGGAAAGAATTTCCTATGGTGCTACGCAATATTGTGATATTGCTTGGTTTTCTCCCCGGAATCTTTACGGTTCTAACTGGAAATTGTCTTAACCCAGCAAACCAGCCTGTCACTGTAGTTTCCATAGACATTTCCCATATTTTATCTTGTGCAACATTTTGTTTACATTCTGGCAATTATATGTATGTAATTTATTCCAGATTTACAGACAGACATTTGTGAGGCCCCTGGATAAAGGATTAAAGTTGCTTTCATATTTGGTTATATTCACATAAAGCATTGACGTAAACTTTCAAAATAAGCCAAAATTAAGTTAAGTTTCTCTGACAATAAGATTTTGCAACAATAGTGACCTTAGCAATAGGCATTCCGTGAGATGTAACAGCATCGGTGAAATATGATTGCATTATATAAACCTTTTTCACAGTTTCGTGACTTATTTTATTGAGTAGTTAAAATTTTCAGCCAGTCTCCTTCCTACCACTTATCTGGTACATGGTCACTGTCAGCCTGGAGCCTAGCTTAGGAGGTACAGGGTACAAGGCAGGATAGACATGTTGGAGAGGAGGCCGGCCCATTGCAGGGCACACAGACACGCGCACTCACACGAAGCAATATGGAGATACTAGTTCATTTAACCTCATGTTTTATGGACTGCAAGAGGAAACCCAAGCAACACTGGGACTGAGTGACAGGGGCCCTAAAAAATTAGGAAAATAACTGGATTGGTTTGGACTGGGGGGCCTAATATGATATGCTTTCATGGGGCCCAAAATCTCTAGCAACGCCCCTGAGTTCATGTATGTATATTAAAATATGTAAATGACCTTTAGGTACAAAAACCACCACATTACACACCAATGACTTAATACATGCAAAAATGAAATTAATTGTTTAATGCAGAAAATGTATATTTGTAATAGGCTAGGATATTTCTTTTTCGGGTTTGTTGGGGAGATCAGTAGCATGGTGATTAATAATGCAGACCTGACATCTTGTGGTTTAATTCGCGTATAAGCTATGCTATTGGACCACTGAGTGAAGTACATTACATGAAGTACTACTGGAAAATTCACAGCGTGTCTAAGGTGTCTTGGTAAAACTCTAAGCTAAGAAATGACAGCTTGTTACTTTATGACCCAAACAAAATGTTTCCTATTCGAGAATGTCTTTTATTTAAGAGAGTTTAATTAATTGGTGTTGTCTGTTTGCATGGTCAGAGAGTAGCCTCAGTAGATTGTCTCATCTCCTCACGGTTGAAATCCAACTTTATCTCAGTCTACATAGGGTTTCTATGCAGGGTTTCCATGTTCCTTCTACAATCCGGAGGCCGATGTCTCCAAAATGCCTTTTTGCAGGAATGGGTGTGCGGTTGTTCCATGAAATAGCTTAAATCTGAATCTGAAAATAAACATACGGGGCCTGTCTGCTGTTTTTGGAAATAGTTCAGCTTGTCAGTGTATTGGTTGTAAGACTTTGACTAGATCCATGCAGCATGGAACGGGTGCATTATGGTTTGCGGTTCCGACCGGGGGAGGCAAACAAACACAGAAAGCAGCCGTTTCTGTTTGAGAAAATAGGTAACAGGCAGGGAAGCCAAGAGGGATGTTGGGTCTACAGATGGGACCACAAGACATGGACTTGTAGCCTGTCTGCGGGCGACAGGCAAACAGAAGGCTGTTTCATGTTACTGTAGATTGTCAACAGGTGAATGAAAGGTCCTTTCACCTGACATTCCCCACCCGGGACATTAATTCCTTCCCTTCACCACCGGATCCATGCTGGGAAGAGTCCCAGCCAGCAGCGAACCTTGCCCTTTCCCCAGTTACGACCCCAGTTATGATTGTTCTGCAGATCTGCCCTGCCTTACTGGGTGGGTATTTCTGTGGGTGTGTCTTTGTGTTCCTGATCCCACCCACCATTACGTCAGCATTCCTCTCCTTCCCGATTGGCTGATTCTCAGTTTACTACTTCCTTTGAAAGTCCTGCCAAACACTGAAGTGGGAGACGATTCAATCTGACATTGAATTTGTCTGTTTTTCTTATTGTAAACTACTTCTTATGCCTAGCCCTGTTAGATCTTTTCTGCGAATCCCTTGTTTCAGCTATATTAAATATTGTATGCATTGCGGGTAGCTGGGCGGAAGGGAGAGCAACACCATTAGTTTGTTTTGTTTCTTCTCTCTGTTTATGTGTAGATAGGGAGTTAGGGAAGTTTTATGTGTTTTTATTTCACTTGTTGGATATATTAGCAGTGTTTGTCTTTGTTATTTTGGCCTGGTCAGCTCCTAAAGCTTAATCAATAAATTAAAGAGACAAGGGAGTGGCTCAGTGCACTTTTTTTGTTGCTCCTCACGCAAGACTGCAACATAATGCCCGGCAGGGATAGTGTGTACAGGCCAGGTTTATGGAACCCAAATGCCGATTATCTTCCACTGGCCCATAAAATGAAGGAATGTGATACATTGTTACATCTATTTTTCAATGTTTAGTGTGAAGTTGACATAAAACCCTAAAAACTTGGTTTCTTCCACTGTTATTTTTCACATAAATGTTTCTTCCCCTTATTTATAAGAAATGGAACCAACATGCATACTGTATATACTTACGAGCCATAAGCTCATCTCTCAGTATTGTTGCTAAATGTCCAAATTATCTATTAAAAACAATTAAGAAGGAGAAATACTGAATGTGTTAATTTGATGGAATATGGAGTGACTCTGAAATTGCTTGAGGGCATTTAAATTAATGGAGCTTGATATACCTGTGGTAAACACTAAGAGATATCTATGATATCTGTCTCAATGAACATCCTTTATTTTATCTTGTCTGCCATTTTGATGAAGAGGGAGCCCAAATTCTTCCCCTGTATTAATTTTGCCGTAAAGCATTTTTCAGTACGGCTCGTTGAACTCAGCCCCGTCGCTACTTTCCAGAAAAGGCTTAATTTAAATTCCACACAAACTCATGCAAATCCTACGAAGATACCAGAATAGAAATTAAATCAATCCTGGAACTATCTACAAATCATGTGCAATCATTTTTTTTCCCTGTGAACCTTAGTAGAGATGATGTTTTATAAATCTAGCAGCACTTGCAATTGAATGTCTGAATGAGTTTTGTGGATGTTTTTTGTTTGATCCCATGTGAAACACAAAACACACATTGATACGTAAGATAAACTTTCTTTTAATTAGATTTTTCATTTAAAATGAACACATTTTTGTTTGAACAGTTCAAAATGTATGGGTGGGATCTGTAATACTTAAATAGGAATAATTGAAAACTGCAGTTGAGAGGACATCTGTATATAGGCATTGTGTACGCGTGTGCCCTTGGTGAAATGACAGGCAGACTTTACTGTATAGTTTTGATGAATGGTGTCCTTCACCAGCGAACAGGAAAAATATGTAAATATTTTAATTTACAGTTAATACTCGGTGGGGTTTGTAGGTAGGATTGTTGACCCTTGAGAGGAAAAAGACATCCAGGTTGGTGGCTTGACAGGGAAATAGAGTAATACTAGACTCCATCTTCAACAGTGCAGAATGAGCTGGGCTCCCACTGGCACTGTTTGATATAAAAATCTGTCTTAGTTCCCCACATTTCATTATTTCACCATTTTACAGCTGTATGCTTTTTTTTACAGGGAGAGATCACAGAAGGGGGAAAAAGATGACACATGGAAAGGGATGAGATGAAGAAGAAAAGGAGGGAAATGAGGCGGTGAGCGCAGGGGCACAGTCTTAAAGAGGGAGGTGGTGGACAGAGACGAGGTGAAGATCAGACAGGATGGAGAGCGTGGAGGAGAAGTTTGAAGATGAATGAAATGAGGAGGAGAGTGAGGAGGAGGATCTGGTGAGAAGAGAAAGGAGATAGGGGTCAGAGAATGAAAAAGAAGTGAGAGACAAGAGGAAGGAAATGAAAGGGAAGGATGATGGACACTTGACATATATTTACTGAGCAGGAGGAGATGGAGGAAGAGGAGGCCGTGGAGGTGAATAGGAAGATGTCAAGGTTATGTAGATGTCATGAAAAACTATGGGGCAGACAGAGAATAAAGCTCTACAAGTAGCTGGAGGAAAGTCAGACCGAGGAAGAAGAGGAGATGAAAGCGGGAGCAGAGGGAGACGGAGCAGGGTGGCGTTAGCTAAGCAGAGAGGAAAAAGACGGAGGATGAGAACGAAGACAAGAGGCATGGAGAAAATGGGGGAGGACAAATAGAGAGGTGGCTGAGAAGGAAAAGTTCAACGTCTGTATAGCCAAGAGGAAGCCGGAAAATGCGAGTAAGAACAAGGCAGAGATGCTATCTGAAGTGTCAAGTCTGAAGCTGGCATCTGACACCCGCCACTGTTGCTATGGTTATGCTTTTATATAAGAGAATCGCATGCGATTTGCTTTCTCATGGAACTCGACTACTCAGCCCAGGCCCAGCTCTTGCAGAGCAGAGAGCGGACTGCGCGGATAAGGATAGGGGAGATGGCTGAGGCACGGGGGATGATGGGAAAGAGGCAGCGGCTGTCACAGTGATGGCTAGGGTGCCAGTGCAAAGGGCCCGGAAGCAGTGAAGTACAGCTCATTACTTACTGCAGCTGGCAATTAATGAAAGTGCAGTGTCATAAGCTCACTGTTTTAATAACTCTCATTATACTTTATTAGCCAGCGAGATTCCTATGTAATCTAATAATGACCTTCCGTATCATTATTAATATAAATTCTTAACAGAAACATTTAAATGTTTCTAGATTTTCCCGGACTGCTTTAATTGTAACAGTGATGTAGACATCCCGTAATTTAGATGACAAAGCTTGTAACATTAGTTCTGTCCCGGTTTCAGCCAATGAGCCGAGAGCGCAAATCAGAGAGCGGGAAGTCACAGATGGGGACAGAGCGGGGTGACGAAGAGGGAAAAGGGGGAGGCAGGAAGCTAAGGAGGATAGAGGAGAGGGGGGGACAGATAGCCAAACCCCTCAGGAAAAAGAGAATGTGGTTAAAAATAAAGTACGGTGAGGAGATTTGGAGGGAAGGAGATGGTAGCGGAAAAACGGCTGCATGAGGCAAATGAGAAAATGGAGGACAAAGCATGATGTGGAGACAGAGGAAAGGACAAAGGGGACCCGGCTTCACGGGGTTCCCGAAAAGGAAAGAATCTCACACTGGCCTGGCGAGAGGACAATCAACCGAGGTCCTAAAGGAAGGACACATAGATGGGATGAGGCATCATCTGCTAAAAGGCCATGAGACTGCATTTGTGTCTGATACACACCTTCCTAACGTTCTAGCCCTGAGTCAGCTAAAAAGCGCCTGACCTGGGCCTGTGCCTCACAGCCAGGAGAGGAACGGGGGAGGAACGAAAACAACCGAAATTCTGTCAGAGAAGTGAAGACAGACTAAGGCCATGAGACCGCAAACTGGTACGGATTGAGGCCTGATTTACCGACGGCTGTGAAGGCTGCAGTAATGTCTAATCCAGGCTGTCTCAGGGCAATGGGAATTCCGCAGAGAGCTGGAACGTGAATGTGAGGCAGACTGAGGTCACAGATGGGAAGAGATGGTGACTGTAACAGCGTGCTTCCCTGACGTGGTAGACAGGGGGGGCTTGTGAGCTATGCGGGCAGCAGAGCAGATGAAGGAGCTTATTGGGAGTGCCAGGGAACATCTCGGGGAAAATATTTACACACCATGGACTGCAGACAGACAAGAAGGAGGTGAAGAGGAAGCAGAGGCAAACTCATGCATATGTACCATGTTCCCAAAGTAATGTATAGCATTAATAAGTAACAAACCAGCTACAAATACAGTAATTACAATGCATTATTAATTCAACTAAATGTTTGAAATGAATTTCTGAGTAATTGCCATTGGAACATATTCAGGACACATATTCCAAAAACAGCTTTCATTGCCATACTGAATTCTGTGTTTACTTTAAAAACTCTTGCGTACAAAAATAATAATATTCACTGCCCAACTGCTATGTTCTCAAAGGACTGAACATAACTCTGTAAACAATCAATTAGCATCTTGGATACCAGGGCACTTTGTGTAATTGTAGCGTTAATTGAAATCCAAATAAGAAGCTTAAGATATGTTAACAGATTAGAAAGGGTTCATCCTGATGATACGGTACTGTAATACTGTTCTAAAAATGCTATTTTTGTCTGTACCTGACCTGTCAAGGCTTGTGATGGAGATGATAGGTCAAGTTCACACCTCATTGATCTATTTTGTAAAATGATGAGGAGAAGCACGTTTCAATCTTATTATAATATAAATATGCTGCTTTTAAAGTTATAATTAATGGATTATTGAAATTTATATATAACTATCTTTAAAATGTATTTCGATTAGCAGAAATGTAAATGCATTTATGTTAAGCATTTTGTCTACATGTTCAGCTTCATTCATAATGTCGGCTAGCAAAGCATGGAATATGTATCCCATCCACAGGTATTTCTAGTTAAGTACAAGGCTTACAAATAATGACGTTCCCTTCATCTAGGAGCAACAGGAAATGGGGCATCTTATATTTCTCATGTTCCTTAGTCATCCACTAGGTGTCAGTAGAGATCCAGCTAATTTTATCTGGCGTACGTCTTTGTATGTGGTCTGTTTTCAGTCTAGGTAATGCAATGTGGAATCCACACATGGTATTAATAAAACAATCATATAATAAAATGGCCATTCATATGTAAAGTTAAAATTGTGGCACTCACACCTACCTGTAGCCCGTCCAGATTTCTGGGAGAGATGGTGAGGCAGTGGTTTGTGTCACACACAGTTTACAATATTTATGGGTTGCTGCTGGGTAATGAGGTTTTGAAACATGAGACTTGATCTGTGTATAAGAAATGCTAGATTTCTGCCTAGCTATTGACACGAAATCAACAAGCAGCCCTTTCAACACCTTTTATCATAGCCATTGACATGCAGTGAAAGCCATGATGAAAGGATTCATCTGAGTCTTTGTCAGAAAAAATGAGCTCCTGAAATGAGAGAGAGAGAGAGATGGCAAAGTGTGAGGTAAGGTGGGCTTATTCTCAGAGGAAACGGGGTCGTCTTGGGTAGGGAGGGGAACCCGCGTGAGGTGGTGCTCGTCTTGTTAATGTCACCGCTGTGAAGCGTGTGGGGTGTGATCACGACTCATGCGTCTTCCCACTGAGCCTCTGCACCGGCCAGCCTCTTTCGGCCAGTCATCCCCAGATATCCAAAAAACAATGCGGATTTTAGTGGCGCTGAGAGTTGGCGAGGAGGACACTCACAGCTATTATTCTGGATTACCCCTTTTACCAACTCTTACATTACCTCCTATGAGTAGGGCAGAAACCCTGAGGTTTCACAGTACATTTAAAATGTGCCATTTTAATGCCAGACGCACATCCAAGCTACGAGAAAAGTTAAGCAAAGTGAAGCCACATGATCCGGAATGGGAAGAAAATCGGCGCCTTTAACGGAAATGACTTTCGCAATATGACACACATACTTTACTCTTTGTGTTGTCATTTCATTCTCGGGCAGACATTTCTGGCTTGCTAGATTTGTTATCGCAGTGCACATTTTTCCCCAACGATCTTAACATAATCCCAGGCCGAGCGAGTCACTTTGAGAAACACTGATCAGCTTCCTGACAGATTAGCGATGCCACAAGCTGAGAGGTTTTGCTCTAAAGCGCGTTTCCGCAGAAAGGCCGGGAACAGAAAGAACCCTGCATCTATGATAAGGTCTTACTGCTATTTTGGAGCTGTCTCTATGGAAAGAGATGCTAAAATGCAATAATATGCTGAAAGCCTTGTGTTTTGGACGGTGTGGTAGGGGGTAGGACCAGAGGAGCCCGCTCAACAGAAAATGGCACATTTCATTGTGTGATTTATGTCAATGGTTTTTTTTTCTTGCCAGGTAATAAAACCGATTTCAAGAATCTCTCACCTTGTGAACCATTGTTCTGTCTGGTGTTGTAAGCGTCTTTATATATGTGGGTCATTTCTTTTATTTGCAATCTTTTCCCTGAGAAAGGGCTTTGAGGTAAAGCTGGGGTATGCTTGCATAGACTGTGGCAGGGGTGAAAATCTGGTGCATATAATCTGGATTTATGGTGCAGGTTTAACAATCTGCGGTTAACATAAACAGGTGCCATAACTCTATGCTTTGTAACATTATGTACATGGACATTGGTTGTCTCTGCTATTTTTCATGGATCTAGGTTTTAGGTGAAGGGGATTTAGCAAAAACTATGTCTGTTAACCGGAAAGCCCTTGTGTCATGATATGATGAGAAGCAGGGCCACATCTGGGTGGTTGAGATGTCACACACTGTAACTCAGACGATGCTCCTTTTGAGATTTCAGATTTCTCATAGATGAAGACACACTGTTTTTTTTTTTTTAAATAGCCGTTTGCTTTCTGTACCTCCAGGCAAATTGGTATCAAGAGCATCTCCCAGTTTTCCTCCTGCATGGATAATATCACATAGCGATTAAGCGTGTTCAGGATTGGTTAGACAAGCTGAAGTAATCTTCTGTGTTTTAATATAGATTTAAAGCAATTCTTTGCAGGAATTAGGTTAAGACTCTTGCCTTTCTTATAGCCTCTGTACATGGCTGTAGAAACCTCCACATTTTTTGATAGCTTACTTATAGAGGAGGATACTGAAGGCACTGATCCAGCCTGGAAAAACCACCCCTCTCTACAAATGAACTCTACCTATGAATATTGTTTGGTAGTGGGCACTATCACTTGTGCAAATTATCAGTGGATTGCAGTTTTTTTTTTAGCTAAATTGATGACTGAGGTGCAGAATATGATATTGAAAAAGAAAAGTGGCAATTGAACCGGGGTTAAGGGTTTGTTGTGGTCCCTGTCTGATGTACTCTGCTGGTTGTATTTGGCTAAACGTGACAGTGGAAAGATATTATAATAGTCCTTGTTTAGCAAGCTGCACTGGTCTGGATAAAAAGCAGACAATGCGTTTGCAAATCATTACCTCTCTCCAGTGGTACAAAAACTGCTATCCTGTCAATGCCAACTATTTCAAAGAAAAAAATATATATACATAAATTCTCTTGACCGGTACCTGTGTAAACATTAATGTGCTTTCTATCTGAAGTGCGTTGAAGGCTATATCTTGTGATACCATCTCCTCAAAGAATGATGGGTAAATTTAGCATTTCAGTCTGAGCTAAGGGTTGTTTTATTTAATCCATATACTGACTATATATTAATATACCTGAGGCAGAAGCAATTCGCGCTGTCTGTTTATTGTAGGTATCTGCCCAGATGGTGAAATCTCAAGCCCTGTCATATGAGCGTACAACTGAAACCCTACTGTTTTGAGGTGTTTTTAATTCAACAGCCATTGGATCTGATGTAAGCTGTGTGCGTTTGAAGAACCGTCTGCTTCCTTTTTTAACAGGCTAAAGGAGCATGTATTGTTAGCCTCTCAGTGCTTCTACAGCTGCCGAAATGTCACGGTGCTGAATGGAAGTACAATCCACTCACCGACAGACGTGGATGCCCCCCTGAAGATGTGACAGCTTGGGGTGGTCTTTCAACGCTCCGCTATTGATCCGCCGTGGATGTGTCTAGCTTCACAGCCACAAGTCCTTCCTCACAGGGAGCCTACAGCCGTCAGGTTTCTCCTAATCTCTGCCACTTGACGGTGACAGGATATTTCGGTTTTGCAGGGACGCCTGATGCTTTTTGGCAATTCTTTAACTGGAGCCTTGTTTAATTGCTGGTATTGCGTTCAGTTATATAACGATGCAATAGTTGGGTCTGCGTAAAGCAGGCGGGCAGCAGTACCGTGAAGAGGGCAGGGAGCACAGACAAAAGAATCATACAAAGACATCAAGACAAGCTCTGTGTGGGAAAACTATGCATAACAAAGCTGCGCTACAACACTAAATCCAATTTGATGTTGAATGACAAATATATCAAATTCACTCTACATTCTGAAGATGGTATTGACTTGGCGACTGAAATAAGTTTCTGTATATTTCTATTCTGTTTCTTTGTTCTTTATTTGCTCGAGAGCAGGCTCATCTGATGCAGAATTTCCTGCATACTTATTTTGTATGTAGTTAATATTTTAACTGTCAAACTAAATAATTTGCCATAGCTTTGTATTATGGTAGGAGAGCCTATACAAATAACAGGAAAGTACACACACACACGTTTGTATTCATATCTTTGTGGGGAACATCTATTCATGCACCCTAAACCCAGCCCTTAACTTAACTATAAGTAACCAAACAAAATTCAAGATTTTTGACATTTTTAGTCTTTAGTGCAGACACAGATTTTTTTATAAAATTGAGTTTCCTCTTGTAGGGGCTGAACATGTAGGGACATTTGGTTCCCACAATGTAATATATACATAAGTACCCCCCACTCCCACACACACAGTCCATGGTCTAATAACATGTTACAGATCCATATAATACATACAGTATATGTCACCTAAATGCTGGGGTCCTCATAAACATGTCTGTTTACGTGCCAGATCTATTCTAATGATATTTTATGCCAAAATGCTCCTTAGGATGGATGGGCAGACATTTGTGCCCAATAATTATGCATCAAAATTCATAATATTCAGAATATCCAGGGATCACAGACTCTGAGCATATTCATAGGAAGTGTTACCAAGCATATTATTGTGAGTGTTTGGTTTCTCGAGTCTCATTCTGTCTGTCCAATCTGTTTAATCTGGGGATGCGAAATCCCTGCTGCATTTTGGTCTCTGATATTTCCTCTCGCTTCCATTTCAGACAGTCCTTCCAGGCAACAAAGGATGGCAGTTATTTATTATTTATTACGTAATGTGGCATTTAATTAATATATTGTTGCGTCACCACTTTTATCCATCTTTCTTCCAATTGGTTATCTTGAGTTGGGCTGTAGGTTGTGGGGGGCAGCTGGGGCAGCACAGGACTCAAGGCAGGAGTGCAGTTTTATAAAGAAAATCCATCCATCCATCCATACATCCAACCATTCATCCAGGGTCACTAAGTAACAATATCATTATCAAATTATTAGCGTTTTCTTCTGCAAGTGAGATGCACCTTTCTTGTCTTCCTGTGCAATCTTGGCCTTGGTTGCCAACTTTCCCCCACTGCCCCTCCTGCTGAAATATCCATGCCGGCCACGTTTGGACCAAGGCCAGTTTGAATGGCGCTCTGTGGCATTCCTGCCTCCATCCCGTGCCACGCCCAGCATGGGGCAGACCACGCCAGTGATCCATGGATGGGTACCCTCTCGCTATCTTCCCACTGCAGAGCCGGAGAACGATCTTTCTGTATCGCTCCGAAAAAAAGGTCCGGGGTCAAATCCCAGCGCTCCTGTAGATGGTTGCCCTCTTCCTGTTGACCCGATCTTGTCATTCCTCTTGTGGCGATGGCTCTTTCTATGTCATCGTCTGGACTAACAGTTAACAGCCCCCGTGTACATTGTTCAGACCGGCTCTGGATCCCACTGCAGGCACCATCTGTTACAGAACCAGGTGGCCCCTGAGCCAAACGCTAAGGCCAGCAACGCAGGGGTCTAAGTTCTCCTTTTTATTTTACTTTCTCTCTGCGTGATTCTTTTTGTTTTTGGCAGCTACAAATGAATGAATAAAATCAGTAAAATACTTAGCAAAACATTCCCTGTGATGGACTTGCATCCCATCCAGGGGGCTCCCTGGCCTCGTGTCCTACTCTGCTTGGGTTACTTTCCAGGTCCTGCACCCAGATCCCCGTACTGGATAAGCGTTTGGAAGATGATGGATGGACATACCAAAACAAGAAAGGTATTGGCAGATACATCTATAATATAAACATCTTGGCTCTACTCTCATAACTGTGCTTTTATCTAAAGCAATGTGTACTTAACACAGTCCCAGGAGCAATTGGGATTCAAGACCCAATGGTGAAATCACTCTGCTGACTCTGGGAATTGACTTAGTGACCTTCTGATTGCAGGCATACTGTTCTAACCAGCTGAGCCACACACCACTCTCTGTAAAACAAACATCTGCAAACTGCTCCATCTAACCACATGCCCAAGCGTCTGCGCATAGAGGGAAATATGCTCATCTGATGGATATTATTTAACAAGCTGACTAGTTAACAAGCCACGCATAACTTTCGGTTTTGATTTTCTGGTTTGCAACCATAGCAACCACACGCATGATTGAAGTTAAGCTCAGAAATTCAAGCCAGACATACAGTTTTGGGTTCAATTAGTCTGATTCATTTGATCATGTATCTGGCAGTAAACATGAAAAAAGGTCATTCGGGCTATGAAAATTGGTACTGGGGCGTGATGCATTCCTGTGATCTCAGTGCAGTGGCTTTTGCCAGAACTGCAATAAAGAAAGAGAAGAGTCCTTTCAAAAATCACTACACAGCCTACACATATTTCAAAACATTATATTACCGGAATCTTCCCAGGTTTTTGTATTTTCAGATATAGAAGGAAAACTACAGACAAGAAAAACCTATTTGGTGCGACACACAGGTTACTAGGTGGTAGAGGCTGTATTAGCTGTTAAATTTATATGGAATATTAAACCAGAAGAAGACTGGCCACAATCATGGCAGTGATGTCAGCTCAAAAGGCAGGACTGAGCTTATCCCAAAGTACTTTTTGGCACTGATTCCGCTTAAAACTAGACAAAACCAGCAAAAGACAATTGTCCACAACAAAACAATGACGGTCAAATAGAAAAGGCTGAACTGTTGCCTAGCAACAAGAGCACATTTGTTATTTTGAAACTTTGAGTATGAGTGAAAAATGATATATATATAAATCAAAGCTGGACACCTGACGGTGCTGAAAGGGACAACAATGTGATGACTAGCTGGTGACAAAATCACAAACAGGCAGGCTGTCTGTCAGCAGAAAGCAATAATTACTTAATTTGTTCATCTGTATGGCGAAGCAAGTCAACAACATGCACGCAAACCGCTGCCAAAGGTACATTTTTGACTAAGTGATTTTTCATCAGGAACAGGTAGCTCTCTGGGGTAATAACCTGCACGTTTGAACACACGGAGCAGATGTTTTCTCATTTTTAGCCATAGAGGAGAGCATTGTCAAGTGGAGGTAATCTCAATTTAAGCAGCAACAGAAGGGAAATTGCAGTCAACTTTCAATATCCTGGTAGTAAGAACTGCGCTCGTCTCCGTACAACGTCCCTAAACTCACAGCCTAACTAAGAAGCCAAATGGTTGCCTTTATAGCTACTGAAACTGAATCTGAATTTAATTCCCTGGTTTTACTGAATTACTGTCCCATCTGCATCATAAAGTCTGCAACTGTGATTTTCCCTTCAGGCTGTCCTAAACATTTCAAGGAATGTAACTTACTGGTTTAATTATTCTTGTTCTTCTTAATCTAAAAAAACTACAGGTGTCTATAATATGTGATATTGTCATTGGAATTCACTGAAAGGTTTTTAATGCTTCTTAAATTCGTCCCACAATGGAGGAACATTTATTTGAAGACTGTGCCTTTCAGATGTTATTGTGCACAAAAGTGTGACGGACAAGGACGAGGCAGATTATGTATGAAACCAAGCAGGGAATGCAGCCTCCACTTGAAGAACAATGGCTGTCTCTGGTGGGGATCTGTCCTTGAAGTTTTGATGACTGGACACACACACACCTGCACATCTATCTGCTGTACTACTGTATGACTTCCCTTGAAACAGCTGTATAACTTTAGAATTCTATCAAACTTTATGAGTTGGTTCTGAAGAACAGTGGTCTGTCTTTTGATCATATATATACTGTGTATATATACTGTATGTATATATATATATATACTCAGCAAAAAAAGAAACGTCCCTTTTTCAGGACTGTGTATTTCAACAATAATGTTGTAAAAATCCAAATAACTTTACAGATCTTCATTGTAAAGGGTCTAAACAATGTTTTCCATGCATGTTCAATTAACCATAATCAATTAATTAACATGCACATCCGAATATCACACCTGCGTGACAGGTACAGGATGGCCACAACAACTGCCCGAGTCACACCAGGAACACACAAGCCCTCAGTCCAGCCTCTCTCAGCCTATTGCGGACAGTCTGAGCACTGATGGAGGGCTTGTGTGTTCCTGGTGTGACTCGGGCAGTTGTTGTGGCCATCCTGTACCTGTCACGCAGGTGTGATATTCGGATGTACCGATCCTGTGCAGGTGTTGTCACACGTGGTCTTCCACTGCGAGGATGATCAGCTGTCCTTCCTGTCTCCCTGCAACATGCCTAATGCACGTTCACGCAGATGAGCAGGGACCCTGGGCATCTTTCTTTGGGTGTTTTTCACAGTCGGTAGACAAGTCTCTTTAGTGTCCTGCGTTTTTAGAACTGTGACCTTAAATGCCTACTTTCTGTAAGCTGTTAAGGTCTTAACGACCATTCCACAGGTGCCTGTTAATTAATTGATTATGGTTAATTGAACATGCATGGAAAACATTGTTTAGACCCTTTACAATGAAGATCTGTAAAGTTATTTGGATTTTTACAACATTATTGTTGAAATACACAGTCCTGAAAAAGGGACGTTTCTTTTTTTGCTGAGTATATATATATATATATATACACACACACAGTGGTACCTCGGTTCTCGAACTTAATCCGTTACTCCGGATCTAATCTTACAAAGTTCTGATCGAATTTCTCCCATAAGAAATAATGGAACACCAATTAATTGGTTCCCGGCCCCCCAAAATGAAACCTAAATATGTTTTTTTTTTTTTTTTAGCATTTAAACAAAAAATTAACAGGATAAAACAAGACGAGTATTTTTTTCTTAATGGCTTCCAAAACGATAAAGATCTTATCCCAACATTACCGCTGTCCTGCCCCGATCGTCCGCTCCTTCCGTGTGCCACGCTCCCTCGTTAACCCCGTGTGGGATCCCCATGTGATCAGCTGTTTCTGGTTGTTGTCATTAGTCCTCTGTATTAAGTCTGCGTTTCAGTTCAAGAGGGTCTAGCTGCAGACGCCTGTAGAGTGGAGCTCCACCGGAAATACGTCACCTCCACAGGAAACACGTGATCTTTAAGGACGTAAAGTGGAGCTCCGGTTAGGGTTAGGTTTAGGGTTAGGGTTAAGGTTAGGGTTTATTCGCTGTGACACAGAGTTGAGGCCACGTGTTTCCTATGGAGGTGACGTATTTCCGGTGGAGCTCCACTCTACAGGCGTCTGCAGCTGGACCCTTCTCTTTCAGTTTGTTTCCCCAGTCCGGTCATTGGGTGCGTTCGACTTGTTTACAGCGCTGGCTTAAAGCAACGCTTTCTGATCCTGACGCAATGCATTACGGTTAGATGCATTGCGACCTCTCACCTGACTGCACAAACTGGAACCGCCTCCGTGATGACACACCTTTGCCCTTATTGGCTGAAGAG
Organism: Paramormyrops kingsleyae; assembly: GCF_048594095.1. Taxonomy (NCBI): domain Eukaryota; kingdom Metazoa; phylum Chordata; class Actinopteri; order Osteoglossiformes; family Mormyridae; genus Paramormyrops; species Paramormyrops kingsleyae. The sequence continues at coordinate 19,878,814 of NC_132815.1, forward strand.
TTTAGTTACACGCATGACGTTTGTATCCCAGGCAGTTCCGATGCGTAATCTGCTATTTTTTCCGAATATCACGTAAAGCAGTGAGAACTGGATTTCAGTTAATTTACCTGGTAAAATAAAGTTTAAATAAATGACATAAGTGCTCTATTAGTACACATAAGTTAGTGGTTTATTTATTGTTAGTTACTGTAATGTTGCACTGCTTTATTTGGTTAATCGTCCAGTCTGTGAAGAAGACATTCAAGTAAGACTGTAATATGACTCATTTCCTGGCGCGTACAATTTATATTAGGTCGGCGTTCACGGTTCGGCTTCTGATACTCAGATCGAGTCGTAGGTCAAACTGGTTTGTTCAACTTTCAAGAAATTCGAGTTCTGGTGAGTTCGAGAACCGAGGTACCACTATATTATATATATTTATATAAGTGAGAGAGAGAGAAGAACTCATTTTGGCCATTCAGTCGAAACTCTCACGGCACTTCCACGTGAAACGGATTGCCATCTTGATAAGACAATCCATCTCTGTGTCAGGGGAAGTCATAGGACATCTCGGAAAGTGCAGTCATCCCAGCCCAGCCTGTCAACAGTGCTTGGTGGGGATGTAGAAATGAAAGGGAACAATAGTACCCCCTCTCTCCTCCCATGGCGCTGTCCAGCCCACCCCTCCACCCAGTTTGTGTGTGGGATCTCGGTGCGGAGCAGCGCATTCGCTCTGCTTCTCCAGGGTAATTAGCTGCTATCTAAAAACACTGCCGCGCTTGTTGTGTTCTGACTGTCGAGCTGTTGATATAAATACAGATGGGAGCCTCTGAATTTCGTGATGCTAATGCAGGTGTACGTCCTCACACAAAGCACTCCAAATGGCTTAATTAGCCTAGCAGAGCTCATTAAGAGGGGGGCTTCAGCAAAACCAATTAACAGAATAAAGTATTGACATATATGAAATGGAATATTAATTTGAAAGGCAGGATGGGTAGCTCAGCATTATCAAGATAGTGACAAAACAGGCACCTGACACACCCATTAAAAAAGTATTTCTTTGTATCCATACACCAGTGGACTCATCTGTCCCCAGATGCCATTCTAGGGACACTGGGGACCCTAGGTAAAAAACTCCTTGGGGTCCCACTTTTACTGTGAAGTCCAAATGAATAATATCAAAAAATGCAATTTAATAAACACAATTCCTTTATTTTCAGCCTACCGTGAAAAACAGAATACAGAAATAAAGCAGATTTGTCGCTGCATGTACTGTTTAATTGGACGAGCTCGGGGGGCCCTCCCAGCTCAGGGGTCCCAAGCAATCGCCTGCCTTGCCTGTCCTGTCCCTGCGCCTCTGTCTGTCCCCCAGTCTTCATGTACCTTTTTGTAAGCTGTGGCTAAATGTGAGGTAAGGACACGACTCCCTGCACACTTCATGCTACTGTATTCTGCTGCTTACATTCCATTCCTACAACGTCAAGCATCTCCTGTGCCTCTAATTCGATGGTCCTGTCCCCTTATTAGTATGACAGTAACCACCCTGGCATCTATTTCCTATTCCTCACTAAGGGACTCATTTATTCAGTTCAGCCTTCACTATGAGGAGACAATTTAAAGAATCAATTCCGTCCAAAAATTCAGCCATGTAATTAAATACAGTGATGTACATGTCTTTCGTGTAACATCCACTGTGATATGACTACTATTGAACCTCGCCGGCACTTCAATTAATTAAGTTTCATGCCGTTTATTCTTATTTTTTGTTCTGTATAAAACTCAGAGTGCCCTCACATGCGCAGCATAAAGGACGTGGGGGCAGGAAGCCTCCTAGCTGTCCACTAATCACCAAAACAGCTTTAACGGCAGAGTGTGAAAATGCTTTTGTGACTTCATTGCTTCACACAGACAAATATTAATTCCGCTCTTGGCAGTGGAGAGTGTGCGATGTCACAGTCTCTTCCATGCTCCCCGGCTTCGCAAGCAGGTGGGGGTGGAGACATATGCCATCCCTCCCTCCTCTTTATGCAAACGACGTGCTGAATGTCAAAATTGTTTGCCTTGGTAGTTTTTCAGACGGCCGCATCAAACTGTCACTCAGCAGAGGTGTGCCGCCTCACTCTGTCCGTGAGCTTATGCAAATGGCTCCCCAAAATGTAATTACTTCTGACTTAATCTGTAATTATGAATCTCCAGAACCCCAGCCACTTGCTATAAACACTAAGAAGTTTAGTGGCACCTGTTTTCTTTTTTTTTTTCTTCTTTTCTTTGCTCTTTAATCTTTCCCTCTGGGAGCTCAAAGGGGGAAAGTTCTGTTTAATTGCCTACATTGTTTAGAGCTGTTTGAACTGTTCTTTAAAGAGTGCTATCTCTGACCGTGCTGTAGAATCCGTACGTCTCCATTGTGACGCAACAAAGACATAATAATCTTTCTCATATTGCGCCTTTGAACCTGGCCGCCGCTGAGCTGCGGGGGGGCGTGTGAGGCATGAGAGCGCGGTGGGTGTGCGGCGCGATGGCCCCCTCCCCTGCCACTGCCAGGCCAAACAATGAGTCATTTTGGACGACTCCTCCCCTTTAAGGCTGGTTTAAGCCTGCCCCCCCCACCACCCACGCATGCATATTTATGTTTATTGAACCCTATTCAGGAAACTTTTGAGCTTTATAGCATGGACAACCATGTATTGAAGAGATTTGTTTAGATTAAACATCCTTGTAGGTAAGCATGCTGGGAATAACTAAAAAATAAAACAGAACCGACTGTGAAATGAATCCAAAGCCTTTTTTTTTGGAAAACGTTAAATCAAAGTCAATGTTTAGACATTACTGCAGCACGCCTATTTCAGTTTATCTCGCTCCTCCATGGCGGATTGGCATGTTGTTTTGATTAATCAGCCTGCCTGCTTTGTCCTTCCCTATCTCAGCTGTCATGCTGGCTTGTTTTTAAATGATGTTTCACCAACACTACTTCCTCATATCTACACTAATGCGTATTCTTTTAATTTTTTTTCATTTCGTCTGAAAAGGGCAAAGTTTCTGCAAATGCCAAAAAAAAAAACTTTTGATTGCCTACAGAGAAAACAGAATTTATTATGCATTTTACAAGATTAGTATATATATTAGATTATATTATTATGCATTAGAAAATGAAACAATGTGTATACATTTACGGTGTCATTCAGAAGAAACATTCATTACAATAAAAATGTGAATTCTTGTCTGTGTTTAATGTAGCTTAGCCTTAGGAAAATGCCTGCCAATGTCTTATAAAACATTTGATAGGATGGAATATAGAAAACACTTTAATTTTCCATATTAGGAAAATGAAGGCACTTTGACATGGGTCTGCACCACCAAACACGGCATGTGGTTTCTGTGAAGAAGTGTGTCGTCTTTGCCCTTGATGTCTAGAGACAGCTTTGGACTTGGTCGCTGGTCAACGGGAGAATGAGGAACAGAGGAGGAGGATAAAAAAACACACTTTCTAACACTCAGAAGATGACTCATCTGGGCTCATTTACCTGAGCCAAGAAGCTCATATGTAAACGATTAGAGGGAAAAAGTGGATCATTCAGTCATAACAGGGATCCAATTAGTTTAAAATGGCCACTCTCATCTAGTTCCCCGCAGAAACATAAATAAGGTCTTTGGCTTAAGTTTCAAACAGGCTGATCTGATTTTATATTCAATATGAGATTTCAGTGTGGCCTGCAGCGTGTGTATGGTGAAAAGCCTATTCATGAACGTAGAACTGAAAAGTAGCATAGGTGTTGATTTAAAAAAGCAATAAAACAAAATATTGGTAATGAGAAATTTGTATTTTTGTTCATTGAGTATTGTTACCACAAATCTCATATAAAGGACATTCTTTCTCTGTAGTGTAATGTTTTAGGAAAATTTATTGTTACTAAAATAAAGCACACACGGCTTTCTGCATAAATCATTTTTTAGCCTATGATGTGCATCCCTCTATTTTCAATGACCAATCGGTGTCCCATCTCAGACAGGCTAACCTTGGATTGGGCCCTAGCTAGTCCATCGCAGAACACCCACATGTACATCATTTAAAGACAACTTGGTCACCTATGCACCTGAGATGCAGACGTTCTCTGGAGGTCCATGCAGACAGGGTTGGAAGTCTTTACACGCAGACTGGGCGGATTCACACACAGATACAAAATCCAAATCCAAAACCCTCACTAAAGACAGTTTCCTCAAGCTTTTCCATCCAAATGCGAGACTCATTATTACAGAGATCATGATCACTGTCTTTGACAATAAAGGGAATCTTTCAGGGTGAGTTTCAAGTGCATATTACCAGGAAATCCTGCTTTAAAAATGGAAGGTTTTCAGAACTTTCCCAGGAAGGCTTTTCTGACATTTTGCACAAACGCTCGGTGCAGTAGTCCGAGCATCTGGTTTCATTACGTGGAGTGGACATTTGTAACCTTTAAGGCTTTGCACAAAATGGGGAATAAAGTCTTCGATTTCGATGTGTATTTCTTTTCTTCTGTGAAAAAGGCAACAGTGAAAAGCATGCATGTTTCAGTGGGACATTAATAACAATAAAATTATGTCGCTAACAGAACTTTTTAAGCTGGTTTGTAATTTAATTTTAAACGCCATTTTAATATGCTGGTTTATGTTAATTCCCAATAACTTTTCCATTTTGGTTGAATTGCTCAATTAGAAATAATTTGTTCACTGCCCCTCTACACCCCAGCCAAGCAGTTGGAGGAATTGCATTTAGAAGATGACTGAAGAGCGTATTCTGCTGAGTGCCTGCATTTCTGAAGAAGAACCCTTAATTACAAATTATTATTTCACAAACTGTCATTTGTTGGCCTATAAAAAATAAAACAGCGTAACATCGCTAGTATCTTTTTATTTTGGTTATGATGTAATTAGAACAGCTATGTCCTTGATCTTGTTGAGCTGATGATTAATTCATAAATAGTACATTGACCTTTGAAATATTTACAAGAATTAATTTTGTGACTTTTGCAGCTCATGCACTACCCATTTATAAAAGGTAAAGAATGTTAACAGCCTAGAGCGGGTTTCATATCAGTACATGCATACACACAAATCGGCACACACAAGTTTGTCTTGCGCCCACACACAAACTAAATCCAGGGGTGACAGTTGAAAAATCTCCAAAAATGCTGGCATATTGAGGTCAAAAACACTGCAAGTCACCTCCATAAATATGGTCTTTATCTAAGGAAGGGAAAAGAAAAACTTTTGGAGGGTAATTTACATAGAAACAGTGCCCTGCGTTAGCAAGCTGCACAGGTTGTACAATTGGCATATGTTGTACAATTTGCACCCTATGTTGTGGTGCAATGAGGCAAAATTTAGCTTTCTGGATAATAACTCTGGAATTTAACTTGGTGGCGGAATAGCAAAGCTTACACTGAAGCTTTCATGCCCGGAGTAAAATATGCTGGTGGCCTTTATAGTTTTGTGGTTGTTATGCACCCGTTTGGAAGGACACAGTCAATTACAGCAAAAGCACCAAGATGATTTGGCCAAACGTCATCCTCCGTCTGCCTCGTCTGCTGGACTCGCCCACAAACGGAACTTCCAGCCAGACAATGATCTCAAACATGTGTCAAAATCAACCAAGCAATGGCCAATACACTGCAAAATCAGCGCTTAATCTCTAGACCTGGATCCAGTGGGACAATGATGATTTCAACTGAAGCAAACAGTTTGCAAATGGGAACCAAAGGTTCTGGTGGGTCTGCAAGAATATTCTCCATAAAAGAGTTTTCCAGCATGTAGGACCTTGTAAAATTCTGCAGAACATGACTCTGGGCAATTACTTTTTCCCAGGGAGACGCATTGAAGAAATACAAAACATTGTTGTATTACGGTACTGTCATGTTCTTTTTATAACAAAATAAATTAACCAGATGGATTGAGACACTCAAATTGGCTTAAACACTTTGCACAGGGAGAGCTCTCTCATCCATTTTTTCTTTCATATTTCTATTGTTATATGGATATTACATTAAATTTACTATACTATGGAATTCAGTCGTTTCCAGAGCTGGTCGTTTCCAGAGCTGGTCATTTCCTGCGGTCAGTTAAGCAAAATCTAACAATCTAACAAATAACCATTAAGCTGCATTTATTTTGCTTGTTTTCTTTACCCTTTTCAGTAACAACAGACAGTTTTGAGCTTATACAGACACATACCCACAGACACATACACATACATTCTTGGACATCCTTGATGTTCTGCTGCTCAAAAATGACAATTAAAGGTACAAACATTTGAATTAAAGAGAACATGTGCTAGAGCACTTAAGAAAACTGAAGGAGGTTTGATTATGAAACTCTTTCAGTCTTATTCAGTATTTTTCTGGTGGTACTGGCTTGTTTGTGGCTTAAACAACTTGTGATTCATTCTGGATAAGTGTCTATGAGCTTTGCACAACTGGATGACATCAGCGCAGAGCAACTCAGCCACTTATGCGTCAGCTGGGGTCTGTCTGTGGATTACAGTCTTTGTTTAGTTGCGTGTTTTCAGGGAGGTTGAGGTCTGGGATTTGAGTGGACATTTCAAGCACCTTTGCTTCCCTCCTGCTATGGTCTGTCATGTACACTTCACACTTTGGATTACCATCCCGCTAAAAGGTGAATCTGCACCCTAGCGACCCTGTTCCTTGGCAGTGAGCCAGCTTTGGTTTCTGGATCTCATCATATTTTGTGCCATCCATTGCTGTCCTTGCTGCCTCAGGATGGAGTGTCACCAGCAAACCTCACCGACGACAGTGGCCCGACGTGCCATATTGCATTGGGTCAAAGCCAAAAAGTTTCACGTCCCCTTCTCATCCAACCAGACACTTTGCCAACATGCAAACAGCCTCCATTAATTGTTTCTTCACAGAAGATCCGCAGCAAGTCCTGCAGCTTCTTTGCAGCAGTGGCTTGCCGCCCTCCCAATATGCAAGCCATGCTTATGAAGTAATCGTAAAGCAGATTAACAGTCACAATTTTCCTCCAGTTTCAGCCAGAAATCATTGCAGGTCTTTTAAAGTAATCTCAGACATCACAGCGACCGGCTTTGCTGGTGCCAGACTGGTCCTGCTTGAAGATGATGGGCCAGGCCGTGCCCCCAGGGACACTCATTCAAGTTTTCTTATAGCTTTCCTCAGATCTCTACCTTTCAATACTTCTATCTCAGAGTTCCAGCAGTTCCTTGTTTGGCATAGCCTGTCCTTTGTTTCCAGCTTACCTCATACCAACTGCTTGACCCCTCATCTAAGGCATATTGAAATCAGCTGAAGAGTCACGATTGGATTCAGGCGCGGGGAGAGGGAGAACGAGAGCTGAGTTTGTGAGCATTTTTTTGTTTTAAAATAAGTTTCAGATATTACATAACCCTTTGGCACTTTTCTAGAGGAATTTGAATGAGTCTGCGAGTGTTGTTTTTGTGTTGCTGTTTTCATAAAGGTGCTCGATGGTGCATTTTCGGTCACAGGTCATCAGTTCGTTCTACGCTCTGTTCCCACCTTGCCTCTGGAGAACCGGCTGTACCTTCACTGGGAGCAGCTCTATAATGACTAGAGCTTAACATTCTGCTACTGAAACAGCGTAAAACGATCGCAGGTGACTGAGGTGTCACATATCGGAAATTAAGAGGATATCCGCATAATCCTCTTTCGACACGGTAAACAGCACGGCGAGTCGATTGCGGTGCGGGGCTCCATGGCAAACTGCCTGCTACTTCTGAGGTGGCTTCCAGATAGAACATGGGGGTTCGGGTCCACTCTGCCGCCCAGATAAGCTGTAGTGTGTGTGCGTTGGGGGAGGGGGGGTGATCTCCTTTCTACGCACCTCTGAGAGGATTATTGCCACACCACCTTTCATTATTGGCATTTCCTACACTGAGGATCAGTTGAATGACTGCTCCAAGTCAGAGGCTCGATAAACAGGCCCACATGACTGCTGACATAATCCCGACGTGTAGCGGTGCCGTTACAGATGACATTGCCCCCGTTCCTCCCGCGCTCACGTCACTGTCACTGCAGGGGGTGAGGGAGGCATGAGGATCCCACTACCCGGGTCAGCAGGAAAACATCTAATCACCTCCCAAAAATGTACCACCCATTAAGTTGTTCACCTGCAAGCTCGGCGCTCCAGATGAGCAGGCCATGATGTAACTACCAATGGTCTCCACAGGACTGCATGAGGGTATTTCATGAGGTGCAGTCCTTGCCTGTGGCTACATTATGATGTAATGGTATCTGCACAATTGGCATCCATAAAATTTTTACAGATCAGCACTGAGTGCAGCTCAACAAAATTTGTAAAAGTCCTTAATAATGGATATTTGATGATGAATATTTTTCGGGTGAGATTCAGCTCTCCTACCGTTAGAGTTACGTTTCTCACGATTAATTGAATCTAAAGAAAATTCATGAGCTTAAAAACACTCGCTGGGGAGGGAGGGTTAATATCGGACGATACTGTCTGCAGAAGAGTGACTGAAGCTTATAAAAAATGTCTCCTGTCAGGCCGATTTTAAAAATCCCCCTCGCTGTCGGAAAGTGTTAAACAGAGGGATAAAGGTATGGCTGGGCCATCGTCTGTGAGAAGATGAGAAATGAAAAAAGCAAAAGGCAAAGAAATCCACGAGACGGATCCGTCATTTTCGGCGGCGTTGCTGTGGCCTTCGGTATGCGTGCTTCCAAGCATAAGGCTAGGAAATGTGAGGAATCTGAAAGTGTTCATTGTGCACCGCGGACGGGGGGGAGCGAAAGGGGCTCGATGAATCGCTCATCAGTCACCTACCGGGTCCTGAAAGACAGGTGCAGGACCCCATCTTAATACGGAGCCGCCGTGGGGAGATGGAGTTGCGGCTACACTCAGAAAAAAAACTATTTTGATATAGTTGGTGCAGTGAAAATTACTGGAGATTCACATTTATGAGCTTTTGTGTCGGACAGAAAAAGGTCCAGCTTGTTTAAGTGCCTGGAGTCTCACAGACACGCTAACCTGAGTGGTACGACGCTCCTCTGAAGAGAGGCTGATGACATTTATTTGGCAAAACTATAATGATTTAAGTGACAAACTTTGAAAGATGATTTCAGTTGAGGGGACGGCATGGTGGCACAGCGGTTTGCACTGCTGGCTCACAGGGTTCGAGTCTCTGCCTTGGCTCCGTGTGTGTGGCGTTTGCATGTTTTTTGTGTGTCATTGTGGGATTTCCTTCGGGTACTCTGGTTTCCCTCCCCCCACAGTCCAAAAACATGCTGAGGTTAATTGGAGTTACCAATTGCTCATAGACGTGAATGGTGTGTGAGTGAATAGTGTGTGACTGTGCCCTGCAATGGGCTGGCACCTCATCCTGGGTTGTTCCCTGCCTTGCGCCCATAGCCTCCAGGATAGGCTCTGTACCCTCTGCAACGCTGAAAAGGACAAGTGGTTACAGAAAATAGATGGATGGATTTTAGTTGACCTCATAGACTTGCTTTCTCTTTCTAACAGGCCTTTCAGTAACTCACTTGAGTACATTTGGCCATCTTTTGGAAATCAGGAACCAGATGTCCATGGCCTCCTGCCTTATTCGGTCAGGTCTGGTTAAAAGTTTGAGTATCAAAGCTGCCAAACTGTCAGCCAGCAGCTAACGGCCTGCTTATCGTCTGCTTCGTACACTGTAATTTGAACATTTCTATACATATCCTTGTATGTCTGCAGTGAGACATGCAGTTCCTGTTATAGAATTTGTAGTGTCTAAGACTTTTCTTAAATCTGGATGCCCTCTGTACTATTTACCCATAAGCAGTCTTGCACTTGTACTTCTAGACATGCAGGAACCCTATTTTGTTACCACTGCTATAACTAGCTAACAGGGTCCTCAGGCTCTGGTAGCACTTAGTCAGGTTAGCTGAGCTGGCCAGCACATGGTTCTGCTGCCCTTCCAAGTTTTGTTAGACTTACTCTCTCTTGCCACATGTTCTGTTGCCGCTAAGCTAGTTCCTGCTGGCATTATTCCTGGACCCTTCCGCCAGGTTTCCCCTCTCTTACCCCACGTTTTGTTGCTGCTAAGCTTGCTGCTGCTATTGCTAAGTGCTATCTGCCGCAGTATTGGCCTAGAACTGCACCATAGTGCCCTAAACACGTGGTGCTCTCATCTGTTCCCCGGTGACCTGCCTGGACCCTGCTGGCGGTAGCATAACAGCCTGTTGTCCAGTCATCCCTAGGTGCCAAACATGCTCCCCAGAGACCAGACACAGGGCAGTGCACTCTTACACTGAAAGCAATATAACCAACTAAAAGAGCTTAGCGTGGCCTTGGACTGTACGCATCAACGATTCCTTGGTTTGTGCTCCAACATATTGGACAATCTGGAGCAGACATCACACCAGCTGTACTGTCCTCACATCTCCACCTGAATGCACAGAGGCCAACAAAATAAGGGAAACACGGCATGAGAAAAGACTTTCACCTTGAAGTAACAAAATCGCAATTACAAACGCAGCTACAGAGTCGAGTCATGTTAAGTTGTATGCCAAGTACGAGTCAGCTACAAAAGAGCTCTGACAATCAGCACGTTTATGATGAGACAACTAATAGCATTCCAACAGAGACCAAACAGCCAGTGTCAGAACTGCAAATTCTCTGGTCAGGAAAACTGCTAAATTATGTAATAAGTCAAGAGGAACAGTCTGAAATATCATGACAGCATATTAAAAACACAGACAAAGGGTAACATCAACAAAAATGTGAAGCTCATTGATAGAGAGCTGTACACTTAGCAGGATAAACAGTGCAAAAATCCAGCCTCGTGAATTAGCACCGATCAGAACTGGCACCTCTGTGACCCAGCTTGTTCACCCTGAGACTCTCTAAGCTTATTGTACGGCTGCTGTTGAGAAATTACATCCAAGGCCAGTGCACAGTGATGCATAACCTGAGTAACGAGCAAAAAACCTGAATCCCAGAGAAATGGAATTAAGTATATATGGTCTGGTTGAGTGACCCTTTGTCCTGTTTCCTGTATCTGGATGGACCGGCATTTGGGAAAGCCAAAGAATGCCTTCAACCTGCAATGTTGTGATAGTATGGGCAGCCATATTGTAGAAGGTGTTAGGTCTGATGATTGCTCTGCATTTTTGTAAGGGCATAGGTTTGGGTTCAACATTGGTAGTGACCAAATCAGCCCTAATGCCCCCACCCCCTTAGACACACATGATAGGGACAAATGTGAAAGACTATTTTATAGAACAGGGTTATTCAACTCACAGTCCTCGAGGTCCGAGCACTGCTGGTTTTCCAGCCTTCCTTTACCTGTCAGTCAGGTGTGAAGCCTCTGACCAATCAGAATCAGTCATTATTAAACAACTACTTGGGAGAACTGAAAACACGGCCTGGATTTGGAATCGATGTCCAGAGTTGAAGAACCCTGTTATAGAAGCAGGTGCACCCTATGAGGCAAACACTGTTCTCTCATGATGTTCCTGCATTCTAACATGATGGTGCCTCCACTGATAAGCAGATTCATGAGTGGTTTAGTGAATCCCAGGAGTAACATATTAATAAGACAACTATCCAAATTATCAGACAGAGTGCAACACTAAGAGCATTCAGAGAACGTAAGAGACCAAGGGAGCATAAAGTCATGTAGACCAGTAGAATTGTTCCTGGAAGTTAAATCTTAATCAGAAGAAACTTAAGCTACTTATTATTTGGTCCTTGATATTGATATTGATCATTTTTATTTTCTGTATTTTGTCCACCCACGTATATGTAGGTTTAAGCACATTATTCATTACCACACCTCACTGGCCAGCCTTCTTCTATGCCAGCCTCACATGATGCAGATGTTATCCTAACGGCTTCTGCCTCTATTTTGTATATTTTAAAAGTTTCAGTAACTTTAATATGTATTTGAGGGAGAACATCCTGTCTTTATGAAATCTAGGAGCATGGTGATGTAGACAGGGCCGCTTATTCCTGGGAGAGCGCTGCAGCAGCAGTAATAACTCATTGACAGGAAGCATAATGTTAGCCCAACATTTACCTTCACCCACAGTGGTCTACAAGGGTCCAAATTTCTGTAGATAGCAAAACACAAATGTGCCGTACATCCTTTCTCAGTACACAAAAGAAAATGAATTGCAAGTGGTCCGGTTTCGCTCGGTTGGAGCTCATCTCAGGATCTCGTGTGTCTGTTTACTGAGGCGTCACCAAGGTTAGCGGCAAAGCGAGGCCATATGAAGTATGTTATAGATAAAACCATCGATCACAATCGTCGGCATGGCCACCACGGGTGGACGGTCTCGCTCGCCCAGTCGCCGTAGTAGGCGTCAGCCCTGTGATGAATAAATGGGGGACGTTGGGAGGGGGCCACCTTAAGTAATCTGCAGCGTAGAACAGTCACAAATGAGTGAACCTGCCTTAGCATATTACGCAAGCCTTACATGCAAGGTGAAGTGCTTACGTGGGGATGACGGTAAAGCCAACGTATACACTTCTGTATCTACTTGCGCTAATGTAGCTAAGCTATAACTCAAACCATTAGAACTGACAAGTTAGCGACTCCGCTAACATGGTTTATCTGCTGAAATGTGATATAACTTTTTGATAATATCACAGCCCAAGCCAGAACAAAAATATAAGAAATATGGGTCAGTCGTTACAAAATAAAATATCTCATCAACAACTGTTTAGAATGACCTGGCATTCAGGCAGAGGCACAGACTTCACACAAAAATGTTGCTAATGGCATCCAGCACTTCAATGCTTATAAATAATGTATTGAGCTGTACAATTCAAAGGACTGTTGTGTTCTGGGGCAGCAGCAAAATCCCAGCCATTTTCCTGAGGGCCATTATTACCTCCCTGCTTTGTCAGTGTTAGATATTATAAGGGATGCTGCTGCCTTCTGTGGGTCCATGTATTTCATTAATGCACAGAAAACACTGTTTGGTGCAAGTTTCTCTTTCAGTATACAGTGGTACCTCAGTTCTCAAACTCATTAGAACTCGAATTTCTTAAAAGTCGAACCAACCAGTTCGAAAAAAAATTACCTAGAGCTCGAACTGAATCTCAGAAGTCAAACCGTGAACGCCAACCTAAGATAACTTGTCCGCGTGGGGAAACAAAGGGTAACACTTCAGTCTCAGCCTCGCATTCGCTGTGATAGCATCGTGCATGTTTACACTAGCTGAATACATATATTTAGACAGTAAAAATACATTTAGACAATGATAGAAAGTAATACTAATTATTATTATATAATAGAATACATTTAAAAATAAAGATTTCTTATTCATTATTTTAATACTAATAATAAACCATTAATGCATTTAATTATAATAATATCGTCGTGCCCAGCGGGGGCGGAACGGAGACAAAGACGCAGACGTCAGGGTATCGGGGAATACGGGGTTTAATTACAGGTAAGGCAGGCAAAACGCAGACGGACAATACAATGACCAGACTGGGGAAACAAACTGAAATGCAGGCGAAATACAGAGGGCTAATGACAACAACCAGAAACAGCTGATCACACGGGGATTCCATACGAGGTTAACGAGGGGGCGTGGCACACGGAAGGAGCAGACGATCGGGGCAGACACATTGTTTTTTTTTTTTTTTACTTTACACATTGTTTGGATACATTTATTTTCTTACTTTACAAATTACTATTTTGATAAATGTGCTTAGATGTGTTTAGTACAGTATATGCTCTTCTTGTTTTATCCGGTTCATTGTGTGTTTAAATGCTAAAAAAAAACATATTTAGGTGTAATTTTTTGGGGCCGGGAAACAATTAATTGATTTTCCATTATTTCTTATGGGGAAAATTCAATCAGAACTCGAACTTTTTATGATTCACTCCAGAGTTCTGAACGGATTAAATGCGAGTTCTGAGGTACCACTGTACTTTTGTCACTCTGCATTTCTTTGGAGAAGAGGCATTTCTCTGCGGGTCCACGTGCGCGTGGCCGTCGGAGGGGCACGGATTCCCTGGCAGGATCAGGGGTCCCCTCCATTTGTTGAAATCTACCCCCCCCCCCAGCTCAACAAATATTGAAGGTGAAATTTTCTCACGGGGCCCAGAATTTCTAGCTACCCCCCAGCCCGTGTGATTTTACGATCTGTAAAGGGGGAGATTCTTCTTGATAACGCCAGATGACGGGGTGAAAAAGAAATGGAAAATGCTGTTCACTGAGAATGACTTTAAAAAAGTGCTTATCTAAACCCCTCCCACCCACAACCCCCTACTGTTTTTGATTAATGTGCCTGTACAGGCCGCGTTGAAAACGTGCCGAACATCTCCTTCTTCTCGCCATGGCTGTGAATGACCCGTCCATCTGTCCCTCTGTGTATCTGCTGGCGATGCGACCACGTAATATCGAGGCTCCCGCTCCTCTCTACCTCTCTCCAAGTAAGCGACGCAGCTGTTTCTCATGCGTGCATAAATTAGGAAGGACCTTTTAGTGACCGACAAAACAAACTCCCAGCGTCTGCCAATATGTGAGAAATCCACAGGGGTACCTGGTTCTGCAAGCTCAGGTGTCTTAAGAGAGACACAGTATAGATGACTTTGCCATATACAGTAGCTGTATATTTTTACTACAGCAGTTTACTACAACATCCGGAGCCCTCCTGGGACCTGAACAGGTAATTTTTAGGTCATAGCCCCCCGCTCCCCCCCATAGATTATTCACTTACACCGGACCTGTTCTATACTGCCCATTACCCTGCTCCTTCAACACTATGTTGGGGGTTTCCTGTTGTCTCAGCAGGTTAAAACTCATTGGTTCAGAAGATTGTTGGTTCAAGCCCCTGGGCTGTCAAACTGCTCACAGGAGTGTTACTTACACAGAAGTGTTCTGAAGGCAGAAGGAAAAAGTATTGGTTCAGAGAGACAACCAATCAGATTGTGTAAAGGAGGTGAGTCCAAGCAACTAGAGGCGGTGGAGCCAACCAATTAACTGTCTTGGTCCTGCCTTTTCTAGTTGCTTGGACCCACCTCCTCTATAATTGTTAGAGTCCTCAGAACATTTTTGTGTAAGCAAAACTCCCACAAGCTGACAAACTGATACTGCTTTTGGGCCCATGAGCCCTCAAATGCTCTAGAAGTGCTGCGCACTGCACCGTGACCCTCTCACCTGTCTGTTTCCTGGAGAGTAGGATGGAATAGGCAAAAATACTACTTCCCCCTGGGAATCACTATTCTATTTGTGTAAAAAATGGAAGGACATCATTTCGCCTTTCATTTCATAAGTAACTGATACACAGCAGAGTCATGGCATGGCAAAGTGGGAGACGGATTAAGCGACCCTGAAACAGTCCTGCTGCAGATGACTTTCCCCGCAACATCAGGCCGCGAGTGCACTTCATTTGGTAAATGCAGCCCGGACCGAGGACATGTCCCTGTCACAGATGAAGCCTCAGACGATGGGCTGCTAATAGCCGTATGGATCCCTGCTTGAGGAGTGGCGAGCTGATCGATCTCTGTCACCTGCTCCTGCCGCTGCCCCTCTCACAGAGTGCACATGGCCTTTTTGTTGTCACCGGTAACCGCGGAGAGCCGGCTCACGATTATTTCTGTGTCTACACCTCAGGCTTAATGAGACCTACCCAGACAATTTTGACATTTATGTATCAGTATTTGTGAGAACGCAGTGGCAGAACGCCTGAAGACACTGTTTTACTATAATTCTTTTTTGATTGCAGCAGACCAATAAATTATTTGTCCTGGTAAAACCCAATGTGTTCATTATTGTGTCTAAATATATAAGTCTGAAGCCTAAAACGAATTGAGTTTGCATGGATCCTTTAAAAATTGGGCCTAGAATCAAATACAAGCACTGAAAAGAGACAAATATGAAAAAACACAGTAAATGAAAAGTAGATTTTCTGCCTGCATTCTGGAATGTGGATCTTACCTGGATTCACAAAACACGCTGAGTACTGCCCAGCATTGTCCACACTGTCCATGAATAAGACTGCCCAGCATTGTCTATGATTAAGACTGCCCAGCATTGTCCACACTGTCCATGAATAAGACTGCCCAGCATTGTCTATGATTAAGACTGCCCAGCATTGTCCACACTGTCCATAAATAAGACTGCTCAGCATTGTCTATGATTAAGACTGCCCAGCATTGTCCACACTGTCCATGATTAAGACTGCCCAGCATTGTCCACACTGTCCATGAATAAGACTGCTCAGCATTGTCTATGATTAAGACTGCCCAGCATTGTCTATGATTAAGACTGCCCAGCATAGTCCACAATGTCCATAATAAAGACTGCCCAGCATTGTCCACACTGTCCATGAATAAGACTGCTCAGCATTGTCTATGATTAAGACTGCCCAGCATTGTCTATGATTAAGACTGCCCAGCATAGTCCACACTGTCCATTATTAAGACTGCCCAGCATTGTCTATGATTAAGACTGCCCAGCATTGTCCACACTATCCATGATTAAGACTGCCCAGCACTGTCCACACTGTCCATGATTATGAATGCCCAGGGTTGTCCACACAGTACATGATTAAGACTGCCCAGCATTGTCCACACTGTCCATGAATAAGACTGCTCAGCATTGTCTATGATTAAGACTGCCCAGCATTGTCTATGATTAAGACTGCCCAGCATAGTCCACACTGTCCATTATTAAGACTGCCCAGCATTGTCTATGATTAAGACTGCCCAGCATTGTCCACACTATCCATGATTAAGACTGCCCAGCACTGTCCACACTGTCCATGATTATGAATGCCCAGGGTTGTCCACACAGTACATGATTAAGACTGCCCAGCATTGTCCACACTATCCATGATTAAGACTGCCCAGCATTGTCCACACTATTCATGATTAAGACTGCCCAGCATTGTCCACACTATCCATGATTAAGACTGCCCAGCATTGTCCACACTATCCATGATTAAGACTGCCCAGCATTGTCCACACTATTCATGATTAAGACTGCCCAGCATTGTCCACACTATCCATGATTAAGACTGCCCAGCATTGTCCACACTTTCCATGATTAAGACTGCCCAGCATTGTCCACACTATCCATGATTAAGACTGCCCAGCATTGTCCACACTTTCCATGATTAAGTCTGCCTTTATTACTCCAAGTGCCTGTTGTGATGCCCGCACAAGGCAGAAAGAGGGTTGCATGTATGGGGAGAGTGAGTTCAGTTATCCCCGTGGATGCTCCGGAATGTTCCGGATCATGTACAGCATTCCCAGGCAGCCATCTGCACGCCTCTCCCCGACATCCCATCACAGACAGCAAATGGCTGTGTTCCATAGCATGGCCTATTAGGTGTTGTGCTCAGATATGCCCATGGCAGCTGTGACAACGGTAAACGTATGTTTGGGGGCCTGTAATCGGAGGCTGTGGTGGTGGCCGGCCAAGCTGACAGCCAGAGCCGGGTGTTTAATCTCCGGCCCGGTGCGCTCAATTTCTGTCCCGTTCCCTTCCCTATTTCTCTTTCTGTCCCCTGCCACGCTTTCAGGAATACCGGAAAGGTAAAGGCAGGCCGGGGAGATACAGTGCAATTGAGTTAGCTGCTGTTTTGAGTGGGATTGTGTTGCTGCTTCCTTAGATTTTGCCTTTATTCAAGTTTTGGAAGGGTATCTGCACTGCTGCTTGTGTTGGTACCTTAAACAAACTGTCAAACAGCTTTTACTGCTGGCTACCAGGTGCAATTGACTTTTCAAACCTAAGAAGACACCTTTGAATGAAGACTAAAGTACAACAAAGGTCTGGTCAATTTGCTTTTTGCCAGATCACCTGCTAGACTTTTGCAATTAAAGACAGAGTAAAACAGGGAACTTTGTTCCCGTCGTAGCCTGACTGTGGATTGACATGGAAGCTCCTCAGCAAAGCTCCATCATCAAGCAAGCAACTTTAACATTAGATATTAGGGGTCCAACCACCAGCAGTGCAGGATCCCTATTGTCTCATTAATTGTTTTTTGTTGCATTGGAAACCTGTGATTCCAAAGAGTTTCAGCATAGCCAAACTACAGAAACTAAACATTTACCATCTCTCAGTGGTGAGTTGTTTTAATCCAGCATAAAATTTAGGTCTATGAAATGAAATTCATGGAAATGCATTTATTTCAAAATTAAAACCAAGGACATGATTTAATTTTGTCAAGAACAGAGTGAATATACAATACTGACGAAAATATTTTCTGGTTATATTACCATTCATTCAGTGAGTTTTTTTTAACAGAAAAAAAATTACCTGCCCTTGGAAAGTGAATGATTCATTTCCTTTCTGTTGACTATTTAGAGTTGCTGTGCACTCCTATTAAAGGGACCTACTGTACAATCAGCCAAAAGCCTGCCAATTGACTGGATGGAATTTTCATGGCAAGCGGCGACCATGAATCAGTAGTTTGCGGAGAATAAGTGCATAGAAACCGGTACAGAAGCTTGACCTCAACCCAAATGGAACAGCTTGGCAGGAATTCATTGTGAGTATGTGAGCAGGATCATCTCTGTCAAAAGATTATTTAAGCTCAAAAGGCAAATGGAAGCACAATGCCACCAACTCTCTGACAGGAATTAACAAGGAGCCGTCCCTGGCACATTGAAGCAGCCAGATATTCATTTACTCATGACTGTCCCATGACATTTACTGAGTGTCAGCAGGATTCCACAGACGGGTTACTTTTATCCCGTAACCATAGACACACCAATGAGTAAACAGATGAGCAAAAGACAGGAAGTGTGGACAGTGATTCATTTTCTGCGATACCTGCATTCAAAGCACCAGCATTAATCCATAGGCTAAGTGCAGCCAGCGTTCCACTTTTTGTGTTCTCGCCCAGCGCAGACAATCACACTTCATCTTAACCTCCAAAAATAGCCTGTCACAGTCCAGCGAGTCCCACGGGCACAGCAAGGCACTAAAGACATCACGAGTCCGGTTCTGCCCCCCGTCTGCCAGACGCTGCCACCCTTAAGATATGTCACCTGGGGAGGTGACTCCAAGACAGCGCTAATGGGGATGTTATTAAATCAATAAAATGGCTTAATGCAGCAATTTAGTGAATTGGGCTAAAATACTTTATTCATCTAATCCAGTGGCTCCTAGCTACTTCCTGAAAGGGGGTTAAAGCTGTGCAAAAAGTCGGGGCACAAAAAAGCTACTTCTCATAACCTGACGTGCTCTTCTTGGTAGAACATCTGCACACATTTGTCTAATAGTGTCCCCAAAGACAGAGGGAACAATAGCATTAACTTGTACGTATTCTGCATTTTACTGTCCCAGGGATGATTGCACTATGGACCATATTTGACCCCTGGACTTGGAGCCATTGTCTAATCTTATAAAGCAGCACGTTGTAAGCATGTCTGAGCTGTTAAAATATCTCTTAAGACCTATGCTGGCAGGGACCAGCTAATACTACTGTATTGTTGCGCTCCGGAGAATATTCATCATCATGCACCCCTCCCCAGAAGCGTTAGATAAATGGGCTGAAACATTATTGCCATGATGGCCCAGTTCCATATTCATCTGGTGGCATTTTGAAGATGTCAGGATTCTTCTCCAGCACGCTCACATTTTGAAACCCACCCGTGAAGTTCACCTTTAATTTCCCGAAGACGCCCCGCATGAAAACGAACAGCGAGATCAAGCCGTCCATGAAGACCTGCGGCGGGAATCGCGGCTGGCGGAAAAGGTCACGGCCGTGAGCTCAGAAGGGCCACGGCGCCGCGCCGGCGAGGAGGTTATTTTCAGGTAACCTGCGTTTCTTTAGCCGGTTTATCCAGCTGTATAAATAGGATGCTCTATGGATGTCTCTCTATATAATATCATCGTTTGCCAGACAGCTGCTATCTTGCCCTGCATAATCGTACAGCTAGCATTCGAAGTGAAAAGTATCTCCAAATTCACTGGCGGGGCCACAGGCGCCTTTGAGGGTGCCCTTCCAGCTTGCCGGTAATAAGATGGCCGACGGGCACATGGCGCCGGCTCCTTACTTTCGCGCCGCTTAAGGGTGCAGGCCGACACCGAACAGGTGGCGTCTTAATGACTCGGCCTCCAGCTGTATGCTCACAGTGGCCCGGAGTGCACA
Source organism: Paramormyrops kingsleyae (assembly GCF_048594095.1). Taxonomy (NCBI): domain Eukaryota; kingdom Metazoa; phylum Chordata; class Actinopteri; order Osteoglossiformes; family Mormyridae; genus Paramormyrops; species Paramormyrops kingsleyae. The sequence continues at coordinate 19,898,875 of NC_132815.1, forward strand.
TGTGCAGTAGGGCTTTCTTACTTTCCATATCAATTAGCATAAGGATGTGAGGTAACCGTATGCGCATGCGACAGAGAGGGCCTTCCGCCGCGCCTCGGTGTTCCCAGACGCTGGCCGGTCGTAGTTACCCCTGGCCGGTAAATTCACCGAGACAGAACCAAGGTGACTCCAGACGTACACCTGAGTCACGTGACTGATGTCTTCCCAGGCCTTTGAGTCCCCTGGGATGGGGACTTGTCAAAGGCTATCAGGCCGTCGCTTTCGGGAAGATGGAGGTAAGCAGGAAATCTTTAAATCGGTCATGCATACAGAGATTAAAGTAGCACCGACGTGGCATCTGGAAACAGCATTCTCATGCATGCTAACGGCATGACAAAGGTCAGGGCAGCAGCTAAATGGCACCTTGACATCTTTCTAGGGGAGCTGAGCGTGGCTTCCTCTGCCTGCTAAAAAACACCATAATATCAGCTGCTGCTTTGATGAATAGAATAAGACACCCGGAAAAGCCAAAGAGTAGAAACCAAAGCATGCAGTTTCATCCGGAAAAGCACTTCCCTTAAATTATTTAATGCTTGCCTCTGTAAAGCTGGTGACAATTTATTGTTAATTATTATTATTGTTGTTGTTATTGATGTTCTTGTTTTTGTTGCTATTGTTGTTCTTGATGTTGTTATTGTTGTTGTTGATGTTATTGTTGATCTTCTTGTTGTTGTTGCTGTTGTTATTTTGACTGTACTTACTCTCGTACTTGACCATCATGATTATTTGAATTTTATGGTCCTTAACTGTATGACATTGTGTTGCATTTTATAGTATCATTGTTGTAACACATGTTCTGGTTTTATATTACTGTTATATTGCACTGTCCTTTTTTTGGAGTTTACACAAACAGATTTTTGCACATATGCTCTAGCGTAGCAGCCATGAATCTTGAGGTATTCTCCACATAATATTTTACATAGAAAAATGCTACACATGCAAAGATATTAATATATAATCTTTGCTTTTAAAACAAAAACTTAGTTTGAAGCTCACTGACTGTAAACAGAAGTACAACATATTACTTGAGGTATTTATGATTTGATATAACATTCTGGTTTACTTATTTTGAGAGCATATATAACATGCTGCATAAACACTTGACCTCAAAAGTCAATCTCATTTCTTTCTCTTTTTTTGGGGTGGGGGTGAATAACAGAGAATTTCAATTTGCATTTTGAATGTTTTCCTACCACACTGGTTCTCGCGTTTGATTCCACTGCTTCAAGCTGTCACATAGCAAGGAACTGGAGTGGTGAGAGGGACCCAAAATAATGTGACAGTTTCAGCAGAAATGACTTCAAATGAGCTGCAGGCACCAAACTACACACCACTGCAAATGCCTCGGCAGGCGATTGTTTAAAAAAACACGCTGGCCCACCCTTGTTTGCATGACAGCCTCAAACACACATCGCCAGAGATGGACATTGTCTGCATGAGCAGCTTTATAGACTCAGTCTTCGTCCTCCTGCTTGAAACCTTATCATTTCATCACTTGTTCATCAAAAGGAAAAAAAAAATAACTACACATTGCACTTTAAACATATCTGTACAGGAAGGCTTTGCTTATTTACTACTACAGTTACATTGAGAGTTTACAGTTCTGTGTTGTATGCCAGGCTGATATCTGATTGAGGGATTTTGGACTCATAAGCAAGTCTATTTACACTTATCGGTTCCGGGAAGGTGCTGAGATCTAATCGGGTCGATGGCTTGTTTTTACAAGCAGTCATTGCAGCTGAAACCTCATTCACAGGGATTTTGTCTGGCTCAGAGGCGGACGCAACATCGCGTCATTCCTGTGTGCCTTGTAACTCGGTCTGAGATGTGGGTGACCTTCCAGCTAAGTGGGAATATCTAATGTCACGGGCTGTAAGCCATAGTCACACAATCTTTAGATAATGCAGAGGGACATCAGCAATGCACACGGACACGTTTTCTAAAACTTGCAGTGACAACTTTAGGGAAAAAAATTTCTGACAAAACTTCAGAAAATTCAGAACTTTTTTCTTCCCCCTGTGCTGTTGGTTTGAGGACAGAGATTATTAATTCAATGCCTATGGGACGTTAAATATACAAATGTGCGTGTGTGTCTGTGTGTGTGTGTATTTGTATGGCGGAGGTTGGCGGAGTTTGTTTATTCCCCTAGGAGCATGGTGAAGCCAAAATTACAAACTTAAGTAGTGAAGAAGGAGAGGACTAGGTGACAGGGTGGGATGTACTGGAGAGGAACGCCGTCCTCATTTAGGGCGATGCCAGGTTGCCACAGAGATGCCTACATACCACAGTCGGCGAACTTGCAGCAGCTTGCTGAGGACAACCTGCTGAAGAGCCTCCTAGTGATAAACCTGGTCTCTAAGACTGCATATGCTGCCGCTTCATGTCACACTGACCTCATGGTAGTACGTGCGAATTAAAGCACACATTCAAACGAACCACTTTTGAACACGGTTGAGTCTTGGATATCCCCCAAATACCTTTTTTTTGGGAGGGAGTCACTGTGTTTGGACCATAGGCTCATGACAAGGTGACTCACATGCTGGGGTGCTAAGCAACCCCCGCAGCACGTCCCTACATTCCTACTGATGGCTGGGAGAGTTGCCATGCGGGTGACCGTGGAAACGAGAACATCCCCTCAGCTCCGACAGCGTGGCGACATGGCCTGATTTGTGTCAAGGAGGAGGGCCAGAGCCCTCTTTATCCCAAAGCATGCTGAGCTTTATCTGGACCAGGGGTGGGGGGTGGGGGGTTTCCAGAAGGAATTCAAGATATTACAGTACATTATCTAGGAGCGATCAGCGATATCCTGGATCATGACGCCCTATGAAGACTGCAGTGAGACACCATCACATCTGGATTTCTTTGCCATTGATTTATGTCGCACACTATTCAGCCAAAAGTACACAGACACCTCTATCGATTACAGGTATTGGTTAATTAAATCGCATCCATTGCTGACACAGGTGTATAGTTAAGCACAGAGTTATACGATATCCAGCAACAAACAGCAGAACAGGTTGTCTTACAGAATAGGTTAGTGACTTTCAACTTACCTCCATCGTAGGATACTGTCTTCCCAACAAGTCAAATTTCACCATATTTCTGCCCTGGTCAACCGCATGTGACGTGATTGTGAGGCGGAAACGTCAGGGAGCAAATTCTGCTGTGGAGTGGAGGTCATACAAACTCACAGAGAGTGACCTGATCACCCAACATCAACACCCTACCTGAATGGTGGCAAATCCCACCAGAAGTGTTCAACATCTAATGGAAAGCCGTCCCAGAAGAACCAAGGCTATTAGATCGGCAAGGGGGAGGCCCACTTCATACAAATGCCTTGGGTTGGGAATGAGATTTTGTAAGTTTGTAATCACATGCTTTTGACCATATACTGTACATTAAGTCGGCCTTTTTTGTATATTACCAAACTGAAAGATGAGCTAAATGGTGAACTGTTCAGAAGCTGTTAATTCAGTGTTTTATCTAATCTGGTATTTCCTGCTGTGGCGATAATTATCTTTGGGCATTTGATTGTGTTTGAATATAATTATTATACTGCATATTAATGATAATCATATATCAAATATTATTAGGTGGGGGTTGCATATATGTATTTATAAAGACACACTGTATTTCCTTTCTCTCCATTGCTGCTGTAGGGCTACCCTGGTAGAATATAAAGTGACCTGTTCACCAAATGCCCTGCTTAGCATTATAAGTGGATATCTAGAAGAAGTGCACCTTTAAACACGCATGCAAGCATCACAGTTTTTTGATTCAACAACCTAAGTGCAACCTTGTGTACGACCTATACGTAATAGATGCTGTATCTGAATTTCCACGATTACCCTTCCATCAGGATGCCGCGGCGAAAAGGGCACGTGCAGGCGTGTGCCAGAAAGATGAGTGGAGGTCTTAGCGTCCCACAATGCCCTGCTGCAAGCAATGAGTATTTAGTATTACGATAAAGGATCCTATTAATCCTGGCCACACATGCCTTCACCGTTCCTGTGAACACTATCAGCAGAACAGAGCCAGTCTGTATAAAAAAACGAAACAGCTGAGATACCTTACAGAACAAGATTATGCACGTGACTGTCCGTGTGTGTGTGTGTGCGCGTTTGGGCAGGGTTTGTTAAAGTTATTCAATCCGCCGCTGAACATCAGGTGGCGCCTTGCCATGCTGAACGCCGGCCAAATCCAATCAGCTCAAAATATGCAATTTTTCTTATGCTATGATTAATGATCAACCTCCACATGCAAGTGTGAACAGGGGTCAATGGCTAACATCAGGGCAAGCACCAGCCTGGATAATGTGCTGCTTATGGGTTATCGTTCATTTTTATTGCCTCAAACTACGCATATTTATGTTACAATATTGCTGCAATAATATTAATACTGCATTAGCCGTACATATACATTCCAGCGAGTAAACCCAGTTTGCTGTAATATATAGTATTGTTATAGTGTGCTATACGGCATCAATCTTTTGCAGTGACGGCAGAAAGAGTAATGAGTGACATTAATGATTGTCTTTCCTGCACTATCACAAGAATAGCAGCGTTAAGACCAAACTCCGCAGACCTAGCTAAATGGCTACATTAATTCACTTAACATTATTTGAGCCATCTTCTATGTTTAATGTTCTGCATTACTACGCTATTCAACGGTCGAGATGCATTCACTTAATAGGCATATCAAAGTAATCCATTTCACACCAAAAGCCATTCTATTGTCGCATAAATTCTCACTTTGTCAGGTAAAATGGATGGATTAAATCACGGCTGAAGCGAGATTCTTCAAACGTTGTTTTAGCGGCGGAGAGACAGTGGTTTATCATTCTTTTTGGTAATGCTGCACCCAAAAGGTTAACTTAGAGCAGAATGAAAGGCATGTGGAGATGGTGCGTGGGAACGACATGATGCTCGCTAAACCGAAGCGGTCGAGCGGATTCGCTGGCATTATGGATTCCGTTTCTTTAATTTTTACCATTACTTTCCCACACAGCAGACTACATTTAAAAAAGAAATCTGCTGTGCTGAGTATTAATGATATTCATATCATCATGATTGCATATTTAATAGAAACATTATCCAAGGTGACATCGATATGAGTCGTCGGGGAATTTACCACTGCGTGGGATGACTGTCTTTGGCAGAGAAGCTGGTTTGATTCACGCCCCTTAGGCAGTCCCAGCAAGGTGAGATGTCCCCCCCCTTCTTCCTGTTATGGCTTCCCAGAGTGTTTCTTCCTACTACTGTTTCTGCAGATGATGCCTGACTCTAATTCCTTCCCCAGCCCATCGCTGCACAGGCCTCTTCTCCACGTGTGATATCGCTGCCTCACTGTAGATGGCGTCACCGCCAACCTCCAGGAAGCCTTCCGCCGCGCTCGTCGACAGCCCTGCCCCGGCTCCCTCGGCGCCAGCGGCCGCTCATTTCTCCAGCGTGAAACCTGGGGGACGAGCCTCTACCTCATAATGTCAGTGTTCCAGCTGCTGCGGTTATAATCTTCTTGGCTTGATCATTTATGCTGCCATCTTTTGCCATTGGAGCACTAACTGATAAACAGCCCGGAGGCACGCTGTGTTTTGACCTCTAAAACTTTTATATGTGTTACCTCCCCTGGACCTGATGATCTGGGCCGATGGTGTAGAAAGTACCACTTTGTGTAAGGACGTGGGCCTGAAGGTTGTTGGGACAGGCCCATCTGTAAAACTCCTTACAGAGTCCTTAATCTGAACTGTCACAGTGACAACACAGTGACACGCACACAATTCCAGTTTAAATCTTGCCAGCTTTCTGCACCCGTATCCAATCAAAGTGACCAAGATTATTTGGGGGGGAAAAAAATTAGAAGAACGTCTTAATGTTCTTTATTCAAATGCTGTCCAAAAACTTTCCACAACGTTTCCACAAGTTAACAGGCTTAATCAATCTGATTCAGATAGTGATTCAGAGAGTTTTTCAATAAAAATGTGTTTTCCTCTGCAATTAACCGCATGGAGCAGAATGTTCCAGACTTGCAGGATGTAAAGGAGGGGCCAGTGCATAAGGATAACCAAAATGAATCACAAATTGACATACCCCCTGATAAAACAAAATTAAATCACCTACTTGCTGAACATTTGGCCATTATTCATGATTAACAATAGCAGTTTATTCCGAATTTTACTTACTACATTCTATGTTTACACTGCTTGTACTTAATGACTAAGATTTTCTCATCAGCTGCATGAATGCCAGTCCATAATTCACATAAATGAATGCCTTTTGATTACAGGAGGTAACCAGGGTACCCAAAGGATAAGCTCCGCCCACATCCAATCCTCACTCCTGCTGTGTTACGGTGCCGCCCTAATGCGATTCCATATGACATCACAGCAGGCACTTAAGCATAGAGCTCTTGAACATGATACATTTTTGCAATGTTTTAAATGGGCTCTTCTTTGCTATTACAAGCTTTGCATTGTTTCGCATTGTTTTACATCGCTCACATTTTTTTTCAGGTGTCTAACACTATAAAAAAAAGCAGAAACCTTCCATCTGGCATTAATTTAAATAAGGCGTATTATTAGCGAAGGCTGTACGTGATCCGTCGCTCTGCAGTCACTCCTATATACTACCTGGGACACCCGAAAACACCCAATAAAACCATAGCATATGCAGATCATTCCAATCCAGTGGACACCAATATAATTATGAGCGATGAAGCTCTAGCATTGCGTGAAAGATAATTTACTGCGATTGTGGCACCATAAATGCATGTTTTATTAGTCTTATAAAATATGCACAGACCATATCTGATAGCTCCTGAGCATTTCACGGCAGTCCGGATCTCATGATTTGTGGCAAAATTGGGTAATAAAACGGAAAAAAGACCATATGCTAGATTTGCTTGAACTCAAGATGCCAGCTGTGTAGGTCTGTCCATGGAATAAAAGTTACATATTTGATATTCCATTGGGTTTCCCATTGTTGGACACTATCAGACAGTAATGGAAAAGGGTATCTTCTTTAGCTGACTTTAGCTGTTTTTTTTTTTTTAAACATAAAATAGCTGTTTCATTTTACCTGTCCTCAGCAGAGGGCTTGGAAAGCAACCTTGAGAAAATAATCATAGGCAATCTTGAAGCAGTGCAGCCGCCCCTGCCCTCATGAGGCCGGGCCGTAAAATGTTTGACGCTGTCACTCTGAGGGTTTTTCAGATTTAGAGCTGCCGTTATGATGCACGGCAGACGTCATATGCGGGCGGCTGGAGGGGCAGGGCCCTGGCAAAATGGAGGTAAATCTGCCTTGCGCCAAAAGATAAGGGAGGCCTTCGATGATGCATCTTCTCCAACAGCGCCCCCTGGTTGCAAAGCTTGTGTTTGACACCTGCCCTCTCCAGTTTAGTCCTGAATGGTTAATGCTAGCATTCCGCCACCATACAAGGTCTCCGAGAGGGGGGGCAGTTTTAGGAATTTGAATCTATGGGACTGTCGTGCTGTTTTTTTCATGTCCTGCATGGCATCAGGCAATGATCACGGCTCCCCTGCAGCTCCCCAGACCATTATATACTCTTTTTGTGGCATTGGGTGACATGTACTTTGACCCCAGACAGCAATGTGACGGACAAGCTGTAGCAAGCAGGCAGTGTGTCAGCTGTTTGGCACCGGAGGTTATGAATGTGCTTAAGGGATGAGTCCTGACAGAGTAACGGCATGAATCCCACCAATGACACGCTGTACATTACGTACTGCCACTCCTCTGTGATTAATCATGCCTTCAGTATGATGATTCCTACTGGAGCAGCCATACGCTTCAGAAAAGGCCGTGCTTCTGACCTTCATTGGGATTTCATCATAAACCGGGACAGAGTTTATGTTTTCAGCATATAATGTGTGATGTATTGAGCCTGTCTAATTTATCACTTTTGGGATGCTATGTGTTTCTGAAAAGCTTTGAAAACACAATTAGTTGACACGAAAAACAGAGTCATTCTGTTGTGGATGATTTTACATGTTCACACATACATAGCCAATGTGATTCTGCGGCGAGTTAAAATTTGTAATGTTAAATCATCGTTTTCTTTCTCGCTACTCCTCCAGGAGATGGAAGGTCACAAATGTATTTACATAGAATGCATCTGATACGGTCTCTGCTCCGTTCTCAACTCCTCGGAGAGGCTGGACTGATGAGAGGCCGGAAAATAATGTGTGTGTCTGTGGGGGTTGGGGGTAACTTTTTATTTATGACGACCTCCCCTGTGCTTCCTCGCTTGGTCTTTAAGCGGAATTTCCATGTGTGACGGAGCCAGTGTCAGCGATCGGTGATGTGCATGTGTGTCCTCTCCAAATGAGGTTTAAGGTCACTATCTGTGCATCCGTATGAAAGGACTCTAATGAGGATGCCTCATTTCAGTGATTAAGGTTATAGATAGATTTGATATTTTAATCTGCATTTCAGATTATGCTCGATATACAGCACTAGCATAAGTAATTCTTTCTTTAAAGTCCTGTTGTTAACTGCATAATGAGAGACAAATTATTGTTATTTGATTTTAAATTTTGCATTCATTGTAAGATATAATTTGTTTTAGCGGGGCTATTTGTAAAATAAACTTTAGGCAAATATTATTTTGATATAGAATGTAGCCGGAGAGAGCAGTTTGGTAATAACAGGCACACTTATACACTTATAGCTGTATATATTGCCCATGCTGCCTACTATTTTGTTTGGTTCCACCCAAATTGCATTAGGATGAGTGAATATAGATTTCCTGCAGGCCTGGAAACATTCTCTTGGTAGATGTGTGTGTGTGTGTGTGGGGGGGGGGGGGTGATCAGGTGCCTGATTGACCAGGATTATCCATATTGATTAGTTACACCCATGCTTTGTTCTTAGCAGTTTATAGGTTCTGCTTCCACTCAGACCCATGACCCAGAACAGGGTGTAGAGGTGCAGAGCTATATGCTATATTTTGTCCCCCAAACAACAGAGTTTGATTTTTTTTTTTTGTTCTTCCAGCCAGCCAGGCTCCTCGATTTTTCTCCTTCTGTTTGCATCATGTCTCCCCCCTGTCTGCCCTGGAAACAAGAGAAGGAGAAACACCCTCCGAATAAAGCTGTTCCGCGGTGACAGGTGACCGCGTCGCCGGGCTCCCCCCGCCGCCCCAGCCGCAGACGCCCGGCGCCCTCGCTGTCGCTGCCTTGTGATTGCTGCTGTGCGCCTGAAGAGGTGACAGGTGTCAATCGGTTTCCGGCGGCGCTGGGAGCATCGCTCTGGCACGACCTCGTCGTCAGGCTGAGAGTGCGCTTCCGCAATCGATGCTGGTTTTACTTATTCATCGCCACCTGCCATATCGATCTCTGTGCCGCCACCCGGTAATCCAGCACCGCCCACTTTCGTTCCCTGACTTCATTTTCACAGACGGGTGTTGGAGAGTCAGCCCGACCTCTCAGGAGCGGCCCGCTGTGATCTCGCTCGCCAGCTCCACGTCAGAGGTGCTCACATAAAAGAAAAAGTTTTGTGTTGGGATGAAACAGAAATCTTAATGTAGAAGAATTACTCACATTTAGGTTCTGCTGTTTGCACTTGCAGCTCTATAGCTGGGTCATACTGGGAGGTTCTGTGACTCACCTCCAAGGGGGCATCAGTTCAAATCTCGCCCCCAGCTCTGTACACTTGTGGCATTGATAGTTCTCCCCTTATTCTATTATGACTTTGGTTATAACTTTGGTTTCCTCTCACAGTCTGAAAATATGCTCATTACTCGCAGTATGTGACTGGCTGTGTGCTTCCTGAGTTCATCCTGAATAGTTAGGTGGTTATGGAACATGGATGAGTGGATGGATGGATGGATGGATGGGCAGTGTAACTGTGCTACAATCAAACAATGGAAGTAAAAGAGGACAGGTGTGTCTTTCTGAGAATGTGTACTGACCTTGCTATTCTGCTGTACATCAGGATGCTGCTTACATACGTCAGCTTCCAGTCGTCATTGCAGAATCACGGCCAGAGCGAGAGCTGAATCCCTGCTTAACAGGCCTCTTCAAGGCACACAGGCAGACAAAATAATGCCTGGTGATTACTTTATGACATTCTGGGCTATGAGTGTAATATCATTTTGCCAGATAAATTGGATAATAATGTTCTTGCGCTTCAGTACTTTGAAATCATTGGATATTTACAGTGCCATCTGGATAATTTTATCTTAATAGGGGGTTGGGAGTTTTTTTATTAGGTTCCTTATCCTGCTCTGCTACTGTGATATTTGTAAATGGATAAGCATTGATTGGAATTGGTAATTAATGTCTGTGTCAACCTACTTTTTATAGAATTCTGCTACATTCATTTTAACAAAATTCAACAAAATTTTGTTTTGTTTTTTCATAATTTTTTTTTCCCCCTGGAACACACAAACCATCAGAGGTTAAGAAACTTTCCATTCTCTGGTCTTCTTTAATCACTTTTATGACTCAGCCAAATGAGCAATTACATAATAGTGCCATATAATCAACAAATCTATTATAAATGAAAACATCTGATCATGCCTTTAATAAGACAAAGAGAGCATTACAGTGGAAATTAGATTTACAGTTAAAGGAGCAGAGTTGTAGTAGTTAAAAGTTTAATAGCTTTAAAATATATGAAAATCTTACAGTTACCAAATTCCTAAGGCTGACTGAAGTACTCATATAATAAGGCACCATGCGATAATTTCACAGTCAATCCATTTCTGACGTATGCTCTTACTTTGACAAATTTCATGCTGCTGTAATTGGGAAGAATTTCATCAAAGTCTATTTAAAGATTTTGTTGGAGATTATCACAGGGGAGAAAAGGCCCTGTCTTTGCTGCATGCCGCATGGCTGTTCCTCACGCCGGTTAATTGGGAGCATGAAACGGTGTCGGCGTCATCAGGTGAAACACAGGAGCATAAACTGTCTGTTAGGTGAAAAAAAAAAGTCAGCAAGCCGGGATGTAGACTTGGTTGGGGGCTCCACGCTGCATCTTGCCCTGTCCATTCCGGGGAGCTCATTTCCTGGACTCCATCTGATGGCTGTTTGCTCGGACACAGCGAGATCCTTTGTTAAGTTAACGAGTAATTGTGCTCAGTGGCAGCTGCTCTTTAGGTAACTAAACCAACAGTCTATCTCTTATGACTGTGCCACATGCCTCATCAACCTTAATCATTACACTACCCAGCTCCTTTACACAGAAAAAAATAAATAACATAGACAGCTTTTGGTCTGATGCCCCCTGTTGGTCCAAGCCTGACAGGTGCAGATCTGGGGGGGGGGCACACTTGAGATTGTTCCAGTGCTTGCAGGGTCAGACTCTTTACTCCTGTAATCTTCCGGGCAGATACCCCCGTACAGTACATGCCTCCAATCATGCTCCCCTAACAGTGTTTAAAAAGCGTGCCTTTCTGACAGGAGTGATTAAGGTGAACGGAAAGTCCCACTCATTTTTAATATTGCAGCCCACGCGTTTAATTGCCCACTTCATTATTATTTACTCAGTCGGCCATGTCAGCACTCCGCTCCACTCCTTCATTTAAACGAATGGATATTTAGCCAGGCAAACGGCACATCAGGCATTTATGTTAAAGGGCCTCGCTTGAACGTGATAATCAGTTACATATACGTCTTTCATTTTTCATACGCAGTAAAAACTGAAAAAACAACTTTTTTTTTTTGCCTGGAATGGGCAGAAAAACAGCTCGCTGCTGGGTATTCCAAACTATCTGTTTTCTGTTACGCCGTTTAGTCTCTCCCCTCATACCACAGATGAAAGATGGCTTCCTTTCAGCATCTTGTATTTGCGTTGAACGCAATACCCAACCAATTACTCCACACGAGGTTTTATAACCCGACCGCTGGTGATTTAAGCATTCCGCGTCTCCGTCGCAGTGACGGGGAGAATGCGACTTCCAGAGCTTTCCGCAATTCCGATTTATTGTTCTTGAGTGATCCCCCTTAAGTTGCGGCACACTAATGGTTTATTAAACCGCAGCGAGTTTTTAATGTCCCATAATTTTCCCGTAATATATTCAGCAGTCACTGGGGGCAGGCAATGCAAGGATCCTCCTCAATTAGCCTTTAAATAGTGTAAAAGTGAAGAGAGAGCATCTTGCTATCATAAGGCACCCCCCTCTACCCCCACCCCTGTTTTTAATGTTAATAGGAATAACATGGCAGGGCATAGCAGGCAAAGGCAATGAGCCTTGTGAGGATCTGGCTTAATGATTCATTCGGTGGTGACTAAGAGAAAATGGAACTCAGGTAAAATTAGAAAGGCCATCAAAGGACAGCCAAACCCACTGCTTTGCTCGTTACCTCCCCCTTCCTTTTCTTTGTCCTTCCTTGACGAGTTTGCCGCAGTCACAGAAGGAGCAGGTGTGGTGGGAGCATGTCACGCGGGGGCAGGGGGACACCCGACCAGGGGCCTTCACCTTTCGGCCCTAAAGTTAGCTGGGGGGAGCACAGCCCACATAGTCACGTTGCATGCCTTTCAGAGGAGCTCTCTCCCCCTCTCTCTCTCTCTCTCTCTCTCTCTCTCTCTTTCTCTCCCACGCAGAAAGATAGTGACAGAATTTGCGCCCCCACTAGTGGAAACCCCAAGCCACGAATATAAATTACCTCAACTCCATTCAAGTTCCCAATCTATATTAAATCATTAAAGTTTGAAAGACCATTCGTCGTCGACTTTCTTTTCCCTGGGAAAAGAGACCTCCTGAAGCCGGCTGCTTGCAGCTCTTCTCTGCGTCTGTTTGCTGGATCTGCTCCATGCTGTCAGTCCCGTGGCGGAGTGGGGGACCCTCGCTGGCATCAGCAACGTGCCCCCGAGCTTGTGCTCCCACAGAAGAAAAACAAAAAAAAAAAAAGAGAGATTTTTCACCCCTCCCCCACAACAAAGAAAACCGACAGACACCTGAGGCGGGGAGATGCAGGGAACGCCAAGACTTACGGACGTGTGCTGGTGAGGCTGCAACTAACGATTTCGTGATGCACACCGTCGTCATGGGAAACGGGTACCATAACCGTGGCCATTAAGTGGGATTAAGAACATGTTTTGTTCTTGGAGATAGCGAGAAAGTTGGGCAGAGAGAGAGAGAGAGAGAGAGAGAGATGGCGTCTTCTCCACGTTTCCCTGAATCCGTTCATTGAAATCCCTGGGCTGTACATTAACAGGCATGTTGAGCCGCGATCCCCAAGCCCTCCGCTGGTTGCTAAGCTAACGCCTGTGCCCGTCCACCTCTTCATTATTAAACACTTGGCGCGAGCAGCTGTTGCCAAACCCCAGCCAACAGATCAATTAATAATGGATTGTCGGCTCCCGCTTTGAGGTCTTGCCGCAAACTTTGAATAACACAGTGACGCCGCTGTACATTATTCCCAGCTTCTTGCACAACAAACTTGCTGAGGGAAGAACACACTGTCATGGTTAATGTAGCAAAGAGCTTCTCTATGAAACATTATATATGGAAATCTATTTAAAAATCTGACCAGGCTTTACGGACTTAATCATCTGTGCACCTGTATATCGACTATAAATAATAGCTGAAGTGCTCAAGGCTAGAGAACGAGTCAGTGGTGCCATTTTGTGTGAAATGACTAAGCGTGCTGTATTTATCTGGTATGCAGCAGGTACAACATCTCGGTGCCTGAGGGCGCACCCCGTTACCAAGAGGTTTAAATCCCAGGCCAGCCGCTTTATCTTTACGCTTGACAGATAAAGGGTGCCTCCTTCAAACTACAGTAGCACCGTGTGTAAATTACAGAAAGACACAATCCTGACACATAGATGATATCCGTGAATTCATATAATTCATACTCCCCCTCTTTGTGAAACAAATTTGGGGAATACTCAGCTTTGAAACCAAGAGCGGGAAAACAGGTATGATTTAGTGGCCGGAGGGTCTTCTAAAAAGGAGGGCTTCCCTGTTATTAGTTCGCATCAGCGTCTCTCTCTGTGTAAGGTGTTACCTTTGCTCTCCCGGCCAAAGTCTGTTAGTTTGAGAACCCCTGCATCGGGCCATTGAACTCGATAGTAGAACTAACTTAATGAATGTTGCTGGCTTCCAGCAGGGGCCTGTCCCTGTCTCTCCGGATGTCCCGCCTTGCGCCATATGTTGGAATCTCTCCCATGTTACGCTGCTCCTCAAGCAGCCTTCTCAAGATGATGACAGCGATCTGATCTCGGCAGCACTGCTGTGGCTCTCGCGTCGTTGATTTCTTCATAGACATTCCCTTTCATTTGTTCTCAAAGTCAGTATTTTATTATCGTTTATTGAAGTGGACGAGAACCAAAATGAATAAATAATTAATATCCGCGCAGTCAGGCCGGGGGAATTCTCAGCCGGACTGTTCTGGACGCAAGATGCAATCTCGAATTTCCAAATGAAGTTTCAGAGGGAAGTATTCCCTAACCACACTTAAGCCTTTTTAATTAAGATCCATCTGCCAGAAGGATAGATGGAGGCTCTTTACCATAAAACCACTGTCAACATTTAATCTAGGCATGAGATGTTGCTGGTTTGTGAAACAGAGTCATCCTTGGACGTGGAATAATCCAGTAACTGGCTCTCTGGAGTCATGCGTTGCATCTTTCGATCTATTTCTTAAATGGTGCACAGATGCACTTTGTAATTGTATTCCACATTGAGTAAAAATATCCACTAACCTACAATAAATTATTTTTAAATGTATTTTATAAATTTTAACTGCTTTTAACTTGCCGAATCTTGTGACAGTTGAAAGTTGTATATATTTTTTTTAGCTACAGAGACAAAGGCAACATTTTTCCCCAGCATGTCCAACCAATTTGATGGAATGCAGATTGCAGAGGAAAATCAAAGCTTCCACCTGCTAATCAGTGAACAAAATTACGGATAGTGAGATTTTGGTCCTAAGAAATCCAACAATTTCTGAGGGAACAGCAGAGAGAACAGAGGGCACAGGAGTGGTGTAGCTGGAAATTATTTGGGAACTGAATATTTTCAGAGAATTTAAGATGGGAAACTGGAGTAAGAATCTCCCCAGGTGAGGCTGAGGTTGAATCTCTAGACTGAAAAGGTCACAGAAGGTCAAATGAAGGTCATTCTTAATGTATGTCCTAACTAGGGCTGCATGGATGTAATATTATTATTAATTATATCTTTAGGTAGTGTTACTTAGAACATGCAGCCAAAGAAAGGTGGCTGAATAGAGAAATGCTGGCAGAAGGGTTGGATACCCATGAGATTAACAGGACAGATGGAAACAACATTCTCTATCAACAGATCAAGTTGCATTGCATATTTACTAAATATCTGAATATAGTTTGTGCTATTATTCTACTGCTGCTTGGCAGATTTGTGCATTTGCGGTATTATTCCTGGTAAACCAAAATCTCCCCCACCAAAAGAAAAAATAAATCAAATAAAACAAAGTAAATCTTTGTGCTGAAAGGAGCATGACCGGTTGATGCGGAAAGGTAATGATAAGCTGGAAAGGAACTTGTAGTGTCTGAGATGTGAAAAATGCAGTAGGTGCTGCATTATGAACCAACTTCAAAAGTGTGGCGTTTAAGGGCCTCACATAAAGTCCTCCTTTATACTACTTGCATTACACATTGTAAAGTCAGTCTAAGTACATTCTAAAAATATTCTGAAAGCATTCTGAATATAATGACACCATTCAAACTCTGTCAACTACAACTGCAAACCAATTCCTTCAGCAGTTTGAAATCATTTTATGGGGTATCCTTGGGGCCAGGCATGCAGATACCATGACTAAGTATCTGGAAAGTTGTAGAGTCCGTGTCCTGAGGACGGGTCAGATCAGAACTTGTGCCTGTTCTGATCCCACACTCACAAGCGGTCTGCATAGGCCCCGGGCCCTACAAGCTATTCAACTGGTACTCCACCAGCTGGTCCGATTCGAGTGACAGTGCCAGTGTGGTCTGTCGATGTCGGCGCCACACAGGCGGGCCCAGTGGGGAAGACGGGGCTCCTGGCATCCGTCGGGCCTGTTCAACCCCCTAAATGCCTAGCTGCCATTTGCTGCCATGCCAGTTACTGCAAGAAGGGGGGTTGTAACTCAGAGGCTGCTAGTTCCCCGCTACCATTCAACGTCTCAGTGCTAATACTCCAACTTCCTGCTTATTTCACTTAAACTTAGCAAACAGAAATCATTTTGTGAATGTGGGTGATTGGGAAGGGTTATACCTGAATTTGAACCTTTGTCCTAAAGGAGATGTCCTAAAGCAGGAGCATATACTGTAGTACTGCACAAAAACCTTAGGCCGTAAAAGACAATGTTAAAAGCAATTTGTCTGGGTAGTAAGTGCATATTTGCTCAGGAATTTCTTTTATTATTGTTTAACATTAGAAAATATGCAAATGAACAGTAACATAGTAAAATGTAGCATGAATTTCTCTATTCTCCAAAAAGTTATTGAAGTCTTGTTGGATCTCTAGCAGAACATGACCTTGGTTCCCAAATCTCTCCTCTGGGGCACTTCAGCCATTGTATTTGTTTGTTAAATTTCACCATCAGCTCACTTAATTAATTGACACAATTAGTTAAATAACTAGATGAGGAATTGATTAGCCAAGCATGGTGTGCTAGTGGTTGAGTCAACATATACATGTGTATATTGAATGGTTGCTGCAAATACTGGGGTGACTTAAGGAGAGGTTTTGAAATGGCTAAGCTAACACATTTTGACAGACATAAAATCATAGTTTTAAACCAACACCAAGATAATTCAAACACAATTTTCTTTAAGACTTTTTCAGTACTGTATGTTAAGCAATCATAACCCTGAATGGGCATATATTATTATCATTATTAGACACGTGTGCTTTCAGTTTTATAATGCTGATTACATAATGCTCATACATTTGCACCATCTGAATTTCTCTGCTTTTGGCAAAGGCAAACCGAAACCTACAGATTTTATATTGTATGTCTCATGCATTGGTGAATATTGATGCAAAAGTCTCCTCCAGCATATCTTCCAGGTTCCCTCCTACATTATTTGAGATTTTCATGCTGCTGCTCTCATTCAGAAACCATTTTTCAGAAGCATGCCACATTTTGCATTTGATCTATTTATACAGTCGGGTGTTTATTGAAGCAATTTAGGTCGTGAACCTTGTTTAGAGTTCAAATCCTTCACATCTGTGGATTTAAACCTTCAACCTCTGATCAACAAAGCCCCATATGCTACATCAAGGTACACATAATACTAATTTAAACAACCTTTACACAACCACAACACAATCGTAATAGTAATTTAGACAACCTTATTTTATGTCTTGGCAAACTTTGAAGCGGAGAATGCATAACAGACAGTAACTGAGATGGAGCGACATTAAACTGCAAAAAAAATCATCTGTATTAACTATTACTCAGAAGATGAAAGAGTTGGAAATAGCATGTTAATTTAAGTCAGTATGAAAAAGAAACTCAATAAAGCTCAGGATAAAAGATACCTACATACATATCCTGGCATTTTCCTTCAGTAGATACATTTAAGGTGAAAAATCCACTAGAGATTGACGCTGCGTGGATCATGTTTTCACTTGAGTGGGCTTTAGTTTATGGAAACGGGGCTCACAGAGCCAGAAGTATGAACGTATGGGACACGTCTCATTTTCTTATTATAAATGGCCAAAACATTTATGAAAATCCAGTGCAGATATAGGCAGCTATTCGAAAGACTTCACCTCCCCGGCTACGCTTCAATGAACCGCAGTATAAAAACATATTTACGCAGTGACAGTTACAGTTATCTGTGACTGAGGAGACAGACAAATAATCCCCAAAACAGAGCCACATGGGTCTTTAGTATCTAGCCAATATGGAAGAGTTTCTTCATTTGTTCTCCATCTGTAGTGAATTATTGCCATTTTACAATGCAAGCAATTTACATTTTAGCTACTGGTTCACGTTTGCTTTACACTGCATCTTGTGTTGTTCTCTTCTGCTCAGCTATATAACTAAGTGCCAGAGAGCTCCCAAAATTAGCACGATGATTAGTAGCAACCCTTCGTTGTACCTTGATGTTCTGGTTTCACTCTGAACCTGGCCTTGTTTACATTGCTATCCCCACACAGTTGATTGTTAAGGGCTACAAAGCAGGAAGTTACTTAGAAAGTGCTCCATTTTAAGGGTAATTGTGTTCGTGTGTTTCTCGGCCCCCTCTGTGGGAGGTACACACGCATTGGCCTCCATCCCTCTGCATATTTATCAGCAGAGGGACACACAAACACACCTACGTGCTAAACTCCTCTGTCTGAGGCTGTAAAACTAGGTTATTTTTTTGCATTGCTGAAAATGGATAAATAACCCCCCACACCCCCATCGGCACCCCATACCTGCAGGCACACTGAAATGTTCTAGAAATATATCCCAAATGAGCAGAGGATTTACATAATTATGGCTAATGCATGCACACCGGACAAGGTTTATTAGCCACAAAACAACACTGAACAACATACAGATTGAGCAAATCTTTGTGCATCTCTACAGTTTTATGTACTTTTGTCAACTTAGGGGCACAAAGATGAATAAATGAATAATCCTCTCCGTTCTGTTACTGTTCTGCTTGTGGTTCCAGGGCTGGTCAACCCATTAGGTGTCATGGGCAGCTATATTCTGATAGGGTGCAATATTCTGAGGGGGCGCAGATTTAGCAAACCACTAAACCGGGTTCTGTGCACCATTCAAGACAGAAAAAGACGTTTGTATGACTACTGCTGCCATGTAAGGCCAGCATGCCAAACATACACGGATTTATTTCACTCTGGAAAACGATGGCTCATAAATTACATTCTTTTTTCTTTGTTTAGTTGATTCCCACATTGATGCATAATGTTGCTTCTGTAAGGGCTGTGGAAGTTTAATAGTTTAATGCAGTATAGTTGTGATCAATAATTGAATAGTCACGTTGCCAGAGCTGTGCATGAGTAGGAAGATCATTAGTGTCCACACCTGTCTGATTGGACTAATTAAATATAAGCGGGCGTTAACCTGTAGCTGTAGTACGAAGCTCGTGCCTACACAGCTAGCTTAATCAGCTGTTTGCTCTTCTAATTTTGAATTCCTCCCATGTGAACTTTGTAATGATAAGCAAATGTTGCATGTTTAAATTAAATATGGAGGCGGTGTTCCCCAGCTACAGATTTTCACCAGGGTGGGGTGTCAGTTGGTTACCGTCGCCTCGGTTTCGGTCTGGACTTCACAGCGTGTAATATCAGCAGACCGTAACTCTCTGTGAACCCGGACATATGGCTCAATGGCTTCATGATATGAAATAACAGTCGGCGCTGATGACACTGTTCTGCTGAGGTGAAATTGCCTTTGACGGCTAAGCTAATTTGTGTGTGTACCAGGGTGAGCTGTCCGGCGAAACAGACAGGTTTGTCAGTACGGAGTTTCACCGGCATAAAGCCAGCAGAAGCAGAAGTCGTGGTGGTTAGAGTCACATAAATAGTGAAAAAAAAAACAGTTACTACTTTGCCCATTATGGATGCTGGTCTTTCCCAATCTGACTGTTTCCATGCAAATAGAGAAGCAGCTCTATAATTAATGTGGTGCCGAATAATATTAACTGCCCATTTTGCTGTTTCCTTTAACATTTAATTGTTAATTCAAATTAAAGTGGGATACAAAAGACTGTTTTTTGAACACTTGGGCTGAAATTACCGGCGTCTTTTCCACCTTATGCAAGAAAATGGTACCAGCTTATGTAAATTAACAAATAATAATAACAAGATCTATTAGCATGAGTAGCGTAGGTTGAATGGTGGAAGGATTTCTCAAAATGAATCTCGGCAATTCCTGTAATTCATACTACATTTAATTGCCCAGCTGACATTTTATGCATAGATTTTTATCCATTAAAACAACCAGAAACTTTACTAAAGCAAATCAGGTTAAGCACCAGAGTCGAGGGTTCAAGAGCTGGAACTAGTCCTGGGAGTTCTGAAAGTCAGGATGCTTTAAGTGAGCATGCCTATTACTGTGGGAGTTATACACAGCACGTCACCTAGATCTATATTATAGATCTATATTTTATCACCTGTAACTGTCAAGCTTTAAACAGAGATGAGAACGCATACAGTCTCTTTCACACGATTGCACACTATCAAAATGTATGAACCAGGCCACAAGCTGGACAGTTTTTTTGTTTTGCCTGGCTTATAAAAGAAGGTTAAATTCCGTGTGGCTGCTGCTCAGCTGAGCGTATATGATATTTGGTAACATTTTTGCCCCTCAGTGTGCCCGGGAGGAAACCCGACTGGCACATTTAGAAATAGAGCAAAGACTCACGGGGGGGGGGGGGGGGGAGGGTTAAGCTGAAATAAAGGGGAGGGGGCTGTCACACTCTCTCTGAAAGGCATCGAAGGCTCAGGATCAAACAGTGTGTCCATCCTGAAGACGTGCAATAATGGGGCTGGTGGTGGGGGTGGGGACCCCCCCCGCATTGAGGGCTGGCAGACAGAGACGCCAGCATGTCAGACTGCTCCTGACTGCTCCATTATTCAACATGACGTCTGCAAAATGAGTTCTGTGCGCACGTCCGACGCTGTCAAGGCACACGGCTGCCCCCTCTATGCCCCCCCCCACACCCACCCACGCCTCCCCCCGCGCCCGGCAGTAAGGCCACGTGGTTAAGCTAAATGATCCGAGTGGCTAAGCTGATAAAAGACCGTGGCTGTGTGCATAGTGTGACCCACACCACCGGCCAACGTGCCACCTATGGGCTCAGATCGAGGAATGACTATAATTATAATTAGGAGACTCGCCCAGGGATGAGAGGCTCATCCAGGGAGACGGCCTTGGCCTCACAAGCCGGTGCACTTTTCAGTCCTTTTTGATGTGCAGTATCGACATAATTAATGCATTTTTCATGTACACAAGTGTGAGATTTTCTCAGCTTGAATTTCAATAACATTGACTCAGCAGAGCGCTGAGACAGTTCTATATCCAAGCTGACTTTTGTCGTGTCCCGTGCCAAGGTCGAGCCGTCATCTGTAGCTAATGGTCTTCTTTTTTGAACACTTCTCATTTTCCCTGGTGATGGGCAGCCTAGTGCTACTTCTAACGCGGTGCGGGGTGAGCTGGTCTGTCTCTTCCCTTGGGGATTTAATAAGGTTGGCTGCTTAGCGTTCAGTGCGCTGAGGGAGCTGAACGCCGTCATTATTGCCGCTCCTGCACACAGCGGCAGCAGGGTTTTCATTTCACCGTGCTTATTACCCACTTTGCCTCACGTGCAGTTTTACGGCACGGCTGCGCTGTCACTGCTCCAGGATCGCCTGGCTTCCGAAAGCCATTCTGGCGTTCCGATGAGGCCCGTCTCCAGCCGCCGGATCCGAAAAAAGACCAAAATTTTGCATGTGCATGTAACTTCTCACTTTAGATACAATGCGATACAAGCCAATACAAGCCAGCATTATTTATTACAGTATGCAGCCTATACCCATTAGATGTTAGCTCTTATTCAGTGCAGTGTTGTTGTGAGCCCAGAGTCCCGGAAAGTACAGGACATGTAGCAGGGGACAGCTGGGATAAGATGCCAGTCCCTCTCAGAGCCTTTAAAATATTAAAACATGAATACATTAAAAGTTGTCATTTCATTACACATTGTGTTATATCCCATATCACTCTCATATCACTCTCTAATGCAAACTATAACTTATACCGTCAAACAGGAACATGCAGCTTCATCACTAATTACTCATTTGTAACTCAAAGGCAAAATTTTAATGAACATGTTTAATTTGTTTTTATTAGTGCACTCCCTGATGCTTCCTGTCCCTTTGACTCGGGATGGAGAGAAAACACAAGTCCTATGCAAACCGTCATACACATGGAACGGAAACATTAAGGGCATCCGTCACCGACGGAATAGATGGTGATGGCATTGAGTAAACGATGCCAGAAACAAAGATTGGACTTTAGAGGTCTTATATCTCTGCCTCTGCAGGAAAAGAAATACCAGGATGCTTATAAGATACCTACATTCATCACTAGAGAATCGCACCGCGTTTGTGACAATTGTAATCTCAGTGAAACCAATTCACAGTTTATTTAATAGTGTTCCTATTTATTTGATTCCACTGAACATAAAAGTGCACAATGCATTCTGAGTAGAAACCTAAAATAGCTCGAGCTCAAGTACAGTAGCTGCTGTTAGAAATAAATTGAGCCCCTCCGAGATGAAGTTTGCAGAACAACGTAATCAGCCAAACCCAGGCAGATGCAGAGAAGAGTGACTATAATTGCAATATTCACTCATTCAGTGTGACCCTCCAAGCCAATCAATATACCTGCATGAATACTGGAGAGTCACAACACAATTTAGAGAGACTGAGAGACAATAAAGTCCAGAGCAGCCGAATGAAGCATAAACGGAAGTTATGACAAATTTGCCTCTAAGCGGCAGCGGCTGAAACTCGGCGAGGAGAAACAGGGTTTCGGTCGATGGCTGAGAAAGTGAGCTAAGCTGTTGACAGCTCCGGCATGTCCGAGAAGGCAGTTAGGGAGAGATAATGAAGCAACACCGTCATTGCAAGACCGCTAGGCCAACACTAGAGGTCCAAGATAAGGAAACAGCAACTAACAGGAGCTGGAGGTACCGTCAGAGAAATGGTATAAATAGGTAAGTCTGGGCTTGTTGGATCATTTGAGCAGCCCTGCCGTCCAGGGGGACTTCATAACAAAGAGGAAGAACTTGCCTCACATGGTCTGTACTTACATGAGAATCCTTGAATCTAGTTTTCATAGGACTCCCTTTGACCATGGTGAGCTGATAATGAGATATTGACTCGACACAAATAAAATATCATAGACATGTTTTATTCAGAGCATATTGACTGATGATGCAAGAGGGTCAGTCCAGACCGGATCAATTGGCAGCTGACCTCCTCCCATTTGAAGCAAACAAAAAATGTTTGTTGTTGGAAACGTTCACTTTGCAGTTTCTGTACTCCATTAATGAGATTGTTTAATACTTAATGGACTGGATGGACTGAATTGGACAAAATGTCAAAATATATCTTTTATTTACTTAGTTTAGGGAGGAATAAGCTTGGTTTTCAGGCACTGGTCAAACAAAACTCTTGTTCTCCTCTTGAAATTTGGTTAACCTTGATATCATGATTCATAATGAACGCAATGCATTGTGATTATAGTAACCACATGTGATGACTGAAATATCTGCAAAGGCAGTATGCCTAAAAAATGTCACCCCATTGCTGCTAATTGTACCTAAAACTGGGGGGAAAACGAAAGGGGCCCTAAAAAATCTGGAACATAATTGTATTGCCTGGAAGATAGATGAAAATATTCTATATATTATAATAAATTAAGGTGGGTTCCATCATAGAATAATTCAAAAATAAATGAGACATGCAGCTGTCTGCACTCTGTTATATAAAGAATAATCTATAATCATAGGGGTATGTATATCCACTAATGTGTGGTCTGTATGTTAGCCTGAATGGTCTGCGGCATTGAAGTCATACCCCCCAGAATTTGATTTCCCTATCTGCATTTCCATCAGAGAGGACCCTTAGTAATTATTGGATCCTGTCCTCAGAATAATTTATGCTGCTCATCTTGTACGAGGCTGAGGACAACAATGCAGTTTTTGCTGACTACAAAGGTTCTTGTGTCTTGTTTTCTTTGGCTTAATAAGTGGCATCTCTTACAGCTCACATCCCTAAAATCTCATATCCTTACAAGCTCATAGCTCTACAGCTCGCATCCCTAAAAACTCACATCCCTACTGTACATGCTCACAGCTCTACACTACATGCCCCTACAAGCTCACAGCTTTACGGCTCACATCACTAAAAACTCACATCCCTACATGCTCACAGCTCTACACTACATGCCCCTACAAGCTCACAGCTTTACGGCTCACATCACTAAAAACTCACATCCCTACATGCTCACAGCTCTACACTACATGCCCCTACAAGCTCACACCTTTACGACTCACATCACTAAAAGTTCACATCCATATAAACTGAAATTTCTATAGCTTTGATCCCTCCAGCTCACAGCCCCACAAGCACACACGCCAACAAGCAAACAGGCCTACAAGCTCACAGACCTACAAACTCACAGGCCTACAAGTACACAGCTCTACAGCTCACATCCATACAAGCTCATAGCTCTACCACTACTCCAGAAAACCAGATGGATATACAGTACTGTGCAAAAGTCTTAGGCAGTCAAAGAAGATGATGTTTGAATGACCTCCGTGTTGGTGTTAAAGTGTCAGCTTAGCAGTTTCAAAACATTACCCCAGTATTTGCAGTAAGCATCCAATACACCCATGTATTTTTTGACCCGACCGTTAGTAAACTTCATATGGCTAATCAATACCTCACTGACTTATCAAACTAATTAAATGAATTAAGTGACCTGGTGGTGAAACTTGACAAACACATGAAATGGCTGAGGTGCCCCTGACGAGCGGTTTGGGAACTAACATGATTTTTTTCTATGCCATCCAACTAAATATTAATAACTTTTTGAAGAGTGGAAGATTTATTGTGCTAGACTTCATTTGCATATGTTCAAATGTTAAATTGTGGTTTTATTTTCTGATAAAGTATACAATTACTACTCAGACAAATATCTTTTTTCTTTGACTGCCTAACACATTTGCATAGTACTGTACATTCTCATTTGTTCTGGAATGTTCTGAGAGCCTTATATGAGAGCAATGTCACACAAACATGTGCATGCGCGCGCACACACACACACACACACACACACACACACACACACACACACACTGTAACCCCTACCCAGCCCTAGCCTTAGCCATAAGTAACCAAACAAAATATAAAACTTGTGTTTTCCCTGGTGGTCCCCACAATGTATATATATACATAATATACACATAGCCCCCCCCCATATACAAATACTATGTGTCACACCCACGCGGGCGGGACCGAGCACCGGGAGGCGATCCACAGCTGATAGCTCCGCTACTTAAGACCGACGGAAGCTGCCGGTCTTTGCAAAGTATTGTCGCCATTATCTAATGAGCCTTACTAAGCATTCTTTGTGTCTCCCGTTTGCCCGGTTCGTCCTGCCTGCTGTGTCCTTCCTGCCAACCCGCTCCGTCCTGCTCACCTGCCCGGCTGATCCTAGTCCTTCCTTCCTCTCGTCTACTCGCCTCATCCGTTTGTGTAGGACTGACATCCCCGGAACCCGACCACTGCCAGTGACCCGACCACCCGTCTGGACTGCCCCCCTGGATTCGTCTGTACTAGAGTCTCCAAATAAACCAGTGTGTCCCCGCATATTGGGGTCTGCCTTCTTCCTGATCGCCGGGCATCACACTATGTATAACCTCCTGAGACCCCACCCATTCATTTATGTCCATTGCAGTGGACATTTTGTTTTTGCATATATCTTTTCACTGATGTAAGGAAAAATGACATTTTTTTCCTTGGATCTCAGGAGGATATGTATCTATATATATATATATATATACATACATACACATAGCCCCCCCACCCCCCACACACACAGCATGTATAATGAACACAATGGTCTGTCTAATAATTGTACAAGGATTCAATTTGTTTTATGTGATTTTTATGATTTGTATACCCAGTGAAGCTTCTCCATTAGTTTAAGTTAGCAAGGAACAGATGTTGCTTAGCTGGGAGTATTTTTAATAGTCAGGTTGTTCTGTGACAGGACCATACTACGATATTCCTACAGGAGCCCTTCAGTGGAAGGAAGGGACTTGCCTGAAACGGAGCAGAGGACAACGAAACAGAAAAAGAAAATCGTTTATTATTTTATGGCCCTATTCTTTTCATTATAGCGGCAAAAACTTGAAATCAAGCTAAATCTTTTGGTAATAACTACCATGCAGCACAGTCAATAGTATAGAGGGGAGATTGATGTTGGGGGGGGGGTAGCTTAACCATTTAAACACTGTTCATTAGGGGGGTGGATGAAGCCAAATTAAATATTGGGGGTACACTCCCCCCCAGTTCATACAGCCCTGACCCTCTAAAATAAAGAGTAGGGGAACTGAACAACAAAACACAGTGGAGAGGAGAGACAGACTCGCTGCTATACACACACAGACATTCCTTCTGCCTTCAATACCCCTTCACAAATTCACAACATGTACATTTAATTATGATTGATTACGGTTACCCTCAAACATTGTTTTTTCATTTCAACATGTGGTTTTGAAGACTGTTGGCCTACAGAGAGAAGTGGGCCCCAGCAGTGAGACAGACGCCTGAGCTGCCTGTGAATGAGTGAAATATATCATGTTCTTGCCTTGTTTACCAGCTGGTAAACCGGCCTGTGCTGAGCTAGCAGGTGACCTGCGACCGAGAAAAGTATTCCATAATCCCGCTTCCTACAAGGTAGGCGAACTTGACCCCATCTCATTCATACACAAACATTTCAGTTGAAGCCAATAAGTAGGTTTTAAGATGTCTGCATTGAATATGCATAGATGTTTGGAGCAAAAGGAAAAGTAGAATGAGACGTGGTATTGGCAGGAGATTTGCTAGGATCTTAGGACATCTGGGGGCTTCGCCCAGAGACCTAAACTGTCTGAGGGTCGCTAAACTAAGAGAATGCTTGTTAAAACATATGAGCTAAACAAATAATTTGGGGCTGGTTTGGATTGATTCTGGGTTTCAGCCTCAAATGCCCAAGGCTTGTGGTTAAGGGGTAGAGATGAAAAATCAGAGGGATCTCAAAAAGCTGTTAATAAAGGTACAGATACCTGCAAGCCTAGTGCTATTTCAGCCTTCTCAGACATCTCCTTAAAGTCCCAAAGGACTTCCTGTTGCTATGGAAGCAGGAAGGCATTTTTAGAGAAAGACATCACGGATGTAAATATACTTGACCACCACAGGTGGCTAATAGCAGCGAGAGGTTTAGTTTCGTCTGATTGAAGAAAACTACAAACAAACAGCAGGCAATATTTATTTACTGGAGAATTAAAGACAATTCATTCCCACAGCCACCTTGGTGAAGGGGAGACCATATATACTCTAAAAAATCAAGGACAGCTAATTGAGTTAGGTCCCAGCTACCATAAACCTTTAAACCATATATGATTTACACAGGAAAACCAAAATCAATATCGCTGACCACAGAGGAGCATCGAGATGCTTGTTAGTGCCAAAAAGGATATACACGCTATTTAACAAACGCTTAATCCGACACGCTATTTCGCTGGATGGTTCCTCTTTCAGGTGAAGCTCCTCACTCAAGGATTCAACAGCAGGTTAGTCATGCTTCATAAACACCCGGCTCTTTGCTGCCCCAGGAAAGCCCTGGAAGTTTACAGATCAGATAAATGGATTTCAAAATAAGTATAACAGATCTGTGGTGTCTGTGGTACTCAGGCCTGCCTCTGAAGTACAGCCTCCTGCTGGTGCTTCAACACTAATTGGCTTGATTTGAGGGCTTCGGTGAGCCTGACCTTGCTACTGGGCCTTACCCTGTATGTATCTAGTATTTTTTTTCCACTTTTGTGATTGTCTACTCTCAAAAAAAGATTGGGAATTTGATATGAGCAAAAAAGCCCTTCACCAAAGGCTCTGGTCTGCATTGTCATACTGACCGGCCAAGTCGGGTGTCCAAATGTTTACAGGAGCGCTGGGTGGTGCTGTCATGCTGCCATTTGAAGTTGGGGTCTGCCTTGTGGGGGGAGGGTGGGGGCTGGTTTATTATGAAGGCAGGTCTTGTCTTGCAGTGACTCAAAGGATGGGCACACGGCCTTTCACAGCCAGCTTCCCGCGAGCCCGGGCTGCACCTCACTGCCAAATTCCATCTAGCAACCCAAGGATTTAAAACCCTTTCGAGACAACTAAAGAGCATAATCCCTTTGTTGCCAGAGGGGGGCGAATTATAAATCAGAAAGCGTGTGGATGCCAGAAAAATGATATCAGCACAGGCTTCGGCTAAACTGAGGCCACTCTGTCATTTCAACATGGGACGCTTTTTTATAATTAATAAACCAGTTTCACCAAATGATATGCGGAAGGTACTCGCAGGGAACTTCGGCGCAGGTCTCGGAATTTATTGGGGGGATGTAAAAATTCCCGGAGCATGGCACTGGTTCACATCTGTTATTCACAGTGCTAGCAAAATGCAGAACATTACGCGGATAAAAACATACTCCAATTAAGTCACCGTTGTAAGCACACGTACGAGCATCTTGGACAAGGACACTTAGGGTCAGTGATTTTTCCAAAGCTCACAGGCTTTTGTGTCGAATATGGCTTTTCATAATCACCATTTTCTGTCCCAAAATAAAAACCCTTTTGTTCTAAAACAAAAACAGCCATCCATTCACTTCCATTGACACCTGGTTTATGGCTAAATAGCAAATTTAAATTCATAAAATTCAGTCTTTGACTTTTTAAACAAATTTTTAATAGTGAAAATATGACAGATAATGAGCAGTATGCAACCGAGTTCGAGATTCTTTGAAGAAAATAGTGGAATTGCACATCACCCTCAACAAACGGATGGGGCTGTGTAAAATCTGAGATGTAAACACTCAGTGCAGTACAAATCATTTTGTACAGCACACTCTGCCCCATATCCTCCAATCTATGAGCCTCTGTATTCTCTTTGAGAGAAGGAGATGAAATCACACTGAAACCGTCGATGAGTCTTCCAACGAAATGTCTCTCCCTGCTTAGGTCTGTAAGGCAAAACGCGTTGTTATGCATGCCCCCTGTATCTTCTGAAGTCATAGTTTATGCCGAGCTGAGTGTAATCCAGCTCACCATGAGTACTTGCCATACAAAACGGATATCCGTCCCGGAGCAGAAGTTCCAACCCAGCACCTTTTTGGGTTAATGTTTTCCTCGTCTCCCATCCACACATTCAATTCAATATGTAAATATCAGCCCCACTTAATTCCTCTTAATTTTACAAAACTGCGCCTGTGAGGTTGGCAGGAGGACTCAATGTGAATAATGCAACAGTTTTCAGGTACATGTCATGCATTGATTATGTGGGGAAGTATTAGTGTCTTGCAGAGAAGAGGTTCTGCATTAAATGCATTGAGTTATCTGTTCCCTCTCTTTGTAGAGTACATTTTTATTCAAGACATTTACATTGCATAAACATTGCACCATCTGGTATTAATGCAGTGTATTCGTTTTTAATTATTAATCAGAAGATGCAAATTTCTGCCTTCAGTGAAAGCCCACATTTTTTTGTTCCTTTCCTCGTGCATTCGATAATTTTAATGGTGGAAAGAAAGCCAGTCTTATAAATTGCCCGAATGTGGCAGTTTCTCGACAAGGTACCTCTTCCCAGAGCCACGGATTATAGCTCGGGACCATGTTAGGCTGTGAGATTTTGTCTCTAGTGATGAAGGTGTTGGTATGCTTCTCACTTGTGAATAATCACAGCTTCCTGAACGTGGCAGAAATCTATGCTCTGCATTGCATCCCTTTCCCCTCTTCTGTATTTGAACACACACACATTTACTGTGAAAGTAAATACAAGTTGACTCATTCGATGAATTAAGCTATAATTAGCTAGGTGGCTCTGTTCCTCAGTTCCGGAAGCTTCATTGAGGTTCCTCAAGGTGTCTATGGATACCCGTGCCTCCTGCTCACGTAAGCTGGTCTGCCCTTATTTCCCATTTTCTGCTTCGCTGAACTGGTGGCCGCCAATAACCCAAACACATTATTTAGTTAGGCAGTCAAGATTTTCTCTCCTTCACCAAATGCTGTTGAGTTCTGACTTATATACCTGACAAGAATGAATTCAGGGTTTTGAGAAACCTGCTGGATCCAAACTTTGGTTTAAAGTGTTATTTTAACTTTAGAATAGCCACAGGGGGTGATCTTACATGTAGTTTTGTGTTACACACAACATCTTCAACTTTTTTTGTTTTCAGACTTTTTCAAAGGAAAGCAAACACTATGCTTATGAGTGATATGTCGATAAATTCAAGCTTCACAAATATCTTTCAAGATTTTTTTTTTGACATTTAATTTGAGAGCTGCAGTTTTCAATAAGAAAAATATCTCTGAATAAAACAGACAAAAATTGCAAACCATCACAGAGTATCTGCATGCTATTATCAAATGAGGCAAAAAATACACAAATCAAACGGAAACGGCTGCTAGCAATCGGCACATTTTGCCATACATGTTATGCATTATATATATATATATATATATATATATATATATATATATATATATATTGATTTAGTTACATGGCACTGAATGTGCTTCAGCAGTTATGAAGCATGCTTAAATTCAACATCTCCATTGCAGTGTCCGTTAAAATGGGGAATTTCACCAATATTTTCTCCAATATTTTCACCAATATCATTTTATGCATGTTTACTAGAGCAAGAATCCCAAAAACATTATATTTCACGTTCGTAAATAAGAAGATTAACATTGTGGGGTCCGTGTATCTTATACTTAATGAGTGTTGGCAGTTTTGTGCCATGGTGCTATAATGTAGACCACCGGCTGTGGGTTTGCAGACTACGGGCCTCTTTAAACACAAACAGTGAAATGTTTGACTTATTTTCAAAAGCCGAACACATCGACTGACAGTGCTTATTCTGAGATTATTAAAAAAAAACTGACCACGGCACGGATGATTGATTCTGCTGTCCAGACTTACAATAAAAAAACAAAATCTTTATTTGTGTTGCATTGGAAATGCAATACATTGTCTGTGAAATGTGAAAATGAACATAATATATTTTCTTTGGCTGAGATTCTGCTTTAATTACACGCTACATCACTGATTGCAGTCTGCATTTGATTTCCTGGATATGCTGCTGCGTTGGCTTTTTGTGTGGATTTTGCCTGTTTTACTTATAAAATGTAAGTTAAGTTCATACTGTAATAACATTGCGTTACTGTTGCCTCAGCAGATTGCATAGTTAAAACATGCAGACTGGGTAATATCATCAAAGATACTATGAGGTTTCTGTGTTTGTTTTTTATTAAATGCATATGTAAGACAGGACTGTGGAGAGAATCATGTGACCTCTAGACTTGGCAGTAACAAACAGGTTTATTGTAAAGATCCTTTTTGGGAACAGACGAGCTCTCGTTGGCTTTGGGGCCAACCCAACGCTCACTTGAAGACAGTGGGTGAAATCAAAAGGAAAAAAAAAAGGAAAATCAAACCAAAATTGGACGTTTCAGAGCTGAACGAGGATGCCAAAACATATGGGTAGGTTAGTTGTACCAAGGGCTAGGCGCTAAACTGGACCTTCAGGTTAAAAGACAGACCAAAATGTAACACGACAGATTAACCATGAAATAATGCCTATAAAACTGGTCATGTGACTGTCGCATTTACCAGATGGCTGGGGGCCACCCCCCCCCCCCCATATTGTTATTTAACATGCTATTATGTTATCATCTGTAAACAGTCAACACTGCTTAATGATTAAGTGTACAAAATGGACGTGCTCCAAGCCTCGTGAACTTCCGGCCGTGAAACATAGATACATTTAATATTTCTGATAACATATTTGTTAAAATCCTTTGTTAGCACGGCAGCTTTTGGACCAGAATACCAAGGGGATTCATTAATTTAAGAGGTAATGCACAGGCCTGTACTGTACAATTCCCTTTGTTAGCCACAGCTTGTTCTTTTGGTTCACAACCCAGGGCAATGTTTCCGTCCGAGAAGACATTAAATCATAGGGCTGCACCCTCCTCTGTCACTCGAAAGCTGCCCCTGCCTTTGAATCGCTAGAAATGATTAGCTGATGGAATTAATGAAGTGAAGGTAATGGTTTGGAAAACAAATGGCAAATTGAGGACTATAGAGCTGATAACGGAGGGAGACGGTCTCATTTCACTATAAACAGCACTTGCACAATATTAGCTTTTTTCCCCTTATATAATTGATATTTGCAATTTTGTAAAAAACGTTAGAATATTGGTATTATGTACCTCTGTTTAATAGTGAGTGAAATGAAATGTGTGAACAGTTTAAATCCATCTGGAAGCAAGAGTTTTAGCAAAGCTGAGTTCTACAGCCGCAGCGGTGGAGGTTACATCTATTATTTGACACTTTGGACTGTAAAACGCCCTCTTCTCTCCAAAGAACACTCCAGTCTGTACTGTAAGTGGATTGCAAGCTAATGCTTAAACAGGGAAACCTAATATATTTAATACATTTTTTTCCAGTATACCTACATATGTATGCCCTTATCTTTAGCATCCCTCTAATGTTTCAGTCAGACAATTGTTTTATTTATCTATTACAGGTAGCTTACTTATTAAATTAGCTTGTTTGTTTATTACAGCTAGTTATTATGGTTGTGTGCATTGAGATCAATGAATATATGACAGAATGTTATGTGTGTGTATAGATAGATAGATTGATATTTAATAGGTACCAACAACCTGTGCTTACAAGCAAAGAATCATGTGGCTATGACTCAATACATGAAGCGCACAGACAGGGTCAAGAGATTCAGTTGCTTTTTGACAAAAGCTTTAGAATGGGCAATAGGTGTGACCTTGGCGATTTTAAACGCCTTATGATTGTTACTGCCAGACGTGGTGATTCTGGCATCTCCTGGATCCTGAAATTTTCACGCAGTACACAGTGTAGAGTTTACAGAGAATGCTGAGAA
The DNA here is from genome assembly GCF_048594095.1 of Paramormyrops kingsleyae. Lineage (NCBI taxonomy): Eukaryota > Metazoa > Chordata > Actinopteri > Osteoglossiformes > Mormyridae > Paramormyrops > Paramormyrops kingsleyae. The sequence continues at coordinate 19,931,550 of NC_132815.1, forward strand.
AATATACACAGTTAGTGACAGTTCTGAGAATGAAGACGTGGCATTAATGAAATTAGTCAGAGGAGGACTGGTGAGACTAATGAAAGCTAACAGGAGTGCTACAAGCACAAGAATGTCATTGTGGAAACTCCCTAAAGGAAGCTTCCGACACTATATCTCCATACAGCAAGGAATTTAGACTGTTAGCATAAGGTAGTAGGCAGGTATACTTAGTAAAGTGACACAGAATTTATATACACATACATATGTGTGTGACCTTCATGATCCACAGAGCTATGCTGTTTGGAAGTAAACTCCCCCCCCCCTTGCTGAACACATCTGTGGGGAGATTCCAGACAAACTACAATCTGGAACCCAATGAAAGGTACCAAGGAGAACATGAGTACAGTACCATACTTCAGATGGTGTGACTGGGACCTGTCTCTGGAGCCAGGCCTGGATAGGTGACTGATAACCACTCACACAACCCAAGTGGGCTCAGCCCAAAATGCCTACATAGTTCACCACCATCAAGAGGTTAGGCTTAGGGTTAGGGGCGCGATATCATAACGTCACATATCATGACATCATAATGGGCACATATACTCACATTGCGAAGAGCTTTTAAAATAATAATACATTTTAAATAATGCAGATTTCATCATTTTAAATAAGACCAACACTGTTTATGGTACAGTTTCAAAACTAAACATAACTAAGAAAATAACTGATCCATATGATAAAATGATTTTGTTTGATCCAGGACCACAATCTTGGTTAGGTATATTTCATTATCACGCTCTACATGGGCAGCGAAATTGGCCTCAGTAAAGCGCAGATTAATAATAAAAGATAAGGAACATGCTCTTATTTATTTGTTTATTTGTTGGGGAGGTCCTGCCAATCTATTGGGGGGGCAGGTGTGCCCCCCCCCCCTCCCCCCATTTCTGACGCCCCTGGGTGCAGCATTATTTTGGAGTTAGTCATGAGTGGAAAGGGCCCAGATGGATTAGACCATTGCAAAGGACATTGACTTTGGGGATGTGGAATGTGACCTTTCTGGTGGTGAAAGAGCCTGACTCAGTGCAGAGACAGAAAGGTATTGGATACCGTTGGATATAAATTAAATCAGCCTTACTTCCTCATACATGGTGGACAAGGGATCCAGACCTCTGGATTGGGGATGAAGTCTCTTCTAGGCTGGAGATCCCCATGGTGAAAAATGACACGGGGGGTCTCACAAGCCCCAGACTGAGGGTTATGCAGCTGGGGTTTTATCCTACTGGATAAGTCAGTTTGAGAATGTCCAGCCTTCTTAAAAAGGTACCACCTATGGACTCTGTGGTCCTACTGGAATACTTCTGTACTTTTGTGGGGAACAATGAAAATACCCAGAGGGGGCATGATTGGGAAGAATGGCCTCACAGATCCATGGCTGAGTGGTAAGTTATTATTGGTCTCCAGTGCTAGTAACGCATCGTCCATAACAAACACCATGTTCCAACAGAAGGATGTATAAAAGTGTGTAGAGCACCCTAAGTCAACTTTGTAGTCATATCATCTACATGAATGTTTAAAATGTGTTATTTGCCTCACTTGTATCTCATTTTGGACTAAGGTATCTGCTAATTATCTAAATATATTTGTAAAAGAAGATCTCACGTCGGGTCATGTTTTTTGTCTTTTGAGGAGAGAGCCAGAGCTACAGTATAACCTGATCAACACTTGGTGGTGAGTACATAGGGTGACCACCTATTCCATATCTGGGGGGACACTATGAGCTACTTCAGCTTTTCTGAACTACTTTAAAGCTGAAAGGGTTCTGTGCTCTGCTTAAATGTTTGGTTAGTTCCTAGATTGAAAGACTCATCCAGCTGTTTCGCATTAACATTACTGACACATATGCATGATTATAGGAGACTGACCAATCAGCATACGGCAAGAACCCAGTGCTTAAGTGAAATCCTGGTCCTTTTAATTGAAATGTATGAAATGGTAGTTTACAAATCCTGTTGTAGCTCATAGTGTCCCTCCTGACATGGATTAGGTGGTCACCCTATGAGTACACCATCCTTGGACGATGTGGTTCTTTTTCAACTGCAAAGATGTTTGGAAAGTCTGAGCCTGAGGGATAAGGGAAGGGCAAAGAATTAGCTGTATAAGATAACAGTTCTGATTAGGAAGTATGAGATACATCCAGAGATGTACAGGCAGAAGTTATATTCATGGAGGTAAACACAGATAAGACCCTGCGGTAGCTCTCTTCATGCCTGAAAAATCTGTTCTGCAAATGGTAAAAGTAAAGTGAGTGGACATTATGGAAGCCATCATTCTGGTGCAGTACTTTTCAGGTATTTAGAAGGGAAGGAAGTTGGATATCGCCTGTCACTGAAGGAAGAAAGAGAGCTTTGTCATGCCGTTCCAGACTACCTTTTCCTGGAACAACCAGATGGACTAATTTGGTGGAACACCACAAAAAAATAAAGAATCACCATCTACTTTGGAAAGTATTCCAGAAGGTACTTGAGCACCTCCTGCTGGTGCTTAAGAGGGGGAATTGACATGATGCTAAGACTAGGAGTGATTGAAGCATTACTGAGAGAATTATTCTAGTTACAAAGATGGAAGCTTGCTGTTCTGCCTGGACGTCTGCAAAGTCAATGCATGATCCAAGTTCAACCCTTAACCCACGCCTAAGGCTGAAATAGTGGAGTATCCTGGCTCTCTGTAAAGGATACTGGTAGGTACTTATTGCTGCAGAAAGTCCACGACATTTTAGGGGCCACTGCATTTGGATGCTACCGATTCATAGTTCTACCATTTGGATTGAATGAGACCCCTGCCACCCCATTTTAGACTAATGTGCCAGGTTCTCAGTGGCAGAGAAGCCTTTAAAGCAGTGTACCTTGATGGCGTTACTATCTAGAGCAGCAGGCGGGATGAATACCTCCATCATCTGAAGTAGATGTTGACCTGAATCAAGGGGGCTGGACTTACAATTCACCAAGACAAGTCTGCCAGAGAGAAGGTGTCATACCTTTACTTTATGGTATGTCAGGGTATAATCCAGCAACAAATTGGGACGGCTGAAGCTTTTATGAGAGGTTTGTTCTTTCTTTTGATTTTTCGGGTAGTCCTGATGTTTTACCCCTAAACTTTCAGCCTCTTTCTGCACTACAGACTGAGCTGACCAAGAAATACTTGCCTCACAAAGTTCATTGTACTACTGAGTGTGAAACAGTTTCTAAGGCCTTAAAGGACTCCCTTTGCCAGGAGCTGGTGCTGCAAAGGTCTGATTTTGATCAGAATGGATACATCAAGGCCTGGTCTAATGTTCTCCTATGGGGGACTCAGGAAATATTAGACCTACATTAATAGGAAACTCTTGCCCTGTGAATGTAGCTACCCTACTATAGAAAATGACTTTTTAGCTATTTAATGGGCCTTTCATTCTTGTACGTATTATGTATTAGCCTGAAATTTTGTTTTGGAGGCTGACCACTGATAACGGTTTTGGCTGGTTTGGACTCCAATGCTAGGATCACACAGTGGTTTTTGGTAATTAAGCCCTTTGAATTTTGTACTTTGTATAGGGCTGGAATCACAATTGTGGGTGTCACATGCTGAGCCCTACTACCATGGCATGTTAGGGTGCCAGTGAAACACTAACCAGGACATTTACATGCTGTGCATACCATGGACACTGGGGCATCTCTTTACTTATCTGTTAGCAATGCTAACCTCTTGTGGGTGCACCTTAATGCTATGATGATCTGTTAGTTATTAGCAATACACTTTTAGACCTTACACTTTAGCAGCACTAAGGACATATTTCATATTGTTTAAAATGTCACTATGAGACTGACAGGAGGATTGATTCAGTCACTGAATTTTTGCAGGTCCATGGGATGTCTATGGCTGTGCGGTGAGAGTTAAGTCATCAGACAATGCTAGCAATGCACTGGTCAATCAATATGCCTGACCTCACTTACGGTGGTGAGTAGTGAATACAAGGTTGTGAGTATAAATCATCAACATAAGGATACATCTCAGGGTTGCAGGACCCACACTCCTAAACAGGGGGAGGAACTTTGATGTGATCTCAAAATAAAGGAGCTGCTCCTTGAGATTGTGAGGCGCCAAATGAGGTTGTTTGGGAATGTCATAAGGATGCTGCTTGAATGGTTCCCAGGAGAGCTTTTCTAAGCACTTTTCACAGAGTGAAGGTCCTGGGGAAGGTCCAGGGCCTGCTGTAAGCATTAATTCTCCCAGCTAGCTTGGGAACATTTGGGAATCTTTCATAATGAGCTGAATATATATACACACTGCACAAGACATTGCACATCCTGGATTTCATGTCCATTGCATGGTACAGTCATCACTAAGGGCAATTTAGAGACAGCTTCCCCTAACCACACGTTTTTATAGGGCAGAAGCTATCCAGAGTACTTGAGGAAACGTATGCAAATGTAGGGAGACCATGCAGGTGCAGCTAGTGAATTAAAATATTGTGGAGGTAAGAAGATTATGCATTTTACAATATTACAATAGTTTTTCCAAAAGAAGAGGGAAAATGTGTTTTTAAATGACAATGAAATTGTAGTAGAGTTACTTGTTTCATAATTTAATGTCAAAAATAGACGAGGTACAACCTTCTGAATCTCTATGGACCAGCCACCTCTGCTCTACACATTTAAAACCTCCATCCCTGAAGGTATGAGGCAGCAGAGCTTCCATGCTGCCCTCTTATTTATATTTTAATTAACATTCCCCTTATATATGTTTATATTAGGTGCCAGAGTGGATCTCACGGTAGCCTCACACCCACTTAATCTATATTATATGCATAAGGTAAATGTAAATTATAATATAGATGACTATTTTAGGAAGAATATCCAACATTAATTTTTTATGTGCTTCAAACACTTGCTCTGAATGGGTTGCTCTGGCCATGGGAGTTAACCAGGAACGATCAAATCAGGAACAATCTCACTGGGACTCCAGCGAGGAATGCCAACTACCTTGCTGACCTCGATTCCAGACTTGAAATGTGCTGATTAATATCAAACACTTACAGAAAAGCACTTCTTTGGCCGTGGTGACTGAAGCCAAATTATATTTAATGAGATGACAATTTCTTGTTTCATTTGCTTGTGCTTACTGATCTTATTATTAACGCACTGGTATGATAGGTTATTATCATAACCTGGCAGTCATGGAACATGTGTGTTTTATTTTGTGTTTTTGCAATTTTTTTGTGAGATTTGAAGGCTTTATAGCAAGACTGCGGAGCGTCTTTACCTCTGACGAGAATGCGGCCCGCTAAAATGCCACAGGGTAATAATTTGTAAATAGCTAGTAGCGCATTTAATAGATTATACAGTTGGCTAAGTATGTCAGCAAATAGCATCATCTCCCTAACATTAGCGAAGATGGCTGCGGATGACACATACCCATCAGAGCAATTTAGCCCTATTCACGCATTGATCTTCTCCCTTCACATCTCACTGAACCTGTTTTTCTCCTTAGAATTCTTCCCAAAAATATGGAACATAGCCCTTCATCAAAGCAGAGGCTGATGCACTCTCCCTCAGTTAGATTAGCCAAGAGAATGGATCTTTTCATCTCACACAGCTAACCCTTAAAAAATAAGGAAGGAACGAAGTAAGCTACCTTCAGTACTGGTCCCTAAGCCTCTTGCGCTATCTTGGCAGGTCGCTCGCTCGCTGATGAATTAGATTAGGGCTAAGGGAGCCAGGCTTTTGAGCAGAGGACTGCAAAACAGAACTCCATGTGACTAATGTAGGATCTCCAAGCAAGGTACTTCACTTTGAGTGGATCAGTAAACATCCTAATTTATAAACTGGCAGTAGGTATAAATGTTAGATCTAAATGGTCCTTCTGAAACAGGGCTCTAATTGGTACTTAAATAAATAAATATACATCAAAGTTTTCTTGCCCTTATTTAATATGGTCATTCTGTGAATCATGAGTTATAAACTATGTTTAGATTCCCTGATGGATGGATCATCCATTAAAGAATTATAGCTGCATGTACTTCTGGAAGGAGGTCCAATCATTGCAGTTTTCTAGCTCTTTGCTATTCCTGGCAAACATTAAATATCAGTTGCTTGTCGTGGAGGCTTAACATAACAAAAGTTGGTAAAGCTATGAATGCCATGTCTATAAGAATCTATGAACACATTCATAATACATTATAATGCATTCATAATGCATTATAAACACGGCTATAATTTTTTAGAAAAAGGCATAACACAGCCATGTTTATTATGCATTATGAGTGCTTTATTTAGCTCTCATCTATAATGCACTATAGATACCTTTACAATGCAGTACAAAGCATCCTTAATTCTTATGCCGACCATTGTAATGCATTTTGAAGGTGTCTATAGTGCATTATAGATGAGAGCTTCATTGGAGCTTACGAAGTATTATAATCAACACTATAATGCCTTATGACAGTCAGTAGAAGATGTAATGCTTTATTAATTATTATACCAACTATTATAATGCATTATGAAGGTGTATATAGTGCATTATAGACGAGAGCTTTATTGGAGCTTATGAAGTATTATAATCAACGCTATAATGTCTTATGATTCTCAATAGAAGGTGTTGTAATGTTTTATTAATTCCTATCCCTGCCTTTATAATGTATTATGAAGGTATCTATAGTGCAGTATAGATGACAGCTTTAAGTAAAATGTTACCCAAAAACTTGTACAATATGAGTATAAAGTAAGACAGTCTTAAGAGAATCTATTTTTATATTGTAGGTTTTCCATCCTCAGAATGGTGTCTTCAGAAAATACCTTAAAGACTCTGCCCCCGTTGGCTCATTTTAATGATGCCCCCAAGCCGCTTTTGTGCTGTATGAGAAAGCCGCAGTAAAACAGGACATCGTGGACACAAACAGGATATTATTTCAAAACTTATTTTTATGAGCTTTCCAAGGTGACTGCTGCTGTTTTGTTCAAAGGTCTGTATTTTTACTATCTTCTATACATTTTGATAATCACATTCTGCACGTGGATTCTCAAGTTTTGTTTCTTACCTATGTTGACTCGATTTTGTTAAGTATGTGGTTTCCAACCAGAAAACAGCACTAATAAGACTCTTTTTTGGTAGGAAGTGATTCTCCATTGTTTGCCTAGAACAATCACAGTAAACCAAAGTGCATGTGGAATAAATATTGCAGATCCAGCAGCAATGATGCGATCTGATTCATCAGAGACGACTCCGAGAGGATCCTATACCGATAGATGATAAATACTGAGTCAACGTAACTAACAGCGAATGTTTCCATACGGGCTTTGATCTTTCACAGAAGATGTGTAATTCGCTCGCTCTCCTCTCTACGAGCCCTGGTAAGTCAGCCTGCATAAAGCTGAGTAACAAAGCTTTCCGTCTAGACGTATGCAGACTGACGGTCCTGTCTTCTCATGGTTTTGTCGCGCGGCTTCAGACAAACGGGGGTATTTCTGCTCTAATAATGAAAATTAATAACGAGGTCCTGCAACGAAATGTCTCGTGAGGGAAATGCAGCCAAATGAACACAGCACCTGCAGCAGGCTCTTACATCATTCCATATATTTAGAGTACTTGTACATGTTTTCACATTTCCTCACATACTCATAATGGTCTGTAGTATGCGCTGGGGGAGTTTTGAAGAAGCACCTCGTGGGGAGACTGGCAGGTCGCTAATCTGGATAACTGCACACCTACCCGATTGTCTTGCTCGTGATCCCGCTCCCCACAGAGCTGAATCCATAGGATTATCGTCGAGAGAGCAACGTGGATGTGATTTTTGAGGCGCTGCACAAAACCACCGCATCACAACGCTATTGTATGTGTAGAAATACTGCCACACTCCCGTGCAAAAGAACTAGGTAATCTTTTCCTGGTTTTCTGCTGTTAATATCGTGTCATGTCGCTGATTAAATAAGCTGCATTGAAGCTACGTGTCCCCTGATAACAGAGCTTCTTTATATACCATCCTCTGTCGGCCTTTGAAGCCAGGCTTTGAAGCAGACTGGTAGCCACAGCAGATGGGTGACAGACTCTAAATGCAAAATGTCAGAGGTAACCAAGAAAAGATAATGTTCCCTGGTGCTTGGGCCTCTCGAGAAAGTGCAATGGTGAAATGAATGCTCAGTGTTCAGAGCCGGAATTAAGGTCGGTGCAAATTTCCATCAGTTTGTCACCTGCAATTTTTTTTCTCCAAACTTCGGACGCCTTAAAATGTTACATTACAGATTCTAGTCACACTTTAGCTTGAATGATTGAATGATTAAACAGTGCTGACAGTTTCATTAAAAAAAAGCCTTAAAAATAATCTCTGAAACTGCCATGTGGATGAAGAAAGGTGAAAGAGTTGAAATTTCCATCTAAGATAGCAGGAGGGAAAGTATCAACATTTTATTTCAAAGCAAGCAATAAGCATTTGTGCATGTATAAAATAAGGAGATTAGCACAGATAGACTGGTGGTTAAGGACTGAAGGGCATGATTTCGAGTCCCAGGGTGCATTCCACTTTCACAGAAAATATACAAAATATAACTGGTGTTTCAAGTTATTATCTGTATTATCAGTCTTCGGGGAAATAGGAAAGGATGGCAAATCCCCAGTGGAATCTCCCCCTCTGTGGAGTTCCACAACGACCTGGCAAAAGCCTTCCGATAAAGCTGCCAAAACCCTGCCTTACAGGGCCAGAGCCGGGAGCGAGGGCCGCCTGAGTGTCACTCATGGAGGACAGCTGGGAAGGCTTGTATTCCAGCACTGACGGTGAGTCTTTAACCCCAGCTCTCCCATGAGGCTCCCAGTGAGTCCAAAGCACGGGAAAGAGGCAAGGTCATTATGACAGGAGTGATTGTTTTCATTGAAATCTCTAGATTGTACAGCGAAATATTTATTGCATTCAAGTATTAGCCTTTAATGGTATCTAATGGAAGCACCATAGTCTTCTTCCTAATTAGTTAGCCACTACATGGCATGTCCGTTGATGAAGATGAATCGTTTAGAGTGGGAAAACGTAATGTACAATTATTTAATGTAACACTGTTATTTTCTGTAACACTGTGGCTCCTGCATTAATAATACACAGACTGGTGGCTTACTGGTTTGGTGTGCCACACGAGGTCTTGCACCACCAAGGCTGTGGGTCCCCCACTGGTTCCCTGTGCGAGCATGTTGTCCCAGTCTTTGTGTGGGTTCGCGCCCAGTGACATGCGTTAGGTGGACTTCTGTCTCTAAATAGTCCCTATTGTGTGAGCGGCTGCTCTGTGACTGACAGGCAGCCTGTGCGGAATACAGAATGTCTCCTGCCCTGTGCTTCCTAGGATACTGTGTTTAAAATTATTTTTCTCTAACTTTATGTCTGTTTAAACAGACACACACATATAAGTATGTGTGTTATAACTCATACTGTAACTGCACCTTTAACGAGCTTAAGACTGTATCGGCAGTGAACCTTTACCATGTTGTATGCTGGATGAACACAAAAAAATGTCCTTTACTCGTATCTATAATGTGTAAGCGCTCAATGTGCTGATTTTGTTCTTGCACAGTAAAAATGAAATAAACCCGGAGATGGATAGATTCCCACTATTAATCTGTTTGAGAATGATAATTAAAATGCAAGAAAGTAATAGTCTGGAAATAACGAGAGTGATCACCCTGCAGTTCAAAGGATTCAACGTAATAGGAATTGCAGAGTCATTTGAATAAATGGACAATAAATTCTGGGTGGTGCATGCAGAATAATTATTATATTATAAATACACTTATACATTTTATATATAGAGGTATATACATATATGTCTTAGTTGAAGAATAAATCGATGTTGTTGAAAATGATAACGCGGAGTAACACACCGATTCGTTTTAAATGAACGTCAGTGCCCTTTAATGTTGTGTGTTTTTTTCCCTGCAGTGCGACAGCAGAAGTCACTCGGCCAATGAAATCGCTCATTCGCATCACACACCTGGCACACGTCTCCGCCATCGCCCTGCCCGGGATTTCGAGGCCAGCCAAGGTGGCTGCTGGGCTGCTGTGTGGCCAGCCCAAGCCCGGGACGCGGCAGGTACTTATGAGTCCACGTAGTGGCAGAAGAGGCGCTCCAGCTTCCCACACGGCGCCCCCTTTTGACTCGCCGTACAAGAAAAGAAAGCCAGACAGCAGGGGTGTGAATTGGAAGAGCAATGGCCAGCTGCCCCATGCATCCTGCCACATAAGGCAGGGAGGCGCTAGACTCAGCCAAGCACAAGTGGGGCACAGAAACGACGACTAATGGGCATGAAGACGATAATAAAAACACACGCAATTAAAAACCACAAACATAAAACATGGTGTCTTTCACCTGAGATGACATGAAAACAGAACAGCAAATGTTTGAATAGGCGTTAATTCAGGGTTTCATATGCGAGAGAGAACGACAACAAGAGAGAGAGAGAGAGAGCAAGATAGAGTGAGAGAGAGAGAGAGAGAGCGAGCGAGTAAGTCCTTCAAAAGCTGCTGAATTTTTTACCATTTCGCTTCTTTCATGGGCTGTTTAAAATAACTATTGAAGTTATTCAAGCCTCATAGGCCGTTAGGAGCAGATTGACACCGGGCCACTTTAAGCTGGGAGAAGATCAAACTACTTTAAACTGAGTGCTCATCTGTCCCCTCTGAATATGTACCTCTCAAAAGCAGACAGGCTGTGACCGAGGCAATCACAGACAAAAGGGCACGGAGGGAAAAGTGACAGCAAGCCGCTCACTCGCATCAACAGAAAAGTTATATACTTTATGCATTTATATTAGCCTTTATGGAAGCTTTGTGTGGTACCTTCCACCTCATATTCTGACCAAGGAACCCCCCCCAGAGCTAATACTTTGGGCTAACCCATGAGCTTTCCTTAAGCCGGCCGTATCTCGCAGCAATAAACGCCGTCAGGCTGGAGGAATCTGGGGTGAGTGGTTCTAGTTTTACACGCATGAATTAAACAACCTGCAGCTTGTGAAGAATATGGATGCCAGCGTCAGGTTTACCGGTGCTGCTGCTGAAGGAAGTTCTGAAGCTAAGATCAAAGCTTGATGCCATTATAATGTCCAGGAAGAATAAAACATATAATTTACATATTCATATATATGCCTGATAGGAGACTGTGTCTCACTTTATGCTTCTCTTCTATGACATTATATTCTAGCCTAATTAGCTTAGCCCTGCTTTCTGCAGCCTAAGCTGTTTTTTTTTTTAAACTTTACTGCCCACCTTCATTTCTTAGAGAAAGAAACTGAGGTACAGGAATTCAGAGGAACACTGTAGATGCAATAAGCAGTTTTCTCACTGCCGGCGTTCCCACTGATAAAATACTGGGGGCAAGGGATTGAGGGGTACCCGGTATTATATCCCCCCCCCCCCCAGGAAATGTAATTAAAAGATATGATCTTTATTCTAAGCCCTCATACAGCTTTTTTTTTCTGCCGAAAGTCTGTAGATTATCCTTAGTGGGCATTGCAGAAACAATAGGGCAGGGCCTGTCTGACATCCTGACAGATATTAGAAGTGAATCTGACCTGACTGATATGGGAAAGATCAGGCATTAGGGCCTGGACATTTTGCCCCAATTTACAGTCAAAAAGAGGTAGTTAGAGGTACATCTGTTCACATTACAGCAATATGCACTGGGCCCCACCTGCTGATCAGGATACATTCTGTGGGCTGCTAACCCTTGTCCCTGTAGACAAATCCATTTAAGGATATAAGGGCCTGTTGTATTTTTCATAGAGTTCTTCAGTTTTCTGCAGTGACATGGCAGTTGCAGTGTTACATTGCAGAGAAACTAAAGCAAATCAACAAAAAAATAGACATGTCCAAAAGCTGGTGTTATGTAACGACGTATCAGAGCTGAGCCCCACGCCGACATCCGAAGCCGTGCTGCCGTCGACGTGCGATGTCAGCCACGAAAACGCTCGCACACGCGTGTGCGCACGGCGCGCTCTGCCTCGCCTTTGGTGCCAGCAAGCCGCCATCGTCTGACGGACAGGAGTGAGTTCTCATGGAAACGCCGGCGAGGTCGCCAGGAGCCAGGCGCCAGGAGCGCTAAATTTAGCGCGTTCCCCCCTCAGCGTCACTGCACGGGGAACGACGCGCTGCGCTGTTCACTTGCTGCGGCCGCCATGCTGGGCTCCGTTCTTCCTCGCCGCCGCCGAGAGTCACATCAATACACGGCAGAGACCCAGTACACAGACACATCTGCTGCGCCTTAATCAGCAGGAACCTTTTCAAGGTTGGAAAAAGTGTTTGTTTATGCCCTGTTATGGTCAGAACCGAGGTGAGCAACTAGCGGGATGTTTGAAGAAAACTCGCCCGATTTCAGACTTGACGCAATATTAAAGGACGCTGGGGAACAGGAGAGTAATGAATGTTTTGTTGAAAACCTGAAGGGAAGTTTTAGCTTTTCAGTAGATTCATTGAACAATGTTTCATTGCCTGGCTAAGTCTAACATACACACAGGTAATGCAATCAGGAGCTTGTATCAAATGAGTTTTCGGTACGCATGGCTCTACAGCTCTCCGGCAATTGAATTTGTGGATAGATTTACATTTAGTATTACTGAACAGTTTGGTTTCCAAGCTGTAAAAGTGGCATTTGTCTTTAATTCAGCCCTGTATATGTAACTGTAAATCTACATGTACTCTATCTGGAATGTGCTCTATCCTGCACTGTATCTTATTTTAGTATTTTTTTTAATCAGATGATCTTTAAAGTGAGATTTGCTTGTCAGGAAAGCAAGTTTGATGGATTGCAAAGGTGAATTGTATAGCTGAATGCTGTCATCCACAATGTATATACTGTGTGTGTGCGTGTGTGTGTGTGTGTGTGTGTGTGTGTATAGAAATGCCTGGGTGTTTATGTATATACAATATGTGGGTACAAATTGTGAATAGGAAGCAGTTAATGGTACTTTAAGTAAGTTTCTTTGAATGCCAGCACCTAAACAATTAAAAATAATCTTGTGACTGGTAGTCATATGCAACTTTAAGCCATGACACCACCTCTGTCAAGATGACTTCAGCGCCTGCTCCCTCTCTCCACGTTTCATCTCTCATGCATGTTTCACGCCCCACACCCCCACCCATACCCTGCTCCCCGTCTCTACATGAAAGGCACCCTTTCTTCAGGAGATGAGTTTCCACTGGAGCTTCCACGGGCTGCTCCAGGATCGTTAGAGATACATGAAATGGAGGATGTTGAAACACTCTGATGTTTTTTCATCCTTCTCCTCCTGGTTCCACGCTTTGAAATGTGTTTGGCCATCAGTGTTATACACAATCGATATCTCTGCCATGTTCATCCAGTTATCACCTGCCAAAGGGCCAGGAGATGAGTCTAGCAGAACATGACTGAATACTGCAGACTACCAACAATATCTGAGATGGGTGTTTTCTATGTTCCCAACCTTCAAGTTTTTCAGCTGAACAGGAATGAGCAGCTAGTGCTGGAACTGATAAACAGGGTGCCAGGTTTATTGTATGCAGCGTATGGGGCTTGTTTGCAGCTGGCAGGCTGGTCATACCTGCTCAAATGTCATTGGTTATGTGATAAGCCCTTCCAGATACACAAAGAGAAGTGAACAGAGACTATCACCTTCTAACCAGACAGTGATTAATGGGATTTTTGTGCTAATGAGGCCTTTGCAAGCTTTCTAATATTCACTATACTATTCACTACGTAGAGAGGGGAGCTGTTTGTCCTTAAAATAACAGAACATCAGAGACTTTCAAAGGTTGTGTTATGAAACCCCAGTTGATATTAGACAAAAGTGATAATTTATTCTAAAGTATGTGTTCATGGTTTCCTCTCAGAATCTAGGGGCATGGTCATACCCATAAACCGTCATTACTGCCATTTAGTGATGTTCGGGTTGTACCTCTCTGGGTGTGTCCATGCAAAGGGCAGAAATCCTAACAACCAGAAAGAAAACACCAGAAAATATTTAGCCTTCAAACTAGATACTCAGGGTTTAAAGTACTCTTTGATATTGTGTTTTGAGGATTTTGGGTAAATGAAATGTATATTTTTAGGCACCAGCTGCTTGAGGGGTATAATTCTGACCAAGGAATCATCCTTGCTGTCGTCCCACCGTGTTTATAGTACTTTATGAATGTATTATAATGCATTATGGATATATCTATAATGCATTATAATGAGTGCTTTAAGTAGTTATAGAGGATGGATGGATGGATGGATGTAATATATTTGAAGAGGTCTGCACTTTGTGCATCATGCAGACATGTTTTTTTGTCCCACTTACAAAATACAGTATGCTGGCTGGTCGTGTATTTCCACGTTGCTGTGATGCTGTAATACGCAGCTCCTGTTTGTGTGGACCTGATCTTTCATCATCCACTCGCATCTTCCTTGTGACAGGGTGTCCTCTGTAGCCGTCATGCTACACAGACACTACTGCAGCTACACACATTGAGACTGGGACCATCACTCAACGTACAGAAATGTTTCCTGGGGCGAAACGCTGCACTCCATGTCCAGCTAAAAGGATAAATGGAACGTAAGTCGTGGAAAGAAATTCATGGCAGGTAGATAAAAGCAAGATGAGTTAGACAAATAGTCAAGAAATAGTAAAATAAAATTCCAATCATTTGGGAAATGGGGAGAGAGTGAAGATGGGTGGTACTTTAAAAGGACAGACTTTGCTGTGATGTTCAATCTGTCTATGACTTTTCAAGGGCCTCTGCCTGACCGGATTCGCCGCTGGGCAATGTCACCCCATGTCTGAAGAAGTGCCATTAATTGTGAAAAATGTGGCTTTAAATAAGCTGTTGTTTTTACCTTCTGTCCTTCTCGTAAATTTTTATGTTTTTTGAGCAGCTACTGCGAGGTTACACCATCCGTAATTTGACGAAGGCAAGGTGGAAAAACGGAAATATATTGGGACAATCTGTCAGACCTGTGGCGGGCCTGTGGTTTAATTTGCTATTCATCAAGCTCTCACTGAAATCATTAATACTGTTATTTGCCTGCACATGCTCAGTGGGTTGCGGCACAGCCTCACAAATGCCAGCCTGGGACTCTGATTCCCCACCCAACTTTCGCTGAGTGTAGGTTGCACATCCTCGCTGGGTTTGCGTGGGTTTTGTCTCACAGTCCAAAGACATGCAGTTTAGCTGAATTGGTGTCTCTAAATCCCTCCATGAGCATCAGTATGATGGACAACTGTCCCATCCAGGGTTTGTATCTAAGGCTTTTTTTGGGATAGGTTTCAAGCTTGCTGTGGGTAAGTGGTTATGGGTAATAGGTGGATATTTGCACTGATACCTCATAGACCTGAAAGCATTTCCTGCTGTGTTTAATAACTACCTGTCCGGCATGTAATTGCTTTATTCTGTAATATTATAATCTTTTAAAATCATGTAAAATATTTAAAAAATTAAACCATGTTTCTGTATAGTGGTAAATAAAATGACACACATGATGGAAAAATGTTAAATATTTTAATTCCAAGCTAAAAGATTCATACTAATAATAATCTAATCCATAATATAATGTTTACATACTATATTTCTTTCCTACTTTAAATAGTCAAAGCAAGTCGATGCTAGATATACAATAGACATTTAGCAGCGGGAATTTATAGCTGACGGACATGTCCTTGCTGCTCTGTTTGCGTGACAGCTAAATGAAACGCCGTGGACATAACCTTTCTCTTCCAGTGAGATATTGATGACACGCTGATGAGTTTTTAGAATAGTGACACCAAGCGCACGGCACTTAAACCAAGTACACCACTCAGAAAATAATGAATCTTATTAGCATATTAATTCACACACACGAAAGTCAGACACGCATTCCTTTATGATTCTTTTTGCAGGGAACAGATTTCTGAAGCCATCTTCGTACACGGGAGAAATTAGCAGTCCAAGTATGGGGGGTGAAAAAAGGGTTTGGGGGGAGTGGAAAGGCTTCTGGCATGTTCTTCACTTGATGGATGTTATTATATGCAAGCAAGGCAATACAATATGATTTAATCAGTAATTTCATTCCCAATGACTTCAGTCCCTCTCTTCAATTTGATCTCTGTTTCGCACCAGTAGAACAGAGTTAATTATGTGCATTAGTGCTTTATTGACAAGCCAGGGGCTTACCGCCTGGAGGACTGTGTAAATGAGAATGTTTTTGTTGGGATTCTGGTGCCATATATGGTGGAGAATACGTGTGTGGTGATGTGTGTACTGGGTGTCGTTCGGGACAAATCAGAACAGCAGCCATTTCAGGTACATCTGTCAGCATGGGCCGCACCTGGAGCACCTGTAATGTTAGATACGGCGCTATTTGTAACAAAAGTACAATGTGTCCAATTGTATTAACTTTATGTGCGCGTTTTGGTGATTAAAGTCAATTTGGTAATACCCTCATAAACACATTATACATACCCTCATAATGCATTATAAAGCATTCAAAATGTATTATAAACACAGCTATATATATATATATATATATATATATATATATATATATATATATAATATTATTTTTATCTAAGTTTATTATGCATTATGAATGCTCTTGTATATAATGTACTATAAATACCTTCATAATGCATTATACTGACCATTACAATGCATTGTGAGGGTATCTATAATGCTTTTATATAACTGCTCTAAGAAAGTGTTACCGTCAGTTTTGTCGTGCATCTTTGATTCTGTGCTCCCTGTAGAGTCTGTTTTTAGCCCGTCTCTCACACGGAATTCTGATGGTACTTTGTACCTGACCTTACTTTAAGCTGGGTCTGGCTGCCTTTGCTTTTTGGATTGTATCCCTGTTAATCCTGGTTTTCCGTCACGGGCCAAAGCACATCGGATCTCTGGACTCCGCAAAGTCCGTGGGGTCAGGAGTCCTAGACTGAGTGTACCGGCCCGTCACCTGTGACGGCCACGCCGTGCGGAACCACGGAACGTTCCTGGGGCGTAGTCACGGTGGAGTCGTCTGAGGCATCCGTCACCCGCCGTTTAATTGCCTGTTGTGATGACGGAACAGCCCCCAGGAAGACATTCACACACTGAGCGTAAACTGCTTTTTCTTTGCCGCAGATGGCATTGAATCTGTGACAAATGTTAAAGGGCCAGAGGCGCACCTGTGACAGGATGGAGATGGGGGGAAGCAGTGAAGGATTGTAAAAAAAAAGCCACCAATCACAACAGTGCTGAAAGCTTCTGTCCACAGAACTCCATCGTTTTCCATCCAGTGTATCGAGACCTTTCTGTTCCCACACGTGTAAAACATGAACATCATTCTGACAGCTACGGCGACTGCTAAAATTACTTTATTGCTGCAATGGCGTGAAAACACGGATTATTAAAGATCGAGCAATGTCGCCGAGTTGTTGAATAATAATTCCAGATTGATTTATTTTAATCAAACGTTGACATCTGCTTGTTACCCCGACTTGGCTCAAATACACAGAAATTGTTGCATCACCAGTCATATATCTCCACCCGTTCATTAAAACCAAAAATCAGAAAGGAGTGTCATTATCCAGTGGAGAGACAGGCAAATGTCTTAGAATCAGACAGCCGAGATAATATCTAAGAGTATGCAAATAAATGCCAGTATCTGTTTGAAGAGAAATGAGGAAAAAAGGTTTGCAGCCTAATACAATATTGATTAAAAGCTAAATATTCACTCTGAAATTAGACCTATGCTATAAGCCATGGGTTTGCATTCTATTTAAATAACCTTATTGGAAAAAAATTCCAGTCATTGACTAATTCATTTTTTAGGCCATTTCAGATTCTGTTCAAAATGAAAATAATATTTTTCAGCTCATTTTTCTCTTTGATGACTCTAACAGGAAAGGATTTCATTCCCTTAAAGGACAAAATTGCTACTTTTTATTTCCTTTGTTGACGTGAGAGTCTTCTGCACTTCGGGCAGCGAGGAGAAGCCGGTGACAAAACAAGGCCGTCCCGGCAGCTCCCGGTGCCCGTGTCAGCCGTGATCGCCCGTGACAGAATGCGGAATTAAAAACTGGATGGTTGTAAGGAGAGGGCACGCAGAGAATGATCTTGCATAATAAAGAGCAATTATAATACAAGATGACAAAATTCCAATTAGTGTATTGTTTATACATCAAAGGACCCAGATGGTTCTAAGCCACCGTTTGGTACAAAAACTATGAATATAGTAATAGCAAAATTAACAGTGGGAAGAAGAAGAGAAAAAAAAAACCATGAGAGGACAGCGGACGTTAAATATGCATATATATTAGATGCAGCAAAAGCTTCAGAGGAAACGATAAAAAGTATTGTTTGGTTTTTCTCATTTAAATGCGGAATTAGCATTTCAAAACCTAAAAGCGGAAATGAAATAACAGCATGGTTTTGCTGCCCTGGTACCGCCACAGCCGCCTGAAATCGGTTCTGACATTCAAGGGCATATGTGAATAAATGGAGAGAAAAAGGTACAGTTAAATACAGGAATGCATAACCAGTTAAGTATAAAATGTAAGGAAATGCTTGTTTCAAATGCTACAAATCACCTGATTTTTTAGAGTCTAATTTTAATTATATATATATATATAACACATAAGTTTAAAAATGCTTTATACATCCACATTATACAGATTACATCCCAGTCAGAATGGGACATCTCCATCCGTAGGTTTATGGAATGTCAGCCAGTAGCCAATACAATCTTTATTTGTGTAGAGAACCTGGACACCTCACAGGAATACCAGTATTCCCTCAACAATCACATTTTATATGCTTTCATTCTGTAATATTACAGATGGCACAATGCGATTAAAACATACTTCCCCCAATTTCACAGCTCTTAGGCCCCTAGCCCGGCAGTGTCTCTGGGAGAGTCAGGATGCTGCCCCCCTGCTAATTGGGCTCACTTACTGTTAATAATTATGCGCAGGCACAGGGGATGACGGCATTCCGTTTAACCTTCTTTTTAAGCTTTAGGTAGATCAACATTCTCTTTAGGGCGAATTGGGTTTTGAACTGCAGTCTCACTTCTTTCACGGTGCCTTTTTAGTCGCTCCCTCCAGTACTTCCATCTCAGCCAGTGGTAATATTTGTGGTTATGGTGGGGAGCAAGTCAGGGAAAAGCTGAAATCTCATGCACGCATAACGTTCTTAAAGTTTCGACCACATGGCATTTCCTAACATTTTTTTGTATTAACCGTTTGGATGCTAACAGGGGAAGTAAACAGACTACATGCTTTCATGAATAATCATGCAGCCAGTAGCATGCTAGCTTGCTAATGGCTTTAATTTATATTTTCAATAGTCCTACTGTAGTTATGTTGTGTTGTTGGGAAGTTGGTGCGGTTGTGTTCCCCTGCTCATTAAGGTGCTCCTAAACTCTACTCTCTAACAGGGGCACCGTGGTCCTGCCCTGATTCTATCTTCCAATTAATTTCAATATGTCCCATTAGGTTGAGACAGGAGTTTTGAGTTGGGAATTGCAGCATTTTAGCCCCATTCTCAGAAATACACTTATCTTGAATGTGGGTCAGTTCTTCTGTTTACCAGGAAGTTTACACAATGCACATTTAACCCTGCACCTGCTACATTCTTTATAAAGAGCCCAAATAATTTTTCAGTGATATTCTCTGTTAACCCTAAAAGTTTAGTAGTTGCATTGTTTTTCCTGAAATCTAGTAATATTCAGATTGATGTCTTATAATCCAGAAAGATGCACTGGTAAGAGATTTGGCTTCACTCACTCCTATGCTGATGTCGCCCATGTACCAACTTTGATTGATCCACATTATTTTTTCTTGGCACTAATGCTCCCAATATCCACATATATTCCCGTGGTGAAAGTTTAAAAGCACGGACATGACTAACTCCCCTTCGCCACCCTCCATTGACTTAAACAATTTCCAGGTCACATACAAGCTGACCTTTTGAAATGTTTGTGTCTCCATAATTCACTACTTGCCAGCATTCACTTTATTAAAAGGAACGTATACATTTTTCTCTGCACTGTAACCTCGATCCATTAAATAAATACTGAAAAAAAACATTGGTCCTTCAGTTTCAACATTTCACGCAGTAAGGTATCCCAGATTCTCCAGCCTGAAATAAGAGGTCAGTAAGAGATCGGTCTTTACTTAATTTTAAATATTACGTTTGGTCATTGGTGATTTGTCTGCTTTGGTATTATGGAGACATATTGAGGTAAATTAAGGATATCTACAAAGGTTAAAAGGTATTCTCAACTCAACCGTGGCTTTGAAACAATCAGATTTCACTCCCTGCTCTCAAACCACATTCCATTCTCATAAAGTGATGCACTCTGGAGAACGAATATCACACTGCATGTAGATGATTTTCTTCCCCTTGTTCTTAGTAGTTCCCAAAATGGGACTAGGGGGGTTTCACTCTGTGCAACTGCATTTGCAGATGAATCAGCCCAGGTTAAATATGGGCTCAGATTATACACAAAAGCTCACTGCATTTGAAGCTGTACTCTATCCCAGGTAGACTGTACCCCATGGACTGTTACTCAGTTGTGGTAGTCTATGAGTACAATATGGTTAGTTCTCCAGATCATAGCCACACCTGTTGCTTCATACTAGCAGGTTCATACTGTAGAAGTCTACTTAGTTGTGTACAGCATGACTAAGGGAGATACTTGCTTTTATGTCTTCCATGTTCTATTGTAGCTTCTAAATCAATAAAAAAAAGTATTAAAGAAGGAGTCTATTCGCTGGAGACTTTGTGTCAATGAGTGGAAGTTAAATAAAGGGAAGAGGAAACATGCACTTGATTTCTTGATGTGGAAAGTAGTCTTTTAATATCCCAAACACCTAAATTTAAAATAGCCGTAGAGAAACCACCTCATTTAATTCAGAGTCTGGTTATGAAAATAAGGCTTCTAATCAAGTAGCTGATTGAAAGTGGCGGCAACTGTCAAAATAACTTTTAATATATCAATGGCATAGAGTTCTGGTGGTGAGGAGGCTTGTGTGAGTTGTACTTACACAAAAATGTTCTGAGGGCAGAACGAAAACTTGGTTTTGAGAGAGATTGTAGAAGAGGTGGATGAAAGCAACTAGAGGAAGCAGGACCGAGACATCTGATTGGTTGGTCCCACCTCCTCTAGTTGCTTGGACCCACCTCCTCTACAATCTGATTGGTTCGCTCTCTGAACGATTTTTCTTTCTGCCCTCAGAAAACATTTGTGTAAATAAAACTTCCATGAGCGGTGAGGAGGGACTCACACGATCATTGCTCATTAAAGACCATATTAAGCAAAGGTAGATGTGAGGGCAAGGCTGATCCAGCTTTCATACAAACCGGTGTCATTGTGCAGGAAGCACTTAAAGACTGAAAACTGGATTACATTGTAAAGTGGGGACAGGAGAAAGCTGTAACAGCAAGGACATGAGTTTATACCCGTGAAACAAACTTTCAAGGAAAGCAAACTCATTAACAATCTACGGACGCACAACCCCCCCACTGAGCCAGCAATGTGCCAGTTTGCACACGGTTTATAGAACGTTCTGCAGGCAACGATAAAACCTGTTGACTGGATTCAAAAGGGTACTTGCAATATATGCTAATAATATTTGAGTGTGAAATTTCATAGCGCCCCCTAATGACATATAACAGTTTCTGAAAAATGGATCCTTTTGTTCATTCATAATGAAATTCTTGTTCACATAATCTTTTTATATGTTCACCCAACATTCTACCTTTAACTCTTAGCACCAAAATAAATTCTCCTAACTCAGAAAGGACCATATAAACTTGTTCTGTCACCCACAATTGAATGCCCATGAGTCTTTTCTTGAAGAAGCACCAAAGGAATATACAAACAGTATCTTGAAGATCATCGTGAGGACCTCTTGGGTTGGGTTTCCTGTAGGTAGCTGTTTTTATAACTGTTATATTACCATTTGACCATTGTGTTGGACTGTTTTTTCTTCTCGAGAGAGTAACATTTTCTGTGGTTTGTTGGTAGATTTTCCCCCTTTTTCCTTCATGTGCTCACCCCTGAGTTTAATATGAGTAAGTCTACTTCACTTCAGATTCGACATATTGATTACACGTCTGGCTCAGATCGAGAGTGGACAATATTTTTGCTCAAGTTTCTTGGCATGAAGGAAACTGGGAAATAAGTACACATGATACTTTTCTTGCTTTTTTATTACATTTTGCCATCTTATTTTGTTTGGATTACGTACAAATGTTAGATATATTCATGCACATATTAAACTATATGACTACAAATACAAAAACTAGCCGTGGAAGTGTGCTTTTTTTCAGGAATAGAGACTACCTTGAGTGAACAGTACGCAACTATGTACATACAGTACACAACTAAACTAGAATATGTGACTAAACAAGAATGTGAAATACATAAATAAAACAAAATACTTAACTAATGTGAATGTGAAATAGATAACCAAATGGAAATACATTCCGATACTAGTGAATTTTAAAATAAGTTCATATGTTCAAAACAAACAAACAAACTAATGAAAAACTTATTCTAGTAAGGCCTTCAGCCAATGATAAGGATGCATGATTTGGTAACAAGATAGCATAAGCAGGTTCTACTGTAAAAGTTCACATCACACAGATCTTCCTTTGTCCATGTGGCAGGATTTCAAATGCTAAGCCCTCACAATGGGATGTAAACAGTGTGCTTTGTGCGCCAGATCTGTGAATCACTTGGCACCTTGTATCTGGCCATCGGACAGCTATACAAAGCTACTATACAGTGCACTAAGCAGGTGTTTCAGCTTCTATTTTCATCTTTACTATACATTCAAGTTTGAATCAGCATTAGTTTTGTCACAACAGAAAGACAGTATACAGAACTAATACACAACTATAGCACTGTGTACAGTCAAAAACTTAAAAACCGCTTTGTTGACTGCCAAAGAACATATGAATGAGTCATATTCATGAATCTGAGAATTTTTTTAAACCAAAAAAGCTACAATAAAATACTTTTATTGCTTTTCATGAAGAGCAATTAATCATCACCTTAACTTTTATGTATAGTAAAATTGTCATTTGTTGGTCTGATATAATGTTTTTTAATCTGTTTTCCCCACCTACAGTACGTAGCTATGCAACATTTTTAAGATGAAATCACACAAAATCAGACAAAATGTTTTAAAATCTTTCAACTTTATTACATGTAATACACTTTAAACAATCTATTTGTATAATAAGATGCTCAGTTGTTTAAGTTCAGTCATTTTCCCCTTCTGTGAAGCTCTTGCCCTAGATTTGATTAAATACTTTTCTTTACAGAAGCAAATGTTAATATAATAAAATTGATTACCCCAAAAGCAAAATCATCAGTTTAGACAATGAAGCTGTATCATACAGTATGAGTGGATCTTCAAACTAATTTTAAAAATGGGAGAAAATTGATGTTATGGTAAAGAATTTGTGAAAATGACTCAAATATGGAACATGTTGGGATGTGTATGTCATGAGTTCTATCTACAGGTAATGCAATTCTCAGTCACTGCCACTCCTCACTGGCCAGTCTTAAGTTGCCAGTGTAGGTCTTTGAAGTTCGATATTGTATGAACAATACATTAGTAGCTCTCTTAAGCTGGATCCACAAGTCACCTCTATAGTGACTCATTCCAAGTTGAGAATAAAGAGGTAAGTCTGGGAGGTGAGATGAGAATACAGATTTCTAAGCTGGCCAAAGGAAATGCCTTTCAGTAAAGGAGGACCACAGATCCCCTGTGTCTATACAGCAGAGCCAGCCAGTCCTATTGACAGCAAAGAATCTGAGGTCCAGTTTCAGGACTGCGACCACACCGTTTCGTAGAACGTAATCTGGAATAATTATTCCCATTCCCTGAGAAGAGCCTCCATTAATGGTTTTCCTGTGTACTGGAAAAATGCCCCTGCCCCAAGCTATGTACACCCTTTCTCCATAGCCCATACATATGATGATTTTTCCATCTCTACTAGGGAGTGGTTTTGTTTTCCGTAAACCACGCAATCCTAACCTAAAACATCTTGTCGAACGTAGCTGCATAGGAAACAGATGAGCATAAACGTTCTGACTGCAAGCAGCTGTACGGTTAAGAAAGAGTGTTCAGGGTAGAACTAATGTGTGCTTTTTATACCCTTAAAACTCTTTTTTCCAAGGTGCAGCGGCAGAATTTAGGCCAAACAAAAAATCTCTATACATAGCCTTGATGATAATGAAAATTGGGTAATGCTTTACATTAAATGCACCTCCATAATGCATTCATTATGCTTTCATAGAACATTCAGTGCACCTTCATAATGCATCCATAGAACATTCATAAGCAGCATGCAAGTACACCTTAACATCCTAACATCCCATAACAGCTTTAATATACATTGATAACAAACATTACATGATTGTACAATTATAATATTTGTTATTATTATATAATGTTTGTTATTAAGGTATATTACAGCTGTTAAGGGATGTTAGAATGTTAAGGTATACATATATGATGTTTATGAATGTTTTATGAATACTTAATGAATACATTATGAAGGTGTACTGAACGTTTTATGAATGCAATATACAGTTAGGTCCATATATATTTGGACACTGACACAAGTTTTACTATTTTACCTGTTTACTGAAATATATTCCAATTGAAGTTATACAATGGGCATGGACATAAAGCGCAGACTTTCATTTCAGGGTTTCCACATTCAAATTGGATGAAGGGTTTAGGAGATTCAGCTGGTTAACATGTGACACCCTCTTTTTAAAGGGGCCAAATGTAACTGGACAATTTACTTAAAAGCTATTTCATGGACAGGTGTTCCTTTGTTCTATCATTATCAATTAAGCAGATAAAAGGGTTAGGGTTAGAAGATACAACATGCAGTCAAAGGAACTCAGTATGCAGGTGAAACAGGCCATCCTTCAGCTGCGAAAACAGAAAAAAACAATTTGAGAAATTGCCACAACATTAGGAGTGGCAAAATCCACAGTTTGGTACATCCTGAGAAAGAAAGCAAGCATTGGTGAACTCAGCAACGCAAAAAGGCCTGGACGTCCACGGACGACAGCAGTGGTGGATGATCGCAGAATCATTTCAGTGGTGAAGAGAAACCCCTTCATAACAGCCAACCAAGTGAACAACACTCTCCAGGAGGTAGGCGTATCAATATCCAAGTCTACCATGATGCAAACCACTCATAAACCTTAAGAATAGAAAGGCTAGATTGGACTTTGCAAAAAAACATCTAAAAAAGCCAGCACAGTTCTGGAGCAGCATTCTTTGGACAGATGAAATCAAGATCAACCTGTATCAGAATGATGGAAAGAAAAAAGTATGGAGAAGGGCTGGAACAGCTTATGATCCAAAGGACACCTCATCATCTGTAAAACATGGTGGAGGCAGTGTGATGGCTTGGGCGTGCATGGCTGCCAGTGGCTGCCAGTGGCACTGGGTCTTTAGTGTTTCTTGATGATGTGACACAGGATGGAAGCAGCCGAATGAATGCTGAGGTGTTCAGAGACATCATGTCTGCTCAGATCCAGCCAAATGAAGCCAAATTGATTGGGCGGCATTTCATAATACAGATGGACAATGACAAAATAACACACAGCAAAAGCAACCCAGGACTTTATTAAAGCAAAGAAGTGGAATATTCTCGAATTGCCAAGTCAGTCACCTGATCTCAACCCCACTGAGCATGCATTTCACTAGCTAAACTAAAGACAGAAAGACCCTCAGACAAACAGCAACTGAAAGCTGCTGCAGTAAAGACCTGGCAGAGATTAAAAAGGAGGAAACCCAGCGTCTGGTCATGTCCATGAGTTCAACACTTCAGGCAGTCATTGCCTGCAAAGGGGTTTCAACTAAGTATTAGAATTGAACATTTTATTTGCAGTTATATTCATTTGGCCAATTACTCATGAGCCCCTTGAAGGAGGAGATTGTGTACAAAAATTGCTTTAGTTCCCCACATTTTTATGCGATGTTTTTGTTCTACCCACTGAATTAAAGCTGAAAGTTTTTCAAATTTATTGTGGTAATGTACAGAACTTAAAAATTGAAAAACTTTGTCTCTGTCCAAATATTTATGGTCCTGACTGTAAAAGCATTATGAAGGTGCAGTTAATGTAAAAAGTTACCGAAAATTGGTAGAATATTCGGAAATCGTTACATTAACTGCACCTTCATAATGTCTTTTTAATGAATTCATAGAACATTCAGTACACCTTCATAATGCAGTAGTAATGCATTCATAGAACGTTCATAAGCAGTATGTAAACATACCATGGCATCCTAATATAACTTGACAGCATTATTAAACATTAATAAAAACATTATAATTCTATAATCATATAATGTTTGATATTAATATATAGTAAAGCTGTTATGTCAGGATATTAAGGTATACTGCATTTACCTGCTTCTTATGAATGTTCTATGAATGCATTACAAAGGTGGACTGAATGTTCTATGAATGCATAATGAATGCATTATGAAGGTGCAATAAATGTTAAGCATTACTGAATCTTCTTTTATCCTACAATACAGTGATCCTGTAGAAGTGAAGATGGCACTTATTACAATGTATTAATTAAAAATATTTGTTCAGACAAATCTGCTTACCATCTAGTTATTTAGTTTCCAAGCTTTCGTGTTTGTAGCAAACTGAATCCCAGACAGATGGATCAACATAGCACAGGTTTCCCTATTAGAATTTGACAAATTCTTTAGTCCAGTGTTTCCCAATCCCATCCTCAGGGAGCCAAGGCCCAAAAATATGCACTGTCTGGCAAGGAGGTCAAAGAGAGAAAAAACGTGGACCGACTGTGGGTCCCTGAGGACTGAATTGGGAAACACTGCTTTAGTCCATCCAGATTCCAGTGTCATCTTGCCATCATTTAAGCATTTTATCCTATTTCCATGTAATACTTCGAGGTAAAACACAGGTTTTTCTAAGTAATCTAAGTGAAAGATCTCTTGCGATTCACCCCGTTCTAGTGTACAGGAGTCTCTTGCCATGTAGAGCCTAATACACTTTG
Organism: Paramormyrops kingsleyae; assembly: GCF_048594095.1. Taxonomy (NCBI): domain Eukaryota; kingdom Metazoa; phylum Chordata; class Actinopteri; order Osteoglossiformes; family Mormyridae; genus Paramormyrops; species Paramormyrops kingsleyae. The sequence continues at coordinate 19,958,582 of NC_132815.1, forward strand.
CTCCCTACAAGTTACAATTCTAGGTAAACGTCCTCTAACAGTCAGCTTTTCTGTTGAGCCTGAACTCCCACAATGCAATCTGCATGCAAAAAAAGCTCCCACTAGATTTCCTCAGTAATTTAACCAGACTGCTGTCAAGTAGCAGACACAAATGTAAGTGTGTTGCAAATATAACAGTAGTCTTGGCGCAATTAGTGATCATATGACAGAATATTTTAGATTCTTGGATAATTGTTTTTAAGCAAATCCATTCAGTGGGCATTGAGTAGTTACTGCACCTTGTTTGGGCAAACACGTTGTTTCTCTACACCTCTCTGGAGCTGCATATAGACATGGGGTAGTGTGCTGTGGGACCGTAATGAATAGTGTGTCACCAATGTCAGCAATGATGCAGCAACTGCATTTATCACTGCAGAGGCGATAAACATTCTCTCTTGAGTAACTGCTATTGTGCTGCAGGTCCTTTGGCCAGCTGTTTCCGAAGCAGAGCCTTTGTAAGGTTCTCTTTTGTTCAGCTGGAATTTTGAAGCTGTCAATAGCTTGAACTGGAAATGTCAACTAGTGGTGTTAAAAAAGGAGTTTTTAGTTCATAGGGCACTAGCCATGGTAACTAAAAGGGGAATCCTGCCTTTGAAATAGTTCATTCACTCACTTTCCCCTATATGGTAAAATCTACATAGTTCACCTTATCAAAAATGATTCAGTGAAAACGGCAATGGTTCTGGGTACTACACTAAGATTCTCTATGTTTGTATCCTAGCAACTTAACATTTGAAAATGAAAATTATATTGACAACATAAACAGAATAAATGAGATAATGTGAATATGGATAAGCCTGAATTTTAGTGTTATTATTATTTAAAAATGTAATGTCAGTCTTTGCAGATTTTGCTAGTATCAGGAATTACTTTTTAAAATAAAAAAATGTGCTTATAAACTTTTTTGTATTATGCATGGTCAGCTGACAGCAGATGTCACCTTCACACTGCACGCTAGTGTATATCCTCTGTGCAATTCGCAGTGCATTGTAGGCATTTTATAGCGATATATTGAGTCAGATTTGGTGGATTTGGTGGACTCACTACATAGCTTACTATTTAGGTAATAGGGAGCGATTCACAAACAGAGCTTCAGTTACATTCTGCTGGGGCAGAGGTAGAGCAGAACAAAGTCATGTGCCGACCCCTTCCATGCACCTGTAGCTAATCTCTAATAATAAAATAGAGCCTCCCATGTCGCAAATGTGGTGTCTAGACCTTGATGTCTGGACCCGCACCCGCCTGTGGTTCTGACACCTGTCTTGGTTCTTTGCCTGCTTCCCTCTGCTTGAACCAAAATGGCTGTCTTGTTTTCATCCCCAGCCCCCACCTCCTGCTTTGTCATACTGCAAAATAGGGGCATGTTCTGTTCTCCCATTCCCTTCTCATTTGGATGCATTTGTTGGCCAACTGGACAGAGTGCACACAGTCAGGGATAACACAGGTTGTTCTCCTCAGAAGTCACAGGCCCCTTTGGCTAAGGATTTTGGCCATTAACATGGATGTTAACATGTTGTGGTTTGGGGCAATTTTTAACCACACAATGTACAGTTAAAATGTACTTCTGTTACATGAGGTTACCCTTTGTTTATGTCAGGAAAAGGCTAATAAACCCCATGATCTCAGTTTTGGATAATGCACAGATCTCATTTTTAGTAAAACATGTTTAGTTATTCATCACTTTTATAATGTCTTTTGAAGATGTGGGTCAGATTAAAAAAAAAAAAAGAATATATATATATATATATATATATATATGAACAAACAAAGGAAATCATCCAAAACATCAGAGCAGCCACCGTAAACATGTAATCCGTGACGACTCGAGTGTGCATAAGGACGGGCGTATCCGGATTCTGCAGCCTCTCTCTATTAGCATCACAGTATTCCCCTCAGCAGTTGCTGATTTTCAAAAAAGATATGATGAAAAAGTGCGATTATCTCCAGCGGGAAACAGTGGGAGTTTGCTATGCATCCTAGCTTTTGGGAATTCATTAGCTGTGACACAGTCAGACTGACAAACTACAACACCGTGCCAAGAAATCTTATTAAAAGCAGCTCCTTGTATTCCTATGAAACTTGTATGTCAGCCTCTATGTCACTCCATTTGTAATGTCTTTTTTCCTTCTTTTGTATGAGTTTCCCTAAGTAAGAGTGAAAATTCACAGTCCTATATCCAGAGTGACGGATCATGCTGGACAGGAGACATCACAGGAGACATAAATATACCCTGTACTCATTTCAGGATTGTAATTGTGCTTATTCTATAGCTGTTCTCTATCCATGGCTTCCAGTGTATTTTTACTTTTGTTCCAGAAATGCAGTTATATCCTTGTCAGTTTCCCCCATTACAGCATTTTGTAAGATACTTACTCTAGCCCAAGCAGTTACTAAGCTGCCAGTAAATGGAGACTTAAAGCGTCAGAAATGTCTGCAGGGCTAAGGTATTTGTCCTGTAGTTCTTACTTCTTGATTGTTTTTTTTATCTCCTTTGACACTTGAATAGTGTGCCGTGGAACAGGTTTGATAAAGAGGACATACTGTGTTCTAGCTCTGCTAATACTAGGTGGTAATCAGCAGTGTTGAGCTTTTACAGAACCACACAGTACCAGGAAAGCTCTGCAGAAGAATCGTGGCATTATGATGTGCCTGAGAAATTCATCACTTGCAAAAAGGTGGGGCAGGGGACTTGGATTTATGCAGGGGGAAATGGCTTCCATGTGGAAATATTGTCTGTTGAGCAGCCTTTCGTGAAAAGCAGTAAAACCTCAGTCAGTACTGGTGTCCGTCTCCTTCCTCCCCCATGATCGTCTAGGTCAAATGGTGTACTTACAGTATGGCACTTTTCCACTGAAACAGGAACCAGGCTGTAGCTGACCCATACCGCAAAGAGACGCTAATTATGGCATGAGTCCAGCTCGCTTCGGTCTTCTACTGCAGAAGGGTCGGCTTGGTGAAGGCGCAGTCCAGTTTGGACAGCGACAGTCACATAAAACCATAGAGACGCTTATTTACTCTTCATACGGTGTACATCATGATTTACTGTGTGCTAATTTCCACTAGCAGGTCTGTAAGAATCGCCGTCTTATGTTAGCATCAAACGCTAGTGGAATTAGCATTAGCCTATGTATATTTGCATTATGAATCCATTCTCTAGTACTTTTTTAAGTAGGAGGATGGAAATTTTTAGGTTGTGAATTACCTGGAATGCATCAATACATCGTGCTGTGTGATTCCCCTAATAATGAATAATATATAGAATATGCACCTTTTTCCTTCAGATAATACAGTATAAACCATCGACACAGATCACTGGTATCAAATGATCAGATGATGGTTATGCAACCAGCTCAGTTTAGTCACTCTTTCAGCCCTGCTAGTAAGCAAGGCCATGTCAGCTCAGGTACGGGTCGAGTAGGGCTTGGATAATTTACAATGGAAAACCGTCTCTTCGCAGTACGGTTCAGGTACGGTTTGGTTCTTGGTGGCAGTGGAAAAGCGCCATTAGTCTAATAAAGGCCCAGGGATCTGCGGAGGACTGTCCATGCTTCATTGAAAATAATGAGTATGGGAGACGTCAGCCTATCATGGCCCTCCGAGAGCAGATTGTTGCTGTGCGGCAGAAGTCCGTGTGACCTCATGTCGCCGTATCGTGCTGGGTCCAGTCAGCGCACAGATGGCCACACGCCGGACCTCCTTCCAGCCACATGCCCCACACGAGCCGCCTAATGAAATGTGGCCCTCACCACCGCTCTCACAGCTTCCGTGCCCCCAATTTCGCCGCCGGCTGCAAGGCGCTTAAATGTCGCAGCCCCCGTTAGCTGTAGCAATGACTTTTTTTTACTGCCTTTGTCTTGGGGGGAATAAAAACTTTGGTCTTCCATCTCTTCTCAGGCTCAGCCAACCTGCAGTGTTGAGATTGTGGCTTCTTTGAGGAATGCCATTCAGCTGAGTAGGGTTAGCCCGTCTTGATTATATCCTGCTTGTCCGGAAGGTTGTAAAGCCAGCATAAGACAGTGCTGCCATCCTGTTACCTGGATTCTTAGGCCTTTCTGATATAAGGTTTGTTTCCTATTATGCACTCACGGAATATCCTTGACTGCTCAACTAATATTTTTTTATCCACTGAATATTCTTCCCTTGATATTAGAATATTAGTATATGGTTACTTTTTTAAACCATAGTCATACATCCTGTTAGTTGGCTATCCATAGCTTTTGGTGACACCTTGAATCTATGAAAAAAACAGCTCTTATCCGTAAGCTTATGCCAAAAACATGGGAAAAAGTGAATTTTATTAGTTTGGAAAAGAAATGAGGACTGTTTAGTTTACATTCCTAATACCATATGTTCAGCAAAAAACATAATACATGGGATGATTTTTACAGATCTAGCTGGTAAAATGTGGGAGATAAAACGTGTTTCTAGTAAAAATCAGCTTTTATTTACCCAAAGCCTTCAAACAGAAAAACTGAATATTAATGTAGATGTCAAAGTAGTTTTCCATCTAACATGATAAAAAAGAGTACCCAACGATGACTAAAATGTGTAATCCATACTAATTGCTAGATGTAATTAACAAATTTGTCATAAAAGAGCACAAAAGGTGCCCCTCTCACAAGTGCTCTTTAAAATTAACTTAATTTACTATTTCTGTTTTAGTTTCTAATTAAAATTAAAAAGCAGATATGTCCTGCTCTCTTGGTCTGGCATTCTTGGGATTTTTAATCTGTTTTCAATCTCTTGGTTCTTTGGTTTTGTTTGATTCTGGTTCTGATCAATTTTGGTTCATTTCTCTTTGTTTTGCTCTGTGTCTTGGGTCCAGTTTGTTTATCACCTGACCTTGTCAAGTTCCATAACCCTGTCCGCTGTGATTCACTCTCAGCCACCTCAGCTGTGCACTTAACAGTCAGTGACCCCAGTCCCGTCAGCTCAGAGTCTTAGGAGTCGCATCTGACCATGCTGGAGTGTGCATTTTGGAGGCTGTCCTTTTGCTTGAGATTGTATTCCACTCTCAGGTTCCATATTAATTATTAAGTAAAAGTTTCTTTAACATAATAATAAGTATATACAGCTGGTATCAAAGACATGCATGATACCATGTTTTTTAAAGTTTTACTGATATTTTGAGGTCCTCAGATGCTGACAACATACCATGATAGTGAATCAGGTTCTTCGAAAAGCAATATCTTCAACAGCAACCAATATCTACTGCAGTGGGTAAGAAAGGTCACAGAAAATGTATGGTGTCTGTATGATGCCATTTCCAGCAGGAGATGAAATACGGAGACCTACTGTAAATGATGAAAAGCAAGAGGAAAAAGCATATACTTGAAAGGCGACCTCTGAAAGCATGCGGGACACATGACGCACTAGTTTTATGTTGCTCAGCCCGTTAATGGGTATGGATCAATCCTAATTGAAACTGACAGCTGGAGTCTATTAGTAAGATTAAAATATATCACTCTCAATGGGTCTGTGTGTCATCTTTGGGGAGCTGCTGGGGAAACAGCATGTCGCTTCAAATATTTGGATCAGAAGAATTTGGGCGAGATTTGGTTGTGTATTTTTATGAGACAAATAAAAATACAAGTTTAGATTTCTTCACTGACCGATGAAAACTATGAATGTTAATTTTCTTGATGATTGTGACTTTTAACTATAGATGGAATACGCCCATGGAATATACTGATATTGTTTGATATCTTATTGACCAATGACAAGATGTTTTATGAAGTCATCAATTTAACTGATATTTATGTTTGTATTAGTTAACATTTGTATCCATAATGGTTATTTGTATGCATTACTTTATACTGTAACTTTAACAATTTAACATTGATAGCTAGGTAACAAACATAATTGTTAAGTAAGAATACACTACATGTACACTCACCTAAAGGATTATTAGGAACACCATACTAATACGGTGTTTGACCCCTTTTCGCCTACAGAACTGCCTTAATTCTACGTGGCATTGATTCAACAAGGTGCTGAAAGCATTCTTTAGAAATGTTGGCCCATATTGATAGGATAGCATCTTGCAGTTGATGGAGATTTGTGGGATGCACATCCAGGGCACGAAGCTCCCGTTTCACCACATCCCAAAGATGCTCTATTGGGTTGAGATCTGGTGACTGTGGGGGCCATTTTAGTACAGTGAACTCATTGTCATGTTCAAGAAACCAATTTGAAATGATTCGAGCTTTGTGACATGGTGCATTATCCTGCTGGAAGTAGCCATCAGAGGATGGGTACATGGTGGTCATAAAGGGATGGACATGGTCAGAAACAATGCTCAGGTAGGCCGTGGCATTTAAACGATGCCCAATTGGCACTAAGGGGCCTAAAGTGTGCCAAGAAAACATCCCCCACACCATTACACCACCACCACCAGCCTGCACAGTGGTAACAAGGCATGATGGATCCATGTTCTCATTCTGTTTACGCCAAATTCTGACTCTACCATTCGAATGTCTCAACAGAAATCGAGACTCATCAGACCAGGCAACATTTTTCCAGTCTTCAACTGTCCAATTTTGGTGAGCTCGTGCAAATTGTAGCCTCTTTTTCCTATTTGTAGTGGAGATGAGTGGTACCCGGTGGGGTCTTCTGCTGTTGTAGCCCATCCGCCTCAAGGTTGTGCGTGTTGTGGCTTCACAAATGCTTTGCTGCATACCTCGGTTGTAACGAGTGGTTATTTCAGTCAAAGTTGCTCTTCTATCAGCTTGAATCAGTCGGCCCATTCTCCTCTGACCTCTAGCATTAACAAGGCATTTTCGCCCACAGGACTGCTGCATACTGGATGTATTTCCCTTTGCACACCATTCTTTGTAAACCCTAGAAATGGTTGTGCGTGATAATCCCAGTAACTGAGCAGATTGTGAAATACTCAGACCGGCCCGTCTGGCACCAACAACCATGCCACGCTCAAAATTGCTTAAATTACCTTTCTTTCCCATTCTGACATTCAGTTTGGAGTTCAGGAGATTGTCTTGACCAGGACCACACCCCTAAATGCATTGAAGCAACTGCCATGTGATTGGTTGATTAGATAATTGCATTAATGAGAAATTGAACAGGTGTTCCTAATAATCCTTTAGGTGAGTGTATATTGCCAAAAGTATTAGGACACCTGCCTTTACACATATATGAGCTTTAATGACATCCCATTCTTAATACATAGGCTTGAATATGGAGTTGGCCCACCCTTTACAGCTATAACAGCTTCAACTGTTCTGGGAAGGCTGTCCACAAGGTTTAGGAGTGTGTTTATGTGAATTTTTGACCATTCTTCCAGGACAGCATTTGTGAGGTCAGGCACTGATGTTGGACAAGAAGTCCTGGCTCACAGTATCTGCTCTAATTCATCCCAAAGGTGTTCTGTCGGGTTGAGGTCAGGGCTCGGTGCAGGCCAGTCAAGATCCTCCATACCAGACTCGCTCATCCATGCCCTTATGGACCTTGCTTTGTGCACTGGTGCATAGTCATGTTGGAACAGGAAGGGGCCATCCCCAAACTGTTCCTACAAAGTTGGGAGCATGAAATTCTCCAGAATTCACTGCAACTAAGGGCCCAAGCCCAACCCCTGAAAAACAACCCCACACCATAATTCCCCCTCTACCAAACTTTACACTTGGCACAATGTAGTCAGGCAAGTAATGTTCTCCTGGCAACTGCCAAACCCAGACTCATCCATCGGATTGCCAGATAGAGAAGCGTGATTTATCACTCCAGAGATCACTTCTACACTGCCCTAGAGACCAGTGGCGGTGTGCTTTACACCACTGTATCCGGCGCTTTTCGTTGCGCTTGGTGATGTAAGGCTTGGATGCAACTGCTTGGCCATGGAATCCCATTCCATGGAGTTCTCTATGCACCGTTCTTGAGCTAATCTGAAGGCCACACGAAGTTTGGAGGTGTGTAGCTATTGACTCTGCAGACAGTTGGTGACTCATGCAAAGCACCTCAGCATGCGTTGTCCCCATTCTGTGATTTTACGTGACCTACCAGTTCATGGCTGAGTTGCTGTTGTTTCCAATTGCTTCCACATTGTTATAATACCACTAACAGTTGACGGTGGAATATTTAGTAGTGAGGAAATTTCATTAATGGACTTATTGCACAGGTAGCATTCTACCACGGTACCATGCTTGAATTCACTGAGCTCATTTTGCAAATGCTTGTAGTAGCAGTCTGCATGCCTAGGTGCTTGATTTTATACACCAGTGGCTATGGAAGTGATTGAAACACCTGAATTTGGGTGTCCCAATACTATTGGCAATATAGCGTATAGTGGTCTATACGCTATATTGCCAATAGTATTGGGACACCCAAATTTTAGTTTGTATCTTGTTGATACTGACATATTTGTTTCACTGACAACAAAGTCCATTTTAAAATTTAAACCATTCACTGATAACTGTAAAAAGATGGGTTTCAATTTGTTTTGCTAAGGGTGACTTATGAGAAAATGCATTTTTTTCCACACTTGTGAAATAATGAGTTTTTGGAAATGCATTTTTTCATTGGAAAGCAGGGATTTGATTTTCTTTATTCGTTGCTAACAAGTGTATTGTGCTAGCTAACTGCCGCATAAAATGAGGGGTAGATTAACCAAGATGGCCAAAAACTTCACACAATATGAAGTGCATAAAAGTAACAGAGAACAGCCATAATTCCGCATTTGCATGTCTCGTCTTGTTTTGCGTGGATCAGTCTGTCAAACGGCAATTTCGCTGTGCGGATGGCTCCATCTTGCCTAATGTGGTGAGGGCCATGTTCCTGCACGTACCCAGCAGCCCCCACATCACACCGAGCTCCCATGCGACTGGCTCCCAGCTCCCCGCCGCATGCCCTCCACCGCAATTTACCTCGACTCAGAGGGCAATCAAGCCTGGAACGCAATTTTTTACCAGCGCGCAATTCTGGGAAAAGGTGCGGGGTAAATGAGAGGCAAGTAGCGATTGGAGGATTTCTTTGCTCATTTAAGCCTGGTAAAGTGGTAGTGGACTTGGAATCGGGGGGTGATGGTCACTACAGCTCCGTATTCCATCATGTGGGTAAGAGGGATTTTCTGCCAGGCGCGCACTCTCCTGACCGACAGGTCAGCTGTGCGGATGGATCATGGAGAGTAATGAAGGCAAAAATAACTGACTGACGAGGTAGATTACCCCACTGAGACAAAACAGAGTGAATAATGCTTCAAAGGAACTAGCCTGGTATTCAGTGAGGTGGCTCTGCACACAGAGAATAAGACTCAGATATAGCTGAACGTCATGGAGCACTTTCTGGATATAATTACCAACATTTTTAGTTTGTTTCTGTGCCCCACGCTTCACACTCGACTGCCTCAGAGCACTCTTTCAAGAAGCCTTATATCAGAAGTGCGTTGATTTATTACAACAACCCTAAAGACAGAAGTGGAAGTAGCACGTTCCATCACTCAGGGTCTGAACACAGGTGCTCTTAGTATTTATGAATCTAATGGTCCCATGTGCAGTTTTCCTTCTCTTTATACTGGTTTTGGTATGGATGATGCAAACGTTCCACCAGAATTAGCTTTTTTCTCCTGCCAGTAAATGGCATACTAGTTAAGGATGTTAAAGGATGAAGGCTTATACCTCAACCTGGGTGAGTTGCTCACAGTCTGCTAAGCATCAGGAGGACTGGACTGGTGGCAGCCCACCAGCTCTGTGGGTTTGGTTTTCAAAATCACATATATGCATGGAAAGGACTGAGGTTATGTAGCAGACAGGAGAAGAAATGGACACAAAGACATGTAGGGTAGAGGGCGGGGCTATGTTTGCATCATCATACGAGCATGGCTCTAGAGAGGTAAAACCTGCAGCGGTCTCCCGAAGAGGAAGGAACCTGGTCTTTTACAACACGCCGCTTCGTTTCACGACACAAAGTAAAACTATATTCACAGACAATTTGTTACTAAAGTAAACGATTCAATAAATAATTGATGGCAACACCGGCTTTTTATTTAATGTTCCTGTGAGTAATTAAGTCCCAGGTGAAAGGAAGAGGATTCAGGCAGGGGAGTGATTTGTGTCCCTGCAAAGATCCTGTGCTTTTCTGTGCTTCAGGAATATGAAAGGAATGAAAAGGGTATTTGCTGTGGCACAACAAAACTGGATCATTTTACACTATTCTATATGAGCATCATCATCCTCATCATCATTTGATTCCTAACGGAAATATTCAAGCTACTCATTTTAAGTGTTTATTATTAATTATTATTATTATTATTATTATTATTATTAGTGTCTTTTTATTGGTCATACATAATATAAACCACAAGACTTAATATGACAATCGCATAATAGAGCAGATAAATACAGATAAATGAGCCTGTCCCCTCTTTTGCTTGCTGAACTAAAAAATAACCTACTGCTTCAAAGTACAGGAATAGTGCATTGAAACCACTTTGCTGCACAGCAAGTGGAAATTCACGCTTTATGTAAATCTAGAAAATACAGTGATAACTGGCGGGGGGAAATGATTAGCATGAAAAAATAAACTGAAATATCACAAAGTTCATGGACTTAGGAAAAGTTAAAAAGATAAATAGAATGAGGAAAGAATATACATCCATTTCTCTGAACTGCCTACTTAATACCGAGTCATGGCGAGCCTGAAGTCCATCCCAAGAATCCCAGGACACCCTGGACAGGATACCAGTGCCTCTCGAGGTGCACACTCACATGAACCCTCACAGCAATGGGAATCAAAGACGCCACACCGGGCCGACTAAAAGTCAAGAGGCTATAATGTTACATGTCTTGACTGCCTCTAAAATGTGTGCTCCAGCAAGAAACAAGCATGCATGTTTAATGGTAAATCGCATAGCAAAATTGGCCAGATAACCCCCTTGCTTGCATAGCATAGTGTCTGAGGGGGAGCTTATATTGCATCACCATTAAAGAATGGTAATTAACACCAGGGTTAGGCCAGATTGCAATCTACATACCGACAGCCAGGAAATCAGGCACTATTGTAGAATACATGTATGTGACCACATCCATATTCTTATTTCCCCTTAAAAACATGTGGTGTCAGGCTATAATTACCACAAGAGGGTTTATTTGTGGGGCATAACATGCACTGTCTGACATGCCGGCAAAAATTATAAGGGAATCTGGACCTTTTTTTCACCAAATAATGTTTAGTATTATTGTTCCACAGTTTGTGTTGCATTCTATAAAATGTGGCTACTGATGGACATAGAATGAAGGTGGAATGGACAGATAATGAAAGACAATAAACTTTTTGAAAAATGATAAAATAGATTAAACATGGTAAAATATAATGATACAATAATATAATAACAGAATATTAAGGGATTTAGAAATCGGCTCTGACCAAATCCAGAAGCCCAACCATACTGATGCATAAATGTCACAAAAAGGTGCCCCATTCTACCCCAAAGGATTTTATTTTGGAGTGGGGGGAGAGTTAAGGAAGCACATTATCTCACATTTTATGGTGGGTGGAAGTGTTGCCTCACACTCAAAGAGGGTATGAGTCCTGCCCCCACCGAGCCTGTGATGGACGACTGGCTGCAGATCTTCTGGAGGATGGGACCATATAGTTTTCTGCTAACACAAGTTTGCTCTCATTCACATTTATCTCACATAACCCCTTGGAAATGCGCAATGGCTTTCTAGTATATGTGAGAAAATATTTAAGCTGTCATACAGTAACTACCAACTCTGTCTTCAGTCTCAAAGCATTATAGTCACATAAGAACAGCACCCAAAAAACTTCAAGGTAAAATGAAAGGGAATTATTGATCCGACAGTAACTTGACAACATTAACATAGCTTGTGAGAGATGACTCAGACATGCAACTAATGCTGTTTGATTTTACGCACACACACGTTATATATATACACTCACCTAAAGGATTATTAGGAACACCTGTTCAATTTCTCATTAATGCAATTATCTAATCAACAAATCACATGGCAGTTGCTTCAATGCATTTAGGGGTGTGGTCCTGGTCAAGACAGTCTCCTGAACTCCAAACTGAATGTCAGAATGGGAAAGAAAGGTGATTTAAGCAATTTTGAGCGTGGCATGGTTGTTGGTGCCAGACGGGCCGGTCTGAGTATTTCACAATCTGCTCAGTTACTGGGATTTTCACGCACAACCATTTCTAGGGTTTACAAAGAATGGTGTGCAAAGGGAAAAACATCCAGTATGCGGCAGTCCTGTGGGCGAAAATGCCTTGTTGATGCTAGAGGTCAGAGGAGAATGGGCCGACTGATTCAAGCTGATAGAAGAGCAACTTTGACTGAAATAACCACTCGTTACAACCGAGGTATGCAGCAAAGCATTTGTGAAGCCACAACACGCACAACCTTGAGGCGGATGGGCTACAACAGCAGAAGACCCCACCGGGTACCACTCATCTCCACTACAAATAGGAAAAAGAGGCTACAATTTGCACGAGCTCACCAAAATTGGACAGTTAAAGACTGGAACAATGTTGCCTGGTCTGATGAGTCTCGATTTCTGTTGAGACATTCAAATGGTAGAGTCAGAATTTGGCGTAAACAGAATGAGAACATGGATCCATCATGCCTTGTTACCACTGTGCAGGCTGGTGGTGGTGGTGTAATGGTGTGGGGGATGTTTCTTGGCACACTTTAGGCCCCTTAGTGCCAATTGGGCATCGTTTAAATGCCACGGCCTACCTGAGCATTGTTTCTGACCATGTCCATCCCTTTATGACCACCATGTACCCATCCTCTGATGGCTACTTCCAGCAGGATAATGCACCATGTCACAAAGCTTGAATCATTTCAAATTGGTTTCTTGAACATGACAATGAGTTCACTGTACTAAAATGGCCCCCACAGTCACCAGATCTCAACCCAATAGAGCATCTTTGGGATGTGGTGGAACGGGAGCTTCGTGCCCTGGATGTGCATCCCACAAATCTCCATCAACTGCAAGACGCTATCCTATCAATATGGGCCAACATTTCTAAAGAATGCTTTCAGCACCTTGTTGAATCAATGCCACGTAGAATTAAGGCAGTTCTGAAGGCGAAAGGGGGTCAAACACCGTATTAGTATGGTGTTCCTAATAATCCTTTATGTGAGTGTATATATATATATATATATATATATATATATATATATGTGTGTGTGTGTGTGTATGTGTGTGTATTGATATTATAAATAAAATCTCAATTTTACCGCCTTACTTGACTTTATTTAAGCAGCCTTCTTTAAATCCTTACGACCACCAGAATATTCGTATTCATGCACAAATGCCTTTCCTGCTGCATGACGCCAGAGCTAATAGTACCTTTTAAAAGTACTCCAGTCTGTGTGCCATTTTCAGACCCCCGGAATGATGCACACATACAAAATGGGCCAGCACTTTGATGTGATTAGTTTGCTGTAAAATGGCACATTTTACATACAAACAGGCTAAACATAATTAAAGCCAACCTAAGCAAAGAGTTGTCCTCCGGATCACACCCTAATATACATCTACCATTCATTCATACTGTACATGTTTAGGTACCATGAGGGCTTTTAAGAGAGGAAAAAAGAGAGAGACAGAAAGAGAGAGATGATTTTAATAATTCATTTGATGAAGTTTAATCTTAGGAGAATAAAAAAGGATATTGATGTTTGAAAAATGCTAATTAAAAAAGGAACAGGCTTTTGCTTCAGTGCCATCAGTCTGCCCGGGCAGTTTTAAATTACACTGCTGCTTCGCCTAATGATTTCAGAGGCGCTAGCGAAGCCTGTAGGGAACGGGGCTAAAGAACGTTAGCGTAAAGCTAATGAGCGCCGAGGCTCTCTCCAGCACGGCAGAGAGTAACGGGGGCCCTGCTCCGAACGGTGTGCCGTTCTTTTAATTTTACACCACGCAAATGCATAAATATAGAATATAATCAACGCGGAATATGCGCGCCGCATTTATCGGCCGCTGCGTGCCTCTTTTCGGTCAATGAGCGGCAGCCGGAGCAGGAGGAAGGCACGGATGCCTTGCACACATTTATCAATGCCTCCACCCGCCGGCTGCGACCTTCCGCGAGCGTGGGGGTTTCGAGTGGGCCCCTGTGACGTGTGTGATTTTTATTACCCTTTAACCAAACCTCTGAGCCGCAGCCCCTGTGCATGGTAGGGGGTGGGAATAAAAGTTAAACGAAGGCCGTTAGTCATTAACTATTAATTATGTTTTACTGATTCCGCAGCATTCATGCAGATTAAAGCGTCTACGGTAAAACAATATTTTTATGCAATACCCTAGGAATAAACATAAATTATATAGAACGCTCTTTCAATTAAAATAATCGTGCTGATACAACATTTATTAAGTAGGCCTAAATATAAACATGGATGCGTGTGTTTGTGTGTGTGCCTGTTTTGTAATGTAATGTCTGACATGCGATTAATCTCTGGCTTTGCTACACAGTGCTGCTCCGTTTAATTGACATATACCAGGTGCAAATCTCTTAGGCTTTACCTGGTAGCCTACTTCTCAGGTGAACTACCATGACATCTACAGTATTTGTCAATTGTAATCATGTTAATTGCATGATTAGATTCTATTGTCTGCAATATCAACGACCTGTTTTTCCAAGTAGTAACCTTTGTGTATTATGTCCGTAAATTGTATAGCATTTACCATGCTATGTTCTGGGTGGTGTATTGATAAAGTTTATTTATTACCCTTATCAAAACTGCCATCCGAACGTCACCGTTTTACAGGAGACGGGAGTGATCGTCGGTGCCCAAGAAATGGCTGCTGTTACCACTTACTTGATGCTCCAAGCTGCTTTCCGTGGTGACCGCACATCACATTTATACCCAATCGCTTCTGAAGGGAGATAAGCTAATGAATAGATTGTTTGGAAGCCTTTGCAATAACTTCTAACACAGGGGGGAGCAGTGCTGATTCACTTAGCAGGAAATGAAAAGGGGGGAAATTCTAGTTAATGTGCGTGTGTCTAAGTATCGTAATAAATAAAAAGGAACGAAGGACAATCCTTTATATCTGTATCATGTCAGGTTAAACAGCGCACTCTTTAGTGTTGTCTAGTTTTTTTAATTAAAATATTTGACTCACGCCTCGGCTGATTAAGTATTATTTGTAATAAATGTCAGCCCGCCAGATAAATCACACAAATCACAAAAACAGCACTGCCTTGTTCAGTGCAGTGCGCTTTTTTGTGATGCGTGCAAAGGCATCCGTTCCCAGATAATGCGGGGATCACCCCCTCCTTATTAAGATGGAGATGAAATCTTCTCAGCGTCGTGATTTGGATCGGACTCGTCCACAAATGGGAACATGGACTTTATCAAAGGCAGAGACTCCCACACTGAATGGCCGTGTTTGCCGTCACCCTAAAACGCCTGCGTGACTGTGCGTGCCCGGGTCTCCCCCCTCCAGCATTAACCATGATCATACTGCCCTGTGCAATTAATCCAGTTAATATAGGTCACCGCAAACGGAAATCATTCATGTACAAAGGCAAGCAGTTGAGATCATAAATGTGAGTGGTACATACCGGCTTGTATTAATGTGAGAATTAGGATCCTGAACCCTCGTTATGTACAATCACAGATTCTGTGTCACTTGGGTAGGTCTTACGTAGAAGTATGAAAATTTGTGGTGTATGCTGCTGTGAAATGTGTCAATGCCCAATTATATACTTACGTCTTCACGTCTTGTAATTAGGTATGCCCGGTTTGATCTGCTCATGCGCATTCCGACTGTGAGCTGATGGCACGCGGGATGGGACGTCCTGCAGCCTTCAGGATCTGGTTTACCCTCGCGCTCTTTGTGCCTTTCCACGTGCTGCGTAGGCGATTCCCTCTGCTTCCTCACCAAGATACTGAGGCTGCACTCCTTAATTCTAGTGCTGTCCTTGCTGCTGGAATGTAAATAGCCTGTCATCTCCTGCATGCTTAACGACCGTTGCAGTTGTGACTCCTATTGATCTTGAAAACAAAACTATTTTTATCTTTCCTTGCATAAGCCCTTTGATAGAGATCTGTCTGAACTTGCTGTGCAGTGTAATGTTCTGTTTAACACTGATTATTGCAAGGATAACCCATATTTTTCTGAGACTGGTGTATGGAAATTTAAGTCTCCTTTGGTCTAAAAAAACCTAATTTTTAGTTGTAAGACTTGCTCCAGGCAGGATGGTGATCACAACCAAGTGGCAAAGAATGGGGACTTCATTTTGGGTTGGAAGCGTATAGGAGCAGAACCTAAGGTATCTGGGTCTCAGAACAGAAAAAAACACACATAAAAAAAGCAAAATTGTTACTGGGTCTCAGGAAGGAGTGCAGAGTCTACCATTAAGGTCTGTGAAAAGAAAAATAACTCAATATTATATGGTGATTAGGAGTAAGGCACATATAAACTGAATAGGTGGTGTTGCCACCCAAACTTATCTCACCCAGAGATAGGTAGATTTGCTCCCTACCAGCTGCAGCCTCCCCTGTCTAGGAGAACTAGGTGGAAGATGGATGGATGGATGGATGGTTAGAAGCTTACTTCAAATTCTTAAGTCTGAAAATCTATGTGAGGCATAATTGCTCCTAGATTCCAGATTAATTACATTTATTATATTCTTATTTGTAATCTCACTTAGGACAGCCCAAAATGTGTAGAATAATGTTAGTAAATAAAAAAAGAAACTGAGAAACTGGAAAGTGGTGACTAACTGAGGGCTGTGATGAGGTCACCATGCTAACACTGTTCTCATGTCCAGGGTGAACACAGACGTGGCACTTTCCATTTCATCATTTAACTTTATTAAATGTAGCATTTTACACACGTGAGACTGTCATAGATATTAGTCTCACCTGTGTGGGTAATGAGAGTCACACAGATGGGAAGCGCTGGCTTTTGACTGAGGTGAGCTACTCAGTGAAATGGCACTCCATCTATGGAGGTATCGGAATGTTCTGGTATAGCTGCATGATGAGCTTTATGTCTGAAGTGTTCGATGAAATTTAAGGATTCACATGCAGCCATTGTGCAGATATCTGGACGTGTGTGTCATCTATTATGTGTGGGAATTAACTGGAGACAAGGTAAGAGCTGAACAGTATACTCTGTGAACCTTATTCAACAACAGGGAAGGAAGCATTACTCTCCCGAATTCACAGCTACCAAGCTGACTGCCTTGAGTCCATTACCGTAATAACCTGCATATATGTTCACATGCCTGTGTCACTGGTAGTATATGTGCATGGGGAGTGTGGTGCAGTAGGTGTGCATGGGGAGTGTGGTGCAGTAGGTGCATGGATACCCTGGCAGATTCAGGGGTCCCAGCATTTTATAGGCGCCTTGAATTCCTGAAATTATATATAAAACTAGACCCAAGGTGACATTTTGTCAGGGGGCCAAGACTTTCTAGCTGTGCCCCTGTGCATGGACCTGCATATACTACAATGTGTGTGTGTGTGTGTGTGTGTGTGTGTCTGGTCCAGGTATACACTGTGGGGACCATCTTCTCAGTCCTCACAAGCGGAGATTCAACTTCACAGAAATCTGTGAGTGCAATCAAAAAACTAAAAACACTAAAAGACTTCTATTCTCTCTCTCTCTCTCTCTCTCTCTCTCTCTCTCTCTCTCTCTCTCTCTCTCTCTCTCAAATGTCCCCCATAATGTGATAAAAACCTGCTATTTTGATGTTGTGGGGACCATTTTTCAGGTTCCCACAAAGGTCTGTGACTGGAATCAAAAAATTAAAAATGCCATAAGACATATTTTCTTTGGTTATTTATGGTTAAGGTTAGGGCTGGGTAGGGGTTCAGGTTGTCACGTTGGGATTAGCCTTTGCCCCATTGAAATGAATGGAGAGTCCCCACAAAGATATAATTACAAACCTGTGTGTGTATGTGCGTGTGTGTGCATGTGTGTGTGTGTGTGTGCGCGAGTGGGTGTGTGTGTGTAAATAGCAGCATCTCAAGGTAATCATTTAAGGTCCTCGCTTTAGCTGTTTCTTGGTTACGAGAAGATGATGTTTGAAAGTTACACTCCACAGGACATTGTCATACCCCTGCTGTGGACCACATCAGTTTATAGACAATGGATTCCAAAGGTTTGAGCATCTCCTAGCTCCACTACTTTGGTGCAATTTAAGGTGAGGCATATTTACTGCAATGGCAAAGCCCATGAAGAACTCCATGAAAATATCAACCTCCGATGCCCCATCTAAGGTTTCTACACTAAAGTATAATTTGTGAGTATATGGACCCTTGAGCAAGGCCCTTAACCCCAATTGCTTCAGCGAGGACTGGCCGATTCTGCATTGTTAATTGTATATTGCTGAATATATAAATGTAATACATATACAAGGTCAATCAAAGAACTGTCAAATACTTTGAAAGTGTGACACTGTTTCTGTTCATCAAGGACAATTTAAAGACGTGGGAAATGTTCTTTAAATGCCCACAGTGAGAATTATGGCTATTTGATTAAGTATGCTGGGGTTTCCAGGTATGGAACCTATTTCTGGAGACTTTTCAGCACATTTTGTGCACTGATTGTTGTGTAACCTCATCATTAATGGCCTTCGATATAATTTAATAGGTATTACAATTTTCATGTTTTGTTCTGAAGAATAAACCCTAACTGTGTATTTTGCACTGTGATTTACTGCTTTGTTGCAACACTGTGGTAGGTCTGCATACATAATTTCTTATTGATTGGAAGAAGGGGAGCAGCTTCTATCTATTTTCGATTTATATATATTGTTATATAACATTGATGTTTTTGTGGTCTAAATTTAATAGATTCACTCAAGTGCTGTCTACCTAACAGTAAATTATCCTGTAAGGTAAGAACGCCACGTGGATTGTGTATGCATTCCCATGTGAAAGATTATGTAAGTGGCAGCAGGGGGGCGGGGATAATCTTAATTAGATGACAAAAATAAAAACTCCTCCTGGAGGGACAGGGAATATTTTATCGATTGCTGAGCAATGTCTCGTTAATTTTGCACGGAGTGTGGATTCCTCATAATCAATATCCTGTGAGTGCATCCTCATGCTACCGCGTAAAGTATTACTGTCCGAGAAGCGAGAAGTTGTGCTGCAATTAGGGGCTCTAAAGAATTCAAAGATCGATATAATAGATGTATTATCTGTTTGCAGGCACGCAGTGAGTGGTTAAATTCGCAGTACATATTCTGGGGGCTAAAGGCTAATCCATTTGAATAGCCACACATATTCGTCTTTGGGTTCTCCCATGGAGGTTAATACACTGTAGAATCCGCAGAAGATAGAACAGACGGATTCCATTATTAAATAATGATTTCTATCCTTGTATCACATGACTCATCCAATTATATCTATGCTATCCTTTTCCGTCACAGAGCTAAGCACAGCTACAAATAAGACCTTAAGGTGCGACCCTTGCTAGCATCTGTTGATCTGATTCAGAAGTGTGTCCATTTTTCTATCCTCCAGTATTTCTACTTAACGACATTTAATTCACGGTTTTTCTTTTTTATTATGTGTGTGTGTATGAGCAGGTAAACCTTACAATATGGGGACAAAATGTCCCCACAACGTGATGAATACCCATTTTTTTTCCCCTTATGGGGACCAGTTTCCTCAATTTAATAAAAATCTGTGACTGCAGTGAAAGAACTAGAAATGCAAAAACTCGTATTTTGCTTGGTTACTTATGGTTATGGTTAGGGCTGGGTTGGGGTTAAGGGGTTGTCATAGTTAGCGTTAGCATCTTTCCCATAGAAATGAAGAAGCGGTTCCCAAAAAGATATGATTACATGACTGTGTGTGTGTGTGTGTGTCTGTGTATATATATATATATATATTTAGGAGCTAAGTAAGAGAATCTTAGACGTGTTATTATTTTTAAAATCTGCCACTTTGTCAAACTGTTCCAGCTGACTGCTTCAGCGTCTGCTTAAAAGCAGATAAGATGACCGTAAATAACTCGCTACAGCACAGATAAATATAATATTTTGCAGCAGACAAAAGCTATAAATCATGGCGGATGTCTGGACGGTGCACTGGGACTCGTTTTTGATATTGTTGTATAATATACCGACTGACGGCATGGCAGTGACACATCGCCACGTTTTGGGAAGAAGGTAATGAATTGCTTGGCGACAAGCAGACATGTCAGTTGTGTTTGTAAATATTTTATGCGTGCACACGCATGTGTGCGGGCACGTGTGGGTGTGATGTGGAGAGTGGCGTTCTCTTCCTGCTCAGTGGAACATTAGCAGCCTGTGCACAACACTTTGGTTCTTTCTTGGTTCTAAGGACGGGGTCGGTAACTGGGTGTCTAATGTACATGCTGTGTGTATGGTTATCGATGGTAACCGGCGGCACAATCGGGGCCTCATGTACAGTTATCTCCATGGTTTTTCTGTCACACTTGACAAGTTGTGCCTTCTCCTGGTGGTTTTTGCAGCACGAAGAGCCATAAGTGGGACTCCTCTCTGCCAGTTTAAGGATGCTCTAGCAAAAGCTGGGTGCTCTATATGCAAATATAATGCGGACACCGCGAGCGATCGTGTCATGACACCGCGTAAATGAACAGACGCCTCTCGGAGACTCCGTGCGGGAGCCGCAGCGATGCAGGGAGGCCCGCTTCCGGTCGGCAGCGTCGCCAGCCTGCTCGTTTGGATGTGCACTGAGGATGAACTTCTATTCCATCGCTGCTGATAGCTTTTCATTTCCTCATGGAAAGAAAAAAAAAAAACTCTGACATCTTTGTCTGCTCGCCTGTGACCTTTTACATCCCTGGCCTTTCTTCACCTTAGAAAATTGGCAAGGAAGAAAATTTTAGACAAGGATATTTTCATTTTATATATATATACACACACACAGACACACACACACAAATATGAGATTAAGGTTATATCCATTAAAAAGAAAGCTATAAATATTTAATCTGTGTGTGTGTGTGTGGATTAGATTTATATTACAATGTGGGTACCAAACCTGTTATTTTGATGCTGTTGGGACCATTTTTCAGGTCCACACAAAGATCTGTGAATGCAGTTAAAAAACTAAAAATGCCCAAAGTCTTGTATTTACTTTGGTTACTTATGGGTAAGGTTAGGACTGGGTAGGGGAATGAATGGAGAGTCCCCACAAAGATATAATTGCAAACCTGTGTGTGTGTGTGTGTATGCTTCCTTTTTTGTGAACATGCTAAAGTCCAAACCACTCCACAGGCACATGCCTGATGAATAAATACTTGTTATTACACAGATATGGCAGGACCTGTGAATCTCTTTTTTCCTTTCAAAAATATAAAAAAGAAAAAGAATGATAAGAGCGGGGCTGTCCTTTGTATTCCTTGTTACGATTTGATATGCTGCGTCCCTGTCCTTTCCAATCATCAGGGAGCCAGTCGCTGCCCATCATCTCCCTGCCACCGTGGCTCTTTCCTCCTTCGACATGCACACTGCTTCACTGAGGTGATTTATTCTGAAAAGGCTTCCAAGCTGCCTCTTTGGGGCTATCGCAGGCAACACTCAAAGCCTGGCTGAAAGGGAGCGAGAGGTGGCTTTGCGTTAGCAGCTGGGCCCCTCCTCGCTCTGGATGGATAGACATATGTTGCCACAGAGAAAGCATCTGCTAGGACAGTCAAGGATGCTCCTAGATGAATGTGCCAGGAGGCTTCAGAATGAGAAGTCACTCATCTCCGAAGGGTTTAAGTTTCTCCAGGAGACAAAAATAAATCACTTTCTCTCCACTTTCCTCAGGCGCACACCAAAACAGGGAATCGGAGCAGATTAAAAATGGAAAACAAACTCTTCTAAAATATTGTGCCCCTATAGCTCGCGAGAGAGGCGAGCGCGCTGTCATTTGTTGTGTGAGCATGTCGCACTCTTACATCAGAACCGCGTAGAATCAGTTAATTTATCATTAGCGAATGTCGGAGGCTGAGCAGAGCGGCACCATGGTGAGGACCTGCGCATATTAAATCTATAGGCATCTGTTAAACTGTTTTCAGTGAGGCGGAATCCGAAGGGGCTCCTTGACATTCACAAGTACTTCGGAAATATTACCTTTCTAGCAAGAAAAGTTCAGAGGTGACGATTTATAGCCTGCGTATAATTAAGGCCGGTGTGCCTGAGAGAGACATTCAGTGAGGAGCTGGAAAGAGAATGTTTGAGCCGGTAGAATATAGTGCCAATCACCCTCCGCACCTCTCTGAAAACCAATAAGCGGATAATCAGTCCCCTTAGAACTCTTAGGGGCGACAGCAACATCGGCAGCTCAGATAGTGACAGAAATCAGGCCAGGTCTTGTGGTGGTGTGGGCAGGGGAGGTAATCATGATGAATAGGGGGTTTGGGGATTTAGCCATCAGCTGGGGAGGGCAGTGATTAAGGTTTTACAGCCATCTGGTGGCACTGTCATCTGGGACATTGGCTGGAAATTGGAGTCTCCCAGTTTTAGTCGCAAAAGGGCCCGGCTGTTGTACCCTTGAGTCAGGTGCTTAACTTGATTTACCCCAATAAAGGATCCTTCTGTATAAACTGTGAATCACTTAAGTAAACGTGTAACACAATTGGCATGGTGGTTCTGTCAAGGCAGTCCGCAGAGGTAGCCAGGCGTCCCACCTCAGAACCGGCAGAGAAGCCCATTTCAGAATGGACCATATCCTGCTCCACGATGGCCCGCCTGGGGCTCTGAGCTCAGTGGGTTTAGGTTCCTGTCATGCATTTTGATGACCACATTGGCACACACAGCTGGA
Source organism: Paramormyrops kingsleyae (assembly GCF_048594095.1). Taxonomy (NCBI): domain Eukaryota; kingdom Metazoa; phylum Chordata; class Actinopteri; order Osteoglossiformes; family Mormyridae; genus Paramormyrops; species Paramormyrops kingsleyae. The sequence continues at coordinate 19,981,360 of NC_132815.1, forward strand.
GACGTGGCTGAAAATATCGTCGGCGACGAAGCCGAATGCGGCGAGCTGAGCTGCTCACCCAGATTCCCCTATGACGTTGCGATGGTGTTTCTGCTGGCGAGCAACGGGCCAGAGCTGCCAGCTCCAGGGACAGATTAGCCGGGACTAACATCTTCCAACAGACGACTTGCAGCATTTCAGACTTCAAGATCACCATCCGTTCGAGATTCATGATCAAAGTCGAATTTTACTGCTGCAGAACGTGCTGCTGTTTTCAGTGCTGCGTCAGCTCTGACTTATTGTATTAACAAGCATATTTTTTTCCATTTTTATTTAATGTATAATATCAGTTGGATTCCCTCCCATGTGTATGTTAACATTACTTATGCCTCTACTTGTACACAGGGAATTATTGCTAGAAAGGAATGGCAATAACCTAAATACATATAGTTCTTTAATAATTAATCTGATCATTTATTCCCCCAAAGCTTTACTGCAGAGAGCTGGCACTCTTCGCATGCTTCAATTTCGACACCGTTTATGCAAACTTTATGTTCCCAGGTTCACGTGATTGTATCAGTGGGATTTGCACTTCAGGCTAATCAAAGTGCTATGTATTTAAATCAGACTGAAATATCTTTGGGAGCGGGGTAGTGGCTCAGTGGCTCTGCATCTTTTGGGGTTTTTGTGCTCTCTTGCCTGTGTAGTGTGCACCCCCCAATGGAGTGAAATCCCATCCAAGCAGCCCCCCCACCCCTCTTGACCTGTGCTTCCTGAAAAATCATCTACTGCGATCCTGTAACAGATGCTGGATTGATGGATGACATATCCCACTGATCTCAATTGTGCAAAATGACTGTAGCAAGTGTTCCTGTGCAGGTAGCATGTGTACAAACACATTGCTATGATGTTTGCTTGAAGCAGGTAGTGAGGTAAGCTTGGGTTTCCCACAGCTGTAAGCATTTCTGTTTACAGGGTATTATAGCGCTATACGTTTCACAGGGACTGAAAACATGCCTTAAATAATGGCTCTGGCCAATATCTCCCAGGAAAGTCAGTTATGCAGTATAGGAATGCATATGTGTAATTTCTTAGCAAATTGCTTTTATGAAAGACAAATGTATCAGTGGCTTATTCCACTTTTTCTGATGTAGGCTTGGATGCATTTGAAACTGGTTTATACTAAACATTTATCGACATACATGGTTTTCAGTTTTGATTATATACATGTTTTTTTGCATCAAGAATTTTAATAAATACATAATAATAGATGTTCATTCTGGACTCGGCAAAATGCTTGCAGAGAGATGCAGAGAAGAGAACATTTGAATTGGCTAGATAATAGAATTCATTTTTTACTTCCGCTAATAGGGTGAACTCATCTTTCTGACAGAGCAAATAATTGTACATTTTGCAAGGAAAAAGTCTTAAAAGAAATAAGTTTTCACTGAAGAAGGTTATTTTTTTCCAGCAGAGTATTGCATCACAAGAATTTATTGTTGTTTTCCTTGGGGACGATAAATGACATTAAGGATTCATACAGATAAGTATTGCTAATAGGAAGTGCTATCTCCATGTCAATAGAGCCCCTCAGTTTACCTATTTCGACATTTTACCATTAATGTATGGGGAGCAATGTACAGCGTGGCGTGTGGTATCATAATCCCAGTCTCGTCTACAGTTGCCTTATAAGGGGAACAAAAGAGAACACAGACGATTCCAGACGTGCAGATGCGTCTGAGTTGCATAATTTTTTCTGCCGTACAAGTTGCTGAGAAAGACTTAAATCTTGAAGGTGCTACTTCAGTTTATCTCTAGGAAATGTGGCTGCTGCTGCAGCCTTGAGCAAGGTGGTGTCAGTTTTACTGGGAATATCCAGGTGTACAAGCGGATGAAGGTTGTAAGCTAGGTACGGATACCTGGATAGGGACATCTACTTGCCAAATAAATAACACAGGCAAAGTACATGTTATATCCTTGGGGATTTTGGGATTAATATGGCTCACAACCTGTCTAAGAAAATATTTTCGTTGAAGGAGAGTCTGTTAAAGCATAAGTATTTATAATTTGATGTGGCACAGGTTTATTTGGGTCAGAGTAGTGTCCAAGTCACTGAGACAACAAGTATTGCACAATGTTACAGCTAAACACCAGGCAAGGTATATTTCTTGGATATTTTTGACCTTATGCATGTTCCTGTTCATGTGCAGGCCGTTACTTGATGTTTCAGCATATCTCCCGAGCTGTCAGATTGAGGATGTCCCTCTTGGTAAACAGCAGGGCAGTCACTTGTGATGTTTCCAGCGAGCATGTGTCAACACGCATGTAGACATGAAGATCCGTGTAGTGCTAGGGTCTCCTGTGACCATGGAAACATCTACCAGACCTTAATGAGAGTGTACACTCCAGGGGCGGTAGCTGGATTGTGGAGTGGAGAGATGACTGCGTGTAGATCATACTCAATATAAGCAGGGGAAAAAAAAGCTTGCAATAACCAGGATTTTTATAAATTTTGTACATAAATTTCAATATCCAGGATGTCAACACCCACAAATATGGAAATAAGTCATTTGTTTTCTGCTCTCTGCTTGGTTTCCAATGCAGGGCGTCAGTGATGCTCGGCTCAATGCACAGGAAGAGCTGAAGTGCTGGAATAATCCTGAAATGAAAATGCTCCACTCGAGGATTCACTGAGTCTAATGAATAGTGTGGCCAATCAGAACCTGGGAAACATTTCTCGGTATCACATGACAAGCATAAACACGAATAAAGCGACACGTTAATAATGGCCTGTGCTTGATGCTGCCCCTCCTGCACCTATCATCTGCTGCATGCCTCTCATCCTTTTTTAACGGGTGAATGGAAACGGCTCCTCAGGATTTTAGCCCTGCTGCTGAGTTTAAGTCGGTCTGTGGCAAGAAGCTGATTTTGTGAGAATGTTAAATCTCCCCTTCCCCAGCTTATTTTTTCTGCTCACTACTAGGAATCAGATCTTTTCCCCAGTGATACATGCATCTACCAACTGTTATCCTGAGCAGGGTCACAAAGAGGGGGCAGGTAGGCGGGGACTTGGAGCCTATCCAGGCAGCACAGGGCATGAGGATTGGGTAGACCCTGGCTGGGACGCCAGTCCATCGCTGGCCACATACAGGTACACACCCACACAGTCAGACACGGTGAGAAATGTGTGTTTGGGCCGCAGGAGGAACCTGGAGAAGCCATAGAAAGCTTATATGCCACAAAGAGAGCATTCAAACTGAACACACACAGAGGAGGTGGGATTCAAACTCATAAACCTAGGGTGGGAAGCAAGAGTGTCACCTACTGAGTCTACGTACTCTTAAAATACAGTTGGCTTGTACGTAATGATAGGTCTCAGCACGTTACAATGTTAAACATGTTGAGCTCAATACACTATATATAAATATATATATAAAGTAACTAAAATTAAAACAGTAAGGAAGATCCAGGACATTACATCTCATGACTGTTGAGCTATTATATTACAGTACATTACTTGCCATTTGCTTCAGACGTTTTACTGATCCAACATCTACATTCTCCTCCAGAACCACGTACCCAATCAGCGGGTCTAAGATAGAAGGATGGATCTCCGCACTGAATCAGCGTACATAACTACTGCTAACGGCTAATGGCTGAGGTCAGGGTTGTTAGCGCTGTTGCCTCACACCTCTGGGACCAGAGATCGAGGCTCCGCCATGGCTCCATGTGTGTGGAGTTTGCATGATCTGGTCATGGGGTTTCCTCTGGGCACTCTGGTTCCCCAGCCCCACAGTCTGAAAACATGCGGAAGTTAACTCAAGTTACCAAATAGCTCCTAGATATGAGTGTACCCTGTGATGTCGCCCCCCTCAGGTGGGGGAGGGAAGTGCAGGTTTTTGGGTCTGCCTGCAGTTGCCACTGCTTTTGATGATCCGCTTAGTCCCGTGGGAGCCTTAGGGATGTCAGGAGAGGAGGTGCTGCAGCATCTTAACAGCACTTGACTCAGTATTTTCTATTAGAATATCGGTGCGTGATATTAATTAAGCTCAATTTTGCTTAGCGACATTCACAGAGCTGTTTATTGGCAGTTAAAATGTTTAACGCTGACAGACACGTCTCCTCGGAGTGACAGATAAACTCACGCTCATGTTGTTTGTCATAATTTTATTCGATTTAATTTCCCCCTAAAAAATGCATTTAACGGCGCTATCAGCTGCGCATAATTATCGCCCTCAGATCGCCTTGGCTGCAGCCTTCTCCAGATTGCGTCCACGTCTCTTCCCTAGCATGCGGGCACTTCGGCGGCCTGCATGAGCGGCAGGCTAGCTTCCGCCGCCGCTCGCCATCTGCTTGAAGCCCGCGGACAGGAGCACTGTAAGCTGCGGCGAGCCTCGCCGACGCTCGATTCCCCGTCTTCCGGAAAACGGAGCCCAGCACGTGGTTCGCCATTTGGAGAGCGGGTTCCTGTTTGTCCTGAGAGGATCTGGTGCAGACGCCTCCCTTTGGTGACTGAAACTGTATATATAAATCTGGTATGTACAAATATATGTGTTTTTGGCCGGTAATCGCCGCAGGTTTTGCCGTGTCCCACGCGTGCGCGTCGTAGACGTCCACGGCAGCCGACCGAAGATGAAGCGTGGCACAGACGCCGGCCGTCTCCCATCAGCGCTGAAGGAGCCGTCAGGTTTTTCCCAGGAAAGCACAGCGACGCCTGGATGGCCAGCCTGCGCCACTGTTAGTCAGCGGAAAATACCGGCCTGGGCTCCGTTTACCTGCCTTGCCACCTGGCGTTCTGCGGGACGCTGCGTGAGATACGCCCACTTAGAACCGGCTCATAAGGAGGGAGATAAATGAAACGTGTACGGGGGGGTCGACTGACACGTGTAATAAAATAGCGAGTGTGTTAAAAGCATCCCACTATATTTACTAAACACAGTCCATGGTATTTGCATACATTAGCTATGAGCATAGCCTGCATGTTGGCTCACAGTACGACACCCTCAATGCCTATATAATTATGGGTGTGTGGGATTATGCAAAGTGACACAGGAACAACCTAATAAGATTTGTTGAAGCTGACAGGGACTGCAGTAGGTAACAATATGCGATCATTTGGAAGGGTTTGCGTTATGCCTGCTGTGTGTGAATTCATATGTTACTGTGATGTTATTACGCGGCACAGACTAACGACTGCCAAATCCCTCATAAATTATTTTAAAAAAAGAACGCAAAGGGAACAAATAGATAATTGAATCTCCTTTCAGAGGTCTGAATATCTTGCTTTTAAGACGCCTGTACTAGTTTGGTTTAATTAGTTTTTTTTCCCCAGGTATGTCAGGTACTAATTAGTAGTGGGACAAAGACAAACAGGGTTTTGTCTGTATTTTTCACAGAGCAATGTTTGTTGTGTATGATCTTATTTTTGGACCTCTTTGATCAGAGACGTAAGTGACTCCACCGTCGCTCCCCAGTTTGATGGAGGTGGGGGGGGGGGTGGCTGCGGAGGCCTCCTCACTGACACGCCGATGAAAACAGGAGATATTTCACCCCACTGCTCGTGGAGGAATTCGCTTCGGCACGTAGCTGAGGCAGGAACACTGTGTGGTAGATGCAGCCAGTAGAGAGCCTATGACAGCTGGTGCCCGCGCCCGGCAAGTAATGAGGGTCTGTTCTGCGGCCGCAACCGCGGTGAGAGTGCAGGGAACCGCCGGCATATCACGTCAATGTGTCCGGTGCCATGCCAATGACACGCTGCTATCTGGAAGTCAGAGTCGTACCTGGGAAACAGGTGGCAGGCCCTGTGTTTTAGGGTCCGGACCCCTGACTAAGGGCCGTCCCAGTCATTGTGAGGGATTATACAGCTGAACAGAACCTGGGTGATACAGTACATGAGTCATTCTTGTGATGTGGGTCAGCTAGGCTATAAAAAACAAGAAAAATCCTTTTGAAATTTTCTGCAAATATCTGCAGGAATCTCATGCATGGTTTCAAAGCGAGGAGAATCGGTGTCCTTCCAGCTGACGTTGTGCCAGGGAGCTTGTGAAAGGTTCGACCCTCACTGCTTTCACAGAACATGAACCCAAATGTTTAAAATCTTTTTTAAAAGTTTGTGGCAAGGTTAACATTTGCTATTTCCCTCCGAAAACCGCCGAGCGACCTCGGAAAATGTCGAAACAATTCCGTCTGCATGAAGTGTTCACCAGTGGTCTCTCCATCCACAATTGGTGACCCCAGCACTTTGAAAGATACAGCGCTGCACGTTTGTTTTCAAAGAAGCTGTCATCTCTGATGCCCGTGAACGCCGGCGAAGGCGACAGACTGGCCGTTGGTGGAAGAGGGGAGGGGATCGTGTTTCCCAAAGATGCCCTTTAAAACTCTCCTCTGTGGCTAATTATGAAAGCAACACATGCAAAGTGCGGATTGAGTTATTCGCTGACCTTGGGGGGCCGGCCGCCTGAACAGCCAGCAATTATCTGACGCCTGGCAGAAGCTCTTTCCGATTGAGTTTGGCGTCTCGCTGCTGACGGCTAAACATTCAATGGCGTGAAGTCAGCACTGCGGAAGTCTGTCACCGCTGCCAGTCACCCCAAGCTTGACAGACCCTTTACGTGTAAGCTACTCTCCCTGCTGTTTCCCGGGGCAACTGCTTTATCGGGTGACATCGCTTGCTTTTAAAGTTACCAGGTCCGTTGCTTAACGCTTCAATTTTAATTGCGTATAAATATTCATCGCCTTGGCTAGTGTGGTTAAAGGCGTCTCCCGGTCCCTATGAAGGTTCCTCAGTAGCTGTGCTTTCACTGGATGCCACTGCCGGTGCTACGACGTTCTAGCCAAGCGGCACATGCCTTCTCTTTGAGCTCACATTATGCAAATGGCCGCAGGGCTCCATAGACCGCATGTAAATGGAGAACATGAGCTCGTCTGGATGAAATTACAACCATAAATCTGATCAAGGCCGTCCTCATCATCTCGGCGGCGGGGAAAGCGTGCCTGTTTGTCCTCACATCGCCGATGTTTCCTTCATTCATCAAGCTGGCGTGTAAGTAAAAACCTGTCAGAGATCTTCATTTCTGAGAGACGGGGAGCATTGATTGTAAAGGGAATTACCGGCACCTTTGCAAAAAGCGTAATAAATGTGGACACTTTGCTTTGGAATGACATAGGGATGCTGGCATGCAGGTCTGTTTTTCTGTCCATTCATTCATCCACCTGTTCACTCACCCATCCATCCATCCATCTTCCATAACATCTTATCCAGTAAGTGAGCCTTGACCCTCTACCAAGAAGCAAAGGGCTTGTACCTGGGGAGACTATGGGCCGGAGACCAGTCCATCACAGAGGTTCGGTGACATTCAAGAAGGATCAGTATTTGAAATCCTCACTTTGGACTAATACCACTGCTACATGCCCAGATCATACAGAGGCATATAGCAGAAAGCAGATTCCCCAGTTTTGCGAGCAAAGCGATCCTCCCTGCTATGGCATAGAAATACAACATTAAAATGAAAGTAGAAGCCTGTTCGGTTGTGGAAGCAGACTGTGTAGCGCTAAAGGAACTGGCTGACAGTCAAAGCAAAGGCCTCGCGATGTTTATGTATTTCCACAGTTTGCTGCTGTGCCCCATTTCACAGTCTGGCATTCTTAACCTCGGAGTAAAGAACCTTACCCAGACTGTGTCAGTAAACATGTCGAGCTGGATTAATAGCTATAAATTGCTGTTCATTTTAATAATGGACTTGGTTGTATTTGTCTTTGCTGTTCAAAGAGGGAGAATGGCATTGTGGGAAGTCAGATATATGAAGTCCCAGGAGGGGGCCTCTCTTGAACCAGGTACCTAATGCAAATTCCTTCATAAGCATCCGCCTAAATAAAACTTAAAATGCATGCTGGGTAAGTTCTTTGAATAAATATGCCCGATAAGCATTGCTGTGCAAGCATCAAAATGATCATCCTTTAAAATTTTGAGGACCTCTTGGGCTGAGCTCCCCCCTCCCCTCCCCCAAGCTCTTGAAAGTGGTTTTCAAGAGAGCTCCAGCTCTTCGAGAAGCCTTCAAAGCCAATTTGACACAAACACCCAAGACCTGCCCCAGCAGGGCCGCAACTGCATCCCGGCAGACGTGTAAACACGATGGCGGATACATTTTTCATCGTCCAATCCGTAACAGGATATGGGCGTTATGTGTCACAAATCAAATTTACATGGATTCCCTTTAATGAACCAAGCTGGGAGCCCCCCCCCCCCCCCCCCCATGTCTCCCTTAAGCCAACCTCACTGTGCTGTAAACAAGCCCAATAACAGAAGCAAAACAAGCCTGTGAAGCAGGTGTATCGGTGATAGATATGTCTGTCATTTTGCCCCAGGATTGAATATGAACCAGAAACAGCCAGAAATAAAGATGTTCAGAAGGTAAACTCGGATTTATTGAAAGGAAATAGGTTTCTTTAGAGCCCTTCGTCCTTCCTTTGACACAAAATCAAAATGGCAGTTACTTCTCATTGCCTTAATTTGTGTTTTATGATACTTTTACACTTTTACATGGTTTGCTCAAAGTATAAAATGGTGCTTGGTCCTCCGCCGCATTGACCCCTCGGTGTCAGTCATGGGGTTCTGTCATCGCTGCCCCGTGTTCAGCCCAAGACATGGTTCCACGCAAAGGGGTTTTTGAAATGTAGTTGGTGGGCGGCGATGCATGTCTTCGACGGCTGGGGACAGATAGCGTAGAAAGTGATTCCAGAGAAAATTCCCTTCTGTTTTACAGTACTTATCGGTCACAGAAACATATTTAAACTTGGAAAGCGCCCACCCTCCATATTGCCCAGGGACTTGCATTTATTCTTTCCTGTTAACAGAAGGAGAGAGACTATGCCTCCCCTTACATGGGGTTACATGAGTTAGCGCAGACAAGTCACTGTTGTGCATTTCCTTCCCCATAATTTATTATCTTTGCCTAATATGAAATTGCCTTCGCTCTACATATAGATGCGCCTGATTCATCCATGCTGCTTCAGTCCATAATGAACCAAGATATAACATATCGATACAGCCGTCAATGTAAATAACAGTTCTTAACAAAGGGAGGGAGAGCAGAAAACATTTTCAGATATTTCTTTGCAACTGAAATGGTTGATTAGACATAATGAAAATAAGAAGTCTGGCAGGCAAATTTACAAAGGCCCCTTTTAATGTCGTTCAGAAAAGTCATTATTATTGATGCGAGTGCCTCTCTTGCTGACTCCGGTAGGTATATTAGAAACATTCAAGAAAGTTTATACATCCATCCCAAGCAAAAGCATCCAAGCGTAACATGCTAAGCGCAGTCCTGCAGTGATCGACTCCCTAAATATGTCACGTTCTCACTGTGATGAGGAGGACTTTGCGTCGGCTGGCTCAGTTTGGCGCCGCACACCTGTGAGCGCCTCCTACAGCCCTGTCAGGTGCCCGCGGGCTGCCTGTCGGCTCCAGTGACAGATGCACTGATTCTCCAGCTGGCACCAGATGTCCTGGATTGCGTAGTGTGACCTGCAGTGTGTAAAGAAAGCACTGGGCTGGGCTGCAGTGGGCTGGGGGGGGGGGGTGTCTGATTTTCCTTTGGGACGTGGAGACAGGCTCCTGCGCCATCAGATCCACAACCAGAAACTACGACTCAGAGCAGGGAGAGAACATTATAACCAAAGCTCATAGCGGTCAAAAGGACCCTAATTCATTATCCTTGCACAATTATTGCCTACAGTCAAGTAAATGCTCAACATCTTCACCAATGCTTTGTATTTTCTGAACATTATAATCATATAATTGTACTTTCCAACCATCTTGCATAAGTTTCTGTACTGTTCTGGTACAAAGTTACGGTAATCCTTGGCTTTTAATCTAGCTTGAGACTGTTCTTGTATTTGTTTTGATTTTGTCTGCTCTGAATGTGTTTATTTAACTTCTGTATATTTTTTTATTAATTGTACAGCACTTTAGTCAACTGCAATAGTGCTTTATGAGTAAAATTGGCTTGACTTGATCCTGGATGCAATCCTAGGATGAGATGCTAAACTGTTGAAGAGAATATACTAAGAGGCACTGATTTAACTAATCATATGTCTTCCCCACAAACGCAGCGAGAGCATGGAAACTCCACACACACTCACAACCCAGGAGGTGTATTTGGGTACGTTGGGTTGTATCGGATTGTATTGGAGGTTCCGGGGGGTGTAAAAGCTGTAAACCTGGGAGGAGGGGTGGTGGCGATGGTAAAAGTTGATGATCGGATCCTCATCAACTCCAGTCACTGTAACACTCTAACACTCTAACACTGTAACAGGGACAAGGGAGTACTGATGTACTTCAGAAGTATGTACAGTATGATGCGAAGATGAAATTTACGTTAAATTTCTCGTTATACATTATCTATTGTGTTGTCACTGTGCCAGTGTTCTCCCAACCGCGACGCTATTTTGGGTCATACAGGGCAAAGGCGTATACGGTGTATGGGGCACCAGCAGCCAGGCCAGTAGGCAGGATGATCGATTTTCTGGAAGCCCCGGCACCGTCACACAGCTGCTTCATTATCAGCGGTCAGAGCAGCTTCCTCATGCCCTCTTCGCAATTAAGGGCGTAAATACGATTTTTGATTTAATGTGGCGCTTAATTGAGGAGACACGCTTGAACGGACATAAGGTCGCTTATGCACGGACGGCTAAATCGCTGACAGATGCCGTGACCTTGTGCTATGAGTTCTGCGGCGGGGCACTACCCCCACGCTCTTCCCCACGCTCTATCTTCTTCTAGAACCACAAAGTCGTGTGCAAGTGGCATTTATCAGGAGAGGCACGAAAAGCCAACTTCAATCAGATCATTTGATTTCCAAACTCAGGCGTTGCCATGTTACGGGTTGCTTGGCGCTGGCAGCATCCCGCTATCACCGTGTGCTGAATGGCAGCCAACGCATTCGATTATTCGCATCAAAGCTGGCTCCGAGATGAAGGAGACTTTGCTACTGGCAAACCGTTAGAACATATGAATTTTCCCTTTTGTTCCTCTCGTCATGAGCCAAGCCCAAATCTCTGAATGCTTGTGGCGGACCTGGAGGCCCCATCTGTGAAGTGCATTCATGGCCTAGGTGAAGGACCCATAAAGTTGCCTCTGGAGTGGGCTGGGAGATCCGAGTCGATGCTCGAGCCTGATAGCGTCTCCCGCAAATAAACCAATAAAGGGATTCTGCTCGTCACAAGCCGCCAGAGCGCTTTGCCCTCTTTCAGAGTGAGATATCCATAAATGCGGCGAATAAAGTCCGTCCGCCGTGCTGAAAGCTGCTCAAGCCTGTCTCCAAAACCACATCCCGCTCCAGGGCTGTCAGATCAAGAGGCGAGTTTTTTTCCCCTGCTGACGGTGTCTCCGGCAGAGCCTCTTAGGCCAGAGTCACTCGGGGTCTGGGTGCTAAATTATTTGGCATCCCATAATTACGCAACGTATCGAGAAGAGCAGCTTGTGAACTTTTCCATTCCGAATTCCTTTAAATTATTGATGAGTGCACCTGGCTCTTTTCAGCTCTTAGTGATTGATAGCAGACAGTGATAGGGCACTGATTAATACCTACTTCAAGAATGTTATGTGAAGGGAGCTACAGTTATTATTTACATGCTTAGAAAAGCTTTTATCCAATCAACATGCATATCTTTTTTACATGTATTGATTTAGACAGCTGGATACTTTACTGAAGCAATTCATGCTCAAGGGTACAACGGCAGGCTTTTTTGGGAGTTCTTGGGCACTTAAGCATCGCGCTACCATCTACCAATAGCACTAAAATTAACACCCCCTCCAGTTTCAGAACTACTACACAATTACACTGTAAAACACCATTTCCATGTGGTTCTTTCTGGTGGGGGTCACAGTGACCATTAATATTGAGAAACTGAGTGATTCATTCAGACAGTATACCAGGTATGTGGGCCTATATTCAAACATATATAATGGACAGTACTTTATCAAAACTGCTCTGAATACATGAGTATATTATTGCCCTATTGGTGGCTGTAGTCATGAGCCACGATTTAAATTTGCATATTCTCTTAGCAGCATCCAATGGCGTAGCCCGACGGGATAGGATGGGATGGGCCCAGTGCTGCCCACTCTGCAGACTGGTGTTTGGATATATTCAGATTAAATGATGATGCATGAGACCAATAAGACACCGTGAGTCATGCCAGGGAATATGAGCCACAACAAACAGCATCATTACATCCCAGGCTTTTCCTCCTCTTACCTTAGAGCCGTCTTTCCCAATCCTGTCGTTGGAGACCCCTCCAGTCAGTTCATGGTATTGCATCCTCCCAGCTCCCTACCAAAATTGTGGACTGTCTGGGAGGGAGCAAAAATGTGGACCATGTGAGGGTCCCCGGGTTGGGAATCAGCGCCTTAAAGTAACAGCAGTAACTCTCCCAGTGTTCACTGTTGTGGGACCTTCTGCCTAATGGCTAGTCTGCACAAGGTGTCTTCATTAAAAAACATGCTAGTACATTAAGCCAGCAATGACGATGGGCCCAATTACCTTTGGCACTGCTGCCGCTCTTCCACTAGTTGCACAAATTAATAATTGCGGAGGACTGGCATCCTGTTGAAGGCGTCCCCTGCCTCACGCCGAGGACGTTCTCTGACAAACTCCAGACTGATCACCAGCCCGGATGGGAGAAGAGGCTATAGAAATATGAAGGAAGGATAGGCATGCTTTAGCAAAGAAGCACTTCCCGATGAAAAGAAACTCCCCTCCGGAGTGAAAAAGAAACACATTTATATTTCAAGCAATGATTAGATTGATAGACAAAATGAAACGAAGGAAGCAAATGGGGAAAAAAGACATGTGGTGCAAGTTTGGGCTTCTTAACTTACCAGGGGTGACAATTCTGCCGAGTAGCATAAGGTGCAGCTGCCAGTGTTCCAGCTTCTGTGTTCAGCCCCCCCCCCCCCACCCCCAAGCTGACACTGTCATCTAGGTCCACCTCACACTGGAGAGCGCTGGCTCCTTCGTTTGCCTGCATTAGCTGCCTAAGAATTCCGTCACTCTGATAAATCACACTGCCTGAGTGATGTACAAACACTTCCAGTGAGATTTATTAATGAATCTTTAGGGCAACGGATCCGATTAAATGCACCTAATGGCACTGCCAAATGTCTGCGATATGAGCGATTTACACCCAGTGCTCCATCGCTGGGGTGTCGCCGTGTGCCCCCGCTACTCGGAGACCACTGTCTCCCGCTAAGAATGCTGGGCGGGGGGGGCGAGGACAATGCCTGTGCATTTCCCGTCGGCACGGCCACTCAGGAGCAATTTTAAATTGTCACTGTTTGCAGATGCTTCCGGAAAGAGCCAGTCTACCCTAAAATTAATACCGCTGAGATAAATTAGGGCAATAAATTACTGCTTGTGCTTTAAAAAGTGATCTTGAATTACACTTTTCCAAATGCTTTTAAGAGGAACGATTAAGAAGCATGCCTAAATTGCAGGCCCCTGCAAGGACCACAAAGAAGAAAGACTTAGCATCTGCTATAGTCTAGCATTGCACACAACAACAGTTATTATATATTAAAATACTTAAGTGATCATTTCCTTAGCAGGAATCTGCTTCCTCTTCGTGTGTCACTTTATAACATCTGCATTTAGCCTTGCAGTTGCTTAGCTTAAGTACTGCTGCTGGAGGACGGAGAGGATGGCCCGTTTTCACGCTGTGGCTCAAAATCAGCGCCGCCTTGTTGTTGCTCCGCGTGCAGCGAAGCATTATGATAATGATATCATCAGATTGATAGCTATTCTCCTTGTCGCGCTAGTCACCATCAGGCCCTAAATGATATTTAAATGCTTCTGAAATCAGTTAAATTTGCTAAAAGTAGGTCAGAAATGTGGGAGATACAGTCCTACTTAATTAGTCAGATACTGTATGATAAAGCTTCATTGAGCATTAAAAAAAGAGGATGAACTGTATTTGGTATCCCTCGGCACTCCGGAGCCTTGTCCCTGAAGCTGCCCGCCCCATCCCCTCGCCTCTTTGTTCCGGTAAACGCGGCGCACCTTTCCCGCTCCGATTTGGCATGGCTACGCATCTCTCTCGTCGCAGAAATTAGCTGGCCTGACATTCTTGTCTACACTGCCATGCTTGTTTTTATTTTTATTTCTCTTTTCCCCCGAAGCCCTTATGCTCTGCGGGGTGTATGAATGCAAGGAATTATTTGCAATATGGAAACTTTAATTATGCTATAATATCATCGTTTCTTTGAAATTACACGTCGTCTTGTCTTTTAAGTGCCTTTAGTATCTCTTTTTTCTTTTTTCTAATGATGCTCTCTGTCCTCCTGTTGGATGATGGAAACAGATAGGCCTGGTTTCAATCTGCAAGCTTCAGTGGGCTTGGAGACGACGCTAACAAAATCGTAGACCACCGCATGAGACCCTTAAAGAATTTAAAGCGAGTAATTCTTTGAGACTTTCCCATTTAGATCAGGAGACAGAGATGGCTGGGAGCTAATTAAAGGTTGGGGTTTAAAGTACCATGTCAAACAAGACTCAGCATGTCCGTACCTAGAGACCCTCAGCACAGACAGTGACCAGCCTCCCTGGTTCTTCTGCAGCACATACGCCTCTCCCACCACTGTCTGCTCTCCTTAACCTCTGCATGAAAGAATCATCTCTGCAGTTAGCCATGTGGCTAACGTTGTGTTCCTGAAGCTGAACGCCGCTGTGTACAGAGAATTAGCGGGTGCTAAATGAATGTGGAAGCAACAGTGTTAATCATCTCCTTATCCTTGCATAAATCAGCCTTTATGGAAATCGAGAAAAATAAATCATATATCAACATATATCTGTACGTAAAAATACAGTCCATTACCAGCAGCACTAATACACTGGTACAGTGACACAGCAAATTATCTAAAGAGTAAATCAATCTTCGGATTTCATTCTCGGTCAATGAAATAATCAGTCCAACACAAGGCCCACTTACTGAAGGTACTGTACTGTATTAAAGCGGCTGCTGAAGATTACCTGCATTGATTGTCAAGCTTCAGCTTAACCCATAATGTGCCGGAGACAATGCAGGTACAGCCCATATTGGCATTTTTCTGCTTGTGTAGCACAGATCAAATTATCTGTTTTAGATGGAAAATGAGCAAGACACAGTGTTTGGTACATATTCATAAAATTAATTACAGTAATATAACGTGTTAAATTATACACGTATTTTTTGGTGTTTGTAATGGGCTCAGTGTACTTATCCTAATTGGAATTTAGGTTGTCATACAGGAAGAGCAGTCTGAAGATATTATTAGGTGAATATAGAGTTCAGAACAACGTGCTTAAAATTAATTTCTTGTAAATGTGATATTCAGGGTATGGGTGAATATGCTAAAACCTTTTTAAATGGGAATATTTAAGTCAGTAATGAGTCAATGATATTTAACGTGTGTCACTAATATAATCCTTTCCCCGATTTAAGGATTATGTTTTAAGGATTATGTCTGATATTACGTAATATCATCATTATTTACAGAGAAGTAGGTACAAACAATTTTACATTTGAAATGAGCCATGAATATGCGAGCGAGGGTTATTCCTGTAATCCGCTGCCCCTGAAAGTTTGTCGTGAGCTTGTTGTCTAGTCTAAGCATGAAATAGTGTCATCTGTGTGACTCCATCCATGTAATTGCATTTGCAGAATTAAACCCGGATAATTTTAACAAAATTATATTGTGACTGACAGAGTCAAATGATGTTCCTGGAGAATATATCACCTGACAAGTATAACATACAACTCTGTTGGCCAGAATTTGAACAGTTTCTTGTTTTCTTCAGAATACCCAACAAACTCAGTGGTGCAACAGGTGACACGTGTTAAATGGACCATCAGTTGCTAAGCAACTATTTTTTTCTGCCCTATTGGATGTAGTACTCTAATTGGACTACAGTTCACCAAATATCTTGAATTCTCATAGATTCAATAGGTATTCAGTGAAGCAAAGTAAAGGACATTTCAGTAGTCATTCAGACTGAATTAGAAGGTGCGTTGTTGCATAGAGAGGTATGAATGCCTATTAGAGTAATGACATTTTCCTTTGAGACAAGGTCATTTATTACCGCCCCCCACCAAAATGGACCACCAAAATCCATGAATCCTGATGTTGCATTTATAAGGTTTGAAGATGTCTACTTTTTGAAGGATAGGTTGACATGAGTTATTGTAAGGGGAAGAAAGCATATTTGTTTTAATTTTAGAATTGATTTAGTCATAGTGTACACTACAACCCGATTCTGATCAAGTGTACACTTTGTCCATTTACTGCCAAAATTAAACATAAATTCAAATACATTTACATGCATCGTCTTTCCAGTGGATTAGGCCTGGATTTCCACTTAATATCCATTTCATACCTTCTAGTACTTATGAATTCAACTTTTGTGTTTTCATTTTTCTCGGAAGCAATCCGGCCTTTTTCATTTTGAAACAATTCTTCTAGCTGGTTATCAATTACTTTTGAAATCAGCTGCATGCATATTAGTCAATGCCTTCTCCTGTTAGGTTGATTAATTGTTCCACACCTGAAGCTGAATCACTGATTAGATACAGTATAAAACAGGCAGACATATGATACATACATACAAATGAAATGTGTTGTGAAAACCTACGATGCAAATCCATGTTACTCTTCTTTGGCTGAATACATGTAGATATGTCAACATGAATAATACATATATACGTGCATGCATATATTACTCTGTAAGTCCGATTGCTATTTTAAATTGTGGTAAATGGTGCTGCAAAGCTTGCAGGCACGTTTAACCATTTGCTGAATGGCTTCATAATCCTTACACATCCCCCTCGGGTGCGAGGCGGTCAATTTGTTACCGGGGCGACGTTCCCCCCGAGGAGATGAACAGGCCGTCGACGCAACACCAATGCCACAGCCTGGCGGGAGATGAATCTTTGATGAAGGCGAAATTAAAACTCTGCAAAGGAGAGGAAAAGGGGGGGGGGTGCAGTGGGCTGCTGGGAGAGACAGAAATTGATGTTCTCATGAGTCTCAGGGCTGAACACAGAGCTGTCATGGAAAGACACAGCGCTGGGTAGGCAAGCAAAACAGCCGCAGCGTTTCGGTGGGACGTACTTGGAAGGGACAGTGCCATTCTGCTGGTTGCGGCGGGGGTGAAACTCTCCGCATCGCTGCCCTGTTTTCTCGTCTAGCCAAGACACAGACCACGAGGAGCGCAAATCAGACCTCCCAAGGCAACTGTCCTTAACCTGATTGAGCAGCATCTGGAGGCCCACGGCTGTAAAAATACCATCACCGTGCCCCGTTTCTGATTGGCTTACCTTTCCCCTGGAGTGGAATGAGCCGGCATAAGCAGGACACGGCTCTCGGTAATGAGGCCTCTGTGATCCTGTAACTGCGTGGATCCCCAAAGCCTGTGTTCAGACCATCTGTCTCCTGCCCACCTCCTGCGCACCTCCTCCGCCAATGCTAGGAGGGGTTCCCGCAAACCGATGACCACATGGAGGGACACCGAGCCTAACAAGAGGACTTTTGTCGCCGTGAATCTGCTTCCTTGCCACCGGCTCAGCAACAGGTCCAGTCATTGTGGGAGGGGGAGGGGAACTCTCCAAACATGCAGAAATCCATTTCACGCCCATCGCATGTAGCAGTGCCATCACATTAGCGGGTTAAATATTTTTAATCAAATATTGAACTCTGAGAGCCTTTCATTCCTGATTCCTCTGCACCACCCCATTACTTATTGTAAATGCTCTGAAGTCAAAATCAATTTAACTGATTTCTGGTCCACGTTCATGAATCAAGTTTTATACGCACCTTGGGAACCTTTCGCCGTTCCTGAAGTCGAATGGATTCTGCAGAACTGGCAGTTCTCTGTCAAAGTTTGTCTCCTAATTGGGCATCAGGTGGCATTAGGGTGGGAGCAGATGCCATTAGGTGGCCGAGCAGCTGAAGTATTTGCGGCATTGGGCCTCGGAAATGGCCCCACCTTTTTATACTTTGAGAATAGTGGGGGACTGTAATGTGTGCCAATTCAATTACTCACATAAGAAATCAAAGTCAATAAATTACCAACAGCCTTTTACCGGACAATAAAAACATGACGTAAAGGAGCAAAGACAACAGCTTCCTTCTGTTGATGTTAAGTCTGCAGATACTTTCATGTCCACACGGTGTGCTAATCTCAACATCATCCTACTGCCCCCTGCTCCTCCACTTGCCTCTCCGCTAAGGACGCCCCCCCGCAGATTCATCAATCGGCTTTCTGCTTTCACGGGGGCAGATAACATTGTAGTTTCCTTTAATTGCGTGTTCGAGGAGGAGGATCCGACCCTGATCGCAATCGAAGCTCTTCTGATGTTTTCTCTGCAAACAGCGTACCGCTGAGCCCAGGGTTCTGGTAAGTTCCGTGGCTGTGCAGTAATACCAGCTGGCAGTCTGTCAGGCCGGGGGCCTCGGCCAGGCAGCCTGGAGCCCCCGGCAATCGCTTTCATTGATTAAGACAGATGCGAGGTCCTGCTGAAGGACGCCTTCACAAATAGAACCTGAAATCAAGACCATAGATAAATTGTACGCGCGAGACAATTTCACACCAAATTGATTGTCAGTTTAGCGTTTATATTCTTACCTGTCGCAACAAATTGTCTGGTGCCGAGTTTTATTGAGTGGTTTTGGGGGATGGATACCCTTCAGCACGGAAGAAGTGCAGAGAAACAGTCGGCAGCACTGTGCATGCCAGCCAGGCGAATATTGATCCGTTCTGCGTGACAACCTAAATCGCTCATAGAATTTTACCAATGCAAGCAAGACATTGTAACATACTGTGAATCTATTTGACGAGGTGAATCCTAAGCACTCCCATGGTTGTTCATGACTTCATCCTTCTTCTTTTTTAAAAACAAAGTTATGGTCATAACATATATCCAATTTATCATCTGAAATGTAATTTTTACCTTATACCAAATGAAAGCTGGAGCTTAGGTTATGTATGACAAATGGATGTTGAAATCATAATGATCTTTTTTTTTGTGGAAATTCACTTATTTTACCCAGAAAATAGCAAATAAACAGAAATGAATCAGCACTTAACAGGGAGTGCTATAAGTCCACCTGGCGTCCCAGAGCTGTGTTAATGGATGAATCCCGGTCTCGGCAGAATAGCCACACTGCCACTGGGCCCCGGAGTGTGGCCCTTAAAGCCCTGACATGCTCCAGGTATGCCAGATAAACAGCTGACCCTGGTTTCTGACCACCATGCTTCGCTCTCATCTCACACGCGTGTGCATATGTCTCAAAGGAGAGCATGATGGAATATGCGAAGGGAAGCACTCTAATGCACCTGTGCAAATGGAAAATTTCCATTTTTGGTGGGACTAGCTAACAATATGACAGAGCATGACGTAGCTAAATTGCAGATAGCATAGAAGTGATGGTAGCACTTTACTTAAAATCATATGAACCACGTTCATAACGAATAATAATGCATTCATAAAGCACTATAAACATAGCTGTATAATGTATTATAATGGTCTGTATAAGAATTAAGGATGTTTTGTACTGCATTATGAAGGTATCTATAGTGCATTATAGATGAGAGATCATAAATCATTCATAATGCATAATAAACATGGCTATAATGTGCTATGCCTCTTTATAAACACTTATATCAATGTTTATAATGCTTTATAAATGCATTATAATGCATTATGGATGTGTTTATAAATTTCTAAAACCATGGCCTTACGTAAGGTGCTACCGAGTTGACTGAAATAGAGAAGCATGTACAGCAGTTTGACTGAACTGGAAGTTAAACGATACCATCGTGAGACGGAATGGGGAGAAGCAGGAAGATGATGGTAGTGCAGGCCCATTATGAAAGAGCAGAGCGACGGAACAAAACAGAGGAGAGAATCCCCAAGCTAATAACTCTTTAATCCTTTATACCAGCTTCATGATCCTTATAAAAAATTATGTGAAACTTAAATGTGAATGAGAAACAAATGTTGACCAATCGGGCCACGACCTCTCTTGCTGGAAGCTTTCCACGCCGTTCTCCTGACCAGGTCGCTAAGTGTCTTTGGACTGCTGCCTAGTGGCCAGTAAAATGCCTTTAATAAGACGATGAGAGGGGGCATCCATCTCCAAATCAGACCCTGGGTAGCTCTGCTGTCACTGGGATAATAAAACAGTATGACCTAGTTGAACAGACCCCCAGAATCCATCGTCCTAAGAAAAATGATCAGCACTATCTCTGCTCATTATCCATCACGGAGCACGCTCCAAAATTAAAGAAAGGTTAGAATTTATTCTAGAATGAGCTGTCTGCATTATAATTTATGGTGTTTTATTTTTGTTGTTTTTCTCTACTCCTCTCCCACCCTCATATGATCGTACTGTGAGAGTAGCTGTCCACAGCTGACCGGGAATCTGTGGGCAGCTGATGTATTCTCTTCCAAATCAGGGCCCCTCCCACTCTTCCTTCTTTTACTGCTCTGACTCACCTGGCATCATGCAGGGGATCAGAATGCACAGCGCTGACACCTGACAGGCCGATAAACCAGCATACTCTGGCCAATTACTCCCTCCCTTGGCAAGAAGACAGCGGTTTTGTTTAGGTAAACGTCAGATTTGATCCACAATCCCAGCGTTTGGGCTCACTCTATGCTTAGTCACTAGCTTTGTGTTTTTTAAATCTATTTTTAAAAATGAAAGCTGTTTTGTCAGGCCTTTGCTATTATGCACATTACCAGAGATCAAATCCAACTGGACTCCAACTCATTTGCTGTTAGTCACTTTGTAACACTGTCCCATGAGCTGGGATTGTTTTTGAAGGTCACCAGGACGCTGAGTAAACGCTCACTGCTGATAATGCCAAGGTCGGTGCTGCTGCATGGGCTGAAGCCAGCGCCCACTCGTGTCATGAATCATGATTTCTAAAGGCCAGAATTCTGTCAGCCCGTCACGTGACTCCGATTCACTCTAAACACCTTCGTCCCTGGCTTTTGTGGGGGCTTTTTTACAGATAACAATTAAAGACAAAAGTTTTTTGTTCTCTTGAGGTATTGTATGTGGACACCCTGTTGTCGATACTCATGCCATCTCATTACTTAATTATTGGATAGTCATTAATTCAACCTGTTGTTGATATTCAGGCTGTCTCAATGATTAATGGCCAGGGAGTCATTAATCAGTTTCAAAAGTACAGAAATGTATTTGGTTTCATGTAAAGGAGGGTTCGTTCATAAATCAGTCATGGCATTGTGTTTTTTGTTTAATGAATACAATTTATTTTTCAAGTTTGACCTTATATGCATCAAACGAGTTACTTTATGCTGATCTTTCTAAAAGCAAATCCGAGATGGTAATAATATTTGATATTGAAAAATGGGGGCTCCATACCGGATCATGTGACAGCTTGGGCATTAGTTCCATTTTCACAGTGATTTAGGAGGTGTTTGGGACATGCTGCGGCCTCATACAACCAGTGCCATCCAGAAAGGTCTCTCAACAAGCCCTGCATTCCGTGAGCCACCCCCCCCAACAAAAGTCAAACCCTAATTGTACCAGCACGGCTGTTTATTAATCAAACATAGATTTAATTGAACTGTTCACTGGAACCAGCATGCCAAACGTGCCAACCAATTAGCATCCCTGGGTGGTGGTGGGGGGTGGGACATTTTAGAATGACACCACTGACATTTCAGCAAACATTTCATCCCAGAGTGCATTTGGGGACATTCGATGATGGAGTGACCCTGTTTCGTTGTTTGTTCTTGTTTGGAACGAGCAATCAATAAAGCTTCGGATCATGAATTCCTGAAATACCTGCTGCGGTCTGCTGGTCGTAGGAGATGCCTGACCGCCTGGCCGTCCTGTACGCCTCACTCTCATCTCCTGCCGCGCTTATTAAAAAGCCCTGCTCCTGCCAAACAGGGCGGCCCGGTCTCTCGTTCACGGGTCGGTCATAAATAAATGGCCAGCTCTGACAGACGTCCTAAGGACTCCGGTGGTGGCGCTGTGGTGGCAGCAGTGTAGCCTCACCGTCATCCTCACCAGGAATCCGCTTCTCTGCAGGGACGGACTGGTCCCCAAACTCCCACAGCCGTCCGTCCACTCACCGTGAGGCGGAACACATCGGACGTCAGATGGGACATCGGTTCTTCCTTTCTGCGCTTAATTCCTTTCTGTAATATAAAGCAAAGAGCAATAAAAATCCCACACGCATGAAAGCGATGTTTGTGTGGTCACTGTGTGCCTCTTTATAATTGGGACATCATTGCTATTCACACTTTTCCCAGGTTACTTGCGTTTACCTGACCTGCCTGGGCCAAGCTGTGCCCAGCATCACAGGGGGACAAACTGCATTTAAATCCTGCTCTACTTCCTTCATACAAACTAATTACTGTACATGTGCTGGGGTTTATTTCCCGCTCCGCCTGTTCTGATAAAGCGTGTGGATGTATTGCAGTTAATAATGATAATATAGACAAAGATAAAATGAAATATTCATGTTCCCCTTGCCGAGGAGCAGTGTTTGTTTATTGGTTTGTAGTACTGCGCTCTCCTACTTGCTGCTATAATTATTTCGGTTCCATGACGGACGCTGGGGTTTACAGCAACATGCACAGCAGCTGAATATTTAATTGAATGGTGCCTTTCTTAAGCTCGCTTAAGGCGGCATGCAGACTGCAGTTCACACTTTGAACAGGGAACCTCTGAGCTCCTGTTCCTCCCTCCTACTGTCAACGCCATCCATACAGGGGGAATTGAGCGTGGAATAGCTCCCATGTCCCCCCGGTGGCCTCGATCAAAGCAGCCAATGATGGCGGTGTAAACGTTGCGTGGCACTCAGTCCTCAGCTGTCCGCATGGTTGACCTCTCCACCTCCCAACCCCCACCCCTCACTCCCTTGGCTGTGACCCAGCCCTCCCCCTCACCCACCAGGCCAGGGGACCCCCCTACCAGTGCCCAGCAGAAGCCCACTTGTTAAATAGTCACATTTCCCTTCAAAATGCCCTTCAGCCTCTATTGTTCAGCCAGTTTAAAAATACATCAAAGGACCAGTGTTAAATTATTATCAGCCACCACCACGGTATGGGTTTCTGGGAGCTCGGCCTGAAATATTAATGCCTGTTTTTATATATATATTTTATTTAAACAACTGTGCCCATTGCTCATTACAAAGTGAACCAGCAAAGTTAGGAGGAGATCGATTGAGAACCAGCAAAGCCGGACCTAATGAAGCAGTCGGGCCATGAGGGGTCCTCCTGCTTCAGTGTCTACTGCTACCCAGGAGTCCCGTTTATTGTTGCATGTTAGCATGAGCAAATGGTCCCTGGCGGGAGCTGGGTGTGACACCTTGACCGCGGACTCACCTTCCTCCCAGAAGGCCCCAAATTGCGGTAATGGATCTGAGCGTGAGGTGGCTGGTTGGCGTGCACTTAATGCTGGAAGAACTTATCGATATGTTAAAAGATCTCAGCAAGGGGGCAGGGGTTTAAAATGGGGAAAAAAGCTCATAGTCTTGCAACTCCAGAAGCTGGCTTCTTCTGACTGTCACAGGCCATTGACTGCTGTAGTTTAACCCCATTTGTGAAGTGCTTTGGCTTTTCATGGGCTTCACGTTCCAGACCGAGGGTCTTTGACGTCCCTCGCTCAGCTTGCAGCAGGTTCTCCGGCCCCAAGGTGAGCTTTACCAAGTTTGGCAAAATGATGCTGGACAGCAGCTTTTCTAAGCTGCAGTCCAAATAGACCAGTCACAAGGTGCCGACCGAGATAACAGAAATTAAGACAAGTTTGAGAAACATGACTTGTGTTCCTGCATTTTTATTACCAATCTAGTCAATTCAAATTCATAATGCTTGTAGTTCCATCATCCTATCATGTATTTCCATATTGCCAAAGAATAGCACTAAAGTAAACATATAAACATGAATATAATTACACGCTCTTACATTATAGAAAACTTTATTGCAGATGAAAGAACTGAAAATGTAGCGTACAATTATATACAGAACTTTCTGCAGTTTGCCACATAATACAATATGTCACATAATACAATATGACAAAATAGAACTGAGATTGCTATTGGTAGCTTGTTACCCTGCCTCACCTCCCTGATCAACCAGTATGTGGTAAAGCTATTTCCCAGAACTCAAAAATTTCAATTTAAAGTAAAAAAAAAAATTGATTAAACTTCATTAAGCCATTTGAAAAAGACTTAATTATAGTAATACACAAGTTTCCAATCATGACGAAAAAAAAATCTGACATAGACCCACTTAAATAAAAATATTAATAAAATCGATTAGCATTCCAACATGGCCGCTAGTCAGACTATGCACTTCCTGTTTGTTTACATGATTAACTGCACTTACTACTAGGTATGTAACGATGAATCGCAAATCGGCTGATGTGGAAAATGAATCGCTACTTTAGCAGTACCTCACGGTACTTCACTTAACAGAAAAACTGGTGTAATATTACATTTGATTTCACGATGTCAGTTCGATGTCAGATGTCACTGCGTATTCACGTTGACGTCCGTGAATATTAATGAGCTTTTGTGTTCACTGACCAATCATGTAGCACTTCTCTTATTACTATTAATTAGTTTTCCCTAACCACCTTGTAAAATGAAAATTTGCATTTGGGGTAATCCGAACATACGGTACCCTTATAGTTAACTCTCGTTTTACCATCAACACACAATTGACACAGTAAACATGTGCACACATTTTTTTTTAAGTTACAAAACGCTAAGGTAAAGTTTATTAAACTTCAAGCAAATGACGCAATTAACTGTTCACACAAAAAAAAGTAAATCACCAAAGTGCCAATGGTTTCCGGAAGTTGACGTCACGCGTGAGCAGCATAACACGTAGCGATGTGCATATTGTTTAATTTTTTAAGTAAACATGTGTGTGAGCCTTGCAGACGCTGTGTGATAATACCAAATGGATGTCATATATTGAAATTTGGTGCCCTTTCCTTTAGGGGGTACCCCACTGTAACTTGTAACAATGGGTCATACAGGATGCAAGACTAAATCTGGACAAACCGCCGATTTTTGAAAAACCACCCAAATGTCCAGACAGCGGCCCAAAAAGAGAACGTGTGACCGGGAAACACAGACATATGGCAACTCTGATGGGGTTGACTTTTAAAATGTAGGATGCAAAGCCAGAAGTGGAATTTTGCAGAAAATTGCAGAAATGTGCTGTTTTCAAGTGCCATAGGAAAAGGTGACCAAACGGAGCAGTCACTAAACCAATCCAGACAAGATTTATATTGATTGTTGCCAAGGGGTAGAGTTTTCAAAATAATGTTTTGTTGAGGGCATAAGTCTCCAAAATGTTCATAATGCCATAGAAATTAACCTACATTAGCATGTCTGTGAGTGTGGGTTTGTTTACAATTCGAATTTTTCTAAAATATAAAATTTTTGGAAATAGTTTTGTGATTGGTTAGCATCTTGTAACAGTCAGGTTTTAAACTGGCCACATTTTTGCCAGTTATTTGGGCGTTTTAAGCATTTCATTTCAGGAAGATCCAGAGCTGTTTTCAAATAGGCGGTGCAGCAATACCAGATTGCACAGAATATTAAGTGTATATCACCAATGCCCAGGAATATAAAGGGAAGATTAAGTTATACACACTTTACACAGGTACTAAGTTAAAAAGGTACACTTGCAAGATATTACCATTAACATACAACAGGCATGCTTAGGAAATGACCCCTAAGACTTAAGTGTATGGTGGTATTCAAAACCTGCTGACTGCTCAGATAATATGGCATTTATTCACTTTATAAATGTGAATGAAGAGCTAAATTTATTAATATTGTCATAAAGTGTAATATACTAATGATATTAAAATTGATACTACGTGAGGCCATTGCTATTGTGGGTTGAGTTGGGGATCTTGGTTAGATTCTGACTGCTGGCTCTCTCTGTCTGTGGAGTTTGCATGTTCTCCCTGCAGTCCAGGTTTCTTCCAGGTGCCGGTTCCCCCCAGGACCAAGACAAAATGGTGTCTCTAAATGGCCTGGTGTGTAACTGTCTATGTTACTGTGTGCCCTACAATGGATTGACATCTGCCTGGGATAGAGTCTGGGTTCCCTGTGAAACTGTACTGGAGAAGTCATTATGGATGGATGGATGGATGGATGGATACATACATGCAATGAGCCCACCCAGCCAAAAGAGAGCAGTATAGCATATGCTGTATTCCACCATGGGATGATATTTTTCCCACCATACTTGAAATTGAAGGCTCTATTTGGCATGCAGATCAAAGGCTACAGTAGCTCCATAGCTCACAATCCTTTTCTGTTTCCTGCCTGATCTTCTCCAGACTGTCCGGTTTCCTGGTCGACACACCTGTCTCGGACTGTTTGTGTAATTTCCTGCATTTCTAAGCACCACCTTCTGCTTTATCCCTGATTCCGTACTTCCTGCTTGTAATGTTTCTTGGGTCTAGCTGTCATCCCTGGTTTAGCAGCCACTTGAGCTGCAGTCTCATCCAGAAGGGACCAGAAACTTCTATATGCCTAACATTAATTACTTAGGGGCTCAGGAGGTGGTATTTGGAGGACCAAACCCATTACATTCGCATAATTACAATTACACATTTGCGAAAACATATTGTCTACCTCTTAATCACTCTTTGGCTGGTGTTTGTAAGTATTCAGCTGCACAACAGTGCTTTATTGACTGTATTAAAGACCTTCCCAAAAGGTCTTTTAGTTTACTATAATAATATGATTTAGCATTTTCATTAAGGAAAAAAAATCCTTTTCCCTACTTGTGATTTCCAGTCGTGAACTGACGTGATGGACAACGTGATTATTCAGCTGAAGTAAACCATATGCGAGATTTATTTGGGTCTGTGGCCGCCTGGGGGGTAATCGTACGCTGTGAGATCAGATGAGGGCGCTGTTTAGGCTGTTAGAGGAGTATTTTTTTAGTTGAATAATGACGTACCCAAGCTTCTCCTTCCCTACTGCTAGTGCAGAAATATGAAACGATCTATTATGTGTTCAGACCTGGATTTCTCTGAAGATGATGCTGATAAGCAGCGTCATCCTAACAGCTGTATTATTGCAACATGCCGTCATAACACCCCCCATCCTGCGGGGGTGGTGTTTAAACAAGAGGGCACACTGTTCCGCTTCTTACAGAAAGGTTCTGAACTTTGTTTTCTCTTGAAAGGTACTGCCTGGACTGACAAGCCTGTGCCCTTTCTTTCTGGGAGCGCAGGCATTGCCTGGAGCACAAAAGCCTGCTTCCCTCTGGATTTATTTGTCATTACAAGCATATATTTGGCAGAGGTCTGTGAGGCCGGGCCGTCGCCTCCACCTACCAAGGAAAAGCCAAACATCTAGCAGAGTTAAGAAGTGAAATGAGGTTGAAAGGTCTCACTTCCAGGGCCATAATCATCAAAGATCTGAACACGATTCTAGGCAGTCTTAAAAGAGGCTGAGAAAACTCAGCTCACCTTTTGGGGTCTTGGAAACCTTTTTCTTTAATCTTTGGGAGGGAGGTTAGCTTCCGTTATTACCAATTTTTAAGTCTTCAAACACTAAATGCTAGATGATTACTGAACTTTCACCATTTGAACATTCAAGATTCCAGTTTGCCTATCAGACTTTGGCTGTACATATACAATGCCGATAATGATGTTGTATTCTGTCTTGTAGAGATAATTAGGCAAATTTAGTTTATGCTTTCTCACCTTTTGTCACTCGGCAAAGTAACGTTCAGGTACTTTTCGGTTGTACACTTTACTCATCGTTTAAGGTAATTCAGGTTCAGTGCCTTCCTTAAGAACATGGCAGCCAGAACCTTTCTGGGACAAACATCGCATAGCATTGGCCATCTGGTCAAGATGTCAGTTCATTAACCACTAGAGCCACCTGCTACAGCAACAGGCAGCTATTTTGAAGAGCCGTATCAGTTGTGCTTCGTTACTGTTGCTTGGAGGGTACAGGGGCACTGACGTGGACCAGCCTGGACGTCTTCAAGCTGCTCCGGACGTTGTTGTTTTTGGGAGGCATCAGCTTGGGGGTAGTACCCTCGAGACACCTGTAAAGTGACTGGATGTGGAGGACTCTCAGCATACTGTCCTGTTCCCCAAGCAATTACAGGCCTGTCAGGAGGGTCTCAGCGGGGAGGACTGTGTTTGGGGGGGTGTGGCACCTTGTCCTTCGCGGGAGGGAGGTGTCACTCCTCTCCAGGGCCGGGCAGACACAGCCTGTCATCGGGCTGCTGAACCTGTCATAGGACAGGGGCTGCTCTGTTGTGGAGCACGTGGATGCTGTACTGCAGGCGGGGAAGCAAATCGACATGGAAAAATCACCAAATAAACAGCTCATGATCGGGGCGTGGGTGCAAGATTCCTGCCGCATTCCTGGTTTACTGCCCCGGTGCTGCATGCGGCATTCCTGCGCTATGAAGCACTCGTTCAGTAGGAAATGTGCTGTGTGTATTTGTGCGTTTTAAATCACTACTTTAATAAGCAAAATTTAGAATCGATATAAAGTGCAGCTCAGCGTTCTGGGCTTTTACTATGATTACGTTTCTCTTGCTGTTCTCTTAATATCTGAATGTCAAAGAAAAAAAGCCTCCGTGCACAGCCGTCTAGTTAAAATTAGAACCCCTACTCACCTTTCCTGTCCCCACACAAGCCATATTAGCACCTGTGGCCTAAGGAATGCGTCCACTTCCAGATATTCATCAGGATGAAATTCTTCTGTGCAGTAGGTCTCTCAATCAAGTGCCCCCATTCCCTTAATCCCAAACTCTATATGGATTTAGCAAAAGACGAAAACAATGTCAGGCTGATGGAAGGATTTCGGGGAACGGATTCCAGTCCGTCCCAATCTCGTTGTGCCGTGTGAACCTAACTAGATCTGAGCGCTACCCGAGGGACCGGCCAGTTGAGAAGGACAGGGATTCTATTGTGACAATTGTAAGGGAGGAAAGGGGGCTGATCGGTACGAGAGGCTCCTGGATTAGCAGACGCCGTCCTCCTGTTTGGCGCTTGCCCTTTCCTCCCCTCCGCAGCGCGCTCCGAGACCAGCTGCGGTGCCCCCGCTCTTACCAAATGTCACACTGCTGCTCTCTGCTGAATGTCAGAACCGCGTGAGCTAAATATCATTTTTAATAACGGCCGACGCAGGGCACACTGCTTATTTGCTACCTCATACACTTTTTTCTTTTTTCCTGCAACTCTCTGCAACTAAGACACTAGAATTATGTGCTGAATAGAGGAGAGTCAGGCCAGCATTTATACTGAAAGCTGATTAACAAGTTAGGAGTTACTTTTGTAAGAACTTGTAAGAATCATGTTCTACTGATTATTTTTTAAGTATATAGGACACAACTTTCTTAGTTACTGTGACCTCATTATTAGTGAAGATGGGTCTTTCTGCCTCTTCGGGAATGGGGGCGGGGGGCGTGTACAGGCTGTTTATTTATGATGAGCAGATATGGGAAGTATGAGTATATGATATGGGGAGTTTTTTTCCTCCAAAGCAACATACAAATGGGAAAGCTGAGTCAGCTGGTCCCTGGAGCAGCTGGAGGTTAAGGGCCTTGCTCAGCCAACCACAGTATTTGAACCAGCAACCTTCTGGTCACAGATATGAGGCTCTGATATGGAGAGTATGAACTTGAATGACACTCAAAAATCAGTACTGAAGTAGTTTATATGAGAATTAATATGTATGCATGCATATTATTATATTATTATTTGTAATGAGTAAGTGATACAATGATTGCCGACGACTTGCAGAATCTGAATCGGTGACCTATATCCTTTCAGAGCAAATCATGTTAATAATAAATAACATATCTGTTATGGAAACTGTTACTAATAAGGTGCTAGTTTAAAATAGCATAAGCAGTGCTTCTTAAGAATTAAATTAAATCCTGTTAATCCATTTATGATGATCCATTTGCTAAAACAGCAATTAAACTAATGACTTTTTTCTTGCCATTTATCAGCAGGTGCTAACGGCCTGCATCTCGAGATGGTAGATCAGCGTATGGATTAAAGCTGTAGCAGAAGCTCCAGCCACTGCCATCCGCTGCTTTCCTGTGAAATGTCATGCCTTAAGTTTCCACAGCTTTTTTTTTTCCCCAGAAGTCATATTCCGTATCAGTTTAATACTTTGCAGGGACTCCAACAGAGAGATTTTGGTACCAAAAGCCAGACTGCACTTACTGACCATCTTTAAGCCCGTAAGCGCTATCCTTCAGCAGGACGGGTCCATGGGGGGCGTGATCCTCAGAAGTGCAGAAGTCTCCGGTGGCCTATCAGGCGGAATTAAACAGACCGGATGAGTCGTGTGGCCTCCCCTTCGGACATCAGGCAGAAGATACGCTAAGAGGCTCATGAAGAATTTGTCTGAGGATCCGTCCCCTGTCTGATATCTACTGGGCGAGACCCTCATCACCCCAACACGCCGATTCCTTCAAAGCTAGACGATCCTGACAGCTGACGGCTAAGATGTTAAGATGGGTGCTTCATACCTCAGTCCCGATGCATTAACCCAGGATGGATTTTGATATGTGGATTTATGAACTTAGTTTACTTGTCTACTTCTGAACCCTGATTAAGGCTGAGGACACTTCAAAGTTTGTATGAGTGCAAAACAACACAGATACAAAACAAAGACACAAAGTGAAGTATTGTTAGTAATTAACTGAAAAACAATTGTGCAACAACCAAACAGTTAAACAAGGTTATGTTTGCATGAGTGCCTGAGTGTGCGTGACCCATAAAAACAGGACACATCCTAAGCTGATCTTTACTTAATCATGTACAAATACAGAACTCTAAAGCAATGCTTCACTATTTATGGGTTTTGGCTATGACAATCTGTACTATTTCACCAAAAAGGGGATGATGTGTGACAACAATGAAAAGACAGGAAGCAGGAATGGCGGGGTGGAGCTTGTGCTAAAAATGTTGTGCTCAAAAAGGAAATTAAACTGCATCCACTGAAGAAGAACAGCTTGGCCTTTTCACCTGCTTCCCTTCGCCTTAAATGCACCTTTGTACTAAGAGTCAACTCATCAGAATTCCAGGGTACTTTAATCTGAAGCGCCGTGATGTCAGACTATCTCACGGGTCAGCAGACTTCACCATAACCACACACAAGTCATATTTGCCCCTGCATGTTCCCTTAACTGGGTTTACTTTCATTATATTGGCAGATACACTCTATGTGGACGTGATGTCCCAGCTGCTACCTGGGCCGCCTTGGGTCTAGGGCTGGACAGAGGAGTGGATGGATCTGACATAAGAACCATGATGATTAAGCATCGAAACCGGTGATGTTTAGTCCTACTCCCTGTCGGACACAGAAACTGATCCAAGTTAAATAAGAAAAATATTTTTAAAGTATAAAAATATTCATGGAGAGATATTGCTCATTTTCAGAGGTCCAGGTGTGCCTTGGACATTGTCTTGAAAGAATGCTTTCTTTCAAGACAGAGGTCTGCTTATCCTACATCACAGCACCATAAACTCCTTTCCAGGGGCTGAGATTTCATTTCTGTCTCTCCCTTAGCACTTTCCCAGTGTTTGTGACAACCAAGTCCGTGTTGGTCTAACTGACTAGAACTGGCATCTGATTTCCATTGACCTCTGGGATGAGAACACAGAGGGGGGATGTCCTTTCCTGAAGAACCGTTTTATTCTGGTGTATGCATGTCTGCCAAATGGATTTTTAATGGGCTTTTAGGGTCAGCGGTGCCATCAGACCGTGATATGATCAGTCCTGTTAAGTTTCCAAAGGGAGAGAGAAAAGCTTAGTGAGGAGAGAGATGATTGTCCGAGAATGACACCTATCAACAATAAGATCTCAGTTGAATACAAATAATTTTGGTGACCTTCATGATATTTATTGGGACACTTATCTATTTTATTATTGTGGCAAGTGAGAGTTTCCTTTAATGTTTCTTGCAGATCAGTGGTGCAGATCTCCAAGCGGACAAACAAATAAATAAATAAACATAAAAAACTATTTATTTCAAGACCACTAATCCACTTGGGATTCTAGTTTTTAGAGGCTGTTATCTGGTCGTTCCAACTATTGCGGAGCAAAGCTGCATTGAATTTTATGAGGTATTACCCTGTTATCACCCTGGCGTGAGTCTTAACATTGGGGGAGATACATTATTTTTCTCTTTCCAAGAAATTTTAGGCGAGCCGTTTGTGGAAATCGATTGTGTTGAACTCACTGCATACAAACACAGCCCAGACCATTTAACATGCAAGTCACCCTGCTGGCCTCTTCCAATGATTCCATCCTATGAAAAAATAATAAGGTGGTTTTCATACCAAAGTTCAGCTCGACGTAAACATAATGTTTAATAGATGAAAAGCTTCAGTAAAGCAGTGGCATTCAAATTTGAAATAAAAAGTATAGTAAAAACTAATCGCCATGCCTACAGCGTAGGATTTTTGGTGCTTTAAGGGAAGGTGTTTCTAAATAGGACCTTTCAATTTCCTTAATCTCCTCTAGACAAGCACCATTGGCTCTGATCTGGAAGTTTTGATGTATTCATAACAATAATTTGTACTTTAAAAATATCAATTCATCACTTTACAGTGTTATTTTGTTCTAGAAGAAAGGGGGTATTCTGTGTTTGGCAATAAATCCTGTTATCTTGGACATCAGTGTTATTCTGTATCATCAATTTAAACCAACAGTGAAAAGAGTACCATGTTTGGCTTCATTATAACATACATCCACTATGGTATTGTTTCTCTATTGAAATAGTACTCCAGTTTAACTATGGGTAAATCAACAAGGTATTGATTGACTTACTTATGGTAACATCATGTAGAGTGGCTGGCCTATGATAATGGCAAATAAAAGTCTCACAGCAATTTACACAGGATATTCTCCTGCCGAGGCCCTTGGTAGCTGAAATAAGTTTTGAGAATCACAAAGCAACCTGATTAGACTGAACATGACATGAATTGCCAAAAACCGGGGACGTTAGATACCAAACCTGCTAAGGCTGCTCCTTTGCCTAGGCCGTTTGTTTAAATGTGTGCAAAACCTTAGCCATACCTAAGTGAGTAATTTCCTCGGACTGTTACGGAATGGCTTTGAAAGCTACATCTTTGGAAAATGCCTTTCTATCAATAACAGGTGAATGAAGCAGAAAATTAAGCCTTTCAGTTGTTCTGTAAGCTGTAACTTGGGGAAAAGGGAAAAAAAAGAGGCTTCGGTGTCAAAGAAAAGGAAGGCTGTATGCCAAATGTATTATGCGTCGTGTAAATCTGACGTCTATAAATGGCTGCCAGTAATACTAGTCTTCTTAAAGCTTTTTTTTTTTTTTATCTCTGCATAGAATTAACTAGGTATTTGATTTATTTTGTATTGACAGAAACTGTGTTTAGATCCTCGCAAATGGTTTAACGGCAGCTTGCACCCATTGACAGCGCGCTTCTGTAGACGTCTGCGTATTGCCGTGGCGGGCTGCCTGACGCTGTTGTTATCAGTGCTGTTCCTTTACCCCCGGGGAATGAACGTGAGCCGACAGAGACATCATTTCTGAGCTGGTATAGAGAGTATGAAAGTCCCAGGGTGTTATCTGTAGGCTCAGAGGAGCTGCGTTCTTGCGATGTACATAAGCAGGGCCGTAAGCTTACACACAGGCCTCGTTAAAATGCATACCCCGCTAGCAGAATGATATGGGGGCGGCGCAGGGACTGATGGGGGGGTGGCAGTGAGGCGGCGGCAGCCCCCTCTTGATACCGACGATGCTAAAAGCTAACATCAGAAGCACTTGCCATGATAGTGCGACTCTTTGGCGTGGCTGCATAGGCTGGCGACCTTACAGGAAATGCTTACTTCCTAAGATCAAAGACCTTGTTTCTGCTGAATTTTGCATATGAATCATTCTGCATTCATGCACTCGCCTCAGCACACTGCCAACTGTCTGATTCAGCTGAGTAATCACACCTAGAGGAAAAAAGAATTACTCAGATGAACTACCTACATTCAGCAATCATAAATATCACAGTTACTGACTCATTTCATTTCATTTATTTTCTGAATATTATGTAAGACTATGACAGAAGGAACATTTTATAGGTGAAATTTCACCTATGACCCACTTAGTTTTTTTTTTCTGATTCACTGCTGAATTTCATCATTTCTTTTCAAGTCCAGTTCGCCTCAGTGAACTTGCTTTTTATCAACTTAAAAATGAATGTGTATTTAATGAATAGCATTTCTTTATACAACTCCCAGGATGAGATTTTTTTTCAGGATGAATGATTCGTTAATGGTGTGATTAGTATGTTGCTTAGCAACACCTGATACGTTTTAGAAATTGAATACTGCATTGCATATTAATTCAAATGGCAAGAAAGTTATGTCTCCCTGAAAGATGTGTAAATATAATTTGGTGCACAAAAAATAAGGATGTGCTTCAATGGTGTATTTGTGCCTCATATCAGTGACAACATGTTTGCATATGACAACATTTGCAAATTTATCAGTGTATTTAAATTACTAAGTCATTGATATGTATGTTATCATTATTATTTCATAAGGATTAACAATATTTTAAATCAAATCACTTTTATTGTCACATCACAGCAGAATGAGTGAACTAGTGAGTGAATACCTTGGGTTGCCAGTTCCTATTAGCAGTGCAGCACATTTAATACATGCAAACTGTACATTAAGCAACTGTACAGCAGTATACAACTTTACGTGTGCACAAATGAAACAGTATATTTCCCAGTACAGCACACATACAGACAACAGACTGTAGGTATAATACAGTACAGTTTGCTGAACCATAGTTATTAACTAGTGTAATAGAGAGTGCAGTTTAATAGCCCGCATTTTCTATTTTGACATTTTTTTGGTATAAATAAAATGCTGTAAATGGCTATTTAATAATATTACTCCAAAAGCATGTTCTTAAACATTTGTGTGAATTTTAGTCGGATCACATTACAGTTGGACATTTTTTTCAGAAGCAAGCTACACCAACTGAGAGTTTACATTCAACTTTTCAGGGAATGAAAATAACTGAGAAAAAAAAAAAAACAAAATACCAAAATCGGGGGAATACAGGAAAAAAAGCGGAAAAAAGAAAATATGAAAATCAATTTCCTAACTCATTCCCTGACTCCTTTGAATTGGTGATTGAGTAATATTCCTGGAAAATAGTGTGGGTAAACGTACAAATCTCAAATGCAATCGTAAATGACACATATGCTTTCTGGGTTTGGCATCAGAAGAGATTGAAAAATGCATATATTCAGGTGGGATGGATGGGCATCATGGATGGCTAATCACAACACGAGGGTGGCCTGAAAATGAATCTGAGAATTGGAAGAAGCCTTCATTTAGCACATAGCCCTCCTTAAAGAATGTGAAATCACCCTTATTTGAATTATGAACTTGTTTTTATGATCAAATCATCTTGCTTTTGCATTTGATTTGTATGGATGGCGGTTCTGCACTGTGGCCTGTAAGGATACAGGCACTAATCCCAGTACTTTACTTTCCTAATTTCCACAGCGCCACCTGCCCTGGGCTGTAGCTCTCAACAAGAGCCAATTTATGTTTTTAATTTGTTTACTTTTAATGCATGGCGTGACCTCAGCTGCGCATTACAGCTGTGAGAATGGCGCACCTGATCCCTCGAGGCTTATTTAACCACGCCGAAGGTTACTTTTCAATAACGACATTCCTATTTTGTAGTCTGGCCAGGAGTCCCGTGTCACACTCCTTTCGCACAACCTCTGATCTCGCTTCCTTAAATTGCTTCATGCCTCTGCTCTCTGGACATCACAGACGGAATGTGTTCGGAGACGAGCCATAAGTCCTTTTGAGGGCTGATCTCAATTTAAGTCCCCGAATTCATTTCCAACGCGATGCCGGCTAGAATATGTGCCCCGCGTAATTGGAATTTCCCCCAGACTCAGCGGCTGCCACGGCCCATTGATCAGAGCAAAATTGGAAATGCGATCGTCTTTGTTTACATTTCGCTGAGAGGCCTTCGCAAGATCAAGGGTTTAACGATGATCTCAGTATCAACGGTAA
This sequence comes from Paramormyrops kingsleyae, assembly GCF_048594095.1. Classification (NCBI taxonomy): domain Eukaryota; kingdom Metazoa; phylum Chordata; class Actinopteri; order Osteoglossiformes; family Mormyridae; genus Paramormyrops; species Paramormyrops kingsleyae. Next base: position 20,017,458 of record NC_132815.1, read on the forward strand.
TGATATCTCAAACACACCCCCCCCTGTGCTTAAGCGCAATCCCTCTTAGACAATCAATATCATTACACCGATTTATTAATTTATAAAGTTGCAGTGAATCGTAAAGTATTCAGTGTGTTCATGTCTAAGTGTTGCCTCACCTGTACACTATACGTTATATTTATATACTTTATACGACAATAAATATTTTTATGATCAGAATATTAAAAGCACTGAGATGATTGTTTATGGTTAGGTGAATGGATGGATGGATACAGGCACCTAAAATAGTAATAAAGCAACAGGTTTGAAACCTCCACCCCTCTACCCCCCCCAAAATTGGTTTTCCACTGATTACCAAGCAGGTATCCAGGTAATAAAGTTACAAGTTTGAACCCCCATCCAAATTAGCTAATGCCGCCCCCCCAAGAGGGACCTTTTCGTAGGGTTTCCGGAACCCCCAGAATTTTTTTTCTGGCTACAGGCCTAGATGGGGATACTGAATATGGCTTAAATGGTTTGTCTCCACTGTTGTAGCCCTGCTATGTATCATGACCAGTTTAACGTCTTTAACACGTCGCTGAAAGTGGGCTGCTCAAACAGGATGTAACAGCTTTCTCATATGTTAATGCCATGAAAATGAGTGGAGAAAAAAAGAACGTTTCCACTCTTGGGCATTTTTGTTTTTTTCCTTTGATTTTCTATGATACAAACCCCTTGAAAACTGTCGAGTCTCCAGAGAACGTAAAGAGTGTTAATTCTCTTTCTCTCAGGGACGGGCACCCACAGATCTATAAAGCAGACTGGGGGCTTTTATGTATTTCTCTGTAAATGCATTATTCAGCTCACTACTCAAAGACGTGTCCTCGGCATGTTGGGGTTTTTCCTGGCCCCACGATAGTGTAAACTGTACTATTTTGTACTGGGGAGGGGTTCCTTCTCCCCTCCACGTTTATAGGAAATTTGCAAGCATGGCGAACTCAGCATCAACATAGCAGACTACTCCTGTGCACCCCCCCCCTGCCCCCCATGAGTGTGAACTGTCCCAGACTCCTGCCGCATAAAGACACTTGTCCGTACCACTACGCCCAAATCAGTGGCAGGTATGAGAAAGCAGCCATTTCTGTGTGCCTCACAAATCGTGTTCCAGGCTTGAATTGGGACCATGCAGGTTCAGATAATGTGGGAGAATCATGAGCAAATCACATGCGTAACTGTTACTGCGAGGGGCAGAAATCCAGCTGCTTTTTCGAAGAGCGTAAACGCAAGATGGGCAATTTGAAGCCTTCAGGTTGCATCTGCGATGCTAATGTGATTTATTATGACAGCTAATATGCTAATATCGCCACTGCGTGTCTGCTGCGCCGGGTCCAGTGTGGCACGGCATCAGTGGGCTGGAAGGAACTGATTGCGTTACTTTTTCTGAAGTTTTAGCTCTTCGTCCGCATCTGTTGTGTCCTCTGGAGTGTGATTTGATGAGCCAAACTTTGAATTATGCCAGTCAAAGCATGCCTTATGTAAGAGGAGCGACCGTGGAAGTGCTGGGGTTATAGTTTAAGTGATTCCTCTGGACTTGCCGCATTGCTGTCCAGTGCTTGGCTCATTGTAAGCTGTATCGCTGAAGGCCCCCGTGCAAGGAGCTGTCCATCTCATGCCTGCAGACAGGTCTTGTTTTCTCTGCTGTTGGACATGTTGGTGGTCACCAGATTTCCCTGACGCGTCTTTAGTTTCCCGTCTCGGTGGGGATGACGGCTACCCCAGCCTCCCTGCATGACGGCGGAGCCACGCCGTTAAAATCAGGCAGACAGGGAGACATCTTTCTTATTAGCTGTCATTTCCTTTGCCTTTTTTTTTCCTTTTCCTTATTATTACTTCAATTATTTTCTCAGTCCCACTTCTGATACCACTTCAAATTGACTCTTATCTGAAAAAGGAATTTTAAAAAAATCCAGCCGCATTTTAAGTTTAAACACCACTTTTATGAGGGCAAAAGGCGATGACGACGACGATTACTACCACGAACGGCTACCGCTAATTGCCTTTCCAGTGATACATTTAATGCGGAATCCGTAATGCGAAATTGCTTCAGTTCTCCTCACATACAGCCTTTTTTTCACTCTTTTGAATAGGGGGTCCGTTTGCCTGAAATTCCGCCACTCGTTGTTTTGTCTGTTTAATTTTCCCAGTGAAATTTAGTTTATTTTTAAACCCCTTGGTGATGAGGAGCCACATCGTTATACGGCTGTGTTTTTAATATAGCAATAACCTCCTGTGATTTGCCATTTGATTGATAGGGGCCTGGTTCCTCTTAACATTTTTGCACATTTCACATAATGATTGCTGGCAGCAGGCCCCAATAGTGGCAATGAGCTTTTATTAAGAATACATGTTACTAATCTACTGGGCGGCTTCTTCCCAGATGACTCTGAGGAAGGATTGGCGAAATATGTATGAAACATAAGCTGACAGCTGCAAAAACAAATCGGCTCACAGTGAATTATAGCAACCGAGTCACAAAAGACTAATGGTGAAGGACATAAACAGAGGGAGCGTAGGAAAGAAAAAAAAAAAAGAGAGCGTGATTTAGCTGCATTGCTAATCGCCCGTCTGGAAACAGAGAAGTTAGCGTTGCTGGGCCAATATGAGAGGTACTTAAGTGATTGAACAGGGAGGTGCAATTTATGACATCACAATATTCACAACAATATTCTTTAATGTGTTTGCTCTGCTTCTCTAGTCACTGTAAATATCAGATGATGCGTTGGTCCAGTGCCCAGGATGACCTGAGCGAACCCAGCAGGGAACAGAACACAGAAGCATTAATACATCTTTAGTAGGAAGGATTTACACATCCCCTGATGCAGGCATGTGAACTGTGTTTGTTTGTGATGCCTCTCCTGGGATGCGTCTTTGTCTTTCTGTTCCTCTCCCTCCCCTCCCTCAGACAAGGAGGACATCACCACCCCCCCCTCCCCGACGAAGCCCATTGGCCTCTGGGCCCGAAAAACAGCCCCGCGTTACAAATGAGCCGAATAGCTGAAGCAATACAATGGGTGTGATTTATGCACAGGCCCGCAGCGGTGACGATCGGATGGAACACTTTCATTACGGTAAATCTGCTCCGCTGCTCGCTCCTTCCATTCGACCGCTTTAATTTCCCTTGAACGAATCACACGAGTTGCCAAAATTCCGAGGCTCTGTTTTCCACACACTCGTTTCCCAGATGTTGAATTCGCGGCCTCGTCACTCATTATCATATCAATCCGCTGTATACGTCAACTGTATCTTGTCTGAGTGTCAATTTCCAACTATAATTTGCACAGTATCTCACAGGAAACCAATTACACATAAATGAGAAGGGTAATTATATCAAAGTTTTTCTGTTTGTCTTTGTAGTCTGACTAAGGAAATTAAGGGAAGTGCTATATATCACTACATATACAACTTTTTTCCAGTACTGACACAATTTACACCATATTTTGCAGACAATCTTCTTTATGGTCTATATGCAAAGAATGGAACGGTCATTCGTCAAAGTTAAGAACACCACAGGGTTGGAGCTGAGCTAGCCATGTTATCCAGAATAAGACATGGCACATTTAAAGAATCGGGACTTCTGAAGTTCTGCCAAAAATAAAAAGAAAAAAGCACACAAGCTGGGTCACCATCTCGCCATGGAAGGAGTCTCCCATCAATCAGCGGAAATTAAAACATCTCCACTGGAGGCATGGGGTGAGAGTGCTCGGTTACACGGGAACGCAGCAGACGGTAGGTGTCCTTGCTGCTCTGCTCCCGGCCGAGAGATGACCTGAGACTGGAAAGTTCCCTACAACCAAATATTGATTTTCCTTAAAAAGAGTTTGTTAAATGTTTCAGGCTGGAATTTCAGTTCACACTGAATTTCAGGGAGGTCAGCATATAAACGTCTGGCCGCACTGCATTCCTGTGGAACATAAATATTTTGTTTGATGAGGGAAAATATAATAATAGAAATAATACGGCAGAAATAATAGGGTAAGAATCCTCTTCTCATCAAAAATATTGCTATTTTAAAATTATGATGCTGTTATTGATTATCTGGCAATTGGACGTCGGTTTACAATGACTTACCCTGAAAAAGAGGCAATTCAGCACAGTATATCTGCAATTTAATTTTCCGTCTTCTTGCACTTTTCTACCTTGTAACTTCTCCATCACATATGGGGTGTCTGCTGGCCCAGATACTGAAATACGGCTTCTGCAGAAATGCAGTATTTTTTTATAGCCATGTTAGAATTTTACTTCTGCTGTCAATAAATAAGACTTACAGGCACTGTCATGAAGGGATTGACATCCCGGTGAATGTGTCTGCTGCCATCCTTATAGCATCAACATGACGTATGTCTGTAGGCGACAGGGCGGTGAGGAAAGTCAGAGCTGGGGCTTGTAAGGTGTAAGGTTTAGGGGTACATAGAGGACCTGCTGGTAGTGCTAACAGAGGTACCTGACCTTAAACAAATGATCCAGGCGTATCAATAGCTAATGTTTAATTTTTTTCGTAAGTCAATATAAACGTAACGTTGGTACTCAGTGTTCAATGAGGCATTCCCAGCTATTTCGTTCACACCCTTGGACCATTGCCAGATGGCATCTGGGGTCTTCGTTGCTTCACATTGAGTTTTTTTCCTCCTTTCGTGGGCCTATAGATTGCAGGCATATTGTGGTATCCTCCTGACAGAATGACATGCTGGGGCTTTAGGGTCATTTCTGATCTTTGACGTGCCCCAAAATAGCTACGCGAGGCCCGAGAGTTCATTTTCACGGTGAGAGACGCTCCCTTGCATCGCGATTTGGGTGGTCTTTGAATAAATAACGAAGTCCTCATCGACATACACGCTATGCCGCTTAGTGCCGCCGCTCTCTAAGGCTTCCCTTGCCTCCATGGGGTCTGCCTGTCCCCAGCGGTCCAGATTCTTCCGACGGGGGGGAAGGAAATGTGTTTGAATAAAGAATGTCGTAAATATATTGGCTTGAGGAAAAGGATAATACCGAATCCTGCAGTTCAAGTGACGTGAGTATTTTGTTTATTTTGCTCGAGAGTCGAGTCGTCGCCGTGTGCAGGAACGGCGCACCGCTGAAGATGGTGTTGACGTTTCTGAGCTTCAGGGGTGTGGGATCAATTCTGAATCTGGGAGAGGTTAATGGCTGTTTTTATAGGCAATAAAAGCCATATTTTTCTCTCTTTTTGTGATAGAAGGCTCTGTGTTTATTTCCCCTGTCGAGATATTTCAGATGAATGTCAGTAAGAAACAAAGACTCAGGTTACACACACACACACACACACACGCATGTAGGGTAAACATATCCTTATGGGGACCGCTCATTCATTTCAATAGGAAAAATGCTAACGCTAACTATGACAACCTTAACCCCTACCCTGCCCTAACCATAACCATAAGTAACCTAACAAAATACAACAGTTTTTGCATTTTTAGTTTTTTCATAGCAGTCACCGATTTTTATAAAATAGAGTTTTCCCTTATGGGGACCAGGAAACCGGAAAACAGATATTTATCACGTTATGGGGACATTATGTCCCCATAAGGATAGGTAAACCCGCTCACACACACACACACACACTCATACACCTATGGATACACCTCCACTTCTACTGAACCAAATTTACTGCCACCCTCAAATTATTAAATATGTTTTGAACATTTCAGCCCATCAGATGCACACTTACTGAAATGTATCGTTTTCATTGTGATGCCGGCATGTGACATCCTGTTTTAAACTGTCCTCACATTTAGCACGTGTCAGCTGTCTAATGCTTTGCTTATTATTTCTTTTTTTCGGGGGAAGGGGCACTTACTGTTCCCCGGGGCCCGGGGCAGATCACACCCAGCTAAGTGGATTGACGTGGCTTTTATGGGCCGATCAGGGCTCGCGACGTTGAGGTCCCGCAGAGGATCCCCACACCTCTTACCCTTGAAGACACAGAAAATAACTTGTGCCGGAGAAGGCAGTGACAGCTTAGCATTAATGCGGCATGACACCGACAAGCTCTGCCTGGGAGAACAGGCTGCATTGTATAAACAAGGTAAGCTACTGCAAACCCAATTTGCGGAATGAGCACACGGCAATGCGCCATGACAAGCCTGTCAGTCAGTGCCCGTGTACCCTCCTCCAGAGTACAAGCTGTTATACACTGAAATATGTGTTAAAGAGTAGATGTCACCATGGAAATGACGTAGACGGGCCCACTGCCTCGCCTCGCCTCGCCTCGCCTCTTCTCCTTGGCTTTCATGGGAGTTAGAGCCCTGGCTAAAGTTAATCACAGCACACATTAATATTGTCTTTCACTGCATGTGAATTTTAATTTATACGCCCGTTTGGGGTGGCAATGGCAGCTACATGCATTCTTGAGACTGGGCTGATGTCAGCTCTGTTAGATGGCCAATCAGCCGTTGCCACACGTGTGACGTGTGTTTACATATCAGCCAATGTGTGCCATAGGAATGGTCTCTGAAGAACTACTCTTAATTCTTAATGCCGATTGGCTAAACTTCTACCCAGGCATCCGGCTAGAATCATAGCAAATGTCACATACACGCACACACACACACACACACACTGCTGGGAAGTGCACTTCAGAAAAATAAATTGAATTGAATATTCTGCCCAGTCACAGTTGAGTTTGCAAAATCAAGAAGATTTTATATATACAAATGGATAATGTGGCCTAAATACTGTTAATAATTTGCTTTCTTCATATAATTTATACCATATTTATTAAAATTGTAAGGAAGTTATGTCGGAATTTGTACAATATAAACTATTTTAATGAAGTATCCTGTTACTCATACTGACTAAACTGAGGACAGGCAAAAATAACACATTTCCTTTCCTTTTTTGGAAGGTTGGAGGGGTGGGGGGTGGTGCAGTCATAACTGGTCGCTAAATAGTTGCATCTTGCAGAAAACTTGATCAATGGAAATACATGTGACTTCGGAAAAATAAGGTAAGTATGGCAAACTGAAGCCTTAAATCCTCTTCTTTGGATATGTCATTTCTTGGCATTATGTAAAAACTCAGAGGGAATAGAAATCTATGCAAAGCTTTCCGGCGCCTTTTATCAAAAAAGGTGTTATTTTCAGAAACCCTTTAACTGAGATAAAAATACCAATGCCAATCTTCCCCTGTGACGTTTAAAAGGCGGAAAAATCAGCTTAATCCATTTGGAAACTTTCACAAACACAGTCTTTTACTTTGATGCGGGAGGAATACAAAGCGGACCAGCCTCCAACCTTGACTGTCAGGGCTGTTTTTTGATTAATCTGAGATCCTGTAATTTTTGACAGCATTTTGGAGAATTGTGCAACAGCAGTCACCTCGCTGCTAAAAACGCCTCTCTGCATCTACTGAAGAAATGACAGCTGAAAACTCCCGGTACACTGAATCTTAAAACACCAAGATAGTTGTTAAAAAGGATACAGGCCAGTTACTAGGCAAGTTTTGCATTAAAAGTGAATTCCTTCTGCTTTTATTCTCAAATATGTCCACAAACATTATTCTCAGTGTGGAAAAAAAAAATGTCTCTTCAATTATTTTAATTTTAATGCATTTACTGCTGCCAATGAAATAGGAATCAGCCGAATGGGACGTTGGGTAAAATAAGTTTGTATTTGACAGTGTATAATAATCTTGCCCACTGTAATTTTCAAATCCCAATTCCGCCACCCCTGGTGTCTCTTGGTGATTAAAACAGGTCACGACCCAGGAGGATTTGTGCATTTACGTGGGGATTAATGTCCTCTCTAGCACTTCTCCGCAGCGTTTTGTTAATGGCCCTGTCAAATTGTCCAGCTCTATTGCGCAGTATTGGCTGGGTGGAATGGCTGAGTCAAGACATTCAGATTTATTGTGCAATATTGTTGGGATGAAACAGGCATGGATGGTTACAGTGGTACCGTGATATATCATGATTAATGGCAGTCATCTATTCCCTATTTCTTCCCGGTGAGGCAGTAGGGCGGCAGGAGAGAAGAAGATTCAGATATAGACTGAAGAAAAACTTTTCTTTCCTTAAATCTTGATAATTATTAAAAGGGATAATTATGACACACATATTTCAAGCTGATATTTCTCCCCAGGTGCTCTATGGAGATGAAGAGCCAGGTGATTCCCCTTCTTCTCCATGTAACTGACTCCTGCTTAGTTCTGCTTTTCTTCCAGAACCTGAAACCAAAGCCCTGACACCATGAGAGTAAATCATGCGGGAGCTGGGGGTTGAAACGCCCGCATAATCAAAACCGACCAATACAACGGCCTGGACCCCGTTAAATGGGTGGAGACCTCAGTCTCCCAAATGTTCAACCCAAAGTTACACCCTTGCCTGACATCACCCCCCAGAACCACTACATTTGACGTCTTTTCAGCATGTGACACACGTCACTTTCGTTGTGCTCATCCATTTCCACACAGCCTTTATTACCAGTGCTTACTTATATCAACCCCCACACCAAATCCCTGTTGCCTCTGATGAAAGCATTCTGTCCCCAGTACCCCTGTTGATTGGTGCCCATTTACTAGGTCACATGCTTATGTCTGCTACCACTTCAGTAAAGACGACAGCATGCGCACCTGCATCATGCGCACCTGCATCATTCGCACCTGCATCATGCGCACCTGCATCATGCGCACCTGCATCATTCGCACCTGCACCATGCGCACCTGCATCATGCGCACCTGCATCATGCGCACCTGCATCATGTGCACCTGCAGCATGCGCACATCACTCATGGTATGTCACCTAATCTTGTTCACTAGGATTATGGATCCACTACACCTAACCATGTGCAGGACTGTGATGGATTGGGAATGAAGTTGGTGTGGAATACTCAAAGACAGAACGGGCCCTTGGTTCAGGGATATGCTTTGGACCTAGAACACTACAGTAGTGGACTGTATCCACCACTAATCCACCTCTAAACCACCCATCCATACCTGCTTATCCAGTACCAGGCCACTATAGGTTTGGAGCCCATTCCAGGAAATGCAGACAACAAAGTAAGGAATATACTGGATGGGATAAAAGACTATTGCTGGGCAAACACTCTCACGACATGCAATTTAAAGACACCGATTCACCTAACTGCATGATTCTGGACTACAGCAGGAAACTGTAAACTGTAAACACAGAAGGAACGTATGCACGGGGGAAGATGCACTGCAAGCACAAGAGCTAACCACTGCGGCAGCAAGCCACCACATCCAAGGCAGATAGATATCGAATATTTAAATGTTGCTCCTAGGAAGCTTGTACAGAGGTCACTGTAATAGTTAGAAATTAAATCCAGCGTGTTCCCCCAAAACAAAATGACTAATTTATGCCTCTGTTTATTTCTTTTATTGGTCAGATAATTGTCACGATTTATCACGGGCTTCAGTTTTAAAGCAGTGTCAATTGCATTTTGCAGATTAAATTAAGCAATTAACTTAATAATTAAACAAATTCAGTGTGGCGTCAGTGAGCGAGTGGGCTCGGCTGTTTTGCCACATTTAATGCATTACTTTTTTAAAAAACAGCCGCAGATGTGAAAAGAGTGCTGCATATTCACACTCAAAGCTTTCATTAAATCCTTTATTTTGGCAATAAATGTGCAATGTTTTACTATGATAATTCAGCAGAACAATGAAATCTATTAGGTGGCGCAGCTGTGTGATACAGACGCGCCCTGGTAGGCTGTCAACATGATTGGTAAATATTAATGCCATTCATTCTAGTTACAGTGTTCTGCTGTCAGTTTTGTTTCCTGTTTAAAAATAATAATAACAGCAATGCATATTTAAAAATACATTAATCTGCCAGAGAAGACAAAATCACATGATGTGAAGTCAGCTTTCCTGCTCCTACATGCACTGTGCATAGTTCTACAGTAGTATTTTTGCTCCTCTTTATGTTTTTCTCTGCCCTTGTTTTGCATGATCGTGGGTTCCGACCTGCGCCTATTTGCAGCATCCTGAAATCATTGGTCTAAGGGCGCTCCCATGCTCCGGTATGAAATAATCCTTGCCCTCTTTGGAAACTTTTCAGGAGGGATTAATGCCACAGCACAAAGGCCACGCTGTCTCCTCACTCCGCACCTGTTTCTCATCCTCTGTCTTGCACCGCAAAGCATGCTGGTCCGTCGCTTCCTGCGCACTGGTCTCCCCTCGCACTGGATTCTGGAAGAGCGTCTCCTCCAGCACAAACCCCCACTTCTTTTGTCACTTTCGATGAATCCCCTCTGCTGTGCTTCAGGCTACATTTCAGAGCTCGCCGTCCTGATTGCCTAATTCTGGCCATACTATCACCCGCTGCAGTTTTAATAAGCATTTCATTTGTTCGATTCATATATTCAGAAGACATGAATTATGTACTATATTCTTCATCTATCCATCCATTCATCCATCCAACAATCCATGCACCCAGTCAGGGTCACTGCCCCTGACATACATTGTTATTTACTTGTCTAGCTGACTGCTGTATCTGGCAACACCTACAAACTGCCGAATGGTTAGTGGACACACATTTTCCCAACTTCTTGATGAAACACCTAAAGTAAATTGTCTGCCAATGGGGTACAATAGCTGACTTTGGATTTCATCCAGCACTTTCACACGCCAGAGTTCACCGCCCTAACAATTTATCCGTCAATGTCTCCGGCGCCCACAAAAACATCCCAGAATGAAAGCATCATAATGAACCTCAATTATGGACACATTCCACAGCTCCAGAAACGCGCTGGGATATTTTTCCAGGGCAGACTGTTTTCAGAAAGGAATTAATTGTGAGAGAAATCAATTTTGGACTGCATTTGTCGTTGAATCTGTAATCACGCTGTTTACCCAAATGCCTGCCGTACCAGGTACTGTTCTGGATCCAGAAGACCTCTCTGGCAAGGGCCGTTTCGGCTCCTCCCCCCATCAGATTGGCTATGAGTGCCAGGCTCTCTTGTTGCCAGGGCATGCCAGTTATTTATTTATTTAGTTTGGATCTGCCATTGGCATCGCCCTCCCTCTGAGGTTTTTGTTTAGCTTACAATATACTAAGGTCTGGCAGTGAGCCTCTGGTTTGCCTGTGTGTGTCCAATCATTAGCAATGATTACATTGCAGTGGCTATTACAGTCTTTCCCCTTCCTCTCTCTCTCTCTCTCTCTCTCTCTCCCTGCCTCTTCATCAGGACCCCGGGGCCTGCTCCGCATTTTAGTCACATTTCCCCCCTCTCAGATTAATCCTCACCAGACAGTTTGAAGGTCCATTGCTTCAATCAATATCCATCATTTAAATTAATCCCCAGCTTTTTAAACTCAGTACAGTTGTGGGATTTGATGGATTTAGGGCAATCATTAAACTCCCCGGCAAACAGACTCGCACGGGACCCTCCACGCTGCCCGAAACCAGGGCTGGTAATGCAGCAGGCATCGACATCCGTAAACAGGATGTCTATGCATGAGTTGTACAAAGCCGAACAAACCAGATGCCATTGGTGCCTTTTTATTCTTTGTTAGGGTCATTGCTGACTCAGAGATATATGTCTGGAGGCCATTTTATTTACCATGAAAAAAAAAATCAACAGCATGTAGGGACTACTTAACAACATATCATCATTCCATCCATGGTGGCTTAGTGGTTGGTCGTGTTGCCTTACACCTCTGTCGGGTAGCCTGGTTTCCCCTCACAGTTGAAAAACATGCTAATATGAATTCATGTTGGCAAAGCTGTCTGTAGGTGTGAATGGCGCATGTGCCCTGTGATGGGTTGGTGCCTTTGGGTTATTCCCTACCTTGCACGTGTTGCTTCTGGGACCCAGAGTAAAACAGGGTTTAGAACAGTGTTTCCCAATCCGGTTCTCGAGGACCCACAGACAGTCAAAAAAAATATGGACTGTCTGGCAGGGAGCAAGAACATGGACCGAGTGAAGGTCCCTGAGGACCAGATTGGGAAACACTGATTTAGAAGATGAGTGAGTGGGTCACAGTGAGCCCAACAAAGCCAAAGGGGCAGAGAATGGCAGTCGATTGTGCCAGTCCACTTACACATGAAGGGCAGCTTGGGGATGTATTTGATGTCTGCATATTTTTGGAAACTGGAGGAGCATTCAAACTCCACCAAGTGATCACCCCAACTTCCAACCTTCCTACCCACCGAACCACCCTATAAGTAAAATCACATATCCCACTTTCATTTTTTCATTAAATTGGCACTCTCTGTTCCTATATATTTCATCCTAGGTAGCAGTTCATTAATCCATCACATGAGCGCGCCCTTAATCATTCTGTGTGTGACCTTTAAGAGAGGAATTGTAACTGATGTATGATCACGGACAGACATTTCAGCGCGTTAAGGCAGCAGCGGCCATGGGACTCGGTCTACTTCCAAAACCCAATATCAGGTGGGAAATTTAAAAGAGAATGAGAACGGGCCAGGTGGTGAAGAAGGTTTCATTTGGCACGGGAGAAGCAGCCGCGAGAAACATAAGAAGGCCGCCTTCCTACAGAAGATATAGTTTTATTTATATGTTTATGCCTAGGAAAAAAAATAGCCAATGTCAAGACTGCTAGAAGGGAGAATACGTCTTTAAAATATTTGTTAAAGGCCCTTGAAACTCTAGTGCTGAGTGATTGTTGAAGGTCTACACATTGGATCTCAACATAGTGCATTCTGGGTGTCTTTATAACCCAACCTTGCTCTTGAGTGTCTCTTTATTAGAAAGATGTGCAATGACTGCACTACGCTATATTTTTCCATCCCTGGGGCATTTGTCTTTTTCATGCTATTCTTATTATCTATTTACCCCTCAGACTTTTCGCTGTCTGGCATGTCAGGCATTAATTTAGCGGATACCAGTTGCGAATAAATAAGATTTTATGCACTGCATTGCAAAAACGAGTAGATTTGTCTGAATAGTGAAACCTCATTGGCCTGAAAAGAGGGCTTCTTACTCTCTGATTGTCAACCGGAATAATAATGTGCAGATTTAGTTATGATCCTTTTGCAAAAAAAAAAAAAATGGCCGTTCCATCCATCTGTCCTTAAAGAGCCACTTAACCAGTGCAGGGTTATGGCCAGCCTGCAGGCTATCCCAGTCCATCACAGGGTATGCAAACACGCACCCAACCACGCAGAAAAAGGGCAGCTTAGAGACACTAAGACACCTAGGCCATGTGTTGGGACTGTTGGACGAAAATGGAGCCTGTGATCACAGCCAGAACAAGCAAATTCCAGACAGAGAGACGCAGGAGAGATATTGAACTCACAGTGCTGGAGGGGACGAGGCCACAGTGGGACCTACTGTGCTGCCCTACATAGGAGTTAAAACTGGGGCACCGTTATAACAAGAAGTCTCATTAGAAAATGATTAACCTGTGAGATTAGCTATAAAACAGCAAACATGGGACCTAGTGGAGAAGGATGGAGTTTGAGGCAAAGTATAGACCCAGAAGGTTGTCTGCAGTGCTAAGATAAAGCTATTATATACATCTGGTGAGCAGCAACAAATATCACACGGATTCATTTGGGGAATTTTCTTCACTGGTGACTCTTCCAGCGATATGGGCCGAAACAAGCATTCAAATGAGGACCGTACGTGAGGTCCTTTCCGGAAGGTTCTTCCCCAATAGATAACCACTATACTATTTCCAGAAAGTTGAGCATCAAGAACAGCATCACACCCTACATTAAAATAGGCAGAGTGAGGGCGAGATAAAAATAGAATCGATATAGTGGCCCAGGAGTGAGCGTAGTAGATTTGAATGTAGTCCGTGTAATGATGGGAACGTCAATGAGGCGTCAAGTATCCTGAGCTGTTTTAAACTGATGTTCAGGGATAATTTGTTCATTTTTATTTATCTCCCCTTTCCCTTATATTTCACTATATCTCATATAGTGAGGAACTGAAATGAAATTTTTCTGCCGCCCCTGAGTGACCCCACTCACTTGTGCACGTGAATTTGAATTAATACAAATACAGAAATAAATCAATGTAGCAGGTTGTTATACATTCTTAAAATTTGTTTTCCAGCTATACAGACTGCATACAGGCTCGTATCGGCCGCACGGCTCCCCCCGTCCTTTCAGCTGAGCTGCCGGCTGTAGCGCACGTGCGCCCACCGCGTTGAAGCGCAACAATTTACCACCTCGGAGTGACATGCTGTAAAGAGGCCGCGGGTAAAGATGCATAAAACAGTCAAATAAAAGTCACGCTGGTCACAAAGGCAAGGCCGTTTCATGCGAGCGGATACTTTACAGCTTAACAAATACCTCCCAATTCTCTGGGGCTTTTCTCTTTTTACATCCCATTCTAAACTGTACTACAAATCATTGTAATTTAATTTTAATGCCCGTCCCTTCCTCTGTTTATTTTAAATAATCGCCGGCTTTTCCTGCCGCCGCTCATTTGATCCCTCACGCAGTCATTTTCACGGGCCTGACCGTTCTCTACGGTGTCAGAACAATGCTAATGTAATTTAGCGACAGTGCACATATGCATTCTGTCTTAGTAATTATGAGATAAAGTGTCTTTGCGGCCTGTGCATTAACCTCCTCGCCAAGCTAATGAGGACATTTAAATAGCTGGAACCCAAGGGCCCGTAGTCTTCTGTTTTCCCCAGGTAAACAAAGAACGCAAACTGGATCTTGCCGAGAAGAGAGTTTGTAAACTGTCAAACGGATTCCGCGAGATATCGAATCAGCATTTCAGAGGCGAAGTCGTGCCCAGCAAAGGCATCGGGAAGATTTACTGTCCCAGGCAGGAATATGTCCGATACCAATCCAAAGATTCACTGTCTGAGAGATTCAGCTACGTATCTGTCAGCAGCATCTGTTCCGATGGCAGCCATGTGCTGTGACTCGCATATTAAATAGTGGATCGATTGAAAATGGTAGCAATTAATTCTAGGTATATCGGGGCCAACCACTGACAAATGTGTTTTGCATAATATGTGTGTGTCGCACAACCATGATTGGCGTTAAACTTTATCTTTGTTCTGGTCTCAAAACCAAAGTCTGTTTCAAGAGTATATTTTGAGTTGTCATGTTCTGACTCCTCAGGTCAAGCTACCCTTCAGGATGATGTAGTTGGACTTTTCAGATTTTAGGGGTAAATGAGCTGTCATATCAGTGTAACTCGGGATCACGCCGAGCAAATGCTCTCATTTTGCCGAGACAAACTTCAATGCACACTTTCTGAAGATGTTGTTTGGCATGTGATGGTTGGGTTTTGACTGTGATAATCTGGCATTCTGTCCAAGATGTCATTTGCCCCTGTTCTTCATGGGATGGACTCCAGACTCAGAGTGACCCTGTGCTGGATAAAGCAGTTCTGGAAGGATGGATAGTCCATCTTGTTCCTGGTTTGAAATTCAGGGCTGGATTTGCTCTTTCAGGGGGGTGGTGCAGCCCACTAGGGCGCCTCAGCATAATTCATTTGAAAAGTGTAGAGATAATTACGACATTGCTAAAAAAGCTAGGGGTGAGCGTCTGTTGCATTAAATTGATACCGATATATTTCCAAAACTAGATGTTAGATAGTAGGATGACGTAATTACTTTAACATGGATGTACTTAATTGTGCATTAAAATTAGGACTTTATTAAAGGTTACTCATAGAAACCAATAATAGTCCTTCCTGATTGTAAGCGGCAGGAGAGCTTCGGTTATGACGTCATGCAGAATCCCAGAATTCGCAGCTAAAATTAAACAGTTCTGTTAGTGTCTCACAGAGATGTGGATGGAGGGGAATGGCGAGGAATTGTAGTTACTTGGTTCATTTAATTTTAAAACATTGTAAAAAAAATATCGTAATTTGCAATGTTTGTTTTCTTTTGTTGGAGGATAATACCTTATTAAGCATACTTTTAGTGCTTTTCAGCCTTCTGATATTAGAGCCCTTTGCCAAATAGGTTTCAGATTTACATTTACCTTCTGTAAGGCTTGGTGGACATAGTGGAGCTAAAGCTTTGAGTCACATTTAAAAGAAATTATACTTTTTGGCTGTGTTACCAAATTAAAATGTTTAAAGTTGGCAATTTTTGTCATTGATGCAGAACGCATACGCGAAAAACAATTTCTTAACCTGTGTAGGGGGCCCAGACTTGTTTTCCTGCACACAGGGGGTCATTAAAAAAAGAACCACTGCTCAAGGCAACTGCCCACTTCGCCTATAGCTAGAGCCACCTTCCAGCTACATAACCCGCGGCGTTAATCGTCGACGTGTTTGAGTCACATTTTATAAAATTCAACTTGTCTGTTGAGACTTCTAACTGAAGGTGTCGCAAATGTATGTGCTGATTTTTTATTCATCTGTTTCTTTAAATATTCCTCCCAATGATCATTAATTTAGAGATTGAGTAAAGGCATAATTAAAGATCTGGTATTTGGAAAGCAGCCAATCCCTCCTGAGTGCCCCCCTGAACCACCCCCCCCCCCACCACCCCCCCCCCATCCATGGATGCTGTGCAAAATCATCCCATTGCTAACCTTTCACACTCACAGAGAGTCGCACACAAACACCACCCTGCTAACGATGAGCGACTCCTCACCGTGGGAGTCGATTAAATTAAACCGCCTCACGGGCAATTATACCAAGGTCAGAATGATCGGGTGCTGGTGCATGGAAATAAGACTGCACTCGCAGATGTACGTCGTTCCGGCTCCTCCGGGGACGAGCCCGGCTGTGATCGTGAAATGGGGAAAATTGAGTTGTCAGTATTGATTTGGATATTTGCATATTGAGATGGGAATGAGCATTTTAACAACAGACATCAGGGCTGGAGGTCAAACCTCATATTATACTGAGCACAAATAGGGGCTGGATCATAACGCTGATCATCACTGCTGCATGTCCTTAGAATGCAATACAGTGTCTGTTTATATTTAAGAACGTGTCACCGTTATAAACTACGTCAGTTAGGAATTTCCAATGGATCACCAATCTCGCTGAATACTTAGAACTAATTTGAACATTCATCCATAAGGCAGGGCAATTCTTCTCAAGCCTCCAACCTTGACCTCCCAACCTGTGTCATCCATCTAACTTGCCCGTTATTCATATATGTGCAGATATATCCCATTACATCGACGTCGAAGCTTCAAATTGTCTTTGTTCTCAAGTTATTTGTGTCTGTGGGCTTGCACGGCCGTAATGATGAGCATAAACAGAATGCTATTATGAGCCAGTCACGGTGGATTAGTGGGTCGCATTGATGCCTCATACGCCCCAGGGTGGGGGTCCAAATCTGTCTCCAGCTCGGCATGTTTCCTGCCTTTGTGGTTGCTCGGGGATTTTTGTTCAGGTTCTCCGGTCACTTGCACAGCCCAAAGCCATGCAGGTTACGAAGATGGTGACTGCCACCACATCTAGTTCTTAGCTGCCTTGTGCTATGTATTTCCTGGTAGACTCAAGCTCTCGAAACCATCGCCTGTTTTTAATAAGGTAACATGGTTTTAAAGCAAATTAAATAAACGCACAGCAAAATATAAAGCATATTCTTCCTGCAAGCTGCCTAAAAACACATGCGCCGATAATAAGGGCTAATGCTTAAGGAACTTTCCGGAAAGACGGCAGTGTGTGGGTAATGTGGAAGTATCTGTTGTACAATCTGTCGGTTTCTTTGCCAAGACTCCCCTGCCATTTTGCATTTCGGTCAGGTTCTGAAATATGTAGAGATGCGGTCGCAACTTAACACATCCTTCTGAGTTGTTACAAGCTGCTCATTGGCTGCTTCTAAATTTCTCAAAGAGTAAGTGCTTCTCATACATGTTTTACGGTTACCCTCTCGTTCCCCGAAGGACAAATTGCATCATTAGCTGAGCAGTGCTGGGGCTCTCTGAGAACTGGCTGAAAACTGTCATCTGTCCTTATCTCGCTTTCATCCAACGTCTAAATCCAAGCTGAAACCCAACCCAGATTCCACCCTGTCACACTAAATTACATTTGGTATGCAGCCATTTTATCTGGTTCTATACAATAATGAGGTCTCTTGTCCTTTGCCCTATGAAGTTGTTTCCCATTAAAAAAATAAGAGAACAAAACATAACAGAAGTCTTAACAAAAATCCTGAAAATGAAATGCTGTTTATCGAATCAAAACCAGAATATAGATTATAACGTTTCCCCCCCTCATCACCAGACGCCTGTCAGTAAAAGACTGGGCTGATGGATGCAGAGAGATGTAGAACAGCAATCCAGTCCTGGGGACCCTCAGTCGGTCCATGTTTTTGCTCCCTGCCAGACAGTTCACATTTTTGCTTCCTCCTAGCTCAGTGGGAGCAAAAATGTGGATTGTCTGTGGGTCCCAAAGGTCCGGATTTGTAAACAGTGATGTAGAAAGTAGAGTGTCTGTGAGTGTGCTGGGAGACGATGCTCCCAAACCTTGATCCTGTGATCACACTGGGCTGTGGGCCCCAAAGACACTGCTGGTGGTAACATTAATGAAGTACATCTGGAACTCTGAGGAAGCGAGGCCCTCGCGGCTACACTGGGTATGCATCAAAAGTTAATACGCAACGAGCAGAAGCATCTGCGCCATATCCTTAATTAGCACTTTGTTTCTTTGCCGTGCTCTCCAGATTCCGAAGGCTCCATCATATTAAATGAGTCTTGGAGCAGAAGGCTAAGTTTATACTCTCATTTGCAATGGAGCTCCACTTTAAGCCCTGCATCCCCGTTATCTCCACAGAACACGAATCGTTTTAGGAAGCAGAATTTGGGGCCCAGCCACCTTAACTCTTCTGTTGCTCTAGGGCCTAAGGCGAAAGACTTCTGGGCACGTACTCGCTTTATGCACCTGATTGGAAAAAAATGTATGAAAAGCCAGTGGGTGTGGCTATTTTATATACCTGGAGGGGTGACTCGCGCTCATTTGTGTTCCTGCTTCCTTCAAAGCCGGGGGAGAAAAATTGGAAAATGTGACATATTGGTTTTGGCACTTATTTGGGGAATAGTCCTAGTGCCTTTCTCAGGGACACCAGCCATGTGAAACTCGGGGCTGTCTCTGACTATCTGTGCGTCAAGAGCGCTTAATGGCACTCCTCAGGAAGCTGTGCTAACAATTCCAGGCCACAAACACTCTCAGAATCTGGCCTCGATTCCTTAGCAGGTGGTGTTTTAATCATTTAAATTGTTCTTTCATACTGGGTTTTGGAGGGGTTGACTTTGTAAACTGAATTTCTGAGGAAAAGACCAACTAAGCTACAAATTAGTTCTTTACATATAACATAGCTGTCAGGGGAAGAAAAAACAGAAAAAAAATCTTATGCCTGTTTGATAAATAAAATTAATCCTTATGCTTTTCATTTTATCGCATGGCAAGCTTAAATTAGATGCAGTTAGAATAAGAGACCATTTTTATGCACAAAAAAAAATAATAATACAGGTTACTACTGTCTGCTCTTTTACCATGTTCAGGGAAGATCACCTGTATCAGACTGTCCCAACTCAATCAGAATTTAAACAGAAATATTTGTATAAAATGAACATACATACTTAAAAAAATGCCAATTTCTTTTTTTACCAGTATAAAAGTATAGGCTAATATTGAAAATAGAACAGATTACGAACAGCGCACAGCATTAGAATTTCATAAAAATTGTAATGAAGCATGTGACTTTAATGGCATCCTTTTCAGATGATTATGCCGTATTGAGCTCCAGGTTTGTAAAGTATCAGGACATTCACAGATGCAATTACCCAAGTTCGACTATTCCTCTACCAAAAGAAATTTACTATTGTTAGATCCATACATTAAAGGCATGTGCCTTCCAAATGAATCTCAATTTTTTATTTTTTTAAATCTTCAAATACCTCTATTCTAATTCAAAGTCCTGCGGAGGCAGCAGATGAAAGTTTCCTTTGATGCGCGAAGCTAGAAATGAATAGAAGTAGTTCCTGTGTCACACGCAGTGTTAGTGTGAAGCGTAAGCGAGGCTTTCATGTGATACGTTCGTATTTATTAGCTGGGATGCATTAACGGGATTCTTACAAAGGACTTCGGAATGGCAGAGGTCAGGATGAATACAGTAACTACAAAGCTGAACAAGCTTCAGTCTCATAGCACAGCAAGACTAGGACTTTTTGAATAGCTAAGGCCTTTAAACACATTTTAAATAAGTATCTGTATGAACTAACACACATTAAATAGAAACATTGTCTAATTGCATCTATCTAATTGCCTGTAATTTGTGAGCAGACCCTTATTGCCTATTGTTTGCATTACCTTGTAATACTTGAATGAACATTTTTCAATTATCATTATTAATATTCTTACTGCTACTACTACTGCTACTAACACCTACAACAATACTAGAATAACATAACAAAAAACAGAATCATCTAAAGGATTATCTAATGTGATCTGAGTCACCACTATTTAAGGCTGAAGTCCATCCTTTACAATTGGCTCATAAAATGTGTTGTAGGAATGACAGTATGTAGAAATGGGCTTTGTTTAGTCTTACTGAAAATGCAATATTCAGATGTGTTGGGGGCCTTGAAGGTTACGCAATCTATTTTCTTTATAGTGCGTCAAAGAACAAATAGCTTTGTTGTTGTTCAAAGCGTTCAGAAGTAGTAAGCTGCGAGCAGACTTGGGGTTTTTTTCGTGTTTGTTATTGCGCTACGTGGTACTCCGTAGGAATCCGCTCCAATTCGGGGCTATCGCGGAAGACGGGGAGGCGGGCACCTCGCTCACAGGAGCCGGCGCGACTCCCTCGGCTCCCTCGCCGCGCTTCCTTCATCTCCCTGGGCTGTCAGGCGGCTTTGCGCAAAGCCGCAATTTCAAAACAACCGGCAGACGGTGAATCCGCCGTTTCACGTTTCCAGGCACCAGAGCTAAAAAAAATTTCAAAAAAAAATCTTCCATATCATTACTGCCCCCATGACTGTTCAGTATAATTTAAAATGCATAGGTCTGACTAACCATAACGTCTTGTTTTTATTATTTATTATAAAGTTTAGGGTCGACGTGCGGTCCAACTGGACCTCGGGTAAATTCCTTTGGATCCCCTTATCCCTCAGCCTTTGGTGAGCAGGCAACAGGAGATTCTCAACCAGAAGGATGAAAGATCTGATGGTTAGCTTGATAAACATCAGGGGGCTGCTGAACTGAATGTGATCTCCAGAAAACTGTGGATTTTATATACTAATTTCCTTCCAGTCTAAACAACAGTAGTTAGGAACTAAGCAATCCTAAAGTCAAAAAACCAGCCCTCAGATTTTATGCCTTGTTTTTATTCTCAATTCAGCAGAATCTTGCCTAGAATACCAGAACACCCAGGGATGGGCCTGCTAAGGTCTATTTTTTAACCCCATGCGTTTAACCTTTGGGGTTGGCATGGTGGCCTTACATCTCTGGGACTAGGGTTCAAGTCTCCAGCAGGATTCCATGTGTGTGGAGTTTGCATGTTCTCCCTGTGTCATCATGGAGTTTCCTCCAGGTACTCTGGTTTCCCTACACAGTCCAAAAACATGTTGAGGTAAATTGGAGTTGCTGAATTGCCTGTAGGTGTGAATGGTGTGTGAGTGTGCCCTGCCATGGGTTTTTGCCCCAACCTGGGTGGTTCCTGCCTTCTGCCCATAGGCTCCAGACCCCCTGTAACCCTGACTAGGGCAAATAGTTACAGAAAATGTAAAGATGGGTCGGTGGGTTTACTGTTTGCTCTGAGGGAACACTTGTACACCTGCTCGTTCATGCAAATATCTAAACATGTGATCTATGTGACTTTGACCCCAAGCATGGTTGTTGGTCAAAATAACTTACATTTCAAACCACAGAGTGGTTTGAGTATTTCAGAAACTTCTGATTTCCTGGGAGTTTCACACACTAGAGTCTCTACAGTTTACATAGAGTTCTGTGGGCTGCTGATAAGAGAGGTCCGAGGAGAATGGCCAGACTGTTTCGAGCTGACAGAAAGACTGCACATGACCGCTCTGTACAACAGGGGTGAACAGAAAAGCATCTCTGAGCACACAACATGTCAAACGCTGAGGTGGATGGGTTACATCAACAGAAGACAACATTAAGTACTGAGGCTGATGTGAGCACAGACTCACCGAAACCGGACTGTTGAAGACTGGAAAAATGTTGCCTAGTTTGATGAATCTTGATTTCTGCTGTGACATGCAGAACTGCAAAGAGCATGAATCCATGGACCCAACCTACCATGTGTCAATAGACTTTTGATGGCGCAATAATGGTTGTAATGTGTTTCTGGTCCACAGAAATACCAATAGAACATCATTTTACGAACCATAGTCTGTATGGGTGTTGTGACTAACCATGCACATCCCCCTATGGCCACAATTTACCAATCTCCTTATGGTTACTTCCAGTAGGATTATGTGCAAATGTCACAAAGCACAAGTCATTCCAGACTGCTTCTATGAACATGACAATGATATCAGTTACTTCTCTGGTCTCTATAGTCACCAGATCTTAATCTAATAGAGTACTTATGTGATGCAATCATGTCAACACGGACTAGAATATCTAAGGAATGCTTCCAGCACAGTGATGAGTCTGTGCAATGGAGAAATTGGGCTGTTCAGAGAGCGGGGGTGGGGGGGGGTCCTACAACATATTGGTGTTCCTAATAAAGTTGCCAGTGACCGTACATTTTTGCATGGATGCATGCAACATGGAGAGCTGTGAGGAAACAGCAGCAGGGAAACACTTTTAGCTGTATTAAATAAATATCAAATGTCCTGTTTCCAGTGAAAAGAAATGCAGCAAATGAAAAAAGCAAAACAAACATTTAGTTTTGCCAACATCACTAAGACCCATATGTTTCCTTGATGATTAAGCACTGAGAGTTTTCGCTGTGTGAGATTTTTGGGCTTAGGCAAACCACTGGTGTGCTTATGTGTTACAAAAACTCAATTAACCAAATAAATATTAACATTAGGAAAATAGACTGTGTGCATAGATCATGGCATATGCAAAAATTGTAGATGTTTTCTAGTGTTTCCTTTTTAATAGGCTTTCTGGCAATAAGATAATCACTAAGCCTAAACAAGCCAATAGAGATAATAGGAGGGTAGGAAATATCATACATAATATGGACAGAGTGTGGTCATGTGATGTTGTTGTAGGAAAGTATTGATTTTATGTTAAAGAGATGAGAGTTTGCTAAATCCTGCACCATTTTTCAAGGATAAGGTGAATCCAGTGCCTAATTTTCCTCCAGAGTCCTAAGATTATAAGCATGGCTGATGAGAGTCTGTGGAAGCTTCTGGAATAAGGGTGGCAGGGAAATAAGTGGGGGCATTAAACTGGGATCTGGAGGGAAAATAAATTAGAAGCAGCTATTTTATTTGTTTTTTTTTTTTGGGGGGGGGGGGGGGGGGGGGGACAGCATCTGGGTTAATTTAGTCCTCCTGCTGCATCTGTGTGTGTGTGTGTTTGTCAGATATACATTACATTGTGGGGATCAAATGTCCCCACAATGTAATAAAAATCTGTTAATTTGACGTTCTAGAACCATTTTTTCAGTCCCCAGAAGGAGAAATTCAATTTAATTAAAATCTATGACTGCAATCAAAAAACTAAAATCTTGTGTTTTGTTTGGTTACTTCTGGTTAAGGTTAGGGCTGGGTAGGCATTAAGGTTGGCATTGAAGGTTTTGCCCATAGAAATGAATGGACGGTCCCCACAAAGTACAGGTCTGTGCTTGTGTGTGTGTTTGGATGTACTTTTTCCCCTTATACATCATTCTCATTTTTTACCAAACTCAGACAAACATACTTTTGGATTTTTGGTTTATATATGCAGTATCTACCGCCCTTCTATGGTGTTTGTTTAGTGATTGTCCCGTCCTTGCCCCATCTACTCCCCCATTAAGCTGCTGGTCCCGTGCCAAATCCCCGGCTCCCTGCGCGCGACACTCTCACACGGTGTAACGGGAGTGCACTGACATGTTGTCGCGGATTATCTACGAGGTCTGTCCATTGCCAGGGGAATCCTGGGCTGGGGGGTGATGAGATATGCTTGTGTGTTCACTTAATGGGGGAACGGGCAAGTGTCTGCTGTGTGTGTGTGTGTGTGTGTGTGTACATATGAACACACACACATGCGCGCACACACACGCACACACATATATATATTTTGGGCACACACACACACTCACACACCATTCATTTTTGGCATTAGGTTTTCCCTATTGAAATTAATGTATGATTCCTGCAAAGATATGGATACAAACGTATGTGTGTGTGTGTGTGTGTGTGTGTGTGTGTGTGTGTGTGTGTTTGTGTGTGTGTGTGTGTGTCTGTGTCAGGAGAGCAGAAAGCACTAAAATCAACTTCCATGTACTTGGTGAATAAATTCGACTGCGACTCTGATATGGGTATTTTTTTGTTCTGCAAACATATGTACTTTTTTTTACATCGATGCACCATTTTTTTGGAATAATTTAATGCTTTGAAAATTTTTTTCTCTCTTGCTCTTTTTAATGGGTTGCAGCTGGTTTGAAGAGGAAGATGTATAATAATCTTATTTTATATAAATAACAGAGTGCCACTATGCATACACACACACACACATATAAAAAAATCCTCAGTTATATTCCTACCAGAACAGGCTGATGCCCTGGACCGTGACCCAGCCCAGGAGAGTGAGGCCAGTGCTGCTCATTGTGCCTGAATCCCCCCCCCCACACACACACACATCACGGTGGCAGAGAGATTGACTCCCCGGGCTTCCCCCAGCTTTACAGCACTCTCCAGCAGGCACTTGGCAGCATGCGCGCTGATCTCAGGCCCGTTGTCGGCTGCTCTCCCGTGGAAAGCGGCACTGTGAAACCCCTGTTCCAGCCGAGGACATGTGATTTTTACGTGCTGCACGCTTCAGCGCGCATCCTCTCCGAGTCTGCATGGCCCTACCACTCTGCCGCTGAGCTCTTTGTCGCTCCCAAACGTTCCCACTTCACAATCACTTCACTTACGGTTGACCAGGGCAGCTCTAGCAGGGCAGAAATTTTATGAACTGACTTAGGGAAGATGGTGTCTTATGATGGGGCCACGGTGAGAGTAACTGAGCTCTTCAGCATGAGTCATTCTACTGCCGCTGTGTTCTGCTGGAGATTGTATGGGTGACTTAATGATACACCGGTGTTAGCAAAGGTTACACCTAAATAACCTATCCCCTAATTTGAATGGCTGCCTGGATACTTAAAGTATATATACTCAGGCGCCACTTTATTAGGGACACCTAGCTAGTACTGGGTAGGACCCACTTTATTAGGGGCACCTAGCTAGTACTGGGTAGGACCCACTTTATTAGGGACACCTAGCTAGTACTGGGTAGGACCCACTTTATTAGGGACACCTACTGTAGCTAGTACTGGGTAGGACCCACTTTATTAGGGGCACCTAGCTAGTACTGGGTAGGACCCACTTTATTAGGGGCACCTAGCTAGTACTGGGTAGGACCCACTTTATTAGGGGCACCTAGCTAGTACTGGGTAGGACCCACTTTATTAGGGGCACCTAGCTAGTACTGGGTAGGACCCACTTTATTAGGGACACCTAGCTAGTACTGGGTAGGACCCACTTTATTAGGGGCACCTAGCTAGTACTGGGTAGGACCCACTTTATTAGGGGCACCTAGCTAGTACTGGGTAGGACCCACTTTATTAGGGGCACCTAGCTAGTACTGGGTAGGACCCACTTTATTAGGGACACCTAGCTAGTACTGGGTAGGACCCACTTTATTAGGGGCACCTAGCTAGTACTGGGTAGGACCCACTTTATTAGGGGCACCTAGCTAGTACTGGGTAGGACCCACTTTATTCGGTACACCTAGCTAGTACTGGGTAGGACCCACTTTATTCGGTACACCTAGCTAGTACTGGGTAGGACCCACTTTATTAGGGGCACCTACAGTAGCTAGTACTGGGTAGGACCCACTTTATTAGGGGCACCTACAGTAGCTAGTACTGGGTAGGACCCACTTTATTAGGGACACCTACAGGTAGCTAGTACTGGGTAGGACCCACTTTATTAGGGACACCTAGCTAGTACTGGGTAGGACCCACTTTATTAGGGACACCTAGCTAGTACTGGGTAGGACCCACTTTATTAGGGACACCTACTGTAGCTAGTACTGGGTAGGACCCACTTTATTAGGGGCACCTAGCTAGTACTGGGTAGGACCCACTTTATTAGGGGCACCTAACTAGTACTGGGTAGGACCCACTTTATTAGGGGCACCTAGCTAGTACTGGGTAGGACCCACTTTATTAGGGGCACCTAGCTAGTACTGGGTAGGACCCACTTTATTAGGGGCACCTAGCTAGTACTGGGTAGGACCCACTTTATTAGGGACACCTAGCTAGTACTGGGTAGGACCCACTTTATTAGGGGCACCTAGCTAGTACTGGGTAGGACCCACTTTATTAGGGGCACCTAGCTAGTACTGGGTAGGACCCACTTTATTAGGGGCACCTAGCTAGTACTGGGTAGGACCCACTTTATTAGGGACACCTAGCTAGTACTGGGTAGGACCCACTTTATTAGGGGCACCTAGCTAGTACTGGGTAGGACCCACTTTATTAGGGGCACCTAGCTAGTACTGGGTAGGACCCACTTTATTCGGTACACCTAGCTAGTACTGGGTAGGACCCACTTTATTCGGTACACCTAGCTAGTACTGGGTAGGACCCACTTTATTAGGGGCACCTACAGTAGCTAGTACTGGGTAGGACCCACTTTATTAGGGGCACCTACAGTAGCTAGTACTGGGTAGGACCCACTTTATTAGGGACACCTACAGGTAGCTAGTACTGGGTAGGACCCACTTTATTAGGGACACCTAGCTAGTACTGGGTAGGACCCACTTTATTAGGGGCACCTAGCTAGTACTGGGTAGGACCCACTTTATTAGGGGCACCTAGCTAGTACTGGGTAGGACCACTTTATTAGGGACACGTAGCTAGTACTGGGTAGGACCCACTTTATTAGGGGCACCTAGCTAGTACTGGGTAGGACCCACTTTATTCGGTACACCTAGCTAGTACTGGGTAGGACCCACTTTATTAGGGGCACCTAGCTAGTACTGGGTAGGACCCACTTTATTCGGTACACCTAGCTAGTACTGGGTAGGACCCACTTTATTCGGTACACCTAGCTAGTACTGGGTAGGACCCACTTTATTAGGGGCACCTACAGTAGCTAGTACTGGGTAGGACCCACTTTATTAGGGGCACCTAGCTAGTACTGGGTAGGACCCACTTTATTCGGTACACCTAGCTAGTACTGGGTAGGACCCACTTTATTCGGTACACCTAGCTAGTACTGGGTAGGACCCACTTTATTAGGGGCACCTACAGTAGCTAGTACTGGGTAGGACCCACTTTATTAGGGGCACCTACAGTAGCTAGTACTGGGTAGGACCCACTTTATTAGGGACACCTACAGGTAGCTAGTACTGGGTAGGACCCACTTTATTAGGGACACCTAGCTAGTACTGGGTAGGACCCACTTTATTAGGGGCACCTAGCTAGTACTGGGTAGGACCCACTTTATTAGGGGCACCTAGCTAGTACTGGGTAGGACTCACTTTATTAGGGGCACCTAGCTAGTACTGGGTAGGACCCACTTTATTAGGGGCACCTAGCTAGTACTGGGTAGGACCCACTTTATTAGGGGCACCTAGCTAGTACTGGGTAGGACTCACTTTATTCGGTACACCTAGCTAGTACTGGGTAGGGCTTGCTTTATTAGTACAACTAGCTAGTACCAGATAGGACCAGCTTTATTAAGTACAACTACCAAGTACCGGGTACTGCTTTATTAGGTAAACCGAGCTACTACTGGGTAGGACCCACTTTATTAAGTACCCTTAGCTAATACTGGGGCAGGACCCACGTTAGCCTCCAGAACTACTTCAAGCATAGATGACTTCTGTGTTGTACTGAGCTGTTATTCTTGTATTTGTAACTTTTCTTTTAGTTTTAATGAGTCTGGCCATTCTCCCCTAACTTCTCCTATTAACAAGGTGTTTTTGGCCATAGAAATGCCACAGAATTCTTTGTAAACTCCAGACACTGCAGTGTGTGAAAATCCCAGGAGGGCGGCTCTTTCTGAGAGCTGGAACCACAGTTCTGGCACCGACACTCACACCAACTTTAAAACCACTTGGATCAGGTGTCTTAGCTGTTATAATGCTGCACAGTAACTGAACTTCTTGACCCTGGCTGCATGCTG
The DNA here is from genome assembly GCF_048594095.1 of Paramormyrops kingsleyae. NCBI lineage: Eukaryota > Metazoa > Chordata > Actinopteri > Osteoglossiformes > Mormyridae > Paramormyrops > Paramormyrops kingsleyae. Next base: position 20,045,662 of record NC_132815.1, read on the forward strand.
TGGATTTAAAGTTCAAGTCCCATGGTTTGTAGGATCTAGAGGAGCAGGCTGCCTGTGTCCTGTGTTAGCAAACAGGTGTGGCCAACCAGTGTACACTGGCCATATAAATAGTGATGTATGTCCTGAGCTGAAATAAAGGATACTATTTTAAAATGCCCTTGGACAATATAGGATATATATATATATATATATATATATATATAACAGTTATAATCCTAATGCTTGTTATTTTGCATTCAGATCCTTCACTACCACTGCCCTGGTCCATCCACCCATTTATCTGGTACTGCATTTTTTTTTATTTTTGGAGGGGGGGGGGGGGTTATCCCAGGTAGGCCAGGGCATAATGCAAAATGTGGACAGTGGTGACCTAATGGTTAAGGATGTGCACTTGTAATTGAAGGATTGCTGGTTTGAACTGAATGGAATAGTATTATTCGGAATCCAGTCTGAAAATTTTAGTGGGTGAATACTATTGCAAGGCACCGTAAATGCAAATAAAATACAACATGAAGTATAGATTATATGGAAAAGTAATGATGGATGTAAGTTATTTTATGTCTGTAAAGAACCTCGATGTCAGCCACACATGACAACTAAGAAATAACAAATCTGATAGCTCCCCACAATTTGGATTTTAATTTAAGATTCCATAGTGAAAAGCTGGCAATGTCTAAAAACAAGGAGATTTGATCTTATGCCTGCTTTTGCTGTGGTATAATGATAAGCTGTGCTCCTTCTATCTGCAGATGGACACTAATAAACTCAATTCGGGTCTCTGAAACGGGACTTGCCATCACCCCCAGTCCCTGATGGGTGTTTATTAGAATGGAAAGAACCCATCAGTTCCGGGATATAGTCTCACACATGGGAGGCTTAGTAAATAACTCTGAATAAGACTGGGGAAATCAGGCTGTATGACCCTAAGGGCTCACTGAATTAAGCCGGCTGAACCGTCCCCCTGTCTCCCTGCGGCCGTTATAGCGCCGGGGGCTAGCTACCGGCAGCAGGCTGACGCGGCGCTCTCAGCGACGTGGACTCCGGCCGCAGCTGCCGGTCACCAGAGAACGCCAGGGCTAGATGTCCCCGAACGGAGTCCAGGAATAACAAACGGTGTGAGATCATGGAAAATCGGGGCTCGCCGAGAAAAAAAAAGTGGTGAAGTTAATAAAGAGGTTTTATTCTTCTTTTATACGAGTGCCTTGTCGCTGGAGTCCTCGGCTGATTGATTCACGTCCCCCATTAATGAGCGCCAGCAGAGTTTGCTCCAGCCCCCAGAGTGCACTTGGTGAATTCGTCTCCTGATATCAGTTTATCTACTGTGCAGAGCCCTGTTCCATATAAATTACAGATGCAGCTGAGCGTGAAAATCCCACCGCAGAGACACGCATGGATCGTTCAGGGTCACACTGAAACAGTTCAGCCATTCTGGGGCTGTACATGCAAACGGAAGTCATCCGGCCCATTGACAGTGTTCATCAAAGGTCCAGCACGCCGTAAACACCTGTTACAGACCCTAAGGTGACTCTACAGAACCTAATATTTACAACATCACTGTATTTACAACTGTAACAGAAAATGTTAAAATGAACAGAGATACTTGTAACATAAATGGCAATTTAAATTGTGAAAGTAAGACCGTAATGGATGAACGAACCTGAAATAAAAATCAAAAGTGTTGGGGAAAAAAAAAAACAATCTTGGTGAGGTCAAAATATTATGGGTCCTAAGGAGGATTTGTAAGAACTGGGGAAAAAATGTTTGGTTTGTAATTCAAAAAGATTAAATAAGAGTATAAATAAATTTAAAATAAAATTAAACCATGGCTTTTTTATTTCCAAAAAGCTTCACTTTTGTATTTACATTTTGTGCAAAAAACATTTAAAGGTTTCAAAGATTTTACACTGTAAGATAAATTCAAGGCACATACATCATACAACAACAATATTTTCTAAGAGAAAAAAGTAAACTTTGGTTCCTAAAGAGGGTAACAGATTTAGATGTCGACTGAAAATGCAAACAGAATGGTAAAGCATGGAACTGGCAAAAAGAGCAGTAATGAGATAAAAGGTAGTATTACCTATTGTCACAGTAAACACAACATACCGGGATATACTACTGTTTGGAAAATGGCTGTTTCACAAAAATCAATGCAGTCTTTGAATCTAATTTTTATATATCTGGAAGAGAACCTTTGCTTAGGTCAATATAAATCTGATCCAAAAATGTTCCACACACACACAGTAATAATAATAATAAAATAATAATAATAATAATAATTTACTGCCTAGTAATTACTGAAAATCCTTAAATCAAAAACAGATTTTAGGTAGCATAAAAATCCAAATTACGGGTATGTGTAGAGCTGACCTTTAATATATTTTTTGTATTTGGATTCTGACTCAGATTTATTAATTTTTTTTTGTCTATGTAATCCACAAAATCGGCATTTATACTGCGTAATAATCACTCTATATTACTCATTGAACTTGTTTGAAGAGACTTGATAATAATAAAATAATAATAATAAATAAGGTGAACAGATTTGGCTCACTTCAAAAGATCATTGTTTGATAAGCATCTTCCATTTTATGAAGCCATAAAGGGCTCTAAAGTGTGACGCTATCTTCATCTCGCCACCAAATGGCATAATATGCTGTTAATGGGACTTTGTCCTGCACAGCTAACAAATAAACCTAATGTGAGCCTTCTCAGATGGATGGCACAGAAAGAAGATGCACTTGCTGAACGTACAAAACAATCTATTACTGGTGTTATTGATGATAATCACATTCGAAACACATTGGTGTTTGCAAAAAACACTATCATCGCTTCTGCCTGGATTACCTCCTGTTTACTCTTGAACGAATAATGATATTGTGCTGTTCAAAATAAATCAATAAACATTTATTTTTCCCCTGCAAAGGACAAATCTAAAGACACATTCACACATCTATGTTCCCCTTCTTTTTTCCTGCTTCTTTCTTTTCGGAAACGAGTGAATGTCTCACTCCTCTCTTGGAGGGATTACTGGAGCACAGTGGGGCTGGAGCCAGCAGACTTTCTTTGAAAAGGGCCTAAAACAACATCTTGCCAGGGAAGATCATGTCTTTGACTAGGAGGACTAAGGGACTCTCAGGCTTTATATATTTAAACTATGGGTGGTTTCACTGACCACGAAAGAAGAAGAAGAAAAAAAGTTTAATTTTCAGTAAAACATCTTATCTTCTTCTAACTTAAGTCATCATGATAACGTAAGTATGTTCCTGTTCTGATGAATCAGCATTGGTTATTTCTAAATTAATTTATCCATCCATCCATCTTCCAACTGTTTATCTGGTACAGGGCTGCGGCTGGGGGATCTTTTGGATCGTATTTGAACTCAAAAGCAAGATAAACAAATAAATAAACATTCATTTACTGACACAATGGTTATTAATCAATGCTAAACCCAAAATATTTCACAGGCCATAATGGATGGCATAATTATTCTAATTCCACACTAATTCATCACAGTAAACAAAAACAGCTATTTCTTGTTGACTTGGTGTTTTAACTGTATGTGCAGTTTGTATTGTGTATTGTTTGAATACAGCATTCATCCTACTGATTAATATAAGAAATCAAAAACATATAATTTAGTCCCACATTCAAAGTTCCCGTTTCAATGTAGCATTTTAACATGTTCCGGATAATTGAATGTCTGGAAGCTGCATATCTGTGTTAGTTATTTGTTAAAGACAAGAGTATTGCAGCATAAATTAATAAGCAAAGTTAAAGAACACTGGCATGTGCAGAGATTCGAGATCGTCTCATGTATGCTGTACTGCGGCCGTGCGTTCGTCTACTGTTGCGGGTGAGAGCGGCTCCACCTGGTGGCCAGCACTTCCATATCAGCCTGAGCCAACAACTGAGTCAAATCTTCACATATCGCTAAAAACATTCACTGGGCTATTTTCAACAGTCTACTTTCAGCCTACACAGAGCTAGAGGGTGCTGAAATTCACTCTCTTCTTCCGAGTGACTGCATTTCCAAAAAAGTTAATTTCCTGAATGGATGGTTATACTATCGATTGCATTAAAAGGGCCTCCCCAGTTTTCTTTAAAACTACGAGACCAATATTTCGGTGACGATTATATCTCTCAGCCAGTGTGCTGTTCTAGTGGCCTCGCAATGAACACGCCTGCGCACCTCGATAAACAGCACGTTCCACCACGCTGGCTAGCAGATCACCAAGGTTCTATCGGCATTCAAAAATAAAACCAAAGACCTTCTGTAAGAAGTAAGAAGAGGACCTTGATTGTACAAATGAATCTGTACAGCACTTGAGTAATACCACTCAAAAGCCAACAAATTATAAACCAATTTGTATTTCATTTTTTTTTTTTACTAAGAAATAGAAAAGATAGCAGAATTCCACGTTATCGTCCACAGTATAAATTACATCGTAGACAGGTCTTGGAAATGTATATAGTTTTGTACAGATGTATTGTATTTAACTAGGTTCTTATTACAAAGGCTCGACATCCAACCGGAAAGCATCATGTGTGGCAGCAGTCTGCGTTTGGAACATTGCTCTTGCAGTACGCTGTGCTATTGTTACTGAGGTGACAGTCTCTAAAGCCAATGCCCCCATTTGGAGTGTAAATAGGCTGTATTCTGAAATCCCCTTTCAGCAGTTGTTCATTGTTCAGGGGGACTATCTGGAAACTAGTTTCAGTCATTTCCAGGATGGAGTTGTCCTTCTTCGTGCCCGCCTCACAGTAGTCATCTTTTCTCCTGCCCCGGTTGTATTTCCATTTTGAGGAGGAGGAGGAGGAGCCTGCCCTTTTGTGCATGTGCCAGCAGAAGACGCTGAGGAGCACCACCAAGACGACGAAAACGGCGCCGCCGATCAGGCCGGCCAGCAGTAGCGGGGAGCTGGCGTCCTGCTGCGTGGCCTGCTCAGGGCCGCCGAAGGAGGCCGAGCCCGTGGTGGCTTCGGCGCACACGCTGTCATCTCCGGGCCGATAGGCGTTGAAGGCGTCCAGCACGTGGACGCAGACGCGGTACATGGACCTGGGCTCCAGGTCAGTCAAGTCGTACTTCTGGTGCTCCCCGCTGACGGTCCGCTCCTGCGCAATGCCCCCACTCAGGCTCTGGCCCAGCTTGACCCAGGACACCTTGTAGGCCGTGACAGGAAAGGTGGACTCCCAACTCACCTGGATGCAGGTGCCGTTGACGACGTGGAAGGCAACCTGGAGGGGATCCGGGAAGGGGGGCATGGGGGGATCCGTCCTCTGGGTGTCATCCTCGGGTGTGGGTTCCGGGAGGATGGGGGCTGGGGATGTGGTTAAGGGGAGCCCCGCGGAAGGCAAGGTGGTGCTGACAGCAGCAGTGGTATTAGGCCAGTGTGGGAGCATAGGGGGTCCCAGAGTGGGCAGCCCAGCACCATCCGGGCACTGGATAGCATCCAGACTAAGCTCCCGGATCACCATTCCACGCAACCTCTCCGGCTTGTGGCACATGAACCCGCGCACGTTGAGCGTCGGTGGCAGGGCCTTCAGCCAAGTGATGACCCAGCCAATGGCGCAGTCGCAGTGCCACAAGTTGTTCCTAACGGTCAGCTGCCGAAGACTGACAAGGCCATCAAAGACCCCCTGTGTCAGCGACTGCAGCTGGTTGCTGGAGATGTCCAGTCTCTCGAGCTGCCGGAGGTTGGAGAAGGCCGTCACAGGGATCTCATTCATCTGATTGTCCTGCAAAGAGAGCTTGACCAGGACCGCCCCCGGCAGGAGAGGGGGAGGGGTGGTCAAGGAATTGCGGGCCAGGGATAGCTCCCGGAGATTGCCTAAATCCTGGAAGGTTCCTACGGCTATGTCTTCATCGGTGAGCAGGTTCCCGTCCAGGAGAAGGCGCTCTATCCGGGTGACGTTGCGGAAGGCTTCCTCGGCGACGGACGCAATGCGGTTCTCATCCAAGCGCAGCTCGCGCAGGTCCTCCGGCAGCCCGATCGGCACGCTGCTCAGGTGGTTCTTGGTCAGGAAGAGCATCTGTAGGCTGACGGCCTCGCGGAAGGCTCCCTCTTCCACGCCCACGGTAGAGATGGAGTTATCGTCCAGGTGGAGCTCCACCAGGCGGCTGAGCTGCGCCAAAGCGGCGCGCGAGATGGTCTGGATGTTGTTCTCCTGCAAGTGGAGCACACGCACGTTCCGGGGCAGGTTGAGGGGGAACTCGTCCAGCTGGTTCCCGTACAAGTAGACGGTCTCCACTGAGGATACGTGGTGCAGCTCCAGCGGAAAGCCTGCATTGTTGATTTGGTTGTTGTGGAGGAAGAGGATCTTGTAGCCCTCCTGTATTCCCAGAGGCACCGAAGTCAGACTGCGGTCGTTGCAATAAAGAAACGTCCTGTCGCAGCGGCACTCCTGCGGGCAGCCCGCGGCCTGGTAGAACTGCAGATGAAGGCTCAGCAGAATAGTTATCCAAGATTTGAGGAAGCTCGGCCAGTCCTTATTCCACAGCGCCACCTGTAACTCCATAGTGCCAAGTAGGTGGAGCCCAGAGACAGCCAATGAGATGTCAAGTTGGAATGGAAAATTACCAAAAAAAAAATAAAACAATATCCACCAGAGAGGAGTTCTTTGGAAGGCCCCCCGCCGACGCTCACTCTGTTGAGGGGTGTGCTATGGCGACGCGGACGGGGGTAATCCTCTTATAATTGCTTGTCCTAAGTGCAAGGGGCCGAGTCTCATTAACTAGTGCTGCTTTGTGGCCAGCCTCGTCCATGCTCCGCAGTCAGATGGCGGTGGGGCCCTTCACGGCTCGCTCGCCGCCTGGCGAGGGCCAATTTAGTAGCGTGCGGCGGCACGGAGGCACTGTCAGGCTCCTCTCACAGCCGGCCGCCTGCCTGCCCGCCCGCTCGTCACACGCGGTTGATCCCGCACCGGGGTGGGCTGCCTGCCTCTTGACATTTGGATCCGGAGACCTATCGCAACAAAATAAACAGGCGATTAGGAATTTCCGCCGCCGCCTCGAGATAATCGCTCGCACGCTTGCGCACGCACAATCCACATCTAAACGCGAAACAGGCTGTGCCAAACGCAAGGCCGTGAGGTATTTTGCATACTGGTTGGGGTTGGGGGGGGGGGGGGGCATAAAAGGGACATTCATTCCCCCCTCACAGTCGACAGAAAGAACACTGTATTCATTTTTAAAGTTTCTTCCCCTGGTACGTAAGCGGGCTTTGCACGTATGCTTCTCTGACAGCAAAATCTTTCATAATTCAGTTAAATCAGATTAAGCCTGTCTATGTACAGAAAGTATAACTGAAGCCGGCGTAATCAGATCACGTTCGGGACGTGCGTCTGTTCAGTAATTTCCAAAGCCCCCAGTCAATACGATCCCTCCGTCAATTTAACTCCCCCCGTCCGTCCTCCGCGGTCTCCCCAAGTGATAAGTGCGGAAACAGCAATCAGAGTCAAAAAAATGGCACTGTCTGGATTGTGATATTTCATCCCCGACTTTATGTTTTCTCCCAGAAGCATTTCATCTGCGAAGATAAAATATACTGCTGTCACATTCCCAGGTGGTTAAATTGTGGCATGAGTGTTGGGGACTGACAGCAACAGAAATGAGATGAAGGGATGGAAAGGCTGTGAAGATGAAGAAGGGAAAAAAATAAAGTTTGGGGGAAAAAGGCCTTCATTTCACGTTGAATAAAGGCCCGTGTTTACGAGATCGTTGCCTCTCTTCAGTCCAGTAAAAGAGGACACTAGAAAAACAGTAGATGGCCTGGGAGGGACTGTGATTGACAGGCCCGCCGTTCAGGCCTCCGCTTTCGAAATGCAACCTTTTCACGGTAATAATTCAAAGAAAAGCGTTTCATGCTGCTATAAAAAAATCCAGCTCACTGTGTCCATGAGGGCTGTAATGTTATCTGTAGCGTTTCCAAAGACATGGCAACTAAAAACACAAAATAGAGTAAAAGTTTATAAAAAAAAAAGAAAAGAAATAAAAACGTTCGTATGACGAACATGGGCTGCCAGACGAAATGTGATTGGAAAATAATTTAGCTGCCCTACAAGGGATGTATGATCGATCGTGGCTATTTTCTCAGTGGAAAGGTTTAGAGCGAGCACAAGGTCACAGGATTACACTGAGTGTGACACCCAGTCTACCTGTTTTATAGTGCTTTGGATTAAAAGGGAGCACCGGTGGTGCATTAGAGAGCCCAGACATAACTTAAGGCCATTATTGTGTAGATGGGTCTGGAGGAGGTACGAGTTTCCCTTCAGAAAAAGCAAAATGAAGACATAATTAAAGCAGCTAAGCTGTCAATCACAGGAAAAGCCCGGTGCCAGTTTATTTTAGGATATATGCCAGCCGAATAATCATGACGTGCTGACGTTACGGCCGGTGCGGCCCGCCGGGCTGGCTGTGGATATATCTGCTAAGCGCAGGAAAGACAAGTAAACGGAAGGGTATTTTAGCCTTGGGGGAGCCAATGAGAAAGAATTATAAAAAAGATTAAAAACCGGCAGCAGTACTGGCATGTTTGTTCTGCTGTATTACCGCATTAAAAATAAATAATTAATAATAATAATAATAATAATAATAATCATAATAATAATAATGCTATGGAGTCTGTTATGGACATATGTGCTAGATTTAGGAAAAATCACACAAAAAATAAATATATAAAGACTACGATGCATCAATGAATCACTAGACAGTGAGGTCAGACATAAGCCAGAAAATAAAACTGTCAATAAATAAATGGCTGGAGAGGAGAGCAGCGCGTCTGTAAATCAGGTGTTCTGCACTCGCCGTTTCGTCTGCCGCGAGGGCACCACGTCCTTCCCGGGTTGGCGTTCAGCTGGGGGGGGGGGGGGGGGGTGGCAGGGAGGTTATCTTCTGACTAACAGGGCTCCATGACTCCCGAAGCCAGCTGCACCAGCGGCTTTCGACGGCCTCGGAGTGCGGGTGACTGTGTGTGTGTGTGTGGGGGGGGGGGGGTGCATCAGAGGCTATGCGCTCGGAGCGGGGGCGCCTTTAACGCCATTAAAAGTTGAAGAGGGTTATTACGGAAATGGCGGGCCGAAGATCTGGTGAACTTCAAAGGCGGCTCGGTGAGGGCCGATCGTCTCGGCGCGGCATGACAAAGGGGGGGTTTGGGGGGGGGGCTCAGGGACAGCGGGCACGGCGCGCAATGAGCCCCCGCGCTGCACAGCGCACAGCTGGGGGCTGGGGGGCGGCTGTAGCTCATTGATCCTCACCATAATGAAAATGTAATTAATGAATAAATTAACAAATAATAGTGCGTGAGAGGCATCAGCCTAACCCTTACTGCTCAATTTAAATCATGACTTTCTTAAGCCAGGAAAATAGAATAATGTATTTCGGAGGCGACACTGAGTTACAATATTTTAATATGCAGAATTATTATTATTATTATTATTTAATCTTTTGCCATTAATCATGAAGTAGTTGCATGCAGAAAACTAGGCAAGTTGACACTAATCATCTAGGGGATTCATTAATAATTAATTAATAAAACTGAATAAAGGAATAAATAAATAAACAAACAAACAAACAAGCAGAATGTGATGTCATGTTAGTTTTTACCTTCTGGGGAAAGTCTCTTGCCCTTTCCATAGTAAATCCTCTCAGTACGCGCAGCACTCCTCTCGCTCTCCGTCCTTCATGCAGGCTGGGGATGCAACAGAGTCCACGGCTCCGGCTGGCTTCAGGCTGGCGTGGACGGGTCGGTGGCACGTTCCCCACGGCTGCATGCTGCCCGTGTCCCGAGGCGAGTCTCCTGCAAGCGCTCGCCGCTCTGCTCCGCTCCCCCCGTCCGCCCCCTGACGGCTCAGCCTGGCGATGTGAGCTGCGCTGCTCCCTTGGAGAGATCAGAGGATTACATTAGGCGCTGGGAGCGCTGGCAGGGACGCGAGGCTGTCTCTTCCCCGTGCATCTCCCCGAAACGGCGAGCCACTTTCCCCGGCTCTGCCCCAGCCATAGTGCCTCCACTCTCACTGTTAGCAGCTCATGTAGGACTTGCCTGCTCCCCTCGAGACCCCTGGGAAATGTTTACAGTAATGAATTCTGTTGATAGCGATCTTTTTACACTCCTCTCTCCTCTCTCTCTCCTTCCTCTCCTGTTCTCTCGCTCTCTCCTCCTGCTCTTGCTTCCTCTCGCCTCCTGTGCGCACTCTCTCTCTCTCTCTCTCTTTTCTTTCCTGCTCACTCAGTGTTTCTCACTCTCTGTCCCTCCTACCCTCCTGGAATGAAAAATGCCTCCCTAAGAGCCAGCAGAAGCAGCTGTAAATGGCCCAGAGCCACCCTCTTCCTCTCTGTTCACCTCATTTGTTATATTTTCCATAGTTCTGAAACGGATTTGATACATGCTATTTATTTTTCGTACCCCGAGATATGCGGGAGGTAAATATCCTGTTTAATGATTCTACGAAGACTTTAATATAAAAACATTAATTATAATTACATTGTGTATTTTTGTTCTTTGAGCTTTTTATTATTTATTTTTAGTTCTCTGTTCCTTTTTTTGTTTTTTCTCGGCCCGAAATAACGTTCGGTACATTATACTGCAAAACTGGATTTAATTTGTCACTGAACTCTGAGGTCGAAATGAATAAGGGAAAACATTAGCTTTGGCGAGGTGACCGGTTTGCGCTTGCATGTAAACGTCGGCACGCAGCGTATCCGCTGGCTCCTCCACAGCAGACCTGAGCTGTTTTTCTGTGCAAAGCGCCCATGGCAGATATAGCTGTGATAAACGGAGCGACTGGCTGCTTTTTCCTTCCCCTTGCCTGTAAGAGAGGGGTGGTGGCTGCAAGGTTTCTCTCATGCTAATCCCAACACTGTGATGCTCAGAAGTGAACCGTCCTGGATCTCCTGCAGCTGGGGGAACGCCCCTCTCCCAAATCGCTCACGAATCGATGGGCCCCCCACCCTGAGAAATGCTTATACCCCCATCACTACTTTTTAGATCCATCCAAAAATCCTCTCACCGTTTACCCTGGTCAGAGTGCCTGGGGGGGCTGTGCCAGGCAGCACGGCGGACAGGGCCGGGGGGGGGACAGGAATGGATGCCAGTCCATCATACGCAATTTAGAGACTTTAATTATCCTAACTGCATGTTTTTGGGCTACAGGAGGAAACTGGAGAACCTGGAGAACACTCATGTGACATGGAGGGAACATGTAAGAATGTACAGGGAGAGCGGTGACAGGAATCAAACCACAGGCCTGGAGGTGTTAGGTGACAGTGCTGCCCACAGAGCCACCGTGTCACCCTGCTACCATGTCACCCAGCCGCTGCTTATGTAGGACTCTCGCGGACAAGGAATGGCTGACTATGTTTCGATGTTTCGACAGCGGGTGTCCACACACACACATACACACACACACAGCACATGTGCACTGGGACTCACACATGCACACACACACACACACACACGCAATATACAGACACCCCATCCGCTAAAATTATCCACCATGTCAGATATGAAAATTTGGCTGCTTGACCAAGACCCGAGGCGTCCGCATACCGCACAGACCCACGGCCACTGGAAGACAGGCGTGTGTCAGGCCCCTAACGGCTTCTCAGGAAGGACCGAGGCACTCAGGCATGCTGGAAGACCTGGGCCTAGGGCACTCCTAAGATAGTTATATCCATGCGACCTCTGTGCTGCATCGACGGCCTCCTGGAACCCCCCTCAATGCCCCCCAATGTGCTATCTGCCCTCTGTCGTTCAATTACCGCTAACATCTCAGCTATTAGCGCGGGTGTCCGGGTGACGCCCCGCGGACAGCGGCGGGGGGCAATAATGGATGGCCTGAGTGTGGGAACAGGACGCGCTGGCTGCGTCACGCCCCGCAGATCAATCGCTCCCCAGTCATTAGTAGGGGCTGACTGGGGGGGGTTTGGACACTTCACTGACAGTGAGATACGTCATACTCCGACTGCAGCATCCACGTGGCTCAGAGGCTCGCTGGACGGCTTCCTGGAGGCGTGGCCTTTGTTCTCTGAACTCTCCCTAATTCATTCTCGCTAGGTACCGTCCCCCAGCATCGTCACACTCCATTTCCGCGTGACATTCTCGCTGTCTTTTGGGTTTAATTTCCTACGGTAAATGCTACAGCTGTCAAGTCCTCCCCTGTGCCCTCCCCCTCTGGACAGACGTGCCCGTCTCCTTCCACGGAATTAAATTCCGTCAAAATTTGCCCGTTGGACATTAATTAATTACTGGCCTGTGCGAGGCGTGTCCGACTAGGGGGTCTGCCATATCGAGAGGTCATGCGCGGTTAGATAAACACTGACAGAGATGTCAACCAAAATGGCAGGAAGCATGCGGCTTGTACACAGGTTCCACTTCCTGTTGCATTACTACACTCTTCAAGCCATAATGGACCCATGCTGAGATGCAGCTCCGGCCCAAAGTGAGTAAGACCTAGACGCGGCATCCCAGACAGTGCCCCAATCCTGTGAGTGACGCCAGCGAGGATGAGCTTAGCGGGGGTGCCGGCGACACACCTGCCGATGAGGGTGGCCAGATGTCCTGGCACAAGTCCCTCAGGCGGCACCGCTGGGACGCTCTCTCTTCACCTGAAGTGCCCGAAAAGGAAGCACCTTCTCAGATCTGCAGCGATCATCTGGTGCCAGCCTTTCCTCTTCCCTCTCAGACACTCAGTCGACTCCCCTGAGGCGTCATTAGCTTTGCGTGTCATCTGAATTTTACACATATGTCTCGTGTCGCTTCCAAGCTACCCCTCTCCACCAAACACGTAAACACCCCACCAATAACGGTAACGGCAGAATAGGAACGTTCCTGGGTTTCACCGTCATGATTCCCTCGTCACCGTCTTCCCGAACTGTGAGCGATTTCACAAGAGCTGCATTAACGTGTCTGTGTCGTATCACGTCTTAGGAAACTCCTGGAATCACTCTGTTTCTGCATTAGCGCGCTCGACGGACTCCGTCTCTCCACGGAGCCGGAAAATGGTCATGCAGAGCAAATTCACGGTAGATCGCACACCGCTACCAACTCGGCAAAAAGCATTTTTAACACACCCAGCCCTGCGGCAAATCTATAGTGTCATTAAGCTTTCATTACATATAAAAATGCTGAGCATTGGTAGAATTGCCCATGGATATTTTTTTCCATCCGAGCATTTAATTACATTATTAGATAAGTTATTAAGTATAATTAACATGTTTGAGTCTGTGCTTATCATTTTCAATGCTTTATTTTTCATTTTGGTGTCACAACACCCAAAGATTAACGCTACCCTTTCTCTGAAAATATATTTTAGACCAAGAGGCAATCAATAGGTTGCTGTTTCACAGTCTGTGCATCGTAATAAGGTGGCAGTAGTGCACAGGAATTCATTAATTACTAACCAAACACGAGGAAGACTGTGACGGGAAATGGTCAAGTGTTTTTCCATTGAGTGTTTTCCATGATGATTTTTTTGTCCTCCAACAGCATTTCGTTAACTGGTAACTAAATCCACTGATTTTGTTTCTTCCCATGACTAGAATGAAATATCCTCCAGAGACCCCATCCATTCATTTATGTCCATTGCAGTGGACATTTTGTTTTTGCATATATCTTTTCACTGATGTAAGGAAACATATGTATTCCTGTTGTACACTAAAGAGGACATGCTGTGAAATTAAAAATAAATTTGAAAAAAGATGTCTTATTTCCTCCAAAGACAGAAAATCACAATTAACCTAAAACTGAAGGATACTTTTTTCCTTGGGTCTCAGGAGGATATACATTTGTATCCAACACCAAAACACAAACCATAGCCCAGTACCAGGCATATCTGCCAAATAAGTTCATTTGACTTTAGGATGATTATTATAGTATTATAGTATGTTGATGCTTCCATGTCCCACTCTCGCCAATGTGGGGAAGCAATAAAAAAGGCGAACAGAATGTTGGGTTATATCTCTATATGTGTGGAGTTTAAGTCAAGGGAGGTGATGTTACACTTATATGATTCCTTGGTAAGACCCCACCTAGAATACTGTGTGCAGGTTTGGTCACCATACTGTACCTCAAGAAGGACATTGCTGCCTTAGAAAAGGTGCAACGAAGAGCTACGAGAATGATTCCTGGTCTTAGAGGAATGTCTTACGAGGAGAGGTTAGCGGAACTGAATCTGTTCAGCCTTGAGCAAAGGAGACTAAGGGGGGATATGATTCAGGTCTATAAGATTCTAACGGGTCTGGATGCTGTTCAGCCAAATGACTATTTCAATATTAGTCTAAATACTAGAACTCGTGGCCATAAGTGGAAATTAGCGGGAGAACATTTTAAAACAAATTTGAGGAAGCACTTCTTTACACAGCGTGTAGTCAGAGTATGGAATAGTCTTCCTGCTATTGTAGTGGAAGCTAAAACCATGGGTTCCTTTAAATCAGAGCTAGATAAGATTTTAACAACTCTGAGCTATTAGCTAAGTTCTCCCCAAACGAGCTTGATGGGCCGAATGGCCTCCTCTCGTTTGTAAATTTCTTATGTTCTTATGTTCTTATGATTACATGTAGCCTTATTCGTCTAGTGAAAGTCCATTTATATATTTTGCCACTTCACAAAAACATGCAGTAGCTCATTGTAGATAAAAAAAAATCTACTACATAATTCAATAAATGGACAGGTCTCCATGACAACCTCTCTCACTCTTCTTCTGTCTCTAAACTTTAAAGTATATGAATTTCATAAAATAAATTTCAGAATTAATTCTGTAGCCTTGACACTTAATTACTTGCAGCGCATGAAGGTCATCACAGGCGTCTCTGTAATGGAACAGAGTTGTGTACATCTATTTGATGCAGTCGGATCGCAGTGTGCCCATTTATGCACTGCAAATCATTAGAGGATATATACATTCAACAGATGTTATCATGCTACACTGTATCAACTTTAAGATTTCACTGAAAGGTTACGCAATTTAACATCAGTGTTTGTCAAAAAGTCCATTCACACTAAATGACTTGTAAACACAAACGATTCGTGTAATCCAGAGCTTGTGAAAGACAGATTCCACTACACTTACATGCACACACCCACACGTATCCCAATACACAGCCTGAGGAGTGCAAAACATCACCGAAGTCGTACTCAGACAGATTTCCACACCACCTCCAATATTTACATACCCGTGCCAATAGACTGATTTGAATTTTAGTGAGATTAACTAATCGGTCCGAGAAAATGAGTGAGAAGATTTGATTTGAAATTGAAAGGAACATTTTCTTAATTAATGGTGCACAAAGATGGAGGTTAGAGGGAATTAATGCAAGAAGTAATTATACAAGGCTGACTTTATGGTATATTTACAACGGCCAGTCAAAATTAAGTATAGTCACTGTTTAGATTAAAGCAACCATATTTCAAAATGACAGTGTGCGAGCTAAGGAAGAATTCATCTTAGCCTTTATCAATTACATATCCATGAAGAAAGCAAAGTACCATTAAAACGGGGAAATGCAAACCAGACGACTGCCAAAGAAACATGAGACGGAGAGAAGTTGAGAACAGAGAAACGAACAGAATTACGTTCGCGATGGAGTTCGATCGACGGAGCTGAGGCGATCCAGGGCTGCAGGGGGAGGTTGTTGGCTCACGTGGTATAAACTGCAAACCCACAGGCCCCAGCCGGTCAGCGGACAGCGAACATCATTCCCGGGGGGGGGGGGGTCACCGGGCATGGCCCCCTTTACCTTATATTCCGATCCTGTCAGGTCACATCTGCTTTTAATACCCAATCCCCATCTTCTCCCCCAGCCAAAGCGTCATTGAGAACCATGGGAACGTCCAGGTATTCGGGGAGTATCTTGGATCCGATTCCCTCCTCTTTCGAGCATCTGCTGTAGCTACAAGCTGTCTGACCCAACAACAGCCACCACATCCAAACCTAAAGACCGTGGTACCACTTCACTGGAGGCTCGGCCTCCGGGCCGGCCCGCCGCGGGATCCTGTGGTGTCCGTGTTCAGCCGTCTGCGCTGGCCACCGTGCAGCCGGCAGGAATCGGTGTTTGGTGATACGAGATCGAGCGAGAGGCCCTCGTTAAACGCACGTCACCCCCGTCTCATCAGTATCACTCGACTGAGTAATTATTCCTCCTGCTTTCTCTGGGGGATAAATAAGCAAGAAAGTTAATAAATAAGCAGACAAACGGCGACTGCAGCTTAGCGGGTGTTTAGGGGCCGGTTCATTAGCGGTGCTCCTAATGAAGCGGGTAAATACGACGCCTCGGGGACGCACTGCTGGACAGATGTGTGCTCCCAACGTGGGCTCTGCAGCGGCGTCCCCGACACAAGCGCTGTTGTGGATATTAATCTGCCTCGCCGCCACTCGCGGTAAACGGGCCCCGAGGCACCGCGAGCCGGGCTCCTATCTGTTAGCGTCTCGTACCGTGTGCCGACAGGTGCCCTCCGCAGAGAGCCGGCCCGCCGCACGGGCGGCGACCTCAGGGACCGGCAGCATCTCAAACGGGAAGCAGATGCCGGGAACGCAGGGGATGTGGGCCACCTGTCAGAGCGTGTCGGCGTCGAGGGGCGGCGGGCGCGGCAGAAGATGCCGCTGTCATGTCGGGATGTTTTACGCTGGGTATCAGACGGCCTTCCGAGCCAGAAGCTCAGAGATCCATCTTCCGGGCCTGGTGGTATCACCGTGCACCCAGATGGTGGGACCCATTCTGCATCGGCACAGCACCCGCCCCCCCCCCCGACCACCCCCCCAACGCCACCCATTAAATTTTAGTTTTAACACGCCTTAGAGCCTCATTAGTGCGACCCAGATGCGGGGGAGGGAATCTGCTTCCGTGTCACACAGCGGAGGCCATGTTAACAATGGCTCCTCTCTGCCAAGAGACTTTTCTCGAAACAGTGAACCGTTTCTACGTTTTTGCTTATCAACACACCGAGCAGTGACTTAAATGCGTAGCTTATTTATTTATTTATTTATTTACTTACACGTGAAGAATGATTGTAGCGACATGTGATTCCAGGAGTGAATTTCAACAATGGTGAAAAAAAAACATACCAGGGTAACGGCGTGGCACCACTTACAAGTCGCTCACGTCCGTGGTCAATAACTTTGGATCCCTCACCCTTTCACTCTCGCTTTTGCCTTTTGGGTTCAGTCGTTCGCTCGGCGTCGCGAGTTCACTGCTGATCAAGTCATTTGTCAGAGGATCATCTGTGATGCCCTAATTCAGTGGCGAGAGTGTTATCTGCCTGTCCACCTTCACGCACCGCTATGAGAAGCTGTCCAAGAGACAGGGGGATTTTTCCGACATCCAAAGCTTAACCATGCAGAACCATGTCCAAGCTGTCAGATAACAAACTCTGAGATCCTCTTAGTGACACGCAGAGGCAGCGATCTACACATAATTCCAGATTAAATCAATCCACTAATATGTGACTGGGTTATACAGCTATACTTGCATTGTTCAGGAAACAGATATTGTGTTATAACTAAATTACCACCCACTCCACATCTATCTCAGCTCTGGACAGAAGAAATAAATTATAAAATGATGTAGTCAAACAACTGTCAAATACGTTTCAGCTCTGTTGTTTTAAAATGTCAGTGAAGATAAAAATATATTCGTCATATTATGATTCAATATTCGGATTTGCATGGCTACTGCGACACTGACCAGTGACACCATAATTACCACTAGTTTTACAACAACAGAGAACAAACAGAAGATGACAGTGAGAAAAAAACAGCATTTTATTACACTAAAATTGAATTAAAACTCTCCTAGTCTCTTCCTTGGCAGTGCTGATTATCTTAGAGCTGAGCAGAGGAATCAGAGTGAGCTGTTTGTAACTTCTTTATTCTTTCCATATGGCGTCGCTGAAACCATAAACCCGCTATCTGAAAGTCCATCTGGTGCTTCCAGCGAACGCTTTTTTCGGTACGTTTGAACTTTCCCATTTCTGCACGTTCCCAAAACTGTCAGATAAAAAGGCACCGTCGGACTAATTAAAGTATAATTTAAGAATCGACCACACTGATAGGAAATTTAAGGAAAGCAAACAAACAAACCAGACAAATCATAGGCTTGTGATAAATACAGGGTGTCGCAGGTTCCCGCGGTGAGTGATGATATTCTGTGCTGTATCAATGAGAAAGATCGGTTTGTGCTCTAATTAATCACAGCCATACCTAGTGTGGCGCTGGGCCGAGTCCCGGCCTTTGCTACCCTGGGCAGATTAATTGAAGCATGGTGCCATAAATGAATCACACATGGCTGCTATACCTCAGTGCAGAATAGAAACGAAAAAAAAAAAAACAAAGAAAACAGGAAGTGTTTTTTTTTCTCATTTTACAAACTTCCTTAACGATATTTCAGTTTATACACCAAGTCAGAACTTCCGTCTCTTGGCACTGTGAAATCCATGCGTCCCCTCGCCGTCCCGCCCTGCCATGCACATGCCATGCTCAAATTGATCGCCGAGGTCCGGTGGAGCGAAAGACGGCACACCTGTCCGCCTCCCCGTCACACGTCGCGATTGGGAAAGCAGAGCCCCCGTGCCCGTTAATTGGTGGAGGCCACAGAACGCACAGCCGGCCCGGAAGAAGGGGGCCGCTGACTGAGGCTGTCCCATCAGCGCCAGAACCGGGAAGTTGGTATTACTCTTTGTGTGAATGTAGGTGCGCAGCAGTAACAGCTGTGTAAATACACATTCTAATACAACTTTTATTACTACAAAAGGGGCTTGTGGTTAGACTTTAATGATGGCTTAGACGAGGTTAAGTTTGCTGTGTAACTGTGCTGCTTATCTGATTACAGTGTGATTACAACGGCACATGTAGAAAACCATTTAATATAACAGCACAGTATATAATTTCCTTACTATTCAATTTATTTCACGGCAGACTGCCTTGTCTAAAGACAAACTCACGCCCCATCTATAATTTGATCTGTTCCTTAGAAGTATGCATTGTGTACAGTCCACTCCTACACAGGGGTAAACTCATAATTCTAACACTTAATTAAGTCGTCAGCCGGTCAACTTTCTACTTGTTGCCCAATCAGATAAGCATTTCCCTGGTCTAAGAAAATCATGTCTGCCAAGATCAATGGACGTCTTTGCCTTTGTAGGGCTTTTAAAAATGCACAAAAAAATTGAAAAAAATCATAAACCAGTAGTTAGAAATACTAGTGTTCCAAGAGGCTGTGGAGATTGTTTCATTGATTCAATGGCTTCTAATTCCTCTCTAAGCTCAAACGCAGGGTAGAACACAAATTTGAAGAACAAAAAAAAACTGACTAAATTGCAGAAATGAGGTCCTGTATATAGTATATGGTGCTGTGTGTTTTACTGGACCTACAGATTCTGTGCCTGCTGACTGAAGTTCTGCTGTACTTTTAAGCTCCATTTGATAAAACTATCTACAATGCTAATAAATGTAAATGTAAAATCTGTCCTTCTGCAAGGATTGGATTAGGAGGATTTATTTCAGTGAACTTTTATTAGGAGAATTTCCTTTTAAATTAAATGTGCACAAATCTTTGGATAAAAATGGATTTGAAGTATAATTTTACCATCATTAAATGCAAGCTTTTTTATTTGACTTCTTTTACACTTCCACAAAAGGGTATATGGGAATATTTGCTTTAAAAATATATATTTGATTTAAGTCAAAGAAAAAAAAAACAATTAAAAGATAAACATTTTATATTTGAACAAATTGCAGAAGTCTTGGAAAATAAATCATTTTGTCCGATAAACAGAAATATTTCCATAATGCAGTACATACTGTTACTCTGCGTCTTTAGCTTTGTTATTTATTTCAAAGCCCTGTATGAAGTGTAGTGTCATTTATATGTTTTTATATTTCATATGTCGTTGAATAAAAAATGAGTAAACAAATAATCTGTACATGCACCCACTGCCCATCAACATACATGAAGGCCAGCGGCTTATTAAGACCAATTGCTCGTTCTGTGGGAACCAGATGCTGTCGTCTCGCCACTGAGCAGCGCAGCATGCTACCACGCGTCTTACGTCACCTGTGCCATGGGAAACAAATGCCACAGATGCAAAACCGTTCCTCGGACACCGACGAGGTGACTTTTCAAACAACAAAGGCATTGTTCCCACTGCACATTCCTGTGTTCACTGCAGAGATAATGAGCTCCAGTGCACGGCCAGCCGTCTGCGTCAAGATGCCCATTCACACGCACACGCACATCCGATCTCTGGCATCTCACCTACCGACGTAACCTTTCCTCCTATCTTCAGAAGGGATTTTCTCATGAGTATCTTGTTGTTCCTGGCTGAAGCATGGAATCGGTTATTACCATTGTCAAGGCATGTCGGGGGAACCGCGGAGCCAGAAATGCAGGCCGACGCCGATCCTCCGCCAAGCGTGAGCGGACCCGCGGCTAAGACCCAATGACGGACTGGACAGGGAGGGATGCTATGAGAATGGGGCCGGTGATTAGCGCCCGATGAAAAGGCAAATACGCCGCTGTCACATTTTCTGTAGGCTAAGCGGCCGTGCGCTATGCAGGAACATGCCTCAGGGGTTTGGGCCTGGCCCACATCCAGTCGAACTGATAGGTTAACAAGAAGAACTTGTTTTTCTTTTTTATCAATAGGCTCTTTATGCTTTCTGTGGTGACATGGGGAGCTCACATATACAGCTTGTGTTCATGTCCCGCAGCCATCAAAAGATCCCACCACACCAGCCTGGCCTTCCCTCACCCCGGAGTACACATCACGTCTTGCGTAAGTCACATCCGTACGGAGTTTTTGTTATCGTTATTAATTTTTTTCTTAAGATCTGTAGTGTGCACCGATCTGATGAGCACAGGTCTGTCTGCGTGACAATAGAAACGTTTTGTTTTTTTGTCCTCATAAAAAACACCCTAAAAGCCATTTTGTCAGTGAAACTTTTTTTTTTTTGATGGTTTGTTTGGCCGTTAAGTGAGAGACGCCTCAAAACAAGCTGACCGTGGTGATGGTGTCAGCGAGAGACGGCAGCAAACCGGTTTTTAACGGCGTTTAATTACTATCTGTCACCCGGAATGATCACATTTCAGCCCGCTGCACTTTCATTGTTCCCCAAATATTTTCTCTCAAGTAGCCAGAAGACAACTGGCCTGCCCATCCTGGTAACGCGCTCAATGGAGACGCGTGTTTAAAGTTACATGCCGCATCTTGCCTTTCGAAAGGCGACACGACGCTGAATGAATGAATACTTCTTTTTTTTTTTGGGTCTTTGTCTTTGGTTTCTTTTACACATACTTATTTTTGTTGGCTGAACTGATTTGTTTATTTAATCTCCCTTAGTAAAACTCCCCTTAGCTAACTGCTCATTTTTATCGAGACAAGGCGGTGACACCTTTCAAGAACGGGGCGAAAAAAAAGATTGACTGAAAAATAGCAAAGAAACAAATAAAACTCAGACTCTGGGGAAAACTTCTAACAAATAATCTACAATCACTCAAAGTGGAAAAGCTTTAAAAACAATAATACCAGACATTTTCCATATGATATAAATTCATCTGGCATTTGAATTAAGAAGTGTTTATTTTGACTACAGAGGTTATTAAAATGATCATCTCTGAGACTTTGCGTTGTGTAGTAAGTATTTCCTCAGATGATTCATATCAAAATGCATTGTTTGGCATTTAAAGGCCAGCATTTCTGCAAGAGATAGCTATCCAAATAACCCTAATATGCTAATGTTGTCTAAATGTCTCTCCAGTCTAATTGCATTGAAATAATTCATTAGTATTTTTTTTTTATTACAAATTGTTAATTTTGTAAAAATAAAAAGAAACAGCCTTTAATTTCTGCTGCTTGTCGATTGAGTCATTCTGCTCAAAATACAGGGTCGCGGGGCGTGTGCAAGACGTCCCCACTGGGCAGACGGCTGGTCATCGCAGTCGCTCAAACTGTCACGTGGCCGAGGTGCGGTTTGACCCCAGCGCCACGGCACCAGGCCGCGCGACTCCCGAACCGGCTGGGCGTGAGAATTATGTACTGAGTCTAGGGAATGATGTAAACCCACATCACTGAGACTGAGAGTAGGAAAAACCCTACCCACAGTGAACTTACACCACACTGCCCAGACAAGAATAATATCTCTTTATCTGAGAGCCAGGTAGGTGGTTTAGGCACAGCGAGAACAGCAACAGTATTAACAAATTAGCTTCGCTTTCAACTGAAAATGGTCTCCCTTTTTAACACTTACTGAGTGCTGCTTTGTACCTGCAGTACTCCATTATTCCACTACTATAACAATAGTGCGACAAAGCGTGCGAGCACGCTCCGTCTCGTGGCCCTTTCGTGCACTTCCCGAAACCTCACTTGCTTGTCAGAAATGCAGCTGAATCTAAATGTGTGTTCTTGCCGAGCACTTTGCAGGTGATAGCCAGCTAGACATCATTTTATATATATATATATATATATATATATATATATATATATATATAAATAAAAAAAACAGACACCAGTGAAAGCAGCAGGGAAAGTGAAAGGGCTTGTCAGAACATTCCGGAGACGGAACGGAACATTAATGGCCCTGACATTCCATCACAATACATCAGTGTTCCGAAACAATAACCTTAACAATAAACAAAGGACAGTAATGGATTTGTGAACATATAAGCAGCATTAAAAAGGTTACAAAGCCTTGCTTACTATCACTCGTGCTATGAAGCCTATTCATTACGGTGCATAAAAGCATATTTGAAGTTACTCTGGTTGATCTCAGCGGGAGCAGTACTGCGTGGAGCTCCTACCATAATCCAGTTAAACACTTGTGAAATCTCTCACTACGGTGACAATGTCGGCCACCTCCGTTAAATGTTGTTAAAAACTGCCCCAACTTGCTAGACGTTTCCATTCATACAGCAGCTGTTAATGGGCTCATTCCAGCGTTTCATAGACACAGACAGGCAGCGCACATTTATTACAGAGAGACAGCACTGCAAAGGAGAGAGTGTGTTTGCAAAATAAGCAATTTGCCCCCCACCCCCCTGCCCAGGACAGGTTTCTACCCCTCAGGTCACCCTCATGAGCTTCATTTCTTTTCCCTCCCTTGTCCTCTGGGGGGTGTCTGACATTCAACCCTGTACTCTCTTCTTCCCTCCAATCACAGGCCACCCCATCCCCCCCGATTAAAAATTGAAAGAAGTGTCCCAAATGTGACTGTCAGCTGGATGTCATAATAAAGCAAAGCTTACATCCATTTCCCGCCGAGCTCCTGTTTAACAAACTACTGTACTAATGTGACACGAGTCCCGTCGATATTTTCTGGGAGCATATTGTCATTCATGTCCAGTGTGTGGGATCCCATCACAGTGACTATGCAGTCCCCCCCCCCGCCCACACATTTGTAATGTTTATATTTACCTATATGATATTGCATTTTATTTAAAAACATCATACAAGGAATGACAGGAAATGACCTGGTGGGACACTAGTCTGCACACAGCAGATTTCCATCAGATGGCGTCATAAGGTGCGGCCTCATCCCAAATCTTACACCTCGTTTTATTGACAAACAACCTGGTTTAAAAGCTGCAGTGGAGTTTCCTTGGGAACATCATGCTACCCTGACCTGCCGACCGGAGGACAGATGCTTTGTAGGGCTGGTGAGAGTTCTGAAGCTCAGGAGTGAGGGCGAAGTACAATAAAAAG
The DNA here is from genome assembly GCF_048594095.1 of Paramormyrops kingsleyae. NCBI lineage: Eukaryota > Metazoa > Chordata > Actinopteri > Osteoglossiformes > Mormyridae > Paramormyrops > Paramormyrops kingsleyae. The sequence continues at coordinate 20,069,349 of NC_132815.1, forward strand.
TAAATAATCACCATAATTTAGTTCACCTCAACGGAAGCCCGGCCCCATCAAAGGGGAGCCTCTGCAGTTTTACTGAACCGTAAAGACTTTAGTGGCCTGGTGAGCTGAGGCAGCCCTGGGTCCTAACAGCCAGGGCAAGCGGTCGCTTCAGCACCATTACGCAGATAAGCAGTAACGCTTGTGCCAGTCATACAGCGGGACGGCAGCTGGGAGCCGCGAACGTCGCCGCAGCACGTCGACAGATGTCCGAGAGGTAAACAGCTTCCTGTCACTGCCTGCCTACCCCATGCCCCCCATCCCCCCCACCCCCCAATGCGAGACAGTCAAACCGTCGTCACGTAACTTTTAACCATAATGTATTTTCAGAGCGGGAGCAAGATTTTAAGTACTAGCAGATGGAAAATAAATGCTTGCCATTTAAAGAAAAAAAAAAGTATCATATTGCCAACAGTTCATGAGACTATTGCGGTGCTTTCTGTGGGGGCGTTTTATATTTCATACCATCGCACATCCATGTTTTGTTTCATTTTTTATTAGAAATATACATTATATATTAATATATTCACGCATTAATGAATTAAAGCATTTCCCTTCCTAATTGAAACCAGTGATTCCATAAAAAGCACAAGTTTTGCGACGTGATTATGATGGTTTGCATACAAAAGATCTAAGGTTAGAGCTGTCTCTGGCTGTGAAAGGCCCAGAACACGCCACGTCATTCTCTCATAAAATATTGATGCCAGAAGGTGTTACCCACCTGATTTTTTGGCTTTGAAAGTTTCTCAAGGGATAATAGCATGTGCAAGCTTACTGAACTTATAGAAGACACATCATGTGGCTGAACTTGAATAAACTGACATATTTTCAGTAATGAATGTGAATTTGCATCCTAATTTAATTCATGGTTTTCAGGTGGCTTTCTTACGGTGGCCCCTAGAGACAAAACACACACAAAAGAAAAAGCAGAAACAAAATGAAAATGCGCAGCAAATTAAAAAAACACACAAAAGAAAAAGCAGAAACAAAATGAAAATGCGCAGCAAGTTAAAAAAACACACGCAAAAGAAAAAGCAGAAACAAAATGAAAATGCGCTGCAAATGAAAAAACACACACAAAAGAAAAAGCAGAAACAAAATGAAAATGCGCAGCAAATTAAAAAAACACACGCAAAAGAAAAAGCAGAAACAAAATGAAAATGCGCAGCAAATTAAAAAAACACACAAAAGAAAAAGCAGAAACAAAATGAAAATGCGCAGCAAATTAAAAAAACACACGCAAAAGAAAAAGCAGAAACAAAATGAAAATGCGCAGCAAGTTAAAAAAACACACGCAAAAGAAAAAGCAGAAACAAAATGAAAATGCGCTGCAAATGAAAAAACACACACAAAAGAAAAAGCAGAAACAAAATGAAAATGCGCAGCAAATTAAAAAAACACACGCAAAAGAAAAAGCAGAAACAAAATGAAAATGCGCAGCAAGTTAAAAAAACACACGCAAAAGAAAAAGCAGAAACAAAATGAAAATGCGCTGCAAATGAAAAAACACACACAAAAGAAAAAGCAGAAACAAAATGAAAATGCGCAGCAAGTTAAAAAAACACACGCAAAAGAAAAAGCAGAAACAAAATGAAAATGCGCTGCAAATGAAAAAACACACACAAAAGAAAAAGCAGAAACAAAATGAAAATGCGCAGCAAGTTAAAAAAACACACGCAAAAGAAAAAGCAGAAACAAAATGAAAATGCGCAGCAAGTTAAAAAAACACACGCAAAAGAAAAAGCAGAAACAAAATGAAAATGCGCAGCAAGTAGACAATCCCAAACCGGAAGTGCTCCACCACCCTAGGGGGCGCGGTGAGCTCATGTGGCACAGTCGCTACACAGTAGTGATGGGAAGTTCGACTGAATTAACTGATTTGATTCTTTCGAGCTGTCCGTTGTAATGAATCGATTCTAAAATCGATTCTGTGATTCACTTTTTTTTCCGTCTTTTTTGCGCCTGACCGTATGAGTCAACGAATCATGGGATCGGATAATAAATCAAACGGTGTATCAAGGTTACGTTATTTGACTGAAAGATGGGGCTGGTGTTCAACAAAAATGTTCAGCTTGACTATTCACAATAAAAAAAAACAATATATAAAAAGCAGAAAGGGTGTCGATGCTGAATAAACACGCGTGTATATATAGTTCTTATTTTCTTGACTTTAGCCAAATTCATGTGCATGAGTATCAAGGACTACATCACAGTTAACAACAATTGAAATATTACCAATACAATCACACATACACATACAATGAGCATGAGAAAACTTGCATACGTTGTTGTGTAAACGTCAAAGTTAATAAATATATTTGGTTTTTGATGAAAGACATATGGTTTTATTATGCAGAAATGCAATAATTTACTGTTGTGATAAATGAACACAGGGCTGCCAACTCTCACGCATCTGGCGTGACACTCACGCTTTCGGATTCTCACGCTCGTGCAAGAAATCTTACTGCAAATTTATATTATTACATTATAAACCTAAAATTAGCTGCAGCAAAAGCGTTGGGGTAGTTTGCAAACCCTACAGACCATTTACAAGGGAATAAAACTGTCACAAAGGTGTAAATGCGTGTGCGGACTTGTCTGAAATGGAAAATCTCTGGCCAACCGGCTGACCAAAGTTGACAGCCCTGTGAACAGCTGCGTTAATTTTATTCCTTTCAACAGCGTAACTGCATTTCCGCAGCAAATGCCGCGAGGCGGCGAGGGCTCTTGGGATCGGTTCGCAAACCATTCGTTTTAGTCACCGACCGAGTGTCCGAAAACCGTAAGTTCGATTTGTTCATCGAACGGACTCTCGGACACTCCGTCGGCAAGTCAAACGGATGGTTTGCGAACCGATCCCAAGAGCCATTGCGGCGTTCACAACAGTAAATTATTGCATTTCTGCATAATAAAACCATATGTCTTTCATCAAAAGCCAAAGATATTTATTAACTTTGACGTTTACACAACAACGTATGCAAGTTTACTCATGCTCATTGTATGTGTGTGTGATTGTATTGGTAATATTGCAGTTGTTAACTGTGATGTAGTCCTTGATACTCATGCACATGAATTTGGCTAAAGTCAAGAAAATAAGAACTATATATACACGCGTGTTTATTCAGCATCGACACCCTTTCTGCTTTTTATATATTGTTTTTTTTATTGTGAATAGTCAAGCTGAACATTTTTGTTGAACACCAGCCCCATCTTTCAGTCAAATAACGTAACCTTGAGACGTTTGATTTATTATCCGATCCCATGATTCGTTGACTCATACGGTCAGGTGCAAAAAAGACGGAAAAAAAAGTGAATCACAGAATCGATTTTAGAATCGATTCATTACAACGGACAGCTCGAAAGAATCAAATCAGTTAATTCAGTCGAACTTCCCATCACTACTGTGTAGCGACTGTGCCACATGAGCTCACCGCGCCCCCTAGCGTGGTGGAGCACTTCCGGTTTGGGATTGTCTACTTGCTGCGCATTTTCATTTTGTTTCTGCTTTTTCTTTTGCGTGTGTTTTTTTAACTTGCTGCGCATTTTCATTTTGTTTCTGCTTTTTCTTTTGCGTGTGTTTTTTTAACTTGCTGCGCATTTTCATTTTGTTTCTGCTTTTTCTTTTGCGTGTGTTTTTTTAATTTGCTGCGCATTTTCATTTTGTTTCTGCTTTTTTTTTTTTGTGTGTTTTTTCATTTGCAGCGCATTTTCATTTTGTTTCTGCTTTTTCTTTTGCGTGTGTTTTTTTAACTTGCTGCGCATTTTCATTTTGTTTCTGCTTTTTCTTTTGCGTGTGTTTTTTTAACTTGCTGCGCATTTTCATTTTGTTTCTGCTTTTTCTTTTGTGTGTGTTTTTTCATTTGCAGCGCATTTTCATTTTGTTTCTGCTTTTTCTTTTGCGTGTGTTTTTTTAACTTGCTGCGCATTTTCATTTTGTTTCTGCTTTTTCTTTTGCGTGTGTTTTTTTAATTTGCTGCGCATTTTCATTTTGTTTCTGCTTTTTCTTTTGTGTGTTTTTTTAATTTGCTGCGCATTTTCATTTTGTTTCTGCTTTTTCTTTTGTGTGTGTTTTGTCTCTAGGGGCCACCGTACTTTCTGGTGCTACGTAACACTGTCAGAACATTTTCCTTTCTCACAAACCAGTCCTTTCAATGAGTTTATAGCCAACATTGAAGCTCCTGACATAAACGTACCAGGAGTATACAGAATCACATTCCTGTTAATAGATGTGCCTATTCAAGGAAACATTAAATTATCACAAAGACGGGATTTATTTTAAGTAAGCCAGTCCTTCAGAAACACAGGAGGCTGTCATGGCTAATGTCCTCTGTCGAGAGATTCGCCATCACGAAAGTGGGGCTATGATCAAATACCCTTACTGCCGTCGATTTCCACAGCAGTGTTTTAACAAAGTTACTCTCTCCGAATTGTGATCCTACCTCAACATCTTGACACCAGGAGCTGCCGTCCGTCTGTCTGTCAGCCAGCTTAAGGCCTCATTTCTCTGAGTGTACATTACTCGTATATAAATGGAAAGTGCTTGACCCCCTGAGTCATAATTTACTGTGCAGCCTTAGTCTCTCTCTAATGGTTGCTTTCCCCTAAAAGTGCAAGCCTGAAGAAACACCAATATTTTATGTCAAACGGACTCTGGCTTGTACGTTGTGGCAGGCCAATGGATGAGTGGTCGTGAGGGGGGGGGGGGGGGGGGGGGGGGTGCAGGATTTAAGTAGTGCAGCGGTATTACCGAAATAAAAGCGCGTTGTGTTTCTATAGAAAAACCGTTGCAGTGTTATTCTCGCTGCCCCACTGCTTTGCAGTGTTTCTGTCTATGACTCTTTGATTACCATCAGCTTGTAACAAAGTATCGGCACAATGCCTCTATCATGCCTGGAGTGAAATGCTGTGAAAACTAAAAAACCATTACTTTAAACACTGTAAAAAAAAGTCTACGATTTCATTATTAATATATTAAATACTGTCATCTGGTTACAGGGAAGTGTTTATCAAGCCTTCATCCGAGTCTCCTGCAGTAACACACACATTTTTATCGTTCTGTTTTTTTTTTCTTTGTATGGTGTCACTATTGTTTCTTAAATAGCTTTAACTACTTTTTATTAGCGTTTACTATTATAATACGGTTACTGGAGGCGATTATATTTGTGTTCTCATTCATAATTCACTTTCACGTCAATTAAACAGGTTCATTAAGCAGCTGTAATTTAACAATGTAACACAAGTAGTCAAGACTTCACTTTTTGGTTAATGTCCTGAACACAGCGCCTTGTACTAGCCTTTGGGTATTGAAAAGGACCCGTATGGGATAATCCGGCAAATATTTCAGACAGAAATATGTCTGGACTTGCCGCATAACATCATCTCAATCTATCAGGTGCACATCTCCTCTCTGTTTGATTTTGAAGTTGCATGAAGATACACTTGGGAGGATTCGGGAAGTCGGCGTGACGGGCCGCCATCTATGATTTGATATTTTTTATAAGAGTGATAGTGGCCTTTGGGATAAATGCAGTGTACAAAAGGGGGGAGGGGCTTTTTCGCCACCATGTTGACTGTAACTGACCCGCTCTGCACTGTGCCAACACAAACTGACTCACTTCTTGGAATCTTTCAATTTGCCGTAATAAATCACGGTAGGAAGTGGCGGGAGCCCTTTCTGCTGAGGGACTGAAATTGAAGCTGTTGCCGTGCTGGGTCGCCGCTGGGGGGGCACGCTCACAGGGGACCCGCTCCCCAAGGGTTTCTCTGACATGTGATCCCAGCTGAACAAATCGGGTGGATGTTGTTCACAATTGTGAGCCCCTCTGCTCGAGCACACATGAGAGAGGGGGACGGAGACATGGAACCGATGTCACAGATGTCATTAAAGGCGTGACGGACTTACCATCTTCCCCTATCATTCACTGTGTTCACGTTAAACAGAAGCTAAGATATCCCACTGGCAACAGCAGTCAGTATCTATACCAAACAACCAGGCTTTTCTCAAGCACCAGGTGCCGGCCGGAGAGCCGGTCGGCTGTCGTTCGCTAAAACTTAACCCGGGCCTAACGTATTTTTCCTAAAACGTAACACGATAAAAGTTATTTGAGACTTCACGGTCCATACCGCAACTGGAAACACAGACGAAATCGAGTGTGTCACCCCGCTGTAATGCAGACAGAATGAAAACAACCAGCCCGGAAATTTGTCTCACAGGTGTTGGGGCATCTCGCAGGTGTTGCCGTTTGTTCATAGACCGTCAACATTCTTAAAAATGTTATGGATTAAATGGAAGCATTACTGGATACCTTTATGTGAAGTTAAATGCAGCTGAAAATTAATTATACAGGTGTCTGCTTTCAATTTGCTGAAATGTTTTATGTGTACGTTGCCAGGAATATAAAAAGTAATGTCAGTCTGTATCATATTGTCAGTTTTGGGTAAATCAGATGATCCTTTAGAATGTCAGCAACAGCATACAACTGAGCCATACTGTATATAAATAAAAACGTGACAAGCAGTCTGGAGAGGGAACAAACGTTGTGACTGGTTCCACCTGCATGAAAGTTGTGTCTGCCACACATATCTAAGGATCAGTGATTATCCTGATGGCGTGAATGTGTTTTAAAAACACGTTGTTTTTTTATTTTTTGACCTTGATGTGTTTTTTTCTTTTGACAGCCAGGTTACATCGACATCTGGAACGGCGGTAGCGGCAGGGGCGGATTAATGCACAGGCTAGATATGGCTTAAGCCTAGGGGCCCCACGTGTGCCTGCCTGCAAGGGGGCCCCCATTGGCGCGGAGGGGGGCGGGGTTGGGGGGCCCACAGACTACTGTAGCCTAGGGGCCTCTGTGCACCTAAATCCGCCCCTGGGTAGCGGATATGCCATCGATCCGACTGCATGCCGGTTTACACCCACCGAAGTGCCCTAAAGTAGCACCGAGTTCAGGAATAATCATTACCGATTAGCTTTTGACCACAAAACAACGGCGCAAGAAAAAGGAGGTCCTGACACAGTATTCCCTTTTTAAACTATTGGTCATTTGATCCTGTTGCGTTGAGGGTGATTTTTTTTTAGCAAAATCCCATTCGGCAGACGGAGAAGGGTACCGCCCAGTTAGCGCCCCCTCATCTCCCACCTTGGGACAGCAGTACTCACTAGCGCCCCCCCCATCTCCCACCCTCGGACAGCAGTACTCACTAGCGCTCCCCCCCCCCCCCCATCTCCTACCCTGGGACAGCAGTACTCACTAGCGCCCCCACATCTCCCACCCTGGGACAGCATTACTCACTAGCGCCCCCCCATCTCCCACCCTGGGACAGCAGTACTCACTAGCGCCCCCACATCTCCCACCCTGGGACAGCAGTACTCACTAGCGCCCCCACATCTCCCACCCTGGGACAGCAGTACTCACTAGCGCCCCCACATCTCCCACCCTGGGACAGCAGTACTCACTAGCGCCCCCACATCTCCCACCCTGGGACAGCAGTACTGTGGCACCCTCACCACATCTCCCACCAGGCTGTCGGCAGCACCGAACCGCCTCATGCCCGAGATGTGAGGTCAGGAGCTCTGCTTGCCCAACGGCTCAGTTACGGGCAGCTAATCCACTGAGCGTGGTGTCGTAATTCGACCCTACACCCTACTCTCCCCATTAAAAGCCAGTAGTGGTGGGTGCGCTGTAGCAGACAAGCAGTGGTGAGCAGGCAGGCGTAAGATCCACAAACAGCACTTTATGTTTTAACGACACGATAACGTGACCGGCTATGGCTGCACTGCTACGAGGAGAGGAAGTCGGCAGCATGCAACATTTGCATTCACTCTATGTGCCGAGCGGGACGTGCGAGCGACGGGATAGCTCGCGGTCAGTCGCGGCCCTGGTGAACGAGCGAAAGCCTTCGGCCCGGGAATGCGATTCAAGTTAAATTAGACGACTGGGACCCAAACAGAAAGCAGAGACGGAACACTAAGTCGCCCCTTTTGCCAGGCCAGAATTCTGCTCCAGGGTTTCCTGACTGCACTATTAAAGAGCACAAAACAAATAACAACTGCCGGCCAGACCTTACACAGGCCCATAAAATCTCAATCAAAATTAATTCAGTCACATATTCCCTGACTTTGGAATTATTTTCCTGCCAAGAAGAAAACAAAACTCGACACATTCATTAATAGCGGCAAACGCTGGAACGCTTTTTGAACGCCTACCCTTGGCTAATGGAAAACACCAGGTTTCTATAACGATAAGCATGACTCGGCCCGTGATTCTTTATGAAGCGGCTTCGTGAAAATTTGCGTATTCTGCTTGCTGACGCAGCAACAAATGAATATAGATCAAATGAACAAACGAACAAAAGTGAACTTAGAAAATAAAATATTGGCTCTGAATCTAGTTACTGATGCTGAAGCAGTGTTAATATACAGTACTACATTTGTAACATATCAAATTCAGGAAATAAACTGCCTAAAAGTACAGCATAATTTAAACCGGTTTGTCATAAACTGTACATATATAAATATCTATATATTTAATGTTATGACTTATCATAAAGTATGTGATTGGCATGGTTTTGGACCTTGTTTACTATATGGCAAAATGTAACCCCTGCCCGTATATAAAATGACTGAAATGTCCAGTCCATGTTTATATTTGACTATAAATTAAGTGTTTTAGGAATCTTGGAATATGAAATAATTTAATGATTTAAATAATTTAATAATTTAAAATGTTTCTGCGAAACCCAGGCCAGATTGTGATGAAATACCAAACACACTCTCATTCGGCCCGAACTGGCAGTTCATTTAGTCACAATGTGTTCTTCCTACATATTTCATAGACACCTTCAGGCCAAAGTCCTACTTTAGATAACTTCTAATTCACTGAAGTATCTCAGTTCTGGGGAAAGACAGAGAGTAAAGTTTGAGACACCATGTGATTTTTAAACCGTTCCAGTAGCTTCAGTACAAAATGAAGGCTAAGCAAGCATCTGTTTGTACAACACAACCGCTGTATTGGTATAACAGATTGAGAAATGGGCATCTTCCTCAGGGAAAGGTTTCAGCACAAGATAAAAGGTACACTTAGATACAGCCAAGTTATATGATGAGGCATTGTGAGTTTCTGCTTTTAGGTAGTTTGTTTAAAGTAAAATTATTTTATTTTTATTTTGACGACTGTATGCGAATTTCCCTTTTTAATTATAGGATGATTACGGGATTACAGACAAATTACACTGTTATACTTCAACAGTATTGATTTCATGAACAGAATAAAAAACTTTGGGCTAGGCTTCCCTCCGTGAGTTAGTAAAACCGAATCGCAATAAGTTCTGCAAAGAGCTCCAAATGTGCACATTTTATAGGCTATGTTAAGTTTCGGTTACACCTTCTTTTGTCTACAGTGCTGTAGTCACTCCAGCATTTTTCAGGTACTAAAATTAGTGCCAGTTGCCTATAGAGATAATGTGGTTAATCAGATAAAACCGGGAAACTCCATAAATTCTCCGTGTAACAAACGCCAATGTTGGATCAGTACTTGGCTGTCACTCTGTTTCACCTCCCGTGGTGAATTATTTCTAAATTTTTAGAGGCAAGATGAATGAGAATCAAATCTTTCCATTTGCCCCTAATGTTTTCTACAGCTTAGAGATGTCCTGCACACTGCCTTTCCCATCCCATAGATTTATTTTAGCGCTGGATGGTCTCAGACTCGTAGCGGCCACTTATCACGTTTATTTCACTCAATAAAACGGGCCTGTACTTATTATTGTTACAGTTAGATCAATTTAACTGACTTCGGGATTTACTGCTGGGTACACAAAGCACAACTCCGGTAGGGTTTTAAGTGCGTGTGCAAATAAAATAAAAATGAACGGTGTATCACCATCAATGTGCCAGGAAAACAAGACACCATCTCAATAATTCACAAAAGCAAATCCTATTATTTTACCGTATCAATTAAACCTTAAAAAGTACCTCTAAAAGTTTAAGCTTTAGTTACTTCTCAGCAAACATGATCAACTTCAGACCGCCAGCCGACTGTGTCGAGTTTGATTTTGCAGCGACTTGTTTAATTATCATTACACTGATTATATTTGCTTATTCCGATTGTCATTATAGTTCCTGTTTAAATAAGCCGAAACAATTAAACGGGCGCTTAAATCCGCAGCGGCGGACCAGCCCGATCGTATCCAGGCTCGGTTACTGGGTCTCTTAGGTACCTGGCGAAGCGGCGCTTACCTTAAACGGGCTGATCGCAGCAAAGCGCCTCCGGTGCGGTTTAGTCCTTGGGTGCGATGGACCCGACGCGCTTCTCCGCTCAGGAGCGCAATTTGACAACTTAGATGCAGCTTGGGAGAGGATCAGCGGCACGGAGAAACTGCGGACTGCGCTCGGAGACAGAGACGCCCACTTCTCCGCTTCCTCTCCCCTGGAGAGCCTTAACCCTTCGCCAGCCGGTTAAGGATGTGCCGGTACAAGTACAACCCGCTTCAAAACATTTCTTATTTTTTCCTTTTCTTTTCCGCTCTCGCTATCTGTAAAGCCCACAGACGCGGCCAGCTCACTGAGTGAAAAGCCTTCAGGAATTCGTGAGCATGAGTCAGAGATGCAAAGGGGGACAGCAGCAGGACTGGCGAGGTGAAGGAGACTTCAATGTTGTAGGGACTGTGATCTCCTACTCGGATGGGATTTTCCTCCTGGGAGTATTTAGGCTAGTTTAACTATTGAGTAAAAAGCAAGTAAGTAAACAAACAAAATAATAATAATAATAATAATAATAATAAGAAGAAGAAGAAGAAGAAGAATACATTATTATTGCATGCATTGAAGTGTGCGTGAAGAGCTCTATTAAACAGGATAAGAAACAAAGACCTTCTCTCTGAGTGACAGCATACAAAATGACCCAAATTCTCATTAATTATTGAAAATGTGTTAGTTTATTCAAGTTCAGCTACAGACTGTGCCTTCTATAACTTTAATGAACTTGCATGTGTTATAATCCATTGAGAAACTTTAAAAGACAAAAAAATCAGGCAGGGAAATGTATTTAATACATAATAACAACAACAATAATAATAATAATAATTATTATTATTATTATATTTACACTAGATTTAATCTTTCACTATACTTTTTCTTCTGAAACATGCAAACTAGTGAATATTTTAAATATAAAAGAATTGACAAAATTAGCTGTCTGCTGCTCTGCAGACTCTCGCCTCGGGCGCCAGAACACCCAGGGGGGGCCGGATGTATGATACGCTGCTCACAAATGTACACCACAAGTCATCACACAATGATAATGATGTTTCTAAGCTTTGAACAGGTCCCCTTATTTAGGATAATCAGGGCCTTGAGAGACAACACAATAGCAGTCCTTCCCATGACACTCTTCAAGCAGAACTGGTAGACTAGTAATACAGAGGTTACTACGGCAACTTTGGAAGTTTGGTGCTGTGTTTGCACATTTGTAACAGAGTAATGCATCTCGTATCCATATATAGTAACCAGACAGAATTAATTTGCATATGGTACAAGGTATGAGATAAATGGGTATGAGATGAGCATTGAGATAAGCGTTACACTTTCTGTATGCAGATTCCTGGTTCAGTATGTGACAGGGTAATGTCAATAGTGTTATTTTTATTGCCTGCCGGGACGGAAGGCCAGGGTATGCGCTCCGGTGACACCGACTAGCGAGGGAGTGGATCTATGGAGCCGCCGGTGTTTTATAGCTGACATCCACAGGAGGCTGTGCTGGGCCTTGGGGGAATGTGTCTCATAGCCAGATGTGCTCTGCTTCCCCGGCGCCCAGCGCTCAATTTATCTGGAGTCACACCGCGGTGGAGTTCTGTCACCTGGCCGGCCGATAGCAAGCCACAGCTCAGCAACCATTCAGCATCTTCCGTGTTTTTAGAAAAAATATAAATGTTTTTATGGTGCCATGCTGTCTTTGCAGGGGTCTTAATGAAAAGCATCTATAGCTGTTTATATCTATAAAATGTTGAAGAACCAAAAATAAAAAACAGCTTTTGAAGCTGCTCTTTTCCTGCTGTTTAGTCATGCGGCTTTCGTTTGTGCATCTTGAGCTCAGCTGTGTGCCCCCCACCACTACCCCCCCCCCCCCCCCCCCCTTGGGTGGGCAGAGGGAGGGGGCACTTCAGGAAGCCCCCTTGCCCACCCTCCCTCCATGATCTCCGGCTCTGTATGCTTCATTAAGCACACACCTTACAGCACACACCTTACAGCACACACCTTACAGCACACACCTTGCTGAGTAGCCTTTCACCGATGGGATTAGCCATGGATTTCCATGGGGGCCCAGAACGCCACACCACATCTGCTCCGAGTGTTTTTACAGATGAGTTTCTCGGGGGACACGCCCTCAGGCGCCTTTTGTGGTTGTTAGTAAGACGCCTGGTATTTTTTATCTGTTTTTTTAATGTTTTTTTTTGCTACTGGGGATTATGTTTGTCCCTAAATGGTCGTTACACCGAAAGGGCTCCGAATGGAATATCCTGTGCTCCCTCAAACGAGCCTGTTCATTTGTTAATTTTCACATCCATAAAGTTTTTTTTCCCTCCAATAACTTTTATGTGCAGATTAATTAAAATACCAGCCAGCAAATTAATTCAGAGTAAGAATGACTTATTTAAAAAAATCACTATTATATAACTCATGGGAAATTAACAGAAAATCTGTGAAATTTAGAATGTGAATGTTAGAATAAAAATGTCTTTGATGCGTTCTAAATTACATGTGTAATTTACACATAAGCATCACCCATCAAAAGTTAATTTTAGCTATTGTACAGTAGAGTTTAAAAGGAGAGGAAAAATATATTACAACCTGTAGAAATTTAAAAATAGCTCTGTACATGTTGTTGCTCCCAGTGAGGGGCGAAAGACCATTTTTGGACATAAAAAAGTAAATATATGGAAGTAAATATAGCTATTCATCTCCGCCAGCAACAAACTCAAGTTCATTAACTGCTAAATCCCACCTTTCCTGTTTCTATATTTTGCATAGAGTTCTAACATTTGTGATGTCATAGTGTAACATTTTCTAGTTACTATGGATGTAAAAAAAAACACACCTCAACAGACGGAAAAAACAGATTATTAAGGAAAATGTATTACTTTCCAGTTGATTACAACACCATTTATTTGCATAGTCAGAGCTGAATCACTCCTGTTCCAAGCATGATGGGAGGAGAAGACATGTGGGAAAATTTGACGGTTGCTATGGTGATGACCAGTAAACAGACCTGCACTTTGCCTTATTAAAAATACAGCAATTTGCAAAGCTGACACAGAATGAAAACAACTGCTTTAATGCCACCTAAAAAAATACTCTGAAACACCAGAATATTTTGTCTGTAAACACTTTTTTTGCTACTTACTCCAAGCGTCTTGTATTATACAAGAATATTTAATGTAATCTCATTAAATAATTACATAAGTAAACATGGATTAGTGTAATAGGGAATAAATACTATTTACTGACAAAAAAGCTTAATTTCTCGAACTTAATTACTTGCTGTTGTACTATGCATTCATAAAATCCATTTTGGTTTGATGCTTTTTATGATTATTTCTCCTCATTGTTTACCTACAGCAGTCGACACAAACCTAGCAGAGGCGTTAAGAGCGAACCAGACAAAATTGAATATCAAACATTGATTCTACATACAAAATCAATCAATACCACACAATTATAAATCGCACATCGTGTAGAAATAATGAGCTCTCATCCATCTCCCGCAGAGTACACAGACCTCGGGAAAGTTAGAAAAAAATGTATGTATGTATTATGTGAAGAAATATGTGAGACGGCTAGTGTTCTGTTAGATTTCGGGGGTCATGACTGGTCGTGCAGTATTCTAAGGCAAATACGCCTCACCTTGGGGACAGAACCCACCTGGAAAATGTCAAGATGATCAGGTAGAGGATTGTAAGAATATGACAGATACACATAAAACATAAAAAAAAAAAACTGCATATGAGCATCTACAGTCTTCACTGGGCCCAGCTGCAGCAGTGGTCCAGTTTTAACCCTATGTACCACATGCTTGTTTAACCAATATACCTAAAATAATTTAAAACCAAAAGAGAAGCTACATACCCAATAGGAAACAAAGTACCATTACTTCTGCAAAGTACAAAATTATCCAGTTAAAACAGATGATCCATTTCTGCATTCAGGTACAAAGAATACAAGTACATCATTGAAAGAGATATACAGTGATAAAGTGAGAGACAAATAAAATTGACAGACTCCCATGGGTGTAATTTCCAGGGGGGTTAGGGGGGTCATGACCCCCTCAATAATCAGATCCAGCCAATATAACCCCCCCCAATAATCATGTTTCCCCTGTAATGGGTGGAGACCTCGACCCCCCCCCAATGTTACGCCCTTGCATACTCCTGATACCTTTACGCCTTATAATTTGCACAGTGACAGAGATGATAAATTATAAATGAATCTAAATGATTTTAAGGTTTCCTGGAGTCAAGCCAGGATGAGAAACATGGGTTTAAAGTCTTTAACAGTTTTGTTTCTTGTAGGCATCACACTTATGACCACGACACAATAAAAACTTCCAAAGTAAATTTAAGCACAAGTTTATTGAGTACAGGAATGCAGCACCCCCTTCCACCACCGCCCCCCACATCTTTCCCTCCCTGGCCCCCTGCAGCATAATGAGCCCCGAATGAAAAGCGAATTCGAAATCTCTCAGCAGTGGCCTTCTGACGTGACACTTTTAAGCGCCGGACAGAGGCGTGTGCCTGCTTAATTGAACCATTTGCAAGTCGGATGGAAACATTTCATGGGCAGTGAGCCACTGAAATGCTTTATTTCTGGAGGAAGTGACAATGAAACACAGCACCTGGAGACCAGGGGGGGTCACTGAGTCATAAACCTTGGGACGTGTTTAAGCTTTTCACTTCCACCGACCAGGCTTTCTCTCTCTTTATCATAGTTATCTCTTTATTAGGTATAGCTTCTGACTGCATGTTGACCATTATTTACTTTTTTGACATTCCTTGACATCCAAAGTCTGTTTATTTTGGTCTATGGCAGGGGTAAATGTCAGTTTATTCAGCAAATGCTACTGAAAGAGGAAACTTCTTCAAAGACATCCAGGGCCAGACTTCTTTAAAAAAAAGAACACCATATTGCCGTTGCCATTGCAACGACTGTAGAGTGTTTTAATTGAGTTTCTAATTGCGTTTAACGTATGGACCGGCGTTTGTTGATAAAACGTCGCCATGTTTGCTGCACACACCCCAGCTATTTTTCCGTATGCATGAAATGTCAAGGCTGGAAACAGGAGTCAAATAGACTGTGACACGATGATGAATTCACAGCATGCAGTAAATCAAGGAAAGATTTATTTTGGAATGAGTTAACTGGCGGTGATGGGTTAATAATTGTGAACCAAAATGTTATTGGAGCCCAGCGGAGTCTTGCTTTTTCCTTGATTTTTAGCATACTGTGAAATGTATGTCATTTCAATCACTTCACTTGTTGATGTGCCTTCATTTGTATTATTTTTATACGCCTGTATCTTTACTGGTGGCCCAGGAATAGTAGCTCATAACGACAGAACATTATGGATCTCTTTCTTCCTTAGGTTATGTGTTCGGAAAGTTCAGCGCCTACGCTCACGTCAAATCTTAAGCCTTCTCCCTTTCTTCTCCTAGCAGTCCTTCAAAGTGTTTACTGCTGTATGTTCAGAGTATTTCAGGAAACCAAGAGCCCTGTATTATTTAAAAATGATGCTCTCATTTTAACATCACTGGGCGAATGGATTCACTCTTCTTCCCCATGTCTTATTTCAAAAGCAAATCCCTGATTCATGTACAGAGTAGATGAAGCATTTTATTTTGAACTTGATGTATCCATGTAGCGGGCAGTGCAGCGTGCTTAACGAACATAAAACCAGCCTGTTTGATCATGCATTGTCTGCTCCCAGACACCCAGCCCACTAGAATGCATGTGATAGCCGTTTGATACACTAAAATATTAATAGATGCAACCAGACCAAGGGAGATGGCATTATGTGTCTAAAAGGCTGTAACGCGGCTGCTGTTTTGTCTCTTATAAACCAGGAGCCTAGTGCATGGGATTATATAACATCTCATCCATGAATAATCTGTGATGAAATACAGAAACAAGTGAAGATGAAAAAATGATAACTTCTGGATTTCTTTTGCCAAATGAAAATTGCATATTCGTCAATATGTTAAGTTCAATAACATTATACTATACAAGATATGTTTTATGATTAATTAAACCGCAGTATAAAGCGGAACAGCATTTGTAACAAGGTGCCCCTTAACACGGCCTGGCTGGAAAAACACATCCATATCTCTTGGCTCTTTTTCTTAAAGGTATAATTGCTTATAAAACCACCAGCTTTCATTTTAGCCTGTATGTGGTCTTATCATTTGCAATAATGCTTATAATGATCAACTTTGAGTATTCAAACACTAACAGATACAGATTCAGCAAGTAAAACACTTTTCCAAGACCTTATCTTTTGCTTTTTTCTGCATTATTCTGAATGTAATGAAGATGGAGGATCGTTAAACCTAAATGCCGCAACTGAGGAGTATCCTTCTCACTTCAGATGCCAAGCACAACAGAAGGACGACGCAAATGAAGAAAAATACAACTTAGGACTGAAGTCAGACATTAATCAGACATAAGTACTTATATTTGATTTATGTGACAAAGTCTAGAAAAGCACAACTGTGGTTGGAGCAGTTAGGGAAAGGAGTTGAGCATGTGAGATATGTAACGTCCACCTCAGATGAACCTTCACTGCGCTGTCTGCTCTCAGTGTCGGCTTCATACCGCAAGCAGCCCAACGGTGCCACAGAGTTTCTTTTCCAGACATGGCCGCAGAGACTGATTTACATTTTTTAAATATTTCCCAAGAATAAGCCCTTTATCCAGCCTGCTTACTTTCAGGTGACCAATTTGCTCATTATCACTGGACACAGCCAGACCTTTGTCATTATAAATACATCGCAGTCAAAGTTAATTTGCACTGAATGAAAAGGAGCTGAAGGTCAGTTGTCTTCCATCTATCGATCTATAAACAAAGAGTATTACTTGTACTGAAATAAATCTGCATTTTGCTGCCTAAAATGGCAGGATTTGCTAATATTTCATATTGCAAAAAATAGGTAAACCAAAGCATAGTTTCATACTGTATATTCTGCAAAATGATAGGCTTACAAGTGCCAAAAAGTACAACACTAAAAACTAGCAGCACTGTAAAACGATTAGGTTTGAGGTGGCATTTGCTTTGTTGTAGAGTATGCATACATACAAAGCTGGGTGCACTGATTAGCTCTCTCTCTCTCTCTCTCTCTCTCTCGTACTGTGTTTATGGAGCTGGGAATGTGGTTCTCATAAAACGTAATGGAATTAATAGCATTTGCATTACGCACAAACACTTTAACGTATTGTCTAGGCCCACATTACTGATGGGCCTACTTCCTCGATTAAGGAAACGAGTTCTGTCATTAGGTTCTCATTTGCAGCTCTAAGACTGCCCCCCCCCCCAGCTCATTAATAGACCTGCCTGCTGCTCCCCTTAGTCTTATGACCAAGTGGTGAGATAGCTCTCCCCAAAACGTCCACTCGTCTGCCGTGGTCTTGCCGCCATCCGGCCTGTCATCTGTGGGTCCCTGCACCGGGTCACCTAGATGAACCTATTACACCCGTGAAAGAAGTGCTCTAGGGCACATTGTGTAATTTAACAGAATTTAGCCCATTACTGGAATTCAGGCAGGAATCAGAAGGAGGGGTTGCTATGTCGTAGCAGTGAATCATAAATCGGTATGTGTTGTTCATGACGTACGTGACATACGTTTCTCCTCAGACGACAGTGCTATAGAAGCTCTCTTTGGTGTAGTATCACCACTTGGTGCATGAGTAACTCTTACTGTAAAACTCCACACTACACAGAAACACACACGCAGACCCACACAGACCCACGTACAAACCACCTCCTTCCATTAAATCTATTAAAAATATGTCAGTTTGGAAACCAGACAGGTGTTGCAATGTGTTTTTTTTTGTACTGAGCATTCTTTACTTTATTTGGTCATAACTAAGATTTTGACTCACTTCTTTGGGATATGGCCGGTGAGCCCTGGAACCAACAGAACTCTATTTGGGGAGAGCTAACGTCTCAGGTAGGTTCAGCTTCAGGCTGTTTCACATCTTAATCACAGATTGCATGGCTGACTCACCTCGCAGGCCAGATACAACAAAGGCTCTTCTGTCCAGACTTATGAAGTGAACTAAGTTTGGCTAAACGCTACACTGGGATCGACAGGTCAGGTTTTCATTCGGTGGGTTTTAAGCTTGTCATTCTTGTGTCAAAACAGAGAAGTATAGTGCTGTGATTTTGTAAGACTTATGACATAGGTAGCCATCACTCGACATTCATCAATTTCATCCATCAATTCAGCAGTACCAAAGCATATAAACACATTTGAAGTTCGTAAATGTAACAAAAAATACTGCTACATGAGAGTATGATGTAATGCGTATGAAATGTGTTATGACACTTTCTTTACACTTGATGTTATCAATGTACAGATGAAAATATAAGACTTTTTCACCTATACACACACGCACACACACACAGTCACGTAAACATATCTTTATGTGAACCGCTCATTCATTTCTATGCTATGACAATCTTAATCCCTACCCAGCCCTAACCATAACCATTAGTAACCAAGCAAAATACAAGAGTTTTTGCATTTTTAGTTTTTTCATTGTAGTCACAGATTTTTATTAAGAATTGGGAAGCTGGTCCCCAGGAGGCAAAAAAAAATGGGTGTTCATCACATTGTGGGGACATTGTGTCCCCATAAGGTAAGGTACAGTATACCCGCTCACACACACACCAATCAGTCATAACATTAAAACCACTGACAGGTGAAGTGAATAACATTGATTGTCTCATTACAATAGCACATTGTCGAGGGTGCTGTTATATATTAGGCAAGTGAACAGTCAATTCTTGAAGTTGATGGGTGGGAAGCAGGAAAAATGGGCAAGGAAGGATCTGAACGACTTTGCAATGGGCCAAATTGTGATGGCTGGAGTTAGAGTCAGGGCATCTCCAAAACCACAGGTCCGGTCCCATGCAGTATATAGTGGTCAGTACCTACCAAAAGGGGTCCAAGGAAGGACAACCGGTGAACCAGCGATGGGGTCATGGGTGACCAAGGCTCATTAATGCGCATGGGGAGCAAAGGCTAGCCTGTCTGGTCTGATCTTACTGGAGAGCTACTGTACCACAGTTTGCTGACAATCTTAATGCTGGCTATGATAGAAAGGTGTCAGAACAAAGAGCGCATCACATGCTCATGCTGACCTCTGTTCATGCCTGAAAGGCCCTATCCTGGGCACGTGACCATCAGAACTGGACAATGGAGCAACGGAAGAAGGTGGCCTGGTCTGATGAGTCACGTTTTGTGTTATATTCAGTGGGTGAGTGTGCATTGTTTACCTGGGGCAAAAATGGCACCAGGATGCACTATGGGAGGAAGGCGAGCTGGTGTGGTGCTCTGGAAAATGTTCTGCTGGGAAACCGTGAATCTTGGCATTCATGTGGATGTTACTTTGAGACATACCACTTATTCACCTATACACCCATTCATGGCAACGGTATTCCCTGATGCCAGTAGCCTCGTTCAGCAGGATCACGTGCCCTGTCACAGTGTGGAGAATTGTTCAGGAAAGGTTTGAGGAACATGAAAGAGTTCAGTGTGTTGACTTGGCCTCCAAATTCCCCCGATCTCAATCCGATCGAGCATCTGTGGGATGTGCTGGACAAACAAATCCGATCCATGGAGGCTCCACCTCGTAACTAACAGGACTTAAAGGATCTGCTGCTAATGTCTTAGTGCCAGATACCGCAGGAAGCCTTCAGAGGTCTTGTGGAGCCCATGACTCAATAGGTCAGAGTGGTTTTGGCGGCAGCAGGGGGGGCAACACAATAGGGGAGATGGGTGGTTCAGTGGCTCAGCCTCTGTGCCTGTGATCAGACCCATTTCAAGTCTCAGCAGAATAGTCACATGTCCATGCGCACTTCAGCAAGGCCCTTAACTCACTCCCAGCTCCAAGGGCGCTGCAGGCCGGCTGACCCTGCACTGTGACCCCAAAGCTTGCTCTCACCTCTATGTGTGTCTGTGTGTCTCAGGAACAGCATGATGGGGCAGGAAAAGAAAAAGAATTTCCCCACAAGGAATAATAAAGTATCACTGTTCTATTCTATTAGGCAGGTAGTTTTAATGACACACACACACACATCTATGCACACAGACACACACACACACACACATATATATAGTGAAAGTGGTACAAAGTAAAGGCCTTTGATCAGGTATAAACCACACACGCCGGGCACCTCATTGACTAACCTTGATTAACAATGTGCATTATTGCATCTGGTGGTCTGTAGATCAGACAAGACTTTTTAACAACCAGTCAAAACATCCGGATGTAACGCTCCTGCCGTATCTTCAGCCAGGTACTAAATGTGACTTATTTCTTGATGAAAGTGATCTTTTCAGTTCTGATGTTGCATTGTTATTCCACCACTCATTTGCATAATAATTTTAATACAAGATGAAAACCTATAAATGGGCTTTAATTATATTTATTGACAAAGGCTGGGAAGATCAGGACGAACTTATTGTGGTTCTAGTGCCCTTTTATCTTTGAGTCATATTTCCCTTTATGAATTGATAATCTTTTGATCTTAGTGTCTTCCATCTCTTTGAATTCTGTGCAATTCTTCTGATGTTACTACTCATGCATATTTTTATTTCTCTTTAATATAAATCCAAACAGAAGGCAAAAAATATACTAGGTAAAAGTTTTCATGAGAATATTTGAATAGTATATAAATATATATAAATACATTTGCATTCTTGTATGGTCATTTGCAATTCCTGTGCTTTAGTTAAATTGTTTCCTTAATATTAACAATAAAAAACAATAATAGTACATTTCTACGTTCTCCATGTTCACATATTTGTCCACTCTATAAGTTAATGCACATGACTCTTCACCTAGAGACCCTGCCTTAAACCCTGCCAGTCTGCCAGTGATCCAGAGTGGAAAAGTGAGTACTGACATGGATATAAAGGAAAATAAAGTATTGACTTCTTGCAATGTCCTTAGTAAATTCCATTTTAAGAATCCTTCTCCACTTTCTAGATATGTGTTCTACAGAGATAATTCTGGATCTCAGAAATAAATGTATAATTTAAAATAGCAAAACAAAACAGCTCTTGATCATTTATTTTCATGATATACTGATAACCTAGACAGTACCTTTCCTGATGTGATATATTATATAACAAAATAAAGTAACCTTGCTTTTGCTAGCCAAAGTATATATGTCATGCCATTTTCTTCACATGATCAGCCTCTATAATAAAAGTGTTTAAACTATAAAGTCGTTGTGCATGAGAAGTCTCAACAAAGACTTTTCAGTAGGATTGCTTTAACGTAGATGGTCAAATAAAACTATCACCCCATGAATAAATTCAAAATGAAAATGACCCAGCTAACTTCTTCTTCCGTGCAGTGCTTCAACAACTGCAGTGTACCACTTCATTTGTAAGCTCTCTGTGTTGCGTGGATGCAAAACTCCTTTCAAAATTTCCCAAATTCCATTGCCCCCATGCCACAATAATTAAATTCAGTTGCTACAATAGAGTGATAGGATTATTAATGCAGTGCTTATGCATTCAGGGCTGGAACTCGTGATTCTGATACAGCTGAATCAATACATTCGTCCCTATCTTCACCACAGTGGGAGTCCCTGTATTGGCTAATTACCCCATGGACCACAGAAAATCCCACTGCTAACAAAGCTCTCTATTAGCAGAGATCTCTGCAGGCAGTTGCAGACTGATGGAAGGTTTCCTCCTCTGCTTCCTGTGTATATACTGCACTCCCAGCAAACATATTGATCTAGCATCTGAGCAAAAAACATCATCAGCCACTAGTGCTAAACACTATTACACAACCAGCCCATTTGAATTTTTATTTTAATGAACGGTTTGTTTTTTGGAGTAACTTTTTTTTATTTAAGTCGAGCATTTCTGCGCCAAGCGGAAAGGACCTGCCTCGTATTATATATTTTACATTATGTCTGCTATAGGCGGAGCCTGTGGTACACTCAGCCTATCGCGTGCCTCGAAAGGCACAGCCAATCAGATTGCTTCAGTTGTCTGTTTTCCTGGCATGAGGTTATCTACAGTACTGCCCGCCAAAGCTTTTGTTAGCACTTTTCGCTTTTTCTCCTCATCCCTGCCAGCCTGACCCCCGGCCAGGATTTCTGCGAGTGTGCCACAGCTGGCCCTCGTTTTGTTAGAGGGAGCTGCTGGGATGAGTGGGCCAGCTGTGTTTCCTGATGAGAGGGGAGACGGGAAATGCTGGGCGAGCTGAAGATGAAGGAGCGCAGCTTGTCAGAGCGGTGGCCCATTGCCTCCTTTCCTCGGGTCTTGGCTTTGTGCTGACTTGTTCCAAGGTCTTTTGGAGTTGGGTCTTTCCCTGTACCTGACCACTCAGTATGGACCACATGTGGAGAAAAGGGGCAAGTCTCGTGGATTTTTTTACTGTTTACCCAGCAATTTTCATGCTATGAAAGACATTTCAAAGTGATTCACCTACAAACTTCAGATTGTGAGCTATAATAGTAGTCAAACACAGCGCAACATTTATTAAAAAGTATAATACATTTTTTTTTTTAGAAATATTTATCCATGGCACAGAGCAGAATAAGAACATGGATAGACGGATGGATGGAGGGGTGGATGGATGGCAGTATGGGTGGATATTTCTTATGAAGTCTATAGTGGTGCATCGTTCCTTTGTCAACTGCACGCGGTGCTACTGCACTACATTTAGTTATTTAACAGAAGAAGAAGGTGCCCCCGGCTTTGTCTAAAGGCAGTCAGGGACAGGGACACGAAATTGAGAGTGACAGTCCAGTGAAGCCGATGTCATTTCAGCGCATCATAAGCCCAGCCTGGTGTTATCTTTCCATATGCTTTTCGACAAAACACCGTGAACATCTCTGGGTTATGGATGTGTTTAATAATACCCCAGTACGCCTCAGTAAGCCAAAGCCAAAAAATGATGGAGCATTATGTTCCTAAGACAATATAAAGTATATTTACCACATTTAAACAAACCTTATGTTTCTGGTTAGCAATATGGTATGTGGAGAATTTTTATAGGGGACGAAATGTCATTTGCGCTGTCTGTGTAGGCCTGTGTGTTCTTATGCAGAATAAACTGAGTAACAGTATCTCCGTGGCTGAGTCTACAGTTTCAGTTTTTGTGATTTCAGATACGAAAAGCCAAGAGGTTGTGACTCTGCTGGAAAGCACAGTGTGTTTGCCAACATTCTCTAGCCCCCCGTATCGCTTTCTCTGTTCCGCTGACGGACCCGAAACCGAACACAAAAATTTAACACCGCTCCTTACAGCCTTTGTAACCGCAGTGGTGTCCTCAGCGCTGACGCTCAAATTTGTCGCCCAATTAGGCAGCATGGAAACCACCACTACTCAAATTATTTAGCGGTCATGTAAGATTTAAACTAAACAAATAAATATCTTGCTTCATGCAGCTGACTATGCATTTCTGTGACGCGGCAATGCATATATTTATGTAATTAAAATGCATATATGTCACACGGCCCTGAAATGTGGCCCCTAGCCAGATTATTATATTTTGATCCTGGCCCCTGTAATAAGGCACATGAACACAAAAACCTTTGTGCAGCATAATGAAAGAGATTGATGGAGACTTGGTTTCCATCAAAAGGAAGTAACTAGTGAGAGGGGCTGGTACCCACTGAGAGGAAAAATATTCTCTCGAACTCTACTGCCCCAGCTCCACCCCCCACGCGAGTGTGTACACACAGATACGCTTCCCTGTCAGCTTGGTGGGGATTTAATCGCCGCGTCTCCCGCTGACAGAGGAGTTTCACTCAGGAGGTGCTGGCGGCCAGAGCGGTGCAGGTGGTTTTGGCCTCTTACCGCGGGGGGAGCAGGGCGTGCTCGTCAGACTCAGCGCCTCCTGTGAGACAGGGGGGTGGGATTCACCTCCCCCATGGGGTCGATGAGTCAGCCCTTCACGCGGCCCAGTTGGCGTGAAAACTTAAACAAAAGGTGCGTAACGGAACGTTCCTGAGGATTTAATGTCCGATCCTCCCTAAAATGTGACACGTGGACAAGTGTGGGAATTAAGCGTGAGCAAACGCAGAACGGGGGAAGCTGACAGCAGAGAGAGCTTTTGTGTATAAACACGAGATACGTGGAAATAAGCACTTATGTTACAGCAATAAATAGAGAGGAAAGGCTTTACAATTAGGCAGATAAAAATGAGTGTTGAAGTATTCTTGAATTTTTGCATCATAGGATTAGAGATAAGAGGTAGATAAAATGAGGCTTATTCTGTCACGCTGTCCTCTGACTGCCCTCCAACTTTTCAATCTCCAGACCGAATGAAAGCAAAATAAAAGCTTATCAGGGACTGGGAATGTTATCAAACATCACATGTCATCACACCTCACATTAATGGAATAATAACCTGTGATATTCTCAGAGTAACTGGCTAGATACTCACAGATAAACTTGGGTATTTACTAAAGCCATCTTTTTTACGTCAAAAAAAAAGAACTATTTAAGAAAAGCGTCTGTTTTGCCTTTTTCAAAGGTGACTGATGTCGGGGCTTGAAGTCAGACATAAACAAACGGCACTTTCGCTTCTCTTTGCCACCGACTCACCCAGGGAATGCTGTCAGGCAGACATCAGACAGCGTCGCAGGCTACTGAAACTCGGGAAGGCGACAAAGGAAGACGGGCTTCAAAACGGCGAGCGGTGGAGTGGAGAGAGAGCGCCGTTGTACGTCTGAGAGCCGGGGAACGGCAGAGAGGAAATGGACTGGCCCGAGTCCTACAGAGCCTGGCCTTTTATGTGGGAATGGAACTGCAGGCCCCGTCTGATTGGACAAGTCTCCCATGAGACTCACTGCATGGATGGTCCGATAAGGTGCGGTCTTGTCTGTTTACCTCCCCGAGTTCTCAGCATCCAAAACAGTTACAAACGCCATGCTATTGCATCTCACCTTCCGCATACAAGGATTAACAATGAGCACTGTAACCATAAGCATTGTGCAAATGGTTTGTAGCAGGGTAGTTTACCTACTACGGCTGAAACATCTTTGCCCCGCCTCTTTTGTGTAATTTTAATTACTGCAGTGGTGTATAAAGAGGGAAGTTTGGTGCCATTTGAGCATGTGCCCTGTGTGTGTGGGGGGGGGGGGGGGGCTGCTTGCACTGGCCGCTTGTCTGGCGAGCCATCTCTTTTCAGCGCCTGGGATCCGGCGTCGTGATTTGGCTGCCGATGTTGCAGCGTGAGCAGTGGGTCCGTAAAAACGTAAGATTGTTCCCGGTGCCATCTGCCCCTGGCTGCTCAGGGATGGGTGGTCACGTACTCCACCTGCTTACCGGTGCCCCCTTACTTGTTGCTGGATTGTCAGCTGTTAAAGTATGACTGTTTTAGTATAATTTATAGTATGTGTGCTATTGCGGCAGGCTAATTTGAGGTGCCGTTTTATGCAGTTTACTAGCTTTGAGCTGCCGCTGCACATCTTGTTGCTTTTGTAGGAAAACTGTGCGGATTTAGAAGTTACGACGGCCCACTGCTGTTTTGCTCTTGCCTGTTTCTGCTCTTCACCTCCATCTTTGTTTCCTTGTTTGCTTGTTCGTGTGCTGTTAATGTTATCAGTATTTGGCCGATATTATTGTGTTCATTTGTTGATTTTGTATTTGGAATTTGATTATTTTTTAATTCATGTGTCCTGAGCCGTGCCCTTCGAGGCTGAAGCCTTGTGTTTAATTTCATCTTCGCCACCAGCTGTTTTCTAGCGGGGCTGCGAGCTTGAGAGGGGAAGGTCAGGCACCGTTGTATTGTAGTTTAGTGTTTTTTGTAATGTTAACCCTCTTGCCCTGATGCATGGATCAGTACAAGCTGTCGAGGGCAAGTTTTTGTTTTATTTGATAGTTTTTTATAGTATCACTCTGTATTAATAAATTATATTTGGTACTTGGAGACACGTCTGTGTCTTCTGTATGATCTACCGGGTCAGGTTAATGGTGAATATGTCCTTGGGTGTCATTCCCAGGGTGGACTACAGGCGTGCTATGCATCTGCAAGGCTTTTCAGACACCTCCTCTTCGCCAGTCTGGCGTAGTCCGTGGGATCTGCTCTGCAACAGCATTCTCCTTGCCACATGTTGATATATGGTGATTTTTCTACCTTCTGAGAATTTTTTACAAAAGCATGATTTAGCTGTAAACCTACATAACTCATGAACTCTTTGCTTTTTTTTCGTTTTTTTTTTTAATCTGAACTTGGATGCAGTGTGAGGTCTCCACCTTCCAATAAGATGCTGCCGGTAAATAAAGCAGTGATTGTTTTACGGGTTGGGTGCCAGTTTGAATAACGTCCCAAGCCCACGGTGCTGTTACCTCAGACGACTGCTACGGAGATGAAAAGGAAACGTTTCAAGGATGGACTCAAGGGGTCTGCATGACGCAAGTCCTACAACCACTCCACCTAATTGCTGTAATTCTTGCTTTCTTTGTTCATAAGGGCCTCTTTGAAAAGCATCTAGTTAGTAAATTGCCCTGTATTGATTTTGGCTGGGAAGTGATGAAACGGTGTGACAAACAGCTGACAGACATTAGACATAACATTGTCTCTTTTTCAACGTTTAGCCATGGGTTTAGCCACAATAGCTTATGCCAAGGCCATTGTACCTAATACCACAATAAAAGCTATCCAGTCTTTCTAATCTATTTAGGATCTGGCTGGAATTCATTAATGAAAACCATTCATGACTGAATTCTCCTGAAAGCACATATGGCCTATTAATATGTTGCTCTTGTACCGATTGTACCGTTACCGATTCCAGGCCTCAGGAGAGGTCCTGCTGTAGCAGCCCTGTGCCTTGAGTCACTCCGGTAAATTATCCAGTCACGGAACAAGAGGAAAACTTTAGCTAAGCAGCATAAATGTCAAATAGTGCAGACTGCATTCCAGACAATGCTGTTTCATAAGTGGAGCACAGAACCAAGGAATCATCACTAATGTGTTCTGGGTCTCATGAATCCGAAATCTAAATCACGATAAACCCCCGAACGCTGATATAAACCCTGTAAAACCCACTGGCTGCTCATACATGGCCGGCTGCAATTTTGTGCTTTTCGCTGCCAGTAGCTCCAATATAATTGGTGACTCGGAAAATGTGGGTTGGTATTACGCTGTTTTCCAGGTCAAGAATGAATTAGGCCTTTGTCTGTGTGCCGAGTCGACAAGAGCCCAGTGCCCCATCACAATCCAGAACTGCTTTTGTCCTTTTAATTTATCGCTGGGGATTTTTATGTCACAAACCATTGCGCGCAACCCCCCCTGCCCCCCCGCCTCACCGTACCCCCAGCAGATTCAGGGAAATTGACCTTTTCCACAGAGCACAGTGATGGCTGCTTTCTGCAGGTCTCCCTCAGGTTCCGCACACTGCATTTCCCACTCATCGACTATGTTTATTGAAACTTAATTCTATATTTACTCTGAATTTAATATTCCAGGGGAAATATGTTTAATCAATAAGCTTTTGCTTTTACAGAATTGTCTAAATGTCATGTGGTATGAAACTAGAGCCCCTTTTTTAGCCATTGTGGTTGCTATGGGGGACTAAAATGATTGTATTTACAACAATACTCAAAAGGGGGGGTATGTCTGTATCAGATGGAGGTTTCGATTTGTACGTGGTGATGTGGGGTTTTTTTCTGAAATGGTGCTCAGATGTCATTTTCAAGGTTTCAAAAGATGTTGCCAAAGTATTAGCGGATGCATCTGAACTATAAATTCTGGCAAGACTTCCACAAGCAGCAAGAAATATACTGAAAAGGTACATTGTATATGTATCCCCCACAATGTAATAAAAGCCTGTTTTTTTTGACGTTCTGGGGACCATTTTTCAGGATTTTTTTATGCAATCAAAAAAAATGTCAGATGTCATTTTCAAGGTTTCAAAAGATGTTGCCAAAGTATTAGCGAATGAATCTGAACTATAAATTCTGGCAAGACTTCCACAAGCAGCAAGAAATACTGTATACTGAAAAGGTACATTGTATATGTATCCCCCACAATGTAATAAAAGCCTGTTTTTTTGACGTTCTGGGGACCATTTTTCGGGATTTTTTTTATGCAATCAAAAAAAAATACAAAATCCCTAAGTCTTGTATTTACTTTGGGTACTTATGTTTAAGGTTAGGGCTGGGTAGGGGTTAAGGTCATTGTGTTGGGATTAGAGTTTTCCCCATAGAAATGAATGGAGAGTCCCAACAAAGATATTCAAACCTGTGACAAAAACAAAGATAATTACAAACCTGTGTGTGTGTTTGTGTATTTACACATATATAATAAAAAACAAAATGATTTTTATTAGTATTTTCTGAGTTTATAGATGTCAGACATTATTTTAATAGTAGGGACTTGGCTGATGACAATGTCTAATTCATAAAATTCTTATGAGTAGGGAAATGTCTTTTACCGCAGTAATGAATTGCCTCCCTTGACCTGCCTCTGTCTATCACTGCAGTGCAAGTGAGTGTGTTAGCTGTGGAAATTAATAAAATGTCACTTGTCCATCATTGCCTTTCTTTGAAAGTTTTCATTATCATGTCATCAATTCTGAATGGAATTCCCTTTCATGAAATATAACCCTCAGATTGACTGAGGTTATTTTTTTCTTTCTCTGCCATACAGTGCATGTTACCTGGTGAAAGACAACGCAAAGACCTGAAACATTCCTGCACTTCTGCTACAATCCCATTGAAACACAGCACCAGAATTGTTCATCTTTTTGACTCAATATAGCGATATCTTTTGATTAATTTAATACCTTACAATATATACATGCATTTACGAGTAGGTACTGAGTGCACATAAGAGCACGATTCCCACAACGTACCCCAGCCTTTATATTTTTTGAAAGCAGGTCCAGACTGTGTGTGGATGGTTGCAACATCATACCCTTGTTGGATCCTGCTGGCCTTTCACAGTCTGTGCCCAGAATAAATAACAGTGTCCAAGGATGGATGTAATAGAGGTACTGACTGATCTAATCATGTCAGAGGGAGGTGATTGCGGCTCCTTTGCCGCTTACTCACACAAGGCCGCTGACCACAGATCCGTCGGCCTTTATTGTGGCATCCTGCTACATTCCGACGGACAGAAATGCAGCCCGACGTGTGGTGTCCCGAGCGGGGCGGTGACACTTCCTATCAGGCCCTCTCTTTGTCCTGTCTCCAGTGGAGTCCGGTGTCTTTAACCGACAGAAAATGGCCAGAGGAAACCTGGCTGAGATGGAGGAATGCTGATGACCAGCCAGCCCTTGGGATGCTCAGTTGAACCGTGTACACGGATTAAAAGGTAGCTTTGGGAGCGCCGTTCATCCCCAACATAGTGCTGGAAAGTCATCTGTGTCTGTTACCATGTTGTTTGGTTCGCTGCACCAGCAGAAGGAGACAAACTTTCTTTCTTCTGCTGTGCTAAATGAGCATCCCGCCATATGTTTCTCGGGAAGGCCCGGGGGGCACGTAAAGAACGTCCACGGCGCGTTTTTATCAGACCATAGCTGTCGGAAATGTACGTCCTCACATCCTACCGCGCAGCTGTAACGAGGAGCGATGAAGGCGAGCGGAGCACACCCCGCTTTGGTCCAAAGCCGCCACAGACTGGAGCTCCTTCCATCCCGGCCGCCCGCACCGGGGAGATGACAGCATCTCTGTGTAATTGTAGTGTGCCGACTGACCCTCATAAACCAGGGAGGTAGTGGGGAGTCTGGGTGGTGGGGGGGGGGGGGGGTACTAGTTCACAGCTGGTAGCCGGGCGCAGAAGACAATGGGTCAGATTTTATTCAGAGATGAAGGAACGTTCTGGGGGCTGACCCCACGCGGGGGCGTCCATTAAGGTCTAGATAAACAGGCTGTCCGTGAGCCTTTCAAGAGCATATGCCAGTCGGGGATCCCGTTTCATTTGTTTCTCGCACTCACGCTCTAATCCCCGCTCACATATTCACTCACGCGCACACTCAGGAGCCCTCACGCGCACACTCACGCGTACGCCGCGCACACTCACTCTGTCTGCGGCACCGTTCACGCGGCATCTTTCATGGGAAGCGCAAAAAAAAAAGGCGCCAAAGTTCCCCTTTATCGGTTCCTGCCATGCACCATATTATAGGCTTTTTGTGCAATAAACTTCTGTATGGTTTCGTACGTTGCAAAGTCACTGGAGTGTTGGGGCGTCGTTGCATCAGTCCTGCTTAAATGCTTAAAATTAGCTGAATACCAGAGCCACGGTATCAGGCCTCGCACCTGTTTTTTGCCGCGTCCGGGCTGCGGTGCCTGATATCCAGCGATGCTTTTATTTCTCGCGTACCGCCTGACAGACCCCTCCCAGGAGAAGTGAGTTATGGTCCTGCAGACGTGCGCGGACGCCGATCGAAATGTTTGTGTTCCTGCGGGGTAATAAACAGGCGGCGTGTGACTGCCACGGACACCGGGAGCCCCCGCGGACACCGGGCCTCGGCTCGGCACCCGAGCAGCCTCCGGTCCCCTACCGGAGGCCATGTTGTGTGAACAGCAGCCTCCGCAGGCTGGAAAACACACAGTCATTTGTCATCACGCGTGGTCTTTTACACACGGGACGTCCGTGGGTGAATAATGGAGACACATTACTCAGATTGAAGGCATCACATACTGTACGATCGATAATAAATGAGCTCCATTATGGAAACCTGTTTTTCTCCGGCCAATGTCTGCCAGACTGCACCCTAACTTACTTCTACAACTGTATTTTCTGGAGCACCAAGCAGAATACCTTTAATAATTCAGAGTTTATACCCAATAGACAGTCGAACACCATATCAGGGCTCTTTCACTACACGGCGTGCAGTGAACAGTCGCGTGATTCTGCATGAATCGCTCAGAGCAGGAAATTGTAAATCTGTAATGCATTCATACTGTGATCATTGTGATCAGTTCTGGGAGGAGAGCTTTAATCAAACCGCAATTCACACAGATAGATGATAAATGATCGCGTAATGGTATAATTATTTATTAAACGTTTGAGTTGATTACCATTAAGGAATTTGAAGGCTACCAAGCACCATCTGATTTTAGCTGTTTGCGAAGAGCACTTGATAACTCTTAATTTACTAATCAGCTAATGTTAGATTATTTTAATTAGCTTTGCCTCCCCCACTTGATTTCTATCGTTTGCGAAGTTTATGTGCACATTCATTTATTGTCCTATGGAGTAATTACCGTATCAGTTCTTATAATTACGAAGGAAGGCCTTGCCATGAGACTAATTAATTTGTTTCAACTAATTAAATGCATTCCATTCCAAGTGCTACTCTTAAACCGAATATTCATAATTGTCATTCAGACTTGTATAATTGCTTATAATATTAGTAATATTTGATAAGTTTTCTATTTAAAAGTTGTTCCGAATAAATTAGCCGCTTACGTTACATATCAAATTGATTTCCAAATCTAATTTGTTAAACAACCTCCAACTCCTGTATACAATTTGCTTCTCTAGTACTTGTTAAATGATATTTTCATTTGTTTAAAATGTTATTGTATCTTATTACATATGTAGAACATTAGTACCCTGTGTTAAAATCTAGAATGCGAGCATTACCTGTTGATGCACTACGTCTGGTGCTTAAGGCGTTCATGCAAATGTTATTTAGCTTAATAACAGCTGAAGATGTTTTAGACTCACACTGCTGCTAATTGCTGCTGTACTGACCTTGAGTGTTTCTATGCATGAAAGCATCAAAAGAAAGAAAAAGGTGTGAATGGTATTTGTGGACAGCAGCACAAATTTTGACAGAGAAAATGCACATAAAATATTTCATTCAAGGGGCTGAACAAAATGCTGAAATACACCGAGTTTCATTATTAAGAAAAACAATCTGGAAAAAATACTTCACTTTCCATAACTTCCTGTGTAGTCTGATTCCATCTGAGGATGTTCCTCCTGTTCAACTGGAAACCACCGTCTAACATGCGCTGAATAAATAAACCTACGCCGGCCTTCTCATTGGTTTTTGAATTAGCTAACCCATGTGGCATATAAGAGATATTGATTTGTTCCCCTCACTGGATAGAGTCGTTTCCTGTGTTTCTGAGTGATTTATACAGTATATTGCACATCTGGTGAGTGCAGACACTACTGACAGTGGAGCAGATGCTAAGCAGTAAGAGCAGGAAGCATGCAGACCACCGTAATGAATCACCGTTAACCTGTGAACCCTTAAAACAATCGGGGCTCCTATTAGCCACAGATGTGCCGTTTCTTTAAAATGGGAGGAAAAAGAAAAATATTTTGTAGCATCAGATCATAATTGCAACACCGAAGGACTTTGTGTGAGGCCTTACTCTCCGGTAGGATGTATGGCTGTCGAGAGGCCTGGTTAGCTGTGGCCGGGGCAGCGAGAGACCCTGATCTCATCACGGCCCCTTGAACGGGAGTCAACGCTGAAATGGCACTTTGTGTCAGACATTAGCTGCGTACATTGAAAGCTGAGAGTTTTCACGTGACTCCTAGATGACTGCAGGTCAAATTGAAGGCCCATGGCGTTAAATGAACAGTTCCACATTTATTACGGAGTATTAAAGCATTATTAGGTATTGAAAAGTATGGGATATCAAATTCCATATCGTACATGGTATTATTATTGTTTCTGAAAGGAATCAAAACACTGAAAGACTGCAAGGGAACGGAACCATGTCTGAACCATGTACAAAGAGGATAACAGACTCCTCCTGTGGCATTTTAGTCAAAAACTATGGAAACGAAATATGATCCCTTGGCTGAACCGTGACTTTTCATGAAAACTCCGTAGAATAAAAAATATTTTTAGCCGAATATGAAGCCCTGCCAGCATTCGCTATCGTATTTAGCAGATTATGAAGTCTTCCAAACGTTTGCTGACATTACATCTTGAAACACTATTTTTGAGTTACCGTGGCAGTGAAATATGCGAGGTGGGGAGGGGGGGAGGGGTCAATAAATCACACGATGCTGGACAAAGAGGATCTTCAGCTCTCCAGGTTTTAAAGCTACGCGTTACCGGTTTCCTGTGTCTGCCCAGCAAATGCAATGGCACAGAGAAATCGGGGAAAAAACACATAAAAAGAGAAAAGCGATACCTCTGGAAATGGATTAATGATCAAAGCCACCAGCACTGTATTTCCTTTCAAACGATGGATGGTCTCAGCTTTGCTGTATATTTTCCAGCATTTTCTCTGATGAATCCTTATTCTTAAATTAACATTCTGGTGAAGGTTGTAACTTTTGTGGGCTTTTCTCTGACATTTTCAAGATGAGGAGATAAGAGAGAAAGAGACTGAGCTATACAGTACAGTCATATATAACCAGTATCACATGTGTTTGCAGTCAAATACCAGACAAACAGCAGTTAAGGACACAATCTCATGAGCAAACGGCCTTTGCAAAAAATGTATGCGTGTGTGTTTTTGTGTCTGATATATATATATATATATATATATATATATATACAGTACATAAACACACAGACACACCCACAGACACACATATATAATATTTTGGATGGCCTGCACAATGGACAATGCTTGTATTATTTCACAGAGACATCCTGTCGCATGACATCCCCACAGCAGTAGGCCCAGTGTACGTCCTGTTCTGTGCCTGTTTCCATTCCATAAGATTCAATTTAAAATACATAATCGCGTTTGGGCTCAATACCAAATCTATGGCAGTCTTTATTTAAAATTTTAATAAAAAAGGAAAGCTTTAAAATACCGCACAGTGTATTATTTGGTTTCTATGTGAATGGAAGCCAAATGGGAACTTAATGTTGTACCTCTTATATATTTGCAGACTGGCTTAACTAGGCAGCCATTCAAAAAGCAGTTCTATTTTTTGTGTGTGTCATTTTCCCGTCATGGGCTTAACCTGCCAGCCCAGAGAACAGCGATGTGAAGGCCCTGAGCTTGTCACAGAAGCAGGACAACTTTCCACGAGTAACGTGGAGAGTCGCCTATCTGCCCCTGTTTCTGTCACGACGTGACGGATGGTGCGGATCGCAGTTCAATGACACGCCACCATCGGTGTTTACAGGGCCATCATTCATCCATTGCTCTGGCCTGCCGTGAGGCTCACATCACCACTGCCACACACTGCAGGGGAAACGGCAACATCTCTTCATCAGTTTGCATTCACGAACCATTTAGTATAAATGAACTAATAATGTATTGCCACACACTCTTGTTAAGTGCTTTGGGGCAACTGTGTTGTGAAAGGCACTATATAAAAATAAATTCCAATGAATTTAGCTGAATTCTTAGTTCATTTGTTTTTTGTCCCACTGTAATGGACTGGCATCTCATCTATGTTGTCCCCCAGCCCAGTTCTCAGGGACCCTCAGACGGTCTGTGTTTTCGCTCTCCCCCAGCTCCCTGCCAGCCAGTCCACATTTTTGCTTGGGAGCTGGGAGGGAGAGAAAACGTGGACCGACTAGGGGTCCCCAAGGACCGGACTGGGAAACACTGAGCTACCTCATTCCTGGTGCCTCTTCGGATAGACGTCCAGATTCATCGCGACCTATAAGCAGTTATAGAAGATGGATGGGTGAATGAAAATTCTTAGTAACAGAGAGGCATTTATTTATTCATTAAGTAGTTGGCGCTGCGGGGATGCGAGCGGGTGCGGGAGTGCAGTGCATTTTTACTTTGCTGTTCCTCCATTTGTGAAATTGTTTAAGTATAATTAGCAGCGGGTAACATTAATGCTAATGATTGTAACCGGGAGCGGGAGAGCTGCTTTTTTCCCGCTCCCACTGCATCCGGCTTTGCACATTAGCACCTTCCAAGCACACGATGGGTTGCATTAAGCCATCAACAGTGACACATAACCAATCAATTGCAAAGATGCCTCAGCCGGAAAGATGGCATAGTGCATTGTTCCATGTGATGTGTTTTTGTAAATTACCTTCCATGCACTGCAGGGAGCATAACTGCACAGGCCTAGCCTACATGTGCACTGCATTGTGAATACAGAGCTGCTATCATACCAGAGATTACAGACCCTTTTTCTCATGGGCCCAACAGCCGCGGGCTCCTACCCGCAAACGTTGGGCTGGATCAGGGATGTTCATCCCCAGGCACTGCCTGTCCCCGGAGGTAAGGCGCCTGCCCACCTGCCGTCCGTGGAATGACGAGTAGCCGTAGCCTCAGGACAGCTTTTACATTCTCATCCTGACCAGCGTGACCTTTATAGGGGAACTTGTTGGGATTTCCATATAAGGACACGGCCTGAAATTTTTTTACATTTTTTTTTAAGCCAGGCACTATCAATCACTGCTACTGTCGTCAAGCAGGACTGCCTTCCTCGTGAACCTGGGACTTTCCAGAACAATTATGGTATTGTCACGCGCATCTGCAGCACGCAGGATGAATCAACACAATGTAGCCTCCACCAGCACTGCGTCCCACTGACATAAATGCTGCCAAATGCCTCGCCATCGCACTGGCCCTGCATGACCTGCACTGGAAGCCTGACCCACCTGGTCACCATGCCGAAGATAGTGAGGTAATGCTTAAATCCATGTGATCACCTGGAGAAGCTGCTGAGACCCAGTTGGTGACCCAAATTCGACCACAATGTCACAGCTAGAAAACCCTAAATAATAACTACTACTCTGCATGTAGCACGTCGACGACAAAGCGAAAGTGTAGCAGGCACAGCCAGTGCTTTTAATCTTTTTGTCTTTCATTTCATCGTGTTTAAATGGTTAAGTCATACTTTGTCAAATTATCTTTTCAGCTAAAGGAAGGTAAGGCTTTTCAAACAAACTTTCAAACATTTTGTAACAGTATGACAAGCATTTACTTTCCGGCCTGGCTGAGGCGCTTTTCAGCTTGCTGTACGTTTTCCATACTTTATTTATTTTACATATTCAGTTGCTGATTAATGTCATCGGCTGCGTAAGACCGGAGCCGCTCCGTCAGGATTTTTGTTTCGAGTGACACGTTTATACAGCGATACGTGGCGCCCCCTGTCTGGCTCCTTGTGGCTTCACTTGCCTCTGTGCTTCAGAAGGTGCAGCTGGTCTTCTTCACTCCACGTCTCACGTAGGAGTAAGCGAGACAAAGCCTCGCAAGGCCGTCAGTCATACTCCCGAGGCTCCTCGGGGCTCTGATGGGTGCTGTATGCGGAAAAGCTCCCCGACCATAACCATTCCCGGCATTCCGCTCCGGATGTGCTCGCCGCGAGCTACCGTAGCCCCAGAGATGCTTTATTACATCATCTGTTACATCATCCATTTGCTTCGGGGATCCTTCGGCCCACACGGACCGCGCCTTTCCTTTTACATTAACATTTAGTGGGTAATACTAGAGCAACCCAGGTCAGCAGAGAGCAGGCCGGGGCAGCAGAGAGCAGGCCGGGGCAGCAGAGAGCAGGCCGGTAACCACGTGCCCTTTGTTCTACATCATGTCAGGGTTCAGAGAACAGGAGACACTAAGGCCATAGGCATTTCAAAGGGATAGCTATTTCTAGTTAATGCAGTCAGCATGTGAATAAAGAATATACAGCACTGGCTTGTTTTTTAACGTAGTAACTATGTGACACCCATCTGTCTTACCAGTGCTCACCCTGGACAGAATCACAGCAAGTATTATAATAATAATAATAATAATAATAATAAATATTATTATTATAATATATATATATTAATACTGCCGTTGTTGTTTTTGAGGGTTGTTTGATGTAGTTTTTTTTTGTTTGTTTGCTTTTTAACAGAAGGTCTAATTCATTGTTATTGGATTTGTAAGATTGGGGCCAGCCAGTCATCAGTATTTACATGATCTCACATCTGAGTAGAGAAAGGAAAACCAACTCATGCCGTTAAGCCAACTGTACGGGGGCTGCACTCCGGAGAGGATTACAACCATATCTGTGGCCAGTGCCTTCCCTACTCGTGCAAATTAAAGGTGCACACTTGTGACAGATACATTCCAACATGTCTTTAAGAGGATGCTGGCTTTTTATAAAGAGGAACACACTTTGCGCTTACATTTATGTATGAGTTTTGCATGATATAAAATTATCCCATGGAAACTTTCATTGGTTTAACAAATCCCAAGCAACTTTCATTTGATTTAGGAAAGGGAAATCATTTCTAATTCCTGTTTTCAACACAAAACCTAATGTCGATATTCATATCCAATAAGTCATTTTCAGAGGTGATTCTTATTAATTTTGTCCCATCTCCTATGAAATATTTATTCGTTCCCATGGAGATTAATCTCAGCTTTGGCCTTGTTTACAACCCTGTCCATGTGTCCTCTCAGCCTTACCCTAAACTGCCTTTGTTCTTCTGATTACGGAGCAGTGCCCCGTTCATAACAGAGATCCAGGAGAGAAAGCTTTCTGCTTATGAATAGGGGGAAAATCAGGCCATAATTACATGCACGTCTGCCAGGTTGCATTAACTAATGTGCTCCAACGCGCTTTGCTTTTTATTTTGTATAACCATTAATGCAGTGCACTCAGCGTGTGGCGTCAGGGGCCGCCGTGAACCAGCACAACGCGCTCCCAAGATTGCCACGCTTGACACTCGCCTCCGAGGTGCAGGCGTCCATTGAGACGATGTGAAAATTGGCAAATTGGCACGCACCTGTCATTCTTTCACAGATGCAAAGCCCCGGGGAATACGTCCCCCCGTCGCAGCCTAGCATCTCAAATATCTGGGGGACCAGGAGGCGGGGGGGGTGGGGGTGGCAGGTGTGAACAGAACACAAGTTTTGCATCTCAATGCCACTTGGAGACACAGGTGCGAAAGGCAGTGCAAACCCCGAGGGAGGTAACGGGGCATGTTCGTCGGGGGGTTGTGTTAAGTCTTTGTGGGGGTTGTGTTAAGTTGTTGGAGGGTAGTGTTAAGTCATTAGGGGGTTGTGTTAGGTTGTTTGGGGGTTGCGTTAATGCTGCATTCCATTTACCTCAGAGGTAGGAACTCTGAACTGGGAATGACATCACACACAGATTAATCGTGTTCCAGTTCCAAGTCGGAAAGCCATCTAGCAATACCAGGGACCTGTTACTAAAAGCAAGATTTCTTGCTTAGCCAGATAACTTGTTGGATTTAATTTGCCCCGGTTTAAATGGCCTTTATCTTCGCTTTATCTTCGTAGCCCAGGCTACCTAAAATCCGACAAATTATCCGGCTATGCAAAAAATCTTGCTTTTTGAAACAGTCCCCAGTTCAAGCCAGGTTAATTGTTAGCCATTGTTAGCAATATCAGTAGCAACACATTACACAGTATTTTGCTCATAAAAACACAGTAGCAACATGTCCACTGACAGCGTTCGGACATTGCTGTGTGTACGACCGATTTAAGGAGCCACAAATAAGACGTAAGTGCTAATGAACAGTATAAAACTACAGCTTTAAATTCTGTTTATAAAGGGCACAGCCATCTTGAACTCTGAGCTCGCGGTTGTGTCGATTCCTCGCGAGTCGGAATTCTGACTTCAGGGGGCTTTCCAGTTGAGACTTCCGACTAGGAACTCCAAGCTATGAGTTCAAATGGAACACAGCATAAGTCTTTTGGGGGTGGTGTTAGGTTGTTCGGGGGTTGTGTTAAGTCATTCACAGGTTGTGTGAAGTTGTTCAGGGGTTGTGTTAAGTCTTTTGGGGGAGGTTATGTTAAGTCGCCCGCAGGAAGGCAGGCTTCAGAAGCAGTGTTCAGGGAAGAATCCCCGTGTCTACGAGGAGATGCCCCCTGCTCCTCTATCTCTCACTCTTGTTTCTAATCATAACCGCTGAAGTTCAGGATCAGTTCAGCCTGGATTCACCGCGCTCCCATTATAAATGAAGCCGAGGCAGGAGACCTGGTGGAGCACCCGCTAGTGCCTAATTCCGCACCTTCTCCTGTGAGAGCGCGCTAAGATTAATGCCGGCAGATAACGCGGCTGGCCCGCCTCACATCAATATTTAATTCCCCGCTTTTATCTCCCCTCCAGAGGTTGAGGAGCAAACTGGTGCAAGCATGCCGGTGCTCTGGCCTCAGACGCAGGCCTGGGAGCGAGTGTTGGATGGGGAGGGTGGGCGAGGCACGGCATGGGGAAGTAACAAATTACCGGCTCTCTGGGCTGACAGCTGAGGAGCGATCAATGGGACTGCATGCCTGATGATTGCTCATATTATCTCGCTCCGGATCGCTCGAGTGTTTAGCCCTGCTACTGCCTGCGCGACCACCCCCCTTATTACCCTCCAGATCATTTCAAGTGTGGCGTCTGCAATCACTTAGATGCTACTTGTTTGATTACTGTTAACACTTCATCTCTGGTCCGTTTGGTCTCCTTCACGCTGGTGCAATACGCCCTGTTAGGACCTGCCCAGGTCTGCCCACAATACTTCAATTACTTGCAGCCATTTACTGCATTAATAATATATTTTAATTGCTCACTTTGTCCATTAATAATATAGTAATTATAAAAATATCTCTGCTTAAAATCCTCCCAACCTGTGTAGTGGTTTGGGGGCGGGGGGGGGGGGGGTTACTGCTTTGTGTGGTGAGTCATTAGGGGCTTTTTGGCCATTTCTACCTGTCCCGTTTCATTCCAGAAGAGCTTAGTGGGATGGTCTACATTCCTAAGTCGATCGCACCGTCATTCCTGAGAATGAGCACAACCTCTGGCCCGTTGGCACTGAACAATGTTTTCTCTCCGCTCCCGTCTTTCAAGGTACCAAAGAAACGCTCTTGATTATAAGCGCAAACATTTAGTGGAGGTGTTTAAGAAAACAAAGGAGTTGAGGAATAATTTAAATGCCTTTTTAATTCAGGAAAGAGTTCTCTGTTTATTGTATGCATAATTAACGAGTCCAGTTATTATGGCAATAATAAGTTTCGTATTGTACTAGAAATGTGGAGCTGGTATTTCAATCTCTGTCCATGAAATTCTGAGTCTATGGGTGTAAATTATGTGGGGATGGGGAGGGATTGTAACCCCCCCCCCCCCCCCAATAATCAAAACCAGCCAATACAACCTCCTGGACCCCCTTAAATGGGTGCAGACCTCAACTCCCAAAGTACTCAACCCAAAGTTATGCCCTTGATTCTATGCGCCCTTCCAAACCATTCCTTTTTATCTTCCTCCGTACAGTGATTATGTTCGTGTGTTTTTGTGTACTATACTGTGTTATACCTCCCAAAAACCTCCCCTAAAATTGCTGTAGCAAATATGATTTACCAAATAGCTGAACAACCCCAGCTGTCTGGAAGAGACATTCTTTCCTTCTCTTACACCCTCATACAATTGTCGCTGCCAAATAAATATGAGGAGCCTCATCTTACTGCTATAGCACAACATTTTAGTGTCTTCTATGGATGTTTCTCTGCATGGTGCCTGGTATTTTATCTGTTATGTTCACCTGTTATTTGAACATCTAATTATTTGGGAGCCACCTAATAAAGTTGCTGTAACGTGCTCTATAATCACTTTGAAAAAACATTTCAATACTTAGGAATACTTAAGAATGGATTGCACTCAAGGCTTACTGCAGCAGTACACGGACTACTGACTTCATCCATGCAGATCCTTCACCACACACTCCGTGCCTCGTGTAAGAAGTGAAGTGATATTTTAATATTTCATGTGCAATACTGTGGACGGCACGCTGACTCGGTGGCTTGCACTGTTGCCTCGTACATTACAGTGACTGGCATCTCATCCAGGGTGTACTTAGCCCAGCCTCTTCACTGGAAAAGATACACTGCAGGCCCCCCAGTGCTGCAGTGGATAAGCTTCCGAAGAGGGACAGATAGATAGATGTGGACCCTTGTGTGCCTTGACTAACTATTATTATAGTTTGATGTTTCAAAACCTAGGTTTGAGACTTTTATGATAAATAATGTCTTTCAATTTAATTCAATTCAACTGGTTAATGATTTTTAGAAAATTCCCTTCTCAACATCCCAGAGAGCTTTGCATATACTTGTATAAACACACAGCACATAGTGTAAGCAGAAAAAGAGGGAATGAAACACCAAAGTTTGGAGTAGTTCGGGAATGAAGTTACAGTAAGATGCCTAATGATTTATGCAGGAATAAAATGTTTAGATCAGCTGTCCCAGAGCTGGGAAAGGCAGCTTGGTGAAAACCAACGAACACGACACCAGCTGTGGCATCCAGGGGTGGTTTCGTGGAGGGTGAGGGTCTCATTCCTGGTTGCACCCGGTCGACCCCATCACTCACAGAGCCAGTTCTTGGCGACAGCCAGTCAAAATCACCTCAGTTGGTCACAACTGCAGGCATCTGTGGGATTGTTTCAGGCCCTCTTCCCAGGGCTCCCTTCCGAAAGATCATAGGATCTGTCTTCACCCTATGGTCATATGTTTATGGTTATTGAACCGCACCAAATATGTGAATGCTGACTGAATACGTAATGAAGTGATTTAATATATGACCAGAAGTGGTAAGGATTCAGGCAGTTCATAGCAATGCCAGGTTCATCTTTTCTGCACAATTATGGATTGAGATTGCTCTAAGAGCAATTATGTCTCTTTAAAATCCATGATTGGCAGATTTTGTGCCCCAAGAGCAGGAGTTTGGGGCAAAGAAGCAAAGTATTTTCACCCTGCCTCTCACCTTTCATGCAAAGGCAATCTCATCTCCTTGGATAATGGCTGACAGGTCCATGGCCTGTTGAGATTAAGATCAGCTTGAATTATTAATCTTTCCTCTTTTCAGTGGACCGAGGGCAGGATGCAGAGCCAGCTCCTCAGTTTCAGGATGGCGTGTTTGATCTGTCGAATGCCTTTGTCAACAGGAAAGCCATCTCCCTGATATGAAGACATGCGAGTCTCCAGTGTTTAGTGGGTCTTTGTCTTGGCGAGGAGCAATATTTCCTGGTTGATTGGTCATTGTCTTGAAAAAGAGTAATGTTTGGTTGGGTGTATGAAGCCAACGCTCAGGATTTCCTGACTGAAGGGACTGTTATTCTGAATTAAACATCAATTATCTGTTTCACACACAATATAGCTTTGGAAAGAAAAATAGAGGTCTATAGATAGAAAGGCATTGCAAAGGGCATACATGCAGACATTCAGGTTGTTTTTCCTATCCAAAATAGTCATTGGCAGGGCCCATTCCCAAACAATGATTTTATTCAGCTTAATAATTGATAATATCTGCTATTGCTAAACCCTGAAACATGTGCATAGTACTGCCGTAACTGAAGCTTAGGGACATTATGGGTGCTGTTCTTCGTCGTAATGGACACAGATCCAGTTAACTGCCTGCTTTTGACAGAGGAGGCCCGTCTAAATTAGACACCTCCGAGATTCCAGCAGCAGCCAAGTCAATGTTATTAAGCACAAGGTTACCCGACAGTACGCTGCCTCATTTTGCGCTGTGACAGAATGCTGCGATATCATTTCAGAATAAAATCACTTCACTTACACTATACACCTGCTTATGAATATCAACTGCATTCACATTTTCGAAGAACATTGCTATAATACTGCTCCATCGCTGGACAAGAGGCACCTGGGGAATTAAAATGAGCTAAGAACCACAGCTGTCACCTAAAAGAGTCTATTGTCATAATCATTAAACACACAGCAATTTAAACAACTTGTATGGAAAATCATTTTTGCTCTTGCAAACTGTATAAATCCATTCCTGAGTGTCTGCGCTTAGGGACTGTTTGACACCAGACCTCTGAGTCTCAGTCTGATCCAGTGAGGGTTTGGCCACTCGTGATTCTGCCCTTGATTTATGCTTTTTGTATCAAATGATTGATGATTGTATCATTTATTTAATGCTTCATTTGAATATTCATTCATTTGTTGATTGCATATTGGAATTTAATTAATTGGACTGATTATCAGGCGATCAGTAAGATTTATTGCATTCCGAAATGCTGTAATTGCTGCAGTGATTGATTCTTGATTTTAATTAATTATATCAAATTAGCTTGCATCATCACAGCCCTATGGTTCCTGTAGCTATTGATTTCCTGTAGTAATAAATGCCATATTACAATGTAGCACAAGTCCTGTTTGACAAGCAGAGGCAAAGGTGAAAAGGGGGAGGGAGGGAGGGGAGAAGTGGGGAAAAAAAATCAACAAGCCCTGGTAACAGAATCAAGCTTCCTTTAGTGAGAAAGAAATGTGACTGGCAAGCGGGATGAAGAGTGGAGGGCAGAAAGAGCCCCAGAGGTGATGAGGAGGAGGTTCGTCATCTATAGACCCAGGGCACAAAGGATGGAGGTGCATTTAGGTAGCTATGGAGACAGACCTAATCTATAAGGGACACCCAGAGTGATCCAGTCAAGACAGTCTGCAGGTAAGCAACAGGGATGAGGACCAGCAGATGCAGAAGCGATTAGTGAACTGAACCTGGGTCAGATGTGCAGGGGTTCAAAGCCCAGTGGGTGGGGGTGGGGGGTGCTACAATGGTGATAAAAAGGGCACTTAGACTAAATTAGTTTGGTGAATATCCAGCAGGGTGGAGGCTCTAAGGTGCTAAATTGTTTCGACCAAGAGTGTCTGCATACCAAATGAATTACAGTGTAAAAAAACATAGATGGCAGAGGACTGAATCATTTTCGGTGTGGGAATGCAGGTATTAAAAGGTAGGGATGATGATTACAAGCATCAGTCAGTGTTACTTAGAAAGAGAAATTGTTCATGGACTAAACGCATTGACATTTTATTGAGTAATTACATGTTAACTGTTGATTATCATTGTTAATTGTGCATAATTTTATTGATAAATTTAATAATTTACTGATACATCTGCTGCAACATAGAATAACCCTTTAAATCGACCAACTAAATTATTTTAAGCAAAGCAACTAAAAGAAACCGCTTTACTTGAACTTTGACTTCTCTTTCCTTTCTCCTTTACACTGACGATGTCTTTTCATGAAAAAACAACAAACTTTGAAGAAAAATCCTTAACTCGTGAAATACAGTACCTGGAGCGATTCACCCATTGATCATTTAGGATATTAGTACTTCTTCTGGCCCCATCGACAAAGTATAGCGTGAAGCTTTAAAGGAACGTCGATTTATTCTCTCTTCCGCCAGGTT
This sequence comes from Paramormyrops kingsleyae, assembly GCF_048594095.1. Lineage (NCBI taxonomy): Eukaryota > Metazoa > Chordata > Actinopteri > Osteoglossiformes > Mormyridae > Paramormyrops > Paramormyrops kingsleyae. Next base: position 20,113,674 of record NC_132815.1, read on the forward strand.
TGGTATTTGGCTGGGTCCAGAGCAGTAGGACCTTGATACATCTTGCATGTTTCTCCCTAATCCAAGGCCACCATGTGAAACTATCCAAACTATGCATTTGCTAAGCAGTCCAACAGAGAAGACCTCACACAAAATGGCAGCTTAGAGTAGCCAATCTTCGAATCTTAGCAGAAATTCATAGAATAATTTCATTGTTTTCTTAAAAAAAAAATAAAAGCAATCTTTGTTTTTTTTTCGACAGTCAGTTTTAAAAATCAATCCAATTGCAAATGAAAATAAAGATTCCACAACTCATAAAAATATTTTTTTGGTAGTTTGAAATTGACAAGGCTCAGAGAAAAAAAAGGAATGCTGTATCATAACGAAATACTGTACAATGACAGTGATTTTATATCCTCCAGAGCAAAATAAAGGTTTTGGAATTTTGAATTTTTATGCATGTACATATGAAGTAAGGGATAAAGCACAATGAGGTGCGCGGATATATGAAAATGATCATCGACAATACGGTGTGATGCGGCCAACGTGAAGCGGAGGTCCGCTAACCATTTTGGGGTTGATTATTTTCGCATAATCGAACCTCAACATGATTTATCCAACTTATACCATGATTATTATTGAATAATAATACAATAGTTACGGAAAAAATTTCAGAAGAAAATTATTTCAATTAGTATTTAATAATGTTCCAATGCCCTCTTAAAAATATGGTCCCTATAAGGATAGAATGTCTGGTCAGGCTACTCACTGGAAGCGGCAAGTCCTTTAAATTACCATAGAAACTGTCAATAAACAGGCACTTGCGTTTTAAAATCCAAGGAATATTATGTTAATGAGTGACTGCTTATTTATGAGTAAAAAAAATCACACAGATTTTTATGTTAACTTGCTTAATGAAACATTAAAACGCATTGATATAGAACTGTCATTAGGTTGCCAGAACGACCTGTGTGGTTATATGAAAATAAACACCCACATGACATCTCTGGACCAATAAGAAGATAGTATTTACCAAAGATGTGGCATAATATATATTGGTATTTGTGTCGTGTGAAAACTTTTTTTACAGAATGACCTAGATGTTTTATTGAAATGAAATCTTCAGTCTATTTTAAGCAGAAAAAGATTTGACTGCGGCAATGGCATAAAACAACTTCTGTTTCTGGTAATACAGAGGAACTTTTTACATTTGTAGTATCCATCATAAGGTTTCTTTCTGCAGCCTAGTCTGCATCTCGAAGCATGTGGGGTATCTACCGTTTCTGGCACATGCAATGCACCACACTTTCCCAGTTTTGGGTGTGGCTGTCATATTCGCTTGCAAGGAGCCACTTGCTCTCCATCACTTGAAGCAGCCATTTCACCTACGCCAGTTTTAGCTTGTGCAATCAGCTGTACTTCCAGCAGCAGTTCAAACTTTGTGGCTCTCTGCACTTCCTGCTGGTCGGATTTCTAATATATCCAGCTGATAATTTCAAAATCAAGGACGTGGCAGACCGCTTGCATGGGGCATTGCTTATTCGTTCTTGAAATTGTCTTGAAACTGCACATTCATATCAACTCCACCCATGTTGGTGTTGCACTCTGCTGTGACAGCCAGTCTTGAAATTTCGATGTACCTTTTTTCTTTGTTTGACCATCTAAAGGTGTTCAGGAGTCTTAAATGATAACATTTTTTCCTATTGCCAACATATCCCATTAGACAAAATCAAACAATAAATCTCGACTACATTCCTACTAGCTGCCTCATCTTAATCCATTAATCTGCTAAGTTTATAGTATTAAGTTAAGAATACCTTTCATGCATTTTGATATTGCGACATACATATTTCTCCCATAGTAGACAGCAATCTATGGAATCATCCACGGGTGAACTGGCTGCGTCATCATCTGAAATGTCTGTTTCTTCTCTTGCCTCATCCATATCCCCTGGATCCCCTCTCATCATACCTGTATCAGTCTACTGTCGTCTTTCATCACACAGCCGTCTTTCATCACCACTAGGAGGCAATTTGAGTATCTGGTCATGCCTTACGGATTAGCCAACAGTCCTTCGATATTTTTCAGGGGTTCATGAATAGGATCTTCTCTGTTATTCATGATTGTTTACATTGATGACTTCCTGACTTACTCTGCCTCTCCAAAAGACTATGTCCACCATACACAAAGGCTGTTGCAGTGCATCAGAATGAACAAATTATTTGTTAAAGGTGAGAAATGCAAGTTCTACCGGACTAAGACCAGATTTCTTGAAAATCTTGATTTTCAAGATTTACCCCAAGGGTGTGAGCATGGAAGATGAGAAGGTGAAGGAGGAACATTTTTTGGGGTTTGCCATTTTCTATCACTGGTTTTTCTGAGGGTTCAATGGCAGTGGCTGCCCCTCTCACTGCCCAGCTGCCCTCAGCTGGAACCTGGAAGCTGGAGGCACCCTCCAATACCTCAAAGATCTTTTGTGCTCTGCGTCAGTCTTGTAGCAACCGAATTCCTCACTGCCGTTCATCGTAGAAATAGATGCCTCCGAGATAGTGGTGGGCACTGTGTTCTCTCAACACCAAGAGGGAAGTGGGAAGTTGCATCCCTGTGCATTCTTTTCTAGGAAGCTGACCCCTGTGGAGTGGAACTATGACATCGGCAACCAGGAGTTGCTGGGCATCAAGTTGGCGTTGGAGGAGTGACGTAACTAGCTGGAGGGTGCTGTCCACCCGTTTGACATATTCACTGATCATCGCAACCTCGATTGCAAACTCAAGTCCGCTAAACATCTCACCCCCAGACATGTTTGTTGGGCTCTCTTCTTCACTTGCTTTCACTTCAAAGTATTGTACCTCCCCAGGATGAAGAACACCAAGGCCGATGCTCTCTCTCGCCAGTTCACCTTTACAGTGGAAAGTGAAGAACCTGTTTCCATTTTACTGGTCTAGATGACTCAATTCGAGAAGCCCAGCACCATGAGCCCACTCAAGCCGGTTGCCCCACCGTAAAGGTCTATGTTTCCTCTGCCCCCAGGGGTCTCCACCACTATACGTTTCTTGGCTCAATGATACTGGTGGCCAGATTAGAGCAGGCATGTGGAAGAATTCACGTTCTCCTATCTGGTATACATCCTGCAGCTCCTGCCCATGTCTCAACATCCCTGGTCTCATCTGGCCTTAGACTTCATCACCAACCTACCGTCCTCTTATGGCGATACATACCATAGTTGACTGAATCGAAGATTTGCTGGTTAACCCTCTGGGGTCTAGGGGTAGGAAACACACTTTCACTGACAGGGGCATGGTCACACATTTCATTCAATATCATAAACTTAATTCATGGCAAATAAATTATTTCTTATATATTTGTTTTGACATTAAACTCATCTTAACCTTGTACTTTGTAAATATGTCTAAGTTTGTAATTTGACATCAAAGTATAGACATTACAAAATGCAGTTTGGAACACTTGCAGAAACATTATAAAAGTACATAGTAAGCAATGGTAGAAGTTTGTTTTGGTCCCAGATATCTGATCACCAAAGTCTTGGCTACAGAAAGATGACTAAATGGTATAGTTGCAATATTCAGTTGGATAAATAAATAAGAAAAGCCTAACTCATGTCACTATTTCTGGCTCCTTTCATTGAATATTTAGCAACTTTCGTGTGTATGAATGAGCCATTCACACCTGGCCACACCCCCCCCCCTTTTTTATGGCACAGATGGGGATGTATCTGGATCGCGTTTCACCGCTGCGTTGTTCATCAAATCACCATGCAAATTTAATTTGAATACGCACTAATGCGGCTATTTAGAATGTGAATAGCGATCTTCAGGTGAGAGCAGTACCACACGCCCCCGATGCAGGTAAAACAAAGTAAGGTGACATGGTTTACTTTTTTGCTGATTTAACCTAATTTTAAAAACTTTAATACTTCCAACAATGGACATTTTGAAAAGAAGACAGATTACGGATTTAGTCAGCGTTTTTTTTTTTCATGTTTGTACAATAAGATTTCAGCAAGTTATGAACTGAAATACACGAGACAGATATGCGGCATCGCCGATGCCAATGACTCCAGAGGGTTAATACCCCTACTCAAGCTCCTGGCCACCGCGGAACTCTATGTGACCTAGTTCTTTAGGTTATTCAGGATTCTGGAAGACATTGTGTCTGACAGTGGGCCACAGTACAGTATGTCACGAGGATCTATTGTACTTTCCGCTCACACCTTAGCATCTCTCTTAGTCTGTCCTCCAGCTGCCATCCGCAGATCAATGGTGTGATGAAGAGGACCAACCAAGAGGTGATGAAGACCCTCCGATTGCTCTATGCAGACCTTCCTGCTCACTGGGTCTGTTATTTACTGTGGGTAGAATATGCTCAGAACTTGTGCCCCCAGCCAGACATTGACCTGTCTCCTTTTCAGTATATTCTGAGCTATCAGCCCCTCTTGTTCCCTTGAGGCTCTGAGCCCAGCTCTGTCCTGGCTGTGGAGGACTGGTATCAAAAAAGTTGCAGAGTATGGAGTCGGGCTCAGCAAATCTTGAAGGAGCAGGCCTGGAGGCAGAAACTCCAGGCCAACCATCATCATCAACTCCCGGGGCCCATTCTCCAGTCTCAGTGGGTTTGGTTATCCACCTGGAATCTCCACCTCCCAGGTTGCTGCAGACTGGCCCCCAGATACATCGGCCCATTCTGTGTGATCCAGCAAGTGGGGCCAATAACCTTCTGCTCACAGCTTCCCTGCATCTCTCCATATTTCTCACCCATATTTCATGTTTCCCTGCTGAAACTGGTCAGATACAGCGTGGCTCATCCCTCCGGTAACTCCGAAGGTCCACCTCCACCCATGCTTCGTGATGACAGTGAGACCGATGCTGTCTGTCCACTCTACAATTCCTGGTGTCGATGAGGAAAGCCCCAATACTTGGTGGACTGGGAAGGTTACAGACCTGAGGAAAGAGCCTGGGTGCCAATAAAGGATTTCCTCGATCAAGACCTGATCGCTGCCTACCACCAACATCATCTGGTTAAACCTGCTCCTTGGCCTCGAGGCCAGCCCCGTTGCCTTCCTCTGCCTCCTGGAGCCATTGCGGGGTGGGGGGGGGGGGGTGTTGTCACACCCCACTCGTGAGAATGCCGACTCACCCAATTAACCGCACCTTGCCCGGCCCCTTTGAAAGCCTGAACCACCTCATTCTCAGTTCGTGGTTTTGCTCTTCCATGTGTCGCATACTGAGTGTCCCTTGCTTGTGTCCTGTGTAGCCCTGACCCGACCTGCCTGCCATGTTCCCATCCGCTCCAGCTGTCCCCATTTCCCCGTGTTCTTTTGACTCCTGTCCATCGTTCTATGTGTCAGACTGACTTCCCTGGCATACCTGACCCTCGCTTCGTTACCTCGACCTTGTCTCTGCCTCCAAATCCTGCTTCTGTTTGCCCTGGATTAAATAAAACCAACAGTTTGCTCTGCACTCTGATCACTCCCAAGTTTTCTCTCACGACATCTACATCTGAAACACCATAACTGATTTGTAACAAAATTTGCTCAGCCTCATTTAGTGATCTGTTAAATTTCCTACAGAATATCTAATCAGCATATAAAAAAATGATTCCAGTTTCCACTGCAGATGACATTTATAAATTGATTGACTTATTCTCAAACATTGTATTGCTGAAGTATTTTGTGAAATATGAAAACAGCAGCAGCATACAAAAAAAATACACATATTTCAGTTTACGATTTTTCTTGGTGGATGGGATATGCACTATATTGTACAGAAAAAAAGAGTTGGTTCCTTGATACACACTCCCACATATGCAGAATCATTAGGAAGCTCACAATAACATCTTAAACGCATAGCAGGTATTTTAACAGTGTAAAAAATGTCTACGAGTAAGATGCAATAAACCACTAAGAAGGACAAATGTAAAACTGTGTGGAGGAAGATGTTATAGCGAATGACCTTAGTGTCAGTTAAGATCACACAAAAATTTTCATTATTCTTTGATTTTAATTTTAAAATATTTGAATCCAGCCTTCCATCCATATCCTTCATTTTTCTGTAATTATACATTTCTGGAATGTGCTGTGAAATGGTACATTGTGGGTTTATGTCCTGCTCCTGCCACTGTGAGCGTGAAGTTGGCATGTCTTCCCTGTGCTGGCATGGGTCTCGTCCACAGTAGGTTCTCCCATCTCCTCCTACCGTCCATAGAAATCAGGTCTTCTGTCTCTTAATTACTCATAGTGTGGGAGTGTATGTGCTGTCATGGACTGGCAATCCATCCAGGGCATCTTCATCCTCGCTTCCTGTACTTCCAGTGACAGACTCATTGCTCGTCGGAACCCCAGACAGGAATCGTTTTTGAAATTGTGTAGCTTAATCCGCTCTTATTTATTTTCTTTTTGAATTGTAATCTTTGACTTCCTAACCACAGGCTATTGTATCCATTCAGTATGTGGGTGGCGTGTCAGCAGCTTCCATGCAAAAAGGAATATGCATTGTAATACTGTATGTAGCAGTTCAACAGCAACTAATTGATCTGATTAAAAAGCAGAAAAGACTAAATGGCTAAAATATCAAGGGCCCTGGCCTCTAACTTCCATGCTTCAGTAATGTTCTGTAGCAGAAATTTCTAATTGACTTGGCATAATTGATTACCCTTTTCAAAACACTGATCGCGTGAGAGAAATGGTTCTCACGGGGCTGAAAACAATAACGATGCAATTGGCGTTGCTGAAGAGCAATACATTAGGTGGACAGACAACAAAAAAGCGCAGTAGAATAGCTGTGAATCAATGAATTGTATGTACTCTAGCTAGCTTACAGGGTATGCAGAACCGGGATCTGTGCTCTAGCCTTAAATTATCATGGAAATTCTAGACAGTGACGTATGGACCGAAAATATATCACAGAGAAAGTGAGCAGTTACTATGGCGAGTCCACAGGAACCACAGTCATGTTTTAAGAACATAAGAACTATACAAACGAGAGGAGGCCATTCGGCCCATCGAGCTCGCTTGGGTAGAACTTAACTAATAGCTCAGAGTTGTTAAAATCTTATCTAGCTCTGATTTAAAGGAACCCAAGGATTCAGCTTGCACTACGTTATCAGGAAGACTATTCCATACTCTGACTACACGCTGTGTAAAGAAGTGCTATCTTAAATCCAGTTTGAAATGTTCTCCCGCTAATTTCCACCTATGACCACGAGTTCTTGTATTTGAACTAATGCTGAAGTAACTATTCGGTTGAACAACATCCAAACCTGTTAGAATCTTATAGACCTGGATCATGTCCCCCCTCAGTCTCCTTTGCTTGAGGCTGAACAGATTTAGCTCAACTAACCTTTCCTCGTATGACATTCCTCTAAGACCAAACATGAAATGGAATGCATCAGACATACAGTGAATGAAACAATTATAATAAATAGTCAAAAAGCACACACACCCATTATGAACCCATAGAAAACAAAATGCAAGCACCTGATTCCACAAACATTCACCCACTTCCCCATGAAACAGCCCAATAGGCTCTGGTCTGACCAGTTGTTTTACAATTCACATGCAGTTCAGTGAAGTCCATTTGTGAACAATTAATGTGTTACATACAAGGTCAGGATAAGTGCAGCTATCTGGGCAAGGTTCATAGTGGATACATACAGTGGCTAAGAAAAACAACAGTAATTAAACAAAGGATCATTCAAAGCCAATCCAGGATAAGCTTGTTGAAAAGCACCACTTGAGGAAATGTATAAGAATATGGCAAGGAGACTGTAAATCACTATACATGGTGACAATTACACTAGAAGAAAATGTGTAGCATGGATATCCTGAAAAATTGAGCATTGGGGTCAGAATAGTGCTCACTAGTTAAGGAGTCCATGGAGAGGCTAACAGGAACCAAAAGCCTCATCTGAGAGGAAAGCAAACTCTGCATTAGCCAGCTGTCGCTAGAGTACTATGTGGCAGAAGGAAATCTCAGCTAAACTTTTCTTAGAGATTCTGTACTTTGAGAAGACCACGGTGGACCTTGTCTCGTCGAAAGTCATCCCATTATTGTTGCCAGTATAATGACGGAAAATGGATGCAGCGACATACTGGGAAATCCTGGAGGAGATCTTTGTGAGCCCTGGAAGAAGATTCAGCCTCCCAGTGGACAATGACCTCCATGCAATTGTAAATATATGGCGGTATCTGACATTCACTGTTCACCTACAACTCCTGTCCACCTGGGGGAGTTTGACAGATTTACCAAAGATGAGACAAAGATTGCAGCGTCCAAATGTTTAGAGCCGGTAAAAACTTAAAGGTGTGATTCCTGCCAAGTTACCTCTATGAAACAGGAAGGGATGAATTCTACTGAATCCAGTTATTGTTTTTTGTGTGTTAACAGAAAACAAGGCAACACTTTACTTGAGAGTGCGCAAAGGTAATACTTAACAATATTGTGAAAAAAAAAAAGTGGTTGACTATTCAAGTATAAATCATGAACAAATATAACCAGGTCCTGTTTGGAAATCCACAAGTAGTTGCATAGGTAAGCGAAGCCTTAGCAGTTGATGTCTCCTTTAAGAGCCCAAGAACTACCTTGATGACATTTGGTAATTTGGTAAACCGTGGTGCACTCTGGGTATATTGGGACTGAAGGTGAAACTGCAGGAGAGCTGAGGCAATTGTCTTACAGAATCAACTTAATCTTCATCTGCAAGTATAGGCCTGGTGCACAGGAGCTGTGCCAGGGCAGTAACGGCTGTGATCTGAGGTATCACCACTACTGTTTTCGTTTGCTTTACAGTTCTGGTTACCGTTTTCGTTTAGGTCTGATTACCTGATTGTGTTTTTGAACTGTAACAATTACAGCCAGACATTTGATTGTTTTTGGATGCAACCAATTGACTTATACTTTCTGTACAGGGATATCCGAATTTTATATAAAATATATATACACATGTATACACATACAGACGTGGACAAATTTGTTGGTACCATTCCACAAAAAAACACAATTATCCCTGAAATAACTCACAAATGTTAAATGGAATCCCTTACTGTTTATTCCATATTTAACACAAATCAGACTTTGTTTTTGATTATTGATTCAGTTGAACATTTTATATAATTAAACCAATGAAAATGGTGCGAACAAAAAAAGATCGTACCCTTCATTTAATATTTTGTGGAACCACCTTTTGCAGCAATCACTGCCAACAAGTGATCTCTGTACTTCACAATGAGACGTCTGCATTTCTCAACAGAGAGTTTGGCCCACTCTTCCTGAGCAAACTGCTCAAGCTGTCTCAGGTTTGAAGGGTGACGTCTCCACACTGCAATTTTCAGATCTTTCCATAGATGTTCAATCGGGTTAAGACTATTTAAGAATAGTCCAGTGTTTTTTCTCAGCCATTCTTGAGTGCTTTTAGCTGTATGTATGGGTCATTATCCTGACCCATGACCTGCGACCGAGGCTGAGATTTCTGACACTGGGCAGTATGTTTCACTCCAGGATGCCTTGATAGTCTTGAGGCTTCATTGTGCCCTGCACAGATTCTAGGTTCCTCGTGCCAGATGCAGCAAAGCAGCCCCAAAACCGAGCCCCCTCCTTGTTTCACAGTAGGTTTGTGTTCTTTTCTTTTAAAGCCTCATTCTCCTTCTGTAGACATGAAGCTGATGTGACTGGCCGAAAAGCTCCAGTTTTGTCTCATCAGTCCAAAGGACATTTTCCCAGAAATTGTGGGGCTTGTCAACATGGATTTTGGTAAATTCCACTCTGGCTTTTTATGTTTTTCTGTCAATAGTGGAGCCCTCCTGGGTCTTCTTCCATGGAACCCACTATTGTTCAAAATGCGATGGATGGTGCGAGCAGAAAGTGACATAGCTTGACCTTGGAGCTCAGCTTGAATGGTTTTGGATGGTTTCCTTGGCTCTTTTCCTACCATCAGCACTATCCTTCAGATCAACCTGAAGTTGTATTTCCTCTTGCGTCCACGTCCTGGGAGGTTGGCTACAGTCCCATGAACCTTATACTTTTTAATAATATTGGCAACTGTGGTCAAAGGAACATGAAGCTGCTTGGAGATGGCCTTATGACCTTTACATTTATCATGGTTATCTATAGTCTTCTTTCAGCGCTCCGGAGACAGCTCTATCCTTTGCTTTCTCTGGTCCAGTGTGGTGCACACAATGATACCAAACAACACAGTAGTACAGGGGTGGCCAATCTTATCCGCAAAGGGCCGGTGTGTATGCGGGTTTTCGCTGCAACTCCCTAATTAGGGTCACTAATTAGAGGACTGATTGGCTGAAGAGTCCTCACACCTGGGTTTGAACAGCTGACCTAAAGGTTATCCCAGAAACCTGCATACACACCAGCCCTTTGCGGATAAGATTGGCCAACCCTGCAGTAGCATGTTCTTCCCCTTTATATAGACTGATTGGCTGATGAAAAGCTTGAAGGCACCTGTGATAGTTATTAAGGTAAAACACTTAGTTTGAAACATGACTATAATGCAAAGATGAAGTCTCTTTATTGGTTCCAACAAATCTGTCCAAACTATTTCAGCATATATTTGTAAAATAAAGAACAGATCATTTCTTTTCATTCAACTTTATTAGTTTACTCACATACGGAAGGCATGCAGATATACATTAGACAATTGCTTTTAAATGAATCACTTTTCAGGAGAAATGAAGCATTGTTTCAATGAGCTGTAAGGGAAGGGTACCAACAAATCTGTCCACTTCTGTTTGTGTGTGTGTGTGTCTATTTATATATATATATATATATATATATATATATATATATATATATATATATATATATATATATATATATATATATATCAGAGAACACCAACAATTGTGACTATATACTGTATTACTGTTTTTTTTGCATAAAAATCCATTTTTGGATTCTATCAAACAAAAAACCCCAAAATGCATATTTGTTGGTGACATGTCCATTTCTGCCCGCCAGTAATTAATACATTAAGTAAGAGCTAGTCTATTCTCAATTAAAAGTATAATTGTGCTCCACTCCGGTAAAGTGTTATGGAATATAAAATCTCTAAAGTGTTTGAATGAAGCAAGTGCATCATCATATTAGAAAGTCATTATTCAATTTCTGTAAGGTTTAGTCAGGATGGTCATCATAACCCTACAAAATGGTTTATCAAAAGAAATTATACAAACCAATTCACATTTTCAGTGACATACTGTAACAATATGATCAACACTCCTTTTCTGCTTCAGGGTCACTGTGCTAATGGTATTGCCAGGTTTGTTTGCTAGTGACATAAGTGGTTGCAGTTTTTTGGATCCAGTGGACTTTCATGCAAGTGTATTTCAGTGGGACATCTGCCGGATTTCCAGTAAAGAGTAAAAGAATGTGAAATGAAAGTTTATTTATTGTATAGTGTGAATTTACTGAAGCACGCAATGATTTATTTGGCGAAAAATAATGAAAGAGGCACCGGCTTGCCATGGTGACCATGGCCACCCTAAAGGGTAACTTATCTTTCTGGCAGGCAGGTCAAGGGGCAACCACTGCTTACCCACATCCCTAAAGAGGGTCATAAAGTTAGCTGGCGTGCGGGCAAATGTCGATGCATTTAACTAATCTACCCAATACGTGGATGGGCTGCCAACGCACGCTGGGCCATTCATCAGCTAACGATCTTAGCTGACCCCCCCTGACATCTTTGGAGTCCTTTTTATCACACTTCCTTCCTCAATATTTATTTTGTTCTACCAGAACTGAAACCCATTTTATAAACAAACTCGCATGGGATAAAAAGGCATTTTTCTCTTAAAACTCTATAAACATATACTCAAAACAGACCATGACACCAGTGTGGGTCTCTTCCAGAAAAACAAAAACAGAAAAACCCAACTAAATCATGAACGGTATACTAGCACATATGGAAACAACAGTCATTGAACAAATAAATAGATGGATTTTGGGTCACTTATGCTGTTTTAGTTTAGTATAGTTACACTATGGTTTAATGCCTTTTTTATTTTTATTGAATGCACGCCAAAATGTGAACGACTGAGTGCTTTCAATCTACTCTTTGTCGGCCTATTAAATTTAATGGACGAAATCACCCTCTAAAGTACCTGCAGTTTGTGGCTCATGAGGAATTTTAATTCAATTAAGTGATTTCAAACATATTGTGGACAAAGCCCTACTTGGGATGGTTTGGCCTTTCCATTAGGAGTTTCTGACACCCATATGGATCTGCAAATCACTTTCCACTTCATTAAAATGTGCAGTTTAGCTATTAGCCCTCTTTTTTTAAGCCAGTCTCTTTTAAAAATGATCTCAATAACCACATACGCATTTGTTTTGTCTTTTCTTCCTCACAAGAGTGACCTTCAAACATCCTTCATGAGATTTTATTTAATTGCAGCTGCATTGTACCTCTTGCTGCCATTCCATTAAAAACACACAGCTCAAAAAACATGGTCCCAAGTGGATGGGGGTGCTGTTGGGGGAGGGGGGAGGGAATGCGATATATTTGAAGGTGGTCTGAGACTACACCTCTTTCTTAGAGATAAACAGTATAGTCTTCCTCCATCCATACCTTTCATTGTATATCTAACTACCGGGGACAGTTATATGTTCATATCCAGCAAAAACATCAAGGGGAAAATTAATATGTATGATTTATGTTGATAAGACATGTTGCCCTCATATTTAGCCTTCACATTCTGGCACCTGTGCCAAAAGCTCAGCTTCTAGTGTTTTTTATTAATGAATAATGACATACCTGATGAGTTCAGACACACCTAAAATGTCTGTCTGGGTACTGATATTTAGCGGCTGGCGCGAAGGAACAGGCCCTTCTGTGAGCTATCAAAACACGAGTTGTTTATGTTACGTACAGTTCATAACATAATAAAGTATTTATTTTTGCTCTAAAACACAGAGGCTATTTTACCTGTCAGTTTACTAATGTGAGAACACAAGTGTGAAAGTTCTGGAAAATCCCACACTCCCCTGGATGGCTGGATGCCGTTGGGTCATGTGTTTGTGGGCCAATGTGGTGTCAGCAACTGTGAGTGTTTGAGTCTGTGTTCGGGAGTAGGGTGCTGGGGGGGTGGGCAGGGTGCTTACACTACGGGAGGGGAAGGCGAGCATTCTGGAGCATAGCGCACGGATGGGGCGGACAGACACCGGCTTTGAAAGGAGGCAAAGTGGGAGTGCCTGAATCAAAGCAGATGGAGGCACCAGGGGCCAGAGAAAACACGGAGAACAGAGAGCAGCTGCGGACGAGGGGTTAGCCAGAGGGCCGGGAGGGAGGGAATTCTTCTGCGGCAGTGTGTGGGAGCCGACTGCGCAGGCCTGCGATCGGCCCAGCCTTGGCGTTTACAACACCACTTCGAGTTTCACAATCTCGGCTTTTTAAGGGTGAAAAACACCAACGCTAGCATAGGAAAAATGAAGAATCACATCGCGTTAAAAGGTCACACCTCATCAGACACATTCATAGGCAGCGGGTCGGCGCGTTTTGTCATGATACTCGACGCGGATGTTGAACAGCTGTGGAAACAGCGGACGCTCGAATGCTGTGGTGCTTCCTCCCCGCCTCGAAGTGCGGTTTTACAATGGATTTGCATGGTTTTGCCACATGAAGCGGGGCTTCGGAAAAGCACACGTAGGCATGCTGAGAACGCTGAACTCCGACACACAAAATTATAATATAAAATAAGAGGCCCTTTATGTAACATCCAACTGGCATGTAATACGAGGGTAGTGGAAGAGACTGGCAATGAAACTGGCATCCATATGGTCTTAGAGTGGAACTTCCTTGGAAGTCTAAGACACTGACAAAGTATTAGACTGCACATATTTCAACAGAAATAAACATGCTCCAATGGAACCTAATTTCTAGGGTGAGATATCCTAATTTTTAAGGTCCGATGAATTCAGGGCCTTAAAACGGGGCGATGGAAAAGAAAATGTGGTTTTTGCTGGGCTTTGAAAAAAGGACACCCTCAACACAATAATTTTGCTACAAAAAGCAACCAAAATGTGTCTCGAATGAAGACAGGGCTTGTGTTTGTGGAAGAATCACATTATCAGCAGAGGAAACCCTTAAGTCGCTCCTCTCTATTCATGAGTTCACATACCAACAAGCGATTAATATTGATTATTCCTAAACCGAAAGTCCAGCTCCGTACGCTTCAGGTAACAATATGGAGCAACTGAATGCAAATCGAATTGATTCTACCCTTCTTACAGCCTGCAGGCAAAAAAATAAAATAAAAAACTACGGCAAGCTAAATGGCTTAATTCATGCATCCCGGGGAAATAATGAACATTAATGCAATATGGTTTTGGCTAAAGGGACAGGAACACTTATTTCATAGTTTGGGGCACTGCTAAATTTTTTACTGCACATATATTAAGGAGACTAATGTACCTCAACAGGCTACAAAAAAGTGCCCTTATTAGATGTGACTGAATGATAATTAAAGTGCTAATGTAATGTCAAAGCAGTTGATATGATGCAAAGGTTAACTGCAGCAGCTTCTAATTCAGCTTAAATCGCCAGCCAGATGACCTTGGGCCCAAATAAGAGCATTGGAAGGCATTAGCTCTCTCTTCACGCCAGCGCAGTGGCATGATGATAAAGTCCCAATGATAAAGTTCTGATGAAAGCATCTTTCTCCACTGACTGTTAAGGAGTTTCTGTCTTTCCCTGAATGGCATATGTGAATAGTTGTTTTTCCTTTTCTTTTCGGAACAAATAGTTCTATATTCCGAAGCACTGTTGTGCCATCCGGTTGCTTGAGAGAGTGTCAGCGTATGACTGTGGAGTGTAAAATATTAACCAGATCGCTTACCCCCGGTTCGAATGAACTAAACGACTGTTTGTACAATAGCCATTTAATCTTTGCATGTGTCGTGTTAATGTACTACGGCGGATATTAGAGGGGTAATTGTAGAACCGGAGGCACATCTCGCTCAAGTAGATAAGCAATCATATTTAAGTTTCAAGTTTGTTTTTTTCCTTGCTGGAAGGCTCAAGGCGGCCGAGATGAATAATATAACGGTAATAACAATAACCGTCGGGGTGATAACTCTGAGGGCCCCTGTCGTTCCTTTAATATACCTTAAGGCTTATATATCTAAAAAACACATGTATATTCACATACTGTATATACAGACACGCACACAGACAGACAGACAGATACACACACATGTTGGCATACCAATGCAAATGAGGACCATCCATTAATTTCTATGGGAAAAACCCCTAACCCCAATCACGACGACCTTAACCCCTATCCAGCCCTAACCTTAACCACAAGTAACCAAACAAAATATGAGACTTTTGACATTTTTTGTTTTTTGATTGCATTCACAAATTTTTGTAATATTGAGGTTATCAAAATGGGGATAAAAAATGTCCCCAAAAGTTTCAGGTTTTACCAACCTTGGGGGACATTATGGTCCCCAAAAGTCATCTATGCCACTCCACACACACACACACACACACACACACACACATGTTGGTGTACCTATAAAAATGGGGATCTTCCATTTATTTATGTTGGAAACCCCTAATCCCAGTAATGCCAGCCTTAACCCCTACCCAGCCCTGACCTTAACCAAAAGTAACCAAACTAAATAAAAGACTTTTCGCACTTTTACTTTCTTGGTAGATTTTCATAAAACTGAGCTTCCCCTTGTGTTGACCGAAAAGGTGCACGGTCCCCACAATCAAAATAAGTTTCTATCCCGTTGAGGGGACACTCGCACACAGACGAATGTATTAATAAATACTCAAGCCAGGCTCCAAACAGACTGCCGTCCACTGAAGTGTAGGGTTCAAAAATTCAAGGCTGCTGTGCAGTTGAGCAGAACAGACCGTGCTCTACACACATTCAGCCATCTTCAAAGTGAGCTAAGTGACTGTAATGTCTCTGCCTTTTATTACAACCAGCCTGTTCTAAATCACACTGTGCTTTGTTCAAGCCCTCAGCCCATCCTGCAAGTCACTTGAGATACTATCTTTACATTTCTATTTTTTTTTTTTTGTCTTCAGGTGACTTTTCTGGCTTAAATGAAGAGCAGTAAACATCAGCCCTCCTCCCGGATAAAAAAAAGTTCCCCGTGGATGGTGAAATGAAACCTGTGCTGTTCACATTCCTTTACTGGTATTGCGGCACTGGGTGAGTGGTCTACATAATGCTGTAATGGATCCCTGCTCCAGTTTCAGTGCACATACTGTACAGCACAACCAAAACAGTCACTGAGCTTTACAAACTTTGCTGTCTGTGTCTTCTTATCATATGAGTCATGTTTTTCATCTCCTATTTGTTTGATACAAAACAATAAATGCTGTTTGTCTTCGTGGTATGAAGATTTCTAAACTCACATTTCTGCCAAGTAGATTTTGGCAGAGACGGAAATAATTTCTCCTGCGTGATGATGTACTGGAAATTTTTTATTAATTTGTTAAAAATTCAGCAGGGGTGCGAGCCTTGAACACAGAAGTAGACCACGGAGAAATCAAGAAATATTTGATGAATACATGATCTTCTTCCTCCTAGAGGCATTCTGAACAAAACAAACAACATGTCAAGCCACGCGTGCATTATTACCACCAAAGGTCATTACCGGCGTCACATTTTTGGTGGCACCTGTCAGTATGAAAGATATCTTTTGCTTTTATTTCTCTGTAGGAGCATCACAAATATCCTGCTACCTTTTCATTTGTTGTGCTGCATGGAGAGATGCATCATTTGTTGATTGCTTTATTTATTCATTTTTATCACCGCGAAGTTTGGATGTTCCATTTTTCATTCATCTGCTGACTGCTGTGAGCCAACATTTCACTTGCAAAAAAAAACTAGTTTCTTTTCAGTAGAAAAAAAGTACTCAACAACTGCGTTGTGCCACAGCTTAGCTATGGAAATCCACTCCAATAACATTACATCTTATTTGCATACTTGCATGCTGCCAATAGTTATGCAACTAGGGCTAAGATGGCAGTAACGCAATATGATAGATCAAATAGATCTGGATATTTCAGTTATCCACTTTTTTACATTAATTTTCTTACTACCTCTGTTATTAAACGTAGCATTCCGTACCATGTGCAGTAAACTGCTTATTACATAATGCGCAGCCTATATTTGTGAGGAAAATAGAAGTCCTTCTGTGGTCTGTGAGTTTTTAAGCCGTGCTCGACATCAACCACGGTGGCTGGAAACATCCGCAAATATAGGAGTTTGTCGCGAATTGAACGCATCAAAGGCGGCTCGTTAAGATATGTCGCGCGGGCACGTACGCGCCGAGCGGCCCCTTTGATCGCTCCGCTAACAGTGGCTAACCAGCGGGGCTTCCCACTCAGCCGATCGACAGGATTCTCTCCATGCGTATGTCGGCCTCTTTTTTTCCCCTCCCGCACTTTACGGCCTAAAAAAATCGATCTCGCTCTGTCTTACGCCGGCTGTAGTGTGCAATTTCATTCCGTTTGAAGTCTTGTTAATCGGGTCTCTGGCTAAAATGCCTATTTACAGCGCGCACTGTTGCCCCTGGCTCTGCAGCATTTTATTTCATTACCTTGGACTGATGTGGTTTTAGATGTGCATGGCAGGAGCAGCAATTAAACTCCATGGGCTTCTGGCAGTCGCCTCCATAATATCTTATGAATATAAAGGAGCTTTTCCCCCTGTCATTCAGGTCTCTGCTTGCTGGTTTTATTTTAATTTCCACTTGCTAATACGCTTTTTGTCTCCCCGTGTTGGTGCTGGATCTGGCAGCGCGTCACGCTTGCTGGGCATTTTCTGGGGGACCCGCTCCAGGCAGGGACACCCGGCTGGGCCCCCCATCACTGGCCGGTGTCTGCTGGATTCTGATTGGGATGCACATCAGGTCCCTCCCCGAAACGGCGAGCTGACCCACTGCGATCCGGTGCAGGTTTCGGATTCGTGTAACCCCCCCCATTTTCCTGGCCTTTTCACTTTCATGGGACCCTCAGAGCTGTTTCCCACACCCACAGGGAAGGACGCGGCCAGGTCACGGCTCCCCTAAGGTTATTTTTTCACCATGGGTGTTTCTTGTTTCTTGCTTCCCCGTCTGTGTGGCCCCCGCTTTGTTTTTTAGTTTTCCTTTGTGGGTTTTTTCTGGCTCTTTGGGGAAATGTCTCCCTTTTTTCTCCAAAATGTGTCAGTAGCAGACTCATGCTACAGTTTCTTTTCACATTTTGTGTTTTCTTTTTTTTTTAAATTTCTGTAAATGTTTGGAATATGTTCTCTGCATAAAACCAAAGGATCTCAAGATCTAGTTGTGATTGTTTTTACAGGGATGTTTATGATTGAACTCCAGCACAGTCAAACACAGGAAGATTTAAGTTTTATGTGTCTATTGTGTGGGTAATTGCTATCTGAATCCGCCCCCCAACCACCCCTCCACACACACACACACACACACACACATGCATGGGGCACTCGCTGGATCACAGTCCATCTGTAATTATCTCTGATTGGTCAAGTTTTATTCAGTGCTGTTTTTGGTTATTTTTCCTTGCTCAGAGTAGTGTTTGCCTTTGATTAAACACGCACATTGTTGTACAGACTCCCCTTTCTAGGTCTGCAAGACAGAAATAAGCACCGACTCGTCCTTTTACATGTTTATTTATTTCCGTACCTGGGCTTTCAAAACGTTTCTGGATGTGTGTCCATGCTCTTCCCCAGTACACTGCGGGCTGGCAGGCGGGGGGGCGGGTGGGGGTCCTCTGGATGAAGTGTGCGGGTCACCTAGGGCCTCTCCCCACATCCTCACAGTTGTCATGGGTCCAGGTGTCATGGGTGTCTTGCAATTCCTTGGTTAGGCAGCGTTGAGGTTTCCATGGGTGCACTTGCCTTGTCAGCTGACTGGGACACTTGGACATACTCACCTCGCACTGTAAATAATGATGGACATATTACCCAGAAAGCTCAGGTGGTTAGTTTGCCCGCTCGTCAGTAATGCTTCCTCTAAACTAAAATATAAATAAAGAAAATAAAACTAAAATATAAAAAATAAAGTATAAATCCATTTAGGCCAGTAGAGAATCAGGGGGATCATTTAAGTCTTCAGATGAGATACTATGGAACATGTCCTATTGACATTTGTGCAGTTTATGTCTTTTTTTCCATGAAGGTCATGGCCACACTTCATGTATCTGAACTCATTTACCCATTTGATCCAGATTCATACAAACGCCTGACCACGGGGAATCTAACCCCGGATCAGAGCCCTGCTTTAGGGGAGGCCGTTGCTGGATGCCCCCTGTCTTCCACTGCCGCCTGGCAGGTATGCGAGATTTGATCATGCCTGACAAGCGGGGGCCTGTGCAGAGTGGGGTCAGCCCCCCCTACGGTTGTGCATCATCAGGAAGGTCCCTATGAAAAGAGCAATCACTGCGTTCCTACCAAATTCACACAGACACCACGGTCCATGGTCTATTGCATGCAACTGGAATGTTTTGCTATTTCTAATAAAAAGAGTTGTAGTGAAATAAACAGGCATTATATACCTACACTGCATGCTAACAAAAAAAGTCAATAAACGTCATATGCAGCACATTTGAGAGTGTGATGCCAGAATGCTACACGCCAGGTCGTTGATGGCTTTCGCGTCTTCTTCAGAGACACATATGTAATTGTTTTTCTCACACAGATAAAGTAGCATCCATGACAAAACACATTTTCTTTGGCCCCCACTGTTACAAAGTGATTAATGCGCTGGAGTGGAATGGCCAGAGTGGAAACCCCGCAGAGAGTGGAGCTGTAAATCTCACCCCCAACTTATTGTTAACTCACTACCTCTAAATACGAAATGCACGCCCATGTTTTTTTTTAACAACAGACAATAGGCTAAATGGAAAAATAATAAGGCATGTATGGTACACGTGACATTTTTTCCTGGATGTTTAACGTCGGCAAAGTAATTCCGTAATTAAACTCTTTCTGCATACATATTACTTGTGCAATTTACTTTTACTGTCTAGCATAAAAAACTCATGTAACTCTCATTTTATACTGACACATGCTAATGCGTTTTGCTAATGTGAATGTACACTTGGAGCCGTGCAGTTCGCTAAGTGGTAACATGTCCATTTGTTTGTTTGTTTGCCATCGTGGTAGCAGCAACAAGTCGTGTTCTTATAATGAGAAACATTTTTTATTCAGTTTCCTCCAACGTGTTCTGCCAAAATGGAGACATAATTTCCCTTTTATTGCTATCGATTTAACACAGGCAGTAAAGCAAAAATGAACCCAAAACAATTTAGTTTGTTTTTGTTATGTGTATTCTGACTCATCTCAGAAAATATTTCCTGTAATCAGACAATGGTGCCTGTCTCAACAATGTTGTTCTTTTCTTTATTTTTGTGCTATGAAGAAGTGGCTTGATTTTTCATTCTGAGGTCTGGGATGTTCAGGCCAGGAACCACTCACCATGCCATGTGGTTTCGATAAGAAGCGAAATTCCTCAGCACCTTGTGGTCACATGGTTCAAGCCAGCCCCGCCGGATATCTCTCGACTATATGATAAGGTCTCGTGTATCACTCTGAAGCTGTGCTTAATAGAAGATAGTGCAGTCACCTCACCTTTCACCCTCCGTGACACTATCATAACCTCTTCCATTTGGCGCTAAATTTATCGCACAGCTTGTCAAAAACACACTTGAAGAAAACAAATTCTGTAGTCCTAGTTACATTACGATTCAGGGCGAAGGACTTTCGCTGAGGTCTGAAATTGTAAATGTGTGTTTATTACTTTAAGAATGGTGAATATCTAATGTTTAAGGAACTACGATTACTATTTCCTGTCTTTGGTGCAAAAAGGAGTTTTATTATAACCAGCTGAAGCTTATACAGTTCTTCCAGTGGCAAAACAGAACATTGACTGCAGCCATTACTTCATAGTTAACACTTACTGTACTCTTTTCCATAAAATGTTTACCACTTGGATCTTCTGCCAGGATAAAAATCCTCGGTTTTGGCAGAACCATGGTTCTGCGCGCTGTCGAGTTTTCCCTTCTGTGTCGGGCGGAGTTAGGAATCATATATCACATTAAAGAATCAACGTGTGGTCCCCACAATGATAATAGCTTGCGTGTGATTGCTTTCCATCCAACACCTTCTATTCTGATATGTCTAAATGTAAACCTATAAAAAAGACAAAATGGACAGATTTACTAATGGCACAATGCAAAATCCTTAATGTAAGCCAAGTCTTCATACGTTCTGTATTCAATCCCAGAATGGTTCCCTTGAAGCAGGATGGGTTTCTCTTTCCTACACAAGGTCACACAGTGGTGTGGTTTATTCATCTTGTATATGTTGAATACAAATCACTCCATGCATCACTGGCTCGCCATAAAAGGCCAGACATTTGAGCAAATGCTGCTGTCCGTGACAGAATGACAGAAAAGGCAGGTGACATCACTTCAAGGAAAGAACAGAACACTTTTTTCCCTTTCATTTCCTAGAAAAAGAACAGAATAATGCAGTGGGTATATTCTGCGTAAACAAGCGCTTGTCCCTCCTGACCTTTTAATTAATTATGCTTGATTTTCTTGTCAGCCCAGAAATGATACAAATGCCACTTTTCCCCTGGTTCTGTAAGAATGAAGGTTTATAAAGGTATATGATCCCGGGCACTAAATTAGCTAATAGAACAAATGTGTTTCTTTTTACAGAAATTAAAGGTTTCTTTTTTGTAGTTCTATCTCACAGGATGCCCTGGAGCCGGTCCCAGCCAGCACAAGGTAGAGGGTCATCCTAGATGGGATGCCAGCCCAAAGCAGGCTACTGACAATTTGGAGATTCCAATTAACAGAACTACACGTTTTTCGACTGCAGAAAGAAGGCAGAATGTAAAGAAATTCCAGACGCAGAGAGCAGAGGCAGGATTTGAAACCCGCAATCCAGGAGGCATGAGGCACCATTAGTACCGATTGAAACACCTTGCCACCATTAGTGAAGCATTAAAGATATATACATATTTATTTTCACAATTTGTTTGTTTCTTTATCTGTTAGCATCAATCTTTCCGAAGGAAGTCAAACATGGCCACTCACATGAGGCAGTGAGTGGAATGTCCCTGAGAATGTGCTCAAAGCTTAGGCTGCAAAGGTGACTAAGAGAGACAGTCAGTGGAATATGCGTCACCATTATCCAAGCGCTCCCACCATTCAGGCCAGGATGATCTTTCTTGCATGCTTTCTTCGCATCCATTGCGCTCTACTTGGAGAAGAGTTGTTTTTCTTCAGTCTAGAATAGCATAGACTATGAAAACAATTTATGACTGACTCCTTCACTCTTGCCGTCAACTAAGGTCAATTATGAATGGTGCCCTAGCTTTTGTAAGGTTGCTCTAAAGTTTATTCTTCAGAGATAAAGAAACTGATTTACAACAAATTACAGTCAGAATTGCAGTGGAGACCTTCTAAGGATTTCAGTGAACTAAACAATACAGCAGGGCATGGAGAAGATGCTCCATTGACGGCGCAGACTCTAGGAATGGGCTGAGGGGCTCACAGAATTCAGCTATACAAGGTGGTCGGGGAGAACTCATCATTGTTTGGAGAAATGTGAAAAGCCATAGGAAGGCATAATATACCTTGGTAGTCACACCTTGTGCCTCTCTGGCCGTGTCTGGGAAGGGTGGAAGCACCAGCGTGCCGTGAGAAGGCGAAGGGCGTTCCTTCAGTCAGGCAGTGTGCAACGTGCAGCCCCTTAATCTAATGCTGATTACTCTGCATCTCTGGCAGCATGCAAAGTCACACACCCAGATCCAACCGCGTCAACTCATCTCGCAAAAATGCAGAGCCGGCCTTAAGGAAATGGAGACTGAGTTTAATAGCTGTCTGTGTGTGTTTCTGCAGAAGCTCAGAGACCAAAAGCAGAGTGGCATTTGGGCTGTGGTTCTGCGCTATACTAATACCTCAGTAAAATAAGCACAGTTACATTGAAATGACATTTATATTGGGATATGCGTTTGCCCACCAGTGATGCGGCCACATTAAAGCGCCTTGTTTATTCTGGCGAACGTTTGAATACAAACACCAAAATCCAAGTGAAGAGTAGCAGTAAATGCCTGCTTATATCTCTGTGTGTCTTTGTCTGTGTATTTGCATCAGGATAAACACAGACAGCCTGTGAATGCCAGAAGCATCCTGCTAGCCGACCGACACAAAGGTTAGCTCTTTCTTCGTTATTTCAGCTAAAACAGACAAGCAGCGCCTTGCAACCAGAAATGTTTTGGTCCTGATACAGGTCACGTACCTCCCTTTTTCCCCCTTTGATATTGTCGTCTTTGCATTTTGCAAAAGCGCTGTATAAATATATTGTTATTATTATCAAAGGTTTGCAGTATATAACGGGTAGGTGAACTTTGGAAAGCTATGGTGTAACAGTGTATAATTAAAGAATACTGAACACTTTAAGCCATTGATGGCAAATATGAGTGATCATGCAGACATGGTGTAATCTATAGACATGAGCTGGACATTCAATACTTTTGAGATAAACCTCACTCAGCCTAGATATAATGTGTGAACCATCACATGCACTTGACATTTTCAAAATCAGAATCGAATAAAACGTTTTATTTCTGTCAGTCTTCGTGGGCAAGGCTAAGTAATACTAAAGATACTAGCTGAGTTAAATTGCCATAATTATAATAGCTTCAGCAAGGTTAAAGTCTCTGATCGTTACTAAATGTCACAATAACACAATAACCCTAGAATTTCCTGTATTTTAACAAAGATACAACTGCCATTTCAAGTAAAGTGTGTTTTTAGAACCATTAATAAAAAGAAAATGATGACACCCTAACCCCTCCACATCCAAGCAAGATGGCTGACTTCAATTTGCAGGCTTTTATTCTGTTACTGTTTTCTTCTAAACACCCATTCGGCCGGTGCCCTGAAATGCACATACTCTTGTGAGGGCATTTTTTTTTGTGTAATTAATGATTTCACGGTTTCGCATTAACATCCATTTAGTGTCCCAGAGCTGGAACCTGTACCATATCCAGGAGGACTTTCTGAGGCTGAAGGTGACACGTATCTACCTCACACTATAATTGTGAATCTACATTTGTTACAGCTTGAGTGGTTCCTTTCTGCTAATTGGTCCACACTCTGGTCCTGCCAGAGATTTTGGCACAATGACATTTAAATTCAACTTGAGCCCTTCTTTTGTGGCTATGGACATTTACAGAGCCTAATTACCGGAAGCAATTAATTAACGGATATGCAATTATGATTGGTACTTAGGCAATCCATTTTAATTATTCCTTTGAACAACTTTTCTATGTATATTTTCAAGCTAATCTACATAGCTGCTTTACGATACTTCCACCTTTATTGTTCATCGCATTACAGGGAAGGTCATTCACAACTTTCCTCACCATGTGAGAGAATCGCATAACATTTCTTAAATTATTATATTTTTATATCTAATTATGCTGTTTCCCGCTTTATCGATTGCTTGTCATCATGATTGAAATGTCGTTCTGCTTCCAGGGTCAGCCTTAAATAAAGACGTGAAGCCGCAGGAGGTTAAAAATACCACTCAAATTACAAGCCACTCAAACCTCAGCTAATCAATGACCCACGACGCCTATCTAATACATATCAGTGGTTTGAGTGGCTTAGGTTGTATTTTTAACGACTCCGTTTTAAATAAATCCCGGTGGCAGCAGTGCCACGCCAAAGGGCTCACACAGAAAGCCGCTTTTCCCATTCTGCTTAGCAGTCGGCTTTGGGGAGGTTTCCCAGACAGCAACTAGGAAGCAGGCTGGATTTTCCTCCCCGGATACGGGGCTTCGACGGCCCCCGTGGGCCACGCTGCTATTTCAATTAATCGCAGTTAAACAAAATCAGGCATCGCTCTTATCCCTCCACAAACCGAGCTGATCTCAGCGCTGCTCCTCAATTATGATTTCTACTGCGGGTCAAGATCTGATTAGGATGACGAGGGCAGCCAAACGAGCCGCTTCCCCTCGCTGGGGTGTTTTTTTTGCAGTAGGCTGGGGAGACACTCTGCTGTCGCAGGAGCACGTGGGTTTAATGATCCAGAATGGAAGGGTCCTGCTCCTGCATGTGTCCGCTTGAGGACGCCACTCATCAGACAAACTTCAGCCGTTCTCAGTCTTCCTTTGTTCCAGTGGCTGGCTTATAACCAGTAGTTTCACATGACTAGGCCAGATGGTCCCCTAAACAGCTCAACTGCAGCATTCTCTCCACAGATACATGCGTTCCAGCATGCGTTCCTGCACGGGTGCCTGTCACTTTCTAGCCCACTTGTGGCCCTTGACCTATCGGGGGATAATAGGTGACAGGAATCGCTTTCCTTGTGAAATAAATGCCCAGGCCTCAAGGGCTAACCCTTCGTTTCTGTGGTGTTTGGCCCCTAAAACACAGAAGGGCTAAGATGGGGGGTGGTGGGGAGGGGGGCAGCGTGGAGACGAAGCAGGGGATCTCAATCTCAAGACAAGGATAGGCTGTGAAGGCCAGGCAGGTCCCAAGAGAGAAGACGGAGGAAAGAGCCGCTCTTCAAACAGACTTAAACATGGGCCGTGTGACTGCTGCTTTCAAGCCCTCATGAACATTATAAAGGACTAACCTTCCAGTTAAAACAAGAACACCAGCTGTACAAAATATGTCTTTTATGGCCTTTAACTGAGACGTATCTTATAATTTATTTATTTGATTTTTTTTGGGAGGGGAGATAATATTAGTGGCTTAGCTCTCATCCAGTTCTTGAAAATGGAAAGTGAACCCTCCTAAAAGGTATAGTACACTATAAAGAAGGTTAATAGTGTATTAATTTTACAAGCGGAAATGTATTATTATTATTATTATTATTATTATTATTATTATCATTACTATTATTGTTGTTGTTGTTGTTGTTGTTGAGATATCTCATCCATCCATCCATTTTCTGTAACCACTAGTCCTATTCAGGGTCACGGGGGGGTGTTATCTCAAAGCCTATCTAGGCGGCTCCAAGTGCAAAGCAGGGAACAAGCCAGCACAGGGCACCAACCCTGTCGTATTACATGTAACCTGATACCTTAGAGCTTGTGCATTCATTAAATTCATTCTGTACATAAATGTCATTGATTAGCGTCTGGATCATGCTGGGGGTTCATATAATCACTCTGTGGACAATGGCTTTAGCTGATCATAGGGAGACTCTAATATATTCATGGAATAAAAATGCCAAAACCAGGACGCCAAAGGAGAACTTTATAGCTCCCGTAACACTGAATAGCTTCATAGCTCTTCATTGAAAGGAGCCACTTCGCATTGGTACAGTATTATTCCTGGGCTACAGCAGGCTCCCGGTGACTGCAGAACTTCAAATGGGAAACAGAACTGTGAGGCGAGTCGGACAGGAAACGCCGGTGACAGACGTTTGCCAAGACAAGCCAAACTGTTCTCTGCTAATGAACTGCTGCCTACAAATGCAAAGAAATATATATATATATATATATATATATATATATATTTTTTTTTTTCTTCCTTGATCCAGACTCTTATTTTGGTTGTCAGGGAAACTGTTGCCGAGGACATAACCAGTCTTGAAAATCAGGTGTCAAGGCTCATAAATGTACCTTTATTTTGGTATATTCAAAATACAAAATCCAATCTTTAGTAACTTTAGTATATTTGTTTAACGAATTCTGAATGATAATAATCATCCTTGATTCATCTATTAAGTAATATTCACAGATAGTGAATGATTGGTAAAAACAGATTTGGCTCCATATGTTCTTAATTAGATTGACCGAGGGCAGAATTAATATATAGTTTAAATAATTAATCTGTATGATACTAAGAATTATACATTTTAGAAGCCTTCTTGAGACAGGGCTTGTGGGGTAAAAGCACGGATTTCAGAGCATGACAGAGCAGGGATCTTCCGCTCGTTCCTCGTGCAGCGCGAGTGTCTGACCCCACTCAGAATGTCTTTAATGCAAGGATCTCAGAGGCACTTTTCAGCCTTTGGAACCACGGACCAAATTACGCCATGGAGTCATTAAGGTGCAGGCTGGAGCCATTTCCATCTGAAAACAGCACGTCGGAGTAAAGCCGGATCCAGAGGTGTCAACACCTGGGAAATTATCGGCGACGGCGGGTGGGACCCGGTGCTGCCGAAGTCATTAGTCTCCATGGCGCTCAGCACATTCTCGCCAGATTGTTCGGCCACACAATAAGAAAGCGGGGAGCTCTCATATTGACTCGGCACCGGCAAGTCCAGAGGCCCTTGTGAAAGGCTTCAGTGGCGAGAGGCCAAGCCTGCAGCGTGTAATGGCTGCCATTATAAAAGCGGAGAAATGCTGCCGAAACTGCCACATAAGTCCATATCAGAGAAGAATGACATATTTCTTAATTCAAGTGAAGAATATCAAGTATTACATTGTTTTAAAAAATTAATTCCATGATTCAGTCATTTGTACCCATAGGCTCCAGGATAGGCTCTGGACACCCTGCGACTCCGAACAGGATAAGTGGTTTCAGAAAATGGATAGATGGATGGCTGGATAGATAGATAGATAGATAGATTCCGTCATTCGTGCTAAAGCAGTACAGACACTCCTCACTTAACAAGCTACCTGATTAACGACTGCCCAGATTTACGACCAGCTCTCGGACCAGTCGCTATTGTACACTGTATGACAACTTTTGTCGTGGAAACGCCAGTGCGGCGTCTCAGTGCCAAGCATCTCATCACCCTTTCTCAGTCTCAGTCTCAGTCTCAGTCCCACGGTCCGTCGGTATACACTACACTAGTGCACACAGTCTCCAAGACTACATATGCCATCTGTAAATTTGTTCTTTACTGTGCACCCCATGGTACAAGATGCTGCAAAGGTGACATTAAAATTAAAACGGGTGACACAAACCCACTACCAGTACTGCATGCTTGAAATATCAATATCGCTTATTGACCAATTTGCCTCACGACCTAGTCGTAGGAGTGACACACTCTCTGGTAATGAAACTGAAAATCTAAGAGTGTCTCTGAACGTGCTTCCTAGTTACGCTCAGTGTGATTAGTGACACCAGACTCCTGCAAGCCCTCATTATTACTGTTATTCTTATTATTTACCCATATTATTTTCATTTGCAGTTACGCATTCTTCCACAGTCATTATTTCCCAGCACTAATCTACTATCTGCTGCTGGTTCAGCTGAACAGTATTTTTATATTCATATCCTTAGTGGCTCAGCTGAGGTCTATAGCTCCGAGGCTGTGAGCTCATACGTGGACCCAGCTCTGCATTGCATTTGCTGATTTATTTAAATTCCTTATGGAGTTTGAGTGCATTCACAATGTCCGGCTTTTCGTCTGCACTGTCTTTAGTGTAAGTGTGTGCATGTGTGTATGTGTATGGATTAGGTTTATATTACTTGGGAGGACCAAATGTCCCTCACAATGTGATAAAAACCTGTTTTTTTGACGTTGTGGGGGGCATTTTTTGGGTCCCCACAAAGATCTGTGACTGCAATCAAATAAGTAAAAACGCCAAAAATCTCATTATGGGCCTGCTGTGATTAGAGTTTTGCCCATAAAAATGAATGGAGAGTTCCCACAACAATATAACCACAATCCTGTGTGTGAGTGAGTGTGTGTGTGTGTGTGTCTGTGTCTGTATAGTTAGGTGTCCATTCTGGGGCGCAACCTGCCCTACATCACACGTTTCCTGGGATCAGAGTGCCTGTAATGGGATTAGTGGTTATTGAAAATGGATGGATGGATGGCGGCGCAGTCCTGTCACCGTCTCCCTCGAGGCCTGCTGTTTCATATTGTCTGCTCACAGTCCCCACATCCTATGCCCACTGATTCCATAAAACCATGTACTGTCTCTGTCTTTGTAAGAATTTTAAACACAAAGTTTGAAGATAATGCTGGAATTGTTTTCCCAGGACCTAGGAACAGAAGATTTATTTGTATTGACACGATAGAAAGATCTACTACTAAAGATCTATCTTAATACTTATTAATATATACACAGTATATAATTACATAACTATTATTCATACCTTGCGCCCGTAGCCTCTGGGATAGGCTCCAGACCCCCTGCGACCCTAAAAAAGATAAGCGGTTTCGGAAAATGGATGGATGGATGGATGGATGGATGGATGGATGGATGGATGGATAGATGGATGGATGGATGGCTTATTTGAAGAGAGTCTCATACCTTTGCTTTAGCGGTGGGGGTGTTATTTACTAAGGAACATACAAAAGTAATGAATGGTTCCTTCAATTGTGATGGAGCACCATATCGTCAAAAGCAATACAATCATTAGTCTTTGTGTATTAACTTACTGATAAGGCCAGGAGGAAACAAGAGAAACTCCTAATAACTTTAAAACCGATTACAATACCAACAATAATAATATAAAAGTAACATCAGTATATACAAGGACACAGCAGCAGGCCCTATTCAGATTATCAAAAAGCTTGCTGTTGTGTTCGATGGCTGTCCTGACAGTGAAGCGACAGTACATCTGGCTGCCATTCGGGTTTTACGGCGAGCCACAAAACCGATATCTACAACTGCAGTTGGCGATAAAATGGATTACAGACTATGTGACCGATTCAGGCGCCAGCCGCGTGGCTTTATGAGTCAGGCACGGTGGAGCTGGCTCTCCGCCGCCTCCCACTGCCAGAGGAGGAAACTCCTCCTGCGCTCACGACTGGGGAGATAATCAGGCCTCAGCCAAGCGGAGAACATCTGTCCAGTCCTGCTCGTCACGTAGGGGGCTTTTCGAAAACAGACGCTGCCCACACCTGTTCTGCACGCACTACCCACAGTTCCTCACTCCCCAAATAAATGAATGAATTAATTAATAAACGGGGGCCAGAGGGAAAAAAAAAAGAAAAAACAGATGAGGAGAGAATGGAAGAGATGTTCCTTCAGAAGGGAGCAAGGAAGGGCGCCTCCGGGGACAGAGAAGCTGGTACATCTTGCTTCCTGGAGCAGCACCTTGTTCCATTAATTAACCTCTGCAGGATATTGTCACCAGTGAGGTTCAGTCATACAGAGGTTTGGCGGGTGTCATTTTTCTTCATACTTAAGCACCTGGCAAAAGCATTACTCATTTATATATTTATTGGAAGCAGGGAGGTGATTAATCATCCTGAGCCTCAAACAGCTGAAGTGTTTAGTTTGCAGATACTGATTCTGTATTTTAGTTTGTTGCCAACTGGAAGAATGTTAGTTGTCATTAACCTTCAGAATGGTAATTACGATCACGCGTTACGGAAAAAGACCGTGTACATTTCTGAAAGGCCACCTAATTAAATCAGAGGCACCGGCGAAAGTCCCCTCCCAGTAAACAGGTCTCCCAACAGTGGTAAACACTGCAATCAAGCACAGAATTTGGCTACTGATGTGATGCATGCACACTATTTAAAATCACAGAACAGAAGGATGAAAATGTTAGGATGGTTCCAGAAAAACTTTTTTATCGTTAAATGGATAAACATTCATGTCAAATTAATATGATTGATGTCCAAACATGGACATATTACTTGGAATCATGTATGTACATTTTCGTACATCTTTTTCATCTACTGGATATCGTGCATGTTTATACCTTTATAGTCCAGTATTCAAATACCTCTGTTCCCCTTAACGTCCTTATAATTATATTGCACAGCTGGCACTGGTTCAGACCTTTATTCTATTATTTTGTTTCTGCTTATCTATTTTTCTTAATCTATGTTCTTGTTCTACTATATTATTTGTGAATGTAAGCACTAATACTGCCAAAACCAATTCCTCATACATGCAGTTGTACCTGACCAGTAAAATGAGTTCTGATTCTGATATATATATATTATATCAGTACCTGAAAATAGTCCGTAGTGCCGAGTGCTGTCCAGACCACATGTTTCAGTCAGTTCCCGGGCAGCTGACCCAGACCTTGCAAATCCGCATGCTATCGGTTTCCCATGGATACAGTGAACCTTAATTCCCAGCTACAGTGAGTGTGAGCCGCATGCAAATATTGTGTCATCCTGTACAATGTAACTACATTATAACATGACAAGGAGGTGCAAGGTACTTCTGCTGTATGCACGAGAATTTCCCCCGGGGATCTATAAAGTTTGTGTTATCTTATCAGGGAGTGACATTGCAGTGTTCAGAAGGAGGACAGCCATTGCGTGATTTGCGTGTCTGTGTATGCATGGGGGATTTAAGGGGACACAAGGATGTGTAATAACACTGGGTGTCTGGGTCTTATATGACAAAACTGAGCTGCATGCTGTAGAACAAGCTGCTGTGCTCTGTTATTACCTTGACACGTAAATCGGCAGAGACACGGGATGCTGCAGACCCCTGTCAGTCTCTGTCAGGCGGCTACGCCTCCCCCCTCCCCCCCCCCCACCAATAAAGCGCTTAAGTGATTTTCAGGTTGCCCTGATGTAGTCTCCTGAAAACCCGGCTCTGGCCCTGTGACTTATCATTATTTTACCCACATGACATTATTACAGTTCTGTAATGTCTTTATGGGCCTGCAGCTAAGGTGTCTCACGGTGTCTGGTTCTGGGTGCACTACGCCGCTTTTATATTCGTTAACAGGCAAGTTCTCTCTGGTGCCTTGTCGGGGACACGTAAGAAAGATAAAATGGAACTAAATTCTAATTCCCATTTTTATTTTATTCGGTGATTCCAATAACTATAGCATAATAACTTTCATTATTGGCCAGAATCGACTGTCAAAGGAAATGACAGCCCCCCCTCACCCCTCCCCATTCTTTTTAGTGCCATATTCAGCTTTCAGACATTTGCAGATACTCGCTGGAGCTGACCAATCAACCGCTTGCATTCTGACATCCTGATGCAGGTGGTGACACTCATTCTATGTCACGCAGCGGTCTGGAGTTAAAGGGGGCACCTT
Organism: Paramormyrops kingsleyae; assembly: GCF_048594095.1. Classification (NCBI taxonomy): domain Eukaryota; kingdom Metazoa; phylum Chordata; class Actinopteri; order Osteoglossiformes; family Mormyridae; genus Paramormyrops; species Paramormyrops kingsleyae. The sequence continues at coordinate 20,145,591 of NC_132815.1, forward strand.
GGACAGGACGCCACACACACACACACACACACACACCACGGGCCAGGGAGAGGCACCAAATCACCAAAGCCCTTGTTTCTGGACTGCAAGAGACAACCCAAACAAACCTAGACGGACATGGCGAGAACATTTATAGAATCAAGGACGGGAATTAGGTCCGCAACCCTGAAGGTGTGAGATTAGACTGCTACCCATTATTATTATTGATGATGATGATGATGGTGGATAATAATAATATTCCAGCAGGTGATTAATGCCCATGTATGTTAGATGTGCCGTTGTTAATGTGTAGTCGGGCTTTCTGTCTGATTTTCATATTAACAAGGACAGGGGTCTACAGCAGCAGCAGCAGTTATGTCATTAAGCCAAATGAACTGCCTCCATTGTGAGTATGTGCTTCTGTGTCATGCGCCTTTATTACCGTTGTTACAGACATCGGGAAGTGATATTTGACAGAAAGCCGACACATGCTGAGCCGCTAAGATGGCCACTTCTCTCCCCCCCCCCCCCACACACTTAATATAAGCCACTTAAACACTGAGTGCATATTAAAGTGGGTTTCCAGGGTCAATAAGTGCTATCTTAATGTTTAAACAAGCGTCTCCTAAAACAAGTATAATAAGCATAAAGACACAATTTTGCATTGCTTTTAGGCGCTAAATATGTAGCAGGCAAAAGGATGCAACATCGGTATTGTTTTGTTATTTTATTTAGTGGAAGCTTTTTTCCAAAGCAGTGTACAAGTGTGGATCAGAGAGCAGGGGTCAGACGGTGTCCCTGAAGCAACTGGGGTTAAGGGCCTCGCTCATGGGCACGACGGTGATGCGATTACCCCTGCCAGCAATAGGATTTTAATCTACAACCCTCCAGACATGTGCACACCTCTTTAACCTACTGGGCTACGCATCGTCCCACGCTGATCTTCATCTTATCTTCATTTCCCTCAGCTTTTAAGTCTTTTCTCCTTCAAGCAGAGACCCAGCTGCACATGTACCAAACACCGGACAGGCTGCTAAGTGCAGTCATCTCCCACAACAGCCCAGCAGCCTGAGAACCTCCAACTGACCTCAGTGTTTTATCTCACGGAATGCAGGCTAAAGGCCATGATGCGAAAGGCAATCACATAAATGTCACTTCAATGTAAATGTTACCAATCCTAGCAGCATTTTTGACTGGCAATGTAAAAGCTCACTGCAAGGATTCTGAAATGTAACAGAATAATCAGTTTGCAAAGTCCTTAAAAGTACTCCACAGTTTATTCTTGCAATTAATTAAGGTCAGATTGGAAGGAATGTTAAAGTTATATGAATTGCCTGCAAAATTAAATGAAACACAGACAACTTAATAAAAGAGCGGTTTCCCTGTACGACTAGGTGCCACAGAGACCATACAATTGATTAATTTTACCTAAATTCCAGGCCGAATTAGTCCCTTCCGTCTGGGTTTTAATGGCCTTTGTGGCCCTCATACGTGGCTTAAACCATCATAAATGGCAGCGTGTGGATTTGTGTTGTCGATGGAATGTTCCGCAGTGCACAGAGAGGTCATTTACATTGGTTTATTATAACTGAAATGGGTTGAGACATTAATGAAATATCTTATCTTCAAGTAAAAGGGGAGCGTTGGGTAAATGGAAGCTGTAGGTGTCAAGAAGCATTTCAAGAGCAGTAATGAGCGAGCACTCACAGAGCTACTTTGTACTTCTTGAATAAGTTTAGCAAAGTTCTTTTAAGCTTCAGCCATCTTCAGCGGTCCTCAAGGTAATCTTAAGATACATTCAGGTGGCCGGCTGCTCCACGAGCCGCTCTGTGCCTTTGACATCAAGGCCGCTCCGGCGTTCTACCTAAGACGGAGTACCGGGCCCTTAGACACAGGACCGAATCTCTAAGGCTGATGCAGTCCGTCTCACCATTGATTTTCCCTTCGCTGATATTCTGGTGTCTCTTCTCTGTGCTCAGGTTTCTTTCTATGTCTCCAGAAACCTCTGGGAAAACAAAAATGAAAGCAGGCAGGGTGAGATGAAATTGGCACCTGGACTATTGGTGTCACGACTTCTGCTTTAGAAAATGCTTTATTTCTGCCTGTTTGTAACTATCCTTGCGCTTTTATAATTGAAATACCTCTGTATTCAATCAGTGATATCGGTCTCCAAAGGGATTGTTATATATGTAGTAGCAAGACATTAACCAGTATCTTATAGACACATTGCTTGCATTCCTTATAAGGCACCATCTTAAATCATCAGTGATATTTTGAAAAGTGAAAGACCTTCATATACATGCAGTTTCCTAAATAAAGCAAACACCTGTGTAAATGAGATATGAAGTATATTAAGAACAGGTGCACTTACAGTGGTACTGCTACCAAGTTAATTGACATTGCATTGTGCTGGGGTCAACCACAAATTATTTTAACTGCTATGGCTAGATGAAGAGACCTCAGTGACTATGTGGAAAGGTGGTTATTTGGGAATAATTAGCAAGAAACACCACAATAAAGACTTGAATTGCAATACTTGAATTTGCACTGACTATTGTATACTTGTACTTTCCATTGAGTCTGTTTAGTATCTTGTGTCCTGTATTTATTCCCTGTTTGAATTATTCTCTAATTATTAGTTTATTACTCTAATTATTAGTTTATTGTCATGGTGTCTCCAGCAGTAGCAAGGCGTATCTACAAACATTTCCACTGGCCTTGGTCCTGTGGCAATAAAGATTCTGATCCTAATTGCACACGCTGGTGACTCTTCACAGGGAAAAATGGCTGATATTATGTTAGCATGGAAACCCAAGGAGAGGACTGACTGCATATATCAGAAGTAGCTGTGGATAGGGGCCATATGACTGCAATGTCTGAGCAATAGTTCAGGATCTAAGGCGAAACAGCTGAGCAGCTCTGACTCAGCGGACTACAGATGTCAATTCACGGTTCATGCAAGCAGTTCCTTCTAGTAGAATGCATCCGGAACTTTTTAGGGAGTGTTACCATGGTTGGGTTGCAATGCATAAACCCCCTATTACATCTAAAATCACCCTTTCCTGAAAAAAAAATAGCTCAAAGAACATAACTTATATGCTCAATATCAGTCACCCTTCAGACAGTACTCAACAAGCAGATGAGCATGTGTGTAAATGGAGACAGTCTGTGAAATTGTAGTGCGAGATGAATTTAAGGTCCCCTCAGCCTCTTAAATGAGAGCAAAGCTTTCCTGAATGACCACTGTTTTGGTGAAGCATGGCTTGCCCCAAGGAACCGGAACCTTCCATGACAGTGCCACGATCCACAGGGTATGGCAGTTCAGGGAAGGGTTTATCGCAGTTGCAAAGCCAGAGATTCTGATCTAGTTCCTCAAATGGCAATTCTGACCTCTATCCAGTCATTATGAAATATGTTATATGGAGTGTTGTGCAAAAGTCTTATCCAGTCAGAGAAAATGATGTTTAAATGATTTTCATGTGGGTCGGCACTCTGTCTTGGGTTATTTCCTGCCTCATGCCCATAGCTTCTGGGATATGCTCCAAATTCCCGTGACCCTGTATAGGACAAGCCGGCAAAGAAAATGGATGGATGGGTGAATGGATGGACGGATGGATTTGCTTCATGTTGGTGTAAATTATGATATTCTGTCTGTCACAATGTATCAGCTTAGCCACGTCAAAAGCTCTCCTAAAATCATTCTAGTAGTATTTGCAGCAACCATCCAATACACCTATGCATTTTTTAAGTTGATCACTAGTACACCATATTGATATAGTTAATATCTCACTGAGTTATTTCACTAAATAAGTTAAATAATTAATTGAGCTGGTTGAGAATTTTAATAAATACCTGGAATGACTGAGGACAGGTTTGGGAACCAAAGCGCTGCTCATCTAGCCATGCAACAAGATTTGAGCAACTTTTTGGACAACAGAAGAAATTCCTGTTTATTTTTTATTTCAACTTGCTTATGTTCTAATGTTATGTTGTGCTTCTTTGTGAGCAAATACATACCCAAATAAATGACTCTAAACATTGTCTTTGACTGTCTAAGACTTTTTCCACAGTACTGATTGATATATCTATCCATCTTATATAAGCTAAAGTCCCAGGATATGGTGGCCTGGAGCTTATCAAAGACACCAGGGGACATAATTGAAGTGACAAGGATTGTATACCAAGCCAGTGCGTGAAATATTTTATATCAAATATAACTCTAAATGTCTCAAAGTACAGTTCTGGCTGAAAATACATTAACGTGGTTTCTTAAAAATCAAAATGGTTTTTGGGGGATGATGAAAAGAAAAGACATGATTACAGGTGTATCCTTTTATGAACTAAATTTAATATAAGCGTGACCTTTCTGAATCATTTTAGATGCTCAGGCTCTTTTACCCGCACAAAATAATCTGCTTTTCCTGGCTATACAGCAGGGTAATTTATTTGTAGCTTTTATATCCACGAGCATGTTGCCGTTACCATCAACGAACGTTACAGTGAAAAGTTTCATAACAACAACCAGCTGATTATAAAGGACGCATTCTCTCAGCAAAGAAGAAAAAAAACATTAGTAAATTCACCCAGAACCCCAATTGTTTTAAATAAAACTTACTGTCAACTGACAATATTTTCCTCGTCTAACAACCTCTAGCCCGGTTGATGAAATTAAGTGAAATAGTGAGATATGGATGCCAAAACTGAAGAAAGCTCTGGGAAATGCATCCACTTTTTACATTGGGCTGAGATGTCAACATTGTGTTTTACTGTCAAAAATAAATTCACCTAGAAATCTCTTAAGTAGTTTTTAAAAGAAGCAAAAGGTGAACAACATGGTCCTGATATCCCACTAATGCTGAAACATGACAGGTCATTTTCTGGGGAGTCTTTGAAGTGGAAATACTTTAACTGTACTTTGAAAGGGGAACGATATGATACAGGCGGGTCAGGCAGGCTTAACATCTGTCTAGAATCAGGGAAATAATGACCTCCTGTATGGAAAAGCATTGCGCGTCACATGGGAAACTGGTAAATGAACTGGTTTGTTTGCCTGCTGGTCTTTTAAAGGGTGGGTTTCTCTTTATGTGTCAATATGGGCGAGAACACAATTGGTTCTGTCAGCAGAATTTACTTTTTTTTAGTCAGATGCCTTTATCCAAAGTGACATACAGTTGAGAAAGCAGGGTCGGCCAGTTTTTAGAGCAATAGGGGTTAAGGGCCTCGCTCAAGGGCCCAACAGTGAAATCCGCCTACTGGCCATGGGATTTGAGCTGGCGATGTTCCGATTATGGCACCAAGTCCCATCCCGCAGAGCCACACGCCATCGCGAAATTTGCAAATATGCCTCCCCTTACCATGCCGGGAAATCACTGCTCGATGAAATGCAAGAGGCCAGGTTTCCTAAGCCAGACCAGCGCTGGGTGGGTTTGCTCACCCGCTGCTCGGTTGCCTTACTCCTCCACCCTCCGCGTTTTACACTGATTACTCTGCCTATCTTGATGTATATTCTGTTTTCTGCGTTGCTTTGAAGGATTGCAGGAGATCTTATGTGTTCTTTTTTAGTTGTACCTTATAGACAGTCTGGGGAAAATACCAGCCAACATTATAGAAGACAAAAGAAATATCAAGATCGATAACATTTCTGCAATAAAAAAAGAACCCCCCCCCCCCCCCCATTTCCCCACTGAAAGCACAAGCATACGTCAGAGCGCTTGCTACCAGGCAGAGATGCATTTTACATTAATCCCTTAAAATGGCACAGGGTGTTTCTCTGAAACTGTGCATAACTTTGGCATGGTGTAAAGCCATTTCATAAACAAGCTGAATGTCACCAGCCCGATGGGGATGGACCCCAAGCCAGAGAAAAAAGGTTATGTACACGTTTCCTCGTTCGTTGGGAGTGCGGATGCCAGGTCTTAAGAAATATGGCACAATCTGGGCACCCTGGAGGGTAGAAGCCCCGCAGTCAGCTGGAAAAGAACGGGTTGTTCAGGTGGCAGGACCCGTTCCAATGGGCCGGGCTGCCCCTGCGCCCACAGGCTGGTGTCAGGGCACCTTGGCACGGGGTGCTGTCTTTACCAGCTTTCTGTGTAATTATAATGGTACCCAGCCCGCGCTCCTTATTGAAATGAGATAAATCATTATTCATGTTATTAACTGTGCACAGACAAAGTAGCAGTTAAAATTCAGTCTCATCTATAAATCAATGGCCGGCCAGCGGACCTACCATCCGTCCGTCCGTCCGTCCATCCATCCATCCATCCATCTCCAATGTCCTATGCATGGTCACAGGGGCTTGGAACTTATCCCAGAGGCTACGAGTGCAAGGCAGGGGACCCATTGCAAGGCAAAATCAACAGCATTGATTATAAACTGTAATAATAATAATAAAAATATACTTGTGTCTCTTACGCTTATGTTCCCTGTTCACAGCCTGGAGCTAGGGAACCATGCATTTCACTGCACATTGTATAATTTTGTATTTCACGAATAAAACTTTGAAACATGAAACTAATAATACAAACAAATAAAAAAAAATACTGTTGAAAAAGATCAAACACCTGTTTTACACAAGTATATGCCTCTACTACCCACGTTACGAGCAAACAATAGGTTTTTGTAATGGCACATCAGGTAAATGACACTTCACATGCATAGCGTGCGTTTAGGGCATATCACTTGTCTGAAAGCAGAAATACAAGACCAACGGCCCCAGTGTGTAATCAGCTGGCTGCGGTAAAATAGGTTTTATGAAATTTTAAACACGGCTTGTTAAGATGATTTCGTGAACGTTATTAATAGTTTTTCGCTGCTTGCAGCGGATTGAGGATTTTCCTGTTAATTAAGCGGTGTCCTCGGTGCTTCTGAGGCAAGCTTTAGTTGCTTGTGCTCTGGCTCTGGGCAGTAATTATTTCTGGAATGTCTCCATCTCCACCCATCGTGGCTCACCGTCAGCTCCTCACCTCTTCTGCTGTCACGGTGTTACAAAGACAATGGATCAAAAGGCATTTCGGAGTGACTCCGTAACTCGGGCTGCTGTGTCCTGTGACAGGGATGTCACCGTATGGATAATCCGAATTTACACAGGAATCCCACCCACGGAGGACCGACCTGCTATAGGGTGTCAGAGTGAACCTCCTATGACGCATTTGTCCCCGCAGCCAATGGTCTTTAGGGATTCCGTACACGGTTACATCGTCTTTCTAAATTGATGTTTTAATTAACTCTGTTTAGAGCAGTATGTTATTGCAGCTTAATTAGTACAAAACGAATTACATAATATTATTTTTTTGCCTCCCAGAAGTCACGAATAGGCATGGCTGGGAAAAAAACATGCTCATTTATTTATTTTTATTATATCGATTGTTTATGTGATCATTTAAACTAATCAGGGTCAATTCGTCACTTCCACTATGCCTCTGTCAACCATGTTGTATATGATTTCTTTCGTTTTTCTCATACCAGCTTATTTAAAAAGTCGTCTAAATGCAAAGGCACGCCGTTTGAGTTTTGCTCTGCGCAGAAGAGCAGACGGCTTCATAGGCAATGATAAATGCGCCATCTACATGGCAACTTCGAGGAATAAACAAAATCATATATTACAAACTACTACACTAATAATACGCAGATTATATTATCCGTAGACCTCCATTATATTAATCCTACGGATTCCTGCAGTAAATTTCTTATCATCACTCATTAGTTTCATGTAAGAATAACATGAAACGATATCCTTTCTAAACTGAAAGAGATGCCGTGTAAATAAACTACAGTTTTGCCTTTCCCCACGTCTTGAAATGGAATACATTAACTGAGACCTCTAATCAAAACAAGTGAAGGAATGTAAGTGTATAATTTATGGCATGTTAAATTGGGTGCTTTTTAAATATACCCTTTAACATATTACCCTTAACGCGTGTTCCAGATCACGAATATGCCAGATGAGTTAGTTAGACAGATAAGTAGTACAGAAAATTCGTTATTTATATTTTTTGTGAGTTTTTAAAGCACTGTCGAGTACCCCAAGGATGTAAGCTTAAAAAACAATCATAAAAACACCCACAATCCACTCTATACTGACATTTCTTAACTGGAAGAAAACTAAAATCGAATACCTTTTATTTCACCATTTTAGCATCCAAGCTATATTGTTAAAAAATGTGTTTATATAAGTGTATTTTTTTTAACAGTAGACCTAGTCTTTTTTGTATTCTAGTAGTTATTTATCCAGTAACAGTTAGTGGTACCTATAAGCTATTTAACTACCATAAGAGGCATTATTCACACCCAACTGTTATGAGTTTTAGATTTGTGGTATTATTCCTGTTCGTGAGTCCCTGTAATGGAAGTCAATCAATAGGCAGCATAATGCTCCTTGTTTTAACTAAATGTAATAGTATTGTATTTAAAATGAATAAAAAACGGAATACAGCAATGATTTAGCACTGGGATAAATCCATATTTATACCTGAGCATTATTTTTGCTTGCATGGTGAGTCAGTATTTAGTGCCTCGACTGCATTTTCATTTTATGAATGATTATGAATTTGTCAGCTGTAAAGTGCAATACCTTAAGCGTGTACATTTATTCACTGTAGCAATATGACTACCCTGTGAGCAACATTAGGGGTAGAGTTGAGCAATTCTCTCCGCGGAACAGGTCAGAAACCGGGCCGCCGCGACAGTGATGACACCGGCGCCGTGTGACAAAGTCCGATCGGAAGGCCAGAGGCTATGACAGAGTCTAAATGCGAACGGCACATTAAAAATGTAGAGCCCTGCGGAAAGGGTCATGGCACAGGCATGTCGGAGGACCTAAAATAAACAGGGTACACCTCTCCAGGTGCACCTCTGCCCCGCTAATCCAGCTGACACAACAGCTGCTGACAGGCGAGAAAGGAACATGGCAGCAGAGCCGGCCAGCACAATGCCCCCAATCTGGCAGATGGTCACTGCGCCGCAGCCGCCGCTGAGCCGGAGACGCCGCTGAGCCGCCGGCATCGCCGCACGGGATGTGCGCTTCAGGCAAGCACACCGCCATCGGCCCCATCACAGCCGCCTTCCGCTGATTTAATGGAAAGCCGTAAATAAGGTCAGGAAATAATAAGAGGCCTTAAACTGGGCCGTGCGCAGGGGGGGTTCGGCCGTGTCTGGGGCCGCGCAGAAGCGGCCGGATTAGTGGGGAGGAAAAAAACTGCGGAGAGGGCCGTGTTTAAATGAGTCTCCATGTTGCAGGGCCTGTGGGAGAGTCGGGGCTCACTGGGACTTGATCTCATCATTCGGCGTTGCGTTTCTAATCGGTTTTACCTCTGTAAGGGTCCCGGTCGTCACGACGATGGAAACGGGATTCAGTCAGCGAGGGTCTCAGTCTGTCGCCCCAAAAGAAATGGATTGCCGACTGCACCGAGTGTCAGAGAAATGGAAGTTAATCCAATACACCAGCTTTCAGTTGGGGGACCCTTTACTTCAGATCAATCTGCATGAATTTGTTTCAGGTAATGCAGTAATCATCAGCTTGCAGACCCCCCCCCCCCCCCATGAAAAACACTTATTTTGTTATCTATCTATCTATCTATCTATCTATCTATCATGGTTTCCATATATTGCGGGGTTGGTGTTCACAATTCAGTGTGAATTTTTTGGGAGTTTTGCGAAAGCCACAGACGACATTTAGTATCTCACAAACGCATAAAATATATGTGCTCAGTGCTGGTTTGGAGGACGCCAGGCGCGTTTACGGCAGCCTGTCACGTGATCTCGCTGTCAAAGCGCAGTCATATCAAAGTGCAGCATCAAAACAAGGCTCACCTCTTATTCTTTGGAAAGTGAAATTTAACCTTGCTGTTGTTGGCTTGAAGGTGGCATTATTGTAATGCACCGTCCTCCCAAGCATCTTGCAAGGAAAGTTCACCTTGCATAACAGTCTGCAGTGTAATTAATACATCAAGACAATGATTGTTCTGTTCCCGCCCTTAAGAAGTACTAAGGAAATAGTAAAACATGCACAGCACAAAGGAAAAAAAAAAAACCTTTCAACTGACTCTTTCATTCAGGATAAAACCAACTGGGATCCGGTTATCTAAAAGACAATAATTAGGGGCCTTCCAAGGAACTGCTATCACTGCCTTGTCACAATGCAGTATCTTCTCAATATATCACAAGCTTGATTTGGCACCGAGTTCATAGTGTTTGGAGCTTGGATGAAAGACACCCATGCCAAGAGCCTCCAGAATATTTTTTTTAAAGATACAGATCGCAGCTGAATACATTTTTGCGTGGTGAAAAATGAATGAGATGTGACATACATTTCGGGGTACTCAGTCATTCAGAACTTATAGAGATAAATAACTTTAATTTGGTAAACTGTAATAAATAGAAAGAATAAGTCCGTGGATTTGTTGACATTTGTCTTTGTTTGATAAGAAGACCCATGTTGGTTAAAGGGAAACCAATCATCATCAGAGAGTTATGAATTGTTCATTAGGCTGCAGGAACTTATCAGCATGTTGAAGGTATAACGGTAACTGCAATGGTGTCAGTATAGGGAACATTCCCACTTGCCAAATTCAGCACTTTTTCAACAGACTGTCTCGTAAACTTAGATCACAAAGGTGATGCCCCCCCACCTCCCATAATACTGAAAAGAATGGTCGGGTTTTGTTACCGAAGTGAGTTTCTCCACATTCCCGAAGCTGCCCTGTCACAGGCCTTAGCAGGAATGTCACGGCTCATCCAGACGGGAATAGGGTCTTCAAGTCATTCCCATTTTCTCACTGTAACAGAAGATGCGGTAAAAATAATTCTTGAGATGTTTCGCATTGCTGCTGTCTGGTGGGACAGAAAATCAGCAAAGAGGGATATTCACTCACCGATAGCTATTCGGGAGAGTTTTGGGAGACGCTCTGAAGGAAAAATCCAAATACATCATATCAAGCACGAGTCAAACTACAGTATTTGAAAAATGGAGTCAAGTGGAATAACTGTCATTTTTTTTCTATAGGTTTGAAACAATGATGCCTAGCGGCTGTGTGTGAAGTTTTCATGTTCTTTTTGTTCCCTCATGCGTGTGTGTGTGTGTGTGTGCATGTGCATGTGTGTGTGTGTGTGAGAGAGAGAGAGAGAGAGAGAGATTCAATCAGGTACCTGCAGGTACCTTTTTCAGAAAACAGACCCCAGGGGGGCACAAGAGTCTATCCCAGGCAGCACTGGGCACAAGTCAGGGTGGCACTCTGGATGGGATACCAGCTCATCATGAAATCGAATGTCTTTGGCATGTGGTAGGAATCCGGTGTAAAACTGGAAAGACATTTAAAATGCAGCATCCTGCTGTAATGAAAAACAAATAACCCCAGCAGAACATTCTGGCCATCCTGTATGAATGCATTGGTAACATTTTGCTATAATGCACCACATATACCTTCTTAATGCATTATAAGGGTCGGCATAAGCATTAAGGATGCTTCGTATTGCATTATGAAGCAATTTATAGTGCTTTATAGACGCGAGCATCATAAAGCATTCAAAATACATAAGTAGCATGGCTATAATTTATGTCTCTTTATAAGTAATTATAGCCATGTTTATAATGCTTTATGACTGCATTGTAATGTGTTATGAATGTGTTCGTGGATTCTTATAGACATGCTGCAGCGGCAGGTAGTGAATTGGGAATGGACAGGATGTAGAAGATTTAAACAGATGATGCAGGAAACATGGGAAGCTTTGTAATAAGATGCACTTAGTCAGCTAAGGGTAATTTTCTAATATCAAATTGCCTTCAGCCTACAAATGCAGGTAATGAATGGAAGTAAACAATTGTTTATTTTCATACATTGAGTTTAGTGATCAGTGGTAATTGTTGACACACCACAGCAAAATGTGTCCTCTGCATTTAACCCATATGCAACAATGTGACACAGCCATGGGCAGCTAATGCAGCATCCAGGGAGCAGTTCTTTGCTATGGGTACCTCAGTGGTGCTTTGCTGGTCAGGGATTTGAACCTTCAATCTTTCAATTACAAGTGCGCTTCCCTAACCATCAAGCCACCATTGCCCTGAATATGCTAGAATAAATGGGATGGAAGGTATATGGGTGAATGGAACTGTTAAATACGTGCTGATGTACTTAAAGTAAATAATACATTTAAAGCAGACGTCTGGTAAATAGTCATATTTGATTTTGATTATCTTTAGTTGATTATGTTTCACCCATTTTCTGTGATTGTATTAAAATCATGTGGCGGTTTTTATCAAGGAAAACAAATTTAAAATACAAACTGCTTGCATATAAATAGTTTAAGTGCTCGACTTTGTTTGTTTTTTTTCGGTGAGTTTTAAGTGGGTTATTACAAGTATGATGCTACTTTTTGATACATTGTTACAAAATGGAGCCGATGCTGCTTTCCGGACACCCATGTTGAATTTTTGCCCCAGTTTTGTTTATCAGACTGGAATAAGTTTTCCTTTAGGATTCTCCTGTTGTTTGTCCCACATTCCCTTTGATCCTTAACATTCTTAATTAACACACAGGTGAGGCTGCAACTGGCCCCCTTGACCATAGAGTTGGTGCTGACAGGTTGGACCATCTGACCGCCGCTATGATTATAAGGTGAAGACATCGGGACCGAAATGTCCCTGAGGGCAGCAGCCCAGCCTGGGCTCCATGACACGGTCTTTTGGAGGATCTGTGATATTTGGTTTGGTGACACTTTGGCACTCAGCCGCACTCAGCCTCGGTCACGGTGCAGTGGCGCTGATTCACAAAATGCCCTGCCAACAGACACTAGAATTAATGAAGCCCAGCGGGCCCCGAGAGGACCGATGGCAACAGCAGGTGGAAACGGGGCCAGCTGGGCGCAGCCGGGACTCAGGACATTCGCCGCCTGTGGACAGCGTGGCTCGCCAACGGCACATTCGCCGCGCTCGTTTGAGGCGCTTGTCAGTCGCCGTTTCATGTTTGTTTCACTTGATTCCACCTGATTCCAGTCTTGGCACAGGAGCATTCGCGTTTGCATCTCTGCGGTCCCCACCTCACATGCGTGGCAGGGCAGACGAGCCAGCAGAGATGGAGGGGAGGGGAGGGAGCACCATCCGGGAAGGAGCCAGCGTGCTGTGAGATGGAGAACCTGCCCAAAGTGGCTATGAGCAAATCTCACCAAGCTGCTGTATAAAGAGGCTCAAATAAAGTGCCTAACCAGATTTAGGAGTATATTATCATTGTTATTACTATTATTATTATTGTTGTTGTTGTTTATGATGATGATGATGATGATGATGATGATGATGATGACAAGAGCACAAGGCACTTCCACAGCATATTCAAAGGTCTGTGTACTTTGTGCAAGTATGACTGTATGTATGATTATATGTATTTATGATTGCATGTGCTTCTTTATTCTCCTTTGATAAGTGGTACCTTAGAGAGCTTTATTTTGACCCTGCAGGTTGTATATGAAATATTACATGAATAATGTTTGTATTTAAGGAGTAATTTATCGGACTCTGGAAACAGAAGTTTAAATGGCCCAAGTAAAGATTTTTCTTGCCGGTCGCCGGGAATTTCCCAAAGGCATATATGTCATGCTCTCTTTCCCTCCAGATCCCCCTGACTCCATTTCGGCATGTATCATTATGTGCAGATTATTCCCACGAAATATTGTCTTTTAACATGAGGCCAAAAATTCAGGTTTGGACCTGGATGTGCAGAAACCAAGCTGCAGAGTGAATTAATGGCTCACTGGTGGAGAAATGGGGCAGGCGGCACGGTGCCTCGCGCTCCTCAGCCGTGCACACACTCCCCAAGGAGGCTGGCTGCCGAAAGCTCACCGCCGCTCCCGTCCGCCCCCCAGGTGTAAATCTTCACAGGCGCTGATGCACTGGCCGTTTGCGCAATGTCCGGGACCCACTACCCTACCGGGGCTTTAACCTTTATCTTCCTCACTGACGTTCGGCCTGGGCACTGAGCAGTTTTATACATGAAATATCTTGCCGGGCTGCAAGGTAATGCAGACTGAACTGATAAATTCGCAATTCATCTGCAACATCATCGGTATATTATCGGTAACACAAAATAATGTCATGAGCATGCTGTAAGACCTACCCGGAATTTCCATTTCTCCATGAAGGGCGTAGGTTTGGTTTGAACATTGATAGGGACCAAATCGGCCCCGAACCCCCCCCCCCCCGCCCCCACACACAGTACAGCCACAGTATTGGCAGGGACACTTCCCTACCATCCACACTCAAATTTACGTCCTTATCCAGAATTCATTCAAAATGTCCACAGCTCCATTACATTTTATACATACCTAGTAGTTTATGCATAGCTTGTTAATTACAAATGCTAATAATATCCTTTCATTAATTGAATGTAAATGCTTTCCCTGCTCAGGGTCGTGGGGGGGCTGGAGTTCATCCTGGAAGTTACAGGCACAAGGCAGGGAACAACCCAGGATGGGGCACCAACCCATCGCAAGCTAATATTAATGTTTGTATTTTAATATATATTTTCCAACACAGTCCTATACCGGATAAGTGGCTGTGGAAAATGTATGGATATGTCTTCATTTTTTAATTTGAATTTAGTGATTTTGAGTATCGTCTTATATGTTATGAACAACAATATAGCTATTACTGTTTTTTAATCTACGTGACCTTTTAGAGAAGCTGTTCGATTAAGTGTTTTTGCTTGTAATGGGCCTTGAGGTGAGGATTGTGTTTCCACAGTAATAGAAGTCAGGCAAAAATACATGAGGGTAATGTAAGAGGAAAGATGCGATAATTGCGAAGAGACAGTGAAATTGATTAGCACCACAGGAGAAAACACAGACCAACTCTTAAATTCCACCAAGTAGAATTCATTACGTGAGGCTGCAAAAGGCAGAGAGAATAGGCAGTAAAGTCACAGTGCAACAGTGTTATTATTAAATCAGTATAATAATAATATTATGAATAAACTGCACTGTATTACGTTAACGCTCACTGTTAATTCAGAGTATCACCTAAAATTATATCAAAATAATATTGTCCATGATAATAAAACATGTCTGCAAAGGGAACAGGTGAATTAGTAACTATGAATAGTAGTTGACTGCAGCTTGTGATGGACTGGCATCCCATCAGGAGTGTCCCCTACCTCAACCCTGTACTGGTCACCATGAGTGGATGGATGGATGGATTTTATTTTTCAATCAGTAGAAAAATCATACTTTCAAATGCCTTGCTTCCTGAATGTCTAACACACATGAATCACAGTAGTGTGTCATAACCCTTGAAATACATTACTTGAAAACTGAAAATTCCCCCAGAACAGACCAAACTGTGTATTATGATCGACCTCATTAAGCCATTGCAGCTGTCTGCTCTAGTTACACTCTGAAATGCCACTGCTGCTTAAGCCTAGGCTCCGGCTAGCTATAAATGCACAAAAAATGGGCCGTTACACAGCATTAAACTGTAGCCTTCATGCACATTTTTTACAGGTGTAAATGTCACACATGCAGGTTCATTTCAATTAAAAGTAACTGATGAACACGACTTGGCTCCTTCCTATGCTAAATGACTGTCATCCCCTAATGGTCCATAAAAAATCATTTTCTGGCACGGATGCATCAAACTGTCAGTGTGCGGGCCGGACTCCCACCTGTATCTGTTGTTCTTACTCGCTCCCGCCTTGATCCCGGCTGTAATTGACTTGATTGGGCACCTACAGCCTGCTAATTGGTTTTTGCACCCTTACCTTTTCCTTCATAGACAATTTATGGGGCTATTTAAAAAACCTGCTCTGAATAATTAAAAAGAAATGGGACGCTAAGTAGTGTCCATATATTAATTACATACAGTTTTTCATGGTTCCCCTTTCATTTCTCATAATAATTGTCATTACTTTGGCAATCTTTTTAAGGCATGTGACGTATTATGTATGATGCTTAACAATAATAATAATAATAATAATAATAATAATAATAATCATATATTTTTATGAGTTCATACAAACAGCAGAAGTCTATTATAAACCATTATATAATTTAAACATAAATAACACTTAAGTACTGTAGCTTAATTGTTTTAATGGCCATCACATTTAATCAATTTAATTGCATTGACATCAGATTTCTTTAATGTAACTGCTGTTCAGACCGTAGAATTTCTGCTACAGATGATACATGGCATTTTCATTGTTTTTATTCATTCATTTTCATTCATTTTTTCTCTTTAACCTAGCACCTGTACAAAGGCTGAAACTGAGAATCTCACACACTATTTTTCTGACACAAGAAATGCTTCCTCTCTGAATTAAATTAATTACTTGAATTCAGTAGCACTCAATTTCTTGCTGTTAACATATTAATTTAAAAGTTTTTCCTATTTTCTAGGCAAAATAGTTACATCCATCCATCTTCAATATAGCCACTTATCCAGTACAGGGTTATAAGAATGAAATAGTGTTTTAGTTTAATTCCAGTGACAATGGGCTATGTACGATATTTAATTATCATCAGGGGATGAGGGAGGGGAGCAGTCTAGGGTCAGTGTGTGCTGATGTCCAGCATTAAATTTGATGCACCCCCATAATAATGAACTGTAGCTTTAAAATGGCCGCCATATGGGCTGACAAGACCAGGCAAGCTCAATATGAAACTAGAAAATAATTACGTGGCATTCAAAGCGAATTAATTAATTCGAGAAAGAATCCGGCATCCAGCAGGAGTCAGGAGTATCTCAGGTCCCTGTGCGAGTTTCCGTACAGCAAGGCAGGCTTGCCGATCCCGACAGATTAAACTCTCTCCGCCTTGCAGGACCTGCTGTGAATGAACCCAAACAGAGAAAAAGGAGCGGATGTGTTAGCGTGGGGGCGCTTTTCACTGAGGGCACAGCACTAAAAGGCCCTGATAAGACCCACCTCTGCCGGATTAACAGGCACACTCTACAATTGCAGTGCATGCAGCTGTGCATAACAAAAACTGCTGGATGCAGTTATTATTTAGAAGTGCATGACGCAGACATTGTCAGTCAGCTTCTCTGTTTTTGAAGAGGGTGACCCCAGTTTTCACTACATATCATTAGAATATATAGACTGCATATAGATAAACAGAAAAGCTATATTTAAATATAACTATATTTCTATCTACATATTAAAACAAAGCCAGCAAACAATCAAATATTGCAAATTTGTGTGGTGGACAAAGCAAATTACATTAACCTTATCAGAAATCAACTTTCAGGTTAATATTTTAAATGGTCCTCTAATAAATTCCTCTCTGAATTTGAACTTTCTTCATAAGTAGCTAATTGAGGCTTTGAGTGAGATGGAGCTCTTCAAAGTATCAGCTTGCTTAAATGATCAAATAAAAGATGACATTGATTGTCATATTAAAAGTGAACACGGTAACTGGCTAATGTATTATGTAATATAGCAAATGCAATTTCCTATTAATATATGTATTAATACTTCTATGTTAAGGCCTGGCGAATTACTTAATGATGCAACCAATATTGTATATTAATACAATATATCAAATGTATTTTTCATATCATTTTAAAGATGCCATCCTACTATTATTCAAACAGTGATATATAGCTTAGCAAACTCTTCAAAAGAGGCGTGAAAGATGTTCATTGAAATGCATAGATAAATAAATAAAATGCTGATGATAGGTGGTTTTTCTGCTTCAGATGTCTGAAGGATTAATTTTATTCACATGTCATGAATTAGTGAACATGAGAAGGTGCGGTGGAATTTCAAAGCAGTTCTCCCCGCAGATGACAAGAGTGCATGTTTTTTTCTCTCCTTTTAAGTTACCACTTTTGACTTGAAAAGTGGAGAAAAAAAGAGTTTTGAACGATGATTCTTTCGGACGGCTTATCCGGAGCGTGTGACAGTGCGTGTCCCTGTTTTCCATTCAGACATATCGCCGATACCTCAGAATGTTCTCTTGCAACCAACGAATGACAGCTTGCCAGCAACCCTTGAAATAGGGGAAGCCCCTGTTTGCCTTATGGCTTTGTGTGTGTGTGTGTGTGTCTGTGTGTGTGTCTGTGTAAAGTCAAACCCCAGACTCAAGGGACTTGGGTTACGGAACATGGGTTTGCAGAAGTCTGGTGGCCGCCCCTTTAAGGGAGCAGCATTAAAGCTCACATCCAAAGGAGCACTGCACCCAGAACATGGGTTTGCAGAAGTCTGGTGGCCGGCCCTTTAAGGGAGCAGCATTAAAGCTCACATCCAAAGGAGCACTGAACCCAGAACATGGGTTTGCAGAAGTCTGGTGGCCGCCCCTTTAAGGGAGCAGCGCTAAAGCTCACATCCGGAGGAGCACTGCACCCAGAACATGGGTTTGCCAAACTCTTGTGGCCACCCCTTTAA
This sequence comes from Paramormyrops kingsleyae, assembly GCF_048594095.1. Classification (NCBI taxonomy): domain Eukaryota; kingdom Metazoa; phylum Chordata; class Actinopteri; order Osteoglossiformes; family Mormyridae; genus Paramormyrops; species Paramormyrops kingsleyae. The sequence continues at coordinate 20,163,932 of NC_132815.1, forward strand.
GGGAGCAGCATTAAAGCTCACATCCGGAGGAGCACTGAACCCAGAACATGGGTTTGCCAAACTCTTGTGGCCACCCCTTTAAGGGAGCAGCATTAAAGCTGAGATCTGATGGAGCGCCGCACCCAGATTCACTGGCACATGGCCTCCTATTCCTCACCACCATGCCACCTCCAGCACTTTTCCGTCCCCAGACACAGAGGCAGCTGTGAAATCGTTCACCTTTAAAGCAGAAACGCTGTACCAGCTGGGGTGAGACTGGCTCCCAGTGCCCTGCAGACTTGCATCCGCCCATTAGCAGTGCATACAGCATCCCAGATCTCACTCCACTGGGAGACTTTAGCATGAGAAATCAAGCTTGCAGTACAGGGGAATGCCCCTCCCACACCAAACCTCGCCCCATGTCCCACCTACGCAAACTCTCTATAATAGTTGCCATACACATATGCAGAAGTTACAGGTTGCCAACCAAAATAATGTTTAAATGATCTTTATGTTGGTATAAAACTATGGGTTTATGTCTGTCAAAATATGTCAGCTGAGCCGTTTCAACAACCCCCCCCCCCCCCCCCCCCCCCCCCCCCCCGTATGCAGTAACCATCCAATAACGGGCTACCCAGGTGCACCATGTTTGGTGAATCAATACCTCATCAGGTTATTAAATTTATGGAGTTAATTAAGTGAGCTGGTGGTACCGGGAATGGCTGAGGTGCCCCTGAGGAGAGGTTTGGGAGCTGAAGTGGTGTCCATCTAGCCGGCCAACAAGATATTAGTAACTTTTTGCAGACAGTTATCGTGTCCCTGTTCATTTGCATGCATTATATATTTGTACATGATTATCAGTTATGTATTGCTTGCTTAATTATGTTTATTCCTTTCATTTGAATTGCTGCACGTTGGCCTCCATGACTGAGGGTTCGAATGAGCCTCCACTCAGGGTGTGCAGAGGTTTGGACATCTGCATGTTCTCTGCATGTCATGTGAGTGTCTTCCAGGTTCTTCGTTTCGTTCTTCTATCTGAATTGCTGTGTGTATCTGTGTGTGTGTGCGAGCGAGTATCCCTATCCTTATGGGGACACAATGTCCCAATAACGTGATAAATATCCGTTTTTTTCCCTTATGGGGACCGGTTTCCTGGTCCTCTATTTTATAATAATCAGTGACTGCTATGAAAAAACTAAACATGCAAAAACTTGTGTATTTTGCTTGGTTACTTATGGTTATGGTTAGGGCTGGGTAGGGGTTAAGGTTTTCATAGTTAGCGTTAGCATTGTTCCCATAGAAGTGAATGAGCGGTCCCCATAAGGGTAGGCATACCCGACATGTGTGTGTGTGTGTCTGTCTGTCTGTCTGTCCAGGATAAGGGGTATGAAGACACAAGGATGGGTAATAATAACTGCCTTTTGTCTTTGCAACGTTTACAAGTTAAAAACAAAGCAATATACGACAGAGAAAAAAGCTCAGTACTTCAGCTAAAATAAAAAAATAAAACTGTGGATGGAACCATGTATGTACAAGGTTTTTACAAGGATGTAAAGATACATTGTGGTGGATCCATCCATCCATCCATCTGTAGAATGAATCAGAAATCATGCAGTGGGCAGCTTATCCAGCTGGGTCTGTTCGGCCGCACGGTGTTTATTGGGGGAGGCAGGAACTTCACACATACACTCATACATCCAGATCCGTGCTGACTCACCCCACAGGCATGGAGCTGCGGGGTAGCAGGGGAGCAGACCGCCCTGGGAAAGCCACTCAGGCATATGGAGAACATACATGCTTTAGTTAGACGGAGGCGGGGCCACATCCGTGTGGCGTGACCCCCTCAGCTGAGAGTGCAGCCCGCAGAGGCGCCGGCTCCTGCCGTAACGCACTCCCGGTGTTCCGCAGGTTCTACCCAGTCCTGTTATAACATTGTGCTGACGGACTTAGAACCTAGAGCTGGAGGAAAAGGTTCACAATCCTGAATCTATTCTGCCAGACAACACGAAAAGCAATTACTGTGCATCCCGGCGTGCTTTTTACATGACAGGATCGGCCTGAAATAGGATTCGCTCTGCATATGTGATTCGTTTTATTTCCATTAAAGGATTCGGTAAGTGTATATTCCAGTCTAGCCCCTCATAATCGCTATATTCCTTTTCTGTTTTTATCACTTCACTTTAATGAAATACTCAGAAAATTTCCCAGCTCAATGTATACATTTTTTTTTTTGGGGGGGGGGTAAATGTTTACCCCGCCCTAACCATGCAGCTAAAATGCCCACAGGCCTGAACGCTAATGAGAAGCTCCCTGCATTTCTCCCATATTGATTTCACGGTACAGTATGGTTAAGGAGAGATCCATCTTGTGTAAACATCTTGTTCTGCAATATTATCTCTCAGGGAGTATGAACAAGGCAGCTGTAACCTTGTCAGGGAAAAAGTCTTGGCCTCACGCAGGTGCTGAGACAGTGCAGCCCGCGATTGGAGAAAATTCAAATAAGCAATTATTTTAATTATTAATTATTAAGTTCCTTTCCAGAGACCTTCTCATTTGCTTTGCTTTGTGAAATAGAATTTACAACCAGTCTTGAGAAAAATATGTTTCTTCTTGAAAGCTGTTCATACTTTGTTGTTAAGAGATTGTTTTACGGAAGTGTACAGATATAGAAATATATAAATAAAATACTGGAACCGTGAACAGGTAGAGAACACAAACATCCTTTTTGACGCAGGTCTTTTGTGTCAGGGAACTTCAAAATATATATTTATATATTTCTTTTTTTGTACTCCCTCGCAGAGCAGTACTAATTCGGCTAGGGGTTTTCCTTAACGTGAAATCATCACTGGCATCTGCAATGAATTCTGAAATAGCCGGCTCTTTGGAAAGCAGCGTGTTTCAGTGTGGGTGTGTGCGTGTGTTACTGGGATGCACCATTCGGAGTGTGACACTCATTTCCCACCACGGCCATCCAGTCCCACAAGTGAAGTCTCAGACAAAGGCAGGACGTGATGCTTTTGTTCAGTCGCCCTCCTATCCCAAATAAAGTAGCACTTATCACAGTGCAGAGCTTTGTGTCATCTTCCTGTTTAGATGGGGTCTCTGCATTTCAATGGCTTTTCATACGAGCCTGAGATGATGTCACCCACACACACGGTTATGCGAGCATGCATTGGTTCTGTGTGTGTAGGTTTCAGCTATTCTTTACGCGTAGGCATCCAGATGTGCATTCATGTGTGCATTCTCTGTGTGTTCGTGCTTGAGTGTGTGCGTGCCCTTTTTTTTCTTTCTCTGCTCAAGGGGATATTAAGAAAAAATGCAGTTTTCCATCTTAAATCCAGCCTGGAAAGCACACCAGCTCATAAGAGAGACGCAAGGTGCTGTTTCTAAAGCTGACATTTGTTTCCAATTCACTAGCGGAGCCCAGAAAAAGAAGCAATTTTTATCGGAGGGCAAACTGCTGTAAATGTCTCCTGCTTTTCCATATTCTACAGAATGCTTCGCCGAAGAGCCTTTTTAACGTCTGGATCGAGCGCTTATTAAATGTACCCGTCAACCAGAGGTGATGGAGCATCTTCACAGTCTTTCCCGCTCCCTCGGCTTCCTGCGGCATCACTCTGCCTCACATCATTCCCTGGACGAAGCTCTCCTCGGCCATCAATGCAACGTGCCGCTGTTTTCGTTTGTCCGGGGAATGTGTCGCCGCAGGAGGAACACGATGCAGTTCTTCTGATGCGCTGCACCTTTGACCATGAACCGAAAAAGTAAAGAAAAACAGCAGTGAAGAAGCCCCTCACTTGTTCTCTGTCGCTCCATTATTAAAACTTAATATAGTCTTTGATATTTGAAGTTGATATTTGAATCTTGTTTCTTAACACAGATACCCATATAGATGTTACCAAGCGCTAATAAAATATCCGCTTTGCGCGTTGGGTCATGTTTGTCATTTCGGAGCTTCCCCATAATGGTCGCCGCATCCCCTGTGTGCCCCGTCTCTCACCCACGTGGGCTGAGTTTACGTCTCGACTGTGTGTCACCCCACATGACCTCCCGCAGCCCCGGCCGGCAGTCCAAGCAGCACGACACGGCACGTGAAGCACATCGTGTGCAATTCCCGGTACAAACTCACTGCATCAGCTTGCCTGGGAGGGCATAAAGCCCAGAGCTGATGTGATAACTGGAATCACTTTCATATCCATTACTCTTAAATAAAAATTGCCAGTAATTACTTCATTATATCACATTATGAGTGTCAATTATTTACACCGTATGGGGGGGGGGGTGAACGGGTGGGAGTAATACCTTTTAGCAAGAAAAATGAGTGGAGAGAAGTAACAGAAAGCAGTGAAGTGATGACAAATGTGTTTTTTGGGCCATGTGGGGGATACAGTAATCTTACAGAATGCATTGCTCTTATATTATTAAAGTTTAATGGACAGCACTGCTGTCTTCCTACTTGTTTTCCATGCACTGGGAGAACATCCTCTCATATGAAATGGAAGCATTTACGCAGCCGACAGACATTTCTGACTGCAATCTGCTAGCCAGGGATTTCTGCAGATGTTAATGCTTTGTACGGCGCTGTTTCAGTAAATGTTGCTCTCGTTCCATCACTGTTTGGAATACACTCGCATTTTTTTTTTCCTTTTCTTTTCTTTCAACCTTATTTTTTAAAGCTTTTTAAAGTGGAGCGGCTTGTCTACTCCGGGTTCTCGTCAGAGGGCATCGCCATATGGTGACGGATCACACGGGCCGCATTATGTAATCTTATTTGTACGAAACTCCTCTACACAAACAGATAAATCTCGCCCCTTCTGGGAGGGGGCTGCCATATATTGCGAATCACTGCCCCCCAGGCCTGATGGATTAGCATGTGGAATTTACGGGCAGCCATGTTATAAATCACTGCTTCTGTACCCGCTCTTTATAAGACGGGAATCTGGGGTTCTTCCAGCGTGGGCGTTTATGAACAAGGCCACTGGAAATACGCGCTCTGTTGGCAGGGCCCCGTACCAAGCGGAGTCTTCAATGCGCAGAGGGGCCCTTCTGGAATTACCGGGCTGCTAATTCTCCAGTGTTACCAAGACGTGGCATGTTAAACCGCAGTCAGCAAGCCGATTTATGTGACCTAATCGTTAATCGAACAGTACAAAGACACAGCTGCATTTTAATAAATTAGATCAACGAGGAGATTAGCTAAAACGGAACTTTAAAAAAAGGAAAAGGAAACTTAATGTACTGGATTATTTTAACGGTTTGCTCGAGATTTACCAAAAATAGTTCTTGTAGAAGAGTTGTTTTTTTTTTTTTTTATCTGGGAAGCACAAAAATTGTCTTTATATAAAATATAGATTTATGAGCAGAGGTTTGTGAGAATGGCCAACTGTTTTGTATTCTGGGAAGCGGTCTGGATGTAAAGCACATTTTTCCTGAATGTAGTTATCAAATAGGCCCATTTTCGTGAAGTGCCTGGCAACAGTGAGTGTAAATAATACGTCTTTAATAATTCAGGCATAATCTACAAAAGAACACATGGAAAATCACCGATTTAGCCCCATAATGCAATAGTTTATGGCTGTGGATGGGTATTTGAAGGGCTTCGCTTTCTCATTACAGTTATGGGAGTTTTCTAAGGGAAGCAGGAAAGTTAACTATCACTTTGTTCATTACTCTGCAGTCAGCTTTAATTTCCCGTGCTAACTTGGAATAATATGCCTGCGGGCCGTGTTCGAGTCTAAATTACAGCAAGACGCTCGCAGGCCCGACGTTTGTGTTTTGACTGGCCAAAATCCCGACTCTCCCAGCTCTTGGCAGGAACTTACAGCAAAAACACAAATTTATAGTTGTGTATAAGAAGTAGCCACACCGTGCTATTAAGTGCAGCAGAATTATTTGTTAAGGCAAAGGCAATATTTTGCAGACTGCGTAGTCTGTGGCCGTGCAGGGCCGTACCCGACGGGGGGATATTGCGCTCGGAAGGTCACACGGTCCACGCCCCTGCACTAGCATTCGCCCAAAGATCAGAAGTCATATTGTTTTAACATCTTAAGATGCTTGTCTTTGCTGCCGGTGGTTTTGCTGCTGGTGGCTAACGGTCAGGAGATGTGAGCAGCGTTTTTTAAAAAAGGAACACATTCCGCTCAGCAGGCCTCAGGAAACCAGAGTCTGATTCCATCCAACTGGTTATGGACTCTGTTCTGACGTTTGTTTTTGCTTGCATAACATTTGAGACTGTTGCATTGAGAATATACCATCTGTATACATACATAAACACACACACACACACACATACAGGTTTGTGATTTTATCTTTGTGGGGACTCTCCATTACCCCTACCCAGCCCAAACATTAACTATAATTAACCAAACAAAACAGGAGACTTTTGGCATTGTTAGTTTTTTGATTGCATTCTCAGATCTTTGTGGGGACCTGAAAAATGTTCCCACAACGCCAATAACAGGTTTTTATCACGTTGTGGGGAATATTTGATCTCCACATAATAAAATATGAACATAATCCACACACACACACACACACAAAATTCCAGTTCAGGCAGGCGGACTGAGCTGGTCTTTGAAAACACAAGATGCCGCTTGTGGTCAGTTAAGCAGCAACACTTTTCCGTCTTAAAGCAAAGACCTTGGTTTGTCTGGAACATTCCTCTCACCACCCTGCAATTGCTCAACAGAGCTACGGCAGAAAATTCCAGAAGACAAGGGTAAGATAGGAGGGGATGCCCATTAAAGCTATCATTGGATTTATTGAGTGTGAATAACAGTGGTATAGATTTTGGTTTTATTTATTCCTTCCAGTTATTTCTCTCTTTTTTTTTCCTTCTTTCAGTTGCCCCAGGATTTACGGACTGGAGTGAAATGTACCCAGGGAGCCACTCAATGAAATAACTCCATTACTCAATCAATTACCAGCCCTGTGGGTTGGAACAGCATGGCCTTGTGGGTAGGAATGGGCCGGTCTGCAGTCAGACTGCAGGATTCACCCTGGGCCAGCCGGAGGCTCCGATTCCCTCCCTTTCGAGCGAAAGCCCACCTGTGCCTTCCGGATGTTGCGGCACATTTCTGTTCTAAACGTCTCGCTGTGCGCACCAGTTACACGGCCCGAAATAACAAACAGCCGCTGGTGTTTTTTCACTTTATCTGCCTAAGCCCGAGCAAATGTTTATTGCCCCTTGGCTTTCGGTCTGCTCTTTTTTAAACGAGTCCTCCTTGTTTTGTCGGCTGAAATGTATATAATTCAAGGACAGGCAAAACCGGAAGCTTCTGCATTCGGGTTTCTCTGGCTTTGACAATCGGGCAATTGGACAAGGGAGGCTTATCAAACACCGTCTCCAGTTACATTGTGCGATTTCAAAACTAAAGTCCCGCTAATATTTGGTTTCCTCCAACATCTGGTATTTTGGTGTGTAGGCTGGAGGCCCAAACAGGGACTGCCTATTTGGCAGTCAGGAGTCGGGGGAGCAGAGAAAGTTTTCTTACTATGCGGGGAGACAGTGACGACAAAGGCCTGTAAATCATAACAGACTTCTGGGGACGGAATGTGTTGATGTCGGCTTCTCTCTCTCTCTCTCTCTCTCTCTCTATATATATATATATATATATATATATATATATATATATACACACACACACACACACCGTCCAGAGGCTGTTTGATAATTGTAGGGTGAGCTAATATTGTTTGGGGTCAAATAAACATTTTAAATGAATGAGGGTCATTAAGGGGGCATGTTTGCCAAAGCCTTGTGGTGTCGCTAAATGAACATCAACCTTAAAAAAAAAAAAATGTGCATATTCATTAATGTGACATAGAGACATTTAGGACAAAGCTGAGTTACTATAATTTTCACTTCGTCTTTTATGTATAATTCATGCATGGGAGGGTCCAAAATAACAAAATAGCAGGGGGGTGGCTGCATTTATTATTGACTCCCATGGTAGATCTATTAAATATCTTTTCTCTTGCATTACAAACTGACGTCGTACAGCCATGGAACCATAGTTGATATTTAGGTAAAGGACCATGCATTTTTAAAATGTATTTTTTTGCGATTGAAAAAATTGCACACAAATAATCATTTGTGGCCAAAAATGTAAACAAAAAGTCACAGCATCTGTAGCTTATTGACAGCAGTGATTTTTATCCTGCTAATTATTTTCTTCATTTGCTCCTTGGCTTTTTCTGCTTCAAGGGCATCCTTTCAAGTGCTGTTATTAAATGCTGCATGTAGCACACGGACGTTCGCACCAAAGCTGGCATCCCTGACTTCATTTGGCTTGTGCTCCTTTCCCCGGGATAAGGACTCCTTTGTGTCGCATTTCCCCTGAGGGCAGTCAAAGCTGTACCTGTGTTTCTCAGCCATTTACAATCGGGCCACATATGCGATGACCCAGTCCAGGCATGCTGAATGTTCATATTAACTAACTGTGGTGATATTCAGATTATTCACCTCCGTGATAATTTACATAATCATCTAGTAAATGTCCTGCAAATTCTAATCAGGCTCATCCAATACAGCAGTCCTCTTTGTGAATATGCTGCTTAAGGTGCGTTTAAGTGTAACGGTTCTATACTGCGTCCGTCTGTTTTGTAATCAGAAAGCCGGACATCTCGGAGACGGCTTATTACGGAGCCCTCAGGGGGGATGTTTATCTGTCTCACCAGGAGTCCCTGGAAGTGGATTGCCCAGATTTCATCCCTATAAGGGGCCCTGTATCCATAGCAGGTATTCTACATCTCTACATCTCTACATCCCTGCAGTGCACTTGGGCTCCTCAGGACATTCTACCATGACCTCCTTCATTGATCTATACTGTATGTATCCAGTTATACAAACACATAATCATTTACATACACATATACATGCACGTATACATATGTGTGTGTATTTAATATACAGTATGTGTATCCATTTTTATGCATGGATGTAAGCATGTATAATACGCACATTGTTACCACTAGGCAGTTTTTTTGTCTTTTTATCCACAACCAGTAGTTAAGGTGCATTTAGTCTTCCACTGACATCTGCAACGTGCACCATCGAGTCAGTTGATTAATTCCTATTGCAGGCGCTTTTCAGCCAAAGGTCAAACTTGCGCAGATCGTCTTTCCTGCACGTGTGAGTGTGCCGCTGCAGGCCATTAAGAAAAGGATAGTGCCTGTCACTGTCTGTCCAGCTGCTATCTGGCCTCTGTTCCTCGTTCCTTGGAAAATGGGTTCAGCTGTTAATTCCCCTTTATGGTCAGTGAAACGGTAGCTCAGATTAATCACGTGTTTGATTGTAGCCATTGCTGAAATGATTCCAAAAGAAGATTAGTTTAGGTTGAAAAATGCATCTTCATGAAATCTGCACTGCGTTAAAGTTGTTGTCAAGCATCACACCAGGGAAGGGATGTTATAACCAGGAAATGTTACAGAGAATCTTACAAGAGGGCAATTATGGCATTTAAAAATTACAGGCAAGACGTCTTTAAAACTACTTCCCAAGATTTAAACACTGCAGGTTGCACACCTACACTTTTCAAATGACAATAATCGTTTGGAATCACAGCTTTTCAGAGATTTGCTTCTTTATTAATGATAACATTCAATAATACTCAAAAAATAACATGAAATGAAAAAATGTAAAAAAAAAAAAACAATTAATTCAAGTGCCCTTTCTCTGATGTTGTTGTTGACACATTATTATTTAAACTTTAAAGGAGGCCTTCTCTAGCATTTGCTAAGACACACCTTTGCTCTAATTAATAATCTAATTATAATCTAATTAAAAATCTGTCTTTCACCTGCCATCTTGAATGATGAATTCAGAGATTAAGCTGTCCATGCCAGTGACCATCTGTACACAGCATACGTTGCACGACACCAAACTCACCTAATCACCAAATTGATATATATCTGAAATGCTCTGATCTGGCTATTAACTGACCATATCATTAGGGAAACTGGTCTCTCTGCTCATGTTCGTGTGTGTGAGTATGGACGTGTTTGCATTATGCTGGAACACCACCCAGACTGCCCTTCCTGGGTATGCCCACTACACTCACTGTCACCCACCCAGACTGCCCTTCCTGGGTATGCCCTCTACAGTCACTGTCACCCTCCCAGACTGCCCTTCCTGGGTATGCCCTCTACAGTCACTGTCACCCTCCCAGACTGCCCTTCCTGGGTATGCCCTCTACAGTCACTGTCACCCTCCCAGACTGCCCTTCCTGGGTATGCCCTCTACAGTCACTGTCACCCTCCCAGACTGCCCTTCCTGGGTATGCTCACTACACTCACTGTCACCCACCCAGACTGCCCTTCCTGGGTATGCCCTCTACAGTCACTGTCACCCACCCAGACTGCCCTTCCTGGGTATGCCCTCTACAGTCACTGTCACCCACCCAGACTACCCTTCCTGGGTATGCTCACTACACTCACTGTCACCCACCCAGACTGCCCTTCCTGGGTAGGCCCTCTACAGTCACTGTCACCCACCCAGACTGCCCTTCCTGGGTAGGCACTCTACAGTCACTGTCACCCACCCAGACTGCCCTTCCTGGGTATGCCCACTACACTCACTGTCACCCACCCAGACTGCCCTTCCTGGGTATGCACTCTACACTCACTGTCACCCACCCAGACTGCCCTTCCTGGGTATGCCCTCTACAGTCACTGTCACCCTCCCAGACTGCCCTTCCTGGGTAGGCCCTCTACACTCACTGTCACCCACCCAGACTGCCCTTCCTGGGTAGGCCCTCTACACTCACTGTCACCCACCCAGACTGCCAGGGGCGGATTAAGGTGTACAGAGGCCCCTAGGCTACAGTAGTCTGTGGGGCCCCCAACCCCACCCCCCTCCGTGCCAATGGGGGCCCCCTTGCAGGCTGGCACACGTGGGGCCCCTAGGCTTAAGCCATATCTAGCCTGTGCGTTAATCCGCCCCTGCAGACTGCCCATCCTGGGTATGCCCTCTACACTCACTGTCACCCACCCAGACTGCCCTTCCTGGGTATGCCCACTACACTCACTGTCACCCACCCAGACTGCCCTTCCTGGGTAGGCCCTCTACACTCACTGTCACCCACCCAGACTGCCCTTCCTGGGTATGCCCACTACACTCACACTGTACTTCATAAGTGACTGGAAGATTGTTTGTGATCATAATAGGTACAATGCTATTTTTACTACCTTGTTAATTTGCTTTAATTTATTTTTTATACAATGCATGTGATATTATTACTGATAGCAGTTTTTTGTCCAAAATGGAAAATATATATTTATAAATAGAGTATTATTATATTATATTATATTATATTATTGCTCCTAGACATATAAAGGGTTAGGTTCCCACAACCAGGTAATCAATCAGTTTGGCCAGCATTAGAAAGTTTAAGCATATCCTACCACCAGAACTTCCCTCCCTCTCTTGGTTTCCATTTTCAAAGGCTTGGCACGGTATCAGACAAACACAGAAATAATCACTGCGGTCACTTCTGCGGCCGTACATTTGCCGGCACCCAAACGCTGACACTCTGTCGTCTGCTGTGGCAGATCGGGCCGCCGTGCCATCACGCAGAACTAAAGCAGACCTCGAAAAAAACATCATTGAGGTTACTGGGACGATGGTGGGAAGCCGTTCGCGGAGCCGATGGAGCCGTGATTGGGGCGGAGGGAAGCACGTGGGTGACCAGGAGTTCCTGCAGGGAACCTGCTATTATGACCGGATGGTTAAACTGTATGGCCCTTTGCAGGAAGATTGTGGCCATAGAGTAAAACAATAACAGCAATGACAATACAGTGATAATAATACAGTGATATTAATGCAAGAATAATGGTACAGTTTACCGCTTACAGTGCTGAACAGTGACAGTATTATATTTGTTTTTATTATTTTATTGTGTATTTTACTGACCCCCTCATCAGGGCTCCCTGAAGAGGTTGGAGTGGGGGTTGGGATGGGGGGAGTAGCAAGAGAGAGGAAAAAAGATTGCAGTTGTAATTAATTGCTTATATAATCCAATACACCGTGCAGCCACTCTGGGTTGGTGTGACGTGGGATAAGTAGGTGACACGCAGCTAATCACTGCAAAAGTTGCACAATAACTTCGCTTATTGCTGAGGAAATTCAGCCGGAGCAGAGACAGCCACTGACGGGACACCCCCGGGATTTCCTCAGCAGTACAGGGATGGGGTTTACGTTTGATGTTTCACGGAGGCACGGGAGGTGAGGCAGTGCTTTGGATCCTTAAAGAGGTCGGGGGGGGGGGTCTGACACAGAGCAAGTCATCGGCGTGCGATGCCTGTTACGGGGCCGCAGGGGTGGACCAATGTGGCATGAACCTGAGGCGGGCCAATTAGCTGTCCAGAACGACTGCGAGTGGGCGGGTCTGAGCTGACCTGAACGGCAAGGGAAGTAAAAAAAAACACCCATCCATCTTCCAATCGCTTTTCCTCACCAGGGTCATGGGGAGACCGGAGCCAATCCCAGACAGCAGAGTGTGGTACAGCCTGGACGGGATGCCAGTCCATCACAGGGCATAAACATTCACAGGACTGCATATGATTGGCTTGCAGGAGGAAACTGGAGCACGCAGAAGAAACCTGCACGACATGGGGGGAATGTATGAAGCCCTCAAACACGCAGTGAGGACAGGATGTGAGACCAGGCCGTATCAGGCAACAGGCGTACAACAAAAATACACTGTGTCAGTAATTCAGGATTAGCTGCAGGCAGCTATGTAAGGCGGCCATTTTGTCCCGCTTACTTTACCCTTAAATACTTTCATAAAGCATATGAACCTGCACCCACATTTTTTACATTCATCATGAAAACAAATACACATTGTAGGAGGAATGAGGGGGAAATGATCCTACAGAAGAGCACTGCCATTTAAAACAAAAAATGTATATATACTGAAGTTTTTCTTGTTTTTTTTTTTAGAGGAATTAAGACACAGGCAGGTTTTTTTTCTTCTTTATTCAAATAATTATTGTATTAAGCACTTTTCTGATAAGTTGCAGATGAGTAAGTACAACTCCCCTTGATTTACAGCAATAAGAGCTCTTAGAAGAAATATGACATAATTTTCAGAATAAAAGCATTTCTACTAAAATGTGTTTTCCTGTGGCAGCTCATGCAGAGATAAAAGGGATGAAGTGGCCAGTTTTACTGAAGGGTACAGTATCTTAAGAGATCTCACCCCACGAAACAGCAGCTTGTGATATGATGAGGTGTTTTACTCACAGAAGCTCCACAGTGTGAATGAAGGGTGGACCTAATTTACACGCCTGCTGTCTTTAAAACTGCTGAGAAGATCCAAAATTCCTCACGATGCGTGGTTCGAGTGCGGGTCGACACAAAGCAGGCGTGCCGTCGCCCCCTCCTGTCCAGGAATCGAATGACATCTGGTCTCCTGCCTCTCAAGGCCTGGATTTCAGGCTTCCCCGGCTATGCTGTGACTCACTACCCATCCCAGCTTCCTCCGCTCACGTCGCCCGAATCCCCCTCAAACTCCAGCCGATGAGCTGCCCTCCGCCACGTCCGGCTCAGATGACCCACAGCTAAAGAACAGCCCACGCATCTGTACATGGGAAATTCCTCCACTGAACGCCGTCTGCTGATCCGGCAGCTGCCAGAATCCATTGGAAGAAACAGTACCGGTGGGATGTGAGACTCAGCTGCCGTTAAGCTGACCTTAGACGTAACGGAAATCAAACACCCATCGACGACGGTTCTCCTTCTTCCTCAGCCTCGCTTCCTAGCTCAAGAGTAAAAACGTAAACAATTAAATTGCGTCGTATTTGCTTGATCTTGTCCTAATCGCCATGGGTGTGTAATAGCATCATTACAAACACGGCAGGGTGTAAAAGTCAATAGAAGCTCTGCCTTGCTGGCTGGCCGGGCTTCATGGCCTCATTTCCAATGCATTTAGGTGGTTTCCCCCTCAAATCCTCTGATAATACATCACAGCATAATAAAGCTGACATCCAGGGGCCCAAAGATGGCAGGTAATTATAACGACTGCTGCCGTTCCTGTGCCGTAATCCAATCACTGCTCGGTAATCAGGGCCCAGCACTGACCTTAACTCGAAACAAGTGCCCCGGTGTTCATATGTAGAACTGCTCTGGCCTTTTGCGGCTGGCGGGGAACGGCAAAGTTGCGTTCACTGGCAGAACGAAATTAGGTGCTCTAACTACTAATAAGCCCTCTCACCCCCCCCCCCCCCCGACAAACTGACCCTCACTGACACGCTCACATGTTCGCCTCGTCATCCTGCTATCTAAAGTCTCACATGCTGATCGGTGAAATCAGATCGCTTGCTTTGGTCTGCAATCACAGTGGGATACAGGGCACCTGATGTCTCCAGTGACGTAAGTAAGTATGGCCGCAGGTTAAAATCTCGACCCGCCAGTTGGGAGGCCTTTACCCTGCCTCCTCTCAAGGCTCGGCTTCCCTTCATGGCCTGAGGAAAGAACACGCTTGATTATAAAGGCCAGAGTTTATCTGCAAGCATCCGGCGCCAAGGACAGAGTGGCTCATCCAGGACCTTCATATTCAAACGTGACCTCGGCAGACAGATATAATATGCAATATAAAGGACTGGAGAAACGATTTTACTGTTTAATTTTCCGTCCTGTGCGGCTGGTTGCAGACACCTAGTTAATTTTACTGGCTGGAGTATGGTATGGTGTTCGTGAAGCCTGGACGTTGAGTCCATCAATCATCGTGCAGATGAGCACTCAGCGATGCTCCATCCAGGACTGTAATAAAAGGGGCTACGCTGTGATGCGCACGTAAAATGTGTCCTTTGCTACAGTACGGCTCAGCGGTATAAAGCCGCAGTTTTGTTATGGAGGTCGAGATCATATAACGCTGTAATTGCAAGCAGATGAAATTTGCATTCTTGGACAGCGGGTGTGTGACTCAAATGCCGCCGCCAAGATCATGCATGATGGTCCTGATTGCTTCACCGGAATCGGCAAAGCCCAGAGCCTGCGACACACTGCTAGGGGTACAAGCAAATGCCACAGTGTGAGGAAGCAACAGACCCAACTTTCACAAACATTTCAAAATGAGTCATCCTCATGATTAAGTTTTCCGATAGATCTAATTCCAAGCAACTTCAAGCAACTTGATTTTTAAATGTATTCAAGAAGGTTCAGCTAAAGAGCAGCATAGAGTTGTCTGCTCTGCCTGGTAAAAGTTTTGCTAAGGTATAAAAACGAAGCAAATGTCCTCAGAATACTGTATAGAAAACGTGAAAATCCTACAAGATCTGAGCCCTGCTATCTGGAATGGGTATTAACCTCCTATGTTCCATGAAAAATGCACAGGACCATTTTTTCCCAAGTGTGTTTGTGTATTTTTGCCTATTAATTTATTTCATTGATTTGAATTTCACGTGTGTTTTATTTAGTGTGAAATCCAAGCAATGGTTCTGGACATGCATGACTGCCCCCCTGAAAGCGCTCCCTCTTGTCTCTCGGAGTTACCCCCATGACACGCACCATTTGCATTCTAGTGGTGCTGCACGTTTATTTTAGCGAGAAGAAATGTCAGCGGATTTCCAGACACTTAACATTCTGTTGCGCTTCATTCTTTCGATGTTTTTCTTCGTAGCTTTTTTTTTTTCCCGTTGGTGAATTTTGTACAGGAATCTTCAACATTAATCACAGAAGGAGTTTTCTTGTTTCTGCATTTCTTCGTGTAGGGTTTGTTGTTTTATTTGTGGTTTGGCGTATTGTAAAAAGCACCTAGCAAGCCTCGCTTTCTGCAAGGCTGTGAACACAGAGTCGGCAGAGTTTCTGCCTCCAAATCGCAGCTGTTCTTGAGCGATTCTTGTCCCGGCTTATCTCCTGCCTTCTCCACCCCTCCCCACATGTGGCTAGCCACAAAGAAAAGCGAATACACAAAATATCACGCTGTAGAAATGAACTGTGTTTGGAGTGCACCTCTGAGAACATACCGGCAGGCGCCAGCCGCCTTTCCCCTTCTGCGCGGCGGTAACGGCGATGGCGAGCCGCATGAAATTTTCACAGCAGAGGCACGACGGTGGACTGCCCGTGGTTGTTTATCCGTTCGTAAAGCGGAGCGTATCAGCGCTCTGTCTTCCTCAGCAGGGCAGGAGATGCAGCGTGTGTTTGGATGCATAACTGCTGTGGGAACGTAGCTGTCAGTATCGCTCCGATTCGGGCGGATACAGGAGAACGAGAGGAGAGTGAAGAGAAAGTGAGATACTCCTATTTATCCCACTAAATAAACTTTATTTATAATTAATTATTTTTTCTCCGGAATTATGTAAGCGATGTCAGCAAGGCAGGATTTATGCACTAGTGAACCAGGGATGTAGCCCAGGGCCCCAAGTTGAAGAGGGCCCCTTTTTTTTTCCTGGTTGTTACAGCATCGTTATACAGTATGCTGTAGGTAGGACCGCAACAATGACTTTAGCCTAGGGGCCCCAAAAATCTATTTATCCCAGAGGCCCCTACTCCCTTATATTTGATGCTGGATGGTAGTTTTCACAGTCTCCCAACCAGTTTTTTATTTAATGACTCCAGGAGACTCCAGGGGGCGCCCTGGAGCAGTTCTTTGCCTGGTGCAATGCCTCCAGCTCCGCCGATGCTGTCCTGTCATTGACCCCGCTCGCCTGGAGCTCCGCTCACCAGTTCATAGGTCCAGCTGGATGAGCCCCATGTGCTGCTCCCTAGTGGCTGACTGTGGTCCTGCTAACGTGCTCCCGGCTCACCTCTGCCCCTTTTGTTGCTCTCGTGCCATTGCACTGTGTGTTGGCCTTGGACCGCTCTGCTATCCAGGCATTTCCTTGACATTTACATGCCTGGGCATGATGTGGGTGAGTCTGCACAGCCACGACTCACATTTCCTGCAAGATTTTATTGGATTATTTATGTTCTTTCATATTTATTTAATTACAGGCCAGTCTGGTTTTCATCATTATAGAGGCATATAAGGGGTATCAGTTCACTACCAAGTCTAAAAAATATCTTAAAACATTAGTTCATAATTAATGTTCCATCCATGCTTCCATCCATCTATCTATTTTCCATATTTGCTTAATAAGCATAAGGCCATGATGAGTCACTCCGCATGGGCAGATTATTACTATTGATAAACAATACTGATTAAAATGTTTGGGTCTTGTATTCAGAATTAGTTTGGGTTGTATTAATAGATTCCTATTTGCTTCTGGTTTGTCCTACAGAACCCCAGAGGATAAATAATCATTTAAAGAACGGGAAATATGGTCAACACAGTCAACCTACACAAAGGTCAAATAAAGTCATGTAAAGATGCAGTTTTTGACTAATTTACTAGGTACATCAACAAATTATCAGGTGGGACCCCCTTTGCCCCACAACCCCACTGTAAGGGTTCACAACTTGCGTGTTTGGAGATTCCATTCTGCACACCACTGTTGTACTGAGCTATTTTTGCACTTGTGGTCTTCTTGTTATCTCTTAACAAGTCTGGCCATTCTCATTTGACTTCTCTCATTATCAGGGTTTTTTCAGCCACAGAACTGTCATTGATGTTTTTTTTTTTTGTTGTTTATCTCACCATTCTCTGTAAGATGGAGACGCACCATAGTGAGTGGCGCTCCCAGGAGGCCGTCTGTTCCTGGGATCCCCAAGCACCATGTCTGGCACCACCAGTCACACCACGTTCACTAAGATCAGGCGACTTACCCTGTTTAATGCTCAGCTGCACCTGTATGTATATATATATATATATATATATATATATCTCCACATGCACGTAACATCCAGAATACCACAGAAATCAGCATTTATAAAAACTCACTTAAAAAAATATATATTAATTTACAGTTTGATTTTCTTAACGAGACCTACTTGCACGCTGTGCTGCTTTGGCCGCTAGATTATATAACAATATTTTCCTAAGGAAATTCATGAATTACTCTCATGTAATTGTATGAAAGACATAATTGAAGTTGCACAAATCACTGATCATGATCGTGAAGACTTCACAGAGCTGCCTACTGCTGCCTGGTCACTACTGTACTTTTCACATTTCAGACCTGAAATCTGCACTTTGCCCACGTCACACCAGCCCAGAGGCAAGAAAAGTTATTAGTAGATTTTTATGTCCATTGAGAAATAATATTCCTGAACTGGATAAATTATGCTGAATGAAATTATCAATAAATATTTAATAATAACACATTTAAATCACTCTCTGCAAAAACACACACACAGAACGTTACTGATCTTCTAAGCAAATTATGCATGTATAAATTTCACAGGTTATTTTAAGACAGAAAAAGTGTCGCATTTCTGGCGTGCAGCTATCCTGAGAGGCATGATGATTTGTAGCATCAGTCAGCCAGTGCATAAATGTGCTGGCAAAGCTAAATCAGCCTAAACGCGCTTATCTTTTTTCCCTGCTCCTGGCCGAGGGACCCAGGGCGTCAGTGGGAAAGACTGCGAGCTAATTGCCGAAGAGTGACTAGAGGAGGTCTGTGAAAGTCACAGTAAAGGATAAGGACTGGCTGGGGACGGAGGGGTGCAGCCATGATGCAGACAACAAGGACGCATAAACAAGGCATTAACAGCGGAATGAGGAGAGAGGGATTGGCCCTGTGAATCCTCGCATTTATGATGCATCTGGGACGCGATGTGAGCTCATATTCAAAGCAGCCCCAAGCCGTTTGTCATTAAGTTTAACAAACAGATTCAGCCGTGTGGAGTGTGTCGTTACACTCGTTATAATATTCTGTCAGTCCAGCCTGCCCTGCTGCTGCAGCCGTTCAGAATCCCAGACGCTACGTGAACTTTGACGAGCCAGCTAGTCAAATATTGACAAAATATTACGATTATTTTCAGTTATTTAAAATCCTATGTCACACAAAACATTGCACAGATGCAGCATTTTATTAAATGCTTTATATAAACAGTTTATTATCAGACATAATATATCCTAGCAGCTAGACAAAAAAATATGATACATTCAAACCTAAGTTCAAAGAGTTGTCTTTCCCTGGTTTTCCTGAATCCTGACTGCATGCTGTCGCTCCTGTTGTGGCAAATCATAGGTCAGTAGTAGCTGTGGGCTTCTTCAATAGGAAAGCTAGATGTCAACCGGCAAAGAGGAAGAACTGCATTCAAAACTATTGCCTGTAAGAATTATGAAGAACCAACTCACTAACCCAGCACAATCAGGTTTCTTACAAAGTCCTAGGCAGTGAAAGAAAATGTTGTTTATACTGTATATCATATTGGCGTAAAACTGAGATGTTATGTCTCTCACAGTGTGTTAGCTTAGCCATTTCAAAACCTCTCCTAAAGTCACCCATGTATAGGTAGCAGACAGATATACACATGCTGACCAATAGAGTGGTAAAATATTTAAGGCTTCTTCATTGCATTTCTGTGCTTTTCCAGACTGAAACAAACTTGTTTATGATGTAATACAAATTCTTGCAACAGAAATCTCACCATCCGGTTTATTTCGGCAACACATTCCACAGGTTATTAGGCTTTGGATGAAGTAAAGTGAGCCTTGCTGTAGGTATTTTCCCAGACTTGAGAATCAGGGTGTGTGGCGTCCATTTAATTTCATGTTAATTTCATCTTTTTAAAAAAAATCATGATGACACTTCAGAAAAAAAAAATATGTGTGTATATTCCCTAAAGTTAACAATGAACACAAGATGCAGGAGCTGAGACTCAGATGTCAAAACCACAGATGAGTTTTAGATGCAGGTATTGATTACACTCCCAATTTTTATTCAGAAGGAGGAGAAACAGCATCGACCAGCAGCGATATTACCTTGTTCCTTTAGACATGTTGGTAATGTTCCTATGATGAAAAATACTCCGTATCTCTTTAATGCTGGCTTTAAGGACATTGCCCACTCTTGGTTGAACATTCAGGAGAGTGAGTATAAAAAACATGAAATATGCTTTCAGCTGCATGAAGTTCCAGAGCAAGGGCAGGTCAGAGCAGATCTGCCTTATCCAGGGACCTGGTTGTTAATTAGCAAGCCCTCCAGTCTGCCCCACCCCCGCCAAACCACTAAAGCTTATATAAAAAAGTGGCAATCCTTTCTCTAACTTTTCAGGGCAGCACAACAATCTCAAGTCAGTGAGAAATGGAATAGGAAGTGATGATTCTTTAATTAGCGGAATTCATCAAGGGGACGTGCCTGTATTTTTAATACTGTAAAGTATGCAGTAATCATCTTTAATTCACGTACGTTCATTTTTCTACACTGACAGCTATAAAAACATACTTTCTCTGACAAATGCTGGTATATTAATCTTTCCTATGCATTTGAAGAGATATTGTCCCCGGTCTGAAAGGTGATTGTCCATGTTGATGATTTTGACATTTATAGCACGTGTCCTGGTATGATCTGGGGTAAGTAATGTTTTTTTTTCCCCCACCCATCCTGGATGGTGCATACAGGCCAGCGGAAATGAAGAGTAGCACACACATTTGTGAATCGCTGTAGGGATCCGGCCTACACCAGAACTCACCATGTAGGTATGACAGACGGTGAGCTGGGTCTCTAGCCACAGGGGACACAGACAGCTAATGAGTCATAGTGCATAACCACATGTGCAGGGTGGTTAACTCTCACACATCTGGCGTGACACTCACGCATTCAGACTCTCACACTCACACAAGAAATATTATGGCAAATCTACATTATTCCACTATAAACCTAAAATTAGCTACACCAAGAGCGTTGGGGTAGATTGCAATCCCTACAGACTATTTACAAGGTAATAAAACTGTAACATGCATGCAAATGTATGTGCAGACTAATTGAAAATCTCACGCCAGCCAGCTGATCAAAGTTGGCAACCCTGCAAGGGGGTTTCAGCAGAAACTCAGAACGGAGACCGCAATAGAAAAGTTTCAGCGGCATGCATGCAGATGACACACAGACTGGTTCAATTAGGACGTCCTGGCACTAATTTAGGCTCAGTATTTAAGCAAAGTGCTGCGCGTTTGTGGATATCACCACAGGCCTGGCTATACATAACAAAGGATGGACAGCCTGTTAAATCCCACAGTGTCCAGATTGAATCCAGGCTTCGCTGCCAATCAGATACCAGCCTTGCAATCACAGGTTTGTTCTCCTGTTTTATTTCCCAGAGGCCCCATCTATACTGGTCCCATCACTGCACAAAGCCCGCGTTCCACACTCATCCATTTAGCCACAGCACGGCCAACTCCGCCTCAACGTGAGCAATCCAAACACACTCCTATAGACGCAATTCAGATGGCGAGATTCAGTCAGGCACTCGACCCCTGGCCGTTTTCCACGGCTCTGCTTTGATGCTGACAAACTGCTTCTTGAATTTTGTACCAGGCCAAATTTTCTGAAACACAGCGTCAGAATGTCAAGTGGGGTGCAGGATGGCCGCCGAATGCTTGCCTTCCACGCAATAAACAGTCATATTTATTTGCTTTAAATTTCAGGACCCTTCAACAATCAGTCGCCAGCTCAGCTTCAATGTCACGTCCGCTTTGACATGAGGGACCTTCCATGGGGGTGTTTCAATTTGCAACCTCCCTGGCCTGAGCAAAACCTTCCTATCTGCGGACATGACACTTTCTGTGTTTAAAATGTCGGGATTTTCCTGAAGGCCTGACCTTGTCACAGCTTCCGTTCCAGATAAAAGCACATAAGGAAACGGTCGATCCTGAGTGGGAAATGAATACAAATTTTGTTTTGTTTCCCATAGGGGCCAGAGCAGCGAGATTTTAAAGCTTATATTTCTGATTTCCACACCAGCAGATGGTGGATGCCATTTCTAATGTTTGCTTTTTATGCACGGAATTGCCGGCCACATCTGGCTGAAGCTCTCAATCCAAACTAGCAACAGATGTAGCTGCACAAATACCTGACAGTTCCAGCTAAGGAAATAGCATCGCGCAACAGAACATAAAAGCACCGTTTAGCCAGAAAGTATTTTACCGTCCCGGTGGGAAAACAGAGCGATGGTTGAAACAGATAAAAAACACAGATAGATAGAAAAAGACAAAAACTTAAATGGAAGAAAGAGGTGGGGAAGAGGCCTTTTTTTTTTAACTAGATCATCTTACACTGTTTTATGTTCAGTTTGTTATTTTAAATAATGTCCATCCTGACATTCTTCGAACAAAATGTCATGGTTGTGCTTTGCAAGGTCAGGTTCCCTCGTGGGCAGCCGGGGGATTCAGGTCACGGCCCCTCGCACGTGTGAGGGACAGAGAGAGCGTCCTACGGAGAGGGGCTGCAGATTAATGCGCGCAGGCCTGCCCTCTCACGAGGGCCCCCCTTCAAAGCCTCCGGTGCGCCGTCAGGCCATCTGAGGAGTATATGGAGGCGTGGGAGAAGGTGTTCCTAAGCAGTGCGATCTGCTGTACGCCAGCCAAGCTTCCTCTACCGGGGCATTTAAGAGGTGATAAAAACAAGGTCTGTGTGATTCCAGGGCAGCCCCACGGAAGAAGGAGGACAAAGACACCTGTGAGGGAACCGCGAGCGGCGCCGTATCTCTTCGTGCCTTTTTCACAGGGCGCCGAATATTGACTTGTTCCCGGTGAAATGCAACTTCCATGTGCATCATTCAGATAATTTGATTATAATTGCATTTCCTTGCAATCCGGCAGCAGCGCCATTGATAAAACGCAGCACTAAATAGAATTTTATTATGATTGCAAGGGGAAAAAGTAAGCAAGTAATACATCTGGCTTAATTGGGTCTGTGGTATTATCTGCTAACTTTCTGAGGCGATTGTCAATTAAATTTCTGCATTCTGCTGGTGGTAGATAGGGATGTGAGACTTTTAGGCAAGATTTATGCATTATACAAGTGGCGTGATTTTTGTTGAATTTTATACTTCAGTCCTCTCTTTAATCTCAAAATATACATAAGTGTAAACATAAATATTTAAAATACTTGACATAATGCTTTCTTGCATGGTTTTTTAAGCATATATTATGTAGTTACAATTTACAGTTTAGCAGGCATACAAATATATAACTATCTCTACAAGTAGCACTTGTGCAGTACAGGAATTGTCTAATAATGGTGTTTTCTCTCAGTAATGCCATCACTGAATATGTACATAATGATTTCTACAAATATTACACATTCATAGCATTTGATATTGTATATTTCTATACTTATTTCAATAACTTAAATTACAGGCCCTGTTTCCTAATTGACCTACTTTGAGTGATATTGTTTTTGAATTACATTCAGTTGAATCCCTGCTAGTAGAATAGAATTATACTGTAAGTATGGCTGCAGCTCATCTCCTCCTGTAAGCAGCTCTTATAGTTTAGGTGTAATGAATACGGGTCAATCGGCAGTAACCTGTCTGTCAGAGTTTCTGCCGAGAGAATGAACGGAAAACTTCAAAGAATCCAGCGTGTCCACAAGCTCGCTGGCATCTGATAGCCGCCGCCGCGTCAGTGTCAAGCGTGTTCGATCATCTCAGATCCGGAGAGCCGCCGGTGGAGATGCCAGGACGGGTGAGGAATCGGGATGCGGCGCAGCATGTCCTCATACTCTTCTGGACCCCATTACTAGCGATGGAGATCTCTCCTCACGCAAACGGACACTGTGCGTTTTCTCGGCGGGTGACAAGCTTGTCACTCCGCCGGACAGTTTCATCCACGAGACTAAGCTGGGAATTCTGATTCGGGGATATGCGACAGGTATTAGTATTGCTGCTCTCCTCTTCTCTGGCGGTGCTGATGCGGAGGAGACTTGGAAACGCGTGCTGTGTGTCAGCTAGCAGTACGGCCTACCACAGCTGCAGCCTGCTGTCTGCAGCCGGACAAAAAACTTCTGCAGTTTCGGCGAAAACTTCCTCTGGTTAGGCAAGTATTAGGCACAGTGGATCACAGAGAAACACTAATATTTTGTAACTATACATATTTTTAATAGGGAAATGGTGTGAATATATTCAATATGAAAATGAAATGAAAAATCAGCGCAAGGCGACTTTAAGAATACACAGTACTTCATGCACTAATTTCCCAGTGCATGTACAGTAGTGTGCCTGTTCATTGTTTGTCTAATATGAAATGCATGTTATGTTAGTAGTAAATATTGGTTGCAATTTTCCCTCTGTCTCCCCTTCCCTTAAATTATTGATAATATGCAAATTACCCCAGAAAAAAAAAACAATGTCTTTAGTACTCTAATGTCTGTCCTGTCATGAATGATGCACCGTGGATGTATGGGGAAGGTTACTTTGTTTCACTGTGTACTGTGCCTGGAATTACAATAAAGCTGTACTTCACTTTATTTCCTCTCTTCGTGATAAGATTCCACCGTTTACACAACAGAAGATGACCCCTGAATTTATTGTCACCGTTAATTCCCATCATGCTTCAGTACAGACATCACCAGAGTCGAGTCGCACTGACGCCGTGACCTGAAGCGCGGCTCTGCTTGCAGGTAAGGACGTGGCAGTGCACAGCGTGTCGCCCTTGGCCTCTGGAGCAGCTTTTGTGTCCACTGTCTTTCAAGTGGTAATGAAAGACCTGCTTGTGATGGCCAAGGCGAGGAGATGGGCGGGGGTGAGGACTAGGGCCGGGGGGGGGACCACCACTCAGGAGTTAAACACACAGGGCGGAAATGAAGCCTGTCATGGGGGGGTCGGGCTGCCTGAGTGATCTGGGGCCTGGCTGAGCAGCCGTCTGCTACCCACATACCTCAGACAGCCTCCTTCCTATGACAGTCAGCCAGAGTAAAAAAACCATGGCTGGACCAGAGAATAAGACACCTTTAGCTGCACGTACAGCCTCCCATCTTCCATAACCGGCAATAAATTTTGCCACATTTTGCCGACCCATAGTGCCGGGCTGGGGGGGGGTTACCCTCGGTAGGTTTCGGAAGCAAATTTCAAGGGGGATTCAAATTCATAATTTTGTAAACTGTCTATGTGTCTAATCAGTAGCAAACAAACCTCAAGGGGGGTTCAAAGCCATTATTTTACCCCCCCCCCCCCGACCTCCCTTCAGATTCTCATTGTTGACGCACCATTATGTCTGTTTCACCCTGACACCTTTCCGGTGTGCGTGTCGTTTAATATACCACAGCCATTATTTACCTGTTATTTATTTTATGATAACCCTAATAAAAATATATGCATTTTGCAGTATTTGCACAATATATTTTATATTACGCTTGTTCTGCCTGTTGCATAGTTTTAATAGACAGATGGATAAAATGTGACGCATGCCTATGTTGTGGTTGTTTATGGGGGTGTGGCTTGATAAGCGCTGTCTTTGTGAGCGGCCTTGCATTCCATCCTAACATGCATTCCATCCTAATTCGCAAACTGCCTGTTTATTGTGTGTTTACGAATCCCATCATGGTGATTTGGTTGCATTTGGAGGAAATAGCAACGCAGGGAACGGAGCACGCTGTGCATTTGTATATTTATCGTGGCCCTCTCTCTCTTTTTAACGACCCCATTTCTCTTCAGGTCCTGACGCGGGACACTGGGCTTGTCTTTTCTCCATGGAGCATCTGTCCAATTAGGGGTACAGGCTGCTATGGTACAGGGCAGCGGTGATAAACGCCGCTGACACAAAATAAACACACCGCATTATTCAGGTCGGCCCTGAAAGCGGGGGCTTTAAAAATGGTTCGAGTGTGGGGGAGTCATGAGGGTTCATGACCTGTGGTGACAAATGATCACGCTTGAGAAGAGCTCCTGTGGGCACCTGGAAGCTGCTCTTACCACTTTTCATATATATTAGCATGCAAGCCTGTGGAGTAACACAGCCATCTCTCCCTCATTTATCCATCCATCCACCACCTATCCATCCATCCAATCATCCATCCATCCACCTGCCATCCATCCATCATTTATCCATCCATCCAGTCATCCACCCATCTTTTATCCATCAATCCAATCATCAATCCATCATTTATCCCTCCATCCAGTCATCCACCCATTATTTATCCATCCATCCATCCATCCATCTTCCAACCATTTATCCAGAACAGGGCTGCAGTGTCATGTAACCTTATATTACCTACAAACGGTGGTATTATAAATACATACTCCTGCTCTGGAACACCTGCTGACTCCTGAGGACCCCAACTTGAACTCCATCCATGAAGCTCTGAAGCATCTTCATTCCATGTACTCCGTTGTGACCGGCCAGGGGCTGAATGGTGACACGGCAAGACGCAGGTAGGCGGAGAGGGAGAGCAAAACACTATGTGGCGAGTGTTTCCTGTTAAGAGTCTATTATCTGCCTGAAAGACAGAGGCGACGTGATTCCACTGGGAACTGACGACGCATTAAAGAGAAAAAAGCATTTACAAAAGCCGTAAGCATGTGCACAGTGTCAGCATTTGTTTGGTCGAGCTCCCCTTTCAATGTGAAATCCTCTTTATTTAAATAATCTCCACACCTATTTAACCTCTATATAAAATCTGTTTACTTTAGGCCAAACTGGCGAACCTTCTAGATTAGTTCATTATTTTTAGCAGTGTAATTAAAATCTCAGGCGTTTGGCGACGCCTCATTTTCTCAGCACGGAGGACCCGGTGCTGTTTATCCAGTTCCTTTCCCCCATCATGCTGCTTGTTTATACTTCCGTTTGGTTCCTTTTTTACCCATAAATACCAAATAAATCCTGTTTTTTCTTATCACTGTCCCTGGAGTGGAAGTGCATGAAAGAATGGAAGCGATGGGCTGAGAAGGATCACGGCGTCGCCACGGGGTCCCCGCGAGGACAAAGCCCCACCTACAAAGATAATGCGCCTCCGCAGCTGCGTGGCATGATAACGACTGAGCTTTCAGGCTAAAGTTGGCAGCACCTAAAAGAGGGCCAGCCGCTGACCACATGCTCAGCTAGCAATTTTTCATTCCAGGAATGTTTACAGAATGTTACGGCTAAGGTACGGAAGACCAATAAAGTACAAGCAAAGGGAGCTCACAGCAGAGACGGGTAACACTGTCAATCAAAGATCATGGGTTCGAAGCTGCATGGCCTGTTTGCAATATCCCCAAACAGCACATTTATAAAATAATATCGGTAACACTTAACAAATATAACAACTTTGTGATAAATGATGCATCACAATTCACGATGACGATCAGTAATTTGCGTGTGTTATTCAGTATGTAGTTGTTCCTACAGTATTTCCTTCAGTGGTTCCTTCAGTAGTTCACAAAGGTTTACATAAGTTACAGACATAGTAACAAATATAGTACTTGCTTGCGGTAAAAGATGTGTGACAATTCATTAGTGATGATCAAATCTGACATCTGTTTGTAACTTGCACTAAATTTGTGGGTAATTAATAAATAATAACAGCATGATACTACATTATTTGTGTCCCCTCAAGTAAAGTGCTATAAAACGATATTTTTTCAAGATTAATTGCATTAAAAGGATGTTCAGGTAAAAAAAATATATATATGGTGCTGACATTGACAGAACCTTTGTTATAATCTAAAACTTGAAAACATTGTTCCATTAATGTTACAGTAAGAACGCTCTCTGCCAGCTTTGAGAAGATCTTCACATGAAGTTGGCTAAAGTTGTGGGAATGTTCCCTGTTAGCTGGGTGACTTTTAGAGACATGGGGTCCCCAGTGACCCCAGAATTAAAACAGTGTGCCGAAGAGAGTCTCCCCTCTGCTGTGCTCACCAGAATGCACAACAGTCACTAGGCAGAATGCTACCACAATTATGCATGACGACGGCTGATGGGAGGAGTGATTTTTATATCCAGACAGAACTACATCAGCTGCAGATCAATTTACGCTCAGAAGCAGGGATGTACAGAGAACCCAACAAAAAAAACGAAATAAATTTAAATTAAACACTGAATAACAGATAACCTGCAGCAGTGTGAGGAAATGTATGTGATGTCTGGTAGATATTCAGTTACTTCTAATATGTTTGGTTTTTTTTCTGTAAGTGACAGAGTGGTTTTGCAGAATTACAGAATAGATGCAAAAATGCCGAATCGGAATCATCATTTCGACTAGAGAAATAACTCATCTTTTCCATAAGTGTAAATGCACCATCCGAGTCCCCAGCACCACTTACATTTATTTCTCACTAGATATGCAGGATAATTTTCAAGTGTCTCGTGCTTTGACTGGCTCCCAGGAGGTGAAAAAAGTGTGTGAGATTGGTGTTATTTAAGAAGCAGGGAAATAAACACCATTGGGGTAGGATGCAGGGAAGCTGCCTGCTGTTAGATCACGCATTTTCCTCAATAACGATAAACCAGATCACTTTTCATTAAATAATCATTTTGTCTCCATAATTACTCTTTAGCTAGTTCATCCACATACATCAAGGCGACGGTTTGGGTCCCACAAGGGCTCGTCTCTGTGTTGGCATGCACGATGTGGGCAAAACCAGCCTGTTGGCTTTTGCGTCTGCATCCCATGCTTTCCGCTACCTGCCCATACGAGCTGCCGCAGCACCGTCTCAGCCCGTTCCCGAGCTCGCGGCTTATCGTGCCGATTCACCGGTGTGAAATTAAGAAGCTCGCCGGATGAGTGAAACCACCTGGGTCTGCTGATGTACCAGCGACCGGGTCCCCCCTCAAAACACCCTGCCCTGGCTCTGCTGCCGGCCTCTCTGTGGTCCTAAATGGTTTTTCCCAAAATCACAGATCCCACCAGCCATATTTACTCGCTTCCCCGGGATTAATACCTTTGCTTCTGCTCCCTGTGCTTGTTCCTCTTCGACCGCCTTTTAGCAGAAGGCCACGCCGCTCATGCGTGAGCTAACTGGAACAGCCCGGACGCTCATTTTAGATGTGATGACAGCTTACAGCAGAAAATCCCTCACTCGGTCTGAAGAGCTGTGACATGTTTCACGTAAACAGAGTATAAAATTAGTAAACACTGCTAAAATAAACCATAAAAAAAAACTAAAAGCCAAAAGGCATTTTCAGCTGATTTAAGCCTCTCAGCTAAAGCTCTTGTATGGTAATTTTTATAGGTTCAGTATTTTTTTAAGGAGTCCACAGCTGCAGCTGAACAAACAAGCCTCCGAACTGGCCTTGATGTGTCGTCCATCCCATGCATTAATCCCTTTCTGTTTGCCAAGTGATATCTTTACTGTGGTGAACCGTACTCTTGATGGGGTCACAGCCAGTATCCGGAAGGAGGCAAGAGTGAGGGCATGCTGGTTCTTACAGAGTCATGAGCCCAACTGTGGTTTCCTTGGGTACACAAATCCGGTCTGGCTCCTCTTTGGCCGTTAGTGGAAATAATTATGCCTGCTTAAGGTACAGTGCCCCTGCAAGAGCACAAAGGAATAGATCATGATGATGGAACGGCAAAACTGCTTACCTTGAGGCTTTTATCGTCCCATCAATGGAGAGCTCACATAATGTGGATCCGGAGAGCCGGCCAAGACCCACTCCCTCGAGTGACCGTCCTTCTGGGTAGCAAACCGCCTCGGTCCAATCTGTGTTGCAATCTACAAGCCCCCTGCCTGGCAATTGCACTGGGTCTTTGACGTAGCAAAGTGCCGTTTGACTTGGGCACCCGGCGTTCATTGCGATTCATCGTCTGCAGCTGGGCAGCTGTGTGCCGGAGCCATTTGGTAAGAACTGAAGAAACTCAGTTCAGAGAGCAGAGATGCCCTTCAGGGTATAGACCCCCCCCCCCCACCCGATTGGCAAAGACTGTGAAGTTGATTAGAAAAGCTGACTCATATCCTTAAAGCCTGACAGCACAGGTGGGCTGTGCCCAAATAGCACAGGGCCTTTATAAACTATTCATGAGACGCTGTGCAGCCCAAACACAAAAAAGCCAGGAGCACTTTGAAGCGAGGACCTGACTAGTTTGGCTTCACAGACTATCCCCACATGAGCGTCATTCCAACATTAGCTCATTCGTGAGAAAATGTCCCAATGAATTTCTGCCTTTTTAAATAACTGTGACGGTGACAGTTTTTGAGACGTGGCCTTGCTTTGCGACGTGCTTCCTCCATTAGCAGCGACCTCGATACGCCCTCACAGTGTCACGCGCTTCCCTTGTTCCTGCTATTCGGAGTGAGTACTAAACCTTTGAGCACAGGTGTGATTTTAATTGGCTCATACTGGATCGATGCATAAAGTCAATATATACAACCACTGAACAAGCTTATCGAGCATGTGGTATTTGCACATTGGGACTCGGAACCAGGGAAATCAGGGAAATGCTAATGTAACCAAATTAAAATTTATTTAGAGATTTTTAAACAGTTTGCAACAGGGCATGTCAAGTGAGCGCACAAATCTCAAGAAACGCATTAGATATGTGCATAGCTTTAAACAAGAAATGAGCACATTGCACGTGGAGTGTTCTGGAATAATGTACTGTATATTCTGCACTCTATGAATTTCTTATGTCTGAACTGGGCCAGGGAACTGAAAACTGGTGTATGTACTAAAAAATGAAGGGGAACATGGAAAATACATTTACAGAGACTCCTATCTGCCATCCATCTATCTATCTATACACATGCAGCAGGGATGGACAAAATATCACCAAACAGTACATTAGAATAGAACAGAACAGAATAGAATAGAATAGAAGAGAAATGCTTCATCAAGTTTCAAGGGTCTAATAAGGAGTTAGCTTTAGCTAACCTTTAGCTTCAAAACTGCTTCAGTCGGTCCTCAAACACAAGTCCAGAACTGTGGGTAATGAGATATTGGACCATTCTTCAAAAACAAGTTCTTCAGGGGATGAAGGAGGTGAAAATTTGCCTCGTCTTCTGTGCTCCTGATGAAGGTTCAGTGGTGTTTATAAGTGTGATTTAGCTGCTTCAGAGCTAAATCCTCCTTTCATGTGGTGTTTCCATTATTTGGTCCCCCCCCCCCCCCTCATATGGATGTACACAAACATGCAAATGCGTGCAGATACACACGTGCAGCATAGAGCTGAGCATCCACGGGCGGCTCTGGCGCTGGGGGTCAGAGCGACAGCAGGGGTTGGTAGCCGCAGCCTGATTTGTAGGCCGGTCCTCCTGCTGCGACTCAGCGTCTCGGGGCCCCAGATGCCAAATTGAATCACGGCACAGAGCAGCCTGCGCCAGGCTGATAATGAGGGGGACTGGGGCCCTGTCTTGCAAGAGAACATTTGGAGAACATTGAGGTAAATACGTGCTCCCCTTCCCCACTGCCCCCACCGCACCGCCAACCCCGGTTCAGCCGCTACATTGTGGCACTGAATACGGAGACAGAGGCTTGTGTGGGTTTGTCAGCCCGGCCACTGTCAGCGGAGTTCGGAGGTCACCGTTCTGCGGTGGCCACAGGCTGAAGGTAGAGGGCTAATCTTCAGGCACAAGCTAGGCCACCTTCCCCCTTGACAACACATCTGCCACCTCACTAAGTGCAGCTGAGAGGCCCCCGCCGGACACTTATAGACACATCCCAGAGAAGATGGGGTTTTATTTGCTTATTTTGTTGGGAATGGAAGAGTCTCCTCACAGGGAGGCAAAGTAGAAGGCGAGACATATACCGTAATGTCTGCTCTCTCTCTCACCTCCTTTTTCAGTTCAATGCGTATGATGACCAGTGAATAGAAGACAAACTCAATACAGTACATATGCACTGAAACAGAGACATCCATGTCACATTACAAAACCAATATTACACTCAGGAAGATTATTCTTTAATTATTGCACACACAGTCTTTCACAGACTGGCAAACCTCTCCCCATCTCCACTGCACAGAGACTCTGCTGCTCTGGGAGGCTCTTTTCATACCTAATCATCTTACTGTTGCCAATTAACCTAATTAGTTATGAGATATTCATCCAGGTGTTTCGTTTTAGCATTATACAATTTTCCCGGTCTTTTGTTGGCCCTGTCTCAACTCTTTTTCTTAACCGAAGCTCTGCATGATTATATACAATGTAATGCTTACTCATGATTTGGTCCCCATAAGGATAACCACAATTATATGAAAACCTGTGACTGCAATCTGAAAACTAAAAATTCCAAAAGTCTCCTATTTTGTTTCGGCACTTATGGTAATGGTTAGGGCTGGGTGGCAGTCAAATGAGCATAAGCGCAGCTTTCCCCGTGGAAATGAATGGAGAGTCCCCATAAAGATATGAATACATGGATTGTGTGTGTGTGTGTGTGTGTGTGGGTTTGTTTGTGTATGTATAAATGAGAGTGCCTATTTTAATTGTATTACTATTTGGATTTTGGTGATTGAAGCAGAATAATTCTTGTGTTTATACATCTCTGGAATTGTGGTATTTCGCCTGACACTAAAAATGTGACTCATCTCATTAGATACCGGCAGTGACACCAAAGTCACACGCAATCACTTAATAAGGCAATAATGGCCCAATTAAAATGAGAAAATCTTCCCAAAACCAATCAATGCCTCTGCAGTTGCTGCGACTCCGGAAAAAGTGTAAGCAGTATAATTGTTTATCAAACTGTTCTATTTTGGGTTGGACTAGACAGGCTACTGACTGTGATTGATCGGCGGATTTCCTCGGCGCTTATTTGACGTGACGTTCTGTTTGCTGGAGCTAGCTGAAGAACAGATGAAGCTTGGCTCGCTGAAGCTTTTACTTTCTTTTTTTTTTTGCCCGTGGCACAGAGATACGGTTAAAGTTTTATCAGTGACTGAAACGTTCCGAATGGTTCCTACGCAATTATTGTAACATTACCTCTGAGTGCTTGTCACAGCGGTTAATGCTCGTGTCGGCAAAACATAAATAAATTAGTGGGAATGAAATACAGGTCAAAAGAAAGGTAATATTTTTATATATCCACATCCGCCGCCGCTCTGTGTGTCTCCTGTTACCTTCTCCTCTGTTTTGTGGGTTTCCTCCTGGTACTACAGTGTCCTCCCACAATCCAAGGGGATGCAGTTAAGTGAACTGGCCACTGTAAATTGCCTCTGGGGGTAGGTGTCCCTCTACCTTCTGCCCTGTGCTACATGAGACCATGCATGAGATAAATTGTTGAGAGATGGATGGATGGATTGATTGGTGGATGGATGGATTGATTGGTGGATGGATGGATGGTGGATGTCTATATTCTGTCACTTTACAGTAAATAAAAGACACAGACATTAAATAAAATAGTAGAATATAGTTATATAAAGTATAAAAGCCACATTTCTAATAATGATTATGACCATGTTCCTGAAGTGATGTTCAGTGCACTTAGACTAGGGGTTTGCCGATTCTACTGGGCTGCAGAATGTTGGGGGTAGAGTTGCCCCCCCCCCCCCCTTATGCATTCATGCCGTATCAAAAAAGTAAAATGCCGTGACCCGCCAAAGTACAACACTGGTCCCATAATTACATCCCCTGTCCCGGTCAGCAAATGTTATCATCAGGGAACCCACAACCCCCCCCCACGCCCACCCCCTGCTTGTTTTACCATGTGATTATTGTACAAGGTAAAGTGGTCCACAGACATCACAAGCCTGGGAACCCCTAGGTTAGACAACCAGAGACGTTCTTTCTACTTTGAATAATTTATCATATTGCTCTTTTTATTTAACACCTGTTGCTCCGTGGAAAGGGTAGTAAACTGGCTCTGTCAGGCTCAGCGAATCGAGAACCAGGCTGTTTAATCAAGCGATAAAAGAACAATTTCAGAGATGGGAGAGCACAGCTTACATCAATGCAGACAAATCCACAATGCTGTAGGAGAAACAGAAAAATATGGATCTGGAAAAATTGAAATGTATTACGGTCGTATCGGACTCAAAGGGAAAGGGAAAATTCTTATTCAGACTTGATAATAGCAGTCAAGTGCTTACAGAGGCACACAATGCTTTTGTTACATGCATTATACTGATACTCTGATGCCCTCAGTATCTCCACCAAAATCTCTGCACACTGTGTCAGCATAGAAAGTTTTTGAACTGGAAGGACTGGAAGGTAAAGGGGACCATGATGTAAAAAAATATTGCACTTGCACACCCTCGTGTCATATCGGACTGAAGTCTGTGTCTGCATCAGCAGTGAGAGAGACCCTTTGTTCAGTGATGCCTACAGGGGAATCTCTACCGTGTCTCCCTGACTCTGAAAGTTATGATGATGATGATATCTCATGTCACGGCCCTCCTCATCTCTCCGCATTGGCCCCCTATAGGCACTCGCATCAATTTCAAGTCCTTGGTGCTAGTTTTCAAAACCATTAACGCACAGACACCCATCTCCATCAAGAGCCTTCTTCAGACCTACATTCCATCTTGCCCTCTTTGGTCAGCAAGTCCACACCACTTGGAGATCTCTCCACCACACGTGAAGTGTCACTCCAGATTGTTCTCATGTGTGGTTCCCTGTTGATGGAAGTCTCTCTCCACCTTCAAGAAACACCTCAAGTCCCCTCTGGTCCAGGGATCCCTCCCCTAGCCTGATGTCTTTTTCAGTTCCCCGAATGTTCTTTATGTTGCTCTTCTTGTCACGCAGTTGCCCTATTCGGTTCCTGCTTTGTTATAAGATGCCGTGTGGCTCTTATTCTGCTTACACTTGTACCTGGGCATTCATCAGGAAGTCAGCATAGCTACACTTATGATTATTTGACTCCTCAACAGCTCTATGGTCATAATGTGCTAAGAGCTTCACTTGTACAGTTGAAACCAGAAGTTTACATACACTTCAGAAAAAGACACAAAAACATTTTTTCTCACTGTCGAACATTAAATCAGAGTAATTTTTTTCTGTTCTAGGTCAGTTAGGATCACCAAATTTTTTTGTATTTGTTAAATGTCAGAGAGAAAAAAAAAATATATATTTTTATTACTTTCATCAAATTCAGAAGTTCACATACACTTCCTTACTATTTGGTAGCATTGCCTTGAAACTCACTTGGGCCAAACGTGTTGGGTTTCCTCCCAAAAGCTTCGCACAACAGATTGCTGGAATTTTGGCCCATTCCTCTTAGAACTGGTGTGACTGAGTCAGGTTTGTAGGCCTTCTTGCTCACACTTGCCTTTTCAGTGCCGCCCACAAATTTTCCATAGGACTGAGGTCAGGGCTTTGTGACGGCCACTCCAATACGTTGACTTTGTTGACAAGCCGCTTTGTAGCTAATTTGGAGGTACTGTATCCTTGGGGTTAGCAGTGTATGTAAACTTCTGGTTTCAACTGTAGATCGCTTTGAAAAAAAGCATCTGCTAAATAAAATGAATGCAAATGTAAATTATATTGTTCTGTTTATATTTAGAAAAATGTATAAATATTGAATTTATATCCAGACAACCTTTTTTGTGATTGTATCTGCATTTTATAAGTAAATATTTGTCAGTAAATATTTATCAGTGACGGTTACTGTGTTTGTGTCGCAAGCAAATATTTTTGCAATTAATAGTATAAACAAATACTGAAAACAGTGACATTTGTGAGCACTTGCTTTTCCCAGAAAAGATCATTTTAAATGACTGCTTCGCAG
The DNA here is from genome assembly GCF_048594095.1 of Paramormyrops kingsleyae. Lineage (NCBI taxonomy): Eukaryota > Metazoa > Chordata > Actinopteri > Osteoglossiformes > Mormyridae > Paramormyrops > Paramormyrops kingsleyae. The sequence continues at coordinate 20,199,313 of NC_132815.1, forward strand.
CTGACGTTCCTGTGTTTTGTTGGGAGGAGCCAGTCCTTTTATGGGATGCATGCCATCTTCGCATTTTAAGGACAGCTGTGTAAGGCGGCCTGCTGCCTTTTTATGTGCGTCTGGAAGATGGATGGATGGATGGATGGATGGACGAACAGACGGATGAATATAACATTTAATAACGCTGCCCATGTCAGTATAATCCCCCTCTATTATTTACGTGTAGGCCTCTGATCAGCTATGAGAAAACTTCCATTTGTTTAATTAAACTCTTCTGCCAATAAACTGTATTCATCCATCTGTCTTATAATAGATTATCCTGGCCAGGGTTGCAGGGGTGTCCTGGAACCAACCCCAGGCAATATAGGGCACAAAGCAGGACAGGCTGTCAGCCCATTGCGAAGAACAGACACAAATGCACAAAATCACACAGTGCAAACACTATGGGTAATAGACAGCAGTAAGTCTAAATATGTGTTTCTGGGAAGTCCTGACTCTTGTGCTCTATGCATGATTTTATTTTGTGTACATAACAGGAAAGAAGTCACTGACAGTCTTTAGTTTTCATCTTTGAGTCCCCCCCCCCCCCACCACCATACCCCATCTCTGAAGGATCTGGAGCTGCCCCTGCCCTCATTCCAGGCGAATCCCGAATCTGAATCCTAGCCTTAACCTTAATGCCAACCTTAACCCTAATGCTAACCATATCCCTAACCCAAATCTTAAACTCCATTATAATCCCGACCCTAACCCTTGATTAAAGCCTAATGTTACCCTTAACCCAAAGGCCGTAATTAGTCCTGAAGCTTTAACCCAAACTTAAACCCTAGACTTAAACCTAATGCCACATACACATAATCCTAACCCCTCACCCACACCCTACAATTACCCCTAATGCCAATCATAACCCAAAGTCCAGACGTTACCCTAATGCCAACCCATCCCTGGCATTTAGCCTAATATCCACTCCTAGCCCTAATTCCAGACCTATCCCTTGACTCTGTTTTACTTTAATGCTAAATCTAACCTTAGCCCCTAGATTTACCTTTCATGCTAAACCTATCCATAACCCTAACCCTTAGTCTAACCATACTGATCAAGGTATTTGTCAATAAATTCGAATGGACATGAGGTAGTAAAAAGTACGGCAGTCCAATCATAGCTGCCTGATAATAAAAAACCTCAAACAAAATCCCACATGCAGCTTCACACAAATGAACATTTTCTGATCAGCCTGACTGCCACAGGAAGTGACATCACACAGAATGAGGGTGTACTCAGACACTGCTTTTGGCGATGCCCTTCACCCATTGTAGAGAGTCACGTCTGCTTGCTAGGCTAGCTGGGTTATCTGAGAAGCATTCCTATTGCCACTCGCACTTCCGGCAAATGTTATGAGACAGTTAGTGAAAATTGCGCAGTGGCGATAATGTTTTTTTTTTCTCTTCTCTGAAAAAAGCTTTTAATTTATATCTGTTGGTGAGGGTAGAATTTCTCTTTTGTTTACCCACTGTGCAAGCTGCAGAATCCCGCTGTCACTTTTGCAACATCCATTTGGGGCAGTTAATTGTCAGACACCAGACAAAGAGTGGATGGAATGCTTGATTTTTAAGGCAATTTATTTTAAGCAAGATTCAGAGCAGCGCACACTGATTGGGAGAAAACTTGGAGATCAGGGAAATTAAGCATTTAACTATCCACTAAATAAAACACTGAGCAAAATAAATAAAACAACTGTGCAAATGTGGCCCCATATGTAGATGCAGCATGAAAGAAACATGAAAGCATACTTTGACATTAATGCATTACTTATGTTTTTTTATTCATTTTTGTTTGTGGGTATTTCAGTAAACAGGAAAAGGCGGAGCCTTTTCTCGCCCACCCCCTCGTACTCTGAGCTCCATAAACATGCTGAACTGCTGTGGATCAAGGGAACCATTGAGGGCTCAGGCCACACATGGCAGATTTACTTACACAAAATGTTATGATGGCACAATGAAAAGTGATTGGTTCAGAGAGATAACCAATCAGATTGTAGAGGAGCTGGGTCCAAGCTAATCACATGTCTTGGTACCACCTCTTCTAGTTGCTTAGGCCCACCTCCTCTGCAATCTGATTGTAGAGGAGGTGGTCAGCCTGATTGGATTGGATCTTTCTGATCCAATCGTTTTTCGCTCTATCTTCAGAACATTTTTGTATATCTAAAACACCCAGGAGTGCCGAGGCCATGGACTGTGTCAGGCCTCATTAGTGGGCTAGGTTACGTTCATTCAGAGCTCCACTTATAGCAGCGATTCTGTTGTTTTCCCAAGAACAGCACATCAGTTCCTCAGTGCACCATCCTTTCAAATGTGTTTTGAGACTCATAGAGGTAGACACTTTCATCTCTACAACGTGTGTGAGTGTTAAGTTTGTTAAAGGCTTTCAAGAAAAAAAAAAACAACCTTTATAGTCGCTTAGAGTCTCTTTCAACAAGGTGAATGCCATTGCATCTAGTTTCTGTGAAGCGCCCTCACACAAAGGCACATAAAACTTTATAAGGGCTGGCACTGCAGAGAGATGGCGTGGATTAAAACGCCATGCTCGTTAAGATAATGAAACACAAAGGTGCAGACCGTGCATTCCCATTTTATGCTCCTTTGTGTTTCCTTGCCACTTTGAAGCTCAGTTCACTTTTGGCTGCTATTAATTAGAGTTCTAAACATGAGGAGCATCTCTGCCAGCTTCATCATGATACTTAATTCACATCTAATCACCTGTTTCTCATATGCAACCAGGTTCATCGAGATCAACAGTGCTTCCTTTCATATGTGAGATAGTAGTTAGGCAGGAGGGTTTTTTTGGAAGAGTTACATTGGACAGAATGCTGTGAGAGTTATGCTGTCAGTTCTATCACTGTTTTTGCAGTAACCGATACATTCTCCCCAATCTTTGATTGGATAACTGCAGCAGGACCACTGTAGCAGCATACTGGAATATTCCGTAAAACCAGTTTGTGTTATTTTTTCTTGTGTTCCTTATGTTGTTCTGCCTGTTCAGACGGGCATGATGAAGTAGGTTAAAAACGTCACTAACGATCCAACAATAAAAATAAGCACGGCACCATGGTTTGTCTGGGGGGAGTCCGGGAAACTCCAGCATCACAGTGTTGCCGTTCCATTAACCATTATTTTATTTCAAATTATGTGTGATGCCGTATTTTCCAGCAATTTACCCAGCTGATGTCATCGCCCGGGGTCTGGCAAGGCGGGGGGAGCCCCCTTCCCTGCTGCGAGCCTCCTGCGTCCTCTTTGTTCTGCCCTTGGGGGGTGAGAAGGGCCGTCTGGGCAGGTGAAGCCGGTCAGCGATGATGATTCAGCCCCCCACATATCCACCGGCAATGCTGGGATGGCTAATTGGGACAATCGGAGAATTCCCTGCGGGCTGCCTTGAATGTAAGCAGGTGACGAGGGTCTGGAAACTTAATAATTTTGTTAACGCTGCACCTTACTCAGTGGTTCTGAAATTAGAATCCTCCCTCCCCAATATATTTTACCACCAGGATCCACAATCTGTGGTGTGACGTTCCTGGGCTGGAACTCAGTCCCACTCCAACTCCAGCACTGTCCACCACACAGATATCGCCTAACACTTTTTCTGCTCATTTTCAGGTCCAGATGCCACAACTGAAGACCCATATCAGCAAAGTGCCTGCTTCCATATCTCTCTGCACCTACACACACACACACACACACACACAGACACACACACATTCAGACCTTTGCTTATTTATTTTTCTTCCCTGTCCACGCCGAAATGGAGCCTTTAGGTTTCATGTTTAATTGCTGTGCGGCGGCAGCCCTGTCCCCAGACAATTTCCATTAGCCCTGAAAGGGGAAACTCTTTATCTAACAAATGTACGGTTTGCTGCCTGGCCACTTGAGGCAGCGGTTTCTGTTCACAGTGAGATACGTCGGACCCTCCAATAAGCTTGTTGACCAAAGTTCATAGCCTATTAATTAACCTGTGTCGGGGGTTGGAAATGACAGAATATAGCCATAAACCACAGGATTCCCTATAAGACCATCTCTAATCTAGCAGAGATGACCTGTGACCTCTTTCTCAGAAATGCTAAGGAATCAGTAGCAGTTCTGCTTTTAAAATTAGATTAGAGTCAAAGGTTAAATCGGGGGCTCTTTAATGCTACCCTTTCTGATCAATCCACACAAGGCACACAGTTTCTGTTTACCTTCGGCTCTCTATCTGCTGTTTTTGTTCGTGCTGTACCGCTGATGGAAAATGAATTACCGTGCTCAATGGCTCTATGAATGGCGAGAGCCAGCTGATCAGCTAACCCTAAATGGTGCAGCACAAACATCTGCTCTGCTGAACGTTGCAGCCATCAGCGTCAGCATCCATGTTCCCATCTGCTTCGGCTTGGACGGCTGTGCCGACACAAAAAAGAACAGATTAATTTCCCGTATATCTGCTGTCCGATCAGCTCCCCTTGGACAGGATGAGGCGTCGGCTTTCCAGGTGTGTCTCCAATTTCTTTCCGGGCAGCGGGAAGTGCTGCAAATGTCCTGCCATCGGATTCACTCTTGTCAACTTTCTCCACCATGTCAGGTGATTGTGTGTGTGTGTGTGTGTGTTCAGATTCCACTCAGTAGCACTGCTACTGAGCAATGATTTTTTTGTAGGGGGGTACCAACATTTTAGGGGAATTTTATTGTGTATGGCTGATGATGTGCATCATGCAATAAAAGCATGCGTGGTCTTCAGGTAGCAAAAACTCTGAAGTTACCTATTTGTGTGCAAGTACATTTTCAGGTGGTTATTCTGTTTTGTAATCTATTAAAACTGGTAGCCAAATAAATACCAGTGAGCGAATAAGAAAACCTTTCTCTATTGGAACTACTGTAAGGGCCTATTGGGGCGGAAGAATTCATTCTTTTCTATGGATATAACCCTAATCCGAACTATGACGACCTTAACCCCATATCACGATACTCACGATATTCAAATTGAACAACAGGTTTTTATCACATTGTTGGGATATTTGGTCCCAATTTGGTAAATATGTGGTAATTTTGCCAAAGGTACCAGACACGGTGCGCAGAAATAAAGAGACGGACACAAAAGTGGTTGACAAGCTTTGGGGACCACCCCTTCTATCTGATGGGGCAGTACACCCAAACAGGGTCCTTGGGCTGCAGGGTATGAGCAGCTGCATCCGGTGATCACCAGTGCCTGAACATCCTCCATGGTGTCCCACTGGGAGTGCTAGGCATTGATCTTTGTGCTGGAGGCTGAGATTGCCTCCCAGCCCAGTCCATGCCTCGTCCAGCCACTCCCTCACCCTCGGCAGCACGAGGTGCCTGCTCTGCTCTGGGATTACCTGCTGGTGATTGATGTCCTAGCGGGCCTGATTGTCCGGTGTTGTACTGTGCAGCCTTCTGGGGTAACACTAGACCTCAACGTTGAATTCCACCAGTGGACCAGCTGTCCCACCGGGTTGCAGAAGCTCAGGAATCAGGTAAAAGGTATGAGTCATCTGTTCACAATTAGAACTGCCAATCACAGAGGTCGGGATGGAAGTTCTTGCAAGCCTACACCACACCTAGGAGTTTCTGTTGGGTTACGCAGAGCCTGGCTCCTGCCTCAACCACACACCCCCTTCAGGTCCTGCCTGTGAATGCGCTGTGCATGGCCCCTCATTGTTAGCATCCGTATCAAGGATGAATAGAAGGTAGGAGTCAGGGAATGCTAACACAGGAGCCTTGTGAGTGCCACACGGAGCCGGTTAAAGGTCCCAGTGCCGGCGTGTGTCTATACAAAATCACTTCTAGTTGTGCAGTGGCTTTGCAATGCTGGTGAAGTCCTTTATGAAGCGTCAATAATATTACTCGAATTCCCGGAAGCTGTGCAGCTTCGGCACAGTCCGTGGAGCGGGCCAGTCCCGTACAACTGCAGTTTTTTTGCGTCAGTGGCCACCGCCTCCCTGCTGATGACATGGCCCAGGACGTCTGTCTCTCGCTGGAGGAGTGAGCACTTCTGGGGTTCAGCCGCAACCCTGCCAAGCAAATCACTGCAAACGCAATTTTTAGGTTCCGCACTGCCTCAGCAAAGTCTGCAGCATGGATTAGCTGATCATTGAGGTAGAATGATGCACTGTATTGGGGGGACATATGCTAGGACATGCTCACTCAGTCTCTGAAAGGTGTCCAGCCCATTACACATGCCGAACGGCATAACTCCGAAGTGCTACAGCCCATGACCAATGGCAAACACAGTCTTGTATCAATGTAAAAATGTGACAACTCCTCCTTCTTGGTGATGAGAACTGCTGGAGCTGCCTAGGGGCTGTTGGATGGCTCCATGACCTTTGCCACTGCCATGTCTCAGATCTACTGCTCTACCTCTTTCTACTTTGCCCAAGGCATCCAGTGCAGATGCAAATGGATAGGCAGCGTGTCTCCTGTGCTAATGTTTGCTGTACAATGGTAGTGTGCTGGCAGTCTTTGTTCCTGGTGGTGAAGATGTCCAGCTCAACCTTGAGCTTGTCCCACTGCTGTGCTATCTAGTACTGACTCATGGACAACTTGTATTGTCTCAGGAGACTGCCTTGCCATGGTGCTACTGTTCCCTGTGGTCCTCGCTCGGGTTGCCCCTGTGTCACTGGTGGAGACTATCCCCTGGGAGCTGTAGATCACCCTCTTCCCTCACTTCAAGGATGTCCTTCCACCTCTCTTCCACTGGTGCTGGTGCTGGAGCTGGATGATCACCATGTCTGTACCGAGGTAGAGGGCTGCCCTCGACACATTGATGGAAGCCCCCAGGCGAACTAGCAAGTCTAGTCCAGTGATGCAGGGGTCAGCAAAGTTGGCTATCCAGACCTGCTGCACCACCGTGTGCCCAGCCAGTGTGACTGGCAGCTGCTTTTATCCCCTTCATGTCCGTTCGCATGCCTGTCAGAGAGTTTAGCTGGACGTTCACTGTCTCCTAGCCGGCTTAGTATCCCATACACTAGGCGGTCAACATACAAGCCACAGGTCTTGTTGAGCTGGCCCACTCTGGGTGCAGCTGCAGGGGCTGGACTAGTACGTGTTGTGGGTGGTGCCACCCACATGGCATTTCCCAGCTGTTGTTCCAGGTGAGGGTGCAGCGCTCAGACGGGACAGTTTCAGGTAATGTCCCAGCTCCCTGAAGTTGAGACAGAGTGTATGCCACTGACAGTGAGGTTTCTGGCTAGGCATAGGACCTACGGCACACACATCTTTGCTCATCTCCTCTTCCTCGATGCTCTTCATGGTGCAGGCCTTGCTCCGGTCTGGGCAAGTCACTGTATCCCAGACTTCCTCAGCCTCCTCTGCCTGCTCCATGGCCGCTGTCAGTGTGGTGCACATGCTGGCCGGGGAAAGTGTTGGCAGGAAAGTGTGGAGGTCCAGCTCACCCTGCGTCACCTGAAGGAAGTGAGGGTAGCCCCATCCAGCGCGTAGTCCTCCAGCTCAGACACGAATGCCCTCAGACTTTCACTAGCAAGCAGCAGCCTTTCCCCGAGCTGTTCCCTCACCTCCTCTGTGGGCTGCTGCCAGTGGAACTGCCACTCCAGTGTGGTGATTAGGGCTCCGCGGTCCCCTGATAGAGAGGCTTAGGAGAGCTTGCAGTGCCTTCCCTTCCAGCGACATCGCCAGGTGACCCACCATCTCTTAGGGGGACCAGCTGCTAAGCTGCACTGCCAGCCGGACCTGGACGAGGTAGGGTTCCAGGAGCCCTTTTCCATTGTACTGGGGCAGCTTTGGGGGGGGTCATCGCTGTGTCATGCTGGCTCTGTCGATGGGGCAGGCGGGGGGACGCTAGCGCCGTCGGGTAGCCTCGGGAAGTCTCCTTGGATTCGCTGCACCCCAAGCTATTTACATTATTTACAATTGGCACCAGTCCAGCATGCCCCCACCCGCAGTGCCACAATATACATAACTATGTACAGTACACACACACACACACACACAACCACACACATGCCTGTGCACACACTCCTAATCATATCAAGTTCAGGTTCAGGTTTCTTCTAGGAGGCCCCTTTGGGACTCATTAACCACTTTTGTCATTTGTTTGAATAGACATCCTAGCTCTCCATTGCACTGAGTAAACGAGATTGTTTTCTGTTGTATTGATGCCTTTCTTAAGGATTTTTTTTGTGTGAGAACACAAAATAATATTTCATGTAAATATACTCAGCCTTCCGTAATCATGTCTCCTTCACAATGTCAGAGTGAGCTTGGAGCATAACCCCAGAACACTGGGCAAGGTCGGTGGTGCTCCGTAGGGGGTGTCCATCCAGAACAAGGTAGCACACCAAATTCACCCAACTCACATTTTCTTCACAGTGGGGAGAAACCAGAGTATCAAGAAGAAAGCCACGCAAACACAGGGATAGCATGGTAGCTTCACACGTTGAGGCCCTCAGGCCTGTAGGTGTGAGACTGCAGTGCTATTCACCATAAATGTTAATACGCATAAACACACACACAAGATTTTTATTTGTGTCTTTGCATGTTACCTGTGATCAGTGCTCACAGAAAGTCTTGGATATATAGGTTTTATACCAAAATCATTACTTTATTCATTTATTTGTTTAAATTACTTTAAAGTACTGTTGGTTTATAACATTATATATATATATATATATATATATATATATATATATATATATATATATATATATATATATATATATATATATATAATATTATTATATTATAATAAATTATTATAATGTTATAAACAACCAGTAGTTTAAAGTAAAACATTCATTACAAATAATACATTGAAACCAAAATTATTGTTATAAAAGAACTTTTTTTGAGTTAAAAAGTTCATTGACAAGCAGTCTCATTGGGTGCTTTTTAATGAGCAAAACCATTGCAATAACATAAAACGCCAAACGTTTGTGTTTATTATCCCTTTGGGAGCCGGTGACTACAATAGCAATTAACAGCAAAATGGCAAGAAAATAACTGAATGAGTCAGTCAAAAAACTATGACAGTTAATAAAAACAAAATGTCTGTGTGGAACTTATATACAGATGTTAAACATTGCTTGTCAATTGACTTTTGTTGTGAAACCAATAATTTTGCAACATTTCTATAGAATTAAGCAAGCGCCTCAAGACTTTCCTTGAGCACTGTATATCTTATTTTGTCAGTAGATACATTTTATTATTGATTTTTTTTTTTAGCATGCTACAAAGGCTCTGAACACAGCATACCTCTCCGAGGCTATGACAGAGGAATCCAGCGTACACAGCATTGAGGCATTCTCATGTGCGAAGGAAGAGACATGCGTTTGATGAAAGACCGACAGCTTGGCGGACTGCTGCCCCCTGTCCCCCAGGAGAACTAACTTCAACCCCTTACCGTCAGTCCAATCACCTACAATGTAGAACAGACTCTGTCATGCTCCGTGAGTCCTAGTCTGACTCCCGAGAAAGTCGTACGGCCTGGTGGAAATGTCAGTTGGTAAACATGGGTAGGTGGAAGTTCTGGAAGCCCATCCGCCAGGCTCAGTTGCTCCGCAGGAAGCTCCCACTCTGTTATATATGCCTTTCTTGTTGTTTTTCCGAGCAGCGCCATAAAGGCCAGAAACGTGTGGTTGGAGGAGCGATGCGTCAGCTGTGATATTTATTCTCCTCTTCTGCAGAGCAGTGCTGTCACTGCTGAGCTGCACAGGGCCATTGAAGATGTTGTGTAAGCAGCTGTTGTTAAAAGTCCTGATTCTCAGACCGGCGTGTTTTCCGCATGCATGTTTGCACTTATGGAACCCTTTAACTTTTCCTTTATTCTTTAAGGCTTCTATGGTTTGCGCACTTTTTTTTTTTTTTGAGGGTGGCTTACGAAAACACAATAAGTGCTAGTGCACAGATACACAGTCGATGCCATCGGATCCGGTGCTTTAATCAACATTTTTCATTTAGCTGCACACATATGAAAGGGCGCCCTCTAGTGGAGTATGTTGGCAGTGACAAATTCAGGAAATAGTGTCTATTAACCCTTTGACAGTGTTTAGCCGAATTCAAAAGTGCAATTTCACCCTTTTTTCTTTGTCAGCACAACAATGGGTTTTTACAGTTGGATCTGTGTTGTAAGCATTCACTTCTATTCAGGGGCCATTTTGAGGACAATCATCACTCCATAAGTCAGTAAAGACTCAGAGCACCTCCTATGAAAAGTGTCCCTGTTGTGGAAAATGGTACACATTTGATTTGCCGGCGCTGTACCCCACACGCTTCGCAGGAAATGCGAGTGTGTTTACCGACCCCTGGGCATTGTGTTGGGGCTGAGTGCCGTAGCTGGTTTGTCTGTGGCTGTGTTCTTTGCTGCCCGAGAGGCTTCACAAATGATCGTGAACGATGAGAGACAGCACGGTGCTTTATGTTTCCATAATCAAAAATCAGAGCCATTTCATGGTACTGACAGGGGAATTGTGAAGACTCTCTAATTCAGGGAATAGTAATTGCTAAAATGTCTTCTATCAGAATAAACAAAAGAATGTGTTGTGCGATACAGAGTATGATTGTGTGTGCGCACGTGCATAAATGTGCCCTGTGATGGACGGGCATCCCCTCCAGGGTGTACCACAGCCTTGTTCCCTGTGCTGCCTGGGATAGACCCCAGCCTGTGACCCTGACCAGAATATTTAGTTAGAGGATGGATGGATGAATCAATGAAATTCAGTATATGCCCTGAAATGAATAAATGTCTAGGTAACATCTGGATATCTACATATGTCTTACATATGTGCTTTATTTATGCAGCATTACTGAAGGTTTTTGCATACTTGCAGTCCGTTTACCGGCATGTGACAGGTGTGAATGCTGGACGTTTCCTATCGCTCTTCTTGCAGACATGCAGCCGTCCTGCATCCCCTGCACCTCCACTCTGGGTGGCTCCTGTCACTGCGTTCAGCCTATGCGCTCAGCGCCTGCACACCACCCTGGATTCTCTGTGTGTGCGTGCACCTCCTTCAGGTTCTCCTTCAGGTGCTCCTTCAGGTGCTCCTGTCCTGAAAACGCCGCAAACCTTTCAATTCTGTTTCTAAATTCTGCTTCACTGTACTGAGATCCCTGTTGGCTGGCAAATGTTTCACATTGCTGTGATTATGACCACATACAATTACCGAAAATGAGTTTGTTTGATCGGTATTCAAGGTGGTCAGATATAAAATGTGCATGTAAATGTGCCCTGTGTTGGAGAAGCATCCTATCCATGCCTATCCATGGTGTACTCCTACCCTGTGCCCACAAAAACAGCTGGGTACTACAAGAATACAATTCAGAAATTAATCATGCAAATGATTGTTGCACTTTATTTCAGCTTGGAATCCTGGCTAGGATGGCATTTCCTGTCTGGCACCCTGTGCTTTCTGGCATGCATCCTAGATATGGATGGATGGAGGGATGGACGGACGGATGGATTGTCTATGCCCCTGTTATTCAAATCACGGTCCTCGAGGTCTGAGCACTGCTGGTTTTCCAGCCTTCCTTTACCTGTGAGCCAGATGTGAAGCCTCTGACCAATCAGAATCAGTAATTATTAAACTAGCTACCTGGGAGAACTGAAAACAAGGCCTGGATTTGGAATCGAGGTCCAGATTTGCAGAACCCTGGTTTACGACAATTCCAGTCTAATTGCTCCTCTGTTCACTGATGTATCATGGTTTTAACTGAAATAAAGTAGTTCCTCCATGTAATAAACGGTGATGAATCTTTTCCCTGGTTTTCTTCATCATTAACCTGTCAAGTTTGCCTGTTCAGGTAATGTATGCAGTGCCGGTGTCCAGTGTGACTTCGCTACTGGTTCAGGGACTCGGGCATCATTAGCAGTAGCTAGCGGAGTTTGACATGGACATGCCTGAGACTACACCCAGAAGTCTGTCTTCTGACATCTGTAGAAGAAGCCTCCACCCTTGAGAAAGACACTGCTAGGCAGTGCTTGTAAAGAAGGCTTGTAGTTTTTTTTGACGGCTCCAGTGTGCTATAAAACCCATGCACTGTCCAGCACCATATGGTCCGCAGCTCAAAATTTTGATATAGCTGCTTTTGGGTTTTCTTGACGTCTCCTCCACACTCTGACAGAAGTGGCATCCCGCCTAATGCCGGGCAGCACTCCTGAGCCTCGCTCTCAGGCTCTCAGTCATCATGCTGCGGCATTATGAACAGCCACGATATGTCACTGGAGCCCCTAACAAACCTCGGCGGTTCCTTGTGTTTTATTTATGGTTCCCGCTAGGCTGGTCCTCCTGTGTTTCATCTCCTTGGCCGGGTTGTGAAGAGAAGTGAGGAAGTTGTTAGCTGAGACAGAAGCTGGGGCTTAGGATGCCTTCCGGATTTTTTATGTTTACTGAGACGTAGGTAGCAGTGATTTTGGAAAAAGGCAAAAACAGGAACTTACACAACTTAAAAGAAACCTTGCGTTTCACGTTATTTCTGGAGCTTAAGGACCTGACAAAATTGAGCTGTTAAATAGTTTTTTAAAGATCCACAAAATAAATCCAAAACAAAACACCGCCAACCTCCATTTTCCAAACTGCAGCGGGATGAAGTTGCCCGTATTTCTCCGTATGGTATGATCCTACACCCTACGGTATGTTACACCGGCAGGACAGTGGCTCTGTCTCATGTAAAAAGCCCCGAAGCTGCTGAAGGTGCGAGGACATGATCACATGGCTTCTACATGGCACCAGCAAGATCACCTTCTCACCCCGCTGACCCGCAACAGCCCTTCAAACGACCGCAGGCTGCCTGTGTGGGACCAGAATATCACACACAACTCAACAGCCCATCCCTGAAATTTCCGGTCACTTTAATAACCTTTACATGTTAGATTTTTTTTTTTTAATAATATACTTACGATACTTTGGTTTAATGATTTTTAAAAATAACTGTATTGAAAGGAGCAGGTGACAGTTTTTTTACCACATGACTCATGTTGCTTAAAATGCTTGTTATGCCCCATTGACCCGGAAAATCTGCAGCCACTATCAATTTAAGATCAAGTTACGCAGTTTGTGCCAATTACTCTTATAATATTAATGTACTGTTATTACATGAATCCATTATGATGATGATAATTATTATTATTATTATTTTGCTGCTGCTACTGTTGTTATTGTTGTTGTTGTTGTTGTTGTTGTATTCATAGGCTGCAATAAAAGTTAATAGCAATGCCAACACTACATGTCTCATATTAACGTATTATTTCTCCATTCTCAGGGATCCATAAGGCCAGCGTCTCCTTGGGGTCGACACGAGACACCTTCTAAATGTGCTAGATGCATGTCGATCCCTCTGTGCCTATGAACTAACCACAAAGCACATGACATCTGTCCTCCATTTCCGAGACATTGGTGCCTTCTGGGGCAGCTCTATGGCGCAGCCTAGAGGTGGTAACCTTTATGGCTAGTGTGTGAGCGCCGGTCCTCTTTGAAGGAAAGGTCATTGACACTTTGATGAAAATTAAAATGTTTTAACCCGTCAGCTCAGGAGCCTTCAGTGAGCTCCCACCATGAATAATCATGCCTTATTTATGAAGGAATGTCACTTTATTTTGTCCTCCAAATATTTATCCAGGAGAGGGTATAAGGAGCAGAGTATCTGAGTGATTGGTGACGCGACAGTCTTCACTCGACACGTCGCTTAAATAGACAGGAGGTCAATAATACTGAATCGGAAATCGTGTCAGTGCAATTGGCCAGTCAATTCATGTCATCGCTGCCTTATACTTAAACAAGTTATCAAGCTGTAAAGTGATAAAGTCTACAGCTGTAATCTGCAAACTAAATAATGGCACTGACTTAAAAAAAAGAAATAAATGTCAAATATGTATTCTTCAGTCTGAGCTGTCAGTGTATTTACTCGGAAAGCCAGTCTTAGACATGCAGATGAGGTTATGGATATCGCCATGTGTGCAACCGCGGATAATGCTGGTATCCACTCGTTCAGGCTGTCATCTCTGCCAATGCGCATTTCTGACACATAATAGCACAGAATATTGAGTCTTTAAAACCCTGCCTCGGATTTGCAGCCCTTTAATTAAGGTTACAGGAAACTGCGCTGTTTGTCATCCTCTGCCATGTTCCTCGGGCTTTCCTTAAAAAATTAATGAATAATGCCACGCTTCTGTTTATGTGGGTGAAATATTACTGCTGCTCCCTTAAAAATAAATAGATAAGGTGCAAATCCTATTTACGTAAGTGAAATCTGACACAGAAATGCGGATTACATACAAGGAACCGAATGACCTGTATGGTGATGTCACCTGTTTTTAATTTGCCTTATTGTGCTTGTCAGCATCGCCTTTTTAAATGAAGGAGGATCTGTGTAAGCAGTGCATGCATTCCCCTCCTTGAAGAACCATTAACAATGCATTCTCAACTTCCTCCTCTGTGCCTAACTGTCCGAGACTATCAATGGTGCACAAATCTCAGCCGGGAGTATGTCACACTGAGTGTCATGCGGGCCACCTAATGACTTTGTGCTGGAAGAATACGTACTGTCCAAACATATTACAAAACCACACTCACTCATACGTGTCTGTGTGTGTGTGTGTTTGTAGTGCTCTTCCATTCAAAAACAGCCTGCAGTAAGATTTTGCAGAATATACCATCAATGGCAGAAAGGACATTCCCTAGAAAAATACCAATGGCACTTTGAGTCTTGTAAAAACTGCTGTACAGCATAATTTAAGTACATTTCTATCCCATTTAATGGCTGTGATTCAGTGACAAAACACTTCTCAGAAAACGTGTACATTAACACCGGCTTCTTTTCAAACGGGACATGAAACCATTACGGTTTCTTGTCTATTTGCAGAAATTACACATTTAGAAGGTTCTCTCGCTACCATTGTGGGCAAAACAAACAAACATCAAAGCAGAAATGTGTGGGCATCTTATTATTCCTGTCTTCTAGTATGTAGTGGCAGACATCTTATATATAATGGTATATGCATGTTATTATTATTTTTTGCTTCCTGGGGACTTTTTGAAATACTGTAGTAAAATATAAAATGTTACAACCTCTGTCACCCAGCTACATGCATTTTTTGTAAAAAGTGCCATAATGACTAGTTAAAATGCTTTATGAACAGTTGAGCAGTTAGTTCTATTGATATTATGGCGTCTTAGATTTAAGGTGCAATTCGCAAATAGTGCCAGGCCTTTGAGTTCTGTATGGTATAGCTAAATCTGTTGTATATCTCTCTAACCAAGTATAAGTATCCGTTGGAAAGCATCTAATGTAAAAAGAAAATGAATTCAGCAACAAAAATTGATTAAAACATAATTTTTCTGATAAATAGCTTTTCATTATAAGGTACGGATTTTTTTGAAATGGCCAACTTATACACGCAAGGTACTAACAAATTCTGATACCCTGACTCTCAATAGACATGAAAAAGCTCAGAGATTTAGTATCAAAATACATGTCTTTGTGTTTTTTATCTGGGCCAAAAAGCTGCCAGAGTGTTTCTTTGGATCTCTATTATCTCCATGGATGGTTATCTGGTTGCCGTGCGGGCAGGAGCGTGTGCCTGTCTCCCGTCCAAAGGCGCCTTGTCTCCGTGACAGCAGCTCCTGCCATAGAGTTGCGTATTTGGTCCTGTGCTCTTCTTCGGCTTTCAGCTGGGCCGTCAGAAGGCTCAAGATTCCTCAATTGCTCCTGTCTGGGAGGATAACCATTGTAAGAAGCCCCTCAGCCATAATCACGGGGCTGCCAGCCGCAGGAAAGTGGCTTCGCTGGTGCATTTTCGCACCTATTACTGCTGTAGCTGCATGGCTTCATGTCTGAGCCTGCTTAGGTAGGTGGGTGGGGTGGGGGGGGGGGAAGAAGCCTTCCATTACCCCAGAGTTAAAATGTCACTCATACATGTGGGCCTCATAGATACGGTCAATTGGGTGTTCGCATGCTCCTGGATATTTGGGTTTATAGCCCATATACTCCGGCTGCCATTTTGAGGGGTCGAGAACCCTACCTGCTCAATGGCAAAACAGTTCTGATCAGATATTTTACTGATCTTTGGGGTACAGTTAAAGCCCCATAATCCCGGTTGCTGGATAAATGGAGGCTTTATTGTGTACTTGACGCTATCGCAAACATTTTGCGTCCAAACACTTTGCAAAATGATTAACTAAATCTGTCTGTCTGTGCCTCTATTTGCTTAGCTACTTGCTTTATTTTGCAGTAGAGCAATTCGAATTATAGGGTTTCACATGGCGCAGTGGAATTCCACACAGTAGGTTTTGGTCTTACACCCTATGGGTGTGAAAGTAGATCCTGTGGTGAGGTGTGTGTGAGTGTGTGTGTGTGTGTGGGGGGGGGGGGGTTATTGCTGGGCTTATTTCAGTTATAAATCCCTTTGAAGTGCAGCCCAGGACCTGAGGCGATGACGTACCCAGTGTATAGAGGCGCAGTGTGACAGCTGCAGCAAGACGTCACACTCTGCCGTGCCTGAGTGATCTTGGCATGAAGTTCATGTGACGAAGGGGAAGGATTCCCATCTGTGCAGTTATTACGCAACACTGTCCATGTTTGGCACACGTCTGTAACAGCCAGAAAGCTAAGCATGAGCATTACCATGTGAATTAAAATTATATTGATTTATTGACTCGTGGTGCCGAGGCAGCTCTGCGTATAGCACTGAGGTCACTCCTCCAGGGCTGGAGTTTCCTTCCTCGCACCCCTCCCCCGTGCTCTGAGCATGTGCTGGTTTTTGTTGTTTTTCTAGTACATTCTCTGTCTCTTGCGTTGACTTTTTCAGGGGTCCCTCCTGTGTTCCGAAAAGAGGTGTCTCAGGAGACATGGTGCCTCCAAGATCCCCTTACTGTGAATGAGTATGTGCCCTGTGATGGGTTCGCATCCCGTTCAGGGTGTCCCCTACCTCATGCCCTGTGATGGGTTCGCATCCCGTTCAGGTTGTCCCCTACCTCATGCCCTGTGATGGGTTCGCATCCCGTTCAGGGTGTCCCCTACCTCATGCCCTGTGATGGGTTCGCATCCCATTCAGGGTGTCCCCTACCTCCTGCCCTGTGAGGGGTTTGCATCCCATTCAGGGTGCCTCGTGCCTTGTGATGGTTTCGCATCCCATCGAGGATGTCCCCTACCTCATGCCCTGTGATGGGTTCGCATCCCTTTCAGGGTGCATCCTGCCTTGTGCCCTGTGATGGACACGTATTCCTTTCAGGGTGCCCCCTGCCTCGTGTTGTGTGATGGGTTCGCATCCCATTCAGGGTGCCCCATGCATCCTGTTCAGGATGCACCCCCAACCTTGTACCCTCTGCTCCCTAGGATGAAATCCAGATACATTGGATAAATGGCTAAGGATGGATGGATGCATTTAATGAATGATCGATGCAAAGTATTAAATGTAGTGGGATTGCAGGTCAAAACGTCTCCACTTATTTTCAGATAGTGGATTCCATTCGAATGTTATGTTCCACTCGTCCTGATGCCATTAATCCTATAAACTGAAGACAAGCACGTTAGTGGCTGGAATGACTGGCCAGACATCACAAATTTAGCAATTCTGTTGTTCACTTCCACGGTGGATGATACATGATGGCGGCAAGTCCTTTCAGCATTATACTGCTCAGGAATGGCAATCTGAGTCAATAAATTAGGTCAGCAGTCTTTACAAGATACTCCGGGGTCGCACTGGCCTATGGTGGGAAATGACATATTGTTCTAACGTGGTTGGTAAAGCAACAACAGCGGGTATTTTTTCAGCATTTGCATTCATGGAAAAGAATAAAATATTCTCCCGGACTACAGAAACAGGTAAATGTCTACTTCCCTATCCACACCAATACAAGTGTCATTTTTCACCACAAACACAGACACAAAAGGTAACATTTAGCACTACAGACACAATCACAAATAAACGTAGCATTTTGCACTACAAAAACTGACACAAGAATTATTTAGCACCACAAACAGAAGTATAATTTTGCCCCACAAACACAGACGCAAACAAACGTATCATTTACCGCCATACTCACAGATACTGGCATAGCATTTAGCACCACACTCACAGACACAAACAAACATAGCTTTTAGCCCCACACTCACAGACACAAACAAACATAGCTTTTAGCATCACACTCACAGACACAAACAAACATAGCTTTTAGCACCACACTCACAGACACAAACAAACATAGCTTTTAGCATCACACTCACAGACACAAACAAACATAGCTTTTAGCATCACACTCACAGACACAAACAAACATAGCTTTTAGCATCACACTCACAGACACATGTATCATTTAGCATCACACAAGGACACATAGTATTTATCACCACATGCACAAACACAAGCGCCGCGCAAGCCATCAAAACTCACACTTTGAGTTATGAAAGAGCCCTTTTGAGAGACGGTGTAATTAGTCTGAAAGTACAATATTTCAAGTGCCGTGTGGCCTTACAGTCACCTGCAAGCCGGAATTTGATGAATGACTAATTAGGCCCCTTTCATCGACTTAGACACCTGTAGAGAGCATTATTCACAATAACCAGACAGGAGCAGTTGTACCGGAAACCTTCAGGTTATATCCTGAATATCTGCAGCATGGTGATCACCTGACATACACATTATAGGATGGAATTAGTGGTTGCTGTTCTGAGAGTGGGCTAGTATGGCTTGAAAATGCACAATAAGATACTAGTTAAGAACCTGCACTTATAATGTCAGAGCTGCCTGTTCTAAAAATACCCAAAATGCTGCAGCGAATATGCATTTATGATTTATCCATCTCCCATAAGGATTCATCCTGGTGAGCCTGGAGTCTATGCCAGGGAGCAGAGTGCGTAACGCAGGCTAGTTGCAAGGCACTCAGGCACTATGGGAAATGCAGAGATGCTGATCTGTATGCCTTTAGACCAGTCTTTCCCAATCTGGTCCTCGGGGATCACAGCCGGTCCATGTTTTTGCTCCCTTCGAGCTCCCTGCCAGACAGTCCATATTTTTGGAAAAATGGTCATTTTGTCTTCCAAATATTTATCTAGGACTGGGTATGAAGTGCACAGGAACTTGAACTGCTCATTTTTGCTCTCCAACCTTCCTCAGCCTAGCAGGAGCTGGGAGGGAGCAAAAACATGGACTGTCTGTGGGTCCCCCTGGATCAGATTGGGAGACTGATTTAGACTGAGGAAGGACACTGGTGGAAACTGGCATGATACAGGGAGAAGGTGCCAGTACCACAGACACAGGTTCATATTCTAATCTCTATCCCCGGAGCGGCGAGGTCCACTGAGTCTCCCTGCTGCCTGCTTTAATACACATCAAACACGTTTATTAAACTGCAGGCTGCGTGGGTTTCCGCAGTTTGCCTTGCTGATACTGCGGCCCTCCGAAGCATACACACGTGCTTTAGCCCCTAGGCACTTCATGTTTCAGTCATGGACCTGGGGGCACTACCTCAATAGCTGTTATTTCAGGAGAGGCGTACGACAATAAGCCCATGAAGTGCCACGTTCTCCGTTAGCCGGTTAGCCAAGGTTCCCCGCGCTGTGCTGCTTGGCAGGAAGCATGCGTACGAGAGTGCCCTCCAGGCTCTGCCTCCTTATTATTAAAGGCGTTAAGCAGCAGGACCCCCTTCAGGGGGGGGGGGGGGGGGCGGGGGGGCGCACCGATGTGTCTATGATGTGCGTGAAATCAGCATGCGATTCTTCTTGGCCCTAAGAGCTTCAAAAGCGTAGCAGATGGGACCATTCCATAGGCCCTGCTGCCCGTACAATCCTGATAAGGGGGGGGGGGGGTTGGCTGTGGGGAGAGGAGCTCACCTCAGTGGACCAACCTCGTCTCAGCTCAGAGCTTGCCCACTGTGCCCCCCCAAGACCCGATACACGCAACTGTCGCTCAAGAAGGGAGTAAATGTTAGGGTAGGGGGGAGAAGGTGGTGAGGTGCATCGCAGGTTTGGTTTCAACACCGGAAGGGACCAAATCAGCACCAAACCCCCACCCCCATAAACACGCACAGTACCCCCGCGGTACTGGTAGGGACATGTCCTTCTCATCCATACCCAAATCTATGCCCTTGGCTGGCCCACATCCTGAGAGGGGTCCCGATGAAGATGAAAGAGCAAGGGAAGGAGGGAGGGGAAAATGAGTGCGGGGCAGCGGAGAGGCACTGGCGTGTTCGACTCGCCCTGGTCAGATGGGAGGAAGCAATAGGGATTTGTGCGAGGGAGGGGGTTAATGACAGCAGTGTGGAATAATAAACAGACCAGGCATCCATTTTGGAGACAGCGGGGGGGGGGGGAGCCACACACGTAAAGAGAACAGGTGTGGAAAGGCCTGCACTGGGATCGGACATTAGCGCCTGAGCTCTAGGGATCCACAGACCTCGGCTTTATGGCATGATTGAGAGCAAGGTGAGGTCAACAGCACCACCCTGGGACACCCGCATATCCATAAATATCAAGAGCAGACACACTGTTTTGAAATTCTAGGCATTTTTTTTAACTCTCAAGACAATTCACAAGATTTAGCTATGTGACAGCTACGTTCATAATACTAATTGCCTTTCAGTGGTAAAATGCACATTATACGAAACAGCTGGCGTTAAAAAGCATCCAGACTGAGCAGACATTTTAACGTCCACCTGAGGAGCAGCAGCGACAGAGACGCTGTTTATTTATTCAGGGAATTGTGCATGCAATGTGGATTTCCTGCTTTGTTATTCAATGGCACCTGTGGGCCAGGCGTTTAATCATGTTGTGTCTGAACCCAGCACAATGCTCCAGGGCCTCTCCGGAATCCCCCACCCCACCCCCCAGAAGAGAAGCATGATGAAGGATCAGAATGTGAGTGTCTGGCGCTGTCCGGCTCCCCACTGAATTCACAGCAGTTACCTGGATCAAACAAGGGAGAACAATCTGTGAAATAAGCAATGGAGCTGCAGGCGTTCCCACAATTAAGAGCAGGAGCGGCGGAGAAGGTCTCACTCGCTGCTGATTTGTTGAGGTCCTACTGCACGCAAAGCTCACTGGGTTAGTGCTGATAATTGTCTGGAAATTTCCTCTCAAGAATGGTGTAGGATTCTGACAAACACATGGGGTGATGAAAATCAGAGCTGATATTCTTACCCATTTCGAGCAGGTTGATGTGAGTTGCTGATGCATACCACAGAAATGGATAGGTGAGTAGATCCGTTTTAGTGTTGCTGAAATCATGCTAGCTGTCCTTATGTGCTTAGAATGGTAAAGGTAGACTATTCCTATTCTCGCTTTGCTTATTAGGCACAAAGGCTTCTGCCAGAAGCTTCCATTGGCTGGCCTGAAAAGCCACATGACACCACGCGGTTTTGGCCTGGGCTTGGTTGCGTGTTACCACGGTAGCACAAAGCACCCCTGTGAAGGCAATCCTGCGAAGCAGAGGTCAGGAAAGAGCTGGGGACAGAGCCATTCAGTGCCGCTGTCATCCTGGAAAGCGTTCCAATCCAAAAGAAATGCTTAACATTTTGCCCCTTCGCCTGATAGAAATCATGGCAGCTTTGACGTCTAAAGACTTGTCCATGCATCTCTGGGGTCTGGCAGACAGATGATGCTGAGTGCACAGTCAGCGTGGCAGGCAGGTTTAAAGGCAGCCCAGGGGGGTCCTGCTTCAGGGACGGGGGCCATGCTATGACTTCTGCTCAAGGCCAGGGCAGCACAGGGACGCTTGTGTAAATCCATAATGAAACAGTCGCACCATTTCACTGCATTTCAGAGACTTCCCTACAGTGAGTTTTCTGACATCTATAAATACAGTCGTCCCCCCGTATTCACGGGTGATATGTTCCAAGACCTTCCGCGGATGGCTGAAAACACGGACAATAGCGGACTGGCAGACCGCATACTGTATATATAGCATGATTTTCCTCTACGTAAATATGGTAAAGTTTGATTGATAAATCACTCACAGTAAGACATTACCAACATTAGATACAGTAATGATAATGTACATTGTACATCATAATATAAAACTGTACAGTACTATACTGTCTCTCTCGAATGAAAGGGATTCTGACTTTTTAGCTTAATTCTCAAGAGACAATAGAGAAATGAAGCAATATCATGACAGAGCAATGAAAATGGTGCTTTTTATACTCCTCGAAGGTACCCCACAAAGGGTGAAGGAACAATGACAAAACATATTGTTACACATTTTACAGTGAAAGATACTGTATTGTGTACCTGTACATGACCTGTAAAGGTGGGCTGGCAGATTTCACCACGGTACAGCCTGTACTTGCTTGCATGTGGCTTGAAATCTATGAACTGATTATTTCTGGAATTTTCTTTTTTTATGGACCACAGTAAACCGTGGATGACTGAAACTGCAGTTACTGAAACCATGGATACACGGATCCCATGGTCGGCTGACAGCACCAAAAACGAAGGGACGGGAAATTCACACTCCCTCATCATTAGGAACACCTGTATAGCTGCTAATTCATGCAGTTACCTAATCAGCCAATCCTGTGGCAGCAGTGCAGTGCATAAAATCATGCACATACAGGTCACGAACTTCAGATCCAAAACCAGAACTTGAAAAAATATGATTGTTGCTGCCCGACAGAGTTGTACGAGTATTTCTGCAATTGATAATCTCTGGGGATTTTCATGCACAAGTCTCTAGAGTTTAGTCAGAATGGTGCAAAAAACAAAATCCACACAGTGAGCAGCAGTCCTGCAGACAGAAATGCCTTGTTGATGAGAGAGGTCAGAGGAGAATGGTCAGATTGGTTTGAACTGACAGAAAGGCTACGGTAACTCAGACAGCCACTCTATACAACTGTGGTGAGCAGAGAAAAGCATCACAGAAGGCACAACATGTCGAAGAATGAGGCGGATAGGCTAAAACGGCAGAAGAGCATGTCAGGTTCCACTGCCGTCAACCAAAAACAGAAAGCTGAGGCTGCAGTGGGCACTGGCTCACCGAATCTGGACAGACTGGAAGACTGGAAAAACATAGCCTGGTCTGACGAATCTCGATTTCTGCTGAGGCACACAGATGGTAGGGTCAGAATTTGGATCCAACCTGCCTTCTGTCAACAGTCCAGGCTACTGGTGGTGGTGTAATGGTGTGGGGAATATTTTTTCCTGGCACACTTTGGGCCTGTTAAGACCAGTGGACTTGAATGCCACAGTCTATCTAAGTATTGTTGCTAACCATGCACATCCCTCTGGGCCCACAATTTGCCCCTCATCTGATGGCTCATTCCAGCATGATCATACACTATGACACAAAGCAAAAGGCGTCTCGCGCTGGATCCCCGAACATAACACACCAGATCGGAATCCGATACAGCATCTTTGGGCTGTGGTAGGATGGGATTGGCAGCAGAGCATGGATGTGCAGCAGACAAATCTGCAAAAATTGCATGATGCAATCATGTCAGCATGAAGGAGAATCTCGAAAGAAAGTTTCCAACAGCTTGTGGAATCTGAGCCATGAAGGACTGAGACTATTCCTAATTATTCCTAATCAATGAGGAATGAGGGTAATACTACAGAACTTTGGAAATATACTATAGTCACAATCAATATAAGTAAAGATATTGGCCTTTGTGTGTGTGTGTGTGTGTGTGTGTGTGTGTGTATTTTAGTGGGAAGCGAATGACCAAATTAAACACTAAGCTGTAACTTCAAAGCCGCGGGAGCCACCTTTGCCATGCGCTCGTGTTCCTTTTCCCTCCAAAACCATAAATGGCAGGTCCTGTGCACGTCACATTGCCGGGAACAGCCAGGCGTGTGCGTCACATGGGACCGCGGCGCGGCGCTGAAGCATGTCGCTGCAGAATGGGCATGACAGCCGACGCAGAGGAGTAACAAAGGAGCAGGACCTGAGTCCTCACTAATGCAAGCGCTCTGGATGGAAAAGCCAGCTCAGGAGCTGGGCCCGTCTCACATCCCAGGCCCAGTATCCACTGGACTCTCCCAGCCTGATTTGAGCAGGTGGCGTGATTATTATTACCAATGCCCCAGGCAGCAAGGTGAGGAAGCCTTTCATAATGTGCATAACAGACAAGAGGGAACACTGTACGGGGAATGAACTGCTCGTACGCTCAAAATCAGTGCACGCAGGGTCAGACCGATATTGCTAAGAGCCTTAAAGAAGCACTGAATTAAATAGCCTCTGGAAACATTTTTGAACTGCTCAACAAATCCAAGTTATTGGTATTTGCTGTGCATTTCCGTCTCTAGACTTCAACTGTGACTTAAGATAATTCATTCCACCTACTCAATTCTTTTCACCTGCAATTCAAATAAAACTGTTCCATAACCCATAAATGAAAATAAATAATATTTTTGATATACCTGTCACAGATAAAGTGTGTGATGTACTTCTGGCATCAACATTAATCAACCTGTGTTCAAACATAGATAATATCGTAATGCTATTAACTTTTTTCTACACAGAATTTAATTTATCTGTAATTTAAGACCAACTTGTAATTTTTATACATTTAATTATATTATATGAACTAGTCCCAACATTTCATCTTGAAGTCATTAGATTTTAGATGAGCTGTGGCGGAATGCCCTCTGCTGCCTGTGATTGGCTCCAGGGGTTTGCCATGTTCTTCCATTGGACAGGGAGTTATTAAAAATGGATGGGCGTATGGATAGATGGATGGATTCTCAAATAAAATTACCTTGAATTTAATTTCCTTGCAGATTCATGTTGCTTTCAAAACATAAACTACAGGAAACTAAAATTCTAGAAGAATAGTTGAAAAAATCACTTAGCGGCAGGTCTGCAGTCAATAATAGTGACCCTTCATTCAAACAAAAGCTCTGTCACGCTTCGCGGGGAGGGCGAGCAGGAAGCAGGCGAGCGAAGCCAGGCAGTCAGGGTAACGGGGTTTATTCGGAGGCAGACGTACAGGTACGGACACTACACATGACAATACAATGACCAGTCTGGGGTACATCGACTAAGACACGGACTAAATACACAAGACTAGGCAAACGAAACAGGAAACAGGTGAGAACCATCAGGGCTGAACACGAGGTAATGAGGGGGGCGTGGCACACATCGGGATCGTACGGAGCGGGATATGACAGAACCCCCCCCCAAAGGCGCGCACACCGGGCGCGCCAGAGGAGAGGCGACGGACGAGACGAACCGGGAAAACAGGACCTGGAAAACAAAACAGAACGTCAACCAAAACCAGGGAACAGAACGGAGACACAGAACAAGAACAGGGACGAGACGAAAGACAAGAGACGACACAGAACAGGGAAGGCGGACAGACAAACCAGGAAGGGAGACACAGAAGGAGGGGAGAAAGGCGGAACAAAAGGGCCAGGAGTGAACGGAGGAGACAGAGAGGGACGAGGAACAAAGGCAGGAGGGACAGACGGGAACGGAGGAGGAACAAGGGGAGCACGAGGGAGCCCAGGCGGGCGACAGGCAGCGGCCGGAGGGGCCGCAGGGGAGAGGGAGGAGGGAGCAGGAGGGGACCACCCAGGGGCCAAGGGAACGGGACGAGGGAGTGACAGAGGGGACACGGAGGGAGCAGGAGGGAACCCCAGTGAAGGCAAGCAGGAGGGGGAAGCCGCGGCAGGTGGAGGCGCAGCCGGAGCCGGCGAAGGCGCCGTCCGACGCTCAGCCGGAACAGGGGGGCCCGGAGGCGACCGACAAGGAGCCGGAGGCGCGACCGAGGACCGGCACTGCGGAACCAGGGGGGGACCCGGAGGCGACCGCCGACCCCGAGCCGGAGGAACCGCAGGCGGCCCCGGAGCCCCAGCCAAGGCGAGCGAGGGCGAGCCAGGGGGCAGGGCGGGCGGGAACCGGGCCCCACGCCTATGGCCCCGGCCCTTTCGGGACACGGACAGGCGGGGTCCTAAGGGGCGTGGGCCCCTGCAGGGAGAGGGATCTGGGGTCCACAGGACGGTCCCCAAGGAATCCCACTCAAGGTCCCCCTCGGGGACAGGAGTCTGAGTCTCGGGTGGGGCCACGGGTGTGGCCAGGGCAGCAGGCGGAGCCGCCGACGAGCAGGGCTGGACCGGCTGGACAGGCAAGCAGGGCTGGACAGGCGAGCTGCCAACCGGGGACGCCGCGGGCAGAGCAGCGGCAGCAGCCGGCGATGCAGCCGCGGGCATGGCCGCAGGCAGTGCAGCCAGAGGCCAGACGGGCGAGACGGGCAAGTCAGGTACGTGGCCAGCAGGGGGTGCTGCAGGCAGAGCAGGGACCACTGCAGGCGCCTCGGGCATACGGTCAGCAGGGGGCGCCTCAGCGGGCGCCACCAGCACGCGACCAGCAGGAAGTGCCTCAGCGGGCGTAAGGTCAGCAGGGAGCGCCTCAGCGGGCGCCGCCAGCATGCGACCAGCAGGGGGCGCTGCAGGCAGAGCAGGGGCCACTGCAGGCGCCTCGGCGGGCGCCACCAGCACGCGGCCAGCAGGGGGCGCCTCGGCGGGCGCCGCCATCACGTGGCCAGCAGGGGGCGCAACCGCGGCCACCTCAGGCAGTTTAGGCGCCGGCAGGACAGGCGAGCAGGAGCAGGGCTGGCCGGGCAGGACAGGCAAGACGGGCAGTTCAGGTGCCGGCAGGACAGGCAAGACGGGCAGTTCAGGTGCCGGCAGGACAGGCAAGACGGGCAGTTCAGGTGCCGGCAGGACAGGCAAGACGGGCAGTTCAGGTGAATGGACAGCAGGAGCCGCCGCTGTCTGGGCAGGCGGGTCAGGCAGGACAGGCGGGTCAGGCAGGACAGGCGGGTCAGGCAGGACAGGCGGGTCAGGCAGGACAGGCGGTGCCGCGGGCAGAGCGGCAGCAGCTGCAGCAGGCGGTGCCGCGGGCAGAGCTTCGGCAGCTGCAGCAGGCGGCGTCGCGGGCAGATCAGCGGCGACAGCAGCAGGCGGCGCAACCGCGGGCAGATCGGCGGCGACAGCAGCAGGCAGCGCAGCCGCGGGCAGATCGGCGGCGACAGCAGCAGGCAGCGCAGCCGCGGGCAGATCGGCGGCGACAGCAGCAGGCGTAGTCGCGGGCAGATCGGCGGCGGCAGCAGACAGCGCAGCCGCGGGCAGATCGGCGGCGGCAGCAGCAGGCTGCGCAGTCGCGGGCAGATCAGCGGCGACAGCAGCAGGCAGCGCAGCCGCGGGCAGATCCGGAGCCAGCAGGTCCGGCATAGATACGCCCGGGACTATCCCTTTAAGGGCGGCCTCCGTGGCGTCTTCCCAGGCGGGGAGAAGGGAGCACGCTCCCAGGAAGAGCGTCGGGTTGGCTCTCTTTTTCCCCCTGCGCCTCTTCCTTCTAGGAAGAGCGGGGCTCTCTAGGACCCAGGGTAGGTCCTTCTCCTGAGGTCTTCCCCCAGGCAGCTCCCCAGTGCTGGGGAACTGAGCGGCCGTAGCCGCGTTGCGCTCAGTTGTGCGCCACTGAAGAGGCGTCTTTCGCGGAGTGGTCGAGGCTGGAGCCCTTTCCGGCTTGCTAGCAACCGGGATGGAGGCAGGTGGTGAGTCGGGGGGCGGCTCCCAGGAGGTGTACCCCAAGGGGGACAGCCAGACTGCCGCTCTCTCCCTCAGCCGCTTAAGGTGTTCTCCCACCTTGTCACGCAGCTGCTCCTCACCAATCTTATGCCTTCGTCTCAGGAGCACCCAACATCTCTCCACTAGCGGGCGGGCCACTGGATCCCCCTGAAGCTCCAGCATGTTGGTCCACCAAACGACCTCTTCGTCTACGGGGAGGTTTTCCCCGGTAGCGCTGAGCGTGTGTAGGAGACTGCTCATTCTGTCACGCTTCGCGGGGAGGGCGAGCAGGAAGCAGGCGAGCGAAGCCAGGCAGTCAGGGTAACGGGGTTTATTCGGAGGCAGACGTACAGGTACGGACACTACACATGACAATACAATGACCAGTCTGGGGTACATCGACTAAGACACGGACTAAATACACAAGACTAGGCAAACGAAACAGGAAACAGGTGAGAACCATCAGGGCTGAACACGAGGTAATGAGGGGGGCGTGGCACACATCGGGATCGTACGGAGCGGGATATGACAAGCACGTCATGCTCTTGTATTTTCACACTGCCCTATTAGGCCATCCTGTTATTAATAACTTTGTCCCTGTTATACAAAGAAAACATTCTTTAAGATTCCATTTCCATAGGTCTTTTTGCAGCTGTTCATTTGGTTAGACACGGTTTTGTCCCCCCACCCCCATCCCAGAAGGTGGTTAGGAAAAATGGAAAATTTAATCAGCAATCTTTTTTTTTTCCTGTTGAATTCCCTCATGAGTTCTGAAAGTCAAACTGCTCATTTTCGGGGGAACGAAAGGAAAAAAGACAGGAAAACACAGTCACGACAGAATCACTACCAGAAATCATTCACTGGAGAAAGGACAATTAATCAAAGCTAAGTCGCCATTCACTCCTGCGGCAGGAAAATGTTGAAACGCGGAGAATGAGTGACCCACAGAAATGTCCATAAATTAGTGCACAGGTGTCCTGCCTTGTGATGTCATGGCGCCATACACATTAGCTTAAGGATGGGGGGAAATGCCTTTCATGAATGCAAAGCAGTAAAGATATATAACTCACATGAAGATGTTGCCCAGGGAGGCGGATAATCCCAGCCCCCAAGGGTGACAAGGGTGGGGATTTTAATGCTCTCCCCTCCTCTAGCTATAGCCATTAGCTCGATTTAAGACTGACGGCACACCTCATCTATCAATTTCCATCCATCCATCCATCCATCCACTACTCTTACAGCCAGGAGCAAATCAATGCATAGGCTATCCTAAGCTAATGCCTAAGACCCCGGCAAAATCAGAGGCCCCGCCTCGGGGAAAAATGGAACGGTTAAACTTATTAAACCTGGCCCATCCGCTGCTGTAATTTTCTCCCCCAATCAGCAAATTTTATCACTAGCACCCCCTGGTAATGGTGCATCAATACACATTTTACTTCTGGCTCCAAAAATACACCTACTTGGTGGGGGGGGGGTTCCCATCCATGTCACCCTAGATCCTCCAGAGGATTTAATCGACCACTACCTACCAGTTATCTGTAAATTAAGATATGACAGCATTTTGCATTTTATTCAGCTACTATGACAGCAACATAATATTCAGCAACAAAAGCCTGTATGGCAGCAGCACCTATACTACATGCAAGCTATATGGGTTACAGATCATTGTTGTTTGCAGGATGTGTAGTTAGTCTCAGACTGAAATGGAGATGGATGTGGTGTAGAACAGACATATTCCATTAACGGAATATTAACACGCAACCCAAATCACCATATGTCGAAAAAAACACAAATATTGCAGCCTTAGAGTGTGTTAATTACCCAGCGAGCGTATGCATAGTACCTTGGGAAAATCTCCTTGTGCGTATTTTATGTTCTGCTGTCTGGCAAAAAACAGCCACAAAATGCATTAGAGGTAAATTAAAATTTTGAAAGACACCACATAAGTCTTTTCTTCCTTGAGTCTGCACTTGCCCCTCTTGTCAAGATAAGAGCAGAGAGTCATTCTGGGTAAGTATCTCTTACCTTGGCAAAGCAGTATGATGACACGTTTCCCTATTCTACCTCAGAATTGCACAAGCTTTTTCAAATCATTTAGGGACTGTCTTACCAAAGCACATAATAACGTATTTGAGAGATATCTGGGCTGTGCAGCAAGCACAACCATGAAATCAGGGGTGGATTATTGCACAGGCTATCTTTCAATGTAGCCTAGGGCCCGGGAAATATCAGGGCCCCTCCCCGCCTCGGGATAAGTGGAGAAAATGGCAAGATGTCCATGCTGATGTCAGTCTCAGACCCCTGTATGTGTCATAGATGCTTGGCAACAATCAACAGGAAATGTGGATGGTGACTGGGCAGAAATGGGGCCAAACCCAGCATGGCCGTGAACTCAAAAATCAATTAAAAACATTATGTCTTGACTAGTACCGATGGGAATCCAAATGCTCAAGTGGCTGTTGTGGAGCCACTTTGTGATCCAGATCGCTTGGGCTGAAATCAAACATAACAAACCAATGTACACAAATCACAGAGGATAAGGAACGCATAGAACGAATGAATGTGGATAATCATGGTCAGCTGACTCTGCTTACCTGAGGTGACACCCACAAACAGTACCGTACAAGTGTTCATTGCAGGAATGTACAACCTTGGCTGTACAGACATTCCACAGCAGGATTTCAATTCCACAACAGTTATATTCATTTAAGACGCACGTTGGGCTTTGAAGCATCATTTAAATTGCATTCATACAGCATCAGCACAGACTGCTAGCAACAAGGTTACTTAGCCCTAGTATACAACAGGTCAGTAGACCAGTCTGATCAGACTACCTTTTTCATATTTACATGTGCCTAATGTCTCTGGGCCAAAAAATGCCGCTGGCAGTTATTTCCTTGGATAGGAAGTGAATGCCTATGTATCGATTCCTCGTCCTCCATCTTGTTCTGGCATAATATGCCTGGTTGCAGTTGCTAACTAAAAAAGAAAAAAAAAACAGACGGAAAAGTCACCTTGTGGCCTTTAAGGCCTTACAGTTGGCTGGGAACGTACCATTATTATAAACTAATGTTTACTATAATTGGCTTGTCAGGGTTGGTTAGTTTGTTTTGATGGGGCCCTCTGAAATGTTTACGGCAGAGACTCGATAACCTTTTAATCCCTTTTAATCCATTGGGAAAAAAAAGTATGTTCCTATACTCTTAAGTGTAAAAATTAAACAAACATGCAACGGGTCCCACAGTGGTACTTTACTGCATCAAAGGGTCTTAGTGCTGTCTAGCTGGGGCAGTAATGGCTGAAGGGGGGAGGAGGGGGTCGGGATACGCTAAACATCCGATGTCAGTGATGATTTGATTAAGGGTTTGAAAGAATAAACCCTGCTCTTTGACAAGGGTGGACTTAGGCTGCAGCAAAAAGGACAATTAAATGTAATTACCGGTTCTACTGAACCGCATGTGTCCCAGCTGTGCGATGAAAGGCACCCAAACACAAGGCAGCGACACGAACCCTGAGCCGCTGCGCCGGCCCGCAAAACAATCCAAGCGATGCTTGTTGCTGATTTAATGCATTACATGAAATGTGGAATTTTTGTTATTGAAACGTCCTGCTCACAATGTGCCAACCATTTTCATAGCAGGTGGTCCCCCTCCAGGCCCAAAGGTGAGTCAGGGGTGCCTGTCTGTATGTATTGCTGTGTTCTGACTTGGTTTTCACAGTATCCCAGTCCACAGAGAGCATCGGTGTGATTAGATATACACCCTGTTAGTTCTTTCTTCCTTATGAAAAGGAAGTTTTTTTGCATCCTATCTGTCATTCATCCCAGAAAACAATAAAACTTCGCTCTCTTCCATGGTATTTGCTTTCTATTCTTGATAGTCTTTAAGGGATAAAGCCATAATTAAGCATAGTAAAGAGCATACCTTTATAGCATTGTCTATTGCCTCTTATACCTCACTCACCTCTCTCTTTGCACCAAGACACATAAAAAAAAGGCAAAGCTACACAATGAAATACAGCCAATTCCATCTGAAGACACGCTTTAATACTTACAAAGGCTTTCACAGGTAGAGGGGAGTCATCATATTAACCTTTTTTTAAGAATTTGTAAGACCACTTGGAATACATGTGGCGAGACAGATAGACTAACAAAAATGTTTTAATTAAGACTTCCCAGTGTGTCACGGCTAGTCTGTCGGTATAAAAGGAGACATTTGTAATTTTAGCATTTGCCAGTTTGGGTTATGGTGAGTGGCAAAGGATATTATACGCTAACATCAAGAGTGTCAGTGGACTTGCTGTTTCATGTTTACCATCATAAACTAAGCCAGTGTTTCCCAATACAATCCTTGGGGACCCACAGCTGATCCACATTTTTGCTCCCTCCAAGCTCCCTTCCAGTCAGTTCAAGTTTTTGCTCCCTCCGAGTTCCCTTCCATTCAGTCCACATTTTTGCTCCCTCCGAGTTCCCTTCATTCAGTCCACATTTTTGCTCCCTCCAAGCTCCCTTCCAGTCAGTCCAAGTTTTTGCTCCCTCCGAGTTCCCTTCCAGTCAGTCCAAGTTTTTGCTCCCTCCGAGTTCCCTTCATTCATTCCACATTTTTGCTCCCTCCGAGCTCCCGAGTCACGAACGTGGACTGTCTGTGGATCCCCAAGGATTGGATTGGGAAACACTGAACTAAACACATGTGCTTCCTTGGCTTTACATTCCTGACGTTGCTTTTACATTTTATATTACACTACATGGCCCAAAATACACAGTCCACCCCCCCCCCCTATTGATTACAGGTATTGGGTAATTAAACCACACCCATTAATGACACAGGTGCATAGTTAAGCAGTCATACGATATTCAGCAAAAAATATAGGCGGCAGAACAGATCGCCATACAGGAGAGGTTAGCGACTTTCAACTTGGCTCCATTATAGGATGCCATCTATCCAAATTTCACCAAATTTCTGCCCTGCTAGAGCTGCCCTGGTCAACCGCATGTGACGTGATTGTGAGGCGGAAACGTCAGGGAGCAAATTCTGCTGTGGAGTGGAGGTCATACAAACTCACAGAGAGTGACCTGATCACCCAACATCAACAATGCAGCAAATCCCACCAGAAGTGTTCAGCATCTAATGGAAAGTCATCCCAGAACAGCAGAGGCTATTACAGCAAGGAAGAGGTAACCTACTTCATATTAATACCCTTTGATTCATTGTGAGATGTTGAACGGGCTGGTGTCCCAATACTTTTGTCCATATACTGTACAGTCTACAGGGAGCCACACAAAACATTTTGAAGCTTAACTGCAGTATAAACATGCAGCTAGTTTGGTATGAATCGCTAATACATGCTACTACAGTGGAGAGCTGTACAGTATCTCCTAAGGGTTTGATTATGGGTTCTACCTAAGCATAGTAGTTTTACGCCTGTGACTAACTCAGCACAGATTCTAGCACCATTCCCATTCTGGGGATGGTAAGGATGGTCCCCATAGCCGTGCCCCAGTGCAAAAGGACTGGGCCCAGCGGCTGTGTGATGAGACCAGCAGGCCCTGCTTGGGACCAAATCTTGTATGAAGTTTTCTGGATAAGCTGGAAGAACAGGAATAGTAAAAAATAACAGTGATACTTTATTCATCCCTGTGGGGAAATAGTACTTTTATGTATTCCATCTTGTTGTTTGTGAGACATACAGACAGGTGTATAGGTGGGAGTAAGTTTGGGGTGGGGTGTGGGGGGGGGGGTCACAGTGAAGGGTTAGCCAGCATGATGCCCCCCTTGAGCCATTAAGGGCACCAGCTGCCTGCCTGCCTTGGGATTTGAACCAGTGACTTTGCGATCACTGACTGAGCTGAACCCACACCCCCCCTGCTGGGCCACAAGCTGCCCCCCCCAGGCATGTTTCAGTGAGCCTACCTTTATTCCATCGATCATATTTCAGATTCCCCTTTGCTGATTTAGGTTGGAGCCCTAGTTCCATCTCCTTGTTGGTTCCTCTGCACTGGTTCATCTGCTCTGCCAAGTTCCCTTCCTTCTCATCCTCTGCGGTCACCAGTCCTTCGCACTTGAGTTGTTCCTTTTACATCTCATCCTGGAGCTGACCAACCAGCAAATGCAGGAAGTCAGCATGGTTTGGTGTGATACCACTTTTATCTGGGTTCCTTTTGGGACCTTGACATTATTAAACCTAGTTACAGAATGGTCATAACAAGGCCAACTTTTTTTCCTGACATCTCTGTACGAACAGTCCTTTTTAATAAAATATATTAATTTAGCTCCCCCCCCCCCCCCATCCAACAATTACTGCTGATTATTATCCATCCATTCATTTTCTGAACTTGCTTTTGGGTTCAGGATACTGGGGATCCGGATCCCGGAAGCTACAGGCCCAAAGCAGGGAAGAACCCAGGAGCGACTGTGTGACAAACAAACCCTGGAAACACGAGGCAGCAACACACCACTGTGACACCGTTATTACATATTTATTAGTATTCATATTATTATTATTATTATTCATATTATTATTATTATTATTATTATTATTATTATCATCTATCCTATCCATCCATTTCTAACTGCTTATCTTGATCAGGGTTGCTTGACGGGGGGGGACAGGGGGCTTTTTTTTGTTATGTTTAGAGTTATGTTATTTACATTATATCAATTATAGTTTTCTGCATAATGTTTTCTTACCTTAATAAGAGACTCCCCCTGGAGGCCACTTATACGTTTGAGGGATTAGCCTCTCAGACCTCGCATGCTGAGAGGAGCACACCAGATTACGTGCCTGCAGGGCACCACTCACCTACCCAGAATGCATCATAAGTTTGTTGTCCTATGGAATCATACACAGTGTTCTGTTTGTCGTCCTTCAACTCGCGTAGCCCACATCCTAAGGAGTATGCTAAGTGTTCTGGGGAGACAGCCCCTTCCTTTTCATCTAGCTGTGTCCTTGCCTTTGTTCTTCATCTCCCCCATGTTCTGCAGGCTGTATCTGTATTCCACGCATGCCGCACCCACCGTGAAAGCGCTCGACTGTTGGCAGGTATCACCACTTCCCCGGTCCCCTGACAGGGGTGCCGACAAGCCTCAATTATGCACCCTTGGTCCTTGCAGATATTTTGCCTTTGTTCCCCGGCAGCCGGCAAGTTTGTGCCCCGTTCTTTGTTACTATCTGTTTACGGGTTGCAGGCAGCATCACAGTAATTGCGTACTTGTGGTATTTTGACTAATTGTCTGTCGAGAGCTTCCGGGGAAACCAGCACGGAGGGTCAGGCTGTGCGACATTAGGGTCTGTGTGTTGTGGACAAAAAATAATTATACAAAATTATAAAGAATCAAGCTGCTGATTCTTTTTTGTCTCTCATATTTAGATAGATAGATAGATAGATAGATAGATAGATACTGGATGGATGGATGGATCGATGGTGGAATGACAGTATAGATCCGGGGTGGCCAATCTTATCCGCAAAGGGCCGGTGTGTACAGTATGCGGGTTTTCGCTGCAACTCCCTAATTAGATTACTAATTAGAGGACTGATTGGCTGAAGAGTCCTCACACCTGGGTTTGAACAGCTGACCTACAGGTTATCCCAAAAACCTGCATACACACCGGCCCATTACTGATAAGATTGGCCACCGCTGGTTTAGATAGATAGATAGATAGATAGATAGATAGATAGATAGATAGATAGATAGAATTGTGTTTTAAAAAATTATGCAAATAATATAATGACATCAAGACCGCCCCTTAACAATTAAATGTTATAATTATATGTATATGCTATTGAAATGCCACAAGAAAATGTTCAATTAGAATGTGTACCAACATTTTTTATTACATGATATTCATCTGTATTATCTGATTCATCAGTACATTTTTATTCTTTACATTGCATTCCATATTATTATTGCATTTCTGTTCCTGTAATATTCTTATGCCTACAAAAAACAGAGAATGAACTGTCACCTACCGTGATTAAAATTTGCCCACCTTTCACGACACAATGCTCGACAAATAAGCAAACTGTAGCAGGATGTAATATCGGGACCGATTCAGGCACTCAGTACCATCGCTCTGTCTGACAAACCGAGTGGTCATACATCACACTTCTAGCTCAGAAAATTACCACTGTAGAATTTGTTTTCGCCTACGTTCAGTCATTGTAAAAGCACATTCAGCCTCTTTTTCTGTGTTACAATCCCTGCACCTCTCCCACACGTGCACACACAAGGTTCTGCAATAACAAAAAGCTAAAGATAAATGCTTTCAATTACACACTGTAAAACTGCACCCACAAAGCTGCAGGGGCATCGATAACCGACATTCAGATCGTAAGTGTCCTTTATTAAAAATCAGGATATTCTTCATTTTCTCTGAATGCGCTCCGGAGTGTGAGTAATTGATCTGGGCCGACTTCTGACTTATCGGTTAGCCATATTTCTCGGGCAGCGGAGAGATTCATCCGCCGCGCTCGTTGCTATCCTAGGCCGTCGCTTAAGAAAGACAGCTCTTAGTGGGAGGTGGACTTTCAGATTTTCAAGTTTAACTTTTCGCCTCGACCTCTGCAGCCACGGCCCTGTTGATGGGGCAGCCACTGGCAAACTCTCCTGCAGCTGTAGCCTGTCACTGCAGCTTAAGAAACTCCTGGAAGCTTTTTAAATTCTTTTTTCTTTTTTCCTCCTCTGCTCCCGATCCTCCCAGGGAGCTCATGAAGTATGCACGCCATCGATTGGCCGGTCACATGTGCGTCCCCGTTAGCGCTGATGTGTACACTGCACTGTTTGTTTGCACGTGAGGGTTGTATTATCTCCGCAGGCTTTATGAACCGTAAATCACCGATAAGTCAGGTAACCTGAGTCTGCGGCAAGTCAATCGTAAGCCCCGACCTGCCTGTCACTGCTGGCTCGTCTGTTGGTACGCTGGCACATTCTGTCTGCTATAAATCAACCCCCCGTCACGTGGGAACAAGCAGCATGTGTCAGTATTCTGGCCGGGCCGCGCTGCTCCTTTGTTCCAGTCGTACATGAGGCCTCGGAAAAGCCCTTGAATGGGATAAGTGGCATTAAGGCAAAGCTAGCTGAGAGTGACAACGTTTCCATGATATCATTAGCCAGGTCAGTGCGAGGTATATCCGCTCTGGTCGCATGCATTAAAAACGCTGTTTCGGATTTTCTGCCGGCAATTCGTCTGATGTTGTTTTTTCTTCTTTTTCATATGACGAAGCTTAGTGAACACTGCAAGAAAGATAAAACATTTTGGCTTTCATTTTACAGTCCCCTTCCATCACTGCATAACAGCTTGACAGCTATAAGACTCCTTGAAACTGATTTGCAATGGCTATCTTATTGAAACAGCCGGGGAAGAGAAGTGCACCCCCCCCCCCCCCCAAAAAAAAAAAAAAACTCTCTTCAAAATAAGCTGTGATGTCATAATAATGTTTTAATTCAGTGGATATTCAGAACGGGGCTACAGAAGCAATACATGACAACAAACACAAATTAAGCTACTACATTACTAGAATAGATTAGTACCTTAATAACTACAAATGAATTTGTATTAGTCTTTATGGAGAGTGCCCGAAGACCAAGGTTATATTGAGCACTGCACAATAGTTAAAGCTGAATATTTAATCACATTTAATTCAAGTTTGTCTTAGAAACCCATTATTTTTCTAACAGAATGTAAACTATATTATAGTGAAGCTAAACAGAGCAGGTGGCTTTGAAACGCAATGAGGAAAAGGCTCATGTCTTCCCTGTTTATACCGTACATTGTGCGGCGTGGAGAATGGCACCAGACCATCGTCCCATCATGGCCCATCAAAGCATGATGAATAAATTATGTGTCTCCCTCTAGGGGAGGGGGGGTTATGATGTATCATGGTGCCAGGAGTTATCAAGGTGAGGCTGGCTTAGCTGTCCTGTTTATTGATCGCTTTTCTGCTGAATTAAGTGCCCCATGGGTTCTAAGCAGCACGCTCCCGCCCTCCCCATTTTCTGGTTTGTTCCCCCCCCCCGCTTACTAGGAGTGGTAACATCAGCACTGCCTAAATAAATTGGCCTGCGCTGAATATATATTTATTAGATGATTATCTACAAGTGCCAGGGGGCACTGAAAAAAGTGCAGCCTTAATAATATCAGCTAATGAACAGCATGGATGCGTCTCTGTGTCTTGTTTCATAAAGGCCCCTCTTCTTTGCCGAGACACTAATGCTGGGTCAGATCGGCGCCAGTCTCTCCGTCAAATCCAGGCATCTCTCTCGGTGGCTCTTAGAAAATGCTATATGGGTTGTTAATTGCAGCTGTCTGGGGTAAATGACTATTGATTTGCATTTGCTTGCCCTTAAGCACATCCTGATTTACATGTTGGAGACGTTCAGTTGAAATTTGGAATTGTGGGTCTGTATAAACTGCCAGCTTGCTCGACTGATATTACAGTGGTTCTGCAAAAAAACCTCTGGTTGAGTATTATACTGACACAAAGTAAAACAATGTGCCACAAATTTAGGTCACTTGCAGATGGTTGGTTTCTGTGACTTTTCTAAGCTGTTGTTGTCCTTTCTTTGTGAACTCAATATATATATATACATATATACTGTATGTGTGTGTGTGTGTGTGTGTGTGTGTGTGTGTGTGTGCTATGTTTATAGCTTCTGCTAGTTCAATCAGAAGAATAACAGCACATGCAAGTGCCAGTTTGTGAGAGTAGAGGCACGCAGGAGAAGTTGTCTGCATTTATATCTTCATATCCTCCCAGTGATGGAATTTCTCTTACATTACTGCAAACTAGCGTTTGAAGCACGGATCTCCAAATAGCAAGCTGATCACCATGGAAACTCCATGGAACCATGGAAAGTGCAACTAAACTTTTCTTTCTTTACTGGAAAAGTTTGCTACTTAAACACGATGAAGCAATGCAGTAAACCTGAAAGCACAGGTATATCAGCAAGTTAGGGAACACTGTCTGTAATCGGGAAGTCGGGTTGGCAACGTGATGTCACTGTTGGGCCCTTGAGCGAGGCCCCTAACCCACTATGGCCCCAGGGACACTGTCTGACCCTGCTTTCCGTTGTACATTGCTTTGGGTGTCAGCATCTCCTAAATAAATAAACTGTATTGCATTTCTTACACAGGTAAGCTACAGTCAGCAGTAGTACTAGTGTATCTATAGAACATGTTTCAGAGTGATAGACAAACCCTGAGAGACAGAGACAACATGGTGAGTCAAGACTGACTGGATATCAGTGAGGCTCTATCGATTAAAAGTGAAGATTTGTTACAGACACTGGAGTTTGGGTAGAAAGTGTAAGGACAGTCAATGAGTCCTGTAGCATCATATCAAAAAAAGGTATGGTGTCTAGTCTGTAGGTTTTTGTTTTGTCCTGTTTTTCCTATTTTGTTAATTGATGTACTGTCCCTCACAGTGGGATGTCCTGAAAGAGTGATGCATATCAAAATACTGTGGCTTTCTCATGAAAGGCAAGAGTGTGGTGTGGCTCAGTGGAATAAGCTTCTGTGCCTGTCATCAGAAGGTTGCTGGTTCCAGCCTGGTCTTGGTACTGAGGTGTAAGCATAATTTCCCCATGGGGATCAATAAAGTATCAACTGTTATTAAATATTTTTTCCCTTTTGAAAAGGTAATTCTAAAATTGACACTGCAGAGTTGCAATATATTCGTGCAAAAAAAAATTAATCAAAAATAAGCAATTAACTTTGTGTTGTCAGAATAACAAGCGTGACAGGCTTGACCTTTTGAAAGGATGGTATTTTAAATATGGATTTAATGAGCTTCATGCAGGATGGTGATACAGTCCAGCTTCATCATTTGCCTCCTGTGTCGCTTTCAGTAAAGTGTCTCTCTAAAGCGTTTTTTTCTGCTCTTATATAAATCACAAGAAAACAGGTTATTTCTAAGATCTCATGTTAGCAAGTTGTATCATTTAAATGAGAAAACAATTTAGATTAATTATCCTGTCATACAGATGCAGTTGAAACCTGAAGATGGGTGAACTTCACTCTTTAAGAGTGCAATTACACCTACACCAATCAGCTAATGAATGCATTGATCACTGGCATTAAAAATTAAACGGGTAGTAATGATGGGTTTCAGCATTTCAAATATTTACATACTTTTATATATTAATATTTAAGTAGCTACTATTTAAATAGCTAAACAACAATGTTTTCTTACTTCTCCTCCAACATCTCATGCACCATTTGCTATTTCAAGGGTTATTGAACACTGTGTATGAAATAATGCATTCAGTCATCGTAAACCTGTATTCACACTGCATGTGTGTTTAGTTTTATTAGGAAACTTACATTTACAGCATTTATAATCTCTCACTCTTTAGGATGTAATTATAACAATGTAAACTCATTTCGTACTCATTTCTGAATTGTATGCATAGATTTTATCGTGTATCTCAAGGTAAAATACATGTGACATGAATAAATAAGCAATTAGAGGTTGTTTATAAAGCATGTTGCTTGGCAGATGTAATAACTCCAAAATATGTCTGTGTTGTACTGAGCCAGCTGCATGACGCATGCTAAGACTCAGGCAGTAACAATTCATTAGGCCTTATAAATTCTCCGCTGATAGATTTGGAAAGCCAACACTTTGAGGGGAACTGCGATTTCTTTCTAAAGGATAGCCAAATTATGAAAATAATAGTGTGATATTAAGGTGCTACCACTACCATGAGGCATTGCATGATATTAGACCAAGTCAACTTGGGATGTCAATAAATGCTATCCAGGGAATTTCATAATTCTTGCCATTTTGTTTTTTAAGTACTGTTCCTTTTGCAGTGGAAACCAAGTCAGACTTTCGATCGAGCCTCGACTGCCTGGCCAGCAGCGGAGGAATAATCGCAAATTCTCGATTCTTTACTTCCCCCGAATCAGCTGTAATCAAATTGCCGTCTTCGTGTTGCCAGGGGTAAAACAGCAGTGAGTATGAGACCCCCCCCCCCCAACCTAATCGAAAACGCTGCAAGCATCCTTCTAATGTGAGCTTTGTAAGGACATCTGAGGGCGCCTTATGAATCATTTATAATGCCGGGCTGTACCGCTCAATCCTGTCGCTATTATCAGTCCGGATGCATCGGTGAAGCAGCATGTGAGCCTGCACTTTGTGTTCCTTTCCACGGTGCATTTTTTTTTCCAAGGAGTATCAGCGCAACAATTGCGCCTGTTTACAATGCGGGGCATAGCTTGTAATCATA
Organism: Paramormyrops kingsleyae; assembly: GCF_048594095.1. Lineage (NCBI taxonomy): Eukaryota > Metazoa > Chordata > Actinopteri > Osteoglossiformes > Mormyridae > Paramormyrops > Paramormyrops kingsleyae. The sequence continues at coordinate 20,240,018 of NC_132815.1, forward strand.
AAGAGTGCAATAAAGGAACCACGTTCGCATCATAATCTACTGACCTCATTTCCACGCAACTAAGTCATAAGCTGGGAGAGCTGCATGCCATGTAGACATGGGTGCCCCTTGTGAAATGCGACGCTGAGGGCTGCATGTCGGTCCTGACCGCACTAGGCTCCCGAGTACCACATTCAGAAAGGATTACAATGCAGCCTGTGCTTTAGTGGAATTTGATGTAAGGGACTGTCGTAGACTGTGGCATTTGGGGATATTTTCATTGTGCAGCTTGTTGCGTTTGACGAACCTGGAACCAGAAAGTTCCACCCTGTGCTTTCCTCATTCAAGGGGATGGCCTACCCTTCAAATGAAGCTCTGGTCGTTGTCCCATTCGGGTCATTCAGGTTCAAGTTTAAAAACACATCTGAGAAAAGGAGCTACCCACAGAAAATATGGATTCGTTATTTTCAAGCTTTCGTCCACAGCTCCTTTCTGGACTTGTCATTGCTAGACATGTATTGAGTCATGTTAGGCTTGCTTTGCTCACTTTTATATGCTGTCCTGCTCCATCTGTATTGCTGTGAATGGATCGATGGAACATTCTGGCACCTGCAGGGTTTACCTAGAGCTGGGGAAACTCCACGGGTTAAGCAAGACTAGCCAGCCAAGGAAGTGCTGATCAATCCGCCTGCATTCCCAGGGGCAAACCTGCACATGTTTTAAGATGCGCCTCATCCTTTCCTCAGTGAGCGGGGCTGCCTGCATGGTGGTCTGTGGCTGTGCCTGTCAGGAAGTTTTGTATTCTGTCTCCCTGCCTGCAAGATGCCACAGAGCCTGCTTTTCACAGTGCAGTCATTTTTTCCCAACACCAGCACAAATGGAGGGGAAACAAACAAATATAACTGTAGAACATGGATCTGCCTGGGAGTACTGGCAGTGAGTCTACTGGCAAATAGCAGGACGCCCAAGCCCAGATCAGCGATTCATCCCCTCAGTGCACAAAAAGCTCCTCCGAGGGCAACATTTGGTAATTACACACAAATCTGTGTCACTCTGTGTCCTAGTGACCATTCCAAAGCAGTGCCCTGTAGTCAGTTGTCAGGGATTACATGGCCAATAGACAGATATTTCCCATCAACTGTGCTTGCTGATACCATCGTACCGCAGTACTGAGATGTTAACTCAGAGAGTATCGATTACTCTTCAGTGTCAACTGGGAGGGTTTCCATTACAGTCTGGTGTTGGAGGGTTGTCAGTACTCTCAGGTGTTAACTCAGAGTGTTGCCAGTACTCTCTGTTTTTTGAGGGTTGTCGGTACTCTAAGGTGTTAACTTGGAGGGTCTCCATTACTCTCAGGTGTTAATTCGGAAGGTTACAGTACCAGTTCACTCAGAAGGTTAGCATTTTTGTCTGGTATTAACTTGAGGTTTGCCAGTATTTTCAAGTGTTAACCAAAAGGGTTGCCAGTGCTCTCAAGTGTTAACCAGGAGAGTTTCCAGTGCTCTCAGGTGTTAACCTGGAGGGTTGTCAGTGATCTCAGGTATTAACTTGAGCATTACCAGTACTCTCACGTGTTAGCCAGGAGAGTTACCAGTGTTCTCAAGTGTTAACCAGGAGGGTTGCCTGTTCTCAAGTGTTAAACAGACAGGTTGCCAGTGCTCTCAGGTGTTAACCAGGAGGGTTGCCAGTGCTCTCAGGTGTTAACCAAAAGGGTTGCCAGTGCTCTCAGGTGTTAACCAAAAGGGTTGCCAGTGCTCTCAGGTGTTAACCAGGAGGGTTGCCAGTGCTCTCAAGTGTTAACCAGGAGAGTTTCCAGTGCTTTCAGGTGTTAACCTGGAGGGTTGCCAGTGCTTTCAGGTGTTAACTTGGAGGGTTGTCAGTGCTTTCAGGTATTAACTTGGAGGGTTGCCAGTGCTTTCAGGTGTTAACTTGGAGGGTTGCCAGTGCTTTCAGGTGTTAACTTGGAGGGTTGCCAGTGCTTTCAGGTGTTAACTTGGAGGGTTGCCATTGCTTTCAGGTGTTAACTTGGAGGGTTGCCAGTGCTTTCAGGTGTTAACTTGGAGGGTTGCCAGTGCTTTCAGATGTTAACTTGGAGGGTTGTCAGTGCTTTCAGGTGTTAACTTGGAGGGTTGCCAGTGCTTTCAGGTGTTAACCTGGAGGGTTGCCAGTGCTTTCAGGTGTTAACCTGGAGGGTTGCCAGTGCTCTGTCTCTGTCTGCCCCCCTTCCCTGTAGAGTGTTTATTACACTGGTGCATAAAGAGGTTAAGAAGACATTAATAAGGTTGATAGTACATGCCTGAAGGGAAAGCCAGCTCCAAGACAGCTGAGCAAAACACTTTACCTGAATCACTGCATTAAAATTCCCTACTGCTTAAAAAAACCTGTAAGCTGTCTTGCGTACAAGTGTCACCTAAGCACCCGAGTATAAATGTAGGGGAAGCGTTCGGTTCAGCAGCAGACGCTGTCCTCCTGACCCAGCCGGCCCGGTGTCCTCAAGCATCCCGTCCGGATGATCTGGCAGAACAGTGTGAAAAATCAAGGCAGGCCAACCGAGGCAATAACTCACCTGATTTTCCAGAGAAAAAAATGTGGAAATCAGTATGTGACTTGGATGGATCATGCAAGGAGGTCCCTGATAATTGCCCTGACTTGCTTTATCACTTCCAGCACAACACCAGTGTGTTCCTCCCAGCCAGTGGTCTTTGCACTACATACTGTAGCCTGATCTGAGATATAAAGCAGGTAATGTGTGTAATAGGCACTGCGATCTATAGAGAAAAAATCCTGTTTCCCCTGATATATTTAATTAATCCGATGCTGGTGGTTCTTGTCAGAGTCATATATAATTCATGTTTTAAGGAAAAGGAAAAGAAATAAAGTCTGTCTGTGCATGTGTGTGTCTGTCTGTGCATGTTTATATTCAAAATAAGTTCAACATGAATGGTCATTCCACTGTCCAATGCATCGCTTCGTTACTTATTCATTTGTTTTTTCAATGGAAGAGATTGGAGTCTAATTGTTTTTTGTGTGTCTTACAGTTTTAATCAACCAAGGATGTAATATCAATAGATGAATGAAACAGGTGAAAACAAATTCTGGCTGGATCAGATAAGAGCATCGATACACGCGTCTCCTGCATCAGAACACACAGTTTTAATGCAAGGGGGCAACGTATAAAGTATAAATAAATAAATCATATCTGATAAAAACAATTTGCCTGTATATAAGGCCAAAGCCTTCTCTGTGCATATTCACTAATGCATTTTTCATGCCGGAGTCCATTCTTAATTTAAAATGTCACACCTTTCTTCCGTAATTGATTTGCATAGAGATAACGTGCCGCTCGCCCGTTCTTAGTGCCCTCACTGCCCATGTCACGGATTGGGGGTCACCAGTGCCATGTGATTTATTATTGGACTCCCCCAGAGGAAATGTGAAAAGGCCACAGAATGTCAACCAATGTCCGGCATTCTGCGCGACTGACAGCTCCCGGCTCGGACAGGCGCTCGCAGAATTATAAATGCAATTATGCTCTTAATGAGTAACAATTCATAACCCGGGCTGGCTGGTGCTGCAGTGAGCCAGCAGCCTGCAGTGAGCCAGCAACCTGCAGTGAGATTCCAGCCCTGCAGACGCACTTCGTGGTTTAACTGCCGTATCATGCCTCTCGGTTTTTCATTCATTCTTTTCTTTTGTTTTGTTCTGAAAGCGCTGCTGAGTTTCACACATTTTAAAATAGTAAGACTTTAATTTGTTTGGTGTTTTGTATAATAATAATAATAATAATTATGCATATTCCAAGTGCTTGTCCATTTCAGGGACACTGGGATGCTGTGTTCTGTCTCACTGCAGGGACCTAGATATGGGAGAATTTCAGGCAATTAATATCGATAAATCATACTATTAAAGTGTTTTAGTCTTGTATTTACTATTAGTCTGGTTTGTTGTATTATTGGATGCCCATTTACTCCAGGCTTTCTTACACTCCCGAAGCATCAATATGCATGTAAATGAAGAGAAGACTGGATGACACAGCCGACTGTCAAAAAAGTCATATGAAGAAGATCATGTGCAGGCCTCCATGTGATCAGACAGTCCTGATGAGTTCAGACACTTTCAATGGATTCAAACACCCTCAATGGATTCAGACACCCTCAATGGATTCGGGCACTCTCAGTGGATTGACACCCCTCCATGTGTTCAGACAGTCCTGATGAGTTCAGACACCTTCAATGAATTCAGACACCCTCAATGGAGTCACGCACTCTCAATGAATTCAGACACCCTCAATGGAGTCACGCACTCTCAATGGGTTCAGACACCCTCGTTGAATTCAGAAACTCTTAGTGTATTTAAGGCGCTTTTCCACCACACCAGGTCCTGTACTTTTGGTAGTTCCGCTGGCGTGAAAACCGGTACCGGCATCGAATGACATCACAACACAAGACGGGGTATCCTTTCAATTCTGTACGGACATTATAGCGTAGGGAGTTTAATTTTCACTAAAACATGTTTTCTCTGTCAAAGACAAAAAAACTTACCTAGCTTTGCAATTTTAATTATTATTCCTTTTATAGATTATCTAATTAGCTTTAAAATCAGTTTAAGGGTTACCTCCACTGCTTTTGCATGAGTGCTGCATGCGTTCTCCGAGACAATGGCGGTCATTTTCATCCTTGCTGTTTAAATCACTCTTAGACAGATTTGTGAGAAATTTATGAACTCCTTTTTGCTATATAAATACCCCAGTATTTATTACAACAACATAACATTGCCATATTTACAACAAAATCACGTTGCCAGGACAGCACACTATATAGTAAATATATATTATAGATATTAAACAAAATACTTTTAAAATTTCCTGTCATGCCATCCTGATCTTTTTTTGTATCTGTTCTTCTGACCATATCGCATTTTTGTTTTTTTTCCATCGTTTATTGTTGTTGTCTGAGGTTTTTCAAGATAGCAGCTGTATTGCGTTTAGCTATTTGGCTATTTGGATAATCGATCAATAAAGAAAGTGTTTCAAGTTCCACCCCAAAGAAACTGAAGTACCAAAGAAGTAGCCCAGCTGGTTTCGCACTTCTGTTACTGGAATTTCTGGTACTGGCACTTGACTGGAAGTCAATTTGAAAAGCGAAAGTACCAAAAGTAACATACTCAAAGTACCTTGATGGATTCAGTTATTGTCAATGAATTGAGACACCATTGATACATTTAAATAATTTTGATGGACTCAGTTACTCTTGATGAATTCAGAGACACTTGGTGGATTCTGACACTCTTGATAGATTCTGACACCCTCGATCATTTCCGTCACTCTTGATGAATTCAGGCACCCTTGAGGAATCGTGATACCTCAATGAATTCCGAGATACTCAATGAATTGTGACACCCTTGATGGATTGTGGCACCATCAATGAATTCAGATGTTATCAATGGATACTGACACCCTTGACAAATTCAGACACATACACAAGTAAAGTAGAGACACCAATTCTTCTGAACCCTTGTCTTTAGCCTGTGGGAAGAAACTTGGATGTGAAAAATATAACAAGAAAACTGTGTGAAAATGGACAAAACATGCAAAATTCCCACACGGAGTAGAAATTAAACTCCCAGTTCTGGAGGTGGGAGGCAATAGCTTGAAGCAACTGTGCTGCCCAGAATAACAACAATAATTCATAATTTTACTGGATACGAAGTTTCCAGCGATGTTTCAGATTCTACCCCTTGGTGGGTTGAAATTCCAGAAAAAATCTGGTGCTGTGAAAAGGTGGCAGCCATCAAAGCCATGCGATCGATGAGCAAATGGGCAAAATGGCTCAAAGTGACAGGATTATCAGTTGTTTGATTCATGAAGTTTCTCTCATTTGTCTCTGGGCCGTGTTGCCATGTCCATTGAAAATGGGATGTCCGCCAATGCTAATTGGAAAGCAGAGCCATGTGGACCTCTGCGGTGTTTACGGTGAACGTGGCATCGTTAGGTGGGTCGTTACTATAGCTCGGGGTGCCGATTGATGCCAGCCTGGATGTGGCGGAGTGAAGCTGATCGCCTGTACGGTTTGTACAGATGGAGAGTGTTTGGCAGGGGGGCAGTCAGACACGCAAACAAAAGTTCTCTGCCCCACCATTCCCACAGAGTTTATACTTCACCTCGGAAGTTTTTCTCGAGGTCACCGAAACAATAAGACCAAATACAGCAATGCGAATATATATTTTCATTGTTATTAAAATAAACACAATTCAGGAATTTAAAGAAGTTGGTGCAGGAATTCAAGAGAAATTGAGTTTGGAAACGGTTAGCTAGATAAAGAAAACAAGCAGCTGTTTCCAGTGTCTGGGATCCTCTTGCAGGTCTTCCGTGTGCTTCGACCATATTGGAAATTAAATTCCTCGGTACAGTCCATGCAGAACATTGATGACGTGAACAGAATGGAGGCGCTAATTGAAATGAATTGCTTATTAGTACACATGGGTAGGTAACGACCTTCCCGTCCTGTCCAAAATCGTAGCAGCGGTGTGGGCAACAGCGACAATGAGAGTCAGCGCAAATGCCAGAGGCTTCCCGTTATGCCACACCTCACCGTTGCCAAACGGACCGGTTAATAATTTTGCCATGACAAGTCCTCCATCACTGATAATAGAGATATTGTCAAAGGGCGGAATTTCCAGCTTCAGTCGGCTCAGTAAATGGATGAGCTTCCATGCTCGTTCCCATCCATTCTGATCCATAAATATGACCGCGGCTTTCAAAGGTGCTGTCAGACCCCCCTCCCCCCACTGTAATTGATAACCTGTCATACAAAGGCAGCTGTAATTATGTATTGATCAGGGCCGGCTTTACAAAAAATGGACTGACAAGACATCATCGTCTTAAAAATCTAGCCCCACGAGGGTAAGCATCAGTCCTAATATGGAGGGACAAAAAAATGTCATGGCCGACCGTATTCCCAAGAAAGCCGCAGCCCTTATTACAGATTATTCAGTAATTTAATGCCTCATATACATGCTCAGAGACACTCATTCATTTTCCTTGATGATGGATGAGAAAAGGTCACACAGTAGCAGAAATTTTAAATGATATTAAAATGTCCCTAACTGTGATCAGCTGGTAAGTTTTTATAGGGAACTGTAATGTGTTTTATAATAGCTGTTAAGAATAGAAGGCATATTTCTTTTGTCCTGGAAGAGTCTATTTTTCCATTTGTTGCTAAAGAGGATGGGTATTACTGATTAGATACGTGTCCCATTGTTTCCATTGAGATAAATGAGGCAGGTGATTGACAGCATATTATCATCCCACCCACCACAGGTTTCAAAGTTCCATTTTTCCAAACACTATTTTTTCCCCACAAATCTCCACTGATTTCTGTTCCATTGTATTTTAATGGCTCAGTATCTTTAGGCTTAATTTCCTTCAAGAAATAGCAGGGAATAAACCAGGACAGGGCGCATATATATATATATATATATATATATATATATATATATATATATATATATATATATATATATATATATATATATATATATATATATATATATGCGCCCCGTCCTGGTTTGTTCTTTGTACCAGATAGGCTCCAGACTCCCTGTGACCCTTCCTGTGGTTTCAGAAAATAATGGATGGATATATATATATATATATATATATATATTTATATTTGCTTCTCACCATTAACATTCATAAATTCTCCAACCTTATGACTCCTGCAGCAAGAAGATGATCTATTTCTTGTGCATCAATAAAGCTTTATAAACTAGTCATTAAAAATGTGATTTAGAAACGGTTTCCGGGGTAGCTCAGCTGATGGACTATTGTGGTTGATGGACAGGAATGCGATGTTCATCCGTTACATAGAACCATGAGGCAGTCATATGGTCATCAAATAGATTACTGACTATTTATAATTTCTACATACATCGGGATACCTTAAGGATTTCTCATCATTTCTGAGTGATGGGATTGTCCCTATAGCAGTATGGGCGCTGTGACTCCCCAGCTCTCTCAGTATCTCTAAAGTGATTATCTGCATAGCAGTATGGGTGCTGTGACTCCCCAGCTCTCTCAGTATCCCTAAAGTGATTATCTGCATAGCAGTATGTGCTGTGACTCTCCAGCTCTCTCAGTATCTCTAAAGTGATTATCTGCATAGCAGTATGGGTGCTGTGACTCCCCAGCTCTCTCAGTATCCCTAAAGTGATTATCTGCATAGCAATATGGGTGCTGTGACTCCCCAGCTCTCTCAGTATCCCTAAAGTGATTATCTGCATAGCAGTATGTGCTGTGACTCTCCAGTTCTCTCAGTATCTCTAAAGTGATTATCTGCATAGCAGTATGCGCTGTGACTCTCCAGCTCTTTCAGTATCTCTAAAGTGATTATCTGCATAGCAGTATGGGTGCTGTGACTCCCCAGCTCTCTCAGTATCCCTAAAGCGATTATCTGCATAGCAGTATGTGCTGTGACTCTCCAGCTCTCTCAGTATAGCCGGCTTTAAGACACAGCTTTTCCATGAAAGATGAAATATACTCTCTGTCAGGAGTTTTGTCTACATGTGTAATTGATCAAAGACAGTTTTATATTTACAATCCATCCATCCATCCATCCATCCATAATCTCCCGCTTATCTGAGGTCGGGTTGCGGGGGCAGCAGTCTCAGCAGGGAAACCCAGACTTCGCTCTTCCCGGCCACTTCATCCAGCTCCTCTGGGGGAATCCCGAGGCGTTCCCAGGCCAGCCGAGAGACATAGTCCCTCCAGCGTGTCCTGGGTCTTCCCCCGGGCCTCCTCTTAGCTTAAAAGATGTATGTTACATGTAAAGTTTACAGGTTCTCGCCACATTTGCACACATTTCCTCAAGCGCTCTGGTCTATATTGGTCTAATACTGTTGTCCAGAAACATGAGGTTAGGTGAGTGTGGGTGGGTTTGTGTGCCTGCAAAAGACAGACATTCAATCCAAGACTCATGCCCGATGCTGGGATCCTGAGATATACAGTAGGTTGGATGGATGGATGGATAAATAATTTAAATATACCAAAAGGACAAAAGAAAATGGTCATCTAATAAAATTTAAATGTATATATTTTCATTACTGCGCTATATATCAATCAGATAAAAAATATCAGAAATATATGGGCAAAAGATCTATCTATCCATCTATTCTGGGGAGATACTATGTTAAAGACAGCATATGATGGCAGCCATCTTGGGTCTATTGCACACAACAGTGACATAATTGTTTGTAAATGTGTCAGCCTCATGCCCTTGTTGCCCCCTGCCGCCAGTCTCACAAAGCCTCCCCTGTTTGCTAAACTAAACTTCCGTCTGCCTCATCTCCATTACTTGCGCCTCCACTAATCTCTCCTCTTTGGGACAATGCATATTCATAAAGTGGCAGGATTGATTGTTAATTAAAATTCAGTCAGAAGGAATTTGCAGGGAGCGATGAGGGAAAGGGGCTTCAGATATGTGCTAAGCTGTGGGTCTGCTGCCAAGACTGAGTCTCCTGTTTGCAAACCAATATTCACAGTGCAAGCTCCTTGTTCATAAGTCCACTTCCTAATGCCATTAGAGGTAGGAACCTTGACAACCTTGGCTTTCACTAGGAAATGCAGTGCATACTGCATCCATGTTGTTGTTGTTGTTTTTATTATTATTAACAACAACAATAATAATAAATAATTCAGTATTCATTATTAATTTTTATGATATCAATGACAATGATAATTGATATTATACTTATAATATATATATATATATATATATATATATATATATATATATATAGTTATAAGTTGTATAACTATGAATGGATGGATTGATTGATTTTCTGCATACTACATTCACTTTCTTCGTCAAAGGAAAAAGGCGTTTGAGTAATAATTGGTCATTCAATAAGACACTTAGATTGTTCATTGAATCAGATATTGAGATGTTTATTTATTCGAAATGTCATTGGCTTTTATTTTGACAGGCTGCTTGTCACCTACAGTAGATAATTGTTTTGTACATATCAATATAAAATGTAATATCAATTACTGGGCTTCTTTACAGGGGGAAGAAACTAAAAATAGTGTCATATAATCAAAAGATCATTTACATAAAGCCTTCTAAAGAAGTAACTAGAAGTAACATCAGCTAACTTGGATCTCGGTGCTGCCCATAAATGCTGCAGATCGAAGACTGCTAAAACTTTCATTGATCTTTTCCCCAAACAATTCAACTGAAAGCAAAACCAAAACACTTGCTATAAAAGCAGCCCCCACGAACATTATGGGATTAGCTTCATAATTTGTATTTATGTGCTATATGAGGTGAAGGAAGAAAAATGGAAACCAATTTACCTTATGATTTCTGTTCCCTGTAGAATCCACAGAAGGATTTCCATTTGGGAATTTTCAAACAAATACATTCTGGTACCATTACTGCAATTTTGGATAGATACCCTGGATGAGATTACAAAACAGACAACACTTTGGGTCACCTGGACAAACCCTTAGCCAAATGTCCAGCTGTATACTACATACAGTATGACCCAAGTGCACATTATGAGGCCTGTTTTTTTAAATGTTCTGCTTGCACACATAAGCAGAATAATGTCAAAAATATATTAATAGCATACTAATGACAACGATAAGGTTACACAGGCAAAATAAACAGCGGAATGCAATATTAAAGAATTAAATGATCTTTTCCAAAAAGAAGCACAGTGACATTGCGCTGGAATAAAGTGACCTAAGACGGTGAAGGTGTGATTTAAATATCACATTCTCAGATGTCACATTGTGTCGCCAAAGGAAGACACACAACAGTATATTACTGACACACTGCAGGGCCTCTGGCACTTACTGAGGCCCAATGGACACCCCTGGGAATGTGAATAGAAAAACCGTAACATTTGGACACATGCAACACAAAAGGTGTGTGACACCTCCGCATGTCCATTGGCTGACCATACCAGGTCCCTGGAAACTCCTCTGGATATTACACCTACTTTGAGGTGTTTATGGCGACTGTGGAGTACAGCTGCTGTTAAGAGGATCTTCTTGTATTGGGAATGAGACAAAGAGGAGTCACATGGAGTCACAGTTTAATCAGCTGGGAAATTAATACGCACCCCATGTCAAATGGGAACCACCACAGAGGTATAGCCTGTTGTTTCTTCCAGGTAGATAACTTCTGTGGCACCCGGCCCCCACCACCCCCACCTGCTCTGTGTGGAGGCACAGCATTCATCATATGAGTTATAGAGACTCTGATTCTGAGACATGTTAAGTAAATACAGGCTCACCTGCCTTGTATTTACCACCCCTCTTGCAGGCTTTCCCAGACTCTTCCAGATGAGTTATTTGGACGCTCCGCGGCACTTCCAGGATGCGGCGTGTAAAACGTCATTACATCACCACAGCGCCCGCGTAGACTTTCCCTCCGGAGTGTGTCTGGGAGAAGGTAGGGAGGCAGCAATAAATTACAGAGCAACTGCAAGCAGAGTCCCGGGAATAAATCACCCAGGGGTGGCCTGCTCACCACGATAATAATAAAAAACAGTGCATCTTTACTCTTTAGGAGCCAGCCATTACAGCGTTTTATTCCTTTAGAAAATAATAATTGGAAAACAATCTGTAAAATTTTACACCTGCGTTATCAAAATGAAAACCAAAAGAATTCCTCAGTGGCACAGTGTACGTCGATGGACATGGTGGGAATATTGTGTGCACTGGGTTAAGGGCAAGCCAAGAGTATTGTACCCGACAATGCCACGGATATTGCTTTAAAGAGCCAAATCGATTTCACACACATGCCTACACATGCCTTTTTCCTTCTCATATAATTATTCAGAGCCTGTGAATTTATAAATGAGAGCACAAGTGCTTCTCATCCCCTCACTTCCCCCTCATTCTGATTCCCCTACTTCCTCTACTCCTCCATGCAAATGTGTGAGAATTTCAATAACAGTGACACATATTTATGAATCCAGCATATAGCCAATATATTCATACCTTTATGGTATAAAAAGATCCATCCTCGTCCCTACAGGGGGCTTCTGGGGGGTTTGGGATTCCCTCCAGTTTGTTTTGTTGTTTCTTATTTTCTACAGTAGACATTATTTGAAGTTCCTTTCATTTTAGTTTTTTTTTTTTCCTCAGAATTTTAACTGTCTTCATGGTTCCCAAGAAGTATGTTTCATGTGAAATTGAAACAGCAGTGAAGTACAGTTCAAGGGTCACCCAGCAAAAGGCATTCTTTCGATATGCAGGCAGCTGGGCTAAAATCCCTTATAAAATGACATACCCTTGGGTAGCTATCACTTAGTTAACAGTAAAAGCCCAGGATCTACACTGAGATTGAGCCTGAACCCAGATTTTTTATTTTTTTTTTATATGAAGACTATAAAACTGTCCATTGAAGAATGTCATTGCTCCACTATGAAGCCAAATCCCCCATTTACCTTGATGGCCTTTTATGCAAACGGCCCTGCAGATGGAGGGCTGCGGAAGACTAGGTCTCCCACAGCAGGAGATTTCACATAAAGCCCGGTCACCATACCAGCCCGGTGCCGAGAGACGTTAGAGCTGACGCACCCGTGCATGATTTATTAACCATCGCTCTCATCTGCTTCCAAGTGAAGAACAGGAAACTGGATGATAGGGGAACTCCGAGGGTGGTCCACTGTTTGGGTGGATGAGGGAGCATAAGCTCCTGCTGAAACGACCTCCTGATGACACAAACATCCCTCCCAGCAAGAAAAGCAAGATGTCCGTCCTGGATAAGGAACGTCAGTGCTGCTTTGGACGGTTCCTTCCAATGAAATTAGCTTTGGGGGATTATTGTGTGCGTGTGTATTGGTTGGTGTACCGTGCCTCATGCCTCGTGCCTCCTCCTACCTGTGCGTGCCCATTCCAAAGGACCCTCCCCTGCAGAGCGGGGGCTGAGCTCTTATTGCCTCTAACAGTTACTGCCAGCTTCCAGGAGATTCCTGCACATTGCAGCCAGGCTAATGTCTCACGGGTGCCTCCAGGCTCTGTTCTATGTTTAAATATACCGATGACCTAATTGGTGTGCCATATGTGGCCCGCTTTTCCCGGGCATGGGCGTCCCTCGCCCAGCCCACGCCAGGACTTTCTCAGCCCTGCTTATTGGCGCCTCATGCCAGCGGCTGCTAATGAGATGTAAACATTGCGGTCGCTATGTAATCAAGCAGAATTCTGAGAAGCGGGGGGAAAAAGTGCATGTTTAAAAGACTTTGTTTTTATATGATAATTAAAAATTTAAATAAAACGAATGCTTGTAGATTTTGTGTACAGTAAAGCATATATGAAATAGAGCCTGGGACATCGTGAACATTACCGTGATTACCCGAGTAATTAGACATGAATCTTTAAAGTTTGCCATGCTCAGGCATCTGCTTACAGTTCATTGTTTTTCAAAGATTAGATTGGATCAGTACACTGGATGTGTGACAAACAATTCAAACTGTGATTCGCCATAATCAACCAAATAAGTAATTAACTTACTAATGGCTAATTTGCATTTCAAATTGTGGAAATGATTGTCAAGTGGGTGGAAAATTAAAAGGGAATAAAATACAAGTGTGCCGTATTCGTAACGACGTGAGGTACAGGGGGCAGCCATCATGCAAATGGATATGAAGGGTGTTTTTTTCTCTCTCGCTGCTTTCCTCTTGCATGCACAGGGCCTTAATTAAAACCTGAAATAACTTCCTTCTCCTCTCCTGTCTAACTCTCCGAACTGTCTGAAGTGTCACTCTTCAGTCGTTTCATTGTCCCAGCTGACTTCCTCACCCTGCTTGTACCTACATGGTTACTTCAAAAATTCTTCCTTCATGTTCTACATTTTAAGTCTAAAGACCTCTTGCATCACATCAGTTCCTCTAAAGCAGAAATCCTATTGTAAACAGGCCCTTTCAGGTGCTCATGCTTACAGTTACCTCTCGAAATGGGCAGGTTAGAACCAAGGCCTCGACCCAGCGCAGGCGGATCTAGAGAGGAATGACGTCTGTGTGTCTCAGCAGGTTGAAAATGGACAGGCTGCTGCATTTTGTATTTAGTTATTAGCGCTATGAAGGTCAGCCGGGAAATATTCACAGTGGTGCAGTGAGAGAGGGCTAAGGACTGAACCGAAAGCTGCAGCTTGTGGGGAAGAAGTTGTGAGAAAAGGGGAAAATCATCGTGACCTGTTAATGTGGAAGGTGGAGGTGGAAATGGAGTTCAGGTGCTTGTAATGCTGGTGATGCTGGTGATGGAGAGGAGAGCGTGTGGAAGGAATGAGGTCAGGCTTTGACTGTATGGAAGACGGCCATCTTTCATTCAGGAAGCTTATCCTTTATGCTATATTTGAGTAGTTCAGCTAATTTTCTGTGCCTAAACAGGAAATAGCTATGCGGTTATTTGATGTTCATGTGCACTGTATATGTTGCAAAACAGCTACTGTATAGCATTGTAAGAATTAGGCAGTCAATTTTTTACAGTTTTTTTTAATAGAATAGAAAAGAAGTCAGAAATATTGAAGTACTGGCCTCAGTCTTTCTTGTGACTAACCTGCCATTTACATTCTTAATAATTATTGCTGTTACCTGTTATGCTATACCGTGTTGTTTTACACTTGTAGGTGACCATTGTGAAAGAATTACATTCGGCTACAGGCATATTAAGAGGCAGCAGGGCTTTCAAAGAGGATTAAACAGCATCCAGAGGCAGCGACGTCCTGAAGGCAGCACTGCCTTGTAAAATAATGACATGGAGTGGAAATGGTCCCACCCCTTCTGGGCCGCCTGGGAAAATAATATAAAACAATAACAAGGAGCATGCACTGATTACAGTGCATAAGGAGCATGGTCCGAATGGACCAGTGTGAGGTTTTTCTTCCAGTGGCTGAAGTGACAATCCTGCCACCAACCCTCATGTTATTCCCTGTAAACTGGAGGAGCTCCTTAGAGGGCTGTATGTAGATTAACGTCATACTCAGGACGAAACAATTGCAGGTTAAGAGCCTTGCTCAAGGGTCCAATGGAGTAGAATCACTCTGGACATTCATGGGATTTGAACCAGCAACGTTCGAGCACAGAGCAATGACGTGTTGACTGTATATTATTAGATTTTTTTTTACAACTTCCTATTGGGATTAAGTAAGGGCTTCAGTCTTGGGTACATTTCACCATAAGGAAGAAGAGAGGGACCAAGTGAAAGGATTGTTCCTGTCATCAAAAGGGTTATTCATTAATCATACTGTATGTTCACATTTATTTGCATGACCGGAACAGATTACAGTGTCCAGTGTCAATTTCTATTAGAGATAAACATTTCTGATGGTTTTAATTAGGGCTGTCAAAATTAACGGGTTAACGTGGATTAATCCATCATCATGATTAATCTGATTAAAATTTGTAACGCAATTTTACATATTTGCTTTTGCTCTCTATATTAGGGATGTGCATCTCCCTTATCGAGGTGATGTGATACACATCTTGGCACATTGCCAATGATCCGATACATTAAAGATACAGATGAAACAACTGCTAATGTGATACAATATGATTCACCCCTTTTACAAACCATTGCAATCCGACATGATGAAATTCAGCGCCATATGATGCGATGCAAAAGAGTATAATGCTATGCAATTCAATAAGGTACAGTACAGATACAGAAGCAGTTTAGGGAGGGGAATCTGCTACTCATTATATGTTGATAAATGGAGTTTTACCAATGCAAAGGTGTTAGAAAAAATGTATACCAAGTACATCCCACAATTGGTGCGCATTTTTTAATCGGGGCAATCACTGTGTATTTGCATGCTGGTGCACCAACGCAAATCGGTGAATCTTATCATCATGAATTTTAGCACACACATTAAAGAGAGCATAAAAAATGTTTAAGCTTAGGATGACATGTTTAAAATGATTTCGAAATCTCTAACAGGGAGGGTAGATTGAGACTGTATACAAATACAGTGGCATATAACTCCTCCCAGTTCTATGGGATCTTAGCTGGCCCTGGGTGATTGATGACAGTACACGGAAAACACCAGCATGTTGCCAACCAAATGCCAGACGTCAGTGATAAACTAACCTGTTAAGCACGAGGCAGCCTACCCTTGTTTTACAGATGGACACAGCAGCACTATGTGGAACGAGCACTGACTATCTGTACCTCAGCCGTAACATGCAGAAAAAAACAATAAAACCATCTTTGCAGGAGAGACAGTATGTGTTTGTGTCTGCTTAACGTCTCGTTATAGTCGCCGGTATTGTTCCAAAGGGAAAAACAGGAACCCGAAAATTGATTTCTGCCCTGCCGATGCAGTCTGCAGTCCTTGTCACCAAATCAAAAGCATTTCATCGCACTCTGGAGCTGCTGACTTTTAATGCCAGTCGAAAGAAGTGAAGCACGCTGGGTAGGAAATTGTCATGGTTACCGCAGCACGGCTCAAGGAGCCACACTTGGCCTGCTCTGTTTTTGCAATCGACACCTGTCTTTCTGTTTGATGAGTGAATGCACATCATTGTTACTAAGCTGCCAAAGCACTGAAGCATGGAGAGGGGCCGTCCAATATCTTCATTCCCACTTGTGTCCTTATTGGAAAAGTCTGAGTGATATGCAGACACGAGTAATAATACTCTTCAGTAATTCACTGATATATGCAATGTCCGGGCTTGCTTGGGAGAAAATTATATGATATTTTTTAACCTAAAAATAAATTAGAATTATAGAGAATTGGAAGTGCAGCACAGCGATGACACAGTGATGATACAGTGATGGCATACTGTAGTTGAGAGATCAGTTGCTACCAATTGTTTGGTGAATAGAGTTTGCATGTTCTCCCCGTGTCGTCATTGGGTTTCCTCTGGGTACTCCAGTTTCCCCCAACAGTCCAAAAACATGCTGAGGTTAATTGGAATTCCCAAATTGCCCTTAAGTTTACATGCGTGAGTGAATGGTGTGTGAGTGAATGGTGTGTGAGTGAATGGTGTGTGAGTGAATGGTGTGTGACTGTGCCCTGCAATGGACTGGCACCCCATTCTAGCTTGTTCCCTGCTGTGCACTCTTAGCCTCCATTATAGGCTCCGGACCCCCCACCCCCCTGAATAAGATAATTGGTTACAAAAACCTGATGATTGTGTGTATGTATGTACAGTATGTATGAATGGATGGATGTTCTTACAGCAAATCACACAAGCTTCCTTCATTCAGGAGAACTGCTGAAGTTTCTGGTACCTGTGTGACTGACTATGTGAGCATGGTACAGTATGTGTACTGTAATGGACACACGTCTTCCTGCCCTGTACTCCTGGTACAGATGTATTATGGCACAGTGCTGGGTCAACAGCTAGAGAAATGGATAAATTGCTAAATGTGACAAGCAGCATTATTCTTACAAATATCACTATGGCACTGTAATGGATTTTCATTTTTTAAATTAATTAGCCATAATGCTGTAATCACTGTGACCCTGTACTGGGTAAGTGGTTATGAAATATGGCTGGCTGGATGGGTAATCCTACAATGTGATATAAAGCTAAATGTAAAGTAGCATAAAGCTTATGGATGTAGTCACAGGGTGTACACAAAAACGTAAAATCAAACATGTAGTAAAAATACAGTCGGTACAGTACATATGATCTTCCTCCCTTCTCTGTCAATGTACACTACATACAGTATAACCATATAGACAGTACAAGTGAAGGGAAGTTTGTGAGCAGCATTTGTGTGCATGTGTTATATATATATATATATATATATATATATATACAGTATGGCCGCTTTACCTTCACTCTCTGGTCACCCTCCACCAGACCAGAGAGTAAAGGTAAAGCGGAACTCATGGGTTTAAGTCAGGTGACCAGGTCACATGACGCGACACTATCACTCTCCTTTGTAGGTGGTTTCAGGGGTCCGAACGTTTGGCTGCTAACAACTAACAACAAATCTGCAGTAAAGTGCATTGTCTATATGATCATAGTGTATGTAGTATAAACTGACAGAGAAGGGATAGAGAGGAAGAGAGACAGAGGTAGAGAGGGAGAGAGAGAGAGATGGAGACAGAGAGAGGGAGAGAAATGGTCCCAGGAGACTATCTTTGCTCCTCTCTGACACACAAGACTAACAGAAGCCTGCAGAAGCTAGATAATATGTTAATTTGCACAGAGTCCCCCTCAGCAAGGTACATTTACCTTTGTGAATGCTGACTTTGGTATTTGGAAACATAGGGCATGTCATGCAGAACATTATTAAAAAACCTTTACCGTATGAAAGCCCCAGGCATTCGGTTCAATGGGCTGATCCATCACTTCATTTATGGTTCTTCAATTATTAAATTACTTCATGTCTGATTTCATAGGTAAAATATGCAATATATTTGGAAAATTTCTGCATTCAAATTTTTTTTGTAAATTGTCTTTGATATGTATCTGTTCATTCATCCACCCATATTTTGAATCCTCTAATCTTTTTCATGGTAAGGTCCTTACAATATTTTAAGCCCACCCCCCCTTGTGCTGTGCATTATCTGGTTGAATTCTTATTCTAAAGAGGGGCTTTGGCATCCCTCATAGGCTGAACTTTTTGAAAAATATGTAGGTAAATCAATGAATGAACAGTTTAAACATTAGCTCCTGAACTGAGCTGAAAAACAACTTCTAAAGTGATGTGGCTAATTTGCAGATTAAAAATGTGTGACTTCATTGAATTTGTTCTGTTCTTTAGCCAGGGTACTGTAAGGGTAGTGGGAAAACTTGCATCAACCATATAACCTACAGTCTGATACAAAGGTCCTCTCCCTCCTGGCTGCTGAGCCAACAAGGGTCTGCAGAGGTTTTTAGTTACTTCCAGTTAATGCTAATTCTCTTTTTGCATTGTTGCCAAGATCACTTCCATTGCTAGCTACTGTATTCTGTGTCTTGTTTATTAATCAGATGGATTCAGATTAAGTAAGGTCAATAGGGTCAAAGTCTCTGTTCTCAAGGCTATTTTTCCTAATAATTTGATTGTGCTGCGCAGGGGAAAATGAAGCACCTTGCAGAGTATTAGCCGTATAAGCACCTCTTGGAGAACATGCAACCAAAGGCTCACAGGTTACCATGACTGAAGCCCCAGTGCATTTCCATTGACTCCAGCTGCCGGTGATGAATGTGTGTCTTTGAAACCAAAGTCCTAATGACCTAACTCCAGATGGTGCACGTTTGTCTGAAACTGACACAGCACAAATGGTTATGAGTCAAGGCTCTGCTGCCTGAGCGCAGATTCCTGACTATGACCTGAAATGGACGGGGGCTCCCATTAGTGCTCGGTGACCGGCTGACATTAAGCAGCACACTTGGTTCTTTACTCCAGTTTCTATAAATCAAATCAACAGCAAGCAGACAGTGCAGAATTCAGTTGATGGCCAGTGATTCATCAATTTTCAGTAACCACTCATGGTTAGGTTCCTCTGGATCCATATCTCCACACCCAAAATGTAAAAAAAAGAGAAAAAATAGCTAGCTAGCTTCTCTTTTCCATGACATTTATTAATTCCATGATAATAATGTTGAGAAGATCACAAAAATCACTGGGTTTACTTACACAGATGAGCTACATATCACAATTGCTTAGTTTCTAGCTCAACAACACTGTCTGTTCCACACTATTACTTAAAGTTGAACAAATGTATATTCTTGTCATTTAAATTTTTTTTCTCATTAGCAAAGTTTGGCAACAGTAATCTGATGTATGTCTTACTTTGGTAGTATTGCTATTGTGCAGCTCATTAATGTGACATACAGTATTGTGCAAAAGTCATAGGCAGTCATAGCAAATGCTTAAAGCCATTTATCTAGGTAGAAAGTGCAATTTTCTCAGAACTAAAAACACCATTTAATAATAGAACATACTGTATGCAAATTATGAGTACAATGATAAAAACTGCCAGGAATTTCTTACATGCTCCAAGAAATTACTGATATCTTGTTCAGCTCCCAAACCTCTCCTCCGGGGCACCTCAGCCATTCCAATGTATTTGTTAAATTTCACCACCAGCTCACTTAATTCATTAATGGTTTTAAAAAGGCATTAAGACATTGATTAGCCATATGAGGTGTGGTAGTGGTCAAGTTAAAAAATACATGGGTGTATTGGATGGTTGCTGCAGATAGTAAGGTGATTTTAGAGATTTTACTTTAACAGGTATAATGGCATAGTTTTACAATAACTTGATGATCATGCCATGGCATTTATTCATATAGCATTTAAAATCAACAGGTGCTTTCCAGTTTAGAAAGAATTAATTAACAAACAATGAGAAACAGCTGGTAACATGGGCATTCCACACGAGGTAGCGAGAGGGCATGGCACACGGAAGGATCGGACGAGTAGGGCATGACAGAAATAGGAAGCAGCGAGTAGTTATTAGAGGCACTATGTCACAGTGGGCCTCCGTTTATAGTGGGGTACCGCAGGGTTCAATTTTAGGACCACTATTGTTCCTAATTTACATTAATGATATTGACACGAATACATACAGTAAACTGGTTAAATTTGCAGACGACACTAAGGTGGGCGGGGTAGCAGATACTAATCTAGCAGCAGAGAGGCTCCAACGGGATCTGGATTTAATTAGCGAATGGGCTGATACTTGGCAGATGAAATTTAACACAGATAAATGTAAGGTAATCCATGCAGGGAGCAGAAATATACAGTACAGATATTTTATGGGTTCCACTGAAATAAAGGTAGCTGATTACGAGAAAGATCTCGGTATGTATGTTGATGCTTCCATGTCCCACTCTCGCCAATGTGGGGAAGCAATAAAAAAGGCGAACAGAATGTTGGGTTATATCTCTAGATGTGTGGAGTTTAAGTCAAGGGAGGTGATGTTACACTTATATAATTCCTTGGTAAGACCCCACCTAGAATACTGTGTGCAGGTTTGGTCACCATACCTCAAGAAGGACATTGCTGCCTTAGAAAAGGTGCAACGAAGAGCTACGAGAATGATTCCTGGTCTTAGAGGAATGTCTTACGAGGAGAGGTTAGCGGAACTGAATCTGTTCAGCCTTGAGCAAAGGAGGCTAAGGGGGGATATGATTCAGGTCTATAAGATTCTAACGGGTCTGGATGCCGTTCAGCCAAATGACTATTTCAATATTAGTCTAAATACTAGAACTCGTGGCCATAAGTGGAAATTAGCGGGAGAACATTTTAAAACAAATTTGAGGAAGCACTTCTTTACACAGCGTGTAGTCAGAGTATGGAATAGTCTTCCTGCTATTGTAGTGGAAGCTAAAACCATGGGTTCCTTTAAATCAGAGCTAGATAAGATTTTAACAACTCTGAGCTATTAGCTAAGTTCTCCCCAAACGAGCTTGATGGGCCGAATGGCCTCCTCTCGTTTGTAAATTTCTTATGTTCTTATGTTATGTTCCCCCCCCCCCCCAAAAGGCATGCACTCTGGGGTGCCTAATGGATGAGACCGGGGACAACACAGGACAGGATAGCACCTGGGAAAACAAAAACAACAACCTCAAGGAGGCACACCCTCTACGAGCTGAATAAACACATACACGAACAGGGACACAAAGGACAGCAGGGGACAACCCAACAGGCGGAACAAAGGGACCAGGACAGAACAAAGGTGGAACAGAGGGACGAGGGGCAAACACAGGGGGCACAAAACCAGGAGGCAAGGAAGCAAAGGACGGGGGGAAACGGGCAACTGCAAGGCCGGAGCAGGAGGGACCCTCGGCGACCGCGAGGCAAGAGCTACAGGGGACGCCGAAGGGGGTGAGGAGGAAGGTGGAGGGACTGACGGAGGAGGTGAGGAGGGAGCAGAAGCCGTGGCAGGCAAAGACACTGCCACAGCCGGTGAAGGCGCAGGCGAAGAGGCGGGTGGCCTCTTCTTCTCCAGGAGACTGAGAGATGAGCATCTGGCCGGGATCTACCATGCTGGGGTGGTGGCTGGGGTGACCCACTGGAGGGGTAATCAGGGAAATCCCAGAGGGGTCCCACTCAGGCTCCTCCTCCAACTCCACTAAGGAGGGAGGATCGGTAGTCTGACAATCAGGGACCTCCTCGGGGGCGGGAGCAGGAGTGGGGGCATGGGAGTAGGAACCTTGGGGACAGGAGATGGGGGCACGGGAGCGAGAACCTCCAGGACAGGAACCACGGGGGCCGGAGCAGTAATCGCCAGCACAGCAAACACAGGGAGCGGAGCAGGAACCGCCAGCACAGGAACCATGGGGGGCGGAGCAGGAACCGCCGGCACAGGAACCACAGGGGGCGGAGCCGGGGTTTGCGCCTTGGCAGTGGGCGGCACCCTTTTAGGGAACTTGGGGACCCATGGAATGGCATCCCCAAGAGCCCTGGCACCCTTCAGTGCCAAGCGCGTACCCTGGAAGGTGGCAGCGGCTTCGGGCACACGCTCTTACGTAGCGGCAGCAGAGACATTGGGTGCAAACACAGCCAGATTGAGGATCGCGAGGGGCTCTTCTGACAGACAGCAGGGGAGGCAGCGGAGACTAATACTGAACCCAAAAAGATCTCTGGCTTGTCCTCGTGTCTGCGGTATCTCTGTCTCTTTTTCTTTTGTGCTTTATCCAGCGGAGCCTGGGGTACCTCTGGCAATTCTGCCAGATGACCATAAGGCAAACCACAGTCGAGGTGCACCTGCCCCATCATATGCTCCGCCACTCCGCTCCTCAGCCTCCATATGTTGTTTCGCAACTCTTCTGTGAGGTGCGAGTCCTCGGACAGGGACATCCCCTCCAGGATGCCCCTCGAGTGGCGAGCGAGGGCTCCAGCCACGGGGTCGTCCCAAACCTCGGGCTGACGCAGCCAGTATATCACCTTGTCGGTGAGGCCGATGTATTCTTTCAGAGTCTGGTCATTCTGGTATGGATCACTGCGGCACGGAGCGGGAAAGTAGGGACAGGACTCATAATTATTTGTCCACAAATTGTCGGGCAAATACGGGGTTTAATCAAAGGCAGGAAACAATCAAAAGACAACTACACCAAAAATAACTGGGGGAAACATACTCTTAACACAGACTTTAATACACAGGACTAATCAACAACAACGAGAAACAGCTGGTAACAACGGGATTCCACACGAGGTTGCGAGGGGGCATGGCACACGAGAGGATCGGACGGGCAGGGCATGACAAGAAATACGAAAATTAAAATAAATTAAGAAATAAAAATAAAAAGTAACATTAAGGAAATGTAAAACAATAAGTAACAGGAAAAAGAAGAGGATAATTAAAATAAAGTAAATGAGTTATTAAAATGGAATTAAAAGTAACTTAATAGTTGACTTGACAAAACACTGGGAGAACCTCAAACTGGGTTGAAAGGAAGAGAAACAGTACTGTATGTGTTTAACAGTATAGTTTCATAAGTTTTAAGTGGTGGAAAGTCAAAGAATGATATACGGATGTGAACTCTTGCATATGGGTGACTCAGTGTTAGCCTGTTTGAGGAATGATTTGGAATCCGTTGTTGAGCTATACATAGCTACTGTATATGGGCATTATGTAATCTGGTACACAATATACTATCACAGTAAGACATAACATCCTCCTACAATATCAGTGTTAATGCACCTTTCATTCGTTAGGCACAGCCATTACTCTGTAATCTACTGCATAACGCAGTACTCCCCTCTGAGGTCACCTGCAGGGCACAAACCTTTAAAACTACAGTACCAGTCAAAAGTCTGGACACACCAAGCCACCTACAAAGGAGAGTGTAGGAATGGTTATGGAGAAGCTTGACCAGAGAGTGAAGGAAAAGCGGCCAATGAGTGCTCAGCATATATGGGGGACCTCCTTCAGGACAGCTGGAAAATCATCTCAGGATGCTTTTCCTCAAGGAACTAACGTAGAGGAGACAGTAGGGTCAGCCAGTCCCTGGAGTAATTGGGGTTAAGGGCCTTGCTCAAGGGCCCAATGGTGGCATTGCTCTGCAGACCCAGGGATTTGAACCAACAACCTTCTGAGTCCCACCCCACAGAGCCCCCCACCCAACTATTTTTTCTGTTTAAGACTTTTTTTGGTTAGGGCGTAATTTCCATCCATCCATTTTCTGTAACCTCTTGCCCTATTCAGGGTCGCAGGGGGTCCGGAGCCTAGGCTGCAGGTGCAAGGCAGGGAACAAACCAGGATGGGGCACCAACCCATCACAGGACACAATCACACACCGTTCACTCACACAAGCACACCTATGTAACTATAATTTGGTAACTATAATTAACTTCGGCATGGTTTTGGACTGTGGGGGGAAAACAAAGGAACCCTAAAGACGACACGGGAGAACGTGCAAACTGTATACACAATTTCATATGTGTTATTTTTTGCTCATTGTAATTACTCTCAAATGAAGAGAATAGTACAAATACACCTTTGTATGGGTAGGTGTGTCTGAACTTTTGACTGGTACTGTAAATGCAGGGCCAATCAACTCACACTCAACTTTTATTGAAACTCCCCTCAACGCACTTTAATTAATAAGATGAAACTGACAAACCCTCCAAAACACCAGTAAGTTTAAAACTCTGCTTGCTTTTATTTCGCATGATGCTTTCTAGTGACACACCCCAAAACTGTCTGCTAGCTGCAGGCTTCACTGTTTTCATATCATTCCATACCTGAAGCTGGAACACTGACAGACGCTTCTGGGTGAACGACAAATAACATTTCACAAAATGACAAACGTCAGATGGCTTAACCAGAAATATATACTTCACAATATTTTTTTTCCAAAGGAAAACCTTCATAAAATAACCTTTTAAGTGTCTGTAATGCATCAGACATTGTTAATTCCTATTTGTTTCTTGCATTTATGATTAGTAGCTATATTAATTGTAGTTGTGCCACTTGACATTTCACATTCATTTCAGATATTTTGTATCAACTTTTTCATTGCACAATGAAGATCACTTATGTTCCTCTTTATGAGGTAACATCCATTCCACTGTTTTATAAAATGCCTTTCTCACAAAAATGCTGCTCACAAAAAAACATTCATGGGTTTGCCACCTGACATTACAGGTAATGTAAAATTGTGGACAAATAAATATCCGTTATCTTAATGGTTTTAAAATCAGTGTTTTGCAATTATTTATGAGTTTAAAGGTTTAAAACATAGAATTATGCCAAACTAAATAATTACTTTTTTAAAAATTATTAATTTAAATAATTTTTTTTTGCTCTGATCATTTGTTAGGATGGCACTTTTTGATTTTGAGAGACAAAAATGTTGAAACTGTATGTTATTTGAATGTATCGAAAGTATATTTACATTAAAGAGGTTTCACACAGTCATGTTAGGCATACTATTTAATTATTAACGGATTTTAAAAAATAATGGATTTGGACCAAAAATATGCTAGTCATGTCATTCGCCCTACTGCTGCTATTTATACAAATACAGTTAAACTATATGGACAAAAGTATTGAGACACACCTCCTAATCATTCAGTTGTTTCTTTCTGACCCATTACCACAGGTGTATAAAATCAAGTGCCTACCATGTAGTCAGGTTGACAAATATTTGTGAAGTAATGGGTCATTCTGAAGCGGATACTTTGATAGGATGCCACCTTTGCAATAAGTCAGTTTGTGACATTTATTCCCTGATAGATATTCCATGGTCAATTGTAAGCGGTATTACTGCAAAATGGAAGTATTTAGGTACAACAGAAACTCAGCCATAAAGTTACAGAGCACATAAAGTAACAGAGCGTGGTCGCAGAGTACTGAGGCGTGTAGTGTGTAAAAGTCAGCAACACTCTGCTGACTCAGTAACTGCAGAATTCCAAACTTCCTCTGGCATTAACCCCACCACAAAAACTGCACCGGGAGCTTCACAGAATGGGCTTCCATGGCCGAGCAGCTGCATGCAGGCCTCATATCACCAAGCACAATGGCAAACGTTTGGTGCAGTGGTGTAAAGCACGTCGCCACTGAACTCTGGAGCAGTGGAAACGTGTTCTGTGGAGTGACGAATCATGCTTCACTGTCTGGCAGTCTGATGGATGAGTCTGGGTTTGATGGATGCCAGAGAACATTACATGCCTGACAGCGTTGTGCCAACTGTAAAGTTTGGTGGAGGAGGGATAATGGTATGGGGGTGTTTTCAGGGGTTGGGCTAGATTCCTTAGTTCCAGTGAAGGGAACTCAATGCTTCAGCATACCAAGACATTTTGGACAATTTTATGCTCACAACTTTGTGGGAAGTTCCTTTTCTGTTCCAGCATGACTGTGCCCCAGTGCACAAAGCAACGTCCATAAAGACGTCATAAGTAAGTTTGGTGTGGAAGACCTTGGCTGGCCCTCACGGAGCCCTGACCTCGATCTGACTGAACACCTTTGGGATGAATCAGAAGGAGATTGTGAGCCAGGCCTTCACGTCCCACATCAGTGCCTGACATCTCCTTACTATCTGCAGCAATCATCCAATACACCCATGTATTTTTTAACTTGACCACTAGCGCACCTCGTATGGCTAATCAATGTCTTAATGCTCTTCTGAATGAATGGAAGAATTCCCACAGACACACTCCAAAATCTTGTGGAAAGCCTTCCCAGAAGAGTGGCAGCTGATATAGCTGTAAATGAGGGACCATCTCCTTTATAATGGGATGCCATAAAAGTTCCTGTAGGTGTAATGGCCAGGTGTCCCAATACTTTTGTCCCTATAGTGTACCTCCACCTTATGGCAGCTAACAGTAAGCGTGGGCATATGTATGAGTAACATTCTGCATAGTGCCATACAAGGGAAAGGCTACAGAAATTAATCATATGGATAAAGCAAATCAGAAAATAGAGAAGTAGGGCAACCAGTTAAAGGATAATGGTGCAGCCCCAAGTCCGCCGCTAATTTACACTACATACTGTAATCACTTGGCGGTGGTTCCTGAGGTTAGCAGAAATCCCCTTGTTGACCTTTATTCTGTCTTTATTTATCCACATTAGCAGGAGGTCTATGGAGACTCTACCCATAACTGCCTTCTACCACAAAAAACCTGAAAAGAAACCAGAAAGGTTTTCCAGCAAATATATTTCATCAGCTGGTCAGTTGTAATACTTCCACAAGGCAAAAGAAATTATTGAAGTGTATCAAGGCTGGTGCCCTGTGAGATCAGTCCGATTTTGTGGGTTAATACATTCTGTGTTTTCTGTAAATGGTACTTGGCTTCCCAGAAGGATGCATCAGCCATCTTTTTCACTGCTGGATGAGAGCTTGGTTCCCCAGCTGTTCTTCTTTGAGCCCATTCTGCTGCTTCTTTCTCCATGAAAAATGTTCTCACATATCCTAAGCCACCACCTCCCAGCTGCCAGTGAGTTTTTTGCTCATCGGAGTTTTTACTTAGACAAAAATGTCCTGAGGGCAGAACGAAAAATGGGTCTACTAGAGGAGATGGGACCAACCAATCAGATGTCTTGGTCTCGCCTCCTCTAGTTGCTCAGGCCCACCTCTTCTACAATCTGATTGGTTATTTCTCTGAACTAATCGTTTTTCATTCTGCCTTCAGAATAATTTTGGTAAGTATAACTCCCATGAGCGAGGTTTTTTTGCCTGAAAAGGATGAAAGAGGAAGGGGGCTGTCAACAATGTATGAGGCCTTAGAGCACTGCTGGGCCTTGGATCCTGGAACGTTCCAGAGAGTGGTCCACCTTCTCACTGCTTTGATAATTGCACCTTACGCAAACCAGTGACTTGTATCCTCAAGAAATATTTTAATAATTTCATTAGAATTTCTTTCAGCCTCACCAGTTTCCCTCCTCTATTTCCTGTGAAAACCACATTTTCCCTCAAACCATGACATCATATCCAACGTCTAATCTTATCACACATTTAAAAAACCGTTTAACGTCTAAAAGAACGTTCCACCATTTAACACATAAAAAGACTCATGTTTATAATCATGTTTAATCAAAAATGTTTAAATCAAAAATATACTGTGATATAAGACTGATGAAATATGGATGAACTTTGAATAAAAAATTATGGGGAATGACCTGTAATAAATCAACAATTAAAATTATATATTATCCATCCATCCATCCATTTTCTAACCATGTATCCTGGTCCGAGTCATGGTTATGTATTCCAGACATAATTTTTATACACATACATTCATGCACACTTAATGTTTCTCACTTAACTATAGTGTAATTTATTATTTATTGCCATGCTTAGCTTTAAATTTTGTCGCCGGTTTTAAATCATTTGTTATCCAGCCGATAGTACAGGCTGAACTTACTTTGGAGTTGCTTCATGTAAACCCAATTGCCAATTTAAAGTGAATATTTCCATCTTGCAAGGTTATACTGCGGTTTAATCTCTAATTGCTATTGTTAAGAAAGTGTACAAAGAAAGGAAACTTTCAGGAAAGCAGTTTATGGCATCCAATTTGGAGGGTTTCATGTAGGAAAATCAATGGTTGTCCTGAAGGATATCCAGCTATCAGGCCTGTGAGATAAAATAATCGTGCGCATGATCAAGGCCTTTATCCAGCCTTATTGAGAAAACTAGCTAAACAAAAGTGTACCGTATGAGTGATGACTTCACTAATCGCAGAATTTGCTAGTTTCTCTCCGATAATACTGTTTGTTTTCTTTTATTCAGGAAACACAGCAAAACTGAACCCTACACTATAACCATCGTCAATGCGGAAAACAAATGCATTAATAAAATCCCCAAGCCTCTTCCACGTTCAGATGATTTTCATAAATAAGAAACTGTGCTGTTATGTATTTTTAAGTGAATAAACATTGCCTGTGCAATATATTGCTGATGCGATATTATTTTAATTGAGACCATTTCCCTGTTTGATTCCCTGCTCATGCTTCACTGCTCCATAAAGAACAGAAGCGGGCATGCCCCGCCTATCAATCCTCTGCAATTACCACGCATACGGTATGGCCGTGCGTGTGTGTGTATGTGGCAGGCGTCATGGGGTGACTGACCTCACAATATCCACAAGCTGTCGGGAATGAAGTATCGCGTTTGAATATGCCAAAGCCTCGGAATGAATGGAGACTCATCCTGCAATCCGTCTATTGATTTTCAGACAAACACAGACCTCCGGGGCTAAGGTTTCCTCTATGAAATTATACTCCTCTGATTCCCTGACTCGTTGTTTGTATTTTCTTGCCTATACGATATGGTCGATTATATTATTGAATGCAAGATAACTACAAGCATGCTGTTCATTTAAGTACAAAATTCAGGTTTTGGAAGTGATGGAATGAGCCTTGAAATAAGAATATTCTTCTGAATGTGTGCTTGTCCTTTGTTATATGAACCCACAGAGATTTTTAGCTCTGTCTTCATTTTGGAAAAAGCTTCCGTTCTTGTCAACAGGCAAAATGAAAACGGTCAGTCTCTTCAACAACTTTCATCAGCGCCCGGAGACCCTTTTGTCTAAGATGGGCACATGCTTTTTTTTTCTTTTCATAATATTTTTATGCAATTCCGTCCTACACGCTCCCCACTCGCTTTCAGCCAGCTTAAAGCTCGCTCCATCTCCGTATCTGACTTGCTGGCTCGCTCTGGGTCACTGTAATTTCACTTTTTAAAAAATCTTAGTCTCCCAGTATACACCACTGCCCATAAAATGTCCCCCTGTGAAGTATTGGGTTGTAATTTGGGCTGAGAGGGAGGGGCCAAGTTTTGATTTTGTCCAAACCTCAATTTCCTCTGCCCCTGTGGTTATTTCGGCGATCGTTTATATAGCCCTAAAAGGTAACTGCCGGGACCCGCCAGCACTCTCAGCTGCAGGATTCCTCACCAGCATTCAATCAGTGGGAACAGCTTTAACCTTTTGTTTTCCGAGCCATTCCAGGCTCTGCTTTACTCCCTTACTCGGCTCCATAATGTATTTCTGCTACTTTATGAATTGTGTATAATGTCTTATGCTGAGAGCACGAAATAATTTCGTATTTAACTGCATGGAGGAGGGATAATTGCTGCTGGAATCCTGGCCATGTTTGAAGATCATATATCTTAAGAATGTTTTAATTATAATGTAAATATAGTAAAGTTTAGTGCATGAAAAGTAAAGCATAATGCTAATTGTCAAGTTTGCTTATAACATTGCATACATTATGTTCTTTAAAATAATGGACAGCATCATACCAAGAGAGAGCGGAATCTGCTGGGATTTATTGTGCTTAAACGCTATAATTATGATTTCATTAGAAGATTAAGTGTTAATGTATCACTAAGTGAACAAAACCAAGCTTTAGCTGCATCATCTGCGTATGTTTTTTTTTAATTATTATTTTATATTTTGGAATAAAACCATATTGGCAATAATGGCTCTGGCCAAAATCTACTTTTACAATGTAGGCGTGAGATTAGCTATTTAATTAATGGATTTACTTGTCATCGTTTCATTGAAAAATACATTGACCTGCACGACTCGTGTCTTCATTCCTGGGGTCTTAAGGACAATGTGCGTTTCTCAGATCCCCACAAAGGACGGGTCAGCAGCTTGGCCGAGACCCAGGCCCTTCCTGTCGAAGCCTTCTGGCCTTGCATTACTGCGGTAAACTTCCACCTAATCAAAGAATAATCACATCAAATACCTCACTTCTATAACCCGACGCGGTCTGTATAATAGGAAGACCGTGGCCGCAGCTGGCCAGGCTGCACTCTGACCTTGAGTAGCCCAAGTGAATTACACAGAATGGTCTGTTTCATTCATTTTTGATTGTCTGTGATACACTATCAGTGCTGCCGCTGGAGGTCAGCAGGCGTGACCTACTTTGTACAGAAGGAACCCCGAGCTTGTGTCTCGCTGTACTCTAAGAATACGTAGCATTCCTCCTGACTCGGAAGGCAGCTTCTCCGCTTCCGAGCACCATCGCCGATGACCTTTCTCCGGATCGTCGGCGTAATTCCCGGCACGCCTTGGGCTCCATAAAAGGATCGCGCGGCAAGTCCTCTCCAGCCCGCTTCAGCCGGCCTTCAGTGAGGAGTCCTCCAGCTCTGCCCGAGGCACTGACTCACTGCTCCTCCTTTCCAGAGCCCCTTCTCCTTGCATCGCCGCTTAGAGAATAGCTGTACAGCTTATATCCCGGAGACGTTCTCTGCCAGGATGCAACTGGGTCAGGGCAGAACAAGCGCAGAAACGCATACGCGTTTGACTGAGCCTCAGAGGCACCGAGAGAGAGAAAAGAGAGGCGCTCCATCCTAAAAAGATGGAGCGCAGTGAGTCACTCCACTGGTCCCCAAACAGAAAGTGCTGGTTCGAGGCCGTTGACGCAGCACAATGAGGCACTGCCAGTGCCTGATGCTGTGACCCTAGCTACAAAAACCATGCGGGAAACTGGCTTTGTTCCCGGCAATAGAGTCAGTGCTAAAATGGGGTCTCGCATGGTCCC
The DNA here is from genome assembly GCF_048594095.1 of Paramormyrops kingsleyae. Classification (NCBI taxonomy): domain Eukaryota; kingdom Metazoa; phylum Chordata; class Actinopteri; order Osteoglossiformes; family Mormyridae; genus Paramormyrops; species Paramormyrops kingsleyae. The sequence continues at coordinate 20,271,391 of NC_132815.1, forward strand.
TTCAAGTGGGGCTGGGGATCTTTGTCACCATTAGGAAGCATTAGGTCTTTGTTGAGAGAGGCATTTTTTTCATCATAGGGTTCAGGAAGAATGACACACGAGGCAATTGGCCACTGGGAAGGATTCAAGGTTTCAGCGCCATTTAAGGGTGGAAAATAAAAGCTTGCAGTAACTTAAATAAAAACTTTTTATACTTTTTAGATTGGATTGCAGAGGGTCGAGTGTACACAGAATTCCCGTCAGTTTTACGGATGCTGGTGTGATTTGCATGGAGTTCGGTGCACACAGGCCAGGGGCGGTGTTGGGGGGGGGGTTCTGCCGTTAAGCTGTCACTCAGGTAATGCATCGCTGCTGCCTCCGTTTTGATTGATGCTGCGGCCAAATGTGTCAGCGGGTGTATAAATGGATCGCATTGTTTGGCAGTAAATATCCGCGAGGGGCGGAACTGCATATCCGTGTACATGTTTGCCAATGCTGTCCTCAGCCCCTCTCCGCGTTCTGGCCTGACACAGGCGGGGAGCACATTATGCACGCCCATGAGAGGGCTAATTTTAGAATGGGACGGAAGCATTCTGTCCCATTTAGAGGTGATACCCCTGTCTTTAATCTCTATGGGAGACCACTTGTACCTGCTGTTTTAATTAATACAAGATGTTCTTCAGGTTTGTTCATTTATTTTCATTAATTTTTTGATTTTTACAGTTTCACAGTCAGATTTTTATTATAATTCTGACTTGACTCTGTTGTAAATGAGACAAGATAATCAGGCTCCTTTTCAGAAGGGAAAACCACACACACACAAATTTGTAGTTATCTTTGTAACAATCATTGTGGGGACCATCCATTGATTTCTATCCGCTACCTAGCCCTAACCATAAAAATACAAGACTTTTAGCATTTTCTCTTTTTTGATTACATTCAAAACACAGATCTTTGTGGGGACCGGAAAAATGGTCCCCACAATGTAACATAACCCTAATCCACGTACACAAACAGAGATGTGCACACACCCCGTTTGTGTTAATGTAGTTGGACTGCTTTGCTTGGACATCCTTGTCCTTGCTTGAGTTCCTTTGTAAATAACTGAAATTATACCATCACATACAAAAGTCATTAACAACTTCATCTTGCTTTACTTTCCTTCCAAATTGACTATAAAATCATTTTATTTGTTTAGGTTTCTATCTGGGGACGTCGATGGGGAAGCAGGAGAGGGAAATGTGCATCGTGCTCTTGCAAAAAGGGGCCACTGCCCTCTATCTCCATATGGAGTCAGGACACTGATCATCATTAATGTTTTTTTTTCCACTCGGCCAGTTATTTTTTTATATACATAAAGAGGTACATTGTATTTTGTTTGGTGATTAGGAAGAGAAAGCTGACCACTCCCCATGTTCTACCAGTAATATCAAAGTGGCAACCGTGTTTTGAGTTTGTTCCACCAGCTAACCCTCCAATTCCCATAATTTTTTCCCAGTAAAAACCAGCATACTTCACTCTCAGCTCTGCTAATGTTAACAGAGGCATTCCTTGTTCTGGGATATGTATTTAACCCAGTGGAGACAATCAGGTCAGCAGAAGATGGCAGATTCGTTACTGCATGCAGATCACCGCTGCCTGAGCCGCGTTCCTTTCCGACAAACCACGCTCAACAGATAAAAACGAGATTCAGATTAGTAATGATTTTTTTTAATTATTTCAAGTTGTCGATTCTTTAGCAGCAAGCAATGGTAATGTAATTTATATTGATTGTTTTTAAATTCCCATCTTTTTTCTATTCTGTATTTACAACACTTAGTTCTTGACAACTGTAACGCTAAACTGAGTGCCCAAGTAACATTTCCAATAGCTGCAGGCAAATAGAAGCTGGGTTAATTAATTAGCAGGTTAGCATCCACCAATGTGCTTTTCATCCCTTTAACGGAATGTAAGAAACATCTGCTAATGTTCCCCAAAATGCTAATCTAAAATTTCAGTATTTCCTATTGTCTTTATAGTGGTATAAATTTTGGACCTGGAATCCATACGCTAGTGATTCATTGTTTAAGATCTCTTTTGGCTTTCTGGGCCAATTAATTTCACAATTAGTTCAACTCAGTTACTTAGTTAAATTCCTTATGTTCTAGTAAAAAAAAACACTTTGTTCACTTAAAACAAAAAAACTGACAATGCAGCATGTCTCGGGGTCGATGTGGTTTTTATGATCACAAAACAGCTCTCCGCTAACGTCGGTCTTTCTTCTTACCATCACAGCCTGATGTAAAGCCTCTGGCATCTTCCCATGTTTCCTGTGCCACTGACTTTATCATACCTTGACGGGATTGGAATTGACTTGCACGCTCAGGTGCCATGTTCTGGGAAGTCTAAATGGAGAAGTCTGACATCACAGAATCTTCATCTGTGAGCTTTTAAGATTGCCTGTGATGGACTTGCATCCAGGGTGTCCCCTGCCTTGTGGCCTGTTCATCCTGGGATGGGATCCAGCACCCTGCTGATCCTGTGCTAGATAAGCAGTTATGGAAGATGGACGGCTGGATAAACATATTTGCATGTACACACAGATACCAGCCTCTGCAGGCTTCACATTGGATTGTGGCTGAGGGTGTTTCTTCAGAGTCCTTTATGTGGAAACAATGTTGGTCACCTTCAGACTTTGCGAGACTGGAAGGCAGAAGTCCTTCATATCAGATACTGACAAACCATATATATATATATATATATATATATATATATATAAACTTTCAGCGGAGTTTGCAAAGCAGTTACCCAACATGCTCTGCAGTGCTGCTTTTCTGTGTGCCTGCAGAGCTATTTTGCGGCACAGAGGTTCTGGATAGTGTTGACGTAATGGGATATGTTTGAACCCCCCCAAACACAAACTATGACTGCCATTTGATCAGCAGGTGATGTATCTGCATGCTTAGAGACATATGGTTCCTTTCCATTACTTTTGCTAAATTCATGTTTCATATTTTCTACAAAACCTGGTCTGAACAATTATTTTGTTGCAACTGAACAGGATCCACTTAAGGTGTGCTGTGAATATACACCAAGGTCTTGCACTGCCATGCCCAGTCTTTGTGTCCATTTTGTGCTTTATGTTGTTCAGTAGAGTACCCCCCCCCCTCCCCCCCCATATCCACAGGTGATATCTTCCAGGACCTACCACAGATGGCTGAAACCATGGATACTATCATAACATCGATGGACCCCAGAAAATGGGATCTTCATCTACATGTATACGGTATAGTTTAATTGGTAGATTGTGCACAGTAAGCCATTGTACGTTATTATACAGTACTGTACAGTACTGTACTCTCTCAAATGAAAGAGATTCTGATGTTTTAGTTTAATTCTCAAGAGACGACAGAGCAATTACAAAAATACCCCTTAAAGGACAAAAGGAACAGAGGTGGAGATTTCAGGTCCAGAGAGTACAAATCCAGACAAATCCAGTATAAATCCAGTAAAAAGAGTACTCAACTGGTTGGTTGAAACAAAATCTTAGTCTGGATTTGTACTCTTTGCACATGAAATCTCCACCTCTGCAAAAGAACCATAAAAACATGCTGGTACACATTTTAGAATGGAAAATATCGTGTGGTGTACCTATACAGTACGTCATTTGTACTGAGAAAATTTCATTTGTTAACAAATATCATTTGTTGGTACTCGCCAGCTGTTCTGGGTGTGACTGGGCTGGCAGATTTCACCTTGTTATAGTCTGTACTCATTTGGCACGTAGTTTGAAGCTTATGAACCGTTTATTCCTGTAATTTTCTATTTTTTTTAGGAGTGCCGTAAACCACAGATGGCTGAAACTGTGGTTATAGTAACCATGGATATGGGGCTTCCACTGCATCCAGCATATCGTCTAGTCACTGTGTAAATTTGGTTTATAAAATATATTGTCTAGTTAATGCATATATGATAATAATTCGCAGTATATTGTTTAGTAAATGTGTGAATGAAACGCCACAGAGGTCAGAGGGATGATGTATGACTGTATACTGATGGGCTGACAATTAGGATGTTTTGAATCTTGAACTGCTCACTATGTTAAATTACAGCACTGTATAATTATGATTAACATTTTTCACATAGCTGGCATTTCACATAGCCAGGTTATATAATTCTAAAACTGACAAATGCCATAAAGTATATTAAATATATTCCTTTAGTTATACTGGTTCCAAGCTTGGAATCAAATATAGTTAATTGTTCATTATCCCATCACACAGTGAGATTTCTTTGATAGACTGCATGACTTTATCTAAATGAAAATATTTCTTAAGTGAGAGGAATCTCTCTTGTTTTCATTCCCTCTTAAGTCATGATGTGTAACCTGAGTTATTATGAATAATATTCTTTCCTGCATTGTAATATCCATCCATCCATCATCCATCTTTCAGCCTCTTATCATGGGACCTTTGATCGCTGTGTGCATGATTTTCGAAGCAGACCCAAATTAGCTGGTACTTTAAGGTTCTACTCTAAATCCTAATATAACAATGGTGCAGTACCCCGTAGTTGATGTGAATTTAGAACATGTCCTGTCTAATCAAGTAAAGGCACTTTCAATCTAATCAGGAACTGCTGCATTTAACTAAACAACTATGTTAAATTGGGGACTATGTGGAGCTATGAAAACCACATAAAAATGTTTACACAAGAGGCTGGATAGTATATCATAAAAGCTAGATTGGGAATCTCCTGCGGGTCACAGCGGAGAAGGCAGACTTACCTAAGCATCACAGATAAGGAGAATAAATTATTTAGTACTTTCCAGGGTCCATGTCAAAACTCTACCTCTCCATACAGAGTCATTTCCCTTTAGTACTGACAGAACACAAAAATACACTTGTCATAAATATTTGAGATCCTCATAAGCTGAGTCACACATGTGACATAACCTGCGACCCATTCTGCCAGCCAGTCCTGTATGGTTCTGAAGAGCTCTGAAATCCAGAAACTGTAGTTAGCCAGTGGATAGTCTGCTACTGAAGAAACTAAGAAAACCAAACAGCCACTGTAATTACAGCTTTTATTTCTTTTTCGGCATCTGTCCATCTTGACTGTGCGGCCCTTTCGGTGAAAATCGCTTCTACCAACATCCTGTGATACCTTGCAACCTTTTAGCAGGACTCAGTCCTCCACAACACATTAACAGAAAATGCTATTCACTCTCTACAGCCAGATAGTGCTTGAAAGAGCCGGAAGAATTATTCCTTCAAAAGCTGACATTTTTCTATGTGTGTGTGAATATGTTAGTCTCCCGCCTGTTTACTGCAATGTAAAAGCTTGTGTACTATGTACTATACTTCCCAGAGAAAATGATTGACTGGGCAGTTGGAGGCATATTTTATTCTCTTGGAAGAGTAATTCCATATGCAGTTTTACAGTGGAAAACAGACCAATGTTATAATAAGTAGCCTACCGATGATCAAAAATGTGTTGGGCTGTGTGAAAAAAACTGTCAAACTCTATAGTTTAAGCACAAGTCCTTTCACAGCTGTGGGATAATCAGACCTGACTGTTTACCAGAACCACACCTAAGAGGTGGCATTCTTTAAAAAAAATATGTTAATATCCATGTTTACTTTCCACGGTATCTTATTGGTATGTAACAGTTGCTGAACTGGAGGCAAATTAAAAACGAAGTGGAACGATTGCCTGAGACTGAAACGGCAAGGCTGTCAAGGAGCGGAAATTGGGGAAATGAAGGAATCGGGTTTCAGAAATCCTGGAAAATCCTACACAGGCCACGTCTGCGCACTTTCGGCACAGTGCGCCATTGTTTCTGCGCTGACACGTCTCAATAAAGCCCGGCTTATGTGATCTGAAAGTCTCATTATTGCTTCACTTTACAAGGTGTTGCTCTATTAAAATGTGATAAATTAATCCTGCCACCAGCATTTTAAGCATGTCCAGTTCCCTTGCTAAAATGAAGAGGTTTTCAGGATCAAGTTTCGGCTGTGAATAATCACACAGAAAGGGAGCAGGAGGCTTGGTCAATGGTGAATGCCAAGTACCGACGTTAATTTTCTATTTTAACAGGTTTGGGGATTTTTTTAGGAAAAAAAACACCTACCACCTACCTGAACACCAAGTGTCACCATCCAAGTAAAACCGCCTGACCAGTACTTCACAGATTTTCTTAGACATTTTTATAGCTTGTTATTTATAAAATTTTGACAGACATTTGTTTATTATTATAATTTAATTCCTATTATGCTTTGCATATACTTACGAGCAGCAGTTTTAGGCTTTTCTGCCATGAATATAAATCTTTGCTACTCAAGTGTGCCCAATTCCTCCCTGGTGTTTCACTGGCACTCAGCTTTGGATGAAATGAGGAACATGAATTTTCAGTAAGCGTTTCCATACAGCTTTTCCGACTTTCCGTTCGAAGGACAGACTGAAACAGCTTTTGTTCTATTTTTCCCTACTGTTTGCTTTTACTTCCTTCTGTCCATTTTTCCACCTGCTCCTGACACGTGTCCCAGTCTAGGATAAACATTCTTGTTCAAATACGGAGACATGCATTACTGTAGGGATGGTCTAGACTGAGGTGACAGTTAAGAATGAGGTTCCCTACTTTTTCGGTGGCCTTTTAATTTAATTTTATGCCCCTACATTAATTTGATCTTCCAGTTTAAACGCTTTTGCCATCCTGACTTTTTCCCTCATTTTTCCTTAATGTCGTTAATCTATTTTTCTCGTCCGTTATAATTGAATCTGCAGCGCAGGCTGTGCGTGCATGAAGGAACGCGGACGTGCGGTGTCACATGACGAGCCGTGACCGCAAGCTCAACGGCAGCAAAGCTGTGAAAATGTGAAGGCGTCTGCAGACAGAACCATGTGTTCCTGTTTATAACATAGCTGGCCTTTAGCTCGCCTATGTAATGCTAATAAGCTGTGAAATCGGAGCGCTAGGCTGTCGAGTGGCTTTCCGCTAAGCGCCGTCTCCCCATCTCCGCTCCGGGTGCGGATGGAGCTCAGCGTTCCCGACTTGTCAGTCAGTGCCGGAGGAGAGTGTGACCTGACCTACCACGCTAAGCTAAGGTTCTCTCGCGAGGAATTCAATATTTAGTAAATAAGCACACTATGTGCCAACATGGTGCCATGAAGAAGAGTTGGAAGTTCAGGTCCAGGTTCAGGTTGGGGGTGGAACAGAGTGTTTCAACATGACAACCCCAAACCCACATCCTGTTCGTCACCTTCAGTACCCTGGGAAGGGGACTGACGTGCAATATGCCAGATGCTCTAGATGCCGACAGCTCCGACCGGATATTACAGGGCTGGATTGGCGAGTGATCGCTCGTCTCCCCTTTGTCACCACGCTGTGACGCCGTCTCTACCGCAAGGGACTCGCCTTCCAACCGAGGGCGTCAAAGTGAAATCCTGTCCGACGTGGCCTTCCGTTCATCCTTTTTTCCAGTCCCGACGACGGGGGGACGTGGTTTTGAGGGGTGCTGCAGGCATCCTTGTGACAAATGACGTATGTGGCGCTTATTTCCCCGGACTAAGGATAGGCATGACAATTACTGGGTAGGGAGAAGTGCTACATGATCACTCTGAAATACCCCATCCTCTGCTCCGCAAGCTCACTGCTCCCTCATTGCTTCTTCTTTTTTCACTCCCAAACCCCCCCATTGCCCCCCCCCCCCTTGCTGTCCCATCTGGCCCCCGAATGTGTGGGCTGTAAAGATGAATAGGAGATGGCCAAAGAAGATGGTGAAATATCGATTACAGAGTAAAAGCGAAGGGGGAAAAAATGAGGAAACAGTCACAGCCTATAAATTGTACTGGAGCCAGGAGCAGGGCTGTTACGGGGGTGTAGGGGTGCGTGTGGGTTACAGCCACCTCAGAAGGATCTCTTCCCTCCCGTTGGAGATGCTGGCAATGATGGTGAAACTAGGAAATCTCACCTTTAATTGTAAATCCGAGCTTCTCCTCCAGAGTTGTGTGCAGGGACCGATATTCCTTCAATATTCCTTTGTGAAACACTGCTATGAAAGTCTCTTTATGTGCCAGCCTGCAAAGCACCACGTTCCTGCCGTTTGTTGACACTTATTTGTACATGCTAGGAAGCTGCAACATTGCTGATTTGCCTTAACTGCAAGCAGGAAGAGAGTTCACGATCGTTTGGACCTTTCCCTTTGTTCTGCAGCACTTTCATGGCTGTCCCATTACAGTCTTGTCATTTAAAGACATCACCTGTTTATTTTCCAGCCACTCTCTATAGCACACAGTACCGCATACATCCAGGCCAAAGCGTCATCTGACCCAGCGGAGCTGCGTCTTGATAAATGAGTCCCCCTTCCTCCTGCTGCGTCGCGGCCATCTTCAGTCCCCCTCCCACCTGCGGCGACGCCGCGTCTGATTGGCATCCAGTGCAGTGGCCCCGGTCTTCAAAACCCACCCGTGGGCACAGGGATTCTAGCCGACTGAAGGCTGGCACAGTGTTTCCTCAATAGGATTTTTTTTTTCCCGAAGAATTTCACAGGCTTTCCGATCAGCCATGGGCTGTGTGTGTGTGTGTGTGTGTGTGTGTGTATGTTGTTTTCCAGCTAGTTTTTCACAAGTAATTATACAGTCCATATTCTTCACCATTCGTTTCTTCTAGGTCTGGTTTTGATCCTGCGAGCTCACAGCAGGATTGTAGGAAGTCACGGTGCTTGAATACCAGGTGGATTTCATGGGATTTTCCTAAATAATGCATCAAATAAAAAAAATAAAATAAAATTCGACATGTACTGTGTATCAAAAGTTTCCCTGGATGAAGCGCATCTCCCAAAGACTAAACGCATAATGATAAATAATGAATTATCCATGACTTGGATGGCATTTCCAAACCTCGTTCCCTCTCAAATACAGTCCTTTCCCTATCATACCATAATCCATATTCCTTCCATGTGATTCAAATGAAATGTTATTTCAGCCATTTCTTGCACGGAATGAAAATAATAGCCAGAAATAATCATACTTGATGCTATTTTTCCATTTATGCATCATTAGATATATATTATGTATTTTACAGATGGCCAGATATTTTTTGCAAACAGTGCATATGTATATTGAATATTCAGTTCTATATGTGTGTATAAATTATATTCAAGTCCTTTGCAATACATCAGCAAGCAATAAGGAAAAACGTTATAGTTACACAACATAAAAAGTAGTGAAAGATGAATATCTAAGTGATCCACAAGACAATGGAGGAAACTCATGTAGTTCTTGTAAGAAAAAAATCTCTATGGTTCCAGCTGGCTGTGTGAAGTCCAGGGTCTCATCAACTCTGTACACGTCTGTGGTGTGAACATGCTGTTGGAACTGGCTAGGCGTGTAAGTGGGGCAGTCCTGAGTCATCACAGTGGACAGATCAAGTCCAGACAATGACCATGAGGTGCATAAATGGGACCGTGTCAGTGCTGGAATTTCAGATATGTGCGTGTGTTTGTGGTAGTATATACTGTAGAAAGAAAGTTTGCGGGAGAGAGAGAGAGAGAGAGAGAGAGAGATACTACAGTAACAAAAACAATGACATCAGAAGTGGCATCTATGGAAATGTATTCTAAAAATAAGATTAATATAAGTCATAGTTCAGATATAAGTACTGACAGGGCTGGGCATTCCTTACATCCGCTTACAGAGTGTTCTGTAAACAAGGAGCCCTCCAGCTGAAAGCTTTTATAGATGAGGCTGGGAGGTGAGAACAGAACATCCTTATCCGTGTAATGATTTCTGAGAAAGTGGGTGGGTAGATGGAGACAGACCTCCATTAAATACTCTGCTGGGCTTTGCCTTCCTAAGCTGAGGTCTGACTGCAATCACCTAGAATAAATCATGAATGAGGCCCGATTGTAAGGATGTGTTAATTATCACCAGGATGTGCCCCTCAACTACTACCAGGGCATCTTAAACTGGTTTAGTACTATTGGGATCGAGTAACAGGAAATTAATTTAAAATTCTTTTTTTTTTAATTAACTAACGCTCATTAATTAGACAAAGGTTTTCCAGAAAAAGGTTGCAAAGTCTTTCATAATCCATACTTCTTGCCACCTTTATAGCTTGGGGCTGAATCGAAAGTGCAACAGAGAAACCCATCAAGTCCATGCGGTGAGTGTTAGAAAGCACTGTGGTCAAGGAAAAAATCAATGCTTCTTTGCTCTGTGTGACCTGATGCACTGTCATGCTATGTAGACCTGAAGAACTCCAGTTAAGTTTATGTTGTATGTTTTTTTTTCCTTTTAACAATTGTGAAACAGTCATATTTTATTTCCCATTTTTTTTCTTTAAATGATTTTTACCCTGTGATCCTATGGGCTGACATTATGAAAGGGAGGGATGTAATTTGCTTAGAAAAAGTGCCCCCCCTCCCCCCATTGATATGTCTGTTCCACAAAAACAAAAGTGACCCAAAGAATTTACAAAAGGCTTATTTGTGTCATGGCATAAAATGAATGACAAGACACAGATGTCACCAAAGATGGACATGTAGTGACCGATAAGGCGTCACTGTGACAGCTGACCTCGTCACATTAACAAAATATTACTATTCTCTGCTGTATTTCTGATCTTTACTCCATCATATCTGTTTCACACATTTCACTGTAATTGCACATCATCCCTATGGATTTCTTTGCATACCTTTGAAAGTAGAGAGATTTTCGGTAGCTAAAGTTTCCACATGTTACTGAATTCTGTGTTAATCAGTACAGTTAATAATGAAGGAGATCATAGCTAAGATGGCCAGCCTGAGCTTAGTGGCACATAGATACATTATGATGTGAAATGCATCGTACGGGACGCTGTCTGCACTTCGCACAGCATGTGCATTTCAGTATAAATATTCCAGTCTTTATTTTTATATTCTTTCATCACAGCAGGAATATTGAAGACACAGTATGACCCAACACTCTTACAAACAGGGTTAGGTGCACAGCCAAAGGAACTCTGGCACTCATTTGGTAAATAATGAAATAAAACTCCATATTTATGGTAAATATTGAAATTCTGAATGCATCAGCTGAGAAATGTGCCTGCGTATATTCACCAGGCTGCCATGTTGTGGAAAACCTAATTTGCTTATGAATTTGTTATAATAAGCAGTGCATTGATGTATAGTTTTATCATGCCGGTCATGTAATTCTAATTTGCCCTTCAAAGTCCCCCCTGTGCTCAAAGATGCTTCCAGTTGCGTGTTTTCCGGCCGGTGGCCGTGGCGGGGAACCAACAAAGCCGGCCTCCCTCGGGTGCGATGCGGGGGGGCTGGGGCTGGGGCTGGGACTGGGGCTGGGGCTGGGGGGGGGCGTCCCCAGTGTGAAGCTAAGTGAAGCAGCTCAACTGAGCAGCATCACACCAAGCTCCAGCGAAAGGGCTCTCACAAGGACCCACCATCACAATTAAAGAACCTTCTCACCACTTCCATTTGCATTCCCCAGAAGCCTCTGCACTCTGAGAGTAGAAGCGGAGCTTCTCTCTAATTGGTGTTGTTTTGACGTATCCGTTGTAGCAAAGAATAAAGAATGAATATTAATTCTGGAAACAAAAGAGTAATTTATAGTGAGTCTCAATAAGAAGATTTCATAATAGGGTGGTTTTGTTGTGAAAGGAAGTGAGGAAGTCAGTCTGGCATGAACACTTTGTGAGCATTTTTGTCTCAATGTAACAGCTTTTATTTTGTAAAAAAATCTATTAGTTATCCTGTGACAAAGGATCTCAAGGCCCAACTCTGCTCCTTTGACTAATCCCATCATATTTATGTGAGCTTCCAAGCTTAATGCACTGTGTGATTAGAAAAATGTTTGCAATTGCCAGGAACTTTTCACTTCAAGCTTCATTAAGACAATTCAATAACATGAATAACTTATTTAAATGTGTTTTTGTGTGACTGATGAGGGAATTAGCGGAGCCCCACTTATTAGAATGTTATTCCAAATACCTCAGTGTCTCTCTTCAGATTTCTGCATGGATGCATTTTATTTCCAGTGAAGAATGAAAGAAATTTCTCCTGTAGCATCCTGTTGACTTTCCAATTAGCGATTTTTCATTGTTTCTTAGAACGTTCCGTTTATTGTATAGCATTACATTCGCTCATTATTATGACGTTTATTTAGAAGATGTTTTTGTCCAAAGCAATGTGCATGATTGCAGAGCAGAGCTTTGCCCACTGGCTCCGTGGTGATATGACTACTCTGCTGGCCATGCGATTTGAACCGACAACCTTCCACAGTGAAAATCCTAGGAATACCTGTTAGAGTAAAAGCTACCATTGCATATACCATTACATACTTTTGTGTTCTAGTCTTTCATAGTATGACACACATCCACCTTTCATAGCCACTTTTTCAGTACTAGGTCACCCAAGGAACCCAAAGTCCATCTGAAGGAGCCATGGAGGAGGAAACACAGAACATGTAGATCGTGCACTGGAACCTCCCAAAACTTGGGGTTGTGTGGCTACCACACTGCCTGCTAATCCACCATGCTCAGCGGCTCTGGACTCCAAAATCACCCTGTCAAATGCCAGAGTAAATCTGCTGTCCTATCAGGGATAAATAATCAGCATGGGTTAGTACATTTCCTGAGCCTAATGAAGCAGACGTGGGCAAGACACATAATTTCCGACAAGATGGAGAGTTGGATTTTGATTTGCCCAGGGGCACGACTGAAATATTCTGCTGTTTGCTCATTAGCTTCATCATTAATTAATAAGCTCAGTATGCGCGGCTTTAACTTCGATACCAGATTTCTTTTAGATTAATGCAAGGGGTCACCATGACAGAGAGTAACGCTCCGTTCCTTGCGCCGTGTGATACGCAACATTTACTAGGGAGAAAAATGGGACAGCTGTGCTTATGCGGCGGTGGGTATGCGCATGCAGCAGCCTGCAGGAACATCTCAGCACTAAACTCAAGGCTGGGACCTCATCAGGGCCCTGGAACAACGTGGCTTCTGGAATGTTCCGGGCGTGCTTGGTAACCGAGGTTCCACGGCTTGCTGCTGATGGGTGACACCCGAGAGCTCGATGCTGCCTCCGTCTGCCGTTCGTTATTTCCGTGGTGTGACGGTGCGCTTTATCCCCGTGGCGCGTGAAGATGACTCACCGACGTGTGTTCCGTGTTCCGAGTTCCGTGTCGAACGGGGTTCTTGGGACGCCCAGGACACCCGTGTCAGGGTAGCTCTCGGCCGACTCCGCGTCTTCCTCCCTGTCAGGAGGAATCCAGGGCCCCATTTCAGGTCCCCCCTGCGGCAGCACTGTATGTGCCTGTCATTATTAGCAGAATCCGGCGGGGGGACGGCGGCGAGGGGGGGCGATGGACAGCTGCTGCACAGCATTAGTTACACCATCTGCGGTAGATCCATCACGGCAGCGCAAGACAGGCGCAACAATTAGCGGGATGAGTGCAAATGTCAGGGCAAATTCAGGCAGAGCCGGGAGATAATTATGGACGGCCTTGCCTGCTCCTTTCCAAGGGGCTCTGATCAGGAGTAAGCCAGCCCAATCTCACAGATCGGCTGCAGTGAATACTCAACTAGTACCCCCCCCCCCCCCCCCATATTTTAAAATAGCTGATTTTTTTGCACTTTCCTTTTCTTTCTTTTTTTGCACATTTGGTCTGTGCCTCAGTGTTGCCAATGCAAAATTATTACAGATAACTCGGCCGTTCCCAAAATGCGTATTTATACTTTTATTTGCAAAAAAAATTTTTTTAAATCCTTTTAAAACACTCCTTTGAAAACTTCCTTTATTAATGCAAAGCAGTCATCAGAGCAGAGAAAACCAAGCTTTTTATTTATTTTTTTATTTTTTTACCTGTCGCTGACAAACTCACACAGGGAATGTGGACAGGTTACCCCCCCCCCGACCCACAATCGTATTCCACACGATGTAGAGTATAACAGAACCCTGAAGCAGCAGCATGTTTTCGCTGCTTAGTTAGTGGCTTGGCAAATATGACTATAGTAGCTACAGCTACTTTTATATCTACCTGATAAAAAGTACTGGTTAAACAGAAATGGAAATATCAGCTTGATATTTTCTGCGGGGCCCTGCATCCTAACAGCACAGAGAGAGAGTGAAAGCAAACTTGTTTGTTCCTGCACTGGAAAATGAAATATCCTTTGTGAAAACTGCCTTGGGATAGGATGCAGCATTAACCTTATTTAATCTAACTGCATTTTATTAATACGCACAACAGGAGCAATAAAGAATGAAGGTAGGAGGCAGCCGTGGTGAAGCCTGAATCACACGAAGGGCAAACATGTCATTAGCGTGGAGGTAGATCTGCGGCAGCCAAGCCACAAGTTCGCTACAGCAATGACAGGGAACCAGAGGCAGAGAAGGAGGAGTTCAACAAGAGGCAAGAGAGAAGAAGCCAAGTCTGCAGCACTGACCTCATTTACAGCGATGGGAATTGGCAAGAGCGATTAGCAGCCATTTCTGTAGACCAATCAGATGACAAAAGGCAGCATCTTCCAATCAGATTTCATACGGCGCTTCTTTAACATTGCTGTTTGTTTCCTTGGAGACGGTCAGAAATAAGCAATTCAAAGCATGTCCTTTATTATCTTATTCTAGCACGTTGTTGAACAACCTGAATGCTGGCTCCAAGTTCCTCATATTCTTCAAGTCTATTGTCCCTGGGAGACGCATTACAGGAACTGGAGATACTGGCGAATCTCTTTACAGGGATCATATTTTCTGTGGGCAAGGATAATGCTTTGGTCCTTGGCAGTTTGCTGCAAATTGAGGCGTGTAATAAATTGTCTCCTTAAGCAACTCTTGCCCTATGAATGGTGCACTGTGATCTTCCCAGACTATAACTCTTGTCTGAGTATCACTGGTTCACCACTTATTATAGTGGAAGGTCCGGAGACCAGGTATGTCCTACTTCCTGAGGTTGACTATATGAGTCTGTTAATATGTGGGATTATAAAACTCAGATTTCGCTGTCCATGCCAAATCCTCTGAGGCTTTGTCATTTTAAGGTTACTGTATTTGTTTTCCAAAAATGTATTTGATTTGCAAGATTAAGATATGAAAGTTTTTTAGTTCTACTTGCATATTGCCTGAGGCTTGTCCTCCACACAGATATATGAGGGTGAGCATCAGTTCTTTTTCACATTTTTTTTTTAAATATATTCTTCCATCATTTTATATGTCACAGCAGCAGACACTTTCACAGCCGAACTGGGTCACCTAAAATTCTGAGTCTCCTTGGTACCACATCTATTTGATGAGCATCCCCACTGAGTCGAACTCTACTTTCTGACCAAATTAGGCAGGTTGTCTTAAGGTTTTGCTGGTCTGACTTACCCTGTACAAGGCCTCTGCCCCTTTTATCCATTTACCGTCAACCTAAGAGTCACTTCATTACGAATGGCCTTGTAGCATTTAGTAACTTGGCTTAAAACTAAAGCGTTGTCAGTCAACTTCCCAGGAAGGATAATGCCGATGTTCCTTTAAACAAGTTAACCTTACTTACTTCTGTAAAAAAAAGAAAAGCTGTGTAATTGGGTCTGTTGAAAGGCACCATGGAGTGTCTATGTCCAGGCTTGAGCGACATGACTTATTTTACATTATCATTGATTTGACACAGGTCACTGATTGGGTCTGGTAGTTGACCCCACCCCCATCCGCTTCACAGTAGGCTAATTCTATGCTTCTTAAATGTGTCAGTAGTAATCACCGGAAGATGTAGCACAGAGCTAGTCTACAGGTGTCATGCGAGTCCAGCCAGTGCACAGCGCCTCCCTCAGGCATTGAGCTGTCGTGCTTCTTGATGAGGCGCTTTATCTCAAATTTACATTTTTTTTTTTTTTTTTTTTTACATTTTCCGGGTCATGAATCTCTGGAATGAGTGCCTGGCTTTCAGGCGGCGGTGGGCCGGTCAGTTTGCGTTCTGCCAAAAACGGTGCCAGAACGATCTTCCAGCTCCTTCCAAGTGGGTCAGAGCTAGGAGCACATGCTGTACTGCAAAGCCCCAGCTTAATCATTTATGGCGTTATGTAACGAGGGGCTCCTATAGGTCTAAAACAGATAGATCCCTCTGGCTTGGCGGCCATGTGCTGAACACCATCCTGCCTCCTCGCCACATTGCGGGGAATGTTCTCCCTCTTCTCCTCACATTCAGCCCTGCTGCAACTTTTTTCACCGCCTGATTGTCTGCGTGACGAACCCTGAGCCATTCCCCACGAGTGAGGCATTCATAAAGGCTTCGGTATGGATTTTCAAACCTACTTACATTTTCTCATTACTCAAGACTGGCCTGCCGCAAAGTGCTGCGACTGATCCTCAAATGGCTGGGACGCTGGGAGATTGAAATCAGGATTGTGTGCCTGGTGTCCGCACCCCCCACCCCACCACCTCCAGCCCCCCTACCACCACTCCAGCACCCCCCTCTCCCTTTTCTGGCGCCTTATAATGTATCGTGGGTATTTGTTTCCCGGCTACTGACACAGTACGTCCCAGACGAGGCCTTCGCGTTAAGGCGACATCGCCAAGATGGATTAACTCAAGCGTTAAATTGTCTTTTTGAAGAAAATGAATAAATAAAGTTGAGGAACTAATTTCTGTGCTGCAGAGATCTCCTGTTCGAGCTCTTACATAATGCTGCATGAATAAGTTTGGAGCGTCCTGGTATAACCCAGAAATATGCCAGTCTGGAAGTGTGTATTTAACACGTTTTACAGATTTATCCCGTAGATTGGACTGTTATAAAAAAAAAATAAAAATGGCTAAACAAAGACTGGCTAAAAAGATTGTTTATGGAGAAGCAGAAAGACAAGGCCAGATGAAGCACACACTCTGCATGCCACACGTTAGATTAACCATCCCCACCAGCATTATGCTGTGCAGATAAAGGTTTTTTTTTCACAGCGAGAGCACAAGCCATGAGTGAAAGTTTAGCGGGATGTCAGGACCGTCCGCAGTGGGGAATACGAGGCACTGGGCCGTGTCGCTGCAGACAGCAGGGAAATCAGCGGCTGAATTCTGTCAGGGAACGTGTCCCGGAGATGTGCTCCCGCCGCGTGGTCTGACCTGGGACATGTGATCTGTCTGCTGGGTGATAAAGGAGATCTGGAGTCCTGTGGTCAGGGAAACAGTCATCTTGCTGGATGGGTCAGTACTGGGGAGGGTTTGGCCTGCGATGCCTATGGGGGGGTTATCCACCTCCAGGGTTGGGGGTTCAAATCCTGCCAGTGGACTCTGTGCATGCGAACTGTGCACCTTCTCCCAGTATCGTGCAGATACCCTCCAGGTACTCTCTCTCCTCCTGCAGTCCAAAAACATGCTAATTGGCATCTCTAAATTGCCCTACCATTCAGGCCATACACCAGCCCTGTGCCCTGTGCTGCCTGGGGTGAGTTCTAGCCAATTCCTGTGACACTGACTAGGATAAGCAATTAAGGAATAGAAGGATGGACAATCCATCCAGTTTCTGTAACCGCATGTCCTATTTAGGGTCACAGGGGGATCGGGAGCCGATCCCAGAGGCTACAGGCACAAGGCTGCGAACAACCCAGGATGGGGCACCAACCCATCACAGGGCATGCTCACACACCATTCACACCTATGGGTATGAGTACCCAAAGGAAACCCCACAATGACGCGTGGAGAACATGCAAACTCCACACATGGACCCACAGCGGAAACACAAACCTTGGTCCCAGACATGTGAGGCGACAGTGATACGCACTGCACCAAATGCTGTCCCTGAATGGACAATAATAATACTTTTTGTTTTATCACACCAGTATAATGTATAATATTTGGCTGCATGTGCTACTGCTGTTAGATAAAAACAGACCTCAGAGTAACATCTATAATCATACAGCCCCACAGCCAAATATCAGTGTATTATAGTATTTTGCACCACAGCGCAATCAAACGAATAGCCCTAAAATCTCATTGCTAAAGAAAAAACACACAGACGCGCATTCGAGAAGGGAATACAGAATGAAGCTGTCAGCCGTAGTAAGGCAACCCCAGGAACATCTTTCAGAGATCTTCCACATCACCTGTGGGGGCAGCAGAGGGTCGGCTCAGTGCATCAGCGTGCCGTTTCCAAGACAATGTGTGAACTTGTGGTAAAAACAGTGGAATTCATGCTTTGGAACTCACTCATCGCAAATGAATGTTACACCCCTCCATGGAGCGCCATGTGCACAAAGCTCCTGCATCTGTTTTCACTGTGCCAGTCACACCGAAGACTCATTCACCCCTAAACATGTACATGTAGCGTTCATGTAATTGCAGATGATGTGTACTGGGGCATGACGAGCCAAGGCAGCAGTTACGGATCTCTCTTGTCAAGCCACAACAGCCAATTGTGGGGTAATGCTGTAATCAACTTAGCATATGCTAATCAGATTCATTTTGGGCAATTTTTTTCTCCATGTACCTTCGGGGGTGGGGGTGTTGGGTAATAATTTGTGTAGTTCCTTCCCCCTTTTTCCGCAGCACTTTCCAGCTGTAATTAGGCCCTGGCTGTAAACATGGTTCACAGATCATTAAACATATTCTTGCGTAGGCAGCTCTTTACTTCACATAATGACAGTTTGATCAAATCCTCAAGAAATGCACACTTGCTATTTAAATCAGAACGTTCACCTTCACAAATGTAATTGAGATTGTCAATTATGTAGAATAACTATAGCTGGAGATCCAGCCTAACCTTGTCTTGCACATTTTATTTTTTTCTTGCTTGTTTTTGTTATAGAAACACCACATAGAAATGGATGAAATGTTAAAAAACAATCTACAAACTACAATAACCGATACATGTGTTTGGCTTTGGCCACAGCTTGGGCCAAGGGTCTGTTTCGGGCTTGCAAAAGCAGGCAGCTGAACAAAATGCCTGAGCCTGTTATTGACAAATTCTTCTGAGATGTCAAAACGTAAACACGGGCGTTGAGATGGGGCCCACAGGAAGGTGGGTGGGACTTTCTGCACACTAACAGAATCTCTGTCTCAGGATTTCCTGAAAGGTGAATCCATACTCCTCAGTCCGCATAAGATCATCATATGTTCTGATTGTTTGCTTCGATTTCAGCTCCAATTTTCATGGTCCTGGAGCCCAGAGGCAAACCAATGACAAAGGGTGTAACATGAGAGGATCAAGGCTGATTGGATACTAGACGTGCTGCCGCATTTTGAATTATCTGCAGCACAAGCTGGTGAACCTGAAAGTAGAGAGTTGCAGTAGTCTAGTCACGAGGTAACAAGCATTTGGACTAGAAGCTGAGCTGAATACTCAGACAAATAAGGCCAGTTCTTGCTGATTTTACAGAGGGTGAAATCTACTACGCTGTGAGAGAGCTGTTATATGCTCAGCA
This sequence comes from Paramormyrops kingsleyae, assembly GCF_048594095.1. Classification (NCBI taxonomy): domain Eukaryota; kingdom Metazoa; phylum Chordata; class Actinopteri; order Osteoglossiformes; family Mormyridae; genus Paramormyrops; species Paramormyrops kingsleyae. The sequence goes on from NC_132815.1 coordinate 20,290,739, forward strand.
AGGGAGAGCATCTCATCTATCATTACTCCTTGGTTGCTGGTGGACCTTTATGGAGACAATGTTGATGTTCCAGTCTGAACAGTGATGCCATGGTGGGAAGTAGGGCTGGAAGGGAAGACCAAGAATCTCTGTCCTGGAGAGATTTAGGGAAATTTAGCCATAATTATCATGGAATTTAAGAAAATATAGTGTTTGCTATTTTGTGCACTTAGTAGAACGAAATCAGTGACAACCTTATTTTTTTCTCTTTGCATGATTTGTCAAATATTGGCACTTGTCCGACACAATAATGCCTCAGAGCTGTGAAGAGGGAAATTGTGCCCTAAGCCAAGATTTCCCTCAAATTACAAGGTCCAGACTCTATTTTCAGTACAATCATGAGCACAGCCATGGGAGTTTTAGTTTCCCAAAAATGTTCTGAGGGCAGAAGGAGCAATGATTGGTTCAGAGAGATAACCAATCAGATTGCGGATGTCTTGGTCCCACCTCCTCTAGATGCTTGGACACACCTCCTCTGCAATCTGATTGGTTATGCCTCTAAACATATCATTGTTCCTTCTGCCCTCAGTACATTATTGTGTAAGTAAAACTCCCGCTAGCTAACGGCACCCCTAAGAGCAGGAGTGCCAGGTCTGCACGTTTTCACTCCGCATCGGTTCATGAATTCCTCATTCTGAAGAACTGATGAGCAGCAAACACCCTGTGCTGCATGTTGGGAGCTACTCGCTGATGATGCCAGAGGTTGTTTACTACCCAAGAACAAGACAAATACTAAGGGCTTTTGGGTATGAGAATATGAGCTATGTAAATGCAATATGACATTATTCTTACAGTTACATTTAATATAGGAAGGGGTTTGATTGATGAATTATATGAATAGAATTTTTTTTGCTTTTTTTTATTAGAACATTTTTTAGTTCCTGTGTGCTGGTGGTTTTGTGAAGGAACTGTTTTTAAAGTTTTCTTAATAACTACTGATTTAATAGACCACTAACCTCTAACTTAGACCTCTAACTTCTCAACCCAGACCAACTAATAAACCTTGCACCTTAATAGACTGGTTTCTTAACCAGTCTGCCACCTCCTGCTAACCTCCTTCTCTGAATGTGAATGTAGCGGCAGTGTTTTTTATTTGGTGCAACTGAAATGACCCCAATTACAGAGACCCCCCCCCCTCCCCCCCAGGCTGTATCAAACATCATTCCATTAAAACATCAAGAAGAATAGAGCATTCAGTTAGGCATAATTAAAAACTGGAGCCTCTAATATTTTTCTGCGTTTTCACCACAATTGCTCCACACTGGAATATACTGGGAGAATAAAATATTAACAGAATTCTATCTAGGGTAAAAACGTAGCTCCAAGAAAGCAGAGGGTAACGGAACAGGAAGTGAGTAATGAAAAAAGGAAAGCAGCTTGTGTTCGCCGCTCTCCTCTGTCTCCGCTGCAACTTCAGACAAGTGTTCTAATCATTAACGAGTATGAATGCTTACCGAGGGCAAGGGCAAAGGCAGCCTGCTGTCTGAGGCAGAATTACAGCAGGGCTATCAATAACCGTTAGAGCAAAGGTAACAGCAGCGGCGATGAGACCCAGCCTCCGAGTCACTTTCAGAAAGTTGTGGTGCGGGGGTGGGGGGGGGGGGAATGGTGCAGTTTCCGTGGAAGATTTAATTGTGCCAGCTGCAGAGACACCAACTCATCACCCGGCATAATGGATATGGGGCGTGTGTGTGTGTGTGTGTGGGGGGGGGGGGTGACAGGCTATTTGTCAGTGTGACTTCTAAAAGCAAAATAAGTGCAGTGCATGTTAAGTTTCTGCGCATGCTGTGTCTTACAGAAAGCACCAATTACCTCATAAAATAATAAAAAAAAAGAAAAAAATATGAAAGACCCTCGTCTCGGTGACTGGAGCGATGACTTCAAATTAAGCCATTAATATTCTAGGGTGGACTCAAGGGGTAGTTCTTTATTCCTTAAAATTTGAGTCTCCCGCTTTTAATATCGAGCCCCCTGTGCTGAAGCGGATCTTTGATCATGCTGAGAAACTGGACTCGACCTGGAACAGCGTGATAACTTTCATATCCATTTGTCTTTTATCCCTCCAGAGACAGAGACCGAATATGAAAGCCTGTCGTTTATGCTAATAATACATTCAGTTGAAGCTGAATTCTATACTTTTTTTTTTCTCGTGTTAACTTTTCAAATATTGATCACAGTGCTTTATTTATTCACAGAAAAATGTCAGTTTGCAAAATATTCATTTTGCTGTAGTTGCTCGCACTTAAATCTGACCTGATAACAGGTCCAGGTGGATTTTAGCCATTATTGAATCTCAGTACTGCATTAACCAGACGCTTGCTTGGCTTAAGTCAGGACGTTTCAAATATATGGTCAGCGGCGCAATCGGAACAATGAATATAAAATAAAATGGAAGGTCTGCTATCCAGCTAGCTAGGATATTCTGACTCTACTCACTAGCTATCTCGCTATTTGTGGGGGGGGGGTCTCATAGAGGCTTTTTGAGTGGGACTCCAGAAAAAAACAAACCCACCCCTGTATATGGTGAAAGTGAAAAGAATTATCAAAACAGCAACTGAAGTTTCCATGGTAGCTCAGGGAGAATTTGCTTACATTGGACAGACGGGGGCTTGACGAGCGATACGGAAAGCGGCCGCCGTCATCGCGACATCAAACTCCGTAAACGATCGCGCGGCTCCCATTAAAGCAAGAGACGAGTTCAACAGCCGATACGGGGATCGCGGATGGATGACGCTCAGCGTGGCCGGGCCGGTAACGCTACACGCGATGCCGGTGGTGTGAGAACCGGCTCGGGACGTTTTCACATGTCTCATCCCTTGCATTATAAAAAATGGGCCGTCAGAGGCCGCTTTTGCTTCAGTGGCCTGTAGGGGTGCTGTGACAGAGGTGCAATAAAACCCTAACCCCTCCATCACTAAATTGCTTCAAGACGATTATAGCCTCCATACCAGTTTTAAATATATAGGATTAATTCTTAAACTGGCAGGATTATTATGACTTAAAATCTTAGATTTTTATGGCCTTTAATTCCAGCTGGGGCGAAGAAGACAAAAAAAGACAGACACTTCTATATTAACACCTGCATGTTTCTTGTAATTGTCTCCCAAAGCTATTCTTCTAAGAAGTAATGAAAAATTAATATTAATTCAAGCAGGCCCTTTGTGCCCATAATCTTTTTCATTTGCAGTTTCAAAAGACATTGTTCTGGGTTGCAGTGAATATAAGCGATCTCTCCTTTGTCAGGCTCAGATTTAAAAAAAAAAAAAAAAAAGAAAAAACTTTGAAAAGCGGGATTGTTAGAAATCCAAGCCCTGGCAATTATCACTTATTTAGTTCTGTGCCATTATTTAACAGTTTCGATGCATTATTTATCCAGCAGTGGCATTTGAGAGACCCGGAGGAATGGAGCCCAAAGCCGTTTTCTTAATGACTATTTTTTATTTAACGTGGAACTGTGGTTAAGCAGCAATGAGTGCCACTTATATTTTATTTATTAAACACTGACTTAAAGGGCTTTAAGAATAAGAGCTTAGTCATGTATTAATCTGAGAGGCATCGTTCAGCTACGAGGAAGTAGCTGCAGGTCTGGTCTCGGCGTCACGCACCCTTGTCCATGAGTGCTAGCTGAGTACGTCTGAAGTCAGTTTTGTATAACGATTCGGGATTAAATCAGTCGTACAGTTCATATGTCTGTGACTGTGACAGTTGCCATTTCCAATGTGAAGAAAAAGGGGATACCCCCACCCCCAGATCCCCGATGATAAGAATTACAGAGTTTAGGAAGGGGGTAGGGGTTCCTGATGACACAATTTGCATAGTTTTGGGGGGTGGGGGTCCCCACTATAAAATATTAAATTTGTCCAGGCAGGGTACAAAATGTGTATGAAAATATGAGGCAAATCATATCTCATATTGATTCAAAACAAGACGTTTTATTTTCCAATACGATATGTTACGACAAGTCTACTGTAACCCCATATCTCTCCCTTTGATTATATAATCATATAATCACAGAAGCTGAATACAGATCGTTTCATTAAGAACTGTTTTCTTCTTTTACATTAATAACCCCCCAAGTCCACTCCCAGCTTGTCACCATTGTTTGCCCAACCCACAGCTGAATCAGCCCTGTGTATTATTTAAGAACAGCACTCAGCGACACTAATAACCTGTTCAAGTGGCAGTGAGAGGCCAGCCGTGGTGCCGTGATGGTGACTGTCACTCCCGGACGCTCACTAGGCAGCTGGCGGTGCTGCAGCCCACGCTGGTCTCACGCTAAACTCACACTGCCGAACTTACCGCACCACGAACGGTGCGTGTGTGGCGACAGGCGGCACTATAAAATGTCTCATTAGAATTTCACGAGCCACACCAGGTCTTTTGAATATCAATGCGGCATGTCCAAAAGGATTATTTATAAAATGTCTATATGAACTCACCATGGTATATTCTTAGATTTTATTAAAGGTCGTTTATCAATACTTCTAAATGTTAATTATGAAACACCTTTATGAAAACAGTACAGTACTTCTAACTTTTATGACAGTAGGTCCTTTTTGCTGGAATTTAGGCAATTTCAGCCATATGGAAGGACTTGGAAATGCAAAACTTTGGCAATACATTATCTTCCTTAACCAGTTCATTTCCAGCTGCCATTCCTTGTTAATTGGACGGTCGGCGTGGATGGTCACTGGGTTGCAGGGACGCCGAATGCACACCTATACACTGCAAACGTTGGACTGAATGAGCACAAATAAAACCCCCCCAAGACACACACAGATTAGTTAACTGTCCCTTTTGGGGACTCTCCATTCATTTCTATGGGCATAACCCTAATCCTAACAATGACAACCCTAGCTCCCTAACTACCCAGCCCTAACCTTAACCATAAATAACCAAACAAAATACAAGGCATTTGGCATTTTTAGTTTTTTGATTGCATTCACTGATTTTTATGAAATTAGAGTTTCCCCTTATAGGGACCTAAAAAATATGCTCATAAGGTCAAAATAATTCGCTTTTGCTCCCCACACAGGGATATACAGTATATATATATATATGACCACATATTAAGTGGGATTCAAACCCAAGACCCTAGGCAAAGAAAGTGACAGGGCTACCGTTTCAGGCACAGTACCACCAAAGGTGACCAGCTATTACAAGACCACTCTTAGGAAGGGTTTATGAATGGTTTATAATCAGGTTATTAATTAGGTTATAACACTTTGTAAACTTTTAATAGATTTAATAAATCTGATTTCTTTTTTGAATTAATGAGTAGCTACCATTTGTAAGTGACAAAAGGGGGCCTTACTGTGAACTCTCCCCCACCCCCCCATCTAACTCAGGTACTTACAGTAAAAGCTTAAATGTGTGTACAGTGAACTTCCCTTCAGCTGCACCTTATTCTGGGTCGCTGATTTCAGAGATTTGAGTGCCTAAAGGAAACCTTTATGCTGTTCAGTTTTTACAATTCATTTTAGTTAATTATACCCTGTCTTGCTTTGAGGTTTGTTTACTGAATAATTTAAACAGATTTGTATTATTTAGTAGCAGGTGGACAGATCTGTGTGAAGACTCCAATGCAAAAAATTCATATCCACAGCTTACATGCTTTCTGATATGTCCTTGTTGCATTAATGTATAGCCATTTACTTATTGATTGGTTTTATTCATGTATTTACTTACTTTTTTTTATTAATTGGACAGCAATGCATAAAAGTAGCTACATAAAATATTTACATCAGCCTCTGACCAGCCATTCCAAATAGAATTCAGAGGAGGCCAATTCCGGTAAATTTCATTAAAGTCTTAAAAGAGATATATCTCAGTTCCATAAGGCTGCTAGCATAGCTAGTTATGTGGCTGAGAGCCGGCTGTCCGGACAGGAGAAAATCCATGGGGTTTTTAAGTGCTGGGAACTGGAGCTCGGGATGTAAAAGTCAACATCACGTGAAGAAGAAAAGGCAGAGCAGAGGAACGCGTTTACAAGCCCTGTAATGAAAAGCAACGATCTCTGACAGATTAAGGGCTATAAATGCAGATTAGATGAATCATAAACGCCTACAGGACAAGAATCGCTCAGCTGCATTGTTCCCTCATAAATCTTTTGGCGGCTTTGAGGGTCGCCCTTGCCTTCGGAGCAAACCGTGGGCAGTTGGCGCATCCATTAAGAAAGCTTTCCATCGCGCAGAGGAACTGCACAACACTCAAATTTTTCGAGCAGGATATAGGCTGCTGAAGGCTGTAGATTTTGGGGAGGGTAGACCGGGCAGTATGATTCCAGTAGCCATTTTTTTGCAGTGCTGATTGGAATCACACTATATTATAGTGCCCGTTAGACATAAAGCCCATCAATTGATCAATTGAACATCCTGCACATTCGTCTACAGGTAGTAAATGTTTATCATTACGATCCCATGTCGTTACAGAAGACAGAGCGATATCGGATGCTTATTCTAGAGGTTTAATCCTGTAATGATGTTGATGGTAATAACATTACTGTATTACAACCTGCCGTGGATAGTCATGTCATAAACTTCAGTCACTGTTCTCATTTATTGTTATTGAAAATATCACCCATTACTCCCCTGGTGGAATCGAATTAGACCTACATTCCGTTTTTGAATTCTTTGCATGTTTTCTTTATTTGTTTTCATGTAAAAAAAAAAGATTGCTTCATATTTAGATGAAATTTAATTATAGTATCTTGTAAGCATTGAGGAGTCTACAAAATATAACGGAATCTGGGTTGCTTTTCACACACTTTCGTCGTCATCGTGTGCATTTGCCTCTTGGTGACGCTGTGAACCCTTCAGCTGTCACTCTGGACATCAGCCACCGTTGCAGCATGTCCATAAAAATCCATTACGTCCCTGCGGCTCCGCTTCTCTGTTTCCAACGTTACGTTTTCATAACTGACGACAAGACTCCTAGAGAGAGCCGTTGATGTAACGGACCCAGAGGAGAACGGTCCCAGCACAATTAAAGCTGTCACAACTGCGGTTCACTTACAGCTTAAACGAGACGGGTTTCATTAATATCACGGCAACAATTAGATCATTGCACACCATGCATAATGAAAGCAGAATGAATAAGTGTCTATTTGAATTTCTTCTGAATACCACTGTGTACGATACAACTGTTTGGTGACCTGATGGAAAACATACTCTGGAGAATGTCGTGCTCTGGGCCGTATTTACATTGTAACCCTTAGTCTAATCCTGAACTCTGAACCTTTTTTGCATTTAGTTCCTTGGTCATTAATAGTGTTTACACGGTTGTGGATTCTGGGTGCCCTCCTTCCCATTCACACCTTATGGGTGTACAGGTTGGTAGAGGCGTTCCTAGTCATCCCCAGTCATGTTCACAGTCTGTCGGTATCTGGAGACTGTGTTACATGATATCAATGTTTGGGTTCCTGCACGCTCTTAATCACTTACTCTGTTCTGTGGCACATCTGCAGTCAGCTCATATCCCGGTTCCCTGAGACCCGCCAGACGTCTGAAGGGAGCCAGACACACTGGTCTTTATTAGAATCCATGTCACTCCTCTGCATACCAAATTACTACGCCTGTACTCCAGGGTACAGTTACACGGAAATCACCTCCTCCGGTCTCATTAGCAAACAATATTAATTTGTAATATTCCAAACATCAGTATTAATCAGACCCCCTACGCCCTTCCCAGAACAATGCTGCTCTCCAGAGATGCATGAATATGTTCGACAGTTTCAGTTCTGCTTCATGTGTGAAGAAAGGTGAATAGATACACCAGCTAAAAAGGGATTTAAGTTTGCAATAAGTAGGAAAAACGCCCGCTATATGCATAAACAAATTTCTCGCTAACTCTGTCTAAGATATTCACTGTAATTAAACTGGATTAAGCTCAGTTTTCTTGTGAAATCTGGCTAATGCACTCACTCTGCGGCTGTATGCTCAACACGCAGTGCGTCACCATTCCCATTGACTTTCCCTTTGTCTTGCATGTGTTCTTTATAGACTTACTCAAGTATAATTTCTCCTCATTAGTGTACAACAGCCCACCTTCAGAAGCCCTGAATTCATTACCGGAGTAACGAAGGCACGTGGACGACCCGCCACCCTCTTCAGTCAAATGTTAAACAGCTCAAATGCAGCTTCCCTGATCTCGCATGTATGCATTTCGCTCTATCCAATTACCTAAGGATTAATCTTGGCTGCAGCTCAGCAAAGCATGGGCTGCAACGGATGCAGATGCTGCAAATAGCTCTGCCACCTGGGTGTTGAGAAAATCACAAACTCTCTTCACTCTCCAGCCTTTTATTATTTTTTTCTTTAACTGCTTTGGTCATGCTTTCTGTGAATGCCAGTCTATAAGAATCATTCATAACACTTACAATGCATTCATGAAGCATTATAAACATATCTGTAATGATTTATAAAGCCATAACACATTTTAGCCATGTTTATTATGCATTATGAATGCCTTACAAAGCTCTCATCTATAATGTACTATACCGTAGATACCTTCATAATGCAGTACAAAGCATCCTTAATTCTTATATGTACCATAATAATACATTTTGAAGGTGTCTATAGTGCATTATAGATGAGAGCTTCATTGGAGCTTATGAAGTATTATAATCAACGCTATAATGCAGTATGGCTGTCAGTAGAAGGTGCTGTAATGATTTATTAATTCTTATACCGACCATTATAATGCATTATCTAAGTATCTATAATGTATTATAGCTAACAGTGTCAAGTAAAGTATTACCAATGTTTCTAAGACATGGATTTTAATGCAAGGCACATTTTTGGGGCGCTAAAAAAAACCTTATGAGGTGGTAAAGAACCATGTAGGAGGCCTTGAACCAATGACCTTTCCTGCAGATAATCCAGTTGTAATCAGATCTTCCAGCTGTGTCTGTTTGTATGTGTAAAAGATCTGTGTTTGTGCACAGGTATACACAGCCATTGTGCTTCTGTTAGCTTCACATATTTATCACTAAAGAACATTCAGATGCATGATCCGTTGACACCGGTGGATTATGGGATCGATGATGGTGTCACGTCACATCAAACTTTCCTGGTCACCAGTGAACCACACTCTTTAACCTCCGCTGTCTTTTTCTGAATCCCAAGTGGTCCTTCTCCGACGGTGCAGTGATCTCCAGTGTGGTCCTACCCAGACGCCTGCTAATCGCCACTCTCGCTGCATTGATTAAGAGCCACGGGTTTCATTTAAGTGCCTTTGGGGTGATTGCACGCTGTCATGTCGACTCTTGTGATGGCTCACATTTTTAAGCGAGTTTGACAGCCACGTGTTCCGCCTGGCTCACGCAAAGCTCCCACGTTATTAGGGATCAACCGCTTGGACCGCCGAAAGAATAATGAATCATTGTTGGGTGGTTTTTCCGCCGTTCTGCTAATGACTCCCAGCTGTATCCGCACTTCCATGCGACACGGGTTGACAAATGCTGGGGTGGTCGAGGAGAACCCGCTGGCGCCTGCTCCTTTAAATTACTTATTTATTCCTGAGCCTGGTGCCGATCTAGACAACATGGTGTCCAACATTATGTGATCCCAGATGGGGCGACTCTTTAGCCGTCAAGCACACTGTCCAAAGAGAACCATGTCTCCATTCAGGTGCAAATGCAGGGAACAATCTGCCTCCTGATTCATTTGCTAATTTGCCAGTGCTATTGACTTATTTGGCACTCTCACGTGGTAACCGGCTTCATAATGGCACGTGAACTAATGCGGCCCTGGTTGCAGGTGCGGACAAAAAGGGGCGACACTGTGAATCATCCGCCATTGCGTGTATCATGATTGGGCCTTAATGGCGTGAGTTTGTCTCCCTGGGCATCAATCCAAGATCAATATGTGTACAGACCGCTCAGGCGGTGGCATATGCCATGGCGTCTGGCAGCTACGCATCTCAACTGAGCACGTGCACCATGCCCGCGTCTGCGAATGTCTGCCGCCGTACTCATCCCCCCCGCCCCCCGCCCCCCGGTCTCCCGGACTCAGAACAAAGGCAAAGTGTTGGCAAGCATTCTGGGTGTCATCAGTAGGGCTCCCTGCAATACCGTGCATGACAGCAGCCTAATAGAAACATCGATAGCGGCAGCGAGATCTTTTTAATCCCATCTGAGAAACCCGGTACGCTCTTATCGGGGATCACGACTCCATGAGCGGGAGATAAAGGCATCACCTTGCCGCTTGACTCCCTCCATCCATCCGTGTGAAATTAGAGCAAATCAGACACACCGCGGTGAGGCAAAGGGCACGGACGCGCAGGGTGGGTCAGACCTTATCAACCCCCAAAACGTCAATCAATGATCGCCATGACGCCCAAGGGAATGACACCTTCAGCGTATCGGGGAAAAATGCCTCTAAATAGTTCATGACCCAAGACATCACAACAGGTTTAAAAATGAGATCCCTTTACTCTGTGACTCTCTGGAGTAGCATCATTGACATGCCATATCCGTAACCCCCATTTTTCATTTCTAAAAAAAAATATCTAGCTGAAGGAAGAATGGAATGTTAGGGTTCGTGAGGTTAAACCGTACGATGCACGGGTTTTAGACAGTGTCTTGCTTAAGTAATATGTTCTGCTTGCCAGGTCATGAAGATGGCATTTCAATCCTTGAATTAATCGATTTCTTCAAAGTCAGCCCAGGCTTAAGGGGAGGAGTCACTTAATATGGGACGCGGGTGACGACTCAGGTCAGCGTGACCAGAGACACCAAGCGGCAAGTGCCTCCAGATACTTCCAATAAAGCCGCCAGGTCCCTCTGCTTTGTTTGCGCTTGAGAGTGTGCACTCCCATGCAAGCGTGTATGGGTTTCACTCTGACTGCTTCTCATCAGCAGAATTAGACGTCCGGAACGCAAACGTGTTTGACAGATTTATATGGAAAAGCATGCGTGAGTAATTGTTAAAACGAACGACGGAGGCGTTTAATGCACCATAGGTTTTGTCTGACAGAATGCCGAAAGGACGGAGCGTGAAAAAGGGCAGAAATCGGTACTGAGGCTTCGTGAGGTTTCTGCATGGCGCGTACGAAGTCAAATGTCCAGGATACCCCCAAGCTGTCCGGGGAATGCTGTGGTTGTGTGGGGACATCTTAGCGAAGCCTGTTCGTGTGTTTGCCCGAGACCAGAAATGCCTGTGATCACTCCACAGCTACCCCACTCGCATCCACCCCACTCATCGCACTCTCCCCCCATTTGGCATGTGGCGATGTCGCCGTGGGACAGAAGATCAGCGTACAGCATTTTAAGATCCAGGAAAATGTCCATTCTCTACACATTTATCAAGAACAGGCTTGGCATAAAACAGCGACAATTGTTTCTTAATTCGTCGTGTACCCGTGGGAAAACATGCGTTATTAAAATGCATAAATGGCTAAGAAACCTCGATTTTGATAAATGGCATCCCTGAGGCTATATGCTTTGTTTATTTATTTATTTGTTTATTTATTTATTTGGCTCCCATTGAAATTTATTTATGTAATTTGTTCACTTGATGCACATCACTCCTGTTTGAGATTTCATTACGGGTCCGTTAGCTTCCACGGATCCAAGTCACCCATCATTACAGTCTTCTATCAATGGCTTGCGTATAATTTGCAATGGCTCCAGGCCCTTTCTTTCAGGTAATAAGATGCCCCTTCTCAGTATCCAGACGAAGCCACATTCAGATTATATTACCCCCCCGTCGCTTATGATATCAATGAAAGGCGACAAGTTTAAGACTCCTTCTTAAGTTCAGACCCTCAAACCAATTCTGCCAATTTATATCTGACAGCTTCAGTGGGATCACGCTAAGATCTTCGGGCCTTGGAGATAGCCCATGCCCCCCGTTGGCAAATTTCTCACATTACAGAAGATCTCAGTTCTCTTGCTGCATTAAGTGTCCGGCCTCCCGCCAGTCCCTCCATTGTGCGCCGTTGTGTTTAACTGCATAGAGTGTGAATGTGTGGCTTGTGTAGTGTGCGATGTGTGTGGAATTCTCTTTCAGAGGATCCATATCAATGTTGGCAGTGAGTTACTTATTATCCCTTCATTAGAACAACAATGGGCAAAAAAAAGCCTGATGTAGCGGCATAGAGCTGCGCTTTGCAGTGAACTGGGCCATGCTGAGCCGGAGCTGGGGGGGTCCATTCTAGACAGAAAGGGCAAGGGAGAGGGGCGTGGGCTCATGGGAGTTTTACTTACACAAAAATGTTCTGAGGGCAGAATGGAAAATGATTGGTTCAGAGAGATAACCAATCCAATTATAGAGGAGGTGGGTCCAAGCAACTAGAGGAGGCGGGAGCAACCAATCAGATATCTTGGTCCCAGCTCCTCTAGTTGCTTGGACCCACCTCCTCTACAATCTCTAAACCTCCCACGAGCAGGATGTGTACCTCCCCTATTTTAATTTGGCATCATTTGTCTCTCTAAAAATACACCTTTACATTTAAACTATTAACTCAGGTCCTGGGGTGGTATGGTGGTGCAGTGCCTCACACCTCAGGGACCAGGGCTCAGGCTCTGTATGGAGTCCGCATATTGTCCCCATGTCGTAATGGGGTTTCCTCTTGGTACTCTGGGTTTCCCCCCACAATTGAAAAATATGCTGAGGTCAGAGGTGGAAAGTGCAGGTCCATAAAGTACAAATACAGACCAAGGTTTTGTTTCAACCAACCAGTTGAGTACTCTCTGACTGTGACTCTTTATCCTCAGCTGGCTGGTTGGAACAAAATCTTGGTCTGGATTTTTACTTTCTGGACCTGAACTTTCCACCTCTGGCTGAGGTGGATTGGAGTTACCATTATTGTGTGAGTGTGCCCTCTGATACTCTGATTCCTCATCCTGGGTTGTTCTCTGCCTTGTGCCCATAGGCTCTGGACTTCTACTGACCCTGAATGGGACGAGTGGTTACAGAAAATGCATGGATGAAATGCAGTCCCCCTGCTATCAAACTCACTGCTATGGTACAGATGCAGGGAGGAGGACAAACCACTGTCATGTTTCTACCTGAACTTAATCTCCTTTTTTTATTTCAGGCTGAAATCTTATGCATGGGAAGAAAATAATAAAAAAAAAAACACTGCATTCTGGGTATGTAAAATGGCCCATGGCTGGCTGGGAGGGCTATCGATCATGCTATCCTTGGCTTTTATCAGATTAAATGGAATGTGCAGTCGGTAAGACATGATACAGCCCCCAGACCCGCACGACTGCATCGGCCAGGGTTCACGCAGGGGACGCAGCTTAGCGCGCTCCACTTTACTCGGCTGTAAGGGCGCCTCTGGAAGCGAAAATCTTTTCCACTCCATGTGAGTGCCTGTCGATGTGAAGCAGGGCTATACTTACAGTGCACTGTCAGGGCTATGCTTACAGCGCACTGTCAGGGCTATGCTTACAGCGCACTGTCAGGGCTATGCTTACAGCGCACTGTCAGGGCTATGCTTACAGCGCACTCTCAGGGCTATGCTTTACAGCGCACTGTCAGGGCTATGCTTACAGCGCACTGTCAGGGCTATGCTTACAGCGCACTGTCAGGGCTACGCTTACAGCCCACTGTCAGAGCTATGCTTTACAGCGCACTGTCAGGGCTATGCTTACAGCGCACTGTCAGGGCTATGCTTACAGCCCACTGTCAGGGCTATGCTTACAGCGCACTGTCAGGGCTATGCTTACAGCGCACTGTCAGGACTATGCTTACAGCGCACTGTCAGGGCTATGCTTACAGCGCACTGTCAGGGCTATGCTTACAGCCCACTGTCAGGGATATACTTACAGTGCACTGTCAGGGCTATGCTTACAGGGCACTGTCAGTAAACAGGATCACTGGGGCTGTTTATGTACTAACCCCATTTAGAGAGAATCACAGTGGCTTCTTGTAAATCCCCCCCCCCCCACAATAGTGGGACGATGCCAGTTTTCTGGGAGAAGGAAACTCGTTAAAATGGGAAACGCTTTATTGCTCATTCCACCTTTGAGGTGTGCAGTTCAAGGATGGCCACCTCATCTCCTGCATGTTGTCCACGGCTCCTCTCATAATTCATAAGTCCTCCGAGAGTGAAGTTATGAGATGGAGGTGGTGCGCAGAGATGAAGGCAGCCCGGGCCCCAATAGCAAAGCCACAGTGCGAATGCATCTAAGCAACAGGCCACGGGGAATCTGGGGCGTGAGGATACACCCAGCCAAACCATCAATCCCAGAATCCTCCTGACCCCTGCCCCCCCCTCCAAGCCACCCACCCATCCACCTATTAACACAGATACCTGAATGCCAGATATGGTCCTCAGCTGCTAATAATATGCCCGTCTCTCTTTATTACATATGACATCCACAGAGACTGCTTCTCCACTTGGGGTCTAAGCAGCATTCATAATCGGACAAAAAAGTGAGAAAAACAGCGCAGCTGAAAATATATGAACAGGTGTCACAAACTGTAATATAATATATCTGTGTGTGAGGACGGCCGCTTGACTGCCGCCTAATGCAATCTCTCTGCGCCGATTCAGCCTTATGCATTTGCACTTACTGCCCCCTGTTGGTCCCCAAGGCTGTACTGCACTTGCTCCCTGCTGAAAAACGGGTTGCTCTAGGTAACTGCTGCATTGCCGTGGGTGATTTTAACAAGGTGCCAGGCTTGCAGATTGACAGCCGAAATGTGGTAGAAGGCACTGACACCAGTGGAGTAATTATTGGATGCCTTTGTTAATCTTGTTAAGCTCTTCATATTAAAATCTCTTTTTTGGTATGAACTGTGAACATGATTTAATGATTTCTCAACCTTCATCTTACACTTGTTATGAACAAGGTAAACAACACTGTTTAGATGCATGCATAGATTTATTCTTATTTATTCTCGCTAAATTTGCAGGTTTTTACTTTAATACATTTTATTAAAACAAGTTTTAATTAATACACTTTTAATGCAAGTTTTCCGGGGCAAAAACTGTAATATGAATGAGGGAAATTGGCAGCGTTGTACATGATACGTACTGTAAATTTCACCCACACTCTTACAGTCCATTCTTACATCTCAAAGAAAAAGCTTAGTTATACTCCGCAAAAATCTGCAAAAAGCTGAGTAACACTTGAGGGGACACAAAAAATATAGCAGTACTCTTTTAATGTATTAATTAACCAGTGTGACTTTCGTACTGATCCCATGTTCGTTCCTCATTCCTGTAAATCAATCACAATGGTTCATGCTCAGGATTCGTACTTGAGGAGTAACTGACTTACTAAGTAACTCGTGACCCCTCAAGTAAAGTGTTAACGAAAGTTTTCTCCTGCTGAGCGTCCGTTTGTATACTCAGAAGAACGAGGATGTGTCCAACCGCAAGCAGATATGTGCCGTTACTGGGAGTCCTACCACGGGCTTCACAGCAAGCTGTAGGCTGTGCTTCATGCACCTCACAACCTTCAAAGATGCTTTTGTGCTGGTCTGTCTTAAGACCTCCCTCTACACGGTAACACCTAGTGAAGTGCTTCAGGAATAAAAAAAATATATATATATATTTCCAAAGCTCCGTTTCATTTCATGGTATGTACGTGTGTGTGTGTGTGTGTGTGTGTGTGTATGTGTGCCTGCGTGTGACAGAGAGAGATTGCGTGGGTGTATATGAGTGTCAAAAACATAAGGAGACAGTACCAGCTCATCCAAAAAGGTGAAAAGCCAAGTAAGGTGAGATCTGAGAGTAAGGATGTCCTTAATGGCATTTTTTTTTTTATGTCACAGGATACTGGCAGACTTCAGAGTACGTACACTGTGAATTTGCTGAGGCCTTAAATCAGGCCACATTTCTCTTTCAGCATCCAGTTTTACTGGATCTCCTTCCAAAGGAAGGTTCTGTGTCTTGGCACAGGGACATAGCATCCGTGGTCCGCGATACGATGGCGGCGCTCGGTCGCCTGATGCCACGCGTGTGTTTGTGCCGCGTGCTGCTGAAAGCAGCCGTCTGTGTCGTTATATCTTTCCCAAGTTCAAAGAGAAGAAAAACACTGGAACTGCTCCTGGAAGCCGAGCGGCCGGCCGCTCCTCCGCAGTGCTCCGCAGTGTCGCCATGCGAGCGGGACGCGATCCAGCCCTCTTGGAACGGGAGCCTGGTCCTCCATCACTGTGTCCCCGCTGCATCTGAGCTCTGCCGTCCTTTGGGTCACGCTCATCCTGCTGCTCCGTTCAGTTAAATCGTGTGGGATAAAGGCTAGGCAGCAGAATCGAGGCTGGTGCAGGTGCAGCCGACTCTTTCTCGCTCGCCGGCGCCATCGCAGTCAGTTTCTTGGCATTGCGCTCTCAGGCACGGGCCATGGCTCCCACCACATGAGTGTCAGTCGTCCTGGGTATCCCGTGCTGCCACAATAGGAGCAGGACTGTTTAAATTAGCATGAGACGAGCTCACCTTCACCCCCCACCCTGGACCGAAGCGGGCTTGATTGCACGCAATCTCCAAAATTACTGAAGGAGCGGCTCGCCAGGGCCAGCAGGTGCGGCGGCACTGAGTAGCTTTGTGCCGCGCTTATAAATCAAGCAGGCGCACTCCGCCGCGGCCCTGTCAGTGCGGCTGGGGGGAACGGCGCCCCCTGCTGGCCGCCCGTGTCACACCGCGATTCCATGCATTCGTCATACTTTACACCAATTAGGAAGAGGAGGATCTGCTTCCCTTATTTCAGGGAAATATTTACTTATGCCTAAAGTGCTTCACTGGAAGCTATATGACGGATTCTATAGGTAATCACCTAATGACCCCATACATCTCCCTGCTTCTTAATAAACAGCGACCTTCAGCCAAGCTCGTCTGAATGACTCTCGTCTTACCTCTGTGTCATTTATAAATACCTGACACTTAGATATTTCCGACTTGAGCACTCTTTTTTATTTTAAACCATAATGGGAAAAAATTAATTGAATGGACAGATCTATCTCGAGTCCAGAAGGATACCAGAATACCTGTCGTTATATATTCTTGCAACAAAAAGAGGATTTAATTTGCCCATTCCACTCAGGTCAAGTCGGTCAGCATAATCAGATGTGCACAGAAACAATTATTTGAGGCTGAGCATGTTGGAGAATGTGTTATCAGAGCGAGGACTTCCTACCACGAGTGGCCTGTGCAGAGAGCAGGCAGCATGCCCTACACTCTATCTCATAATGAGTGTCAGAGTAATATTGACTTTTCTTTTTATAGAGACGTCCCGAAGACCTCCGTGACATGTTCAGAGGTGCGTCGCCTAGAGTTAATTCCCCAGAGTTGTGTGAGCTGCACGCGACATTTCTGGAATTTTTATCACGTGCTGTTATATACCAAAGGTTTTACTTTCTTCCATACTCCCTGGCAGCATCAAAATTCTGGCTGTCTAAAGATACAATACTTTACGCGGCCAAGCGGCTGGCCTCAGCAATTCAGTAAAGTGGCTGTTTATGACTTTAAGAGTTGATTGAATGAACTATCAATTATTCATTGGGCATAGACTGCCACTTCCTGGAGGAGACAGGTGGTTTTATTATTATTTCTTATTTTCTGGACCTTTCTTTGTCGTGTTTCTTTCATTAAACAACTTTCTTTATCCCCAAGCCTTGCCTCGGGGAGGTATTACTGGCAAGACACTGCTTTCTGTTAGCCAGTTAATGTTGTTCATTTAACGTGGAAAGGAACATTTCATAGACCCCACCAGACACAGGTGTACTTGAAGGATATGCTGTTGATAGGCAGACATCTGTACCTGGATGGGAGGTGGGCCCCCCAGTGGCCAAAAGCATGCAAGCACACTCTGAAGCCCTGGAACACGGAGGGCCCAGACGCGCTGGCACAGGTACCCAGAATCCTTTGCGGTCCCTCAAGCTGACAGGCCTCAGGCAGGCACTGTGCGAGGAGTAAATCTGGGTAAAGCGCAGAAGACTGCAAATAAGTACCCTGCATGCGTTTGGCATGTCAGCGGGGAGACGGGATGTCTCTTCTCAGTGAACGCAGCCCAAAGGGAGCTGAGAGGCTTTCTGCTTACATACTGAGGCCTTTGCACACCAGCCAGGCGAACCTCCTGTTAACTGGGCATTACCTTAACACCATGTGGCAGAAAAACAATTATTTTAATAGGTTACGCATGTGCGCAGACAATCGCTGACAAGGCATGATGTAGAATCTAGGAACCATTCAAATGAAAATCTCAGAAATACACTTAGGCTTATATACGTACAACATTGTAGCATTAGACACAAGTATCATTACATATAAAAGCGATAAGGTAACTTGGTGGCTCCGTGGGTGTCACTATTGCTTCGCACCTGCGGGGCTGGGTATTTGAATCCTGCTCCGTGGGTGTCACTGTTGCCTCGCACCTGCGGGGCTGGGTGTTTGAATCCTGCTCTGTGGGTGTGTGCAGTTTGCATGATCTCCCAATTCTGGCCTGGCTTCCACCCAAAGCCCAAGGCATGCAGTTAGGGCTAATTGGCATCTCTAAATTGCACATAGTGTGTGTGTGCCCTGTGATGGACTGGCATCCCAAGCAGAGTTTACCCCAGCCTAGGGTGACCAGATAATCCATGTCAGGGAGGACACTCTGAGCCAGGACAGGAATTGTAAATTACCATTTCAATTAAAAGGACCTGGATTTCACTTAAGCACTGAGTTCTTGCTGTGTGCTGATTGGTCAGTCTCCTATAATCATGCATGTGTCACTAATGCTAATGTGAAACAGCTGGATGAGTCTTTCAGTCAAGGAAACAAACCAGTCAAAGCACAAGAAGAGCTGAACTATTTAGTCGAGCACAGGAGCCTTTCAATTTGAAAGTAGTTTGTAAAACCCGAAGTAGCTCAAAGTGTCCTCCCTGACATGGATTATCTGGTCACCCTACCCCAGCCCCCTGCTGTCTCGGATAAGCTCTAGACTGCCCCCCCCCCCGCTGAGCATAAGCACTTAGAAGATGGATTGATGGAATATAGGCTTTAAAAATTATTGTAGTGTTATTATTATGTAAAC
The DNA here is from genome assembly GCF_048594095.1 of Paramormyrops kingsleyae. Taxonomy (NCBI): domain Eukaryota; kingdom Metazoa; phylum Chordata; class Actinopteri; order Osteoglossiformes; family Mormyridae; genus Paramormyrops; species Paramormyrops kingsleyae. The sequence continues at coordinate 20,309,748 of NC_132815.1, forward strand.
AATAGTCTTAGGGATTGACTTTAATAAAAGCTGCTTTGCTTTATGTTTTACAAAAATAGCTAAATTCCTAGCCCAGCAGGAAGGGTGGATTTCGCTTTACATGCAGGGCATTAACACATGGTGGCCAAGCCTAGAAGCAGCCTCTCTGCCTGACTCGAGCGCCACACTGCTGCCTGTCGTTCTCCCAACTAGCAGAAAGAAATACCAGCTTGAAAAAAAGCATTCATTTCAGCGTTCGTTAATCATGATTAATGTTAATGACTGATGTCATCGCGGCGACACGCTGGTTCTGCTCTTTCTGGGCATAAAGCACACATTTACATAACTTGTGATGGAATTAACCGTAACACTGGCGAAATGCATAAACCAAGGATTTGTGAGTTCAGGGAGCTTTTAAAACAGGAAATAACAGCCGTGCCATAGGGGAAATCAGAAGGCATATTAAGGAACAGTGCTACGGATGCCTCTGTCAGAACGTTAAAAGGAGGACATATGCATGTTTATTCAGTAGCTAGCATAAGCTTGTGCAAATGGCGTATCTGCAATAGGCCACACATACAGTAGAGCATAAATTAACTGCAAAGGTCCATCCATCCATCTATTTTCCAGCTGCTAATCCTGATCAGGGCTGTGGGACGGCCTAGCGCCTTTCCCAAAGTTTTGTTGAAATGACCCCGATCATGTGATATTTCACACTTTTATGAAATTGCCTACAGTGGCATGATGACAATGATGACAGTTAACCTACACCTAACCCCTCCCATTTTAACTCTGAGAAAACAGGATCCACCCCCCCCTCCATGGGGAGTTTGCGTGTTCAGCACTTGTCACCCAGAATTCCTCCCATGGTCCAAAGCCGTGTGATTAGGCTCCCCGTTGTCTTGACATTGCCCTTACTGTACAACTGTATGAATGTTCCCTGCGATGGACTAGCATAACACCCAAAATCTACCCTGGAATATACTTCAGACCCCCCCTGCAATCCTAACCAGAATAAACAGTTGTAAGACAGATGGATGTTATTATTTTCTAGGGCAGAGCTTTTAAGAACTGCATGGTATTCATTCTTAGAAAGAAGCAACATGCATGTATTTATTTATTTGTTGAACTAAGCAGTTGCCAGAATGACAAAAAGGGGATTTTATAAACATCATACAATTTATAATGTATTTGTAATGTACTTATACCCATTCTATAATATAAAGTGTTTTATAATTCCACAATTGTACTCCTTTTGCCAAAGATTAATTTGCCGATTCCTTTCATTGCCGGTCTTTAATTGCTTTTAGGTTAATTGTTAAGGTTTACTAAGAGATCCTTGGGAAAATGATAAATCATTTGCAAGCGTAATAATGAGTTTCCAATGGAATGATGTAATAATGAGTTTCCAGTGGAATGATGTAATGAGTTTCCAATGGAATGATGTAATGATGAGTTTCTCCCCGGCCATCAGGAAGATCTAAGCTCACACAAACTCACACTTGGCAGCGTTTAATTTGGTTTCTCAAGGGAAGAGGCGTATTAATTTCTGATTAAAAGTCTTTGCTGAAAATCATTATTTTAAATCGAAATCCAACCCCTGGTCTGTAGTTACAAGAGTGTGTAGTGTGGGGGCGCTGAGGAGGAGATTTCAGCGTGTGTCAGTATGACATATGGCCTTGGAAGGAGGCTTGGATAACGCTGGAAATGAGGCCTCTGGGAATGACTCACACCACTTATAGGTGCCGGGGAGCGAATGGATGAGGGGGGGGGGCACAAACTAACGAAGGAGACAGGCTGGAAGTGCTGTGTGAGGCGCAGGAATGCCCAGAGGGGGCTGTGCAGGTTGGGGGAGTGATGCAAATGGACACAACCAGATTCAGCGAAAGGAAAGGCCTCACCCGTCGTGCCGAGCGACTGCCCCGTTGAGCATCACCAGCCATTCCCCAGAAACGGCAAACAAAACAAAACAAGCACCTGCGCCTCTTCATCTGCCAGGTGCACTTTTCAGCTCGCTTTTCGATCGCTGACCTTTCCGACGGCCGCGTGGGCTACCCCAGAGGCCGCGAGGGCGCGGCGTGAGGGGGGCTACGTCGATGTCACGAGCACAGCCCACACGGACACCGGCACAGAGGCCTGGCCATAACAGAACGGGGAGAAAGGTTAGCGGCTCCGCCAACCATCGATCAGCCAACGCTCTCGTTTGTAGCTTATTTGTGAAAGTGGTGTCCCGCGTGGCGGCTCGTTCTTTTTAATTGTGCCTGGCAAGCGCTTCCGCGGGAGGTGATGCAGGGTCCGCCCGCATTGCACTGCTCCCGTGCATGGCCTCCTCTGTGCTCCCACCTCACGCTGCCCCATGCCCTCACAGTGATGTCACAAACAGCGCACGTCTCCATTTTCCGTTCATTGATCTCAGCTTTTGTTTTTCTTCTCTTCCCTCGTTTATCCGATAGACCTTCTTATCCGAAACTTATACATATAAACTTAAATCATCAGACTGTTCTTCTTCAGGGTAAGCCTCCTGGGGTTAACAGGAACCTCTTTTCCTAGAAACGAATGGAAATCCATAAATAAGAACCATTCGGCACTCATTGTAAAGCTCCAGAATTGTGTCTGGAGGGCAGAGTAACTCCAATTCTGCACTGCCTGTTTCAGCAAGAAAAAAAGGCCAAATCAGACTTCAAGACCACACTAACTGTACGTATAAAACCAGGATTGACATCTCCTGACTGATTCAATCATCCCTATAAGCTTTAAATACCTCAAATTTAATAAGTAACTAGACTGGCGATCCCCACGATCATAGCTCTGCTTTTCCATATAGATCTACTTTGCAACATTAACTCTCCCTTAAGCCTAATGTAAAAGCCATCTAAAAACCCAAACAAAAAAAAGATCTATAATCGCAGGAAGTTTTCTGTATAGTATATGTTTTATAGCCATTATGCTGCTGGGAATGCTAACGTTGCAAATGAATTCTGCACTAAACTTGTTTCCTATCTTGCACAGGAGTTGGATTCAGATTATATATGATTTCCACAAATTGGGGTGTTTTTCATATTTAAACAACACAGCCAGAGGATTTGTGTGAAAGCTTACCCAGGCTATAAAAATGAGTGGCAGCATAAAACATTTTATATCAAAAAAACACAATGCTCTGTTCATGAAGGAACTCAAATAAAAACATTCCCTCTGCATGCCCCAGGCCTCCTGGGCTCAGACCTGCAGTGTTCCTCTTTAATTAGGTGCCCTCGTTCAAGGCAGTGACCCTCATTACGTTCAACTTTTTCCCCCACAAACAACTTAAGGAGACATTTGAGATTTTCGCTGTGGGAAACGGTAACCCAGGCCTTACAAATAGAGGCAAAACTCAGAGCTCAGCCTCAAATGAATAGCCTGTCTTCACATTTTCTTTCTGCAACATCCTCACCTATGGCGATCACGCTTCTTGGTACCCTTCAGTGACTCCGTAAGTGGGCAGACCTAGGTCATAACAGGACGGCCGCATTAATGGAATCTCACTATCAGTCACCGTGGGCCATTACTGGGTGAAACAGCGGTCGGCGGTGTATTCCGAGTCGGAATGATGAAAGGGAAATTCTGATAGTGAAAATATCATAATCAAAAATAATCATGAAGCGAAGATCATGTAAGAAAATGCACATAATGCCCAACAAACATAGGCAAAACTGTCACAGTGCATTATATCAAAGGTACATAAAACAGCGATGTAATATTCCCTATGGCTTATTCTGGCATATTACATAGTTACATTGACTGCATACATTTATAGTCCTAATTATACCTACTGTTGGTCAATTAGTAAATGTTCACGGTAAATGTATATGTGCTTGAATAAATTCTGGTTATAGAAAGCAGTAATAATTGTCTTTGAATTCAATAATCTGCTAGCTTTGTTGTATATTTACGCTTGTTCTTCTTTCTAAAAGAAAAAGAAATTAAGAACTCCAAAAGCATCTCATTATGCAGATGAGGAATCCCAGAGAGCCAGACTTTGCCTTGTTAAGCTCGTAATTGCTTTTATTTTTCTTTTTTCCCCATCCCTGAGTAATATACTTCCAATTTTTAAACCCCCAAGTTTAATAGAGTGTTCATCTTTTCCCAGTTTATTTCATTTGGTGAACGGCAGTGCAGAGCATTCCAAACTTTTCTTAACAGGGGGCACTAAAATAATGAACTAACGATGCCATGGTGTAATTCTTGGAGCGCAGTGAACATTTCATATACTAGTTAAGGAATTAATTTACCCCCATGCAAACAGTAAGACACACGCTTCCGTTTCGTTTTGTTCTGTTTCCACACAAATCTGGAGAGATGCATCGGGCTGTGATGTCCGACCTCTCCGGGTCTGATAATACGTGAGCACAGCGTGTTTTAGCACACTGCCTGCGCGGAGCAGAGACAAAGCCACATGCTTCTCAGTTGGTGTGCAGCTCCTCGAGTCTCACACAAGGCAAAATGCGGCAAAATGCCATGCAAGACGTCAAGGGTTCGCTACGGGATGTAGATGATATATTGATGCAAGTAACAGAAGCGATTGAGCATATAGCCACATTATTGCTGGAAATTAGGAGCACAAAGGACGCTCCGATAGTTCTAAAATACCAGGTGTGTCAACTGTGAGCAATTCATGTGCTGTCTGAAGCATCGGTGGTGCTGCATTTCTGTTGTTGTTGTTGTTGTTGTTGTTGTAGAAGTTTCACAAACTTAAAAAGTTAAATTAAACAGCTATGTCATGGCACCAGTCTGACACATCACAATGGTTTTACTTTGTTTTACGTGTATTTATATAGTAGCCTAATAAAATATATCTACTGCTCCAAACGAATTTTCAGCAATGACTATTCACAGCCTGTGATGGGTTGGAGCCCCATCCTGGGTTGTTCCCTGCCTTGTGCCCGTAGCCTCGGGGATGTCCCTGAATAGGACAAGGGGTTACAGCAAATGGATGGATGGCTGGATGGACTATTAACAGCCTGTGATTTTTGACTGCCTGGCAAATTTAGTTTCCTCCACCTTTCTCTCAACACTTGTGTTCCTCCAGTCTTTGTCTGAAAGCCGCTGATCTTATTGTTGGCAGCTGTGAGGCCATGAAGGAGTGAAACGCTGCCTGGATTCAGCCCATCTGCAGTCCCGATTGGCATGGTAACTCTCCGCATGCAGAGGTAGGTGAAATACGGAGGCGAATCTGGAGTGCTATCAGCCACTTATTTATGGCATGGATGTGGTATATGTACGCAAAGCCCGTCCTCTCCCCTGCTTGCTTGGATTGCTCTCCATATGCACTGTATTTATACAAAAGGACTCCATGTGTCTTGAATTTAAAAAGGTGGCTGCAATACATATTGTATATCCCTTGGGAGGTTTGTGTTTCTGTGCTACAAACACAAAAAACAGTACTCGTGAAGTATTTGTGAAGTACCGGGCAATGAAACGCTGATTCTGGGCCCATCTTCTAAATACTGTAAATACTCTTGCACTTCACGTCATTGTGTCCTTTGTTCAACTGCCCTGTGTGTCTTTAATTGCCCCTCGGGGACAAATAAAGTTTTTTAAATTGAATTGAAGCAGCAATGGCAAATCCACAGGGTCACTGTGTGTAAGACCACTGAAGATGATCAGTCTCCCAGTTACTGGGGTGACAAGACAAACTACCCCACATAATATCAGATGCTATAATACTACAGATTTTCTGGAATTTAGACTTGTTTGAAGTTCCAGGAATGAAGGGCACATTGAGAAACCAAGTTGTTTTACAGAGGGTAGCACTTTCTGACGTTTTACACTGGCATGCTTCATTTTTATGATTCATACACAACACCATAATCAGATATGAAATGTAGTCAAAGGATTCCTCAAGTGTCCCGTTGTTTTATCTCTATAAATCCTCCAAAGACACCATAAAAATCAGTTCTGTTCCTATTATTTATTTGCTTACTTATTTATTTATTTCCTCAGTTTATTGCTGTTAACTGTAATTTACGAATAGATTGAAGGATAATGAAAATGAGACTTCTGAAAATAAATGCCCCTTTTGCTGTTTCTTAATCAATGTCAGCATTGCCCTGATAAAAGGAATTCCCTACAAAAAGAAAACAAATGTTTAGCGTGATATCTATCATATAATTATATCTTGCCCTTGTCATTAAGTATGATATCTGAAATTGCTTAGTCAAAATCAATCGCCGGCTTGGGAAGCTTAATCGTAACTGACGTGAGTTTATCGCATCTCCCCATGTATGACGTGATCAATTAATACTGCGTCTGGGCATCTTAAATCACTCTCAGAATTACTAGCTGTAATCCTCTAAAGACACTGGGATTCTAGGTGATTGACTGAACAACTGAAGGGCATAAAATGGTCATTTTAAAAATGATTCGCTGCGGGACATTGCCAGCAGAAAGCCATGACTGTAACTCTTAGCTTTCAGTCTGACGCTGACATGACGGCAAATGTATCACTCAGGTTGATTTTTCTTCTTTGGTGCTCCTAGTTGACAGACTCTTCCTTCCTTGATCTCAGCCTGCTCAGTACCTAAAATAAACCTACACTACTAAAAACAAATCTACCAGGCTTTACATACTGGGATTAATGGTGCTACATATTTTTGGTTAAAAGTCTTACCAAAGTGTCATAATAATGTACTGAAGTAATAACAATGTGATGCCCATTATCTGTTATTAATGAGAGCTAACGTTGAGTCCAGCTGTCACCATTTATCATTTTCTTGTAGGCTAATTCACTGACGATAGCAAAGTTTTCTTGTTAACACATTGACCTTTATTAACAACAACAATGGGTTTTATTTTGTATTTGAAGGGTGGGGGATTTAAAATTAAAATGGGCATATCTACTTGGATCCAGGCTATATTAATACTGTAAGCATCTTTAGCTTAAGCCCAGGCTAACACCAGCCCTAGGTTCTGCTGTTTTGTATCTCTTCATACAATAAAATGTTTCATTTGCCAAGTATTGTATAGGTATTCCTGCTTACTGCAATACTTATTTTTGCATATCTTCCTCTCCTTTGAGACACACGCATATACACACAGTTAGTGAAGGTTGGGCTCCCACAGAAAGGTCAGCCATTCTCATATTCCCAATTTGGAAATTACTCCACGGTAGTGGAATTTTCCCACAATCCTCAGGCAATCTACTTAATGTGGTTTATGAATCTCATCTAAATATCTATGTTCACAATTTTTAGTAAAGCGAACGCTTGGAATAGTGAAGGTACAACTGCAGTAGAAAATGCATACAAACACTGAAGGTCCAATCATAAAGTTCATGTAATTTTAAGGTGCAGTCACCCTCGTGACTGAGACACGGACGGCAGCCATTATTTATGGCCCAGTGTCTGCTTTCCTGAGATAATCCCTTACGCAATCACCCCGCCAGATTCTGTGTGGCCCCATTCCGCCCTTTGTGACTGCTGTCACGGCAACAGCCAGTGAGGACACACTTTGCTGTGTGTGGATTATGACATCACAGGGACTCATGGATTCAAAAGCTTCACTGGCATTTGTACAAATTTAATGAAATACTTGCTTGAGAATCTCCCTTCAGACTTAAATAATGTTTCTCTCCAACACCACTTGTCTTATTCTGGCTTGAGGTGGGCTGGAGCCTATGGGTGCAAGGCAGGCAACAGCAGTAGAGCAAACTCACACCGATGGGCAATCTGGTAACTGCAAATAGCCTCAGTATATTTTTGGACTGTGAGGGGAAACTTGAGTTCCTGGAGGAAACCCCATGATGACATGGGGAGAACATGCAAACCCCACACCTGGAGCCACGGCAGAGACTCGAACCCTGGTCCCAGGGGTGTGAGGAAGCAGCACTAGCCACTGCACCACCCTGCCCCCCTCCAGTGTGTCACTGTCATTTATTGTTGTTTATCAGTAGCATAAATAGCAAATAACAGAATACTGAAAATTAATAATATACAATGTAGTGCATATGAATGCAATTTACAGTAACATACTGTAACCTTGGGCTACAAGGTTACGCAAGAACCAGACTAAACCACCCAAGGCCCTGCCCCTTAGGATGTATAATTAACCCCCAGAATTTCCACCCGCAGCCACCTTGCATGAACACAGAGACGCATATCCCAGAATTAAAACAGTTTATTAACACAATATTTAAAACCTCCAAGCCGATAAACAATTACCAGCATATAACCACTAAAACCAGAACATGACAAATAGGGGTTGAGAGCAAAACCCAGGCACTGGTGGTCCAACTCTATAATCCTGCCTTGACCCCTTAGCCAGCCAGGGAAGGTGCTTACCTGGAGGAAAAGGAAGGGAAGAGGAAACACCACACACATACACACCAAGGATTCACATATCCAAGTGGGAGTTAACACCAAAAATCACAGCAAACCACATCCTGGAGTTAGTACCTATAATTCACCCCACATTCACTCCATGCAGTGCAGGAAACAACCTCCAGCTCCCAAACTCCAGCACCACATTCACTGGCTCTATAGATGGGGAAACAGTCAATAAAATACCCTCAAGACCCCCACCCACTATACCAGCCAGTACCCATTTAGCCCTGGTAGCCACCCCTTATTCACAACCATACCAGTACAACCCACATAATCTTACAAAACAATCAAAACAGGCAAAACAGCAGTGACAGTCTCCTGCAAACATATACACCCATTTAAGACCATACTCACGAGATACACAAGTTCAACATCTATTCTACACATCACGTGTCCACCTGTGTCCTACCTGAGCAGCAGCATAAACCCAGACACTTGTCACCCAGCACCCAGCCTGGGAAGAGATCGACACTCCTTACATACACGAAAAGAAAACTGCACCCCGCAACAACCTTCCAACCACTATTACTCATTACCTTGCACTGCAGCCCGGACCCGGAACCAACCGCTCACCACAATTCCCGTCGCTCACAGGAGTGTCACAGCAACAATCGGACCACGCCCCCCCCTACCGGCTTCCACCGCTTTTATCCACGCCGATCCTAATTAATTGCGTGCGCGGCTGTTTCTCCCCGATTAAAACTTCATTGCGGAACACCCCCACCTACTAAACAGCTTCTCGTGCAAGCAACCCGATACGGGATCCATGGGTGACGTCATCCCTAGCAGTCACCGGTTACAATACAATTTACAATGACATACAAGAAGAACAGTATGGTGCTGAGGTTAAAGCGTCAGTGGATAATAAATGGCAGTGGTGATTGGGATTACACTGCGAGTTACCAGTGAGTATTTAACATTCATATTACTGCTGAGAGGAAGCTGTTCCTGAGTCTTGAGGTACAGATCCTGATGGACCTGGAGCATCTTGTGGGACGGGGGGGGTCCATGACCCAGTCCGCTGTGATACCCATTGCAATGCTGAGTCCCTCCCAGCCACCTCAGCCGTTCACCTAACAGTCAGTGACCCCAGTCCCGTCAGCTCAGAGTCTTAGGAGTCGCACCTGACCATGCTGGAGTGTGCAATTTGAAGGCTGTCCTTTTGTTTGAGATTTGTGTATCATGCTCAGGATCTCAGTAATAAAGTTTTATTTTCTTTAACTGTCTTGTTTTGGTGATAAATATGCTGCAACGAATAATGTGTTACAGTTCTAGGAGTCTATTTACAATAAACAGAGATTTTCAAGTTCAAGCCCAAGACAGGAGCAATAACTTTGGGGGGGGGGGGGCGGGGGGGGATGTATGTTACCTGTCGCATTCTTTAATGAACCGGAGTGAAAGGAAGAATTAGTGTTTGTTCACTCCTGTAATTCTCGTGCGGAGATAAAGGGCGCTTCAGCACGCTGGAGATGTTTTTATGATCCCCGCTGTGTTAGTAACCGTAGGAAACGGCGCTGCAGGGGAGGGCGCTGTGAGGGATCAGAGGCGAACTGTAAGCACGCCTGCTGCATTAGGGAAGCCAGCAGATACATCTAATCGGCGGGGTTGTGGAATCTGGATCCCGGTGTACCTTAATGTAGCGTTAATGGCGATGATAAGGAGCGAAGCGATACGGCTGCGCGTTAAGTGGCGGCTGCGGCCTCGGGGCCTTTGTGACGCGCGCACCAGCGCAGTTTGCTTTGATGATCACGCATCTCCGTGCTCTGCTTCTGCAAATCTCAGCCCTTCATCTTCCAAGTGTAATTGAAAGGGAACAAAACCATTTAAACCACCGCCGCATCCGGAGTAATTTTATCACATTAGAAAAGCTCTGATAAGACTTTGAAGTGGTTCACGTGTTGTGTGTGTATGTGTGTGTGTGTCGGGGGGGGGCTGAATTCAGGAAGAATACACAGATCTTCTGATTACCCTTCTAAATGTATTTTCTGTATCCACAGGCAATCACCAGGAAGATTTCAGTTATTCCCTTGCAATTTTTATTTATGACCAGTGCCGCAAGCAGATGACAGAATAAAGATGTGACTGTTGTGAACCGAGGCGATTTTCATATTTTATTGATGCCGAATTATAGCGGAACAACCATCGTTCATGAAATATTACTTAGAGTGAAGGACCTTAAAGTTTCATGAAAAAATCAAATAAAGGAATACTGACAACTTGTTTAAAATTTAATATCGTTAGCTGAGAAAGGCAATACTTATGTCGCAGTCATTTCTTTTTCTTTTTTTTGGTTTGCTGGCAGTTTAGATGGGACCGCTGCACTGTTTCTGGATTATAAATATGATCTATGTCTATTGTGCTAATGAGTTCAGCATAACTTCCCAGGCTGTGAAAGGTTGTCACTGCTCTGTAAACAGCATGGGTCATTTCAGGAAGCACACAGCATAGTGGTTAAGGATCTCAATCCTCCAGAAAGTTTTCAGTCCTGAGAAGGACACTGCAGTTGTGATCACGAAAAGGACACTACGTGTTAAACACTATATTAAATTAAAAGCAAAAACAAGGCCGTAAAAGATGCAACAGTCAAGAATGAACTGTACTTCAATTTTTTATCATTACTGCATGGAACAGGTCTTTGATCTTTGTCTACACTGGTCAAATGCAAGTTACATACTGTAGCTGTAGTGCAAGGGAAATCAAAGCAGGGATATGGCCAGGTAACGCAATTATTCGTAGTTTGGGAGATGCTGGAATATTCTGGTATTGTCAAGGAGCAGGCGCATGCTGGCGGTGGGGTCGCGGTGGGGGGGGGTGGGGGGGTTGGGGGGTGGTAGAGCACCTGCCTTTTTGCTGGAACTATTTAATGTGACCTTATGCATGAGCTGTAATGGTAATTTTACATGGGGGGGGCAAAGGGCAGGTAAGAGAGGTTGTCAGGGTGGCATGGAGGGCAGTATGAGGGAATTCTCTTATAGAAATGCAAATGTACTTCTATAGGTAAATGTACTCAACAAAAGATCCACAAATACATTTTTACTTATACTTATTTTGATATAATGTTATATAATTTCTTATTGCTTTACATTTCCAAATATTTTACTACATACATGCAAATGATTTTGTACAATTGACATCATTTACTACAATTTAAATTTCCTTCTGAATAAATAAAATATCTCTATCTATCTCTATCTATCTATTTTCAGTTGCTTTAGTCTGTTTTTGGCCAAAACAGATGATGTAGTTTCCCATTGTAATAATTTTTACACCCAAAACAATATATGCATATGATCAGCATGTTAGCCACCACATGCAACAGTTAACCAAGCTTTCAAAATGATTTCAAAATATATTCTGTAAATTGCAGTATAATGCTTTGTATTTTTTGATTGATGTGACATTATGATTTGCTATTGTACTGTTTTGAGATCTGAAGAAGTTACATGTACGCCTTCCGCGTTTTAGTGCCGTGCTGTAGCTGAGTTTTTGCAGGACCTAAGCTTGCATTTACAGTTAGATTTCCCCAGTGTCCTGTTTGTTTCAGTGATTTGAGCAGTTTATGGACGCAGTGGCGATTGCACTTTTATGATTACAATTTTAGCAACTGAATTTTTGGGGGGCAGCTGGGGGGGGGCGGGCAGCTGCCCCCTCTTTCCCCCCTATAGATACACCCCTGGTACTGGGTGGCCCATGTTTCTTTGGTAAGCCAACGGATTCCTCTCTTGGCAGTTTTAGGACATTTCTTTACCCCACATAAAAGTGTCATAAGTTTATTATGTATAAACTGATGTTTGATGTTATCTTATTTAAAAGTATTTCATGTCATTTAAAGAGAATATTGGATCTTTTTTAAAAAAAACATAATCCATTTATGCATTGTTGATGACATTTTAGTGTGAATTGCAGTCATATATAATCAGATAAAATATTGCAATTGTTAGTGTCCTAATACCTTGTCTGCCATTAGACGGATCAATATGAATCAGATAAATAGACAGTTAAATCACTTTTAAATTCAATGTGTGTACAGCTGGTAAGTAATTGCACATAAAAGGCATGGTCACCAAGAACAGATTTAATTTGATGGCCGCATAAGTACTACTTCCATTGTGCATTGATCTACTGGATGGTTAAAAGGCATCTTTTATGTCTGACAGCACTCATTGTTCATTGCACATCGTAATTTATTTCCAGCCTGGCTCAGGGAAGACCTGTTTAAGTAGGTAAAACTTCAAAGGAGCATCATGCTTTTTTAGGGTATTGATCATGGGAGCCGGGAGGGTGCAGATTTTGAAATGCATTAAGTGCATATTTTTCACTTTGTTGACACCTGGCTTCAGACGGCTCAGAAATGTAGATGAGCAGCGTGACGAATGGGGACATTAGGGTGACAGGGAAAGGCCATCGCGAGAAACGACGGAGCCGTGCGGACCTGGGGACGGCTCGGCGGCTGGGAACGAACAGCCTTCCATAAAGGGAACTTTAACAGCGGGCCGGACTTATGTGCGGCAGGCTGAAATTGCAGGATGGTAGTGCTGTGTTGTGCTCTTGGGAAATGTACTTAATCCAAAAATTGCTTCAGTAAATATTCACCTAACTGAACACAGGAGAGAAGTGAAAGGCTTTAAGCTATAAGTCACTAAAAGTATCCGCTAAGAAAATCGATATCGTAATAAATAAAGCATAAAAATATAAGCTGGGCCACCGTGGGCAACATCAGTCTGCTTGTGTAACTTGTACTCATTTCCTGGCATGTGGGCATTAACCCCCTAGAGGTTCATTTCTCACATAATGACCCTGCTTCCTTCTGCTTCCCTCTCTGTAATATATGTGAACAGAGACCTTCCAGAGAAACAAATGGATTTCAACCTTCCTGAGATGCTTTCTTGCAGTTACCTGTGTTAACTGGACTTAAAGGTGGAAGTCACCATTTGTGACGTCCCGTAAAATGGTTGTCTTGACTGCCTTGCTGTCTTTGCCCTTTTTTTTGCAGTATTCTCATTATCTGTAATGGACACATGTGCTCTGGGCTGAATCAGGAAGACATATCATTACGGTCAAGCATGTTCCTCTTTCCTGTAGGAAATCGAACTCCGGACCAACTCTCAAATCAGCACCGTCAGCCCCCCCAGGCCGATAATCGGTTAACTGTTCTGGCCCCCGTCCCCTGCTGTGCCAGTCCACCATCCATCACAGCACAGGAAACCCCATTTTCCCATTAGTGAATGGGAGCGACCTACCCTCTCCCCTCCAGCACAGAGCCCCCCAGCACCAATAACCGCCCCACGCCGACGTCACAGGGGCCAGAAAGCTATATCACCAGCCCACAGCATATATCCAAAGGCTCCTCCATTGTTTCCTGGCGTCAAGTCACACATCTATCCTGCACCGTGAGCTGACATTCGGATCTGATGCCTGTGAATAGTACTCAGAGAAGATTCCTCTACATTTGACCCAGTTTGAAATCAGCTGCTGGACCACAGCCCCCTCTATCCCACGAAGGAAGCAGCTTCCTCACCTGCCTGTTCACATCAGCTGGACCTTCTGCATCTACTCCTGGATTATAGACAATGTTACTTTATAAACTGGGACTGGGCTATTTTGGACTCCTGCCGGCCCCTGGAGGATGGACTCTTCCCTTTGAGTCTGGTTCCTCCCAAGGTTTCTTCCTACGGGGCAGTATTTCCTTGCCACTGTCACCTCTGGCTTGCTCACTGGGGGGCTTTGGGCAGTGTAACGTTGTGAAAATGCACTACGTAAATCCATTTGAATTCAATTGCATTAGATGTGCTTGGGCGTCACATGGGAATATGGATAAATTCAGGTGTGGGAGTATTTAACAGATTACGTTCGTACATAAACTTTCCGCACTGTAGATGTTCTAGATAAAGATGTTGTGGTAACTTTAATATGGCACATTTTACTTACTTTTTGGAAAGTGCTGGTAGCACGAATCATTTTAAAATAGCGTCTAATAGCACATTGAGCGATGCCAGGTGGCATTAGGAGGACCATTCTGTTCACAATCCCATGATGCCTGATATGACGGCTGCATTAGTTCACCCCTAGAATTGCGATATGTCATTTATACCAAAATAAACATTGCATTATGGTCCCAGTACCAATGAATTGCTTTGCCAAAGCTATCAGGTTAATGCTATGATGCAATACATAGTGGCCAACTATCACACATCTGCCATGACGCTTGTGCTTTCAGACTCTCACGCTCACACAAGAAATCTTATGGTAAATCTATATTATTCCATGATAAACATAAAATTAGCTACACCAAAAGTGTTGGGGTAGTTTGCAAACCCTACCGACTATTTACAAGGTAACAAAACAGTTACATGCACGTAAATGAGTGTGCAGACTTGTACAGTATCAAACTGAAAATCTCACGCCAGCCAGCTAACCAAAGTTACCCACCTTGCACAATAACATGTCCACAAGCTACCAGTCCATCTTAAATCCTTCTGTTGCTGTTACTTTACCATAATATAGCTTGGTAATGACACTATTTGAAGATCTATGCTGGATATATTTAGCATTGGTTTTGTATGAAAGCTAGTAATAATCATGGATGCTATTTCTTACAGATATTCTCATGTAGGTCTAAATATATGCATATCAAAGTGCAAAAGACTATTGCCGTTTACTGCAGGGGGAAGGGCCAGACTGGGAAGGAGGCGGAGCTACCATCTGTCATGTGGAATCGACTGGAATCAGTCTTTGTTCCCACAGCCAAATGCAACCTCAGCCCCACCAACCAACAGGAAAAGTTCAAAATAGCTAATGATGACCAAGAATACACTCAAAGTTAC
Organism: Paramormyrops kingsleyae; assembly: GCF_048594095.1. Taxonomy (NCBI): domain Eukaryota; kingdom Metazoa; phylum Chordata; class Actinopteri; order Osteoglossiformes; family Mormyridae; genus Paramormyrops; species Paramormyrops kingsleyae. Next base: position 20,324,908 of record NC_132815.1, read on the forward strand.
CCAGACATAGAGTATCCAAGTCTCTCACTTAGAAACGCAATTAGAAGCCGATGAGAACATGGGGCTGTAGGACAGGCAGTGGACTCAAGGTTACATTCCATTACATATGTATGGCCAAGAGGCAGAGCTGATTAGGTTCTTAACCTCTCAGGAGGTCAGACCTGCAGCTAATCCATTAGACCATCAGAAGTAACTTATCGCTCATTCCGGAGCACTTGTAATTTTCAGTATGCCGCTTTCTGTATAAGAGCTGTATGTGATAATCAGGAAAATGACTAAATGTCACACCGATAACTGTACTGCCACCAAGAGGGTCGTCATTTCTAAAAGACCTTCTGAAAAAAAAGCTAAATAAATAACGTATTGATTTTACCACAGCGAAGCATGGGATTCCAAACCAGCTAGAAGCAGCGGATGTAATTGGTCCAGCAAGTCTCATTTGTCTTGATTACATTCAATTTCAACCCATAAGGATAAGGTAAGTATAGGTCATTTGTCACTGTCACATTCAGGTGTCTGTATATGGGCTGGTATCCTCAGATCTGCGGGGTGTTTGCCCTAATATAAAGGGGCGAATTGACCTGTGGGATGCAGACATATGAGAGGTCAAACTGACATTCCAGTGGGAGTAATTTTGCTACTTAATACGAAAACAATCACTATTGTCATAGAGAGGAATCCCCTCCAGGTCCTCCCCAGTCCTCCCTTCCATAGGTAGGTTGTAGGGCCTAAGAGCATTGGATAGCTGGACATAGAAAATGTATTAATGCATGAAGAGATGAAGCATGGCTTATTAAGTTTTCCGATAAACACTGAGGATATCATTCACATGTTTTAATTTGAGTTTTTATGTAGAAAGCAAAAAACAAGGAAATGTGAATTTGTGATTCACAAAGGTGGGTTATTATTGATCTGAGGTTGTAGTTGCAATATAATGCTCTGGACAAGCATTCATGAGGCAAAGATTATCATTAAAACGTCAAGATGCAGGACTGAGATCCTGAGTGTTCTTCTGTAGCAGGGCGATGCCCGGTCATGGATATATTTCTGTATATTACAACATCCAACAGCCGTCTAATATTGGCCGTCCAATATCATATAGATTGAGCCATGGGCATTTTAAGCAGGGGATAAATGACAAGAGTGCATATATCTGTATAGATAGCTGGTCAATCGGCATGTACAAGGGAATGAAATGAGCCTTTAGTTTCCATTTGCACAGGTACATTTGAATGCTTCTTTTTCCAGATTCCGTCCTGCTCTCCTTTGAAACAGACAGACAGACATACACACCACCCCAAAAATGCCCCCTGTTTTCAGCTTCCATGATACCACCTGTGCCACGTTAGTATTTTTAATTATTTGTTTTAAAAAGACATACACCAGTTTCTGTATCCTAAGTATTTGCTCCGTAAAGGCAGCGTATCTATTTTTAACAAAACGTGTATTAATGGAAGGTGAGAGTGTGTGTGTTCAGACACGTGTTATGTACCACAGCTCAGAACAGAGATGTGGGCTTCACCACTGCCAATTCCAAGCTCGATATGTCTCCTCTTGGTCTTTATTGCGTGTTTGCCTTCGAGCTCTGACCAATGGGCCACATTACTCAATTACTACACAGCCCTTCCTTTCCTATTTGGTGAAAGATTGCCCAGCTCCGATTACAAGATGCAGGTAAGACTTTCCCAACCACAATAACGACATTCCAATAAGGACATATGGGCCCGTCCATCTCTGTCTTCCAAACAACCTTGATCTTTAAGGCAAACACTCACTGAATGTGGACCCACGTGCCGTCAGATGCTCTTTCCACAGGCCAGCGCTTGCAGAAAGGCAGCATTGCGAGACTCTGCTGCTCCCAGGCTGCCCTGGACTGGCCAGTAGTACTTCAGAACCTGCGTGGCCATTCCTGGAATGATTGCTTTTTTTTTTTTCCAGACTGACATAAAATGACTAGCCTGAGAGCAGACGATTCCCGGAGCCGGGCTGTCGATAGGCTTCCCGCAAAAGCCATAAACAAGCACCTGCCTCACGCTGCAGAACTCTGCTGTGAAAGCAGCTGATTGCAGCTTTATCATTATGCTGAAATGTATATACACTGAGTGCATAAACATATGTACAATACTGAGAAGAAGTCTTAGGCGGCAAAATAAAATAATGCTTAGAAGTATTTATCCAATTTGGTTGTATTCAGTGTCCTAAATTGAATAAAGTATCTATCTATCTATCTATCTATCTATCTATCTATCTATCTATCATCTATCTATCTATCTATCTATACTTTCATTCCACCATCCATCCATCTATCCATCCACTATCAATCTATCTATACTGTCATTCCACTATCCATCCATCCATCCATACATCCACCATCTATCTATCTATCTATCTATCGATCATCTATCAATCTATCTATCTATACTTTCATTCCACCATCCATCCATCTATCCATCCACTATCAATCTATCTATACTGTCATTCCACTATCCATCCATCCATTCATCCATCCATCCATCCACCATCTATCTATCTATCTATCATCTATCTATCTATCTATCTATCTATACTTTCATTCCACCATCCATCCATCTATCCATCCACTATCAATCTATCTATCTATACTGTCATTCCACTATCCATCCATCCATTCATCCATCCACCATCTATCTATCTATCTATCTATCTATCTATCATCTATCTATCTATCTATCTATACTTTCATTCCACCATCCATCCATCTATCCATCCACTATCAATCTATCTATCTATACTGTCATTCCACCATCCATTCATCCATCCATCCATCCACCATCTATCTATCTATCTTTCTATCTATCTATCTACCTATCTATCATCTATCTATCTATCTATCTATCATCTATCTATCTATCTATCTATCTATCATCTATCTATCTATCTATACTTTCATTCCACCATCCATCCATCTATCCATCCACTATCAATCTATCTATCTATACTGTCATTCCACTATCCATCCATCCATTCATCCATCCATCCATCCACCATCTATCTATCTATCTATCTATCTATCCATCTATACTTTCATTCCACCATCCATCCATCTATCCATCCACTATCAATCTATCTATCTATACTGTCATTCCACTATCCATCCATCCATTCATCCATCCACCATCTATCTATCTATCTATCTATCTATCTATCTATCATCTATCTATCTATCTATACTTTCATTCCACCATCCATCCATCTATCCATCTACTATCAATCTATCTATCTATACTGTTATTCCACTATCCATCCATCCACCATCTATCTATCTATCTATCTATCTATCTATCTATCTATCTATCTATCGCTCAAAAGACACCATTTACCAATGGCATATACTGTATACCAATAAATGCAATTGTAATAAAAAGTAACAAATGTCATTTGTTCTTCAAAAAGTTACTGCTATTGTGCTGGATGGCTCGAGTCCCAAAACCTCTCCCTAAGGGCACTTCAGCCATTCCATGTGTTCATTCAATTTCACCACCAGTTCGCTTAATTAAAATAATTAGTTAAATAACTTGAGGGGGTATTGATGAACCAAACATGGCGTGCTAGTGGTCGAGCTGACAAACACATGGATATATTGGATGGTTACTGCAAATAGTGGGACGAGAGCTTTTCAAATGGCTGTGCTTTGACAGGCATAAACTTGTAGTTTTATACCAACATAAACATAATATTAACAATTTTCTAAGACCTCTGCACAATACTGTGTGTGCATATAAGTAATCTTCTTCTGCTCTGGGTCACACACACACACTATGTGTGTGTATATATATACTGTATATATATATATATATATATATATATATATATATATATATATATATATATATACACTCACCTAAAGGATTATTAGGAACACCTGTTCAATTTCTCATTAATGCAATTATCTAATCAACCAATCACATGGCAGTTGCTTCAATGCATTTAGGGGTGTGGTCCTGGTCAAGACAACCTTCTGAACTCCAAACTGAATGTCAGAATGGGAAAGAAAGGTGATTTAAGCAATTTTGAGCGTGGCATGGTTGTTGGTGCCAGACGGGCCGGTCTGAGTATTTCACAATCTGCTCAGTTACTGGGATTTTCATGCACAACCATTTCTAGGGTTTACAAAGAATGGTGTGCAAAGGGAAAAACATCCAGTATGCGGCAGTCCTGTGGGCGAAAATGCCTTGTTGATGCTAGAGGTCAGAGGAGAATGGGCCGACTGATTCAAGCTGATAGAAGAGCAACTTTGACTGAAATAACCACTCGTTACAACCGAGGTATGCAGCAAAGCATTTGTGAAGCCACAACACGCACAACCTTGAGGCGGATGGGCTACAACAGCAGAAGACCCCACCGGGTACCACTCATCTCCACTACAAATAGGAAAAAGAGGCTACAATTTGCACCAGCTCACCAAAATTGGACAGTTGAAGACTGGAAAAATCTTGCCTGGTCTGATGAGTATCGATTTCTGTTGAGACATTCAAATGGTAGAGTCAGAATTTGGCGTAAACAGAATGAGAACATGGATCCATCATGCCTTGTTACCACTGTGCAGGCTGGTGGTGGTGGTGTAATGGTGTGGGGGATGTTTTCTTGGCACACTTTAGGCCCCTTAGTGCCAATTGGGCATCGTTTAAATGCCACGGCCTACCTGAGCATTGTTTCTGACCATGTCCATCCCTTTATGACCACCATGTACCCATCCTCTGATGGCTACTTCCAGCAGGATAATGCACCATGTCACAAAGCTCGAATCATTTCAAATTGGTTTCTTGAACATGACAATGAGTTCACCGTACTACAGTACAATGGCCCCCACAGTCACCAGATCAAAACCCAATAGAGCATCTTTGGGATGTGGTGGAACGGGAGCTTCGTGCCCTGGATGTGCATCCCACAAATCTCCATCAACTGCAAGATGCTATCCTATCAATATGGGCCAACATTTCTAAAGAATGCTTTCAGCACCTTGTTGAATCAATGCCACGTAGAATTAAGGCAGTTCTGAAGGCGAAAGGGGGTCAAACACCGTATTAGTATGGTGTTCCTAATAATCCTTTAGGTGAGTGTATATATATATATATATATATATTTCTTGTGGACAGGGTGATGGAGAGCTCATTGTTCTTGCCTCATCTTCTCTTTCATGAGCACAAGTGGCGGCCTTTGCTAGAACACCCACACGGTCCTTTCCACCAACAGCCAAACTGAGCGTCAGGGTCACTTTAGATGCAGCCTCACCGACATAGAGTCACAGTGCCCCCCCCCCCCCATCCCCCCCCAAGACTACATACGTTTAAAGCTGGGAGGCGTGTTGCTGACTCACGCCAAGATGCTGACGTGCTGAACGACAGAATTTGGGCATGGATGATTTTCAATATCTATACTTCATGCAGACTGGGACTGTGCATATGCATCAAAACAGCGCATTAAATGCGGACACACTGTGAAAGGTGGTGGGGGAGGGATTCTGACACATCAGAAATCCTTCCGTCCTCTGAGAGAAGCAGGTAGAGCAGGTGCTCGGTGTCTTGCGCACGCAGATGCAGCTGGGCTTATGAAGCGGATTCCCTGCCACGTGTCCACCGGCACTGCTCGTAATTCATTAAGGACACGTCCTCCGTGACCCCATGACAAAATTACTCTAGTTTAGCTTTAATTATTTTGCCTCTGTCCTACCAATTAGCATAATTTCACGATTACGGGCATTTCACTATTATTAGCTGGACCTCGTGAACGTGCGAGGCATTTTCCACAATATTTTTTCCCCTCCAGTCATTTACTGGCTGTATTTGTGATTAATAGATTTATAGGTGTTTGGCTTTTAAAGCCTGCGTCCATTAGCAAGCCTCAGTTTCATGAAACAGCATTTTCCCCCCCGGCTCCGATTTTCTGCACTCTGCAGCTTTTTTGACACCAAATGTTATATCGACAAAATAGAATATTACACAAAAAAATAAACAAACAGTACGATAGGTAGGTGCATGTAAATTACTGTCAGCTATTTAATTAAAAATAATTGTACAACGCAAAGTGCCCGCTTGTGAAAAAACAATTGCTCAGATACACTTTAAATTATGCCAGTTTCAGCAAAAATACCTTCAACCAAATGCTTCCTGCAGATATTGATCTGTCTCAGGCACCATGGGAGATTATCAGCCAAGTCCTTTATGTAGAACTGCTTTAACCTGACAGTATTTCTGTCATTATCGGGGTGGGGATTTTAGGTCTGGATTTTGTCTACACCAATGCACAGCTCTAATTCCCTTCTCTTTGACCCTTCTGATGTTTATTTGGCGTTCTTTTTGGATCATCGATTTGCCTAATTGGTCTAGTCTGCTTCACACACTGAGCTGGACTGATATTGTCTGGTATGGAGCAGAATTCATGGCTCCTAGTCGAGTCGCTCAGGTCCCGAGGCAGCAAAGCATCTGTTTGTAGAAGGTCTAACTGTAAGCAGGGCCCGCAGTAGTGAAAAAGTTTCACTTTTGTTTCGTCTGTCTGTAGAGGCGTCTTCCCGCGCTCTTGAAGATGACACATGTGGTTTGAGAGAACTGGAGACAAGCGCTTGTGTTTTTTTTTTTTTTTTTTCTGGCAGTGGATCATGAATACTGACTCCAGCCGAGGCTGGAGATGCCTGCTGGGGCCTGGAGATTCCTATTCGGGGTTTTTCTCTGACTTAGCGGTTAATTTTGTGCCCTGCTCCTGCGGAGGTTTTGGCAGAATGGCACTCTGGGGGAAGATTCACTGCTACCCCGAACTTTCTGAATCTTTCCCCCCCCCCACATTTAACCTGCGCGTTCTTTAGGAAAGCCCTGACTGTGACTTACCACTGGAGGCGGGCAATCCTTTAACAAACAATTCAGGACTGTTCAGTGCCACTGCGTGCCTCAGTGCAAATAGATCTTTGGTTGCGCTTGTATGTCGACCTCAATTACAGTTATAATCTCGCCACATGCCATACAGTAAGTTACATGAATATAAATCTGAAATTATATGCGGCTGCTGCGTCTGAAATTAAGCTGTAATATTCGTGAATTAGCTTTCACTGCTACTTTGGGAGAAGGCGGATGGAGGTGGCGAGAGACTGTGACATCTAGTCATTTCCAGGGACCTGCAGTTTTCTTTCTTCTACCGCTGCCAAGCTGGATCTCGGTGAAATGAGTACAGTGTGACGCTCGCAAAGAGACAGCTGGTCTCAGGAAGGAGGAGAGCACAGGAGATCACAGGGGGATCAGGAACACGACGACGGCTCGCAAAGGTTTTTTTTTTCTTCTTTCCCTTACACGGAAACACTCTTGAATTTTTCTTCAAAATTTCTTTTGAAGTTCTTCTCGCCCTGATGACTTTTAATGGGCGTCAGGGGCTGATTTTAATTATTTTGTTGAAGGTACTTTGTTGTACCATGCTCTGTCACTTGAAGGCATTGTCTGTTCACTTCACAACTTGCTAAATAAGTACAAATTTAAGAAGATACAATGAACTCACTAGGGTGAATAAATATGCGATACAAACTGCAGTTAACGATTCTGTTTATACCATAATGTAGCCACACCCCATTTGGACAATTCTCGGAAGAAGAAAATATGGGAGGAAGCAGCGGGTAACTTTGCATTCCGGGAGGCTTCTCTCCGACTCAATGCGTAAAAATCTATCTTGGGGATTGCGCAACACGCAACTGGCACAAATCCTCAGTCCATACAGGAGAGGCAGCACTATGCTGGCCTGCACACCGCTGTCTTGCATTATGGAAATAGTAGCGGACACTGTCATGTTTGTTCAGGTCAATCAGTTGTTTTTTTTTTATTATCTCCACTGGTTGCATTATAGGAGGAATAAAAAAAACGCATGAGTGGTTCACAGAATGTGGAGCAGCTAACTTCACGTAGCATAGCCGCTGTAAAGCAGGCAATCAGGAAGAACAAATGCACACAGATGCAATAACGTTCCAAATGATTACCGCAATAAATGTGACCATTCCCATGAAGCCAAGTACTTTTATTTGCCATGCTCCGGCACTCCTTGACATCGCCGTGACACATGCGCGAGTTTTAAAGGCTTTTGCTGCGTTTTACTTTGCATGTTACTCTTCCTATGTGGCAGGTTACAGCACAGAGGACTGGCACGGGGTAGTAAGGATTCAACACACTGAAGGTGTTCTTGTTAATGAAACATTGCAGAATGGGGACAAGGGCCCCTTAAATCAGCACAATCAAACCCAAAAACCCCTAAACACCAAAGGTCACAGCTGACCCAGCACATGAGGTTGTCCCAATTCAGGGGCTGCATCCTTCTAAGGACATGTTCGAATGGATAGTCTTTGTAGGGTGCATTCTAAGAAAATGAAATGGAAAGCATTGTGTAGGATGCTCTGGCGTACGGATAATTTCCTGATTGCGTCACCAGCTGTTTCCACCCTTACCCTTGAGTCAAGAAGCATTGCTCCTATTGGCTGGCTGGGACACTCCAGCTTTACCTCTGCACAGTGAATCTTGGCATATGTTCGGCTGCAAAGGGTCCTTTGTGCGGTGCCTTCACGACTTGGCAAAAGGACGCATTTCTAGACTGCATTTGAAGGAGCTTTTGAGATGGGAAAGGAAAATGGGAAAGATTGCCAATTGAAAGAATCATGGCGATATCTTTGGGTCGTGGCTCCAAAATGCTGGTGCTACTTCACACTGTATGTGAGGATCAAAGATGAATGTTGTCACCATCTTGCAACCAAAGATAAGCTGGGACACATTTTTGACAATGTCAGAAATTTAGCATGACCAGCTCACAATACGACTGCTTCTCTGACCTACGTCTACTAACCAACCAACACTTGTAACATTTTATTCTTGTACATTGACTTGTGTCGTAGCCTGTGATTCAGTAGGTGTTATCATCGTACAATCTACATGCATCGAACTTGCTACTGAATCCAGGCTTCATAGTGTGGCTTGCAATAAACTCATACAATTGCTGAAATTGCACAGTCTGTAGGACACTTTAGAAGGATGCAGCCCCTTAATTCAGACACAGTCATAATCTTCCTACTTTCTTTGCTCTCCTCACCCACTAAATAGCCCTTACTAGACACCAAGGCTAAAACGAGCTGATTGGCTTTCATTAACGGCTCTCATTACCCTGTATATTGCAGGTGGTGATCACTCTGCACAGAAACATGCAAGATCGCCCAAATCCCACCCTGAGCCTTCCATTGGCTTGGCCCTTTACTGTCGCTCCCAGATAGGGTTTAGTTCATTGGCCAATATCCATCCCCACCGTGCATGTAGAGACCGCTTCCTTCCAGCACCCCAAGAACATGGGTGAGAGACAGAATGTGCATCTACTCGGGATCATTGTGGTGTACCATGTGATTCAGGAGCTGTACATGTGATCATCTGGAGGCTTCTACCTCCGCAGCAGCCCAGCCTCTGCACCTCGCTCAGGACAACACTGCTCACAAAGACCTCTGCTGACACGGCTAGCTTTGAAAGCCACCTGAATCACTTTGAGTGTCCGTTAAGCAAGACAGTAATGAGGGACTCTCAGGAAGGAAAATGGCCGCTGATTAGGCGACAGTTTGAATCACATTGGCTTTGATTTAAATTAGGTGTCCAAGGTCATTGGCAGAGTCAGAAAACAGAGTAATTACAAGCAATAAAGAATACAAGTAAGAATCTAACTGAGATATTGAATCATCAGAAGGGGGTACATATTCTATTATTATTATTATTACTATTATTGTTGTTGTTGTTGATGATGATGATGATGATGATGATGTTATTATTATTGGGACATAGAATTTCAGAGATCAGTAAAGTATCTATCTATCTATCTATCTATCTATCTATCTATCTAGATTGTATGACTACAGTAAATAACTATCCTTAATTTGTGTTTAAAGAAAAAATGTTAAAAGTGGTAAAAAAAATTAAAAATAACAGAACACAATGAACAATCATTTTGTAATTTTAATTTATGCTACATTAACATTACATGTAGGGCATAAAATGACACTAAACGTGACTTGCTGTCTTGTGATGCTTCACATTTCCGATCAGCTGTAAAAAGTTGTGCTGTCCTCTGACACTGCTATGAATTATGGCTGCCACTCATTTGCCTTAAGGCTGATTTACACTTACGTGTCACGCCTACACAGTGCTTACTCCGTAGCCTACACATGTGGCCCATGCTGTTGTGAGCGTTTATACTTGTGCATGGTCTACCTTGCCATGATATGCAGTTGCATTTCTGGGAGGGTGCGCATCAGGCTATAGCGTAGATTCTGCACTGAGAACAATTATATGAAATCTGTTTATACAGACCATCCTGTAAACTTCATCCTCGTGTTAAAGCAAGAGTATTTTTTGATGTCTGTACAGACAAATAACAGCACTTTTTTGGCGCATTCTATTCTTAGAGTCTTCGAAGTCCTTTGAGTCAAGTTTCATCGGACCCAGTCCTACCTGCTAGTCTATGGGGTCTGTCTCTCTACCTTGAGAGTAACATGAAAGAGGCCTAGTTTTTCATTGAATAATAAAAATGCCTACTAGCTAACCAGAAATAAGAAATAGGAGGGTCCCTATCAATGTGGGAGGACAAAAAGAATATGCAGCTGTCCATCTAATGTTAGCAGTTTGGTGTCTTGGATTATGCAGATTAATGTAGATTGATCTGTATGTAATATGACGAATATGATTTATAATTCTGCAATACCAGGTCACTATAGGCTGGATGCTCCTCCAGTTTCACATTGAGATCAGAGCTTGAAAAATTCACTTATTTTCCATTTTTCATGATATTATTGAACTAATAAAACATATAATTCAGCGTGGATTTCAAAAATAGGCGTGACAGTTTGCATTGTGTATGTGAAACATTGTGTATATTCTACGCTGATCTTAATTTTATTTCTAGTTTATCCATTTTGTTACATACAGTGATGCATTTAGATTTGCCTTTGTGTACAGGAGACATTATGCAAAGCTCTACTTCAGCACATTATGTATAAGCAGCATTATGGACAGTGGATTTGGCAGCCAAACGCAGCTCCCTGTCATTCACACAGACATGACCGGTTGAATCATGGGATTATAAAAGCTGAATGATTATTATTATATTTATCTTGTATTCTTTTTTGCCTACAGAGAATTTCTGTACTGTGAGAATTCTGTTGGATTGGCACCGTTTGTAACCACGAGAAATAAAAACGTCCGCATTCAGCCGAGGAGCAAAGACTCCGGAAATCCAGCTCAGCAGTGCCACCTAGTGAGGATGTGATATATTGTTTCTTCATTTTCTATTTTTCCCTTCTGAGGTTCAAACAGCAAACACAAAATCATTGTGGCACTTAGACACTAAAGTAGCAGTAAGGTATGAATACCTAAGATAATGTCTCATAGCAACACAGAATACACAGAAAAGTGCCTCATGCATGTATATTACATGTTATTTTAAAATTCTTCACGATATGCATCACACGTTAAAGATGGTATTTGCTAATAGGAAATCTGTTTTTGTTTTTTGCCATTGTGTTTTGCTTTTAATTGATTTTTTTTCCCACAATGAATCCAGTATTCATAAGCAAATAGCAATTCTCCTTGTTTGTATTAAATGTCTTCCATTCAAGCAATCTTCCACCATTGACCTCCAGGGATTGCTTTGTATAGCTGCAAAGCAGTTTAATGTATTCACGTCTTCTAATCTTCAGTCTGTCATACTGAAGGTCAGGTTTATTTTGACTTTTGCAAAAAAGCCAAATAAATTAAACCTTGGTTCGTCATCCATGTGACCAGAACACAGTGTTCTAAATACAGTACGTTTTTGTTACATGAATAATGTTCATGCATAACATTCTACATCATTAGGCAAAACGAATTCATGCAAAAGCCCCAGCTGAAGAAGGCAGTTTTTACCTGATGAATGTATAATATTAATTAGTTAGAGAGTTTTACCAATTGTTCCGGATTTGGAGTCTGTCATGTTAAAGGTTCCCCCTGTGGATGAGTGAAGTGGTACACGGTTCTCTGGATCTCATTGTCAGCTGTAATAGAACAGGAACAAAGCCAGCGGAATTTTGAAGTTAATTGAAATTATGTTCTTTGCGAGGAGGAAGCCAGAACGCAGTTGGATCACTGAGTCTGTTATTTCCAGTGTTGCCATCTTGGCCAAGACACCTGGCTGTCTGGTCCATTTTAATGCTCAAGCCTTTGTGTCTCCCCAAATGCTTAGTCCACTTGGTCTTGACTGTGTAATTTGACAGTTCAGAGTTTACTAACTGCCCTGACTTTGGGGACAGAAGGCGCACATCACTGATTGAAAGGCTCAGATTTGGAGAGACATTTGAATATGAAATCTCTCAGGGTGTCCTTGTAGTTGCACCTTGTGGATTTGAATGTAACATGTGTATAATACATATATTTTTCCACATGCTTCAGAAAAAATAGCAAACAATGGTGCTCAGTCGCTCCCATGAATGAATATGTCTGATTAGTCAATGATCATCAACATGATTGTAAATTTTATCGCTATGGTAACAAAGACGCCACGCCTCCCCCACTTCTCCATATGCCTGGGCTCTCCACTACTGGGCAGCTTCATCGACACCCCCACTGGTAGTCTTCTCCCTCCTTCACCCAAAAGTGTCATCTTGAAAATGGAAACTTTTATGGGTTAATGCAATCCTGGCCATGCCTTCCAGAGGCAAAAAAAAAAAATCAATGCAACATATTATATTCAACCATTGTTTAATATATTAAGCTTTATGTATCTTTTCATATTCAGCTGCATTATGGGTAAGACTCAACTTACTTACTGTTTACTGTTTATTAAAACCAGACATACATTCAATTTTGGTTATGCAGGTTAAACAGGACTATAAAGTATGACTTTACCAGAAGTGCATTACATCAGTAAATCATTCTGGTATTTAATCACTGACCACAAGTTCTGGTCCTTAGCCTGAAGCAGTGTTGTTGCCTAAATGATTTGTAGCAATTTCTTTGCTTTTAAAGCTTCCGTTAAGTAACATTAGTTGGAATTAAAGATGATAATCATGCATTAATGATTTACTACTGTGATTCGCCTGGCCGGCACTACGTGTGCGGTTATAGAAAATCAATCTGCACCCTTCAGATTCTAGAACTGCACATTGCCATGGTATAAGTTGCTATAACAAATGAACTGTCTGGCTGTGCAGGCCATCACCAGAACAAGGACATTGCATTTTTAATTGGATTTAAATGTGACAAGAGGGATAGAAAACAATGCTGAGGTAGAGCAGTCATTAAACTGTTTGTTAATTTACTGTATCAGAAATAGATATGGGTTGAGCTGTGTGTTTAGTTTGTACTTGCCAATCTTGTAGAAGATATTTTACCTTTAATCTAGCGTGGAGCAAAACTCATCTAATTATCTGCAAGCGATGACTGTAACAATGATTTAAGCTGTACCCCTTGTATAATGATCAACAACTCTTCCTTTTACAGATAATGCTAGGTTAGCCTTCGTCAGGCCATGAAATTACAAGGGCTGGTCTAAAATCCTTAACCCTTAGTATCTTTCATTTTTAGCCATGGTTTATTGTCTTGGCATTATTAATAAGACTGTATATAGTGGCCAATTTTTTGTATTGTCGAAGTTTGAGGTGGGCAACTTATTTTTTTGAACAGGACTACATAGATTAAGAAGGCTTTGTGGACCTTTCGGAAGAACACTAGAAAAACTAATTTCCTTAGCAGTGTAAGCTGACCTAGCATGATTTCACAAGGCTTATTTAAACTTTAGCCAAGGGTTTCTGGTTAAAAGTAATCCTTTTTTTTTAAATAGAAATCTAAGAATCAAAGCAATTTCACAGCATTAAAGGAAGGACAGTCTGTTATACGTAAACACCGCATGGTTGTGTTATCTAAAGATCACTAATCTTCAGTCAGGTTTCTATAATTCCTAGGTGGTACATATGATATTTACATGTTACTTGTTTTACTCATTCAGAAGCAGGGACAGCCAGAACCTGGAACAATTGGGGTGAAGGGCCTTGCTCAAAGGCCCAACAGTTGAAATCACTCTGCCAACCCTGGGATTTGATCTGGCAACCTCATGAGCAGAGTGCCCTAACTTGTTGGGACACACACTCACAAAATAGTAATTTGTAAAGTAAAAAAATAAATGTATCCAAACAATGTGTAAAGTTAAAAAAAAAACAATGTGTCCTGCCCCGATTGTCCGCTCCTTCCATGTGTCACGCCCCCTCGTTAACCTCGTGTGGAATCCCCGTGTGATCAGCTGTTTCTGGTTGTTGTCATTAGTCCTCTGTATTTAGTCCGCGTTTCAGTTTGTTGGGACACACACTCCCTCCAAAAACCCGGCTCCTTCAAGCCAGTATCGTATTTTAAGTAATGACATATGAATCACGTGACCACACTGTTTCTGGGGCCAAGCCGCAGAGTTGTGTGTCTAACTGTTTTAAGAAATCTGAAATAAAAAAATAAAGAATGACCTTTCTACAGCTTTCTGTGTGACCAGAAATGGGAAGTAAGTGGCTGCGGAAACTAAACCGCTATTTTTCACATTTTTTCATGTTTAGTATTATGGGGTGTAGCAATACACAAAACAGTTTATAGTTCAATACAAACCTGGGTCCTGAGGTCACGGTTCAGTGCAATTTTCGTACAGCAGGGAAAACAGAATTTGTTCTAAGATGATTTATTATTAAACTGCAAACACAATTATAAAAAGTTGTAAACCAAAGGTAATGCATCCGTCGACGTCTGAATAATAAGAGACACTTATGTGTACATTGTAAAAAAATATATCAAATTAATTTTCAAATTTAACATATAACATCATAACAATTATAATGAACTACATTCTCTACTACAGTATCAAGTGTGGTCACCTGTCTCTAGCTGAATTTGATTAAATGCTACCAACTTGCAGAGGCTGTTCCTGCCTTGCTCTGGTTGGACATACCCTCAGATGATGTCGTCTCAAATTAACTAGCACGTTTTCATCAACATCTCTGAGTTCGGTATAACAGAGCCTCTCAGTCTTATCAACTTTTTTCTTCGGTGTTGGCATAATTTGTTTGGAAACCAAAATGTTCCCTAATTGCCGATTACTATAACCAGCATTTACCATAACAAACTCACATCCACGATTAGCATAATTTTTTTGATGATGAACATGTAGCAAATGTGTACCGATATTTCCTTAATTTAGCCCTTTTTTCAACCTTACAGATGCCTTGTTGAAGAAAGAAATTATGGCGAATATTATTACTGGTTCCACCATTGTGGTTTGTTTGGAGCATGTGGCCCTGGAAACAGTTTTTATGTCATGCATTACATTAAACTTAGCAAGAAGATTCAACCAGCAACCTAAGGATGTCCATAACTAGGCTTCTGAAGTCCGTCACTCTACAAACTGAGTTATGAAAGGGTACTATTGATATAATACATTGTGATACAATGATAAATGATGTGAAGATTGTCACATAACCTGCAAAAATTAATTTGTCAATACAAGTCTTTGCTTTTAAAAGTAAGGAAGGTTCATGAGCGTGTCAGTATTTCGCTATTTGATGATGATGCATGTTTTCGCAGTACAGTGGCTGGTCAAAGGTTGGAAATTCATTTGGGGTCAATACAGCTCAGGTTAAAGCCAGGGAGTTCAACCATCCTGATCGAAGCAACCCTAAGTAAACCACAAAGAAAGGCTGCTGCCTCAGCAGAAAATGTAATATTAGCCTACCTTGCACAAAATGAAGTATTAAACTCTGTTTGTTTATATTTTTCTATGTGTTGACCTTTTGCACATGCAGAAACAAAGTCTTTAACACTGACCTTATCTGAGTTTTGTGATATTATGCCTGGAAACCAGTGCGATCACAGGCATAGGCATAGGAAGACATTTCAAGCTCAGGCTGGAAGTCGGAACAGTCAATAGGCTTATTTCACTGGTGGTTGGTCATCAGTAGTATCCCCATTGTCACTGCAATATCATTAATATAATGCTATGCGTTTCTCTGATGAATAGGGCTGCACAAGTCCGAAAGAAATGTGAATCACAATATTTTTTTTGCTCAGAATTGAGATCACAATTCTCTGTAATGGTAATTTATTCTCAAATTTAAACATGTATTGCACTCATTAAACTGCGAAAGGAAACACGACAAAATATGACTATGCCAAACATATGACTGATCCAGGACGGCATATCAACTTCTGACAAGAGGCAGGAAACGGCGCCAGCATGAGCTCAATTAGCCAGTCGATTAGGGTAACCAAAACAGCCATACCAAAACAGCCATACCAAAACAGCCATACCAAAAGTGCCAGGACCAAAAGTGCCACTGGGATACTTTTTTGGTACTTCGGTACTTTGAGGTGGGACTGAAAAGGCTTTCTTTGTGGATGGATTATGCAAACAGCCTGCCTCTAAACACAATATAACCGCTGTCTTGCAAACTCAGAAAACAATGATAAATTACGTAATAATAATAATAACAATAATAATAATAATAATAATAATAATAATAATAATAATAATAAATGCGTGGGCAAATGAAGTGACTTTAACTGCGATCTGGTCGGCAGAACCAGAGATCAGGATAGCATAGCAAGAAATAAAGTATTTTGTGTAATGTACTGGGACAGCACGGTATTGGAAAATTTTGCAATGTGATTTTGTTGTAGTAAACATTGGGGTATTTATAAAACAAAAAAGTAGTTCAACCCAAATTCCTCACAAACCCATCTAGGAGTGATTTAAACAGCAAGGATGAAAATGATTATGATTGTGCATGCAGCACTCATGCAAAAGCAGCGGAGGTAAACTTTAAACTGATTTTTAAACATATAGTAGATACTTGAAAAGGAATAATAATTAAAATTGCAAAACTTGATGTTGAAGTTTTTTTTCTTATGAAAATGTTTTAGCAAAACTTAAACTCCCTCTGCTATAATGTCCATATATAGATCTGAAGGCGTGAAAAATCCTTACTAATGATGCATGTGCATAACATTAGTATTAATATCTCCCAGCCCTATAATATACAACTATTTTTTACAATTTTTAAAATTCAGTACAAAATACCCCGCCTCATGT
Source organism: Paramormyrops kingsleyae (assembly GCF_048594095.1). Taxonomy (NCBI): domain Eukaryota; kingdom Metazoa; phylum Chordata; class Actinopteri; order Osteoglossiformes; family Mormyridae; genus Paramormyrops; species Paramormyrops kingsleyae. The sequence goes on from NC_132815.1 coordinate 20,342,032, forward strand.
TGTGATGTCATTCAGTGCCGGTACCAGTTTTTACGCCAGTGGAAAACCAGCAACTTGAAGTATCATGCTTTTTCTTGAAGTACCAAAAGTAAGGTACTTGGTGTGCTGGAAAAGCACCCTTTAAAGAGAAGACAGAATTATGGGATGCTTGAGACTCTCTGGGGAAAAGTAGGAGTGCTTCTTTTGATCCAGCTGATGTGATAGCATGCAGAAGAACAGTTGTAATTTAGAAATGAGATTGCATAGAAGTGTGAATCGAGATTGCGTTTTATTTTACAATATGTTGTGCAACCCTATTGATGAACACTGTAGGAATGGGCACACTGCCCTGCAGTGTACTGACACTGCTTTACCACCACCCTCAGCACCCCTACTTCCAGTGCTACTGGTCACAGGCGTGCTCATTTATCATGGCAATACGAACCTCCAGATGATTTCAATGGATAATGACACTGTCGTTCACAAGACACATTGTAACTCGCCACTCGAGTCACCTCAGCTGTGCACCTAGCAATCAGTGGCCCAATGGCTGTCAACCCTGAGTACTAGTTTCAAGTCAAAAACTAACCAGGGCCAAGTTAATAGTTTGATTTTCTCTGCCCTGTTATCACAAGTTTATGCCTCCCCACTCATTCCGGTTAAAAATAAAAATGTTCATGTCTGGCACCAGTGGGAGTTGGTGTACTCACAGTCTACTCACCATTTGTTCTTCCTCAGATAGGTGACTCATAGTTGCTGATGACCTGGCCACCTGGTCTTCGCCGCCGATGGGACTCAGTAGAACAATCCCATGTTCCTATTGAATTTGTCCTTGCTCTATGCCATCTCCCTCCAGCTAGCTAGCACTGCTTAGCCTTACAACATACTGTACTATATACATATTCCACATTGCCTTTCTTCAGTCTAATCACATTTCACGCAGGGACGCACATGCACACAACCCCTCAATCTCTGGTACCAAGACAGCCCTGAAAGTCAATCGATTAAGTTAAGCGAGTAACCACTCAAATTGTTCTGCTAACCCTCAGTTGCTGTGGTCACATGGTATGACAATCTTGCTGTTCCTTTCACATCTGGCATAATGCAGCTGTTCTTGCTGTGTACCATTTAGTGGAGGCCTAAGATCTCTGTAATTCCCTCTCACTGCCCCATCCCCAGGCATTACACTGTGCCTGCAGCTGAAGGAAGGGACCTACTGAAAGGATGTAAGATATCAGTGGCTGAAGATGGGGCCTGCAGTCTAGGTCAGAAAATGACCTAGACCTGCCAACAAACAATTAATTCAAGCCAATGTTTTCTTCCAAAGGACAATCCTCCTGCATCCCTCCCCACTGGTAGGTGTAAATTCTCAAATTCCTCACAGCCATATAACTCTGAGATGATGCCCCTCACTTTTTCAATTCCATTTCCCTTCCAGTTGGGAGTGTTCAACCCCTGTCTGGTCACATATATCAACAAAACTGCTCACTGCTCTCAACGCTGGGATATTCTGAGATAAACACCCTTTCTAACTCCTGGGTCCTGCTCCTTGGTGATGTCCTCCTCTTCCTCACAATTTCAGCCCAGTCTTGCAATCACCAAAACAAATAAGCTGATGAGTATCACCATGGCACCATAAGATGGCCAAAGTTTGGATTCATCCAAGGCCAGACTTAATGCAAGGGGGCTGGATTTATTACTAATAAATCATGAATGATTTGAAATATATAGATAAACCATATACATATATACAGTGGTACCTCAGAATTTGAACTTGATCCGTTCAGAACTCGGGTTCGAATCCTAAAAAGTTTGAGTTCTGATCGAATTTTCCCCATAAGAAATAATGGAAAACCAATTAATTGATTCCCGGCCCCAAAAAATTACACCTAAATATGTTTTTTTTAGCATTTAAACAGAAAATGAACCGGATAAAACAAGAAGATCATATACTATACTAAACACATCTAAGCACATTTATCAAAACAGTAATTTGTAAAGTAAGAAAATAAATGTATCCAAACAATGTGTCCTGCCCCGATCGTCCGCTCCTTCCTTGTGCCACGCCCCCTCGTTAACCCCGTGTGGAATCCCCGTGTGATCAGTTGTTTCTGCTTGTTGTCATTAGTCCTCTGTATTTCGTCCGCGTTTCAGTTTGTTTCCCTAGTCCGGTCATTGTATTGTCCGTCTGCGTTTTGCCTGCCTTACCTGTACTGTAATTAAACCCCGTACTCCCCGATACCCTGACGTCTGCGCCTTTGTCTCTGCTCAGCATGACAATATTATTATAATTAAATGTATTAATGGTTTATTATTAATGATATTAAAATAATAAGAAATCTTTATTTTTAAATGCATTTTATTATATAATAATAATTACTGTTACTGTCTATCATTGTCTAAATGTATTTTTACTGTCTAAATATATGTATTTAACTAGTGTAAACATGCACGATGCTATCACAGCGAATGCGAGGCTGAGACTGAAGCGTTACCCTTTGTTTCCGCTGAGAGACGTGCCGCGTGACTCATTTCCCTGCTCATACAAGTTATCTCAGATCGCCATTCACGGTTCGACTTCTGAGATTCAGATCGAGTTCTAGGTCATTTTTTTTTCTAAACTGGTTGGTTCGACTTTTAAGAAATTTGAGTTCTAATGAGTTTCAGTACTGAGGTACCACTGTGTGTGTTCATGTGTGTGTGTGTGTTTATATATATATATATATATATATATATATATTTTTTTTACACAAGTATATATCAATCGTTATTATAAATAGCTAAAGTCTGAAACCATAATCTATGTAAGAACCAAAGGAAGTCCGGAATTACTTCCTCTACTCCAAAGAGAACCACTTCCCTACTTCCACAGTTTAAGGTAGGTCTCAATTTCATGACTTTGACAGGCTGCGAAGTGCAACCCAGCCGCTAGCTGCTTACAAGGCGGCCCTGCGGCTGATTGTGCATTATCGTTATGACATGTGTCTGAAGATATGAGACCGTGCTGAGGGGATGGAGGGGAAGCTAGCCAACAAGTTGGGCTTTGAGGGCGGCTATATTTAACAAGTCCGTCCGCAGTCTGTGCCTTTGACAGCACATTCACATTAGAATGAACATGATAATGTCCAGGGCAGAATGGATGGGGCCTGACATAATGTTATAAGATGAAGGCTGATAAACACTAGCTGGCTAAGAAACAAAGTAACAGTCGGATAGCAGCACATTTCAGGCTGATACTCATCATTGATATTTTCCGAAAAGAGCAGTGAGAACATATTTAACGTTGTTTCCTTTACTACTACCTATTACTGTTACCAACATTAGTACAAATAATAACAGTAATAATGCATCTGTGTATCCATATTCATGCTACCCTAGGTAAATCACAGTTTTGTGCATTATACTGTCAGTTTTGTCCAGTATGAATTCCGGATGAATTCTTAAGAGATGGATGGATGGATGGATGGATGGATATATTCATATTGCTAACAAATGTACCTATTTTTTACGGAATAATTTTGCCATTGGTTTGCACTTTTATCTCAAACTTAAACTTTGAACCAACAGTAAAAAAAAATGCCTTGTAGTGGGGGGGGGGGGGTCACTAATGGAAAAGAAACTTATTATTATTATTATTATTATTATTATTATTATTATTATTATCAATATATTGTAATATTGTATAGTGATGCCATGATCCCTCTCTGTCGATGCAGGTAAACAATTATATGAATCCATGTAGGCTAGTTTGTGTCTCCCCCGGTGTGTGACCCCCTTACATTAATGTGTCAGGTAAAAACAACATGGGATAGATACATTTTCATTCACACTCAGTCCTCCATAACGGTTGATAGATACATTTTCATTCCCACTCAGTCCTCCATAATGGTTGATAGATACATTTTCATTCCCACTCAGTCCTCCATAACGGTTGATAGATACATTTTCATTCCCACTCAGTCCTCCATAACGGTTGATAGATACATTTTCATTCCCACTCAGTCCTCCATAACGGTTGATAGATACATTTTCATTCCCACTCAGTCCTCCATAACGGTTGATAGATACATTTTCATTCCCACTCAGTCCTCCATAACGGTTGATAGATACATTTTCATTCACACTCAGTCCTCCATAACGGTTGATAGATACATTTTCATTCCCACTCAGTCCTCCATAACGGTTGATAGATACATTTTCATTCACACTCAGTCCTCCATAACGGTTGATAGATACATTTTCATTCCCACTCAGTCCTCCATAACGGTTGATAGATACATTTTCATTCCCACTCAGTCCTCCATAACGGTTGATAGATACATTTTCATTCACACTCAGTCCTCCATAACGGTTGATAGATACATTTTCATTCCCACTCAGTCCTCCATAACGGTTGATAGATACATTTTCATTCCCACTCAGTCCTCCATAATGGTTGATAGATACATTTTCATTCCCACTCAGTCCTCCATAACGGTTGATAGATACATTTTCATTCCCACTCAGTCCTCCATAACGGTTGATAGATACATTTTCATTCCCACTCAGTCCTCCATAACGGTTGATAGATACATTTTCATTCCCACTCAGTCCTCCATAACGGTTGATAGATACATTTTCATTCCCACTCAGTCCTCCATAACGGTTGATAGATACATTTTCATTCCCACTCAGTCCTCCATAACGGTAAGGTAAGGGGTGCCCTGTAGCTACTCCCAGCCAATATTGATATAGTGAATAAAGGGTGAGAAGCCCCCAAACCCCCTTGAACAAAGTAATCTGTTACAGTTTCGCATTCACACTGCAGCCGTGCCCAAAAGTTACTGCTAATGTTACTAGGTCCCCACGGGGTAGAATAACAGTTAGACTTTCACTGTTTTGCTCCAATTCCCAAACCACATCGGTAAAATTGCGATATATAAACGGCTTTCAGTGTGTGTGTGTGTGTGTGGGGGGGGGGGGGTGGTTAAGAGAGCGAGGAGAGAGATATGCATCCCCCCAACACCATCTAACTAAATGCCTGCTCTGTTAACATACCTCGTTTGTTTTTCTTTTCTTTGGAAAATACCTAAGCAAAGCTCATTTCGTTAAAGCTTTATAAGAGCATCTGCTAAATATCAGTGTAGTGCAGCCTATTATTGCCGTTTACCAGCTAAATTCCATAATGTGTGCACGGGCAGTATACAGTAGGCAGCGGAATCACAGAGGCTGGATTAGATGATTCATTGTTTTTTTTTTTTGCTGTGGCGATCCGCCACAGAGAAATGTTACCAGCGAAAACACTGCACTGTAAAAGTTATAAACACCACCAATCCGTATCTGTCCTATCCAAACGCAACATAGTATCTCTCATTAACTGACATGTAGTATTGTCTCTGAACCCCCCTGGCAGGAGACCTGCCCACCCCATGATAGCTGGTCAGTAGCTTCCACAAGTCAGTGTTACAGTTTTCAGTGTTGACTCTTGCTGTGGGAAAGTTAGTAACCTGTCACTGGAATGAAGGAAAGCAGCGTAATGAACTGTAAAAACTTTAAAGCTTTAAATCATGATCGTAATGCGTCCTTTGCTTACTTGACTATTATTTTTTGAGGAAAATAATGGTTTTGGGTGACCTCTCATGGTACCGTGGGTGGTGCACTTTGATTGCTTTTCAAGAGAAGATAAGGACTGTAAATAGAATCAGTATTTTGATCAATGAGCTTTTGAAAAGCAGTCTATGTTAGTTAGGGTTAGAAACCCTCTTTTTTTGGCCAGCGATCTCAAATGTGCGACCTTGCTTCTTGGTTGAGTACACATGTTGTATATTGATGTCAGAAATTCTTGGAAGACAAATGGCAAGAGAACACTTTTCACTCCTAATGGCGAATCCTATATGACAGCACCGCCCAGTAAAGTAGCGAGGAAACAGCTTAGTAGTATGCTCATTTATGAAATCATTTCGTATGGAAATCTATTGAAGTATGCTTAGGGAAACTAAATTAGATTAGATGCTGTTTTCATCGATCACTAATGATAGTGTTATGACTTGTGAAATATTCTACATCATTGTAAATGTCGAGGTTCTTTATAAACACACGTGCAGTTCAAATGACTAAAACACTCTCACACTCTTGAGACGTATTTCAATTTTTTTTTTTCCCTCCCTCAACTTTCTGTCCAGGAGAAATCGCTACTCCACCTCACCAGTGATACAGGCTCCTGAAAACAATTGCACGGTCAATAACAGAGTGTGGTGCACAGGAAATTTCAGGCGGGAGATACTGCCACACTCTTCATTACCTCAGTAGCAGTTATCGAAAGCATATGCACGCTGTTTTTTACCATTGTCTTTATTACAGTTATCAAACAAGAGAATAATAATGCAGACACACAAAGGAGGGGGGGTGTGGGGGCTCCATCAGCAGCTGTATTAGAATTTACCATAAAGGGCAAGACGTTTTTAGTACTATTGCAAGATGTTTAAAGGCTTAAGAGGCAGTTCTAGCCTGCAGTAGTGGTCCCAGAGGTCTTAAATTGTTCCAATTCACCTTTTATTATAAATCTTAACTTTTCTAAAGGTATTAGGTCCCTTATTTGCAATTCACAGAGAGTTATTAACTAAGATTTAACTCCTGCCCATTTCTTCATGATTGCATTGAAGGCTAATTTTTAAACTACTGCATTCCTTCAACAGAAGCAGAACAGCTGACTGTCAATGTTGAGATTGAATGCGGAATATAAACCAAATGAGTGTTTTATTCGTATAGATTTTGGGCTAATTAAATAATTGACCTTAATCTTCACAGTGTTTTTGTTTATCAGTCAATAAATATACCAGTTATGCCAACAAACCAGCACTTTCTCTGGGTTTTGGAATAAAACAATGGACATTTATTTTTGCTGTTTGTTTTATTGCATAATATGGCATCATTTAAGGGACAACGGTTAACAATTTACAAAAACCTAAAAAAAAAAAAATTATAACAAAAAGGACCTGATCAGCTATGAATGAAAACAAATTAAATAATAAAACATTTCTGTATTCAATTTTCATTGCTCCAAAGTAGTGTTTCCAGAGAGGATTTTGGCCAGGATGAAGGGTTTTGTGAGGATGAGTTTTTTTTTTTGCAAAACTTTAATGCGATGCTAAGAAGGTATCCTGTAGAAACTTCATTTGATAAAGTACAACCTATCACTGGGCTGTAGGGTCTGTGATCTTCCCCATGAACAGAATGCTCTTTGTAGATTCCTCCAGGATGAACAGCAGGAAGGGTCGGTCAAACTTCATGGGCCAAGGCAAAGACATGGGCATGATTTCTACGGTGGTGACGGCAGCAGCTTCTGTGCCTTTCTCATCCACACTGAGGATCGCTTTGTGGGAAATCTACCAGGCAGACACAACAATTGGCATTATATCTAGTCTCGCCAACTGTGGTCAGCTGGCTGGTGTGAGATTTTCATTTCCAGACAAGTCTGCACACTCATTTGCATGTATGTATTCGTTTTATTAACTTTGAAATAGTGTGTAGGGTTTGCAAACTACCCCAATGCTTTTGATGCAGCTAATTTTAGTTTTATAATGGAATAGCATAAATTTGCCGTAAGATTCCTTGCAGGTGCCTGACATTCAGAAAGTGTGTGAGTGTCACGCCAGATGCGTGAGAATCGGCAGCCCTTTTTATGTCCCAAATGCTATGGCCACTCAGTTATCAAATGTGCAGCAGTTTAAGCGTCAGTAATTTTACGGAAGCAGCAAGCATACCTCAGACACCTTCAGACCGACCTCCTCTGAGATCCCGGAAAGGTCGGCAGAGTGAGAGAAAACGGTGCGCAGTCCCATCCCTTTAAAGATGCTGGACAAGCTGTAAGTCGCAGAAGCAGAGAACTTCGGCAGGTAGAGGTCCAAGGAGCTGGAAGTTTATAGAAGAACAGCGTGAAACATGTTTCTGTATTCCCTGCACATGGTATTTTGGCATACTACCAGAAAAGTTTTTTCATTCCCACTCAGTCCTCCATAACGGTTGATAGATACAGTGGGAATTTTAATGTTTTTCAGGGTGTATAATGAATATAAGAGAGACCTCACTTCTTAAACAAAGAGTTGTGCCACCGTCTAATGTCATCTTTGCTGATGGTTTCTTCCAGCTCCTTCATTTTGCCTTCGTTGGGCAGAACGATCATCATGGAGGCTTTGCCTTGATAAGGAAGCACCACCACTGCAGTCTTGTTATCATTGTCGTAAAAGTAGCTAAAACGTCCCGACTTCTTCATCATGTCAACAGAAACCGTGGTGTTCTCATCTACATGGAAGTCAGCTTTTTTGGTGTATTCTGGGTCAAAGGGTTTTTCCCATTTTCCTGAAAAACGAAATGGCACATTATCTGATTGTTGCAAAGCATTGAGACTTTGCTTACATTTTGCTTTAATATTGTTTAATGTAAAGCAATCAGTGTAGGGTTTCGATTTTTACAGTAGCACTTTACATTAATTGTACCTTCATAATGCCTTTATAATGCATTCATAGAACATTCAGTGCCCCTTCATAATGATGCAGCTTATGAATGTTCTATGAATGCATTTTAAAGGTACAGTTAATGTAAAACATTTCCAAATAAACATACCTCGGAAGAAGATGTAGTTGATGAGCATCATAACTGTGTCCTCATCCAATTTCTTCACCATATCGGTAATCTTGTTATCGGTCTTCTTTGCGATGAAATCGTTAATCACCTTAGCTGCCTCTTCTGAGTTGGTGAAGTCGACGGTGAAGCCCTCAGAATGATAATAGTGCTTGAGGTCTTCCAAGAACTTGGCTAGAGGCTTGAAGTTTTCCTGCACGACGGCTGCATTTCCGAAATCCAGCTGCAGCTCCCCTTGGCTGTGGCCCAGTGAGTGAAACACGTGCTCGAAGGCTTCGTTGACCTTGGCCTGAGTGAGATCGCAGTAGCCGAGGGTATGGAACAGCTCCTCATGGGTGGTGCCCTTGGCGCCTACGGCCAACATGGACAGGGCACTGGAGATACCCAGTGGGGAGAAGAACACATTTTCAGGCTTGGAATCATTTTTATGGGTGCTTAGATGCCTGTAGAGGGCAAAGGCAAAGTTAGCATTGTGTGGGGAAAGCAGCTGTACAGCTGCCTCATGTGCCTCATTGTGGACATGAGGCTGGTCATTGTCGTGGTGGAGATGGTCGTGGTGTTCTGCAGAATGTTCGTCCTTGCTTACAGGGGTTGCACACACCCCTGAGAGAAGGAGGGAGGCAATTAGGCAAAGGTAGCCCTTCATTTCAATCTGTAAAGGAAAAATGAATAAATCAGTCCCGGCCGACGACTGCAAAATCCATGTGTGCCAACCATAAACAGTCAGTTGTTCAATAATGTTATTTGTCATTTTAGAGATGTCTGACATCTCCCTTCAAACCAAAGGACTGTGTTGCTTAAATAAGCACAGCACAATGAACACATTACCTAGTTTTTCAAGTAACTGCGTTTTATTGTTGAGAATAAGATCTTAATGTTTTTACTGCATGCATAAAGAGTTTATTGTGTGATAATGACAGAAAATATCAAATAAAATAAATAAACCTGCTTCAATGCAGCTGCCAAACACATATCCCATGCACTGAAGTTTGAGCGTGTTATATTGAATGTGGAAGTAAACATATTGGCGTCCTTGGCTATTGAAATGAGATTGTGGGGAAATTGGGACTGCCTTATTAAAAATGCTTTTGTTTCCCCTGTTACAGAGTCATATTATAGAGTCATAATTAAACTGTTAATCGAAGAGGATGCAATGAAATTATAAAATCTCCACCACATCTCATCAAACGTTTTTGTGTTTGATTAATGATTGATTGGTTAGTTTTCAGCTTACTGACTGCTTATATTTTGAAACTAGTGCATTTTTAGTAATGTATGGTGAAGAATTTCAGAACTCAACTGTAGAAGTCAGTAAATAAATAACTTAAACATCCCAACTTTCTGAGTGGCATGGTGACTTGTACTTCCACAGCGTGGTGGGTTCAAATCCCACCTCTGCTGTGGTGGACAGGCATCTTATCAAAAGTGTACCCCTGCTTTGTTCCCTATGCTGCCTGGGGCAGGCTCCAGGAAGCCCACCTCCCTGACACAGTCATGACCAGGATAATGCAGTTGGATCTGCATTCTAAAAGAATATTTAAGCCAAAGAAACATTGTATCTAAAAGGAATGCTGAAAGCAATAAAATGTAACATTAATAACGCTTGGCAGCATTACATGTAATAATTTCACTTCATATTGTCCTGAATGACCCTGAGATATGACAGATTTTCTGCTTACCATGTAGGAGATCTTCCAGATGGAGGACCTGCTGAAAGAAAGGCTGCCCTTTTGTACTCTCCCAAATGCTGACACCCCCAGTCCACATACTCCCCACCACAGCATAACCTCAGTAAACATTAACCAGGTTACCACCTTCCGAATGCTTCACCCTCAACTCGCTGTCTTGTCACTGCGAGTTATAACAGCGTACATCAGACCTGGTGGTGAAGTCCATCTTCTAAGTTTCCTGATTTTACCTTAAAAACAAATATGTTTAAATACCTAATTTAGATAATCCAATCAAATTAGGGTGAGTGTCCACATGACCTGTGAATCACTGCAGTGAGAATGTGAATCTTTCCAAGGAAACGCACAAAATGGATGGTTTTTAATTTATTAATAAAAGTGATAATAAATTCTGCTTTGCTTTTAGCCAATTCGTATGCATTCAGACTAACCAAAATAATCAAAACTGAGTTACAAAGCCATTTGTGTTTGTCATTCTTCACTGAATATGATAATATTTCATAAGTCTTTCTTTAGTTTGTTAGCAAACAGACACAGTGGACTTTTCAATCTTCAGCGAATTTAATTGCATTTATTGGTAATAGACTGAAAATGAGAAATAATTTTTCAAGACCATTTATACTGAATTCATATCAAGCATTTAAATCATTGCTATCTACAAGAAAATGTAGATGAAAGTAACATGACATTTACAAACACATTTATTTAACTCTTGCCCTCTGTATTTTGATAACAGTAACTCACACAGTACCTGAGTATGGCTCACTGCCAGTCCAGTGACTCACTGGCTAGCTGTCACTTCCAGCACTGAAATATAAATTCAGCCTCCATACCACACGGGTAGAGTTTGCATGTTCCCTCCATGTCACCCTGTTCTTCCTGCAGTCAAAAGACATGCAGTTAGGCTATTTGGTGTGTCTTAGTTGTCTGTATGACTGTGTGCATGCAAGTGCCCTGTGATGGACTGGCATCCCATCCAGGGTGTACCCTGCCTTGTGCACAATGCCAGCTGGGATTGAGTCCAGCTTTTCCTGAAACTATGTCCAAGGTAAGTGGTGGGAAGATGAATGGGTGGAAATGTGTTTCCAACGTACAAAATTTGCTCCATTACTAAACATTCACTACAAAACCTAAATCGCTTCATTGGGACTTGAATATAAATCTCCACCTTCCATTCTTGCTAAAATGCAGGAGTGATTGAATAACGTTTTGGAATACTTGAATGTTTTGAAGCAGTTTGTTAAATATAAGAAGAAAATCAACTACAACCATGTTTTAAATTGCATGGGACATTCATACATGCAGTGCAATATGGTCAATGCTTAAAATAATTATGCAAAATAACGTCCCAAAAAAGATGAGAATATTGTCAATAGTCAGAAAAATAGCTAACAAGAAATGACATTTAAGTGCATAACTGTATGGAAACTCACTTGACCTTTGGAGCCATTTGATTAAAACATAATTTGCTTTGTAGTGACAAAAAAAGAAGCTTTTGTTGCTATGTAAACCATTACGGCGAGTCTTGACCCATTTTTGAATTGGGTAATTTTATATAATTACTTTAGTTTGCTCTGAAAAGAGATACAGCTATAATTAATTTAGATCATGCATCATAGATCAGTGTATGTGCTTTTATATAGCTATCCATCTTCATGTAGCACTAAGTGTTACATTTTACTGTCCATTAACAACTTGGCAAAATGTCCTTGCACTTTTGCAGAATGTGAACTAATTAGCCATATTTTACTGCTAATTTAGTGATATTAGTGTGGCAGGGCTTCACTTAGTGCATGCTATTTATAAATTAATTGAACTGGTCCTTTGTTATTTTAGCAATCTGTTAATCATTAACTACTTGATGTTACAGGTCTTGTGCTGAAGGAAAAGGCATCGTCACATGCAACTCGAAGTCATGAAAAGTGCGTGGTTGAGAAACTTTATGAAAGATGTAAGTTCTTGATGTATCGGCCTCAAGAATTGAAGGTTAATAATGAGATTACTGCAAATATGTAGATGTCCTTCGGGCCGTCAGGGTTCTACGAAGCAACCTTACGAAATCGCCCAGGGTCAATGTGCTGTATGATGTTTGAACACTCGTCTAGGGACACGGGGAATCAATGCTTTTTGACATCAACGGTGCCAAATATGTGGAGAGTGGAGTTTGCACTGACACATGACCCACGTGCTTGGCCTGTTCTGCGGCCGCAGAATGATAGCGATAAATGAACAATAAGTCTGCTTAATTATATCAGGTGCAGAGATGTTGTTCGTGGGTCTTATGCTCTCGCGGGTGCTAGGACAAACCTCACATGCAGCTGGAGGAATTGGTAGACTGCCTGACAGGCGTTGTTTAACTGTTCCAGGGAGACTACGTGTCAGGCCTGTGCGATGACTTTGCCGAGGAGAGCAGACCTTGTAAAAACATCCTCATGCCCCCCTTCAGACACTCGTGTGGCCCCTGTGCTTGTCTTCAAGAGTCCCCTGGTGTTGAGAGCATGCAGAGGAATTGCATCAGGTTCTGCCAGCCGTAGCACTCACAGCCCAGAGAGAGAACTCCGGTCTGACCAACAAGAACCCTGCTTGTTGAAATAGAACTTAAATCTCTCCAAGAAGTTCACTCGAAAGATCTGATGTATGCTCTGTGGACTTCTGTGGACCACAGCAAGCCAAGCAGAAAATAACTTCATAGAGAGAAAGACCAAATGGAACCTCAAAGTCTCCCTCCATGGTTTACGTAGTTCAGTCAAATTTACTCTGACACAGTGCATATAAATATTTGAATGCACTGAGGAAGAGATATATATCTATGTTCTGCATTACATTAAAATGCATTTTCAAGTAGCAGGATAATGTATACTGTGAAACTCTGTGATCAATACTTTTTTGTATTCTTTTGTTTTTTTTTGTGGTTCTGTGAAAACAGAACTACTTTGTTTTCCAAAAAGGCAATAGAACGGAGCGAAACAAGAGCAACAGATACACCCACGCAGTAAGCAAAGTTAATATCAGCCAGGATCAAACATAGAAGGGCAACAACTATACAGCATGAATTTAACATGGATCGTTTGAGTTACAAGTAATTTTTAGGGCTTCCGGTGAAACAGTTACTGGAGAGGGGTGTCGGGGGGTCCATAGGGATATCTTGTGAATTGACGAAATGTCAGTATTATTGTCCGGTTTGCACAAGGGTTGAAAAACTCTTTCTCATGAATTAGAGGCACGAGGCCCCCGGCCCTGCTCTGATGTAGTTTGGGGGTCACTAATGTAATGACAGCCAAAGAACCCTCACTTAGAGAGAGAAAATGCATAATTCAATACATTTATTCCTGCAGTTTTGTTGAACAAAAGCCCAGAAATTTGTAGTGTTTCATTTAATTGAATGAAAGTAATGGCTGTGCAAATAAATACTCATGCATTTGTGTGCATACAGTATATTTAACCAGCTTAAAAACAGCATTTGTTCAGTAATCTTAGCCCGTCACTTGGTAAACCTGTAATAGTAGGAGGCAGCAGAAGGCTGCAGAGATCAGTACTGATCGATTTGCCCCGGGTTAGATGAGAGGACAGTGCAACAGTGTGTTCCCGGGCATGGCCGGCACACCATATAGGCGACATTGTCCTTATGGTTATTTACATTACACTTATTTACACTAGATTTAATATTTCACCTCTTTGCTTGTGAAACAGATACAACCTACCTAGTTAGCAGTCAGATACCCTTTGCACTGAAATGTCTTTAATATATATGAATTGTCAAAATTTGGTTTCTGCTGCTCTCGTTGGGGTGGGGGGGGGTACCATGATTGGTGTTCCCCAGAATAGAACAGGTGAGAGGATTCCCCAATCAGTGTTCCCCAGGATGGAGCAGGTGAGAGGATACCCCGATCGGTGTTCCCCAGGATGGAGCAGGTGAGAGGATACCCCAATCGGTGTTCCCCAGGATGGAGCAGGTGAGAGGATACCCCGATCGGTGTTTCCCAGGATGGAGCAGGTGAGAGGATTCCCCAATCAGTGTTCCCCAGGACAGAGCAGGTGAGAGGATACCCCGATCGGTGTTCCCCAGGACAGAGCAGATGAGAGGATACCTCGATCGGTGTTCCCCAGGATGGAGCAGCTGAGAGGATACCCCAATCGGTGTTCCCCAGGATGGAGCAGGTGAGAGGATACCCCGATCGGTGTTCCCCAGGATGGAGCAGGTGAGAGGATACCCCAATCGGTGTTCCCCAGGATAAAACAGGTGAGAGGATACCCCGATCGGTGTTCCCCAGGATGGAGCAGGTGAGAGGATACCCCGATCGGTGTTCCCCAGGATGGAGCAGGTGAGAGGATACCCCGATCGGTATTCCCCAGGATGGAGCAGGTGAGAGGATACCCCGATCGGTGTTCCCCAGGATGGAGCAGGTGAGAGGATACCCCAATCGGTGTTCCCCAGGATGGAGCAGGTGAGAGGATACCCCGATCGGTGTTCCCCAGGATGGAGCAGGTGAGAGGATACCCCAATCGGTATTCCCCAGGATGGAGCAGGTGAGAGGATACCCCTATCGGTATTCCCCAGGATGGAGCAGGTGAGAGGATACCCCGATCGGTGTTCCCCAGGATGGAGCAGGTGAGAGGATACCCCAATCGGTGTTCCCCAGGATGGAGCAGGTGAGAGGATACCCCGATCGGTGTTCCCCAGGATGGAGCAGGTGAGAGGATTCCCCAATCAGTGTTCCCCAGGATAGAGCAGGTGAGAGGATACCCCGATCGGTGTTCCCCAGGATGGAGCAGGTGAGAGGATACCCCAATCGGTGTTCCCCAGGATGGAGCAGGTGAGAGGATACCCCAATCGGTGTTCCCCAGGACGGAGCAGGTGAGAGGATACCCCGATCGGTGTTCCCCAGGATGGAGCAGGTGAGAGGATACCCCGATCGGTGTTCCCCAGGATGGAGCAGGTGAGAGGATACCCCGATCGGTGTTCCCCAGGATGGAGCAGGTGAGAGGATACCCCGATCGGTGTTCCCCAGGATAAAACAGGTGAGAGGATACCCCGATCGGTGTTCCCCAGGATGGAGCAGGTGAGAGGATACCCCAATCGGTGTTCCCCAGGATGGAGCAGGTGAGAGGATACCCCAATCGGTATTCCCCAGGATGGAGCAGGTGAGAGGATACCCCAATCGGTGTTCCCCAGGATGGAGCAGGTGAGAGGATACCCCAATCGGTGTTCCCCAGGACGGAGCAGGTGAGAGGATACCCCGATCGGTGTTCCCCAGGATGGAGCAGGTGAGAGGATACCCCGATCGGTGTTCCCCAGGATGGAGCAGGTGAGAGGATACCCCGATCGGTGTTCCCCAGGATGGAGCAGGTGAGAGGATACCCCGATCGGTGTTCCCCAGGATAAAACAGGTGAGAGGATACCCCGATCGGTGTTCCCCAGGATGGAGCAGGTGAGAGGATACCCCAATCGGTGTTCCCCAGGACAGAGCAGGTGAGAGGATACCCCAATCGGTGTTCCCCAGGATAAAACAGGTGAGAGGATACCCCGATCGGTGTTCCCCAGGATGGAGCAGGTGAGAGGATACCCCGATCGGTGTTCCCCAGGACAGAGCAGATGAGAGTGCTTGTGCGCTTCATGGATAGGAGGGCATGGACTGGATGGTAGCGCCCCCTTCTGTCATCAAGCTGACATTAAGTCTCGGCCGTCTGACTGTCTGGCCGCTAGAGCTACGTGTCGCCTTCACAATGAGGAATATGGAAAGATGAAAACAAAATTAATTCTTAATTCATAGCTTATCAGTTCTAAAAAAACAACAGCAGGCTAAACATAAGGGCTTAGTATCATAACCTAATGATGTCATCTACCTGTCATCTACCTGTCATCTACCTGTCATCTACCTGTGTAAATCAAGGGTGCCAACTTTGGTCAGGTAGCTTTTCAATTTCGAGAGTCTGCACATGCATTTATACTGTATATTTTATTACCTTGATCTCTGTAGGGTTTGCAAACTAACACGATGTAGCTAATTTTAGGTTTACAAAGGAATAATGTAGATTGTTGTAAGATTTCTTGCGTGAGCATGAGTCTGAAAGCGTGAAATTCACGCCACATGCGTGAGAGCTGGCAACACTGCGTAAATAGTGTTGTGATATTATTAAAAAGACATACAATTGGGTTGTAGAGGTAACATAATATCCATACTCCAATCACCTATGCCAGAAAAGATTGTGGGGGGGAGGGGGGGGGGAAGAATCTGGAGCCTGTCCCACGAAAGATAGGGCAGCAGGCACAGGTGCACCGCAGATGGGAGACAGGGCACATACATGCATACAACAAACACGCTGCAGGCGATTCAGAGACACCAGCTGACTGCATGTCTCTGGGATGCCGGCGGGACCCCATGTACCGTGGGGAATACATGCCGATCCCCACCGAACAAAGTGTGAGGCGACAGCGCAGCCCTTTGAGCTGCCCTCAAACAAACCCTATGTCCCAACATACCTTCATCCAGTAGCAAACAATACCAATAACATAAAAACCCTCCACAGACATTCTCTTACAAACACACACTCAAATGAGACTAGACCTTTTTCACCTCCTATGCATCATTTCTACACTGTGCATATGTCATCTGATCCTCGCACCGACTTCCTTTTTACCTGCCACGTTTCTCATTTCTACCACTCTTCCCTGTAGCTGCCCATCTTGCTTGGGCTCCTTCACTTAGCTCTCACTCGAGTACTGCTAGTAGAAATGTACTGCTGCCATCCAGTGGTGCACTTATGGTGTTACATCCAAGTGCTGCTAATGAGATTATCTGTTGAAGCTCTTAAAAAGCATTTATTAACTAATTACCCAGTGACAAGTGTTCAAAGATGCTGCAGGGCACAGATTTTGGTATGGATAGTAGGGACATGTCCCTACCAATACTGTGGGGGTACCGCGTGCGTTTATGGGGGGGGGGTGGGGGGGGTTCGAGGCTGATTTGTTCCCTTCCAATGCTGAAACGAAACCAGTATAGTTAAACGTATAATGGTGTGAAATAATTAGCTGCTCAGTGAGTAAATTGCTATGCAACTAGAACTGTTTGATGCATAAACTAAGCAGGGAATTTTGGTTCTGATTTTGTCTTCCTGTCCAATTCTCCTGGCTCCCAAGTTCCCCCTGTAACCAGCTTCCTGTGTTCCTGTGTTCTGCCCAGTGGATTGCAGGACTACCGGGCAGAAAATCTGGCACCGTCTGAGGGACGGTCAGACCTGAGAGCAATAAATCAAGTTTACCAAATTCCCAGAATCCAATCATGATATGTATACAGCATATTTTTGAAACCCAAATTTAGTTTGCATGCTGGTTGGCAATTTGTCTGTTGAAAAATCGAAACCATATTAATTCAGCACATGTTTGATGAGCGTTCCTTGTAATCTGGCCTCAAACAAATAGCAAAGATCTTGGAAAAAATATATATTCATTGGCCAACTATCATCCTCCTCTTGTGTCTCATGCAATTTTAAACTGAAGCAAACAGAAAGTCTTTGCGTCTTCATCAAAGGAAACTGCCACACTGGTCAAGAAGAAAAACACAGAAATAAAATCCAAGACGAGATTTGAGGGAAGAAGAGCAGGAGGAGGAGAAGGAGGAAACTACTCCTTGATTAGTCTGCTGAATGTGATTTACACAGACTGCGCAAAACCATGAGATGAGCCAGCCTTCCCTTGGGGTATTTTTAGAAATCTGACAGACAGCTTTATAAATATAATTTTCCACCACACCACCTCAGTGCCCAAAGCATTCTCTCTCTAAGTCGTAATGATCACAGAATACCCCCCCCCCCCCCCCCCCCCATGATAATACAGACCCATACAACCTAATATATCCCATCATTCAATAGATTGTTAAAAATATCTTACAACTGAACATATGTTAAAATTAAATGAGCATTTGGCCAATTGAAGAAGCACTACATGATTGTTTGAATGTTTTGAATAATTACTCGTTACCAGGTGCATTTAATATAATGTATAACGTAATGTCATACACAGGCTATCGTATTAAAGTTGGGCCTGATATTTAATTGAAATGCATGCAAATGTCATGCTGCAGTGCACATGCAATTATCAAAAAAATAAACAGAACATCGCCTAATGTGATGATTATTTATATCGTTACTTGTGCTTTGAGGAAATGAGAAAACGCCAAAGTGACCGGAAAACGGCGAGATGCTCTGATGTTGTGTGCCGATGTGCCTCTGTATCGGCAAACCCAGGATCCTATGTGGGACAGAGCCTTCTGTTCTGGGGACAGAGTGAGCCTGCACAGAGGTTCCAGAATGAGCATTTGAGCGTGGAGCCATCAGGCCTCAAACCACTCAGCGGTGGACAATTACCCAGAGACTCCCAAAACCATCTGGGGCCTCAATGGACAGGATAGGAAAGCAGGAGGCTTTTCTTTGTTCCCGGAAGCCAGGTTTGGTTTTCTAAAATGACAAAATAAAAGTTGCCCTCAGAATGTCAGTGCCATATGTTAGGTGGACATAGTTCACATACTGTATATGGATTTGACGTCCACTGAATACGATAAGAGCGGCCGTGGGAAACATCTAACACAATTATAACCCATTTATTCATAATAATATCGGATTAATTGTGTTTATCTTGTGTTTTATATTAATCTTGTGTTGACTGCATGACAAAATCAATGCACACACTTAATTACTTTTCCACTTAGCTTAAAGCCATTGACTAATAATCAAATTCTGATGTTGTTAATGTCCGTTTTGAGATATTAGTGCTGTAAAGTCACTCAGTTTCCTGCTTTAAACATGAATTTGATCGACAAATTGTATTCAGTGAGGTGTGGCTTTACATATTTCAATAGTAAATCATGCTAATGCTAACGTAATGCCCAGCAGATTTGAGCAATATGGTGCAGGATGTGAGTGGATTTTTCCTTAATGAAAGCAGACTGCGGGCTCGCATGTGTGACACGTTTTTCCCACAACGCTGTCATTTGCATGACAGCATGGAGTCAGGCTTCTCAATTATGAAACCCACGCACAAAATCCGGTGTCATAATATATTGTCTCACAGTATTTTACAAGCTTTCAAAAAGTTAAATTCCTTCAGTTTTAAAAAAGATGTATTATCTTATTTTCAAATATCTGCATGACGTAAAAATAAAATGTTCTAGCAACTATGTTGTACATAAAGCATGTGTAAAGAGATGGCATAAAACGAGATTTAAGATTAATCGATAGTCCATAATTATATTAATAGATTAGACAGATTAATAAATTAATTTTTTTTACATTCATTTTTATTCATTTATTTCTGTCTTTTTCCTGACTGTATCCGAAATACAGATAATAAAGCAAACCGTGCAAACTGTTCATACTCCTTCATATTGCATTCGTTTTGTTTTTAAGCTTATGGGCGCTTCTCACATTACAAAACCTTAACCCCGTGCCCTGGGCCTGTTAAATCGAGTGCTGTTTTTAATATCCTGACTGTCAATCCCGGAGAAGCCCAGACAGCCATTGTGACGCGCGGCTGGCTCATGTCATAATGCATTTATTATTCTTCCCCCCCACCCACCCACCCTTTCTTACATGGCTGTGAGTTTATTGGAGTTGCCAGAATGGTAACGGGCAGAGGTGGGGAGTATTATCCAGAGGATTTGTTTTTGCATATATTACAGGGTTAAGTACCAACCCGTGCGGTTTGCGCAAACAGAACAATCGCAACACTGGATACGCTCCGACCGATTACTCGCACACGTCCGGCCCGCCGCAGATTGATTGGGCCTGATTGGTCACAGAAAACACAAGGCAGACCTTGATTACAGTATGTTGTGAAGTATGTGTGGGTTGTGCATTACATCAAGCGCCAAGGTCGTATTCTGTGAGGATGATTTTACGCAGGTCATATTGAATATCAAAATCAGTCATTGAACCAAATTGCTGTATTTCATGAACCATTGCCGTGCTGTGGTATCTCGAGTAATTTTTTTTTAATTTAATAAAACCCATTTGTTAAAAATTAACAGTTAAGACCACTCCCATCATTTTTCCAGTGGTCTATGAATGAATATGTCTGGAATGCCTGGTTTTATATATCGAAATGGGTGTGTAAGTCTGAGAACTGCTGCGCATGATTTGTAGGCGTGTGTGTAAGTCTGAGCACTGGTGTGCATGTTTTGTAGGCGTGTGTGTGTGTCTGAGCACTGGTGCACATGTTTTGTAGGTGTGTGTGTAAGTCTGAGCACTGGTGTGCATGTTTTGTAGGCGTGTGTGTGTGTCTGAGCACTGGTGTGCATGTTTTGTAGGCGTGTGTGTGAGTCTGAGCACTGGTGCACGTTTTGAGGGCGTGTGTGTGAGTCTGAGCACTGGTGCACGTTTTGAGGGTGTGTGTGTAAATTACTAAAGTGCTACAATCGTCTGGATGTTTCTGTTGTTCTTAGACAGAGCTTGCTCTGTTTTAGATGTGTGAAGAGCCCGCAGCAGTACAGTCTGCGGTTCTGTTACGCTCGAAGAAACGGTATGGATATCAGTAAAATCCAGGCCCGTGTCCAAAGTTCAATTCTCACATAGCCTTCAGATTGAGTTACAAACGAAAAAGACAGAATCCATGTTAAATCATCTCTGTTTTCCTTATGTTACATTCTGAGGTTTTTGCTTCCATAATCCCACAAGCAATAACAAGGCTCTCGTGTTACTGTGACAGGGAAATGGCGCAGATTCTTTGAAGCGCAGGAGAACTGTCCATGCCATGCGATACGCGCGGGCCCCTCTCCGCAGCCGGCACATGTGGAAGAGCTGAATCCGAACAAATTGTTCCTGTGCGAGTTTCTGGGAGACTTTTGGTGACTCTCTAGGGCCCCCTTCAGGCCCTACGGAAAAACTTGTCCATCCTGATGCCGGCGAAGCCTTTCCGGGTCAGGCTTCGCCGTGACCCCGATGGAAGCAGCGTGACAGGAAACGCGCAACCGAAAACACGTAAGCGGCCGCGTTTAATTACCAACGTAATTAAACTTTGTTTGTTACATCCATACACCCTCAGTTAATGTTTTGTTTCCTAATCGATGCTCCTACCCTAAACTCTCCTAGAAACCAGTACAGTTTATTATGTGTATGTGATAGTTGCTTGGTTTCGCTCCGAGGGCCCTAGGCTGACATAGCTACAAGGCCCCTTCAAGCGAGCCGTTTGAACAAGTTTTTGGAGCTGAAAGAAAAACAACAGAGAATTAAAAATGATCAAATAATCCAGTAATCAGTGCAGCAAGTGCCGGTGGTAACACTTAACGATCTGGGGGAGAGATGCTGGCTGTATAATTTGCTGATTGGGGGGGGGGGGGGCATATATTGCCTAGTATAGCCTATAAAGGAATTTACTTATGGTTTTGCTTATGAAAGACCTTCAGATGCACCTACAAATAAACTCTGGCTTTTATAATTTGCTTGCAGCTTATTAAAGTTGCTCTCACTGACAGCTGCATAATCCTGCCTTAGAGCACAGCCCTCGTCCAGCACACCCTCCGCTGACTAACAACCTTCCATGTGGAGGTGTCTGTCTGGCCTTTACTCCCCCCACACTTCACTGACACTATTACTCACCAGGAGGATGTCACTCTCAGTGTCCTGCTCTCAAGGAACTCATCACCAGTGTTAAGGTCTGACATCGGTTGCAAACTGAATGTCAAGAAGCAGTTATAATGTGGCTTTCTGTCAACTCTGTCTATATAGTTTCTTCTGTGTCTCCCCAGGTATAAATCAGTAATAAGTTTAGCTGCATACGTGAACTAGCGTTCAGTAGGTCGATAATCCAACAATTCATTAATCAACTTGGGCCTAATGAGGAGTAGAGCCACCATTTATCTTCAGATCAGCTTCAGTCCATCTTGAAATGATGTGTCAGCGTGCAGTGGAATAGAGGACCATTTTTTAAGAAGAAAAGCCTCCAGTTCTTTGTGTGATGAAGGAGGTAGGCATGTCTTTTGCAATCTGTGTTCCAGAACTTCCCATAAAGGTTCACTGATGTTTAGATCTGGTGATTGGTGAGGTCATGAAAGGCATTTGACTTCATCTTGGTGTCCATGAAACCAGCCTTGAATCTGTGTAGCAGAGTGTATGGGGGGGTTTTCGTCCGGGAATACAGAACCATCGTGAGTGTTTGTACAATCGGGTGCAGCTGGTCCCGTAAGACGGTCCTGTGGTCCTTGGCCATTATACCACTATGCAGAATCATGATCAGACCTAATGAGTCCCTCGAGATGGCTGTCCATACCATTACAGAGCCTCCACATTGCGGTTTGAAGGTATTCTTCAGATTCCTCTAAACATCAAACCATCCAGATGTAGAAAAAAGGATGAAAGGTCACTCAACCAGACCATATATACTTAATTCCGATTCTCTGGGATTCAGGTTTTTTACTCGTTACTCAGGTTATGCATCACTGTGCACTGGCCTTGGATGTAATTTCTCAACAGCGGCCGTACAATAAGCTTAGAGAGTCTCAGGGTGAACAAGCTGGGTCACAGAGGTGCCAGTTCTGATCGGTGCTAATTCACGAGGCTGGATTTTTGTGGTGTTTAGCAACTATCGTGTTGTGTGTCTCGGTCAGTAAGCTTCGATCACTAGTGTGGAACATTTTTGCTGATGCACATTCTCCACGTTTGGAATATGCTGTCATGATTTTCAGACTGTACTCCTTACACGTTAAATAATTTTGCGTTTTTTGTGACCGGAGCGTTTGCAGATCCGACACTTATGGTTCATTATATGACAACTGTGAACATTTTTACTGAATGTATTTAAACCACATATTATTACTCGATGTTTATTAATACTTCATTTAAAACGCATGGATATCATAACTTTTAAACCTTTTGATTTAAGTTACTAAGTTCCAGTGGGCTATTTTTTAGACTGTGCAATTTATTGTCCACAAGGGGGCAGTTCAGACCCAACAAATTCAAATTTTGTGTCAATGCAGCATCGGTGTGTACGCTGCTATTCCCAAGTCAAAATTTTAGCATTTTGCTTTTATATCAGAATGTTTAGATTCAGGTAAATGACAATAACACAATGTAGCACAGCAATTATAGCAATGAAAACTGGCGCACCCCTAAAAAAATCAAAATGTTTGTTTATGTGACAGAATGGGGGTTGGGACTGTGGTTGTGGGACAAACTTCACTTCACTACTGGTTTATTGTAGCTGAATGAGCTAACAGCTTATGCTGGGTGTGGCTGTTATTATTATTATTATTATTATTATTATTATTATTATTATTATTAGAGGTCCAACAGAGTAGCTGATGGAACCCTGTTGTGTTCTTTAAAAATTTCTGTCTGGGACCAATAAATTTAATCTAATTCTAATTATGGTAACTTGTACAAAAATGATTATTATATTTCTTTTCTAAAGCAATGTAAAAACTACATTCACATTATAATAAAGTTGTTCTTCATTGTTTACTGGATTAACTATATTCAAGTTTTCCTGATTCTTTGAAGGACTCCCTATTATTCTTGGACTGTAAGTTCATAAATAGAAAACCAAGCAATCTAAATATAGCACAGTCCATATTATTATGTTTTACAGTGCCTTTGCTTTTAGACCCACGGCTAGGAATTGTTAAAGCCTTACTTGTTTTGTAATTATCATGAAATCTGTAAACCATATAATTTTCTTTAAAAAAAAAAAACAGAAGAAGACTTTCCTGCCATTCCGATGTTTTGTTTGTAGTCGATTGGTCTGCAGCCAGCAGTCCAATCCAAGAATCTGCACACAGTCTAGAAAGATCTCCCCATCAAAATGCACAATGACACGGAATAACACTGAAGGCTGGCTCACATTCTCAGGGCCAGTGCAGTGTAGACTGTCCTTCTCCTCTAGGCTGCGAACAAAATTAATCACCTGCACCTGGGGAATATGGAAGGTTTTAAGCAGTAAAGTCAGCAATTTATTTCTTTTTCAATTCTTTTTTATGACTGAACGATGACAAAAAAAAATAGATATGTAATCATATGTTTATTTGTATGCGTCTTGTTTATAGCAGGGATAAAATCAAATCTAGACAGTCAAAATGTTGATTACATTAAGATTTTCTTCTTGGGCCTACATGTTTATTGATATAGTGTATAAGTGCAATATATATTTTGGTTTAAATGGCAAGTTTATTTTACTATTTGACTGTAAACATCAGAAATTGTGTCTAGTCATTAATCCAGTCATACTATATTTACTTTAAGCAAGTCACATTTGAGGGTATTGAAACGAGTGTATAAAATATTTCGACAAAACAAAAATGCATCTTGGTGTTCCCAGTGCTCTTCAGTGAAAAAATCCAGTGCAACTCCATTAGGTATCAACCGGTGACCAGGCGACTGACATTAACAGGCCTGAAGGAGGAGTATTCAGTGACGGCGGGGTTTGGCGCAACTAAGCACAAATCCAGCTGCACCCTATCTTGCTTTTTACGTGGTTCCACCTTAAAACCATTAAGGGTGAACGGGTTCCCCTGAAAGTATAATGTGTAAGCTAAACTTTGTTAACGCAAATTTAAAAATTATAGGCAAATAAACTGTTGCTGATGTCATACTTAGAACTGATTTGCTCAATGATGAAAAAAACATGTTTGACCGATGGGAATGACCTTTCACCTGCCTCCACACCGAACAGGCATTAAAACCTAGTGAACTTGTTGTTGTTGTTGTTGTTGTCCTCGTGGTGGTTGTGATTAAGATGAGTGCATCTTTTATGTCTTAAAGTTTTTATAGAACCTTTAGTTTAAGAAGACAACAACCTGACTAGAATCTATGGGGAATATATAACACTGCAGTGAGTTAGTAAGGTTATTTTACATGTTTAAATCTGCTCTTAAGTTTGCAACAGAGATAGATATGTCATATTATTGTGTGTAGAAGAAAGTATTATTTTGTATTTCTCAGGTTTTTCTGCATATCACTGTGTAAATGTTATTCGGTATTTACCCTCCCCACCAACCTGCGACATTCCCGACGTGGTCCGACTTAAGGCAGACATCTTGCTTTACCGTCACCGCTTCTCTCAGCGCTCAGAGCTCCCCCTAGTGGCAGTAACATTGGGTTGAATGAACTTATGAACCTGCAATGTAAAGGTTATGTGGAAAAAATGCACTGTTTGTATGTAGCTTTCTCAAGTCGGCATAGATCAGAACAAAATGAATATAAAATACCAGTAAGTAAAAAAATGCAAGCATTTATATAGCACACCTCCGTGTGGCCTTCAGTGACAGCAGCTGTGGTTTGACAGCCGGCGGCTTCACCTTTCCTAAGCTGCAGAACTAGGGAAGCAACCAGAGAAGTGCGGTTCTTGGTGCAGCGGACTAAAGTTTTGACTCTGTAACTCTATTTATTTATCATCTCCAGTCTGGGAGGTGAATGCAGCCAGCCTGACGTGCCCATAAAAAAAGGGATGTAGAGGAATTTGCTTTCACTGGGAGACAGGCTGCGACTAAAGAAAACAAACGCGCGACCGCACTTCGTGGCGACGAAATGCGATAATGATACACAGGAATGTTTACTCCTGCGAAAATATGGGTTATTTGTCCTTACTTAATTCCGTTCTTTTTCTGTTTTTAATGCATTTCTCAAAGTGGTTAATGGAAAGGCCGCAGCCGCGTCGATCTGTATAAGTGCGCTTAGTGGTAAAATCGTCGGCGACGAGCGCTGGGCTGGATGTCACCGGAGCAATGGGCTCCGAAATATCCACCATATCCACCGATGGATTTTTAAAACAGCAACAAGAATTTGCCTTAAAATGCTTGTAGGGAGCAAAGATTTATCTACTCCTGGGGTTAACTCTATACCTCATTTTTCTTGGACTCAGTGTGTGTTTTTCCAAGTGCTGGGAACTATGTATAAAATGGGTCAAGGGGCTAAAGTTTTTTTTTTTTTTTTTTTTTTTTTAAAAAAGAAAATCAAACATAAACCCGACGAAAAAAATAGATATTACGTGTGTGTCTGTTTATAATACGTGTGTGTGTTTATAATACGTGTGTGTCATATCCATCCATGTATAATGTTAATTGGCACCATATTATGTGCATTGCAGGGCCTCTCAGCATTGAAACACCATATAAATCAGGACTAGATACATGATGGATTATTAGGACTAGGTGTTACGTGTATCGGTGTGTTATGCTTGCCAAGTCTAAACGTGTCTGACCTGCCCAGTTTAATACATCTTAATATCTATTTTAATCATATATATATTTTAATCATATATATATATATATATATATATATATATATATATATATATATATATATATATATATATATATATATGAGAATGGAGCTACTGTGTCTTGTGTCGCTCCTGTGGAGATCAAACTACGGTCTTTTGTATTGACAATTATTATTTAAATACTGCAATGTTCATTTTATTTTGCATTTAGTATCTGTGCCATAGTACTGACTAGCCAGTCGGGTTTTATTTAATACAGCATGCGTATTGCTGCAAATCGTTTAGTAGATATTCCCGCAGACACTCTTGTGCCAGGAAAACCCAATTTACCAGTATTAGGAAAAGTGAACATTATCCGTGACAATAAACATGTCCCTGAACAGACTGTGTTTATGGCCGAGTGTGCACAGAACCTGCTGTAATGTGACCTGTAAACACGTGGCGCGAGGGATAGCCTCACTGAGATGCTTAGCGCTCGATGCTGGTCGACCGTCATGTAGATTCACCTTCCGCCCGCTCAGCAATGTTCATTACCGCCATCTAATGGCTCATTTGCCATCTGACATGTGGGGCACTTTAACAGACATGGCCGTCACAGCATGAATGCTATTTTTCTTACAATTGTCCATTGCCTTTATTTGACTCAAAATTAATGCAAAAGCAGCTGCAACCAGCGAGGGCACATTTTGGGCTCAATTTGAAAGAAATTATGTTTTTCGTCCATGTTGTCTGTCATGGAAACACCTGACGGGTTCAATTTACAATGCAGAATTAGTTTTGGGGCCTGACAGACGCAAGCAGCACAATTAAGCGGGTACAGCTGTCAGACACACCGCCAGCCGCTCCAGTGACTGCGTAGGCTTCTCTTAGAAGCAGGTTTGGAAGGCGGGGAACTTTAGATGCTGTAGGGCCTTTGAAAATGTGCTGCGTGTGAGCGCATATACCTCAGGGTTCAGAATTACCTCTGAAATATATCAATCCACAGTGAGAAGCACAAGGAACCTGCTGTCAAGGGCATCCATGGGACGAGGCTCTTTCGCCTTCAGTTTGTCAAGTTCCATTTACATTATTGTTTGGTCATTTCCATTTTTTTCAGCGTCCTGAATAAATTTGCTTCAGTTTTGTACCATCTGTTAGCAGGTTGGCATACAAAAAATATTGAAAACTTCTGAAAGCATTTTGCAAATATCCACACAGTATCTGGCTAATTTCAATATATTGTACCTGGTATCCTCTGGCTTTATTTTGCATTTGCTTAAGGAAGGTTGGAATATGGATGGATGGATGGATGGATTTGCTTAAGACATCATCTTTGTGAATGACATAAAATGTTGTTTAAATTTAGAAGAAAAAAACCTCAAAGTTGAATAGTCAACGGATTGGACTATTGCTGAGAATGTATATATTTACTTGTTTGCTTACATAATGCAAATGCAGTGCAGTTCTGAAGAATACTGTTTTCCTGGTATAAACCACAAACATGTGACTACATATTGTGTGTGTGTAAAGTTCATTACATAAACAGATGGTTCAAAGCAACTATCACGTTAAATGAACTTTCCTTGAGTCTTTTATAGGACCAATTAAATGACAGTTCTTTAAAACATTTTTGTAGCTAGCCACCCCCCCCCCCCTCCCAGAAGCCTTTCATGATGAGTACCTGTAACATTCTATTTATTTATTTTGTAGCATGTATTTGTTCTATGGCTGTCTTCATAGTGATCAATGTATCCACAGAGACGTATTCAGACATAAATGCAGCCCTATACAAAAACATGATACAGATACAGTGACCAGTCAGTGATTTGGTTCATTTGACGACCAGAGATATTTTCCCCAAAGGGAAAAAAATAACACACCTGTTAAGTTTTATGTCCCTAAGTGGTGGTGGGGGGGTTGGGGGGTCGGTTGAACTCTCCCCCCCTCCCAATATTTAATTTGGATTCATTCATACCCAATCCCTCCCCCACAATAAAGAGTAGAGTTTTCTATTTAAATTATTAAGTTTTGTCCACTCCACTATCAAACTCTCTCCAATGCTGTTGTCTGGCTTGACCTGGAAAGTTGGTTCTATAGGTAGAACGAGCAGAATCCCTAAATGCTGTAGCCAACCTCAAATTTTATTCCATTTGTTTATATGCAGGGATAAAGACATGTATGGCCAATGCAGCAAAGCCTGCAGCTGGAATATTTTCATGAGCCGTATCATTCTTTCTTTTCTAAGATTCCAACTTTGAATTACGAATAACAGTAAATTCGGGAACTAAAAGGGCTCACTGAGGCGCACTCCCGCTGTTCCTTTGCGGGAGATATCAGAGGCGTTATTATTCCGCAGCACTCATAATCCCGCCAACTCACCCATTAAAATCCAAGCTTGAAATCTGACAGCACTCAAATCAAAATCGAATCCGAATAGTCCCATCTTCTCACTCATGCAGTTGCTTCTACTACCACTGCAGACACTTAGCCGAACACTTCATCTAAATTTTATAACAAGAATTCCCTTTGGACTTCTAAACAAAAAGATCGATAGTAAATCTGTTCACTTAGGAAGCATCAAATACAGATATAGATATTGGTTTATTTGAAGAACCTTTTGACTGGTTGTACAGAATTGCGTTCGTTTTTAATTTTTTGTCATTTGAACTACGTCCTGTTTGTCTAACTCTTGTCCTAGTTTACATGAATTACTTTAAGAATGAGTAATGCAGTAGTTTGTCCTGATCTTATCAATGATAACATATTGTCCGACAAGAGCCTAGGCTGAAAACTTCTTTTTTATTCAATCAGTTGAAAGTATTGACTTGTTTCCTTAAACTGGCAATTGTTCAGTCTCTGTTCAGATTTCATCACCATCGTCCATTACTTGTCGTTGATATAATCCACATGTTTATAGGGGTTCAGTTATAGCTCAATTAATTTGACGCAAATGATAAAACACACATGTACAATACGCCTAATCGAAATAAGATGTTTGAATTTAGACCTCTATTTTGTTGTTTGTTAAAATGTCAGCCACAATAATTAAATTTCGTTAATCCCGTAAAATATTTTAGTTATGGGATACATGCCGTTATCGGGAGGTAGTGGTTCAACGAGTCAATGTGAAATGATCAATAAAAACACTGCGACATAGCCTATTTTAAGATTAATGTATTATTGTACAGTAGGTATCAAAGAGACCATTTCAGGTATAATTTTGATTATTTGGTGCCCATTATTTTATTCCGAAACACAGTTGTCACGCGGAATCACGTAGGTAATTATGGAGAGAGGTCCTCATTTTTCGGTATAAACATGTTTATAAATTCATGACATTGTTAATGATACTATGGCGTATATTTCAGGTATCTGAACCCTAATTTCATTTTAAGAGTGAATTTAAAAGTGAATACTCTTACTCAAATGTTTAATACTCTCTTTAGTTGTCAGTGTTTTATTTTGTAATAAAACCTGCTTCGCTTTCAAAACATAATTTCTCGCACAAATATTACTAATATTATTCATTTAAAAGTAAATATGTAGTAGCCTATAGGTTCGAAATTTGGGGGCTGTCATGATATCAAGGCATTTTAAGCAATTTAATGTGGCCTATACTTAAAAAGTATAATTATAATTAATAACTGAAAGGGTGAAAAATACACATTGTTTTAAATGAAATAAAACACAAATACGTTATCGTTTATCGTTCATTTAATGAGTGGAACTGTTCCGTTAGTCATTCTTAACGAAAAATAAGGTTTTACAATATAAAGTTAAAAACGAATTACATCCAGGACCGAAATTAAAGAATGCATACTTGACTTGCTTATTTTAAAAAATAAAAAGTAAAATAAATATCCCAGTCAATATTCTCTTCACTTTAAATACCATGTAAATGGAAATGCATGCGTATTCGTTTTTTTTCCATGAATCTGTACAGTCTGCGCTGAGCGTACAAAAATACATCAATTATGGCATGTAATATTTATTAATCGAGGAAAGACGTCAGACTCAAAACTATGCACACATCAGTAATAAAGATGCTTGTGTGAGTGTTCCTGCATTACAGTTTTCTTAAATTAAACATAAATATCAATAATAAAAGTAATATTTACTATACATCTGTGCAACATCATCGCAACGAATTTTAGTACGTACTTCCACACAGTATTTAACCATTTACAATATCTACAAAATGTATCTCTATTAATGTGCATGAACTACGTATCCACATCTTCCGCATTTTCTGTTGGATTTATTTAAATATCAGCTATCTGAATCCACGTCACTTTTTCCTTCATCTTTTTTCCCTCCTGCTGTTTTAGATGATTTGTGGCATTTTTGCAAATTTTCTGACTCTTCCGATGATGATCTTTTCTGTCTTCTCCATTTTGCCCTTCTGTTTTTGAACCACACCTAAGCAAAATTAAAAGTATATCGTTTAACATGTCTGCATTAGATTTCTGTAAGAACACTGATCCGCTAAAGTCTTTTTATAAAGTATTGTAATAGGCACAAAGTGTCTTGCCTGTTTTTAGTATTATCAGAAATAATTTTAATAATAACCATTACATAAATGCGTATACGTGGAGTTGGGTTCAAAATGTAAAGTTAAAAAAAAATCACTTTTCCCGAAGTTTAAAACTAAATGGAAGAAATTGTCGCATATGGGAAACATTAGGCCTGTAGTGGAGAGTCACAGTTGCTTATCATGCAGATTTTTTATCTGAATGCGCACACAGTAGTCGAAAAAATAAGAACGACGTAGCGCATTTAGCAAAACAGCCTGTTACTATATATCACCCAGGACTTTTAATGGCATTTTCTATTGGTCGTGACTTGTATGAGTCGGTGACAATTTGCGGTTTTGCGGATTTTAACACCGGTCTTATTAGATCGCTAAGAAACAAAGTATGTAATAATCATCCTGAAAACAGTTAAGATGTTCACCTCCACTTTCTCTTCACGAAGGTGCACTCTCCTCGCCAGCTGTTCTCTTGTGCCAACATCTGGGTATTTGGTTTCCTGGAAAAGGTTCTCCAAGGCTTCCAGTTGTTCATCGGTGAAGATCGTCCGGTGTCTCCTCTTCCGACGACAGTGCAACTGGTTCAATAACTGGAGCTCAGTCCTTGACAGGGTACCCATATTCATGTAGGACATCATCTGGTGAGGTAGGGGTGAGAGAAGCATCGAGCCGGCACTTTCATAACCTGCACAAAAAACGAACGAATATTAGCAGTGGCATCGAATATTACAATAAAAGCATTTATAGACGAAGCAATCATTAAATTCCATAAGTGCATTAGAAAGTTGACGGAAAAGTTTTTCGAGCATTAACAGGCAAACGAGGCGTTCGACGGCGATTATCGTACGTCTTTAAAATTAAAACGCGAACTTAATAGTCGGTTTAACAAACGCAAATAATAGAACAACTGACCTTGGCAAAATACTTAGGATTTCGTCAGACATGCGATAAAAAAGAAGTTGAAAGCCTACCTGTTGGAATGCATGGACACTGCTGTGAACCGATGGCTGATACCGCACCGCAGCAGGCTGGGCCGCCGGGCCCCTGTACATGAAGCTGCCCGTAGTAATAGTTGTTGTACCCAATCCTCGTTCCGCCAAGTGGCTGAATGTTTGCAGGTGAGCTTCCCGAAGAATGCGAATAGAGTCCGTTAAAGTCAGCAGCCGTGTACATAGAGTCAGCCAGACTGGAAAACACGACCGGAGTACTCCGATGCAGGACTACGGATTCCTTGCAACTGGGTCTCCCAGCCAGAATACTGTCGATGCTGAACATGCCAGCAGGCATCACACACAAATACGAAGACACAAATAGGTTAGTACTTCGGTTGTTAGCTCGGTGTAAAACAAAGTCTGCTCTGGGGTCGATGGTCTTCAAGAAAACTATTAATTTACCGACCCCGTTCGCTGATCCGATTTCCAGTACAATCAATCGCTACAGTCACTTGTTTTTGTGGTCCATCCCAAGTTCTCCACTGCTTTATACCCGGCTGACGTCATCCGCCAGAACTGCAGATGACAACCTAAACCATATTGGCTCTTGCGGGGGTTAGCGCGAGATGGTGTGAAAAGCGCGCATATGTGAATTGTGAATTAATTAAGTTAAGTTCCTTGCAATTAGCAGACTCTTTAAATAAATCACCAAACTCAATTGAGAATGTCAGTCGAAAGAGCTGATTGTGCAGGTCAATCGGATTAATTCTATTGTCCACACAGGGATTTCCTGACAAGTTTCCCATTAACTCATCCTTACAAATGTTATTTGCTCTGTGCAGGAGACCACTGTACAACAGAGGAGACGGGAAAAAAAACACGGGGATGTATGCTGGACATAATATTAAATCCGAATTTCAACATAAATGTTTGCAAGATCTATGCTAAAGTAGGTTTGGGGAGGAAATGCCGGCCACTGTTGTCAGAACCACCTTCAGATATATTCAGTCATAGACCAATTAACCGAAGAGAACAGAATCAAATGCTATTACACTGGTCCGGAGACAGCAGGTCTATTATGAAGGCTAGAAAAATAATTATACACGTGCGTTCTTTCTGAAATATACGTGAATATTTGCATTAATACACAAGAAATTTATATATATATATATGTGTGTGTGTGTGTGTGTGTGTGTGTGTGAGTGTGTGTATGTGTATGTGTGTATGTATGTATATATGTGTGTGTATATATATATATATATATATATATATATATATAGATAATTATATTTTAAACGCTGGGCGCTGAAGCAGCGGTATTCGGCGTGTCTAGTGTGTGTACCTAGTTAACGAATTCTTCCTTATTCTATTGTTGGAAGCATGTTATTTGCAGAACTGTCGGTCTGACACACACTATCCATGGGAGGTGAACATGAGGAGATTAGAGTATTTACTCCATCGGCATCGCTGTCACAGTGGGTAGGAAATTGCACGCATTAACATTAAACACCTGCATTAATGGCTGTGCTCAAGAAACAAACTATTCTAGTTCTGATAAGATAACAGTCATTAACACTCCTGTTCCCGGTGCAGCTAAATACGTATTTCAATTTATTGACTGATCAAATGCAATTTACTAACAGTAGAATAGGAAAATTTAGCCTGAACACGTTCAATTTAAGTTCATAATGAGATTCGTTTTAATACCACATCTTTATATAGAATTTTTCTGTAAGCCTGGAACTCCGTATTTAAAAGAAATGATTTAATCACGTTTAGGTGCGTGTATGCAATTTTTTGTTTCATTGTTTGTATTTAAAATTTACATTATAATTTTATATTTGCCCGTTTTGATGTGGAATTTGTTGCGTTTATTTGTTAACATCCTTTATATCTCGCTGTATTCGAATTATCACGAACTGGGTTCCGACGAGTTCAAACAGTCATTACCGAGAAACATATATAGTTTTTAAGTTACACTGTGACGACTGTGCATAAATTAATTAAAATTGATTAGAAAATATTTACCAAATACTCTGTCCAAGATTTTAGTAAGCCTATTACAAA
Source organism: Paramormyrops kingsleyae (assembly GCF_048594095.1). NCBI lineage: Eukaryota > Metazoa > Chordata > Actinopteri > Osteoglossiformes > Mormyridae > Paramormyrops > Paramormyrops kingsleyae. The sequence goes on from NC_132815.1 coordinate 20,376,031, forward strand.
TTGTCTTTGAACTGAAATTTATAAATAATTGAACATAAAATTAATATGATCATTCTGTTTGACTTTTGGGAAATAGGTGTTTTTTAAATGCAGGTAAAAGAAGCGCGTGACGCTTTATTATAATTTGATGAATTTGGTCACTGTCATGCCTTTTGTTAAACTGTATTTCATTCGTTATTGAGAATAGGCCTATTACATGACTACATTCCACCCAAGAGAAACTTTACACGGAAGATGAAAAGGAAGTTTAGTCGCTATTATCATTTTCAACGGAAATTCCTTTAGATCTGCCTTTAAAGTTTCCCAGTTCTTCAGATGATCGGATGATTCTCTAGGAAACTCCTTGGACATACGCTTTGCTGTTGTTTTATATGTGACACTATTAACGAAGACACATCATTGAAGTGTAAAATAAGTATGAGTTGTAAAGCTTGAATTATTTCTTTCCAATAAAGGATAAAATTGACAAAAGATAAAACGGCCGCCTGGACTCTTTTGAAAATCGTATCGTTTAATTAAATTTGCATGCACTGCTTAACTTCATGCGTGAGTTTGACAGAAAGTGGCCTCTAGTATTTTAAAATATAAACATTTCACTTTTGGATGCTGTGCAAAAAGGCGCATGGAGCTTTACGTTTTGCCCTCAAGTCACACTATAATTAAAAGAAAACGTAGCACCTAGCACGCATGTACACACAAACTGGGCGCACGTGCGCGCGCGTGTGCACCCTGCGCCTCCACTTTAAAGTCGCGGCGAAAAGTGGAAACTGAAATGGGTTGCTGAAACGAGACAGTCATTTGGAATTAAAAGCGGTAAAAGAGGTTTGAAAGCACCACTTACAATCTGAATAGATAGCATCAATCACTGGCCATAAATGCTTTCTGCAGACAGGCCAGAAGAGACATCAACAAAAGGAAATAGCACTAGAACATCTTTACACCGCTATGCCAATATCTGTGCCTGATCTCTCAAATTCGTCTTAATACAGCACTCAGAGAGGAAGATTTTGTAATGCAATCACATAGTTGTCAGAATAACCAGTCCTACAAAAATACGAAGCCATCACCATGTAATAATAAATAAATTTTTGGAATTGTAGAGTAGTTTAGATTTAGAAAATGTGTGTTTTTGTGTGTATGTGTAATATCAGGGCTAATATATTGACGCATTTGGTACATATTATAATATTTTTTATATTTGCCATATACATATTTATTTATTATTTTGGGAACAGCTGACCACTTCTGTCACTTAAACCACTATGGCAAATAAAGTAATTTAATTTTCCTATTTCCCTTTAACACTCAGATTAGTCCGTTACCCAGAAGTCTTTTAGGACTTGGAAATGGACACTAGGCTTAAACCCTATATGTAAAGTGATGCTAGCAAAATGAGGTGGGAGAAGTCAGACACCCTTACAAAGCGACAACAGGAAGCCACTGAGCTTCAGAGATGTAATGCTGATGCTGCCGGGTGGATTCAGACCGGTGACCCCTGCCCCAGGCCGCTCAAAGTCAGAGGAAGTAATATATAAAGTAATTTAAAAAGATAAACGGAAGAAGGATGATAAATAACTGCTTTTGGATAAATTCATGCTCCTGGTTCTTGGAGAGATAGTCAATTTATAAATATGTCCTATTTGAACGTCATATATTACCGTTAGGGTGCAGGGAAGCCCTGAATAGGGCCTGCATTCCAGGCAGGTTAAGCGGTATTTGTCGTGCCTTTGTTCCAGCTGTCTGATACCTTCGCCTGAGTGTATCTGGAGAGTGCTAGACGCAGTCACAGTAAGCGGAGAGCAGTGCCAGACTGCTTCCTGTGTGTTCCATGGAGAAACAGGAAGACAAGTGCTAGGAAAGAAAGGTCCTCTTTAATTACAATGTATCGTTTAGGGTGCCGCGGTGGGCGAAAATGGAAGAAAAAAAAAAAAACAGAAATTATATTACATGTCAAGCTGTCTTTCTGGGCGCCTGTTTTACAGTGTGCCTTGTGTTAGATCATACGAGATGTGTCCGGCAAGAATGAAACCCACGTGTACATGAAAGCAGTTCAGTGGTTCAAGGCTACACAATCAAGGAATTTAGATGAACGAATTGACATTAACCACGACAATCATTTTGGATGTTTTGATCTAGAGAAAAAGAAACTCAAATAGGCCCTATTAGATGGGAAGTGTCTTAATATAATTCTAGATGTAATTGATGATTCAGATTTTTGAAGAGCAAATGAAAGTATTTTGAAAGACTTAGTAACAATAGCTGGAACGGGAAAGGCCTGTCATTTATCAAGCCGCCATATTTCCTAAGAGGTACTGTCATTTCGCTTGACAGGTTGAAGATCTATACTTATACACAAACCTTTTTATATTTTCTTTTGAAAAAAAGTGAAAGGTTCTGTAGGAAATGGGGGAAAGAGTCAAGTTGTTCCTACCACTGGAATTGCGACAGTGCTTTCAAACTTTTGGGTTATTCAAAAATCCTGTGCGTATATAATGTATTTAGATGTGGTCTGAGTACATAAAAGCACTTCTTATATTTAGGGATAAAGTTTGGACCACTCTGGCTAAGGTGCACAACTTTGGGGATGTTTCTAGGGAAGTGTCACCTTTCTGTTATTTGTGTAACATCTGACTTCAGCAGAAGTTAACAGCAAATGTGTAAGCATTTGAGAAAAAGGGTTACACTTGCTTAAACCTATTAGTTGAGTAAAAGACAAACTCCACAATGGCTGTATTGAATGTGTCACTTTAGTAGGTCACGGGGGGCACACTTGCTCCTGTCATTTTTTTTCCTTCCCCTGTCGTCCAGTCTTGTCCCCCTGCCCCCCACCATCCAAGCAGAGAGGTAGTCTTTCATCCAGAACGTAATTAGCAGTTCAAAGTGACGAGCTGCTCTTTCAGGGAGACGGACAGACATGAGCCACAGAGATGCCCTACGCATCGCTCGCACATGCACACGCTTAAAAATTAAGCACCCTACCCCACCCGACAATTTCCCACACAAACACTCTTCAAGGTCTACAAAAAGGTGTGACTTAATAGCTGGTGCAAGACATTCAAAGAGCTGAGAGAAGCTCTGGCAGATAAATAATGGAACCTAGAATTACTCTTTCAAAACATTCTGGGCAGACATGAAAAGCCCTGAAAGAAATGCATCAAGTATCAAAAGTATAACACAATATAATGCTTCTCTTTGGTAAAAGCATGTTATTAAAGTCTTTAAATGCATGTCATATCATAAGATTTAAATGACATGCTACATTTATTGTCAACTTCTGTATTTTACCAATTGAAACGAGTGTCAGTGTTTCTTAAACAAACAAACCAGCTTGATACTTTGTGTTAATACTTCCGTTTAGTCACTCAAACACAATATAAACAGAATTTTGTGATCTGAATTTGTATTAGAAACCGGGTAAATACACAAGCATTGTTTGCCAGTAATATAGTTGGATTGGATTGTTTTGAAGCGTACTGCTCAGCTGAGGTCATCAATACCATGGACAGCAACAGCGTGACGCACCTCTGAACTGCTCGCCATGGGAGGGCGTCAGTGAGTCCAGATCAAAAGGTCATCTAAAGGTAAACAGAAACCACAGGAGATCCACCGTCAAGTTCAGGACACTGAGCATGTTCGGCAGGAGAAGGAAAAAAGTTTACAGTGGGAATAGCTTTTGTGAAAGAAGGAGTTTCTCCCCCTGAAAAACGTGTTCGCCAGGAACAAACAGGTCTTGCCTAGATTGCATAGATAAATTGGGGTCCGGGTGCCTTGTTTTCTGCATCTCTGACCAGAGCTGGATCGAACAGGCAGGCAGGGGGCATATGAAAACCACCACGCAGCTTTTACAAAATAAACACAGCATTTCCGGAGTGGGGGGTGGGGTGGGGTGCTGAGTGGAATACAAATAATCAATTGAATTAAGAAGCGCACATTAATGAATTTACTGAAAGGTTAGGAGGTTAAGAGGAACATTTAGATTGAGATCTGCTTTTAGGTAAACAGTTCAGACAGAGAAATGTGGAGGCCTAGGGACAGAGCAATCAGATAGGAGGCTATTAAACAACCTCTGAATGGCTCTGAGCATGTAGCCCATTGGGGCTTTAAGGAGAGGGGCTCCCTGTAAAACAGAAACATATTGTTGTACCCTGGGAAGTATTACCCAGAACACCTGGACTGTCTTGGGCAAGCCCTCCCGTAACTCAATATGAGAGATTAGCTCCCTATGCTACTGGCGCACTTCATATTAATCCCTCACAGGTGCCAAAGGCCACACCCAGCTGCTGATCAGCCAATGGGAACAAAGGGAGGTCCCTTGTTACTTGTTTATTGTGTCTGTTTTTCTTATGGAAACGAATGCTTTATTTTATGTTTGTTTAATTTTTAAAGCGGTCCACTTCAATCGACATGTCGGTGGGGCAGAGCATTAATGAAGCGCTTTGCTTCTTCTGGGCCGTCTGCTAATCATCTTTAGTCTCCGCTGTTTCAGGATGCCTCCTGCTTCACTTTGGTGTTTGGCTCCGCATTATAAAGATAAAAGTGACATCTGACAAAGTGAGGCGTTTGGTTTCAATTAGTTTGACCACATCCAAATTGCATAAGAAAAGCTAGTGGTCATGATTGACATAAATGACTGGCATTGAAACACGGGGAAAAAAACAGGAAGTAGATTACGAGGAGAAAAACATTAGTGACAAGTAGCAGCAGTAGCAGTAACAGATTTTTAAAACAATAGAAAATGGGACTGTGTACAGATTAAAGGCTAAAATCCTTCCAATTTGTTCCGCACATGTACCAGCTGAGTGCCATAGATGTAATTATGGTTAGCAAGGTAACCACTGACATACATGTGTGTAAGGAATAACGATGCTTTGTGAGGCGATTTTCATTCCAGTGAGTATTTTGTCATTACAATCAATGTTTTAGAGCGTGTTCTTTTTTGTGACTTTTCTAAATTCTTAAAACAACATCCAGAATAAGTCCTTTAAAAACAGCGTGTTCTACCTTCTCACATGATAAGTAGCATCAATTTGTCGACCATGCCGCACAATCATATAAATAATAATCAGGTCCAAACTGGAACAGTTTATGCTCTTTATTATTAACGACTAAAACATGGATGCAGCACAGAAGCTTTGGCCGTCATTAGTGAGAACACACTTTATTTTTAAGACAACGGCATTTATCTCATAATATATACTAATATCAGTGTCACGATCCGCTCCGTTCGATCCCGATGTGTGCCACGCCCCTCATTATCCACGTGTGCTTTCCCGATCGTGCCCAGCTGTTCCTTGTTGTCTCGGCTTGTCTTTAGTATTTAGTCCGTGTCTGAGTCAGTCTTCCCCAGATCTGTCATTGATGTATTGTCACGTTGGATGTCCCTGCTTGTCTGTCGCTTTCTCAAATAAACCCCTGATTACCCGTAAGCACGGCTTGCTCTGCTGCTTCCTTGCCGAGCCCTGACAGAATGACAGATCTCCCCAACGCACCTCCGCAGGTCGATGACCAGCGCATCGATCTGCTTCGCGAGGTGTTGTACTGGCTTCACCAACCGGAGGTCCGGGAGGACACCGGATTGTTGGACTTGGCCAGTAAAAGCGGGACCCTCCTCCAGGAGGTAACCCCGCTCACGGCAGCGCCTGTCATGGCGGAGGTTCGCGAGAACCTCCGACAGCTCTTTGACAGGGTTACGGAGAAGCGGCTTCAGCCGCTCGCCCTCTCCGAGGCAACCCCGCCGCAATCGTCATGCCCCAGCCGCAAGAAGAAGAAGAAGCGGAAGGGGAAAGGGGAAGCAGCCGCCCCGACGCTGTTCTTGGGGGCCTGCTCCTTACTCCCTGCCGGGGATGACATCGCCGCTGCACCGCCTGCAGCAACAACGGCTGCTGACGCCACACTGCCCGCGGCTGCGCTGCCTGCTGCAGCTGCCGCCTCTCTGCCCGCGGCACCGCAGCAGCTTGATGCCTGTCTCGCTGCTGCTATCCGGCCATCGCAGGCGACTTTCCCCTTCCAGGGCACACGGCTAGCCCTTAAAGGGGCCAGGGCCGTCAGGGACTCTATTCCCCGGATCCCCAAGGCCCTTAAAGGGGCAGCGCCTGCACGCCCAGCGCCAATCCTGGCGCCTATTCCGGACCTGCCTGCTCCGCACCTGCCCGCGCCTGCTGTAGCTGCTGCTGCCGTCGCCGCTCTGCCCGCGGCACCGCCTGCTGCTGCTGCCGCCGTTCTGCCCGCGGCACCGCCTGCTGCTGCCGCCGATCCGCCCGCGGCTGCGCTGCCTGCTGCAGCTGCCGCCGATCCGCCCGCGGCTGCGCTGCCTGCTGCCGCCGCCGATCTGCCCACGGCTGCGCTGCCTGCTGCCGCCGCCGGTCTGCTCGCGGCACCGCCTGCTGCTGATGCCGCCGCTGCGAAGCCAGCAGCACGGCCTGACCCGCCTGTCCTGCCTGTCCTGCCTGACCCGCCGGTCCTGCCTGCTCTGCCTAGGGCAATGCCTGAGGCGGCCGCTGCGGCGCCCCCTGCTGGCCGCGTGATGGCGGCGCCCCCTGCTGGCCGCGTGAGGACGGCGCCCCCTGCTGGCCGCACGATGGAGGTGCCCGCGACGGCGCCCCCTGCTGGCCACGTGATGGCGGCGCCTGTCCTGCCGGCTCCTGACCTGCCCGTCTCGCCTGTCCTGCCGGCTCCTGACCTGCCCGTCTCGCCTGTCCTGCCGGCTCCTGACCTGCCCGTCTCGCCTGTCCGGCCGGCTCCTGACCTGCCCGTCTCGCCTGTCCGGCCGGCTCCTGACCTGCCCGTCTCGCCTGTCCGGCCGGCTCCTGACCTGCCCGTCTCGCCTGTCCGGCCGGCTCCTGTCCTGCCCGTCTCGCCTGTCCTGCCCGTCTCGCCTGTCCTGTCCGGCCAGCCCTGCTCGCCGGTCCTGCCCGTCTCGCCTGTCCTGTCCGGCCAGCCCTGCTCGCCGGTTCTGCCCGTCTCGCCTGTCCTGTCCGGCCAGCCCTGCTCGCCGGTCCTGCCCGTCTCGCCTGTCCTGTCCGGCCAGCCCTGCTCGCCGGTTCTGCCCGTCTCGCCTGTCCTGTCCGGCCAGCCCTGCTCGCCGGTCCTGCCCGTCTCGCCTGTCCTGTCCGGCCAGCCCTGCTCGCCGGTCCTGCCCGTCTCGCCTGTCCTGTCCGGCCAGCCCTGCTCGCCGGTTCGGCCCGTCTCGCCTGTCCTGTCCGGCCAGCCCTGCTCGCCGGTCCTGCCCGTCTCGCCTGTCCTGTCCGGCCAGCCCTGCTCGCCGGTCCTGCCCGTCTCGCCTGTCCTGTCCGGCCAGCCCTGCTCGCCGGTTCTGCCCGTCTCGCCTGTCCTGTCCGGCCAGCCCTGCTCGCCTGTCCAGCCGGCCCAGCCCTGCTCGCCTGTCCAGCCGGCCCAGCCCTGCTCGCCTGTCCAGCCGGCCACGCCCGCGGCCCCGCCTGAGGCCGCCGCTCGGCCCGCGGCCCCGCCTGAGGCCGCCGCTCGGCCCGCGGCCCCGCCTGAGGCCGCCGCTCGGCCCGCGGCCCCGCCTGAGGCCGCCGCTCGGCCGGCTGCCCCGCCTGCGGCCGCGGCTCGGGCGGCCTCGCCCGCGGCTCTGGCTGCCCCGCCTGTGGAGGCCTTGACTCTTGTCCGCCCAGGACTGACCTCCCTCATGACTCCCTCGCCCTTGCCCCGGCGAGGTCAACAGCCCCCTGGACCCCGCCTTTCGGTGTCCCGCAAGGGACGGGGACACAGGCGTCGGGCCCGGGTCCCGCCCGCCCTGCCCCCTGGCTCGCCCGTTCGGCCCCTGGCGGTGGCGCGGTGGCTGCCTACGGGTCCTCCGGCTCGGGGTCGGCGGTCGCCGCCGGGTCCCCCCCTGGGTCCTCGGTGCCGGTTCTCGGTCCCGCCTCCGGCTCCTTGTCAGTCGCCTCCGGGCCCCCCTGCTCCGGCTGGGCGTCGGACGGCGCCTTCGCCGGCTCCGGCTGCGCCTCCGCCTGCCGCGGCTTCCCCCTCCTGCCTGCCTGCACCGGTGTTCCCTCCTGCTCCCTCCGTGTCCCCTCCGTCACTCCCTCGTCCCGTTCCCTTGGCCCCTGGGTGGTCCCCTTCGGTTCCCTTCTCCCTCTCGCCTGTGGCCCCTCCGGCCGCTGCCCGTCGCCCGCCTGGGTTCCTTCGGGCTCCCCTGGCTCCTCCTCCCTTTCCCTCCGTCCCGTCTGTTTTTGCTCCTCGTCCCTCTGTGTCTCCTCCGTTCCCTTCTGGTCCCTTTGTCACTCCGGTTTTTGCTGCTCGTCCCTCTGTGCCTCCCGTGTTCACTCCCGGCCCTTTTGTTCCTCCATTTTCTGTCCCCTCTTTGTCTCCTTTCTTTGTCTGCCTGTCCGCGTTCCCTGTCCTCTGTCAGGTTTTGTCGTTTTTCTGGTCCTTGTTCCTGTTCTGTGTCTCTGTCCTGTTTCCGGTGTCTCGTTGACGTTCTGCTTTTGTCTTCCAGGTCCTGTTCCCCGGTCTCGTCCGTCGCCTCCTCCCAGGCGCGCCCGGTGTGCGCGCCTTTGGGGGGGGGGTTCTGTCACGATCCGCTCCGTTCGATCCCGATGTGTGCCACGCCCCTCATTATCCACGTGTGCTTTCCCGATCGTGCCCAGCTGTTCCTTGTTGTCTCGGCTTGTCTTTAGTATTTAGTCCGTGTCTGAGTCAGTCTTCCCCAGATCTGTCATTGATGTATTGTCACGTTGGATGTCCCTGCTTGTCTGTCGCTTTCTCAAATAAACCCCTGATTACCCGTAAGCACGGCTTGCTCTGCTGCTTCCTTGCCGAGCCCTGACAATCAGAGGTGTCGCTATAAACAACTAGTGAACAATTCTTTAAATTTTTTATTTCTTGAAAACAATAAAAGCAACAGTAAAAGCCAAAAAAATACAGTTGCAGTTATACAGTTGCAGTTGGGTCTATCTGTGAAGTCTAGATTAATACAAAAGCAGTTTTTATTACATAAACAAAAGTATATATATATTATATTAAATTGATATAATTTGAGTATTTTAATTAATTCTGTGGGTTTGTAATTTTTAGATATTCTAGTTATTTGAGCAGGACAGTTTCCTGCTAGAGAGGACCGGGCTATGGGATGGGGGGAGGGGGGGGGGGGCTCCCAGTCATCTGGCTGCAGATTATATTTGCTGATATTCTGGTTTCTGACTGAGCTATTGCTGCTTTTTACTCCAATAGGTAGCCTTGTTCAGCTATGTTAGGACCCCATCTGGGGACAGATCTGCAAGCGCAGAGACCACATCTGACCAGAAGCAGGGGATGCAAGGTAGCTGCTGAAGGGAGAGACTGGTAAGTATCTGCTGGGATACCCAGTGGCTGTGGGGGTGTTAATGGGAAGGAGAGCCTGCGCAACGGCTGGACTCTCAGCAGAAACCTGCAGGCGTTTGAAGATGATGCATGAGAGTTCGTCGCCCTGCTTCCCGTCTGTTCAAGTAATGAAATATTTGGACGGTATAGGTATAGAGTGAAAAAAAACAGATGAACATGATGTGAAATCAATTACCAAAGGTTCAGATTTACATAACATGGTACCCTGATAGCATTAGAATTCAGAAACACAGATACCACAAACCCCCTCCCCCCCAAAAAAAAAATATATATATGTCAAAGAAATGACAAGACATTAATATCAGATTATTGCTTATTCACGTGCACAGTTCCTCTTTCCTGCGTGGAAATTAAAAAAAAAACAAAATTAAACAGAGGCGCCATTGTGATTTACAAATAATTGTATGTGCCTGAAGAATAATCTCTAATATCCACCGTTGACAGAGAGGATTTGCCTGCATTTTTCTCCTCAAACATTTAACATTCTTCCTCATTCTTCCTCATTCTTAAGTCGAGGCTTAATCCTGGAGCTGTATGTTTTATGTATGGAGGGTGAGTGCGGTAGCGGGCAGCCCCGTTGGTGGGGGTGCGGGTATCGGCTTGCCCGCGAGAGATGCCCCGGGCAGCGTCACAATCAATACAGTGTTACAGTCCAGCCATGTAATAATTATCCTCATTAGGAGCAACTGGAGCGCGGCGAAGATGCGGGCAGCACCATGTCTAATACTGTACGTTCCCAGGAAGTGCCCGTATAATTTGATAATCCTGGAAGTTCCTATTAACAGCCTCCATGGTCTGCACCTTCACCCCCAAGGCACAGAGCAAACACTGGGCTTAAAGTTTGCTTTTCCCTTATGAATGTATTTGTGTGTTATCACAAACCTCTGGGAAAAAAAATCCGTGATTGAATTTATTTAATCAGATTATGTTCAAATGATTACTGCCGTTCTTACACACACACACACACACACACACACACACGTATGCATATGCCTGTGAATAAAATGAACGGAGAGCAGTGAATGCGATGAATGAAGTGCACTCAGTTATTCTTAATAGTTGACATTATAATCGTCAATGAGATGAAAATGTACAAGAAAACAACACCTGAACTCCGCAGAAAATCCAAACCACATGCCATTACACTGTACGGCTTTCGTTGTTGGATAGGGTTTGACATTGCAAAATATTTGATTCTATCTGTTAAAATCAAATGAAATTATTACTACATTCGCCATCATGTCCTGTATGTCTTTTACAATAACTTCATTATTAGTTTGTTAATGGCATATCCTAGCTAATTTAAGAGGGTCTGGAATAAAACCAAAGATAATTCAATCTAAGCACAATGATAAAAACCAGTTTAAAGGAAATTAGAATTTCTGAAGTTATAATAACAGAGTCATTTGGAGGACCTTTTGGTGTTTAAATACTAAGACTGCAGGAATATTCTCAATGTAAATTGCCTGCATTAAAATAGGCATAATCACAGAACAATGGAAACTCATAAAAGTGTAACTCAGGGACTTAATGTTCTGCTCTGAAGAAAATGATAAATTTATATGGTCAGTGTGGATGTTACAGTTTCAGTCAGGTGGGGGTCTCCCCAGAGCATCTGCGGGTTTCCCGTGTAGCCAATGAGTATAGGGCGTAGCCTTCGTGTGATTGGATGTGATAAACTCCAGATTTGGGCTGAAGTCAGTGAAATTAGCCAAAATCATTAAGGACGTTTTCGTTAAATGTTTTAAAATGTGATTAAGTGCATATCTTCAGCCAGTTGCAACAGTTTCATAGCATTTTAATTCCAAGTGAGAATGAAAAATGACATGATGCACGGAGGAATTTTGCGATCTGCCAGAAGTTAGAGGGTTTATTTTGGTGTGTTTGTTGATTTTTTTTTTTTTTTAACGTTTTCATGGAACACAGATTTCCAGGTCGTTCCATGAACGTGGCATCAGCACCCACACCTGCAAGGCTGCCCATGCAGTTTGCCTTTGGGAAAATCGCAGATCCGTGCAGATCTGCACCGGTGACTGACACACAGAGCAGGAAGCCGTGGCCGTCCGCTGGCCCCCGGACACGCTGCGCCGAAATGCAGTCAGGGAGCCAACGGGTAAAAATCAACTTCATTATCAACAAATCAGATCCAGGGCGAAACTAAAAGCTCCCCATATGCCGATCGCACGAGACGGGCAGATAGTTGGAACCGAGGGCTGAGCCCGGAATGTTCTTTCTAGGTACGGACCCTTTGTTTTGTAACGCAATACAAATGCCAAGGGCTCCAAGCAAGAAAATACTGTAATACACTGCATACCATAGAGCGGGAGGGGGGTTGTATTTTTGTGAATCGAAACCTCTGTTATCTTTGCACCTGCAGCAGCTAAGGTTGCCCCTGTGCCGCGCCGTACTCCAGCCACCCTGCAGGGAGCAGGCAGGGCAGGAATTAATGCGACCGGCTGTCACCAAGCATGCTGGTGCGGGAGCGGCCCCTGACGGCACTTGGCACCACCGCGGAGCGGGTCAGAACTTCCTCCCTTTCTATTTCCCCTCCGGTACAAGGACAGGGAGAAGTTCGTCCAGTTTGATTTCTATTAAATCAGCGCTGAACTTCAGCCGCCTAGATCTGTTGGGGGGCTGGGGGGGGAGGGTGGTCCCTCACGGATAACATCTTGAATTTCGCCAGCGGTGAGTGCGTTCCTGTGCTGGCCCAGTGCTGAATGGCGAATGATGATGCCGTTTTTTTAAATGATATCATTACCGGCGTCTGGGTCTTATTCCTTAAGAAAACAGCCTAGTTTACTTGATTATGTTTAGCTACTCACTTGACCTGAATAAATGACATAACATAATACGCAGGCTCAGATGTCCCCAATTACCTATACGGAATTTTTGTTTTCCTATTATTTTATTTTAATTCGCGTTCGCAGAATTCAAGAGGAGATGCAGGATGTGATATCCAGGGGCTTATCTGCCCTGCACTGGCACACCTGTACATTAAACATCACGGTGCTGAGATTACCTTGGGTTGGCCTGCTTTCTACACAGGGGGGCGCTGGACCCGCAGTGTCTGTCTCTCCAGCACAAGTCCGAGACTCCACAGGATGCGATGGGCTCTCTCCCACATCGCAGAGGCCCCGATGTAACTGGGGGCCAGCTGTGTTCACACTAACACCAGACGGACGGGATGGCCATGTGTATAAGACACGGGTGAAGGGGGCAGCGGAGGATAAACCCAAATCCGGCGCTCGATAGCGTGGATGCCGGGCCAGAGGTAGCCAGAACCATTCCAGAGTGACGGCTGCTGAGGAACTGGCAGGATTTTCAAATTGACTGTGATTGTTTTCCATGCCTCCACCCTCCCCCCCCCCCCCCACCCACGAGCCCTTGACTCTGCACTCCGTCAATCGAAACAATAACAAACAATCGGCGAGCAGCGTGACCTGCTGTAGCCTATTATGCCAGATGTGGAGGTGAGGGTGAGAATGAGATGGAGCCCCCCCCCCCCCCCACTCCCGCCGCAGTTGTGTGGCTGGGACAGCCCCACCCTACATGTCCCCGCCACTGCCCCCCAGCCTATCCTTTCGGCACTGCTGCCGGCCCGCAGGCTCACCCCAAAGCCAAGGCCTCAGCGCGAGAGAAAACAGAAGTGGTGATGAGGACAGACATGTGCGTTCCCAGCATAGGGGCCAGATGTTCCTTTGTTCGGGAAGTAGAAACCCCCCCCCCCCCCTCAAGAACCACAGCTAGTGAACATTCTGCCCCCTTAAAGCATGAAATCATATAACGCAGTCATAACATAAAAATAAACCCTAGATAAAAATCAACATTACATGTGTAACACCATTACGGCCCATGTCTTTGGTGGCTTTCGCTCTCTGGTGTTGGAGGGGTCCGAGGAAGACCACGGAACGCAGAGTCGGCAATGTGCGCCGCGCGGGCCAGATGTGGGCCACATTTAAAATTTAAAGGCTGAACCGAAGGATGAATCCAATCCTGGGATTCAGGAACTAAAGCTCACCCTGCAGTGAACCATGTAATTCATGTGTGTAAGGCGAAGGAAGCAGCATATAAATAAGGCTTACTTTCGCTTTTACTGACATTCGCTAAACTTAACGAAAACTGTCCACTTGTGCTTTCATATGCAAGTAATTATTCAAATGTGACAAGCGTGACTTTAAAGAGGCGGAAATCTCGCTGTGAAACTTCATATTTTCAATAATCAATAGAGAAATCATTATTAATTTTACCCTCTTTGATCTGGCCCTCACCTCCCAGCAACGCTCATTCTAGGTAATAATTTATTTGGGGATTTATTTCTGTCCCACAGGGTGATACATATTTACGAACTCGAAACGACAGCACACCTACTGTGTTTACATGGATCTCGATGCATCAGACTGTTAAAAGTGGGCAACGATACCAAAATTTTACACGGTGCCTAAAAATGGCTGGGGCGGACACACCATGTGGCGGACAGGAGCCTGACATGCCGAGATTCGGCTGTTTCTACTTTCCCTCTGGTGCTGCTGCCAAATCCATCCTATTCTTATTTTTATAAAGCTGAATAACTTTTGATTTCTGACTTTATTTTTACGGTCATAAACAGGCATGGCTGCCGTGTCGGACCCGCGGCCGTGAAGATGGAGCCACACGCGGGTGACATGGGGACATGACAGCAGTGGTTCCCCTTTTTCCAGTTTTCAAAATGGTCGGATCCAAGAACGGAAACCAACTTCACTTCACATGTTCCTTCTCGATAAAAAGGAGGAGAAGAAAAGGTTTCCATAGGTTTGGGTAGGAAAATCGAGCAAGAAATTATAGCATATCCAATTTTCAACCTCGCGCTGGTCGTTTTCCTCACATTTTTTGAGCGTGGAGCGAGATCAGCACCCCGCTGCACTGCCGCTCTGCACCACTGCCTCACCGCGTGCACACTACTCAGTCTTTCTGGAAAATTCTCCCCGGCACGCTCTCTCCCGTGTGGCGGGACTTCGTTCTCCGGAAACCTGCATCTCGGCGACCGTCTCTGCGCTCACCGTGATCTCGGGCTTGAGGTCCCGGCTGGACCGCCCAGACGCACGCGCGGCTGGGATGGATGGCTCTGGAAAATACCGGAGGTTTCCTCCTACTGTCACATCTTAAGCCGGCCCTGAGAGCAGAGCAGCCATTTTCCTGGCTCGAACGTTCTCTGAAGCAACACATGTGAGTTTAGATGTGGGACCATTTTTAATCGAATGGCCCCCACCCCAACTCCTCCGCTCAAGCCACACACACGTTCCACCAAATCATTTTCCCTTTAACATCAATACTCCATAATGTCTTCTGCTTGAACTTAACTGAGCAGATAGTTTGAGATGATTACACTTTCCATCCCACCTAGGAGGGACACCACACCACAGACCACCACACCCTGGCGTCTGTCAATCCTGCTGTATCGGTTTCATACAACTCAACGGAATCTGTGAAAAGAAATAAAAAGTAAGATTGGCTTAATATCTTTTTTTCAGATCTCCCTAAAAGCGTATGCCTTTCACGGGCTGCTCGTCCAGCCCAGTTGGACAGCCTGACTGTGGATCCCCTCCAAAACATACATTTTCTGTCCCGGGATATTTCCCAATGTTGAAATATTTCACCATGTTATTTTTCACAGCTTAAATGGGGGTTGCAACGATAGGGAAACAAAGACCCATTTAAAAAAAGCCAAGCAAGGACTAACACTGTGCCACCATAGGAAATAACACTCTACCCCCCCACAAAATTATGAGTGTCCCCTTGATAGCTTCATTCGAGATTTATATAACCTGATCTTTGTGACCGCTCAGTTTAACTCCCTCAAATTACACCGTAAACTCCAGATCAATGCAACTCCTGTACTGAGTGCAACTCTAATTCGAGTTGAGCAATGCAGCACGTACTGCACTCAGCTAACTCGGCAGGAGTCCCTCATTACTGCGCCCGTATCGCAACATTGTATCTTTATTTACTTTGCACCTGCTTCTTTCCCCTTTCTGCTGGCGAAACAGCTAATTAAACAAAAACAACAAAAAAAAAAAACTCTGCAAATCAAAACAAACGGATCTCTCGTAAACCGCAGCACAGTTGCTGTAAATGGGGGCGTTTTCCGTTCAGGCGCATTAGGTTGCAAATTGCTATGAAAAGGAGAGATAAGAAATCGTACAGAGATTATGCATTCTAGGCCGAGCCACCCTCGTCTGTTTCCATGCAGTCTCCAGATGATTAATGTCTGTTTGCTGACCTCATTACGCTAAAGACCAATTTTTGCAGCGTCGCTACGTTAAGTCTCTCCATGCCATCCCACAGAACTGTTTTCATAGACCTAATTGTTTTAAGCTCTCCAATCCAATGTGTGCAGCTGTAAATAAAGCAGACCTACAACCCTGCAACCCATTAATTGGTTCCATCTCTGTTTCGGGTCAAAAGGTGCAGTCTCCGTGTTCACACCTCAGCATTGCGCTGAGTGTGCAGTCAGTATCTTGGCCTCCTCCAAAGGCAGTTACACAGCTCCCTTTTGTGTCTGATTCTGAATATCACTTACCTCCCACTTACATGAGATCAATCCCACATTTCACCCTGCCTTAACTAGCCTAGGAGTTAATAGCCCCATTAAGTGGGTACATGCAATTTAAAGGTGACAATTCGGGGCGTCATTGTTTGCCACGCAGTTTTTTACAGTACGCATAAAGGGTCCCAGGGGTTAACAAAAAAAAGAATCTACAAAGCAGAACTTTGAGTTTTCCAAGAATAGCTCAAAGGAAAATTCAGCGTTTCAGTTGAGACAAAGGTAGGCCCGTCATAATCATTTCCCCGGAAAAGCCAAACTGCCAGGGCACCTGATTTTCCCGCGAGCGGCCGGCCCTGCGTGGGTTAAATGTACTCGTTTTTGGTTTTAGTTATATATAAAGGTGGCTGATGTGAAACCATCTGTGTACACAACAAGCACGAGGTCCCGCTCACCCAAAGCCCTGGACACTTACAAAACTTCTGCATACCCTTGGCTTCGGCCCCTGGCTCTCCTGGAGGCTTGGTGGTCCAGGTACTCACGTCATGTTGTAAACCACACACACACACACACACACACACACACATATATATATATATACGCAGCACTTAATAACATTCGAGGTCAGGTAGAGTTCTGTCCAGTTACCTTGTTTCGCTTTCTTTGATTGGCGGTTGCAATACAAACAAAGGGGCTGTGCAACTGTGCTTTTTGGACGTGTTTTGGACGGAATGAGGGTTTAAGCGTAATCCGAATGATTAAGTGCCATTAATTAGCCTTAGCCGGTATCCGTGGCAAGGGCCAAGAAGCACGTTCTGAACGTCTGCCCACTGGGGAACTTTGAGGAGTACATCCCCTTTAAGGTCCGCCATGTCAATACTGCGGCGTCTTCTCCTTTAAATGCGTCCGCTCGCATTCGCCGTCTTGCGGAGCAGATTAAATGCAGCTGAGAATGTTGGAGTGGGCCCGCGGCACGCCCCCCCCCCCCCCCCCCTCCCCACGCCCCCCCGGGGGAATACGCAGGAACCGCGAGCCCGGACTTGGCCGGGGCTCCGGCGGCTGAGAAGTGCCATGCACCCGGGGCCGTGGTCCAGGTTGATCGGCTGGGGAGAGAGCGAGTCATTTGGGGTTATTTAAAATGAACCATTAAACCCCTGAACTTTAATCAGGCCTGCTACTATACTGACAGCCGTGATTTACTCCTACATCAGCGGGGCTGGGACGGGGAGTGGATAGAGCGAGGATAAGCTCCAAGGGAACACTTGATTTGAGTTTTTTTCTCCTTCTTCTTCTTCTTGTTTTGTTTTAGAGTAGTGGAGTTTATCGTGTGGTCTGGACTGGATCATCAGGCAGCTACACCCCTTCTACTTTCTGGTCAGCTACGCGGCCCAGTATGTTATTATTAATATTATCTTTATTATTATTGTGTCATTTAGCATACATTCCTATCCGGGACGCCTCGCAGCATGTGATGCTGATTAATAGATAAATAATTGTGAAAACAAATTAACATCAATATCAGGTTAAAAAGTAAGGTCCATAAATTACCGAATTAAAATTTGTTTATGCTGTGAGAAAGATAACATCCCGCATGTTGCAATGAGTCAAGGTAACCGGAGAGGTTCAGCGCTGTATATTCGGGGCAAAGTTTAGGAATTTAAAGATGTATCACGCCGCCATTTTGATGCAAGACCCTGGCTTTGTTAAATTCCAGCGACGTCTCCGTAGATTGGAAGGTGTGTGTTGTGAGAGCCACGTATTGTGACGTGCGACCGTTGCCCAGCGCTTTTCATTCTCAGGCCTCTCGGACCGTCGGAAGTGCAACTCCGGAGTTTATGTCAGTTCTGCATGTCTGCTTAATGCTGCACTTTGACTGTCAGGTCAGAGAATGCAAACACCTGAGAAGCCAACAACCATCAGCTCTGCTGACTATATCGTAACAACACTACCTGTTTCTTCAGGCTCCGTGTCCTGCGTTCTGCTATCCTTGCTGAGCTCATGTCCTCATGAGCATCTTTTTATTTTAGAAAGACATATTCCTACAGCTACTATAAAATACAGATTATTACAAAATTATTACAGATTACAGATTATTACAAAAATCTTTTATTACATTTAACTTAATTCCATGAGTTGGTGACTGAATAATGTTATTGTGATTTCATTAGTTAATATTAATGTGTATAATAATAATGCAATTAATATTAGTATGCTAGCAGAACTATATGGTTATATATTGTACCTTGATGTTTTTGAGGCTATATTTATTTAATTCAATCATTCATTCATTTATCTAACTGTCCATCCGTCCATCCATCCATCGATTTATGAGGCTCTATTGCCGGACCACAGGACCGTGAGATCGATCCCACCAGCAAATTTTATTGGAGGCAGTGGACCATGATTTTGTGTCACTGATGGTATTTGGACCTCAGGGGCAAATAATTGCGTACTCCTGCGATAAACTGTATTTACAAAACAGGCACATACTGAATAACCAGCTCTTCCTCAGTCACACGTCATGTTTGAACTCTGTACCTGAATACATTTCTTCTCAACATCACTGTTCTGTGCAAAATGTGTTGATGATGAGTTTTTAGCATCACAATTATTCTCCGTATCAGTCATCCAAAATCCTGAATGCTCGGTCGTATCATTCAAAACGCAAAAACAGCCAAAACATAATAGAGCACAAAATACACCCTGAAATATTACTTTACCAAGGTCTGTATTCAGTTGCAAAACTATTTTGCAACTCTTTTTTTGTATCTTTTTTGTTCCTTTAGCATATGTACGAATTGTTTGCTTCTAAGATACATAATTATACACTGTAGCAGCTGTGTAATTTGTGTGTAATCCCTTGAATTCCTTGTGCTTGTAAATGTAAATAACACAGTGCCCATGTCTGCTTTGTGAGTAGGTGAATGACAAGCTCAGAAGTTCCCAGAATGCCTTCTGCAAGCCCTGAGCGGCATCTGGGAGCCACCCGTTGGCTGGCTTTGTCACCTCCCAATGACACGACCCCCCACCCCCATCCCCCATTCCAGCTCGATGTTTTGGCACTGAAGGAAACATGAAATCTGAATCTAACTGTCACTGAGTGAGCTAATTTTTCTCCCCATTTTTAAAAGCATAGAACACCTCTGGGCCCACTCACTCTCAAGGTCTTGGCTTGATTTTGGAAAAGGAAAACATGGAAAACAAGCCACGAAAGAGTCCCAGAGTCGCCGTGTCAAGCCATCATCCTACACTCCCTGCACGACGTGAATATTCTCATTACATTTCTTAATGCCAAGATGCCTGTAGCAGTAATACTAGGGTGTGCAAGCAATTTGAGCACTACCATTATAGTTCAATATTCAATATTTAGGTAAGAGCTGTCATTAGATGGAAAAGAGTGCTGTTTATTAAAAAGAGAAAGTTTCGATTTTGCCTCATAACTTTATAGACATTTTGTCAGCCTTTACTGCACAGGCATGATGACATTGATAATTTGGGTATTTGCACACCACATATAGCTAAAGGTCTGGGAGAAGACTTGCGCCTGATAGCATAATATATGAAAAATAAATTTCCCTTTCGATACCTCATCACACTGTTTATATATTCAATCCCGGACCTTATCAAAATGTAACAAGCTATCAGTTCCGTGAGATGGGAGCTTAGAAAAAAAATAAAATAAAGCACGGTGATGGGAAATGAGGCACGCAGTGCCGGCCGATGCGTCTTGTGCCGGAGGAAGGGGAGACTCCTGGGCGCGGGTAATTAAAGACGAGGGGGCCGCTCTCCGAGGTCTGGGCGCCGTCCCCGAGCTGGCCGTGGGCGCGTGCGGCCCTGGGAGGCTCCGATCGAATCTCGGCCCGGCAGTTAGGAAGATAAATCACACCGGCGGGTCCCTGCTGTTACGCAGGAGGAATTTCAGAACCCGAGACGGGGAGGCAATGAATTAGGAGCATGCGCGGACTGCGGGATCCCGCCTGTTTACCTTCCATTTGGACATAATGGGGAACGCAGATGCAAATCTCCTGGCCTCTCACTCAGCGACAATGGCGGCTGATGAAGGGGGAGATAAGGGGGGGGTCCGGGGGGCCTTTGGAGGAAACCGGGCATCTGAAGGCCTCTCTACAAACCCGGCAGGAGGCTACAGGATCAGCTTGAATAACTAACGAGTTTTCGGCAGATTGGCTAATCACCCTAAGGCTGGGGGCTGGGGTCTGTGGACCAGGGGCCGGCTCTCGACTTATTGCAGGAGTCAGAGCACTTGAACTGCGGACCCTGCCCTAATTAACAGCCCTCCGTAAATTAAAACCAGCTGGGCGTAATTACATAATTAAAGCGCTTTTGGGGAAAAGCATAATTTTTGCAGCCGTTGCCATAAATCTTAAGCTGTCCGAGTCCATACTTTTAACATGAACCTCTCCTAGCAGGTTAATGCATTACTCATATAAAAAGCACAGTATCCCTTTGTACTGTGACTGGACCTGCTTAATAACAGAGTGACCAAGTCGGTAGGGGCTTCTCCGAGGATGACATGCCGGTGACACCTCACCGTACCTGATCCCAGCGTCAAGCAGCCGTGTCTGAATTCGCATGTGCCGGGTGGTCAGTGACTCCCCGTCAGCTCAGCGCCCCTGAACCTTTCCGGAACATCTCGTGCTGGATCCCCTGCATTCCACTATAAGTATATTAGTTATTTCATAAGCATTTCCCGCAGCTGCAGACTTAGCCTTAGAATCTGCCTAATGCAACTTGAAATCGGGAATTGCCTCGCGAAAATAACTTGATTAACCTCGGGGTTTACTTAATATAAGATGAAATTCCATATAAATGTTTTAAAAAGGACTGATTAACCTTGGGGTTTCTTCACGTTAACATTAGGCTAAGGTAACACGGAAATGACAGAAGCTTACATAAAGAACAGAAACGCGATGAATGACTTGAGACCCAAGTGAACATTTGGTATTACTTTCGATAATTCTCTGGAAATAGTAGAAATGGATAACTCTCAGCACAAATTTTAAAGCTGCGAAAGAACAGCTATGACCAATTAAGCCAATTCACAGAATAAGCTTTAAACACCTTTAAGTAAGTCTGCGCCGAGAGACACATGCTCTTTCGCTGAAAACACACACCCTCCTGCCAAACTTTTTTTTCCCCAGTGGTTAATAAGTTTAATTTTTCAAAATTATTTCTCGGCTAAATTTGTTAGAACAAGCGCTATTACTATGTCGTGTAATAGGCGCGTTGCGATGATGAAAGGTTTAATTTGTTTTCAGAGGGCTCGAGAGTTTAGAGAAGCCCTTCAAGTCACCATCATTAATCATCCGCCGGTCGACTGAGGTGTTGCATTATGTGAGAAGTGAAATTACGGTGACTAGAATGGATGCAGTCAGTCAGTTTGATTGCCCCCCCCCCCTTCCCGAATGCCTCGCCACCGCCCCCTGCCACTGCCCATTTTCCCTGGGCCCGACGATTTCTCTGCTCGGTTTGCAAAATAAATTCAACGCAGATTACATGATATTCATAGATGGAAAAATTGAAAGATAGATAGATAGCTGGCATGCTGGATGAACAAAACATAGGTCTTCTGTGCACTTGTGCTTAAAATACGTAGTTCAGAGAATATCAACACGCTTCCAGCATTTGCAAATTATAATGAATGACATTTTGCTGTAAAAATAAATTATTCACAATTGAACAAATAATGATATGTAATGCACATAAGCCACATTGAATCTTTTGTCTGCAATAGATTCAAATTTGACATATTCCCTGCAATATAATTATTTAAATAACTGTTCAGCACAAGGTGACGTCAGCTTGAGTTATAATATTTCGTTCTGCTTGCCGAATCATTTGCGTCTGTTTTTTTAATTAGTATTTTATTGTTATAATTTTGTCCTTTTTTGGGAGGGTGGTGAGCCCCTTTGTATCTCAGTTGCTGATATAAACACTCCGCCATATTGGCCTTGGTCTGAGGTGACCTGAAGTGTTGGGTGAGGGTGAGACAGCACCTACGAGGTGCCTAGACGACCATGGACCCCAGAAGGACCCCAGAAGGACCTCAGAGGCCCCGCCTGGCCCACCCTGCCAACCACCCGTTTCATCTGCTGTCAGAGTGACCCTTTGGATGGCAGCAGAGATGCAGAGATATGGAACATGGATTTACCTGTTCAGAGCGAGTAGCGTTAACGCTAGAAATCACAGAACGTTAAGCTTTCATTTACAATGACATTCACTGACGTATGAATTAACCCAAGCTTATGTTTAGTAAAGACGTGAGTTTTCAGAATACAGTCATAATAGTGCACTTATACAATAAACATAGTTGTGCATATAAAAGTCCCTTAAATTGCTGCATACAGTTTAAACTGTATCCCATTTACGAGCCTGGATCTGTCTGCCAACTGACTCCTTACGTTTATGTAGTTGAACAGGACGGTTCCTCCTGGGACTTGATCCCGGAACCGTTTGACAATAAAAATTAAGAAAACCGTTGAAAGGGATGATAGGATGGCAACAAATGTTTAAGGGCTGCAGGGGAACGAAACTGGCGGTTCAGTGTTGGAGACTGGGAATACAGGCCCTTACCGGCTGGGAATACAGGCCCTTACCGGCTGGGAATACAGGCCCTTACCGGATAGAATCTACAGCCCAAGGCTGCGGCATGCTATACGCAATTACCTGTCTGATTTACGGACATTAAAAGCCACAACATGACCGTTCCTGCAGGAAAAGCGAACCAGCAGCAGCAAATCTGAAGCAGATTTCCTTCCTTTATTCCAAGTATTTTATTATCTTTATTTTCTTATTATTTATGCATTTATGTTATATCATGTGACTTAAAACAGCGCTGCAATTACAACCCCCCCACCACCATGCCCTGATCTCAGCCCTGCCCCTGCCATTCTTCTGTCAGGCCGTTTACTGTGTGCTGCAAAATTAGCTCCTCTCACTTGCAAAGGCCTGTTTTTATAACCGTGCTTGTTGACACGTCAGCCTGCTTGCCCACACAGGGCTGTGAATGGGACCATAACTCGCCTCCTCACCAATGCGACGCGTTTCAAGCCTCTGACAGTCTAAGGGATAAGATGTTCTGAATTAGATTTGAATTACAACCACTAAATACCCCTGTCAGAGCTAATTATGCATGACACAAGCCATGTACATTCAGCTGACTTGGTTTTACAGATGGCACGGGCTTTAAACAAAGACATGCTCCAAGGACCGTCCCTGTATTGTCAAAGTAAAACAGTCGGGGGGGGGGGGATTTATTCCTGCTCAGGAGCACAGACCTGCATCCGCAGCCCCCGCTTCTACAAACAAATGAGCCCAACCGTGCAATTGCAAAATGAAGAACGATTGCTTAAAGGAAAGAAGACAAATGAAAGTTTTTTTTAACGTATCACCCATCGTCAAATGCTTACAATCATTTTTTAATTGTACTTTAAGTATAAATCAAAGAATTAGGCATAAATACATTAATATGCTTTTCTGTTATTGTTTATTGATGGGTTAGTATCTGATGTCAGTTCCCTCCATCATGTACTGAAATATAAATTTGATCTGACAATATGGCATCAATAATGCCTGTGATAGGATCAGTAAATACAATCCTCATTTTGCTCAAATCAAGAAACCAAATGCTGGTCTTGGGTCAGAGGCCCTAATTGGGTTCAAAAGTCCACATGAGATTTATAGGGCTTATAAATGATAGAACCCAGGAAGGCGACTCTGACGTCCTGCCGGGTTACTCTCCTGCTCCAGAGCGGGAAAAAAAATGGGGGTGCTTTCTGTCCATGACAAGCCGCAGTTCACACTGTAACGCGTCTGGGAAATACGTCCACACCCCCCGCCCCCCCCCCCACCCACAACACCGCCATCCCTCCCCCCACCTTTCTGAATCTTTCAAGATGTAAATAGTTTGGTTTTAGCCTGCTGCTGATGTTTGAACTGGCACTCAGACGCAGTAATTGCAGAGCGAGAGTGCTCTTGGGCCTTTTGTGGATCGCCGTGCGAATGAAAGAGGAGAATAAAGGAAGGAAAGGAAAGGAAAAGAAAGAGAGTCGGATCTGCCCAGCTTTCCTGCGCGGATGAGAGGAAGGGCATCAGCCGCCGCCACCCGGGCCTCTGCCTCTGCCACGCTCCGGTCAGACGCCTCACCTGGGGGCGGGAGGACCGAGAACCCCACCCCCCTCACCCCCCTGCATCATGCCACCCGGGGAGCAGACCACCGGCGCACTGACGTCAAGGGGCAGAGGCTGCGAAGCAGAGCTCAACACGCCGGCAGGATGCCCTCGTGGCACAGTGTGCCGTTGTACGCCCATGCTGCCGCTCTGCTCGACTGCAGAAAAGGGGGGGGGGGGGGAAAACTGCAAAAATAAACATAGAAAAAAACCCCGTGTGTGCCAGCCGTCTATAAATGGACACCGCTAAATCCTGTTTGACATCTGAAATTACAGGAGAGGGATCACGGACAAATGCAGCCAAATGATGTGTCGCCGTCGACTACGGTATGCAGATAAGAGGCTTTTTCGCCCGGGGGGTGAAAAGGAGTCCCCTGTGTTCATTACAGCCCCTCTGACGGGGCAGGCCGCTTTAAATCGTAACCTGATTCGTAATCCTGGTCCAGCGGCACCTCGTTATAATCCGCGGCGTAATGGCCCGTGGGTGTTTAACTGTCTATGAAGCATACTTAAGGCTGTTGTTTAGCCTCGCACTTGACAGTTATTATAAAGGGTTGGATTAGAACTGGATTGGGTTCACCGTAAATACATCACGGCTTCAGAAAGTATGGAAAGGACCATAATGTATTACAAGGCATAGATAAGGCCATCCACGTCTAAAATAAAAAATAATAATAATAATACTATTACTGAGAAAAGGGGGAGGCTTACATTGAACTTGGTGCCGGCGCTGTGGAATGGATCAGAGTGCTGAACGTTATGTGGAAGAATTTCCAGCTGAATCTACTTCATCAGAAATCCCCCAGTCACAGCTGTCTTAAAAGTGCACAAACTACACGTGAGCGTGCCGGCCCGTTAGCCGTAGCGACCGCAGGCTCCACGTTGCCACAGAACCATGGCGCTACCACTCCAAAAGCATTTATATGAAAAGGGGGATTACTGTCTTAAACAGTTCACAGGCTTAAGGAACTTAATTGTTTTATTCCGGATTAAAGGGGACAAATGAAGTTGGTGGTTTGAAGACTAATTAGCCCGATCACACTGAGGTGGGGGAAAAAAGTGTCTGTCAAATAAATTATTTGAGTTTATGTGTAAACACATATTAGACTGGCCTTTTTTATGTTTGTGTGTTTCGGCTGTCCTCACTCAGGTCGGAAACTTGTTTGGCAAGTAATGAAAAGGTTTTTTTTTTTTGTGAAATTTGCTTTGTTTTGTTTACCATGAAATCAAGCTAATTGGAAAATATATATAGAAGGCGGGACTGT
The DNA here is from genome assembly GCF_048594095.1 of Paramormyrops kingsleyae. Taxonomy (NCBI): domain Eukaryota; kingdom Metazoa; phylum Chordata; class Actinopteri; order Osteoglossiformes; family Mormyridae; genus Paramormyrops; species Paramormyrops kingsleyae. Next base: position 20,401,344 of record NC_132815.1, read on the forward strand.
ACACATCACACAGAAAGCATCTTCTCAATAATAATAATAATAATTATCATCATTGTCACTTTTAATACATATCTGACAGTCTATGTGTATAATAAAATCTTACACAATACAAAGTTTTCTTTTTTACATAATTAACTATGAAGTTTGGGACCCATTTTTACGTTCTGTTTTGGAAGTAGACTAGTGGCCAAAATTGCAGAAACACTTAAGAACTTTATTCAACTGTTGCTCCAGTTACTTATTTAAATTGTCTAATGTGTGATATTTGTAACATTGTTTGTTTGTTTGTTTGTTTAAAAACATTACTGGCGATATTCACATAGTGATTTTTAAAGCACGAAACGGCAAAAATACTAGGCCCACTAATGTATATTTTAATATACTGAAATAAAAAGACACTCTTTGCATTTTGGTATTTAAATAAACGCATGTGCAGGTCCTCAGGATGGACGGATATGAATAACTAAGTGTATGTAACCTGCACATCAGCACAAGCAGACCACACAGCTCAGCTAGCATCACCGGCCACTCCAGGACCCGCCGCCTGCGGTCATACAATTAGGATCTTTCCGCGGGGCAAGAAGCAGGAGCCCCGTAATGACAGTGTAATTTTATATCCATCCTTATTTTTCTTTTAAATTATGCAAAGAATGCGTACTCATATCGGGAGCAGAGGGGCACATTCGGATCTGTCCCAGGTTCCTGGGATGCAGCAGAGCGCAGGTTTTGGAAAAGGGAGGAAAACGAGACCCGCATATCAGATTATCATCAAGTAGCTCAAGATCCCCGGCGTTTTTACAAAAGATTTGGGTATTAAACCTTCCCTTCAAAGCGGCTAATTACGTTAAACCCTGATTTCATGCCCACAGCTGTGTTGTATTACCAATCATTAGCATCCACACGGAGCACGGGGCGGGCAGGCGGGCCGGCTGCGGCTGATCTTAGGCGTATTGATATCATTGGCGACGCGAGCGTGCTCTGCAAAGTGCCATGGCAGGAAAATACAGAAAAGTAGGGCCATTTTCCCCCACTGCAGCTCTGTGTGGCCACGGCATTCCTTAGGTGTCAGAAATGCTGACGGCAGGGTGAAAAATGAAAGGCTATTAATTTAATATTGCACCTAATATCCAGCGTTTTTTAGAGAGTTCAAATTGGCTTTGGCTGGAATAAACTAATACGCCTGCCCCCCCCAATCCCGGCCCCCACCCCAAACCACACACAATCATGAGTCACAGGGCTGTTGTTGCCGTCGTAGATTTTGTGGTTCCTTGTAATTTGTGGCGTAAACATGATACCCCTCCGACAAAACGTGAAGTTATCAATTTCTAATTTAAGCAGACACCGCAATTGCTCCAACCTAATATTTGAAACATACGATTATTTTATTGCATTTTTTTTCTAATCACACACATCTGCCTGGATTGTATAACAGAAAGCTAAGTGAGCAGTGACGTTATGGGCTTTGAAATGGGCTTTATTCTCGAGACCGTTTCCAAAGGGGACAGCCCGTCATTTTGTTGCCGGCGGTGCTCATGGGATGCGTTATTTTTGGTTTGAGAATGAGCTGAATCTCTACAGATTTAGAAAGACCCCACAGCATTAACACATAATCGTTCCCCTTCTGCGCTTTCTGTGTATGATCTCTTATTGCAAGATTATCCATCCCGTGGCTTGCCCGTCTGAGCTGAGTAAACACAGTTGTGTTTTCGCTTCATGCGGCGTGGTCACACTAAGGTCAGAAGAGGGTGCTCCCCCTACAGTCCGAGTGTGTCCACTGCAGGAGACCAACCACAAGGCACCTCTGGCCCAAATGAGCCACAAAGGCCTTCCAAAGACAAGCCGCAGGCCACTCTTTTCCTTTAAAAACTGCTGGATGAACAACACTACCATTATGCCAGCAAAAACCAAAATTTTTTTCACCCGCTTATGCAAAGGGCCATTATTATTTAAAATGCAGTGTCTAATATTTGACATCATTCATATTCACTGTTCAAATATTGACCATAGCACAAATAAGCTATGTTGTTTTTTGAGGAACGTATTTATTTTATTTTTTTTCGTATTTACCGTCATTATAGTCTCCCAGTCACATTCAGAGCTATGCTATGCCTATCTGCTTCTTGTTACTCGTCACTTCCAGCCCTGTCTGTCATAACTGCGAGAGAGCCGCGCTTCGTGCACACGCTCCCGGGCCGGGGGCCACAGGAAAGTCACCCGTCAGACGCGCGGGCGCTTGCTTGGTTCATCTTAAATAGCATAAGTAAAGCTAAACCGAGTGGTTTAGCAGGTCTGAACACCTTTAAGAGCAGGCAGTGATGCATTATTTCACATTACCCCGTTAAATTTAAATTTTCTATTAGAAAATAATAAAAAAGTAAAAAGCATTATTTATACTTATGTATGTATGTAGCATATGTATGCTTAATTGCATCAAAAAATCTTTAGCTAAAACCTGTTGCTCCCCTGTCACCTGGGACTTAATTAAATCCGCAAGACCCAGCCTCCAGACTCAATATTGTTAAGCCAGTTTCGCGCACCGCGCGGTATTTTTTGTTCCTGTGCGGTCTGTGTGTGACAGTGTTTGCGGTTCTGTAATCTGTTTATTTTGCTTTTTGTCTTTTTGTAACGAGTCCCGGATTTGGTTTCCCTACGGCTCCACCAGCCGTCTGCACTGTCACTACGGGATTTCAGTCGCGCATGCGCTGCCGGTCTGAGTCAACCGTGTTAAGCTATTAAAGTATAAAGTTATTAATTAAAGTAATAAATAACTAAAAACCATCTGCCAAACCTGCATCCTTACCAGTTACAGAAAGTGAAGGCCCATCTCACGTATTTGCATAAATTTTCATAAAATGGATAATTTCCTTTAATTTTCTGTATTGACACTGGCAAAGACCATCATAGGAACTGAACATACGCGTTTTTGTGTTTGGCTTGCTTTTAGCTCGATTTCAGTTTCAATTATTTTTAAAATTAGTTTTAAATTGTTTTTGTATTTAGCTTTCAACGCTGGCGCATGCGCGACTCGTCCAGGGTTGACTCCGACCTTGCAGTGACTCGCGCTTGTACTTGCTTTTTTTTTACTATAATAAAAATACAATAAAATTTTATTATAATAAAACAAATTTCAGCAGAGCTTGAGTATACGTTTGTGACCTTTACTTAGAAAAGCTTTGTATTCACTTTATAGTAATATGAGCATAAATTACATTTCTTATAGCCTATCGACAACCTTGTAATAATCGTTGGAATAGTAAATGACCAAAAATGTTTCTGCTATAATATATTGTATCACTCATTATGATTACTCAAGTCTTTCACATTATTTTAAGTATGGTCTTTAAAGAAGTGTCCCTGTATGATTATTATCGGTAGTATTAGCAGTAATTTTATTTCTGCTGTTTTAACTATTTTATTTGTAATGCAGTTATATAAACGTTCATCATTTTGTATTTACTGTTTTTCTAGTGAAATACTACTGTAAAAACTGAATCGTGCTAATAACGCTAATATTAATACTGTGATATTTTGAAGCTGCCATAAAAATCTATTGACGACCCGCCGTGACGAAGCTGTCAGCCCCCACCGATGGCCTGCCCTCCGTCGGACTGCCCTCCGTCCCCCTGCCCCCGATCGCTGGCTTCCCGGAGCAGCTGTGAGACGAAGCGGGGATGGCGGCGCGCATATTGCGATTAATCAAATAACCTACGCAAATGAGCTCCTTTTCTTGCCAGTTTTGCGTCGCCCTGCGAGGAAGCAATTATACATCTGCAGTGTAACAACGCGGGGGCATGTAAGGTCTCCTTCGGGAACTGGAGGCACTACACAGGTGTCTGGTTAGGCGGAGACGACAGTGCCGCGGTCTGCAAGTTAAGATGCGGACAAAAATGCCAGGGCATCGTGACCGAAATCCATGGGTAATTAACTGTCGATGAATGGAAGCAGTAATACAGCTAATGGTAAATAGATTGCTCATTCCCAATTTCTGACTCACCGTAAAATTAAACTGGGAAATACATTCCTTGTTCTTTTCTGCTCCATTGACTTAATTCCTTGGCGATTGCTGCAGTTCATTTCCTAATCTCCAACACTTGCCTGTCCTAATCAGGCTGTTTTCAGCTCTACATCTAGGAATGCACAGCCGTGCCAGATATTGTTTTTCGTCTCTTTGTAGACATGCTAGACTCGTGTTTGTTTGTTTGCTTGTTTGTTAATTTACATACGCATTGGTCTGTAGATTATGATTCCGAAAGTAAACAAAAAGTTGTTTCAGGTCTCATGAGAGGTACCGCAGCTGTAGCCTGAGCCAGCCAGGCCTTTGACCTTAACCACTTCGGTAAAAAAATACAGCCAGGGGTATAAATATGTATAATTTATAGGTTGCTCTGGATAAAATCTGATCTAACCAGGGCTGTGCAGATTTGACAAAGATTGCAGATTTGGCCGGATCCACATTATCGGATCTTTGTCTCTAACCTAAGGGGCAGCAAGTGTAATTTTTCGAAGTGAATTTTCTTCCAACTTTAACAAGAGAATCGTTTATTGTAAATTGTTTCAGTATTGAACTGATTTTGTGCGTGTTTTGTTATGGTAACATTTAAAAGTTTGCAAATAAGTGGTTTATAAATAATTAACAAGTAGGTTTTTGCTTTAGTTTAAGATTGTCAGATAAGACATACTTTATAGATGGTTGGAATGAGATCATTGGGAGTTCTTTAATTTCTTTTTAGATGATTAGATTTAATCAAATTCTAAATATGAATAATATCAATTCATAATATGAATTCCAAGTGAACTTTGATTAGTTTATAAGTTGAGATGTCAGATATTTTATATATATATATATATATATATATATATATATATATATATATATATATATATATATAAAATATATGATGTATTATATAATATATATATATATATATATATTATGTTGTAGATGGGTTGATTTAGTAATCTTAATGCAATGAAGAATCACTGCAATTGCATAATTTTTTTTTTTGAAAATTGAAAAATAATTTGACTCCAACATCAATTCAGTGTTTATTTTCCCCATTTTAATTGTGAATTTACCCTATTTACTCAGCTAGCTACAAATTCAACCCAACCTAGTTAATCTTCTCATAGATCTTCTTAGTTTTGTAAATTTTATGGAAGAACGCAAGCATTCACGTGTGTATTCTTGCATATGCACATTTCTTTGGTGCTGCAACCTATTAATGCTATCAGCTTCTCTGGTATTTTTTTTTATTGAGTATACTCTGCTAACTTTGTTAACTGTGGTTTGCCATAAAATGTTGCCCTGGTTGTTTGTGAAATTAAATTAGTTTTACTCATCTTTTGAAATCTCTGGCAGTAGGCAGAATTTCTGTCTGACCTCCAGACCTCCAGCTGCACTGTAGATGCTTAAAATCATGTGTGCAACCAGGCATTGAGGCAGCCCCCCCCTCCCGTCAATTCCACCCCCACCCCTGCATAAGTACTCTCTGGGTGTAGGTGTCGCGACTGATGTTTGGCCAGTGACATCTAAGTTGTTAGTTTTGCTGTTGACTTGGTTGCCGTTGGTGAATATTCTGCTAAGTTGAACACGTAAGCTCTCTTGGTGCCCAGAACCTCTCTGTTATTACAGTCTCAAATGCAGTGCCCTGGAGCGTTGTTGAGGACCAGGGGAAAAAGCCTGCTCTTTGTGCATGGGTGTATTCCAGAGAGTACCCCCCGACAGAAAAATGGGTCGTGAATTCACGGCTCAGATTTTAACTCTAGACCTTTACTTTACCCCCAGCTTACCTCATGAGTAAAGGATGTATGAACACATTACATTTAAGATAAATGAGCTGAGTCTGATTGTGGCCCTAAACCACTTTCATCATTCAAATCTGAAAAACGGGGAGTGCAACTTGCAGGGCTGTCCACTGTTACTGCAACAGGAAATTAACAGGATTGTTCATTAAATTATGCCGTACCACAGTCCTTGTTTTCCCATGCCTTGCCTCCTTATGGACTTCATCTCAGAAATGCTTGAGTAAGGTTTCAGGAAAAGGGTGAGATTTGCTCCCCTCGTACTTTTCCTCTATCTTTCTTTTCACCACAAAGACTCCGCTGTTATGAAGGAATATTTAATCGATCAGTCAACGCGGAACTGATTGCAGTAACATGCGCAAAATAATGAAATGAGTTTTTCCTGCCAAAGATTCTGCTTGGTGTGCATGAACTCTGGAGGATGAGGGGCCATCGGTGGTGCGGATCCACGCTGAGGATGACTTAATGCCGGCGACTCTTAGTTTTATCTGCAACACGAGCTGAACTATGGTTCCTGCATGTTTTTCTACTTTCTTGATGTAAAAAAATTAAAATACTTGTATCTTAGCCTTGTTCCTAAAATAGCTGTCTTATTTTCCAATAAAATTCAAATTTCCTATAAAATTATACCCTCAAATTGTGTTTTATCTTACATTTAATGACACGCTTTGTAAGTCAAGTTTAAGAATTAAAGCAGAAATGAAAACAGCGAGCTGTGTTGTTCAGAAGGAAAGGGCACGTTTACTGCCAATTTCTCCCATATTCTTCTAAATGCGAAATATTGACACATGCTATTTGTTTGAAGAGACGGCATAATCACCTGTATGGCAAATGATTTCAATAGTGCTGATGTGGTGATGGCCCAGCTCTCCTGCTAAGAAGCAAATTTGTAGGAAGTTGATTTTCTGCACGGAACAGTGGGATGCAAAAGATAACTCCTTACAAAGTTAAACTTGCGTGCTCCTCAACTGCAACGCCGGCACTCAGAGAGGAAGGCAGATTACCATAATCCAAATCATTGCTAGACCTGACACAAAAGATAGGGTGTCACCCTGTTTGCAGACCTCAATGGATAACAGGATTTAGGGGCTGTTTGTTTTAACACCTCATTAACTTTTTGCTGGAGGTGCTGATCAGTGGAGTGTTAAACTTTTTTTCTTCACATGGAAAAAGCATATTCACTGAGTCAAGAGTGTTTCTTATGCCAGTTTATTTTCTTCATTCAGGTTGTCTAAAACATCTAAGCTTTTAGAACATCACCTGCAACAATGAATTGTACCATAATTTACTTCTTGGAGAGATGAACTCATCTGGCTACATATTACTACCCCAAAAACAGGGTAACAAAGCTGTGTACTAATGTCCAAAAACACCCACTTTCTCAATATCTGTAAAGGTGGCTTAATTTTCTTGAAATGCTTCCAGCATTCAGGTGAATTAGTTACATTCACTTACAATTGCATGTTCAGTTGCACATTCGAGGTATTGTTTAGGTGTGTGCACTAAGGTGGGCGCACACCTGAATATGTTAAATAAAGAGGAATTATGTAACTTGTTCTGCAGTGCCCTCTAGTGGGTCATCAAAGCAGCATTGAAAGAACGTTTGTGCCAAATGATTATTGTTCTTTCCACACTTGGAGGACGGAGTGGCTGTATAGTTTGTTAATTCTGCTCCACATTTGTTTGCTATCTAATGTAAACTCACAAGTGCATTTATAGAATTGAACAGAGGGGAGTTGCCTTGTAAAAACTAGTCGAAAGGCCAGCGGTCATTGGTCAACGTGGCTGTAAAGCTATTACCAGTCATTACACACACTGATTAAACCACTCATCCCTGTGTGAAGGGAAGGCAGGCCCACAATCAACCGATTTTCTTCCCTTTCAATTTCGATTTGGTAGGGCAACCTTCTGTGGTCTGCCCCCCCCCCCACCCACCTCCCCCCCCCACGCTCGCCAAGGTCCCGGGGAACTGGATTTGATTACAAGTGAGGAACCGCAGGCCTGGAGTCGCGCTGAAAGGCCAACAGTAATAACCCATCTGTGTGCTGTGCATTGTAATTGTCAGACTGCAGTGCACCTCAAACCCCCCAATGAAAAACGAATGTGGAAAAAATAAAAAAAAAAGGGGGGGGGGGTTGGGAGGGAGAGAGAGAGAGAAAGAGAGAGAGAGTGAGTGAGTAAAACAAAATGGCTGCCACTCCACCCCAGGCTGAGAAAGAGAAAAGCAAGACACGGAGGGTAAAAGGGCAAGTTGTGTAAGCAGGAGTGCTGAGTGATAGACGTTTTAGTACCGGCAAGGGACACGTGCCGGCAGGGTCAGCGAGAAGCAGCAAGCTAACTAAGAAGCATTTATTCGCCAGCTTTCATGGTGCTTTTTTACAGCGCGGCATAAATGGCTTCAATGACGAGCACCAAGTCTGCACACTGTCAGCGGAGGCTGTAAGTCATTTACTGCCCCGCCCCCCTCCGGCCCCCCATTGGCAGACTAACCTGGTCAGTGGCAGCACAGACTGGGAGGTTGCTGGTATTCCTGGAGGCTGGGAAGTGTCCGCATTCCCCCGTGGTCTTCCTGTCCCTCTTACGGACTCGGGCCACGTCACCACATCACTGCCACCATGTGCGTTTGGGCCTCTTCACATGCGGCACCCAGGGCAATTTCCTAACGGGGGGGCTTTGTCCAGGGCTGTCATGGTGAATAATGGCCTCACTCTGTCTCCATCTCCAGAGAAGACACCTAGTAAAAATGACAGTGGCTGGGGCCTACGCTCCGTCATCCCCCCCCCCCGCCCCCGCCCCTCATTAAAGGCTATCTCAGCCAGGCAAGGCTGACAAAGGCCATGTGTGTTTCTGCCCCATGCAATCTGCACAGTGGCACTGACAAGCTTCAGGCAGTCACTGTTAAGGGTCCCTAATCCAGCCTCGTCCGTACAGGGGTCTGTGTCCCCTACCTCAGGGTCACAGCCCAGCCGTAAACCGCGACCCGTCTGCAGGCTGGTCAGTGAGATTTTATGCTGCACGTGTGTCTAAGTTTGATCCCATTAAGCCGGAAGTAAAAATTGCTTTTTTGGCGGCAGAAATGCTTCGAATTACTACCTTTTGCGAAATTGTTTTTGAAAGTAATTGTTTGTATTTCTAATGATCGTAGTAAGTACTAAAATAGGGTACTTGTGTATTTATGGAGACTGATATGCCAAAGGGGGTAAAACTGAGAGGAAAGGAGTTTACTATTCCAACCTCTTTCTCGTTGCCAAGAGCTGAAACCACCATGGTAATAGTTTAAGTATAAAATGGAATAAACACAACATAAATCACAATACAGTCACATTACGGCCCCAGACCGCTCGTAAACCAAGGGCAGATCCGATCCCTGGGCAGTGATATCATTATGAGGTCACAGTCAGTCACTTACCCAACAACCCCCAGCTACCCTGACCTTCGACACAGAGGGTGAATATTAAATTCCTGCCAGCTCATTTGTAATGTGATGCCAGATTAGCCTTTGCTTTTCAGGTACCAAAAAAAAAAATGTCAAACCATGTCGAAGACCACAGGAAAGGTCCTTTTCTTTACTCGCGTCCCGAAAAGAGTGAGACTGAAACTTGAGCCAACAATTAACAAGAACTCCTCTATTTTGTTGTGGATATTCAGCTGCAATCTTTGCAAACAAATATAAATCAGAGATGTCATAAATCTAAGAATGAATACGAATTACAACTGTATCTGTCATGAAATGTGTCGCATATTAAAATGTCGTACTCATAAGAGATGACAGCACTTGGTAGAGGATGACATATTTATCTGTACCAGATTGCAGAGACCTCCTGCTTGTGTCAGTGTTTAACTATTTAAGGAATAACAGTTTTTGTTCTGTGTCTCCCTCAGCAAAGTAAATCCGCTGCATTTTGTGATCCTTATAAAATGTTTTTTAAAATTGATTATTGGGCTTATTAGTGGGTAAACTAAACATTGATGCCTGTCTACTGTTAAAAAAAAAAAAAGTCAAAATTTATGAAACTTGTGGCTTGGCTGTTTAATTTGAACCAGCTGTTGTAATACATATTTTAAAATAAATTTGAAGCATTAAAGACTAAATAATTTAAAATTATTAAAATTGTGTGATGTGACTGAGTAGAAGCAGATTTTGTGTAAGACAATGTATGCTGTGTGCTAATTTAAGCTGTGTTGGATATAGTGTGCTAATGCTTAAATGTATGTGCCTGTCATTGTTTAAAATGATTTGTACCTTTCTGTGGTTGTACCAGTAAATTAAGACATGAATTTCCCAGTGTGTCTCTTAAAAATAAGTGCATCATGGAGATTAGCTTGTTTATAGTGAATCATTTTAGGAAATCGATGACCTATTACATATAGCGCAATATCAATCAAGTGACTTAAGTGAATCAAGTGAATTAAGCATTCGTTAAAAATGGCAGGAACATTTCAGCTTCATCTGGATATCACCAGAAATATCAAATGATGTAAAATATTGCTTGAAAAAAAATAATATACCAGTGCAACAAAATGCTTAAAATTTCAAAGCAGACAGGTTCCTTTGCCAGTGTTTTACAGGCAAAGACCATTATTTTTTTTCTTCTTCAAAATGAAATTCCTGCATCCTCGGGAAAAAGAAAAATCATCCATGCATTTTGACATGAAATACACTGGAGGACTTCCTCGATGCTTTGTGCAATCATGCAGAATAGGAAACACAGAATTGTTTTTCTGTCTCTCTGTTGTACCTGTAAGTGGGCTCATTACTCGCTGTGTGCTCACAAAACCATCTCTAATGACATCCAGCTATCCATGTAAATTGGAGGTTATTTAAAGATACTGCCCATTGCTTTTCGAACTCTTCCTCTGGAGCCTGTTTGTATTTGGTTAGTGATCCAAGTTTCCTGTAAGTTTTTCACGGTCCATGAATGCTTCACTTGATAGAAAATGCAAAAAAGGTCCAAATTATTTAATCGTTGCCTTTTCTGCTTTAGGGGCACATATAGACGGGTAATTTTACGTTGTAATTTATACATGGCATTTTAACCGATGCCGTAGTTGGTTCCTTTAGAGAATTGTCTAAGATCTGCGGAACCCAGTAGTATCCCTCTTAAGATTCACAACTGTCAGGCAGAAGTGCTCTGTCGGTTACCTGTAAACCAAGAGTTAGTTCAGTCTGCACAGTCTCATTCACAATATCCCTGTCAGTCAGGCCCATCCCGTTTTCCATGTGAGGCTTAAGTGAAATAACAGTGTTTCCTTTGTCGAGATATCACTGAAAATTAATCCTGACTGCATTTTTTTCCCTCAAAAGTCACAAACCCAGAACAGATTTATCGTTTGCCATATATGTGTGTATTTTAGATTTATGGGTGGTAATATGAAATTTGAGTCACTTGTTTCTATGACTGACATGATTTAAAATGCTTTGTCTTAATTTATAAAGGAATTAAATTCCTCCTGACAGCACTAGTTCATATGGCAGGAATAAAGTTTAATGCACTTTCTTTCAGCTGCATTAAACTGGTTTGATATATGGAGATTTTCTTAAGGACATAAATATGTAACTGAAAGCACTTGGGTGGTCATGTCAGGGTTATGGTTGCACTTGAATAAAGTGCTGCAATTGTCTGACCTGTCACAGGTGAGTGGAATTGGCAGGTCAGTTAGCACACCAAGGTGATACGTAATGATGTCATTCTTCCTTACATGGCCCCTCTGAGGAGCTCTTCTCTCTGGGTCTGGGGAGCCGGGGGAGGTCATCTTCGTGGAGGGTTTTTGAGCATGTTGTTGTGAATATTTCTAAATCAACCACTAGATGTCATGCTATGCCAAAAAAGGACACACACACACACACACACACACACACACACACAAGTCTACCATCCAAGACATTGATTAAAAGCACTGAACAAAATTTGTAAGTCAGTATATTTTTCAGGTTTCTCGTTGAGCTTGCAAGTGTTAAAAGACTTAGAATCATGTGTTTTGCGGTTTAGTCAACCACCACTTCTGTACGGAGCCATATACCAGGCCAGTGGTTACAGCGTAGACTGGCACAGAGCGGGCAGCTGGAAAGCCTTGCGGCTAAGGGATGGTCCTGTAAGGGAAAATCTGTCTCATTCATTTCTTTCATGCAAATTAAGAGTTCGGCCCTGTGCCAGGTTTAGTGTGCCGTCAAATGGCCAACAGGATCCTAATTCATTAATTATATTATCCACCTAATTATAGGTTGGTTTAGTGTGATCAGATAAAGCCAAATGCATGATAAATCATTAACTTAAGATTATACATGGGCACTGAAGGAAAGAATTGAGAACACAAGGACTGAACACTCCCTCTTGTGGCAAGACTTGAAACTGCAAAACACTGTGATCATTAGCGTTTATCAGTTGCTGTTATATAAAGGAACATACATTTCTGAGGATCAGCAACCTTCAGATCACAGGCTCAGTACCTACTGAGTCACAGACCACCCCTTTTGTTCACATGCCATATGTACTGCACAAAGCAGTTGGACCACGCATGTAAATGAGGAAATAATTTTTAAAAATAGAATATTGAAGAACTGCTCCTATAAAGGAAAAAATGTTTACCCCCTCAGGAGCTAAAGAGTTCTTCACCAGGAAGATACATGATAAGTACTGTTTTTCATACTATATCTGTAGACCTGTCTTGCAGTTTTACTCCATGCTGCTGTCAACCTGGGTCACACACAATCTCACACAACTGAAGAAACAGACAGTCCAATATTTTAATATGCAAAGCACAAGAGGTGACTGGTTTCCTTTTTAGAAGCTTCCAGAATACTGCTCGGTGGCAAGATTCCTTGCTCTGCATGTCAACATGGCACAGAATGAAGGAGACGCAGAGATTGTTCAGTAGCACCTCGATAGAGGCGCAGGGATTGCTGGGATTGCTGCGAGGATTGCTGGGATTGCTGCGAGAGAGTGGTGTTGAGCTGCAGCGATTGTTTGGGATTGTTTTTTTGGAGTGTTTTGAGTGTTTGTGTGCTTTACCTGTTTACGTGGGTGGCTGTTTATTTCTATTTATTGTTCTTATTTCGGTCAGCGTGAGTGCTTGTCTGTCCTGTCTGTTAATCAACAGCGCGATTATTACCGACGGAGAGCTGCGGGTGTCGCGTGCGCGGCGTTTTTCTGTCCGCGTTTAAACTCCGTAACGAACACCCGCGGGGCGATTATAACTAACAACATCTAACGTCGGTATCGCTACCAAGCGTCGGAAAAGGACAGTTGCTCCTGAGCTTTGCTCGGTCGCCAGTCGGGGCCGGGAGGACATTTTCCACTTTTTTCCCGCTCCGGCAGTAGCCTGCTGTGAGGGGGTTTTTGTGGTTTTTCGACCTCCCAAGAGCAACTTCGATTTCGCCTTGTTTTTAGTTCAGGCAGAAGTTCAACTTGGTTCAGGCAGAAGTTCTTCTGGTAAGTAGTAGTAAGTTTATCAGGTTTAAAATTTTTAATAAAATAATAATTAAGTTCCGTTTTAACACAAGTAATAACTTATTTTAGTGTACTCCGCACGTTACTGCATTTATTGTTACGCAAATTAATCTTTATAGTTAAATACACTATATAAATTTACTGGGCTGGGAGTACGGGGTCATAGTGAGTTAGTTAATTATGGGGCCAGCTCAGTGTTGCGTTTGCAAGATGTTTGCCCTTCTGGACGTTAGTGTCCAGTCGGACTTCATCTGCGAGCGATGTAAGCTAGTGGACTCACTCATGGTCAAGGTTCGCGACCTTGAGGAGCAACTGGCTCGCATCCAATGCAACAGTGAGTTAGATGAGCTAGTTGATACGCCGTTTAGGGAGACGGTGTGTACGCCACTAACGGGGGGGAGGGAGAATGAAGAGCAGAGAGGTCGAGAGAGCTGGGTGACCGTAGGTCGTAGACGCAGGAAAAGGCGTACACACGTTACAGAGGCGGCATCACCTGAGGTGTCTGTGTCTAACAGGTTTCAGGTGCTTCCAGCTTTAGAGCCGGAAGGGACTGGGGAAGCAGGTGGGCCCTTGGGCACTGAGGAGCCCCCTCCCCCCAGAAAGAGGGAGGTTGTGGTAGTGGGGGATTCAATTATTAGGGGAGTAGACAGTTATGTGTGCACGCGTGATAGAGGGTCCCGTACGGTGTCTTGCCTGCCTGGTGCCCAGGTAGGAGACCTTCCAGATCGTGTGGACAAGCTTTTGGCCCCAGCTGGGGTGGATCCAGTTGTCGTGGTGCATGTTGGCACCAACGACATAGGCAAGGGTAGAAGGGCTGTTCTGCAGGATAAATTTATAGAAGTCGCCAATAAGCTTAGAAGCAGAACGTCCATGGTGGTATTTTCCGAAATACTCCCCGTGCCACGCGCAAGTGAGGCTAAGTTAGCTGAGATAAGGAGATTAAATGCGTGGCTAAAAGGATGGTGTAGGAAAGAGGGGTTTAGGTTTATGGGGCACTGGAGGACCTTCTGGAACAGGTGGGACCTGTTCAAGCCGGATGGGTTGCATCTGAACCGGAGGGGAACCAGTGTACTGGGAAGGCGTATTTGTAGAGTAGTTGAGGAATGTTTAAACTAGGGACTGGGGGGGCAGGGAGGTTAGTTAAGTATGTAACTGGGGGGAAACGGAAAGCCCAAAAAAATCATATTATAAGTAGGCACTGTAATAAGCCTACCCTTTGTTGTCTGTATTTAAACGCCAGGAGTATTAGGAATAAAATTCATGATTTAGAGGCTCTTATCTCATTGGACTCTTATGATATTATAGCAATAACTGAAACGTGGTTGAGTGATAAGGATGGACAAGAATATAATATGGATGGTTACACATTGTTCCGTAAAGACCGTATAGGTAAGAAGGGAGGTGGTGTTGCAGTATATGTAAAGGAAATCTTGCAGGCAAGGGAGCTTACTGATATAAGTAAAAGTACGGAAGCTATATGGGTAAAATTAGATGCTACAAACTCAAATAGCCTAATTGTCGGTGTTTGTTACAGAGCACCCAATGTAGCTGCTGAGGAAAGCAGATTGTTATACAGTGATATTAGGATTATGAGCAATAAAAATGATGTGGTAGTTATGGGTGATTTTAATCTACCGGGGATACAGTGGGACATTGTTGCTGGCTCTTCTGAAAATGAACTTGAGATGGTGGAATTAGTACAGGATTGTTTTTTTACTCAGTTTGTTAACACCCCTACCAGGGGAGATGCCATTCTTGATCTTGTTTTGTCTAATAACCAGGACAGGATTGGTAAATTAGATGTTTTAGAACCACTTGACAGTAGCGATCATAACATGGTTAAATTTGAGGTTAAGTTTAGTGCCCGAAGAGCAAAGTCCAAATCAAAAATATATAATGTTAGGAAGGCTAACTTCAATTGTATGAGATTAAAACTAGAAACCGTGAACTGGATGGAGTTAAATAACAAAACTGTTGAAGAGGCATGGGAATTTTTTAAAAGCACATTATTGCAAGTACAAGAGGACTTCATACCTGTTTCTAGCAAGAATAAATCTAGGAAATTGCAACCTAGGTGGTTTAATAGGGACATAAAGTATAAAGTAAGGAGGAAAAGGGCTTTGTTCCAGAGATGGAAAATAACTGATGATGACATAATAAAGCAAGAGTATCTAAATCTACAGGCTGAATTAAAAAATGACATTAGACGAGCTAAAAGGAATGTCGAAAGGAAGATCGCATTGGAGGCTAAGGATGACGTTAAAAGTTTCTTCCAGTATTTTAACTCTAAAAGAGCTCTAAAAGCTGAAATTACTAATCTGCAGGATAGTAAGGGTCTTATAATTGAAAACGACATTGACATAGTAAATGAGTTCAATGATAGTTTTGCACGGGTATTCACTGTCGAGGACACTAGTAACTTACCAGTTCTTATTACTAATTCAACATCGTCTATAACTAATATATATATAACTGAAGCTGATGTTTTGCAAAGCCTAGCTAAGCTCAAAATAAATAAATCACAGGGCCCTGATGGCATCTTACCTATAGTGTTAAAAGAGATGAGGGATATTATTTGCCGACCCTTAACATTACTGTTTCAAAAATCCTTATCTGAAGGTGTGGTACCTTCTGATTGGAAGCATGCCAACATAACGCCCATTTTCAAAAAAGGGGATAGAAGTAATTTGTCAAACTATAGGCCAATCAGTCTAACTTGTATAACTGGTAAAGTTATGGAGGCTATAATCAAAGAGAAAATGGTAGATTACCTGGACTCAAATAACATTTTGAGGGATAGCCAGCATGGATTTAGGAGAGGTAGATCCTGTTTAACAAATCTGTTGGAGTTTTTTGAGGAAGCTACTCAGGAAGTTGATGATAAGAAGGCCTATGATGTCATCTATTTAGATTTCCAAAAGGCTTTTGATGTTGTTCCCCACAAGAGGCTCTCACTTAAACTCAAAGCGACAGGTATTTTAGGAACTGTAGCGACTTGGATTGATAACTGGTTAACGGATAGGAAGCAGCGAGTAGTTATAAGAGGCTCGATGTCACAGTGGGCCTGCGTTCATAGTGGGGTACCGCAGGGTTCAATTTTAGGACCACTTTTGTTCCTAATTTACATAAATGATATAGACACCAATATATACAGTAAACTGGTGAAATTTGCAGATGACACCAAGGTGGGTGGTGTAGCAGATACTGAACTAGCGGCTCAGCAGCTACAGCGGGATCTTAATTTAATTAGTGACTGGGCTGACACCTGGCAGATGAAATTTAACATAGACAAATGTAAGGTACTCCATGTAGGGAGCAGAAATATAAAGTACAGGTATTTTATGGGACCTACTGAAATAAAGGTAGCTGATTATGAGAAAGACCTTGGTGTGTATGTTGATGCTTCCATGTCTCATTCTCGCCAGTGTGGGGAAGCAATAAAAAAGGCCAATAGGATGTTGGGGTACATCTCCAGGTGTGTGGAGTTTAAGTCAAGGGAGGTAATGCTAAGATTATACAATTCCTTGGTGAGACCTCACCTAGAATATTGTGTACAGGTTTAGTCACCATATCTTAAAAAGGACATAGCGGCCTTAGAAAAGGTGCAGCGTAGGGCCACAAGAATGATTCCTGGTCTTAGAGGAATGTCATACGAGGAAAGGTTATTTGAGCTAAATCTGTTCAGCCTCAAGCAAAGGAGACTGAGGGGGGACATGATCCAGGTCTATAAGATTCTAACAGGTTTGGATGCTGTTCAACCGAATAGTTACTTCAGCATTAGTTCAAATACAAGAACTCGTGGCCATAGGTGGAAATTAGCGGGAGAACATTTCAAACTGGATTTAAGGAAGCACTTCTTTACACAGCGTGTAGTCAGAGTATGGAATAGTCTTCCTGATAACGTAGTGCAAGCTGAATCCTTGGGTTCCTTTAAATCAGAGCTAGATAAGATTTTAACAACTCTGAGCTATTAGTTAAGTTCTCCCCAAGCGAGCTCGATGGGCCGAATGGCCTCCTCTCGTTTGTATAGTTCTTATGTTCTTATGTTCTTATGTTCTTAATGTTCTGAAATGGAGAATATCCGCGCGATCTGCAGCTTGCCTGAAGCCCACACACAAGCTGTCAGAGAGGAGAGATGGCGAGGCTCCGTGGAACAGCCTGGAAACAGAAGGAGCCTCATCGGGCTCATCTGAAATGCCTCGACAGGCTGGGAGCATAAGAGCGTGATTGATCTTTGAGGTAACATCATTATGTTATTTGAAAACCTGTATATATTGATTTCAGGAACCTGGATTTACTCAAGGATAGTTCAATGTGTTAGTGTAAGATCCCAGATGTTTTTAAACCAGTATATTTGTATGAAAAATGTTCATTTTGGTTGAGTGGCATTGTGGCTCAGTGAGCAGTGCTGTTGCCTCACACTTGGCTCAGATGTCACCTCTGCTCTCTGTGTGTGGATTTTGCATATTCTCTGTATCATGTGGCCTTTCACTGGGTAGTCTAGCTTCCTGCTGCAGCCGAAGATGTATAGTTAATTGGTGTCTCTAAGTTGCCAGTAGAATGTGTGTGTGTGTGTGTGTGTGTGTGTGTGTGAAAATGTCCCCAAAGTGTGGTAAAACCTGAAACTTCCTTAATTTTGGGGGTATTTTTCAGGTTCCCAACTGGATGCCCTTAGTTTTATAAAAATCTGTAAATGCAATCAAAAAAGTAAAAATGCCAAAATATTTTAAGTATTTTGTTTGGTTACTTATGGTTAAGGTTGTCATGAGTGGTTTTTCCTATAGAAATGAATGGAAGGTTCCCAGTTAGATAGATGTATGTGTGTGTGTGTATATATGTGTATATGTGTGTGTGTGTGTATATATGTGTGTGTGTGTGTGTGTGTGTGTGTATATATGTGTATGTGTGTGTGTGTGTGTGTGTACCCAGTGATGGACTGGCATCCCCTCTAGACTCTGCCTTGGCCCTGTGCCCTCTGCTGTCCAGAATGACTTCCAGGCTCCCCTGTGACCAAAAGCAAGATAAGCACTTTGAGGATTGATGAAGTTCTGTTTTGCACATTTCAAAGTGGCTTATAATTCAAAACATAATGAACCTTTTAATTTTTCTTTCCTTCTGGGAATTTTGCAAATAGATATACAAACTTCCCAGGTTAAAAAGGTGGATAATTTGCCTGTTTACAGTAAAGCCTTGACACTTACAGCTGGGGAGTTCATTTTCAGGACAGATGAAGATGGTAATAGAGACAGTTCTCACTACGGCCGCAAAGCAACAATCAGCCAAAGAAAAACGGCGCCGTGATGATGAAGACTTCACAGGCGGCTTTAACATCACCAGGCTTTGATTACAACACCGGTTTCCTTAAAAGGACATTTTTGTTCCATAAAAGAACAGAACTTTTTAACACAAACCATGTAAATATAGCGTTGAATGTCATACTGCACGTAGGGAATGTTTAAACTTTACGTATAACTTGCAGAAAGAGTGGGCTTGATGGAGCAAATCCAAAATGTTTCAGCTGCTTGAACCATGAACCACTGCAGCAGTGTGCAGGGGGTGGAATGGGATTGGACTTCTGAGAACCGAGATTCTCCCCATGTTTCCTGTAACGGACCTGGACTCTGGGAAAAGGACGCAAGTCTGTCATTTCAAACCAGAATGAGGTGACGAGTGAGGTTTTGGGGGGGACTGGGTCACAGAGGTAGCCTTTCCCTGTGTCGAAGGGAGGATGTTTATTTATCTGTCATACATCATCTGGGACCAACCGAGCCCCCCAAGCTAAAGAGGCCCACGGGCAGGACAGCCACGTGTTCGGGAAACGCGCGGCGGCTCACATCCACGGCTTTGGGGCAAATCTTTCCGGAAACACGTCCACACTCATTACGTCTGACTGGGTGAAGTGTTTGGGTTCAGAGAAAAATACTGACGGGCGTAATCACTGGGATCGGAGCTTTGTTTACGACATGTTCATTTTCAGGCTCCGTGAGTTCTGAGCTTAATTTGTCAGGCGGCCCTCCGAGTTCACGGGCCTGAAGCGGATCCAGGCAGACCCCCCCCACCACCCCGCACCTGCAGTATGGGTACCATGGGACCCAAAGATAAACATTTGTGTCTTTTGTGAAACCTTGAAACACTAATTGGCTCATTTCTCAATAAAACATGCTTACTGAAAGAAAAAACAGAAAAATGCTATTGTTATCATCTGCGTAGTTTTGCTGTCTTTCCTTGCCTTGTGTTTTATCGGAACCAGCAACCTGTCAACAAGTTGATATCTGTGTTTAAGGTGACCTTGGGTTTGCAGCATGAATTATGCAAGGTGACGTCATAGTCTCACCTTAGCCCCTCCCCTATTCAGGACATGGAGTGTTTAGCATGATCTGGCTGTAAAAATAAACACCCAACACGGTGACCTTGTGCAGATTCCCCTTGGGGCCCCTGACCTGAACAAGGACATAGCAGACCCAGCAAAAATAATTGACCCAAGAGAGAATTTCACTCATGCGGTTTTGTGAGTCAGCGTGACATAATGACACTCATCCAGGCAGTGATTGGTATAGAATGCATTAGCTGTACATTAGCACTAGCTCAGTCATCGTGAATTTATACATCGTTAGCACCTGTGATATCACTGATATTTGCCATGTTGCAACCGGCATTTTGTTTTTACTTCCACTGCCCTGTTGCTATGGTTACATAATCGAGTACGAGTACCGTTATCACAAACCTCCAGGGTTTGGGGTTTAGATCCCACCCTTCCTTTGTGTGTGTGTGGAGCTTGTAATGTGTGACTCGATGCACGTATATGCCGTGTGACGGAGTGGCATCCCCTCCAGACTGCGGCCCAGCCTTGTTCTCTCCAAGGAAAGGGAGTTACTGAGCTTCTGACCTCTGTAGGGACACATGGGAAAATTCTAGTACTTTGTCTGTCCCCTCTGGCACTGTGTTCCCTCATGACATGACCTCAGAATATCATTGTCCTCTGTCGAATTAATGCACAAAACTCTGAGTGTTGACATTATAAGACAGCAAAAAACCGGAGGCTCTCCTTTGTTACTCATTCAGTGCTCTATCGGGTCTGTCTCTGTATTTTGCACAGTGTTTAAATAATGTCCAGGGTCAGTTTACATTCACGCATCTTGTTCTCTATCTATTACATAAGTAATTACATAACAAAGTGGTATACTGATACTGTAAAAGTTGATGCCTAAGAATAACAATGTAATTATCACAAATCAGAACAGAAATCGGTGGCGAGTAGAAAAGAAAAGTGTAGGTCCTTTGATTGCAAGGAGCCTATCGTGGTTGGCAGTCAGACCATCAGCCAAGCGGAGATCATCTGTAGAAATAGTACCCAACAGCCACAGAGTACTGTGGGGTTCTCATCGGGAGCCAGCTAGCAGTTACCAGGCCATTTTCCATCTGTTTTGTAATTGGTTAGTAGGACCACAACGATTAGAAAACTTCATTCATGTGTGGGCACTGGACTCTGTCAAAATTCATGGTCTAATGGCATCCGGTAAAAGCAGGGTAGGGGATTAATACCCCCTCTGCCTCATTTACACGGATGTGACAGCTAAATGAAGCAGGTGCTTATTGTAGATTCTGGATGATTAACGGTTCTTCAGACTGTAATTTTGTTCTCATTTCATGCCAGTGAAAGAGGGATTTGATTGCATGGCACCAGTCACTGTAAGACAGTGCAGTGCCTCATTTAACAATAATGAAACTTCAATGTATGTCACATAACAAGCACCTGTCTTGGAGTCACGCAATGACGTGCGAAGATAGAATTATTGCATGTCACTTAAATGTAAACTCACACTTTCCCAAAGTTTTTTGATGACTTTTGATTACTGTACAGCACCCCTCTGTCTGCCCTTGACAGTTTCCATTTAATGATGATGTAGATCCCTTCATCCATTTTCTTAAATCTCCATGCCAGCTGTTCTCAACTTTTCAGCCACCCAGCAAGGTAACGTACACTGGGCAACAACACCACACTCAGTATCCTTTGTAAGGGACCTCATTATTCACGAGACAAAGAAGGAATCTGTAAGTGACAGACATTTATAAACGGGTGAAGTGCCACAACTAAACCAAGATTAGATGCAAAAGGTCAAATACGATTCACAAGAGGCCTGACAAATATACAAACGTCTGCATTCGTATTGCCTGTCATCTGCCTGATGCCTCTTATCTGATCCAGTACCGTAAAGGGCACAGGAGCCCCTTAACCACATTACACTGTAAAGGCTATTATTGGAGGGGGTAGTAAGAACGAGTCCAGCGGCCCTGAGTGACAGAGGCTCTAGAAAATTCAGAACAGTTGGATTGGTCTTGATTAATTTTGATATGCTTTCATGGGGCCCAAAATCTCTAGCGGAGCCATCTACTCTAAGAAATGGTTCCGGTATATCCATGGCCAACACTGCAAAGAATAATTGGTATGCAGTGGTGACCAGTTAGTGAACTCATAGCAAATGCATTTAGGTCACATTAAAATCTGTTATTCCCACAGTGAGGATTTTATAGTCTGGTGTACGTTTGTAGGTGCCAAGGCCTCTAGATGTCACTGTTTGCTAGAAGATTTTTGTGTCACCTTTCTCCAGTTTTATGACCCAGTAGCTAACTGTGCTTTATGCATCTCTGAGGTTTCACCAATAAGGGCATATTTGTACCTCATTGGTCAAGCAGAGCCAATAGTCAGTGTAATAGGCCTATACACCCATATTTTAAATGCACAGTTCTAGCTCCACTACTGAATGTATGATAAGTATCATGTACTTGGCTTGTTATTCAATTCTGATGACTGTAGTGGGACAGGAAGAAACAAATTAACATACCAGAGAGAGGCTAATCCTGGACTACAAACAAAGCCTCAGTGACTTAATTCATTAGACACGCAAAATATTTTTGTTTCATGCTTTGGTGTAAACCTGGGATCCTGAGAGGGATGAGATGATACACTTTATATAACCACATCCCTTTACGGATCCATCTTTCTATATTATCCAGCGGCGGGAGCAAAGAGCCACGCCAGGTAGCCAGTCCATCACAGGATGCACACAGATGCACAAACGTAACCATAACTCAAAGTGCGAATTACGACTAATTATGTATTTATCTATACTGTATATCTGAAATTTATTGTCTCAAAAATAAAACTGCCGTTCTTAAAGTGCAGAAAATGTTGGCTAACATTAATAACTACACCTAAATTTCAATAAAAAAGCAAAAAAATAAAACCCATAAACAAAAGGATAAAATTTTATTTTATTGCATGTGAGTAATGCTTTCAACATAAGATTTTCTCATCTGATACAATAGCAACATAAAAAGTAACATGGAATTTTCCTGAAATCTTTTTTATTGCAAAGCCTAAAATTAATCAGCAAATCTGGATGTACTTTTATTTTTGTCAAATTAGACTGGGAATGTTACTTTTGATACATACAAATAGAAAATCAAAGGTTTAAATATTAGGTTTGCATAATTACAAGCTCTCCATTCTCACCTTGTCGATACACTCTGAATCACATGCAACAGGTACGGTCCGTGGAGCTATCATGTATCTACA
Organism: Paramormyrops kingsleyae; assembly: GCF_048594095.1. Taxonomy (NCBI): domain Eukaryota; kingdom Metazoa; phylum Chordata; class Actinopteri; order Osteoglossiformes; family Mormyridae; genus Paramormyrops; species Paramormyrops kingsleyae. Next base: position 20,424,171 of record NC_132815.1, read on the forward strand.
GGTACCAATTTACAGATTTACTCAGAATAGAGTACCTTCTCGTTTTGTAACAAATATTCCACTTCATCTTCATTCTACTAAAGGGCAAAGCTGGCAAAATATTACATATTAAAACCACAAAACATTTGACCTAGATCTCCGTGGATAACACAGCTTTTCCTACGGTTTACTCACCCCAGGGATCATAGAAGTCTGACAACTTGATTAAACAAACATTTGAATTTATACAGTAATGGCAAAAAAAGAATGTATTCAGTCAACATACTTGGATAATATTACTGTAGGATTTTCAGCCAGTCAAGTCCCTGCAAAATATCGGATTAGATTATAACGGCGTGTGCGATCATAAAAGCCACACTGACCCATATCTAGGTGCTTCATTCATGATGTTCCATGAATTTCTGTGACGTGAAAACAAGTGATTTTCTGCACACACAACATGCAGTGATCTGAGTAAACAAGCCCCTGTCTCAGTAAGTGTGGTCTGTATGTAAAATGTAACAAATGAACATTTCTAGACCAAGAAGTCATAGAAGAGTCTTCAGTCTCTTCAGAACATTTCCGATTGTTAATCAAATTTCCCATCTACATATACACACACAATCCTCTTTTTTGTGCCACCCTAAACAAAATTATATGGGAATCAGTTTAAAAGCCTGTGGCACTCTTCTGAATCAGCTAACTATTGCGTTGCATAAGGAGGCATCGGCAATGCATTCATTTTCAGTGCACAAACATTCATTACATATTTAATAAAATATAGAAATATTTCATTTTGAAAATACCACAATATGCAAACTGTAAACTGTGACTTTCAAATCTTCATTTAGGATCTTCTGAAGCAGTCCGATACGATTTAAAAATGAAAAAGGCAGAACTTTAAAAACGATCTCCAAAATCTTAATAGTTAGAATAATTTAAACACATCCAAAGGTTTAGCTCAGGCATACAAACACTAAGAGTATTAATAAAAGAAATAAAACGTGTCAAATACACAGTCTATACAAACGTTACTATATATATATATAAACCATCAACGTTTAAATAAGTTTGCTCTAGATCGTTTTAGCTTCTGCAAAATATATGAAATAAGCCTCACTCGCTTCTGTGCATATCAAAGAGCGGATATAAAGATTTTATGGGCTTTTGTCTGTTTTTTAAGCGAAGGGGAAAAGAGAGACAGCCCAGCCTGTCAACACTTTAATTTCTGCGTCTTTGGCTGTTCATGCATTTAGGAAAAAAATAAGTGCAAATGGCATAAAAGCATTGCGGGTGAACAAAACGGTCCTTCCTCGATAGACTGTGACATGTGGTGCTTAAGCAACCCCCCCCCCCCCCGCCTCCCTCTCTCCCCCCGCCCCCTCTCTCTCTCTCTCTCTCTCACACACACACCTTCTCCACCCACCTCCATCACAAACTCAGCCCATGGCAATGAAAAGAGAACCTTACATTTTTACTCACACATCCAAACGGCTCCGGAATTGGCTTAATGAAAATGAAACTTAAATTCAGTTTATCCATTTGGTAAAGTCTTATCTACAACAGCCTCCTATCTCTTACAATAAAACATAGGTCACTCTATGGCATACACATCCGTTGTACACAAGGGGGAAAAAATTATTCACCTCCCTTTTGTCCATAATTAAAAAAAAAACACCCTGGCGCATTTCGGGCACACGATACAATATCAAAGGAAGTAGATGTTCAATATATATAAAAAAGAAAATTAACTGTCCTTTAATGAATAATCCTTATGCTTCAAACACACTGCACCACACTGCTAAGAGCGACGTGTAAAATGTACTGTTTGGGAGCTAATTTGCGAAGCACTTACTTGTGTATAAGTGTGTAAGTGCACCTGTGAAGCGGCAAAGCCCCCCAAACGGGAAATGTGCAGCCGAGAGCGTGTGGCACCAGCGCCCGATCACTCCTCCAGGTTGAGCAGGAGGTGTGGCAGCGTGCGCAGGTCCAGCTGGGGCAGGACAAGGAGGCAGTACAAGAGGAGCCACAGGAGCAGCAGCAGGCGCAGTTCTGCTGCCGTCATGCCACCAGGGGGCGCTGCGGCGACCGAGGACCTCTGAGCTTTCCTGAAAGAGACGGTCTGTGCTGAAGGGGAGGGGGGGTGGCTGCAGCAATGCAGAACACACACTACGCATCGAGTGTGTAGCAGGAACACGGCAAACGCGCACGCTCAGTCCGAGCCCTGCCTGTAGCTCTATGCATGTGTGCAATTCCTACGTTTTAATGCAGCATTTAGGCCCATACAGATACTGACGATACAGTTTTGCCATTAAACCCAGAAATCAAGCCGCTTACATTTATCCCACCGAGTTTATACATTTACTAAATTCGCATAATCATCCTGACATCTTAATAAAGGCCAGCGCAAAACACTGAATTTTGTTTGGAACTGAAGGTTTGATTGTGAGAAGATATGAAATAAACAGATACGCATTATACAAACAGGGAAAAAAAAAACCCTCACAGACGCACACAACTTTAAATCACTGCCAAGCAGAGAGAGAAAGGCCAGCTAGCAGAATCAAAGCAAAACTCTCGACACCCACTAAAATCCACGTTCCCCGCCTCCTCTTCACATTGAATAGACATTAACGCCTCGCCGCCTCACTCTTCCCACTCTGCCCATGCTTTCCAAATGAAAGTGAAAAACACCCACCCAGGTTTATATTTTAAACTGCCCCCCCCCCCCCCCTTTGGATGCTTATGGTGGCAATATGCCGTAATGGCGCCCAAATGAGAAAGCCACGGTGGACATTGCCGTGACAGGAACCAGCACGCCGGACTCCGTACAGTTAACATCTCGGGGGAAATGACCTCGATATCTATGAACTACAAGTCAGCGCCGGAGTCCATTCGCATAGCAATGCTGAAAGGTTCTAGGGCATGGAACTGAAAGACACTCGCTGATGTTCTGCCTCTGCAGCAGGAACGGCGGGGTGATTACGGAACTGTACCTGGGTGTGGCCGCTGTGGTCACCTCACAGACCTCCGAGTCAGTCTGTAGCTGAGGACTGTTTGCCTCCTCCATCTTCTCCTTGCCACAGATTGTACAGAAAACCCTCAGGGATCCTGGTTTTACTCCAGTAGCCTGGTTTTGTTGGGACCAATCCTAAATGGGCATGAGGGGGGTGAAAAAGTGGCTGTTAACACATCATCGTGGGGGGGAGGGCGGTGGGGGAAGCAATGTAGAAACAGACTGACCAAAATGTGCATTTGGGTCTTCTTGCAATCAGGTAAACATCCAGAGGAATAAATTATACAGTCACACACACCACAACAGTCCACAGGAGTAATTGCAGTGCATCCCACTGGAAAAAAAAGTATACAAACCAACATACATGCAGACTCTTGCATAGACCATGGACACAAACAAGATGCAGGGACATTGACGTGAGTCACACATGGTTTTGCAGCACCTCAGACACATGTATGTCTCCAAATAACCCTAAATCTGTTCAGATGTCTTGGGCTGGAGAGTTTTAATAGGTCACGTGTCAATCTACGATTTACAGTCCGTTTGCCAGTTCACTGAGACCATGTGAGAAACATGTCCTGAATATGTAAATGGAACGTTCTAGTTTCACAGTGCTTCACATGAGACTGTGAACTGCCTTAAATACCTTCTGTTGCTTGGCGGAATGATCAATTATTCATTGCAATGGAAATTTATGACCGGATGCAGATTTCACACTATGGACTGAGCGCATCGCAGATTTTACAAACGATTCATTTCCTTACAGACTTTGTGAGAGGCACCTGTAGGTCAACGTGTTTGTGGCACACAAAATCTTTCACACCCGTTCTGCGATGTTAGTCACTGGCTCACATTCAACGACAAGTCATTCTTGTCTGCGTTCGGGATAACATGCTGGATTACCTCACTGCCAAAGGAATGGTGACAGCTTCCAGAAGCACACTCAAAGTCCAGCAGGGCACTGTTGACTGCGAAACTACTCTCGGACATGCCGTGGGCATCCATCGAGGGTGTGGGACCGAAGCCGAAGTCTTCCAACTCGGTGTCAAGATCAGCTTGTTTGGCAGCTTCTCCTGGAGCGCCTTGACTCGTGTTGCTAGTTTCGCTATCGTGGAATGCAATGCTGCTTGCTTCTTTGAGGGGACCGACATCAAGAACATCAGTGTTTGTTCTTCTGCATTCATTGATACCTCTAAAGCCAACATTTGAATCACTGGGTGCATCACTTAGCAAGTCTAAAGGCAAATCCCTGTCATCATCACTCTCTCCTACGGCATATATGAGCCTTGCATGAACTTGGCCCTCAAACATAGAAATATGGTGCTGATCCAATTTCATGTATGACTCCTCAGGTTCTAAACTACTGAGGCCCATGTTTTCTGAATGAGCTGTGATGAATTGGTTACGGTTTGTGTTTTGTACATCAGAGTAGCATCTAGAAAATTCCTGGTCTTCTGAGAGAAGAACACTGTTGTCTAGGTCCTCAGATAGATCTGCAGCATGGTCAAGATTATTGTTCTTGTCCTGTAGCTCAGTGTGATCTAGGTCCTCAGAGCTGAAGCCTGTGTGGTTCTGATCTAGATTCTCCACCCCTGTCTTAGAGTGGCATTCAAAGCCGCCTTGGTCCCCAGAAGGCACAGAACGGCACTCCTGACCCCCAGAGACAGAACCAGAGAAGTCTTGCTCCACTGGGTACTTCTGCTGTGGACAGCTCTCTTCTTGTTTCGAATAACTTGCTTCAAGAGAAAAATCTCCAAATCCAACAAGGTCCACAGAGGTACCTGCAGGTAATTTTGTAGTAACATCATCATTTTGTTCCTGAGCAGTTTCTGACTCATGTACACCAGTTACCAAATCCATACATGGTTCTGGAAGCATTTCAACTGTTTTCTTTTCCTCACACAAGTGTGGAGTGGTTGGCTTGGTGTTGCTCTTATCCTGTAACAAGGAAGCTTTATTTTGCTCTGAGTGAGACCCAAGTCCATTCTCCATTTTATGTGAAAGGTCTTTTGACTTCAGTTCACCTGAGAGCTCTAGAGGTGTTGTTTCATGGCTCTGTTCCACAGACATCCCTGTCGATTCTAGACCGACGCCTAGTCCATTTTGGGCTTCCTCTGGAGGGGACTCGCTGTCCTTCTTGTCCTCATTCAACCCTAGAATATACTGGTATGCATCCTCTTCTTCTAGAGAAAGTTTTGAATCTGTCTGGAAGCTATCAACTGAGGTTTGCAAGACGCTACCTTCACCTACAAAAGGCTCTTTGAAAACGGGACCCTCTTTAACTTTCCCCAACACCGAGGGCTCCTGAACCACAGCGTCAGGGCTCACCTTCTCTTCGCTGGGTGAGATAGGGCACGGCGAGTCCATCAGCAGCCCCGGACTATCTAGCAAAGTCGCCTCACTTGTCATTTCACTCCAGGAGTCTGGAGAGTCGATGGCCGAATCCATGCTGGACAGCTGTGGGGACACAGACACTACCTCTTTTCCCAGGTCCACGGGTCGTTTAGGGGACTTGTCTAACTCTGGACAGCTCTCCTTGTCAAGTTGAGAATTTTCTGGTACGTCCACTTTAGCAGGGGAAGCTTGCTCGACGTCGTCAGGGACGGAGGAGATGAAGATCTTTGGTGGGGGCGGCACAGAGTCCTTCCTCAGCATGTACGGCCGGGGTTTCTCTCTGTGTACCCCGTTAATGGACACGCGGTCCTGCTGAGCGCCCCTGCTGGCTGCCGGGGGACCTCTCTCAGTTGCTTCTGTAGTTTCGTCCTGCAGACACAAACCACAGCAATCGGCAAACACTTTCATATGTTAGGTTTTCCGTTCCACCTGCTGCACACAGTTTCTCACCTGACCGTGTCCTGGGAAGTGCTCCAGGAACTGGGACACGTAAGTCATGATGGACTGTTCCTCGGGGGTGCTGATCATCACATCTGCAAAGAAACACGACCGCTTCATGTATCACACGGACATTACATGCCTCAGGTTTTGCGGCTCACGTGTCCCGCTACGCCGTGGCTGTTACAGGTCCTTACCCTCTGGCTCCAGCAGACGTGGGATGCCCAAGCTGTAGTGCGCAATCCTAAACGCGTCTTCAAGGTTTTGCTTGGGTGTTCTCAAGCGTGCCTTCCTTATGTCCACCAGGCTTGAGTCAATGGATTTAATGACCGCCAGGAAGGCCAAGCCGGACACCCAGCTCTTCCCGAACTCCTGCACCACCACTCCATACCTAAACAAAGTCACTCAGCCGCTCAGCCTACAGACCAGCACTACGTAAATGTAAATATAAACCACCGAATGAGAAAAGAGAAATGCTTCACAGCAGGTTCAGGTTAAACCTCCATTGTATTCCTTATAAAAAGAAAACCCTTTGACTCCATAATCCAAGGACAAGCTAAATACATTCCTCCTGCTTATACGCCGAGTGGGAACACTGCTCAGGTTACCTCTGCTCACTGTAACAGGCCACACAACTGATTTCGTTTTGGCAGCGGATCTGATGGTAAAGCTAAGCCTGGAGATGGAGGATTGAGAGAACTGGCCTCCCATCTGAGTACCTCGTTTCTGTGCTCTGATTAAGTCAATTGAAAACTGATTAAAATAAGGTCTGGAGATTTTTAAATGTTGGTCAGCATTTTAAAAACACACGCACACACACACGCACACGCAAACTACCCTGTGGAAATATCCCCATATAATATAGTGTTTCCCACAACGGAGAAATATTACCCCCCCCAAATCCACACAATGCTAGTAAAACATGTACACACACAAGCACACATAGAGGACAACACCATAGCAAATTGTGGCAGACATTTTGATCAAAATTCAAACTTCGTCAGGGATGTTTTTTTTTTTTTAAAACGCCGCCTACCTAGTCTTGCCACACACGCACTCGTCTGTGTACGGGCCGCTTGATGATCGCAGCACGCACACGCTACGAACATACGCACTAATCAGTGAATGCTCTCACTTGGTAGTGCGTCTCTGCACCCACTGCAGGAGCGTCCGGATGGCCTTCCCATGCTCCCTGCGCGGGTGAGAGGGGGCCTTTTCCTCTGCGGGGGTGCCCGGGTGAGAGGTGTCAGAGTCAGTACTGTTGGGCAGGGAGGAGAGGCTGGAGGTGGAGGAGAATCGACTCTGGATCGTGCCCGTCAGCTCCTTGATCTGCGTGAGGGAGAGAGAGTGAGAGAGAGACAGAGAGAGACAGAGACAGAGAGAGATGGCTGACACCCACACAGTGCACAGTTCTCAAAGCTTCTCCTTCCCGCAATGTCCTTAGGCTAAAGAAAATAACGAAAAACACGATTTAGCAAGAACTTCCCACATTCTGCTTGTCCCGTTTTCAGTTTTCAATAAATAGTTAATCTTGCCAAAAGCACAAGTTTAGCAAATCTTGCTAGATGTGTCCAAAATTACATTTTTAAAAATCATTTCTCTTATTTCAAGGCCTCGTTTCACACAGCCTGAGATGTTACACCCTATACCAGTGATTCCCAAGCCGGTCTTCCGGGTCCCCCAGACAGTCCACGTTTTTGCTCCCTCCCAGTTCCCCGCCAGACAGTCCACGTTTTTGCTCCCTCCCAACTCCCATGCAAGACCACGGACTGTCTGGGGGTCCCCGAAGACCGCCTTGGGAAACACTGCTCTATACCTTCAATATCTTGCAGTCTTGCAGACAGACCAACATGAACTCCATCTACAGAGTGCAGAGTCTCCGTATGGTGTACTGTGTAAGATCATTAAGAAGAAAAAAAAATCATAATAATGAAAACACTTTTTTGGTTAAATCTGACTGCAACTGGAGACCTACAAATGATCAGTGTAATTTGATATTTTGTTAATCTAGATTTTGGAATAAAATAGAATGATATCATTTACATTTGCTTTCCTGGGAATTATTTGCATTTTTGGCCATATTCAAAGACTTCTAGTGCACCAGATTTCACCGTGAGCAGCGTAGAGGCCTGTAAAAAGAGCTGCGCGCGTGCAGCACACCTCCTTAGCTGGGGGTGTGGAAGTGTCACACTAACAAAAAGAGCACTGCTGTACTAGTCTAGGGCCTTCTGCTTGGCCAAGACGCACGGCTGCTGCAGCTCGAGCCATTTGTGTGGAACCATCCTGAAACCATCTGCTTTTTTCTGGTGGACTGAGAGGATTTTTTATGCAAGGGGTTCATTTCACCTGGAAAAACAGGATGATGTTCCAGATCAGCCCGAGAACAAGAGAGGAGTTCCCGTCGGCAACATCAGCAGCGTCAATGCTAATTAGCTTCACCTGGAACATAACGCAGTAACCGGTTAACATGGCATTGGCTTTGAAAACTGCATTACCCATAACAATTCCATTTTTCAGGATTTAATAGTCATTGCTGAACACGACCTACTAGCAGAAACCACTAGTAGCATAATAGCTATTAGCACGATAGCTAGCAGCTCTCCACTCACGTTTCTTTCCTCCAAGAAATTCAGGACCTTGGCTATGTTGTTGAGTCGGAAAATGCGATGAGATGATTGCTTGAACCCGTGCAGCTGAAAGACAGTGAACCGTCGGCTCAAAGAGCTGTGGGTGTTCGGCTGCATTAATAGAGGTGGCATTTAGAAGTTTTGGCACGCTACCGGTTTGTGGGTGGCAACGTGTGCGGCTGACAACAAATCGAAAAAATAAAAAACAGGTAGGCAGAAATTCAGAAGGACAGCACACGGGGGTCTGTGTTGTGCATTTTGGTGGAACAAAGACCATTATGAAAACAAAATTGAAAAAGACATGCTACTTGAGCTAAAGCTCTCTGATTAACATGAACACGGCTTCCATAAGAGACTAACAAAATCAAGTGAATTGTCAGTCAGTTTCCACAAAAGGCAATCATAAAACGGACGACCGCTTTCAATTGCTGAAGTGTGGCGTATAGTGCAGATTCCCAACACTCTGGTGATCAGTTTCCTGTAATGTTTAAGCTACCCTCCCCTCGCAAACTTGTCTTTAAATTCCCCACTGATAAGAAACCAGACTTCATGGTAGCTTAACCTTAATGACTGGGTTGGGAGGTGCAATTACAGTGCAAGTTAAACATGGTGCAGTCGCTCCACACACAAAATCTTATGTAAAATGTATGAAGAGATAGTAAAGAAAATAATCTAAGGCTGTAAAACAATATCCTGCTAAAAAAAATCTGTAATTATGCAGGCAAAACATGCCATTATGCAATGTGATTCATACACAGCAGCCAATATTTAAGATTTTAAGACTCTCCAAAGACATAGGAGGAACAAAAACTCCGCTACACAGAAAACCAGTGCGCCACTGGAATCTCACCAGTTTACATCCCGACAGCTCCTCCAGGAGAGCCATCAAAACACGGCCATCTCGAATTTCGTTGAACAGGTCTGTTATTTCCAGGGGAGGGTTGCACTGAAACAGACCGTGGGACAGAGTCAATACCTTAGAGTCATACATCTCACACCTCACCTCCTGCAATACAGGTAGGAAAAAACTGTCGACCTGCTGGAATTTCATATTGATCCCTTTGGCTCAAAGAACGACTCGTGATATATATTAATCAGATATATTAATATATTATCCATCCATCTTCCAATTTTGTAAACCTGCTTGTATTACGCAGCCTATCCTGGAAGATAAGTGCACAAGACAGAGAATAATCCAGGATGGGGTGCCAACCCATAACAGTATGTATCATACCATTCCAGTTAATAATTACTGTTGATTTATAATGGAGGGAGAAAACTGTCAGACTATATTTATTAAATATACAGTTAACACTGAATTAAATTACATTTTAATCCATCAGTACAGACACCTAATCCACCTTGTTGCAAGACTGGGGCTTCAGTGAGTCCAAGGATAATTTTGGCAGTGGCCCTGTCCAAGACTTCAGGCCCGATTGTGTTTTATCCCACAGATGTCGCACACAGGAGCAACGGCATGAAGCACCACCAATGGGGATAGAAAACTGAAAGTAAAACCCGTGTGAGCAGCGCAGTGGTGTTTCTTCAGAACACGGACAGAAAGGTGTGTACACGTGGTCATCAGGCACCCGCTGTGTTTTTCTGTCATGGACTAGATTAGAATGGCGATACTAGTGGAAAGACTGGTTTAGCTGGGGCTCATGAGGAAGTGTTTTTGTATTTGAAATAAAATATGGGGTTTCCAAGATGTGTATCGTTTGACGGGGAAGCAAGAGTGGAAAAACAAGGGCGCTGATGTCACCGCAAGAAGCCATCGACCGTCAAGTGTACAAATTCAACAGAACTTTATTCAGATCATTTATGCAGAACAATGTGACTGTTTGAATAGGCCAGTATGTGATGTGTATCACTGTATTCACTGTAGATGCTGACACATCCCACACAGGCCTAGTGAGGGATGACATACACAGATATGCATGGTGCTAGCTCACAAGAGCTTCAACTTTACCTTCTCTAAATGCAGATTCATCCATTTCGTGAAGGTCCGCTTCTGTATGCCCTCCCGTTCCGCTAGAGACAGAAGATGAATTAATAATGAATAAAAAATTGTTATTGATAGAAAAGAAAAGATGCCAATGCACTGCTTAACAACAACAATCTCGTTCATCTAATCATAGCCATATTAATGGCAAGATCTAGCAGCACCACTATGGAAGGTCGTCTGGAAGTATCTACTGAGTAGCACAGAAACAGTGGGTTCTGGGTACAGGATGTAGGGACAGTCTGCTAAATGCCTATCGCCAACTAACTCTGCGAGCATCCTTTGGCTCATTAGCATTCATAATATGTAACCCACCTTGCCGGAAATCAACAAGCTTATAGTGACTCAGCTCTAGTCATTCTGGAGGAAGTTAATGAGCCAAAACGAACTCCCTACAGCTACATGCATACAGCGAGCATGTCCTGGGAAACAATGCATTCCGGCGACTCGAAAAAAAATGATCACTGCTTTCTGAGGACAATCCCCAGAGGTGCGCTGGGCAATTCCCACACCCATTAAAGGAAAAAGTATCTTCCAGAATGACTTTCCCATCTCCATGGTTACTGCTGTGCGTTAGACAGCACCATGAGAGAAGTTTAAAGGCCACTGGCCGGAAGAAGGATAAGCTTCACCGAGCTGGACTGTAAACTCCAACTGTTCCCATGTCTTTCACGCAAACCGACAACTGGCGCTGAGACCAGATCGTGCCTTTGGGCCAGGAGATTCCCCATGGAACATGACCTATTATGGGGAGGCTCTGCAGAATCCAGGCATTCCTCCTGAGAAACGTTTACTGGCCTCTCTTTAGATTTGATAGCTGCTTTCCCACTAAGAGAAAGATGTCCTAATTATGGAATGGACAAACATTTATACATACATACATACATACATACATAACATATATATTACATAATACACACACACACACACACAAAACACACTTATATACATAAATACACTCATATATATATACCATATACATATGCACATATACATATATGCACTACATAATATGTAATATAAAAAAGTATGTTCATTCCCTAATTAGCAAACATTACACACACATACTCTTACAATTTTCTCCCTTCATCCACTATAAATCAGCACTAACTATTTTTTTACATTAAACAGTAATATTTATTAAACAGGTTAAACCAGGAGAATCACTGCCATTTAACACTACTCTCTCCATGGTGTGATTATTTAAAAAAATCACTATTTTCCTGTATCAGGGGGAGCACATGAAAGTCCAGTGTTGCCGCATGGCTGCATATTCACAGTCATCTATACAGATGTTATGTCCGGTAAGCGAGCTGGCGATGAAGCAGGAGATTGGAGCCGTAGATACGGACAAACGGGTTTATTCCACACAAGGCAGGAAGGACAATCAGGGCAGAATACCACACGGAACAATACATCAATGACGGATCTGGGGAAGACTGACTCAGACACGGACTAAATACTATAGACAAGCCGAAACAACAAGGAACAGCTGGGCACGATCGGGAAAGAACACGTGGAGAATGAGGGGGCGTGGCACACATCAGGAGCGGACGGAACGGATCATGACAGAACCCCCCCCCAAAGGCGCGCACACCGGGCGCGCCTGGGAGGAGGCGACGGACGAGACCGGGGAACAGGACCTAGAAGACAAAAGCAAAACGTCAACGAGACACTGGAAACAGGACTGAGGCACAGAACAGGAACAAGGACCAGAAAAACGACATGACCTGACACAAGACAGGGAACGCAGACAGGCAGATCAAGAAAGGAGACAGAGAGGGGACAGAAAATGAAGGAACAAAAGGGCCGGGAGTGAACACGGGAGGCACAGAGGGACGAGAAAAGGCAGGACGAGCAAAGGGACCAGAAGGGAACGGAGGAGGCACAGAGGGACGAGGAACCGAGACAGGAGGAACAAAGGGACGAGGAGACGGAACAAAGGGAGGAGAAAGAATAGGGCGAGCTCGAGGGAACCCAGGCGGGCGAGGGAAGGCAGCCGCAGGGGCCACAGGTGGAAGGGAGACCGGAGCAGGAAGGGACCACACAGGGGAGACGGAGACAGACGTAGGGACCGACAAAGGACACAAGGAGGGAGCAGGAGGGAACACTGGCGCAGGAGGAGGCGTAGCCGGAGCCAGGGTAGTCGCCCTCCGACGCCCAGCCGAAGTGGGAGGGCCCGGAGGCGGCCGACGAGGCGCCGACGGAGGGACCACAGGAGGGCGACGAGGCACCGGAGGGGGATCCGGAGGCGACAGCCGAGCCGGAGCCGTAGGACCCGCAGGCAGCCACCGAACCACGGCAAGGGGGCGCACGGGCGAGCCAGGAGTCAGGGTAGGCGGGACCAGGGACCGACGTCTGTGTCCCCGTCCCTTACGGGAAACAGACAGGCGCGGTCCTGGGGTGTGTCGGCCTTGCTGAGGCAAGGGTGAGGGAGTCAAGAGGGAGGGCAGTGTAGGGCGAGCAGAAGTCAAAGCCTCCGAAGAGGCAACAGGAGGGGCAGTCAGAGCCGCGGGCGTGGCCGCAGGCAGGGCAGCCAAAGCTGCGGGCGTGGCCGCAGGCGGGGCAGCCAGAGCCGCGGGCGTGGCCGCAGGCGGGGCAGCCAGAGCCGCGGGCGTGGCCGCAGACGGGGCAGCCAGAGCCGCGGGCGTGGCCGCAGACGGGGCAGCCAGAGCCGCGGGCGTGGCCGCAGGCGGGGCAGCCAGAGCAGCGGGCGTGGCCGCAGGCGGGGCAGCCGGAGCCACGGGCGTGGCCGCGGGCGGGGCAGCCAGAGCGACGGCCTGAGACGGGGCCGCGGACCTGGCTGTGGCAGCGGGCGGAGCCGCGGGTGCGGCCGGCTGGACCGGCGAGCAGGGCTGGGCCGGCGAGCAGGGCTGGGCCGGCTGGACCGGCGAGCAGGGCTGGGCCGGCTGGACCGGCGAACCGGGCTTGGGCGTCGGCAGGACAGGCGAGACAGGCACGTCAGGTGCCGGCGGGACAGGCGAGACAGGCACTTCAGGTGCCGGCAGGACAGGCATGACAGGCAGTTCAGGTGCCAGCAGGACAGGCGTGACAGGCAGTTCAGGTGCCAGCAGGACAGGCGGGACAGACGCTTCAGGTGCCGACTGGACAGGTGAAACAGGCACTTCAGGTGCCGGCAGGACAGGCGGAACAAGAGGGAGCGCCTCTGCGGCTACCGTGGACGCCTCAGTCCCTTGGCCAGTAGGGGCCGCCTCGGGGGGCGCCGCAGTCACTCGGCCAATAGGGGACGCCTCGGCGGGCGTCTTGGGCGTTCGGCCAGCAGGAGGCACCTCAACGGGCGCCGCCGTCACGCAGCCAGCAGGGGACGCAGCCATTATGCGGCCGGCATGGGGCGCCTTCGTGGCTACCTCGGGCAAGCAGCCAGCAGAGGGTGTTGCCATAACGCGGCCAGTAGGGGGCGCCGCCATCACACGGCCAGCAGGGGGCGCCTCCGTGGGCACCTCAGGTAAGCAGCCAGCTGCAGGCGGTGCTGCAGGCAGAGCGGCGACGGCAGTCGCGGGCGTGGCTGCAGTGCCGACAGGCGATCCGAGCTGGACCGATGAGACGGGCGAGGCCGGCGAGCGGTCCGCAGGGGCCGCCGTAAGCAGCGCGGCAGCATCAGCAGGGGGAGCTGCGGGCGTGGCTGCTGGTGAGCAGGACAGGACGGGAAGGTCAGGCGAGCAGAGCAGGACCGGCGAGCAGGGCTGGCCGGACAGGACAGGCGAGACGGGCAGGACCGGCGAGCAGGGCTGGCCGGACAGGACAGGCGAGACGGGCAGGACCGGCGAGCAGGGCTGGCCGGACAGGACAGGCGAGACGGGCAGGACCGGCGAGCAGGGCTGGCCGGACAGGACAGGCGAGACGGGCAGGACCGGCGAGCAGGGCTGGCCGGACAGGACAGGCGAGACGGGCAGGACCGGCGAGCAGGGCTGGCCGGACAGGACAGGCGAGACGGGCAGGTCAGGAGCCGGCAGGACAGGCGAGACGGGCAGGTCAGGAGCCGGCCGGACAGGCGCCGCCATCACGTGGCCAGCAGGGGGCGCCGTCGCGGGCACCTCCATCGTGCGGCCAGCAGGGGGCGCCGTCATCACGCGGCCAGCAGGGGGCGCCGCCATCACGCGGCCAGCAGGGGGCGCCGCAGCGGCCGCCTCGGGCATTGCCCTAGGCAGAGCAGGCAGGACCGGCGGGTCAGGCAGGACAGGCAGGACAGGCGGGTCAGGCCGTGCTGCTGGCTTCGCAGCGGCGGCATCAACAGCAGGCGGTGCCGCGAGCAGACCGGCGGCGGCAGCAGGCAGCGCAGCCGCGGGCAGACCGGCGGCGGCAGCAGGCAGCGCAGCCGCGGGCAGATCGGCGGCGGCAGCAGGCAGCGCAGCCGCGGGCGGATCGGCGGCAGCTGCAGCAGGCGGTGCCGCGGGCAGAGAGGCGGCAGCAGCAGGCGGTGCCGCGGGCAGAACGGCGGCAGCAGCAGCAGGCGGTGCCGCGGGCAGAACGGCGGCAGCAGCAGCAGGCGGTGCCGCGGGCAGAACGGCGGCAGCAGCAGCAGGCGGTGCCGCGGGCAGATGCGGAGCAGGCAGGTCCGGAATAGGCGCCAGGATTGGCGCTGGGCGTGCAGGCGCTGCCCCTTTAAGGGCCTTGGGGATCCGGGGAATAGAGTCCCTGACGGCCCTGGCCCCTTTAAGGGCTAGCCGTGTGCCCTGGAAGGGGGAAGTCGCCTGCGATGGCCGGATAGCAGCAGCGAGACAGGCATCAAGCTGCTGCGGTGCCGCGGGCAGAGAGGCGGCAGCTGCAGCAGGCAGCGCAGCCACGGGCAGTGTGGCGTCAGCAGCCGTTGTTGCTGCAGGCGGTGCAGCGGCGATGTCATCCCCGGCAGGGAGTAAGGAGCAGGCCCCCAAGAACAGCGTCGGGGCGGCTGCTTCCCCTTTCCCCTTCCGCTTCTTCTTCTTCTTGCGGCTGGGGCATGACGATTGCGGCGGGGTTGCCTCGGAGAGGGCGAGCGGCTGAAGCCGCTTCTCCGTAACCCTGTCAAAGAGCTGTCGGAGGTTCTCGCGAACCTCCGCCATGACAGGCGCTGCCGTGAGCGGGGTTACCTCCTGGAGGAGGGTCCCGCTTTTACTGGCCAAGTCCAACAATCCGGTGTCCTCCCGGACCTCCGGTTGGTGAAGCCAGTACAACACCTCGCGAAGCAGATCGATGCGCTGGTCATCGACCTGCGGAGGTGCGTTGGGGAGATCCGTCATTCTGTTATGTCCGGTAAGCGAGCTGGCGATGAAGCAGGAGATTGGAGCCGTAGATACGGACAAACGGGTTTATTCCACACAAGGCAGGAAGGACAATCAGGGCAGAATACCACACGGAACAATACATCAATGACGGATCTGGGGAAGACTGACTCAGACACGGACTAAATACTATAGACAAGCCGAAACAACAAGGAACAGCTGGGCACGATCGGGAAAGAACACGTGGAGAATGAGGGGGCGTGGCACACATCAGGAGCGGACGGAACGGATCATGACAACAGAAATCTATACGCATCTAAAATGCGCCATTCTTATCAATACTCTTCAAGTTCTTCATACATCTAGTAATGTTTTTTTTCCACCTCAAATTCATCCTATTTTGTACATCAAAGGCATTGCGGCTCTCCGTAAGTGTATAAATTATTCCGGCAGTCCACATGCACCAGACTACAGAGTCTTTAAATACCACTAAGACTCCCAGTCACCATGGTGCAGCCTTAACCATGTACATGTACTCAGTCCACACAATGACTCCATGGAAGCCTGATGGATTAACCTTGCCACTTCCTTAAATGACACAGGGCCCCGAGTTGCTAGACATTAAACTGGTCCTGACTGGATCTGGCCCAGGTGTTATTTGTAGACTAGGCAAATGAAAGACAAGCATGTGACAGGGATCTATGTAAATGACTTCTGGCTTATTTGGAAGATAAGCAATTTCAGGTACTTATATACTGGGTCAACATCATTCCTGCAAGGTGAATCTCTGTTAGTGTTTGTTACACACAGGAATCAAGAACCTACTGGCCATTTATCAGAAGCTTAGGGTCAGTTGACTTGCTCTAAATGCAGTCTTTTGTTGTGCGAGCCAGAGTTCATGATTAAACATCCTGTCAGAAAACTTTAACAATTACCATAGTCCATTAATTGTGTTGCTGTAAACTTCTCCTGCAGTAAAACTGAAATGAAGACAACAAAGAACCTGGATTGTGATGGGATGCCTCTAAGCGCCTCATCACCGAGTGCTCGCCAAGGTCAGCTTCAAAATGTCTCGTTCACCGGCTAGACATAACAACATAAACAATAAATGTCCTGCAATTAAAAAGAGCTTCTGATCTTCAACATGGGGAATCATGGCAAATAGGCCATTCTCAGTAGCTCTTCTACTACTCCCTCCATATAAGAGGACTTCAGAGATAACACCATAGGAGACCCATTCCAGTACGGAGCCAAGCAAAGCTTCATGTCTCCCCTATCACAGACTTAGACTGAGTCTGTTAATAGCCGCTGTAGAGAGACGCAGGAGATCTTGGCCAATAACCTGCCCCATGTTTGCCAAGCAAAGAGTTGCCACACCAATTAAAGTAAAGCACATCCATTTAAAAAAGAAACCAAAGGATGTGGACCGTAGCAGCACGTTCAGAGCAGAAATCATACAGGAAAAGGAGAGATAAAAGAAGAAGCCTGCCAGCATTATGGCTGAAGGAGGTGCGCTCGTGTTGCACAGAATGGGGGAGGAGGACAGGGATCAGGAACTTCCTTTAATTGTATCTACTTGGCGATTTTAAACAACCACTTGGCACTTGATACTTCTCACCAGCCCTAAACAAGATGGCTGCTGCTCTTCCGAAGCCCCATTCACCAGAAACACGGAAGGCCCGGATCATCTGGTAAAATAGCCAACACTGTGCCACCTGAACCGGATCAAAGCTGAGCCATTATTGTAGGGCAAAGTAAAGGTATGACCTCAGCCAGCACTCGTGAAACTTTACCCGTGCGCGCACCAGTACAGGCACCGAGGCAGAAGACGGTAACGTAAGGTCCATGGCCTTCAGGTTATAGGTGTGGTGCACAGAAAGCCATTGTCAGCTTAGTTAGAAACACGTTAATCTTTGTCCGGCGTGGCAACGCTATTAAAAGCAAAGCGTTACCTTTATAATCTTCAATTAATGGATACTAATGCTAGGAATAGCAGAGCGCTATTATTCTACAAAAGTCAGGAGAGGGATGGAGATCTGCATGTTACCATAGAAACTGACAAAAAAAACCTTTGGTTCAGTAAAATGCCTCAGAATCCTTTATTCATGTCCATGCACAAAAGTAATTTGAAAAAAATCATGCTGTTGACTGCTGGACTCCTCAGAGAAGCTTCCTATTGGTATTTCAACTATTTCAATTCATATTTTCCCACCCTGAATTATTATGACATATATGATGTGAAAGACATGTTCCTAATACTTACAGATGGTTTCAATAAAGTATCACTCAGGTACTGGTTAAACCAAATTTAACTAAAATTTATCTTCGGGCATCAGTGTCAACAGAGCACTTCCCTGTGAATTGACTGGCACGCTCAAACCGCCTCGGCCAGTTTTCAAAGAGGAAAACTTCCACAAAACTCAGAGGAAACCGGGCCTCACTCACGGATAAAACCCTAGCAGCCGGCAGATTACGGGCTGCTTCAGCTCAGATCAGTCACCGCACATCGCATCCAAGAATATGGCGGGCAGGTTTTCGTTCCCGCTGGCCCTCTTCCCAGTCCGCCGGTGTCACTGGTAGAGACACGACATCCCGTTGGAAAGCAAGACGTCATCATCTTAATTAGAACTTGGTGCTCAGAAGGCACTCTGGAACCAGGCCAGTGTTGACAGTAATCCTCCACTTCAAACCAGATCATACATGTTTAAGACAAGAGAACTTGAACAGAGAAAACTAAACTGGTTAATAAGATCAACACAGGTTGTTTAGGAAATGGTATCTTTAAAACAATTACCACTATTGGTAATACTTATTGTAGTCAGACTCTCCAAAAACTAGGAAGTAGTACAATAGGCAATGGATAATTTTCTGGTGTTGAGTCTCACTGATGAATCTCCGCATATGGGACCAGGAATTGTTTTGCTCAATGTGTAGAGCCTCAGGCTCCATCCCGGGAATAAGTTACCACATGTCTTAAATAAAACCCAAATTGCAGCCGGCTGCACCCCCTCCAATCTGAGGGAAAAATCTGTGCAGGAATGACAGAAAGCATTCCAATATAGGATAAATGTAAATCTAATCACGGCTGAGTGTCCACAGGCATCAGAAATCGATCTGCTGTGGTGGGTCTGGACCAGGACTTAGCCATGCCTGGAGAGAATGCCTGAGAGAGGGACCTTTCCTCTCTTCCAAAAAGTCATTGAAGTATAAAGGTCCAATTTTTTATTTTTTTTATTGGAACAGCATTCAGAACCATCGCGCCCAAAACCTACCATTGAGGACACCGAAATCCTCAGTATTTCTCCTGCAACTCCAATACCTACAATACATTTCGGGGCACAGCTAGGACGGGCTACCACTTGACCTTGGTATTTTAGAAATCCTGCCAATGGCCCCATTGACATGATATGTTAATCACGCAAACATGATTTCCGGCAATATTCAATGAACTATGTATTTGTACACAATGTGTTTTGGGGCTTAAATTTCAGTTACAAATCATGTATGAACAGTTCAAGTAATTAGTGGCCACGCCTGCTGGAAGTAGTGAAATCAGGTTAAGGGCAAATAGGCAAGTCCCCTACAGAAAGCCTGCCTCTCCTCGTCATCAGTCGTCGGCCCAGTGCGTCATGTGCACTGGTTTATGACTGACCCTTATATCCACCCCCTCAGACACTTTCTGCCACAGTACATCTATCTAAGTGCTTATCCTGGTCAGGATCACAGGACGGCCTGAGGAGCTCCTTGGGAGGCAGAGTGACAAGATACCAGTCCATCCCAGGGCACATTTACTCACTCATTCATTCATTAATGCATTCATTCACACGCTCACTCACTCTGGGTGATGTAGAAATGCCAGATAGCAGTTTTTGGAGTATCTAAAGGAAACCCGTGTGACACAAGAAGAACATTCAAACCCCACCCACAGAGAGGTGGAGGTGTGATCTGGACCCCCCTCCAGGGGAGGGGATGTGAGGCATCGGAGTCAACCACTGAGCCATCGCACCCCCCACACAGCACATCAATTATACGCAACCTGAGCCACACACTGCATGTACGTATAAGAATCGCAACAGGCTTGCACAAGAAAGAATCAAAGAGATCTTTTTAAACTAAATCCTAGAAAAATCACAAGCTTAGAAGAAATCTGAGGAGGAGAGATTAAAGAAGTGGTGTGTTCTGAAGAAGTGGGAACCACAAGCTCGGCTTATTAAAAACGTAGCAGGTGAGATGGTCTCCCGATCGCCATGCCGACCTGAGACTGCGAGGTGACTCCACGCATGTGTGTCAGCGTGGTGTTTTGCATTCAGGGGTTCATTACTTTGCCTGCCACCTCCGTCTGCATCCTCTGCCTTCATAGAGAGCGAGCGGCTGTTTACCATTGCAAAACACGGCCAAGTTGCCGGCGATATTGATCGGCAGCAGCCCATATTCCCACTGAAACATCCCCCAGTACTTTCGAGAGCTCCGTTGTAAGAGAGGAGTAATTCTAGCACTGGGTTAGAGTGGATCTCTTCTCCGTCTGTCAGGAGAAACATCCAAAATGGTTTAAACTACTGCATTAAACCTAATATCCATTTAAACTGCGAACATCTAAATGATCAACAATTAACACCGTAAGGCAGGTTTGAGAATACTAATTACAAGTGAAATAATTTTAAGTTACTTATGTATATGTATTTAATACTACTACTCACCTATAAAGCTGGATGTTCTACTCTTACAAATCAGGTTTTGTTTTGCTCAGAAGGACAACGGCACTAACCCACCTGTGACATGATCTGATAACCTTTAGGGTACAAGGAAATGGCCTTACTGAGTGAACTACCGGCCTCCCTGATTTTCAACTATATATCTGGACTAAATTTTTGAGATATAGCCTTTCGTCTCAGCACCAGACCTTTGTGAATCGGCGCAAACTGAGCCGATTTCTAATCAAGTCGTCGGCACCCAAAGTTTGCTGAAAAAGACACGCATCTATAGTTCTCAGCTACCTTGATGTAGCTGCTGCTAATGTCTGCCTCTGCAGGCTATGAATAACGACGCAGGTAGCTGTGTGATGAGGCATGATTATATAATCCATCTTGGGATGACTGCATTAAACGCATCCAATTTCCTGTTAAATACACACAGCAGAGAGCATGAGCTCGGCACGGCAGAGCTACCACACGCCCACCACAGACACCTGGAGCGCACAGCCTCGGTCACCCTCCAAAACGCCAAGCTATGCTAATCCGAAACTTATGAGCAGGGAGCCAGCGTGGGGCTTTTGGCGAGGGCATTCCTCCCACTTATGAGCAAACATGTTAGCTTTTTCCTGGAAACACAAATACACGGCAGTTCACAGAGCGGCTTCTTGAACACTGGACGGGATGACAATTCACAGTGTTGAGCCTTTAAAGCTTGTTATGCTGGTTCGTCATTTGTTGTTTTAATGAGGTCATTAAGGCTGTACTTCACAAAAACGGCACAATGTATCCACAGTACGACTCAATGTTACGCAAGGGGGAAATTAGCATCTCTCCCACACTTAAGTGGTAAGAGCACAGAGGAGTACTGGGTTGTCCAATAGGCACTGTTGTAGCAATACGTCTTAATCGTTATTTTTAAAACATGTATCGCTTAAAATCCTCAAACACATGAGGGTGGACGTAGAGAAAGCAGGTGTGGTTTGTGTCGCATTTTTACACGCTCCTTACTAAGTTACTACAACTGTGCAGGGAGGATGCACCACACACGCGTGGAGTTACCTCACAGTTTTCACCCTTCAGAGAGCCCTGTTCAGGCAGCCAGAGAGCTGTGTTTCCCTAAGCTAGCGGTGGCCAATCTTATCTGCAAAGGGCCGGTGTGTATGCAGGTTCTTGGGATGACCTTTAGGTCAGCTGTTCAACCCCAGGTGTGAGGACTCTTCAGCCAATCAGTCCACTAATTAGGGAGTTGCAGCGATAACCCGCACACACAGTGGCCCTTTCTGGGTAAGACTGCCCACCACTGCGCTACAGGGATCAGAAGGCTGGGCGGTTCCAGGTTATGCTTTGCCTTTGGAGAAGTGAGTGGTGCCTCACCAAGGGAAGAGACATGATAAAGCACGCGGAGGGCATTCAGAGAAAAAAAGGAATACGTCAAGAAGAGTCCCTACAAATATCACAGGCTGACAGCCTAAAGTTTGTAAAAAAAAAATAAAATAGATAAAAACAGAAGTAAACAAGAGGTCGACTTGACCGCTCAGCAAGCAGGCCAGATTCCCTCATTAGTGCAAGAGGATCCCGAATGGACCGACTAGGATACGTGGTGCATGTCAAGTATCCACACACTGCAAAAACTCAGTAAGCATGTGACAGAAAAAGCAGTTGCACTGGGGGGCTTAGCCAGTGTGCATACTCTACAGTTTGATAGTTTATTCCTGGGCAAAATGTCTTTGTTGGATGTTAGAATTAAGTTACAGAAGTTAAAGAGCATCAAGTATTGGCTGTTTGTTATGAACTATAATGGATTTTCATCTTTATGTGATGTGAAATTGGGGGATGGTTAGATTTCTTATTGCATTATGGTGGGAGCCAGAGTACAGTGTCCAGAAGGACAGGCAACGGAACATAAGTGCATGTTTAGGCAGGAAACACCTCGATGCTTATCTCAGGCGGATCTGGCGAAGAGCAGCTTCACTGAAGCTGGTGGAACTGTTGGCATCTCGCTTGGCTGCCTGGCAAACAGCTCTGTTCCCAAAGCAGTGGAACACTGCTTAACAGCTGCGTATTTAAGTTAAACTCATAGGCTGCAGTGCAGACAGTGAGAGCTTCAGGTCATAAGTCTACGCCCTCGACCACACTGCAGACTAATTAGTAACTGTCTCACAACTAACAGTCTTACATGTGACATCATTCGGGAGGAGGGACGTTAAGGAAATCTATTAGCATCGAGGACAGAGAATTACACATAAGCCAAAACTGAAAATAAGTCGCTGCCGATTTTATAAGGTTAGTAATATAAGGCGAAGTTTATGCACAGCTGAAGAGGATCCCGTATTCGAGGAAGCAGTCGGAATTCTTCACATGGCCGGGCCGCAAAGCCAGACAAAAAAAAAAACCTCGCAACACTTGTGAAATAATAGTAGTCGTGAAGAAGGAACAAATAATGGTCAAACACAGCCTGATATGTCATCAATTGACCCAAGGAACGTCCTACTTTTAATAAATATTTTTCCTAAAGATGTAGAGAGCGTTTTCTAAGCATAACCCGGGTTTGCGTATGTAACGTTGTACCAGGAAGATACCTGAATGACGCATCAGATTCTGTGCCAGAACTGTCATACGGGCACACTCCCCTTCACAGGACAGATGCTGTGAGCTTGCATTCTGAAGAGCTATGTTACTAATCTTCAAATTCCATATGCAATTTAAGGGCCTAACTGTAGCATCCCCCAGAACAGGGGCTCCTACTGAAATCCACAGGCCTTTTGGAAGGGAGTCAGAGAGGCTCAGGGTTGAAGTCCACTTTTCATAGAAGGCTATACAAATAGCAGCTGAGCTTCACAGTCAATGATTAGCCACTTACTGCAAGTATTTTTTTTTTTTGTCAGCTATGAGAAAAATGTTACATCTTTTAAAATGAAAATCCAATTTAAATAGATGCTTAAATACTACACTGGGAAGCAGAGGACACTTTAGACAGGTGCCAGACTATTAAAGGATGCACACCGCCATGAAGTGTGTCCACAGTAGGAGCGTTACACCCCCAGCCTTAGAGGTACCAAGTCAGCAACACCACAGGATCGCAACAGAACATGCTTGTACACCCTTATATAAGCTTTACTCACACACAGGCACCCTCCCGAAATCAGGATCTCAAATCAATCTCAATCTCAACTGCATAAACAGCACATAATACTAGAACTGCTGTACTCGCCTTCCTGCAGACCGAATAGTACCGAATAAATACACACAACATAATAAAGCGACTTAATTGCTCCGAAGCTAATTACACCAAACAGGAAAGCATCTGTAATCGAAAAAAGAACATCAAACGAACCAACAAGCATCACATCAAATATTTCATACACAGGCTCAAAATGAGCCATTAGACCGTGTGCATGGTATTACCCATTTCATCCACAAGTGGCATCTCTTAGCCTGGAAACTTTTTATTTCGTTATCGCGCATACTTGGTGAACACATCGTCCCAGCGGCCCGATCCAGACATCAAACAGCTGGAAAACGGCCATGTGTGAGCCGATCTTAACGCGGCTCCGTAGTACTGACTCCGCGCAGAGCCTGCGAACTGCAAGGGGGCGGGGGGGATGCATGAAAGGATGGGGGCCAACGCGATCAAAACAGATCCCCAGTTATTGCTGCTATGGAAGTGAAAGGAAAAGTTTAATCTAGAAATATTCCGGCTGGGGAATTGTCGTCCCCCACCGGGAGCAGCGGTTCACCCGAATGCGACCCTCGGTTACATTACGGTCCCTGTTGTCAAACGCAGCCGCACTTCTACTACACAACCAAACGCGCGTACGTGAAGTAAACAACGGCGAGATATTATCAATGAATTGGACTGGAGATGGATCGCAGGCTGGAAAGAATCAAAATAAAAGTAAATGACGGCAGAAACGTACGAATAAGGTGTATTGGCGGAACGTCCTGGTGTGAAATAATACTAAGGCGAATTTTAAAGAGCACGTTTATTCTCCGGTTCTCGGCGTGCAGGCGGCTGAGAAGCAGACGATCGCGTACAATAGGACAGTGCATGATCCAGTCCGCCTACCTTGGAGGTTCTGCACACGTATGTCGCTGATTTGTCCGATAAGTTCCTCTCGCTCGAACCAATCATCCCACTCGTGTCCCGCCATCTGCGTGAAAGTTGAGCGGCCGGCTTTAGGTGATGACTGCGTGAAAGGGTCCCCTCTGTGGCAGACAGAAAGACGGGCAACTCTTGGGAGGTATTTCCCGGTCGAAGAGGCACGAAGGCGGGGGGCGGTGGGGGGGGGGGACGCGCAGAGCGGATCGGAGCGGCTCCTGCGGGAGGCTGGCTTCTGGCTGCGCGCTCTGATCGGCAAGTTAGTTCCTCCCGTGACGTGTAGCACAGGAGGGGAGGGAGATGAAGATTATATTAAAATAGGGAGTCAAAAGAGCAGAGGGGAAATACACCTGGATGCAATCTTTAGGAGATTGTGTGTTAATGCTAGAAATCGCCAGTTACCAGGGTGCAGCGGACTGCGTCTCCTGTAGACTGAACAGATGGATGGCGGAGAAAATTCAAGGGATGTTTTTTTTTCCATGTGTGTGCGCGATATGCCTTCCCAGCTTTCGGCGTCGCCCACATCCGTCCCCAAATGCGGGCATATTCTGATTGCCATTACATTAATATTGCCTTAAAATGACTGAAATGATTCCCTAATGCAGTAGCCAATATCGCATATCCCACCCACTCCATGGTCATTTCGACAACATTTTATCAGGATCACGACGGACGCTCGTTATTGCACGTTTGCCTTCCTGTTGCCCACCTGTTCTCTTTAAAAATTAATTTCATGACTAGACACATGTATCTTGTGTTATGTATTAAAATACTCCGATGTTCCAGCTGCTATTTGTCTAGCTACGTCTAGCTTTAGAGCAAAGTTAATTCTGATTAATGGAAAGCTGTCATAATTAAATGGGATTGCAGATTAACACATTAATATGTATGATGCAAAAATTACAAAGATTTTTTTCAGCATCGCACCACCACCTCAATGTTAATGTCATGATCTTTTGCAGATTTTGGATGTCATTTAAATTATTCTCTTTTTTCATTGCAGCAGTCAAAATAAAACTACGATTTTATTTCTTATGGCGACCGACCTTCTCTGCATGAGCAAACGGAGGATGGATGGATGGATTCATTCATTCATTTTCGTAGCACTTGGGTATATGTCTGCATATTTTCGTCTAATAGCACCCCTGCATACAGTTACAGACACAAATCACCTCACTGCAACAGGTATACACGTAAGGAAAGAAGTAAGGAAAGATTATGTTAAATCACTGTGGGCCAAATATTCAGTGAGTCACAGGCTTAGTGCTGATGCTTCGCTGGGCTCCTCCAGGAACACCAGGCCGGCCATGTGAGCTCTTAAAGGGGCCAAAACACTGCATAGCTTCCTTCAAAGCTACAGCTTCATGTTTTTGCCTTATACCACGCCATCGATACTCCTGAGGAGAGACGGTGCAGCAAGGCGCCCCTGGGACCTGAAATTTGTTGGTGAAGTTTCTGCTGTCACGGGAAAGAAGCGCAAAACACAGGAGGACGTAGTGACGAAGAGCAGGCCAAATGTCTTACTGCCCCCATTTCTTTGCGGCGTTTATAGTTTCAGACGCAAATCGATCCAGTATGGATGGTGCGATTACGGACCTCGGGATTTGAAACCTTTTAGCGTCTCATTATTCTCACAGAACAGTTTGAATGATCTTTATACTCTCTTAAAACTCAACTGGTTAAGGTTTGGTTTGGTTGCCTTTTAAGTTCAGGACACTGGAGCTGTGCACCATTCAATGAAAGCCACTTTTGGCTGGGTGTGCTAAGATATCAGATCATACAGCTCGGATTCACTGCTGCTCTTTTCCGCAGTGATTAAATGGATAACCTAAGGGGGGCAGCCAGCCTGTTGCTCTCTTTTTACTGTATTTTTTTTTTTTTCGTAATTGTCATTTATCTGACATGTTCATCTTTTTTATATTTCACACGTGTTTAAACGTAGCCTATGCCATGTGTTGCATTTTTTCTGCGTCTCATGATGTTAGTAATTATATTAGCTTTTAATGTTTTGCTAGTTAAGTGCTTGGGGAAAGGACTTAAAATGAAAAATGAATTCATGTGAATCCGCAAGCACTAAGCCATGCAATTGCAAATAAAGGCGGACCCAGCAGAACGCAGGACGCAGCCTAAAACCGACACTTACGACCGCGCAGCGTCACATCTGTCACCCCGTAGCGCCTATGCAGTGACAGCAAGTGGCTTCTGCTGCTCTGACCTCATTTCTGGGATGGAATAAACCACGGCTTTCTACATTTGGGGAATTGATTGGGGGTGGGCAGGGAAAACAAATTAGTGCATTTTGGTTTTGCTTCGACAGAAAACCACTTTCAAATCAGTATGAAAGATTAAAATCTATCGAATCCGTGTAGCCAAACATTAAATTAAGGAATTTAGTATGATTGCAAAAAGCATACAAACAACCACTGTGTCACCGTGTTCTGGATAGATGGTTGGAAAGTGGATGCATGGACAATAATGTTATGTTCATCCACCCTGACAACCCTCAAAGTTCATGGTATTCTGGCGCCTCATTGACATCTGTTAAGACCTCTTAAACTGCTTTGGAAGAAAAGTGACACTTCACAAATGATCACTGCCAGGCTGACCAATTTAGCCTTTCTGCATTTAAGAGGACAGCAGCATTTGTGTAAGTACTGAAAATTACACTGGCATTTACACAAACCACGGTTCCTGCAAATGCCAATGTAGTCTTTAGTACTTAAGTCTACCACAGTGGACTTTAGAACAAAATTAGTTTTAAATTCTCAAGTACACCAAGACTTTATTTTTAAATGAAAGTTCAGCTTGATAAAACAATCTATATGGGAACATACACGTTCCCCTCCATTTCCTGAGGTTTTGTTGCTCGAAGGTCTTGGCGAACATTTTACGAAAGAAACGAAAACGAGATCATAACATTTGTGCGGCCATTGGGCAGCGTCTCGGCTGATGCAGACTATCGTAAATAGAGATTATCAACTTGAGTGATGACAGTGAACATGTCCAAATACACTCAGGCAAAGAAGTGTGACCCACTTCTAGGTCCTTCATGGGTCACATGACTAGATTTGCCAGGGATGTAACACGCAGAGTGTCTCTATAATCGAGGCAGTTACATCACTGATAAGGCAGGAAGTCTCAGTGACTCAGGTGTCACAGCAATACCGGTATGTCCACATCTGCATATTGTCAAGTCATTTCTCACTGCTGCAGCCCTGCATACAAGGATATCTCAAGATTTTTTTGTTTACTTCAGCTGCTTTTTACCCAGTTTATTCTATTCTGTATTTTCCAATGGAAGTTTATTGTACTACTAGTTTAGCTATATTTATGGCTTGGAAAAAAACTACAAACGGGGCAAAGATCATTCACATATAATTGCATATTTATTGTTTATGAGTACTGTAGAAAAATACTGGCTACATACAGGTCCTGCTAATATATTTTCAAAAATATGAGTTTTTTTTTTTTCCCATCAGTAAAATAGGTTGTAACATATTACAAAAGCTTTGCATCTCTGAACCAGCCTGAACATAGTAGCAGTTTCCTTATTAATATATTCTGCATCTCAAAAAGCTTCATGACATTTCTGTACAAAATATTACACCCAGGGCCCGGGTGTTTGAATTCAGGAAAATAAACCTCTACATGCAAATTCTATTCCATATCATGCAGTATGTGAGGGTCACCGCTGTATTTTTTTTAAAGCCATGATTAAATATAAAGCATCCGCAGTTCTATAAGATAACTTCTCAAAACAGATGTATGTAAACCTAAACAGCACTATTAATCAATGTGGGTCTGTTACAGTCTGAAATGGGTAATATTCCAACAGGTTGAAGGCATTGCAGTGGTTTTGGCTACAGACAAAAGCTACATTCGTCATATGGAATAATAACCATGCCCTACTTTACCATTACTCTCACATACTAGCTCCGATAATGACCAGGCCAAATCTTTATTTGGTGCGAATATTCCGGATGACCGTAGATTTATAAGGACATCAATCAGACGGACACAGCCTTAAGACCTTGGCGGACATGCGTGGTCTACATCGATCACGGCCTAGTGTCAATGAGCAGAGCTCCAGGAGACCACTTACAGTGACAATGCCCTGAAAAATGGCCAGATGCGGTGTGAAGTTGAATTGGTAGATTACCTTTGAATTTTTCCAGCCAGAGCAGAAATACCGTTTAAGCAAGTGGTAAAGCAGCAAGAAGATCAAAAGGCCACTATGATGCTCTCGTGCTTGATCATGAATGAAAATGTTCCACAAACAGGCCAAATCTCTCTAAGCCTAAGCCAAACCTTTTTTGGTAGCATCTAATACACAGTATTGTCCAAAATGCATTTGCAGGTACAGGTGAGGGTGTTTTAAATAGTTTTAACACAGTACCAATGTAGGTCAGTTGCATTATATTTACACATTCAAGCTGCATTCATCTTTTAAACCCCCTAACCACACAGTATATTGTCTCTACGCAAAGTATATTGCATTTAAATGTGCGAAGTCATTAAGCTGGTAAGAGGTATCAGCGGCATCCATGTACACTTAATGCACCACATACATAAGGGTTACTTCTTCCAATAAAAAACATACCTCATGTTTAATATTGCATATTACAGATTAACTGCCTTTGGATTATAGGTCATTTCTTTACCTTTCCAAATTCTGCAGTACCTTTATGGACACTAAGGGGGAAAAAGATAATCTTTTACACACTGGACTGGATGTATACAGCTATACTGAGGGTTACACCTTCAAACGCAGTACAGTTACACTGCATATAATAAAGCATAGCAATAGCAGTGCACTGGAATTCCTTCCATTGAGATAAAAAAGTAACAGTTTTAATAAACAGAGACTAAATGTCTTGATGGATGAACCACACAGTCAGTCTTGATTTGCTGCAGATACCAACATTAAATATATCATATTATTATTATTATTATTATTATTATTATTATTGTTGTTATTGTTATAACAGACAGAAACACCCTGGAATACGACAGCTAAGAAAAATAATTTTACATGATCCTTCACTTTGTACTGATGTTCAAGTTTAAAAAAGAAAAATTACTGAAGGGGATTCTCCGAGTGCTAAGCGAAGGAGCCTAAACATGCATTTGTACTTTGTAATTTGTGGAAATCTGATGGTTTCTTTGGGTGCCTCTCAGGTGGGCGGCGGCCCGTGGTAGCGCAGCATGATGCTGAAAGAGCGGGCGAAGTTGTTGGCCAGGGAGCAGCTGGCGCCCTCGTCCGTCAGCGGGAGCAGGAAGGCGAGCAGGAGCAGGCCCAGCAGCAGCAGCTGGAGGGGCAGTGCCACCCAGCAAACGCGTGACAGGAACCTGGAGCGCTTCTGGGGAGACATGGCAGAGCAGCTGTGCAGGCTGACAACATGCTAACACACCATGCAAGTCCGGACGGACGAGGGAGACTGACATGCAGTGTGCCGTTTCGGGTTTATATTCAGCTAAAACGACACGTGTGAAGTCCATAGGCTTTATTCGGAATTAGAACGTAATTTAAAAAGACAGAGAGTCTGTACTTTTAAAGAGCAATGTCAAATCGGGGGCCGTACACAGCTGTTTCTGGAAACTTACACACCTCAGTCACTTACCTTTCTCATAATTACACTCTCCTCTCGTAGGACTCTTGCATCCTACAAAAAAAAGTAACGTTGTTTTGAAATATACTCAGACTAGGTTGAATGTTTGTCCAATTTCAAGAGCTTAGAATGACATCTAGTGTCTGTGCCACAGATTTAAATGACACTTTCAAAAAACCAACGTGAATACAAAGTAATAAATATTACATATAACTCAATTCATTTAGTTTCTGTACACTAGTGTTTCCCAATTCGGTCCTCAAGGACCCACAGACAGTCCACGTTTTTGCTCCCTCCCACCTCCCGAGCAAAAACGTGGACTGCCTGGCAGGGAGCAAAAACATGGACCATCTGTGGGTATCTCAAGATTTTTTTGTTTTTTATGCTGTACACTAAGTACTCATTTTAAAAGAACGTAGATGCATCAAAATGTTCTATGGACAGTACGATCCCTAAATCAGTGTTTCCCAACCCAGTCCTCTGGGAACCCCGGACAGTCCACGTTTTTGCTTCCTCTCAGCTCCCAGTGCACCTGTACCAGGTATTCTGTGTTCCTGATTGGCTTGGAGGGAGCAAAAACGTGGACAGTCCGGGGTTCCCCGGGGACTGGGTTGGGGAACACTGCCCTACACCATCAGTCACACTCGCTCATCCACCAGGACCATACCGTGGGCTGTAGGGGGGCATTTAGGTCTCCTGCATCCTTCAGCTTGGACTTGTAAAGCATCCAACGGTACCTCAGCTCCTCCAGGTCCTCCGCTTGAGCCGTCACCGCCCCCACCCCCCACAACGCGAGCAGCTTCTGGAGCTGGTTCTGGCCCCATCCCACACGGGAACGCAGGTCCTGTAAAGTGTTCAAGTAAAAGCACCATCAGTCACAAGCATAATCACAGCTAAAGTGACATTTTGCCATGAGACCCTGGACCAGAGGTCTTTGGACTTTCGCCCACAGAGGCCACCAGACTTACTTTTAGTGTCTGTTCCCTCTCCTTCCGCTCAGCAGCATTTCCCTGCCCTTTCTGTCCCCGAATCCTGGAGAGTTTGTCATTCTCGGCCTTCAGCCATACCTCAAACTCCCTTAGAAGTTTAGTATCACCCTGGAATTCAGGGTCAGGTATCTGGAAAGCATTAGCAAAGGCATAAGGAACAAACAGAGCTTAGAGGATGTAACTTTAAGGCTTTTATATCAGTCAATCAAAATAAGGACATTTTTCAGAATCAATGTCTGTTTGCCAAGTGTATTACCAGTCTGCGATGAACTGATCCATCCTTAGGGGTTCGTCTTCTCTCGCCAGACGACTCATCTTCTGCACCAGTTTCTCCACCAGACCTCTGCTTGGGGGTTTTATCAACAGCGTACATATCTCCCCCTTTGTTCTGCCATTTACTCCACGCATGACTTCCTTCTGCGTATTTTCCATAAGCATCTTGACCACGTCCACTGGGGGGGTCCCCCACGTCGAGCCCGGCTCCCCTCCAGCTTTCATAGTCTGAGGCTCCACGCTGCTTTGAGTCTTCGGCTCTTCGCTGACCGCCTCCTTTCGGATGCTTCTTGCCAGCATCTGAGTCACTTGATGCCTCAACCCAAAAACTAGTACCTACCACACTTTTCTCAGCCTTGATGCTAGAGCCAAAACTCCTTTCAACTACAAAACCACCAGATTTCCCACCTGCTCCAGCTACCACCATAGTTTTGGGTGTTTTCTCAACCATATCCTCTACCTGATGTAATCCTTTTCTACTAGATCCATGATCCATCCTGAGATCTATTCCATCAGGCTCCTCACACTGGATCCCTGACCTTCCCCCTTTCGGCTGAAGATCTACATCTGAATTACCCAAAGGTTTTCTAGTTGAGTCCGCTCTACTCAGACTGTCCCACCCTGCATCAAATCGCTCTTCCCTGATGCCACACCCAGACACTAGCTCAGATTTCTTCCCCTGGATGGTGTGTTCACTTTCTGTCAAGATGGAGTCTCTGTCTGACCCAATCTTGCCCACCATCTCTCCCAGTGGAGAGACCTCTCTAACACCACCTGCTCCTTCCCCATTAAGCAACCTGCAGGGCAAAGTGAGATAAATCATAGCATGTGCTGGTCAAATACACACAATATAAAACCCATTTCCTACACACAACACTGCTTTGAGCAATGGAAGTTGCATCCTTCTTACAGAAAACAGTTTCTTAAAGGTGAAATAAAATAAACCATTTAGTTTTCCTTTTATGTTCAAATTAATTTTTAATACACAAGCATTAGAGGGGGCATTTGCTCTCAGACTGAAATCCAGGCTTTTATTTTGCTTTTTAAAAGCATGCAGCTCCCAAAAGGCAATGAGAAAATCTAACTCAATGAACACAATCCTACTATCCTGCAGAATTTATCATCGTATCTTCCGCTCCATGTAAGAGTGCTCCATCATGCATGTACATTAGGGTGCCCACCTAAGCCATGTCAGGAGGACACTATGAGCTACTTCAGATTTTACAAACTACTTTAAAACTGAAAGGCTCCTGAGCCTGGCTAATCGGTTTAATTCTCCTTGTGCTTCTACTGGTTTGTTTCCTTCATTGAAAGACTCACCCAGCTGTTTCACATTAACATTAGTGACACATGCAGGAGACTGACCAATCAGCACACAGCAAGAACTCAGTGCTAAGGTGACATCCAGGTCTTCTGTAATTGAAATTGTAGTTTGCAGACCCTGTCCTGGCTTATAGTGTCCCCCCTGACATGGATTAGGGGGTCACCCTAATGTACATACATGTTCTGAGTCCCCAAGGAAGAGAGGTACTGCTGCTGGCTTCACAGCTAACAGAATATTCCCTTCTGCTGCCAATGACGCAATCAAATAACAGGCAGTGCTACCTGAAGACGTTGAGGCTGAGGGTGTGGAGTGACAGCCATGACTCCCGCAAGCGGTGCAGGTCCCTCAGAATGTGCACCCTCCCTTCCTCTGACGTTCTGGACAGCACCATCTGACCCTGGGCTTCGGTCTTGTGCAGCTGAAGTTCTTTCTCAGGAAACTCCCCTAGCGCCCTCTAGAGGTGATGAACATAACTGTTCAGAGCTTAACAGAAACTAGTGGAGCAAAAGCGATTCATCCCAACAATTCATCCCATTCAGTCCATCACATCCAACACCCTCCCCTCTTGCTTCTGGCAAATAACATTACAGTAATCTCATGAAGGATCATTCACTTAGCCTGAGCATTTGAAGTTTAATTACATAGTCCTTAAGTTCTACAAGTACTTAGTTAATGTCAAATAATGGCACAAAATGAGGGCCCAGCCCCAGGCCAGGACACCCTCGTGAGAGGAGGGGTAGGGGGAGAGGAGACCTCGGCCTCGGTGCGGCGGTTCTGCACGCTCCACTCGCCGTCCGCGCCGCAGAACGACTCCAGCTTCTGCCTCATGATCATCAACCACTTCTCCACCGTCAGCAGGCTCTCGTGGAAGTTCTCGTGCTCCACGATGCTCCGCTCGCTCTCGTTCACCTTCACCTGGAGGGGGAGGCAAGGGGGAGCAGGTTTTTCTCATACAGGGGGGCTTCCTGCATTCATGGGGACTTTTGATACAGCACTAAAGAATGACAGAAAACCATCACGGCCTTCGACATAACTGAAATGTCAGCACTTCCAACAGTAAAACTATCATAATAAAGCCTTAGCAGACACACAACCATGATTATATGACACCAGAAAGATAACTAACAGATACGAGACAGGAGATTAAGCATACATCACTCAACTGCTTTAGAGTGATAATTGAGAAGTTTTTACACTTGACATGAATTTGCTGTCATATCCAAGTAATCGAAAGACAAGACCTTTCCACAGCCATATACTCAAAAATCATTTGTTATTAAAGAATGACCCTACTGGCCAGTATGCACACTCACCCTCACAGTTTTGTATAGCTCCCTCCATTCCGCATGGAGTTGGTCGAACATGTGGCGGTTTGTAAGGCTGGACACCAGAGTCTCCAGAGCTGTGACATGTGCTTCACAGTCCTCCAAGTCCTTCTTCATTATCTGGTGGATAAAAGATTTCTTATCAGTCCCTGTAAGTCCCCTGACAGCCAATCAGCACACACTGGAGACTGACGATGATATACGATAAAGTTTTCTTACCACAAATTGGTCAAACTGGCTTTTCTTGGCCAATATATCAGGCTGCAGTCCATCTGCTGCATTTAGTCTCTCTTTTATTTGGTCCAGTTGTTTAGAAATAGAGTTATACGCCTCTCCGAAGCCATTTGATCTCTGCAACAAATCCTGTATGTAGTAATTAAGTGCATTTTAGTCAGAGGTAGGAAAATGCTAGTTTAAACCACTGAGAAATCAGTGGATTTAGCAGCTCTTAAAAAGATCAGTCCCAACAACCAATATATTTAAGCATGAATGTTTATTTCTAACAATAAAAAAATCTAAAACTGTGAAAATATAATCTGATCATAAGTATCACGGCAAACACAATATGGAAAGATAATTATTTGGGTTTTACATTTTTCTCCCCCCCCCCCAAATTTCATATTTGCACTAGAGGGCAGTATGAGGTCTAAAAACTTGGCAAGGTATGCCATTCTGCACCTGCAGGTGGCGCTTCTTCTGAGCCAGCTGGCTGTGCAACTGTTCTCTCTCCTTCATTGCGGCGCTGAGCTCTGTCAGAATGTCCTCAGCCTTGTCTGGGCCAAACACGCTGCTCAGCAGGTCGCCCTTCACCTGCAGCAGGCTCAAACGCTCCTGTAGCTGAAGGCTGTGCTTGAGCAGCTTCTAAACCGGGAAGAGGGTGCAGTCAGAGTCAATGTGGGGGCGGTGAGCAAACTGCGGTGCCAAGAAGCAACAAAGACTGTGTTTCAATGTTTTACCAACTCTGCTAAAACTGGAGTCGGCTCCAGTAGTCATAGATACCGGGACACGGTGCTCAGCGCTGATCAAACGTTACACACATCGATCAGCTATTACACATGTGGCTTGACGTACATGACTCTCCATAGCTGTTATGTATTGAGCGGCAAGCTCTCCTGGCATGCGGACACTGACGAATGACAGATCTTATCCCTGGGGCGAGGACGGGCCACATCACGTTACCGGTTTGACAGCTGATCACATGGCTCCACAGGGACTGATTACCTCCATTTTCTGAACCAGAAGTGCGAGGTGTGAAAACTCTGACGTCTCTTCTGATGACCGCAACACTTCGCTTGCCAGGGTGGTCCACTGCTTGTAACCTCGAAGTGGGTCTCGCAGAACTTTCTGGAGATCTGTCTCCGCCTCCGTCGACAACTGGAACGCACGACTTTTAACCCTGCAGTGCAGATACCAGGAGATGAGGACACTTAAATCTGGACCGTTTTTGAATATGGGGAAAGACTACTTAGATCAGGGATCTCCAACAGAGTCTCTAGAGCAGGGGTCACCAACTTCTTTGAAACTGAGAGCTACTTCACAGGTACTGAGCCATACGAAGGGCTACCAGAAAACACCATCCCAAACTTATCTAAACTTCATGTATAATTAATACGTTTTAAATGCTTTTTTTTTTTTAGATATTGTCATTTTCAAATCCATATAAATGCAAATGTGATTAAAAAAGAAATTCAACAGGATAAAATTAAACTTTAGACGCTGCTCACTGGTGAGTTGTCCTATTTTTAGAACAGGTTCGCGGGCGACTCATGTGGTCCTTGGGGGCATCCATGTTGGTGGCCCCTGCTCTAGGGTCTGTCCTATGTGCTGAATATAAGCACAAGATTCAATAGGCCTTGTAGCCAAAGCTCTGAATTAGATTCAACAGAAACAAGACACCGCGTTGGTCTGCAGACCCCCAGACTATGCTGGTTTGGGTAAAGCCTACAGTTCCAGGACACACACTGACAGCACATGCTCACCCCTGGTACTCCTTGATCATGGCCACTACATCGTCGGAAAGGGGCCCCGTGTTTCCCTGTGAGAAGTGGAAGAGCTCCCTGAGCCTGGCCTTCATCCTCTCCACGGCAGGGTCCTCCATCACCAGGGCAGCGTGCACCTTCTGGGGACAGAGATCCACATTGAGGGAACTTCCCACGAGGGACGCCTACGGATACTACAGCTGCACACAGAAGTATTACTAATGGGCTGCAGGGGACGTCTGGGTTGACTCTTCCACTAGCACAATCTGAGACAATGTAACGTTGTGAAAATGTGCCACAAAAATTAACTGAGCTGAATTGAAAAATGAATACACTGATGATTTCAGCATGCTTTTAACCAATTTTCACATTTTGTAACAGATACAGATTAACCCAATAATAATGGAGAAGAAAAGCCATTTTGCATTTCAAAGTAATTATGCCAGTATGAGACTACACTGAAAAACAGTGTTATTCGTTTTCACCTAGTACACTTGTGTTTGCCAGGTATATTAAGCTCATTTTTTTATTTATTTTTTTTTAACTAACATTTAAATTCTGCAGTGGATGCCGGAGGAAAAGGGCGTAGGTCAGGGTCTCCATTTCCCACGATCGTACCGAACATAACACCTTTGCTGAGGAGTCACCAGATCCCATATACCTCGAACGTCTTCGTTAGGCGTGTCATCGCATGCACCTGTAACACCCTTTGTCCCAGAATCCTACTCATAAAAATTCCTTTAAGGCACTTGCTACCAGGTCAGGCAATTTATGCTCCATTAGCATGAGGGAAAAAAATGGAGGCAGGTATTTCAGCAATGAGGACGTGAAGTTAAACAGGACCACAACAACCTTCAGATGAGACGTACCGTGTACTTTCTCCATGCTGCCACCAACTGCTCCTCTGTCCTCTCCCCTCCGGAGCCCTCCAGCTCCCGGCCCTGGGCCTGCAGCACCCTACGGAGCTGTGCCACATCGGCCCGGAGCTGCTCAACTCGAGCCTCATGGTCTGCAATCGAGCGCTGCGAGGCCTGCAATCTCTCCTGCTCCAGCAGGAGGCGCTGCATCAGCTTCTCCCAGGCATCTCGCAGATGCTCCACCTCCTTGGTGATGGCCTCAGCGCCGGCCGGGGATGTCTGGGCCTTCACGGCCTCTGCCAAGGACTCCAAGTCCCGCAGGGTCTCCTCCTCACATGACACGCTCTTCCACAGGTCCTGTAGGACACAGAAATCACCAGTTCACATATGCAAGATCAGTGCGTAGCCAGGCCTGGTTGTGTAGGTCCAGAGATTGAGTCAGGCTTTTGAAAACATTTCACCAGTGGACTGACATCTGAAATATCAAGTGATCTTACTTTCCAAACAATTCATAACTGAGGAGAGAATAACTGAAATCCTGTTCACTATACAGGCCTCAAGAACCAGAAGCTGGTTCTACAGCTCTAGGCTTTTTTTGTCTCCAGGTCCTGCGGCAGACAGTGTTATTTTCCAGTCCAAAGAACATCCTTCTTAAAATTGACAGACTGAATCATTTCCTTTAGGGAACATTCCATGAAAGATAAATCTATGTGCTCTGGTAGGATGAAACCCGCACACAAGCAGGTCTTCCACTGAAGAAGCAGTGTTAATGTTTCTTGCGTAAGCTGCAATTACTCAACATATTCTTTGTTTAGAAACTACACAACCGAATTCTCCCAGTCACCTACATACATGACACATGATTCATAAAAGTCTTTGTAAGGTGTGGTGATAATTGGTTCCCTTGTTGCAACTATGGTGAGGCTGGCCTGTCGGAGTACCTGCAGGTAACAGGACTGGTTCTCTTGTTGTGACCGTGGTGAGGCTGGCCTATCTGTGGACCTGCAGGTAACAGGACTGGTTCTCTTGTTATGACCGTGGTGAGGCTGACCTGTCGGAGTACCTGCAGGTAACAGGACTGGTTCTCTTGTTGTGACCGTGGTGAGGCTGGCCTATCTGTGGACCTGCAGGTAACAGGACTGGTTCTCTTGTTATGACCGTGGTGAGGCTGACCTGTCGGAGTACCTGCAGGTAACAGGACTGGTTCTCTTGTTGTGACCGTGGTGAGGCTGGCCTGTCGGTGTACCTGCAGGTAACAGGACTGGTTCTCTTGTTGTGACCGTGGTGAGGCTGGCCTGTCGGTGTACCTGCAGGTAACAGGACTGGTTCTCTTGTAGTGACTGTGGTGAGGCTGGCCTATCTGTGGACCTGCAGGTAACAGGACTGGTTCTCTTGTAGTGACAGTGGTGAGGGTGGCCTGTCGGTGTACCAACAGGTAACTGGACTTGTTTTACTGTAGCCTTTTCACACCAGAGCCAGTGCTCGTGCCGAGCCTAAACTCTGGTGTGGTTGTTACATTCACACACAAAAAAAAAAAAAACAGCAGTGCCGGGCCAAAAAATCCAGGCCAGTGCTGATGCTTCTGGCGCTAATGATTGCTGGGCCAGAGTTCACAGTGTGTGATGTCAGGAGGCAAAATTAGAGTCATCACACCGGAAGGCAAACGTTTACGAAGCAATGCGGAGTGAGCTGGGGAAAGCAGGGGTTATCAGAATAACGGAGCAAGTCGGGAACAAAAAACTGAAAAAAGGACACAAGTCAAAAAGAGCTACATAAAAGTGGTGCTGGCCACCCTAAAAACAAATATGGAGCCATCTTTGAAATCACGGGCGTGTTTGGAACCAGACCTGCTAACCAGGTGACTAGAGCATTGAACTCCGTGACCACTTTCTTGTTATTGTTGTTTTTGCCTGTAATGTTACTAAGAACTTTATTTACATTTGGTGGATGTCGGATGCCTTCAAAGAATCCCTTAAACAAAACAGTACATCATTAAATGCTTGGGTGTATTTTGTGTGCTGGACCTGTGTTGTACTTAGAGCTGGGCAATATATCGTAAAGAAAAGCCAGCTAGCTAATGAGCTACCATTTCAATTTGACTTCGGTGTTCCAGCCAGTAATACATAACGTACAGCTATACACGTATGTTTATGTGCGACGTTCGTGATCCTTTCATAGTTTTGGGTTGTAAACTAGGCAGGAGTAAGGGTGTGTTCAAACGCAGCGTGTCTGTAAACTACACGCAAACCCAAATAACGTCTGTATAACTTGTAAGAATACAGATGGAGAGGAGCATCACATTTATTTATTTCACGTGAAGGGTTTACAGATTTCTTGACTGTCTGTATATTTGCAAAATAAAAGTTTACCATATTCTTTTCTTGTCTTCACTCTCCCTGTCGTGTGCCCACTCGTTGAAGTTGTGCCACACGCATGGACATAGTCTGAAGCAGCAAATTATTTAAACTGATTCACCGTGCTAAAAATAACGGAAGCATTTGCAGTGAATTTTAAAAAGGATGCATCCATCGCAACTTGCACTCTCCTCCATCTCTGTTGTCTTTACTAGCGAAACAATACCCCTCCCACAGCAACACGCACACTGATGTCATCGTTCTGTCCTTTTGGCAGCATGTGAGTGTGAATGCGAGATGATTTTTTTGTGGGGCCGATTTGAGCTCCAGCAGAGCACCGGCACCAGCAAGGGCTCGGTGCGAAAGGGGCATTGCAGTGACTGTAGTGAGCCTGGCCTGTTGGGAGTACCGGCAGGCGACTGGACTGGTTCTCTTCTAGTGAATGTAGTCAGTCCGGCTTGTCGGAGAACCAGAGGGTAACTGGACTGGTTCTCTTCCAGTGAATGTAGTCAGCCTGGCTTGTCGGAGAACCAGAGGGTAACTGGACTGGTTCTCTTCCAGTGAATGTAGTCAGCCTGGCTTGTCGGAGAACCAGAGGGTAACTGGACTGGTTCTCTTCTAGTGACTGTGGTGTGTACCTGCATGACCTGGAGCTTCTTCTCAGGGTCCTCAGCTTCACTGCAGCCATTCAGCTCCGCTGTCTTGGACGCCAACCAAGCCAAAAACTTCTGACCGCGGCCTTCGTAGGTCTGGTGGTCTTTTACAATCTTCTGTAAGAGCACCACCCTTTCCTAAGAGCAGGAGAAGGAGAACAGAGAATACTCTAAACTCACAGCAAAGCCAAGCTCCTGTGGGACACTGGCTCTTGGCCATCTTGATCATGTGGCCTTCGCTCTCACTGACAGAGCATTATGGTGACACACAATAGGTAGAAACATAATAAAACGAAACACACAACCCTTTTATTCAAATTAAATTGGGCACGCTTCAGAAGTTCCTAAATCATCACATTATCTAGTTCAGTAGCAGAAAACAGTCACAATCACGATATTGTGAGCTTCCAACTGACAGAGGCAGACACTGTTTGTTTGTTTAAATGCTGGCATGTGACGTGTCCCCTGCTTAGTTTGCCCCTACACATTTCGCACATATTCTGCGTGTCTCTACACGCCTGCATTAGCAAAATGGGATATACCAGCAAACAGAAAATCATATTAATCCACAAATAAAGAACAACAGGATGCCAGTCTCTGATTATAAGGCCTGGATTCCTCACCCTCTAAAGCGATTACTGCAAGGAAGGAAAACAACCAGGTGCAGGACAATCAAGCTTTGTGAAACTAAAATCAGCTGAAATATTTTTTCCTTCAGTAATAACCCAAAATAGCACAAGGGACAATATTTATGATGGGACCTAATTTGGGAAAAAGTCCTAATTTAAAGATATTTTTTCAATGAAAACACTGTATGAACTACTAAGGTCCCCATGTACATAAACAAAGGTATAAATGGAATGAGCAAGGCCCTTAACCCCCAGCTCCCTGGTGGTTGCCCTTCACCGACACCACCTTCTCACCCACAGGGAGCATATTGAGGGAGGCAAAGAGAATTT
Source organism: Paramormyrops kingsleyae (assembly GCF_048594095.1). NCBI lineage: Eukaryota > Metazoa > Chordata > Actinopteri > Osteoglossiformes > Mormyridae > Paramormyrops > Paramormyrops kingsleyae. The sequence goes on from NC_132815.1 coordinate 20,464,958, forward strand.
CCTAACGGGTATCAATAAAGTATCAATTATTATTATTATTATTATTATTATTATTATTATTATTATAGCAGTAAAAAAATTATGGTGCCGTCACTCAGTGGGTAACTTGTTTGCCTCACATGTCAAGGACTGGGCTGCATGTTCTATTCATGTCATTCTGGGTCCCTCACGCAGACCAAGTCAAGCAGTTAAGCAAACCTGTGACCTGCGATGGACTGGCATCCTACCCAAAACCCTGTACAGGGGAAGAGGGTGCAAGACGATTGGATGGACTAAAACTATGATATGAGGGGGCATGAGTCATCTTGAGAAGGAAACACCGGTGACCACGATAGACAAAGGGTTTTGATTTTGATTTTTTTTTTTTTCCCCCTTTTCCCGGTTTTTGTATTATTCTCTCTTGATGATGCTGTAATGTATCACAACACACCCATGTGAAGCGCCTTGGGGCGACTCCATTGTGACAGGGGCTATATAAAACTGAACTGGACTGAATTTAATAATTTGCTTTTGCATTGAGGTAAACATGGACCAAAGACCCAGCCTCTGTCAAAGAGAAACAGCCGTCCTGCAAGGTGCTGGCTTGTGCAGTCATTTCCACATTCATTACCAAGACAGAAATGTCATATTTAGTCAGAAGGTTCATGCTCTCCTGCTTCCTGGGGTTTTATTGACTGAGTGATGCAAGCTTTCCATACCCAAGGACCGTCAGCAGACAGAGCAGGGGTGGGCAGTCTCATCCAGAAAGGGCCGCTGTGTTTGCGGGTTTCCACTGCAACTCCCTAATTAGGTTACTAATTAGAGCACTGATTGACTGATTGCCCACCCCTGAGAGAGAGGGATATTCTGTGTATGGTCAGCGTCACCGTTTCTGTGAGTGGGGCCTCTTTTCATCCCTTACCAACCCTAACAGACAGAAGACATGTGGCAGATCCCAGCATCCTCACCGCAGCCTTATCCCGGATCTGCTTGTAGGCATCCTGCAGCGCCTGCAGCGCCTCTGAGCCCACGCTGGGGTCCTCGGTGCGGCTGTACAAGGCCAGGGCCTCCTCCAAGAGCCTCTCCAGCAGTTCCGCCTGGCCATGCACGTCGCTCAGCAGCACCCGGTGGTGATCCAGCTGCCACAGCTTCTCTCGCATGTCCAGCTGCAGCTCCAGCTGCGGCTCCAACGTGCAGCGCATCTTACCCAGCCAGACCGCGAACTCCTCGTGCACCTTGAGGTACTCGCTCCAGTGCAGCCATACCCACTCAATCCGGCTGCCAGGGACAAGGAAGGGAGAAATTAAAACCAGAGGTGCAGCGACAGGGCAGGCAGGGCAGGCGATGGCCTGGGGCCCCAAGCTAGGAGGGGGGCCCCCCGAGGGTGGCAGATTACATGGAGCTTTGCAATGACAAGTCTGCTTTATTTCTGTATTCTGTATTTCACAAAACTAAAAGTCACATGTTTATTAAATTCCCTTTGTTCATATTAATTTACACTTCACAGTAAAATAAAGGTAATACATTTTTCCATGTAGGGGGAGGGCGAGTTGGGGGTGCCCCATGGAGTTTTTTGCTTAGGGCCCCCAAAGTCCCTAGAATCATCTCTGATTAAAACTACAAATATAACAACTACAAAGCGTGGAAACCAGAACTCAGGCACAATCCATCTTCAATGCACAATTAACTATTCTAAAAAGTTTTTTTTTAGCAAATGCTTTTATCCAAAGACACATATGTCAGAAAGCAAGTAAGGCCCAATGGTGAAATCACTTCTCCAACCTAGGATTCTGAACCAGTGCCCTTTCGATCATATGCATAGTGTCCTTACCCACTGTGCCACACTCTCTGATCAAAGAAACCAATGTTTTGCAAATAATTATTTAAAAAGAGATTTGTTGTAGATGGTATAGCAGCTCACCAGTGGCAGTGGGTGATGTAGGTGGTCGTCTCGTCCCAGAATGCTTTGAGCTCCTTCAGCTTGGCGTGTGTCTCCCGCTTGACCTCCTCATCCCCGCTCTCCAGCAGGACGTCGGCCACGGCCAGGACCCTGTCCATCTTTATCCGGCCTTCATGCTCGGACTCACGGATGTCCTGCGACGGCGCACAGCAAAGGCCCAACAGCTGCACAACCCCAGTTTCTCCAAAACGGTTTCGGCAATTAATTATTATTATAAAAATATTATAAAAGTATCATTATTATATGATGACAAATGTAATTACAATTATTGTTAATAACATCAGCAACAATAATAACAGTTGTTTTTATTATTATTGCCTGTCAAAGTGTGTCAGCTTAGCCATTTCAGAACCTCTGCTAAAATCATCTCAGTATTTGCAGTGACCGTCCAGTGCAGCCATGTATTTTTTGACTTGGCCACTAGTCCACCTCATACAGCTAGTCAATCTGTCACTGACTTTTTAAACCAATTTATTCAATTATTTAATTGAGCTGTGGGTGAAATTTAACAAAATCATGGATGGCTGAGGTGCCCCTGAGGAGAAGTTTGGGAACTGAAGCGGCGTTCATCTAGCCATCCAACTAGCTATCAGTAACTTTTTAGAAAACAGAAGAAATTATTACTAGTTTTTATTGTGTTTCTCCTAATTTGCACATGTTCTAATGTTAAATTGTGTTTTTTGTTCTAAGCCAAAGTACACTTGCTACCCAGATAAACAGCTTTAAACATTTCTTTGGACTGCCTTAGACTTTTGCACAGTACTGTGTGTATATACATTGGTACCTCAGTTCTCGAACTCATTAGAACTCAAATTTCTTAAAAGTCGAACCAACCAGTTCGAAAAAAAAAATTACCTAGAACTCGATCGGAATCTCAAAAGTCAAACCGTGAACGCCGACCTAAGATAACATGTACGCGCGGGGAAATGAGTCACGTGGCACGTCTCTCAGCGGAAACAAAGGGTAAAGCTTCAGTCTCAGCCTCGCATTAGCTGTGATAGCATCCTGCATGTTTACACTAGCTGAACACATATTTAGACATTAAAAATACATTTAGACAATGATAGACAGTAACAGTAATTATTATATAATAATACATTTTGAAGTAAAGATTACTTATTATTTTAATATTAATAATAAACCATTAATACATTTAATTATAATAACATTGTCGTGCAGAGCGGAGACGGAACAGAGACAAAGGCGCAGACGTCAGGGTATCGGGGAATACGGGGTTTAATTACAGGTAAGGCAGGCAAAACACAGACGGACAATAAAATGATCAGACTGGGGAAACAAACTGAAACGCGGACTAAATACAGAGGACTAAGGACAACAAGCAGAAACAGCTGATCACATGGGGATCCCACACGAGGTTAACGAGGGGGCGTGGCACATGGAAGGAGCGGACAATTGGGGCAGGACACATTATTTGGATACATTTATTTTCTTACTTTACAAATTACTTTTTTGATAATTGTGCTTAGATGTGTTTAGTACAGTATATGCTCTTGTTTGATCTGGTTCATTTTGTGTTGAAATGCTAAAAAAACATATTTAGATGTAATTTTTTGAGGGGGCGGGAACCAATGAATTGGTTTTCCATTATTTCTTATGGGGAAAATTCGATCACAACTCGAACTTTTTAGGATTCGATCCGGAGTTCTGAATGGATTAAATTCGAGTTCTGAGGTACCACTGTATATATATAAAATATATATTTTTCCTTTACTGCCATGTCTACAGTGGTCGAGGGCCGGGGGGCTCGCCTAGGGTGTCACATGGGTGTCACCCGACCCCCATGTGTCGAATACAGGAAGCTGTGCATGTGGCCGGCAGGGAGCACAGCCGCAGGGAGCACAGCCGCAGGGAGCACAGCCGCAGGGAGCACAGCCGCTCTCCACACCTCCATGCAAAAGCGTATTACAATGCATGCAGCGGAGTACCTCTGTCTCTCGGAGCCGGGCCTCCAGGGCATCCCTGGGGCCCTGAGTGTTGTCATTGACCCTCAGCCTCTCGTGGGCTGCTCGCATCCAAGACAGGGCGGCCTCCAGGCTTTGCCCAAACTCAGCCTGCTCCTGCTGAGTCATGGCAACGTAGGTGCTGCTGGGAGCAGGAAAGCTGAGGAGAAACACCGATGCAGCCATCAACTCAGACCTCTGTGACTGAGTTTGTGCAGACACAGAAAACACCCAGTTTACAAATAATACATATAAAATCGTCCTCATAAAACATGTACCTAAGACATCAAGTATTAATATCAGTAACTTTCATAGCACTGGTACTGAAAACATTGTTTGCAGTAATATTACGTGCATGCCAGCGAGCAGGTCGTTTCAAAACGACTGATTCATCTAATCAAAATTTCGAACACATACGTACATTTAAATTAATCTAAATGTACTAAGAACAGGGGCTATAAAGGGGTGGGGGCAAAGGGGCAGTGGCCCTAGCTGAAAGCTGATTGGCCTCCAGACTGCCCTCATCTACGTCACTCATCTATTCAAAATACATCATTCACTAATAATAAAATTGGCCCCTCTGTATAAATGATGGTCCTTCTTATGAACCCCCCCCCCCAAAAAAAAACATCCTAGAATCGCCCCTGACTAAAAGAGAGATCAAATCGTGTCCACCTGTACTGTTTTTAAAAACTTTGCATGACTATATCAAGCCACATTGCAGAGCAGTTTAGCGTTTGTATAAGCGATACGTATTTCTAAATGGCTTTTCACAACAAACATTTTTCCCCTCTACTTGCAAGTAATTCGGTACTCACATTTTGTATATGCTGCGTATCTCTTATGGCATTGCTTGCGACTGAGATACAATTAAGTTTAATTGAATTTGCGCTGAATAGCCAAATGCAACCTAAGATTAAGAACATTTTTAACCCACTTCTCCTGTGAATCTGTTTAAACCCTATATAATAAGAATGTTCAGAGTAGCTAAAATGACGAGTCGCTCGATCCAGCACGGCGAAGTAGTCATTTTTCCTGCATGAGTCATAGTGGTTTTCCTCTACAGTCGCATTTAAAAAAAATTAAAAAATAAATAAAAAAAAGAGTAGAGGAGCAATGATTATGTACATAACGGCAATGTATTTTATGCTGCATTATCGATTCTATTTGAGAAACACGTAAGACCACGATAATCATGAGAAAATCCTCTTATACCATCTACACGTTAGGTAATTAGCGGTAACTATCTGGACCAAATACTATATTTGGGTTTCCGGCAGCTCATCTATAATATAAAATGAATTGCAAGGGAAACAAACATTTCGGTAGCGAATCCAATTTCAAATACGCCTACGTTTTCAAAATCATTTCAATTCACAAGCAATGATTAGATACTTTAGAGCGATTAAAAGGAAAACGGTTCAACCAGGTTGCCTGTCAAATGACGAGAGTTTCAAAGTTGAGATGTAAACAAGCCGGGGAAACGAAGAGGTTTGGTCTGAAGACAGCATCTAACTGCACCACGAGTACAGCCACATTCAACACATTCAATATTTACCATAAGGGTGCTGATCATTCACATTTTAGGACTGCTAATAAGCATTAACTCAAAAGCCGACTAACGAGAAAGCTTCCCAAATACTACAAGCCAGCTACGTGTGTTAATGGTAACACAGGCGGCCGCATGGTAAATACAAGAATGATGAATATACGTGTACATAGTTTAAAGATGCATCAATACAACGCGACTGTCTAAAAATAATTAAATAAGCTTACCACTAAAGAAACATTACAAAATTTGCAACCTTCCGCTTCACACAATGATCACGCAACAACTCACCGGAGGCCTAGGCGTATATAAATGAAACTTTGCCAGCGAAGTGGCTTGACACGCTCACAGACAGTAATAACACACACCCAGAGACGCGGATTGCTGGGGCAGGACCTGCCATTCATTCCGGGCTGCGCCCTTACGCACGCTGACGTCACGCCGTAAGGAGCGCGTTTCATTGCTGAAAATGACAACAACGAACGTGCTCCTGTAAATATTTCACTAAATAAAAGCTGCACGACGTACTCAGTTGACCAAAATGTTTTATTTCACAGCAGGCAAAGTTTCGACCGTAGCCGTCCCCTGGATACATTTCAAACATAACACGAGTCAAACTTCCGAAAACAACGTAGATTTATTAAACCTGTGAAACCACTTTACTATAAAGAAATCTGGGTATAAATTCGTTAAAATACGCAAGTCTGTTGGGTGAGGATATTCTGCACCGCAGTACCAGGTAGGTGTGACCTGTTATGGTGTTCAGAAAAATGAGCATAACTCTGTTATTGTTTATCAGATTTTAATAAACTAGGTATCATTAGAAAGCTTATTCCTTGCCTAACAGTCTCAGATACACTGAAAATAAAACAAATAATTATTTAATTTATTTGTCTGTCAATTAATACTCACCGGAGAATGTATGTAGTGAATAATACAAAGAATGTCTTTTCAAAGAGTCCACAGCATCAAATTAAAAAGTACTTTCTGTTATCATTATAATCCATTCAATAATAATACATTTGAAAAGCATTGTCCATAGTAAAGTATCAAAAGGTACAGGAGCAAAGTAGCTGTCACTTTAACAAAACACCAGGTCCCCACCAATGAGGTCAGCCCCAAGTTCATATTTGGTCAACAATGTGTCCTCTGCATTTTCATTATATGTCTCATTTTCCTTCCAATAAGCAATTGTGAAGTAGGCAACACCATTCCTTTTTTTCTGCTTTTCAATTTTACCACAGTATACAGTTCTTGAACTATTGTCCTCATCATACCAAGTATGCAGGATTTTCTTACCCACAACAGTACCACACAAAATTCCCTCAAGATCTGCCTTTGTCATTTCATCAAGCTCTGGAAATGCTGTACCAATATCCCTCACATCTACACCTTGCAGCTTTTTATCCACTTCCTTCCTCTGCTTTACAATTTTTTCCTGAATCTTTGAAGCAGCTCTTTTCATCAATTCAATTCTAATTTCATCCTGCTTTTTCCGACTGTCCTTTCTCTTTAATCTAGCTCTACCTACAGCCCAGTCCACAACGGCTTCCCTTGTTGATTTGCTCAAACTATCCAAATATGGCACAACACGGTTCTTTTTAGCCCTCATCTTTGCTCTTAAGAAGTCTATTCTGGCATTTTTCGACTTCTCTTTCTCAATGCTGTACATCCCCATAATTTCTTCCGCATCTATGTTGTGCAGACGGGCTGAAGCTGTTTCTTCTTCAAGAGCACTGGTCAGTTCCATCTCAAAATAGCGTTTATACTGGCGCTCCAAAACAGCAATGACTGCATTCAGACATGTCTTTACAATGACTCCAAACTCTTCCTTACTGCCAGATCCCCCTCTTAAAACTCTCAGCTTGTCAAGAGTTGCATCACTAGCACTCAGGGGATGCCCAAAGAAGTCTGTAGACCAGGTGAGAATCACAAGTAGATCTGTAGAGGCAAGTTTCAAACAAGCCACAACATCCTTGACAGTCCGAATGCCATCAATATGGCTTACTTCACTGTCCATTGATGTATAGAACATCTGCATCCATGGGCCAGTGAGCAACTTGCCTAAGAGCCCAAGACCTTGGATTTCTAATATTGCAGTCGGATTCTGGAAATCCTGTCTAATACTTGACTGCAGGCCCCCACAAGAAACACTTCCAATAGTGAAGAATTCAAGAAATGTGTCATAGTGCTGATACAGAATTCCACAAATATGGAAAAGGACGTGCAAACGATTGCCACGGTACCTAGGGATTAGACCACATGATAGCTTCTTTTTGTCAAGGAATGTTTTAAAACCCTTAGGGTCTCCCTTCCCATCTTTATAGCGGAATTTATTGATCTGAAGCACTAAATTGCCTGCCATAGAATCCTTTCCAAATAGATGACCTCTTGTGGACTCCAGACCTTTTAATGCTGAGCGACATGTGGATGCAATGGTATCTAGGGGATCAAGGTGGCAATTAAGTTCATTTAATACTTTTCCCCATGTCTCATTCACTTTCTGGATGGCTGCATGGTTCACAGCAACTCTGTCTGTCATCGTATTTGAAATTTTGTTTATCATGGTGGATCTGGTATATCCATAGTCCTCCTGGTGGAAGTCGGCATAGACACTGGCAAGGTTGTCAATAGAATGCGTCACATGATCATGATAATCATCAGCAGTCCCGCCAGCAAGCTCATCAATGTCCACCACTTCACATTCCTCTTTTGATGTCAAGTGTATCGAGTTAATGTGAGTCCCTTCCTGGGTGGTGGCATCGAACCCTAACGTCAAGCCTGGTTTCTTCATGACCCACTCTGCTGCCTTGAGATCAGCAATTACATCAAGTTCTCGTACCATCTGATCAATGGCAGACCTCTGAAGTATCGAGGTTAATTTTTCTCCTGACCTTTTGGCATCACTTTCAATTAGAAGCGGAATACTTTTTGTTGGCACTTGGTTGACAATATGATCTCATGTGTGTTTCTAAACTGTATGTCTTCCCATCCTTTTTTGTTAGTTTTTCATCCTTCTGAGCTAATTGTTGCAAACTTTCTTCCAGTTCTAGTATTCTGTTTTCCAAACTAAGGATAATCTCATCTTTCCTTGAAAGTTCTTGCTTCACCTTGAGATGTACCTCCATAGAAACAAAATTCTTTGCATGACTTTGCCTTTTTTTTCCACGTGCTTTCTTTAGACGTTCATGGTTGCGACGTATTTTCGCATAGTCGTACTTGGCGTCTTTTAACTGTTTTTTCAACAAAGTTATTTGTGCATCCTTTACTGTCACTGAATGCTTCTTTCGTTGAATTTCCTGGTTTGAATACTTAACTTTAGCAAATCTTGTAACATCAAGTTTGTCTTTAAGATCTTTTATGCGTTTCACATACTGTTTTTTTTCAGAGCTCCGCATTTTTGCCACAAAATCAAGCCTTTTTTTCATTTTAGCTTCCTTTGGCGTGAGTTCTCCCATTCCACGCTTATAAGAGACTTGGGTGACAAACTCACTAGGCCCAGAAACAGGTACACTTGGAGATTCAGTAACTGCCAGTAGCTCGCTATGATCAGAGTCTGGCACACTTGAAGGACCAGGTTGAGGTTCTGCAATTGCCATTTCATTCGGTTCAAGTTCTGTTGCAGCTGTTGATTTAGAGGGAAATTTAAATGTTTCGTTACAGAATTCCACAAATCGTTCTTTATCGCGACTGAGGTTTTGGAATGTCATGAACCTGTTGGTTATTGACTGCAGATCATTTGGTTTCAGTGAATATGATTCACCAAAGGCCTTGTAAACTCCACAAATGGTTCTGGTGATGGACTTGTCATTTTCAAGGTAAATATGTAGTATGTGCCCGTTCAGAACTGTCTGATCTCCGGGAGTTGAAGAAAAGAAGTCTTTGAGATGCTGCCTTGCTATGCCAGCCCGTGCTGGTTGTGGAGGATTACGTTTTCTCTTCATGTTAAAGGTAACTGAAAAGACAATATGCAACTATTTCTAGCCTTTCCAACCCATTCAAAATTATCAATCATCTGTGTTACAAAAGCAAGCGATGGGTATCTACTCCATTTTATTACAAGAATATATATATTCATAAACACATATAACCTCATTTAAAAGCCTTCACATCATTTTAAAGCTGTAAATTCCATGCTGAAAATCATGCTATTTTCGGCTCTTGCTGCACTGTTCACCACAAAACAACATGGCCGGCTCTCGCGGCAGATCCAAAAAAGTGAACTGCTGATCGATAAATTTTGCTCAAAATACACCTAAATACAATAAACTAACTAAGAAATATAATTATCATAGTTTGAAGAATAATTCTGCTTACCTTTATTGTCCCAACGAAGGTTTTAATGAGTGAAATTTTCAGTAAGATCGGGAGGAAATTTCGAAGTTATCAGAAAGTCAGATGACCGTGTTTTGAATGGAAATCCCTGGATGAAGGTGTGTTTTACGTTATCAGAACGGGTTACCCTAATAGACACAAAAATAACACAACAAAAAGGCAAAAACTACTGGGATACCCTGGTGCTCTGGGGAATGGCGACCAAATTGAAAACGAGGCTGCCTGCCAAAGCCCCTATGGCGCAGAACTGATGATAGTGACATACCTATACCAGGCTTCCTGATTTTTAAATGCTTTCCCCCAGTTAACTAGTAATGCATCCGCAATTTTCATAAAGATGTAATCAGTCAATAACCAAGCCACTCAAGTTTGTATCGTGGCATGTTGTCAAAATACACATTGAACAAATCAGAAATAAAATCTTTCACAAAACGTCCAACGTAACCATTGGCGATTTCCGTGCCTGTGGAAAGAAACAAACAGTAAGTACTAGATTTACCACCAATTTACCAAAATCAATACGCCTAAGCATCGGTCCTAAAGGTAAGCTGTGCTATAATACAGTTAACAACTGTAGCAGCTTTAAGTGCTTGTCAGGGGACTCGTCCAAACAAGCAATATCTAGCTGCTTAGATATGCTCTGCCTGCTTTCAGATAGGGGACGAAACAGACTTAGCCGTCACCGCCGCGGAAGCAGGGCACAAGGGGGGGATGTAGAAGGAACATCGCACGTGGAGCCGCGCGCCCTCCGGCGGCCACGCCTTCGCTTCCTTCGCCTAATGTCTGCAGTCCATTTTCGCCCCAAACGCTATGGATGTAGGGAGCCAACTCACAGGACTGCAAAACTCAAGTAACATTATATATAACGTTCACAAGCTACGTTTAAAAAAAAACACTAAAGTGGTATTCCACATTCGTAAAACAAACCTTTCTTGCCAAGATGAATAAAGCGACATTCCAAACTACCTGTAAAAGTTCTTATCCCTCCACAAAACATTGAACTAATTCATTTTGTTATATAGCTTTAAGAAAACGGAAGTGACGGAAACGGAAGTTTGTCACACAATAACAGGAAGTAGTTTGAGCAAATTGCGTATCAGATACACTTGCAAACTCTTTCGAAGAGAATACTATCACTTTATATAGTACAAAATAATAAAAATAAAAACAATACATTTGCTAAGATTGTACCATTTTAATAGGAAATATTTGCTGCATATTTTGTGAAGTTAAAGATAGACGTCGACGTTGGCCAATCACGTGAGGCTTTCGTCAGCCAATCGCAGCGTTGTGTTTCTCCTTGGTTGTAGTTCTGCGCGAATGTCTTGGTATCCAGTCTAGACTTCTATCAGTTTGTATAACTCTGTGTAATTTTGAGAGGCGGATTATTGTATTTTAAAAAGAACGATGAGCGGGCTGTTTAGATCAGTGCTTCGGGCTGTGCAGGTGGGCGCAGCGACCTGTCGACCGAAGAATTTTGATGCCCATGTGTCGGTAGTCCCGGCCCGACTCTTCTGTGCCTCTGCTGGGGAGAATGATCTTGGTGAAATGGTGAAGAAGGACAAAGTTGTCGTTTTTATGAAAGGGACTCCAGCTCAGCCCATGTGCGGCTTCAGCAACGCCGTGGTCCAGATTCTGCGGATGCACGGGGTGGAAAACTACGCTTCGTATAACGTGCTCGAAGACCAGGATCTTAGGCAAGGTCAGAACAGAAAAACTAGCCGGAGGGGAAGGATGCCGTGTCGTGTACTTTTTCTCTTTGTTTTCCATAATAATCCCCGCTGTCCTTTATCTTTATTCGCCATGAGTTCCAGCATTTAGCATATTGTATTGTGCTTACTAGCTGCAGGCCCCTATACACACGGCTGCATGCGTTCTCGGCAACCGTGTAGGGAATTTTTGGGGTCACTTTTGTATGTTAATTACACAGTTAACAAAAAGCAGGTTTATCGCCTAATATTTTTACGACACTAGGATTTTGATAGCAACTACTGATAACTTTTTTAAAAAAGCGGTCCAATGCAAACGTGGCATTGATGGATTAGTTTATCTCCTCAGCGGTTTTACCTTTATCGGGGAAGACCAGCATGTAGCCAAGGGCGTTCACTACCGCTGTCAACTTGGTCCGGCAATTATATCCCCTGTATTATTTGTGAAAATACTCTGAAATGGAACAGAAATCGTATGTGTTAATTTCCAAGGTGCAATATGTACAAAGTTGGAAAATTAAATCTTTAAATTTATTATGACCAAGATAGTCGAGTGAGCCTTGCACTACCCAAAGGTCAACAGATGTTGTTTTCCCTGTATAAATTCTTGGGATGTCATAAGAATTATTTTTTTAAACCAAAATGTTGTTTTTTTTTTGTTTTTTTTGGTAAGAGAAGGTAAAATATTCTATTAATATTATATTAATGTTATTTGCTGTGCTGATAATTTGTTTGTCATGTTCTAAAGTTAACCAGTATTTTTAAGTAGACATTCTTCTAAGCCTAAGATGCTAGCTAACATTAAATATATGGTGTAATGTTTGGTAGACCTATATTCAACAAAGGATGTGTTAAGACGTGTTAACTTTTGTGTACAGGTGCTGAAACTCAGCTGGGGATGCATCCAGAATGACTCAGTAAATGATAGTGACTACTGCTCTCTGAAATTCATCACTGTCACTTTATCCGGCAGGAGTCAAGACTTTTTCCAATTGGCCGACGATCCCACAAGTGTTCTTCAATGGAGAGTTTGTCGGCGGTTGTGATATTCTCCTTCAGATGCACCAGAATGGAGACCTCGTAGAAGAGCTGAAGAAACTGGGGATCCGTTCCGCCCTTTTAGATGTTGAGAAAGATGAGAAATCCAAGTAGAACTATAAAGGGACAGGGTTGATGATAATAGCTGCCAGATTTGGGGAAAAAACATTACATATTTACTCCAGTATTACTGGAGGTAAAACTTTTGATGATCCAGGTGCTGGGAAAATGTCAAGCTCTATGTTGTATGTACTCCCAGTTCAGACTTTAAGAGAACAAAATAAATCTTATATATTTTGTTTCTACATATTGAATTTTTCAGTAATTGAATGCACTGTGTATAGAAGATATTGTAAATGATACATGTGTTTCATAAGTCAGCTCTTTATATTAATAAAATATTTCGATGTGCAACGAGTTTTAACTTTACATATCCTTTGATGAATATTACATTCGGAGTAAAATATACTTAGCTTGTTTTTTTTAGTTATTTGAAATTAAATATATTAGACAACATTCAAGAAATTAGGGAATATAAAGTTCTGTTGAACATATCATGAATTATGTGAACCAGTTTACCCTTACGGTGTTTAGAGGAATTGGATTTTTTTAACTTGGGTCAAAGGAAATCAACAATGTAATACTGACCCCCTTTTCCCAGTTAACTCATATAATATTTAGTATCAGCTGTTTGGATATTTAATCAAGCCTGGAGTTGCGCTCCACAATATGAATGTGGCTTTGACACACATCGAGAAGCTATCAGCACACTGCCTACATAGGCATACCATGCTCAGAGCAAGAGTTCGTCAATACAAGTCAGTGTGAGAAGAGCTAGTGAGAAATCGCCAACAGAACTACAGTTAGAGCTATCTAACTAACTGGCGAGGTTTTTGCTACAGTTGCAAATATCCCTAGGAGAAGTCATCCTGCTAAAAGAGTAATTTGTTCAAAAAGCAGATGGAAAACACATGATACCTTGCTAAAGACCACCCATGTGATCCTCAAGAGTTCACATTCTGTTTTGAATGGTTTTGTGCAAGATAAGTCTCATAGAGAAACTGCATTTTGCAATTAGAAGCTCAACAGTGGTGAAGTATGGCTTGAGTATGCTGGCCTTGACATCAAAAGAGCCATACATTTTGCTCTCAGGCAACAGACAATGGATAGGTCATTAGTCTGTGTGCTGCAGCACAGCTGGACCATGCATTAAGACCCAATACACCACAGCAAGTCTAACAGGGAACTATTGAAATGGAAATAAATGAATGGTTTGGACAAGCCTAGTCAAAATCCAGACCTAAACCCCACTGAGAGGTGGTGACAAGGCCTGAAATGAGCTGTCCACTTCGATAAGCACAACATGTTATTGGATTAAAGCAATCCTTCATAGGGAAAAGGCCAGCATTCCTCCATAGAGCTGTATGATAAAAATTGGTATGAAAACCGTCATCAGGTGTGTCATATATACAACAAATAAACAGCTCTACCCCCCATGCAAGCGGATCCAAAAGAAGAACAAGTGAAACAACCCATAAATGGGACAGAGGTCAGAGTTGTGATATTGGTTCATTCACGTGCCCTTTCATCTAATACTACAGAAGTGTCAGATAAAAGTTCTACTAACAACTACAGGAGGAACATTTATTCATGCAGAAAGATTTGAGGGAATATATATGGTACAGTACCATACTTCAATAGGAACTGTTATATAATAATAACAGTTTGTCCCAAAACACTGCCAGATGCAAGTACCGAAAAAAGCTACAGTGCTGAGTAGCATATCCATTTTATGCATGTCTAATACCATTAGACCATGCTCAACTGCCATTCCTATTTGTTTCCTTTTTTGTTGTACATGTCCACATAAATTATTCAATTTTGCTACAAAAATTAGTTACCCTAAATGGCACTTTGCTGTTTTATAAATATGGAGTACCACCACGTCTCCAATTCTTTCTTTGAACTTACTAACTTTTTTGAAGAGTGAAATCTGTGCCATTAATGTTTTGCACAAAGGCTCTGATGCACTGAGATTGGCATGAGGTTGAGCTGAGTAGTGCTGCTTTCAGGTGCTGAGCTGGCACTCTCCCTTCAAAGACGATACTCTCCTTGCATTGGATTCATTTGGTTACTTTTCCTTTTTTCAGCTTTCAAGGAGCTCCAGCAGTCATCCAATGATTTGTGAGCATTACGTTACACTGTCATCCCATCCGGGGTGTATCGCAGATATTGGCCAACTGCAAGTTCACTATGAGTGATTATCTAGATATTAAGCAGGGTCAAATTAAGGTAGCCCTAATACAGCAATGCTTTCATGCCATTGTGTAGGAGAGAGTTTAATATTGGTGGGGTCAAATTTAATTATTTAACTCCAAAGGTATGTTTATTGGGGGGATGAATCAAGCCAATATAATTATCTGGGGGGGACGTGCACCCTCCCCCCAGTTCCTACGCCGCTGCATTTAGTGTCACACACTAACAGGCACGAAGCGGGGAAAGAGGAGCAGGAGTCCACGGAGTTGGGGAAACGCCAGATTTATTTGGGGAGAATACATCCAGGAAAACGATGCAACACCAATGAACCATGGGGAACAGCAACTGCATAAGGGGCAAGCAAGACAATGAATCCCAGAATCGACTGGAAAGAAGGTTGAGGTTCTGCCTCCACTCTGCACAGCACTCACAATACCAGTGTACAGGCCAGCCATGACATCCAGCAACTTCAGGAGGATTCCACAAAGTCTCAGGATGTCCCTCAGGGCAGCTTGATCAACTAAGATGAAGGCTTTATCAAAATCGACGAAGGCTGCAAAAGAAACTGTACCATATTCGAGTTTGCGCTTGATGGGAACCCTCAGTGCCAGGATGCGGTCGATAGACTTTTTAGGCATAAAACCAGATTGCTCCGGTCGCTGGTAGGCAAGCCAGTGATCACGCCTCCTGTTGAGGATGACCATAGCAGGGACCTTAACTGGCACTGAGACCAGTGTTATCCCCTTGTAGTTGCCATAATTCAGGCGATCACCCTTTTCTTTCCAGTTAGGGACAACAAGTCCTGTTTTCCAGTTAATGGAAAAATGGAAATCAAACATTGCTTGCAATGCCAGGAGGGCAGCCTTACCATCAGCCTGGAGAAGTTCACTCCAGATACCACAGATCTCTGTGGCCTTCCCTACCCCAGCTGGTTGACCACCTGTGCAATCTCAGTGAGACTGGGTGATTCGCAGCTAATTGGAGGATCAGCCTCAAGAACTGTGGACCCAGAGATGTCCAACGTCCTAGCCTGAGGATCAGCTTTAAACAGTTGCTCGAAGTAGCTGACCCAGCGGGTCATAACTGTAGTGTCATCCATAAGGACCGTTTCATCACCCGCCCTCACTGCTTCTCTCCAAGGAACAGATTCGTATGTGTGTAATGCTTTCATTCCTCTGTAAGCAGGATGTGGGTCGCTAGACCATAGATGGTGTGTCACCTGCTCACAGATTCCTCTACCTAACGCTGTCTTATCTGCCCTCAGGGCCCTCACAGCCATCATTCTCATTTCTTGGTACAGACCAGAGTTGCCATGAAGCCGTGCACTGCAACTCCTCTCGATAATATACAGGGATAATGCCCAGAGAGATGAAACACCAGCAACATCAACACAACCCTCAGCAAACTTTAGGGTCTTGTTGCAATAGGTACCTTACATCACAATAGAATCAGCAGTTGAACCCACATCTGCAAGTATCTCACACAAACTGCATGCAAACTCATTAGAAACAGCCTGATCTCAGAGTCTGGACAGGTCCAGCCTCATTCTCCTAGTAGGTGGTAGCCTACT
This sequence comes from Paramormyrops kingsleyae, assembly GCF_048594095.1. NCBI lineage: Eukaryota > Metazoa > Chordata > Actinopteri > Osteoglossiformes > Mormyridae > Paramormyrops > Paramormyrops kingsleyae. The sequence continues at coordinate 20,481,315 of NC_132815.1, forward strand.
GGACCTAAGCTGAATCTTCAGAGTAGTAACAAGAAGTCTGTGGTCAGAAGGTAATTTTTCAGAATACCAATAAAAAGAATGGTTTACTGTTCTATGATAGAATGTTGCATGATTTATATTGTCATTATAAATCTCCCTCCTCTCTGCCATTTTTGTTGAATATATTTTTAAACAAGAATACAAAGTCCAAAAACATTCATCAGGGGGCAAATATTTACAGTCAACATCATGAAACTCCAAAATTTAGGCATTTGATTGCTTTCTCCAGTCCTCCAAACTTACCAGTGATGTGCACACCTCCTTGGTAAAGACTTTCATTCATATAGGTGAAAAATGCACCCCCCCCACACACACACACACACACAGACACTCGCACATGCTTGAATCTTACAGTATGTACCATATTCAACACACGGTGTTCTGCCTTTGGTCACCTACTTAAACGGAAACCCATAAAAATGTGGGGCCCAGTAATATGGTTAAAATGCCCCACTACTGAATGAAATTACCTAATTTAATATCCATGCTAACTTGCTAGTGTTAACACTCAGAGATCAGTGACAATGCATATAGCTGAATGCAGGGCACCATGCTAGAGAATTGATATAATGAAACATTTTTACATCTTGTTCAAAACACTAAAAAAGTGGCAGTGCTTACCAGTACTCGAACCATGCATTTGTGTGGGTCTCCGCGCTAGCAAACGTTAGCGTTACATGCAACCATGATGTAATCCTACTTTAGCAGCCCCAAAGAAAATCAAAGATAGGAAGTCTCTAACAGGAAAAAATGACTTGTGCAATCTCAGTGAGATTGGGTGGTTCACAGCTAAGCGGAGATTCAGTCTCATGAACTGTGGACCCAGAGATTTCCCTCATCCTAGCCTGAGGATCAGCTGCTCAAAGCAGCCAGCCCAGTGGGTCACAGCTGCAGTGTCATCCGTAAGGACCGTTTCATCACCCTCCACAAACAATAAAATGCCTGATAAGGCATGGCAAATTGTCTTTTAATAGTGTAAGGCATACTTGTTATATCTTGATTTTTACTAGCGAAAATAACATTGTAACTAACTAAAAAAATCAGTTTTTACTATTAAGAATATGAATTCTAGATATCTATAATTCATTTTTTATTAGCGAGAATGATCATCTTTACTGGTAGAAACTGTTACATGGCGATTGGATTGGAACCATGTCTGTAACAACCATTGTACTTACTACAATTAATTATATCTATATATCATATAAACAAATACTTAGAAAGTGAAAACCATGTTAAATAGCATTTTGTCATTTCAGTGTGATATATTTGATTACCCAAAATGCACAAATTTAACAATTACAGTTTTATATCATAGTGAACAAGGTGTATTCTTTTTTAAATGTCTGTTCCTCACTCTTGACTAACCTAAATAAGTGGTTTAGCCCACTGGTTTCTCATTTTACTTATTTGTTTTTAGTTGCTTCACTAGAAGGTACAGTAACCTGATATAAGATGGCAAAAGCTGAATATTTGATTACTCTAATTACTAATTGCAAATAGCTGAACTTAAGGTCAGTATGACAATGTAACAGAACAGCTGTCTATCAAATGGCATGGAGCAAACAGTATGCACTGTGCATGGCCTGCTGGCTGCAAAGACTCTTGACAGGCTGTCTAGTCTTTTTCTTTAATGGCTTGGATTGCAAGGTGGTATTTTATAGAGCTGGGGATTCTCTTAAGCACTAGTTGCACTCTCCCTAATCATGGAGTCAGCATGGTATTTAACAAACCCTTAAAAGGACCGCTGCTCTAGCTGTGACTGGTAAACAAAGTCATTAAATGGAAAATATGATATTATATTGGTATCCAAAAATGTAATTTTTGGGTGGGTAAACTGAAAAAGTCACTGACACTTATATTTTTCCGTTTCATTATCAATGCACATAATGTTGAGCCAGTGTATAGTAACAACAACAATTCTTACTTCAAACCATTTATGTACCAATGAATTTGCTATTGATATGGAACATAAAAAAAGATTATAAATTTTCATTCGTTCAATTTCATTTCAATACATTTTAGATCATTTTTAGAATATAATCATATGATGAGGCTATGTGTTATAATTTTAAAAATATGTGTATATATAAGTTGATAGGAATGTAGGAGCTGTGTTGTGACGTAATAAGTCGTGAGTGTTTTATACACACCACTAGGGGGTACTACAGTCCAAGCAAATAGTCCCGTTTCCAGCTGTGGAGAGGCTGTGGTATTGACGTCAGTGGTTTTAATTAAAATAGTTTAAAGGTGACTGATAAATCATAAATTTGACAAAGTGTCTTAATAACTCATCTAATCGCTCATCCGTTTCCAGCAACTGCTTATCTAATTAGAGAACTGGAACCTAACCATAGGGTGTAAGTTGGGTTGCCCACACAGATGAAGATTTATTCACACAGTCGAACTTTAACACCGGATTTGAGTCGCCTATTTGCATGAGCTGCATTTCCCCGGAATGGGGGAGAAAGCACACATAACCAGAGGAAACTCGGGGTAAGCCGAGGGCGACGTGCAAACATGGAACCGGTAAGGGATTTAAAACCGTCCGTGGCTGGGACGGATACGGAGTAAGCGTAAATACGTTTTAGTTAGGTCACACAACCAATGTGACTTCATTGTATAGCTTATCATTGAAGTTATAGAAAATAACAGACGGGTAAATGTTTTATTTAACGAAATTAAGCTAAATCTTTCATAAATGTGATATTTATTTCATAGCCTTTGTTCAATATTAATGCAGAAGTAAACAGAGGAGGGTATAAGCTCCTGAAGGGTATCTGTGCAGTGTTTGAAGGTGCATTTTTACATTATGATTTCATCATTTAAACACTTTAATCATTTAATGACGTCATACGTTCATGGAGTGCCCGGTTTTCATTTATTTGTTTTAAATATAAGCCTAACTACAATTACAACAGAGTTACAAGCAGATGTGTGGTCTGCTGAAGCTACAATCCTGCCTATTATTCTTTAGGTAAGATTAAGCTGGCGTTTATTAATAACCTTGTTTGATACTAGATTCAAATATTCATGAATCTGATACTAGCTATAAAATATTTATATAAATTCAATTTGAAATTTGAAAAGATAAATCTTAGATAAAGATAAGTATAAATACTCCCAATTTTCAGCATTTTTTCCCAGTTGCTTTTAAAAGTATGTTTGGGAAAGTACACTTTCCAGTAAAGTTCTGTGTTTAAAAAGTCACAGTATGACCAGCATAGTTGGTTTCAGTATTGTTTAATACTGGACAGTGTTCATATTCTCTCTAGTGCCTGACAGGAAACTCTTCTGCATTTAGGCCAAAGCAGCAGAACATTCTGTCAAACCAAATCACCCCCAGCTCCCAGCAAACCCATTTATACACATGTGCTGGTTATGGCTTAGGAATGAGGCCCCAGCTACTCTCACTCCGGATTCAGGTGTGACTTTGCCTCTGGTTCCCATGAGGAGGCGGCTCTGGTTTTGTCCCCGTTTCCCAGAATTCTGTATTCACATTCTCCCATTCCAGTTTTGTATTTAAATAAGTGGTGAAATGGTGTATTTTTAATTGACAGTTTGAAAGCAAGTATTATTATTTCTTAATGTTTGGAGGTTAGAAATACTGCATGCCCACATTATGAAATAACAAGGGTCCCCAATGGCCATGGGTTTTCATAAGAAGGTTTTTATAGCCGAAGAGTTTCAAAGGGCTTTAATTATAATTACACATGATACAAAACATACGGGTGCGAGACCCCCCCCCACGTCAACTTAATGGCCAATAATTTTCTGAAATGTCCCCCCCCCCCCCCGAATTTCTTATGTTGCATAATTGACTATGGAGTCATATAATATTTTCTTAAACTTTTCCAGACTGTTCAGACCTGAACTGTCAGCTAATCCAGTGATGTTTACCGTACAGCCTGGAAAATAACAGGCTAGACAGTTCTACGAATACTACACCACCTCCATGCTTGCGTAAGGAAATTAAGGCGGCCGGCCTGTCATTAGCTTAGGCATCAGGTTTAATTGCACGTGACTTGTGTCTTGCTGCCGACTTGAGGAAAAACGTACACCTCCGGTAAGCTTTTTTGAAACAGCTGAGTGTGTTTACGATCACTTTAATGGCACAAGGGTCTAAAATACAGCACAATCTGCTGCACTCCGTGGAGAAATGTGACAGCAACTCTTAGCTTCTAGAAGAGCAAAGTCAGGGGTTGTATAATGTGTGGCTTTGGTAGAGGCCTCTCTGAAGGCTGCTGAATTCATTAGCCAATGCTGGATTGCGGTGAGCTGACATAAATCCAGATTGTGGTTTGGGGTAAACACAGGGTTTAGTCAGTGGCAATGCTCATCTCCCGACAGGGTAATAACCATGCAACTTGTTTTAACTAACAAGATGTAGCATGGATTGTGCCAATCAGTCAGGGTTCAGTCTCCTTTGGAAGGGATGACGTGTGCGTAGCAGGATTAAAACTTGCACTGTTCACAGACCTTGTAATGGTTCCATCCATCCACCTTTCACAACTATTTATCCATTACCAGGACAGAGTAAGCTCATCTGAGATGGCACAGAGCACGACACAGGCAGGTCTCCCAGGACAGGGTGTTTCCCCCTGATTTATCTTCAGTGTTACAGAAATAGCCAGATATGATCATTTTAGCCCTTTTTAAACTACCAACTAAATCACAAAATCCGTCCACTCTCCATCCTTCCCTTATTCCACGAAGGGTCACGGTAGGCCTGGGGCCTGTCCCGTGGTGCACAGGCCACACCCAGGACCAGTGGCGTCACTAGTACAAAAAGTCTGGGGGGCACAATAAACTTTGTGTGGTCAGCATCCGAATTGCTGATGAAACTACACACAATCAATGCGTAACGTTAGTTACGAAGAAAATACATGTATATTACTTGTTACACTAAATTATTGATGATGTCATGTACTGCTCCATCAGATATCTGGAGGGGCCAAGCCCCACCAGCCCCTAATGTAGAGGCCCCCCCAACCTAAGACAGAACGCCTGACCTTCGTTAGTCAGTTACATAATCATAAGCAGTGTTGCAGGGTTACCCGAGTGTCGTATGTCGAAACTGCTATTCTTCACTGAATAGAGAAGACGGCGTCATTAATTCAGCATTTTCGACATGTGACCTTTTCCTCCTCCGCGTGGCCTCCGAGGTGTATTTAGCATGTTTTCTACCTCAGTGGGTAAGAACGATTGAGTCGAACAATGATCTCAGTTCACAGGTAGCACGGGGCCTCTCTGCCGACTCCCGGGCCCTTGTGAACTGAAGCGAGAGACACCATCCATGCAGCCTTGCTTACACGCTCCACTACACATTCATAAAACGTGTGGCTGTTTGTAAAAACATTGACGTCTGTGTTTACCCAAAACATTCTGGCAATATTTCGATTCTGTCATAAATGAGTCTTACATTCACAGTGTTCTGATTTATGTGATAAAAATTATATCAGGGAATTATATATTTTTTTACTTTCAAGTTTTGTTATGCATTTCCATTAAAATACGTGGCAGTTGAAAAGGGTTTCTGTCTTATTGCATGCGGAACTATGGAGGACCCGGGTTAGAGAATGAATGAGGTTTAAAAGATTGATTTCCTCTGTTGACATATTCTCTTTGATTTGTATTCTCTGTTTTATAAGTATAAACTCAGAGCCACAACTTTATGGTTTTGGATTTTTAATGTAGTTTCAACAGAAATTCCAATTTTTAGATAAGAATGAGGCATTCATAAAAAAAATGGAAAAGCTAGAAAGAGTGCCTATTATAAATGAAGAACTTCACAACATTAGTGTACAGTAACTCCTTATTGAAAAGTAATGCATATTTTGCAAGCAACAGCATAAATTTCAAGCAAGAAAATTGCAACCCTCACCTTTATTACACAGACTTCAGTTCCACCCCCCAAAAATGACACGCTATACAGTATTTATTGTCACAGTTATAATCAGAACATGAACTGTATAAAATGACATTTGTATTTAGTATGGCATGGCAAACTGTTACACTAAATGGATAGAGTGTGGGAGAACATTTTATTAAAAGGATAGTCAGTGCAGGAGAACGTTATATTAAAAATGTCGAGATAGTGTGGAAGAACGTTATATTAAAATGATAGTGTAAGAGAACATTACATTATAAAGACAGTGTGGGAGAATTTTATATTAAAGTTATTGTATCAAGCAACAGATTTAACCAAGGATACTCCCTCTGTAGCTCTGAGTAAAATGTTTTTTTTTTCTTTCTTTTTTGTCAATAAAATTAAACAACCAAATAATGAGAAATATTGTGCTTGATTTATTTGTATTAACATTTCCCCTCCTGTATTCTTGGGGAGAAAATTTCCACCAGCTTGTTTTGCTTCCTAATGCATTATTAATGAGGTAAAGAGGAAGAGATCACATGCTCGGCCGTAGTCAACATCTGTGTCATCGCTGCAGACTCTCAACATCACCCTCAACTGCAAAGCAAAACCACAGGTGTTAAGGTATTGTGTTCATGGTCTGGCTCTTTTCAGTGATAGAGAGCAAACTCCGTAGATTTTTTAATTCTGAAGAGCAGTAAACTACACTTAATGTAAAGTTGATTGATGGGACACCAGTGTCTTGTCCCTCTGCATTGTTGGCTGGCCTCGCATAGGACCTGACCAGATGTTCACTGCTTTACTGACAATTGTTGCTCACGCAAGCCTTTTATGACTTCATGCCATGCCCAGAATAGTTTGGCGACTGATGTCCGAATGTTCTAATCATGTTCAAATTTTAATTGAATTAATGTTGTTAAAAAGCTTGATAAGTATCCTGGGGTGATTGTACTGGGTAGAGAGCTATAAAAAATAAATTGTGCAAAATTTAAATTCAAATTTAATATACATGACAGAGCTCAAATATAGTTCAGTTGTTGGTAGTCACTCTTCACACGATCTTCCAAAGTAATTATTTAAATTTAGTTTGTAACCCAGTGTTTCCTAATTTGTTTGTTTGCTTGCTTTATATTGCAGTGTCTACATTATTTTGCCCCTGTGAATTGCTTGTACATCTCTATTCTTGCGGTGTTTCAGATAGAATGACAGTACGGTGGAAGACTGTCTCATTTCCAGGGAGATATGTTTCATAAACTGCATGTGGAAATGATTCAAATTGTCATCAGGAGGCCTGAAAATCACCTCGGTGACACAGTTTGCTCAGTGCAGGCGAGGCACCTTACTGAGAACACAGGCATTTGCTGTGCTAATTACGAATGTAATGAAAGCACGGCCTCAGTTCCCTCTATTCATGCCGAAAAATCCTTGTGGATTCTTATCACAGCTCTGTGCATCTGAAATATTCTATAATCCATTGAGCTGTCAACAAAACAAGCAAGGAAAGAAATATCCAGAGGATTATTATGGACAGGCACTTTTAACAGACATGTTAGATTCTCACATGCGCGAAAAGAGTAAGCATGCCTTCTGTACTGTGCTTCAGAAAATTATGAAAATTATTAGAAGTATTTATTAATTTCAAAATGATGGATTAGTTTAGTCAGTTTTCAGTATGTCACAAACTACCATTAATATTTAGCCTCTATATGAAAAACTATATGGTATGCGTTTGTGATACATATTTATTTATATTATTGCATTATCAAACATTTGCTGAATGGATTTTTTCGTGAGTTATGTACAATACAATGATGTCAGATTTGATCTGTTTTAAGGCAATACAATATTAATTAAACAACAGCTATAAATAATTAGTCACTGCCAGACACATTTTTTTTAAATGCTAGAATTGCTTTAAGAAATTACACACACATATTCAAAGAGTAGCAAACAGGGAATCAAGGAATATATAGTTTTAAAAAAAATGACTTAATGATTGGACCACGCTGACTATGACAAAAAGCACAGCCATGATGAAGTATTCTGTAGTTTTCATATTAAACAGACAACTTTAAAATATCAAAGTTTTTGTATAAATGCTGCACAATATTTTCAAAGTACCTATATGTTCTTTTCAGGTTTTTTTTCCCCCACCAGTCATCATACTCATATTTTTAAATGGCTGCGTTTTAGGCGTGGAGACTGGATGTCTGCAGAGGTGGGAGGTGCAAGCTCTTCATGTTTCTTAGGATGCAGTGATGCATGCATGTTTTCAGGGTGCTAGTGAGAGCCTTACACAATGTCTTGGGAAGACGGCGGAAGTCAAAGTTGAGCAGACTTGAAGTTTAAAAGCCTTGCGGTTTGATTGAAGTTCTCACCACCAAAAGCTTTTGGCAGGAAGGAGAGAAGCCATCACACAGCCCAGCAAAGCCTCAGTTGGGAGCGAAGACCCACAGATACTGGCCTCCTGTCCACGGCGGGACTTGTTCTTTTGTTCTTCACAGTGTCGTGTAGATGTACACGAAGATGATGACTATTAAATTGAGGATGGTCCCGATTATGCCCAGCAAGGCCAGAATGGATTCCTCTTTGCTCTCCTTGTCTTGGTCTCCTTTCTCAGCTCTGCTGATGGTACTTCCTACCATTTTCATTGGGCAAGTCAAAAATCGCCTTCTCACACCAGCCTGTAGACAGAACAAACACCGTTTTTATAGACAACATTTAAAATTGCATTAAATGTTAACATCGCATTGCTTTGATTTGTTTCAGTATGTTTGGGGGGTTTTTTTTGCCGAATAAATCGCAGATGAATAACGGCCTTATTTAGTTGCTATTTATTTTGAATATTTAGTTACATTTCATATTATGTACATTTTTGGGGTAAGTGACACTTTTTAAACTCTAGCCCAATTAAGCAATTTTTATTTGTTCTAATTTATAATTTTCTCTTTAGGTAATCAAAGGTTCCTATAGAGATGCAATTGTTTGTTTGTCTAGTTGTTTGTACGCCACATAATGATTGCATGCATTATGTACAGTTGTCTCTTAGCTTCACAAGCACTGGTTCAGGCTTATAGCAGCCAGACATTGGTATCAAAAATGCATTTGTGAATTAAATGAAAGCCAAATGTTTACAGGGTGAAGTTTAGAAAAGAGTCTGAGCAGGAAGTGTGGATATACTCTACAGATGAGTAAATTTATCACGATGAAACTTTTTTGGGTACCAGAACAGCGCACAATGTTTTTAGTATCCAGTTTTTAACTAAACAACAGGGACTGGATCTGTCAACTGAGGTAAAATTGCAGTGGACCTTCTATTATTAGTCATAATTTGACTGGGAAACACTGCCTTTTCCCAGTAGGGGTCTGCTGCCATTTGTTTATATAATGACATGTTAATTTATAATTAGGCGATTATAAACTAACTTGTCTGTGTTCTGTCATTTTTTATAGTCAGACACAACCTTTGCAGGTGCATTGAATGCTACAGGAAAGTGCTGTGCTGTATTGCGACATTGAGCTTTGAGGTCGTTGAAGGCCAGAGTGGGTGGGCACAAATAAATGTAGTTAGAATGAAAAGAGAGGCATGCCATGGTGTTACAGGGGCTTTATTGTAAATTTAAGAATAATTGCTGTCATGTCAAGGAAACCAAATATAAGAATCCAGACTAATAGGATATTTCACTGGGGTCCTGTGAGGATGTCTACCCAGGGCCTGACAGAAAAGTCTTCTCCTCCTCTCTGTGGGTGGGTTCTATTAAAATCCACTCAGAATTATAGCTCTCTGCAGTGCTAAGTGTAGCTTAGATTCAAATAGGCAATAGCTGCCCCTAGTTAAAATCTTGCCCATGTTTTTCAAGGTGCATCACATTAACCGTAAGATCTGCATTTACGACGTAATGCCTGATTTATCTGTGTTCTGAACTTCTCATTCACCCTTCCATCCATTTCCCTAACTGCTTATCCAATAAAGAAATAATATTAAAGTTTCCAATCTCTACCATTGAACTGCAACTGAATGGAGACTTGCCCTTTTGGGCCCTTTATGACTTCGCCGTAATATGTGATGGCATAAGCACCACAAGCAGTTAAATGCCCCTGCTGATAACAATCTTCAGTCAGCCATCCACCATGAATGTGATCTCATACAGTAGCTGGAATTAATTAACATCTGTCGAGTCTCCATTAGAGGTGTGAATTCCTCCCAAGTGGGAGCGATTCCGAAGATATAGTAACTGTCAGCCAGTCTTTGGCAGGTCAAGAGCCTCATCTCCCAAACTGCCCTGCGCCTGGGACAGCAGACTTTTTTTAGTTATATAGGCTGTCAAGTTATGTGTTTCTTTCACGTGAAAGATATATTAGGCATTTAATGGTGATCTGTCCTCATTTTGGAAATGGGATTTTAAATAATGTTGTATGCTGGAAAATGTCTGGAAGGAAGTCTATATTCACTTAAACCACGAAGAGGAATCATTTAATATGTGCAGCAGGTCTTACTAAGCAACAGAAATGATAAAATGTAAGGCTCTAGGGAAATACATATCTACACTTTCTTCGTGTATTCTACAAAAATGAGTTTTTATTAACTAGTTCCGTTATCCAAACTTTGCATACTTGTATCAACATTAAAGACCTCGGAACATAATCGTGAATCTCCACACCATTCTCCATGTCAAACGGGTATGTGAGGCAGGGTTCTGTGCGCCATTCTGACGTAATCAGCACAGAATCTTTGCATTATGCTAAGCAGCTCAGGGCTTGTAACTGACTGGATTGTTTGAGATGATCTTCAATAAAGAAACACACACACACACACGTCTGGTCCAGGTGCTTAAAGCCGGATGTGTGTCGCTGTGGACAGGCAGCAAAGTCACACTGACTGGATAGAAAGTCGGCCAACGGAATGTCACAGTGTCCCGGACGGCAAAGTTAATAGGTCTATTATCACCCGATGAGACGCCGCGTAGCAGTGCAAGGCTCATGATTAATCAAATTGCTGCAGAACTGCAGAATCAATACCTATAACTAATTTTTTAAAGACACGTTGTCTCACGGACACTTTTTATGATTCCCTATTCCCCCCCCACCCCACCCCACCCCCAGTTTGCAACATCGCATGTAACTTTAAAACGACAAAAAGTATGCGGAAGCGACATTAATGGCCTTCGGCATTGCAGACGTAGCGCTGGTGGATGAAGGTCGGCCCGGGGGCCATGTCGGTGTCGGCGAGCGCGGGAATCTGCTTCACTAATGCTGCTAAGATGAGCGGCACGTGGGCGGCCCGCTTTCTCCGCTGCCACGGTGACTCAATGCGCAGCGTCCGGCCAGACAGCTCGCGGCACCAATAGCTGCTGTCCTCAAAATCGGACAAGGGAAGAATCAGGCAGTGGGTCTCAGAGCTCCCGGGGGGGGGGGGGGGGAAATGTGGGTGGAGGTGCGGGTATGGGTGGGGGTGGGGGTGGGGGTGGGGGTGAGGGGGGGCCAGCTGCAGGGCACAGAGGATCGGGACGGACCAGGAACGGCACAAACAAACCAGCTTCAGAACATTCAAACATTTCACGACCCATATGGAAATGTCATGAAACCCCTTGGGCAAAACTAATCCATAACTTTGTCCATTTCTTTATGTTTGTGGAAAAAGACAATATTAATTATTACTTGTAGAACTAATAATAGTCATAGAGTTGCTGGCCATTATTTTGTGGGTCTAATGGTATATATCTTTATATTATATATCTGTAATTTCCATTACATGTTATACTAAAGCTGATTTCATTTAACAGAAAAACGTGTTAAGAACAGATGATATGAAGAAGACATTATTTATGGATGCACTTCCTCTGACATCTGTGTATTCCTAGCAGTGGATTTCCATCTGGACTTTCAGATCTAGGCTGCAGGTGATGGGTATTGAGCAGGCATTGCCAGAGCTACCGTTCAGAAGCAGAGATGAACTTCCCAATTCCAAACCACCTACTCAGGACGTCTCGGGGTGGGTGAAGCTTAGGAAGCTATTTTGTGCTGGGAGGTGAGCGTGCTCTGTGCCTTCAGCAGGTAAGCCTGCCGTGACAGGCTGAGCCGTCCTTCTGACAAGCTTCTCCCACACTTCTAACATTACTCCCCTGCTTCTGCGCTCCTTGCTTCCCCCCCCTCACCAGCTACACGCATCTGGATGAATGATTTTTTTTTTTGGATTATTGGGGTGATGGTGGTTATGAATAAATAATAAGTAAACAATCATATATGAATAATTTTACTGCAAGTAAAAATTTCTAGGAAAGACAGTCAGTGACAGTAAAACTTCCAGCTAGAACGCATTTCAAGAGAAATATGCAGATAAAACTGCATGTTTCATCCACATTGCATCTCCGTTTTATTACAAGTTGAGGACACAGACAAAAATATTCCCAAGACATTTCCAAGTGAAAATTGATTATTTTGCAGTTAATAATACATGAAGCCAGACGACGACTTATCGACCATTAATTATCCAAAACTGTATTTATAGTTACAGTACAGTAATGAATCAAAAAAGTATTAACGATGACCATTATTACTGAAAGAAGCAACAGTATATCTTGCTGAATTTTTCACGATGCAAAGGTATGGTCTCATAAATGTGTATAGCAGCAGCCTCGCAAGTGCAGAAATCAGACAAAGGTACAAAGGGGGGGGGGGATTCTGTTCAAAGCCACAACATGCGAAACCCCAAGCAAATGCGGGCAGTGTTATCTAGCTGGTCCATGAAAGACCAGCAGGTCCGTCATGCTGTGATCTTCCTGCAGCCCTAGGGAACCACCCAGAGGAAAGACGTAGCAGCAACTCACCTGGCCCAGCATCAGGAGGAGCATGGCATCGGACATGCTGGTGCGGACTGCTGGTCCAGAGAGCACAAGGAGTCCCCGCAAGTGGCAGGCAGGACGTCTGCTGTCATCCTCCGGCGGTGCCTAGAGATGGGATTCTGGGTGTTGGAGCTGGGAGGGGCGGGCCGGGGGGGTACCGCCCCCTCCTTCAGTATGTCAAACCCGTGTTCTCGCTTCACTTGACTTCAATCTCGTCAGGACGCCACCGCCCCCTTCAGATCCCCCTGCCTGCTCCGCTGGATGACGCCGTGCCCATGCCAGCCGTTACCGGGCGGGCAGAGCTGTTGCCGTGGCGAGTCGGCGAGGTCCTAAGCCCAGCCGTCCGTCGGTGGTGATGGGGGGGGTTGCCGTGGCGAGTGACCTGATTCCGTCCGTGCGCGGTCTCCACGCTGCCGTGGTGGAGCTCCACGAGCGCGAGGCATTCCCCGCTCCTTCTGCCGCGCATATTAAAAGGAGCCAGCGTTGCCTAGCAACCCACCCTGGGGAGCCGTGCAACGCCCAACGAGGAGAAGTGCCTATGACAGAAGCAGCTGGCGAGGGGAGGGCCATCCCAGCTGCCTCTCGCCATCCATAGGGGATCTGCTTGCCTTTTTTTTGGGGGGGGGGGTTCAAATGCAACCAATGTGAGAACCTGTCTGCCTGGAGCTGCTCAGGCCTGACCACAACTGGGGGGTATGATCCCATCCACGACCCCTCCCACTAAACATCGTTTTACATCCACATGACAGTTGGAACAGATTGGCTCTTTTAATTAAGCCATTTTACAATCTCCTGCAATGAATAAATTCTATGAGTAGAGTGAACATACCCTGTCTGAGGTCTGGGGCCTCATTGTCACTAAGAAGCCCATGCCACAGACATCTCACACGCATGAGGTTTCCAGAGATGCCACTTACATCCTAAACCCTGTCTTGTACCCACATTGCTGCAGCATGGGAATACTCATTAATATAGTACTCATTAATATAATACTCATTAATATAGTCTTCATTTTGTAAAACTTCAGCTTCATCATCCCGTCTTAGTGGGTTGAATGTAGCTTTCCATATTTATCCTATTTGAATATAAACAGGTACATACTGATACAATAACTTACTGCTTACCTGGGTTGCTGGTCAGTTAGTTTGCGTGAGATTTTTAATTTTAGTCTGCACTTACATTTACATGTGTAACACTTTTCTTACCTTGAAAATAGTATGTAGGGTTTTCAAACTACCCCAATGCTTTTGATGCAACTAGTTTTAGGTTCATAATAATTATATAGATTTGCCGTAAGATTTAAGAATTAAGTGTGACAGTCTGAAAGTGTGAGTGTCACGCCGGATGCATGAGAGGTGGCCACGGTGACTTACAAGTCTGCAGGATGTAGCATTACCATGCTGGAAGGGGGGGTTGTAGTGTTTTGGGTTTGGGTACTATTACTATTATAGTTATATTACTAATTATAATACTATTACTCATTATTAGTAATATTAGTCTTATAGCACTATTACTATTACTCTCAGAATGCACTTTTCACCTGACTTCACCTCTCTCCCCTTATTACATGTACTTTATATAATACTAAATTTCAGTAAAATAATACTCAGAAGGCAAAACCTGATTTATCTGAGAGAGGGTACAAATCAAGTGGATAACGAATAATGATATTGAGAAGAATCATGTCAGCAAGCTCAAGGAAGAGCATTACCTTGATAGTGCCAGTAATGCATATCAGCATGGTGGCGTGTAAACAGTGGGCAGAATAGGCTAGAGGCATGGGAGTAAAGCCTTCCATTCAGACAGGTTTGGTGCATATGGCTGAGAGCGTACCCCCCCAAAGCGGCACAAACCCCGTAGGGACGCTCAACAAGTCGCCTACTGAAATATATACTTAATTTACGTATCATTCTATGTGAGGCGTCATTCCACTGGGAAGTATTTGACTTTTTGAGTGCTTTTGTTTTCCTGAGACCACTGACGTTTTATTCCGTGTTCTTATCAGTATCGCAGTGCTAAGCCAATGCTCTTCAGGTAACCTTGCTAAATCCTGCCAGATCCACTTTTCACATGAATATTAGATGGCCAGAAACAAGAGGGACATTTCCGCATCTTTAAAATCATGGTGAAGAATGATGGTGGTGTTGATGATAATAACTGATAATAACAATAACGACAAAAACAAAAATACTAATCAAAATGATATATTATTGTAGCAATTTATTTAAAGCTTTTCAGAATCATTCTCCAAATGCACCAAAGCATAGTCTATATTTACATCTGTATATTCATGGGATACAATTTATTATAAGATGGCAGATGGAAAATTATACAGAACCTTTTCCCTCCTGAGTCAGTTTTTATTGAAAGATGTTTTCATAAAACATAACAAGAAGAAATTCTTTTTTAAAAAGAAATGAATAAATTAAGGTTTCTTTTAAATAAAAATTATTTATTGATGAAAACAATAAATTTATCCATTCTTGACAATTAAGAGTAGGAAGCAGGAAGAAGACGAGTATCAATAAATCGGGATGTCAAGGTCACGATGATAGGATGGAGAGAGGGTAGCCCACTGTCACACCTGGACATCAAGGTCACAATGATAGGATGGAGAGAGGGCAACACAGTGTCACAGCAGGACATCGAGGTCACGATGACAGGATGGATAGAGGGCAACGCAGTGTCACAGCAGGATATCAAGGTCATGGTGATAGGATGCAGAGAGGGTAGCCCACTGTCACACCTGGACATCAAGGTCACGATGATAGGATGGATAGAGGGCAACGCAGTGTCACAGCAGGACATCAAGGTCACGGTGATAGGATGGAGAGAGGGTAGCCCACTGTCACACCTGGACGCCAAAGTGACAGTGACAGGATGGACAGAGGGTAGCCCACTGTCACACCTCGACACCAAAGTAACGGTGACAAGATAGAGAGGGGGGTAGCCCAGTGTCACACTTGGATGTCAAGATCATGGTGACAGGATGGATAGAGGGCAGTGTGGTGTCAAACCAGGACATCAAAGTCTCAGTGACATGATGGATAATGGGCAGCCCAGTGTCACACCAGGATATCAAGGTCACGATGACAGGATGAATAGAGGGCAATGCAGTGTCACAGCAGGACATCAAGGTCACGGTGACAGGATGGATAGAGTGCAACGCAGTGTCACACCGGGACATCAAGGTCACGATGACAGGATGGATAGAGGGCAATGCAGTGTCACGCCAGGACATCAAGGTCACGATGACAGGATGGAGAGAGGGTAGCCCACTGTCACACCAGGATGGCAAAGTCGCAGTGACAGGATTGAGAGAGGGTAGCCCACTGTCACACCTGGACACCACAGTAACGGTGACAGGATGGAGAGAAGGTAACCCACTGTCATACCAGAACATCAATGTCACTGTGACAGGATGGAGTGAGAGTAGCCCATTGTCACACTAGGACATCAAGGTCATGGTGACAGGATGGAGAGAAGGTAACCCACTGTCACACCAGAACATCAATGTCACTGTAACAGGATGGAGAGAGAGTAGCCCATTGTCACACTAGGACATCAAGGTCATGGTGACAGGATGGAGAGGGGGTAGCCCACTGTCACACCAGGAGATCATGGTCATGATGACAGAATAGAGAGAAGGTAGCCCAGTGTCACGGTCACTGTGACAGGATGGAGTGAGAGTAGCCCATTGTCACACTAGGACATCAAGGTCATGGTGACAGGATGGAGAGAAGGTAACCCACTGTCACACCAGAACATCAATGTCACTGTAACAGGATGGAGAGAGAGTAGCCCATTGTCACACTAGGACATCAAGGTCATGGTGACAGGATGGAGAGGGGGTAGCCCACTGTCACACCAGGAGATCAAGGTCATGATGACAGAATAGAGAGAAGGTAGCCCAGTGTCACGGTCACTGTGACAGCATGGAGAGAAGGTAGCCTGGTGCCACATCAGGACATCGAAGGTTATGGTGACAGGATGGATACAGGGTAACCCAGTGTCACACCAGGACATCAATGTCACGGGGACTGGATGGAGAGAGCGTAGCCCAATATTACACTAAGGTGTCATGGTCATGGTCATGACAGGATGGAAAATAGGTGGCTGCCTGTCACATCAGGAAACCAAGGTCACGGGGACCGGATGGAGAGAGGGCAGCCCCGTGTCACATCAGGATATCTAGGTCACGGTAAGAGAGAGATAGCCCAAAGTCACAGTCATGGTGAAAGGTTAGCCCGATATAACACAAGGCTGTAACAGTCACGTTGACAGGTTGTAGAGGGGGTAGCCCAGTCTTTCAGCAGGGCAAGAACGTGAAGGTGAACAATTGTAGATTGGATAACCCAGTGTCACACAAGTGTCTCAAGGTCACAGAGAAGCTAGCCCACGGTCTCTCCAGGGCATCAGAGTTACAGTGACAGGATGGAGAGTGGGTACTCCAGTGTCAGACCAGTTTGTTATGGTCAGTGTGACAGCATAGAGAGAAAGTAGCCCGGTGCCACATCAGGACATTGAGGTTATGATGAAGGGATGGATCGAGGGTAACCCAGTGTCACACAAAGGTGTCATGGTCAGAGTGACAGGATGGAGAGAGGGTAGCCCAATGTCACAGCAGGGCACAGTGGCGAAAGGATGGAGAGATGATAACCCACTGTTACATATTGGCATCACAGTTACAGTGGCACCTGGGAGAGAATGTAACCTAGTGTCACAAAAAGGTGTCACGGTCAAGGTGAAAGGATGGAGAGAGGGCAGCCCCATGTCACACTAGGACGCAGCGGTGACAGGATGGAGAGAGGGTACTCCAGTGTCACACCAGGGTATCACAGTTATGGTGACAGGATGGAGAGAGGGCAGCCCAGTGTCACACCAGGGCGCAGCAGTGACAAGATGGAGAGAGGGTACTCCAGTGTCACACCAGGGTATCACAGTTACGGTGACAGGATGGAGAGAGGGCAGCCCCATGTCACACTAGGACGCAGCGGTGACAGGATGGAGAGAGGGTACTCCAGTGTCACACCAGGGCATCACAGTTACGGTGACAGGATGAAGAGAGGGCAGCCCAGTGTCACACCAGGGTGCAGCGATGACAAGATGGAGAGAGGGTACTCCAGTGTCACACCAGGGTATCACAGTTACGGTGACAGGATGGAGAGAGGGCAGCTCAGTGTCACATCAGGGTGCAGCAATGACAGGATGGAGAGAGGGTACTCCAGTGTCACACCAGGGCATCACAGTTACGATGACAGGATGGAGAGAGAGCAGCGCAGTGTCACACCAGGGTATCACAGTTACGGTGACAGGATGGAGAGAGAGCAGTCCAGTGTCACACCAGGGCGCAGCAGTGACAAGATGGAGAGAGGGTACTCCAGTGTCACACCAGGGCATCACAGTTACGGTGACAGGATGGAGAGAGGGTACTCCAGTGTCACACCAGGGCATCACAGTTACGGTGACAGGATGGAGAGAGGGCAGCCCAGTGTCACACCAGGGCATGACAGTTACGGTGACAGGATGGAGAGAGGGTAGCCCAGTGTCACACCAGGGCATCACAGTTACGGTGACAGGATGGAGAGAGGGCAGCCCAGTGTCACACCAGGGCATGACAGTTACGGTGACAGGATGGAGAGAGGGCAGCCCAGTGTCACACCAGGCCATCACAGTTTCAGTGGCACCTGGGAGAGAAGGTGACCTAGTGTCACACAAGGGTGTCACGGTCACCCTTTTTATATGTATGGTAGCACTTAAGAAAATCTCTCTTCTTTGCATTTTGTATATTAATTCTTTCAGTGTATTCAAATGGAAAAAACCTTCCAAACTGACACATTGCAAATGCATGATTCCCTATTAGACTTTATATTTACTGCTCCATCAGTAAGGGTGAATTCATGATGCATCGATGGTTATTTTGTGAGCTGTTTTTTGCTGCCAGCTTACACTGACTACTACACATGGATATTTAATAGCATGTTATTCTTACAGCTATAAGAAGCATGAGGCACCTTCCTACTCACCCTTACGGTGGAGGATTACACTGCTTGTAGGCAGGCTGCCTGTACTTTTCAGTTAACATCATTCTATTCCACAGGGCCTTTGTGATTTCTTAGTGTTTCTCTGAAACAGATACTTTTGATAATGGATGCTTGCTTCGGATTGCAGGGCTTGCCCCAGAAAGCAAACTGCTGACATTGATTTGAATAAGCATATCTGAAACGTGAAGTGCCTTTTTATTAAACCATTAGTATTGCACAAAAATATTGTTGATGCTCAAAAAAAAATCCTCTCAGCTGACACTCTGATTTTACTGTTTGCACACACAGGTCAATAGAAAATGAAACGTTCACGCACACAGCTTCATGTTAATGTATTTTCTTGCCAGCGTTTATAGTTTTACAATTCTGTCGAGCAACATAAACAGTTCTTGCCTTGTGACCACATCGATCAATCAAGGCTACTGAAACCAGATTGGTCGTCACGTCTTCAACTTTGCGCATCGCTTCTGAAGGGTCTCACAAAGTCCAGATGATGTTTGAGAAAAAATAAGGGCACCAGCATATTAGGCAGTCACTTATTAGATACTTTAAAATGTTTTTTTTTTTTTTTTTTAATATTTTAATTTCAGGTGCTGCATAATGACTTAGCAGGGGGCAAAGAATCTGCCTGTAGTCCCTTTGGTCAAGACAAAAACACGCAGAACAAGCCCCATACATCACGAAACAGTTTGTACTGCAATATTCAAGGAAAAGCCTTGAACTTTGCTTTAAAGCCCACGATTGTTCCCAGTCAGCATTCCTACTCCGCTTTGATGTCTATTATCCTCTGTGGTATGCTATGAGAAGACCACTCTGCTATCCTTCCAGGACCTGCCTGACGAATTAAAAAGGGGGGGAAAAAACTCCCAGTCTGTGCAAGAAGAAAAATGTGCATAAATTCATCATAGCAGTCAGCCCTGCAAGAGGTCACCTCTGCCTGGGAATCATCTCACCAGACGGGGGCTCTCCCCCTCCCAGGGCCTCCCCGTCACTGTGATACACGCTCTCAGCTCGCTGCAATGTAATGGGGGAAATTTCAAGGCTAAAAGGCAGTTTAAAATTCCACCGCAGCAGATGATACATTAAGTAAGTTCAAGTAAAATAGTTTCTTTTTTTCCATTTACTGTACCGAACGTATGAAGGCAATTCAGCTCTTGCTCACAGGGGTAACAGTTTTGCCTCTCCCAGGGCTTGAACTATATTGTTTTGAACCCCAGTGCAGTTCTTTGACCGCCATACCCCCTGCTGACCAGAACAAGGAATAACCAAAATCACAATCTTGCTCTAATAATAAAAAAGGGATGATTTGCCAACGATCTTGGTGATTAATCCATATTGCAGCTTCTTATCCATTACAGTGCAGTTGGAGATGCACCTGAGAAGTACAGCGTAGGGAACCACCCCGACATATGGGACGGCCAAACAATACGGGCAGTTTAGAGACACCAATTCATCTAAACCCATGTTTTTGGATGACAGCAGGAAACCAGAGCACCTGGGGGGGAAAAACCACACATACTATATAAATACAAAGCAGAAATGGGATTCAAGTCCTCAGCCCTAGAGATGTGAGGTAACAGGACCACCCACTGAGCCACTGTGGCACCCACAGTAATCAATCTTTATTTTCCAAAAGCATAAATATTACCCCAAATGCTTCTTAGTAAAACCAAGAATTCTCCACTGATGTTCTAAATAAAAAGATAAGCCAAGCCAGCTCTCTCTAGACACATTCCAATATAGAGAGTAATTATCAACATAAAACATGCTGCTGTCTCATCCCTGCAAACATTTGTCTTTAGATGTGTAAATATGACCACCATCGGTAATATGTTCTTTTATTCAGTTTTACCGAAGCACATAACAGCAAGAATTTAATGATTAATCTGCGCTGCCTAATTGGGCGGTTTGTAATAGTACACAGGTCCACAGCATTCCGTGTTTTATGTTATTGTAAATTGGGATTATACCCCTATGCTTGGATAATTATAGTGGCTTCAGCAGAGATAATTGGATTATTATTTCTCTGTAAGTTTGTTGTGTTTCATTTATCACAACTGAGCAACAAAAACTGTCGCAGAACTTGAAAGTCTAGCATCAGATTTTTGTAAATGCCTCATTACAGGGAAGAAACTGTGGAACAAATAATAAGAAATCATTAAAAATATCATATGTCCTCCATAGCTGCTTGTCCTATGCAGGGTCCTGAGTCCACCCAGGAAGGTGCAGGCTCACAGTAGAGTATAACCCAGGATGGAGCACCAACACATTGCAGGCCATACACACCTATGGACAATTTTGCAACTTGCCGTTGATCTTATTATGTTTTTGGACTGTGGGGGGGAACCAGAGGTAATCCCATGATGGCAAGAGGAGAACATGCACAGCTGGGGCTTGACCACCACCCCCCGAAGTGTGAGGTAACAGTACTAACCACTGCACAAGCACACGATTGTACCACCTGCTCATTAAATAGAACGAATGGGAATTCTTTCTAAAGTAGTTAGTAACGACTCCATTTGTTGTAGGGGATATGTATTACTGAGTGTGAGAAGTAGCACAACATTTTCTGTAGCAGTCATGTTAAAAAATAATTATGAGTAAATTGCAATATACATCCACTACCATGGAGTCAGACTGATTGAAGTCTTTTAGATTACAAACACAAATGTGATTGTAATACTGCAACAGATAAATACATACTAAAATTACATATCCTTGGAAGCTGAATACACTGGGAGACAAATATACTTTTTAAGAAATATTTTGAAAATAAATCCACTATTTTAGAATGGATTATAATACATCCACTCTATATTTTTTTAAAAATCTACATTTTTAAATCCCGGTTTAATCATGATTCTGCTGGCAGAAGGCTACACTGAGCAGCAGGATGCTTCCAGGTTCACAATCTGTAAGACAGCAGTACACAAGAATAAATTGAAGCAGGAGACACCGGGAATGAGCAGGAACCAGCCAGGTAAAAGGCGGAAGTGACTTTCTAATGCCAGAGATGACCGTTAACTTATCCGGCAGTTTCTCATGAATCTGAGGATGACATCAAGTGACCTTCAAAGGGAATGGGAAACATTAAGTGCAGATGTGAGGTGCACTGATAGGACAGTTTATATTAGGGTCCCATAAAGCAAGGAAGAAGCCCTTCATTAATGAGAAACAGGGAAGAACCAGACTGCAGTTTGCAGAAAAATATATATTATTCACAGATGCAGATAAATTGAGAAATGAGTGAAACAAAAAATGGTGCTGTGGTCCCTTAATTTTTTCCGCGGCTGTATATAAACCCAGTAACAAATATTCAATTAGTGCATAACTACAGATTAGTCTTTGTTCTGTGTTCCAGTCCAACAGATAAGGAAGGCAGCAAATTTGAATTAAATCTGAAATGAAATTTGAAATGGCATGAAATTACTTTGCAGTATCTGGTACAAGGGCACTTATTGTGCCGAGTGTGTGTAAATCAGCACTTTGCCATCTGCTCTGGTGGCGTCATTCGGGCTGTTTATCATCGCCGGGAGCAGGATTGGACATGGATTAGGCATCTACATTGGCTCTTTTACACAATTTTCCATATCATCTGCAAAGAGATAACAGTAGCCGGCATTTTAAAGGACCGTACACAAACAGCATTAAAAAAAAAAAAAATCACATTTATTACTTGCCTCAAACACGATTTCTGTAGGAAAGGCTGTCCTGTTTTGGGATACTGAAATGTTAACATTTAAGCAAAGTGGAAGAAAATATTTCACTGCTTTAAATTGAATCTAATGTCACACTACTGTCATAACAAAACCAAAGACAAGAGTATCAATATTTCCTGCTTATATAATAGTACTTTGCACAGTTTGTCACAGATTACTTGCATATTTCTGTATCATCGTATTATGTGTTGCAAACATACATCTTACTGCACTACGAAGCATCGTTTGTTTATGCTAAAGATGTAAAAGCATTACAGCTCAGCCAGAGGTCATTTTTCCAGGGTGAAATTAGTGCAAACCTATTCGTTTTCCCCCCTCATATAAATATAGCACTGCTACATAACCCAATACATATAGCAAATGTATATGCACGTATTTTTTATTTTTGGTTCTCCAAGCGTTCAGTGAGAGATATGGAAGAGCAAAAAACCAGCAAAGCTTTTGGGGATTAATTAGGCTTTTAGCAGCTGAACTTTCAGCACCTTGGTGCGGCACATGAAATCTCTGGAGGAAGTCCCAGAAGCAGTGGCATGTGGGTTTACCCGAGAAGGTCTCGAGAAGTTACAGCAGGCCAACATCCGGCTTAAGACAATCTCATCATTGATTTAAGGCGGCAGCAGGAAGCTAATGGGTTGCTATTTTGCCCATGACATTGGAGATAATATGCTTTTCCGTGAAAATCTGTGTGAAAAAGCAAAGGTATCATAAGTAAAGCAATAAAATGTCTTCATGGACTTCATACATCAGATGTTTTTTGCGGTCAGAGGACTCTAGGTCTGGAAGCCATGAACACTGATTGTCCTGAAGTGAAATAAAGGGACAAAGCTACATATTGTGATGTCATGCTTTGTTAGGTTGTTCTTCGTTAGTGCTTGTTTACAGCAGAAGGTGGTAGCCCCTCCTATTCTACTGAATTTTCTTAGGGACTGCCAGGCGGAGAGAGCTGGGTAGAGCCCCCTGGATATGTTGAGCTTATTTTTTTATAAGATGTATGTGCATGTTTTATGTGAGCCTGGTCTGCCTGAAGGTAGCGCGTCAACCCACTGTTGTTTCCTTGCTGTTTTCTTGCAAAGTGCAGTGTTTCTAGCAAAGTGCAGTGTTTCTAGCAAAGTGCAGTGTTTCTAGCAAAGTGCAGTGTTTCTAGCAAAGTGCAGTGTTTCTTGCAAAGTGCAGTGTTTCTAGCAAAGTGCAGTGTTTCTAGCAAAGTGCAGTGTTTCTTGCAAAGTGCAGTGTTTCTAGCAAAGTGCAGTGTTTCTTGCAAAGTGCAGTGTTTCTTTTTGCTACCTCTACTCATGATGGCTATCAGTGGTATAAAATATAGATTTATGTGCTATCAATTATCGTTCTGCATCATTCTCTGATTTCCACAGTAAAATGTGAATGTCATGTGAATGTTGAAGCAGAGTCATTGAGGTATATTACTAAGGGGTGAAGTTTCCCAATCCGGTCCTCGGGGACACACAGTCGTTCCATGTTTTTGCTCCCTCCAAACTCCCTGCCAGGTAGTCCGCATTTTTTGCTCCCTCCCTAGGGAGCTGTGAGGGAGAAAAACCATGGATTGGGTAACACTGCTATCGGGTATAAAGATACTATGCCTTGCCCTGAAAATGAGCCAGCAGCCTGTCCTCAGTTTCTAGGCAGAAATTCATAAACTGGCCTCTAACAAGGTATTGACTGGCAGGAGATGCAGAGACCTGTGTGCTGTGCTGCTGCAGCCAAAGTACTGGTGAGCGACGGCATCCTGACATTCGGTAGAGATGTCCAGAAGCGGGGAGACCGGAGATGGCCAACTCAAAGGCAGTGTCACAGCAGCTGAGGTTGGGCGTGCACAGTGGTGAACCTCTGCGTCAAACATTGAGTCAAAGGGCAGGCCGGCTGAGAGGGAGGGGAGGCAGCACAGAACACAAACCCCCACCTATCTCCATGGTTATTTCAGCAAAGGAGACAGCTAAAAACTAGCAAAAAATGGATTTTTCTATTTTAAATATTTTGTGATATTGCTGGGGCATAATATTTCCAGCTTAATGCCACTTTAACCCTATCTTGGTGACACCTGTGTCATATTGCTACACATAGGATTTTTGTAAACTTTACCACACATATTTTCGATACAGTTCATAGGAAGGACACGTTTAATGTCAGCAGATGGTGAACTGTGGTCCTGCCGCCCAGTCTAGGCCGTTGCCGGTCCATATGGTGGGAAATAAAGGACGTTTCTTGGCAGAACTCATCTAGAATCTTTCATCTGTACGTGCAAGATAGCAGGGGGCTTTCGTGCATAAAATGGTACTTTGGCACCCACCAGAAAGAACATTGTCCTATCTGCAGGACGTGTGCAGTCGTGAACAGAATGTGACAGTGGCTTGCAAACGGCATGAATGAATCCAGAAGTCCCTTGTGGAAGATATCTGTTAAAAAGTTGGGTATAGAATTCTATAGTATTCTGCTCCATTCCTCTGCAAAGCTACGGTGGCCCTGAAGTACAAAAATCAACACATCAAAAGAAAGCTAAACCAAAAAAATGCAAGCATTTGTAACTAGGGGGGGCACAGGGGGGACCCATGCATGCTGTCACAGGGGCACTGATCCCCCCGCCCCCCCCGCCCCACCTTATTTTTTTGTGTGTTTTCTTGCACATTTCTGCATCTTCTTAATCTGTTTTGGCCGCCGCAAGAAGCTCCTCTACTGAAGGTCTAGGACTTGAACGTTGGCAAGAGAGTCACTGCAGGGAACTTCCACGTCCTAAGGTGCGAGGGGCCATTAAAACTGGACCCAAGGCGCATTCTCTCCAGGACTATATTCGAGGTAATAAAAAAGAAAATAACAAGCATAAAATAATCACACGGCCTCTTTACCTCAAATCATCCCATAGGATCAATTCAGATTGATATCTTTCCGTTCTTTTAACTTTTACTTATTGTTACTTTATTTTTAAAGTTTTTTTTACATTTTTCCATTTGGTAACACTTTACTTACGGCCAGGTTTTTAGTAATTTATAAACACATTCATAATACACTTGGCTATAATGTGTTATGCCTTTTGATGAATATTTATAGCCACGTTTATAATGCTTTATGAATGCATTATTATATGTTATGAATGTGTTTATAAATTTCTCAAAACATGGCCTTAAGTGAGGTGCTACCTTACATTTACTCTATATGCCTGAGTTTTTACAGGTGCTACAATACTGTCTGTAGTATCTCTATTGTTAATTTTATCATGCTTTTATGTTGGTGCTGGACAAAATTAATCCACACGTCCAATTAAGGTAAAGTACTTAGCCAGTAAAGCTGTTCTGGTGTTTTGCCACTCCTGATATAGGAGATCTGAAATAGCACATCAGAATGGATAGTTGTATACGCTAGTGAAGCCCAATACAGTGATGGCTATTTGGGTTAAACACAATGGTTTGGTCATGCTTTCTGAATGCTACTTTGAGTGAACTACGTGAAATATTCCAGACACCTAAGGGAAGATGGATGCTACCCTGGTCATGTGATCAACCTGCATCAGTGGAAACATTCCATTTGCCTTTCAGTGCACTCAGTATAGCTCAGTCTAGCAAAGTTAGAGCAATTTAATAGGGAGTATATATATACATCCAGCAAAATTTGCTGTGGCTGATGGGACAGTTTGTAAAAGTGACGCAAAGAGACAAGTGATTGATGTACATGCTGTACCCAAAAATCGCTGGTAGTAAGATAAATTTTCATGAAATGTGTTCAGCAACGCTTGACGACAGATGTGATAGGAGTGTCAGTCAGAGAGGTCTGATGATCTAGAGTGTTCGGATAATATCTTGCAAGGCAGCCATGTTATGCCTCATATTCATTCGAATAATTTGCTAGTGTGAAAATGAGAAGATTCTACTCACGTGCCAGCATACATTTTCATAAGCAGTCTTATAGAGTATCAGGCTTCACAGCACTTTGCCATGGAAATAGCTGGATTGTCATGGTAACTTCCAGGTATATTTACTGTGGAAAGAGCTTACAGTTTATTAATTACACTTATTGTAGATACGGTGACTTTGGGACAACATGGCTTAATGTTTGCTTGGGTTCTCCGATATTGTGAAACTGAAATATCCAGAGATATCCTAAGACGCTGTCCGGGTAAGTAAGGCGAGGTGCATTTTTCATCAGCACCATCAGTGAACCTCGCTGGCTGAGCCTGCGTGATGCTTCTGGCGCACCGGGGATGATTAAGGAGTTTAATTCTTTCGTGCCTGACAAAGTACCGAAGATATGCATGTAAAGCCCACATTAATTAAAATGACCTGCCACGGTCCCTGTGACATCACAGGCCTAATACTTTGTGCTAATTGTTAGCCCCCCCCCTTCCCCTTAACTGGGATTTGCAGATTTGGAAAAGAACAGCTGCCCCCTGTCCCTTTATGGCCGCAGTCCGCTTCTCTGGTGCCCCCACCGAGAGAGTCTTGCCCTCCCCAGCTCCCAATGCATCTTACAGACATATTTTGAACCATAACTTTTAAAAATATTTTCCTTACTTGTTCAGCACATTAGTTCGCTCTACTCTTTTGGAACTCCTGTTAAATAAACCTCTGCATGAGCACTGCAGGCAGATAATTACAGATTTTTATGTAAATCTGATTAAAAGCTTGAAAATGCAATATCTGCTAATAAATATATCCTAGTTAAAATATTAGACATACAGCCGCAAAAAAAATTAAGAGAACACAGCACAATTTTTTGTTTCACTCATTTCTCAATTTACGGGTCTGCGTCTGTGAATAATATATATTTTTCTGCAAACTGCAGCCTGGTTCTTCTCTGTTTCTTATTAATGAAGGGCTTCTTCCTTGCTTTATGGGACCTCAGTCCTGTTTCTAGGAGCCTGATACAAACTATCCTATCAGTGCACCTCAAACCGCACTTAATGTTTCCCATTCCTTTTGAGGGTCACTTGATGTCATCCTCCGATTCATGAGAAACTGCCGAATAAGTCATCTCTGGCATTAGAAAGTCGCTTCCGCCTTTTACCTGGCTGGTTTCTGGTCATTCCCGGTGTCTCCTGCTTCACCTTATTCTTGTGTACCGCTGTCTTAGATACTCTGAGCCTGGAAGCATCCTGATGCTCAGCGCAGCTTCTGCCAGCAGAACCACAATTAAACCATGATTTAAAAATGCAGATTTGTTTAAAAATATACAGCGGTCTCTTAATTTTTTACACGGCTATTAATTGTTTCCCTATGGATATTGTTCTGTTCTTCAAGAACATCTGTGATACGTCTACTTTAAGCATCACACCAGAGCACTTTTCATTTACCCTTAGAGAACCCCTGTAAAATATACCCCAGTGGCTGAAAACAGATTTTATATTTCTGCCCCTTATATGTATTCTCCATCTTGTGTGGTCACTGTCACCTAAAAAAAAAAAAAATGTACGAAAGTTAGTCCTTGCTGCACAGATACTGAGGTACTTGAAATTCTTCTCGTGTGTTCTTTCCTACCAGTAGGAGCCTTTGAGGATAACAAAAGTATTCATGAGGTTTTAAAGAATTCATCAAGGTCCTCGGGTCACCCAAACGGTCATACTGTATTCCTTTAATTATATGAAATCTCATCAAAGCATTTACCTCTTTCAACTTCCATCTCTGTTCACTAATATTAACTCCTTCCGCTGCAGGTGGAAATAACGTGCAATATCTGCTATGTTGATCTCCTAGCCTGGGAATTATCTTTGACATTCATTGACAGCTGCTATGCTAGTGTATTGTTTTGCTGCTCAGTCCTTCATGCTTGATACTGTGTTACCTTTTACCAACTCGACCTATTCTGGTTGTGATGTTCTTGTGCAAGGAATTGAACTGGGAACTGTGAGAGTAGCTCTTCACCAGGTTTATTTAAAAACAGAAGATTTCTCGAGATTTGTCAAAGTGGCTATTCGACCTCATCTCCCTGTTTCGGGAATAAATCTCATTTTGGGAAATGATATCGCGGGAGGGAAGGTAGTTCCACTACCTGAGGTTGCGTCAGAACCAGATTACTGCTCAGACGATTTAGAACGTGACTACCCTGCTGTGTTTCCCATCTGCATCCTCACTCGTGCACAGGCTCGAAAATTTGTGGATATTAATCTGGCTGACACCTTCATTGGTGACCCTTTGGTCTCCGTTTTGCCCCCGTGCCCTAGCGTTGACCCTGTGGTAAAGAAACAAGTTTCACCGCAACTTTTGGCCACTGATACAATCAGTGACTTTCAGCAGTACTGTTGGGCAGAATGGCCTACTGGAGATTTTGGGTAAGCGTATCACATGCTGAAGTACCTGCCAGTGGTCAGCTGCTTATGCTGCTGGGTTGGTTTCCGTGGGAACCCCTGTAGCGAATGTACCATGCTGAAGTTCATGCAGGGTGCTTACAGTACCAGTCAAAAGTGTGGAGATGCCAATCAACTTACAAGGGAGAGTGATAGTGTCGCATCATATGACTTGGCCACCTGAACTGAATGCAGTAGAAATAGTTTTGGGGGAGTTTGACCAGAGAATGAAGGAAAAGTGAGCATTGAGTGCTCAGCGTATGTGGAGCCTCCTTCAGGACAGCTGGAAAAGCATCCTTAGAGGCCACTTGCGTAAAGGAGTAAGTAGGATCAGCCAGTAGCTGGAGCAATTGGGGTTAAGGGCTTTGCTCAACGGACCAAGGGTGGGATCACACTGCCGACCCAGGGATTTGAACTTCTGAATCCCAACCCACAGAGCTGCCCCCCCACAAAAAATACATTTTAAATACTTGGTCAGTACATAATTCCATATATGTTACTTTATAGTTTTGGTGTCTGTATAATTATTATAAAATGTAGAGAGTATTACAAACAAATATTTTGACTGGTTCTGTATATGTACATTGAATCATGACCAAGACACATCAAAGAGCAACAAAGTTAAGCCAAAGACCTTGGACACCACACCATGAAGCTCAATTATAATGGAGAGTGACAACAAAACCAAAAAAGCATGAAAATACACCTGTTACAACATTCCCTCTATAGACTATTCATATTGTGATGGACATTTTGTGCCTGCATCATTAAGGTAACTTGCCTTTGGTGACTAAATTATTACTTAGGAATAAGACTGAAGACACAGATATATGGTCTGCTGGTCCAGAAAGACATTCCATTGCCTAGAGAAAAATGTCTCCTTCCATAATTCAATATAATAAATGAAAAGTGCATTTACTTGAAGCAAAGTATTGGTGCAAAGTTTGTAAATCAAATATATTCCTCCTACAAAACATCAGTAACAACTTGGTTGATTTGAAAAAAAAAATTAATAAGTAGTAACACTCAGTTAATCAAATGCAAGTGCCTATGCATGCATAAAGAGGTGCCGTTTACTTCTGGCAGTCATGCGTGAAATAGAGCTGTTTTAGTCACATGGTAATATTTAAATCATGAAGCTAAGCAGTTACTAGTAATGGGTTCCCTGATTGTTAGACACGCATAGCAGGGCAGGATTTGAGGGACATGGTGACAGGCCTGCCTTGCAATTCGCAGTGCTGCTCTTTGATTGGTGCATTTGGTTCTCATTCTGGTGCCCGTCTTTGATGTATGTCGGTCACATGACTGTGCAGCAAGAGGATTGAGTAGAGAGCTTAATGTGAAATCCAGACTCATTGCCAGGATTCTAATCATATGATGTGTTAAAGATTGTGAGTTAAGGGTATTTGGCATGTGCTCTTTGAGGTTCTTCCAAGAAAGGCATGTCATAGTGTTCTGGTTGCCTTAATATGTTCAGCATCATGTGTGCCTTGTAGCAGAGATACCTAGAAAGATGTTTTCAGCTAACAGGATTTGACCAAGATCTTTCTATCTGGACCTGTCAGAGGGCAGTCTGACGGAACAGCAGAAGAATACCTATTTATCTGACTGCAACTGCAAAGAATGCTCTATACTAATCTAATCACTACAGGGGGATTAAAATGTTGCTGATCCTAAAACCTTAAAACAGCACAAGGAAACATTGCGTTAGACACACAAACCCTGGAGCGCAGAAGAAGAAAGACCACCGGAGTAATTAATCATTTTAGATAAAGGGTGTCATGTTAGACAAATCTATGCATTGTGTGTACAACAACAATACGTTAACACCAGTGTCCAGGACAGCGTAAAGGCCTCATCACATGTTCGTATTTAATGATTCATGTTTTATGAGCAGTGCATAGACATTCATAAAAGATACATAGCTTTGCAGGCATTGTGAAGGATTTATCCAAGACTCAGCTTAGGTAATTTGTTGTAATTGTTGTTTTTACCTTGTCTGTCCTGCGCAAAAAGTCGTTTCCATGGCAAACCCCATAAATACTAGCCTTTTGAAAAAGAACCACTGTCACAGCACGCTCTGTTTATCTGACAATTTTTATTCAGTCGCAGATTAGGCATATTTAATTATTCCCTAACAAAGACGAAGGGACTGTGTGCCACAGGAAAACACAGCCAACTTTAACAAAAGCTGATTTATCGTGCCCCTTCAAATCACATCTCTCTGACATGAGTGGAAATGACATTTGAAAGGAAATTTAAAAATAAGACCAGTGACTCACCTCTTATTAAAATCTCCAGACTTCATTTTATTCCCGCCTGAGCTGTCCGGCATCATCAGGATTGGAGATTCCGACGCGATGCAGAAGGTCATGGTTAACCTTGATGTTGACAGGACTCGGGACTTCTTTAATAGCATTGTCATGATTTGATCAGCACCAGCCTCTGCCTCTGAGAATTATGGTATAACTTCAGACTGACATGGCAGAAGATATAAAAACACAATATAACAATATCTAGGAAGATACTTGAATGCCAAGGAATTCTGCAGGACTTGACTGTGCGTGATAGTCCATTGCCACATCTCCGCAGGTGAAATTGACTATATCTGTATCATTTATATTTAGACCTGTAATGGCAACCTGTAGTGAATAACTAAATTAAACCAAAAAATGCTTAATCTTTTAATGCTTTTTTTATATGTAATCTTATGTCAATATTGGATTGTTATGACATGCCTATGCTTTTAGCGCAAGTCTTCAGTTATTTCTCTACAAGCTCTTTTTTTGGGGACTGACTGATATGCAGTGATGAATTCATTATATTCAGACACTTTGCAGCGGAGGAGAACAGCAGCTCACTGCTGCCAGTGACCCTCTCCTAACTGCCATGGATAATAATGAATAACTCTTATACAGGATATATGTGTTCACTTTGTGTTCATTTGCAATTTATATTTAATGAGTAATGCTAAAGATAGTAACCGCATGCCACAAATCTATCAGAACATAATGGCGTGAACATCCTTAATTCTACATCAATAATACACCGAGTGACATCACATAAACAGTGAATGTGACTTACCATCATGCATAATACACACACCATTCCATCCCACTCAGCACTGAGGGGTATAATGTAATAAAAGAGTCTGTGAAGATTCTTTGGATCTTTTCTTCCTATATATAGATTCCACATTTGCCGCACCTTGTCACAATGGGAAAACTCAAACGCCCATAGCAGGGAGGTGTGTCCTGCTATTAAAATGCAAGTTTGAATTTCTTTAGCCTATAAGACTCCCTCTAAAATCAATTCCTACGGTAGATATAGGATGATCTCTAGCAGATTTTATGGGTGTAGACTAACTGTGCACTTCTTCATAATATTCCATTTTTTTGTTACACATTTTGGCCTGGTTTTCATCAGCCAGAATTCCATCATCTGTCATACTGACTAACTGTTGCCTGTCTGGGAGTAAGAGTCATTTGATCTCTTCTTGTATGTTGCCACCAAGATTGGGCTGTATTCTAGAATCTCTACATACAAACACAGTTAGAACAGGTAATCTAGTATCATGTTGCCATAGCAATGTTAAGGTCAAACAAATATTCTCTAAAGCTCCTTATGCCATAAATATCCCTCATATTCATTCTGAGCCACAACCCAAAGCTCCGTTTGGATTTGTGCCCACTGGATGCAGTAACTGTCCACATATGATCTTTACTGGAATGGTGCAAGAATAGTGAATGTTGGGAATGGTCACCATATGGCAATTTAATAATCTGACACTCCTAGAAACAAGAGCACAAACTCAAAAATGTACCTAATGAAACAGCTGCAGGTTCAGCTCATACGATTTACTATGCCATTAATAGAAAGGTCCTTGTTTGCCTATGAAAAGGTCAAAAGATTGTTCTGTTGCTATATATCCATTTTGCTGCTGGAGGAATCAGTTCAGCCATTCTTGGAGAAGTGATTAAAATTATTTTGGCAGAGGTCCACGTCAGCGCTTTCTGCCCACAAACTAAATAGCTCAGCCAGGCGAAACCGGAATTACATTTGAACCCAATAAAAAAGGTGAGTCAGTTATGGCCATTATGCACGGACTGTTGTGTCTGCAGCAAGGAGTGACTCTATGAATGGAACAGAGCATCATTTCAGAGTGAAGGTGTTTTGGAGACAGGAAGATGGCAGAAGCTACAGAAACACTCTGGAATCGTGGGACTGCCAGGGTGATAACTCTTAATGACTTCTGAGCTTCCAAGCACAGAGGGAGATGCTAAACTGGATGCCATATGAATAACCTTCTGCATTACTCATCCATCAACCCCTTCCTGCAAGACTCACACCTTCAGGGACAAAAAGGGAAATGGCCATTGCTCTTATTCTATCATTGTCTGTTTACTGATAAATAGTGCATTTATCTAAATGCATGGTGGTTGTCCAGAAATCCTCATCAGTTCTCAACAGTACCACTTTGTTCTGAGGTTGGATTCCATTCCTTCACCACAGCCACGCCCCCTCATCAGGTCTCCCTCACCAGAGTACTGATTCAACTGTGTCACTCTTTTCTTTCTGGTTCCTCTTAATTGCCTAGCCTACTTAACCGGTCTAACTGGTTTCTTCACTGTGAGGAATTGTTGACTCATGTCCAATCTCCAAGTGTTCCTGATCCCTGCAACCACCCCCCCCACCCCCACCCACAAGTGCCTGGTTTTCCTCCCATGTGGTTCAGCATGAGTGATTCTCCCAAACTCCAGCCCGGTGAGTATGTGTTCTAATCCCCCTCTCAGTACCAGTGTGTGTTCCACTTCTCCTGTGTCTGCATGTGTGCCTGCCTTACCCTGCACCCCCAGGCATGGGCAGATTATGACTTGGTCCCACTGGATCTTAGGGGGACCTCAAGCGATGTCCCATACGTTGTGATGCAGTCCGTGGCAATTTTTAGATTAAATCATCATGTAGCTATGGCAGTGCAAGTTATTTAAGATACTACACCAGTTTTAGCCAACTGATTTCTGGGGCTCTAAGGCCCCTTTAATTACCTAAAGACGGTCTCAAGCCCTGTCATCTATGTTCGGATAAAATTCTCCAGTATCTATGCAGTGCTACTTCTAGGAGGCCCAGAGCTTAGTACCCTGATTGTGGGTTTTGGGGGCCTCGGTTTCCCATTTCCATTTTTAGATGAAATCATCCAGGAAATAAGGCAGTGCTAGCTGTTTTAGGAAGGGCCCGAGCTGTCTTAGATTAGCACAAACTTTGGGTTTGGGGGCTCCCTCAATTACCAAGGGGCGCCCAAGCTTTGTTCCCGTTTGTGAGACCCTTCAGCAATTGTTTTTAGATAAAATCTTCCAGTAACAATAGCACTGCTAGTTGTTTATGGAGGTACCTTTTTGGCATGTGTACACTACATGATTTTAGCCTGTGCAGTTTTAGCCTACGTCGCTTTAGCCTACGCTGCTTTAGCCTGCACTGCTTTAGCCTGTGTCTTTTTAGCCTGTGCCAGTTTAGCCTGCGTCGTTTTAGCCTACACTGCTGTAGCCTGTGTCATTTTAGCCTGTGTGGTTTTAGCCTGTGTCATTTTAGCCTGTCCAGTTTTAGCCTGTGCAGTTTAAGCCTGCGTCGCTTTAGCCTACGCTGCTTTAGCCTGTGTTGTTTTAGCCTGCATTGCTTTAGCCTAGACCGCTTTAGCCTGCGTCGCTTTAGCCTACGCTGCTTTAGCCTGTGTTGTTTTAGCCTGCATTGCTTTAGCCTAGACCGCTTTAGCCTGCGCTGTTTTAGCCTGTGCCATTTTAGCTCATGCTCCCTGGATGGACCTTCTTGCTTTCGGACTCCGACTTGTTCCACTGACTGTGGCCTCTGCCTATCATACCTGTTCCCCATTTACCCTGCGTGTGGATCCCAGTTCCCTGAAGGCTTTTGTTACACGTGTAGGTCATAGAGTAATAATCAACAATAATGAAGAATAACGTGTAATGAAGCAAAGTCAATCATAGGTGCTCCCTAACGCCACTTATTTTACTTGGAACATGATAAATAAACATGTTTAATCAGTTCATTTGTTTGCTACTTTTCAAGATCATGGGGGGAATAATATAATCTGCATCATAATAATATGGAAATGATAAATCATTTGATAGCCATTTGAGCTGAGATTGTACTTTTTCCATGATCATTATCATTATTTGACGGACGATGAGAGAGATTCTTAACTAGTTTCAGAAATGGTTGTACTCCATGGACTCAATAGCTCTTTCAGCCTCATAGCTGGTATGGTCTCTGTTAACTTGATGCTCTTGACAGTTTGGGCACACACACACATGCACACAGAGATACACTTTCCTTTTTAAATAGCATGAACAGGATCCTGGGGATTGTGGGGGTTGCAGACGGAGAGGCATGGAATGACAGAGGATGTAATTAAAGTCAGTCACCCAGCGGATCTGAAACGATTGGTACCTGGAGTTCGCCAAGAGACGGGTCACGGAGGTGAATGACTGCAGAGAACATTTAAGATCAAAATAATGAGGCCGGAGGAAGGGCAGCAAGGACCCTCCACTTGTCAGTCCTGGGGAGTCTTTTTTAAGGTCTGTGAAAAGGAGGTGAGGAGACTACAGGGAACTGCACAGCAAAAGCAGCCCACACTCATGTTTTTCGGTATGTGTGTCAACTTGTGTTTCGAGCAGACCAGTAAGGTCAGGACCTTATACCTCTGGTAAGCCCCTGGCCCAAAGTGGACTCCAGACACCTGATTTAAAGAAATTCTTTTTCGATTGTTTGATTACTGGATCCCCACAGAATCAGTGCACTGTGGAAATGTGGGATGCATGGTCACTAGAACACAGTGTATGGGCATAGTGGAGAAGTCATGCCTGCGCACATAGTGTATTAAAGGGCTACTACAGTCACGTTTGTCCCATTACCTTCCCGAGGTCTGTAGCACATCATTAGCTGCCAAACCCAGGATCTCTCTTGAAACTGACTAAGATTGACCATATGCAGTATTACACATTGTGGTATTCTGAATATTCAGACAGGAATAGACCATTTTCATATCCAGGGTAAGAGTAGTAATTATGTATATTTTAATTGTTTTATATTTCCTATTACTGCAACAAAAATGTTTATAATTGTGTCAAAGATATTTTGTTGGCAATTACAGTGACTTCCTCTCCTTCCTGCCGGTCCCCATCCTGTCCTGTCCCAGCTTGGCATTATCATTATCGCCATGGTGCCCCCTTTGGTCAGCCCGAGTGGTACAGCAGCCCTAAGTGCAAACCACAGTCCGCATGCTGGTGAGATGGATCCTGTGTGTTTTTGTGTGTGTGTGTATGTGTGGATTAGGTTTATATTACAATGTGGGGACCAAATGTCCCCCACAATGTAATAAAAAGCTGATATTTTGGCATTATGGGGACCGTTTTACACGTCCCCACAAAGACCTGTAAATGCAATCAAAAAAGTAAAAATGCCAAAAGTCTTGTATTTTGTTTAGTTACTTATGGTTAAGGTTAGGGCTGGGTAGGGGTTATGGTTCACATACTGTAGTTGGGATTAGGGTTTTTCCAGAGAAATTAATGAAGAGTCCCCACAAAGATATGAATATCTGGAGCGTGTGTGTGCATGTGTGTGTGTGATTTTTTTTTATTATTATTACAAGAACCTTTATCCAGGCCGCACCTGTCATTCATGCGGTTATTTTATGCATTTTATGACCATATGAAAGTACATGAGATATAAATGTCAGTAAGGAAATTCAATATACAAGATTTGCAAGCTTTGCTCAGTATTTCTGCCGCACACAATCAAGCCTCCTCCACCTGTCCATCTCACAGTCATTTATCTGGGTCACAGAGGGTCCGGACCCTATGCCAGGTTATATAGGGCACAAGGAAGGACACCAGGCTCTGACAGGTGGGAGGGGACCCATGTGATACAAGGGGAAGATACCAGCAGAACATAGATGTGTTACACAACAACATCACCCATCTAGCCGCAGTGCTATTCTTGATCCCAGCTTTTCTGATTATAAAATAAAAGTTTATTCTGTAAGGTTTATTTTATACGTATACTTCAGCAATATTTATTGTTCTAAGATTCTGGAGTTCATACGACTGTGACCCTGGATGAACCACATCATTTTGTGTCAGAACAAAAACTTTACTTTACTTTCCATTTTTCGTTTTGTTTGATTTCATTTGAACTCAGCTAAGTATATTCTGTAACCTTGGAAGTGTTGTTGTATTAAAACAAGCAATTTCAGTTCCATAATGGTGTGCTGTGCTCATCTGAGATTGTGACCGTAAGGTCAAACGGTCAGGGGTTGGACCTGCACTAATAAAATGCCAATTTGGCAGACGTTTGTCATAGTCATTATGAATGTTATTATTTTTATTTTCACAGCGCCGAAACTGTGGAAATGGACGACCACTTCAGAAACCCACGCTGGTCAAGTGCCAGTGGTGTTTGTACTGGGTCCGGCTGTTACCTAGGCAACAGTGTCACCAGGAGTATGCTGACCTAAGATACTTGCCTCCGAGTGGCCACAGTACAGCAGACTGAAGGGCATCTTGTAGGAGACATATGGTACTTATTGCTGAGGGTACATATTTTTTACTATCTCATCAGAACAACTGTAAAAAAAAATCAACAACTGTAAAACTGACGATGTATAAACAAGGCCGGGAACGGATCATAAAAAATGTTGTTTATTTGTCATGCTGTTACTGTAAACCACAACCTGTGTTTTGGTTCACCTATTTTTCATGTTTTTTCCTTGATTTAATGCCTCAAGTATCTCCTTTGAAGCAAAGTTTATAATAGTGACAAATAACTCTGCATCTATTTCCAAAAAAGTCATGAATATGATACCAATACCAAAACGTTACACACAATGACATGTGTGTCACAGTTCATAAACTGAGTTAGGCCATTGTGCCCATGATCAGAAGGTTGTTGGTATAATCCTGTGGTTGCTGAGTGTTGTCACTGTGGGGTCCTTCAGCAAGGCCATTAATTCCATTTGCTCCAGTAACTGGCTGACTCCGCCTTCTCAAAATGTACATTGCTTTGGATAAAATCAGTTTTTTTCTGCTATTCCTGCCTTGTATCTATTTCAGAGTATGACATGATTGAGTAAATTATTCATTTACTCAATGAAATACATGAAGGTTATTGGCTGCTTACAAAATACAGGGCATCTAAATGCTCGCTGTTTCTCTTCTTACTGTTTTTGGGGAAGATCATTACTTCACACAGTTACAGTGACCTGTGACAGTGACACTCTGGACACTGAGCAGAGCATCCCATGAATAGGAATGTTGACAGGTGTGATTGGTGTGGGAAAACGAAGGAAAGCCATCAGCGGACATTAAGCTAACCAGTCACAACTAGGTACTTTGGCAATGGACCCAAAGGGTGAAAAATTATGCTACTAAAACAGGGACTTTAGTGCTAAATGCCACATTAATAAAAGCTGATTGTTTTAGTTTAGGGTCATACCTTCAGGGTTGGGTGTTCAAATCTCATCTCGGCTCCGTTTAGTTTGCATGTTCTAGCCGTGTTTCCTCTGGGCTCTCTGGTGTCCTCCTTTGGCCCAAAGACATGTAGTTAAGGCAAAGTTTCCTTTTAATTTGTCTTTTGCAAATTAAATTGTTATGTGCCTTGCTTGTACATCACTTTGGAAAAAAAGCATCAACTAAATAAATAAATGCAACATAAAGTAATATTATGTATGTGCATTAGTCCTGTGATGGACTGGCATCCCGTCCAGGACGTACCTGGAGGAGGAAAAGCAGATGGATGGAAAGTCTAAAGAAGAGGGATATTATTGATGCTGTGGATGTGCATCATGAGTAATAACAAATCACACTTATCCCATTATCCAAATTAATGGCCAGAATGACTAAGTGAAATAGTACCACAATATTTTTCTTTAGCAAGTTTTTCCCAGCATCATTAACTCTCCTTACAAATTGCAGTTACCACATTACCTTACAAAGCCAACAGAGTAAACCCATTTTGTATTTATAAACCACAATCCGTTTCTTTTCTTTCAAAAAGGAATTACATTAGAGAAACTGTTTACTTACCTGTTAAATCTGTGCGGTCAGGATTTGAATCTAGTATGATGCCCCACTGCTCAGCTCTTACCGTATACTCTCATTTTGGGCTGTGTTCCCATCTCCCCATCTTATGTGACCGTAAGCTAGGGACACATACGGAGACGAGCCCACTGAGGTACAGGTCCTAGCTGAAAACTGATTGGGGTTCAAATATAGTTCAAATTCAAAACATATCTTTGACTGATGATAAGGTTTGCCCCTCTTCTGCCCCCCCGCCTTAAAAAATCCTAGAATCGCCCCTGCCATTGGCAGTTGCTCATATTTGTTTTCATACCCCTGCTGATAATAACAGATAAAAACCAGCTTAGGCTCATAGCTGGTTTTAGCTGGTTTTAGCTGGTCTTAGCCGGTCTTAGATGTTCATGTCCCAGCTCTTGATGCCCTTGATGCTTTATCTGGGTGGATCACGAGTTCGTATGACCAGCTAAGCCAGCTAGAATGACCGTCGTAAGCTGGTATGACCATCAATCCATCATGCAAAAACGACCCTAAGTCAGTCAACAGGGATGTCAGCTGTAACAGGAAATGGGGTGAGTTTCCTCTCTATGGCTGTGGGGACAGGGGGCTCGTGGGTATCATTAGTGCTTCCTAAACACTGAAGAACGGGGGTTTGGGTGTGGCAGAAGCATCTCAGTAGGCGATCCTTTAATGAGGACTGGGTGCCATACTCACAGTAGCTCTCCTTTCAAAAGCATCTGTCACTGTCATTCCTATGCCGTCCATCCAAAAAGGGCGGAGCCTTGCTGAAATCTGGGGGGTGACGCTCTGGTTATCTCACATGGGAGGGGAGGGTTCTTTGTAGTCGGGGGAGTATGCTGTCGCAACGGAATTGACGCAACCATCTGCATCCCGACTTCAGGGCCTTTGTCTGAGGAAGTGAGCCTGACACATCAGAGGAGCTCCTTGGGATTTGTCGCCAGCAGATGGAGCGACATCTTCTTCAGCTTCACAACATATTATGCTTTCTTGTTATATAACTACCAGCCAGTACAACTAGCTCTTTTATAAGTTTGTAAAACCTCCAGTTTCCATTGATCTGCAGGATTTTCAATGCCTTATCAGGGCAATCACCATAATTAAATATTGTAATAGTTTCAACTTCTGGGATTTGAAGCTGCAAATGTTTTCCCAGAAGTCTGATTTCTTAAGCACACAACTGATTATGGCCCCTTTCAAGGGGCTGCACTACATAAAGCATCTCCATTCTTGTCCTTTGCTGCTCTCCTTGAACAGGAAACCTCTAAGTGATTATCTCAGATTATGAATGTCTAGAGACATTAAATGTCGGAATGATTTCTGGGAGATGAACTCTAGGTCGCAAGACAATAGTGGAGATATTGCTATTGAGGTTTCAGATAAACTCTCAAGTTAGATCCAGGACAGTCTGTCCTAAATTCCAACTTTTAAGAAGCAAAATTTTAAGAAGCAAATTTTTTAATCATGCTCCACAGGAAATAAGCATGAAAAACAAGGGCCGTTTTTCAAAATGTCCTCGACATTAAAAAGAAGTTGCAACCTTGAGTGAGTATGCTGAAGGACGTCAACAGGCAAATAAAAACTGATGGAACAACGACTGAGCAGAGATGGAAGCAACTGAAGATCTTTACGGCAAAGACATCAAGAACCAAGAAACATTTAATGAGGTCAGAACCTTCAGTGATGGAAGAGGAGACCTGAGCAGCCTTGAGATTGCAGCCAAAAAGAAAGCAGTGGGGACAGATCCCAATAGAAACATTAAAAGCAAGTGAAGAACCAATGAAGTATCAAGAATCAAGGGTTGACCAAATTATACCAATGCATTTGGAAAACAAATTAATATCCTTTACAATGAAAGCGATCAGCTTATATTTCACTACCTAAAAAGGAGACCTGACTGTATGAATACTGTGCTGCTATTTCCCTTATATTACATGCAACTAAGATTATGCTGAAGGTCATTCAATGCAAAATATTCAGTGCATCTCTAAACAAAAGCAGCCACAGTCAGGACATAATTCAGAGAATCTGACTGATGTCAGATTGGTTGGGGTCAAGGTTGGACAAGACTGCATACTGCTGCCATACCCATATCATACCTATATGCATGGAGAACTGGTTAAGCTGAACTGGAGGAAAGAGCTATGGGGTCTACTGGTGGTAGAAATATCAACTTTTAATATTTGGATGAAACCACACTTACAATGGTAAATACAGAAGATCTGAGTACATTTACAAGAAAAGTTAATGAGCCGAGAGAAATGTCGGTCATGGCTAAATGTAAAGAAAACAAAGGTTATGACAATGTAAAATCGTAATCGACAATGTAAAATCGTAATCGACAATGTAAAATCGTAATCGACAATGTAAAACTTTAGCTCTGGTGGCGGTGAAGTAAGTTATAGACAGCTTTTACCTCATTAGAAAACATCAATAACAAGATCCAGCACTTGGCAGAGCTGTGATGAAGAACGTAGAAAAGATCTTCGGAAGTATTGATATATCTCTCAGAAAAAAAAATCAGAATTATTCAGAGGATGAGATTTTCCGGGACTCCTTATTGATCGGAGATCCAGACAATGAGGATGCAGGACAGGATGAGAATCGGTGCCTTTGAAGTTTGGGCTTATAAGAAGACATTGGACTGAGAGAGAAGACTAGCAATAAGGTGGATGCTCTCACTTATCCCCAGCCACTGATCATCCTGAGCACCAAGGCAAATGAACAAATTATATGTTCTGGAGGAATATTATCTTTATGTTCGCCAAGTGTGTACATCAGCTATATGGCACATTATACAAATAATCTATGTAACATAACACATACATGCGTGTGTTTGTATACGTATATGCGGAGAATTTTGTGCCAGATGATACAAAATGAAAATCGAGCAAACCACCCAGTAACGCCAGCATTAATCCCATGCTGACCTCTAGTGGTGTGAAAAATAATAGAAACTTGGTCTTGCTTTTCTGATATTTACAGTTTATAATGCAGACAAATTTATCCAAAGCCACATAATTTTTTTTCTCTGAGAAAGCAGGGTTAGACAGTCCCTGTAGGGGGCCGATGGTGGCATTATGCTGCTGATATTTGAACCAGAAACCTTCTGGTAACAGAACCCTAACCCACTCAGCCACACCCCTCCCACATACAGTAGGACAGCAGAGCACTGAAAAAACGTGAAAAGGCATGGCTCACTAATGAAATTACTATGGTATGCCTTTTACGTCATAATCTGCTCCTTAAAAATCTTAATTGAAAAAAGCGTAAACACATCCTGATATTTTAACACCAGGATGTTTTGCAGTACTTTACCAACAAGCCATTATCGTAGTGAAATGTGAAAAGAGCTTGATTTAACCAGTTAAGATTTTTTTTCAAAACAAGCTTTAATACCTTTCTTTTCTAGCAGAATGTGGCATGCAGCAGTGCTGACTAACCTGTGTAGACTCACTTCCAGAGAGGAGAAACCATGGAACACCTTGAGGGAAACTGGGTCACAAAAATGTATTTGGCATTCAGACATGATTTTGCATCAATGTAGAGCACCAGAGCGGAGTCAGCCAAAAGCACAGTGCCTGGGATTGGCATCTTCTAATAAGGCACGATTTATCAAGCATGTAGCCCATCTTATTTTCCTCCTCACTCTGTAGGTACAAGAATACCCTGATTTATTCCATTGGTACCTGCAGCTACTTCCGCTTTAGCTCTGCATTGTCTGGGTGGGTCCATTTCCATGGCAACTGAGAGGGAGACGGTTTGGACTTAGCATGGCTTTTTAATATGAAATGTCTGTGAATTATTGCAGGGCACAGGATCAGAAAAAAGGGAAAATCCACAGAGAAGCTGAATGAGGCAGTATTGGGGTCACACAGCTTTACTCTACCATGAGGTCACGGGTCTCTGACAGAGAGTCAGGTTAAGTTTTGATTATCTTGTTGGTGATTAAACCTGATTAATCTTTTATTTTAATAAAAAGACCAGGTATATACACCACAGCCGTGGAGAAAATTAAGAGACCACTCTATATTTTTAAACAAATCTGCATTTTTAATTCATGGTTTAATTGTGGTTCTGCTGGCAGAAGCTGCGCTGAGCAGCAGGATGCTTTCAGGTTCACAATCTGTAAGATAGCAGTACACAAGAATAAGGTGAAGCAGGAGACACCGGGAATGAGCAGGAACCAGCCAGGTAGAGGGTGGAAGCGACTTTCTAATGCCAGAGATGACCGTTAACTTATCCGACAGTTTCTCATGAATTGTGGAATGACCTCAAGTAACTTTCAGAAGGAATGGGAAACATTAAGTGCAGGTGAAAATGACAATCTTATAAAGTAAGGAAGAAGCCCTTCATTAATGAGAAACAGAGAAGAACCATGCTGCAGTTTGCAAATAAATTAATAAAATTATATTACTCACAGACACACAAGAAATTGAGAAATGAGTGAAACACAAAATTTTCCTGTTGTCTCTTAATTTTTTCCAGGGCTGTATATATGGAAGCATTTTCACTGCGAGCAGCCTTTGTGGGTGTGGTCTTCCATGGCAGGCAGGCACTGTAATTCTGGGAGGAAAAAGGTCATATGTGATTTACCATCAGTTTTATTTA
Source organism: Paramormyrops kingsleyae (assembly GCF_048594095.1). Taxonomy (NCBI): domain Eukaryota; kingdom Metazoa; phylum Chordata; class Actinopteri; order Osteoglossiformes; family Mormyridae; genus Paramormyrops; species Paramormyrops kingsleyae. The sequence goes on from NC_132815.1 coordinate 20,524,825, forward strand.
CAGTACATTAATTTAGTCTATGATTTTATTCAAAGGACTGCACATTTTTGATAAACTATATTCAGACACTCCGTGAAGCAAGTGGGAGTCAGGGGTTGTGCTCACGGGCCCAATGATCACGCTGCCCCCCCAGAGATTTGAACCAGCAGCCTTTGGATCACAGGCACAGTACCCCCACCTGCTGAGTCACGCACTGCCCCCTTTAGTCCGTGGGGTCTGTGAGCAGGGCCAGAAACCATCTTGGAAGCAGTTGGGGTTAAAGGTTACATAGTGGCATGATTTCTCTGGTGGCCAAGGGATTTGATCCCACAACCTTCCGGGCAGAAGAAGAGAGTCCTAAACCACCAGCATGCGACAACCACATGCCATCCTGGACATAGACAGTAGCTGGCTATTTGACAGTAAAGATAAGTTATAGCAGAAAGAACACGAGGGCTTGAGAGCTTGGTGTGGAATTTAGTATTAATGTTTTCAGGACCAGTATTAGTCATTGGAAGATGGATGGATGGATGGATTCAGCAGAAGCAGAAACATGGAAAGCAGCCTCTCTGTATTGTACAGCAACCTCCACAATTATTGGCACCCCTTGTAAACATTTGTAAAAAGGGTTAGAAAAAATCCACGTTTTGGTATAGCAGCTTCATGTGAAAAATCCAACCTTTCATTAACAGAAATTTATGCCAAGAAAAAAAATCCTTCATCAAGAAATAATTATCTTTAACAAAAACACATGTGCCATGATCATGGGGAACACAATGTAACTGAAGCATGTTTCCCCTGTAAACTGTACATCTTTGACTTGAGTGGAGTGAAGAGGAACCTTCAAGCTGTAATCCATGACTTCCTGGTTAACAGGGATACAAACATGAGGCAACACAGAGCCCAAATTCCTTTAGTCATCCATCAACATTTGTGACTTTTGCTGTACTCTTGCACTACTGCATGGGACAAGGTATCGTGACATTTTTTTACAAGAATCGTCTTAAATGTTTAATTGTGCTGCAGTCATCATTCTGGTATCACTCATGCCTTTGGTGTTCTAGCATGGATAATTCTGGAAGGTAAGGTTTGAATCCTATCTTTGCCCCCTAGTGCATGTGCAGTCTCTGTGGATTTTCCCAAAGCCTGGGGTTAGAATACTGTTTAGATTTCCATCTGTGTCTCCCAGTAAAAACGAAAAAAGAAATTCAATACAGCTGATGCACTGTAAAACTCAAAGAGCCTTCGAAAATGTCAAGAGTGCTGCAAATATGCAAAGGTCAAGTCTTATTGTGATGTTCTGTTAAAAATGTTAGATGATTTTTAAATACGACACTGCCACACAATACTTATTTTCTGTTCATAGCTGCAAATCACGACCAGTTGTTGTGGTACTTTTCATTTTTCAAATACTGACATTATTTGATTTTAATCTAATAAGAAAGCATATTTTATGGCAAACAAAAACATACACTGGATGAAGAAACAGAGAAAAACATGGCCCCATATTCCAGAGGGTGAGCCGCAGTCCAGAGCCTCAGCCCAGAGCCTCTTTTGTTCTCAGAAAGATACTTGTGTTTTTGCTGGGATTCCAGAAGAATGACTGATGGTTAAATGTGCTGTTTTCATTTTGAGAGCCTCGGATAAGGAGCAGGTCCATCTGTCAGTGTGAGCAGTTCAGGCAGGCCAGGAAGGTCGAGCCAGGGGACTTTTTGGCATTTAAATTTACATTTATTCAGGAGCAGAAGATCTTGCCCAAAGTTCTGTACAAATGAAACAAAGACTTTTCTTTAAGATAACAGGTGAAGCAATGATTCGCAAAAAAAAAAGAAGAGATGAGAAAAGTAAAGAACATATCACACAAATATCATTTAATGCCAATGTTCAAGGACCAGTTTTCTGTAAAAACCACATGAATGCGACAATACGAAAAAATTCTCAAAGAACTGTGTAAATCAGCACCACCCTAAGCTTAATGAAAAGGACTCCGGTGAAGCAAATTATTTCCTGCCTCGCTAAGCCAATAGACTTCAGTGTATTTATAATCACCTATTAATTAATAGTCGTTATAGTTAAGGAATATGACACATTTTTAAATACCTCATTTAAAATACCTCCCAGTCTTTCCAATTATGCCACACGTTTAATCATCTAGAACGAGCTCAGCTATCAGTCAAAATAAACTCAGTTTTTCAACCAATATTCCTGGCTGGTTTGTGGACAAGGCATTGATTTATTCTAAGTGAAAGAGCCAAGAGTTGATTTGTACATTCGATTTGTACATACTGTTCTTGTTAATTGCAGCTAACCCCATGTATATGCTGTTATGCTGTAAACACAAACATTTTTTGTTCAATTTTTTTTTTTTTTTGTGGAAAAGCAACGTTAGTGCAGTCGTGCAGTTAAGAGTTTTGGGAAATGTGATGGTTTGAGTTGCCACCTCTCCGTACATTACAGGATAATCCTGTACTGAAAAACAAAATGCGATTTGTCCCGTGTTTTCGGTCCAAGAATGAAATAAACAAAGCTAGTGAGGATTGATTGGTTGATTTGATGAAGACACGGCACTCCAGTTATCCAGACACAATGACACAGTGTGGGAAGCTTCTGAAAAGGTTGAGTGATACGACTTCATTCTTTCATTGACAGGAACTGACATTTAGAGGACATGATGAGAGTGAAAACTCTGACAACAAAGGCAACAACAGGGGAGATGACAGACGCGCTCCGCCGCTACAACGACGGTCTGGCTTTTGTTAGTGTGTTTATGACCCTACCCATAATTTAATATATATGAGTGATCAACTTGCAGCTCATCAGACTGGAGTCAGATGAAGGCATGAAAAGGGAACCCATTTATTCAATGGCACCATCTTCTCTTTTAATTATCACAGCCTTCACAACAGAATCACCGTGGTATTTCCAGGGATGAAGCCATTTCTGGGATGGATCTCTCTTATATTCTGCTTGGTGAAAGGTGGTGATCTGATGCAGATTAATCCCAGGCTTTTTGTTTTACTGGTACTACGAATATTGTGCTTGTCATTTATCGCTGACAATATCGCCTTGCAATTTCTGCTTTCCTAGACGGTATTTGGCTTAAGATAGCAGTAACAAATCACATTAGTGCTCGCAGGCAGACAGCAGACAGGGAGAGTAGCAAATTGCTAGGGGTTTACAGCTTGGCACGGCTACTCTCCACTGTTATTATAGTTTTTAATGTATTTATTATTTTGTATTATTTTATTATATTATTTTCAATTTTTATTGGAAATCCAGTTTAGTTTTAGTGAGCTTTCAGTGTGGTATTATTAGTTTGTTTTAGTTCCAGTTTAAAATGTAATACATTTATTTCTCTGGTTAAACTATAGTTGTAGTGCTATTTTATGTGTCTGATCTTTACAGAATCCTACATGAACACACAGTGCACATTTTGTATTAATGTCCTCAAAACGTGTTACACATATTATTAGTGGTATTTAAAAATAAGCAAATCATTACTTTACTGTAGCTAAATAGTATTTTAAAATGGTAATGGAATGTATTTGACTTTTTTTGTCAGTTATTTCAGTCAGTTTCCAAAGTGACATTTATAGTTTTTGTTTGTTTTTTGTTTCATTGTTTTTCATTTTCATATTTTGTTTTTGAAAATATTATCTTATACTTTTAGTTTTTCTCAACGCCAATAGCCCTGCTACTGGGCAGCACGATGCATCACCTTGATAAGTGTAACTCGCTCCTCTGGGCCCACGTGGGCCCTAACACTTTCATCCTTAGTCGCTGAAATCCTCTCGTGATCCGTATGTCACACTAAACTGCATGCTGCTCCATTCCCTCTTACGTAAAGCCAGCTTCTCCTTCATTATCTTGCAAAAGGATGGAGAATCAATGCATGAAAAAATGGTGACCATCTGCAAGCCATAATAAATGACCTACATTATCTGGTCATATCTTTACAATTAAACCCCGTGCAGAGGGAATACCCTCCGTGCTGTAACCTCATTTTTGTGGATGTACAGGTAGGTTTTATTCACACAGCATTTTCCAAGATGCCTTTTTGGTAGGATAATTAGCATCTCCAGTATGTGCTATTGTGTCGCTTCTTGTTGATCTCTGTGCCCTTTTCTAAATGCATTCTGAGGCTGCTTTTCTTAAGGACATGCGCAAAAATGCCTTACCTCAGTTTTTAAAACAGGATCACAAATTTTACTTCTAATATTATGGGTTGTGGGGTTTATGGTGGAACAGTTGAGCTTTTGATCAGGTTGTTAGGTCCATTTAATATGCATGATGGGTTTGCCAGTATTGGTGTACCATATCCACTGGTTTACAGGGACAGTCATGTGTATTGGGAACTAAATATATATATATATATATATATATATATATTTAGAAGATGTACAAAAATCAAAATTCTATATCATTGTTTATTTTTTCCGAGGTGAGTGACATCACGTCCGACAATCTCCCGTTCGAGCTACCACATCTCGGAACAAACATGGCTGCCTCCGTGAACACGCTGCTGTGTGTTGTTGCTTTATATTTTAGCAGAATTGGAGTGAGATTATTTTTTCCGAGAGACAAACAAGAAACACGAACTAGTCAAACAACATTAAAAGTTTTATAAAATATTTTAGCACATTCATGGCAATATTCTTTTTTCGAGAGGCAAACAAACTACAAACAAACAAAAGACACTAACAAGTCTGGTAAAAATCTGATATTGCATGCTAGGATACTGTTTACGGTCACGATATGGTACTCTCTAAATCGGACACGTGCAATTACATTCATAGCTATTAATACATTTAACAAAATAAACATTTTTAAAGATTTATAAAATAGAATTGACTTTTAAATTGACTGTGTAAGCTGCCATGTTGAAATGACGTCACAGGGGAAACTCGGACAACAAAATCTTGTCCGACATCAACGTCGTAAAAGAGCCGTATTTCCGACGGGAAGTGGCATTTTTCGTGACGTTTCATGACATTTTCATCAGAGTTCCGACTCGGAGAGAAATAATCGAATGCATGATTAGCACCAATGCCAAGCCAGCACTGCTACGGTTAACCATGGCGGCAGAAGAGGGCGTGACGCTGGACTGTCATCATACTGTATGTGGAACAAGGATGGTCCCATCGGGCAAAGGCAGGGTGCACCCTCTCCATATTGGCAGCTTCTGCTGTTAAACTGTGATGATAAATAGTGCAGTGCTAATTTTTCAGTCGCAAATGTTTTAAGTTGCTGTCAGACTCTTCTTTGAATTATGAGTTTTGTAATGTATGATTATGACTTCTGCATCTGCTGTGTAATCAAACATTATTCCAAAAGATCACAAAAAGAGTAAAAGTTTCACCTTGCTTCACCCAGGGGTGCTGTGGAGAGTTTAGGCCCCACGAAAGTGTGGCGGAGCGAAGGGAAATTTTTTTATACAAGATGACAAATCCTAAGAGACCTGACTACGCCAACTTGGAAATTTCACCCAAGGAAATATAGTTTTCACATAAGCAAAGCACAAGGACACGCAAGCCCGTTGCTGAAGAGAGCAGAGAGGTGGTTCCAAATCAATAAAAATACATTTTATTAGACACACACTAAAACTTCAAACGACACCAATGGCTGTCACACAATAACTCTTGCTGGCTGAGTTTACCAAGGGGCCAGTGCGTATTTCAGCAATGCGGGAAAACACCCAAGGCCAAAGGCTGACAAGCAGGGCATAAGTGTCCCACATGCTGGCAATCACAATACAAAATAAGAAGAGAGAAAAACAAATTACTCAAAACTCAAATCACATATACACAAAACTCATCCATATGGTTCTCGCACATGCACCGTTTCACAGCGGTGGCCGGTTTCCCCTGACTAACCAACAGCACGAGTCACGGCGCTGGGTCCATTCGGCCAGGCAGTTGAGCTACTGAGCCTTAAGTCATTGGCTCAAACCAAACAGAAATAAAACAAAAGAATCAAAACCAAAAACCAAGAAACAAAGCAAACGAACCGTAAAGCAAAGCAAACCATGAAACAAGAAAACAGAAACCAAAAAACAAAGCATCAGCCTTGGCCACATCAGGAACAAAGGAGGACCCTAAAAAAACACAATAAACCACTCTCATTACCATATAATGAGCTAATAAAGTTTAAAACCACATTTTAAAAAGAGAACAGGACCTACGAAGACCCAGGGAAATAAGGCACAAACTATAAAACCAATCGCATGGACTTTCATTCACCACAGGAAGCAATCGGTGGAAAAACAAACCCACAACACTCAGCTGGTCAACCGGTGGCACTCAGCACCGGGGAAGCAGCGGACGCTAGAACGTAAGCAAGGAAAAAATCAAGATCGCTAATAAAGTTTGGCCGGTAGCCTAACAGCGTTAGCAACAAACATGCCTAATACCAGGGGAAGCTCCAGTTTCATAGCCATGGAACCAGTGCTTGAAGTGGAAAAAATAAGTGCAGGAACTCTAATTTTCTCGGGCCACTGTCGCTGTGTCGGATCAGTTTCAGTAAGTACCGGAACGCAGAAAAAAGTGGCGGAACCCAAAAGACGAAAATACAGAAGTTCCAGAAATGCGTTCCGGCCCACTTCAAGCACTGCATGGAACCAAATAACTACCAGCAAGCAGATGCAGCACCAGCCTCACTGGCTGTCATCCCTCGCCCATTTAGTCACACTAGTAAATTAATTACCCAATCAGAACCATGGTGCTGCCTAGTAACCACGGTAAATAGACACACTGACATGCCGACGTCCTGCATGTCATATTGGGCCCCCAACCCAGACCAAAAATGTTTAAATTTTTTAGGGGGCCTGTCATTCTGGGGCCCTTGGAATTGCTCTAATATTTCCTCCCTTTACACGCCCCTAGCTCCTCCCCTAGATATGCAACCTAGGGCAGTGTTTCCCAACCCAGTCCTCGGGGAAGCCCCCGGACTGTCCACGTTTTTGCTCCCTCCCAGCTCCCAGCCAATCAGGAACACTGAACAGGTGCTGAGAAGAAGCAAAAACGTGGACGGTCCAGGGTTCCCTGAGGACTAGGTTGGGAAACACTGACATAGGGTATATGCTACATCAATCAATGTAAAATACTTTATATAATCACTATGACTGCTTATATAAGTGTTTGATGATCAGCCATGGAAGAAATGCTAGACGAGTCATAAACTTGAAATTAGGAATTGACTTAGTGGTCCTTTAGGGGATATGCATTTTGAGCACACTGAAGTGCAAAACACACTCTCTATAACCAATGGGAACAGCACAGGGACACAGGAGATATTCACACAAAATAAATATCAATATAAAATGATAATTTGGGTAATGATAACTGCTAAGAAGCTCAGCCATTTTTGAGTAGTTTTCTACTCAAGATGTCTGGTATAATTATATAGCTGCAGGTGTGCTTTCATACTCTTCTGAGGGCAAATGAAGAGGAACTCAAAGCACTCAAGACAATTTAGCATCACTTGCTATTACATGTTACGTAACGCCTTTCAGTCCCTGCAGTTTCCATTGAAGCTGATTAAATTACGGCCACGTTTTCTGAACCTTTTTTTTTTTTCCAAGTGAACAGATTAACTTGTCCTCTCTTATAACACTTACAGGTATGTTGACAGCATAGAGCATGTGTAGAATTTGCTTTAATGAGTCTGTCATCATTCTGAAATCCATTGCCTTTTTGGAGGCATGAATGTTTAAAGATTAATTATCTGAAAAATTAGTTGATTTTAACAAGAGGTTTAATTTGATCATATTTTTCTTTTTTCTATCACTGCTTCCATTTTTCCTTTGATTGTAGATAAAATATAAAACATTGATTAATATGTAGTTGATACCATTTAGTAGATAATGTCTCTTTTATACTTGATGGACCTTTTAATGCTTTAGCAAAATAAGTAACTAAAGCAGATGCTCCTGCTGATGCTGTTTTAAAGACATGGTGATGACTTTTATCATCGCTGGCCTATCATGGTCATCATGGACGTCCTTCACGACAAAACAAACCTGGAGTTCCTGGTTTCATTGCTTGGGTTTAAATTTCACTTTTTTGTCTCTGTTCCTTGGGAGTTGCAGGGAAAGGAGCCTGAAAATCCTCAAGCTAGCATCCCAACAGCTTAGGGCTGTATTTGATCTTCACATAGCAGGTTAGTAATTGTCTTAGCTGCAGAGAGCAGGTGGAATGAGGCTTCTCTCACTGTCTCCTACCAGCAGGGTAGAGAATTGCAGTACTTTGATAAGAGGTGTTGCCTTTGTGTAATCTATGGGTAAATTCATATTTTAGTTCCCCATCCCCTGTGTATTTATGAGGCTGGCCACCATCTTATAGCCATTAACACCTCAGGATTAAAGGTTATAGCTTTTCATGTTTAGTAAAATTGATTGATTTTCTGGCTTTTTGTGGCCAGTTCCCTCCACTGAGGACTTGGTTGTGGCCAAGAGCAGAACCTCACACCAAGAATGTGTGTAGATACTTTATCCCACACGTGTGGCTCATAAACTGGGACATTGAGCTCTGAGTACTAAAACAACATCAGGACTCCCTGCTCAAGTTAATACATGCATCCCCTTTCTCCAGGCATGCTGGGCTAGATCAGATTCCATTGCCATGATGGAGGGTGGAGCTAGGGTTGCCAACTTTCTCAACCCCAAATAAGGGACACTTTCTTGCAGGTGCGCGCGCAGAGCAGCTGACCAACAATAAACTCCCTGCAAACACAGTGGCCTACCTTTTGGACTGTCAGACGGTTCAAGCTCAGTTTGTCAGGTGAAATATGGTCCTAAGGAATGTTCCGGGTTCCCAGCTTGTGGAAATCCACAAAGCCAGCCTGATTACATAGTTCTAAGAAAACGCATGGAATTTACAGGAAAGCTAGCAACAGAGGTTGGTTGTTGAATAGTGTTGCTAGTTAGCCACAGTCCATAAGACTAAATGCTTATTGTCTGATTGATCGTCCTGGTTTGTTTATGCTTATTATCTTTTGATCTCTTCCAGTGAGCTTTGGTGGTGCATGATATTGCTGTTTGGTGTGTTTTCTGCTTCAAGCATGACAATTTGCGCTACAGGTAGCCATGTTGTGAAGGACTCTGCATGAAGATGATAACTGGGCTAAGGATGCAATTTTCAGAATAAAGTATCATATAGAGTCAACAAGTCCTCATAGTGCAGGGAGGCTTGAAGGGTCCAAAGGACATCAAGGCCAGTCAACACGACAGATGAACATCAAGTGTGGACACCTACACTCTCTGCTTTGGGTGAAGGAGGAGAATCTGACATGGCAGTGAATCCCACGCTGTACCTTTGGTTATGATGAGAACCCAGTGCTGTGAAAGAATTATTGCTGGGGAGGAGAAGTGAAGGACATGGTGGGAAAGAGAAATAGCAGGGAAGGGGAGCTTACAAAGGCATAGAAGGTAACAAATAAGGCATAGAAGGAAGCTCAAGAAGACTTCAGACTTAGAGATACTCTGTGAAACAGCTTCGTTGTACAGGCAGGCCCCAGGTCATGAATAAGATCCGTTCCCTGAGCCTAAGTTGAATTTTTAAGTATAATACAGTAGATAATAATAATGAAAATAATAATATCCATCCATCCATTTTCTGACACCGTTGTGGGGGGTCCAGAGCATATCCTGGAGGGGCTGGGCCTGTCATAATTATACAGTATTAGTATTACTACTGTAAATACATTATTGTACTGTACCTCGAGCCAACAAATCACTGAAGCCACACAATGTTTCCATGAGCGTTACAAGTATTACCAACCATTATATTTACCTCTAATTTTCATTATAATAGGGTTCATGGTAATCCATCTGTATGAGCGGTCCGTAAGTCAGGTGTTCTTAACTCAGGGACTGCCTGCGCATGCTGTGTTTCCCTTGATCTGATTGGGTTTATTAAACAGTGCTGCAAAAAGTCCTCCTGTTTCTCATTCTCCTCTGCGATGACAGAACTGAAGTCAGTTTACATTTCTGGCTTTCAGGATAAGATTACCATCTTTGCTTGGATGGAGGGTAGCGTTACAATGATGAGTTTGTATATTACATAAAAAAAAGTGCAACACTGTTGGTCTGTATTTGTTTTTATTTCAATGATATCATACAATAATCATAATCAAATTTTTTTTCAGAATTTAAATATGTGCAAAATAGAAACACTTAAACTAGTGAAGAAGCATAGTATCAGAAAAAAAAGTTGCACAGGTTGATTGTATCAGCTGTTGCTTCAGGGCATCTTGCTCTCTAATTACTCATAGCTGGGTCTTGTCCCCTAAGAACACTGACGCTTGTAAAGTTAATCTGTGAAACTGGAAGGTATGGTGCTGTACTGTTTATTCTGTAGGCTGCCTGTGGGTTTGCCGGCATGGCCTTTTTGCTTTGGTTTATCTTTAGTGGTCAGCGTGCGATTAATCAGCCCATGCTTGCTGTCCTGCTCCTTACTTAGGAAGAGTTAAGGGGGGGGGGGGGGCAGCAGAGAGGGAGGGATGCTCTCACTGTCATGCAGCAAATATCAGTGCGGCGTCCAGCAATTTGCCTGTCCTTTCTGTGTTTATACAGTATAGATGTTCTTGCACAAGCTAAAAGGCCCTTCAAGTAAATTCAGAGTATCTTCTAAGGAGTACTACTTTTTTTTTTTTTTTATCAACTCCATGTACAGTATATATTAAGTGTGAACTGTGTGGAAAAAATGAGAGTAAGTGTGTGCATGTGACGTGGAGTGAGTTTTGCTTTTTGTTCAATATAATAAACACCAAAATGCTTCTGGGGTTGGCCTGAGGCCTAAAGACTTGACCTTTAGATCTGCAGTGAAGAGAATTCTTCTACAGAAAGGAAAACCTGCTTTTGAATGCAGGGCAGAGCACAAAGGCATGCATTACTGTGACGCAAAGGGGTCTTCAAGGATTTTTCCAAAAGGCATTCATCTCTCATCTCTTCTGATAATTATAATTAGTTATCTGATTTATGTCTATATCAAGCTGACTATGACCCTGTGCTCTTCAAATGGATTTAATATATAAATACTCTTTGAATAGTATGCCATGGTACTTTGCGTGCCAAATTACAAGGGGTTTATTTACTGCTGGTAAATAACAGGTCATTTTAAAAAGTAAAATGGGACGCCTTGCAATGGAGTGACGTCTCTGACCTTGTGATCTGTGCTTTCTGGGAGTTGGCTTCAGGTTCAACATGTCTTCGAGAAGCGGCATGGCGAATGGATGGGTGGATGATCAGGAGGCAATACACTGAAAGAGCAATAAAAATGCTCTCTGAGGGAATGAGTCTGGGGTGGCTGGTCCGGCTTCATGTAGCTCTGCATTAGGAGGAAGGTATGCGACAGACCCCATACGACATGCCCCATACCCTGCATCTCACAATACCCAGATGTCGTCGAGCACCCTCGGCTCGCACAGAGGACCATGCCATCTTAATTAAGGGGTCAGGGCTGCTGTCGGTGGTATTTAGTTGGAGTTATTACAAGCCACAGAGCTTGCAGCTTTCTTGATCTTTTTTGTCATGGAATTGTAATGCAAAGCACTCCCTCATTGCTGTTACTGAGTGCAAGCCATGTGTTTAATTTTTGTCCCATTGTAATTTAGTAGATCTCTGTAATCACCACTTTGTTTAAGTTATATCATTTTGCTGAGTTTTATTGCGGAAGATTGATTGTCCATTTACATTTATTCAGTTGGTGCTTTTGTCCAAAACTACATACAAGGGTGGCAGATAATACATTTCAAGAACATTGTTGTCAAGAAGCCAATTTAGGTGTAGTGAGGTTAATTCTAGCTGAGGTGAGCTTCCAATGAATGACAAGCGACAAGTACAAGTTAGATTTGGAACAAAACACAAAACATTATAAGAACTCAATAAAAGAGCCATTCAAATCAAAGATACCATGAAGAAAAGACAAGTGCAAAATAACAGGTGCAAAAATCCTACAAGACAAGTGCAAAACACAAGAGAATTCAGGGTTACCAAGAGACCATAATGAAGGGATGGTGGATGAAAACAGTGAAGGCCAGTGATTGAAAGAGCTAGCTGAATGCTCTCAGAAAAGAGTCTTGAGGTTTTTCTTGGAGTTGGAAAGAAGGTTGATGTTGATGGGTAGGCAAGTGGACAGGTTTTGACACTGTAACAAACTAAACTGTAATGTGTATTCAAACAGGATCAAAACTCATGACTGCATAACGTAAATTATGTTTCACAAAGGAGATTTTATAGGGAAGGTTTTAAAAGCTGGATGAAGATGATGTTCATAAACAGGCACAGACCTCAAAGGCCCCTGGTACCTTTTACCTGTATTTCCTCTGCTTTCCTTTGTTTTTAATGTCCTCAGATCCTACAAAGGTGATAGCTGGAGTGAGGTTCACTATCAGCTCAGTGACGTCTGGCAGCACACCTCCAAGAATTTAGAGCTGAAGAAATTACTGCTGTACATAGAAGCTTTCATGCAGAACAATATGCACAAAACATCAAACTACTGGAGCTAGAAACAAACTGAAGACCTCTCACTGCTTAGCAAAACCGTAGAGAGTGTGGGCTCCAGAAGAGTCCAGGGGAAAGTGCTGCATGTTCAACGTGCCAGTTTCTTAGAAATGACACCTGAGCAGAGTGAGTGGTTTTGACTGTATTTCTCTGGAGTCCCAGAGCTCCATAAGCTTTCAACAGTATGAATTTCATTGCCTTCAGTTTGTTTTTCCTGCTACTGGTTTTGCAAGGACTGCATACTTGCATACTCTTCTTAGAAAAGCTAACTATTGGATACTAGCATGCTTCTCTAAACCCTCTCTTGAGTGTTTGAATTGTGCAGAATTTGAGATTTTGTGATGAATGTGTATATCTTTCTATTTATGGAATAATTTATCCAATTTTACTTGTAGAGTATTTTTTTTTTATCTTAAGAGTTACAGTCAAGTTATTTGCCATCTGAAGCAACACGTGGCTTTACTTTAAAATAACATGATGTGTTTAATATGTAGGCTATATTGGAGACTTTTCAGTGGGTGTGGCTTTTAAATTGTCAGGTACTGATTTATTTACTAAGTAACGTAACCCACCCAAGGAACTGAACCTCAAGTACAAGATTAGTGCTTCTGCTTTCAGTTTCTGCTGGAGTCTCCTAAACAAACCATATAGGGAGTAGACAACGTAAATGGAATGAATGGCAATGTATCAATATCAATAAACATATCAATAAGAAATAGAGCTTTTCCATGCCTCCGGAACAGCTTCATTGCTGCTTGGAATGCCTTGGAAAGTCTGGAATTGTCTGTAGTGGCAAATTCAAGAAGGAAGACCTCCAGTTCTTTAACTGGAAATCTGCTTTATACTCCATGCTCCAGAACTTCCAGGCTGAATGATGTATAGATCTGGTCATTGAATGATGTATAGATCTGGTCATTGAATGATGTACAGTATAGATCTGGGCATTGAATGATGTATAGATCTGGGCATTGAATGGTGTATAGCCTCCTGAGACCCGACCTATTCATTTATGTCCATTGTAGTGGACATTGTATTTTTGCATTTATTTTTTCACTGATGTTGGGAAACATATTTATTCTTGTTGTGCACTAAAGAGGACATGCTGTGAAATTAAAATAAGAATAAATTTGAAAAAATCGAAATTGTAAGATGTCTTATTTCCTCCAAAGACAAATAACCTACAATTGAAGGACACTTTTTTCCTTGGGTCTCAGGAGGATAGAGCTGGTCATTGAATGATGTATAGATCTGGTCATTGGGGGGGCATGGAAGGCATCCTAGTGATCATGAAACTGCTCTTGAATTTGTTTAGCAGTGTGTATATGTGCTTTTTCAGCTTGTAATACGGAAACATCATGAGAGATCATTGATTGCACTATAAAGTCTATCTGCCCCTGAAAATTGCCTTATGCTCATTGGTCATTAAATGACCAATCAGAATAAACATTAGATTCCCATGAAATGGCTTCCAATGCTACTGCAGATCTCCTACCTTATGGGTTTTGTGCCCCTTACACCAGCCGCTGCCTCATTGCACACAGACCTTGGATATAGCAGGTTTAACACAGGCAGCTTTGAGGCTGTACTTTCCTTTGTTCAGCAACAATCCCGTTAAGCATCCTTCTCTCCCTGTCAGTGAGCTTTGATTTGTGACACTGTTCCTATTTTGTGATGCGGTGTGTCCATGTTTCTCATATGCTGTCATGATTTCTAAGACATCTCCCCTTGACACGTTAAATAATTCAGCAGTTTTCCTGACCGATGCACCTGCAGTCTTGGCACTGACTCCTTAGCCTCTTTCAAATTCTACATTGTGTTGTTTTTAAAACTCATATATCAAAGTCCTGATTGTCAGACGTCCTTTACATCTCCCACATAACACTAAATGACATTCAGTGTAATATGATATGACAATATGAAAATATGATGATCCGGCCAAATATGTAATGGTGAAGTCCTCCAACATGTGGTTTTTCTATACAGTGGTACCTCAGAACTCGAATTTAATCCGTTCAGAACTCCGGATCTTAGTTAGAGTTGTGATCGAATTTTTCCTATAAGAAATGATGGAAAACCAATTCATTGGTTCCCGGCCCAAAAAAATTACATCTAAATATGTTTTTTTTTTTTTTAGCATTTAAACACAAAATGAACCGGATAAAACAAGAAGAGCATATACTGTACTAAACACATCTAAGCACATTTATCAAAACAGTAATTTGTAAAGTAAGAAACTAAATGTATCCAAACAATGTGTCCTGCCCCGACAGTCCGCTCCTTCCGTGTGCCACGCCCCCTCGTTAACCCCGAGTGGAATCCCCGTGTGATCAGCTGTTTCTGGTTGTTTGTATTAGCTCTCAGTATTTCGTCCGCGTTTCAGTTTGTTTCCCCAGTCCAGTCATTGTATTGTCTGTCTGCGTTTTGCCTGCCTTACCTGTAATTAAACCCCGATACCCTGACGTCTGCGCCTTTGTCTCCGTTTCATACGGCTCGGCACAACAATATTATTATAATTAAACGTATTAATGGTTTATTATTAATATTAAAATAATGAATAAGAAATATTTATTTTTAAATGTATTTTATTATATAATAATAATTACTGTTACTGTCTATCATTGTCTAAATGTATTTTTCCAGTCTAAACATATGTATTCAGCTAATGTAAACATGCACCATGCAAATGCGAGGCTGAGACTGAAGCATTTTACCCTATGTTTCCGCTGAGAGACGTGCCGCGTGACTCATTTCCCCGCGTGTACAAGTTCTCTTAGGTCGGAGTTCACGGTTTGACGTTTGAGATTCAAATCAAGTTCTAGGTAATTTTTTTTCGAACTGTTTGGTTCGACTTTTAAGAAATTTCAGTTCTAATGAGTTTGAGAACTGAGGTACCACTGTATATGTAATTCCAATATTTTCCTGATAGTTAGGTTTTTTTTTTCTTCTTTTGCTAGTGCAAGTTATAAATGCGCTATCACAGAATGCATGCCAGAGGTCCAGGGAGGAGTTCAGAGTATTGAAAAACTAATCTGTAATTGTGGCTAAGGAACAGAAAGAGAGAGTTTGTGGAGTTTAGTGATTTATGGGAAGTGTATGAATTTCTGCTTCACAGGAATGATCAATGCAATGAATGTTAACTTCTACACTTTTATGCTTTCTCATTCTTTATTTTTGTGCTTTTATATAATTTAACATTTAGAATTTAACATTCATTTTCCCCTTGCTGAAAATTTAATTTTCAAAATACTTGATGTAACCAAAAAACCAAAGGTAAAATTCTATTGCCTTTGCAGGAGATGTGTATTCGCCTTTGGTTCTTTAGCATAATCACTAAGCCCCTGAGAGACTGTGGGAATCCTTTGAATCCTCAGCTTTACCCACATCTAAGTACCTTGTGTCACATTAGAATGACAAGTTGAATTTTAATTTAGAAATACCTTCAGCTTGTTTCTTCACTTAAGTATTTAAACTATCATTGTGACACTGTTCTGAATAAGCAGCACCGGACGAACGGATAAGTGAAGAATTTCTAAAGCTAAAGTATTTTCTTTTTCCACAAAGTACTACACTGCTGTGCTGAATTTTGGAAAAGCAATGCTTAATTTGTATGAAGGCATTCACTGTTTGTTTGTTTACACATAGTCAGACTAAGTGTGATTAATCCTGGCAGTATGTGGGTTAACTCACCCTACATAGTTGTTTATCCACCCTTTGTTCCTTATTGGTGTCTTTTGAGTGAAGCCTCAGTCCACAGAGGCTTCAGTTACTTCAAAGCTTCAGGGCTTAAAAGCTGGCAATGCAGTCCTTTTGATAAGAGTGCCGAGTGGGGACTGTGAAACAGATGGCCTGCACAGGCTACCGCCCCTCAGAAGGACAACAAAGCCTACATGATGCAGCAACATCAGGGCTGGGAGGCTAGAAAATGGACGACTGGATGGGTTTCTCCATTTTATGTTTTACACTCACTGCAAGTATAGAATTAATGCACAGTAGACACTTATCTGTTTTCTGTTCCTTTAATTGCCCCTCAGGGACAAATAAAGTTTTTTGAATTGAATTGAATTTTCGCACGGAGCTTAATGGGAGTGAGAGATGACTGGAGAACAGTCTGTGCTTTTCCAGTCTGCCTTTGTTTAGCTCCCGCAGTCAACAGTCAGTGTCATTAGCCTGAAAATGCCACTTGGTGCCGTTGATACCGGCTAATATTCCATTAGCCTTCAGATGACTGAGTAACATAAAGCATAATCTTTCCGCGCACTGAGTCTAGACAGTGAACTGATTTCATTTCATAGACTTGGTGGGTGTTGTCATAGCAGAACAGATGCCAAGGATGTGTCCTGAAAATAAGAAGGTCCTGCACCATGAAGATCTATTTTAGATAATTATGCTGGGTACACTCTATCACAGGACCAGCAGTTTCCTCTAAGCTCTTTTGAAGACCCAGAAAAACATTCTTTTCTTGGCAGGAATTCTTGGCTGTTATTGATACAAATAGTGTTTTTTGGGTGCAAAAATGGGGACTAAATCATAAAATTTTCTGCAGCGGTACACTAGGGGATGGAAAAAAAATACAAGTCTTTGGAAATACAGGCTGTATACATAGAATTCGTAAGCAAAGGAGACAGTATCGATGTGCTGTGGTTGAATATCATTTTAGCTTGATAACTCCATGCGAACCGCTGTCCACACATTGTACCAGTGAGACTAACTGATTCACAGTCTTGATGCTGTGAAAAGCAAAACATCACTGATGAGTTGCCCTGATATATTTTATGCTTTTTTCTCTGACTGCCAAAATGTCCATTTGCCACTTTACTGTCTGCCTGTGGAAGGTGGGCATGGAGACTGCTTGCCATTTGCAGGACCTTCCTATCAGCTTCCCTTTCTATAAAGGTATAGGGTTTCAGAAGCATAATGAATATGTTTGCGTGCTGCGTGGCGCAGTCCCTTACGGGCCACCTGAGTCATCTGCGTCAGTCCCACTGCAAGTCTCTGTCAAGTCTGATACCTGCAAAGGGGCAGAGGGGCGTGCTGTTTATCCGACCTGCCAGCTACGTGTGGCCGCAGTGAAGAGTCTATCCCACATCTGCCGCCGTAATTACCCCAGCAATTACGGCCTACTTCAGCTACCTGCCAGCTATTTACTTGGCTGCATACAAATTGATCTCAGGGGAACGACTGTGATTTCCAGAAGGGACCAGACAAGCCTTCGCTCACGTCCTCATCTTGGCCCCCTGTGCCATTTGTTGACATATCTCCACCTGGCTGTGAGACAGTCTGGTCCTCTCCTCCCAGCCACTGTAGCGTATGTGCTGTGATAAACATATCCATTCGAGAGATAACGCCATACCTCTGTGCAAATTGGGTAACTCAATCATTTCTTTTCAACAGTTTTTAAATTTCTGTATGTATTTGTATTTTCCATTTATATGCCCTATGTTTATGGTCAAACTGGCTTAAATTCAAGATTCAGGAGTTTGTTATCATAGACACAGCAAACAGTCAGTTACACTAGATAAAGAAAATCTTACTCTGCATGTCCTTCCAGCCACTAGTAAACAAATTAAAGTAACACTTTACTTAATGCAGTCATCATAATGCATTATAGATACCTTCATAAAGCATTCATAAAGTTTTATGAACATGGCTATAACCATTTATAAAAAGGCATAACACATTATAGCCATGTTTATTAAGCATCATGAATGCTTTGTGTAGCTCTCATTCATACTGCACTATAAATACTTTCATAATGCATTATAATGGTCAGTATAATGCATAATAAACATGGTCATAATGTGTTATACCTTTTGATAAACAGTTACAGCCATGTGTATAATACTTTATGAATGTGTTATAATGCATTATGAATGTACAGGTATCTATAATGCATTATGCATGGGTGCTTTAAGTAAAGTGTTACTCAAATGAAAAACAAAACACAAATACAAATTACAAGCAGTACAATTAAACGAGTCAATACATGTACAACTATAATATATAAATATGTAAAGACAATCAAGTGCAATGTGAACATATAGTGCAACGGAAACATAGAATGTAGGTATAGTGAGTATTAAATGTAGAAAGGACCAGATTGTACTTTTGTTCTGGGCTGGTACATCTCTTTATGACTGATAATCAGTATTGCAGGTATCAGAAATTACTGACTATTTCTGTCAAGCACAGATTTTCAGGAGGTGCACATAAATTAGAGGAGAACACCATTCAGGATGGGTAGTAATTGCACTGCTTCAGCATCAGAGATACAGCAGTGACTAAGTTCATGCCTGCCCACAGTCTAGTATGCTCCATTTTCTGTTTTCTATGTTACATGTATATAATGGAATGTCATCTGAAATTCTGATGGGTTCCATCCCCCAGCCCATAGTCTAATGAACTGGTAACACGGTAAGATCATCAGTGCTTTCAGGGAACTCCGAAAGCCCATTGCAATTCCTAACATCACTACAATCTCTGCAAACCGTACAAATACAACATGTGTAATGATAGACACATAATGACTGAAATCAGCCAGAGTTGCAGCACGGAGAAAATGAAACGATGTGTAATAGCGTTACGGTGAGTTGGTAGCATAAATTGAACTGGATTTGTGCCTTTGCCTGCCACCACATTCACTTCAACAGCGGCAGGCAGAACAAGATATTTCTTGTTAAAGTTACAAGGCTGTTTGTCCTTAATTCATCACCTGCCATAAATTTTAGATACACTACATGAGGCACATACTTCATTAGACTTGGCATGGATGTGAAGGACAGACAAAGCGAAAACATGCAGAAATATAAAACAAAAGGCTCTTTCACCACAGTGTCTTCATCAGAAGCCATATCCAGGAGACTACAGGCCAACAAACCCATTCAAGTAAATGAATGAGAACAAAGGCCTGCTGCTGCTTTGTCTGCTATACAGCCACTGAATTTCTCATTTCAGGCCTCATTCAGATTTTCCCAGGTTGGCTGTGAATGGGGTCCATCATGTGTACAGTTCTGTGATCCTTTGTGCTAGTGAAATTATATCAACACCTATTTTTTTTTCCAGTCTCACATTGTTTGTCAGCTAGTTATTGTGGCCAAAACATATTTTGGTCATTTGGAAATGCACAACAGTCTGAATAGTGTAAATTAAGATGCAATGTGCCAATATGCAGCAGGGTCCTGAGATTCTGCTAATATACTTATTCTAGTCATTTAATACATGGCACACCTGCAGACCTATGAACAGTTAATAAAGGGGTATTTGCAGAAAAATAACTGCATATTGATGCTTTGATAGGAAAATAGGTAATAGGAGTAAACATCTCATATTGTCTTATCTACCTCAGGCATAGTCTCTAAGTAGAAAAGCAAGATAGCTTTCCATGAGCCAAATAATGTTGTATATTGATACAGAGGTAAATACTGTATATAATACATATTATGAGAAATTGTAGGTATTCATGCTATAAACTAAGACAGGAACTATTTTTAGATCATCATTATTAGCAATATTTTTATTACTCTACTAATCAGACTTGGAAGTTTAAAATAAATGAACTTCATAAATTCACTCAATGTGTGACTACATATCAAGATCAGGGAATCATTTTTATGATTACTGGCCAAAAATCTACAATTATGTAGATTGTATTGTTCAGTCTGGGGAGTGAGTCATGTCACCATGGAAACCATAAACAAAACTTGGGCAGTCACCCATTCACCTGTTTGAGTATCTGTGTAATTATCAGGCAGTGGCAGTTTTTTATTGACTGATTTCTATCATTGTCATGCTTTGATCAATACACTGCTACAAAAATCATTAAGGAAACAACACAAGCAGAAACATTGACTCCTACCAGATTTATTGTGGAATGAATGCTAAACTTTTCAGAATACAATAAATGATATACTGTATATATTTACATTTTGGACGCAATAAGGGAATAGAAACGTACACACTGATTGGACAGTGATTGGAAATGTATTACTCAGTGCCACCTGCTGCAAGTCAACAATCCCTGCCCCCCCACCCCCCCACCTGATATACAGTACAGACACACCTCCTGATTAGCCCCAGGGTAATATCCTCCTGAGACCCAAAGAAAAAAGTGTCCTTCAATTTTAGGCTATTTGTCTTTGGAGGAAATGACATCATACAATTTAGATTTTTTCAAATTTATTTTTACTTTTAATTTCACAGCATGTCCTCTTTAGTGTACAACAGGAATAAATATGTTTCCTTACATCAGTGGAAAGATAGGTGCAAAAACAACAATGGACATAAATGAATGGGTGGGGTCTCAGGAGGATATGAAGAAGTCTTGGAAATAAAAACTACTTTAAGGTATTCAGTCTGCTCTTTGATGAACTGCTGGCCGTGTTTATGGTTTGAGTTCTGCTTTCTTGCTCCAAGTTGTTTTGAACTTGTATTGTGATTTGACCCTCAGTCGTGGATTACATTTCGGTGCTTCTCTGTCCTTCATGTGGATCGTTAAACCTGCTTGCTCTGCTCTTGAATCTTGGAACACTATCATAACATCCATATTCATGCAAATCCTATTTTCCTCAGTATGATGCTGCGTTTTTATGTGGACTTCTATGTGATATTTCTTGAACATCCATCCTTATAGTGGATGATTTCTCATTGATGTATTACTTAAGGAAGATGTCTAATGCATTTAGTCTATTAGAGTAAGGAACCAGTATTCCACCGCACAGCATTTTCAGACATTGTATCTTATCAATAATATAACTCCTTTTTTCTCTGCATTTCAGTTGCACAATGCATTTTAAGTAAAACATTGTTTTACCAATAGGGTATTTTTCATTGTTGTGAAGAGTACAATAATAGGCCTTTGTGTAGGGTCCCAATGTTTCAAGAGCAAAAAAGCAGAAATCAAAGATGCAAAGTGAAACGTGACCCTACGTATTCAGCATGTACATATATTGTCATAAATCTGGGCGGGTTTGGAGCGGGGACGAGGCATAGTGTCGGCAGAAATGGTGGACGACCCACTTGCGGCTCAACAATACAAAACAGGTGTTTATTAAATAAACTAAAAAAACACTAGAAAAGACTAACAAAAACAAAGGACCATGTGGGGTCAAAAGTAAACAAAGACTAATTACAAAACAGGGCATGTAACATCAAGCAATACCCAATAATCACAAACAGAATATTCACAATAAATGAACCACTGGGAAACAGAACAGAAGCAGGGACTTAAATATTGAAACTAAAACTGGGTAACAAGACTAACACAGGACAGGTGAGACCAATTAACAAAGACCAGGGAAAACAGGTCACAGGTGAAACTAATTAACTCAGGGAACTGAACAGGGAAACTAAGAACTTGACCTTGGAACAGGGAAACAGAAACTAACACTAGGGAATAACAGACAGGTAGAAACACAAGCAGAGGCACAAGGAATGAAACCAAAACCAAATATAAAACAGGACACGGGAACACAGGAACATGAGGGACGGGATGACCAGCGACACCTGCTGGCCAAACGGGGAAGGGACAGAGTGAGGCAGCAGGGGCTGACCCTGACATATATAGGACTACATTAGAGCAGTTGTCGGCAACCAGTTGATTAAGATCAACAGGGCAAACCGTCAAACATTCTTAGTCAATCGCGACAATATCTATTGAGAATCCCCCCCCATCACCCTAGTTTGCAAAATATACAGTTTCAACTCTGTAGCTTCACAGATTATTTTCCCTGTAAAAAAGCTCTTACTGAAAAAGGCTGGTGACCATTGCATTAGAGCATATCACTACCTAAAACTTATTCTACAGGCAAGAAGTCTTCCTATAAAAACCCAGAAGTTCTATTGCAAATTAGAGAGAAACTAAACAAGTTTCTCCTCAAGATAAATGTATTTCAAGAATTATTTTTTTTTACCCAGAGTCCCTACAGGTTACAGTTTGAGTATAATGATAGTCTCACAGTCACAACAAAAAAATACAATTCTCTCACAAAATTAAAAACAATATAAATGTTATTGTTATAGCTTAGATAGCATTGGAAACTACAGAACTCTTTTATCATGTCCTTAATGTATTTTTCTGAACTCATGTCCGCCTGGACCTCCTGTCTCCTCCCTAATATGGCCCTGATTAGCCACACCTGTTCCTTGTTACCTCTTGCTAGTCTGTACTTAAGTACCTGTTTGTATCATCATCCTCAGTCCAGTCATGTTGCTCCTCCTGTCTGCCCATGTCTGTCCCCTATCAGCCTCCTTGTTCTGACTCTTCATGGTCTTGTTTATTTCCATGCTCCTGTTTAGCTTAAATAAAACCTGTTTCTGTTCTCCCAGCGCCTGCCCGGGAAGCCTTATTTTCTCGTGTCGTGACAGACTGCCCCCTTTTTTAAAAAAAAAAATAAAGTACCGCTCATGCGATGAGGGCTTAGTGCACAGAGGGGCTGCCGGTGAGATGCTGTCTGCAAAGTAATCTGAGGGACGGAGAACTGCTTTTTGGTTCCTCTCTGTGCAGCTGGGCACCATGCTGTTAAAAGCTCCAATATGGAAGAACTTCTAAATGAACATACAGTAGTGACATCGTTCTCTCTCATTCTTTGCATAAGGATGATAAATGTTAATCAGAACAAATGAGATAAAAAAAACAGGCTTTTATGGATCGCTGGGCACTTGAGGGGGGCGTTAAGAATTTGGAGGAACAATGACAGAGTGATTTTGAGCATGCTCCGGTGATGTGGTGGGGGCCAGAAAAGGAATGTGGGCAGACTGAGAGATAAGCCTGCAATTATGTGCTCCAGGCACCTGTAGTAGATAAAGATGTTGACTTGACAAAAAAAGGTCATAGGTCTCATGGGCGTAAATTATGGTGGGGATTGTAGCCCCCCCAAGAAATCAAAACCAGCTAATACAACCCCCCCAATAATCATGTTTCCCCCGTAATGGGTGGAGACCTCGACCCCCCCAATGTTCCAGCCAAAGTTACGCCCTTGATAGGTCTATATCACAGGAGGACATTTGCTGTACCGATTCAGATCGTCTTGTGTAATTAATCTATGCAAAAACAATAATAAATAGAAAACACGTATGATAATAAGCTGATTTGTAAAAAAAACGCTTGTTGTCTGTCAATTCAGACATTATAAACTGAGGTTTGACCAATTTTGTAACTAATTATAGATTAATAGGCATACTTCAGTTTCTAAGTTCAGTCTTAACGCAGTGGGTTGCATTTATAATGCCTGACGTATTAAAAAAAACACTGAATCCTGAAATAGACCGGAAATATTAAATATTGACTAAATTAGATAACTATCATTAATCACATAGACTATTTTGCATTTAACTCGAGCACTCAGCAAGATAAATGACCTCATAGTAGATCTATCCTCTTTATATATCATGAAACGAAATAGTTCAAACTCGTTATTTGCGTACCGTGTTACGAACTCAAACAAAAGGTGCGATAAAAATGAGTTTCAATTAAGCTTTGTTATGCCGGTCCAATTCAAAATAAGGAACAACAGATCACACATTAATAAAGGCACGCATTTATTTCAACATAACGAAGGGAGCAGCTGAGATAAGCAAATAGATGAAATCATATGCACGTAGGCTATTTAAAAATGCAAGGATAATGTTGAGTCTTAATGAAGAATGAAGAGTCGACTGACATCCGGCAGCGCGTCCTTTGTCCTCCCTCCATCATCATTGCCACCGCTTCCCTCTCCGTCTCCCCCTCCCATCCTCTCCCTTTCTCTGTCTCTCTCTCCCCCTCTTTCTCTCAATTTTAGGGAAAAGAGTCTCTTCTGGTAGCAGTAGAAAGCCTGGAGTTCACACTTAAGATGTAGACGCTTTTTTTGACAGCGTAAACCGTCAGATGTCCATCGGGGGAAATAAAGCATTCAACCTTGGCTGATTTTTCTACTGGATGTACTGAGATAAAAACAAAATAATGGATCTCTCCTTTATGGCCGCGCAGGTAGGAGAACAACAGCCGGCATAATTGTGTTCATGGCTTTTGCTTCCAATGAACATGTAGCTACAATCATGTGCGTAAACTTTTAGTAATTTAACTTTTGCCGCCACGCCCTTTTGTTATTTCCTTAAATTATTCCTTAGACTGAACTAATGCGGTTCATTACTGATTTGTTTCCTAAGTATAACAGATGCTAATTAGTTATTGGCCTTATATGCATATGCAAATATTCCTTTTTTGAACCTATCAATTAACTGCTCAGTGATTAATCAGGACGTATACTAGTCATATGTGAGCATTTGAGGTTCAAAGCCCGTTAGGAGGTCCTCCGTAAAAATATGATTTTTGAAATTTAATATTCAAAGAAGTGGCTTCAGTGCATTTACATTTGCTACAATCAACAACAGGAGGTCCGTTAATGATTTCTTTTCGTCGCGCAAGGAGCTGTTTCCCGTGCTACATGGGTTTTTATAGTATTGTGAAACGCACGAGAAAAGTCAAAATGTAACAATGCTATGACCATTGCAATATATTAGACGTCAGTCCCTATTGTCAGATAACTTATATTAGAGTAACTTTCTTTTCCAGTTACTGTAGGGTATGTGTTTTCTCATTACGCGGTTCAACATGGCCACTGATACTTGTTATTTGCTTTTTCGGTGGAAAAACAGTTCCCCTGGTACAAACTAAAATGCCCTCTAGGCGGTACGTGTAGCTATCGGAAGATGGTGATCCTATAGGAAAGTTGCGAGTTGGATGATTGGGTCAGTATAATATATCCATGCATACATCTGAATTAGATACATTTATTAGACCAATAAACAAACAAACAAACCGATAGATAAAGACATAAAGTAAGCAATATACATGTTGTTACTAGTAACTCTACAGGTAGCAATCAGCAAATCATTACTAGAACTAACTTAATAGAGCTTATATACTGAATTATGGAAATTCATTATTTGTAACATCATTCTGCATCATTTGCATCTTTAATGTATATATGATCTGGAACCTATCAACCAAAATACTGAGCCTGCATTGTTTATGGTCCATCCTGAAAGGCAAATACCTGATGGCCCCGTGTCTCCTTGTTTCCATTCTCAGTTATAAAGCTTTATAGAGTCTGGTTAACTGGTCAGAGATGTTCAGCACCATCCAGGGTGGTGCTACGCCAAAGCCAGTCAGATGTGTACCTGGGTAACGATGCAGAAAGAGCTACTTTAATGTTATCGACATTATCAAAGAAGTATTCCTGACTTTTTTGGGCAAAACAAACAAACAAACGAATGAAACCCCCCCAATTAATTCATTATTTGAATGCATAAACAAATGCCCTAATTGATGTTATACCAGCGTATTCTTTAGCAGGTGACCCAGAGAATTTTGGTACGAAGAACAGTAGATGCAACTTTCAGTTCAGCGAATTTACCGTCTTTGTGCACAATCAGGGAATTAACAGGCAGTTGCCAGCTGCTAATTGATGATTCAATGAGGTCCACCTTAATCTTTATCTTAATTACCCTTCCAAAACTTAACTGGTTCTTAATACTTCATTGAATACCTTGGGGTACTGGGATCTAGCTGTCAATGTGTTTCATATTGGATTAATTAAACTTCAGTCTTACTGCCATACACCAGGAAGAAAGTCAGTTAAGGTCTTTTGATATTCATTAATCATAGGTATTTATAGTCAACCCAGCCGTTAATATTCCGAAAAACGAAACTGCAGGCAGGAAAGCGGCTGTTTATGGTGGCAGTGGACCTTCCGTGGTGCAGTGGTTGGGCTGTTTGGCCCTGATGTTGAGTAAGGTGTTTGTCAGGATTTCTGCCACTGAAGTCCATGTACAGCAAAGACAAACATTCAGTGTGGCAATGGGGAAAAAAATCTTTGCATAGATGGATACCTGTTCATGGCTTGATGCAATGGAAAAAATAAGCTGTCAAAAATTCATCGCCTTAACCAATTGTAGTATAAATATCTGTCTGTATTTCTTTCATGCCTTCTGTTCCGGAAAAACAAAACATGACAAAATCAAAAATAATTGAATGTAACACAGATGTAGTAGGCTGAGGAAATCTAACGGTTCCACTGGTAATGATCGTAACAACAAGAATATTTTTGCCGCAGGTGTTCAGCAGAACAAGCCAACCCTCTCAGCTTTATGTAGCTAAAATAAGTCCTCTAAGAATCATGTGGGTAAAAGGCCCTGCTAGGCCAAGCATGCTGGCCAGTCAGTTCTTACCCCGATCCGAACGGTTTCCTGTGTCTCCAGATGATTTAAATGACCAGCCAGTGTTATAAATCCCAAATCTTGTTAGAGTACAGCGCATGTTATTTTTTTACCCCCATTCTATGCAAGGCCAGTAGGATCAGCCACTGTAACTGATTACGCCATTAATCCCTAACAGCCTCACCTGGCTCTGAAAGGACAAATCTTCAGGCTGATTCTAAAAACAATGGCAGCATCATCACGCTTTATGCTGTTACACACCCCTGTCAAATTGGAGGAAGAGTGATGAAGAACTCAAAGAAAAGAAAAAGTCACTAAAAACTCCATTGGACTCCAAAGTCCATTGGTGGATTATGACCATTTGTAATGACTGAGATTTATTGGGCTTGTCATCTACTTATTGTACTAATGAGACTGGTGATCATTTGTAGTGAAACTCATAGGTGGAGCTTGATGTTTGCGCTGGGGGGGGGGGGGGGGGGGGGCACATTGTTTACCCTGTGTGTAACACACGTTTCTGATGCACAGATGACCTATTACTTTGTCTGTCTATGGGACAAACAATTTATGCAAAGTGCCAGCATAGAATGTAGTGTGATACTGGTCTCCATAATTAAGTGCAGTTTCAACTCAAGGGACTTGGGCTGGGGGGGGGACTGCTGCCCTCCCCCCAAACTTTGCTCATGGTGAAATGTGCAAAAAAACACATTATACTTTAATAATATCCAGCTGGGAAACTATATGAAATGGATAATTGTCTCTTATATGTAAATGGAACCACTTCATAAAATTCTAAAGACTTCAAAGATGAATCATTATCCTCTGTTTTTTTTTTTTTTTGCAATTTTGAATGTTACATATTACATCACAATATTATTGAATCTTGAATAGAATGAAGCTTTAATTTCAATACATTCTTATGGTTTATTTAAATTTAAATATCAGTGGGTTATATTATAATCTTCTGTAGCCTATCCCTGGAAGCACAGGACACTAGACAAGAAAGCGGCTGAGTTGGTCTGGCATGCAAATCACTCCGAACGAATTTCAGGTCCAAATTTAAAATTTATTTTAAAATTGTAAAAATCTGATGCTCTTCTATAATACTTTTGGACATTAACAAGTGGCTTGAAGAGGGGAATGATGATTTATTCAAGTTATAATTGATAATAAAATCATGATACTAAATTAATAATCATGGAATCATACAATTATCACTTTTAAAACAGACCCTAGTCTCGTGGCAATTAGGGCTAAATAACACCATAGTAAAGATAATTTATTTTGACAAAAAATAGAGTATAGACGGACTGTCAACAGTGCAACCACACCCTGTCGTCCTCTGACCAGTGTGAGGGAAAACAGTTTGGATGTTTTAAATATTTAAACACAGTAGTGAGTGACCCTGTGCTCTACAGTAGGTAGATGGAGCGCTGGACCTTAGCAGGGCTGTGCTTATTTCATATTGCTGCTGCCACCCCATGAAGAGGATGCCTCATTTGAAGCCCTCTTCACTCTAGCTGGATATCTTGTAGTGGTGGGGGTAAGTAGGGCCAGCTGGGTGGATTCCGGAGAAGGCCGCTGGGGGGGGGGCGAGTTCCCTTGGGTGAGGTTCATTCTGAGGGTGTGTTTGGCTTGATGAGTTTGAGTCATTTGGGTTCTTTTTAATTTGCATCATATTTTGTGAAAATTCATTTAGAGGGATCTTGACACACGTCGCATTCTCGTTTTTGGCAAGGAAGCCCCCTGTTTTAAGATGATGTCATCCATTCTGCTTTCAGGTCTGCTCTGTCTTCTCACAGTGCTTGTTTGCTATGTCACGGGCGTAATAAAGCGTATTAAACCTGTCAATAAGAGAATAGAGCATACCTGCTGTACCCTTCTGTATGTCATGAGCAATTTTCTAGTGGAAGGTGCAGCACATTTTCCACGCAGTGCATCCCGATATGACCTGCTGATGTCAAGGTTCAGTCTCACGGGCATGTACCTCAGATTGTGCATCTCCCTGCATTCACAGTTCACCCACCAGCCACCTACAAGAACATTAAAACAAGATTAGTAAGTGCATGGGAGGGATTCATCATTGTGCTTTTTTCTGTGCATAGGCAACCTTGTCTTCTTAAAAACCTTTGCTCACCTTGACTTCACATTGACCCTGATTTTAATGAAATGAATGATTCCTGACTCCATCCACCCATTTATCCATCCATCCATCCATCCGTCCAACACCATACTGTCTATCTAGCATGGGCCACAGGACAGGGCACAGGGTTCGTACGGGTGCTGGAAATCCTGGAAAATGCTTGATTTTTAATATAGTGTTTTCAAGGTTAGAAAAGTGCTTGGATTTTGGACAATGTGCTTGAACCTGCTTGAATTTGAAATTGCATTGCTTTCATAATAATTCGTTATCTTACGGAGTAGTTTTCCTTTTAGCTAAAAATGCATTTTGCACGTAACGAAAATAACTCCGCTCGAGTCCGCGCTTGTGGCTATAGTGGTGTAATCGTGCATTCCATTTGCCTCGGGATCCGATTTTCGGATTCCGATATTACGTCACATCCGCTAAATACTCGGGAAAACCGAGTCGGATATAGTAGCAATACCATGGATCCATATGGAAAAAGCAAGATTTTTTGCTTAGCCGGACAACTTGTCGGATTTAAGCTACCTCAGTTTAAATGGCCTTTATCTTCGTTCACTTACAATTAGCCCGAACTACCTTAAATCCGACAAATAATCCGACTAATCATGAAATCCAATTCTAGAACGGTTAATTGGTAGCCATTGTTACCAATATCACTTGATAACACATTACGCGCGGTGCTTCACGTATAAAACTCCGTAGCAACACGTCCACACATAAATTGGACGATATAGTGTGTGCGACCGATTTAATGAGCCACAAATGAGAAGTAGTGCTTAAACAGGATAAAGCTACAACTTTCCCTTCTGTTGATAAAGGGCGCAGCCATCTTCGATTCTGAACTCGGGATCCTCTGCGTTATCCGAGATATTTCTCGGATCTCCGAGAAATGGGAGCGCGCATGTCATCACTTCCGGCTTCGAAACTCGGAATCCGAGTTCCTAGGGCAAATGGAATGCACGATAACAGTCTAAAGGGCACTTCCTTGCCAATTTGTTATTGATCGTGTAATTCACGCGAAAGTATTCAACAATTTAAGTTGAAATGTCATATTGTGTTTTTTTTTAATAGCACAATGGATTTAAATGTGAAAAAGTACATACAGCATATATAAACGTAATTTACCGCGGTTGTTAGGTGCTGGAAAAGCATAAAAATGCACCTTGAAAGTGCTTGAAAAGTGCTGGAATTTGAAGTTGGAAAAGGTGTAAGAACCCTGAGGGCATAACCCAGATGTCACACATTCCTGAGTCCACCTCATCAAAATATAAAATCATATTAAAGTTAAACAAAAGAAAAGTTTTGGTACTGCTATTTTTTTTATTTTATTTTTTAAGTGACTAGGTTCTGGCGTATGCCCAAAAGATGCATTAATATCTAGAGTAGAACATGTGTTTAAAATATCTCAGTAGCCACACCGGCTCCTGTCGCTTCTGGGTCAGACATCAGGGCTGCGCTGTGCCACAGTGCACGTCTGACACGTTAGTTCCAGGCTGCCGTGGTAATCTGCTCTTCATTCATCCCTGCCTCCGTAGAGCACGGCAAATGTGAGATATAATCAGACAGCCGCCCGATTGGGATTTGACACGGTCGTAGGGATCAGAGAGCCGGAGAACCAGCCCGGCAGGGTGGGCGGTTACGGTCACGCCGGCGGCTGCACGGCTAATAGGGATGATTACACTGCTGCCAGAGAACAAAGGAAGTCATCATGTCTTGCCCCGCCCGACTGCTCCTTCTCATTCTGAATTTCTGCTCCCTGATCACACCCTTGTCCCCCGTTTGCTGGTCCCACAGTGCGCGGGCCAGCATTATTGGGCCACGTCCTGCTGGAAGCTTCTGGGAGGTGATACTGCTCCAGACAATTTCCAGACCTTGACAAGGGCAGGAGGAAGCTGATTGGAGCACAGCTCCCCCTTCAGGCCGAGCCTTGGTGCATATGATAGTCAGCCAGTGTGTGGGAACAGAATTTTATTACTGATATCTATTACCTGATTGGTCAGTACTGTTTAGTGCTAACAAGGCTGGGTGAGGTTAGACCCCAGCGGAAGACATTAGGAGATAAAATCAGTTCCGTAATATTAACAGTCAGTGTTAATGGAATAACATCATCCTGCGATAAATGCTAGGCAGTGCAAAATAATAATAATAATAATAATGACCCCCCCAATCCCCCCGGGGCCTGACCTGCTTCTTTAAAACCCCACCTGATCTGCTCATTATCTACAATTCACTCAACAATTACCTTTTTTTCTTAATTTTGTTTAAAGATGAAGGATTTGTAAGCATTATGTTTATAAATTTAATCCAGATTTTGAGTTCAAACCCAAAGTAATTTATGCATTTACTGCATAAAGTAATACTTTACCAGCTTTTAATGTATTTAATAGCCAATCTTTATATATGTGCGTCCTTGTCAGACTGAGGAGGACAGAAAAGTAAAATTGTAGTTTAACTTTGGCTATGAATTTAATGTTTAGCTTTTGACAGAGAATTGGCAGTTTCTTCAGCCGAGATAGAATTCCACACTGGCAAAGGGCCGTCTGCCCTGGCACTGTGTGTATCGTATAAAACACAGTGACAATAATGTCCAGTGGAAGAGCCACCATTACTGAGAAGCTGGATCTGCTAATGGCTGCAGAAGCTCTGAAGTGTCGAAAGACATGCTGGGGTCCAACTTTTTGTTAGATTAGATTAGATTCAACTTTATTGTCATTACTGTACACATGTATGAATACAGGGCAAGGAAATACAGTTCAGCATCTAATCAGAAGTGCAGAGAGTAGCAAGTGCAATATGTGCAGTATGTACAATTTGTACAGTTAAGAGAGTATGTACAGTTAAGAGAGTATGTACAGAGGTGGGAATAGTTAACTTTCAATTGGCACTGGCAACCAGAGATGCGTCACTGTGGTTTTTAGCTGGGGGGCCTGTTTGATTTGACATGGCTGACAGCGGGACAGAGTGAAGACACTGTACTGTACTCTCCAGTGCTGAATTAGTAAACGGCTCCCAGACCACAGTGGGGGGTGGGGAGGTGATCAGAAAAAGGCCGCACTCCGACCTGTAGCCGTGACGCTGTACTTAGCTGACATGCTTTTTAATTGAAACATAAGAGGCTTAAGATGACACAAATATTGCCCTCCCTGTGAGATGTAAACACGTGGGCCATTTTAATGACGCGGCCCACCTGCATTCTGCATTCAGAAAGAGTGCCTGCGGTTATCACACTTTATGTGCTTCACGGTGGTTATGCAAATGGGGGGGCGTCTCGCAAATAGGGTGAAAATGAAATTTCCACTGTGGGTGAAGCCAGTGTCCTGATGAGCATTTAGCTAACAGAGGAGATTCTCTCCTGAATGCTCCTAACGCGAGCCCTGCCTCACTGTGACCTATTCTCGTCTCAATGTTTCCATACAGATGAGACTAAAACTGCTGTGGACAGCACTTGGAACAAATGTTTAAGACCATATCCAATTAGAAAAATGCATTATATATACACAGTGTGTGTGACTGCATGTTATTGTGTTTTAAAATCAATTCCCAGAGGTTAAGATGATAATTAAACCTGTTATGGGTCTGTCCAGTCTATTTATACATAGAATGACATTTATTTTTCTCCTGGGATACGAGTCTTAAAGCTTATTGTCAAAATTCATTTCCATACCCACTGTACACCTGACTGCTCTTCCAGCAAAGATGGCTCTTTCTCCACTTTCCTCTGCTCCCAGGTGTCATGTACCCTCTCAAATACCCTTTCTTCTTCTTCAGATGAAGACTAAGAAATTTTTTATAAAGCTAAAATTGTAATCAGCCCCCAGAGCCTCTATGGTAAAAGACTTCAATAGAAAGCTGGGCTCCCAGATAATTGGTGCAGACAAGGATGTAATTCTTTCCAGTAAACACGCCACATCATTTTAGCCTCACCAACGTACCTTTCCTTTAAGAAGCAGAGAGCTTGGTTCTTGAGGCCAATTTGAACAAAATAAGAATATATAAAAAAAAGGAAAAAGTAAAAAAAAACAGCTGTATGTATTGTTGGGAGTCGGAATGGGGAGCTTGTGTTTTCATGCTCGGCTGGTTTGATAGTGGCTTCCAATTAGCTTCATTACAAAGTCTATTCTGTTCTTGATTCCTTTGGGAAAACAGCGCAGCGGAACGGAGGGCACACCCGGCGTGTTTTATGGCTCCCGTGAGGTTTCTTTCATGTTTTGAGTCATTTTGATAAATATTTAGGTATTATATTTTTGCTCATGCATGAAGCCAATGAGGTTTTATTTAGGACATAAGCAATGTGATGGAATGCATGTAACTGTAATCAGTAATTTTATTGAGCTACCAAGATCTCTCAGTATATACTTCTTAGACTTTGAATCGACAATCTCACGTATATTATTCATTAAACTTAATTAATGCCATTATGCAAATAGTTTAAATTCTGATTTGATAATGTGTTAATTGTAGTAACTGGTACAAAATTTATTTTGCGTAAATATTTAAGTTCATCAGCTGTCTGTGTATGGTTTTTGTTTTCCAGCAACCTATCACAGAATGCACAGGGTATAAGAAGCAGGGGGGAGGAGCCTGTCCCAGGCAGCACATGTCACATGACAAGGGAACGCCCTCAATGCAGGACGGACACACATGTACATACAATCAAACCTCCCTTATCCAGGCAGAGTGGGACCGAGGGGGGCCCGTAAGAAATGTCCGTAACTTAGAAATACATGAACAGCACAGTACAACGTACATGTACATGTGCACACATACAAACTACATGATATTTATGAGGTGCAAGGCTTATAATAATAGGATGTTATTTCAGTCAGAGCTAGCGAATCATCCCGGTTTATTCTTACAATGGTCATCCAGTTTTTAACCGGCATCAAGTGAGCTGAATGATTTTTTCTTTACTCTTCCAAATATCGCCTACCATAGACTTAGCTTCTCCAAAATGGTCTGCAACTGCCATTTTTGTTTTGTGAGCTTATGTTGTATGCTGTTGTTTGGATAGGGAGTAAGGTGTACAATTTGTCGTTGTGTTTCTGTTTTCTCTGCACTTAGGTAAGTTAGCTTTGGGTTGCGTTCGGAAGCTGGGTTATTTATTGTTTTCGCTATATTCACTCCTGAGTCCTTTTGCACGGGGTTTATTTGTTCTGTGTTGGTGGGGTGTCAATAAAAAAATATATATAAAAAAACCCTTTGTCCACAGGTGTTCCCTTGTCCACCATACAGCTGCTGGTTGTGTAAAATTCATTTGCGCATGCGCGTGCCCAGAGCTGCCCGGTACGTGCCCAGAGATGCCCGTATGTTTGAGGTCCGCATAAGGGAGGTTTGACTGTAATCCCAAACTTTGAACTACCCACTACTACCCATCGTATCATAATACAATTTCATATGAACTAATAATTTCCAGTGCAAGGTACTTATTTTCTGATTTGACACGTTACAATTTAACAATGATCATCAGTCAGTGGATACAGCTGTGCAGTGATACAGCTGCCAGTAATTCAGCTACAACTTCGACTGGCTTCTCTGTTTATGATCCAGATGAAATTAATTAATTAATGGTTTTATATTCCTAATTTCATGGGTTTTAGTTCAGCATCAGAAGAGAAGCACTTATACTATTCATCATGAGAACTCGGCGCATGAAAAATATCTTCAGAAACGGAATGTTTACAGACTTCGCTCCACTTTAAGGGTAGAGCTTATAAGCCCTGCTCACAGAGCGTACTTTGAGAAATGCAGCCTGAGGAAAACGGTGATGCTCATTGCCAAGATCCATCTGCCGCAAGAGACGTCCAGAGTGCAACCTTAAGACAGCCGCAGTTCTCAGTCCATTTTCTGGTTTGCATGAGTGTAAGAGGGTGAGTCATCAGTCCTGGCAGTGAGATATTGTTGTTTTGGAATGGATGGAGGCTCCGCAGCAGCCTGAGACTCGTGTCCAAACCAGCTGCCCGTGAGGACAGAGTTCATGTGCCCCCTGGATCTGACATCACAGAGTGGAGTCGGGTCCTGAGGTTTGGGTGGTGTGCACTGTAAGGAGTGTAGCTAACCGTCCATAGCGGTACCAGGCCACCAATTAGGCAACACAGGCGGACCTGATTCTCCCTGATCCCTTGGTCAACAAAGGAGGAGCATGCATTTCACTTTAACCAATCACAGTCTTCACTGTATGACATCACCACATTTTTTTCTCATTATCAAAATCAAGGCTTCCCATCGTTGAACTGGGGGCGGTCTGTAGCTCAAGTTTCTGGGTCTGTGATTGGAAGATCGCTGGTTGGAGCCTGGCCTCAGCAGAATACCCGCATGTCCATGGCCCCTTGAGCGAGGTCCTTAACCCCCAGCTGTTTGTTGTTGTTATCATCATACAATAAATACATGCCCCTACATGGCTCTGTACAGCCTTTGCAGATAAGCATGTTCTTCAGGTAAGCATGTTCTTCAGGTCAGCATGTTCTTCAGGTAAGCATGTTCTTCAGGTAAGCATGTTCTTCAGATAAGCATGTTCTTCAGGTAAGCATGTTCTTCCAGTAAGCATGTTCTTCAGGTAAGCATGTTCTTCAGGTAAGCATGTTCTTCAGATAAGCATGTTCTTCAGATAAGCATGTTCTTCAGGTAAGCATGTTCTTCAGATAAGCATGTTCTTCAGATAAGCATGTTCTTGTGCCCTCTGCTCTGTTCTTATTGAAAGCACCTCCTTTTAAATAAGACTAGCGACATCATGATGGACTGGGATCCTCTCCAGGGTGTCACCCTGCCTTTTGGGTGAAGCAGCCTGCCACCTGCCACCTTGTACTGGGAAAGAGGTTGGAAGATGGATGGAAGGATGGATGGACAATAACACCAATAATAAAAATAACTAAAAAAAATGAACTGTTGTAAAATATTTAGACAGTCATATTTCGGCTTTTAACAATCAACAATTCCGTTTTTGAACCTTAAATTAATTTATACTTTATTTAAAATGGTCCAAACCACAAATGAAACAAAATGCAGAAGCATGTAAGAATCCTTTGTCTGCCCAGAATGTCATCAGTCTGTGTAAAGGGGCCCTTCTTTTATGTCTGTGTCGCTTTTTATGCTTAGATACTTAAACCATTTTAGACCTTCTGGTTCCTTCTATAGGTTATAATACAGGCTGTCATATATGGTTACATTTCATATAGTAATATTATACAGCCAGGCACTTAAGGTATGAAAGCAGCTCAGTGATTTGGGGGGGGGGGGGGGTTTCATGGAATAAAGAAGCTCACATTGTCTCATCTTTGACCCCCAAACTGGCATCATTTATGGGCCCAAATGCTTTTCGTGAACACTGAAGATAAATAATGCCTGTGGCCTTTTCTTGTTACCTCGTTATCCTAACTGAGAAATTCAGTCTCCCTGGTGTTAAGAGGTCAAAGGCAGATAAGTAAACCACGTATCAGAATGTCATGAGTAGAATGGACTGAACCACGGCTGGGGATGGGGGGGGGGGGCGGCGGTTTTTGGTGATTCTCGGTACAGACCAAAGGCTGCATTTGAAAATGAGCAGTCTCTGACTTCTGATTCTTTACATGGCCTTCCAGTACAGAGCTATGGAGAACTCAAGGATGTTTATGTTACTCGAGTGAGCAGCCTCCTATAATGCCCTGTGAAATCTGCCAGGAATATTTAACAGCGTTTGTGACGGAACTCCCCAGCCAAAGATTATCTGTGTGGAAGTAATCTGCTGTTGAACATTTTTAGTGATGTCAGGTTCAAAACATGTTACTCATGTATATGAGCAGGACTGTTATCTAGCAGCTTTGGACAGGCTTATCTTCATTGCTGCTGTTTGTTTGTTTGCACAAACAGCAAATGGATCTGCAACTGTTCCTTTAAAAAAAAAGTCATGCCACTGAAAGTGTAGCATTCAATAAAAGTTGTCATGATTCAAAGGGGCCTGTGTGCGACGAACCGTAATTGTGGTTCAGGGTTATTGCTCCCCCTGGAAAGCAGGGACAAGGTCCATCTTTTCTAATGGTATCTGATTCAGGAGTGGCGGTGACTCCCTGTGTTCGTTTGGCAGTAACTCGCTGCATTTGTTGTTTTGGCAGAGAATCCCTCTGTTTGTTTTGTTAGAATGAAGCGTTCCTGCATTTGCTATACGTTCACCTCACAGAATATCACGTTACGTTCCAAATTACACCTGCCCAGGGACCAGGAGGAAGGCAATTATCTAAGGAGACCTCATTATTATCATTCATAAGGGATGCTCTTGTGTTTTTATGCAATTATTATTCATATGCTAACAAGCAATGCCCTGCTGTCTTTATCCCATTGTTATTCAGGGATCATATGTATCAAGGCTTTCATAAGATCCGTGAAAAGTCATTTGGAATTATTATTATGTATGACAGCATGAATGAAGATTAATGGTAGTTAATGTCTTCACGAGTTACACTGCTCATCCTCAACTTGTGATCATGTCCGGCTTCTAGACATGGTGTGGAACAGGGGCAGGAGATGGCCAGAGAGATCAGCTGTGCTGAGGACAGACTCTCTGAACTGAAGATGTCAGAGGCAGTGGGAAGACAAGGCTGTTGTCATTAGGGCTGTAACAATTCTTTGATTCTGTTAAACCCACAATACGATTTAATCAACTCAGTTAACAAATATCAATTCATAGTATTAAACCATGACTATACACCAAAACACTGCCAAAAAATAATCTGTGAAAAAAAGTCTCACACAAAGCAAACTAGAGACTCATCTTAGTAGAGATTACTGTACAGATCGATGCTCACAGTATACTGTATTTGATGAGAGAGTAAGCTATACATATCCAGAAATAGTTTTTTGTTGTTAAAATACAAGTACTTTGAGACGTGTAAAGTTTTTTCAACATATTGTTTTGTTAAAATGAAAATTAATTTCTTCTTGTATTTTTGAATTCAAATAAATTCCACTGTAATCAGCTTATGTTTCACTGTCTTGAAAATATTGATCATGTATTACCGAATCGGATTCAGTCATGTTGTGTTACAGAAACATTTCAAATATCGCCAGATATCGAATTGCTGTCTTGCAGTATCAAAATCGAGTTACATCACGGCAAAGCTTACTGTTCACATCTCTAGGTCTCACAGCATTAGGAATCCCAGAGTTCCAAACTCTTAAGATAACACTAGTCTTGTTCTATTTTGAACAATCGTTTGTGTTCAGGTTGACGAAGGTCATACGTGAAACGAATGATGGAGGATTACAGGATTTTCCTCTATACCCCAACTGGACTTTCTGTAGGTGGATTTGTTAGCAGACAAGGAAAGTCTTTGTTAAGCGGGACACCGTAAATGTAGGAAAAGGCTTTTGCATATTCACAGACTATACCTGTCATCACATATCAACTGGACAACATGCGAGCTTCAAGAGACTGACGGAAACAATTTTGGAACATGAAGTAAATATAGTGTTTTTCTGTGTACCTAGAATGTTCTGCTTTCAGTGCAAAGCAGTGCATCAAGGTTATTGTCTGTGCATGCCCTCTGTGTCATTCACCTTGAGTTTGGAACCATACAATGTGGAAGGCAGTTTAAATTCTCTGGATTAAATTACCATGCCTAATGAGGTATGATGCAGCGCATCACAAGGGGATAATGTCTGTGCCTCTGATCTGTTATCAGTTTGCCTTTGAGATACTTTTCTGAAAGTGAAAACAAAGCATATGACATGAGTGGAACTTTAAACAAGACAACAAGGCTTTTCTCACAAAGACAGCAAAGAACATTCCAGAAACTTTTTCCTGTTCAGCAGTTGAACTGAGATACTTATGGCAAATTAAACCTTCAAAATGTGAAGACTAAATAGTCAAAGGGAATATTGCTTGATTTTGTCAAATTTTCTTGTTTATTCAAGGAACTCAACATTAAAAAAATCTCTGGCATTGCTGTGCTTAATAATTGAATAGTTGCATAGTTGCATCGTTCAACTAGGCCAATTTAAAATAACCGTTTCTCAACTCTGAAGATAAAGTGCTCCATAGTGTCACTGACACCCTTCACTGTAGCATTCCCCTCCTGATTGTAAAGATCAGTCATGTCCTTAGCCCATCCTCAATGTCAGACTATAAGGCCACTTGCATGTTGTTCAGACCTTTTCAGGAGGACGTCCCTCTGGGACTTTGAGACAAGTAGAAACAAAGAATCATTCTGCACACAGGCTCCTCTGGTTGCTACAGTAACCAAGGCAGAGAGATGAAGCAGATTCCTGCTTTGACGGAACCGCAGAGGCACTAAAGGCAGAAAGTATCTGAGTATTTGCCGGTCTCCTCTGAGGGATGAGTGCTCCTCTGGTACCTCGCTGTTGAATGCATGCCAGAAGAACACGGAACAGAGCATGATTATATTTCAAATATATGTGAACTTGACATTGCCCATTTCAGTTTAAACAACCCAAACATCATTTCACTGCTAAATATGAGATGAGCCCACCATTAGGGTCAATGTAAATCCTTGCAAATCGATGTTTGATATGGCCTGTGTTTGGGCATCCATGAGGTCGATCCAAGGCTTTTAATAAAGGTCCTTCTGTAGAACAAGCCCAAAGCCCAGACTGTCTTCATCCGGCCATCGATGGATGTGGTCTGCAGCTCGCTTTGCTGTTCCGGAACACAGGACCGCTGACAGAACGCTAATGTGCAGCCATCCATCAGCATTAGACGATGACAGGGAAATGATCACCATCGTTACTGTGGTGCCTTCGGTTATAAACGATGAACCTGTGCGTGGAATTAAAATATCTCTTAGCGGCCATGTCTTCTGAGTAACACTAATTATAGTTCTGGTGAATTATATGCATATTTAACAAGTGTTAAAAATTGCAGCCTAATTTTTACCTCTTTTTCAGATTACTTTTTATTTTAAAAGTTTAGCTGTATAAAGTACATATTAAAAGAATGACATTTTTCGAGGCAAGATAAAAACTTCTGTACAAAACTTTAAAATTGACATCACAGAACAATAAATTCTTTTTACTGGGAAAAGTAAATAATAGTACCAGTATAACTGACTAGATTAAAACATTCGTACATTAGGAATATTGCAACAAAGTAACATTGGTTTAGAGTTTTATTTCTGAAACAACTTTTAGCTTGTCTTTATTCCTACTTTTGCTCTGATGTAAAAATTCTTTAAAGGTCAAACAAAGACAGAATTACAGCAAGAAGCCACAGCAAAGAGCCGCACTTCTAGGCTCTGACAGCCTGCACGGTCTGTGTAGGAGGGGGCTGGTCCTGACAGCCTGCACGGTCTGTGTAGGAGGGGGCTGGTCCTGACGGCCTGCACGGTCTGTGTAGGAGGGGGCTGGTCCTGACGGCCTGCACGGTCTGTGTAGGAGGGGGCTGGTCCTGACAGCCTGCACGGTCTGTGTAGGAGGGGGCTGGTCCTGACAGCCTGCACGGTCTGTGTAGGAGGGAGCTGGTCCTGACAGCCTGCACGGTCTGTGTAGGAGGGGGCTGGTCCTGACAGCCTGCACGGTCTGTGTAGGAGGGGGCTGGTCCTGACAGCCTGCACGGTCTGTGTAGGAGGGGGCTGGTCCTGACAGCCTGCACGGTCTGTGTAGGAGGGGGCTGGTCCAGACTATGCCGCACTCATTATCAGTTTCCATGCAGCTGTCAAGAGAAAACACCATTTGTTGCTAAGCACTGCCTTTGGCAACAGCCAGTAAGATCTCTGGGTTCAGGGTGAGTCACATGATTACAGTATAAAGCCATAAGAAGGATGACCGGTGAGGACAGGCTTGGGAACATGATGCAGACACATACACTGATAAATACAGTAAATAGGTAACTGGAAAAACTCTGCTTTGAAATGCAGGGTTAGGCATACCTTTGATTAATTGTTATTAAACTGTTCTATCCCTATTTTATTTCTCTCTAAATGTAAGTGTGCTTATGTTACATGAAACTTTAAATGCCATTGACATTATCTTATGTTTCAACATATAACAGAATTGTACCAAAAAGTTTCCATCAGCTCGTTTGTGTGGCGATAAAAGTTTGTTTAATTCTGTTAAACCAGACTCTGAGTTTGTGGTAGGTTCAGTACAGAAGATTAATTAATTCGCTATGAAACCATTTACCTGTGTTCTGGAAAGATACGGTAAGCGGCTGTTGCATATTAAATAGCGAAATACATTTTACAACACACTAACGTTGACAAGTCTCTGAAAGTTTTACCCAGTACTTCGTGCTTAATGTGACACTTTTATCCCTTGTCAGAACACAAAGTTCAAGAATTTGAGCCATGGTAATAGTAACTTTTAGGGAAGGGTCTCTCGAGCCCTCCCCTGACAAGTCCCCAGCTTGTCATCTGTGTGTCAACGCTTCTCTCGGGCATGATGTGTATATACAGTATATAGGAGTGTTTGGCTTGTAGAAAGCAGCTTTAAATTAGTGTCCAGCCCAGGAACAAGATTAGACATACGGAACCCTACCCTAACCCTACCGCAGTCAGTCAGGAGGGTTCCAGAGTCCTCACGTTGGCACTGTCCATCTAGAACACGCTTTTGTTTATGTTCGAATTTATCTAAGGACATGTAAAACCTTTGAGCAGGGTGCATAGTGAATATCTATTCATTGTAGCAGCCTGTGCATCCCTTGTCTGGACGAGGCTGTTGGCATCTTTTCAGAGGATTACAATGACAGGAATAGCGCATAAGGCCGATTGCTCTCTGTAAGACATTGGAAGAGGCAATCGTTTCCAGAATGATGGAGGGAGTCAGCGTGGACGCATGCCGTTTCACTGTAATGCCACCACTTTCTGCTGAGAAACTTCTGCCTCTTTATAAGTCAAACCCATAAACGCTTCGCTTTGCAGGCATTCATTTAGCCAAACCCTGTCATTTGGTGGAGATGGCAATGACTTTGCCCTCGAATGCACTGCCGTGCACCAACGTCAGACGTGAAACCTCAAAGGGACGCGTTTCACACCATTACATGCAAAGTGCCCTCAGTGGTGCTCAGCTGCTTGCTCCATTGAGGCGTGGGTGTCTGTTCGACGTCTGCATGCCCGTTGGGTGTATGCGTGTGCTCGCCTCCCCAGTGTGTTCCGCAGTAACGTGGGCGGGAGAAACATAAGCTGAAATCCGCCTCCTTATCCGACTGCAAACAATATGGATCCTTCATCTCTATGGCAGCTGCGCTGTGTATCTACAGAACAACAGTAACTACCAGAATGCATTAAAAAACAGTTTTCATCTCTCAAACCCACGTACGCTTTCCTGGAAAGACACTTAATCGTGATGTCCTGGAATTTGTCTCCGACTCAGGGCAGATTGCATGCTTGTTACTGTAGCATTTCTACTGTAGCGCTGGGTGCTGAGGACACGCTATGAGAAAATTGAAGAGAGAATTCCTGTCCGCTGAAACAAATTGCAATTATAACAGCACCAGATTTCCCCCGGAAGCTTGAAAGCAATGCCAAATTGTCGGCAGAGAGATTCGGCCAGCGCCGTATCTTGAAAAGCCCACTCAAGTCGTGGATTGCAGTTTGCACGGAGGCGGGATCTGTTATCCGGGCCTCGGCGATGGCTGCTGTTGTATGGGTGTCTGTGCAGAACGTCCAGGGGTTTGGCAAAGAGTACAAAGAGCCATGCTCTCTACTGTAAAGCATGTCATTTGGATAGACAGGGAATCGATTGTATTGAGCCTTTGGATTTACATTCCAATTCTGCAGTTACTGCTGCCATATTCTGAAGGCTAATTTTTTGTTTAGTAGCAGACTGATAGATTCTCATTCTGGGAGCACTTTAAGGAAACCATTTGCTTTGTTCACAGAAGTAATTTCAGGGAACAATTGTTGGTTACTAAAAGCCAGAGTATCTGATATTCTGACTACCCAGGCGCCTGTGATTTAATGGCCAATTGCAGCCAAATGAATCTAAAGTTCCTAAAATGTGCATGAGCACACACAAAAGCTGCATTGTGTTTCTCTGTAGTACTGGGGCACTCACACGCCTCAATGTGAGAGAGCTGTCCTGCGTGGGTGTGAATCAATGGGGTAAATCAGAAATTCTCCACTCCTTCATTGTTCCAGAATTTCCTTTTATTTTTATAGCTGGGGGGCGTAATACAAGGCAATAAAACTAAGCAGTAAGACTAGCTGAAGTGGAGGCCACAGTTTGATTTATATTTTTTATTTTACCAACAGTTATGATGATTAAGTGGGAATACTGTGAGTTATTCTTAATGCCAGCCAGTGCCTGTGTGTGTGTGTGTGTGTGTGTATGTTTATATTACATTGTGGGGACCAAATGGTTAAGGTTAGGGCTGGGTAGGGGTTAAGGTCATTGTTGGGATTAGGGTTTTTCCCATAGATATTAATGGAGAGTCCCCACAAAAGTATTAATAGGTGTGTGTGTGGGTCATGTATATATTACATTGTGGGGACATTTTTCTGTTCCCCACAAACGGAAACTCAATGTTATAAAACATGTGACTGCAAGCAAAAAACTAAAATAGACAAAATAGTTATATGAATACAAACGTGTGTGTGTGTCGGCGTGCTCGTGCGTGCGCATGCCTGTCTATGTTTGTGTGGCTGGGTGTATATGCTATATGGTTGAAAACAGAGCATTCCTGAGCCGTATCGCCACAGACAGAGATATACTGTGTCTCAGTACATGCCAATCCAAGAAAAAACACTGCACTGCAAAATGCAGTTGGCAATATGTATCAGTGTCTCACAGTGTAGGTAGCCATATAACAGACGATGCTGCAAACCCAATGCAGACCTGAAGTTTGAGAAGGAGAAAAGCCAGATGCAAGTCAAAGAGATGTTCATGTGTTGCTGCTGATCCAGGGCAGGTCTGCCGTCCAGCCTCTCAGCAGATACCTGCAACTGAGAAGTGTATTTTCTAGCTTTTGGGAGGAAAGGTTTTGCAGTTCCTCTGCACTATTAATCAGTCCAAGCTGGGGGTGATAAAGCTCTGGACTAACATCAGACGTGGGTATAGGTTATGATTTCCGGATGGTGACAATCAGCATCATAAACCTAACAGCCAAGTACAAATCCCTGTAGAAGATTCCAGTCCAAAGATAATTAAGAATAGTCGTCAGGACTATTCCCAGATTGCACCGAACAAAGGTAATGAAAACCTTTTTGGGGTTTAACAGTGCAATGCATATTCTTTTATAATCACATCACATTAACATGTAGAAAAGCTTGCTTGATGCTCAGTAAAATCAAATGAAATGAGTTCATTTGGCGCTATGTTATCGCTGAACCATCACATACTGTACCATCCTTTGTCTGCTCGCCTTGTCACAGGTATGACTGCCATCAAGCAGCAGGGCTTATAACCATGAGCTGAATTTATCATTTTATTTTCTAATTTGCTTTTTATGTCTGTTGAATATATCATGCAAAATGGCATTTTGATGTACAGTATGTATTGTGAGCTGATCATTTATACATTTTGAGAATGAATTTCATATTGACTTTTTAAGTCAAACAGAGAAGAAATAATTAGTGGAATTTTCATTGTTATTGAATATATATATATATATATATATATATATATATAGTGTGTGTGTGTGTAAAGTAATAATGAACAAAAAATGTTATATTACACAAGTGGGACTTAATGGTGTCCTCTAAGTAATGTTTACAGCTTCTAGATGAGAAATATGGAAAACAAAAGTCTTTTATACAGTTAATTTATAAAGTTTTTTATACGTCTGGCATAAACAGATTTTTGACTGAAAAAGTTTTTATGGCTGGCAGACAATCCAGGTGGGAACTGAAAATTGTGGCTTAAGTGAAGGGACATCTAAAGTCAGTCACTGATTCATGCACTTGAATTTCTAACTGCACTGCAACAATTAAATTTATGCAAGACCCCGCTGCATGTGCAGTATTGCTGTCATAATTTAAAT
This sequence comes from Paramormyrops kingsleyae, assembly GCF_048594095.1. NCBI lineage: Eukaryota > Metazoa > Chordata > Actinopteri > Osteoglossiformes > Mormyridae > Paramormyrops > Paramormyrops kingsleyae. The sequence goes on from NC_132815.1 coordinate 20,569,543, forward strand.
TTCCAGTATTTCATACTTTCATAGTGGCAGTGGCTGTGGTCTAGAATGACTGTTAGTCACTGTTACCTTTTGAGTGTGATTTCCGCCAACGTTTTTTTCATAGAGGACATCATCCCTAAATAAACCTCCTGTCCTTGCCTGCAGATCCCTGTAATGACGGGTGCCTTCATGGACTCGGCTAACGATGACTACAGCACAGACCACTCGCTGTTCAACTCCTCGGCCAGCGTGCACGCCGCCGCCATCGCAGCCAACAGCCAGCAGGAGGAGCCGCAGCCCATGTCCAGGGACGCCATCTGGCTGTGGATCGCCATCGTGGCCACCATCGGGAACATCGTGGTCGTCGGTGTGGTCTACGCCTGCACCTTCTGAGTCCCGCGCGAGCCTGCGAATTGTGGGCCTCCTGCTGAGGACTGGAGGAAGGACATGGCTGCTTCAAACATTTTCCTACTTCGCTAATAAATTTAGCTGCTTTTTTTGAACTGATTTAATCCTTTACATCTTTTTAAAGTTTTAATTGGAATTGGTTCAAAGACAAGGGGGATCCTTTTGACGTTTGAATTTAACTAGTGAAGAAGGTAGCATTGGTTCTGTTATCTGTGTTTGAATAACAGAAGTTCAAATAGGAATAAGTGTGGGGGGGGGGGGGTGTATTCCACATGCAGAAAGTGGCCTTCAGTTAACCCAACAACTGAGGATAAATTACCCAGCCTGATTTAAATAAAGTATTATTGTGTTATATACCCATGATGAAGTTTCATCAGAATGACCACTACTTACTGCCACAGGGGAGTGAGATAGGCAGGGGCGCTGAAAAGGGGTGGGGGGGGGGAGTGAGGACGATTCCAAGGGCCAAAAGTTTGTTATATAATCGGATTGCAGCCAAATTAACCTAAAGTTCCTAAAATGCTGTGCTGTTACTCTTCATTAATGTTGGTTTTACTGGAGCCACATGTGTTTTCATGGGACCCAGAGCCCCTACTGGCTGGCCTGGAGATGGCGCCCTTCTTAAAAGTGCATTTTCAGAGGTACGTGTCCAAAGACTTTAAGTATACATGTAGGTACACTTATTTTGCCTCGTTATGTGATATTTTGTCGATTTGAAAGCTCCCTTCATAAATTGTGACTCACCATCACACACAGACACACAGATTAGGTATTTATATTAATGTAGGGACTCTCCATTCATTTCTGTGGGCAGAAATCCCAGCATGACAACCTTAACCATAACCAACCAAACAGAATGCAAGACTTTTGGCACTTTTAGTTTTTTGATTGATTATAAAACTGAGTTTTCATTTGGTGGGGGTCGAAAAAATTAGCCCCACAATGTCAAAATAACAGGTTGTTATCATACTTTGGAGACATTTGTTCCCAAACAATGTAATATGTACATGACCACACGACCACACACACACACACACACGCACCCATCCACCCACCCACCCTCACACACACACACACACACACACACACACACACAGACACATATCAACTTCAGTCTGAATATGTTTCAACACTAACAGATAAAATGTATCACTGAAATGCACTAAACAAATGCTGAAATATCTGTATGATTAGAGGGAGTACGGAACACAGTAAATAACTAAATCACATTTTAATTAACTTACCAGAATGTTTTAAAATTTGAAGTGCAACATTTATTTCAGGTGATCCGATAACATGATCTTGTGTCTTTCAAAGACAGCTTGGACTGCTGTAAAGACAATCTTTCAAATGTTTTATTTTGTTTAATTAATGATGTGTGAATTTACATATTTTATGCTTTGCGAGTCACTCATGTGGTGATTCAGGGCTGCGTATTCAGGCCCATGAAATATTCTGCTGCTAAAATTCCTTGTTTATTGTGTTTTGTATAAACTATGTTTGTTTGTATGAGATTCAAAGCCGGGACTGTGTCACACCTTTAAAACTGACAATCCAATCCGCGGCGCAGCTGTCTTAAGCATGAAATACAGGAGACAGAAAACAGTGAAGCTTTCTGATTGTTAGACAGGCACGCATTTATTCTACAAAAACTGACTTCCCAAAATTTGGAACTGGAACTGAGAAGCCAAATGCATTACCAAGCATAAACAAAAAAACCTAGTAACCATGGTGATGAATCCTCATTAGACAAGATGTTTCTAAGGTATTGTTCAAACCTCACCGATATCCAAATTTAATATAATCTATTCTGGATCAACTCCTGGTGATCTAGGCATTAATATAGTGCGGTTTCTCATATCTGCTCTGTGCAAGGGACATGGAGAACACACTTTACATTGCAAAAATGAACCTATTTTTATTTAACTTTATTTAGCTTTGTCTGTCATGCTTGTGTGCTTTTTCGTATTTTTTTTTTTAATTGCTGTGGTTTTGTGGGCTCAGTTGTCTGATGCCGTTATACTGGGTATCAGGTTCTCCTGTTAGGGTATAGAGGTCAAATGATACACATTAACACCCTTAATAGTATCATGTTTGCAAAGGGACAGAATAAAATAATGGGCAAGAGGAAAATGACTAATGATACACGTAGTGTTAAATATATATTACCTATATACACATGAATACTCTGAGTCATTATAGACCTGGCTGTTAGCTTTAGATTAAAGACGGGTTATGTCATTACTAGATTAAGCGAGCTGAATGATACTCTGTATTAATCAAAACAAGAATGGTTTGGTTTCTTCACTCGCAAGCATCTCCTGATTAATGAAATGACAGTATTTTTGTAATTATTTTTAGATTTGAATCTTTATGATTCACAAGCAAAACATAGCCTTTTATTGTCATCCCATATATTGCATAGACTTGCAATAAAAAGAAGCTGTTTACTGTAGCAGTGATGTAGACTGCCGACGGATAGGAATAAACACATTTGTGAAGTATCGTTCATATTCAGTGACGTTTACTCAGTAGCTGAACCCTAAGAACATTAATAGAATTTGTATTTTTAAAGGTATCTCATAAGTAGCCTTGTATTTTGAAGAGGAAGAACATATATTGAGATTGTACTGTGTGTTTAGTTATGTTTGCAAACTTCTGCTGATGTGCTGTTTACTCATAAAAAAAAAAAACACTTATACGTGTTAAAAAACACTTCACTTATGAAGTAAAATGAATGGATTCGTAATGGCGGTGTGGAGCAGGCTCCTCTCAGCATGAGGAGATTATCACACTGCGGTGATGTGCAGGCTTTTAAAGGCCCTACCCTCTCTCATGGTGTAGGCCTCATGTAAACTGCTAATAGACGTTACAGTGTTTATATTCCATGTATGACTTAGGAACTGAAATATGACTTTTTGTAACAAAACGTGGGTAATAAACAATCATTATTAAACATCACTTGTGTGGATATTGTGATGCATATATAAAAAGCACATCTGATAATACCATATCGATAGCTTTGCGAGATGCGGACCAGGAGATTGCATTTTACCGAAACCGATAAACACGTTTCAGTGCTGCATTATTCCTCTTCATTACTGCTCATTTTTCTGGTGCCGCGTGTCGGCAAGATGAATAATAAATACCAACTCAGATAATAAATGACTTTCCCAAAGGCAAAAGAGATACATTTGGGCAACCTTTGAAGCATATCATGCAACAAATGAAAAATTAAGCCACCATTTTTGTGGATTGAAGGACTTTGTGAGGGTTTCCTGTATTCGCTTATTTCGTGCTTTAAAAACTATGGTAATTTTATGTTTAAATGAAGGAAAGCATCAAGCATCATTATGTGATTCAGGCCCATGACGGTACTGCTCGGTGACAAACAGCTGCATGGTCATCGTCCCTTTCACAACAACACACAGAAATGTGTCCCTGTTCCGTTTTCCTGCGTTTTAAAATTCTCAGGAATGCCCAATCTGACCACACCTTCTCATCCAAATGAGCTTCCTCACCAGGATACTAAACTGGGCTTTCAGATTCAAAATCCCCTTCCTGACAAGAGGGGGCTCTGGGGATGGTGGGGAGCAGCATTTTTGAAACCTTTTCTGCCTGACTAGTTTCACTGGGCTTTGGGGAGGTGGATGGTTGTCTGTAGCCAAATATATATAGAAAAAACATTTGTGGTTCTCCTTGAAGCTGTTGATCAAGAAATCCTAGCGTTTGACAATAAGATTAATGAATTCCGAAAAATATAATAAATGCTAAATCATTTATCCAGCTTATTGCCAGAGGTGATCTTGTCAGTAAAATAACATACTGTAACTCCCAGGCAACCTTATAAATCATGTTAAAAATTAAGCAATATCTTGTGATGAATTAAGAAGACAATTAAAACACTAAAAAGACTATGTGTATGATCCACGTCAAGCAGGACGTATTGAATTATCAGCATTGGACTCATATGATGTCATAGAATAATATGATTATTCCTTACATCATCTAAATAACTCTGATTATTCTATGACATCATATGCTTCCCAGGCCTTTGAAAGGTCTGCAGCCATCTGCAGCCATGGGCAGGCTCTCCACGAAAGAGAAGGAGTAAAGGACAGCTTTTTAAAATAGTTCTTTGTATCCTAAAATCAAGCCTGCATTTGTGGTAATCCTATCATTTACACTAGTTCCATTTTTTATACATGCCAAAATGAGCCGATTTGTACTTATTTAATGACTGATTATTGATATTAACTGCAGCAAGCAGTGATGGATTTTGCTAATTCTAGGCCTGTCCTTCACTGTCTTGCACATCATTTGACTTGTTATTATATTCGCCTGATTTTATGTCAGATGTGTTATTACAATGAACTATCAGCGTTAATTTTGATACGGAGAAAAGCGGGCTGGCCTTTTGCCCTTTCGTGAGCATATGGGTGCCACGCTGCATGAGCAAACGTCTGTCAGGTGCTTAATGGCGCCTCTCAGTGGAAAGGAACGCGTAGAGTCCTGTCAGCGGGGATGACGGCCTCCACAGTGACTGCTGCTCTATGACAGGGGAGCGGAGGTGGCGTTTACTCAGCCAACACGGTTGCTGTTTTTAATAAAGCAGCGTGTTTTGTGGTGACAGGTTTTCAGATCATGTTGAAATGCTCCATAAAAATTTTGTCTGAAGTTAACAACTGAAATGCTTTTCTGTTGTGATGACTTTTGAAATGTATCTGTTGAAGAAAATACGTAAAACAAACAGCTGGCATTTAATTACCGAGTCTGTTGCATGGCAACCAACATGCAGATGATGTTCTCCGTCGTCTAACCTTGAGGATGAAGAAACAGTAAGGTAATGGGTTCCTGATGATGCCAGCCAAAATTTACAAAGGGGTCCTAAACGTTTTGTATGAGTCATGCATTCTTGATGCTCAGCCTTGCTAAGTAAAGACCTATTAGGAGACATTTGCTGCGTATTTTCCTTTTTGCGCAGAAGAAATTCTGTTTCCCGGTCAATTTTTTATTGCTCATTAATTGTAGTTAAACTTATCTTCTTGCCTTGGGTGCTGAAAAAGCAGTACACAGCTGTGATGTTCTGAAAGGGGAGTCATTTAGATGATGTAAGGAAGGAAATGTTCAAAATACCAAAGCTGAGAATTAAGGTACACCAGCAGAGGGCGCTGCAACTAAACACACATGGGGCTGAAAGCTCCAGTCACTGGCTTATACATATACAGGATATCCATTTATGGTCAGGGGTGTGGGGGTGTAGTGGTGTGGTGGGGGGGTGCGGGGGTGGAGCCTATTCCAGGCAGCACAGGGAACAAGGCCAGGACGATAATAGATATATAAAAATGCACACGCACACACACATGTTTGTATTCATATCTTTGTGGGGACTCTCCATTCATTTCTATGGGAAAAACTCTGATCCCAACAATGACAACCTTAACCCATACCCAGCCCTAACCTTAACCATAAGAAAGCAAACAAAATGAAAGACTTTTTTAGTTTTTCGATTGCAATCATAGTTTTTTCATAAAGGGACTGAGAATAATGGTCCTCACAATGTCAAAATAAATGTATATACCCCCCCCCCCCAAGCCACGCACGCACAAACACACACACACACACACACACACAGTGTGTGTAATTCATACAGTGTGTGTAATTTTACTTCAATCGCCTTCATTGTGTTTTGTCTAAGGCTGTCTATATTTACCTGTTTCCCATTAAATATTAGTGGAATTAAATGGAGAGGGAACATGAATTAAATGGTTGTTTTCAGATATAAAACATATGACCCTTACTGGCCAGGATCCTGCTCACTATAATCAGGAATCATCTTTAAGCTTCATTTAGAAAGAATGACGTCTGGACCTTAGTTGTGGCTAACCAACACAGCCTAAGCTACGCCATTGTGACAGCAAGCTACCGGACGTTTAGTCAGCCAAAGCGAAACGGTGTTAAAATAGCTAGCATGCGATGTTTCGAAACACTTCACGGCTGACATTTATTGCTTCTGCTCCCCCTCCCCCCATTTACAAAATCTGTGAAACACATTATGGGATTTCCAGGCCGTGTGTCACCGAAAATGAAGAGGGGTCAGGGGCAGTGTCCATGGCAGGCAGCACCACACCTTCATCTGTCTTTGTGATGAGTAAAATCCACTTTCCTTCCACTGTGTGTCAAGATATAATGGCCTAACTACGCAGCCATAAGCCGCCAGTGACGAATGGCGTTTCTGTACCTTCCTGTGTCGTTTCTGAGTCCTGTCCGCCGTTATTGTAAGCTAGTCGTCACCGTTTATCATTTACGGTGACAAAATGAGAAGGAGGGAACAGAAATGGTTATATTAGGACTGTTATAAAGGAGATAACCAGAGGAATTTTTGGTGAGACTTTTTAATCAGATGCATACGTTGTAACGCCCCTGTCGATATGCAGACTGAGTGAATCTTGGGTTATGGTGGTCATGAATCCGACCACTCACACATGATTACTTGGAATTTGTAGTTATTCAAAGGAGACCACTCCTATCTCCCGGAAATTTAACTCTTTCAAAAAGTGCACAGTTCACAAAATTACTAAAAGTGGTTTGTAATATTACTTGATTTACTATACACTGAGTTTAGCTTTGTAGAGTCAACTTTTCTCAAAATGTCTACATTATTTTTTGGGTCTCCCTTTTTCAGTATGTGCTTTGCAGACGTGCTCACATTTCTTGGAGCTTATATCCACGTGACACTGAGTAAGCATCAGCAAAGGACCCTTAAGGTCAGTTCATATGCAGTTCAATGTGTGAGTGTTTCAGCAGATTCCACCGATTCTCTGGGTGCTTCATGGTGACTGAGCAATTTGCAGATCAGGTGTGGATGATGATCTCTGCATCCTGCTACAGCTTATGGTCTCAAGGTCATTTGGGACCCAACGAGACAGCTGTGAAAATGTCCTCTTTCCAGTATATCTTACATGCAGACATGGTCCCACTGTATCTGTCACACATTAATGGTAGTATACAAACACAAACTATAAACAACATTAAACAGCTCTGCTAAAATGCACAAAAAAAAACAGAAGATCAAGATGCTGAAAAAAATGTGGAAGCCAGCTGCTGATTTGCTGGGAGGTCACTGGTTCCCTGAGTTAATCCTCTCCTCCACTTACAGTACCTACCTCTGATATGTGGTGCCCTCTTGTGAGGAAATCAAGCAACGGATGCTGGTCAGATGGTCTATCACAGAAACAGAAACACAAAACACAGGCAGGCGGGTCACATACATCATTAGAAATGGAAATGTGTGTGTGTGTGTGTGTGTGTGTGTCTGAAATGGTGCCATACTAATAACACTGATAAAAACAACATGTCAGTGCAGAACATATAAACTCTATACAAAGCTGCACTTGACTTTTTCCATATGCGAGCGTCTCCTGAGAGATAGCATCTGCCTTTTTGGAATGCTGGTCTGCATTAAGCAGAGAGGTATTACACTGGAGAGTTAATAACCAACTTATAGAGCAGGAGACACCTAAGTCAACTATCTTCATACATCAGGTGGTCACAAAGCAAAAGGAAAACTTCCGTTAAGACCCTACAGTGTCACTATACTTTAAAACACTGGTTTAAAAGGAGCATATAAATTCCTGTATTTTAAGTTGAAAAGATTACTTATTAAATCTGTGCATCTGACAGTGTCACCTTGCCATTTTACATAACAACACAAACATTGTGTCAGGATCCGGCCTGTTTCCCTGTTTAGCCAGCTGGTGTTGCTGGCCATCCCATTTTGTGTCCCCTCATCTTCTGTGTTTCACTGGGCAATTCCCGGTGGGCCAGTCTGATGTTTGTGCCGCAAGTCATGGCACTGGGCTGATCACGCAGGCTGCTACCGCTGTCCCTGGGCCGCCTCCACCTCCACTGGCAGCTCTCGTTTTTTTTTTTTGTAATTAACCGTTCAAGTCAATTAATTATCAAGTCAATGAATTGTGTGGCGTTGTGGTTTATAACATAAAGTTATATAATTTAAATGATACAGTAAAATCACGTGGACTCGCCTATTACGGAATATTGTTTGTAACGGACGAGGTCCGCTGGTCCCGGCCGTGCGCCTTTACTAACATGCAGAAAAAGCATATTGGATATAGCGGACTCGCATATAACGTAATTTCGCTTATAACGGACAAACAATTTGGTCCCCAGGGCCACTTTTAGCTGTAGTTCTGTTTGGCTATAACAGACATGCAGGCTCCGCCTACAAGGCGTGTGGCGTGCCGGTGATATCCAGCGCAGATACGGAGTCGGGATTATTAATAGTCATGCCTCTGGTCAGGTAAAGTTGGATTACTACATGTACAATATAATAATCTATACCACAAGTGTGTCTGCTGGGGTGTGGCATGAGTAAATGGTGTCCTCTAGTTGTGTTCTGGGCAAACAGCAACTCTGGATATAACGGACTTTGGATATAACGGGCTGTTTTGCCCGGTCCCTTGATGTCCGTTTTAACTGGATTTTACTGTAGTATGATGACGCCACATAACTGGGAAACTTTGTCTTTTAGCCCCTCAGAGTCAGAAGCAAGATCCAGCACCAAGTACCAGCCGTGAGTCCACAAGTCCAGAGTGGGCAGGTAGCATTACTCATTGAGTGAATATTATTAGAATTAATATAATGAAGAGTATGGTGTGGACCTGCTCTATATGAAAAGTGCCCTGAGATGCTAGATGATTCAGCACTACATTAATGAAACTGACCTGAATTGATCAGAAGGCTTTGTAAAAAGGGGAGATTTGTGCTGAGAATTATGACCGTTTTTAAAATGTGATTTATTGTCAGAAGCAGAGCCAGGAGCCAGTAGCAATGGTGAGCTGTTGCAACAGTGTGTGAACAAGCAAGCATTAGTTCCAATATAACCACTTTCTATGCCCAAAACGATAGCAGTGACCCGTTATATTTTTATCATTAAAAGTAAGATAGTAAACAAACAAAGCCCACAATTGAAAGGGAATAGGATGAAAGTAATATGAAATAAGCCTGCATATTTTGCCATTGAAAATAACTTAATTGTTTACGTCAAAATGTGTTTTCCATATAAAATGTGCTAAAGCTTTACAGATTATAATTTTTTATTGTGATACAGGTGCAGGCGAGTCTAGCACTGGCTTGGAAATATTTTAGAAATATACACTGAATTACAAGGCTTTTCAGAACAGTGTGCTATTGTAGACTTAACATGTAAGGTTATAATTACACGATTTTAATAATAATAGGCGGTGATCTAACGTGGGCCGGTCTGAGGCATGAAACTCCAGGGCTGAATATGAGTCCCACTCCAGTCCTGGGTCCTAGAGTGTTCCCCTGTTCCTCAGGCCACCACGTGCATGTGAGGGGTGAGTGTGGGACCGAGAACCGAGCTCCCCTACAGTCATGGGTTTGAGACAGTTTTTGTCACCTTGGTTAATTGTTTTTGTATTTCAGTTTAGGTCTCTGTGTTTGTTTACCTTGCCTGTGTCTAGTTTAATTATGTTTTCTTTACCTATATTCCCAGGGTCACCTAGTGTTTGAATCGGTAGTTTTGTTAATTATCCTTACCAGTGTCTTTTTGCACTAATGCTCAAGACTGAATAATTGTACTGATACTGTACTTGAATGAGCTACTTTACGCTACTCCAGGTCATATTACAAGCCTACAAACTTAGAAGGAAGAATACTGATAAATCTGAAAATCCAAGGGTTATCACAATTCGTAACTCTTTATTTATTTATTTGTTTGTTTGTTTATTTATTTATTATAGGCTCTCTGGAAAACATTACAAAACAGAACCAACAAATTGCATAGCTTTGGAATATTGCAATTACGGTTGCCATATGAAGGGAAAAAGTCTTAGTTTCTAATTTTAACAGTTGTTGGTGGGAAGTGACTGAGTAAGAATTTTTGCAGGTCCTGTGAGTTGTTTTTATAGTTTATAAATGTTGCTTTTCACCATTAGATATTTTTGCCAAATAGTTTACACTGAAGTGAGTTTATGATTATTCTTGTATAAACAAAGCTGGTCACACTGAATTGCTTCTAGAAGGGTTGTGCCAAAGATTTCACATTTTTATGCAAGTCGAAGTTAGTTTGCCGCCCCCAAAGCTTTAAAGTGCAAACATTGTTTGATGATGAGCCACATAAAATATTACTTAAATAAGAGAGGAAATTCTGAAAAACACATTTATGGAAAGAAACAACAGTAGCATTGTGAGACCCAAATTTTCTTTATTTAGTTCCTGTCCCTTATGTGTCACACACCTTTTGTCTTTAATAATTTAATTTTATCTGGATGCTCTAAAAAGCTACTCATATAGCTTACATTTGTTTTATTTGTTTGTTTGTTCAACCATTTTATAATTGTCAAAGCATCATATTGAATTGGATGTTGAGCAACAGAACCTAACCCAATTAAAACTATAATATTTAAACTGGAATTACTGACATACACCAAATGTTTATTTCTATTGTAATTAAAGAAAATTATATGAAACATTGTGAAGATAAATATGAAGCGGAGAACACAGTTGTGTATGATCTTAGATTTATTTTCTTTATCTGCGCACTTCATCCTACTAGTCATCATCCTGGAACAAACACTTGAGAATAATCTATACAAACGAGTACTTTCACTCTTTGAAGGAATGCATGAAAAACCAATTGATGTCTCGATGAACCTACTAAGGCGACATCTCCACTCCCTGTGGTAACAAAACAGAAAGGGTTCTTATAATCCCAAATGTGGATCTGTAAGCACAGTAACTATGATTTTGTTATTTAATACTGTTATTTATCTTAATCCAGGTTTGTCTTTCTTTAGTAACCTCAATTAATAGCTTCATAATTTTCTTTCCACAACTCTAGTTTATTACAGGGCATTTTAATTTGGCCTGAGCTCTGTGTATGTGGCTTATTAGGGTAATAATATGTGATTCACCAGTGAAGAACTGTCATCCAGTTCATGGTGTACCTAATGCCCTGTACTTCCTGAAATAGACTGTACATCCCCATGATCCTAACTGGATATGTGATCATCAAAAAACTTGGAAGGAACTTTATTTGGCAGTTTAGTTGTGTCTTGGCAGATAACCTAGACAACACACAAGATTGATGTTTGATTACCCAAAATGCATTTGGGTTACAAAGCCTGGTGGAAAAGGCTAATCCTATGGGCCAAGTTTCCAAGGAAACATTTTACACAAGCAGTTAGAGTGTGATGTTGTAACATGCCTGAAACTTCCTAAAGCCCAATTAAGCATAAACAGTATACTTTTATAGCAGTGTCTTCATTCTAGTGAACTAAACATGTTTAAATATTTAAAAAATCTAGCACCTTCTGTTTAAGTTTAACATAATAGAAATTAACAACCAGGATGAGGCTTAATAAAGCTGTTCTCTTTCTATTGATGCAAATTGTGTAGTGTATGTCAAAGACTATGTGATTAAAATCATAAATAAAGTAACTAAAGCCATAAACAACAAACAGATTTTGATCCATTAATGTGTTTGTGTGTTTGATTAAACTAATGAATAAATATTTGCACTGCGGGGATTGCAACTGCAACTGTCCAACCAAACCACCTGGAAGACTTTGAGAGACATGATACCAATTTTAGATCCAACACTGGTGACTCAGACTCGGGGCTTAAGCCAGATGGTGTCTATTCCCCTTGGGTTCAATTGTGTCAACAGTTGCGACACAATGTCCTGTTAAAAAAAATAAATAAATTCTTTGTGACTTTTGCTGAGGTCTCAGGCAATATAAATTCCCTATTTATGGAACCCATGGTCTTATTTTTATTGTGTAAAATATTTAACTGTCACCCTTAAATGTCTCTGAAGGTTTCAAAGAGAGAGATAAATGCAATGATTCTTATGTAATCTTAATTAAACTAATTAATAATATCGCAGGATTTAGATTAAATTAATTTAAAATCATGCGAATTATTGCTCATTAATATTTATGTGAAAAATGTTCTTTCAAGCCATTTCAAAGTTTATGAAGAAAATTAATTAAATCAATTTGAGTTTTATAAATAGAGAGAATTTATTGAGAGTTCCTGCTGCCTAATGACACATCATACTCAGGGTGCAGCGTAGCCCTGCTGTGATAATCTCCTGAACTCCGTGATCTAGTGGATGCAGAGCTGCAAATACACCACCAATCTAATGATCTAATGAGCAACTGACGATCCCTACTGATCCCAAGCTGCCGTTTATGCAACTATCCTGATAAGAGTCTCCACGGCTTCTGCATCCTGGGTGCCAAACGCCGATAGATATTTTTTACTCCATTATTGTCTGTCACAACAGTCCTGACATATGTAGGTCAATGTATACAGTAATGTGTTCAGTATGATATACACAACAGGCTTGGTTCAGGAAATATGCAGAGCTTATTCCACACCCTATTAAGTACCCCATAGAGTCAATAAAACATTTTAAAGATCAGCGTAATTCATTAAAACTTTGGATCTTTTGGATAAGAGTTCCAAATGTAATAAAAGGTCCCAGACAGAGACAGCTGGCATGGTGCCCTCCCCAACGTTGGCACCTCGCTTAAGTGCACTGCACTGACAAGCCCTAATGAAGTCATTTGTCTGTGCTGTCCTGGTCTGGGCCACCCCATGACCTGGACTGAGGGTGGCTCATCGCCGCTCACCAGCTGCTGCTCGCCTGCCACGATCGCGCCTCTCTCAGCATCTCCCCAAAAGCCCTCTGCTGAATTACAGAGTGACGGGCAGCGGATGTGTTTGTGTCCTTCTCCCGTGGGCTGGGCACACCAACCATGAATGCGGTCACTTTCCTCATCCTTGCAAAGTCCGTGCTGGGAAATGAGACGGGATATCCTTTTGTAGACATCAATCAGACCATGGATGGTGGAACGCATCTGAAAGCAAGGCCCTTTTGCGGTGGGGGTGGGGGGGGGGCATGCAGTCAGGTCGTCTGTTTGCTTTTGAAAAAAGATTTAACTTTTTGTTTAAAGTGACACTGGTGTAGTGGGTATCTCTGTTACCTCACACCTCTGGAACCAGGGTTCGAGTCTCTGCCATGGCTCTGTATGTGTAGAGTTTGCATGTTCTCCCCGTGTCGTTGTGGTGTTTCCTCTGGGTACTCCAGTTTCCCTCCCACAGTCCAAAAACATGCTGAGGTTAATTGGAGATACCAAATTGCCTGTAGGTGTGTCCATATGAGTGAATGGTAGGTGCGTGTGCCCTGTGATGGGTTGGCACCCCATCCTGAGTTGTTCCCTGCCTTGTCCCTGGCATAGGCTCCGGACCCCTCACCACCCAGCATAGGACAAGTGAGTACAGAAAAACCACATGTAATTCAGGCTCTCATTAACAATGATGCATTAAAAGTCACCCAGGCATGGGCCCAGGTCACCCCCCCACAAGTCTGTGGTCCATGAATCAGATGAAAATCCCAAGTTTCTCTGGAAAATGGGAGTTTATTCCTAATCATGGCTATCAAAATGCTTTAGGACAAATGAATTTGTGTTTGTTTTCTCTCCTTCATAAAATAAACATATTTTGTGTCTCCATTATGCACTGCATGATAGTATAAAGTCTAAAATCTACATTATATTTTGCCTTAGAGACAGAAATGATCTCTTATTTGTGAATCTCTCCTGCCAAATGGCGAATGTGTGCCTTGTGATATTTTTCTCTCTCATGTTAAAGAGAGTGAGCAGATGTAACAGACAACTGGAGCCGCTGGCATTACAGGCCGCTTTCTGCTTCCTGGTTAATCGTATCTTAGAGCAATAGCCCAGTCTGATTGAGATTAAGATGCACTTCCCAGGGGGAAATTTCCTTTTGCGGTGGTTGGCTGGGCATGAATGTGTGTATGTTGGGGATTATCACATGAAGAGAAGTAGCTTACTTTGCTTGATTGAACTGAAGTTTCTTAGAACCTGATGTCAGAGAGCAATATGACAATCTTTCAGCAGTCAGGGTGTATTTTGTTCAACCGTGGAGTTGTGGTCAGACACCAAACTCCCTAACTTTAGGTTCTAAGGGAAAATCAGCAATTGTTGATTGATGAAGAATATGTGTGGGACAAAATGAAGAAGCCGATAGCTGAAACCGGCTAAATGTGAGAAGCAAAACAATGTTGATGGGTTTCATTGATCATACTCCAGTTTTCTCTTTATAGCAACGTTAAAAAAAAGAAAGCAGATAAGATGTGAAATCACATCAGACAAATGTCTTCAGTTCAACTGGAGGGTCAGCAAATGGAAGAGGGGGGCCAGCAGACCGCAGTACAAAAGTCTTTGAAACCCTGTGAGAATGACAGACTTGCATAGACGTCATATGAAAAATGCATTTGCAACTAACACAACTAACACAAGTCCAATTCTGCAAGAATGTGGAGGCACAACAGAGAAGGAGAGAGAGAGAGATTATCTTTGTGATATGAATGACATCATTTCAGCATCTCCTGCTCCTCCTCCACTTAAACTCAGTCCTCCTACCCGACACAAGCCTCAGTGGACAACAGCTGGTCAGCGTTACACGTCTGAGGCTGTGCAAACGGCACATCTGGATTAAGAACTTGTGGAACGTGTGGAACGAGTCTGGGTAAGAATTCTTGACTTTATGCATTTATGAATAGCTAGTTGCCTTAAGGAGCACAGAGCTAACTTAAAAATCTTAATTTTCTCCTTTTCAATATACATGTAGTCACCTTTCTCGTCATTGTACAGATAGCAAATGAAACAAAGTTCAATTTAAGTTTTGTTATGTATTATTTAGTTATTGGTTTATATATAGAAGTGTATATACAATAAATTATTACATGTTGATAATAATGAATAGAGTGAATAGACACCATTTAACTATAAAAAGGATGTAGCCGTCAGACAAATCAGAATACGAACTGAAAATAAACTGTTTTTGTCTACAATTTTGCATAGCTTGTGTATAGAACTGTATTCTTCAGCTGTTAAAAATTATGGATTTTTAAAAAGCAAGGATTGGAAATTTAACTTTAAATTTTCCTTTTATTTTAAATGTAAATTTTATGAAATAATTATGCCTCTTTTAAATTACCACGGTCAGAATTGTCTATAGAATTTTTGTGTAACAATACGGCAAACCACAAGTACTGTAAAGTATTGCGTTCTTTTTATTTCTGATCAACTAATACCAATTAACAGGTCAGAAGATAATGTTTTTGACTTATTTAGCCAAACAGTTACGAAAGCAGAGAATTCTGACACAAGTAAACACCGGGTTACTTGTCACAAGGTCCTTTACATTCCAGAAAAGAGGTGACATGGTCCGCAAGATAGCTGCATGTGGTATTAGTATTAGTATGTTCCTAGTATGTTCTAAGGGGGTGCCTTTCACAAATTGCATAAAACTGAGATAGTAAGAGTGTGGTTGTTCCCTTGTGAGTCACTAGTGGAAACTGCCTTAATCATCTGAGGATATTATTTCAGTGAGTGTAGACCTAGACTCAGAAGTAATCCAGGAGGGGGAGCGCATTCATCGAGAATGCAAACATGAGCAATGGAAATGGCTTCCACGCTGGGCAGCAGTAGGATGTGTAGTAAGGTGCTTAATCAATGACAGGGCTGGAGTTCTACCTGATGAATGTACGTTTACTCCATGACTCCTGTGCAGTGTTGAACATTTCTGAAGGTGTTGAATCACAAACGCTGTTAAACTCCACCAGTTAGGGGTGTAAAGATGTATCAATGCATCGTGATGAATCAGTTATTAAGGTTATGATTCAATGCATCGACCTGTAATGTCAGAATCAATTTTAGGGGGGTAAAATAAAGATGCTCCGAATTCCAGGTTTCGCAAGTACAGTAGCAGCGTCTGCACATGAATTTCCAAAATTGCAGGGGAAAGTTCATTAATATTCATAAAGAAGATCGTACCTGATGATATTTGCGAAAACCGTTTTGGGAAACCCCAGAATGCTCTCTCTAATGGTTAAGATTCTCTTTGCGCAATGATGACTTTTCGAAACGTGCCTCTGTTTTGTAGCGGTAATATTTATTTATTTATTTTGCAAGACACACTAGCAACTGTCAAGACCCTGAGGAATCTAGATAGCTACAGTAGCTAAGTAAAAAGTAATATTAGCCTTAGAGATGCATGATACTTGTTAAAATTTTGTGGAAGATTGCACTGGATGATCAGCTATTTTCCGTAGTGGAGGTTGATGATGATGGTTTTCGTCAACTCATTCACCACTTTTAAGAGGTCTCAAAGTAACAGCATACCGCATATTTGTAAGATCAATCTTTTGTTTTTCACAGAAGAAAAAATGGCATAACGTCATTCTTCCAGCGGCCCCCGAGTTAGCACTTCCTACAATGTATTTGATGTTTTTTCTCTCCAGTTCCATAGTTGGCCCATTGAATTAATTTTCTGAGATGCTACTTCCTTTGTATTCCATTAATAGCTTGAAATTAAATTCCCATGGAAAGATTTCAATTTAGGTTATCAAAATGATTGAAGAACCGTCTAAGCGAAACAAATCGTGACAGAATTCAAGATTCTCGATGCATCGAATCATTCCCTCAGTAATCATAATCTAATCTAATCGCCTTGAAGACATCGAATTACAACCCAACCTCAGGGTCATAATCAGGCTACATGCTATCCTTGTTTAAAGTGACAATATTCTTATTTATAAATTATCCTCCTTCTCATATAGCACTCATGTCCGTAGTGTAGATCTATACCAAAGGAGGACTCAGACTCCTGTGTTTATGAAACCTTGTTTTTATACCAGCACTGGAGTAATGGCTAATTGGTTCCGTATTGTTCTTTTTGAAGAATCATGGATCGGGTTTAGTTTCCATGCATGTTTATTCCGTCATCCAATGATTCTAATACAGACGTCATTTTCCAATAGGTCATAACATGCTCATCATTTCCTCCCACAGCTCCCAATGGATTTAAAGAACTCCAGCCACACCAGCCCACTCTGGGCTCCTACCAGCAACGTGACAGACTTTGACGAGTGCAACCTGACGGCATCCTGGGACTGGTTAATCATGATCCAGCCCTCTTATATGACAGTGATCTGCATCCTGGGTCTTCTGGGAAACTCCTTTGTGCTGTGCGTCTTCTGTCTGCGGAACAAGCACAACACTGTGGCTGACGTCTACCTCAGCAACTTGGCGGCGGCGGATCTGGTGCTGGCGGCGTGCCTGCCCTTCTGGGCCGTGACCGTAGCCCAGGAGTTCGAATGGCTGTTTGGTGAGCCGCTTTGCAAGCTGGTCAACATGTTCATCGCCATGAACTATTTCTGCAGCGTCCTCTTCCTGGCCGTGGTTAGCATAGACCGCTACCTGGCGCTGGTGAAGCCATTGTCATTCGGCAGAAAGAGAGATACTGCTTTGGCCAGAAGGATCTGCCTGGGCATTTGGGTGGTGGGCTTTCTCCTCAGCCTTCCGGTTCTGCTGTTCCGCTCGGTGAAGGAGGTTCCTGCCCTTGGGGTGAACGCATGCCAGCTGGTCTACCCCCATCAGGGCTGGAGGGTCCAGTGGAACGTGACGACCAATATCGTGGGCTTCCTGGTGCCCATGCCAGTGCTGTCGTTCTGCGGCTACCGCATCGTAGCTGTATTCAGGGAGAACCATCCAAGGGGTTTCCCCAGGGAAAGGACTGAAAGGAAAGCCATGTATCTCATACTCATCGTTTTCTTGACCAATGTCTTCTGCTTGCTCCCACACCAGATAGTGACCTTCCTTGACACTCTAGATTATTACGAAGTAATCACCGGCTGTCCCTGGTGGCACGGTTTGGACATCAGCTCCCAGATAGCCACCTACATGGCTTTCAGCAACAGTTCGCTGAATCCCTTTCTGTACGTCATTGTGGGAAGTCATTTCAGGAAGCGGGTCAGACTAATGGTCAAGCAAGCCCTGAAGCGTGGGGTGAAGGACAAGGCTTCCCTGACTGCTAATTTCACCTCCACCACTAAATATATTCAAGCCAGTAGAATATCTTTGCCGCAATGCAATGTAAACTAGGCCTTGAACGATACATCAGTTAGCCGATAAAATCAGGCGATATTAAGGTTTCTTGAATTTACAGACATCAGTGTAAAACCTGTGTCTAAGGCACTAGTGATGTCTCTTTAAACATGTGTATGACTGAAAGATTGACTGATTGATAGATTTAATGATTGATTGATTATTACATTTATATTGTGCTTTTCAAGACACCCAAGGTGCTTTTACCAAACCAAAAGGGATCCACTTTGACCACCACCACTGTGTAGCCCCCACCTGGATGATGCAATGGCAGCCATCCTGGTACAGTACACTAACCACACAATGGTTATAGTGGTGAAGGGGCAGGAGAGAATTCACCAGTTAGATACAGGGGGTGATTAGGAGGCCAAATTTGAAAGGGCCACAGTGGGAAATATTAGCCAGTGCATCGGGTTACCACTCCTCCTCTTTCGAAAGATGCCCAGGGATCTTTTATGACCTTAGGGACCTCAGTTTTGCGTTTAATCTGAAGGACGGCACCATGTTTACAGCACAGGGGCAGCACTGGGGCATTGGAATCCACACCAAAGCTTCTTCCACCATGATAGAACATGTCAGTCGCTGGAGAAAATGCAAAGAAGCTATGGCAGACTGTGGGGCTGGGATTATTACTAAATCTTATAGTACAGACTAAGGTTGACGCATGACAGAATGTGTGTGGTCACATAATGCAACATCCAAGAGTTAACACAATTAATGAACAGTGAAATCCAAATATACGCCATGTAAGCGACCAAAATCCAGAAAGGGCTGGGTAAACTCAACGTCTGCTATCATACCTGAAGTCACACAATTTAAAATAACTGTTAGTCATGTAATGTAAATATTGTTCAATACCACACAAAAAAAGTATTTTGTGTGAGTGTGTTAATTCAGTTTATTTATATTGTGCTTTTGTTAAATAAACAGTGTATTTTGCTTATGCTCATTTCAACATTTGTGAGAGTTTATGGTATTGTCATTCCAAAATATGCAGGCATACAATTAAACAAAATAGTGTCTGAGGTGGCTTTTAATATAACATTTATATTCTTTTGAGGATTTGTGAATATCTATGGTTTAACTGATAATCTTTTCACATTTTTTAGCTATGTGTGATCGTATATAATGATTTGTAGCATTCTTGAAATACTAGTGCTATACATTATTCTGTAATGTTCCTCTGCAGCACTGTAATGAAATAAGGTTTTAAAAATCAGTTTAAGGATGATATTTGCAGTGTTTCTGTCTCCAAACAGCAATTTTCCTGCAGAGTCAACGTATTGTCCTGTTAATGCTTTACTGTTCCTGTTGTGTTATTTTAAAGTTTCATTTGTAATACAAATTTTAACTGTGTTTGTATGTAGAGTTTGAATGTGAAATGTTAATATTTTAAGGAAATTAATTACATGCAAATATTAATGTGACTATTTATTGTTGGAATAGTTTCAGTGCGGAAACAAGTCTCACTGCAATCTGTATATATTAATGATTGAATACATACTTTAAAATGTTTATATACAGTGTATATGTGTTTGATATAAAATTTGTACATACTGTACAGTATGTATATATATCTACATTTAATAGTACATATAAATGTTATTTATGTTACCAACAGTAATGTATTTGTTACAAAATATTTACTTATTTACTTTAATACCATTTTGTTCCAGCCACCAGTGGTATTTCTAGCTTCTATGTCACCCTGGGCGACCCTCCCCCAACAAGTAGCGTGTTTTCTTCTGTTTTTTCTAAACTAAGTATCTGATGGCTCAGACCTTTTCTTATCCATTTGTGTTCATTTGGCACTTGAGCCTCAATACATCATCTAACACTGTCAACTAGCCTAAACCAATGTTCTCCATAGCGCTGTGCAAACTGACTTTATATTATCCTTAACGATTTCACACAAACCAGGAAAAAAAATGTAACAATATATCTGTGAAGCTATATGTTCACAGTTTTATGACTTAATTATGGTAGCATTCTGTAATGCTGCTGATTTTGCATTAGTTCAAAGTCAGAGGTCTACTAATGGATAGATTCCACCAATCCCCCTACTCAGGCTTCCAGTGGGGTGACCTGAGGCCTGCGCCCCTCCCCATCTCGTAGCCTGCCTAGCTCACAAACTGGAATCAGGGTGCCCACTCCAACAAGTAGCTCAGGCCCTGGCCTACGCTCAGGTCATCTGCCGGGGGAGCTGAGGCCCTGGCCTACGCTCAGGCTATCTGCTATGATAGCTCAGGACCTGGCCAACGCTCAGGCCATCTGCCAGGGTAGCTCAAGCCATCTGCCAGAATAGCTCAGGCCATCTACCAATGTAGCTCAGGCCTTCTGCCAAGATACCTCAGGCTATCTGCTAGGATAGCTCAGGCCCTGGCCTATGTGAAGGCAATCTGCCAGGGTAGCTCAGTCCCTGGCCTACGCTCAGGCCATCTGCCAGGGTAGCTCAGTCCCTGGCCTACGCTCAGGCCATCTGCCAGGATAGCACAGGCCCTGGCCTATGCTCAGGCCATCTGCCAGGGTAGCTCAGGCCATCTGCTAGGATAGCTCAGGCCCTGGCCTATGCTCAGGCCATCTGCCAGGGTAGCTCAGGCCATTTACCAGGGTAGCTCAGGCCGTCTGCTAGGAAAGCTCAGGCCCTGGCCTATGTGAAGGCATTCTGCCAGGGTAGCTCAGTCCCTGGCCTACGCTCAGGCCATCTGCCAGGGTAGCTCAGTCCCTGGCCTACGCTCAGGCCATCTGCCAGGATAGCACAGGCCCTGGCCTATGCTCAGGCCATCTGCCAGGGTAGCTCAGGCCATTTGCCAGGGTAGCTCAGGCCGTCTGCTAGGATAGCTCAGGCCCTGGCCTTTGTGAAGGCAATCTGCCAGGGTAGCTCAGTCCCTGGCCTACGCTCAGGCCATCTGCCAGGGTAGCTGAGGCCCTGGCCTACGCTCAGGCCATCTGCCGGGGTAGCTGAGGCCCTGGCCTACGCTCAGGCCATCTGCCGGGGTAGCTGAGGCCCTGGCCTACGCTCAGGCCATCTGCCCGGGTAGATGAGGCCCTGGCCTAAGCGCTACACGTTCCCAGCAAGCCAGCCACCTGTGTCGGGATGCTGCAAAATGCACATGACTCCTTCGAGCCACATTTCACGGGTATCCAGCCCTCCGAATAAACTCATTATTAGATGGGGCTCATAGCTGCCATTTATCACCCCTCTCACACAATGTCCTCATTTTTTTTGCCTGTATCATTTTGGTTGACAGTTTTCAGAGCATGACCATTACTTTTATTTCACTGTGTCCTTCATAAAGCATCTGTGACACTAAATTGCAAGTATGGAACAAGGTGGATCAATGACTCAAAACATCAGTCACAGATTATAGCAACCTGTGAGACACCAGACTTTCAGATGGTTTGGGGAGCCTTTGTTTTTACAGAATATTAAATAGTGCATTTTTGAAGCATTTTTTTAAATAATGTTCTAAGACAACAAGTATGAACACTGTGATGAAAATTGTGTTTCTACTCACTTCCTGTGCTTTAATTTGTTTAGACTTATTTGTTGCATGAAGGATTCGGCCTATCTACACAATATAGGTCAAGACAGGCCTGACATTATTGTTGTGCTCATTTAGCAGAACTCTACAGGCTACAGTCGCTGTTTGCTGTAGCGTTCATTCTGTCTTGTTATCAAAATACCTGAATGTTTGCTGTGATACTGTCCGGGTTTCCCAACAGTCACTGACGCAAACTGTGAACAGGAGGACAGAGAGGTCTGGGTCAAACCATTTGCAGTTTATCTGATTACTACACCCGGCCCTTTGCTCAAGACCACGCTCAGCAATCCACACCCCTCAAAGAGACCCTTCAAAGCCAGAAAATGATTTCAATAAGTGGCCAACATAGATCACCACAACAAGGTTTGCAAATTTAATTGCCTGTCCTGAATTGAATTTAGGGAACGGCATCCAGAGAGTAAAAACAAGCAGATTAGCTAATGCCGTAACCGGAATGAACCTAAATTCATGGCTCGCTCTCTGCCCTGCTCTCCTACGCTCCTCTTGAACTTTATAAACAATATGGGGCATTGCTAACGTCAAGCGTTTCTGTTTGTGGTTTTTTTCTGACAAAATTGTTTTCTTCAAGTGGAAAAGTATGAAGATGGGTCAGGCTTTGGCTCACGCCAAGACCAAGAGGTTCCAGAGATTGCCTGTGGATTCGGCCCTTTCTCCATAGTCCGGTGAGGACTGGAAACATCGTCTCCAGTCTGACATTAACAAACCTGTGCAGTCATCCGTCTGGCAATCTGGGGGTAAATTAGCTCCTGCAAGGATGTTCCAATCTTAGAGGTCTCAATTCTCTCTTTAATTTCACTAACTATGAGATCTGCTTCCTTCTGTGGCAATAATGTTTCCCAGGAAGAATCCCTCTGATGAGTGCTGGCAATATATACTGTACTGTCTGTCAGGTGTCACCAGAGGACACATTATCTAATCTTATTATATTTCCAAGTTTGGCATGGGGTCTGATGTGTTAAACTTGCAGAAAATATCTGAAAATATCTGAAATAAGCACACAGATGTTTGTTGTAAAATGCTTAGATGGATTGTTTGCCTTATTGATCATACAATGTTTTGATTAATGATGATTAAAGGAAGGATTGTGGTGAGTCATGAATTTTTAATAAAATATTACTACCACTGTAATGGGTTGATGCCCCATCTTGGGTAATTCCCTACCTTGTGCCCATAGTGTTGGGGATCCAGTCCCCTGTTACCCTGCACTGAAGAAGTGGTTACAGAAAATGGATGGATGGATGGATATATATTGTTACCAATATGTTGTCATACTACTTTTACATGTTTTGCACCGTCTTGCTCCCTTACTTGCATTCTGTGTTCTACACACCTTGTGAGCTGTGACCTTCCACATGGACTGACTGGTTGTTATTCATATGGCCCCATCTAGGTTAAAACAAGACAAAGTTGTCTGGAAAAACACTAAAATGTGTTCTTGGCTGTAGAAGCTAAGAACATCTTTATGGAGGGCCTCAGACGGGTTGAAACACTGAAACGGACTTGCACACTTTTCACAGATCCAAGTGAGCTCTCTCATCTTTTAATTTCCTTTTGTTTCACATTTCTATTGTTTTATCTACTACATTTTAAATGTACTACACTATCAAACTCAACTGTCTCCAGAGCTGGTCATTTCTGACAGTCATTTCAGCAAAATCCAATAAGCTGTATAATTCCACATGCTATTTTATTTTCATAATCTGCACATACAAGTTGATAAAATATAACCTTGTTTCAGCTGCTAAAAATGGTCTGCCTTAAGGCTGCCATTTGCCTTTCTGACTTAACATCTGCTGTGTGAGTCCCGGCTGCATTCATACAAACTGTCTCAATAAAAAAATGACTAAATCCACTGTAAAAGATTTTTCTCATCAGTTTTGCTTGCTTGATTTTAATTTCTGTAATTACATTTTATTCTGCACTTGTCTAAGCTTATTTCGAGTCAAATGACTCATATTTAATATAAAAGTGCAAAAGAATGCAAATACAGTATTCTAAATGGATACTCTTAATTGCAAGTTTGACTGCTGGATTTACTATTCTAGGAAAATACTTCGGAAGTTTTTACTCCAAAATGACAAAAAGGGAAAATAAAAAAATATATATAAAAAATAGCTGGCAGGGAAAAAATTGTTGACACACTATATAAGGACACAATTAAAAACACGACCACTCCTAACAGGATCTTAATGATATTTTCACAGTTTTAACTACCTGTTTTCATGCAGTTGAATCATATCTCTCCGTGCCACATACTGACGTGGACACCTTTGTTTTGTGCCACCAGGTGGCGCTCCCTCGATATAAAATTATTATTTTTAAGTTATAACACATGAAGGTTTTTGAAAATTATTAGTTGAACATATAATCTTTTGTAAAATCTTAAGCTGCTTATAAATCTACATACAAACCACAGCCCTCATAATCAAACACAGTACTTACTTTATCCATCCATCGATCCCACTTGTCCTATGCAGGGTAGCTGGGGGCCCGGGGGTGATACCGGATACTGTGGCGGGGAAAGAACAGAGCCTAGAGGCAACTCCGCGATGACATGGGGCGGACATGCAAACCGCATATAAGGAGAAAGGGGGCTGAGACTCGAACCCGAGTTCCAGAGGGTAACTTTCATGGCAAGGAAGTAAGGGCATGTTTCCTTCCTTCTTTTTGCTAATGTCTTCAGTGCTGACTTTTTCATTGATTAGATGCTGAATGACCAGGAGGGCACGTGTAGATGTTTATATTCTTATTCTATGTGAATAATTTAGCCACAGATGCAAGCGTCTATAACACTTACCGTAGGACATCAGTAAAACGATTAAATGTCTTGCCCTTTTTTCCTTGTGGTTTGTTTTATCGGTTTTCTGACTCGTGTCATTATCACTGATTAAATTATTTAAATTACATATTTCTACATGTAAGATTTTATGACTAAAGTATTAATTTCTCTGCCAAACTGCAGGCAAACAAGACATAAGTTTCCAAGTAAACGAACTATTTGATACACATACAATGCAAATAAAGGCTATAAAGCATTTTAGGTGGTATAGAAATTTTTTAAAGTGATGAAAAATATATCCATAGATTTCTGCTTCCAGGATAATAAAATTAAAAAGTTCCATTGTTTTTTTTCGAGCCCTTTACTATGGTGAGACGGCCACCCTCGTGTTTTACGCATACAGCAAATGATAAGTGTTCAACCCATATGAGAAACTGAAAAATATCAGTGTAATTCCATCCCTTTGATGACATGCAAGTGCATCAGGACGAGAAGCAGGCACGCTCCTGGTGTCGGAGGAGCTTTCGCATTTTATGACCCCCCCACCCGAGCGACTTACAGGAAGACACATGGCACGGTGATTGACGTTACTCTGTGGGGGGCAGTGTCATTTGCCTGTCAATAACATATATTATTCAGAAGGAGGGGAAATCAGTGTTAAATTGCCATGTAGGCGATCTCGAAGAGCGATCCGAAAAGAAAGAAATGCAATGCAAATTAAATCTCCCACTGACTAGTAGTCGAGGCTCGTGCAAAAGAAACTAGACAGACAACCACCCCTCTCCCCCACAGTTGAATGTGATTTGAATAGTGAAAGGATTTCAGTAGTTTAAGCTTACGTTTGCAAAGTGCTTTGGTCAGGAAATCAACAGCAACAGCAACTGTGAGGTGATCGGCGGTGCTTCCCCCATAATGGCAGGTCACCATCAGCATTTCGTTTCAGTGCTATAGCTCTCTGTGACCTCACTGCGACAGCTTGAAATATCTCCCCGTTACTGCAGCAACACGGGGAGAAAAGCCGGGGTCCAGCGCCATCTGCTGGCCACAATGAAGTCTCACGAAGAAGGTGAACTGCACTGTAATAAACATCCAGACAGACACGTGACGCAAAAAGCACCATAACACTTGCTTTTGTGCATTTTAATCCGGTCTCATTTAACGTCTTCATTAGAAAATCCATCTGTCCCTTCCGAGATATTCATATTACAGCAATTGTGTTTGTTACCTAGGTAACAGGTATACAGCTGTCAGTTGGATTCTGAAAAGCAGCACTTTAAAGACAATGCGGCTGTAAAATGAATAGGATTTCTCTCGCTGTGTGTCAGTGAATTGCATAGGATTTTACACTCTTGTTTCTTGAGCAATGTCTTTAACCCTGCTGGGGCTAAGTGGCTAAATACCCTGTGCTCTGAATCACTTAATACCCTGTGCTCTGAATCACCCTGTGCTCTGAATCACCCTGTGCTCTGAATTGTACGTTGCTTGGGACAAATCGTCTGCTAAATGTATAAATGTATCACATATGTATGTGCAGCTGCTTGGAGATGTCCAGTGTTTTGCGGTCTAAAACTTGGCCGTTTTCTGTTCAAGACTTCGGTGAAAAAGAGTTTGTTTTTATTAGCATTGTGTTCAGTTTTTTTGTATTACTGAAAACGTAAATGAGTCTGCCTGTCTGTATTGATGGAAGCGTTTTGCATCATCAAATTCTCCGCTCAGCCCCATTTAGATTTTGCTATATTTCAGACACAGATACGGTTTATTTCACTTCAGTCATTACAAGGAAATTGGTTTCAATGAGCTTCTGGAACGTGGTGTAGAATTCAGCAGCGCTCCAGATGGCTGCATCAAGCTCCACCTGGTGGCCACAAGAAACATTAGGAGAAGGTCTATTGTATTGCCCACAAAACTGCAGTGGGCAGTTGCCCATTTTAAATAATATTAAGCAAGCATTTTCTTCCTCAGGCAATATGGTCAATTCAATCATTAGTGAGTTACTTATGCATAAATATCTAATGGTTAACCATTCTCTGCCATTCCTTCAAGAGGTTCTGGAGATGAAAATGGCCGAACAGAGTTGGACAATCCTGTTAGTTTGTGCCAAACTGCCGCAAGACTGATACATGGTGTCAGTGTTAGTGTCTGTAACATCAGAGGTGTGGTGGATCAACTTGTGACATTAAAACCACTCCAACAGGGCCATTCATAGAATGCATTTATCAGATGGACATGCTCAGTCAAGGCAGTTAGACAGGCACTGGAATATTGAAAATCAGCCCCCAGGGCTGGAAAAAAATATCCCTGGCCAAGCTCAATGGGCAGCCCCTGCCTGCAGAACACTTACTGCCGCACTGCTGGGGTGACAGTCTGCTGCAGCTTATTACCCTGGCATCCCGTACCAGCCGTCTTCGCTTGTGCCCTCCAGCTCGGGACCCTGCCTCTCACTTTGCCCGGTCACTGAGACGGCAGGGGGCCTTAATCTCCGCACCAGCACAACAGCCCTTCTGACAGCAACGCGATAAACATCTCAGCACCTTCCTGAGGCACCTCCCAGCTTGGTTCACGACATTCCAATATGTCAAGGATCATATTCAATTTGCTGTAAAATACTCTGCTTTCCTCCCACAGTCCAAAGGCATACTTTATTGCAGTGACGCTCAGCTGGTTTAGCATCCGGTCCCACATTATCCCATGGTCATTAAGTCACGACCCAGATTTGAAAAATTTTTAACCAAAATTTTGTTAAAACTTATTTGAATCTGAGCACAATGTCTATTATTGTGATGATTCCAAACTAACCCTCCCATGATGATAATTATACCAATGATTTTATTGTCTATCTATTCAGGGAACACAGTCAAATTCTTGTGACACATTTATCTGCCCCTGGGGGGGTGCAGGATAGGACAGAGAGCAGTGGAAGACCAGACCCGTTCTGAAAAACTGAGGTTTGTAATTGTGTATCTGGGAATTGTTTTTCAGTTTGTTCAAAAAGAGTCATCAAAAGGCTTAAAGAGCAGATATGATGGTGTGTGACGCCTCAGAATGATCTGGAACCACAAGTGCTGGCAGAGCGGCGCCAAAGACCCCCTCACAAAATGATAGAATTAATAAATTAATACACCCCCCCACACACACACCCAGTCCTGATGCCTTTGTTACTTACGTGAAGTGGTATGACGTCCCCTGCTCTGCTCTCCTTTCAGCTATAACCCCCTGTTTGACTACATTTTTGCAGCTATTATTTTTATTTAATGAAGAAATTCGATCGAATCACTGGTGACGGACTGGGGTGTCACCTGAGATCTCACCCAGTGCTGGCGCCAGACGTTGGTGGTGATGTCCTTGGGAGAGACCAGGTTTATTTGTTTAAGGATTAAAGCCTTAATTGACAAATAAAAATAAAATAAATGGCAGTGTCCTTGGTGGGTGGTGTTTCGGAGGGCACAATGGCTCATGGGGAGGCATTGGGGGGGCATCACCGGTGTTCTGTGCCTTCTGCAGTCCCTCCCAGTTTGCTGCAAGTCTTTGCCGAATTACTGGTTTTGGAAACTGGGTAGATGGGTAAATGGATCCTGGTAAAATAGGGTGCTGAAAGGTATACAGCATGGGCTGAGTACTGTACGACATTAGGAGACTGAAATGAGAAAATAGCCTGTAACACGAAGGCAGAATGAGTAAGGGATTAACAGGCCTGTGACTGGAGAGCAATAGAGTACAGGGGAATGATAAGTGAACTGTGGGGTGCTGGTGGTGGTGGGGGGGTGACGACTGGTTCAAGGAATGGAAGCTGAGCGCTGGGAGAAAGAGAAATGATTTCGATCAGGGGGACCGTCGGTACTTGGAAGAGACTCACTCATGTGTGAAAAGGAGTGATAGCTCACATCGGTTCCGACAAAACCCATCAAGGTCCTTTGGGGATTTCTCCCTGAAATGCCACAGGATCTTTCATGTTATTCGTGTGCTGCCTTAAACAAACCTCACACTCATCCTTTAAACAAGCACGCCCACACTGTGCCACTTAAGGAGGGACTCGCACAGCAACGTAAAAAGGTAACGGCTGCAAGATCCTCCGTATATTAGTGCCTTTACTTATTTCATAGTTCTCATATACGGAGTAGATAGTTTTGCTGCTGCAGGATGGTACCCAGAAAATGATCAGTATTCATCTTTGGTACGCAGCAGTTCCATATATCACAGTTAAGTCTGGGCAGCAGTCCAGCAAGTCGAAACATCTTTTAAAAAAGACAGACCAGCTGCATTTCTTATGACGATTTCCTTGAGTATTTTTTTCATGACATCTGAGGCCCACGTGGAGGAAGAGGGCAGGAGTTTCCATCCACCAGCAGACACTGTCCTGTTCGGAATTTGATTATTGTTCAGTGATTGCATAAGAAAGAATGTATGAGGGATCAGAAGGTGGAGCAGGCTGCCTAGGGGGCTCCACCATGAACCTGCCGCACGTCGCATGCCAAGGGCTGTGCCTCCGCCATGCATGTTCTTCATGGCAACGCAATGCGCCCGGCAGGAATGCTATGTATGTCCATATCACATTGTCACCTTCAGCATAAAATAACAAACAGTACTGCATAATTTCCCCTGTTTTATCACCGTGACCAACATTGTTGGGGAGTCTTTGATATTGGGGGGAACAGAATTTAATAATTTATAGACAAAGGTCTATTTATTATGGGGATGAATTAAGCCAAATTTTTTTTTTTTTTTTGGGGGGGGGCTCCACGCCCCTCCCGATTCTTATGGCACAGACTCTGACTCCATTACTTGAGTGTTTAATGCAGCAAAATAGCAGGTATGACATAAGAAAAACATTTACACAAGGAATAATGTAGTAAGTATATAATATGGATTGGCCTTGTGCGTCTAGACATTGCACATACCGGATTTTGTTCATATTTTTAAGGTAACAATACCTCAGTGGGAAGCCCCACACCTCCGCAGTCGGGGGCTAGAATCCTGCCCGCCAACTCAGTGTGTATAAAGGCCACATTTTCTGCCTGCCTTCACAGTTTTATTCTGCAGTCCAAACATACGCAGCTTTTCGGGGTCTACATTGCCCTACATTGCCCTACATTGCCCTTAGCGTGTGATTGTGCCCTGCGACAGAAAGGCAGGTGCTGTGCCTTTTGGGATGGGCTCCGGACTGAACGTGTAACATTACCGCCAGGGTTTGCTGTGAGACAGGCAGCGGGCTAGACAGCGCAAAAGATTGGAAATGTTCCGCGGCGGCGAGCAGGTGCTGTTTTCCCCGGCCGCTAATGACGCCTTTGCTCGAGCTGAAATGACTTTGCTCAAAAGTTTCTCTCAGCTTGTACTTTGTGCTTTGATAGCTTGTCTGCATTTTAGATTTAGAGGTGG
Organism: Paramormyrops kingsleyae; assembly: GCF_048594095.1. Lineage (NCBI taxonomy): Eukaryota > Metazoa > Chordata > Actinopteri > Osteoglossiformes > Mormyridae > Paramormyrops > Paramormyrops kingsleyae. The sequence continues at coordinate 20,599,674 of NC_132815.1, forward strand.
AGAGTACATTTTAGCACATTTAATTGGTTTTCAGTTTTAGGTGCAGAAATTCGTCAGATTGGTGTTTTGTGAAGAAAAATAAAGCTTCCCTGTGTTAATTGTACTTTTACTGAGGTGAAAGGCACATGCTACGTTTTGTTATTCTCATTTGCCTATTTTAGCTTTTGGTATTAATTGAATTATTTTTCGCTACACCACTCCACAAACAGGTGACTATCTGACTTTTTTGCAAGCGCCTGTCCTGTTTCCTTTATGCGTCCTCAATGCATCACACTGGGAATGAGCTCCGACCGGCTCGAGAAGCCTTCACGCCGAGACAATCTCTCACCACTGTACCCCGGTGCATTAGCCCCCGCTGTAAAAAATGGGGCTAATTTCCATTTTGAAAAGGTCGGCTCAGGTTTGCAGGCGGCAGGAAAGACTGACACACGACCATTTGTGAGGCTCGCTGCGTCGATAGCGCTCTATCATTCGAGCCCGTGGCCCTCTCCTCAAACAGCCAGCCAGCTGCTAATGTGATACATTTGCTCCTTTCAAAAGTGCTGCTTTCAGACATTTACAGTCTTGTCTCTACCAAAATATTTAGACTGTATATTAATGTTTATCAAATATTAAATGTCAAATTGAAAACCCTTATAGATGTCTGGTTAATTTCCTAATATTCAAAGGAAGGCAGTTTTCCAACCAAAGCAGAGAGATGTTGATTTATTTCTTTGGGAGGGATTTACAGCACATGGCTTGACACTTAATATGCAGCAACAATTGTTAAAATACTGGATTTTGGACATATACCACCTGACTAATACAGATCAACGTCAGTCCTTAAAAGCTGTCAAAAAAGGACAGCAACACACCCTGCAAAGACAATACACAAAATCAAAATACGTACAAGAAAAACATTCTTGATCGTACACATTATCTGCTATCCCAGATGTCCCAAAATGAATTCTTCAAACTGAAACAGCGTGTAAAGCAAAAATAGCTACCAGCTAATTATTCAAATGTCACATTGTGTTGAATCTATCATCCTATCTGATCATTTACTCGGGCCAACTTCCTAACAGTTAATTACCCCGCCGGTCTCGCCAGGAACATCCCCCCTCTCTATTGTCAGTGCTTGGCATCCCTACAAAAGCTGTTCCCATCCTTTGTTTTCACTCTTTTTTTCATAAATCACTTTTGTTGTTGTTTCTTCCTGTCCGCTCTTGCTTTTGTCAAACCCAGCAGGTCTAACTCTTGGGGGGAGGCGGAGGGGTATGACCCAAGAAACCAGAGTGTTGATTTTGTGGGGGACCTGTCAAACAGCAGCGGGGTTAAGACTTACAAAAGACAGAAATGTGAAGCAGGCGCTGCTGCTGGGAACCAGCAGAGGAGCGAAAATAACCCGAGAAATCTCACTAAAGCTGGGAAGGGTCGCAGCCAAGGACGGCATGGAAACAGTGCTGATGTCATAATGAGGTCCAACCCAGGATACTTGGAGTTACACAAAGAATGGGACTAAAGAGGGGATCGAACTTGATGTGACATCAGCCTGGGAATGTTCCTGAAGGGGATGAACACCAGTAACGGAACTTGGGGGTCCAGATGGGGTGCACTTCACACCAAGCCAACTGTAAACCCGGAAGTGCAAACCCAACTATGGCAGGCGTGTGACATGTACTCCTATATCCCCCTATGGATGAGTGAGGGGCGTGGCCTTTTGACGCTCTGCTGAACCACTAAGGAGAATCAGCGGTAACTAGTCTCATGGAGAATGGCGCATGGGATGCAGTTTCTGCATCAAAGGCAGCATCAGTTCATGTCAACACAGAGACCACCAGAGACCACATGGAGACCTTATAACGAAAAAAGAAAAACGTCTACAATCACCTAAATAGCTACAATTACACAACTAGCAAGTCTATGCAATAAAGCCTGTAGTACAGTGGTCCTCAACCTTCCTAATGCCGCGACCCTATAATACAGTTCCTCATGTTGTGGTGACCCCCAACCATAAAATTATTCATAACTGTAATTTTGCAACTGTTATGAATCGTAATCGAAATATCTGATATACAGGATATATTTTCATAGTTACAAATTGAACATAATTAAAGCATAGTGACAATAACACTCCGCTCCTTTGTTTTTGTTTTTTTTTTAATATTGACTACAATTGGCTATTTGCTTTGGTAGAAGATGAAGATAACTTGTCACTGACCGCAGTTAAGTTAGCCTCATATTCAGTTTTATGGCTTTAATAAGTTTTAACGGAAGTAAGGTGGGGCGTTTTTAATGACAGAATCGTGATGTCCAGTACATAGACAACAATGCACACCGATTGTTTTGCGTTTCAAACCATTTCGTGATTTGTGCAAAATCGTGTTAATCTTCTACCAAAGCAAATAGCCAATCATAGTCAATATGAAAAAAAAAAAACTATCAAAGGTATTGGCCAGTGTTCCCACCTCCAAAGTGTCAAAATTCATCCTGTCGAGCGAGCGATTGCTGTGCAGAGTCGAGCGCGTAGATAGGATGGGTTTTCAGCTCGCTAACGCACATGAGCATGTGGTTCGACTTTTGGCACTAATTTAACGCAGAGCGAGCGAATGCTATGCAAACGCGAGCGCGTAGAGAAGATGGGTTTTCTGCTCATAAAAACTATGCGCGCGAGTTTTGGCACTAATTAAACGCCATAGAGCGATGTCTCGGTTCCTAAGACCATCGGAAATGTGTGTTTTCTGATGCTCTTAGGCGACCCCCAAAGGTTGAGAACCGCTGCTCTAGTAGCTGGATTGCTCTACATCTGTCTTCATGGCCCAATACGTGTGCACTGAAGTTGTTTACGAAGGTATAAATAATCGTGTATTTCGGAGGAGGCTGATGTTTTGCCAGCCATTACAGGAATATACTCAGCCACAAGCCTGTCGGTGCACATTCACGTGGCGAGATCCTTGCAGATGTGGGTTTCCATAGTAACCGCACAGTGCCGCATCATGCATTACGCTGCAGCGTGGCAGGTATTCCTGAGGACGTGTTATCCTGACCCCGGCTCTCGCACCGAGGGCCTTGTGTCACCCACAGAATGTCACCCGGCCGAGAGTGAGCTGCCCGCTGGGGGACTGCCTCAGTCCATGCGATGGATGGTGCCATTAATCACCATAGGAACAAGCCATGCCGACATCCAGAGAAACCGCGACAAAGGAGTGGTACTAGGATATAGATGTGGGTTATAAACCACTACCTTTCTGTGTGGGAGGGGCTAATAGGCACATGGCAGGTTCACAGGGGTCGTAGCCCATTTGAGCATCTAGTTTAGCTAACATACTTTTTGGTTTTGGTCAATGGCAGGTGGTGGGAGGTGGGGCTGCTTGAATGAAGTGTCCCAGAAGTCCCTATCTGTGGGGGTCAGGGAGAATTCAGGCAAACTGTTCTCACCATTTCTCACACCTCAGCCCTAACCCTGCTGCACGTCTTCACCTCACCTCCTCCCACTTCCTCTCCCAGAATGCACCCACACACACACACACACACACACACACACACGCAGCTTTCGCCTTCATTCTGCAGCAGATTAATTTATGAGTCTCCTTGCGATATCCAGATGGCTCTTAGAGCTTTCCACGGAGCAGCCTGTGTGATGGAGTCAATACAGAAGCAACTGTCCACAGACGGACTTCGTTGTTATCATCGATTACACGTCCGAGGAGCCAACCAAGGCTATAAGATGACTATGGTGCAAAGTCGCCCCTGACTGGTTATGTAGCCTTTCATAAATCCATCAGGGTAAGCAGGAGGATCACATTATTACACAGCCATGGGGAATTTATCCGTACCTATCATACTGTACATGTACTCTCTGATTTATCGTGTTTTCTACTTAATCTGCTAGTGTCAGATCTTACTCAGCTTTTAACAGAAGCCCAAGGAAGCCGAAAGTCAGCATATCATAAGTAAATGACAGACTTTGGTGTCCTCTTGCAACTTTCACACAAGCTAACTTGTGCTTGCAGTTGACTAGGCTTAAAGGTCCAGTGATGTGGTTCTTGTACACATGACAAATGTCTTTGCGCTTTATGTCATCAATCGCAAATCAATGTGCATATTTAAAAGTGGTATATGTATACTAAAGAGCATGAAATGAGATTTTACAGACTGATAGTCCTTGTTGTAGAGGATGTTTGGCCTCGTTTATTGTTCTGAACACATAAGACAAAATGAAGCACCTTAGTGGTGACACAGTGGATCGGTGTGTGAGGTTGTGGCCTGGCATCTCCAGTGAGGCGGCTTCGATTCCTGCCCCCCGCTCTGTGTGTGTGTGGAGCGTGCATTCTCTCATTATGCAGGTTTCATCGGGGTGCACTGGATTCCTGCTGCAGTGCATAATCATGCAGTTTGTGTCTCTAAACCACCCAGTGTGTGTGTTCTGGGCCATGGACTGGAATATCATCTAGGGTATCCTGTATCCTGCACTTCCTCAGATATACTCCAGAGTCACCGCAACCCTGGACCCCATAAGACAGATGGATTTTACACACAGTTCTCTACAAGTTCATGGGAAATTTGATTACCCAACCGTATGCAAAACTGAAGCTTTTAAACCATAAAAAGTCATATCTGGATAAAGTTTTCAATCACTTATTTGGTGGAGTGATGTGGAGAATAGCACCGTAATGTTGACTGGAGTTGTTGGGTCACAGAGGGCCACTGCATTGTGTCACAGTATTTGGTTGCCCTACATTGGAGGCCTGGGTGGCAGTTCTGGCAGCAGAACCAGTGTGATCACACCTCTGAGCAGACTGTGCTACAGAGCTGCTGGTTATATCAGCCAGTCAGCATCCACAACAGGTTCCTGAAGGAACTGGCAGGCTGTTCCATAGTCTGCTGCACAATGAAAATGCAAGGTTTTGTCTTGTTTCATCTTAGAAGTTGGTCACAATATGTTGTCTTGCAAAAGAGTGTAGGAAAAATAAGGAGCACCCTGCAATGGAACGAGGACACGTTGTACGAATCAGGTTTGATCTGGAAACAGCTAGACCCGAGCTCTTCAAATCTGGACCTCGATTCCAAATCCATGCCTTGTTTTCAGTTCTCCCAGGTAGTTAGTTTAATAATTACTGATTCTGATTGGTCAGAGGCTTCACACCTGGCTCACAGGTAAAGGAAGGCTGGAAAACCAGCAGTGCTCAGACCTTGAGGACTGTGATTAGACCCATGGTAAAATTTTATTGCTACACCTCACACCAAGCCTTTGAACATACATCCATCCATCTTCTGAAACTGCTTATTCCTTTCAGGGTTGTTTGGGGGGTCTGGAGCCAATGGGTGCAAGGCAGGGAGCAAGCCAGAATGGGGTACCAACCCATCACAGGGTGCGCACACACACACACGGTTTGGTAACTCCAACTAGCCTTAGCCTGTTTTTGGACCTGGGGGCAGGGGGGACCTGGAGGGGGGGGGGGGGACCAGCACCTGTGGAACCCAGGTCCCACAGGTGCTGTCACTCTAGCTTCACAATCGCTTGTGGGATTGGAGTGCTGACATTTCAGGGACTCCCCATGCCTGCATTCCCACCTGCCTCTCCCTCCTACTTATGCTGCCATAGCCATATCTACCGGAGCATTGCACTTCATATTGCACTCATCTAACTTTTAGCACTGCCTATAGTCTCCCTTACTTTGACTAATTGCATATTTTATTTCCCCTACTCCTCCTGGGGGGTGCTGCCTGGAGACCTCAATCTATCAAGATGTGCAGCACACCCTGCAACATGTGACGTCGCCACTACCAATGACGTCCGTGCATCCAGCTCGCCGTTCTGCCTGTGTCATCTTCCATGTATGACCCGCTGCCTGCCTTCTGGTTGCCTGGCGATTGGAGGGAGCGTTGGCACCGGCTTGTCATCTCCCCCCTGCTCCCCGTTTGTGTCTCAGATTTAACTGTATTTGACTCTCCCTGCCGGCCCCTGGAGGATGGGCTCCACCTTTGAGTTTCTTCCTTCTCGGGAGTTTTTCCTTGCCACTGTCGCCTATGGCTTACTCCCTGGGGGCTTTGGGTGGGGATGCTGTAAAGCGCTTTGGGACGATGTAATGTTGTGAAAACGCGCTATACAAAAATAAATTTGTTGTTGCTGTGTGAGGTGCCACCCCCACTTCTGAACATCCACAACACAAACAGAGAATGTACTTTTTCAGATAATGCAACAATTGGAAAGATTAGGCTGAGTAAAATTAATTTGCAATTAACATATGTGACATACAGTACCCTGCAACCCAAAGCAGGGTACATGATCAGATGGATGGATGATGATTGAATGGACGGATGGATGGATGGATGGACGGATAGATATGTAACATAACTAACGCTTTTAAAAAAAATTTCATTAAGTCTAAATTAATAAATCAACTTGTCGATAATGCATCTCTTCCATAAAGGTCATGGAGTTCATTGCACATTATGAAAAAAACAAAGTAGCTTTAATGAACACGAGCAGCCCGGCTTCATCAGGATTAATCGAATATTTGCTGTCTTTTATCAGAGAACCATCAGAGCTGGCTAAAAAGCCATGCCTCTTATTATTTATTTACTGGAATTTTCTGCAGCGTCCGGCCTTTTAACTGAGCAGATTGAGCCTAATTTAGCCCACTGATAAATATCCCAGAGATGCTAATAATGGAATCCTTGGAAATCAGCTATTGTTTTCAAAGTGATCATGAAGGTCACATCCTACCGCCAGCCCTGGAATTTTTAAGCACCTTCTTACTTCTGTGAAACAAAAAAAGCAAAATCAATAAAAGTGTAATTTGAGGAATCCCAAACATAGTAACTGTTGGTAAAGAAAAATCCACTGGTGCTGATACTGACCATCGAAATAAGGTCAAACAAGGTAAATGTCCTGTCTGATATGGAAGGAGAGGCCCTAAGTTCTGGATTTCAAATTCATATTGATTTATTCCAGTCGGGAGGCAAATAGAGACAGTTCCATTTATTTATGATACTCTGAGGCTGAGGCACTTCACACTGATGATTATTTATAATATACACACTTGGCATTTGTGCAGCAGTTACAAATAGTTCTGTACCTGAGAGCGACAGTCCAGCGCTGGTGGCATAACAAGCTGGATGCCATTTATAGCAGTAATCATGACCACCAGCAAACCAGGAGCCATGGGATTGGGTGGGGGAGGGTGAAGTAAAGGGTGGGGGCTCTGCTGGGGGTGAGTGGCTCAGCGGGCTAAGTGGGGTAGGTGAAAGGAAAATTTCCTCACAGGGCTTAATAAAGTATCACTACTCTATTTTGCTACTCCGACATCTGACCTGAGGATAATGCACTACTTGGGGTTTGGAAAAGGTCGCGGGCCACACCTCTCATCATTAAACTCACACGTGTCACATGTTTAGTGTCTTTGGACCTTATCTTTGGCAATATACTGTATGTATGTTCGCCTGAGCTCTACATGCTCGCCGCTGTATGCACACGAGTTTCCCTTTGTGATCAATGAATTTGATCTAATTCCAATTGATCCATCCTTTTTCTATATCCATTTATCTGGTACCGGGCTGAGGTGAGCATGGTGCCTGTCCTTCCCTGGGGGGTGCCGGGCCACTACAGGGCACACAGACAATGGCCAACTGAACTAAACCATGTGTTCTTGGGCTATGGTGACAGGAACCAAAGCCACAGTCTTATATTGGAAGCTATAGTTCTGACCAATGAGCCAGCAGGATAGGCTGTTATCCTGGTGATTGGATGGCTGCAGGTTTGAATCCCAGGGCCGGCTGAGTGATGTCACCTTTGGGCCTTTGAGCGAGGCCGCTGACCCCCGATCAGACTGTTCAGCAGACACTTTTCTCAGAGTGTCTGCTAATCAAATAAAATGTAAATATATTATTGGGACAGAGGTAACAAAACAGGCTGTGAGTAAACTGCTGAGTGATTATGTTGACCAACAAAACACAAAGGACGAGCAGTCACTGAAATCAATGGTGATATTTATTTGCAAAAGGCACTCACTACAGTAAATGTAATGGTCACACAAGTTCTATTGTGTACGAAGTCCAGACTCGAGCGGTCAGGCTCACTTTAGCGCTTAACATGGAAATCCAATAACAGCGGGAGTAAGCATGTGCGGGTACAATCAATACCATACCAAGATAATGTACTTGTACAATTGCATGCTTTTATATTCCATGTCTTTTTTTGTCATTTTTGTTTTCAATCATTTTAATATTTTTTTGTTATTATTAATGTAATAATAATAATAATAATTTATATTATTATTGTTTTCAGAACAAACATTTATTGAGAATCAGCTGCTGCATTCACACTGAGTGGCCAATGCCTCGGGCAAAACTCTGGACAGGCTGGGGGACCTTAGCCTGACTGGGCCAAGAAGGGCCATTTTCACACCTGGGAAGTACAGAAACGCTCAACTGGTGTAACTGATGTCCCTCATTACGTACAGACTCACAGCTGGTGCCAGAATACTTAAGTCAAAGTTCTTAAGAAGGACTCATGTAGGACAATGCACAGCTTGGATAGTACACACAGGGGCACATTAAATTTGGATTAACATCAACACTGTGCTTCACCTCACTGGAAGCAAGGGTGTGACCACGCAAGGGAGACATTCCATGGCTTAAAAATGCTTTAGAAAATGGAGCTGAATTCCCAGTCATTTTGGCAATTTCCAAAGTACAGTTAGCCAAAAACCTGCCTTTTATTTAAAGCACTGTCCACGTAATAGGCAATGTCTTGTAACAAAAGTTTTTACATGGTAAGTGTCAGTGAATCCACAGCCTCCAATTCCTACCACTTGAGCAGTGGAGTAGCCTGGAATTTTCGACAGGGGATGCGTATTGTGCGTATCTAGCCTTTCTGCTCCCAGTTCCCAGTGCACCCATCTGCGGCACGGCCCGACCCATTTTGCGTTTCTCAAGAACAGGTCTTTAACAACAAACTATATATTTTAAATGATTGTTCATAACTGCAGACATTTCAGCTAATTCACTGTGATTACAGTGATGCTATTTTTAATTGCTGAAAACTGAACTTGAAAATACATCAAACTGGCACTTTATTTGCTGTGTGATTTTTTATTTCTTACAGTACACAGCTGCAAGATGTATAAATTAGTAGACTCCTAATCATGAGCGTTTTAAGGACTCACAGGATTTCACGATGATGGGGAACATGGGGTCTTAGATGTAAATATTTTTTAATTTCACCTACAAAAAAATGTAACACTTTCGTGATGGGAACACTGAGTGTATGACTACTGCACCTGCATGTAGTTATACTAAGATTCCACACCCAGAATGGCTGGAATAAATACTGCCATTTTACAAAAGCCCAGAAGAGCTTGTTTGTTAGTAACTTGGAAAGTGTTAATTACTTTGTAGTTTATTTCACGGTTGGGAACAGTTAAGAGGAAATGCTTCTTGGCATCTACTCCTGTCATGCCAGATAGCAATTTTAAGCCAAAAATAAATTGATGAAATTGAATATTGATCTCATGATCATCTCCCTTTCCTACAGCCCTGACCAGTACTGCGGGTTAAGATGTGACTCACTTTCTGATTCAGTTTTATATCATATATACACTTGAGTTGGTATCTTGCTTTCAGATTTTAAAAGATGTAATGTCTTTTTCTAATAAGAACGAGTAGAGTGCTTTTTGGGATTATATATGCTCGTTTGCACCCTTTGTTCTGATCTCTTGCTCTTTGATCCAGTAATAAAAATGAATTAAATTCTGATTCGCTGACTGTGGACTGTGTGGGTAGAAAAGAAACAGGCAGCCAGTCTATACTGTGTGTTGACAGTACATCCTCATTCTGCGTATTGTGGCTTTTTTTGTAAGGGTTCCAGAGCTAATCATGCTGTTTACGCCAACTAGGAGTACAATCAGTTGTTAAGTAGGCCATCAAATCATTTGGTATGTACTAAGAATGTGATTCGCTTTCATAAATTACTGCCAAACCGCTTTGCCAATCATACAAAAAAGTCAAACGACACAGACTCGCCTTCCTCTGAGAATCGGCGTCTGAACACTGCGCAGCTGACAGGGCCTGACGGGGTAAATACTGTATGCACACGCTCTAGTGCTCATACACAGACACATTTACATATGCTGCCGCACGGGCACGCTCGTGTACACCAAGCCGCCTCCCACTGACACCCAAACCCACAAAGTCCCGGGTTTCAACCTGGGGTTCGTCATCTGTTCCCTCGTGAACGCCCTTACCTCGCCAAGGCCGGGCCGAGACGGTGCCCCAATCTGAAGTGTGAATGCAGCGCAACTGGGACAAAGATATTCGAACGACGACAGTAGGACGACAAGCCCTGAGATTTTGTTTTGAGACCGTGAACTTGAAGCTTTTGAATACACTGTGCTCCACAGGACGGCAGGGTAGTTCCAAGACCATGCAATAGCAGAGTGCCTGTTGTTTTCATTCCCAAGTTCAGGTTTAGAGTCCTTAGGCATGACAATCACTTGCATGACTCTATGAATACATGTATTTTGGTTCCTGATGTGCATCCCCCTCTCCTCATCGTCCCCGTTCGCCTTCCCTCTGCGGTCACGCTCTCTGTTCTGAACATACTTGACGCAGAACGACGCAACAGGGATCGGTATATCATCTCGGATGTCGAGAGTTTAATTATAAAACACGAGTGTAGGTCACAGGCCCGTCGATAGCGCCAAATAAATTTGCTACTACGTGTTACTGTTCAGGCTTCCGGAAAGCCCATCCGTTGCAATCTTCTATGTTGTCTTAAATAAAAATCACTGTTTTGATCGTTCTCAAGTAACAAAACATAGTCAGGTATTATGTCATAGTCATTCCTCCTGACGTGACTGATTCGCTCCTTTTTTTGGCAAATTAATCCACCATTTGGACACAGTGAACAGTTAGTAGTGTGGAGCAGGACGCAGCTCCAGGTCGCTGCCTTTCGAACAGGGAGGAGTTAAGGCACGTGAGCAGATGCTAAGACATCTTCCATCCAGTCAGCCACCTCCTCTAAGGCATAGTCTTTATCTTTAGTTCCTTTTCTTCCGCTTTTCCCTCATCGCCCTTCTCCTTGTTCAGCGGGAACCCATTCTGCAGCGAGCAGGCCTCTGCATATTGGGGAAGATCCGTCAAGCTGGTGTTGAACTCCTTCTCTCCGAGCTCCTCATCCTCCTTCTTCTCCTCGCCGGAGGCCAGGCTGCAGCCGAAGGTGTCGTACATCTTGCGGATGTCCTCCGGGATGTTCTTCTTTAGCTCCTTGCTCTTGTTGCGTTTCGCCAGCCGGGTGACGGAGCCCAGGCGGTTGAAGATGTTGTCATCGGAGGTGGCCTGCTCGCCCTTCTCGTACTGCTCGGCCCGCGCGCGCAGGTTGTTCAGCTTCGAGTCGATGCTCTCCTGCGAAGTGGTCTTGGAGCGGTCGGCATCCAGGCTGTTGAAGACGGCCCGCTTCTCTGCAGACAGAACATCGAGCGACTGCGCCCGCTGGTCCAGCCCCAGCTGCCGGCGCTCCATGCTACGGATGGTGGCGGCACGCTGAAGCTTGTCGTGCACCTCCACGCTGAGGCGCCGCCGCGTCTCCCGGAACTCCGCGCGCACGTTGGCCTTCCACTCCACTGCGTGGGCCTTGATCTCGCCCACCTGCACATCACAGTGGTGGCGGCAGCAGGAGCGACGTGGCACCATTAAATCACATCACGTTTCCACAGTAACCTTACTTGCTACACTGTGCACCCAGTAACCTTACTTACTGCACTGCTCCTCACACTGCACACCACAGTAACCTTACTTGCTATACTGCTCCTCACACTGTGCACCACTGTAATCTAACTTGCTACACTGCTCCTCCACTGCGCACCACAGTAACCTTACTTGCCACAATGCTCCTCACACTGCACACCACAGTAACCATACTTGCTACACTGCTCCTCCACTGCGCACCACAGTAACCTTACTTGCCACAATGCTCCTCACACTGCACACCACAGTAACCATACTTGCTACACTGCTCCTCCACTGCACACCACAGTAACCTTTCTTGCTATATTGCTCCTCACACTGTGCACCACAGTAATCTAACTTGATACACTGCTCCTCCATTGCGCACCACAGTAATCAAACTTGCTACACTGCTCCTCCACTGCACACCACAATAACCATACTTGCTACACTGCTCCTCACACTGTGTTCCACAGTAACCTCACTTGCTACATTGCTTCTCACATTGCACACCACAGTAATCTTACTTGCTACACTGCTCTTCCACTGCACACCACAGTAACCTTACTTACTACACTGCTCCTCACACTGCACACCACAGTAACCTTACTTGCTACACTGCTCCTCACACTGTGCACCACAGTAGTCTAACTTGCTACACTGCTCCTCCACTGCGCACCACAGTAACCTTACTTGCTACAATGCTCCTCACACTGCACACCACAGTAACCATACTTGCTACACTGCTCTTCCACTGCACACCACAGTAACCTTTCTTGCTATATTGCTCCTCACACTGTGCACCACAGTAATCTAACTTGATACACTGTTCCTCCACTGCACACCACAGTAACCTTACTTGCTACACTGCTCCTCACACTGTTCACCACAGTAACCTTACTTGCTACACTGGTCCTCACACTGCGTGCCACAGTAGTCATACTTGCTACAATGCTCCTCACACTGTTCACCACAGTAACCTTACTTGCTACACTGGTCCTCCACTGCACATCACAGTAACCTTACTTGCTACAATGCTCCTCACACTGCACACCACAGTAACCTTACTTCCTACCCTATTCCTCAGACTGTGCCCCACTGTAACCTTACTTGCTACACTGCTCCTCACACTGTGCACCCAATAATACACTTACACATTTTGATTGCAAATATGCTATAAAAATTTATACTAACCTTAGGCAAAAATAATAATTTTCAGTAATTTTAGTGGGTCTATAATTACATTCCCTCTTTTGCGTACACATAAAATTGAAGAATTACAGCTTTTGACTGTCAACAATGATTACAGCTTACTCAGTCTATACTTTATCTTATTACGTACGTCCCCCATACTGAAAATGGCCATACTCTACCTCCTCCTTGGTCTTCTTGGAGAGAACCCTCAACCAGTCTCCTATCATGCTCAAGACGGCGGCGAAATAGGCCAGGCCCACCAGGATCCAAAACCAGACCAGTGGCTTATACCACTTCCGGTATTCTATTCTCCGATCCCCACCTGGCACAGAGGTACAAACACACATGGTCATCTCTCCGCCAGCACACACCCCGAAATCTTTCTCCATGCAGTCCTCATTTTACAAAACGTGGGGTACTTTTTCAGAAACGTCTTTGCATTTGCAGTTTTATAAACTTGCTACCTCCAAGATGCCTACAAATAACTGTCACCCAGTGTCGAAATGCAAAAAAATGGAACAAAAATCAATAGCACGTGGTTAGATTTGTAGATAAAATCTTGAGTAATAGAATTCTTCCTACAAATAAAATTAACAGCTAATTTCATTTCACATTAGAGCCACGTATCCCTGGCAGAAAGCCCAAGATTGTTTTCTTGGCTCAGTATGATTGCTTCTACCTCTGCTACATGATACCAAATGTTGCTCTGCAAACTAGGAGCTGTATCAATTATTAGAGTTTGGATTTATTAGGCAGGGAATTCAAATGATTTTTGTTGTTAAACTGACAGCAACATAAATAATTGGCACAGGCTACTTCAGTGTATATAATTCCGTTAAGTAAACGTCTTCAATTACAATTGATTTTGTGATCAATTCTGCAACCATCTCCTTAGCAATATATGCAAATAGACAGATGTTAAAGGGCATGTGATTTGGGTTGACCGGTGGAAAATTCTAAGCTCCTTTCAAGGTGTAGCAAACATCCTTAAGAAACAGACGATGACTGCCGACCTGCCACATAGTCGCCAATGCCGACGGTCGTCAGGGTGATGACCACAAAGTATATGGCCTCCAGCGCCGTCCAGTCCTCGATGTGCATGAAAATGACGGCAGGGATGGTGACGAAGACGATGCAGCCAGCCAAAATGAAGAGGATGGTGGAGATGACTCTGATCTTGGTCTGACTGATCTGCTTGTGTTTCCGCTGAGGAGAGGAGCGAGGTATGCTGGGTGAATAACTCGGCTGGCCGATGCAGCAAAGCAGGCCTCTGTAACACAGGCTAACGCATCATCTCACGGCATCTGCTGAAGGACGAATCGCAGCATGGTATGGCAACATCTATCCATCAAGCTCTCGCCATGCTGGGCGTACCAACCTGATGGCTTGACAGGCCTGCTGTCTCCTCTAAGCTTCCAGCCACTCTCACAGCATCTGCAAACTAGCTCAACTGCATAAACACCACTAATATCCATGCATATTGACTTGTACCCGTCGTATTAAGGACAAAATGCAGTTCTCAGCTCTACCAACTATATCAACTTTAGCGTGAAATGAAAATAACAGCTTTCCCTAAGGGCATTTAAAAGCCATTTGTTTATTCGATTCATTTGTGTTGGACTGTATTCATCTGTATGCAGAGACTGGCGCAGTCAGCTCCGCCTTTCTTCCTGCTCCATTTCTGGCAGGAGCTTCACCTTGTGCAGGACCTCTGCACCCTGTGAGGTGGCTAAACAGCCTGCCTGTAAGCACTGAAACACCAGGGTCTCCTTCTCAGGGACCCTTCTCGATCTCAAGACACGTGGATGCGATGGGCAGCTGATTCCCTCTCAGGAGGCACAGGTACTCCTTGAATGCTCAATTATGGTCTGTAGCTGTCATGATTTATCTCAGATTTTAGTGGCCTGATCCTTTTTTTCCCCCCTGAAGTGAAGTTAATAGGGCGTTTGCTTCACACATTAAGTCATTCCTCCATTGCGTTAAGTTAAATTGCTCAGTGACCCCAAATGACCTTTTATCAATAGTGTCCCTCAAATGTCTTGATCCAGTTGCTGCAAGATGATCCATTTCTACATATCTGTTTGCTTTGAACTAACTCCTATATCCCAAATCCTAAGATCTGCTCCATATAATATACCACAGAGCCCCAAACCTTTGATTTAGGGCCACATGCTTTCACAGTTTTCCATAAGGCAACAACAGTAGTCCATCACAGATATTATGCATTCAAGGAAATAAAATTCAGGCAGCAAAAACTAAATATTGGAAATGAAATTTAGATAAAGCACATAATAGAAGCTACTTGACACCTCTGGGATTTGTGGCCCCATTCCCTAAAGGTTTGGGTTAAAGACGGTCTTCTCCATTTACATGAGAGCACCTGATCAGACTGTGTTCTGGGATGACCCTGGACACTATTACATTGCAGCAATTTACCCTCACTGTATAATATATAATATTCACGAATATTCCTAAGCTGGGCCATGCCTGGGATGCCTTGGGGGGGGGGGGGGGTTGTCTGTATTAGGCTACAGTGTGCGGCGCTCTCCCACTCACCCGGAACATCTTCTCCACCTTTGCGATGCTCTTAACGAATATGGTGCCAAGCTGATCACCAACGCCGGCCAAGAGAAAGCCAAAAAGGGGAATTCCAAATATGGCGTACAGGATACAAAAAATCTTCCCTCCCTCTGTGCTGGGCGCGATATTTCCATAGCCTGTGGAGAATTTAGCAGAGAGGATGGGCATATTAACCCACGCACAACCTCTCTCCAAACACTACAGGAACAGAAGGACATACGGTAACACTGAGAATGCCATTTCCATAACAATCTATGATCACATTCAAAACACATTATAATGCATTCATAAAGCATTATAAACATGGCTATAATTAGTGAAGCTCTCATCTATAATGCACTACAGATACCTTCATAATGCAGTACAAATCATCCTTAATTCTTATACGGACCATTATAATACATTATGAAGGTATCTAGAGTGTATTATAGATGAGAGCTTCATTGGAGCTTATGAAGTATTATAATCAACACTATAATGCCTTATTACTGTCAATAGAAGATGCTGTAATGCTTTATTAATTCTTATACTTATTATAATGCATTTTGAAGTTATCTACAGTGCATTATAGATGGAAACTTCATTGGAGCTTATGAAGTATTATAATCAACTGTATAATACCTTATTGACTCAATAAAAGATGCTGTACTGCTTTGTTGATTCTTATATTGACCATTTTATTGCATTGTGAAGGTATCTATAATGTATTAGAGATGACAGCTTCAAATAAAGTGTTACAGGACATACATTTGTTTTTACAGTAGAGCCAAATAATAGAGGGGAGGACAGAATTAGATGTGACCAGTCTGATTATTCCAGAAATGCTTCAGTGTATTATTCAGAAGACATTTTGGGGTATTGCCCTCAAGCAGAGCAGAATACAGGGAACCAGTCAGCCTCGAGATGTTTCGTTTTTCTGTATCTGAGCACCAGTTTGTGAGGCCCTTCCACTGCAAAATGTACCCAAGTCCAGTATCAAACACCACAGCCATTCAAATACAAATGTAGTCATTTAACAATATTTTATTTGCTATGTAATGCATTTAATTTTTTTTTTTTATTAAAACACTCCTACATATTACTTTTCAGTATGAGGCATTTTTCTGTATATTTTTATATCTGATTTCCACACTGCCAAATAATTATGTAAACCATATAACGAAAAAATGATGGAGATGTTCATATACTACCACATAAACTGCAGATTGAAAGCATGTTTTTCAGTGTTTTTTTTTTAGTATCAAAGCAGAAAACAGCTTCTTAAAAAGCTGAAAGTTCTCTGTTTGGACAAACTCTCAATCTGTTGCTCCTTTTAGCTGTGGGTGTGGGACAGTAATTCAATCAGGAGTACCATGAATTACTTCGTTTAAGAAAACAAAGCCTGCAATACATGGAAAGAACATCATGTAGTGAATTGAGTGCCATGAATAAGGGCATGGAGATTTACCTATGGTGGTGATCACTGTTCCTGCAAAAAAGAAGGCACTGCCCAGGTCCCAGTGGCTGGAGGTGTAGGTGTCTCCGATGGGACTCACTCCGGCACTGGCCGCGTCTATGGAATGCTGCGAGGAGAAGCCTTTGGATTAATTTAGCGATTCACCCATGCAAACGACTGTAAGCAAAGACACCTGAGCGACCGGAAAGTCTGTCGCCATGCACACAGAGCCACGTATGGGAAGGGGACCACGCTACTACACCCTGCCTTTGACTATTATGGGATGTGGGAGGATCCGACAGCTCGTGTTCTCCTCCTGACCCATCATAACCGAGCTCCTCCATCAGAAGAGCAGGGATCGAGGGCAAGGCCAGGTGTTTTACGCAACGGAGAGTCCAGTTGTGTAACACAGTGGATGGAAACTCTGGCGACGGTGACTCAGTGGCTTTTGCAGAATGAATCATTGTGACGGAGTCACTGGGGGAGGGCGGCGGGAGAAGGCACTGAAGCCCCACTTCTGGCTCAGCCTATGCTCCCCCTACCAGCCAACGAATGTCTCCGAGTCACAGCAAGACTTCCCGGGAGCAGATGGAAGCCGCAGGTGGAGAGCAGCGAGGGGTACTGCCAGACGCCGGTGCCTGTTTCAGGTGCGTGCCGGCAGGGATGGGGCCCAAGCTAGGGATGGGGTGGCCCCCAATCAGCCAGAGTCACCTTGACTGACACGCAGCCACGAAAACAGTCTTGCCATCCAAGTCCTGCTGAATGTTACCAGCTGTTAAATGTTCTTGCAGTTCTGTACACTTACTTCTATGACTTTGCTACCTCAGCTATGCTATGAAGTCCATCCATCGCCTCACTGTGTACCCAGTATGGGCTTACAAGGGGGCTTGGAGCCTATCCCTGGCAGCAGTGGAAACCAGACAGGGGTCAGCCTGAATGGGATCACACACAGTTGAATAATACAGGCAATTTAGAGACATTGGTTTACATAACTTCATGTCTTTGGAGGAAACCAGGGTACTGGGAAAAAACCCAAACAAGACATGCAGACTGCACATGTGCAAACAAAAGAGGCAAGATTCAAGCCCCCAGCCCCAAGAACCATCCATCAGAGTTAATTAGGTAAGACTTTACTTAAAGCAGTCATTATAATGCATTATAAATACCTTCATAATGCACTATAACACATTCATAAAGTATTACAAACATGGCTATAACTATTCATAAGGCATAACATCGTAGTTACATAGTCATGCGTAATATGCATTATGAATGCTCTACAAAGCTCCCATTTATAATACATTATAAATACTTCATAATGCAGCACAAAGTATTCTTAATTCTTATACTGACCATTATAATGCATTATGAAGGTATTTATAATTCATTTTAGATTAAACCTTCAAAGAGTATTAATAATGCATAGTAAAAATGGCTACAACGTGTTTTATCAGTTTTATAAATATTTATATATTGATTGTTTTATATGTTTATAATCCTTTATGAATGCATCATAATGTCTTATGAAGGTATGTATAATGCATTTACAGGACTACTTTTTTCAGTAAAGTGTTACCGTTAATTTCTTACGTCTTCAGTGTTACATGGCATATTATAGCGCAAAATGCTAATTGACTCATAGCTTCAACATGAGATGTTGTATTCCGCTGCTTCTGCAAACTGGCCCTAGCAAAGCCCAACCGGTGCATGCATCTGGAGAATTCTCCAGAACGCTGACTGGAGGAGGACGTATAGCTGTAGGCTCTGATTGGCGCGGACCCGCTGCGCGTTCTCCAGAGCGGAACCGCGGCGTCAGCAGACTGGCCGGCTCCTCCACATGGCCACGGGCATGGATGTGCGGCCGAGGAGCAGGGACCCGCGGGGACGCCTGCTGATCCCCCGGGAGGGGGCGGCAAATCCGCTTCCGTGTGGGCTGCTGTGGCACATCATTCAAGGTCAGGGACGACATTCCTCTTAAGGGTGAACAAACGAGAGTCAAGGATGTGGTGACGGAGGGCTGGAGAGGGTTAGTGTTCCAAAGCCATCGTGGGCCTATGGAGAACTTTCCTGTGACTCACTGCATCCTCTCCACTGCATCGAAGCTTTAACATTCAAGTTTTAAAGGGGCTTCTCTGAAATATCGTATAATCATTCCGTCCATTTCATTCTGTTTAATAATCTGATTCCCCAGCGTTTCACATCTTACTTGCAAAATCAAATGCATCTGGTTGACACATCACAGCGAAAACATTTTAAAATGGATGCCACTGACACCCATCATAACAGAGTGATACCTCAGGATAAACTGTTTTAGATTTAAATGTCGTCTGACAGTCTGTCTGTCTAGATGCTCGCGTGATGCTGTGTTGAAAAGCAGAGCTGTCGCTGAAGCTGTAGAATCGTGAGGCTCCACTCAAGATGCCCTTTATAGTACAGACCCGATTGTCTTACCGGCTGTGGGGCACAAGGAGAGCAGTTTGGCCGAGTGCAGTCTGGAAATGACATACCTCAAGGGAGCTTTCAGTTTCACTTATCTCCTACAGCCTGTAACACGCCTTGCAAAGTTCTAGAAACTATCCAAAAGGTCACTCCTCACGTGTCGTGTGTCCAGCTGGGTACAGAGAGCTGGATTGATGAATATTACTGAAAGACAAATATGTAAGAAGCTGAGCCTAGCAGGACCTAAGCGGGCATTCTGACAGAGGTCTGCTTGTGATGGATTATCTGCCCCACCCATACGCCTTGCTGGACTGAAGCTATTTGTGTATGTGCCTATCTAGTCTTACCGCTTCCATTTTCGGTTCCAACCTGCCACATTCACAGGCTACAAACCCACATCCACCGTTCTTCCCATGTGGGGAGGACACTGAACCAAAGGACTGACGCTGAAGGGTGACTGCGCCTTTTCAGTATGCACACCCACCTTTGGGACAACCTCCTGCTTAACCTCAGGTCCTCACTTCAATAGCTGTTTTCAAATCTCGTCTGAAAACCTATTTGTGTAGACTGGCTTTCACTCCATATTAACAAAACAATCTTTGAATTGTTTATTGTTTTTCTATCTCTCCTCTCCCACTCCTATGGTTTGGTCTGGTACTATTACTGTGCGGTTTTGTCCTTATCAGTTCTGGTTTTACTTTCCTCTCGAAAAGTTAATGTACGGCACTTTTCAGTTGTTTTAACTATGCTACAAATTTACTTCATTTAATTACTTAAACATAATGGGTAACTACACCAACACTGGGGTAACATGTGACAGTTACACCAAACCCTGCGATAACATCTGACAGCTACACCAACACTGGGATAACATCTGACAGTTACACCAAACCCTGGGATAACATCTGGCAGTTACACCAAACCCTAGGATAACATCTGACAGCTACACCAAACCCTAGGATAACATCTGACAGCTACACCAACACTGGGATAAAGTGACAGTTACACTAATACTGGGGTAACATTCGACAGTTACACCAACATTGGAGTAACATGTGACAGTTACACCAACACTGAGGTAACGTGTGACAGTTACACCAACACTGGGGTAACATGTGACAGTTACACCAATACTGGGGTAACATTCGACAGTTACACCAACACTAGGGTAACATGTGACAGTTACACCAATACTGGGGCATAGAGACATCGATTCCAAGAATTTCATATGCTTTATACTTTTTCTTCAGATTCGGTGAAAGGATAAAGTGTAAGGTACAAATTATAAGCAATAAATTAATAATAAACAGCTTATAAATTACTTTGTGCTCATACCTACTTAGATTCCTTAGCGAAAGACTATGTTCTTGCTGCAGAGCATGAATTACACTGACGGTTTTCCTGCCTGGTGATAAAGCACACAGCAGCCTTGGAGATGGACCCCAGGAAGACCGCAGACCAGGGTCCCAGTCACCACACTGTCCGTGGGATCGCTGCCGATGAGGGCTGGCAATCGGCTGACCTCACCTCACCGTACCCCACAAAAAAAAAGAACACACACTGTCCTTCACTCCTCCAAGTTTTGCCGCACCTAAGCGGCGGCAAAGCCGCCCACGCCCAGCACCCCGCCATATGTTTGGCAGGGCTCTGAGTCACCGAAGCTGGGACGCCCGCTGCATAGCAACAGATGGAGAGAGGCAGAAGCGAGAGGGCGCTTCAGATGTGAGGCCAGACGCGGAAAACTTCAGCCGGCTCCTGCTTTCCACTCAGGGCTGATTTAGCGAAGGTCACGATCCTGAACCCTTCATCGCTGATCCCTCGGATAAGCTATGAACTGAAAATACACTTTTCCAATCTGTAGCCCTCAACTTTTGCCAGAACTGGAAATGATATAGAGATGTTGCTGGTGATCAGTTTAGTCACAGATGCTCGCTTTTCGATCCTTCACAGCTAGATACCACATCGCGTCGCTGTAGGGCCGCGTCCAGAGTAACTAACCTTTAACCATACACACTGCGATGGAAGGTTAGCTGTGATGGCCATAAACAAAGTAATTTCCCATGGGATGCCCCCCCCCCACACCGACTGCTGCTTCATATGAACACATTTCACCCAAGACCAATAAACAGTGGCAGTGCAGAATGTACAGAAAGCGTGGTCGCATTCCAAGCCATGCTGTCGCCATGACGATGCCATCAGCATCTGTAAAACAGGGCAGCACTTGTCATAAATCTGACCTAAAGCAGCAGTATTTGCAGCCCGTACTACAAAGGTTTACCTCACGATCTGTTATGAGGCTGACTCTGCAGGAAAGCTGTCGAGCCATAATAATCAGGTTTCCGCTTGATTATTTTCATTTCTACACGTCTTTGGCAGAAGCCAATTATCAACGAATCACACCTCTGAAACGCCAGATATGAAACATTTAGTCTTTGCTTTATTTCGCTGTTAAGGGGAAGCCACAGCATGCTCGTGTTTTATAGTTGTGACCAAAGAGCTCAGTCTGATGCTAACTGCATAACCTAAACCCTGAAGGTGATTCTCACACGACACCTGGGGTCTGGGGCTGTCAGCGTGGAGTCTCTCTCGAACCCGTCGGCCCCGTCCCTCCGTGACAGTCACGCTTTAACGACAGCAGGGCACTTATTGCAGGGCTTCACAAAGCCTGTCGTTTGCTCCGAGCCTCTGTTGTGCTAGGATTAAATCCTCTCTTGTGCATTATGGTGGAGAGGAACATTTTCTGGCAGGTGAAAAAATAAAACGCCAGGACGTGTCCCTGCGATGACCGTTCTAGAAACTCTCACACCTCGGGAATGACTCAGTGTGTCATACTCACGTCAGCGCCATGATGCCAACTCTCAACATTATACCCGCTTTCTCTTAAAGTAACGATTTGACCATAAAATTCATGCTGACAGCGGTGCCGTTGTCCTTCAGGACAGTGCGGTTTCCATGACTGGTATTCCCACACTGATGCCATGCTCTTACTGTAACGCCCCGCCCATTACTCTGTCTGCAGGGGGAGCGGCATAATACTCCAAACCGCAGGGTTCATAACACTCCGCGTGGTGCTGAGGCCAACACCAGTGCTGCACAGCTATGTCTATTTTCCCAGTCAGGGCTGCAGGTTCGGTAAGACGGAGCAGGAGTCTCATCCCCGGCGTGGCGGCTTCTTCGGCTGCAATAAGCAGAGCATTGCTTTCTCTGTAAGAGTGAGACCCTGTTAAATTTGGTCACGGACTAACAGGTTTAAAAGCAGTTTTTTTTCTTCTCTCTTTTGCACTGGCCATCACAGGCCAAATTCCACGTAGTCAGGTCTCAGTACCTGCTGCTGCCGTAATATTTGTTTGCGTTTCCATATTTATCTGTTTATTGTTCTCACACTACATATGTTGCTCCTGCTGCTCAATGAGCATCTGTCTGATCTCAGGTATCCACTGACATTAGTTTGAAAACTGACTATGAGCAATACCTACAGCACTTTTTTTGCTTTTTATATTTCCATGTTTTTAAAATCAAATCTTACGCGTTTCTATATTTGAGCCATGTTTACATGAGCCTTATCATCATACACATGACGAATAAAGGGCTTTGACTTTACCCTCCTACGCTCTCAGAAAAAAACTACCAGTCTGTGCCTCTGCTTGTCACTGGGGCTATATCCTCAAGGGTCTACGAATTATACCCAATAGCTGTACACTATCAGAAAAAATGGTAAAAATTTGTACCTTTGCTTGTCACTGGGGCTGTGCCCTTGTAATGGTACCTTTTAAGGTACATAAATGGAACTTCCCAAAAGTACAAACAGTATTAATGTACCATCAATGGTACAGAAATGTTCCTCAGAGTCCATTTCTGTACCCTAAAAGGTACATCTACCCTTGACGATACAGCAAAGGCACAAATTGGTACTCTTTTTTTTATGACAGTGTACCTGTGAAAAACAACACCTGTGTTGAACATTGCAGTCCAGGAGTCTTATGCATGGTACACGGATTTCAGATCAAAGATGCACTTTCTTTAGGTTTCCTCCCTGCTCAGGCCGTCCCTGGTGATACTCCTTAAAGGTCGCTTGTTGCTTGTCACTCTGCTGTTTGACTGCGCCCAGGTCTAACTTGGCATCTTCCGGATAACTGCCCATCTGACGATCATGTTTCACACGTCCAGGATCGATAGCTGGCACGTTCAAAGTCTTGGGTGTTACTCTTCCTCTCCACGGAGATGCCAAACGGACTTTGGCGTGAAGGCCCAGTGCTGGCAGAAAGGCGGTTTGTCAAAGGGGACGGCTAATCAAACACAGGCAGCTCCTTTGCCGGTCACCAGAGTCATACACTCTGCTTTGATTACCCGCCCACTGCACCCAAGGTCATGCACTGTGCAAGATATTGGCTTCTATGGTTCATCTTTCTTTTTAATTTCCTGAACCTTTTTGCTTTGAGGAAGCTTAAGGACTATTTGCATGGCATTTATTGTGAGTTTAGAATATAAGAGATGGAATTAAACACTGCAGCAAGCACAAGTGACAAAATATCTATTATGCATCAGTATGATAAACCACCCTTGATCTCAGGGAGATCGTAACTCATCAAGTAGGATGGAAAACCTGCTGCGTACCAGCTCTCCAGGATCCAGGTTGTTTACCTCTGCTCTAGCTAATGAAGACAGCTGTATAAAGGCATCTCACTGATGCTGCCAAACTTCACTGGACACAATACTCAGGACCCAGTATCGGATTATTTACGTTTTCTCACATCATAGGCGGCAAGTTCAGGTCAGAAAGTACAAATCCGGACCAAGGTTTTATTTCAACCAACCAGCTGAATATAAAGAGTAATACTCACAGAGCACTCAACTGATTGGTTGAAACAAAATCTTGCTCTGGATTTGTACTTTCTGAACCTGAACATCCAACCTCTGTCTGACATATACGTGCGTAACCCCCTCCAGCTTCACAGACCTGCTGCAGAGAACAGAGAGAAGCCTCTGCTTACTCCTTAAATGGACCCTTGGCCAGCCCCTTCAGTGGCTGCTATTAGCACCGTGATTCTCCTCAGGGAGAAAATCAATAGCGGGTCTCTGACTTGACCTGCTTATGTAGCCTCCAAAGTCAGCTTCTTTTCCCGACTGTGAATAGGTCGCGTACTCCTTTCCTTACGGCTCTGCCTTTACTGTAAGGAGGCATGAGCTACATCCCCAGTGTTTGGAAAGCAAATAACGAAAATCTCTGAAATGGCATCGAATGTCATGCTACAGATGCTGATCCATCCGCTTGCTTTGGGCTCTCTCGGTTAATGCATTTGTTTAGCTTAAATCATATTTCCTGTTCCATCTATGTGCAGTGATACTGATACTGTGTCCTACGGTCTGAAGTTGTGAAATATTTACTCATGCTAGTTCTCGGTGTGTACGTGATATTTTGTAAGATCTTATGTTTCATCTTTAATGTCCTTGTCCAGCATATATTGCATTCCCTGTGGATCCAGCACTAGAAAACTGACTTTCTCAGCAAGCAACCACGGGCGCGCTCCTCAGGAACACTCTGGTGGGAACTTACCTGGATGAGAGCCTCCAGTTCGTCAGGCGTCACGCAGGGGTGCTTCTGCAGGAACACGGACTTCTCCTGCGTGATCGTGTCCTTCTGGTTGCTCTCGAACGGCTGCTCCAGGGCCCGGAACACGAGGCCGCCGACGACCAGGTAGACCACCACCACCACGAAGACGGCGAGCACCGTCTTCCACTTCATGACGGTGTGGAGCGTGGAGCCGTCGCTGTCCATGCTGGCCACCACAGCCATGCCGCTTCGCGACGACACGGACAGCCGGGGAAGTGAGCAGTGCCTGTGTGGCTTCACCTCACATCCCATGGGGTTCTGCATGGTCGCCACGCTGGCCTGCACCAAACTGGACTGCAGCATTCCCGACTTCACCTTTTTCGGAGTCACATTGGTCTGAACTGGAACTGAATCGAGAGGACAAAAAGGCATGATGCACCCTATAAAACCAGATGGCAACACTTTGGCGCAAATGGTCAAAAAAACACGTCACCTTCGCTGACTTAATTGTCTCCTACCTGATGATTCAATTCAAAGTGACTCACAATTTCCACATTATGCCATATATAACATGTTAAAGACTCAGCTTAGTGGTGCAGCAGGTTCCGTTCAGGACTCAAGACTCGGTCTGTGGCTCTGCCAGTTAAGACTGTGATCAGAAGCTCATGGGACTGAGAGACATTTCACCATCAGGCCCTTAACCCAAACAGCTCCAAGGACACTGTCTGATCCTCACTCTTATGACACTTTGCACATAAAAGACTTTGCTAAATTAATTTAATATATCTCCGAACTACTTTACCATTTATTTTTTGGATAAACCATCCCACCATAACCATAAAGGTAAGGTCAGTTTAAGGTGGTTACCCTTGTCAGCGCCACACACTTAGAATATTCTGCCTCCTGCTTTCTGTTACAAATGAGTACCTACAAATGGCCTGGGAATTCTTAATACTGCACCTGTGTGTACAATAAAAGCCATCTGTGAAGGCCACACACATTGGTGATGGAAGTTTCTCTCTGCATTCTCCTGCCATGAACAGATTCGCCTCCCTTAATAATTATCTTTGTTTAATTATTGTACTTTTTGCTGGAGGGGGGGGGGGTTAAAAAGAAATAAAAGTATATGCAAGGGTTCAGTGCCCAAAGGAGGGGGATCTGTATATTGGATGAGTACAGAGGTAGATAGTTCAGGTCCAGAAAGTAAAAATCCAAACCAGGATTTTATTTCAACCAACGAGTTGAGTACTCTGTAATTTTAACCCTTTATGCTCAACTGGCTGGTTAAAACAAAACCCTGGTCTGGATTTTTACTTTCTGGACCTGAACTATGCAGTTCTGGATGGGTGTCAATAAGTTAATAGAACCAATAAGGATGAGAGTGAATTAACTGATGTACATCTTTTCACTCTCTTAGGACAGAAGAAGCTTTTATTTGATTGAAACTAAAGGAGGAAGCCAAAGAGGGCAGGATGTGGTAATGAGTTAGGAACAAGCTTTGTGGTGTTTTGTTTTGTTGGTGGTGAACTGGGTATCTGTGTCTGCTCTTTTCTTCCTTGTCTAAAAATAAACCAAGATGTGACTAACACTAATCTTGATTAGCTATCTGTGGATTCACAAGTGGAATGAGAAAGGCCCTCCTCTCTGTGTTATTACAGAATCTTAAAACATGTCAATATTTCTACACCGCGTTCACTTTATGGGGGTAGGAGCAACTCTACCTCCAGTCTCTCCCTCAGCACACAGTGATATCGCTCACGAAGCCCGGCGCTGAAACCCATGACGGATTTTCAAATGGGATTTCGGCAGCTCTGAAACTCCAGCCTCTAACAGGGGGATAATCGCATAAAGGAGCAAGAGAATCGTCTCCGGTGAGGGTCGAGAGTGTGAGGAGACGCCGCCGAAAGCCCTGGAGCAGGGAGAACATGAGAAGCATCTCTGGATGATCTGTGATGGAGATGTGGCGGAGCAGATCGGCGACCGTTAAGCAAACGGCGGCATGTCTGAGGTGTGCCATCCTCTAAACAAGAGCCCGGTCACCCGTGAAACAAACGGGTCATAAACAATGAGTCGCCCCGGAAACGTGCACGGCTTGTTTGATCCTGTGTTTTTCATGCGTTTGCAGAACATTTCAGCACATCCTTCCACACTGGACCACACACTGCAAGTCCCAGTGTCTAAGTATCCTCACGGGTATAAGATGATGGCATCAAGATACAAAACGAAAAAAGCAAACTAACATATCTTACAACAAAACCAAAAGGATTTCAACTCTTTTGTTAATTGTGTTAATTTCATTATTATTTTGCTCAATTTTCAAAAACATATTTCATGACACAATAGAACTTGTGCAATTTTTGAATATGACCAGCAAAATACAATGCAAAACCCAACAAAATACATTTTGTATATTACATATGTGATTATGGTATTCCAGTACTGAACACTTATTGTGAGGAATCAATTCAGATTAAGAGGTTATGAATAAATGATACTCAGGGCTGCACAACGGAAATAATTAATTGCCACCTTAGTGGCAAAAACTCTCGTAAAATTCAATAGGATGACACACAAGTACGGTCCAGTTTAAGTTTGCATGCTTTATTTGATTACCTCTGTATTAACTATTAGACCACAAAATACCATTTATGAGCATAGATGTGCAGTTGTAATATTTATTACAATAAAACCTGACACTATTATTATTATTATTATTATTATTATTATTATTATTATTATTATTATAAGAACTCATCATCAATGTCTAATTCACTATACACAAGGCTGAAAGCGAAAAACAGACCCACACGATCCAGGTTTAATTATCCTCAATCCAATGACTTGTCTCCGATCAATGATGTCCGTTCTTTGGGGGTCAACATTCCCACAGGACAGGGGACAGGCTGGCACAAAATAAGGGACCTTCAATTAAACTTAAGCGCTGACACCAAAACCAAACAGCTGAAGAGTCCCTTGTTGATTATTAATTAATTAACCTTTCCATATAAAAACCAAGGTGATTAAAAAAATAAATAAAACAATCATAGCTTTCAAGCTAACACTTTCTCAATACTTGATATGTACAATGTATGCATTGGCTTACAGCTCATTTTATCTTAATTTGCCAGCTATGATTAGAAGCTTCATATTTAAACCCCTCCAGATTAGTTTACTAAGAGGTGTGGTTTTTTCATCACATTCTTTAGAGCTCATGCGCATTGTAGTACCAACACATTGATGCTATTCAATCAACTCCATCTCAAATGTTACGTACAGGAAATTCATTCCATAGAGTATTTTAGCATCCAGTCATAATACATTGATTTTGTTCAGGTAATAATAACCACAATAAACAGTTGCACATGTAGACCAAAAAGCTGACACGCGCAAGGACACAAAAATATTTGTAAATTATTGCCCGCAGCCGCCACGTGACAGCGCGTGTGGACGACCTGATAGAACGCACTCGGCACGCGACACTGCCAGAATCCACCCTGCGCTCCAGCTGAGCCCTGATGAAGTAATATCACCCCATGCTCCGTAATTATTTTTCCGGGTGACACTTCATCTGAATGCGCTTCGCTAGAGATTTAAATCAGCATTCCATAAAAGCGATGCATCTGTTCAGTAACCTCGACGCATACAGCTAATTTCTATTTACGTCTATTTGCAAGTAACTGAATGCGCCGCGAGAGTGCATGGAGCACATGGCGAGCTACTTTGCGTAAAGTCTAAATTACATCGGTTTGTTCCCGTATTTACGCGAAAATGTATCTATAGTGCGTGGTACATCTTAAATACATGGCACTTTTGATTATGGAAAATGTAACGTTTTTCATTATTTGACAACTATTGTCTTCACACACAGAGAGCATTGCCACCCAATGGAAGGAGGACGTGAGGAAGCACCGCGTACGACTGAATAGTAGGGGGAGTCGTGTCTGGAGAGACCCGCTATGAATGCAAATGAAGACGCTGCGCTTCCAGAAGTGATAACGCCGGTATTGCCCGGTTTAAAATGGACAGAGAAGGAAATCCCGAATGGGTCTTCTCTGACATTACAGGAATGTGAGCGCCAAAGACTCTCTGATTCAAGGGAGGCCACGTTCCCCAGTCACTGCTTAGTGAAGGGAGCGGCACATCAGCATTATATCAACAAAACAAAAGCCTGCTCCTTATCATGGCATGAGGAAAGACCTGCCCATGATACGCTTCAAATTGCGCTCCAAGCTTCGGAACGTAGGCACGCGATGGTGGAATAAGGTGTGCGTAAAAAGATGTGTAGGTGTTCAGTATAAAACCCTCTACGCTTCGTTTTTCCCATGAACTTATTGGTTGGGGCAAGTTCCACCAGAAATCACACTGATGAAATAGCCAGGTATTGTATTTATCACATGCATATTTTGTTCTAATAAAACCATTTAACGAGCTGCACGTAATATGATATTAATAAATCTGGCATACAAACCTGGCGCAGGATTCAAGTTCCCAGGCTTTCTTGGGTTCTCTGTTGGAAATTTCATCTCGACGATTCGGTTTGGAAAACAAAAGAGACAATCGGTGGCCAGCAGCTGGTTCGGGTGTAATCAAAATCAGAAGAAAAATTTATATTTTTGTATGTATACTGCCAAACGGAACGCGCTGTGTTTAACGGCGAGGATGGAAAGGCTAGCGTCTGGTCCGCCGCTTTTACTCTGCGGCTGTCAGGTGGAGCGTGGTGCCCATGCAGCCAAATTGATCGGAATGAGCTTTCGCTGCTCCGTCGCCCCCCTCAAGAGCACCGCCGCATGACTGTATGCGCCCACTGCGGTGTATTTTCTCCCAGCAGTCCACTCGCATCTATAAGAAAGGGGTGTAAAAAGAGTGTATGCCGTGCATCGTCCATAGAAGCACCGGTTAATTAACTTCACGCCAACGTGCTGCACAGTGATTCATCCGCAGTAGAGTTGAGGATAATTTCTACAGAACGAGTTATTACACAACGGCTTTAACTCAAGCGGTGGTGTTTATCACTCTTCTCATGCCTTATTATCATAAATCCGGTTTTGCCAAACGGTGGCTTTATTGTTGAAACCCGCAGTCTTCCAAATGCAAATTGCCAAAATAAAAATAAGAAAGAACACATCGCCGCCAGCGGATTCAGTGCGTTATGCACATTATCGAGCCACAGCGGTCCTGCTGCTCGTCCGATAGGGGTGTGCACCTATCGTTTTATTGTCGTGGGCTTTTAATACGCCATGCATCGCGGACCTCGTCGTTAGGCGGGGTAGCTTGATGGCCGAGGAGCAATGCACGCACATGGCGAAGAAAGCGTGCGAGACGGAGTGATAGGTGAACACGCGCGGTCTTCCGATCACACCATTACATCATCCTGTCGTGTCTGCTCGCATGTTAATAGTTACATTGGTAATAATATATCAAACGTGTTTAACCCCTCCCCGAATGTAATGAGCCACTGTCCCTCTTGGATGCGAACTCGTAAAGTCCGCTCACTTAAAATAGCGAGTAAACAAAGAGTAACTGGGCATATTAGGATTTTATTGGTAAATCGCTTACATTGCTTTTTAGATCATTTTTTGATACGCATGTGGGATATTGAAACTTGCATTTTGGTAACACGCAGAGTGCTCTGTTCTCCAGGAGACGATAAAATGCATCTCTTGTCGTCTTGGACAATGCAACGTCTTTAATAGCTACTCTTTCCTCGCGTCTTTGTTAATATACTGCGAGAGGTTGTCCGCATAGTGACGTAATTTATTATGATCTGACGACTTTGGAGATGTTACGATACATGAATGCCTTCACACAGTTTAAATATACTCCAATGCCAAAGAGTTTATGTCTATAAAACGGTATTTCAGGCAGCTGTGTGTGTGTGTGTGTGTGTGTGTGTGTGTGAAAGCCACCACTTGCGTAGTTGTTCAGTTCATCATATCTGCCAGCTAGCGACAATAGGCTGCTTTATTTTGCATATTGTAGTCAAATTGATTCCTGTTCTGTAGAAAACTTTTTATTTTTTATTACAGTTGTGCGATTTTCAATTTGTTTCCATAGTAAGTGCAATTAAACAGGAGGTCATTGTTCTTTAAACCATTAGCAGTTCTCTAGTGATTTTTTTTTGGGGGGGGTGGGGGTAGTCAGCCTGCTTATTTTAGTAGCATTTGTAGACCTATGTTTGGAGCCATGACACAATTCCGACATCTTGTCAAATGCTAATAAACTTCTTCAACATGGTCAGCCACTGCCATGCGAGTGCCCAGGGAGCTGTATATCTGTTAATGTTCATATGAAATAGACCACAGTTCTTCTCTATATTTAGGTATTCCGTGGTCAAAAGTTCCTATAAACAAAGCAAGGAACTAAGTATTGAAAGCAATGATTGGGTAGAAGGTTCTGTATCTAGCAAAAGTGAGGTACAAACTGGGTGTTAATCTTCTTAATTCTAATTGCGTCTCTATTGTTCTTTGACATATTTTTATGTTGGGTTGGTCTAAATGTGTTATTATGATTGTATTCTCTCATGGACCTTTATAGATCTGTACAATGATTTCCTTGAAAGATCTCTGTCATTATCTATATATAATGACAAAGGGTTATATACTTGTCTTTATATACCACAATGGAGACACATTTTCCTATTATTCTCTTGATATCATTGTTTAAATTATTCAGGATAAAAACACACCAATGCATTGGAGATTTAAGCATTACATATATGCTGGATGTTGGTTTCATATGTTGGTGTTTTTTTACAGTAAACTAACCAAATCTGCATATAGTGCTGGTATTTCAAAAAATAAATGAAATGTGATGTGTCTACAAGCCCATGAATAAATGATTATATGACTGTTTAGGTTGAGATTATGTCTGTGGGTGGTGCACAGTGTGATAAATATTCAGATACACCTCTTTTGCTTAAGATCTCCAATGAAACACGTTACATTTTCCAAGTTAATATATGTAGTATTGATGAAGTAAATTTCTTCAGCAGTTTATCAGTACTACCTGTTTTTCCAGACAACACCGATTACATCTCACTAAATTCGCCTCTACAGCATAGATATTGGCCTTACAAATTCAACATGCATTAGTTGTAGTGTGACTACTTTGAGTCCAGAAACAGCCAGGTGTCCCAGGATGGATGGATGGATGGATGGATGGAGGGAGGGAGGGAGGGATGGAGGGATGAGGCTTCTGCTCTTATGTTTGTCTGATGCTGTTTATAACTTGCTGCTGTAATGCCGCAATTTTGCTTCATGGGATTAATAAAATCGATCTTATCTTATTTTATCTTAGCTTAGCTTATCTTATCCTATCTTATCTTGATCTCTGCTCTGTGTTTTCTATTACATATTTCGTGACTCATTCTTTCATTAATTTATTTTCCCTTGGCTGCTTATCCAGTGGTGAGCGCCAACCCACATAAAGCCATTCTTGTGAATCTTAAAATAAACCACATCACACTCCATTACTAGTAAATTACACCAGAACACCCAGTGGAGGAAATGCACATACAATGAAGAACTTATAAATTATCTACTTGCAAACACATCTCTGCATTTAGCCACTTCCCTAAAGGTGTTAGTGAGCGCTGACCCACCATGTCACCCGCTGTTATGAGCATACAGTGAGTCTGAATGCTTCCTATCAGTGTCTGAATGGTCACCATCACCTTCCCACCACATTGGCTCACTGTACCCATTTACTTTGATGCTCCACTGCGTGCCCACTGCGCTCTGTCTTTAGCCCCTACTTGAGATAGTTCATTCTGACTTCCAGGCAACACATTAAGCATGAGACACGCAACATGCTGAAACTGAGATCCAGAATGTAAATCCAACATAATGGCACTTGCCAGATCAAAAGATCAGTCTTTAAGTTCCCAGCCATGGGCAGCATTTTCCAGAAAGGCGTGTGTTCCAAGCTAAACACAGAAAATCAGGGGTTAACACACCAGCACATGTAAGGCACAGTGATTAAACAACAGTGGTGGGGATCACATTAGCCCCGAACCCCCCGCCCCCCTAAACACATGTTGCTCCTGTAATATTGGTAGGGATGTCCTTACCGTTCATCCCCAAATCTGTGTGCTTGGGATTATACTTGGCAGAGATTTGCTAACCAAGTGCGAAATAAAGCACAGGGATTCGACTCACTTGGATGAGGTAAATGGTGACTTTGCGGGGGGTGGGGCTCTCCCACCTGTCTCCCAGGTGTGCGCTGGTGGTGGAGGCATGGCAGGGGACTGCTGTCCTGGAGAGGTGCTATTTTGCGGCCTACAGTGTGCATGTGGGGGTTTGGGGGGAGGGGGTATTTTAGGCCTGGCGTTTCCAGGCAAGAGACTTCAGCAAAGATCTGAAATCTGTGACCTCATGCTTTGTACTTGCGATTTAAATGATTCTATTTATGTCTCATCTATGTATTTACATCTCCATTACTGATATTCTTTACTACTTAGATCTGTACTGAGCAATGATTGGGTAGAAATGTTCTGTATCTAGCAAAAGTAAGGTACAAACTTTGTGTAAATGTGCCTATTTCTAATTGTGTCTGTATTTTTATTTTGAGTTGGTCTAAATGTCTTTTTATGATTGTAGTCTGTCACGGACTTTTATAGATCTGTACAATGATTTCCTTGAAAGATCTCTGTCAATATCTATATGTAATGTCTTTTTATACCACAATGGAGACACATTTTTCTATTATTCTCTGTGTGTCCTCCTGCTTTCTAGTTGCAACTTTAATTGGTTTTGTTTATGTCTAATCTATGTATTTACATCTTCATTACTGACATGTTTTAATATATCGTGCTATGCGTTCTTTAGTACATTGCTTTGTTTCTGCATTGCATCTTTTCTCGCCATCCATTCAACTGCAAATTTATTGTTATCGTGGCTTCTGTTGATAGAGTGTCGAAACACACTGTTTGTGTGAGTTTGTTTCCCGTTTACATAAAGGTTACAGTCTGTTCTTCGGTGATGACATCATGCGTCCTGTAGAGATGAGAAGAACGACAAATTCTAGCTTGTAAGACTTAAAGAAACTTGTGCTTTCTAAGTACATCACTGTGGTCATGTAGGTAAGAAAATGGTGAATAATAACACAGGAAGGTTTCATAGTACTGTATTAACATCAATTCCTTAAAGAATATCTCCTTCATAGTTCCTATATTGAAAGAATGAAATCTAATAGGCGTTAATAATATATATTTAAAAATGTAATATAAAAGATTCATTCAGTGCTACAGAAAGCACTTGATTGCAGTTATTGCTTCAAAGTGCTATAAAATATTATTTTAGGGGCCCCAGTAATTTTATCCATGTTATTTTCATTTGTTTTATTATTTAGAACAGAATAGTGATACTTTATCAATCCCTGTAGGGAAATTCTCTTATGAGAAATGATGTGTTACGTCATAAATCAAAAGCAAAGGGTCTGATCTACAGAATGTGGAATAAAGATCGGTGGATGCCAGTTATTTTTGTTAGTTTCAACTTATTTCACAGAAAATCCTTTTGCCCGTGCCTGCAACTCCTGGCTTCAGTGACTGAGGGTTCATAATCACAGAGGCTAGGAGGAAGTTCAGGGCAGCCCCTGTGCTTTGACAGTCTGCACGGCTATAAAATTTACCTCAGCTCCGGCTGGTTACTTTGCCTTTTGATAGATACTGTGGGGCCCTTGTTCTAATTTAGCAAGTGCCACCCTAGGATTCCATCGTGATACCTGTTGGACTCAGCACACCATGCACCAACTGTGCGGCACTCCTCTGTCTTCCCCAGTGCGCATAAATCAAGAGTAACTGGAAAAGTAAACTGCACATCTGTTTTTGGTCTATTTGTAAAACATTTTTAACAGACGTGCATAAACTCCCGAGTCATAATTAGTCGATTCATTAAAACAAGATTACAGTATGTGTCAGTAACTAAATTATCTTACCGAAAACCACATTTCTGTTTCTCTTTATTGTTGTTTTAATGAAGAGGTCGGTTGTTGTAGTGATGATACAGGTGTTTTTTACTGTAATACCATATCTTGTGAGCTGAGTTTTTTTAGTCAGGCAGATCAGGGACAGCTTTGGATACTCTCACTGGGCCTCCCAGGCCCTCCCACTCCTCCCTATTCATACCTCTTCGCCAATAATATGATTTGTAGTTGTAACTGTCATATCAATAATATTGAATAAGTTAAATGGGTGCTCACACCCATGACAGGGGATTTTTCTTCCACCTGAGCACCTACTGCTTAATTTTAGTGATTGTCCTAATTGATCTAATTTTGCACGATCGCCCATGACTGGATTTGTTGGCTAATTAATGTGAGGCATATGATGCAACCTGGCTGTGGCCTGCAGGGACTGATTCAGGCCTGCATGAAGTTTCCTTCTTCATTATGAGGCTAATAGTGGCTAGTGATAATCAAGATGGTTATGATCTGATAAAAATAAAAATTACTCAGGATCATTTCCCAGAAATACAGTAAACAATCCTCTCTGCTGGCCTGAAAAACCATAGGCATTGATCTGGCCAAAACCGGCTGACTGAGAACGTCAGACGCAAATGTCAGTTCCTTGCCAGTATTGCAAAAATTGCGGCTCTTTTTAAAAGTGCAGGATGAGTCATGGGTGTGCTGGTCAATTCTGCAGCATTGCTTTAACTGCAATACATCAGGGTGTCCTGGAAGAGACACATTTATACTAATTTTCTCTGAGGATTTTCACCTTTGTCAGTGGGCGCATGACTTCACAATATTCTTCTTTTCTCTAGTCTACAAGAGAGGTAGACAGTCTCATAAAACTGTCTCACTTTTAAAAATGTTCCATTCATACTGTATATTTGAAAATATTTAGCATTTGGCTATGGCACTTACGACAATATTTTCCGAATATAACTTACTTTGTACTTAATGTACTTTCAATGCTTCATTTGTGTAGTGGTGTATACTTCTTGTAAAGCAAAAGCAACTAAAATCTTATCTATTGAGAATTATACCAGACTTTGTTTCATCAGATTTTATTTTGCATTTAAAACGTTATTGTGAATTAATAACAGCTTAATATATCAATGGAAACCATACAATAAAAATTATTATAGCCCTTTTTGACAACAGCAGTCCAGAACTGATACTCAGTACAGTGGATATCATTCATTTGGTTCATTTACAGTTTAGGGTTTGATATTGACTTTATATTTGCTTTGTGCAGGCAAATCTACAATCACCTTCTTTCTGGGCCTTTCACAGCAAGGGCGTTTCAGAAGTGGTGATGAGCAATGTCCTATTATAAGGTATTTGCTTTGGATTGTTTTAAAATGTCCTCCAAAAATGTCACAAAAACATAACATTTACATTTCAAAAGCATCTGCACATTTCCTGCAGGGGGCAGTGTACCCAAAGCAGTGTGTCTGTGCAGCAAAATGAACCCTAAAATGCCATAGGCAAAGGCAACAATCAAT
This sequence comes from Paramormyrops kingsleyae, assembly GCF_048594095.1. Classification (NCBI taxonomy): domain Eukaryota; kingdom Metazoa; phylum Chordata; class Actinopteri; order Osteoglossiformes; family Mormyridae; genus Paramormyrops; species Paramormyrops kingsleyae. The sequence continues at coordinate 20,636,029 of NC_132815.1, forward strand.
CCAGCTTTTTGCCCATCTTGGGGAATCCTGTAAGCTCTGCTAGGGAGCACAAGGCAGGGGCAGCACCCTGGACAGGATGCCAGGCCACAAACACTAGAAGCAACTAAGAGGAGCCAGTTAAGTCTCACTGCATATCTTTGGACTGTGGGAAGAAACACACAAACTCCACACACACATATTGCTTGGGGTTCAAGCGGCCGGCTCTGGAGGTGTGCTACCCAATAAAGCACTGTACTGCCCAAATAATACTCCTGTCATACTCCAGGGTGTTTGGACTGATGATGCAACTTCATTTGTGTACATTATTCTTTCAAACAGCTCATTTTATTGATATAATCATATACTATATTAAGAATATATATATATAATTTATTTATTAAAATTTATCTTCTTCTCATTCCCCAAGATGAGACAGTGAGCTCTACATAACAAATGCGGTTTTTGTGCAAGTATCATGGATTCCTGCAATTTAAAAACAAAGGTGATGGACTACGCCAAAGACTAAAGCATTTTTTTTTATAAAAGAAGACTATATCCGCCATCTTGTGGACATTTTGTTCAGCAAACAGGAATCATTCGAAAACACTTTTACCCTCTTCTGGCCACTAACGGAATTGCACGTGATCCCAAATCCCATAATAAAAGTGGCAATTTAACAAGTACCATGCTGGCGTAGGATTAAAACCGTTAACAATTGCTTATAAAATGTAGGTGCAGTCTCTACGCAGGAAACAGACTAATAAATTATTATTTTTTAAATAATAATTAATAATTTATGTCAAGTTCTAATACATTGTAAACCATCTAAAAATGAAATCCATTTTCTGTAGCTTTACCTATTCAGGGTAGCAGGGGGGTCCGGAGCCCATCCCGGAAGCTACGGGCGCAAGGAGGGGAATAACCCAGGATGGGGCGCTAACTGATTAAAAACAGTAAAATATATTTTAGTCACTATAAAATAAGACGATAACAGAGCTGACTCATCGAAAAGTTTTGGAGGAGGTTTTGTATAGCTTACATGCACATTAAAGTGTCAAGAAAGAGTCGAAAACTTTTTTTTCGAGAACTCTACAAGTTTTAGTTTTAGAAAATGCCTGGATGTTAGTTATATATCTAATTAATTAGTTTTATATTTCATTATATTTTGTAATTAAGAACCATAGCCTAAGACAGGGGTCTCCAACTCCGGTCCTGGGGAGCTACTGTCCAGCCTGTTCCTGGTGTGGCTCATCAGAAGGCAGGTACAACAGAAAACCTACTGGACAGTAGCTCTCCATGCAGGACCGGAGTTGGAGAGCCCTGGACTAAGAAGACAACCGGTTCTGATTGTGATAATAATTGGAAAACAATACGGTGGCTATTATCACTTTTTCACTTGTTTAAAGAAGGTTGTTGGATTGTGACAGGGTTCGAATTACAGGCTTTCGGGAGCCTGTTGTCCAGTGCGCACCGCAAGCCACAGGGACGCACATATAAAGGCGGTCAGTAATACGGTTACTGCGAAAAAACATTCTACTATGGCTACTGCAGGCAGTTAATACCGTCAGTGACATTTCATATAGGCACAGTAACAGCAATATAATCACGCAAGACGTTTAACAGCCTAATCAGAGCAAAGAAAACAAAATCACAAAGCACGCACACCTCTTCAGCAACACATCACTTGGGGAAAAAGCAGGTGAGCATTACTTAGATAACTTGTTTTAAACCACAGCGAAGCAAAACAGCCGTTTGCAGCCCATATTTATATCCTACAATTTTTTAAATCATTATTTCAGGAACGTTAATGAACGGAAAACAAAATACAACGTATAAAAGAAAAGCAGCGCATTTTCAGAGCTTCCCTTAAAGGATCAGGGGTGGCTTTGGGGCAGAAGCCCGAGCCCGTTTCAGGAAAGCCGAGCTCCCTAGGGCCGCATCAATTAATCCGTAAGTTATGATAACGCCCATAATACTCAGTATTAAAAATAGGCCTAGTTGACAACGAATATTATACCTTCGAATACTGTATACCGCGGTATAAAATTCAAACCATAGCAAGCAAAATAAGGCGGAGATAACGGATTTGTTCCTATGCTACTTTGTCACTTTTAACAGAGACTGTGTACACTATGTTAAGTTTTATTTACAACTGCGAGTTTATTGTTTGTTTGTTTTTTATTTATAAATAATTTGCGCTTCTCAAACTGCGGTTTGGCTCACTAGTCAATTAATTGATTATTATTAAAAATAAGTTTTTTGCAGCTGTAGTGAAATCGCACGTGTTCGTTTGTGTACAACAGAATTCTGAAACTAAAAGATAATGTTTAAAACCGCACGCATATGGCGTGACTATGGGTGTGGCTTGTCAAGTCCCGTGACCTCTTTCAACATCAAGAGAAAACGGCTTGAAGGATTTGGGGTGTTAGAACGCCTCAGAAATATCTTTAATATCATCTTGTACGGATTACTTATATAAAAAATATCATCATTATCCTTCAAGCTAAAATATAACATCATGTCATTGGATTTGACAACTTTGTAGCCTAAAATATATACACAACATAAAGTAACAACTGATAAAACATACATTTCGACATATTTAACAGATGGTAGAGCTAATTCATTTTGAGTTGGGTTGTAAATAGTTCTGGCACTCATACGTGGCTTTGCTGTACAGAGGCGTTGCTTTAGGTATACTGCCTCCTGCAGGAAAATTATGTAAAATACAACCAAGGAAAGGTTACAAGGGAAAGCCGAAAATTCAAAGTGACACGTAGGCCTGTTGTTGGGGGGGGGGGTGGGGTCACAGCATTAGATCTTTACGGCATTAGAAAGAAAATGTATGACGTCATTGTTTGGAATCTATAGAAATCAACTTAATCAGCTAAAAATGAATTTAATCCGCTGTCTTCGATTTGGAAAGCTCTGCTGACATCCATTCATTCAAAAATCATTTGCAAATTTTAAATAATTTATTGGTTTTGAAATATTTCTTTGAGATTTTACTATATACCCAATGTCCTCAGCATGCATTATACAACCAGAGTATAGATTCCATCAACTATACACTCACCTAAAGGATTATTAGGAACACCTGTTCAATTTCTCATTAATGCAATTATCTAATCAACCAATCACATGGCAGTTGCTTCAATGCATTTAGGGGTGTGGTCCTGGTCAAGGCAATCTCCTGAACTCCAAACTGAATGTCAGAATGGGAAAGAAAGGTGATTTAAGCAATTTTGAGCGTGGCATGGTTGTTGGTGCCAGACGGGCCGGTCTGAGTATTTCACAATCTGCTCAGTTATTGGGATTTTCACGCACAACCATTTCTAGGGTTTACAAAGAATGGTGTGCAAAGGGAAAAACATCCAGTATGCGGCAGTCCTGTGGGCGAAAATGCCTTGTTGATGCTAGAGGTCAGAGGAGAATGGTCCGACTGATTTAAGCTGATAGAAGAGCAACTTTGGCTGAAATAACCACTCGTTACAACCAAGGTATGCAGCAAAGCATTTGTGAAGCCACAACACGCACAACCTTGAGGCGGATGGGCTACAACAGCAGAAGACCCCACCGGGTACCACTCATCTCCACTACAAATAGGAAAAAGAGGCTACAATTTGCACGAGCTCACCAAAATTGGACAGTTGAAGACTGGAAAAATGTTACCTGGTCTGATGAGTCTCGATTTCTGTTGAGACATTCAAATGGTAGAGTCAGAATTTGGCGTAAACAGAATGAGAACATGGATCCATCATGCCTTGTTACCACTGTGCAGGCTGCTGCTGGTGGTGTAATGGTGTGGGGGATGTTTTCTTGGCACACTTTAGGCCCCTTAGTGCCAATTGGGCATCGTTTAAATGCCACGGCCTACCTGAGCATTGTTTCTGACCATGTCCATCCCTTTATGACCACCATGTACCCATCCTCTGATGGCTACTTCCAGCAGGATAATGCACCATGTCACAAAGCTCGAATCATTTCAAATTGGTTTCTTGAACATGACAATGAGTTCACTGTACTACAATGACCCCAACAGTCACCAGACCTCAACCCAATAGAGCATCTTCGGGATGTGGTGGAACGGGAGCTTCGTGCCCTGGATGTGCATCGCACAAATCTCCATCAACTGCAAGATGCTATCCTATCAATATGGGCCAACATTTCTAAAGAATGCTTTCAGCACCTTGTTGAATCAATGCCACGTAGAATTAAGGCAGTTCTGAAGGCGAAAGGGGGTCAAACACCATATTAGTATGGTGTTCCTAATAATCCTTTAGGTGAGTGTATATAGTAAAATATAGGTTAATCAATCCTCTCAAATCTATAAATATAGTCTATTTTAATGCCTGAGATTTTTGTATGAAAGGTTTAAATCTCCTGTAGGTTAAAATATTCTGAGTGCTTTATTTTAAGACTTTTGATTGAAATCCAGGTCTAGATGGATATAGAGGAATTAAAGGCGTGAAACTCTTGCCTGTATGCAGCTTTTGGGAAATGCAGGATTTACTAGCTCAAACCTGCCAATTCCTAAAAAAAAAAAAATACACACTACTGTGCATCAACAAGTTTTTTGCGTGCTCTTAAAACGAAACATGCTAAATAATTTCTGTTCTTCATAGTTACACCAAATTGCTGCTTGAACACACAGGTTGTTCCAAAAATATCATTTTGGATGGACGAATTCACGCTCTGGGAACAAAATTCAATAAAAACACAAACAACTGATTAAAACTTACCATTTTTATTATGATAATGTTATTTGATATGTCGAATTACAAGTGTATGATGTAACGTAAAAACAGTTAAACTTATACATATATGCATATTTACATTATATATTTATGGAAAGAAATAAGCTACATCAGTATACGCTTCAAAGGAAGAAAGTAAGAAAATACACCTACAATGTGAGTTAATTGAACTACAAATTTTACAACATTGACGTGGTATTTAAAACCATGGAGAGGACGGGGAGAAAAAAAAACAACAAAAAACAACATACGCAACCAGAAACAGGAGATGTTATCAGTTTCAAAGAAAACTGCGGTATAAGGGAGGCACTTTGAGGTTGTCAGGACGTGAACGCATGGCACTAGGAAGGTAAAAGATAAATTAGACATGGAGAAATGGAAGTAGTCAGGCGTGATACGTAGCACAGAGCCAGCATTAAAAGAATTCATTTTTTTTAAAGTGATTGGTGTACCATATATACTGCAGCCTAACACATTGACGGTTTCTCACTTATGCTCAAGAAGTAAATCACTTAACATGACCAAGAACTTATAGAGTATGGAGAGGTCATAGGAAAACCACTTTTCCGCTGGCAAAGCAACTCAAACATTGGGAATGAAGCGGAGCAGCTTTGCACTCATGAAATTAACCTCCGCAGACTAGAATATACGTGCATCTTTATGCCTTCCGAATGCAATCTTTTTTTTTCCCCATTTTCTTTTTTTTTTATATAGAAAATATGACAATATACACTAGCAGTGAAATGTCTCAGTTATGCAAGTAAAGAGGCAAGTTAAAAGGATCAGAGTTGACAATGCATATAAAATACAGTACATGACGAGGAGTAGCACTGTGCCGTATAATACAGAGCAGAAATTCACTTGATCGGTATTGTCCAATATACACATTCTCCACTGCATCTCTCCTAAGACAAAGCAAAGTTCAATCAGATTCGTCCCACCTTGGTTCAGCTTGCAATATGCAAATAAATCAAATGCCTGACATGGGAGAAAATAACGTGCTTAGAAACAAAGCTAAGCTAAGGGGGAAAAAAAAAAATAATAATCCACTCTCCATATGCTTATTTAATGCTCTTTGAGAACTGGTTAACTTTTCACTCTTCCCTAAATTACAAAGCCGTTTTTCTTTCTGTTTTTATTTTGCTAAACGACAAAATTAGCGATTGTTCTAGCAGCTTTAGATATTAAACGTTTAAAAATAATAAGTGGACTGCCACTACTGTACCGCATTAGCCGTCTGCACTTATTCTCTCGATTACAAAACTAGAAAGAAAGTCTTTAACCCCTTAAGTAATTTCCATCAGGTAAACCACACTCTCTACTTTTCAATGTGAAACAATACTCAAAGGTGAGCTATGTACATAACACTGTCAGGTCTAGGACAGTAAAGTCTAACAGCGGTGATAAATACATCTAACCAATTTAGCATGGGGGCTATCATGATTTAGACATAGGGTTATTTATTTACAGATGCTGTAGGTTCAGTACCTCGGGATTACCTCATTAATATAGAGTCAGTCTATACAACGAACGTGTCAGCAAAGGGAAGCCTCCGGGCAGCTGAAATTGCATAGAAAGGTGAAGAAAGTTTGGTGCTGAGAAGTGAGAGTGGCTCTTACATGGGTAATGCCGAGAATTGCAGCCATCACCCCCATCCCCATCGCCGGGGGGGGGGGGGGGGGGGGGGTTTGGCGGGAGGGGGGGGAGGGGGATGGGGCCTCTCAGGCTGCCACAATAACTGCTCTTCTTAAAGTGTACTTGTTGGGATTTACCAAATTCGCCGTGTTTCAAGATGCCGTTAAACGGGAAAAAAAAAAAATGCACATAAATATTCTAGATGGATGAATATCGAGTAAAACAAATTTTTTAAAAAGCAAATACTAATATTGTGTGCTCAATTAGCAATCACACGCCAAGCTTTAATTCAACGATATTAGTATGTACTATATCAACTTGAATAAATACCTCTGCAAATGATCAATATAGATTACATTTATTGCCTACTGACATAGTATGTGTGAGCATGTTACTATACACAATTTTATGTGTAGATATACAAGTATACATACGCAAATATACACATGCACACAGACAGGCTATCAGCTATATGTAAATGTATATATGCATATACGTATACATATATACATCTTTGTTGCTGTGTGGTGGATTTCACTAATCTCATTTTAAACGGGAATCGTGGTGAATGTGGAAACCAGCACTTTCAAACGATGTATGATTACTTTATTGTGTTTTTTTGGTTTCTTTATGTCTGGGGAATATTGTAATAAATCCCATCCTTATTAGAAAGAGACTGCGAAGGATTGACTGACCATTAAGTGCCACTGTAAAAACAAAAAACTGCTGAATGAAATGCTTATTTGTCAGTTAAACAGAACAAATAAAAAAACAAAACCAAACAAAAATATCTGAAGCAGATAACCACAGCAGAGGTAAAGAAAACATTATCAAGATCACTTGATAGTAAAACTACTTTAGATTGGTCTCGAGTTCATTAAATAAGGGCTTCTTTACCTTTGATACAGAAAATAAAGTATAACTGTTAATAACTTTAACCCCCCCGGCAGGGTCTACATAGGCGCAGACGTTTTTGTTACGGAATGAATCATCTTGCATTGGAATGAAATATTGTGTGTGAACTGGCCTTGCCAAGAGCGGGAAGTCGCAAAATGGCGGCAAAACCAATGAGAATCGCAACAGACAGTCCCAAACGAACGAGAAGCACACCTATCACACCTGCACGGTTACGTGAAGATCAGGAAAGCGAACCGTCAATGGCGTCAAGACCCGCTCTTGAGGGATCCTGTGGCAAAAACTGCGCCGTTTCACCAGCAAATGCGATATTTCTGAGAAAAAGGCCACTGTTACCGACTGCAAATGGAAAAAGAAGAGCCATGCAGATCCCTTTTGCTGTACACTCCCAACGCTATTCTCTGTTCTAGTTTTCAGTCGCAAGACGTTGGCTTGTTTCGACATTGTTTTGTTTGTTTGTTTGTTTGTTTTCTGCACTAAAGACAACAGATTCCTTCACAAGGGTACACACAAACACATGTTGACGAGCGCAGCGTGCCGCTCTGGTTCTCATCGACATCGCTGCATCTGTTAGTCCGGTGTTGCGGTCTAGATGCGTAAGTGTATGAGCGTGTGCGTGCGTGTGTGCGTGCGTCTGCGAGTGTGAGTGTGTGCCTGTGATTTTGCCGTAATCTCGCTTGTCCTCGGCGTGGAGCACTACAGAGCCTCTCCGTCCCTCGCAGGCCGAGGCGCTCACCGCTCACGGCCTGGAGGGGGCAAAAAAAAACAGCCCCTCCTTCTCCAAAGGCTCCAGGAGAGAGAGAGAAAGAGACAGAGACGTCACCCTCTGGAGGTGGTCAAGAAACGCGTGGGGTGGGGGGGCGGCTCAGCCGGCGGCCTTATGGCGCCCCCCGCAGCAGCGGCAGACCTCGCCGCAGTGGTAGCAGGCACGCAGCGGCAGGTAGCAGCACAGGCAGGGTGCCACCAGCGACAGGGCCGCCAGCGCCATCCAGCGCAGGCAGAAGTGCTCCTCGGAGGGGTCGCAGGAGCATGGGTCCGAGAAATCTCCCTCCGAGTCGGACATGCAGTGGTAGAGCATGCTCTCAGCGCACAGCATGCAGCTGACGCGGTGGATGCACTGGCGCACAGGATCGGGCGCGTCGGGGCACTGGCCGCGCCGGTTGTCCTCGTGGTTGAACATCTCGCGGCAGTAGGTGCAGCGCGAGCGCTCGCCGTCCTCACGGCGCCTCCGCGACGCCTTCGTCGTCTTGAGCGGTGGCGATGGCGGGGCTTTGGGGCCTTTGGCCGGGTCGGAGCCCAGCTCCCCACGCCCGGGGTATTTCTCGGCGTCCAGCTTGAAGAGCGGGCCCCCCGAGTCCGGGTCGTCGCGCTCTGGGCCTGGCCTCCACGTCACCGGGTGGCGGTAATCCTCATAGCCGCGGCTCAGAACGTCCCGCCGCGGGTTGATCCGCACGATCTCCTCCTCGTCCTGGAAACTCACGTGCCGTGGGGTCTTGATGCTCACCTGGTTGTGGGAGAAACAGCGGCATTAAATTCAGGCGTGTAAACAAGAGAAAACATTTATCAGGGTTCTTGCAGGTTTCAGCAAGTTAAATTTAAGACCTTTTTAAGACCTTTTAAGAGCATTATGAGTAAAATTTAAGACCAACACGATGCATTACTAGAAAGATTCGAAAGATACCAGAAATTCTCAAATGTTATGTCACTCGATCATATCCTTAGCCTAACATCCGCATATCATATGTGTTTAATAAGTTTTAATATGTTCATATGTGTTTAAAGCATGTGGGAGTGGTATTTTAAGGCTTAAACTATAAAAAACTTTATGTATATGGTCTTTCTATATCGTGGATTTTCACCTATCGCTGATGGGTCTGGAACGTAACTTCCGCGATAGGCGGGGGATCCAGACCCATCAGCCATAGGTGAAAATCCACGATATAGAAAGACCGTATACATAAACTTTTTTATAGTTTAAGCCTTAAAATATATAGTGATCCCCCGCCTATCGCGGAAGTTACGTTCCAGACCCATCAGCGATAATGAAAAGAACTGGAAACAGCTGATAAACACGGGGAATCCACACAGGGTTAACGAGGGGGCGTGGCACACGTGAGGAGCGGACGAGCGGGGCAGGACATACTGCACTTTTAATCAGATTTTTTAGATTTTCTAAGCAATATTTATTCAAATAAGTTTTTTTTTCATCTCTATTTTGCTTTTTTGTCTTGGTTTACCTTTTTAAAATCTTGTTTTTATAAAGCACATTAAATAACCGCTGTGTATGATAATAAAAACTTGCCTTATCTTACCGTAAGGAGACCGAGAAACGCTCTCCTCAAGACCACAGGAACAACTACAAACTATATGCTGGAAACTAAGACATTCACAAGGTAACTCCATGAAAAGCTCTGTAAAAGTAGAAATGTGTTTATTTTATGATAAGATAACGTGAGCCAACTGGCTAGTAGTTGCCTTTTAACTGAAAAAATTCACTCCAGTCATCAGAGAAAAAAGTTACAAACGCACTACATCGAAACATTTACATTGCAATAATGTATGGCATGAAATAAACCTGTAACTATATCATTCAGTAATAAAACAACATACCGTTCACATTGGCCTCAAGAACCAAGTTAGCGCTTGATTCCCCTGCACTTCCTGTTGTAGCTGAACGTGCACCTGACATTTTAAGGCCTTAAATTTAACTTTCTGAATTTTAGACTTTTTAAGACCCCGCGGGAACCCTGATTTATCCGACAATCCTCTAAGTCAGGGGTGGCCAATCTTATCCGCAAAGGGCCGGTGTGTATGCGGGTTTTCGCTGCAACTCCCTAATTAGGACACTAATTAGAGGACAGTAAAAAAAACTAGAGGACAGATTGGCTGAAGAGTCCTCACACCTGGGTTCGGACAGCTGACCTAAAGGTTATCCTAAAAACCTGCATACACACCGGCCCTTTGTGGATAAGATTGCCCAGCCCTGTTGTAAGTGCTTACAGGGCACAGGGCTTGGAGAAACGCTGGACAGGATACCAGTCCATCACTCACACACACACATATACCACATGCACAACCCCTAAGACTTTATGCAGCCAAACTGTTATAGGACTGAAGGAGGAAACTGGAGCACCTAAAGGAAACCCACGCGACACAGGGAGAACATACAGACTCCACACGGGCACAGCGGAGGAGGGATTTGAACCCACACCCCTGTAGGCGTGAGTCAAGCCAGAAAAAATCCAAGAGAAAAACCAAACTGACGACAGATCCATAAATCTCGACGTTATCACTCAGTAAGACGTCTGTGTGAGAGACCAACCACACATAAAACACGGCACTGTGCCTCACTTACCGGGGGAGGCAGGTACCGGCGACTCGGGGTGGAGAGGTCGAAGGCCTGGGCGTGCGCATAGCACACCCGGCAGGGCTCACTGGTCACCACGTTCCGGGAGAAGATCTCTGCCTTCCTCTCCATCGTCGGAGGACAAAGAGCAGGGGCTTCGGGATTCAACTGCGAATACAGCAGACGACACGCTTCGTTCATGTCAGCTTCATCTAAAATAAATGCTAGAAGCCCAGTTTAGTCCCAAGTCTTATGTCCCATTCACTGATTTTTGAGGCAGTAATATTTTCAGCCAGCAGAGGGAGCTGGGGTTGATGCAGGCCACTTGTCTTGAGTTCTCCACTGACTCAAAGGCTGTGTGCTTGGAACACTGAGTTCTTATCTCCACGCTTACGCCCTGCGGCATTTTTAATGGTGCAGAAACGGCAAGCATGTGCCCGACAAACACAGCCATGCTCCTAACCTCCCACCGCACACCAGAGCTACAGTCAATAATCTTAAGCAGTCCCGTTCCTTTTTCTTTTAAAAAATGTATTTTTCACAAAGAAGGCGGTTACTAAAAATATGCCTCTCGTTTACTCTCATTGGGGTCCGCAGACAGTGTGTCCCTGATTTACAGAGGACAAAATGGACGCTTTAAAAAAAAAAAAATAAAATAAAAATTTTTTTAGGACGCATTCATCGAAGCAACATTTCCCTTTATTTTCAAGAAATCAAAACGTGCCAAATATAGACTGTGTGTCACACAGGAGGAGAAAACGAGGCATGAATCACAAGAGTACATCTGTGCCTGCAGATATGCAGATGTCCCTGTGCACACAGGGACACGCACGCACACAGGGACACGCACGCACACAGGGACACGCACGCACACAGGGACACGCACTCACACAGGGACACGCACGCACACGGACATGCACCACAGCCACCAGGCAGCCTGTGGGACTGAGGAAGCGTCACAGCCTGACGGCCAGACAGGAAAACCTCAACAGAGAAAGAAGGAACAAGAAGTGGACTGTTCTGAAAATTCAGGAAAAATGACAAAGCACAGGCAAAACAGCTCCTTGACGACATACCTGATACACACAAGCACCATGTTCGCAATCAAGAATGACCTGTAAAATAGGCATTTTTATCCAAATACTATGTTTTGTCAGTAGTAAACCTCCATTTTTATGTCACACTAACAGTCGCCCCACCAGGAACTTCCAGCTGAGATTTCTGATCATCAGTGCAGTTGCTCTACCACTATGAAAGGGGGGGGGGGGTGCACATCTCACTGAAAGAAGCACTCTAGGGCACACCTGGGGTGCCAACCTAAATGGGTAGGACAAACAGCTGGGATGGAGATGGCTCACTTTCGCTAAAGCCCAGAGGAGAAGCTGGGGGACACAGGAAGCCCAGTGGAAACTGGACATGAGACAGGCCGACACGGAGCGCTCACAGGCCGACACAGAGCCCTCACAGGCTGATGTGGAGCACTCACAGGCCGACACAGAGCCCTCACAGGCTGATGTGGAGCACTCACAGGCCGACACAGAGCCCTCACAGGCTGATGTGGAGCACTCACAGGCCGACACAGAGCCCTCACAGGCTGATGTGGAGCGCTCACAGGCCGACACAGAGCCCTCACAGGCTGATGTGGAGCACTCACAAGGCAACAAATAACATTTAAAGGGTAACACAGAGCACTCATAACCTCATAGCCAATGACACAGAGCACTCACGGGGCAACATAGCACACTCACAACGTTCAATGAGCAACAAGAAAATGCTCACAGACCAATGCGGAACGCTCACAGGGCAACAAATAACACTCAAAGGGTAACACAGAGCACTGACAGGGCAACGCAGTGCACTGACAGGGCAACGCAGAGCACTGACAGGGCAACGCAGAGCACTGACAGGGCAACGCAGAGCACTGACAGGGCAACCCAGAGCACTTATAGCAAATGACACAGAGCATGCACAGGGCATTGTGGAGCACCCGCAGCCAGTGATGCAGAATGCTCGCAAGGCAAGACAGAGCACTCATAGAGCAAGACAGAGCACTCACAGCAAATGATACAGAGCATGCACAGGGCAACATGAAGCACTCACACAGCAACGTGGAGCACTCGCAGCCAGTGATGCATAGCGCTCACAGGCAACGTGGAGCACTCACAGGGAAACAAGGAGCACTTACAGCTAATGACGCAGAGCACACACAGGCAATGAAGCAGCGTGCTCACAGCCAATGATGCAGAACGCTCACAGACCACCGCAGAGTGCTCAAAGGGCAACAAAGAACACTCACAGGGCAACACAGAGTACTCACAGGGCAACACAGAGCACTCACAGGTAGGGCTGGGAGATAAAACGATAACGATGATTATCGTGATATAATTTCCCTCGATATCGATATGCCAAGTGTTCTATGAAAGTTTGATATAATTTTAGACACAACATGTTACTGGTGATACACTTTGCATCACAAAATGAGATCACTTTCTCCATGACAACTTGTCAGGATCGGCAGTGGAGCACAATGAGTGCAAAGGCAGTCATGAAAATGGGGGATTTGATTGAACAAATAACAGAATGCAATGGGGCAAGTAGGCAGACAAGAGACAAAACCGTCAAAACAACATGGCAACTCACCAGGAGAGCAAGTAAGTCCAAAGCAACCCCTTCAATAAGGGTAATCCAGTGAGATCCAAAAGGAAAATCCATAGTAAAATTCAATCTGTGAGAAATTCCGACAATAATAATCCACAGAGAATTAAGAAAAGGTAGGAAGAATGCCAGCTACAGCGTTTTTCAGCAATACCTAACATAACCTGCTCATCTTGTATCTCGGACTTGTGAAATGCTACGCATAGCGCTTTTGGTTTCCTTTTGGGCGGGCATGCTTTGAGCTCAACAGAGAGCTCAATTTAATGGGATCAGGAAATACAGAAAATTGTTCCGGAAGCAACATTTTGGTCATCACTACTGTCTGGCAAGTGTTTTTTACATTCTAACCATAAAGAAAAGTTTATGACTACGATTAACCATCTGATTTTCTTCATTTTCAACTCCGGAATAAAAATCAGCCTTTAAACTGGAGAGAAAAAATAACTTGACATTTATCGCAAATTGACCGATATGAACATTTTTATTGTGATAACGTTTTTGGCCATATTGCCCAGCTCAACTCAAAGGGCAACACAGAGCACTCACAGCCAATGACACAGAGTACTCACAGACCAACTCAGAACACTCAAAGCCAATGATATGGAGAACTCATAGTTAATGACACAAAGCCCTCACAGGGCAACATAGCACTCACAGGGCAAAACAGAGCACTGACAGGGAAACAAGGAGCACTCACAGCCAATGACGCAGGGCACTCACAGGCCAACGCTGAGCATTCACAGCCAATGATGCAGGGCACTCACAGGCCAATGATGCAGGGCACTCACAGGCCAATGATGCAGGGCACTCACAGGCCAATGATGCAGGGCACTCACAGGCCAATGATGCAGGGCACTCACAGGCCAATGATGCAGGGCACTCACAGGCCAATGATGCAGGGCACTCACAGGCCAATGATGCAGAGGACTCACAGGCCAATGATGCAGAGGACTCACAGGCCAATGATGCAGAGCACTCACAGGCCAATGATGCAGAGCACTCACAGAATATCACACGCATTAGCACCTGTGCGTAAACTGGAACAGATCCACACATCCCGTTACACTTGCAGTCCTTGTGTCCAAAGGAGAATTAGTGGTCATTCTTACCACTCCTTCATCCTCCACACAGATGACTGCCCAAGCAACTGGCTCCAAGAATGTGGAGATGGCGAAACTACCAGGCAACCATACACACGATGTGTCACCAATCAGTATTTTAAAAAAATATGTGGGAAACAGGATGCAGAAATAATTCCCAAAAAGGTGTTTTTCCACTGCAAATGGTGTGTGTGTATATTATATATATAATTATTTCTTCATACACCACACTTTACCTACATTTTATGCAGGCAGATACTTAGGAAAGACCGAGGGAAAGACTTCATTTCCCAGAAGCACATTCTCTCACAGTGAATAAGATGGCCGTCACTGTAATGCTGCCCCCATGATGACGATTATGAAGGACAGGTGGATGCTGGCCTCTATGTACGGATTAGTACTGAACACGCCATCAGTTCTGGGAATCCGATTCGCGCGCACACCAGCACGAAGTATAAGGATGCAGCTCATGCTGCAGGTTAAACCCCAGGCATGAGTGCCAACTGGGAGCAAAAACGTGGACCGTCTGGGGGTCCGTGAGGACCGGGTTGGGAAACGCTGCCTTAAATAACCCTATTGTGTGCAAGGACGAGTGCAGACATCGAGCTGGGCTTCTCCAGAGAAGGCCTTCTCCTATGCATGCCTGGGGTTTACAGGAAATGTCTACTTAGCATCACAAAAACAGCAGTTGGCCAGTGCAGCGGGGCTGTGGCGCCAGCCTGCATACGCGATTAGCTTCCCCCTCGCGCTTCTCACTGGAAATGTGCCGGGGGGGAATTTAGCACCGCCCACTTCCTGTCCCTGAGCAGCACATCAGCAGACATACCTGCACTCCGTCTTCAGACATCTCCGGGTCACTGTGGGTCGAAGGGCAGCCTGTAACGACAAGACTGCATTTCAGGGTGTTACCTAGCACATGCATGTTCACACGTGCGTGCACACACACACACACACACACACACACAATACCAGCATACAAAGAAACCACAGTATTACCAATACCTATTCTATTGGAATAAGGCCAGATGGACTGTCCTGTCTGCTACTGATTCCTGTACATATTGCTTGCACACACTCACCTTTAAATACGCCTCTTTAATGAAAGCACCAGCCCACATCCCACAAACCCCCCCCCCCCCCCACTGCGTCTCTCTGGTTGTTGAGACTGTACTGTCACCTTTCCTGCCTGCAGCATGATGGAACGCTTCAGACGGTCAAGACGAGTCCCGACCACCAAACTGCAGTTTAACCACGTTTCATAACAATCCCCCCCGTTTCCATGGTGTTACATCTTGAAAAACCACAACCCCTCCTCCCCCACTCCCACATTTCATTTCAGCCATTCTACATAGCTATCTCTCTCTAACTGTACTGTATGTCAGTGTGGTGCTCAATAAAGTACGTTAAAAACAACGCAGGCATTCAGCTAAATAATCCTTATAATTATCCATTCAGCGAAAGTAATATTAATGATAATACATGAGAATACACATTCCCCTTTCATCTCTCTTAGCAAAACCCAAAAAGTGCAAATATATCGTGGATGGGTACATATGCGTGTACGGTACGCACCGCTACCACCCCTGGCCCCGGTGCGCCACGTCCGTCTCTGATGGAACCCGGGGCCAGACTGCCGGCGAAGCCCTGTAGCCAGTTGCCATGGTTACGCAGGGCCTCAATCCGACAGAGGGCTCAGAGCGCAGACGTGTGAAGGATCTGCGCAAGGTAATGCGGGGTGGATCGGAGGGGCTTCGATAAAGAGCCGGGTCTCAGATCTGGGAACGCGGGGCAGTAGGGAAGCACCCACTGTTATCTGAAACTGGTCGGCCTGATGGAACATTTGTGTGTGAGCCGAGGTGAAACGGCATGCTGCAGGGACACGCATGTTATGCCACACGCTGGTTGCTATGGCAACTCTGACACTGCCTCGGGGTTTTAGGGTCAGTGATACGGTCAGTGCGTCAGACTTCCATAATAAGAGCGACAAAGGGAATAAAACAGCCAGTGTGTGGCGCCGTGACCCTGCCTGATGCCAAGTTAATGACAGCACAGGCCCGGGCAGGATCGGATCGCAAAGAAGACACGCTATACCTGCCCAAAGGGCTGTAATAATCTAATAAATGTGTTACGTAGGTATATATTGCAAGAGGAAGAGCATAGCCGTTTTGCTGCTTTTGCTGTACTGAGAGACTGTCATTGTAGGGTCTTTCCCGCCTGGACAGGAAACACCGTACTCTGCTGAATGCAGTATGACCGTCACACCTTGCATCATCTTTCATTTTATCCGGATGTACTCAGAGGCCAAACACACGCACATACTCAACAAACTATCAGGTTTTTAAATCTGGAGGTGATCATAATCCCGAGGATAATAATAATAACTGATACCTTATTGTTCCGCGTGGGGAAATTCTCTCTACGCCTCCCCCGACTTGCAAGCGGGCGGTGAAGGGCTGCCACCCTTAGCTCCCCCCAGGGAGCTGGGGATTAAGGGCCTTGCTCAAGGACCTGCAGATGTGCCGATGCCAGGCTCCATACAGCAACCGTCTGATCACAAGCAGAGAAGCTTATCCCACTGAGACACACGCTACCCCACCTCTGACCTCAGATGGTCAGATGCTTTCCAGCGTGCTTCTCCACTGCGATTCCCTGGGTAGACAGGCCTCTCAGTCCCATAATGCAGCACTGCCTCTCCTGCCAACAGGGCAATGCCCAAAGGGTGCCCCTCTGTGCCATCGTGCCCATCCACAGCACCTGTCACCGTGTGAGGGGTCACAGGGGGCTGTCAGGTTAACAGCCTGGTGCCCATTTCTGTGACAAACCCCCCCCGTGAAAAGCTTTGCTCTTGGATGGACTCTCCAGGCAGCTGTCCAGCCCTGGAATACCCAACAGAGTGCGACATAACAGCGAACTGTGGCTCTTTTCAAATTGTGGAAGTCCAAAGTTTTTCTGGACGTATGCTGGGGCTGGGAGGGGGCGCCGTTATGTAACTCGGAGAAGGTGGTGGCTGGCCGAATGGACTCCTTTTCCGCCAGTCGCCTGTCTGCTCAGCTGTATCGCTCGCCAGAATGTTAGCAGAATGTCAATGCAGACCTAGCACTTCCGGCAGAGACGGATTGGTGGGGGTGGGTGGGCTAGAGGCACATCCACAGCAATCAGAATCATAGGCAGTATGACAGGAAGTCATGGACACAGGAGGCTCTGCCCCGAAATGCCTCCCTTCCCATAATGTTTGCTGAAGCTGAATGAGCTGGGTGTGACACTCATTGTCGAGAAAAACATGAGCAGCGCAAGCCAACCAGAGAGAAGATTGCAAGGTATTCACCACCCCCCCCCCCCCACGCCGAATACCAGTGAAGGCCAAAATTACTCAGGAGGAAAAGAAAAAAAACAAGCATAACCTGGAGGCATTTTTACACTGAATGCCGGTTCCTGTGGTAGGGGGTAATAAATGACCCCAAGAGGGCCCTGCACACATGTTCCCGGGAGTGGCCTGAGATCACCTGGCCACACACCAGGTGCATCACCCCGCCACTGAGGTGGTCAGAGCGCCCCCTATGTCACGAGTGCAGTACTGAAGCAGGAATGTTATGTAATACAGTCTGGAAATGGGGCATGGCAATGGAAACTAAGGCGGCGGGGGAGTGGGGGCTCACCCTGGTCGATGTCCTCCACAGCCCTTCGGATGCCCCTGTCGAAGGCCCGGGCATCTGCTGGGCTCTGGAACGTCAGGCCGAACTTCTTGTCGTTGAGCCTCCAGTGGTGAAAGATGGGGGTGACCTTGTTGTAGACAAGCTCCTTCTTCAAGACGCACTCCAGGACCACCTGCGGCGCCGATTGGCTGCATTAAAACCCTCACACTGTGCGCACGCCGTGGGGAATTATGCCATTTCCACATTCATCCTCTATAAAAGGTGTACAGGAAACTCCACAATCCTCCTGCATCTAACTACGGGTCATTAATATTTAATTGTTACCTTCCTGTCCTGAAGGAACTAAACAAAATAACTCCTTTCATTGTGAGGAATGCCTGTGATCTGCGAGACCTTGTGTGTCTGTGTCTGTCTCTGTCTCTGTGCATACCCTGTGTGTGTGTGTGTATATATACCCCCTGCCTGTGTGTGTGTGTGTGTATATATACCCCCTGCCTGTGTGTGTGTGTGTGTATGTGTACCCCCTGCCTGTGTGTGTGTGTGTGTGTGTATACCCCCTGCCTGTGTGTGTGTGTGTGTGTGTATACCCCCTGCCTGTGTGTGTGTGTGTGTGTGTATACCCCCTGCCTGTGTGTGTGTGTGTGTGTGTATACCCCCTGCCTGTGTGTGTGTGTGTATACCCCCTGCCTGTGTGTGTGTGTGTGTATATATATACCCCCTGCCTGTGTGTGTGTGTGTGTATATATATACCCCCTGCCTGTGTGTGTGTGTATACCCCCTGCCTGTGTGTGTGTGTGTGTATATATATACCCCCTGCCTGTGTGTGTGTGTGTGTATATATATACCCCCTGCCTGTGTGTGTGTGTGTGTATATATATACCCCCTGCCTGTGTGTGTGTGTGTGTGTGTGTATATACCCCCTGCCTGTGTGTGTGTATATACCCCCTGCCTGTGTGTGTGTGTGTGTATACCCCCTGCCTGTGTGTGTGTGTGTGTGTGTGTGTATACCCCCTGCCTGTGTGTGTGTGTGTATACCCCCTGCCTGTGTGTGTGTGTGTGTATACCCCCTGCCTGTGTGTGTGTGTGTGTATATATACCCCTGCCTGTGTGTGTGTGTGTGTATATATACCCCTGCCTGTGTGTGTGTGTGTGTATATATACCCCTGCCTGTGTGTGTGTGTGTGTATATATACCCCCTGCCTGTGTGTGTGTGTATATATACCCCTGCCTGTGTGTGTGTGTGTATATATACCCCCTGCCTGTGTGTGTGTGTATATATACCCCCTGCCTGTGTGTGTGTGTGTGTGTATATATATACCCCCTGGCTGTGTGTGTGTGTGTGTATATATATACCCCCTGGCTGTGTGTGTGTGTGTATATATATACCCCCTGGCTGTGTGTGTGTGTGTATATATATACCCCCTGGCTGTGTGTGTGTGTGTGTGTGTATATACCCCCTGGCTGTGTGTGTGTGTGTGTATATACCCCCTGGCTGTGTGTGTGTGTTGCCCCTGCCCAGCACAGAGCTGCAGTACAGCCCCTGTCTACTGAAAAGCAGCAGCATGGGGGTATGAAGTGCCTCTCTGGCAGGACCCTGGGGAGGGGGGGGGTAAGGAGACAGAGCGGAGCCGGGGCCAGTAAGGTGAGCGTACGCGCCGCCCTGAAGAGGAAGTCTCGCCGGGACACCCTAAACCACATTCCACACAGGGAGTGGGTGGGCTGGAATTCAACCCCCAACCTAAACAGAATCAGTGCTCCCTATCAATTCGGGGGAGGGGGGGGGGCTCACCATGACCGAGGAGGCATTCCTCAGATCTCACACCACCAAGCCCTGTGTGACAGAAACAGGGGAAGCAGAGACGAGCCTGAGAGCTGCTTGTGTGCTCATGGACGCCAGCACCGTGATCCCAAAATGGCCGCACGTGCCGGCTCGTCCCCCTTAATATGGGGGGGGGGGGGGGGGGGGCAAATGTCCCTGCTTATCCATCATGGGGGGAGTGCATGCCATCCCCCACTCTTCGCCATGGAAATCCTGGATCTGACTGTTTGGTGCACGTGTCTCTGGCTTTCAATGAGGTCACATACAAGGCAGTGGAGCATGATGGGAAATGGCGTGCAGCAGCAGGCCATGGGGAGGCTGCTCCCCCCACCCCAACCATCGCTGTTATGACCCTACATGAGGCAAACGTGGACCCGCACAGCTGCACATGTCCATAAATCACGGCTGGTTACTAAAGCTGCCGACCGGATAGCATGGCCTTCCGTGGATTACCTCCGGATACCGCGCCCACTTACGTAAACGCCACGGCCAAAAAAGATGGACAATTCTCACCCATTCATCGATACAAACAGTTACAGTTTAGCCATACTGATACAGGCATCAGTCCCATATCAACAGACGAAGGTCTTCTAATAAATCACAAAGACCCCCCTACCTCAGGAAAGCAGGGGTGTTCACCGCCCCCCCCCCCCCTTCCAAAATGATCACTATTGAAAGCATGTGGTGCAGACATTTCCGAGAACGGAGACCCTGGCTATGTCCTGATGCTATCTGTGTCCCATGCGAAAGTCTGCCCTTTGCCACAGCAAGCACACTGCCTTTCATTTAGACAATGGAGGATCTAAAAAAAACCCCATACATGTTTTTCCAGTTATGTGTATAAAATCAGCAATGTCAGTGCGCAAAGCCCTGAGCTTATCCACGGTGAGGCTGTGAGAATAACGGAAGCAGACATGATGTGCGCGTCTCATTTAAATCTCAGAGACAAAAAGAGTGAATGAGGAATGAATTAATGAATGAATGTATGAATGAATTCTTAATGAGAGCTGCAGTTTTTGCCCCCGTTGATGAAGACGACGGGGGAAAAAAGGTGGTGGAAAACGAAAAGTTATTAATGAGTTCATTCTGAAAATGGATGAGATTTTGAAAAATCCAAAACAAGGAATGTTCCCACAATCCTACAGCTGATCTGAGATCAAATTAAGATGATAGCAGAAGCTCACTGAAAACAATGTTATGTGTTTAAGCGTGGTATCTTTATATATATTGCAGCATATCATTCAGGGTCAGAACATGTGAGCCCGTGATCCAATCCTGCACTGACTTGTATCCCATTCGCAGGCTCACATGGAGTCCCGCCCCTTTAAAAATCACATGACCGAACCCAACCAGTGAGAAGGGAGCATGCAGGTGAGGCTCCAGCCCCAGCCCAGCTTACCGCATTGTCTCTGAGCCTCTCCCCCTGGATGAGGAAGTCGGTGCGGCTGCCGTCTCCATCCTGCCGCCTCACTCTCCTGACGGTGACACAGCTGAGACCCCCACCCGTCATGGGAAGCCACCCTCCGCTGGAGTCGTCCCGAGTCATGACCACGGCTCTCACACGTGCAAAATAGTCACTGTCACTGGGGGCAAAGGGGAGGGGGAGGGGGGTTAGTGCATGACCACCGATCTCATGCGTGCAAAACTGGATGAGCTCAAAGTCAGGAAATTAAGAAATAATCACAGATCACCGCCATTAGAGAAACAGATATGCAATTAACATGAAGACAGACAGTAATGTCTCTGTAAGCAGCAGCCTCAGTTAGGGTGGCACCTTTATCGGTTTCAAATCGAAATCGCGATTTGAAATCAAAAACTGCTATTTAGGACATACATTATACAGCATGTCGGACCCAGGATTTAAAACTGCTGTGAGAATAGTTTTACACAAATTCATGCCGTGCTCCCTGTGTGACCATTCTCACCAATCACAAGCGCCGTGCTTCTCGCGTGCCAGTTATGCTCACCAATCAGAAGTGGCCCAAGAAGGCGTATAGGCCCACAAGCAGCAAACATGTGAAACCCAAGGAAAATGTTACATTCGCGGTGCGGAAAAATACTGATTCCGCTACTGAGGTATAAGTGAATTGCCTTTCTATTTCATGCTCCGAGATTGTTTCAGAAAGGTCCTATAATCAATAGAACCGGCGAGCTCCTTTTAAACACCAGCTGCAATATACTTCAGCGTATCATACCTTTGGTTATTGTTAATAGGCAATAGCATTAGCATACCGCTAACCCATCAAAACAATGAGACAGTCAGTAATTCTCACAGCAGCGGAGTCGGTGACCTCCAAAAAAGCCGTAAAACCCACAATACAGTCGTGTTTATGTCATATGTTTTTGTGCTTATTAAATATAAGTGTCCAAAGATTAATCCCACAACAGTAATAGAATAAAAGTCTTGCTTTAACATAAATACTAAAAGAATAGATCGCTTTAATCGTTATTACAGTTGGGTATGGGCACGCGGTCTTATTTAAAAACATACAAAAAGAGACGCACATAATGTTTAATCATCCGTTTTGTATTTGTCCGAGTAACAAAGCAAAGGAATGATAAGCTGCTTCAGTCGAAAACTGCATTTTACTTCTCATTTAAAATAAAATGCAGGGTTGGCAACTTTGGTCAGCTACATGGAGTGAGACTTTCTGGTCTCTGTTCTGCACACACATTTACATGTATGTAAGTTTTATTACCTTGTAAATAATCTGTAGGGTTTGCAAACTGCCGTAACGTTTTTGATGCAGCTAATTTTAAGTTCAGAATGGAATATAGATTTGCCGTAAGATTTCTTGCATGAGAGTCTGAAAGAGTTTGCAACCACAATAGCGCAAACAAAAGGGCTGCATACACCGAAGTAGTTCTTGCTTGTTCATTGGCGTGGGAAAAGGCGGTTCTAGTGTTATTAGGAGGGTAATACGCGTTACCTGCAAGGTCGCTATTTTTCTTTTTGCTGCAATTGTTTTCATTATTACTTTATTTAACTTGACACATCACAGCTTTAAATTCTCAGCCTTGCATTAGAATATAGACTGATGCTGCGTCATATGTTTTAAAATGACTACACACTGCATATTGAACTGAAGCTTGACATTAAAAAATGTCATCGCAAATCAAATCGTAATCGCAATATCTGTCAGAAAAATCGCGATTCGATATTTTCCCCAAATCGTGCAGCCCGAGCCTCAGTCCTGATCAATCAGCTTAGACATGGTAGCATAACAAAGCTGGAAAAGCAGTCCTGTCAATCAGTTGCCAAGACAGACGATCTCCAGGCTGACCACAGGTCCTGACACGTGTACAGAAGAAAAAAAGCCCAGTATGTGCTGGGACTGGTCCTCTACCCATGTGCAATGACTGTGGCCACCATCAGTGATGCCCTTCGCAGCCTCCACCCACAGTGTCACCCTCAAACAGCATGTGGTACGGTCATCCAGAAAGCACAGGGTTCACAAGCTTGGATACAAGCAGGCGGGGGGACGGGCCTTAGCGGGGTTCGGGTCTGAGCGGGCGGGGGACGGGCCTTAGCGGGGTTCGGGTCTGAGCGGGCGGGGGACGGGCCTTAGCGGGGTTCGGGTCTGAGCGGGCAGGGTTCAGGCCTTAGTGGGGTTCGGGTCTGAGCGGGCGGGGTTCAGGCCTTAGTGGGGTTCGGATCCGAGCAGGTGGGGGACAGGTCTTAGAGGGGTTCAGGTCTGAGCAGGTGGGGGACAGGCCTTAGTGGGGTTCAGGTCTGAGCGGGCGAGCCTTTGTGGAGCTTGGGTCGGAGCAGGCAGGGGGTACGCCTTTGGAAGGCTCAGATCTGAGTGCGTGGGGGGGGAGGCGTTCATACGTCTTCAGTGATGCATCACAGACAGCGAAAGTGAAGGGAGGCGAAGATTCAGCGACAATGGGAAGTCACCCTGCACTGCATTTCGCAGCAAACGAGGACACGTTCGTGCGTTTCCGCAGACTTGTGAAGGCGCCACAAACAGAAGCTGAGAGAAGCCTGGTGCCCTGATCCTGCTCAGGGTCACGACTTCCCCATTTAGAGAGGGGCCAGCGGCAGGAGGCTGGGAACTGTGACCACACACACACACACACACACACACACACACACACACACAATGACAGCCTTAACCCCTACCCAGCCCTAACCTTAACCATAACTTCCCAAATAAAATAGAAGGTTTATGTATATTTTTTATAAAACTGAATTCCCCATGTGGGGCCCAAAAAAATATATCAGGATTTTATCACATTGTGGGGACATTTGGTCCCCACAAAGTAATGTACACCTGGACCACACATACAGTGGAGTAATGTATATATTTTTCTTCAATTAATCATATAAAGACACATACACAGATAGGCGTAACTTCACAGCCGCATGTATCAAGCTGAGCTGTGGCTGGAGGGTCATAAATGTGTCTGAAAAGCTCTGCAAGACGTCAGCTGCAGATTCGGCTCTGAGGTCATTTGAAACCACAAAAGGAAGCAGACCTCGCCGCTTGTGCTCTTGCTTCATGCTCACAACACCTGAGCAACCCAACAATAGCCCCCCACCCCCCCCCCCCACCCCCGCCCGCCCCCCCTGAACAAGCTGCAGACTATGAAACCACACCTCCCATCCTCATGCCACCACACTGTGTGAGGTCAGTGTCCATCCCCCTGAGAACTTTCTGTATGACTAAGTCACCCTGCAGACAGAGCGTAACTCCCACCCCGCTGTGGAAGACAGAGCGTAATGCTGTATTCGTACACCTGACGGCAGAGTACATATTCACGCACCCCGAAGCGGAAGATAAAGCCTAATGCCACATTTACACATCCCACAGTGTAAGACGGAGCAAAACGCCATATTTGCACATCCCACAACGTGAGACATGGTGTGGCACCATGTTTACACATCCCACCGTGTAAGGCAGAGCGTGCCGCCATATTTACACACCCGACGATGTAAGGCAGAGTGTGCCGCCATATTTACACACCCTACGATGTAAGTCAGAGTGTAACACCATATTTACACATTCCACAGTGTAAGACAGAGCGTAAGGCCTGAAAATGGGAATCAGTCACAAAACACATCGTTATGCTAATTCCAACATCAAATTCCTAATATAACAAATGAGCTGACAGCCACTAATCAACTTTATTATTTCATCATCTTTACCAACATTTAGACTTCACCTTGTATTACTGACCAGATAAAACATCAGGCCTTGTTCAGTACGTACAAAACACTGAGGATATCACAATTTCCTCAATTCCCCCCCCCCCCCCCCCAACAATGTTCAGCCCCTCCACCACAGTACAGGAAACGCTGCTGTACATTCTGCCTCTGTGCACTCAGGTCCTGCCCCCCCCCCAGGTGACTCTACTCACGAAGCTGGCACATTGACCCCCGCAAGGAAACAGACACACATACACGCTGGTCCCTGCACCCAATGGGGTGGGGGGGTGGGGGTTAAACGTGATGCAAATGGGCCACCGCTCAGAGTTGATGGAACAGTGCAGGGGACAGGAGCATAGCTTGAGTAGGGAGGGACGCAGGCTGCCAACATCAGCCAATGGAGACGGTCGCTTCTCGATGGCCGGAGACATAGCACCCTCACATCCATCAACTGACGCGAACACACCTTCCAGCAGCAAACGGGGGGGGGGGGGGGGGGGGCTTTTCCGGACAGCCAGACACTATCCGGCCTGAGCAGACTGGCTAGTCCTCCAGGTGGTAGCTGACCGAGCTCAGAGGAAGAGCACGTGAGGAGGAAGCTGATGACACACTGGAGGTCAGTCAGCCCCCAGCTCCCCCACCCTACACCATACCCAAGCCGTAGCTAACACAGCTAAGGCTGGGACGTCCCTCCCCCTGGCCGCCAGAGAAGCAGCCTGTTTACACCATGGAAGCCATTCAGCTGCTGGCTTGCTCTCCGCGTCGGATACCGTGGGCTCAATATGCAGCAGCGTGGACAGCGCCATGGCCCCCTACTGGTCATTCATGGAACTCCACTGGATCTGGTGTATTTTCAAAGTGCTCTATAAGATGAAACCAGGTAACACTTTCGAAACAAGGGGACACGCAAACCGAGACGCATCCTTTGGTCTAATTATGGAGCGAGGCATAAAGGTGTGGAAGGGGTCTAGGAGGAGTAAAGAGAGGCACAAAGGGGCAGAACTATGGTCACAGGGGCATGAACATCAACAGAAAGTTTTATTGACATCTGCACAAAGGAAGCCTTTAGTCTTCAATAAAAAAAAAATAAGGATGGGCCTAAAACTGTCCCCCTAGTGACAGTGGCCCTCACGGGGACACTGAACACAATTGCCAGACATGCTCTGCTAGCTTACATAACCTGGGCTCCGAGGGGCAGAAGGCTCTGGGAGTCACCCTCCATCACCCGACGCCCATGCAGAAAATCTCCTCTCCGCACAGCGGGCAGTGGAGTCCCTGCGCCGGATGGTCTAGTGGATGACTCATCCCGGTCGCATATCCCGGTCGCATGCATTGCAGCATGAAAGATCCAGAAAGCACTGCATACCGCACAGGCGAGGGGGAGGGAGGGGGTTGCAAGATGGCATTATCGCTTCTTACGCTACCTTCCTCTAGTAGCGACCGCATTTGATACCACCAATCGTGCCTTTTACCGAAAATCCGAAGAATTAGCTGACGATACGCGGTGCTGCTCTGAATGGGCTCTGTAGCTGTGAGGAAAAGCATCAGAAACAGAAAATCACGTTCTTCTTAGCTCACTCCGTAGCCATTTCAGCTACTTCCCAGACTTATGGAATAAACGCAGAAATGTCAGGAGTGCCCGCGATCCTGCCCGGATTCATTCAATGAAAAACACCAGGCGTAACGCAAATAGGTAACCATGACGACCATCATGGAAACCCATCTATCCATCTTCCAGCTGTTTATTATGGATGACCCCCTGGGGGAGGCTGGAGCAGGAGACCCTGGACAAGATGCTATTGCAGGGCAGGAACACACAGACACACTCCACATATTCATATTTTTATCCCCATACTCTGCAGTCATTTATAAGGGCATAACCAACCCTAATCCCAACAATGACAACCTTAGTCTCTACCCAGCCCGAATCTCAACCATTTTGAAACCATACAAAATACAAGACTTTTGGAATTTTACATTTTTTGACCATGTATCCAAAACAGTCAGGACACTGTGTGAAATGTAAAGAAAAACAGAATGTAATGCTTTACAAATGATATAAACCCCAAATTTAATTGAAAATAGAACAAAGACAACCTATCAAAAGTTGAAACTGAGAATTTCACTTGTTTTATGACAAATACATGCTCAATTTGAATTTGATGCCAGCAACACGTTTCAAAAATTTGGGATGGGGCAACAAGAGATTGGAAGAGTTGTGTAATACTGAAACAACACACCTGGTTGTATATCTCACAACCAATTAGGTGAATTGACAACAGGTCAGTAAGATGACTGGGTACAATTAGGGCCTCCCAGAGAGGCAGAGTCTACGCAGTGAAAATGAGGAGGAGAAGTTCACCACTCTGTGAAAGACTGCGCGGGCAAAATAGTGCAACAATTTAAGAATAAATGTTCCACAATGTAACATTGCAAAGAATTTGGGAATTTCATCATCTTCGGTACATAATATCATCAAAAGATTAAAGGAATCTCCGTACGCAAGTGACAGGGCTGAAAACCAGCTTTGGATAGCCGTGATCTTCGGGTGGCACTGCATTAAAAACAGACATGATTCCATAGTGAAAATCACTGCACGGGCTCAGGAACACTTCCGAAAACCATCGTTTGTGAGCCCAGTTCATCACTGCACCCACAAACACAAGATGAAATTCTATTATGCAAAGAAGAAAACATATCTAAACATGATCCAGAAAGGCCGCCAACTTCTCTGGGCAGGAGGTCATTTAAGATGGACTGAGGAAAGATGGAAAAATGTCTTGTGGTCTGACAAATCAAAATTTCAAATTCTTTTTGGAAATCATGGATGCCAGGGCCAGAGAGGAACCATCCAGCTGGTTATCAGCGCATAGTCCAAAAGCCAGCATCCATGATGGTGTGGGGGGTGCATTAGTGCCCATGGCTTGGGTAGCCTGCACATCTGGGAAGGCACCATTAATGCTGAATGATTTATAGGGGTTTTGGAACAACATATGCTGCCATCCAGACAACATCTTTTTCAGAGAAGGCTGTGTATGTTTCATCAAGACAATGTGAAACCACATATTGTGCAAATTACAACAGCATGGCTCCGTAGTAGGAGAGTGCGGGTGCTAGACTGGCCTGTCGGCTGTCCTGACCTGTCACCCATTGAAAACATTCGGCGCATCATGAAACAAAAACATGACAAAGGACACCCTGAACTGTTGAGCAGTTGAAATCCTTTTCAGACAAGAATGGGACGACATTTCACTTTCAGAACTCCAGTAACTGGTCTCCTCAGTTCCCAAACGTTTACAGAGTGTTGTTAAAAGAAGAGGGATGTAACAAAGGGGTAAAATTCAATTAAATTCAAATTGAGCATATATGTGTCATAATACAAAATTTCAAAGTTTCATATGTTGTCTTTATATATTTTCAATTAAATGTGGGTTTATATGATTTGTAAATCAGCTTCCGTTTTTATTTACATTTTACACACCATCCCGACATTTTTGGAAACGGGGTTGTAGAAACAGGTTTATAACACATTATGGGGAAATCTGGCCCCAACAATGTAGTAATTACAAACACACACACACACACACACACACACACACACACAATATGAATGCATACATGCACACCACGCTTGCAGATACAGAAAAAATGGTTTACTTCTAAATGAAAATAATAATAATCAATCATCATCATCACTTTATTAATCCCCATGGGGAAATTGTCTTTTTTACGCCTCCCACAACTTGCTCTTTGTGAACAAGCTGTCTGTGAAGGGCAGCCACCCATGGCAGCGCCCAGGGAGCTGAGGGTTAAGGGCCTTGCTCAAGGACCCGCAGACGTGCTGAGGCTGGGTTTGAACTGGCGACCAGTTTAATGTAAATGAAGTGACAGTGAGGTATGACATTGTTCCTTCAGCATATTGGTGTTTTAAAAAAATTAAAAAAAATAAATAAAAACTCAAATTTTCCCCACAAAATGATTACAAGCCTGCAGTGACATGAGCTTGAGAGCACACATTGTAATAAGACCAAAATCTAGTAAGATGGATATTCTATTTGTTTATACAATTTATATTACACACACATATACATGTACAGTATATGGACATAAGTATGCAGAAGGCTTTTTTGTCTGTGGGATTTTTTGCCCATTCATCCAGAAGAGCATTTCTGAGGTCAGGCACTGATGTTGACATGAAGGCCTGGTTCTCAATCTCTGTTCTACAGGGGTAGGACAATGAAACTGAAGCATTGGCCAATATCGTGTTTGAGGTTTCACGCCTATATATGCTCAGCCTGGTGGCCAGTATTCACTGACTGCACATTCCATCAGTAAGAACAGAGTGTGGTGGCTGAATTAGCAGAGCAATCACACAGCTGTACATAAAATACTGCAATCCACATAAAATAATGGGAGACATATCAGAGTTCAAAAGAGGACAAATTGTTGGGGCACATCTCGCTAGTGCATCTGTGAGCAGGACATCGAGTCCTTGTGGCGTATCAGTTTCCAGGGTAATGTCGGCATACCACCACGAAGCACGAACCACATCCAACAGGAGTAACTATGGACGCAAGAGGAAGCCGTCTGAAAGGGATGTCTGGGCTCTAACCCGGATTGTATCCAAAAAACAAAACCACAGCTGTCCAACTCACTGCAGGATTTAATGCACACCTCAACTCTCCTGTTTCGACCAAAACTGTTCATTAGGAGCTCCAAAGCATCAATATCAGTCAGGCTGCTATAGCTAAACCTTTAGTCATCCGTGCCAATGTCAAATGTCAGTTTCATTGGTGAACAATAAGAACCATGTATTGCAGGTTTGGTCACCATACCTGAAGAAGGACATTGCTGCCTTAGAAAAGGTGCAACGAAGAGCTACGAGAATGATTCCTGGTCTTAGAGGACTGTCTTATGAGGAGAGGTTAGCTGAACTGAATCTGTTTAGCCTTGAGCAAAGGAGACTAAGGGGGGATACGATTCAGGTCTATAAGATTCTAACGGGTCTGGATGCTGTTCAGCCAAATGACTATTTCAATATTAGTCTAAATACTAGAACTCGTGGCCATAAGTGGAAATTAGCGGGAGAACATTTTAAAACAAATTTGAGGAAGCACTTCTTTACACAGCGTGTAGTCAGAGTATGGAATAGTCTTCCTAGTGTAGCGGAAGCTAAAACCCTGGGTTCCTTTAAATCAGAGCTAGATAAGATTTTAACAACTCTGAGCTATTAGTTAAGTTCTCCCCAAACGAGCTCGATGGGCCGAATGGCCTCCTCTCGTTTGTAAATTTCTTATGTTCTTATGTTCTCCGCCGAGTCGACCTTCACTGTCTTTCCCACATCCAGGAGTGTTACGGTGTGCAGAAACCCCAAAGAGGCTTACCACCCAGACTGTTGTGTACCCCGAGTGCAGCACCGAGATAGGTCAGTAAATGTCTGGGCTGCAATCAGTGTTAATTTTAACAACGAAAAATTGTCGTCATCATTATCATCAAAGACCTTTATTTTCAGACTAAAACGAGACGATAACTAAATAAAAATGATTTTGCGAGACCTAAGACTATGACGAAGTGTATTGACACTTTCATCAACAAATAAAAATGAGATGAAAATGTTTGCCAGAGACGAGATACAATCAGAACTAATGTAGTTCGCGTAAGGCAGGGGTTTTCAACTAAAACTTAGAGGTCCAGTTAAGAGAAAATTTCTTGAAGCAATGTCCGGAAGATCGTAACTACTTAGTGTGATATATAACTAACTATTAGTCGTATCAACATTGTATGTAATCAATATCTTACTGTCAAATCAAATTAATTCAGTACAATTAAAAAATATTGGCAACCCTGAACACACATTTTTTGGTTTCACCAGAGTTGATTTATATAACAAATAACATTACTTTATACAGTTGTTAAAAATAAAATCACCTGAAAGAGATTTTTGGCTCTATACACTAATAGAATTGTAGCCTTGGGGTAATTATTTTGATGTTGAAAACGATAAAATAGAATGGTTGCACTTTCTGCTACAGATAGCTGTTGAGAAGTATGTTTTCAATGTTTGGAATTTTTTTTCTTGATAATGGGTATAAATCTCAGACCATTATTGGTCTTTTTCTTTGAACATATTTCAGAATTTCAGGTGAAACATTTAACAGTGAACAATAGCAAATAAAAATATTACAAATATTTATTTTAATATTTTAAATTTTAATATTCAGAGAGAGCAGGCCTGGTGGCATTATAGCCTATGCACCTTTTCTTTGAAGTTATTTTATTTTTGCACTAATGGCACTACTGATTTTACAGTACTCAGTTTCCGGGTAAATAAACATATGTTTGTGTTTCAAATAAGAGTGAAATCTGTGTCTTTGTGTACTGCACAGTCAAGAAAAAATACAGATGCACAAAATTGTGTGAGCACAGATCTACGCACATTCCCTTTATAAATCCCAATGAGCGTGAAAATTTACGTACATGAACGAGCCCACAGCCACCCCCCCAACCCGCCCATAATTATGTATATTTGCATATGTAAATCTGTATAAATACCCGGTTTTGATCTGTTTTTCTTAAACAACAATGGATAAACCACGTGGGAAAAAGAAGTGGAGGTCGTGTTAACGGAAATCTAATCGAGAAAAGTGATATTATTTGGTGGTTTAAGTGGCATCAGCAATAAACGAAAGTTGACAGAGTGGCACAGCGTGGCGGAGACAGTTAAAAGTGTCAGTTCCGAAAATCGCACGGTAGCCGAAATTAAAAACTGGACGGACATTAAAACCGACGTGAAAAAACGAGTGGCTGTTCACCGTAAGTCTTAACGCCACAGGCGGAGGTAGCAGAATTCCTGGTCTCACACCCTTTGAGCAACAAGTTGCTGCAATGATTTACACACTTATCGGGTGAGGGGGACGCCGATGTCATGGCGGGTGAGTTTCTCTCGTACCATACTTGTTTGAAATACTTGCATGTTTATGAATAACACGTAGGGCGCAGATGCGGTGTTACTTTTGTTTATTCTGTTTGTTTATTCTTACAGACAATAGTACAAGAGGAGCCCACAGTGCCGAGGACGACACAGGCGGTGATGGTGCTGCTGTGCCGAGCACATCTTTGGGCGCTGGCCACACACATTCCCGTGCTTCAGAAACCGGGGGGGAGACCATCCGGCCGTGTGCTGACTGAATCTGTGCTGCAGTCACAAAAAGAAATCGTGAATGCTGTTAGATGTTGCCAATGAATTAAAACATCTAAAATGATACGCTGTGTGATATTTAAGTTGTAACGCTGTTCCATTTGGCGGAAAATTTGATGGGTCAGGGTCAGGTTCATCTTGCCTAAGCTCTTCAGATACCGGCAAGCCACGATTTTGTGCCAGATTATGCAACACGCTACATGCGTGTACAATGCAACACATTTTTTACGGACTGTATAGCAGCACCCCAAAAGGTCTTGTCCAGGCAGCACCAACAGCCTTTAAGCTAACCTACAGTGCGCTCCACCACCGCCCGAGCCCGAGAATGGGGGGCAGCATTATAACGCCGCTCTTGTTTATTCTGTGGGTTTGCAAGCGGCGTGAGAAGCCACGACTTCAGTGGGTATATACCCACTGTCCCTTAAGGAGATGTCAAATGGTTAAATCAAACAAAGCTTACAATATTGGGCTAAATTATAAAATGGGAAAAATCTTCTTACCGAGCAGCCAGCCATCACGTACCACCCCATATTCAAGTTTGTTTCCAACACTACTGTTTCTGAGAATGAACGAATCATGGGTTGAGCCAGGCCATCTAGCCACAACATTAATGCAGAAGCATTTTGAATGTGGGGGGGGGGGAAGCTGGCACAGAACTAATAGTTTATGTTAAATGTGGGGTGATCCAAAGGAATAATTATGAAATGTGAGGGGGACACGTCCCCCTCAGATTTAATGGCTGCGACGCCCATGCATTAATGAGACGCATGTTCGAATCGCACATAATTTGTACATTAATAGAGTGAAAGTGCTTTCTATTTACATAAGCAAATTCGTTCTCTGAAGGTACCTTTATAGCAATGTGCGTGCAGTCGATGGCTCCGATTACATTGGGAAAACCAAAAATCACTGCAAATCGCGCTTTAATGTTTGCCTGTTCAGCCACAGTGTAAGGAAATTTTATATATCTGGGTGACAAGCGGATTATGCCGTCCCATACAGCCGGCATGGCGCGACTTGGTGTTGACTGAGAAATACCCGATCGGTCCGCGAGTTCTCACTGAAAAGCACCTGTGGCTAACAACCCGAGAGTGGACAGAACTTGTAAAGGAACAGGTAAAGCGCAATTCCTCATCGTCTGCCTTTGTAAAGCTGGCCCCAGTTCAGCAAACAGCCCCAAAAGGATAGACTTAGAAGCCAGTCATTATCATGGGCCAAGAAATCACTATGATCCCTGAATACGTGCTCTCGTCTAATTCTTCCACAGGCTATGTCTTCCAATAACGCAAGAGCTGCCATGGCAGTTGTAATAGTTGTCATATTCTGCAGTTTTATTGTTACAAATTGATTAGAAATCAGCTGCCATACATTTGTAAACAACATACAATTAATGTCGGTGTATTGGATAAAGTCAGCGTCATGTTTGTGAGTTTAAAAAGCGAAACCACAGTAGCAATGACTTGCCACTAAGTGCCGTCCGTTTACAAAACCGAGCAGAAAAGTGCATATGCCGTGTCTGGAGCTGCCGTGAGAATGTGCGTAGCGGTACGCCAAGTTTCATTTTTATACATCTCGACGTGCGTGTGGAAACAGATGTACGCAACATTTTCGTGCGTACGTACCATTTATACATGAGGCCCCTGGCCACTGCCCTCCAAGAAGAATGGCTCAAAATCCTTGTGGCCACTGTGCAGGACTTTTATCTATCATTCCCAAGACGAACTCATGCTGTATTGGCCACAGACACCATACTAATAAATTGTTGGGGTGATTCAGTTAAGGTCAGGGGTCTGTGTGGGCCAGTCAAGTTCTTCCACACCAAAACCACCCAACCATGTCTTTATTGACCTTGCTTTGTGCACTGGGATACACTCATGCTGGAACAGAAAGGGGCCTTCCCCAAACTGTTCCTACGAAGTTGGTAGCATTAAGAGTTCTCTTCACTGGAACGAAGAGGCCTAGCTCAACTCCTGAATAACAGCTCCATACCAAACTTTGCAGTTGGCACAGTGCAGTCAAGCAGTAACATTCACCTAGCATCCTCCAAACTTAGATATGTCCATCAGACTGCCACAGAGAAGCATAATTCATCACTCGACAAAACACATTTGTACTACTCCAGAGTCCAGTGGCAGTGTGTTTTACACTGCTTCATTCAACAACTGGCATTGCGCTTGGTGATGTGCAGCTTGCATGCAGCTGCTGGGCCATGGAAGCCCATTCTGTGAAGCTCCCGGTGCAGTTTTTGTGGTGGGGTTATGCCAGAGGAAGTTTGGAATTCTGCAGTTACTGATTCAGAGTGTTGCTGACTTTTACACACTATGCACCTCAGCACTCGGCGACCACGCTCTGTTACTTTATGTGCTCTCTAACTTCGTGGCTGTTTTTCTGTAGCTCCTAAATGCTTCACTTTGCAATGATAACACTTACAGTTAACCGTGGAATACCTTTTACATTTCAGTCTTTTGTTTTTGTTTTATTACTGATACAGGTTACTGATACTGAAATTAATTTTGTTGAAGGATCTCTCAGTTCAGTTTCAGGAAGGCACTTCCCTCGAAGATGACCCTTGCACACACACGTGTGTACGTGTGTGTGTGTGTGTGTATCCCAGAACACCAAGAACAGGTCCTAAACAAACTGAACTTCTCACACCTTTTTAAAAACTCCTCCCTGGGGTTTGCCTCGCCCCATGTCCCTCGCTGCTGTTGGCTGTGGCTCATCACCGCACTCATTGCCAGTCACAGCACCTTTCACACCTACAGGATTTGGTGTTGCCAAAAATTACTTTTGCGATATTTAAAATGCTTCAGTTCATTATAACAATTGTCTTCCTTTAATATCACTACGCACTTA
This sequence comes from Paramormyrops kingsleyae, assembly GCF_048594095.1. Lineage (NCBI taxonomy): Eukaryota > Metazoa > Chordata > Actinopteri > Osteoglossiformes > Mormyridae > Paramormyrops > Paramormyrops kingsleyae. Next base: position 20,671,094 of record NC_132815.1, read on the forward strand.
TGGGAGTAATTCAAATTATCACAAAAAAAAAGGTGGTTTTACACGATGGCATACCATGAAGGCACTAGCGCTATAAATGAGCACTTAAAGAGGAAATACACAAGGGCTAGTCGGGATGATAGACCTCCATGTTTATTAAATTACCATTAGTATGGAGAGCTGCAAAATACCTTTCGTCCTAGCAGCTGCTAAATATACTCATTATTATAGTCATAAAGGTATCTGCCTACTACCCTCAGAATCTCCATTAAAGTGTTCGGTAAGAATCTGGGCTTATTCTACGTTGATTGATGGTGCCAGAGTGTGTGTATGAGCATTGGGTTTGTTGGAACCAGTGTTTTCATAAACAAACTACAATGAGAACGGACACTAAATAAAAGAATTTGTAAAGAGATAAAAATTAAAACTTTTTTTTACTGGAAAAACTCGTCAGACGTTAATCAGCAAAAAGTACCACCACATCACCGTTGACCTTGTTTATCCACAATATCTCCTCTTTTAAAAGATGACGTGGTTGCTGAGCGGTTCCTTTCTTCACCACCACTTCAGTGCTTATTGCTTCCATGATTTTCAAAAACAGTAGCATGCAGCACTCCATTAACTGAATTTAAGACAAAAATACGCTGAATTTATACTGATTACCAAGTTGGGCTTCACAATACGCATCCCTAATATTTTAGACATACTACTAATCTGCTTATCAAAACGTGGGCCAAAATAATGCCCGTATAGAGCCAAAAAGTCGGCCTCCATTAACTTAAATGGTAAATTCGGTTGACGGAAATTGTTTGGATTAAATCGACCATTTGGTAAAATAGCCTATAGATTAGTGCTGTCCCAAACGATTATTCTTTGACCGATTAATCTGCTATTGTTTCCCCCCCGATTATTCGACTAATCTAACAACGTATTTTTCGTTTGATCTGAAATTTATTAAGCAATTATTTTCAAATTAGTCATTTAATACAATTCACCCCATCCCACACACAAATTTGAAATTCTCCTTAATATTTAAATTTATTAAAACATTTCTTAAACATTTGAGCATTAACAAAAAGGCAAATCTTAAAAGATTCAATAGGATTTCTATGTTCCACTGAATCACTGCAATAGTTTTTACTTATTTCAGTACACCAATTTGACTTTAATTTTGAAATAGAGGTTAAAACATGGAATGATTTCATAACTAGAGAAACGTGTTTTTAACAAAACACTAGCAAAGGTAGCTTATAGTTAAGCTTACTTCAGTGAGGAAGGAACGATTTAGGCTACAGTGTGTAAGAGTAGTCGTAAACGATTATTTGTCTCACTGTTACATAACAGAATGAAAGTAAACAGAAAATATAAAACGGCTGAAACAGCGTCATTAACGTCAGCTACAGTAGAGGTGCAGAAAAGGCATCATGACTGAAGTATTCCCAAACTTTGGAAGACCGCATTTTTTGCCGCGTGTTTCTCCAGAGGCTCCGGAGCTCTGCTGGTACAGTAGACGCAGCCATGTTGCTTCGTGCAGGGCGGGCGCCAAATTTCCTTTTTGCAAGGTGGTAGAAGATCTCTCATAAATATTGAGACAAGTGTTACATCATTGGCCAGTGCATGCCTCACAAAGTAGTGCAGCACTCTTGGCACCGGCGATATTAGACAAAACTATATCGGAATTCAGTCTATAATTGATATACAGTGGTACCTCAGAACTCGAATTTAATCCATTCAGAACTCCGGATCGAATCCTAAAAAGTTCGAGCTGTGATCGAATTTTCCTCATAAGAAACAATGGAAAATCAATTAATTGGTTCCCGGCCCCAAAAAGTTACATATGAATATGTTTTAGCATTTAAACACAAAATGAACCAGATAAAACAAGAAAGGCATATACTGTACTAAACACATCTAAACACATTTATCAAAACAGTAATTTGTAAAGTAAGAAAATGTATCCAAACAATTTGTCCTGCCCCGATCGTCCGCTCCTTCCGTGTGCCACGCCCTCGTTAACCCCGTGTGGAATCCTCGTGTGATCAGCTGTTTCTGCTTGTTGTCATTAGCCCTCTGTATTTCGTCCGTATTTCAGTTTGTTTCCCCAGTCCGGTCATTGTATTGTCAGTCTGCGTTTTTCCTGCCTTACCTGCAATTAAACCCCGTATTCCCCAATACCCTGACATCTCCGTTCCAACAACAACATTATTATAATTAAACGTATTAAAGATTTCTTATTCATTATTTTAATATTAATAATAAACCATTATTTTAAAATGTATTTTATTATATAATAATTACTGTTACTGTCTATCATGGTCTAAACGTATTTTTAATGTCTAAATATATGTATTCAGTTAGTGTAAACATGCACGGTGCTATCACAGCGAATGCGAGGCTGAGAATAACGCATTACCCTTTGTTTCCGCTGAGAGACGTGCCGCGTGACTCATTTCCCCGCGCGTACAAGTTATTAGGTCGACGTTCACAGTTTGACTTCTGTGATTCAGATCGAGCTCTAGGTAATTTTTTTTCGAACTGGTTGGTTTGACTTAAGAAATTTGAGTTCTAATGAGTTCGAGAACTGAGGTACCATTTTAGTTTTAACGGTGCTAGCAGTGAAACAACTAGCTAACTATAAATAAATAACTAAATAAAATATTGTGGCTCTCGAGTGGCAAAGAGATTATCAGGTGGATAGTAAAGTTCAGTTATTAGCACACTTTTATTGTGCGATTCTTAAAAAGAGAGTGTTAACGTGCTTCCGAAGGGATAAAGTACTTTCCCTTACAATACGTTTAGCTTATCACGTAGTGCACTGTGGCTACAAAACAATTACGTAGTTTTACACAACGCGTCGACACTAAAATTCCACGTCGACGCATTTGACGCATTTTTCTAATCGGTGTCGTCGATTACGTCGAATAATCGTCCCAGATTAATCTATACAAAAATAGTCATTAGTGGCAGCCCTAGCTCACACGTAGTAATCAAGTGCTGATTTGCCACCACTGATCGGAAACTGATTTGCCTCCGATCTAGGGGTTTTGCTGGCAATTTCCAAAAATGGTTGGTAAGCAGAAAATTGGGGCTAAAATCATGTAGCATGAACTTACTTAGCATTAGTTTTACTGGAAGCTGGCATTTGCACAGACATGCACCAAGCAGGCAAAACAAATCATCCAATGAGAAAGATGCATGGAGACAGTGAGAATTGCTGTGTGCACTTGCAGGTCTATGCGTATGTAAATGATTGGTCAAAATAATAAATTTTTAAAATGATAAATGTGAATTATAAAATAACTTTTATTATTTGTAATAATGACATCCGGGTAATTTTTATGAATGTTATGTCCATTATAATAGAGTAAACTACTGATTAATTTGATGAGAGTGATTGTTTGTACACAACACAACCCATTGCACTTGGTGTGATGCAGGAACTAACCCTCGATGGGCCACCAGCCCATTGCAGAGTGTACATGCTGACTCACTCATTCACACTTATGGCATATTCAGGCAACCCAGTTCAATTAAGTTGTATTTTTTTGGACAATGGGAGGAACCTGGAGGATCTGGTGTAAACCGACTCGCTCATGAGCAGAAGATGCAAAAAGTCACTGTGACAACTCGTAATTTTTTGCTTAACGTTTTTGAAAAATCGACCACAGTACAGAAAGATTAGACTCAGATTGAACTTTTAAAAACAAATTAAACAGGTAAAACCAAAGTGAATAAGTGAATTAGTGAAATGCACACAGATGAATGAACCAAAAAGCCCCCCAGAGCATGCACATTTGTGAGACCTCACCAGGCTAATGCACGAAGCCCGCATCTGCACCACGGGTAAATGGAGCCCCGGGACAGCAGTGGCCACAGCGGTGCATATTAAGATAGGTGGTTATCATCTGAAGCCTGTGCTGCTCGCCAAACTGAAACGCTAAGCTGTGATAACAGGAAGTGCGACCGGGAGCTGACAGTGTCAGGGGAAGCTTTGATGTCACATGAGCTCTGAGAACGCGGATTCCCATCACAAACACGCCACGGGGACCCGCGACACGGAACCCGCAACAGTGTTTAGGATGCTGGCAATCCCACGCCTGAAGAACAATGAGGGCTAAATGAGAATGTCATTGCAATGTCATTAGTCTTTTAACCACAGGAGTTTACAAGTGACTATCCATAGCAGGAAACAGCTGCAATTTGAAACAGCTAAACTTCATCATAGAGGTAGAGCCATGAATCAACATGAGGATAAATAACTTTCTGCAGCGATAAAGCGAACCTTCAGCCATTAAAGCGTGACCCAAAACATTTCGACATGATGGTGATGATGACGGCTTGCTTAGCACAAATCGCCCCAGATGGTACAAAGCATGAATGGGACCCACGGGGGGGGGGGGGGGGGGGGGGGAAGGGCGGTATGGTGGCTAACAGCGGTTGCCATTTTGCCCAAACTAAGTCAGTCCATATTTCTGCTCCTTCCAATCTTCCTGCCAGACAATCCACATTTTTGCTCCCTGAGCTGAGTGGTAGCAAAAACATGGACTGTCTGAGTCCCCGAGGGCTGGATTGGGAAACACTGACTGACATAATGCAGGGGAGCACAGTGACCAACATGTCACCCAAACACAGTGACAACTGGTATTTGTTTACTGAGCACCATGCAATGTAGAAGTTCTTCTGCACTAATGATCAATGCATTTTCCACTAGTATTAATTTTGAGTTTTACCAATGTTTATAGATGGACAGCCATGTTTCTCCAGGGTACAAAAGCAGGCAGTTCTCTCACATGGCAACAATTTGTTACCCATGTTAACTATTTTGAAGCAGTCTATTGTCTGTCTTCAGGTCAAGGAACAAAAGCACAGAATGTAACACTGTAAATAAATATGACATTTCATAAAGGAAACAAGGGCCTCAGATCACATAACCCCATATTCACAACTATTCTGCACTTTCTACTCACGATTATCCAGCAGAGGCACTAATTAACGAAAGGGATCCTCTGACTTCCTCAGTCTAAACAGTAAATTTGGAACATGGTAAGCAGTTCGACAACTCCCAGAATCTTTGAGAAAACCTACAGCGTCCTCCTCAGTGACATTTCAGCTAGTTTCATAGTCTACACCCTAAATACTTACAGGAACCATTATGTGAAAAGGGGAAGTGGATGTAGTTTCAATCAATACAATTGAACTCGTGACGGGAGGGGGGGGGGGCGTCAGTGCGTGGACACGTCAGAGGTCCCTGCCTTCAACAGCATCCCGGGGATCAGCACTCATCACAACACCCTAGCCCACCAGCACTCGACACTGAATCACAGGGCAATAGGGCCTGGATTCATTGACAGAATCAACACTGCTTCGTAAATAGGTTACTAACTCCAGTGTGGGGGAATGACAGGCCTAAATGTACATCAGGCAAAGGGCTGGTGATCACTCCTCCATCCAATCCTAAATTTAAGGCAAATGTAAACAAGTGAAATACACCAATCAAAATCACAAAACAAATAAGGTGCCAAATATCTTGGAACTGACTGAATTTACACCAAACATGCTTCAGAACTTAGATAACAACTGGCAAAAAAAATGAATTTTTATCAAGACAGGAATAACCACACATACAATTCAGCAGTTAAGACAGTGGTAGTAAGCATTAATCAACGTTTTAGTAAGAGACAAGAAAGTCATTTTCTCCCCCAAAACGTGAATATTCTGTTGAATCAGCTGCCTTGAATGCAATCACAGTAATGAAGTGCCACAGTAAACAGGAAGTCACGGTCACAATAACGAGGATTAACCTCTTTCCAAGCTGCTTGAGCACTTGGTGCTGCTCCACCTTCCAGGGACACTCCATTTTTGTCCACCACGGCAAAGAATCTTCTCCATAACTGTGTTGCAATCACAAACTTTTCCGGATCTTTCTGGATCTGGCTGGAAGATAAGAACTGCAGCCAATTTTAAGAAACGCTGAAAACCTAACTACACGTATTCTCTTGTGTTAAGACAATCAGGGTCTGCCCTTCAGTTTTCCCATGAATTACTGTCATCCCGAACAGCCATTACTAATACACGGTGTTTGTTAACATTAATACCATCTGTGATCATTACTGACACGCTGTCTGCACTGGACTGCTGCCACCTTGGCCAGGAGCACCTGCTAAGTGAATAAAATCCTAAATGCTCCCACGGCAACCAGAACTTCCAGCGGCATACCGCATCCATGAGTCGACAGGGGCGAGTACAGAGAAGAGGCCAAGTCTCATTTACGTTCTCGTCTAGCTGCTGGCCAGCTCCCAATATTAAGAGAACACGGCGGTGATAGGTCTGGCAGCATTCATTAAGCGGTACAGGTAGGCCCAAGTTCCTGATAGTCTATGTCCCAGGTTAGTGTTAGTAAGGCTTTTAAAAAAAACAACAGAATGCAGAAGATGGCCTATATAATATGAAGATGGCCTTGCAATATAATATGAATCACAATGTTGCAGTGGCAGTTGCAGATTCTTGGTTGTCTCTGAGCAGCTTCATTGTTGTAACCTCAAGTGAAGTGTAATATGCACCAGTGTAGATTGTCATGTCCTACTATGTAAGCTTTTCAAGTATCTTTGGGCAAAAGCATTTCCTGGGTGGCGATAACGATGGAATCCCCTAACGATGTATTAATAAGCAGGACCTCATAAGAAGCTGGGTTAGCCTCTGCCTTCAGAGCAGCGTCGATCCTTCTAGGAACGCTGCCATAAACCTCCTAATCTGTATAAAATGAGGTATCAGATTATTTCCATTACTTAGAGGGATAAAGGAGGTAGAAATCTGCTTTGCGATCTGGCTTCAGAATGACGAAAAAGCTTGTGTCAATTACATCAGGTTATTTGGAGAGGCAACGTAAGGCATTTGACTTCATCCTAGTGCAAATGAAAGCATTCCTGAATCTGGTTTGTAGTGTGTAGGATATGGGAACACTATGAGGGACGCCTAAGGTGCACCTGGGCCTATAGGATGAACTCAAATTTCTTGGCGATTATACAGAAATGCAGAAGAATCTCAGGACGTAATGACTCCCAGGAGATGGCTGCCCATACCATTACAGAACCCCTTGTCGTCAGCTGAATGCATCCTCTGGCGTTCTCCAAATGAAAACCTATCTGGATGTCTGACATCATTTATACCTGACATGCTAGTTACTGCCATTTAACCTAAAATGACTCATATTTGTAACAACAATTCAGTTTTCCACTCCTGTACATTTAAAAAAAAAAAAAAAAAAAAAAAATCATGTGAGCTGAATAGTTTCTTAAAGAATCGCTATTATGTGAAATACTAAGAACTATTGCCCAGACTGCCTGCTTGTTATTTTGCCCTCCCCCTGGCAATAACCGAGTAGGGATTACATATTCTACAGGAAATGCGGTGCTGTCTCGACTGTATATTAACAGAATTTTGTTTAAGCCACTGTTTTTTCACAAGACTACAACCAAATGACATATGCTTGTCTATGTGAACCTGAGCATATTATACAAGCCAGACACCCTAAACATGACTGACAACTGCTCCACTTTAAGAGGCTTGGAGACTTGGTAATGAAATTACAATTAAACGGTTTTGTTATTTATTTATTTTACAAATGGGACAATGCGCGCAGATGAGTATGCAGATAGCAAAACTCAGGGGATCAGGAACTGCAAGATTTCAATAAGCTGGTCGGCCTGAAATTATTATGAATATACAAAAAAAAAAAGTGTTTTTCTTTGTCATGACAAAAACATGGGCCCTTTAGCCTATTAGAAGCATCTACTGAATGCAAAACATGCAAATTCTCTCATGGATTCTGTAGGTTAGAAATACCTTTAGTGTCCCAAGGTGAGTAGAGGCTTAACCGAAAGAACAGCTCATTTCTGATTGACGGTTGGAGTAAACTGACAGGGTGATCACAGGTTAAAAATATCTTTGCAAAAGCAGCGCAGGATTATTCCGTTGACAAAAATGTTGCACACTGATGGATATCACACTGTCTGCAACGTGAAAGGGGGGGGGGGGGGTCAGATTCACACCATCCCAGATTAAGACTAGCACACATACTTTTGAATAAAAAAAACAAAGCTCAAGTTTCAAAAATTCCTCATCTCTACACACACCTACAGCATGCTAGTGTTTACAAGCCGTGATACAAAACTTAGGAAGAGAATGTCAGAATTTCACTGTGCGTCCCATAGGTCCACAGTCCAAATTGTTCCCCACAATGTTATAACATGTGCTTTTAAGATACCCAGACTTTCCGGATATTTTTTATTTTTTTTTTAAAAACAGCCGTAAAACATTTATGACTGGATTATACAGATTTCCAAAGCATGCATCACAAGGTTAATGAGGTTGGAGGAATAACATCTGTTTGTGAGTAGCCTCTCCCATGCCATATAACATGTGGCCTGGCCTTCCCCGCCCCTTCCATCACTGTAAACGGCGCCCTCATTGTCTTCGGACACCTAAGGGCCTATTAAATATTTAAACACTTCCTCTCCTACTCAACGGCCACAAATTAAGTAGCTGGTAGGAACTATTTCACAGTCAAGAGATAAACAAATCTACAAAAAGCAACCTCTGTGAACCTGAACACTGAATAGCCTGCGGAAAGGTGAAGACCCAAAGAGTCTCTATTTTATAAAAGAGGGTGAATGTGTTGGCGTTGTATAAAAAAAAAGGGATTTAAATAAGTGAGTAGTATAAGTGACTGCGAGCCCTTGCTGTCACAGGTCATATTTTGAACTATACCAAAATAAAAGATATAGATATAACAACCCATAAAAGATGTTTTCGGCTCAGGTCATTTATAAAACGGTGGGGGGAAACCGTGGAAGGCTAAGGCGAGACTGAAGAGCAACCGAACGTGGCATTTTCAAGGCTGATTTTCGGATGGGTCTTTTTAATGCCACACTGCTTATATAAATATGAAAATTAATACAAAATAAAAATATCGGCATCCTTTAAGGTCACGACAAAACAGCCTATTTCTGTGTATAAATGCTGGGTGTCATTTTACGCTAATTTAATTCATCACATGCCGCTATTACAACATAATACCAAGGACAGGGCCTACAGCAACAGTGATAAAACTATAACTTATTACATTTAGCGCGACTGCAACTTGGACATTTGCTCCTAAAACTAAGCAGTAACGCCTATCTAAAATAAAAACAAAACTGCTTTAGCGCGAGAGAAAATAGTGCGACGTGGACGCGCAGCCCGAGTCTGAGGGGGGCCCAGCGCGTTCAGCTCGGATCGATAACGCGCTAATCGCCGCGGACTCGGGAGGCGCGGCGCCGCGCCGCGCCGCGCCGGACAGCGCGCTGTGAATGGGCGGCCAGGTACTTTATGAATGGGGGGTCACGTGACGGCAGCACCTCCCTTGGCTGATATTTCTCGCCGACTGTCAACAGGCGCACGCGAAGGTCGTCGGCCCGTTTTCATGAGAACAGCCGGGCGTTCCGGGACGGACGGGCGCGAGTGCGTCCGCGCCGCCGCGAGCCACAGGTTCATTAACAGCGCTTACACGCTTTTTATGAATGGCGCCTCAAGTATGCAAAAGTGTGATTGAGGAAAAATATGGCGTCTTTTTTTTGTTACTGACACTGCAGCAGTCAACCCCTGTCTGCTTGATTAGGACATATAACCTCGCAACGGCTATTTTAACTTAATACTTTGCTTGTTTCAGATCTGACACAAAACAGTAGCTAACGTTACCCGAAGCCGGGGTCAGAAAAAGGAAACAGAACAAAAATTAATAAACTAGTTACAATCAAACCGTAATATCGAAAGTCAGATACTTCTCTTTGCCATGCATTTTTTGAGCAAGATCTGCATACATCATGCTCTGAATTTTTCACGACTGTCAAAACGATAACATTAGAAGTATCAAGAATAATTTATTTTTTCCTTAAATGACTACGTACATTCCTAAACAACATTTTAAGACGTTCTAATTTCTTTACTTCTCAATGGTTAACCATTGGAAGCGAAAGACAAAAAAAACTAAACATATAGTCATCTACATAGGTTATAACGTTATTTGCAATCCATTGCTTTCATTTCCCAACTCTGTAGCTAGCCACTGATGTAGCCATCAAATGTCGGGGTTTGTGTGGCCGCATTTCATATATGTTAGAAGCAGTAAAGCAATTACCCAGAAAACGAAGCCAAACACCACTGGAGAAGTCAATGCTGGTAATACAAGAATGATAGTGTTGTGAACATTTAGATGCAGCATGGAGCGCTTCAAGTACTGAAACCTACAAAAATCAGAGGACAGAGATGACGGACATCCTTGCAATATATTAGAAGACACTTACTCGTTGGTTGGATTAACCGATTCCTCGCTCATTTTTCCTCACGGGGATCCCAATCCTAGTCGCACCAACGACGCAGCCACAGCGGGGAAAAATCGCGCAAACATCACCATTTTTTTAAAAAAAATGAGGAAAAAACACAGGACCAATAGTTTATATCAAATAAAAAGGGAAATTGTACGATCTATGGCAAATGCATTGCAGCTGATCACACACACAGCCGTGATCTATTCGTGAGAATAGCAAGATGGAGTTGTTCTTTCTTCGACTGCAGTAAAATCCAGCCACCGCAAAATAATCATCCTTATAATCACACCAAGCCACGATCAGCTAGTCAGACGAATGCCGATGTTTTATTTAAAACGCAAAGAAAATAAAAGAGGCGGAGAAAAAAAGGCAAACAGCATAAATACAGGCACGTTTATCCGGAGCAACAAATTCCCTCGGTAACTGGGGGCACACGGCGTTATCTAGTGCGGAGTGCTGCAGCGTATAGTCTTCTGATAAAATATCCACCTCCAACGCATAAAAGCGTAAGTCCGTCCTGAAACCAAATCAAAAGGAAAGGACACGGAGCCGTGCGTATTTGATTGTTTTTCCTGTGTTTTTTTTCTTAATAAGCCGATGTGAGATCGCAGCCTTCCCCGAACTCCATTTTCAACTCGGCGGTGCACATAGGAAAACTGGGCGGAAGCGCTGACCTCAACTCCAGAGATGGATCCTTCCGCGACGCTTCCGAAAAAAGAGAACACGAGAAGCGACACATATGTGTCCGGCCGAGCCAGGGACGTGCACTGCTTTACGTAACGCGGCGCGCTCGCCTGAACCGTGTGCGCCCGGGCGCACCGCGTTAAAAATAATAACCATTATGATCCAGCAACCCCCTTAAAATAGTCCCCGCACTTCCCAAAAAAATAGAAGTTTCAGCACAGCGATGGTACTTAGAGAAAGGGAGTTAGTGTGAGAGCACGCAAGGCTTGTATTTGCATGGACGCACGTTTCGGTCTGTATTGCATGGGGATCCAATTTACATAGTTTAGCTGCAGGGTTTTAGCAGCGGGGTCCGTTTGGGATGTTTTTTCCACACAGCGGCGTTTCTGGTCCGGTGGGAAAGCAGGCCGGAGCGGGGGGGTTATGAGGGACTGATATTCAGAGCGAGTAATTGCAGCGTCTCTGTAACACGTGGGATTACATCATATTCCTATATGCAACTTTAAGTTTGTATGCCTAGACCTATTTAAATTCTCTGGGGGACCTTGATCTGTTTGTCAGATGTATTGTTTCAATTCCTAGAAGAAACTGCGCATATTATGAGATCATTAGAAGGGAAGCCCATAGATACTTGCTGATAACAACATTAGAAAGTAAAGTTTAGTTGTTTATCTGACTAGTTAGTGTTTTCAGGTCCGTAAAACGGTAAATCATCCAGAGTAGCAGACTACCATTGTTACGTTAGTAACTGCTTCAAATACATTTTTATGGAGGGTGGTCCCTTGCAACATCTCATAATAAATAAAAAAAAAAATCTAATTCAAGCAGAACTTAGGTTTTAATCTACTCAGTTACCAACTTATCATCTTTGGTAAAAGAACATGAAGAAATTACTACGAATAACAAGATTGTAACAAAGATCAAAAGCGAAGGTCAATACTTTAATACTCATGTTAAGTAAATGAGCAATTCAAACTGCCATGTATCTGTTTGTGTAACGCAGCAGCCACACTGTACAATCACATAGTCAGGCGCGAAGACTACAGGGTAGTTTTAAAAAGTAAGCGATTTGCTTAGAATAACCACTAGAATGGCTGCTGTGAATCACTAATTTCCTGTTAGCTATGTAGCATATATGCACTATATATAATTATTCTTTATAAAATTACTTAGGCTACACGTATATAATGTGTATCTATAATTAACTAAGAGACAATACAATAATAGTTATTATTAATAATAATGATTAACATGAATTTTTTTTACGGTGCCTGTTGCTTAGTATGCTGCCCTGTTTACGCCCGGTTTTAAGAAGCGTCTCGGGCAATCGGATCACAAGTAGACAGACGAGACACGTCGCCGTTTACACCTGTGTCTCCAAGGTACCACGTGTGTTCGAATTACGTTACTGCCCCGCACAAGGGCATGGGAAGGAAAGTTTATTTATATACCACAATTCAGATGCAAGGCAATTCAAAGTGCTTTACAGAGGCAAGAGGACACATTAAAATGGAAGACATCAAAATTACATGTACAATAATACAACAGAAGCCTTAAAGCTAAAACAAACAAATAAATAGTTTAAAAAAAGATGTTAGCAGACCTCAGGTCTTCAGGAAGCATAGAACCTGACTTAAGTATGCTTGGTCTTAATTCTGGGAACACTGAGTAGACCTGCCCCAGATAACCTCAGGGGATTGGTTGCTTCATAAAGCTCAAGTAAATCAAAAATGTATTTAGGCCCAAGACCATTTAGTGCTTTGTACAGAGTAATAATATTTTTAAATTAATCCTGTGATGCAGTGGAAGCCAGTGCAGTGATTTAAGGACAGACATTCCTTCTCGGGGATGCATCAGGACGCATTAGCGTTTATATGTGGTCAAAAGCGACCACCTCCGCTAGTGGTTTGAGTGATCAGATGACAATGCGTCTTGGTGGTCGTTTACACTTGTATTTAGCTCTGACACATGCTGACACATGACGAAAGCGCTTCTCACTTGTAATCCGATCACCCAATACACATTTTAAAACCTAGTGTAAACAGGGCCATTGATGAAGTAATTAACCAGTCTTCAGACAACATTTATACATATATAACTTTGCTAAAACAAACTGATTTGTAAAATTGTGCCAAGATAACAGTACGTATATATAATACTGACAGAGCAAACTATGTCTGAGGTACATACAGTATGGTATGAGTTTGGATCAAGCTACATTATATCTCTTGATAATTGACACCCGACTAGGAGGGAAGAATCAGTCGTGGTGTATCTGTTTAGACATTTATTTACCATTAGCCTATATCTGCACAAGCGTGTTCACATCACAATAAAATTGTCGATTACCTGCAGTTATATTCAGTCTTTAGTCATTTTAAAGTTCAGATTTATGCAGACTCGTGAAGCACAGCGGGAAAAGTGTGATTGTATAATTTAGCAGTTTCTGCTGGTGGGAGTCTGGAAAGTCCACCTGTCTGTGATGCATTCATGCTAGAGATATCAGAATACAGTGCCCTCAAGTCTACGTTTCATTTCAGGGATGCTGCTCAGTGATGCAGTACTTTGAAAGCATTTTATAGGGAATGAAAAAAAGTCAATAATCAGGCAATTAAGGATTTCCTCTTTATAAACTGTGAACAAGATGGCGGACAAGAAAAGATAGCTCTTAGTATTTGACAGATGATTCATTTTAGGTTGAATGCTAATTAGCAGCATGTGTCAGGTATAAGACATCTGACAATCAGCACTTGGTATGGGAGATTTCGGAATGAAAAAATAGGCTAGATGGGACCAGAATTGTAGGTACATTTGTCCAAAAAGATGCAAAAAGGAACTCAAAGCTCAATGACAGGAAGCCATGACCTTAAAATATCCTGGTGAACTGAGTTAGCATCTCTGTGACCCAGAAACTCCATTTTATATGGCAGGGCTGCTATTTGAAATGAAATTAGCATACAAAACCTAGAACCCCAAGCGATGGAAAAAGTAATATGGTCATCTTTTGCCTCTTTTTCCAGCATTTGGAGAACGCCAGAGGATGCATTCAGCTGACGACAAGGGGTTCTGTAATGGTATGGGCAGCCATCTCCTGGGAGTCATTACGTCCTGAGATTCTTCTGCATTTCTGTATAATCGCCAAGGAATTTGAGTTCATCCTATAGGCCCAGGTGCACCTTAGGCATCCCTCATAGTGTTCCCATATCCTACACACTGCAAACCAGATTCAGGAATGCTTTCATTAGCACTAGGATGAAGTCAAATGCCTTGCGTTGCCTCTCCAAATAACCTGATGTAATTGACACTGAAGCTTTTTCGTCATTCTGAAGCCAGATCGCAAAGCAGATTTCTACCTCCTTTATCCCTCTAAGTAATGGAAATAATCTGATACCTCATTTTATACAGATTTATTTTATGGCAGTGTTCCTAGAAGGATCGACGCTGCTCTGAAGGCAGAGGCTAACCCAGCTTCTTATGAGGTCCTGCTTATTAATACATCGTTAGGGGATTCCATCGTTATCGCCACCCAGGAAATGCTTTTGCCCAAAGATACTTGAAAAGCTCCTGGTGGTCTGCTTATGCATATATATTTATTTTCTTTCGTTGGTATTAACGTATTTAATTCCAGGAGCAGATACTGACACAAGCACATTCCCATGTCATAATAGTACCACTGGTTTCTTTGTGTGTATACTGTTTGTGTGTGTCCCTGGATCTTATCTTTCAGATACAGCAGCTGGTGTGATGATACGGTGTAAAGCAGCAAGATGCAGAAGCTGTCCTCTTATTACTCTTTCTTTTTTGTTCTACTGTTTATGTATTATTTCTCTTTCCCTGTCTCTCTCTCTGACCTCCCTCCTTATTTTTATTTTTATTATGCATTTATTTATTTTTCTACTTCCTCTGTCTCTCACCCCTTTCTCTCCTTTCTCACTTTCTCTCTCTATCTCTTTCCCACTAACCCCCCCTGTCAGCTCCGGCTTTGTGGCGCAATGACATACAACCGATTAATAAAGAGTATACCTCAAGTAACAAGAGGAGCTTAAATCCGAAGCTCCACTTGGCAAAATAAAAGTGTTGGCACAATAAAGCACCCAGACTAACATCCTGCTTGCAAAACTGCCGGACACGACAGGGGGGAAAAAAAAAATAATAATACATCGTTAGGGGATTCCATCGTTATCGCCACCCAGGAAATGCTTTTGCCCAAAGATACTTGAAAAGCTTACATAGTAGGACATGACAATCTACACTGGTGCATATTACACTTCACTTGAGGTTACAACAATGAAGCTGCTCAGAGACAACCAAGAATCTGCAACTGCCACTGCTCAACCAGCTATTTACCCACAAAATATTATGATACATGTTATATTATAAGTCTACCCAAGGCAAAGTGCGACCCAACTCCTCGTTAAGACAAAGCTGATTAGTATAGAGTATCTGTTTCAGTTATTTTGTCCGTCCCTTGTATATCAAAAGTTCTTTCAAGGTCAGTGTGTATGAATATAACTCAAAATCCAAAAAAGGATGTTGCTGACCGGGTCTCATTTGTGTCTCCTGTAAACATCAAAAGAGCTCCTTACAGTTTCTAAAGAGACAGTGATGAGGCACTAAACACAGGCTGACCTCCCTGGGAAAATGTCCAGCATGGAATGCAAGGCGTTTTTCTGAGGCCCTTAGCGTGCAGAATTCTGGGTAAGCTGTGTGAGTTCCTCCTGGACAGGGCCCTACAGGATTCCGCTCAAGAGGAAGTAGGATTTCCTGTGAAAGCGAGGCAGTGATTGGGACTCAGTCGTTATTTCTAGTTTGCTGTTAGCCCCAAAATCATAGAAAGCAAACAGATTTTTTGAAAAATATGAAAATGGTTGTATTTATTCTTTGCATTACAAAGTCGAGCTCATATCAGGCATGTAAAATGAAGTTCTGTTTTCCACTTTATAATATTAAACAGTATTGTAGTTTAGCTGACGTTGGGCCTGATTTACTAACAGTTTGCACCAGTGCATATCCTCTTTTGGCAAAGCTGTTGATACAGTTAATTTTGTGACTGGCCATATTGCTTATGCATTTGTTGGAGTTTCCTTTCAAAATGCAACATTTTTGGGAGGAGGGTATTTAAAGGAACCACGCAATGTGATTTACTGAGGTTTGCCATAGACAATTTACTGCACATTGCAGCACTATTTAATGCAGATTACAAGCGTATCTTATTTTGGGCTTGACATGGCTGCAACAGTTGCCACTAGGAGGCGCTGCTGAGGGACACGAGAGTAAACCTATGCGGGTACGATCATATTAAGATTAAGATTATAACAAGCTGCATCCGGGTTGTTAGGAGATTACCCACACCCTCATCTGGTGTGCTTGTTACGCTGCGCTAATTTGATTACCCTTGCTAGATTGAGTCAGTCATTATGTAAATGAACTGACTGTATCTGTGTTCATAAATTCTTTGCATTTTTAGTAGATCACCCGCAGATCTGGCCTCTGCCATCGATGCTTTTGTTTTTTGATTGTGCCCTCAAGCCTTTTGCCCTGCTTAGTAAATCTGGCCCATTGGAAGCTATGGTTTAGTAGTTGAGAACTTAATGGCAGTTGAGTGTGGAGGTGTCCAGCATGTACAACCAAACTGGAACCACTTGTACAGCTCATGACAGGTCAGCAATGCTCACAGGAGAATGGAAGAGAGGCAGCTGACCCGCAGTCTAATGAGATCCCAGATATAAAAAGCCCTTGTGTCTATGTTCAGACTTCTATATAGATGGCTTGGGTCTCTGAAAGGCTGGCAAAGTTCATTTCTCTGGTTTCCCAGCCTTGGTCCTCTGAGGCTTTGAAGATCTTTGAAGGCCTGAAATCATTAGATGCTAAAATGAGCCTTTAGCCACTTTGGTTAAGTACTATTTGCAAGAAATGTTATCGGATCCTAATCAGTTACTGATTTAAACAGTCCTCACAAACACCACCTCTTACAAAAACCTACATTGACATGCATAACTAATTGATAAAAAATATAGCTAAGTTCCCAACAGTTTGTGTGGTAGCTTTTCAGAGCAGTTAGAACACCACAGAGGAAACAGTATTCACCAGCAGGGTCAAAGGTGAACCTCAAATGTGTCTTTAACACGCAGCGCTTTCAAATCCACATTCTTTGAGGAGAATGTAGCAGCTTTGCTGCCAGTGATCAACTGTTTGTTTTTTGAGAAGTAGGAAGAATGCAGGGGTGTCCCTTCCGGGTCAGGAATCCCTAAACCACTTATCCTCTCCACTTTCAAAGTATTCAGGCAGTCTTTAAGAGCTGACCTCTGCATGTCAAATATTTTACCCACCAATGCATTATGAGTGTTCTTGGGAAATTCTGCAGCATGTTCTGTTAAAGAACTGCATCAGTATCTTGACAAACTTAAATAGAAAGAAAGAGGATACGGCTAATTATTGTCTGTATCTAAGGCATGCAGTAAGCACTAATAGGGAAGGAATGGATGGGGCTGTAATATTTTCACCAGATGTATGAGTCATTTGCACTCTCCTTCCTGTGCTGTAATACTACGGGGAATTTGGAGTAAGAGGAGCAGGAGAAATCCATGAATAACTCTGTGCACCATATAAAAAAGCTTAATCGGGGGCCATTTTGATTTAGGTTTCACAATGACTTGACGTAGGCTTGTCAATCAAGGAACTCTATCTTTTGTATAACATGAAGCAATAATTAAACACAAAATGTACTGTTGCTGCATGAGTTAAATATATTTTGAGTTGTGTGACCATTTAAAAACTTTAAACATAGAATATCATGTCCCATAAGAAGAGAAAAAGCATGTATTGTTTAAACCAAATAGAAACGTAATGAACGCATTACCCAGCGACATGCTTTTATTCTTCAGAGGATTCAAAGGTTCAGGAAGTCACAGTTTCTCATCTCACAAATATGGATGTCTCACAGCATTTCCTTCGTGGGTCGTGGAATGGGACCTACGCGAGCAGCTGTGGGTATATGTGCAGTCCGGCCTTCCCTTTCAGCAAATTTCAACAACTGAAAGAACAGACAGTCATCTCTGGCAGCCATGATGGGTCAGAAGAGGCAGACTGCACTGTAAGTGAGACACAATGTTAGGCTATTAATTAGTTACGCATACATATTATTCAGAAGCAACATGTAAGATTACAGTTAAGGTACATTATTATTATTATTATTGGTGTTGCTGTTTTTGTTGTTGTTGACAGAATATAAGCAGTTACTGGTTGGGTCAGATGATCCCTGACGTATCGCTATACTATAAATTGGTGGAATTTACTACACCTACTTGACAATGCGCTTCTCTGATATCCAACAGCAGTTTAATGCACTGATTGCTGTACTGGCTTGTGAGATTTTTTTAAAAGCATCTAACATGTTGCCAATAAGTGTAACAGTAAATGCAAACATCCAAAGGCAAAGGGTGGAGTAAAACCAATTAAAGCCACATGTTTTTTTATATACTTTAATATCCATTTACACCCCTGGATATTTACGAAGAGTAGATTACATTTCATTATTGCTAAAATCAGCTCAAAAATTTAACAGGGCTGAAATTAATTTGTGCCTGGCACAATTAAACTGGGAAACCATGGGGGATTAGTTTTAACTGAGGCAATATGGCAAATCAACATGCCTTTGGAGTCATCACATACAGTAAGCCTTCATTAATGTGGGAATCCAGAACTGCCAAATCCCATCTAGGGGGAATGGTTGGTTTCCCAATGAGTGTTATGTCCGTAGGAATACGGCTGAGGTGTTAAATAACTGTTCAGCTAGTCCTGGATTCCAGTGACATGGCCAAAGGACTCCACTGCTTAGCCACTATAAATCACGGGCCAGTCAGAAAACAGGAGTCACCCTCTACACTAGTCATTATGGCTCATCGAGAACACTGTGCTATTTAAAGTCATAATGCCTCCTTCCTCTGTTCATGTCTGATCCCTGCAGCTTTTAGCACCTGCATGCAACACGTGGTAAAACAGTGTAGATTGTCATTATATGTTCAGTTATGTAAGAGTGTGGGGTTTGTGATGTCACTGTCTCCAGCAGGCCACTGGCAGTCCGTGTTATTAATAATTAGCATGTTGTGTATGGTTTCACTTACTGAACAGAGCGGTAAACTTGCACTGAATCGATAGTTTCCAAACTCCACTCCTCTGCAAACTTAACTGAATAATCACATTGCGGTGTCATCAATAACTAAGCACTAATATACAGTGAATTATACACAAACTGCACAGCAGTCAAGCATTGACATCTACTAGGCATAAATATTGGCAAGGATTGTTGAATAATTGGTGTAGACAGTGAATATGGTAACTCTTTACTTGACGGGGCACAAATATAGTATTATACTATTATGTATTAATTAACCACAAAGTCTTAGTTACATACTGATCTCATGTTTATTCATCATTAATGAATCGTGACGCATGTTTTATTGCAAGTAGTAACTATATTTCTTCATGATTTGTTCAGAATTTGTATTTCAGTAGTGAGTTATTACTAAGTGTTTGTAAAGTGTTACTATGAATATTGCTGGTGAGGTGGATGTTTTAGGAGTCAGGTCTTAAACACATAGCGTCCACCTTCAGAGACCTTAGTCTATGCCTAAGAGATCCATCTGCAAAATGTTCCTCTAAAAATCCCTCTTCATTCTGACATTTTGTTATTGGGCGAGACGGGGCGATGGATATTGCAGGGTGAGGCACGGGATTTCAGTGGGAAACATTGAAGACAGCGTTAAGAAGGACTCTTGTATCCCTCTTCAATGGCAGGACCAAAGAATGGGGTCACATGACCTTCACATGACCACATGGTCACATGACCTTCTTTCTTTTGGGCACCAGGCGGTACCACAGAGGGCAGGTGGGCCAGCAGCAGATAGCTCCAGTATTTTCTGCAGGAGGGCTGAGCATTGACTCAGTGTAACTGTGGTCACATCCCACTCACTAAAGCTCATGGTCATGACGTCACACACCACAGTCTGCCTGCCTACAGTCCTGCTGCTGAGACACTGTGCCTTAAGGAAACAGCACTGCGGATGTTATGGATGCTGTGGTTTTGAAACACTGTTTATTTGGTCGTGACTCCTTTGGCTTGCATTTCAATCTTTATTCCTTCTCACAGGGAAGAGTCCTTTGTGCGGAAACGTGGTTTGCAGTGCTTGTTAGACACATCTGGCATGAGAAAGGCCTCTGATATGCGGGCTCACTGAGAGGTCAGTCTCTGTTCCCTGAAGACAAACATGAGCCGTAAGGGGCAACAGGAGCAGATTAATGCATAGATGATTGTAAAGCTACAGCCTAGGGCCCCGGAAAGATCAGGGCCCTCAGCAACAACGGATGGGTTTAGCTCATTAAGTCTGGGTTCTGGCAAAAAAAGGGAAAAAAATGACAAGTTTCACTGCTGGCAACATCATTGTTTTTAATTTTCTCTCATTTCTCTCTCAGATCCAAAAGACAGCTCAAGTCTCAAAGATAGTTGGGGCATCCTAGCCATGTCAGCCTCATCAGAGAAGTTAATCAGCCCCTGACGGACAGCTACTTTGGCCTATGCCCCCCTCCCTGCCTGGGGTTACCTCAGGCGGACGGGAGTGCCACTCAGGAAGCGCTCTTGGGAGCCAAGGCGTCAACGGCAGCCATCAGCAGAGGGAGCCCAGCGTCCCTGGATGCTGCCCAGCCGAGGGCCCGCAGAGCGGCCGTGAGAAGGCAGCCTGTGCTTCTGTGGATGAAGGAGACAGAGCCAGGAGAAACTGGTTACTGAGAAGAACGGTGCGTGGAGAATTATTAAGAAGTGGAGGAAGTCCGACTCACGCGTTAGTCACCTTTGGCGATGACTGGATGCGAGCGACAGAGAAAGAGTGTGGCACGAAGGGGACCGGCAGCTCACTGCACGGCAACACGCATCTCTTCGTCACTGCCTCACTGTATGCAGTACATATGACACCCACCCATAAGGGGTCATTGTGGCTCTGTGCTGAGCCCTGAAAGAATGATGAGCTATTTTCTTGGGGAATGTCAAGCAAAAAAATTTTTTACTGATGCCCCTGATCTGCCCACGTTACGGGGGCATGCTTGCGCTTGCTTCATGCCTCACCAGTAAGGGGGTTCTGAGTCCAGACCTTCTGCTCTTGTGTGGATGGCTTCCCAGTGAGTGTTCTGGTTTCCAGCTCACACTGTATGTTAAAATATATTCGCATACAAGGTATCTATGTAACAGGACCATCGTTTAAGCATCCGCAGCAGCATATGCTATAATTTGGGAAGCAAATTTTCCTATGATAAATATACAGAAAAATAAACTGAATACGTGTCCAAATATGTGCACCATGGCAACCCAGTGCTGGGAGAGGAGGGGAAGCAGGATGTGTATGAGGTGAAGGTGTTAAGATCAGTTCCGAGGAAGGTCACTACTGTGGTACCTTTATATTTGATACAATATATGGCCAAAAGCATGGGGACTCCAGCCTGTCCAACATCTCTTTCTGAAGCCTCTGCTCTTCTGGGATGGCTTTCCATTAGATGTTGGAACATTTCTGGTGGGATTTGCTTGCCATTGAGGTTGAGTGTTGATGGGTGATCAGGTTGCTTTCTATGAGTTTGTATGACCTCCACTTTGCATCTGAACTTGCTGCCCAAGGTTTCCGCTTCCTAATCACGTCACTTGCAGTTGACATGGGCAGCTCTAGCAGAAATGTGGCAAACTGACTTGATGGAAAGATCGTGTCCTCTGATGGAACCAAACTGAAAGTCGCTAACCTCTTCTCTACAACCACCCATTCCGCTGCCAGTGTTTGTTGCTGGGTACCGTAGGACTGTGTGCTTAATTATACACCTGCATAGACTACTTTACCTGAAATGCTCTAGTACAATATCCAGATTAATAAATCAGTAAAAAATGGAGAAGAGTGTAAGCTAAATGTCAGCCATGTGTAGTTTAAGGCAGGGTTAAGATATGCCAGAAGTAAGCTGATCAAAGTAACTACCAGTCAAGAACTAATCACATATTTTAAATACACAACGGACAATTTGCCATTAC
The DNA here is from genome assembly GCF_048594095.1 of Paramormyrops kingsleyae. Classification (NCBI taxonomy): domain Eukaryota; kingdom Metazoa; phylum Chordata; class Actinopteri; order Osteoglossiformes; family Mormyridae; genus Paramormyrops; species Paramormyrops kingsleyae. The sequence continues at coordinate 20,693,180 of NC_132815.1, forward strand.
TTAGGTACTTAACATACACTTTAAAAGGACAACAAATATTAAATATTACACAGAAAAGGTGAATTTACAAAGTGTATCCCTTTGCGAATCATTTTCCCCTTATGGTGTCCGGGATCCTATTGGAGCGATTCCGCTAGCAGGAAGACATTCCTCCATTCGGGTACCTGGACATTCTTCTCTCTATGAAACAATGGCAAAGTCAAGTTAACTGAGGATAAAAAAAATAATTAAATCGGATTAATATTAAAAGTATTAGTATTAAAGTTAACATGCATTTGAGACAACTACTTGGATTCTGTATGTGTCATACTTTTAAATAGTTCTGACAGATCAGATTCTGTATTTTCTCACAGAGACAACTTTCAGGGTATGGCTGACCGTATAAAGTGTTAATAAAGCCATTAAGGATGTAATTACATTTTTAATCCATATATCAGAAGGATCATTGCACCCAGAGCTGAGAGACAACTTGTAATCTTGACAGGGACTAGAAGGTGAGAAGTGGGAGGACACTTGCTGGAACAGACACCCGAGTCACACAGGAAGTGACCCTTGTAGGGCAAGATCACAAACAATGCTCTGTTACAGTTCCTGCCGATCTGCATCGTACCACCAGAGAGGGGCTTGCTAGAGCTGTGGGTGGGGGCACAGCCTCGGGGGACTGTGAGCAGCATGCGGTATGGCTCGGTGGGCCCTGGAGGATGGGGGGGGAGGGCAAGGTGGGATTGGGAGGAACACGAGGAGGGCGCAGTGAGTCCAGGGAGGGCAGGGAGACAAATGGACCAGCTCGAGCACTCTGAGCAAAGGAGCGAGAGCGGGAGGGAGAGGGTTCTGTGGAGTCCCGTGTCTGTCAGATAGCACGTACCAGCAGCCCATTCCTGTGATGGCAGAATAGACTGTAGGGGAAGCTGCTTGGTGCGCTGAATAGCGTCTTTGTTCCGTGTGCCGTGGCTTTTACGCGCTGCCAGGCCTGCAGATACAATAGCAGCCGCATGAGGGGAGAATTTGAATGAGACGGCCTCCTCTCGCCATCTCCCCAGTTTCGCACTCCCCCCCCCCCACCACACACACACACACTGTCGCCCCCCCTGGAGCAGTACGCCATTTCGAAACGGGCACCCGTTAGCGTTTCTCTGTGCCGACGTGTCAGCGAGTGGGTGCAGCAGCGAGCGTGAGCTCTGTGTGGAGATGCAGTGTGTGGGATCAGCTCTGCATCCGACATGTTCTGTCTCCGACTCTCCTGGCTGCGGCTCCCGTTCTCACACCGCCCGCTCCTCCCATCTGCGTCTTACCGACATGTAGTAGCTAAACTTAATCTTAGCAGCAGACTCGCCGCGGGTTTCATTTGCCGATCACACTGCATATAGCAACATTTATTCACTAAATCATTAATGAACGTGAAGACACTTTAACTAATGGACTGATGCATTACCTGTCTTTTGCTGTGCTCTTTTGCCTGTGTGTCATTGTGAGTTGTGGAGCTTCTGTGTGTGTGTGTGTGTGTGTGTGTCAGTCACAGTGATCAAAGTCAAAGTTTTATTTGTCACATACACAACGATACTGATCACAATATACAGTGAAATGCACGGTTGCAGAGCCAGACTGTGAGAAAAGACAGAGACAAGACATAACATACTACAAACATTTGACATTAAATAATAATCATAAGTATCTAAGATGTGTAAAACTACACATGTCCTAATCAGAGGTGGAAATTTCAGGTCCAGAGAGTACAAATCCAGGCCAAGATTTAGTTTCAACCAACCAGTTGAGTACTCTGTGACTGTGATTCTTTGTACTCAAGTGGTTGGTTGAAACTAAATCATGGGCTGGATTTTTTACTTTTTAGCCTTGAAATTTCCACCTCTTCCAGGCTGTGATCATCTTTGGATTCATGGACCTGCATCACCTGATGTAAATGTTCTGGAGGTTTGGGAGTTTCTGTCCGATGCTCTGTAGAGCCCTGCAGTCCTGCCGTGTGCTGATCCCAAATCGGTGATGCCCCCCGTCAGCATGCTTTAGATGTTGGAAGTTCTTTAGTATTTGGAGAGGCAGCCGGAAAGACCTGAGTTGCCTAAGGTGGTACATGTGTGTGACTATTTATCTAGTCTGCGTTTGCACCTGTCTGTCTGTCTGTCTGTGTCTGACCACAAAAGAAGGAGAAAATCAGATCTGTCCTTTATGACAAACTTGTGAAATATCTGAAGAAATATCTTTAACATGTAATTAGTTATTTATAACAGTCTTCCTGGATATGTTACAGTACATTGGACTTTCAGATACTGAGCTCACACCCAAATGTCCACAAATACAGATGGACACACACAAACAAACAGAATGTGATATTCTTAAGGGGTGTTTCACACAGTGGCTTCTATTAAAGGGCGTGTGAACCAACATGGAGTGGTGGAAAATAAAGACACTGCTTCACGTTGCCAGGGTCACGGGTTTAAATCCCATCCATGCCCTGTGTCGGTGGAATTTGTTCTTCTTGCGTGATATAGGTTTTTCCAACAGTGCATAAACATGCAGCTAGGCTAATCTGTACCACTCAATTACCCACAGCATCTGTTGCATGTATCCAGGGTTGTATTGGCATCCCCTACAGCGTGTACCCAAACTCTCTGCCTCCTGGTACAAGCTCTAAGATGATGGATGGATGAAACAGCAGGCCTAACTTCAGAAAATCTAAGAGCCCAGATCAAAATTGTGATGACGCTTGTTAACTTATATATTTTTTTTATCCTATCAGCTTCTGAAGTGTTCACACCCGTCATGACTTGCTCCTCAGAGCTGGTGCCTCAGTCATAGCTGTAGCCACAGAGCAAATTTTGACTTCCCCTTTTCACATGTAAAAATATACCTTAGTCAGAGCTGTACTGTTCATGTCATGAAGTTTACATTGTATACTCGCTCTTGATAAAGCCGTAGCTATTTCTGTCTGTCTTGGTTTGTCTTTGATGGTTAATCTGGGGAAGAGGGGGTATTTATCTGTATGTGGCTGTGCTGGGCCCTTCATTAAACATCGAATCCCCTCTGAACTTGCAGTCCATCCCCACGCACAGCTCCCCATCCCCCCAAGCCCCCCACCTCCTGTTTGTCAGGAAGGAAATTCTGGTCTAGACACCTACTACAATATCTGAATTAACAGTGTGTTTTTTTTTCAATGTTTGCAACAGCGGAAATTGCCACACGGGTAACAGAAGTAAGTCACGTTTATAAGCGACTTTAAACTGATATTATACGGGTTCTGTCGACATCTACTGGACACAATTGTCATTACACGTAAACTTTCAGAGTGTTTTTCTTACAATATTGAAAAACTCGATTATTTGAATTTATAGTAGTATGATTCAAAAATCAAACGTATATTCCCTGCACAACAGCTTTATACAGCTTTACTCTTTTTGGCATCTGAAGATGATGTTTTTCATCTACATGATTTGACCACAGTTTGAAACGGTACACTATGGTAAGGCAATTTCACAAAATCATAGTATTATGTTATAGTACTGATACATTCTTATATATTAGCCTTTAATATAGTTCATTGCCAAAGCACTTTGTAATCAACAAAAATTATAATTTAAAATCAATTTAGGAATGATAGCTTGCACATATTATACTATATTTGTCCTAGAATTTGGTGTCCCACCCAGACCGCTGGTAAACACTACCTGCACAGTCTCTGCTTGCTTTTTCCCACTTGCTAATTAGGTTTTTTTTTGGGGGGGGGGCACCATTTATCTGTCAGTGACAGTGCACTCTGTATCCCCCGAGTCAGTGGCCACATTACACACATATTTTTGAAAGGTAGGTGTCAGTCTGGGTGTGGAATTCCCAGCTTAATCCAGGGTTCATGCACAGTAACAGTATCTCCATTGGCCACCAGCACATCTATAAGCGCTGGTGGAGAACAGCTGGCGTTTGCCAGAATAACGGATTCAGTGGTGACTAATGCCTCTTCAGACAAAACCCATATGAAGATACTCATACTTCCTCCAACCAGCACTAGAGGGCGTTGCACTCTGGCCGTAAAATACAATTCACACACTAATTAACCCCCCCCCAAAAAAAAACAGGGGATCAAAATGGTAACAGGCGTAATGGTGAGCTGTGCACCGCTGCAGCCTCTGAACACTCACAGCAGTGTGACTTGCCAGCATACCGTGCTGTACTTTACATACTGTAGAGATATTCAAACAGAAACTTGACATGACTATCAATTTGTTTTCACTAGTTGAGTAAAGCGACAGGTCAACAGGATGATGAAAACCATAGACCACAGTCATTCCATTCCTTTCCGTGTTTAAGTGGAGAACCTTAAATGAAACTCAGTGTTTAAAACTGACCATTCAAACAGAGGAAAAAGTTGCGAGGAGCTCCAGAGTGAGACGGAAATAGACCTTTGATGAGCTTAATGAGGCTCTCACATGAAAAGTCTGCAGCATCCTGTTCCCTTCACAGAACTGGCCAGAGGGCAAGAGGCTTTTTAAGGGTTCCATGGTGGTTTCAGAATCTGAATACCTCAGTAATGTACTGTAGTGTCAGCACAGTTTTTCAGTACATTATTACAGCAATTGAGTATCTCAGTACTTTATTAATTCAGGTTATGTTATAGAGTGCCAGCACAACAGTCAGGTCAGACTGGTTTAGATGGGTGCATCGGATTACCACATGATTTATACAGAAAGAAGGAAGAAAAAGTTTCAATATTTGATGTGTTGTCTGTGTTCTATTTTCAATTAATTTGATAATGTGAGGCTTCAACAAGAAGGATTTGTGGGTCTGAACCAGGGGCCTCATGTATAACGACGAGCGTAGAATTCACACTAAAACAAGGCGTACGGACAAAACTAGGAATGTGCGTAAGCAAGAAAAAATCCAGATGCATAAAACTGTGCGTAAGCACAGATCTACGCACATTCCCTTTATAAATCCCAATGAGCGTGAAATTTAACGTACGTGAACGAGCCCACAGCCACCCCCCCGACCCGCCCATAATTATGAATATTTGCATATGTAAATCTGTATAAATGCCCGCTTTGTTCTATGTTTTTCTTAAACAACAATGAATAAACCACGTGGGAAAAAGAAGTATTTCAGTGAGTGCGAAGTGGAGGTCATGTTAACAGAAATCGAGAAAAGAAAAGTGATATTATTTGGTGGTATAAGTGGCATCAGCAATAAACGAAAGTTGACGGAGTGGCACAGCGTGGCAGAGTCAGTTAAAAGTGTTGGTTCTGAAAATGGCACGGTGGCCAAAATTAAAAAGAAGTGGTCGGACATTAAAATCGACGTGAAAAAACGAGCGGCCGCTCACCGTAAGAGTCTTAAAAGCACAGGCGGAGGTTGCGGAATTCCCGGTATCACACCCTTTGAGCAACTAGTTGCTGCGATGACACACTTTTATCGGGTGAGGGGGACGCCGATGTCAGCGCGGGTGAGTTTTTCTCGTACCATACTTGTTTGAATTACTTGCATGTTTATGAATAACACGTAGGGCGCAGATGCGGTGTTACTTTAGTTTATTCTCTTTGTTTATTCTTACAGACAATAGTACAAGAGGTGCCCCCAGTGCATTAATAGAGTACATTAATAAAGTGAAAGTGCTTTCTATTTACATAAGCATAAGCAAATTCGTTCTCTGAAGGTGACTTTATAGCAATGTGCGCGCAGTCGATAATTCGACTACATTTGGAAAACCGGACATCGCTGCGAATTGCGCTTTAATGTTTGCCTGTTCACCCAGTGTAGGGAAAATTTATATATCTCGATGACAAGCGGATTATGCCATCCCATACAGCTGGCATGGCACGACTCAGTGATGACTGAGAAATGCCTGATCGGTCCGCAAGTTCACGCTGAAAAGCACCTGTGGCTAAAAATCCGAGGGTGGAGAGAACTTGTACAGGTACCGGTAAGGCGCAATTTCTTGCAGTCTTCCTCCGTAAAGCTGGCTCCAGTTCAGCACACAGCTCCAAGAGGATAGCTCTTGGAAATCTGAATCGACTTAGTAACCAGTCATCATCATGAGCCAAGAAATCACTGTGATCCCTGAATACGCGCTCTCTTCTGACTCTTCCATTTGCTATGTCCTCTAACAATGCAAGAGCAGCCATGGTTGGAATATTTTTTGTCTTTCCCTGCACCGTTTTATTGTCACAGATTGATTACGATCAGGTGACCGATGGCCAATTAATTTCGGTGTATTTCATGCAGACCGCGTCATGAATGCGAGTGTGACACAGTGAAACTGCAGTAGCACTCTTTTACCAGTAGGTGCCTCCATTTTGCCAAATCGAGCAGAAACTTGCGTACGCCTTGTCTAGGGTTGCCGTGAGAATGTGCGTGGCGGTACGCCAAGTTTAGTTTTTATACATCTCGACGTGAGCGTGGAAACGGGCGTGCGCAACATTTTTGTGCGTAAGCACCGTTTATACATGAGGCCCCAGGTTTCTGTCAATAGACACAGGTCCAGACCTGTGTGAAGCGCAACATCATTGGCAGGAAGTCATTTGTTTCCTACAGAGCAAACATTCAATAATGAGCATTTTATGTTGGGTTTATGTTGTGGCTCATTTAATCTTGTCAGTGGGATTGATATTAAATAATCCACACAGGACCCCCCCCCCCCCCCCCCAGTGGAATGTTTAGGTTTAAATCTTGGTCTAGGGATTTGTGCCAGCATAGATGCCCAGATTGATTCTACTCCATTGGGCCCTTGAGCAAAGCCCTTAACCTGCAATTGCTTCATCCTGGGAATGACGTTAATCTACATCCTCCAATTTACAGGAAATAACTTGCTGGTTGGTGGCAGGATTGCCGCTCCAGCCACTGAGAAAAACCTCACACTGGTCCATTCGGACTAGCGTGGTGCTGAGGTATCACCTGCCATATGGCTGCGCTCAGGTTCTCATCCCTGAGGTGGTTTGTCTTGTGGTGGGTGTGGCAACACGCTGTAATCAGTGCATGCTCCTTACCTAGTAATAGTTACTATATTTTTTCTAGGTTCATTCAGCTCTGTTTCTAAATCGTTGTTAGATGTAGGGGATGCCGTGTGATGGAGGACCTGGCTCAAGGCCAAGCATGATCTAAAGGTGGGAGAATTAACAGCCTTCGGTTTAAGGTCGTGAGCCTGAGGCCTGGGTGCTGCTCTCAGTCAGGCAGGTAAACTATTTGCTATGTTTTGGGATCATCTAAATGATCCCTTTCCATGCAGGTGGAGACCATCCTGTTTATAAAAGCTGAGCTGTTCCCAAAAAAGGTTCCAATTATCAATAAAGCTATGCTCTAACCAGCAGTTTAGGAAGAGTAGCCTAGTATAGTTACATCCCCTCTGTAAAGAACTGGTAGGAGACTAGAGACAATTAGATTCCAACATATTCTTTTTGCTTTTGCACACATGTAAATGGAGTTCCTCTTTAACATTTCTTGTCAGGACTTTATATCATTAGTTCCAGCAAGAACCACCAAGCTGGAGACTTCATTGCTGGATAGTGAGTCCAATTTCACCTTCATTTCAGAAACTCCGGTCCAGGAAGGCACTTTACAGAAACTGCTGTTCTACGGTTGTTAGAAACTCTCAAGTATCCAATTATAAGCACCTTTTCTGCTTCAGCAGACATGCGGCCTGGAGATGAGAACCTATTGCTAAGTGGAACAGCTGAGTGGTGTGCAGGAACTCTCGGCTAAGAGCTCTTAGAACCATGTCTGACCATGACCCAGGGCTCGTGTGTCCTGGATGCTGCTGCTGACTGTCAGGATCAGTCCTTGCCTTGACCCGTTCTATCTGTCATTTCCCTAAGTTCCCTGTTTGGCCAGTGGGTGTCGCTGGTTATCCCGTTTTGTTTCCTGTGTTCCCTTGGGTTTACCCCCACTCACAGTCCCCATTGTTATCCCTGCTCCCTGGCTCTCCACGTGGCTGAGGGGGCTGAGTGTGCAGCTGATTAACCATCCGTCCCAAACCATTGTGACATTTGGGGTTTTTGTGCCCCGGAAAAACCCCACATTAATCAAGTTCCTTGTGTTTATGTATTCCAGTCTATCCTCGTCTGTAGCGTCATTATATACCTTGTTTGTGCCTGTATTATGTCCTGTATTCCTTGTATCTCCTGGTATTTTTAGTCCCTAGTGTTTGCATAATTGATGACCCACACCGGTCCTTCGTCTAGACCTCGTTACCTGTTTATATACACTCACTGGACACTTTATTAGGTACACCTGTTAAATTGCTCATTGAAGCAAATATCTAATCAGCCATTCATATGTCAGCAGCACAATGTATAAAATCATACAGATTCAGGTCAGGAGCTCACTGGTGGATTTAGCTGTGGGCAACATGGCCCAGGCAGCATCTTGCCGGAGGCAGCACAGGGTGCCCTCACAATAGTGACATTTGCGTGATCGGTTTTCTATCACTTATTTGCACATCACGTCAATGGTATCGTGTCAAATCAGTAACATTATGGAATGCTACCATAATTTGTTCATGATACTGTGAATGCATAGTCTCACAGACATATTGTTGCATTTTCTTCTGATTTGTGTGATACTGTTAAGAATAATATATAGTCAGTTTGCACAGCCTCGTGAAGAATTGATTTGACTCTTGGTTGACAGTGTTGGTGGATGAGTGATGTATTGAGGCTCAAGTGCCAAATTAACACAAAAGGTCAAATTAAAAAAAGGTCTGAGTAAAATTGTGGGAAAAAGAAAGCCCAACAGGGGATTACTTTGATTATGAACCTGTTTCCAGCAGAAGTTAGTGTCTTATTGCACATGGAACCGATTTAATAAATGGTGGTCGATGGATGGAGCAAACAAGAACCGACATCATTGGAGTATCTGCATGTTTTTAACCACCCGCCTATAGGTAATGTTCAGCATGCATTGCTACATTTGCACCAACTGAAATATCCGCATAACGGTGAATCCGTTGCACGCTGCATTGAATCAAGTTTGGAAGTGTGGGGAATAACCGAAGACAAAGTGTTACTCATCATAACAAATAACGGGAGTAGCATCGTTAACGCAATATGCCTGCTATGAAATAAAGGAGGAGAGGAGATAGCAGGTCACCAGACACAACCTGCTGGCTAACAGAGGAAGACGACAGCTGGCTGGAGTCTGAAACTGAGCCGGATCAAGAGCAATTAGATTCATTAGTTGTGGAGAACAGATTAAAAGGATAAATACTGTTCATGTGACTGTTTTTCATTTTAATCAGTGATCATGATCATTAATCATGATCGAAATGCATTCACAAGTCTCTGAGATTAATGAACAATATTTTAATAAAAACAAAATTTAAATAAACATACAGTTTCAACTGAGCAGTTACAAGAGTAAGTGCAGCAACATGTAATGTCCCTTAACCGATATTTTGAATTGAACATATGAGAGAATCGGTTCTATAAATTGAACCGAAATTCCCATCACTAATTTGTAGATACTGATCATTCGGAGCACACAGTCAGCTTAGACACGGTTGTAGTTCCTCCCCCCCCCCAGGCTGTCTCCAGTCCGGCTTGGTGTTACATCACGGCATGACTGATGATCCGCGACGTGGCTTTCAAATTAGAGGGAACTTCATTGTATCATTTATTGAAAGACACAATGAATGGTCTAAACAATGGCAGGAAGGCAACACACGAACTAACTAAGACTGAGAACTAACTAAATACAAGAAAATGCAGAGTAGTGAAACAGAGTTTACAGTGGAGACAAGCAACAGCAAAAATAAGCAAGAACTTTCAGTAGCCGATAAAGGAACAGGGCATAGGAAGGTACAAACATTCACTTGGCAATTTATTTGACACACTTCGCAAGTACTGGGGTGGACCCTCGTTTGCCTTCAGAACTCCCTTAATCATGGCGTAAATGCTTGAGACATTCCTCAGAGACTTTACTCCATGTTGACAAGATAACATTGCTGCAGATTTGTCAGCTGCACCTTCGTGATGCCAATCCCCCATTTTCCCACATCCTACATGTGCTCTGTTGGATTGAGAATTGATGACCGTGGAGGCCATTTCAGTACAGTGAACACTGTCATGTTCAAGAAACCAGTCTGAGATGATATGAGCTTTGTGACATGGCTTGTTATCCTGCTGGAAGTAGCCATTAGAAGCTGGGTACACTGTGATCATAAAGAGATGGACATGGTCAGCAACAAAACTCAGATAGGTTATGGCATTTAAATAATGTTCAGTCGGCACTAAGGGCCCCAAAGTGTGCCAAGAAAATTTCCTCCAGACCAGCAGCAGCCTGAAATGTTGATATAAGGCAGGATGGATCCATGCTTCATACTTCAATTTCTAACCCTACCATCTGAATGTTGCAGCAGAAATCCAGACTCATCTGATCAGATGTAACAGGGCTGAGAGTGATTCTCTGAATTTCCCTGTGCATTTGGATTTTTTTCCTGCTTCTGCGTATCGAGGTATAGTGGTAGAGGGGTGGGGGCTGTGACATTTGGATGATGTAGATAGGTTCCCACACTGGGATTTTTTAACTTCTTGTGTTGCACTCTATTTCACTAAATCCATTGCAATAACTGATAGTTCTGTTTTTTTCTATCACTGAATTGCTAAATATTATTATTGTTGTTTTTATATGAATGCAATATGAATAGACTAAATAATAAATTAATAATGTATTATCATCACATATTTAGGAATAATATTACAAAGTCTGTGAGTTTCTGCAAGCTTCCCACTGTGAAAATCAGACCGAACTACAGTGGTTCAAACAAACGTGGTTCAAACTAGAGATGTTCTTGCGTATGATGGTTTGACTTACGATATTTAGACTTTATGATGGTGTGAAAGTGACCCACACTCAGTAGTCATCAGACCAGACTTCGAATTTTTTACGCAACCATGCAATCTCATAGTGTTTAACAACATATCGTATAGTTATTCATTTGTCATTTCATATTCGGCTTAAGATATTTTCAACTTACGAAGGGTTCATCGGAACATAACCCCGTTGTAGGTTGAGTAGCATCATGTCGTGGCGGGAGAAGGACGACCCAAATACAGGCTGTCAGCAGGTACAACCCCTCTTAGGGGAGTTTATTGTGGAGCCCAGGCAGGACAGCACACGCAGACAGACAACAATGACTGACCAGGGAGCACAGGACTAAGAGACACTAATGTACATGACTAACATAGGAGCAAACACAAGGCAGCTGTGGTTAGTTAACAAGAGGGCAGGAACAAGAGGTAAGACAAGCTTCAGGTGCGGCTGATTGGAAGCCACACATGAGGAAAACACAGGGAGCAGACACCCAGGGTGGGGCTGGATGTGACAAGTAGCATCTGTACTGTGGTACTAACAAAGTGCAATGGTTTTGGGAACCAGTTGTACTGAAGTTGTTAATTAGTTTAACTATGCATCGTTCCATGTTAGTTCAATGCAAACCTCTGTCATTGTACAGGAAATGCACCCCGGATCTTTTAACTCCTTTATCTCTCTTGTAGACTTTCGGCACTATTCACAAGACCTGCCAAGTAACGGCTTGAATCAAAGGTGCTGAACTCACCAATATGTGGAACTACTCAGGAGTGATACTCGTTTCGTGAATGAATCATTTTGAACCAGCTCTTTTAAGTGAATGAGTAGAACCAGAGAGTCAGAGACCAAATGAGTCAGTATGAGGGAGCAGGGAGGTACATCCCCTATGCGGCTGGATAGTCACACAAAACAATTCCAACAAACTATGCTATGCACAGGGGCACTGAACGCAGTATGGCTACGTGAATTTGAAAAGGTTGCTGTGCTTTTGCATGAAAATTTTGACCTGTACAATACGTGGATTACAAAAAGTTCGATTTTTTTTTTCATCTGAAAACCAGTTTCATTTCGATTCACTGAAAAGAACCAGTTCAAAAGAACGGTTCATTCACGAATTGTGCATCACTAACGTTCACTTGGATAGCTGTTTTTCCGTGCATGTAGTGTTTCTCACTAAGATCATATCGTGTTGTTGTTCACGGAGTGCTTTTCTCTCCAACTGAAAATTGCGGAAATACAAATCTGATCCCACGTTGTATCGAACTTGGGTACTAATATATCAGTTGAGGTAGAACAGATTTGCAGTGTGATATCACATGTTGTAGCAGAACTGACTGTACTAAAGTGCCCCTCCTACGCGCGAATCCTATCCTCGAACTCTACTATGACTAAACATTTCTGGCAAATGAAACTGTCAGAAACATTGGAAGGATAGTCTACACTGTGCATGCCACAAGACACATACTGACACATGCACTATATGGACAAAAGCATTGGGACACACCTCTTAATCATTGAATTCAGGTGTTTCATTCAGACCCATTGCAAAATGAAGCACCTAGCCAGGCAGTCAGGTTTACAAACATTTGTGAAAGAAAGGGTCATTCTGAAGAACTAAATCAGGGCTTTAAATCTGGCCCTCGATTCCAAATTCAGGCTTTGTTGTTCAGTTCTTCCAGGTAGTTAGTTTAGTAATTACTGATTCTGATTCTGTGCACAGAGGCTTCATAGCTGGCTTGCAGGTAAAGGAAGGCTGAAAAATGAACAGTGGGGACCGTAATTTGAGTAGCCCTGGGCTAAATGAATTCATGCATGGTACTGTCATAGAATGTCACCTTTGCAATAAGTCTGTTTGTGAAAATTCTTCCTTGCTAGATATTCTGTAAGTGGACGTATTATTGCAAAATGGAAGCATTTCGGAACAAAACAAAATCAGCCACAGAGTGAGACTGCTGGGATTGCTGTAGTGAGAGAAAGCGGTGTACACGCAATGTACAGTTGTGTTGTGCGCATGTTACAGCGGTTGTTTGGGAGTGTGTTTGTGTGCTAGTAAAATTTACGTGGGTGGCTGTTTTTTTTTTGGTCTGCGTGTGTGCTTATCAGTCCTTTTTAGTAAACAGTGAGAGTGTTATCGACAGTGAGTTGCATCTGCGGGTGTCACGTGAGCACCATTTTCTGTCCGTGTAACTTTGCAATAAACACCCACGGGGCAATATTATCTAACATCAGTAACGTTAACTAGCGCCGGAAAAGGACAGTTGCCCCTGAGCTTTGCTCGGCCACCAGTCGGGGCCAGGAGGACAGTTTCAACTTTTTTCCCCTCTTGGGCAGTAATCTGCTGTGAGACGGTATTTTTGTGGTTTTTTGACCTCCCAAGAGCAACTTCACTGTTTTGTTTTTTTTTAGCTTTTAATCTAAAATGGGCAGGGAGGTCAGTTAAAGTGGGGGGAGACAGAAAACCCCAAACAATAATGAAAGGGGGCATTGTAAAAGGCCTACCCTTTGCTGTCTGTCCAGTACGTAAATACTAGGAGTATTAGAAACAAAATTCATGATTTAGAGGTTTTAATTTCATCAAACTCTTATGACATTATAGGACTAGCTGAAACATGGATGAGTGATAATGATGGAGAAGAATATAATATGGATGGTTACACTTTGTTCTGTAGAGACCATATAGGCAAGAAGGAAGGTGGTGTTGCAGTATATGTAAAAGAAAACTTGCAGACAAGTGAGTTCACTGATAAAAATAAGAGTACAGAAGCTATATGGGTAAAACTAGAGGCTAACAACTCAAATAGCCACAACATTGGTGTTTGTGATAAAGCACCTAATGTAGCAGCATTAGGGAAAGCAGAATGTTATACAACGATATCAGGCTTATAAGTAATAAAAATGTGGTAGTTATGGGTGATTTTAATTTACCTGGGATACAGTGTGACATAGTCTTTGGCTCTACTGAAAATGAACTTGAGATAATGGAATTGGTACAGAATTGCTTTTTTACTTAGTTTGTTAGAGCCCCTACCAGGGGAGAAGCCATCCTCAATCTTGTTTTCTCTAATAACCAGAAGAGGATTGGACAATTTGAGGTTTTAGAGCCACTTGACAGTAGTGATCATAACATGGTTAAATCTGAGGTTAGTTTTAGTGTCCGAAGAGCAAAGTCCAAAAGAAAAATATACAATGTTAGGAAGGCTAACTGTAATGGCATGAGACTGAAACTAGAAACTGTTACCTGGATGGAGTTAAATAGCAAAACTCTCGCCAGTGTGGGGAAGCAATTAAGAAGGTCAATAGGATGTTGGGTTACATCTCTAGGTGTGTGGAGTTTAAGTCAAGGGAGGTGATGATAAGATTATATAATTCTTTGGTAAGACCCCACCTAGAATATTGTGTGCAGGTTTGGTTACCTTACCTTAAAAAGGACATTGCTGCCTTAGGAAGGGTTCCACATCAAACTCTATTTAACTATACTATCTGTACTTTATATTTCTGCTTCCTGCACTAATTAAATCAAGATCCCACTGTAGCCTCTGTTCTGCTAGTTCAGTATCTGTTACACCACCCACCTTGGTGTTGTCTGAAAATTTAACCAGTTCACTGCATATATTGGTGTTGTTAATATCGTTAATGTAAATTAGAAAATAGTAAATTAGGAATAACAGTGGTCCTAAAATTGAACCCTGCAGTACCCCACTATGAATGCAGGCCCACAGTGACATTGTGCCTCTAATAACTACCCACTGCTTCCTATCTGTTATCCAGTTTTTGATCCAAGCTGCTACATTTCCTAAAATCCCTGCAGCTTTGAGATTACGCAAGAGCCGTTTGTGGGGGACAACAAGGCCTTCGGGAAATCTAAGTATATCACATCGTAGGCCTTTGTATGATCAATTTCTCTTGTAGCTTCCTCAAAGAACTCAAATAGATTAGCTAAGCAGGATCAAAAAAAATCCATGTTGGCTATCCCTCAGAATGTTATTTGAATCCAGGTAATCTACCATTTTTGCTTGGCTTATAGTTTTCATTACTTCTCCAGTTATGCAAGTTAAACTGATTGACCTACAGTTTGATGGATTACTTTTGAATATGGGTGTTATATTAGCATGCTTCCAATCAGAAGGTAGCACACCAGCTGATAAGGACTTCTGAAACACTGTAGGTTTAGGGTCGACAAATATTATCCCTCATCTCTTTTAAAACTATAGGTAAGATGCCATCAGAGCCCTGCGATTTATTTATTTTGAGCTTAGCTAGGCTTTGTACCACATCAGCCTCAGTTATACATATATTAGTCATAGATGATGCTGGATTAGTAATAAGAGTCGGTATGTTACTCGTGTCCTCTACATTGAATACCCATGCAAAACAATCATTATACTTATTAACTATATCAATTTCATTTTCAATTATAAGACCCTTATTATCTTTCAGATTAGTGATTTCAGCTTTTAGAGCTTTTTTTTTTTAACTGTAAAGATCTACATGACCTGTAATTGTATCTCGGATGGAGTTTTATCTTTACAGTGATCTAATACTTTCACTGTGAAGTGTTTTCCAGCTGGAATGGTTTCATATAAAGGAATTCAATTCTGCATCTTGGAGAGTGGAAACATTTGTGCTTGCCAATGGAAAGCTCTGTGCCCTGTGTTTCATGGGAGAGGCTCCAGGATCATTAAATGGAAGATGGCTGCTTGTCTGATATGCTTAGTAAAAAACATCTAACTTGGTGTAGCGCCACAGCATATTTGCTACCTTAGCCACCTATTAATTGAGGGTGAGTGTGTTGAATGTGTTACCTGGTTATGTAGCAGAAACTGTAAACTGCTTTCATACATTACATACCAACTCATTCCATTACATGGAAATTCAAAACACGTTTTGCAGTTAAAGATAATATTTTCCCTTGTCCATTCTGTATCTGCCCCTAAACCAAATCATCCAATATGCTGTTTAAGTGGTCTATTGATTTAATCCTTTTTCTTTAAGATTATAAAATGCTGCTTATTGTTCTAAGAATAATAAGTTTGAATTTGTGTTTTTTTTTTGTAGCACTGTTAACAGGTGTGTCCACCAGGAGGCGCCACAACCCTCCTCACTGATGACCTTCTCTAATTCTGTATGAAGACCCCATAGTTCCCTATCTCAGTATACAGAGGAACCCTGTTTATGCCACTTTGCATTTAAATCAATAGCACATTAGAGGCTGAAGGGAATCAATACCATGTGTGTGCAATACGACACGTTAAAAGCACACTATAATTCTGTACTAAGTGCTGCCACATGTGCAACAACACAAAAACCTAAAATATACATCTATAATACTGTTTTCTTTTTTGGGGGGGGGCGGGGTGATTAGCTTGAAGACAAACCCTTCCAGGTAAGAACAGAAGAACTGCACCTTAATTTGTATTTTCTTTTCCTGGAGAAGAAAACTGCATACTCTGGGCTTAACTATGAAACAGTATGGCTGAATGGGGCGTAAAGTTGCAACGTGCAATGAGAAAGTACTGAGGTACTGAGATATTCTACTGAAGTATTGCAATATCATACTGAGTTATTGTACAGAAGTACTGTAATAAGTTACTGAGATATTGTACTGAAGTACTGTAATTGTGTACTGACACTGAGATATTGTACTGAAGTACTGTAATTGTGTACTGAGACACTGAGATATTGTACTGAAGTACTGTAATCGTACTGGTGTACTGTAATGAGGTACTGAGATACTGTACTGAAGTACTGTAATTGTCTACTGAAGTACTGAGATATTGTACTGAAGCACTGTAATAAGGTACTGAAATATTGTACTGAAGTACAGTAATAAGGTACTGAAATATTGTGGCGAAGTACTGTAATAAGGTACTGAGATATTGTACTGAAGTACTATAATAAGGTACTGAAATATTGTACTCCAGTACTGTAATAAGACACTGAGATTTTGTACTGAAATACTGTAATTGTGTACTGAGGCACTGAGATATTGTACTCAGATATTAAGGTACTCAGATATTGTACTGAAGTACTATAATTGTGTACTGAGGCACTGAGGTATTGTACTGAAGTACTGTAATCATGTACTAACGTTCTGTAATGAGGTACTGAGAAATTTTACTGAAGTACTGTAATGAGGTACTGAGATATTGAACTGAAATACTGTAATAAGGCACTGAGATGTGGTGAAGTACTGTGGTACTGAGAAATTGTACTGAAGTACTGTAATAAGGTACTGAGATATTGTACTGAAGTACTGTAATGAGGAACTGTACTGAAGTACTGTAATAAGGTACTGAAATATTGTACTAGTGTAATAAGATACTGAGATTTTGTAGTCAAGTACTATAATTGTGTTCGGAGGCACTGATATATTGTAGTGAAGTACTGTAATATGTACTGAAATATTGTACTGACATAATGCAATAAAGTACTGAGATATGGTACTGAAGTACAGAAATGAGGTACTGGGATATTGTACTGAAGTACTGTAATCATGTACTAAAGTACTGTAATGGAGTGTTGAGAGAAGCTACCGTCACATCTCCTGCAGTCAGTCACTGCTTTCCACTTCGGACGTGGACTGAAGCATTGTTCTACGGCAAAACATCTTCACCAGGAATGCAAGGAGAATGTCTACAGACATGCTCTGGGCCACCGTGGATCACCGTACTGGGGCCTATGTTCCTGACACAGACGCAGCCTCACATCTTGATAAACCCTCCCTGTGAGATCACTCACGCTAAATGTGCAGACTTTATGTGGGGGAAACACTCGGAATGAACATTTCCCCCTGTCTTATTCTTTTGACTGTAGTAAAGATTTCCCACGTCTGTTTGTTTCTTACCTTTTCCCCCAAATCTTCAGTTGCTGTTTGGGGGGCCTCTTGACACCAGCGCCAACTTCAGAGCATAATGAGTAGTTTTGGGGGGGGGGATGTACGGCCTTGATATGGTTCCCTTTCAGGCGTCCTTTGGGGTGTTTTCATTTTGTTCCTGATTGAGATTTACCAGTCGTAATGCACTTAGGAAGCTGCCACCATACAGCACTTCAAAGGCACGTCAGTGCCGCACAGCGAAGGCCCCGCCCGCCCCTCCTACCCCGTCTGCTGGGCTGGGTCCCGGATGAAAGGGCCGCGGGAGCACAGTGTCTGGAAGAGAATGGGCCTGTGCCTTTTCATCAGCTGAGAATGATATGCACAGGGAGAGGAATGGAACCAGCCATTGGGCCATGTGGATCCACACAGTGCGCAGAGGTGCTGTAACGTGCCTTTTTCTATGATGGTGTAATTGTCTGCTGGGAGGGGGCACCGTAAAAGTTGTCAACCTGGGGAGCCCCTGTTTGAGGCCCCTGCTCAGCAGTGGCCCCTGGGCTTCAGCCCAAGTAATGCTGTGTTCCATTTAAACTCATAACTTGTAAATGCTGAGTTCCTAGTTGAAAATTTCAACAGGAGCGCCCCCTGAAGTCGGCATTCCTACTCTGAAAGTCGGAGGAATCTACAGCAGAGCTTCTCAAAGCAGTCCTCAGAGACCCCCAGACAGCCCACTTTTTGCTCCCTCCCAACTCTCAGGAAATTGGAAGGGAGCAAAAACGTGAAGAGTCTGGTGGTGCCTGAGGACTGGTTTGAGAAACGTTGATGGACAGAACCCTCAGAATTCAAGATGGCTGCGCCCTTTATCAACAGAAGTTAAAGCTGTAGTTTATACTGTATATTAGCACTTACGTCATATTTGTGGCTCATTAAATCGATCGTACACACAGCACTGTCCAACCGCTATCTGTGGGCATTTTGCTATGGTTTTTTTATGCACAAAATACCACAAAATGGGTTATTATCAATTGGTGTACATCTTATATTATCAACTGGCTAACAATGAACCTGGCTATAACTGGGGGCTGTTTCAGAAAGCTGGATTTCTTGCTTAGCTGGATAACTTGCATGTAAGGCAGTTTGGGCAAATTTTAAGTGAAACAAGATAAATATTGGGGTAACTTAAATCTGACAGGTTATCCGGCTAAGCAAGATATCTTGCTATTTGAAATTGGTCCTAGGTATTGCAAAATGGCTCTCCGGCTCGTTGTACTGGAACGTGGTAATCTCGAGTGTGACGTCTTTCCCAGCTCTGACTTCCGACCTCCGAGGTAAACGCAACACAGGATAAGCCTGTGCATTAAGGCACCTCAGGGCTTCCCTGAAGTTTAGGTCACATCAACAACCATGAGGTCTGGAATGTTTAAGCATTCAATAATAAAGACTTATGTCACCTCTGCCGGCCTGGTATCCTGCCTTGGTTTATATGGCATCATGTCATGGTTTACATGTGCAGAAAATGCTCATGTAACTTTATCAGGTCTGGAGCCTTAGCGAGCTGCTCCGTCAGCAAACAGGACCCCTGTCAGTCAGCAGCAAGCCGGTAGCGAGAGCATGTGTTACATTCGCCTGTCCAAGGGCTTATAATCAAGGCCTGTGGGATCGTTCATGAGGACGGTACAATCGACCCTTGACCTGCTGTGCGTGCTGGCGCTGGTATTTCTCTCACAACCTGAGCAGTCGCATCGGGAACGGATCTTACGCCTGGTGACAGACGTATGAAACGGAATTTCAGAGCACATGATCTTTCGTTAGCGAAACCACACAGGTAACTTCTGTGTACCACCATGGATTGTTTACATGCCGTTAGAGGCGCCGGACTTTTCAGCTCTTCCATTTGAGGTTGATCACTATGGCGGAGAGTGAGACGGAGGGTGAGGCAAATGCAGACTCTGAACGCCGAACCAGCCCAAGGTTTCCTGTCTCTTCGGAGCAAGTATTAGGTTGGGTGTGAGGGTCCAGCGCAGCAACCTGCACATGCCACCTCAAAACAGAACCGTTTGCGAAGTAGATTAAGCAGGAATCATGGGAAAATGGCACGTGTGCTTCCGTCGTGGGTGAAAGCAGGCCTTGCCGGTGTCACATGGGAATGCGATAAGAGGCTTATTTAAATAGAGAAGCATTTCGGCAAATAGATGACGCAACTTCAGACATGGGAACGCGATGCGATCCCGCCAATAAACATTCCACATTCCCCTGATGTTATTCCCCGAAGACGACAATGAAGACTCCGGGAGACGGGTATGCATAAACAAACATGTTATTATCTGTGTCACTCACACTGTGTGATGTTGGGGGGCGCTGTCACCAGCGAACCCGGTTTGGGTGGGTGTGTTTGACATGGCCGCATGGACATCGCTCCCACACGCAGGTCGAGCGGAGAGATAAAGACTCCAGAGTGAATAAAAAAGGAGAAAGGCAGATTCAGCATTCTGTGCCAACCTGGAGATGCCGTTAGAGATACCTGAGTGAATTTGATTAATCGTGGCGTAGAAGGAGTGAGGCAAACATGTAAGATGGCTTATCAGCTTCAGCGGGAGAGGGAACAGGGTGGTGGGGGCACTCACCTCTTTAATGATAGGGCAGCCGGTGTTGGGTGGGGGGCACCGTGTGGCGGCCTTTGGGTGAGATCAAACAGACGGAACATGCGCATTTCGCTGATGCTGTCGTCCAAAGAAACCTACAAGTGAGGATTAGTGAGCAGAGTCCGGCAGAGTCCCGGGAGCAATTGGGGTTAAGGGCCTCGTTCAAAGGCCCGAAGGTGATATGATTACTCTGCAGGCCACAGAAATTGAACTCATGACCTCCCAGACACGGGCACAAATCTTAAACCCTCTGACCCGCACACCTTCCGTTTAGCGAGTGCGTTAAAGCCATCAGCACAGCGCACCAAAACTCAAACAACCACATGCGGTAAATATGATCAGATTTGGATCCTGAAAGCTCGCAATGTTTCATTGGCACCCAAATTTCTGGACAATCCTGCTAAGATAAACAGGTATGGGGACTAGGCCGTGAGTGATTCTCTATCCCCCCACTAAGATATCCTGTTTTTTTAGAAAGATGTATGGAAAAGTAACACTGAGGAGTTGAAAATGGAGGCCAAGTGACTAATATGAATCTGGTCAAGAACTTTTAAAGATTCACGGACTGAACAAGCAGATCAAAAGTGACCACGAAACCGAAAGTATTACTCGTCCTCTACAGGTAAAACTCCATCTTGATTCGCAATTAGTGAATGACTGCTCTCAGTGGTCATGTGACCATAATGTTAATACCACTGTGGAAATAGTAAGCCAGCATTCTCTCCATGTCCATAACACGAAGGTTGTCCGAGCAGCACTCGCACCCAGAAGGGTCCGACTCAAGCGAGGCAGCAGCAGCCACGCTCTCTGACCCCCCTGTCGCCCTACGTGTCCCGATTTCCTGTCGAAAGCTTCCACACTGTCAAAAGTCTGGGCAGTTTAACCAGGACCTGACGGAAAACAGAACAAACTGGTCAAGAAATCAAGCGGGACACGAGGGGCAGTGCCTTGCAGTGTCAGAGGCGGCCACTAGATGGCAATGTGTGGCTGCCTTCACCATCCTTTGGCAGCTGCTGGCTGCAGTACAGGCGTGTGCCAGCCAGCAGGGGGCCCCAGACACTGTCCCACACCCGTCAGAGCCGATACAGTGGGCTTGAGTGTAAGCAACACGGACATGCCAGAAGTCATCTTTGTGTGTAAAACTAATAACTCACACGCTTCCCAGGTGAGCCTTTATGCCTCTGAGGACGGTGAGCCTCAAATGAATATTGTTCACGGACTTCTCTACATGCTATTAATTTACAAGGCTCATAAATATATAAAAGTGCTTACATATGCACATGAAATGTATATGCATATGTAAGATCTATATGTGTATATGCAAATGCATGTGTAAAGTGGCACGTCTATACCTATAAAGCGAAGGCTGTGCCTGGGTGTGTGAGAGAGATACACATTTTTATGTACACAAATGGCTTCCCGGCTACACAGGCCGAACCTTTCCTAATCAATCCCCTTCTCTTTCTCCCCTCATTTCCTGTCTTCTCCCTGCCCGTTATCACTCTGCTTCTGTATGGGCCGCATTTCCATTCCCTTCCAATTGCCCCAGTGAGCAGCTGGATGAGAGATAAGTGGTGCAGGTCTTTGCTTTTGTCTGACACGGCCATTAATCATTCTTTAAGCCACACTTGGACTTGTAATAATGACTAGCTGCTTTGCAGCGGCTGCTGGCGTCTGCGCTCGGAGAACAATGCCAGACGCAAGGCGGAGGACGCCACGGCCGGCCCCCCCTCGCTCCCGGAAACCCCCGTGCCCCCCCCGCCGCTCAGGTGTGCCCTCCCCCACGCCATCTGCGGCATCGGTGGGCAGTTAGCGGAGGACTTTTTTTGTGGCTGGAAAATGTTGGGATTTGGGTGGGGGGGGGCAGCGTTTTCATCTGTCCAATGTGGTCGATGGCCCCACAGATGGGGGTGAGCCATGCCGGGATTTGTCAGTGGCTGGCATGATGTTCACGGTGTCCAAGCCCCCCCCCCCCCATGTGAAGGCGGACACACGGGGCCGTGAATGAACGCCGTGCTGATGGGGTGAATATGCTACTTTTCCAAAATCACCGAATTTAAAAACGAAAGCGCTGCACTTTGGCTCTGGAAAGCATCATGATATGGCTGGCTTGTTTGAGAAGTGTGGGGGGGGGGGGTGGAAAGATGAGGAAGTGAGGCGTTTCTCTGAAAGACACGACGGTGGAGAGTGCTCGTCTAGAGGTGCTATCCGCTAGCGTAATGGGCCCAGTAGGAGCGAGACTCATGGGATCAGGTTTCAGACACCAGCTTACACATCCTGCACCCTAAGACATGAAAACAGACATTAGTCAAAGAGAGAAATAAAGGTTTTTTGAATTATATAATGACAGTTTGAAAATGTGACCATTCACAGAGCTGTAAATGTTAATCAGGACTGATGGATCACTTGCTATGATATCTGTCAAGATTCTGCAGCAGGTAATTAAAGAATTTTTTTCTTTTGAGAAAGAATCTTTAGTTGGGACAAAGCCTAATTTTGACCCAGCTTACTTTCAAAAATCTTCTGTAGTTCTGTTTTCTGTCCAGCGGTGGTAGTATACAGGAAATGTGGATGAGGCGTATTTTGTGAAGAACGTTTTTGTTTCTCGGTGGAAACATTGGGGCTATGGGTCTACAGGCTTCTGTTCAATAAAGTTCCTCATCTGAAATTTTGCCATCCTACTCTGCCTCACAGAGACTGGGATGAGACCATACAGTGAACTCCTGTCCTGCATGCCCCTGCTGAACTCAGTGCTGCCCCATATGGCCAGGCGTGACCCGCAGCTTGTTTTCAAAGTAACAAAACTCTTAAATTCGAAGGATGTTGGTACTCACATTGTAGGGGAGGGACGCTTTGACCTGACAGAGGTTGGTGCCTGGATCTTAGCAGAACATCAGTCACTGCCTTGGCTGGCCTGAGGGGTCAGTGGGGAGTCTCTCTCCTGCTTTGTCATGTGATGCTGCCTGTGTGCTCCTGCAAGACGCAGCTGCTTAAGGTTCTAATGGACCAGCAGGTAGAGTAAGAGGTGAGATGGTCAACTGCAAGATACGGGCTTCTGTGGCTAATAGCTTTAACACAAAGGTCCGGCTGCATAAACTAATAATAATAATAATAATAATAAAGAGTAAGAAGAGGATATAAAGAACACCCAAAATGATGACGTTAGTCTGTAGTGCACAGCTGATTGTAATTAATAGACCAAACATATTCATATATAAAAACACACATATATGACATACGTTGCTATTTATTATATTAATTATTGACATCTTGGCAAAGATTTGAAGGCTCTGATACTGCCAAGGACAATGCGTATTAAAGATACTTATTCATTTTTATTCTATAATAAAACACATACACGCACACACATATACACTAGTGGCCAAAACTGTGGAAACACCTAGCATTACTCTTTAAAAATTATTACAGGAATATTGGCAATAATGTTACAGATATCATATATTGGGTGATTAAGTAACTGGAGAAACTGGTGTTGAGTTCTGCAATCTCTAAAAATTGGAAGTGTTTTCATAGTTTTGGCCTACAGTTTTGTAAACACACACACACACACACACACACACACACAAATAGCTGCATGAACACTCAATCAAAAGTCACACTGTTGCCAGATATACAGTAACTGATCCTTAAGGGAGTGGCTTTTGTGGACTAAATTTCATAATGCATAACTGAGATTTATAATATTTGTATGTAATACAAATGAGCAAAGTCATTGAAAGTAAAGTTAAAATAAATTGACAATACAGCTAAATAGAATAAGATAATATTTTTGAAAAGTGCCTTAATGCTTCTCAGTAATTTTTTTTTACAGAGAAGACCATTTTATGGTTTTACTTTGAAATTAATCATCTGCAGAATTTTTCTTCAGAAAGAAGTAAAAATATGTATATGTACAGTACCTTACTTTACCTTCTCTGTAAAAAACCTCAGAATATTTGCTGTTTCGTTGTCCTGACTTTTATTGTTTGTATATCACTGTAATATCTCTTTAGGTCTCAATCTAAAAAGTGTTTTATGTTACTTCAAGAGAAATAATCCCAGGAAAGAGGCAGAGTGTTCTGGTAGGTCCTGATGCTCTAAGACACATAAAAAATAAGCTATAAATGTGTCTGTGGGTAACTTTTGTCTGTGCATTAACATCGCTCTTGGCTAACAGACCTAACGGGTATCTTTGGCCGATCTTCCTCTTGGTCCCTAACCTTGCCACAAACACAATGTGTGAATATTGCATGAACGTGAAATTACATGGCTGGTAAAGGCTCACCACTGGACGGGCTGTTTCCGGCATGCCTTTGTCCGGGGTGTGGGAGAGAGGCAGCGGCAGGCGGAAGGGTCCATCGAGGGCTCGGTCAGGTCATGTGGAGCTTGTGGATTTACATCTAGGTCTTTGCAAACAATCAGAGTGAATAAGTAACGTTAAAGGTTAAAGACCTACATGCAACTCCAAAGAGCTCCAGTTACTAAGCAGGCTGGACCATACCTCAAGGTTTACTGCTTAAGACTGCGGGCATATTACCCACAGGCATTATGGGAACCTCCGTGAATAGTTAAATACATAGTACTTTGTGGGTGGTGTTTTATAAAGTCAGTCACATATGCCGCCACGACCGGCCACATCCTGACCTGCGAGCACCCGGGGAGGTGCAACCTCGATGACCTCAGCTCCGCCTGGACGTCGTGGTCGTCTGGTGATTAATTTCTTGTTTTCTCTGTGAGCGGCGGAGAGCCCGTTTGTGTTTAGAGAGGGAGGAGCGAGTAGGGTTGCCTTGATCGAGTACAACCTTGTGGCCCTAGACATGCGTCATGCTCTGTGTCAGAAGTGATCAAGGGCCCGAGTGATCGCTGATAGAATGACCTCCTAATGGCTGCCTCTCTGCAGGCCTGGATTCCGCACTTAATTAGCTGTGATAAAATGCAGACACGCATTAAAATAAACACGCTCACCGTTATTACACTGATAACAGCAGTGGCAGCGTCCCGTAAATTATTGCGAAAAGTACAATATTCAAAATGCAGACAAAAGAAAAACGTGTCGTTAAATTTAATATCTACCAGAGCAAAATGTGTGGTGAATACCATGTGACCTGTATCACAGGGTGAGCGAGCACTGTCTGTTAAATTGATCGATATGTTTGTTACGTAGTGGTGAAGAACCAAGAAGAAAGGGCTGGATTTGGTGTGCTTATCATAGAAAGTTTATTTGGTCTTATTTTATATTACAAAATTACATAATGCACAAAATGAATAAATGGAAGTGATTTTCTAGTGGGGGTCACATGGTGAGACAGCGGTTTGCACTGCTGGCTCACAGGGTTCAAGTCCCCACAATGGCTCTGTGTGTGTGGAGTTTGCATGTCCTTTGTGTGTCACTGTGGTGTTTCCTCTGGATACATGCTGAGGTTAACTAGAGTTGCCAAATTGCCCATAGGTGTGAATGGTGTGTGAGTGTCCCCTGCCATAGGTTGCCTTGTGCCCATAAGCTCCAGACCTCCCTGAACAGAAGTTACAGAAATTGGATAGATGGATGGATGGATGGATGATTTTCTAGTTAGACTTAACATTTTGTCAACTTGCATGAAATTACAATGAAGCAGAATTTTTCACCCTTGAAATAAATGTCAATAATAACAACAGTAGTAATAATATTATTTTTGAGATGCACACATTCACACTCCTCTGCACACCCACACGTTTAGCAGTCTGTGTTCAAGGGTCAAAGTCATTTCTTCAAATACAAAAGGCAGTCAAGCCATTAATGATCCCAAAATTACTGGTCTTACTATTATGCTCCAACTACTACATTTTCCACACAAATTGAAAATGAAAAGAAACATTTTCATGGAACAGTATTCTTTCAATAACATTTATGCGTTTTAGTTTCCCCTAACTAAAAGTGGACAGCAATTAAACGATTTCTTCAGGAGTATTAAAACCTTTTGTAATGCATTTAAAGTGCATGGCAATTTTCCATGTGAGTGTAATTCAACTGGAAATTCCCAGTAAACCTGCCGGGGGTAACAGTTCTGTTCAATGACATAAAATAATCTGCCCGCTTCCCTTTCTTCACCATCTCAAGCTTCTCAAACTTTCTTGCTCCCATTTTAAAAAATATTTCTCGGAAATGAACAAAAGCAAAATCAGTTTTCCGTTTTGCCAATGTGTCCAATTCAGACACTATATAATTTATACAAATCACTTCCTTGACTGCAGTTTCTTATACCTGTATATTTTTTGTGATAATTCCAAATGCTTATCAGATTCCATTTTAAGGAAGCCAGAAAAGTAAGTTGTAAAATGAAATAAAATCAGCAGTTGTGGATAAATGAACGGAGCGACAATATTAAACAATTCACTGGATTTTGGAAAGGGAAAATTCAAAGATAAAAAATGCATTTTTGTATGCTTTTACGAGTCTTGGATTTCTTTGATTAATTGACACAATCTCTTGTGCTTGGACTTCCAGTTTTTAAAAATATTTAGTTCCTTCAACTGAACTAAGTCAAATTCTGTAAGGAGCTCCATTAATGTCTCAACAGCTATCAGCATAAACCTTTTCAGGTCTAGTTCTTATTTAAACATAAGTAGCTGGAATTCATTAAGTCTTTTTTTTTTGCTGATATTGTGTCCAAGAAGATTATGCACCATCTTAATTTGCCGCTTTTCAGCAGTGAGGAGGAAGAGCTATGGTTGTGTATCAGGAAGCTGGTACCCATGTCCCCGTACGATAATGCAATGTGGAAGGTGGATGGGGCAAATTCTCTAGGAAATGCAGCGCGTCTTTGAAAGGGCGTCATACCAGAGGTGGGAGATTGGCACCACAAAGAGACTGAAATAACATGGCCTGCACCGGCCTGTCAGACCGCATTTGGACTGAGTCGCTGACTTTTGTTCCATGAGGTGTTGGGCCCTGACAGGAAGATGGAAGGTGTAGAAATCGTAGCGCCCAACCCCCCCAATCTCCATCACCTCATCACCCCTGTTATGTGTGGTGCACGGCTGAACTCATGCACGTCTGCATGGGTGCATCCAATTTGGTATAAATTCACTTGTTAACTTCGTAATGTTTCTCGATCTGTTCTGGAGATGGAGTGTGGGGGTCGTAGCTGGACATGAGGGCAGGGGCTGGTCCGAGGCTAAATGCTAAATGCTTAGCACTCAGTCCTGGCCTGTGCTTCCAGCTCCGTGTCGCAGGAGTGCTCGCCGTTTGACGCAGGTTAGTTCTGGGACGCCTAATAGGATTAGAAGCTACTCCTACAAATTTACAAAAACAAATCAGATGGGGAGGCTTAAACTGCGCTAATATATTTGCCATAGATGGCAGATCAAAGCGGCTCGCTGATCCTATAGCCAAGGTGTGCTTTTAACCTGCTCTGCCTTCTCTATTCTTTGCTTGAAAGGGTTAATCTGCTCAAAGGTGACCATAGAGAAGCAGGAGGTGTGACCGGTCAGGCCTGAATGGGCTGGGCGGGGGCTATAGGGGTATGGGGGGTAGGGCTCCTTACCACCTCTCCCTGAAGGAAAACAGAGATAACCTCCAGCCCCTGCCAGCCCCCACCTTCAGCCTAGGAAGAATAGAAAGTAAAGAAAGTGTTGCAGAGGGATAACGCCAAGTGAAGACCCGGCTCCCTGATCTTTCGCAGTATTTGTCTGACAAGTTTTGTTGGAACAGAACGAGACGGATCTTTTTTTAAATTTGTGGTTTGTGCTCAGAATAGCATATTTGAAGGGGGGTGTAATATTACCAGGATCTTGCTTTTCTCCTAGACAGGAGATTTAACACGCATCTCCCCACATTTTAATATGTCCTCTTCCTCCAGGTTACACACATGTTCCAGGCATGCACGCCAAATCCTAAACCACCTTGTGTGGAAGACAACATCAGCCCTTTATTTGTGGCTCCATCAGGCAGCTCCCCCGTTCCGCTCCAGTGGCCCGTTCCTCTACCCTTTGGTTCCTCAGAGACGGCCCTCTGTGCTTGGGCTGCACCATGTAAGAAAGGGGTGCAAGAGGAAGGGGGCTAAAGATATTAACCTGGATTGCTCAAGTTAACTCATAATCTACTCATACTAACTGATAACTTCTACTAGCCTGATACCACTCAATGCTCCCTGAATCTTCTTAATGTTGCACTTTCTGGTCATTGAGTATTCTTATTAGGTTCTTGATCAGTGTGGAAGATGGCCGATATTGGCCATTCAGCAGAAGCTCAGCCTAGTTGACTCCTTGACAGCTGTATGTTTGCAATGTGCTATTTGCCTCGGTTTTACATCGCTTTAAAGAAATTGTCTTCTAAATGAATATAAATGTAAATGTAAATAATATCTGCATCACTGATAAAACACATAGGTATCCAATAAATTTCAAATTTTACACTCAAATGTTAACCAACTAAAGTAGTACACTTTGAAATGACACCATGCAAAACCATCATAGCTAGTAATAATCCCTATTGAGGTATTGACATTGGCCTGTAAAAATGCCTCATACACGTGTCACTTGGCTGCCCCACCACGTCCTTCTCCAAGGTCACCCCGGCCCATTATTCACAGTCAGAGCTCCAACACACCTTAATGAGACCATCAAGCAAAGCGACCGGTGACCTTTTACTTGAGGCAAATCAGGGGCAGAGGATGCTTCACTGATCACCATCTCGTGATCGTCTTACGGCGGCCAAAATCCCCCCCCCCCACCCCCGCCGTGACAGACTCAGCACCCGGGGGGCCCCCGAATGAGGGGGACATACCCCGGTTTAAAACTCATCGCCGCACACGTTGGCCGCTGACCTACGAGCGTCGCTCGCTGGGGCGTATCTGCATCCCGCGGCTCCGGGAACATTGCAACCCGAGGCCGTCGCCGTGTCTACAGTGCCACGGAAACATTCCGGAAAAGGGGGGGGGGGGGGTACGTCAAAGATAGGCAGGCAAATAAGCAAAAGAGGGGCTGGAGTGTACACAGAGACCGATTTCGAGAGAGGGCAACACAAAGACGTTGATGTATTCTTCCTCCTTGAACGAAGTCCACGACGGCAGGCTCATTAATTACCGATTCGGGCCTTCCAGCAGGGAGGCTGCCGCACTGGGTCAATTAGACAGCAGCGAGACAATGGGGACCGGCTAAGTCATGTGGTACATACCACCCCATCACTCTGCAGAGAAAGGGATCGCTCCTCAGCTCATCTCCATTGATTGCAGGCTTTTGTGGTCTCCCCGGAGCGTGTCAGAAAATTACACATATTATTACATCAGCATTGATTTTTTTTTTCCCCCCTTCTCTTTTTTTTTTCTTCTGCCGAAGCTGAATGTCTTGAAGCAATTATGAAAAATTACAGTTGGGAAGCAGACCAATTAAAATGCCCTGGAGCCCCCCCGGGCGGAGCTGCTCGCAGACTGTCAGAATGTCAGCTCGTTCTTGCTTGGCTGCGCCACACGCTGGCACCCCTTACAGCCCGAACGGAAGCCCGCTGAATCCAAAACCACCTTTCATCTCGGCTGATGCGGGGAGCCCCAGTCTGGGGTTAGCATTTGCGCACGGTGCCAAACTTAGGCTCGCGTCTCCCGACAGACGGTTACCTTCTGGAAAATAATGCTGGGCGTTCACTGCATAATCTTAAGCTTATGGTCCCATTGGTGCTTCGAAACAAGTGGGAACTCTTACTTCCTCATATTATGTCTTTCGTGTATTTTATCGGAACAGGCGTTGACCAGTTTATATTTAATGAATATCTGTATCTGATAAAGAGCCCGATTCCTGAATCTGCTCCAGAAAGCGACAAACTGGAAATATTTTAACTTTCTACTGAGGATGAATACATTCATTTCATATTGTCCATACAATATAAATTAAATACGCAAAATGTAGTTATGCTATATACTGTTAAGAAGGTCGTGCTTACCACAGAGCATTAAATCAGGCATTTAGCATAGCAATCTAAAGCTATATGTGTCACATCATTAACATATGTCTTGTGATAAGAGCAAAGTTTTTAAAAGAAGAACGGCTTAATCTTTAACTTCACAAAAAAAGCTGTGGTTTTTTCTCTGTTCCTATTAGATAGCTGTACAGATAATGATGATTTTGCTGTTTCACACTAGTGATATTTTAAATACATAATATAGCTTAAAACCAAAAAAAACAAAGCTTCTACCTGGATGTGGATTATATGGTTATGGACAATAGATTTAGGCTATTAGAAATGTGTAACTGTTCTATCCAGTGTAGCTGTAATCTACTAGTAGGATTAATAATAATAATAATAATAATAATAATAATAATAATACACAGTTTTTTGAGAAATTAACATTTCTGTAGAATTCATTAGATAAATCCTAGATGGTCATTTGTATGTATAGATTTTTTAAATTTGTTTTAAAATTACATTCTGTATTCTCAGTGAAGCTAAAATTATAATGTCTAATCTAAAATGAATTAACCAGAATTTAAAAGGAATAGAGCAAAAAGTGAATAACAATGAAGATATCAACAGTAAGAGTCACAGAACTACTTTTGATACGGTATGTTGAGTGTAAGGAGATCATGTTAGTTTAACACCAGTTTAGTTAAAGTAATTAATACTGAATTGTAAGGGGCTAAGTTAAGCGAGTAAAGGAGGTGAAGACCTGCCTTCCTGAACTAGCTGGAACAGAAGAACAAGAAGACCTACGACAGAGTAACAGTGGGCAGATCCGCACCGCCGTGCCAAAAACGAGGCGCGGGCGAAGCGTCTCCCTGATTAGCCAGGTCCCGGCTTTGCCGACACCTGGCAAAGGACAGCCACGTCGTAAACACAAATTGCATAACCTTAAGGATGTACCAAGACGTCAAACGCCGCTCGCCAACACACTCCGCGGGCATCGATTTCTCATTTAGCAGCCATTAAATACCTCATATATACGGAAAGGTGTGGGTGTGGATAAAGCTAATTCAGCACACATGGCGGATTTGGTGTTTTCCTGTTCACGGGCTTAACTAATCGCCCCGACTCACATGAGATTAACATCAGTGCCTTTAGCGGCATGTTGGAAGAGAGAATAGGAACCATGCACTACTGCAGCCCTACCAGTCAGAAATAGAGTCGTCAGATTGAATCTTTATCCTGTGTTTCTTTTGATCAACATACAGTGGGAGCTCTTCCTCTCTATTTTAAATGCTACATACTCTTTTAAAAGTTTTTATACCATTTGGCCTCTGCTTAAATGTCATTTGCCAGTGTTGACCACTTTTTTCAGGACTGCAGCGTTTTATTTTTTAAGTCTTTGTCAAAGATTTCATTTCCATGCTGCATGCCGCTCTCCCTGTCATTAACGGCAGAGCTCAGGCTGACGGCTCGAAGCAGATTAAGGTAAATTCAAAGTGGGGAATTATTTACTGTCATCCTCTGTGCGTTAATCACACGAGATTATGAACATCTGACGTGTCACCGGCACGCAAATAAAAGTTAACTTTGTCCGCTCCTCGGAAACACCAGAGATGGAACAAATGAGCGTCTTTGTAACAAAAACCATTAAACACACACTATTAAGACGAGATGAGACACAATTAGTGGAGAAATTACTCTGATCTCTGTGACATTTTGTAAAAACCATAACCCATCATGCACGGCGGCTCCGGAGTGACAGGCTAATCCAGGTTGGCTGGCGCACTGTCCCCATCCTATACTCGTAGCCATCAGCCCCCCTGGTCCCCCTCACTCCACCCACCCCTACCTCCCCCCTCCCAGATAAAGGGCACAGCTGCGAGGCCCTGATATGTCCGCCACGACTTGTCACCAGGCAAATTCCCTCGGTTTCAGCCATGATGAAAGTCTGGGCCGTTAATGACAGGATCATCTCCAGCCTGTAATCCCTTTTGTCAGGTCCATGAATTCCTAATATGAGTTGTGTAAACTCGGGTAATAAAAAGGTGTTAGCACAGTTGTGTTTGGGAATCGCGCGGTGCCCTTCGCCTTCATGGAAACACCGCGGGCTCCAGACAGGAAGCGGATCTACCGCTTTGGACAGAACAGACGGTGAAGCCACTGGAAATGAATGAGTATGGCTGGGATTTTCCACGGACCAGGGGACAGAGAGATAACCAGCAACCAGTCCATGATCAGAACAGTAACATACTGGATTATGGTGTGAACTGATATTTAAAATATTTATATAAATCTAACAGGACAGCATCACATAAGCTTTACAATGAGCTGTGTATATTGTCGTTTATATGAAACCAATGCCTTGAATGTTACAGGATACCCTGTTTATGATTGCTATTTTTATTTTTGATGGCTAATCAAGATAATCTCTCTCCAAGGTAAATTACCCTTAATACCCTTCAAATCATACGTAAAATACAGTAACTAGAAATAACTACGGCTTATGTTATTATGTAACTACTATTAGCTCTGAATTTAACAATTTTAAGTAAAAATGGGAGAACTGTATAACAATCTTAAAACAGGTGTTAAAATGCATATTTATTATGACATTTATATGCAAAAGGGGAGTGAAACTAATGGCCTCAGATTTCACTGCAGTAAGAGCATATTGGTGTCACCAGAATCCCTCCAAAACACTGACTTAATGCAGATCTTCCCACTTAAACACTGAAAGACCATGATTCCGGAGCAAGGGAGCGGCGTCTTTGAAAATCACGAAGGCCGAGGAGGTGTACTCTCACAGAAAGTGAAACGTAGCCATCTTCACAGGGCAACTAACCAATGAGAGCAGGCTTGGGGTTTGTGTGGCGACTGGGCATGGGGGGGGGGGGGGGGCAGCCATTTGTGCACATTAGCGCTTCACGGTCCCACGCTGCCCATCGCCTTGAATTTGTTGCCCCTTCAGTCGTGACAGATGAGTGTGCCCGTCA
Organism: Paramormyrops kingsleyae; assembly: GCF_048594095.1. NCBI lineage: Eukaryota > Metazoa > Chordata > Actinopteri > Osteoglossiformes > Mormyridae > Paramormyrops > Paramormyrops kingsleyae. The sequence continues at coordinate 20,726,300 of NC_132815.1, forward strand.
TTATATATGCGCTCAAAGGTTCGCGGGGGCGGATCTGCTTGCCTGCTTTAAATAAAAGGCTGTTAAATCACAGGGAAGAGCCGCGGCTAATGGCAAAGTCTCCGCCGACGGCAGCGTGCTCGCCAGACCTTTGTGTATCCGGGCGTTAAAGGAGCTAAAAAAGAATCACACCGCGGCAGCATGGTAAAACATCAATAATTTGTCCCCCGACAGTCAAATTTGTGTTTGAGAAACGACAGCTCGATAAACAAATGTACAAACAAATAAGTAAACAAACAAATAAATAAATCACAACATGGAGGTGGACTAAGGCAGGGGAATAGGGCCCGGAGAGAGAGACAGAGAGACCGTTCTGACCATTTGCTGCTCTTTTTTCGCACAGAACAAAACTTGCAGCCTACCGGATCCAAGGGCCACCCCATCAGGCCCTCCCCTTGCCGAGATGATTGCCTTAAAGCAGCGATTAGGGGAGGGGAAAGAAAAAGAGAATGGTTTATGAATATTTCATGTAAGCAGCACTTACTGGACAGAGGGCTTGATTGATTTGAGAGTGGCTTTAAATGCCTCGACTTTGAAGGGTTTGCGACTGCCTCCCTACTCAGCGCCTACTTGAAGCGCCGCCATTAATGGCAGAATAAAGATGTATTTAGCCGGAGAGCTCTTTATTATTAGGCTGCGTTAAACAAGAGCGAAAGCCAAAGGATTTGTGTCTGTGGGCTGAGATGAAAACGGCTGACAGGTGGAAGGCTGGCGAGGAGATGCCAAGGGGGGAGAGAAATCTGAGCTTTTAGCTGCTCCATTCTGCCATTTCCTCTCCACTAGAAAATGTTCAGCCCCCCCCCCCCCCCCCCCCCCCCCCCATTGCTTTAATCTTAAGCTCACCAACCTGGAGACCTCGCTTAGAAACCTCCAAGAGGGGAAAACTCACAGTAAGAAGAGCATCCATTCACAGATAATCAGCCTTGGCGTCCGATTACACCTGTTACTGTACGTGGGTGTCTGACAGCAGAGCTCCAAGCCCAAAATACTTACCGGGGCTTATATACGTAATATGTATGTATAATATTTAAATGTTTTATTTAAAGGTATATTAAAGGTATACTTTTTATTGGGATACATTCTGAGGGGGAATACACATTTATTAAAATGCAATGTTTTCATTACAGCATGATACTTATTAAAATTTGCCTGTATTTCTGGCATTTCTTTATTTTTTTATATGTTTTTTTTTATTTGATGTTTATTTGCAAACACATGTGTGGGAGTTAGGGCTGCCCGTTTTACCAGAACTATTTAATGCGACCTTGTGTGTGAGCTTTAATGGCACCGAGTTCACCTCGAAAACTCCTGCACAACCCTGCCAGTACGTACATAGCTATGTACTGGTGTGTTCTGGATGGGCACATGACATCTGTGAAGGTCATTTAGGAGACCTGGCGTTTTTCCTGCCCTGAGAGGGTCTGTCAGCAGAGGCAGCACCGAGACACAAACTTTAGACGTAGTTCGATAGTGGATCAAAAGTCATGCCCTTATTTGGCAGACATCTATAGAAGTGGTTAAAATTCATTCACACAGATCCACTGTGGCATTCGTTTGCCACCAAATCTGTGCTTTTTCTGTTATTCTGCAGACATCAGTGGCTATAGAGAAATTCTAGAAATGTCCAAGTTTCCAAGTTTCAAATCTTATTTCTCACTTATACACAAATACACCCCACATGTGCACCTGTTTCTCATTTAAGGAGTATAGCAATTTGTTACTCACCTTTGCAGTTAATCAGACTGATTTTCTGTATTGTTCATACTAAGTGATGCATAGTTTACTTTTCCTTTCTCCCTCCCCTTGCAACAGGCCTTCTCCATTCTGTCCTCAACGTTGCGATCCGAGGCCATAAACGAATGGTAACCATGCGTAGCCCGGCAAGACGCTTCCCCGTGATGCGGCATCGGTGCCGAGGCTGTGTTTGAAGCTCCGGTAAACGGCGCGTGATGACAGTGTGCCGCGGCGACAACAAAGGGCAAAGAGGGCACCAAAGGAGCAGCATAAAAAGGCTCGGAAACAGGCGAAACGGAGCCCGAAAAAAAAACCCGAAAGGTAATCATGCTCTAAATGGCCTCCCTCTTGGCGGCAAGGCTGTGAGATTCGGTCTTATTGGGGCAGGGGGACCGTAAATTAATTTCACCGCACAATATAAATGATTATCAGGATGATAAAGGACGCCCCGAAAAAAAAAGCACTTTGAATCATTTTCCCCTTCTTTAAATCGCTGTCTACATAACATTCATCCTGTTGATTACCCAGGTGCTGGAAAGGGCTGATAGGGAGAGCAGCATGCAGGATATTCTTCAGTTTAATTGAGGGCTTCAGGTGTGGAATTTAATAGTTGTAACTGAATTTCCATGGTCCCAACTAGGGCTGGGCAATGTGTGAGATTAATATCGACACTGCAGAATGTGCACATTGTAAATTGTTATATTGCATGGACCACGATAGTCAGTTGGGTTGAGATTAGGGTTGGGCGACCTGATTTTTCATACCGTCATACCATCCATACATTACACTGTGGTATGCAGTCTTTTAGTTTGTTATGTTGTTTTGCAATACAATTTTAATGATTGTTCCTTTTCAAGATTATCTAGTATATGTCACAAAATTAATGTGAATTTTACTGGCAGTCCTTTCCATGAGCTCTGCATGTCTTCTCTGAAGCAATCATAATCATTTTTCGTCCTTGCTGTTGTACTCACTCATAGACAGTGTGATGCAGTTGTCAGAAATTTAGTAAAAATGAGTGAGGAGGAGAAAAGTGAACAAGAACTGGTCGCTAAAAGACATTTGCTACCTGCTGTGCAGAAAAATGATCGATTCCTTAGAGACAATATGGGCAAAATGTAAGTACAGTGTTGGCATTAGCTATAGTTTATTTTAGGTACATTTGAAGTCCTTTTCACTTTATAAATATCAAAATATTTATTGCAAAAAATATCACTAAATTTGAAATGTTTCCAATGTCATGCCGTCATAGTCATAGTCATAGTCCCGATGGCGGCAGATGGATTCTGGACTCCCGACTTCCTTCCTCATCTTCCGGGACCGTCTTTTGGACTCGCGGCTCTAGACCTCCCAGTTTCTCTGGGCCCGGGAGGGTGGGTATCTCTCTGTCCGGAGCTGGCTGTCGTTCCCCAGACCCGGCTCCCTGGTGTGAGGCAGTCCTACTTTGTATTCCCTCCAAAAGCTTATCTCCCCTGTGACCTATCAGGGCCCGATTGTTGTAAAGATACGTGTTTTTCAGCGCAGAGAGAAAGGGGGCCCTTTTCAAAAGCATTCCCGGCGAGGATGACCTTAGGGATGAAACGTTGTCCAGTAAGCACCCCCCCCCGGAACACACCAACCCCCCCCCCAGATATTGGACGGCTGCGATAATGTCGAAGAGGTGGGACCTGTCTGTCAAATCAGAGGCATGAACACAAAGACAGGCCTATTTACAAGCCCAGGGCGGGGAAGACGCTTGTGTTCTGGTTCAAAATGCAGCATCTCCTCGTGCCAAAGCTGTTATCCTCCACATCCGCGTCCTGTTCCGCTTTTAGCTCTGAATCCTTCCCTAAGAAGGGAATAATTGCTGCAAATTTGCATAGAAAACCTGCATATATAATATACTGTATGCAATTTTCTCTCCCTTTGGAACAATTTGATTTTAGTAATTTTTAATTTAATTATTAAGCATTCTCTGTAATTATGCTGCAATGGTTTTTGACTTAGTATTTTTTATTTTTTTTGCTGTGATGCCAATGAGTAGGAAAGAAATGGAGATATCAGACATGAGATACACCTCAAGTGAGACTGCTAGGTTCGAACTTGAAGATAGTGGTTCCTAGGCAACAATGTCAAAGATGGGCTATGTGTCGTATTTGTATTTTTGGTAACACTTTGACGCGGCACGAATACTTAGTGATAACTGAAGTACAAATTATGAAGAAATCATACACATTAATAATTGCTACTTGAGATAAAAGATGTGCCACGATTCATTAATAATGAATTAATGAGATCAGTATGTAACTAAGTCTTTTTGGACTCTAAGTAATAGTTTAATACTATATTATTTGTTCCCCATCAAGTAAAATGTTACCGTATTATTAAACTGTCTTTTAAGTGTACCATTTTGCAGTGGGTGGGACATTATTTGGATATGCAGATATTTACTATCACATTCATTTTTGCAATAATAACTAGCAAAGGTGTTATGTAACAAATGAAATAAAATTACAGTTCATATTTTATTACAATTAAAGTGGCATCACATACATATTTGTGTGGAAGAACCTGGAGCAAAATGAAAATTGTACCAAGTCAGAGATGGAAAGACCCTCCATTGGAATACAGCCATTCCACATGCCCACAGTATTAAGCAGTTTATGGCTAATCTTCTTGGAATTAAACACATACATGACAATCCGGAAGGTTCCGCCGCTGACGCTTTGTGATGGGAAGCGCTGTGTGAGCGTAAGCTCGACTGACTGAACTTTGAAGGGGCATATCTCAGACGTGCCACAAATTACTACTGTCTCAAATTAGGCTTTAAACAGCGCTTATTTAACAGAGATTCTTAGACCGTATGCCTACTTTGTTTAAGCTGTCTTTTAGTGACAAGAAAGAACGAAAAATAAAGAGTAGAAGCAGCCTGGCTTCAGTTATGAAACAGGCTGATTTTCACATTCAGCAAATTATCACCCCAGCCTATAAATGTGGCCTAAAAAGCCCACTTCTTTATCTCAGCTGGGTGGTAATAAAATAAGCACTGGGCTGGCAAGATGTGAATTCGTAGTGTTTCAGCACCCGAACTGTCCGCACCATAAGCTCAGTTCCTGGTTGTTGCCGTGAGACAGATAAGGTGGAGGCTGGGCAGAGCCCCCCCACCGACCAACCATCCCCCCCCCCATCCCCCATCCCCCTAGCTGGCCAGAAATGCTTCAAAGTAGGAAGCAGAGTCTCAAATAAAGCAGAAAGTTTCCCAGTGGCGGAGTGCCTACATCTCTCAGGTGCTCACAGCTGAATGTGGGCTCAGGTGAGGCTAATGGTGACGGGGACGCTGTGGAGGGCGGAGCTGGCCCAGCGATGCGGGGGGGCTCCCTCCCTTTGTGTTTCTGTGTCTGCTACTGGGAAGCTGTGGGATTTATTTCCCTGTTCTTTTTCTGCACTTGGGCAGAGAATTTTTACGTTGTTTTAAAATTTCCAGCAAAAACCATGGAAATTCCAGTCCAGTGTCCAGGGCATCCACTGGGCCACCGATCGCTTACTTGCTGTGAATAATTCCTGAAATTTTCAGATGGCACTATAACTTTTTTATAGTGAAGAAAATACCATCTGACCAGGACGTTAGTATTTGTGTTCTGCATGTAAATTAATATTTTGGAGATTTAGCAGTAAATAAGGAGATACCATTCATTTAGGCATTTGCTTAATTAGTCAAGCTTATCTGATCTATCGTTCAGTTTGAGAGAATACTGCCATTTTAAAATTAAAAAGCAGTACATTAAACCTCAGTGTAGCAAATTCATCTTTCCCCCTGATTTTTCGTGATTATTCTAATTTTAACAAACGGGAGTTTGTGTTGATTCGGTTGTTTCGACCTGCCTGACGTGTCCTCACATCTTCCTGAAAGTGTAAGAAGACACCTTTGAGTGTGACGGAGTGGGATTTTGTGAAGACTTCCTGTTACAACATGAAACAGAAACCCGGCTGAGACGAGGCGTCGGAACGGGAGCGGCCCCCGCTTTCATTCGCTGCGCGGCGCATTCCGCCGGCCTTGATTTGCGACGCGCTTTGGTCTGCTCCGCCTTCAGATGTGGGGTATCACCTCCTCCTTTCACACAACCTTGAACTTGCACCATGGCTAAAAAGGAAGACTTGAAAATTTGTGACGCTTTGATCAATCGGTACTTGCTAAGCAGCATTAGAAGGTTTCGGCGATCTAACACAAATATGACAGTCAGCAAAGCGCAATTGTTCAGGTACGGACCAGATGTGAAATTCAGGAGCATCCTTGCCCCATAAGCACCCAATTATACACAGTAATAGTCTTAGGAGTGACCAAAAGAGAAAGAAAGCACCCCTGAAGGCATCTTGTCTGAGACCTTTGTGTATGCAAAGCAGGTGTTTGTTTGTGGAATGTCACCCATGGGGCAAACACTAAGTGTACAGGCCCTCTGGAACCTACCATGTAAAGAGACACCAGTCCTGATGCCAATAGATGCCAATGGTTTACAGGAAGTGCGATTCTTACAGGGAATTATGGGTAGAGGAATGGCCTCAGCTTCCTAACGGCGTCTACCCCAAATCTCAACACAACAGACCTTACAAGGAGCTTCGCGGGCCAGCCGGACGGTCATAACACATTTCCATCCAATTCGCGCATGAGAGGACTTGCTTTTTTTTTTGTCCATCTCAGATCCATGGTTTTAATACGCGGTGGCTATTTCCTTATCTCTTCGTTTTGCTATTTGTGTTGTTTGCAGAAATGTTTTCCCGGTTATAAATAAGATCCCTATCTCAAAGAGTCAGCCTTATTATTTAAATGTCAGGGAGAGATGAGCAATATTCCAGCTAAGATGTGATGATATTCTGCTTGGTTCTTTTGAAGAAATACATGACTGAGATTCACCTCTGCCATGAAATGAAATACCGGCCACAGCCGGCATTTATTTTGGAGAGTTTGGCTTTGTGAGTATTCCATTTGGCCGTAAGCCTGCGATGCAACAGCCTGATTACCTCCCTGTGTCCCTTTGTATTATCTCAGAAAGAGTAGGAGAGGATATGCAAGGTCAGTTGAAACCAACCAAGGATTGCAGTTTAAATAAACCCTTAAATACCTTTATTGTGAGCTCAGACAAATCCCAAAGCAGTTTGATGATCCCATGCATCTCCTGGACGCCAAGCCGTGGGCAACATTGGGTAGGCGACCCACAGGACAGTGACATACAAAATTTTAATGTTTGTTCTACAGACATTGATGTTGAACAAGCAGGACATAAAGGTCTGTCTCTCTGCCATGTGTACAAAAGTGTGAGCGTAGGAGGTGGAAAAAAAAATCACAAAGTGGAAACAACATTGCCACAAGGGCCCCTCTGATGGCCCACAACAAGCCGCAGCCCCCAAACCTCAAGGGACGTCTCCGATTTTATGTTTCTCTTGCTCCGAGAGGTGGGATAAATCAAGACGCAGCACACCTGTTAGAGACAGATAAGAGGTGCAGCAGCAGAAGAAGATACTAGCCCACCTCGGAACTCAGAAGTTGCCATAATTTCCAGCAAGATACATCCATTTGAAAAGATTTTAAAAGTAAATCCCAGAGGCCTCCAATCAATTTAGCCTTTTTGGCTCTTTGTATTCATTCAACATCTGTGATCATTTCAAAATATGGCACATATATTAGAAAACTTTGGCTGAAATTGTGTCATAGTGAAACACTGGGGGAAATGCCCCCCTTCTGGATGGTGTACGGCTGTTTCTTTTTAATTTTCAGGGTTTATATGAAAGAAACAGTGACTGTAATGTTATTCTGTTCTGCTACATTACAGCACTGGTTTACTCCTAAAATCCACTTATTCCCCGAAAGTGTATATGAGATGAACTGTAAGACTTCAATCAACACAAAGCATAATTACAAAATTACTTCAGAATAATTTAGAAGTATGTGGTTAATAAAAAGAAATCTGCAATGTATGTGAGTATGTATGTATATACAAAAAATGCACTGTGTGTGTGTGTGTGTGTGTGTGTGTGTGTGTGTGCTTGTGTAGTGCAACAGATTCAACCAGTTTGTTCATGCGTTAAATGAAGCTGTATTGGGAAGCTCTGTTTCTGTATTCGATTATTATTATTATTCTATTATTCTATTATTAATGATAATACCAATAATAATAATTATTATTCTTATTGAGAGGCTTGAATATAATACATCAAATGTGTCCTTCCTGTCGGTGAAACAGCCACCAAATGGAAAGTCTCTGTCTTTTTTACAATGAAATCCTTATCCTTCCTTGTCATAAATCAGCTAAACACAGAAACCACAGACAGATGATGTCAGACCGGTGATGTCTGGAGTCGAAGGGCTCCGGGGTGTGTAGTCTGTGTCATACAGGCATGGGCAGTATTTCTCATACATTTATATTGTAAATACATGTATTTTGCAATTTATACGTGACTTGCCTTATAAAAAAAAATTATGTAATTTGACTGAAATACTTTGATGTTCAGTATTTTTGTATTTTGAGAATACAAGTAATACTCTCCCCATACTGTTGCGTGGTGAATCATGTGTAATACGTGTGTGCATAGACAAAGAGGACATTTAGTTTTTTCTGGCATTTTAATGAATGGTCAGTAGAGGAAATAGTTGATCACTTGTGTTGAAGCAAAAGACTCCTCAGCTATATTCTGGCCTCTTTGTGTTTAAACCTTTTAAGATGTTACTGAATTGTGTTTGTCTTTTTTCATTTTAAATTTTGTTGTTTTAAGTTTGCATTTGCATCTGCGGGGCAAAAAAAGGAAGCCGTCTTGTCAATTAAATTACAAAACAAAACAAATCTTTCTGAGTTTGTTGTTATTACTTTTCTCATTCAATCGCCTTACCATTATCTGAGTGTCACGTGACTAGTTGTGATATTTTTAAAACATTGTAAAATATTTTATGTTTTGTTTGGTATTACATCTCTCATTAAGCAGTGAAAAAATGTTACTCTTATGCTTGGCAATTTGAGTTAGTCTGCTTGTAAAAGATCAGGCTGATATAGAATATAATTCTGTGAAATGTATATTTCTAAAATACACAATACTGTAGTTTATTTGATACTTTGCTTGGTTGCTCTATTTTGTAGTTTATTTTGATACACTTACAAATAGAGTATTTTATATTTTGTAACACAATACATTTTGTTGTATTTTTGTTCATCACTGGTGCCTCATTGGGGGCGCCCAGCCCTCTGAGGCTCCCGAATGCTGCCCCCCACCCTCGCATGGAAGGGGGAACTGCCCTGCGATATGCAGTCGCCTGTTACTGTCTCTACTTTAAATATAACCAATGCATTTATTGCATGGCTGGTGGGCTTACCCCTGTTTACCTACAGGCAGAGTGTGGCTTAATCGGCTGAGTGTAGCCTATGACAGGAATGACCTCTTCGGACCTTAACTACTGCACTCCCTGCTGTTCTGTGACTCTGATGCATCCGCATGCAGCCAGTTTCAATTAATATCTGTTTTGATTTGATTTGTTAATGTGTATCAGTCATTTGTAGTTATTCATAAGTGTGTGTGTGTGAAATTGTGTGACTGGAAGGCTTAAATGAGACAGCTGGGGGGTGTTTTTACTGCTACACATAACGTAAACATCGGCATGTAAAGGGTAAATGCGATGCACAGACATTTAACACCCGACGGTTTCCCCCTGACCCTCCCGGGGGTGAGCAGGGAGACGTCCCGCATTTCGGTCATGGCTCATTGGGAGATTTCCAGATAGTTCCACCGCTCCTCCCCATTATTTACCATCTCGGCCCATTGCTTTTTGTTCGAGGCCGTTTGCTCGCATCCTCCGTGGAGGCTCGTGTAGGACGGTAAACACATTTGCAGTCTCTCTGTCCGCCGGCGGGGGGCACAAAGGCCGCACCAGCCCTCCACCTGTTAGCATTTCCTGTCACCTGTCAATCTCCAGGCCCGTTGACCGACTTCCTGGGTCAACTCGTGTATCGGCACCTTTCTGAGAGCCGGGTCAGCCAGGGGTGGCGAGTTTATACCGTGGTCAGAATGAAATCCTGTGCTGGATATGGGGGGGGGGGGGGTGTTGGAGGTAGTTGTGTGTTTGTGGGGGTTGAGCTTCGCAATTAGTCTGGGGAATGTGCACGGAGCGCATGCGACTGAAATACCGTCATACTTATTGACAAGCTTGTGCCTCCCTCTTGCACGGATTGAACGAGGCTTGTGCATATTTATGAAAAGGCTTCCTTTGGCTCTGCAAGACATGCAACTAATGAAATATGTATAGGTTTGCTTGCAGGCGTGACAGGGTGATATTTTCCTGCCTTAAATCGGCCTTCTCCAAGGGAAGGCTTTCACAACTCTGGCCAACTTCAGGGGAATTTAGCCCAGGTAAAGAACATTAAACATGGGTGAGAGGTGGAAGCCGGGGTCACATGCAGCCCCACCTTCCCCCCCCCCCCCCCCCCCCCGAGGGTCTGTTTTAATCAAGCTTTGGCCATAGATGTTTATTTTGTTGTTGTTATTATTACCTCATTAGTTCCTCAGCGTGCTTCTCTATATAATTGCTTAATTGCGGGTTGAGTGTCCGTTTATGAGCTGAATCCAGCCCATGTCATTTTAACACACTTGGAAAATAATACGCATCTGCATGTATTTGATTGTAGCGAGAGACACTGATCCTCCTGCTGCAGAGGACAGACCATGTACAGCATGAAGCTCAGCATCTATAAGGCTGGCAAAATGCAACGTGCATCTTTAACATCACGCCTAACACCTTCTCTTATGGCTCATGCACAAATCCTCTTAACAGTTAATATGAGAATTTTTTGCACAGTTTAAATATGAATATTTTCATGCAGTTTGCACGTGAATATTTTCACAAAGTTTATTTTCAGATTGGATTTCCTCTTTACTGCCTGTTGTTGACATAAACTTCCTGTATAATATATGCAGCTTAGATTTTATTATATGGGCAAATGTAATAATAATAATAATTATTATTAAAAAATAATATTGTTGTTGTGTTGTTTTTGTTGTTGTTATATAAAAATTATTGTTGTTTTACATTTTTTAATCACTGCTTCTCATGCCGTGTTTTATCCCCACGTATCGCAGAATGGTGAGCTCACACAGATGCTGTCAGCCGGACAGGTTACAGGGCTTTCGCTCCTCTGATCTGACCGCTCCTACTCCTCCTGCAGCCCAGGGCTGACCCACTCCCCGCTGCAGGAGTAAGGCTGCGGGCGCCCGGGTTTCACGCCGTGTCTTGCAGCGAGTTTATCCTGGGGGCACGACGGAGGGGGGTGCGCTTCAGGTTAGTTGAATTTTAATGAGAAGCGGGAGAGCGTGGAGCACTGCAGCTAGAGGGAGTTGTTGGGCTTCTGTTTAGCAAGTACCCGAGCACTGGCTTTGTTGTTCCCTGTCAGCGTGAAACTCTGAACGTGCTCAGAGGGTAATTGCTGGGTGGAGGACAGTATCGATCAGCTTAGCAAGACCAAACTGGGCAGAGGGTCGGAGGGTTCCATGAAGTCACACGGCGTGGCACACCTCTGCGTTTTAGTGTTACCGTACGTGTTACTTCAGGATGACTGCAAAGTTCTGGCTGGGAGGGAGAGAAAGAGAAACACAGGAAATAAGGAGAAAAGAGCTGCAACCATATTTTGTTGTTGTTGTTGTGGTTTCCTCCATAAAATTTAAGAGGCTATTAATCGGATAATGACCCAGCTAAGTGAATATGTTAAATAGGGAACCAAGCACAACAAACCAGAAAGGAACATAACAAATAAACAAACAAACACGATAAGGCTTCACACACACATCAAAATGCTTTCATTGTAATACCATTTTATGTATGTGCTTATACCTGTGTTTGTTTTTCAGTAGACATTGATCACCATTACTCATGAGATTTATAAGTGAAACTACAAACAGCTGGACGGCGACGAACTAATCACATATGACATCCCTTCATCTATTTTTCTACAACACTTCTTACAACTCAGGGCACATGTGGGTAAATGAGGGAGAAATTTTATAGACAAGGGAGCTAGTTTTAAATGCATGTACGATACACAATCAAGCAATTAGCTTCAGCAAACAGATGTCTGTGGTCGCCATACAATTTCCCAGCTATTTTCTTTCTCTTTTTTCAGGAAGCCTTCAGTTCACAGAACACTGTCCTGGGCTTGCTGTGAATTTCTGAGAAGTTAGTGATCCATGGCACACTGACTAGCGGCTGGAACCTTTATTATTAAGCTTTAGCTTCACTCCACAAGCATCTAGCAAGCCTACAGACAGGTAAAAGCTGGGAATTAAAAAATCATGACTGACAGTGGGCTTGATGGATGTCACGCAGTGCCAGACCTGCATGTATAATCCCCCGTTCACAATGCCGACCACGACAGAGCACATAACACACCTTTTAGATATTATACAAAAAACATACTTTAAATATATCACCCCCCCCCCGCCCCCCCGAGAAATAATTCATTTTGAGAGGATAGTCATAATGACCGTGGTATCATTTGCAGGATTTAAATATGGTTTCCGCTCATTTTGCTAGAGCGTTTGTTTCTGCTGGGACGTTGAGAGGTTCACACAGAGGACAAGGCCACAATAGACTTCCTTCAATGTTGAGCCTTTGCTGGACTTCTGGGTAAACCACGGGCGGGTCAGGAGGTCAGCTCAAGCCTGACCTCTCCAGACTCTCCATTTGCACATCGTACAACAGGCACATCACAGAAATAAAGGCATTCGTTACATCCCAGGTAACACTGTATCACAATGCGATACTTCGTGAATGCCTAGCTATAATCGACATTTGTTTCCCAATTGTTTGTTGCAGGACGACCATCTGAATACAAGCCTGGTGTGATAACAGAAGACCGAAGCTTAAGTTGTACAGATAGAGAGACACAATGTTATCATTTACAGCACACCCAAAACACGTGCTTATTTTGGAGGGGTGAGGTGCACGGAGAGTGTGAGGCGTGGTGCAGGAAATAGCTATTGAAATCCAACCTTTGTTTCATCATAAGGTTCATAGCACTCGACATGAGCCCTAATGTATGGTCTGGCATGCGTCGCTGGCTTAAATCCACCGATTCCACCAACAAAAGCTAACAATTTGTGGACTTTTTCAATGGGGTGTAAAGGTTAACAAACGACTAAACTTGTCGTGGCGATATTATGTACACACACCCTCTGATAAGAGCCTCCTGCTATTTGATTTATTACTAATTTAATCAACTGTAAACATGCATAGGTCTGTATTAATGGGCCATTTTTTTGTTGCGGTGAAATCGGTGCGAGCGATCAATATTACTGTAATTAACGATAATAAAATAAGTAAAGTAAAGCTGGCCGTTCGTGTTTTTCCAACACAGGGGGACAAAGATTCAAGATTAGAACGTAAGTTATTACACTCTTCCAGACTGGCATCATAGAGGACTACTGAGTGATCCCATTCTGCACTTTTGGCGTGTGCCTTTGAGCACCCAGCCCCCCACCTTGACAATTATGTGTGTCATATGCCACAAGAGTGACCTCTCATTCAGCCAACACTGGCCCCCCCTGAGTGAGAATAAATGTGGAAAACTCATGGTAGGTGGTCATCAATGACGTCACTGACAAAATTAATACAATAGGTCTCTGCAGTGATTACAAATAGTTCATTATTGTCAAAAAAAAACCTGTATCAAACATTAGATACAGAAGTCCTTTCCCCCTCAGAGAAATTAATGACAACTTCATTTGCACATGTCCATTTAATTTATTCCTTTTTTCCGTGGGCACGATTATGGAGTTTAGCACACAAGCTAAAACCCACTGCAAATATTTACCCCTCATTTTCTCACCCACAATGGAAACAGCTCATTTACATAAAGATGATCAAATTAAGTAGCTTGCTAGACAACCATGTTGAGGGGACAGTGTGTCACTGTGCCTGTCTCTCTTTTATTTTCAAAGGTTGTATATTAATAGAATCATCAAATCCTTCACCCTCCGGGTTTGCATTTTGCTTCCTTTCCTATTGTCCCTCTTATCTTTAAAGGATACATTTGGGGCGTCATTTTAGCGGCACGCTCAGCCAGACTGAAGAGACACAACAGTAAACAGTCGATTTGATTTACAATAATCCTTTAATTACATTACGGCAATTCAGCAGCCTGGCTTAATGCGCTGATTGGGAGATATGCAATAATGGGGAAATCAGTCATACCATTCCCACAGAGGCTACACCCCCAGTCACTGTAACCCAAAAAAAACCTTCCTTACTGATCAATTTCATGTTTACAGATTTGACTGGTCTGACAGTTGCAGTTCATCTGCATTACCCATTGATGCCAATGAGTATTTAAGACAGGGATACAGTGAATTCAGGGACATTGCTTTTGGGATACAACCTGCAGCCTTTTTAACTTCACTCCACATCCCAGGATTTATTTCAACAATCATTGGATTTAATTTGTATGATTTAATTCTGTTTCTATTAATTGGTAATTAGAGCAATCGATATGAACAGATTTGGGGGGGGGGGTCACAGGGTGAGTCATTAGGCTAAGCCGCTGTTTCAGCCATGCACAGAGGTCAGTGTCACGTCATCATTACAGTAATAATGTCCACCAGAACACAGACACCTTATGTGAATATCTATGTGAATACAAGACCTCAAAGTCGAGGCTCAGCCACGTCTCTGCGTTATATAACGTAGGCCACTGGGTCATGTCTCCACGTTCACATATGAATGCCTGTATTGTTACTGTTGCATATTGGCACTTTACAGATTAAATCACAATTAATGCTGTCTAATAAGGCATCGTAATCCCTCCATAAACTCTCCTTAGGACCTGCATTCTGCTCAGACAGAAACACATTTGTCTGTAAATTCAAATCATAACAAATAACAATTTACCCTGTAGCAGCAAAAAAAATAAATAACTGGAAAACAAAACAAAAAAATAGAGTAGGCACTTTCCAATTAAGTTTTACTTCGGCATCCATAAAAGTGTGGAACAAAAAAAATTTTCCTTTTACTTTGTCATAGAATTATACTGTATATAGGCATTTAATTAATGTTAAGTTCTAATTAGTAGAATTTTGGAGAAGGAACACAAATCAAATTCAGGATATAAAACCTTTTTTATATTCTTTAATTTTTTTTTATTACTGCAGCTACTGTATACCACAGATTTGAGGAATTCTTTTTTGATGGAATGTAATGGGGACACCAACTGGGAGCATGTTTTCTGTGTCCTCTTCCCACACAATCTCCACCAGCATCGACCAGTTTATCACATGCAAATGAAGAATAAATGCCCACCCCCACACTCCCTATTAGCCAGGTGTGTTTCCTTGTGATGTCATCACTGACACAGCTCTCACACTGCACTGCTACCCCTACATCTGCATTTTTCTGTGAAATTCAAACCGATAAATATAGGGGTCTAGGATGCCCCATGTCTAGGATGCTACTATTATTGGTCAGGTTCTAAACTAAAAGTGAGACCAGAGGTGCATCACAAAAGCCTACAATGGCTCTGGGGAGGGGGATCAAGGGAAATTGCAAATGTTTCACATTATATTTTAGCAAAAGACTACTAAACATGAGACAACAATCCTGCATCTATACCTATAGCTCACATATCTGCCTGAATGCTGACAGGAAACATTAACCTCTAAGTTATATAATATTACTTATTATATATGCAGTACTGTGGTCTGGATACACAAATGCATTCATCAAGAAACCAAGTTAACTGCTTCCTCCCACAGACCACTTGCTGTTAACTTCTTAATTGTTAATTAACAGTGTTAATCAGGCATGTTAATTGGAACCCCCCATACCTCTCACTGTTTACCCATTTCCATATTTCCTGTTTCACCTGCTTGCTGTCACATGTTTTTAAAAAAAACCCTGGTAATTATTTAACATGAAAGAATTACCAGATTGTTGTCATATTGAAGGATTGTATTTTTACACTTTATCAAGTGGTAAATAAGTAAGAGTTTATGCAAAAGAATATTCAAATTTAAAGGCACAAATTAGTTTGGTTTCCACTAGTCCAGGCATTTTTTGAGATAGTTTTTTTCGTTTGTTTATTAATATCAGTGATTTTTTTTCCCATTCCTTTTTATCCGTTGACATAAGCAGACAGTTAAGTTTCCTTGGGGGCCCGCATTGATGGGCTTTTTTAATGCCATATTTGATTACACCGCTCATTGTAATGCATGCTAAGTGAGAAAAGAGGGGAAAAGGACACAATTTCCATTTGGCAAGAAGAAGGGAGAAAAGAAAAAAGAGAGGAAAAAAACGAGTGATCAAGCGAGGCGTGAATTATCTGGCGGTCAAACTCACAGAAGAAAATCTTTATTTTCTGTGAAATTACGTTGAGGAAGGAGGTGGAATTACAAGATGCTAATAGCACTGGGTTAATTATGTCTTTCTCTGAGAATCCTTGGCATTCTGAGGCAAACCCTTTCAACATTAACAGAATTTGATTTAAAAAAAAAAATAAATAAATAAAAAATTGGGGCTCCCCAGCTTTTGCCGACAGGCTGATGGATGAAGTTTGGCGTTGGGGGTGGGGGCTCTGAATGATGAGTTTAATATCATCATCCACTGTCAGGCCTAATAGGCTTTACCTCTGAGAAATCAATCACACATCTATTCCATTACGGCCAGGGTCTGACAACATGTCCATCTATCCGGCTGATGCTGCTCGGAAGGACTAACAAGAAAATATGTGGCCCAAGAATTCTGAACAAGTAAACAGGTAGTTTATGAACAATTTGTTTCACAAGGTTATGTATCACTGGGCCGTTCTCTTTGTAACTGACGGAGGAACCATATTTTACTCCCAGTAATGTATGCAATAAATAACTACTTTTTCCCCCCCTTTGCCTTTCATGTGTCTCATTTAATCCTCCCTCCCACTCTCGCTCTCTCCTTCTCTACCACGACAGCTGCTCGCCAAAAGACAAGACATTTGAAGAGGGAGGCGCTTTATCAGTTTTCGATGCTTTATGTGGTGTGTTAAAAACCCCAGCCCCCACCGTTGCTTAAAGACAGCAGGTACAGGCCTAGCATTAGCTCAGCCTCTACAAAGATAATTTGCTTTCAGATCCGAGCCGTTACCTCTGGTATTTGCTAGATCCGAGTAACTAATATTGACTTTAGTGAAAATTGGCGATTTGTTTAATGCCGCTAAGCTAATCATTAAACAAAGAACTGGATTCAGGATCTGAATTCCCAAAACCGACATAATCGTTTTAACATTTCTGCCTCCCGATTTACGTTTTAACTGATTTCTTAATTAAAGGTTTCAGTATTAGGTGTTCATATTTGAATTTCCATTGTCCACCTGGATTGTCATTACTGAGGTTCAACATGGCCTTTATGAAAATGTACCGCATACGGAAACATTGTGAATGCAAAATAGGGAAACCTGCGTGGTTTGAATCACCACGAAGAGCGTGTCGTTAAAATCAGAATAGCTGTGTGAAGCAGACACAGCAAGCTGGGCTGCACAAGCCAGTTAACGAATCTTCCTGTACATCTATGGACATTTTCTAAATCCATTTCCAAATGTTTGAGGAAAACCTGAGCAAAGAGAATCGTCCTTCTACTGGAAATGCGAGAAATATCACGTGCCAAAAAGGGATTCATGAAGATGAGGGAAGAAAATTGTTTATCAGTGAACCCTGTGATTTTACCGTAAATGTGGATACGTGCATTCATGAATGTATCATTCTGGGGGGATTATAGACAAGGAACTTAAAAAAACTACAATTACTGTGTGCACTAGCATAGCAGAGGAACCTGCAGATAGTATTCTGGTGGCGTGTGCGGTAAGCGGGGAGATGTTCAGGAGAAGGCCACAGGACCTCGACGCCAAGTAACATCAGTGCAACAAGCTGGAGACGCACCTGGCGATGCAACTGTGTGTAGCAGCCACAGCAAAACGGGGCACCAGGTCTACACCAAAATAAATTGGTAAGAGAAATCAATCACAGGGAAGGGGAAGGGCTTTCTATTTCCTGTGGCCAGTCAATAATTCAGCTGTTAGCGAAGACTGTGCAATTTCAGATTGGAGACATTCCAGTAAAATGTTGAATTGAGACAGTAGCTGATAAGGTGTGAAGAGACGTTTAATACATTTCATCCTGTAGACTTCATCGGAAGAAAAATCACACCCTGGAAGCCAGTTAAATTGCTCAGGATAATTCCCAGAGACACACCTAAAATGAATATAGCTTTCCTGTGATTTGGAGTGTAGTGTGAAATGTGAAATCCTCAAGCAGCCGTCCAACAATGGATGACATCAGCTTGGATAAACACATTCATGAAATGCTAAGCGTTTTCATTTACCCAAAACATATGTGACCAAAAAAATCTGCCATTATCACAACACTCTGAAAACTTTCAGATATGCCCATAGGCTCACCTGAAAAGTTTTGTCCATTGTTGTTTCACACTATGATTAATTACAGTGTCCCTTTCTTATCATTTTTAATTTATAGCTCTTTAAAAATAAATAACATTGTTTGCCCCCCCAAAACACAGGCAAACAATAGCGTCTGCTAAAACAGAGCCGGTAAAAGCAAAATCTGTCAAAGGGTGTGATGAAGGTCAGTCTCAAGCTCTCGCTTTGCGCTGGAATGCCAGAATTCGCTCGCAGCATCCTACGGCGTGTGAACACAACTCTGAGATACATGACAGTTCGAAGAGCATCTCCTCTGTTGTGGGCAGCATTAATCTTTCTCTTTTGACAGCCATGTTTATACTCCTCAAATCCACACAGAGACGGGCCGCTTCTAGCCTGGCACCATTACTGCAAATCACTCTCTGGGTTGTTTCGCCTTTTTTATGAGTGCTTCCCGGTGCTGTCAGTCTCAGAATCCAATGGCCCATACAGGGTCTTGTACCACTTCTGAAAGTCCACTTGACCAACACTTTTCTGGGAGAGGTGTTTCTTCTGGGGGCTTCCCTTGTGTCTCAGAAGAAGCCGAGACCAAATTTGACCACAGAGCCGTGCTATTAGTCAGTTAGTCAGAATTTTAAAATGGCGGCCTTGTTGTTTATGGTTCGGCCCAATGCCTTGGCACTCTCCATTTTAATGCCACGTCTTACCATCCTTCCCTATTACTCCACGTATGTCATCCATTACTACGTCTTCCGCTTCCACCGCAAAACCCAGATTGGTTTCTGCCATCACTCTATTTCCCGCATGGGCCTCAGGTCTCCTCAAAATAACTAAACTATTCTGTCATTATGAGGCTGCAGGTTCCATGAGGGATCCCACTGAAAAGCCCTCAAGAAGGGTTTGTGGTCCCTATTCAAAGCTCTATTAGATAAATACAATTTTGGACTTTTATCCAACAAAAAAAGTGTACATTAGAATATGTCCATTAAAAAAACACACATACACACATAGACCTCTGCGACTTGTTAGTCCAGCACATCCCACAGATACTCGATTGGATTGAGATCTGGGGAATTTGGAGGCCAAGTCAACACATTGAACTCTTTCATGTTTCTCAAACCTTTCCTGAGCAATTTCTGCAGTGTGGCACATTATTCTGCTGAAAGAGGCCACTGCCATTGGGGAATACCGTCGCCATGAAGTCGTTTATTTGGTCTACGACAATGTTTAGATAGGTGGTACATGTCAAAGTAACATCCACATGAATGCCAGAACCCAAGATTTCACAGCAGAACATTTTCCAGAGCATCATACTGCTTTCACCGGCTTGCCTTCATCCAATAGTGTATCCTAGTGCAAGCAGAAGCACATTGTTCTGATACCTTTCAATCACAGCCAGCATTAACTTTTTCAGCAATTTGTGATAGAGTAGCTCTTGCGTGGGATCATACCAGGCAAGCTAACCATTGCTCCCATTGCTGGGACCCTGTCACCAGTTCACCGGTTGGCCTTCCTTGGACCCCTTTTGGTAGACCTGTGGTTTTGGAGATGCCC
Organism: Paramormyrops kingsleyae; assembly: GCF_048594095.1. NCBI lineage: Eukaryota > Metazoa > Chordata > Actinopteri > Osteoglossiformes > Mormyridae > Paramormyrops > Paramormyrops kingsleyae. The sequence goes on from NC_132815.1 coordinate 20,746,030, forward strand.
TGACTCTGGCTCCAGCCATCACAATTTGGCCCATTGCAAAGTCGTTCAGATCCTTCCTTGCCCATTTTTCCTGCTTCCCACCCATCAACTTCAAGAACTCACTTCTCACTTGCCTAATATATAATGGCACCCTTGACAATGTGCCATTGTAATGAGGCAATCAATGTTACTCACTTGTCAGGGTTTTAATGTTATGGCTGATCAGTGTACATACAGAGAGACCCAGTTAGTAATGTTAATTAGGATCAAGGTAGATTGAACAGCTCAAATGGCACACAGCGGTGGTCTGTACTACGAAGTGGGGTTACTGGCTTATCGGGGTAACTTGTCAGATTTAAGGTACCACAGTTTAAATGGACTTCATATTCATTCACTTACATTTTGCCCAGACTACCTTAAATCCGATAAGTTACCCCGATAAGCCAGTAACCCCACTTCATAGTACAGGCCACTGGTCTAGAATATTCCTTGTATTTCTTTTGATATAAAGGGCAAAGGATCCCATCGAGCAGAAATAATTCCACTGAAATAACACCTTCATCAACGAACGTCAAAAAAAAAAATGATCCCATCAGCAGTCAACAATGTTGCTAAATGTTTGGAATGCATTATAAATGATTTTTTTTCTTTATTTTGTAGTTTTAAATGTATATATATTCTATATATATATTATTGGATTGTTACACAAATCTCTGTGTAGTTTAAACTGGTGTCTACAAGCCCAGAATTATGAATTGCAATCACATGCCTCAGCACCCGCGCAGACTTATTTTCGTAGCGTTTGTTTGAGTATTGATGACGTGCGACGAGGAGGGCCGTTATTCGCCGGCGACGCGGCGCCCCGTTCTTGCCCCGGAGTCGTGACAAAGAGGGCGGCTCGCACTCCCACTCATCAGCCCCCCCGCGTCAGCGCCGGCGTGCCTTTAATCACGAAAGCGTCCCATCAATTAACCTCCGTTTAATTTAGCCGATTAGCGGCGGTGCCGCTGACTACCTCGGCGATTACGCATTCACTGCTGGGGGATTCAGCTGCGCGCTGAGAAAGGGAGAGCAGCTACAAGCAGCTAATCACATTGGGTAGGAGGAGGATTTCCATGCAGACTTGCATACTTAATTCGTGCGGCTAAAAAAAATGTAATTCCTCTTTCCCTAGGGAAAGTGCACTACCCTTGTAAACATCGCATCCTCTCCCATCTGTGGAAAAACTGCTCCCGATTCATCCACCGGCCCTTTCTGTCTCTGTCCCGGGGTCTGTGGTTGTCTGAGGGTTTCCGGTTACAAGAGACTAGAATTTAAGCCCAGCATTCCCCCCCCCCCGACCCCCCCGACCCCTGTCCACTCTGCTATTACCATCATTACAGATAACTACCAAACTCTCTAACATATAACGTATAAGGTACCTGGACGTTGTATAAATGTTCTATTTTCTTCTATTTTAAATAAACCATTTCAAAACCTATCACCTCTTTTATGATGTAATTATGCACCTATTTCTTTTCCCTGTGACCTTGTCTGGAATAATCTTGGAAGGCGGATGGATAGATGAATTCTTTTTTTTCTTTTTTGTCTTTTAATATCTTATTTATATCAGTGGGACTATACGCCATGAAGCTGTGGAATGTGATGTAAGCCGTATCACAGTGTCAGGCTTTAGCGGCACTTGGTGGGTGTCACTGCGATCCACTTGTCTGTCAGTCAGTTTTTCTTTTTTTAAGTGACAGCATGACTGCTACAGATGTTTTTTTCCAGATGGGGAAGCAGAAGCTAACAGTGCAGCACTTAAGGGGTGTATCGCCAGAAAGCCGACGACACAAAAAAAGTCATTCGTTGGGGCCGTGATGTGGACGGGCAAAATACCGAGCCGGTGGGCGGCTGTGATAGGAGGAGGCTAAGGGGCTGCGTGCTGCAAGAGGTCATGGCCAAATTCAAAGAGGAAGTTCTGCAGTGTCCTTAGAGACGATGTCATGAAGAGGACAACCAGCACCATGGACTGTCTTGTGTATTTATATGAAGATATATGGATGTGAGTGTGAGTGTATATGTGTGTGTGTGTCTATAGATATATATACACATATACAGTATATATGGATTTTTTTAGCTTGCTGTGACGTGGTCTGTCACTGGGTTCTTCCTTTGTTCTACGGGTTTGCTAACAGAGACAGTGATTTGCAGTAATGCTGCCATAGTTTAAAGATGAGCAGAATGGCTAATTGGTGCCTGTGAATTGCGTCCTGTGATGGCCCCCAGTACTGGATTAGCCACTAGAATAGGGATTGATATATTGCAGTGGATGTATTTGATAAATAGTTCTGGATTTAATATCAGCACATACTGTGTATGGTCTAATCTCCTACTATGTCAAGTGTTAATTGCTATGGTGACTCGACACTGGACAGTGGAAAGTTAATCGGATTCACATGTATCTTAAGCAAGAGAGTCCTTTGCATTTTTAACCAGCTGAAATTTTCTAAAATATTAACATAAAAAGCACAAATTCCTAGCAAAAGATGTACAGCAAATGAATTTGAAATGTGTGCATTGGGTTTAAAAATATACAATTATTATGCTATTTTCCAAGTATAAAAACATAAAAAAAAAACAGTATACTGCATTTTTTTTTTACACCTGACTACTGAAGTCATTTAGTGTGATAATTTTACAGACGGATAAGTGAATTATCCTTTACAAAATTAGAGTAAAAAGTCCCAGCTGACCCTGTAATTCAGCCTTCATCTTAACTCCGCTGGGGTTACTGTGCAGGCTTAAGCAGCAGAGCTCATTCCCTTTTGTTTGGCGGTCCCCTCGCTATAATTTAACCATCAGTTTATAGGATTAATTTAAAGGCTGCTATGCAGTTCAGATTTTACCCTTCGGAATACTGATTATATTGATTTAGGAGGTATGGGGCTCGTTCCGCCGCTTTTTGTGCGCGCTTCCCTTCCAGCTTGCGTTTCCTTTCAGTTTCCGGCCGTCTATGTTCGCGTCGCGGCACGAATGCGATCTGTTTGTCGCCGCGCGTAAGATTACACGGCCTGCAACTGTGTTGTTAGCATTGATACAATTATGTCAGCTGACTTCAGGTACAATGCTGTGTTGCACCTGCCCCCAAAAGCACGCATGTGTGTTTTGGGGGGGGGGGGGGGGGGGGGGGGGGTCACAGGGATGCCCCAGATCAAGGGTTGCGTGTGAATAGAGAAACAAAACAATGACCCGAGGCTTAGCAGAATCCTCTGTATTCTTCTGTGAAGAATGTATGTAAACACCTTGTGTGTGGAGCCCGCCGTGCCGCCCTGCAAGCGCAGCTAAACGGGGATGTGAGCGCAGCGCTGCCTGCGACGTCGCACGTCACGCCCGCCGCCTCCCTTTGTGCCGCCGAGCTGCGACGCGGTGCCAGGGCGGGGCCGCCTGTCATCGCCGCCGAAACCGATCCATTCACACACATCGACACCGAGGCAATTAGAGGAGCGGCAGCTGGCAGGCAGACTGGGCTGTTAATGCTGCCAAACGCCACGGCGTCAACAGCCAGCCTGTGTGTCCGGGCCTGACCGTACGCCACCGCGTCTGCGCAGACCCCGCGTCTACGCAGCTCAGACAAAACAAAGCAGGGTGAGTTAGCTGCAGTTAGGTGTTCCAGTTTGGAAGCAAGCCGGCTGCTCCATGTGTGGGCCACGTTCCCACTGCTATTAAACAAAACAACAACATGTCCCCTCTCTGTAGACTCACCTGGTCTGCAATGGTCCAGCATATGTAATGTCTAAAAATTCATTAAAGATTCCACTTTACTAGCATCAGTACTCTGTAAATACACCCCGATATGTCTAATTGAGCATCCTATTATTCTATGAATTCTTTTCCTCAAGGCTTCACAACTTACCCCATGAACTTCAGCTGTGGAATATTTATGGACGTGTATTTTTAAAATTTTTTTAACAGTTACTGGATCTGCAGGTGTGTGTTTGCATGTGTGATTGAGTAGAAAAATAAATATTATGTGTTTTCGTGGCCCTTTCCGTTTGGAATTGGGAGATATTGATTTGTGCCACGTTTCTGGTGTAAGGTTCCGAGCAGTGTTTGTATAGCTCTTGTTTCCTGCACGTCTCTCGCTCATTATTCATGCCTCTTTGGAAGCTTAGCCTAGCAGTACTTGTACCCAAGTTGGCTTGCTGACATACTTGTGCATCCCTTTGGACAAATATGTCCGTCAAACATACAAATGTAATGACGGCTCAGTACAGTAACAGGAATCAGAGAGAATGCTCATAGAAAAATAAACCCATTATATTTTGGATATAGATTAGATATAGAGCTAATAGATTTGTACATCATCATCATCCCATCCATCATATTTCTGTATCTGAAAGGAAAAGTGTAAAATCATCATGCCAACATGGGTAATGCAGTGCTGGTGAAGTCACATGACACAGTGCTCAGGTGAGTGACAAATTGAAGGAGATATTATGATCAATTATCCCCTGAAATACTCCCCACTGTGCAACACAAGGACTTCAGCTTCTCATTGCTCTGCTTGGGGGTAGGGGGAGGTCTCTGAAACAGGTAGAGTCCTCCTCGCCTAGCTAAATGCACAAGCGATATGGTTCCTGTTAGCCCAGGCTGAAACCACTCAGATGAGTCAATAAATCAAGCTGTCACCTCTCCCACATGGTCCTTCTTGCTGTCACCAGTGTTTGAAGTGTCAAACAGTCAATCGTCGATGTTTGAAAGTACCCAGCATTCTTTTGTTTCCTGAACATCGTGCTTGACCTAAAGTCTAAACAAAAGTCCTTTCATCGTGGCTGCGAGCGGCAGGAAGGCTTTAGGTCCAGGTGAGGAGTGAAGCCACTCAGGTGTCAGTCTCTGTCGCTCTCTCTGGTTATCAGAACTCAACATTGTATTCAAGCAGGGACACATTCTGATATTTACATTTGCAAGTAAGGCTTGTTCCCATGGAGGGTCATATAAGCAGTCAGATTATAATATATTAACCAAACTCAGTTGTAAAACTCTTGCTTTGGTTAAATTATGTCCCCTACAGCTGCATGTTTAGGCAAAATGTGCTATCAGTTTTAATTAATGCTTTATGCCATCATACTAGATTAAACCATAGCATTCAGTGGCATAAAGTGCTTAATTTCTTCATCTCAAATATATGTATCCGTGAGGCTAAAACATTCCTGGAAGTTGGCTCATGGGGCTGACACCTTGTAATTCAGAGATTTAATTACCACTAATTTCAAAGGGGAATTTTTTCAAGTGCTAGATGAATTGAGATGCGATTATAAGCTCACGCGAGAGAATCAAGCACAACTGGGGTAAAAACTGTGAACGAGGTGCAGCAGCCAGTGGAAACTTCTAGAAATCTCCAAGGCTCGGCTCTTGTTAAGCGCAATCAGCCTCATTTTGGCTGTAACTTGGTAAAGGGTATTAAAAAACGTAGTCACATATGCAAAAACTCATGTCAAAAATTTGCATCTCAAGGGATGCCTATAATTATAAATTATTTATCCCTTTCATTCATTTATGCTTTTTGGTGTCTTTTGCATCAAATACACACACAGGCCAGGATATAATACATACGGCTAAGTGAAATGAAATATAAATAATAGATATATAGCTACTAGATAAAAAAGCAAATAGTGAAAGTGTCACTGGCTTGGAATATCTGATACCATTTTATATTATTGAAAAAACAGTCTGAGTTTCCTGAAATGCCTTGTGTAGATAACTGAAGGAAAACTCACAGATGACAGAATCTGCTTTGAATGACCTTAAATACCTTATCTGTGCCTTGGAGCACAGAGGTGATTGGCATGTCAGTTTGCGTTCATATCGGTCAATATCTGCTTTGCTCGTAATACTCTTTTGCTCCAGATTATACATGGCGTGAATTTGCTGAATACCTAATCCATCAGAACCTGTCTCTTTTTTTCATCCCTGTTCCAATTGATTCCAGTTATCCGCACCAGCAGATTTCTCTATTCTACTGTGTGTCCCCAAAGCATGTCTTCATGGGAGAAGCCTGAGAGATGACGTCCAAAACTCTTTGATCCACCTCCTTTTAAGACGTATCTTTAAGGCCTTGGCTGGTTCAGTGTCGCCCGCGATCGTGGTTTCTTCAGAAAACTACAATAATGGACACAGAAGACATCTTGCCGGCTCTCCTTCCATGAAAGGTGTTATACCTGAGTTGCTGTGGTAAATAAGCAGATGTGTAAATGGGGGGGGGGGGGTGTAAAGCGGGACATTATGTAAATCGCTGTGGATAAAGCTGCCCGATAAACAGCTTCGCAATGTAATGCACCTCCTTAATCCATCTGACCAGTAGGACCAGAGGCATCGCCGGGGCCATATCTTGTGTGCACAGGAAATGTATTCTATTGACTTTCTAATGAGCAGTGAGAATGACAAGCCCCCCACCCCGCCACAGAAGGAGGGCCGAGAGCGGCTGGGGACTCGTTTGTGAGACGTCCCCGTGACATTTCCACTGTAAGATGACACCGCGTGGTCCTGCCGCACACCGACTAGTTATGATCTGGCTGAAACTGGACAACGTGCTGGTCAGTCGGGACGACTCCTCCCAGTGGCCCCCGGCGTTCATGCCTCCCTTTGCTACTCTGACACCCTTCTCGGCCGCGCCTTTCAAGGCCTCTTTGCCCCCGTTTAGCGTCAAGCCAACCAGCACCATGAGAGTCCCCACATGCTCGGCTCTGTGCCCCGCAGCTTCCTGCAAGACGCGGCGAGGTCCCCGTGACACCCCCGACTGAATTACTCCCAGGCCGTAAGCCAGTCAGCGTTGGAGTGTACTGTTAATCTGGGGAGTGACATCTTTCATTTTACATCAGGAAATTTTACATCATAAAATTCATTCTGGTATTTAATTAAATTAAAATTAAAATTGGTAATTGTTGTTAATAATTTAGTATGTAGTATAAGTAGTATGTAAATATTTTTTATATTTTAGTAGTATAGCAACATAGTGTAATTATTATATTCAATCAGATTTTTTAATTTAAGATATATTTTGGCCACATTTCTGCTTTTAAATTAGTAAATTATATATCACAGACTGGTTTTTTTTTTCTTTCCTGTTCTTTCTCAAATTTCAAATAGAAGCTTCAAGTGCATTTTAAAATGCAAATGGCACACTTATGAAAGTATGTTACATATTTCCTTTTTAAAAAAATATAAAGTGGAAAAAGACACACATTTTTAGAGATTTTTACATTTAATCTCGTGCCAGAAAATGGCACCAGCCTTTTGCTAATTGTTTTGACGTGACAATTTGAATTTTTACGTGGGTATTATTTTATTTATTTATATAAAAAATGGTAAACGCTGAAATTATGCAGGGATCTGTCTAAAATAATGAGATGCCTTTAATCAGACTTGCCAGCAGTTTGAGCTGCTTTACATCCTATTTGCAGTAAAAAGGGGGCCCTCACTGGGGTTCAAAGAAGGCTTCAGCACTGCCAGACTGCTGAAGCTCAACAGCACTGACAGCGAGTGACATGCGAAAAACCCATCTCAGCTCTGACAGTTAGATGATCTCCCAACCTGAAAGCACCAAATGCGGAAAAGTAAAATAAAGCAAGTTCTTCCGCCCCCCCCCCCCCCCCCAAAAAAAAGGCTGACATTTCATTCTGGAAGATTACAGAGACTGACATTACAGGGATTTAATTCATACTGAATTTGTAATACAGCATAAAATGTAGTATTTACATATCATGTTCTCATTTTCCCCACATTTAAATGTTTTATTTACCTAAATAAATAGTTTCCCTAAAAAGGGTGGAAGACAAAAAGGCACGCGCACAAACACGCTTCCCGTACCCTAATCAGCTGGTAATGAGGCACAAATGATTTTGGTGAATCGGTGAACCTTTAGCACTTAAGGTGCTCTCTATGAAGCAAGGCACCGACGCCTGTATCCATGTACGATTCACAGCGATATTTCCCCGTGGACATTCTCCGGGGCGCGATGGGCTGTGGGCGTAGAGCTCAAAGGTTCCAGGAAAAAGGCCTTTGGAGTCCATATCTCTGGGGATTACAACACATGACCAGAGCCGTGAGACCTCAGACTGTGATTACTGTGGAGCAGCGAGGCCCTGGGAGATTACGCACAGGCGACGCCGGGGTCGGAGGAGATTACCCCCATTTTTCCTGGAAGCTGGCGGGCCGACCAATCGGCATGGGCTTGTCCACGTCACTCGGATAGGAATCACGCTGTTGGGGAGGGGGGGGGGGCTTTCATCCCCCGATCCTGCACCCTCCGACTCTCACCAAAAGGCCCGGGAGGAAATTGGCCCGATGCGCTCGCGCAGCCTCCCACGGAACGTCAGAGCAGGCCGGAGCTTTTACCTGACATCCCCATCACTGGTAGCAGTGAGCAGCGCCCAGAGAAGCCCCATACATACCGCGACGAGCAGCCGCGCGCCTTCCCACGCACGGGCGTGTTATTTTGACACCCGTAAGTGTGTGGGTGCACAAGTGCCACAGACCTGTGGTGCTTTTTAAAACCCATACCGGCCAGGTTAGCTAAAGATAAGACAAAGACAAGAGAAAGGGGACGAGAGGAACCGAACTGAACCTGCCGGCTCAGAACGGCACTTCGGGCGTAAATGTTGTGCTATGAAATGTCTCAGACAACATGAGGAAAGGAAATATTTTCCCCATGGTGGAAACTGGGCAAATATTCATAGAAAAAGGGTTTAATTTTTTCATTCTAATGGTTGTTGATTAATTAGCATTGTTAATCGCCCATTAATGGAGAATTTTAGCTAAACACCTTAATTAAATATTATCTCACTGCTTAATTGATTGAGAAAAAAAAATCACATAAATATGTTTTTTTTTCCAATTGATCCTTCTACAACCAAGTAGAATGCATGAACGTCTCCTCACTTGGATGACTGCCACACTGATTTATTGTTGATTTCGTTGCTCACTTTAAACACTTCATCACAGGGACGGTAATGAAGATCGGAGGCCTATAGTGTAAACGCAGCTCTCAGCTTTCGTTTTAATTTGATTTGTTCCCCCTGTCTGTTCAGACCCACTGGACGCATGTATTACAATGTGTTTCCATTACATGACTCTGTCAGGGCCATTTGTGAGAATAGATAGCAGAAAGAAGCCAGTGTATCATCCAGATTAAGGAAATATATGGGCAGATCACTGAATGAATTCATTGATGACTAAGATGAAGGAACGAATTGTAAGGGACATGATATTTCTTATTAAAACCATTTTCATTCTTACCCTATCCCAGCATTACACCCAGAGACAGACAAACAATCACTTTTGCTGGCATGATTCATCATTTACTTTGTTAATATCACATAAAATCTGTGGGTCAAATCTAATATTCAGCTTGGTAGGACCAGCAGAGCCAACCTCCATCTTTTATTGCCATTTCTTCTCTCAGATCTAGAACCTTCTTTCTCTTCAGCTCATGCAAAACTATGCCTCGTTAATCCTACTACCATCGTGTAAGTGAGTGGTTTGCAAGCCAGTGCTCGGGGCCCTCAAATCAGTCCCTATTTTTGATCAATTCCCTCAGATTCGGTGATGAGCAGAAAGCAAAGTGGAGCGGAAGGAGAGCAGGAATGTGGACTGGCCAGGTTAAGGACGTTAAATAGTATCTGGGCTTGTTTGGGTGTCACTTCGCAAAAGTACCTCAGATCTTATAAGAAGTGATGTTTTACAGTAAACAATGGTGGCCCTTCATAAAGTGACACTTGTTGAGCCAGACTTGGTCTCTGAGAAACCGAATGCGTTTCATATGAGTCTCAGAGACTCGGCCCTGTTAGGCTAAGCGGCTGAGCGAATCACGGGGCTCTCCTCTAGATGGCTTTACCCATTGAGAGCGGTTTGTTTGTTTTCGCTCCTGTTAATAGGATCATGTTGGAAGTAGTTGTGAGCATGATACATGGAGAATGGCCTAGCCTTCAACCCTCTTCCTCCCCAGAAATAAACAGGCATTCTGAAGTCTTTCCTGTGGAAGAAACCAAACAAACAGTGAACCTTGTCCTGGATACAAGAGGAGAGTTGGGTTACTGTTCCATGCTGCTGATTAATGCTGTTTTTTTCCCGTAAAATATAATTTTGCTATTCGGCTGAAGTATGGGCAGTATGAAAACAAATGTGTTATTCAAGATCATTAAATTACAATCTTCAAACCCAGAAACGAAGTGCTTATATGGTAATGAACAAAAATTCTTGGGCTGACATCTTCCTGGAACATTTTAAAGATCACTGAAGAAAAATATCCTCGTTTTATAGAGTCCTTCATTTACTGACATGAAAGACTTTCAAATTTATGTCTGTGTTATAATATTGACGGGCGCCAGGTGCTGAAGGCAGCAGGCTGTCCAGGATTCATCTATAAATTTACTCCTATAACCCAACTACATACATAACTCTTAACATCCAGATTATTTTTATGGTTGATGTTTAAGAGTAGCTCATTAAAATCAATTGCGGACCTCATCCTTACCCTTCATTAGTCTTAGAAGTACAAGAAGCATCAAGATGTAGCCAAAACAACTTTCATGTCCTCCTTTTTACATGATCTGTCGTCACATATCTGTGAAAAATTCTTCAGAAGGAAAACATCTATGCAGAATTCAAGGTGCAGCTGTAGAGAAAAATAAAATCATTGAAATTGTTAATGTTCTCTTCAAAACCAGGCAGTGGATTTAAATGGACACATATTCATCATGTTAATTGATCACTGGGGGAAAAAAAATGTCAATAAATTCTACCATCACTCATGTTTGTGAATGTCCTATGTTGTTCTTGTATGAGTCTCCAAACATGTCACTGGACACATACTGGGTCCCCATCGCTTACTCGGCGTGAGATGTGGTCCAGGGTGGATACTCGTGCAAACAAAGTGTGCAAAGATCAAACGGTGAGCCTCCTGGCAAACTCCACACTGCACAGTGCAAAAAGATCGACAGGAAACAGCAATGAAGAGAATGAGAGGGGAGTGGTACGTGTGGACATGCTACAGGATTCTCTCCTGCTTAAATATTAAAATCCACATCCTTTGTTTGGCAAAGAAGCCCTTTGTTCATTAAACTGGTTGAGATTAATAGAAATGTCTCTAAGATACCAAGTACGGCTCGGGGGGGGGGGGGGGGCAGAAAACACCAGCAATCTGCTTTTCAACCTGTTTCATGGGTTTTGTTTTCACGAATTATAGTACAAGTTGTTCCACTCTAGTAAAGATGATGTAGAAGAATTAAGAAAATATATACAGTAGTATCTCTGTTAGTTATTGGTCTTCTGGCAAAATCTATATGATTATACCACAGAATCTCAAACTTTTCCACATTTTTAATTAGAACTTATCAGACATTTAAGTTTGATATGTCCTCAAGCTCAGTTGACCTGGTGATGCTCAGTACTTGCTGGAGAGGACCTGGACAGCAAGAGACAGCAGAGAGCTGAGCAGAGTCTGCATCTGAAGAGACGAAAAATGATGTAATGGCTCCATTTATCACACAAGGTCCTTTTGAAAAGCCAGACGCTGACAGCTGTGGCAGATGTGCGCTCAGAGGTTTGGGTATTAGAGCAGCCAGGCACCTGCTCTCTGTATACCTACTCACACACACACAGACACACACACACACACACACAGGTTTGTAATTATATCTTTGTGGGGACTCTCCATTCATTTCTATGGGGAAAACTCTAATTCCAACATGATGAGCTTAACCCGTACCCAGCCATAACCTTAATCATAAGTAACCAAACAAAATATGAGATTTTTGGCAATTTTACTTTTTTGATTGCATTCAAAGATCTTTGTGGGGACCGGAAAAATCTTCCCCATAACCTCAAAATAACAGGTTTTTATTACATTGTGGGGAACATTTGGTCCCCACAATGTAATAAAATCATAACACACACACACACTCTGCCTGACTGATGGTCCTGAGTCTCTGGTGGGGGGGGGGGAGCGTGCTTTGTTTCACTTTTGCAAACATCCTGCCCTTTCAGGTCCACCCCTGCACACACACCTCTGAAACACAACCCTTGAAAACGGCCTAACCACCCACGATGGGACACCAGAAGTGCAGGTCACATGGTCTAATCAAACAGCGAATGGCATTATCACACTGTCCTTTCCTGAAGGCAGAGGAAGGCAAGAGACAATGGTTCCATTACACCGCCTCTTGCATTTACTTCCAGATGTCTAAACTGCAGGGTAACTGACTTCCAAACATTCTCCAGCCCTTCCCTGGCATCATTCACTGTCCGTTACACCTTTCATTTTCTCCGGTTAATTCCTTGCAGAGTCATCAAAGCACTTTGCCAAATGTCAGGCTGAGACGGGAACTGGATCCACTTACTGTTTGTTGTTTTTTTTTTAATAGCATTTCCTCTAGGCCCAAAGACCATGAAAAAATGAACACCTTCGGTATTGATGGCCTGTCACTTTGAAGAATGTCTTTCATGAACATATAAACCCACCTGACACAGAGTTTCTGTCCTGTAATAATGGTAACAACTCCAGCAAAGAGCGTTTTCCCCCTTTTGAATGCAAGACGCAATTCATATGTTAAGAAGTGGACGAATACAATATTATATCAAAGGCGGCTGTCCTGAGCAAAGGGCTGCTGTGCGTGCTTAAACATTCTGCGGTAATCTCCATCCCTGTACCGTGCTGTTCTGTATTACACCGAAAGCCCTGCCATCTATTACAATCATTTGCCTATCTCACATTGCACCGTTTTCAAATTCCATATTTTTTTGTCTCAGATCAAAGTGTTTTTTTATGATTTCTCAAAAAGAACAGAGATTTCAAATCCAGCTCTACTTTTAATCTTCTTAGCACTAACTCATCAATCCTTTATCCTTGATCTCATGTGGGAATTAAACCAGAAAATACAGCTTAAGAGCAAGTTAATTACTTGTGAAGCAGAGTCTCTGGCCAGCAAAATTATTTCATTCAAGCGCAATGTAATTGTTGAATTGGGGAAAATGATTGGCTATTTCGATTTCGTGTGTTTAATTAAGGTCGCACAGATCAACTGCAGTAGCCCACAAGGGACCGTAAAACCATCCCTGTCACTTGTCATTTGCGCCCTAGTCTTTTACACAGAATGGTCACCAGTGCTGTAAACATTTTTCTTCATTTGATATTTTTTTCACAGATGGGGCTGATTAATATTTTACTTTGCGAAACCACAACGCTCCCGCCTGGTTGATGTTCAGAGTCCAGTGTAAAAGGACACAGCATGAGGTATTGGTAACGCAGCCCTGACGTGGGGCATCCCCATTGGAAGGCATTCTCTGGCAGCGGATTGGACGCCGGCATCGGCTGCAGGAGGACATATGTGGGCATATCTCCATGACCACTTTAGACCTCTCCTCAGCGCGCAAAGGTCCATACAATGAAAACAGACCAGGGGACAAAGACTCAAAGCCACAGTGCAGGGTAATTACTAGATCAGCATGCCTGTGCACAATTACCGTCCCTTTGAATGTTAAATTGCCATGTAAAGGGCAGTGAGGCGTCCTCGGAAAATTACACTGCGGCCTAATTAGCGCACTGCAACACAATCCACAGCTGCAGTTTCAGACTTGGTGAGTGGCTCAGTCAGACTGTTAGGATGGAGAGGGGGGGAAGTAAACCCTGAAGGACAGGGGGGTAGCCTGCTTTCCAATGCTTCCTCTTAGCTATCTCCCCCTCCCTAAGTCTCTGACCCCCCCATTACTCATGTCTGGAGCTCAGGTCCAATTAGCTTTAGGTAATCAGTCCAACGGTCGGGAAAAATGCAGACCATCAGTGCTGGACAGTGACTGCGCAGGCAGATAAGATCAGATGTACTCATCATATCTGTTGTGGATTCCTTTTAAAGTCTCATTCACAGTGGGGATGATTTAAATGTCAAAGGCTCAGAAGCACTAGCATCTAGCTAAATTTTTATTTACGCATTTTAATAAAACTGAATGTTAAACAAACTTGTATTAATTCTTTCAAACAGCTAAAGGCTATTTATTGTCACATGCGCGGAGAATGTAGCAGTTAGGCCATAGTCTCAGTTCCATATGGGGCCTCCTGTGGTTTCCTCAACCCATTAATAAAAATATCTATCTAAATTGGCTAAAAAAAAGATAATAAAATGGTTAGCTAAGCAAATGTGTCTTGAGTAATGTCTGTCCAGAACAGTTAGAAATAGTATTCTTAAGAAATTTCTGAAGAAAGTTTAAATGAAAAAAGTAATTGGAAATTAAAAGGGGCATTTAATTTAGGATTAAAGATTAAAACAGTCCTGGTTTAATAAGCCGTACACTGTCAGGCCAGGTATTGTATGACTGAAGGGCATCATATCATACTAAGCAATGTATTCCTCAGTCCAGAATAAAGCATCACGCCTTGGTCTACCAAGGCAGGTTATATGTTTAGGTATTAACCCGGGACCCTGGACCACAGCTTGGATGGTAAAACACGGCTGTTGACACGACAACATAAGGAAACTGATAGTGACACTAGTGGCCAAAATTGTGGAAACACTTCCAGTTTTTAGAGATTGCAGAACTGTATTCCAGTTACTCCAGTTATTCATTTAATTGCCCAGTGTATGATATCTGTAACATTCTTTATAAACATTGCGGCCAATATTTGTTTAGTAAGTTTTAAAGCATTATGGCAAAAATGCTAGGTGTTTCCATAATTTAGGCCTCTAGTGTGGATTGATGGATGGAGACTTGGAGAGCGGTATGAGATCTAATACGTGCACTTAAGACCACAGGGGTCTTGCCAGTGTGTGGCTCTGCTGTGCGGCCCTGGAAAAATACAAATGACAGAATCCCAACTGTCGACTGCCGTAATCCACGATAATCTATTTAATTAGCCCGCATCACTTTTATTAATAATAAAGAGGCCTGTTTGTAGAGCTGACTGCTGAAGGAGTCGTGTGTCCCACTCTGTTAGCGAGGATCAAAACTCGGTTAAAGGCGATATGAAGTGTTACCGCATTCCAGAAGCAGAGAACGTGTTGCTGCTTTGATTCCGGATTTACAGGGCAGCGCTGCGGATTGGTGCAGCCAACGCCATCAGCCTCACATCAAAACGCACCACTGGCTGTTGCGTGAATATCCATGAGTAGAAACACAGCAGTCATACCAGGTCCTCCTCAGCCACTGTGCACCGCAGCCATAGCAACAGGAAGCATATAGAACGTTGAATTCTGTTTTGTGTGTCAGGACATACATTCAAACCCAAATTTGGCCCCCGTTCCTCTGTGTCTATGCTAGGAAAAGCAGGTTGCGAACTTTGGTCAGCTGGTTGGAGTGAGATTTTCAATTTGAGACAAGTCTGCGCACACATTTGTACGTAAATAGTCTGTAAGATTTGCAAACTACCCCGACGCTTTTGATGTACCTAATTTTAGGTTTATAATGGAATAGTACAGATTTGCCGTAAGATTTGTTGCATGAGCGTGAGAGTCTGAAAGCACGAGTGTCACGGCCAGATGCGTGAGAGCTGGCAACCCTTGTTAGCGCCCATGTGAACTTATTAGCCAAGTAACCCAAACGGAGTTTAGCGACTCAGTAAAGCAGAAACTTCACATTTGCAGTAAATGACGCAGTCAGTGTCTTCACTGTCTTCACTATCATCTGTCAGCATCAGCTACGTCCTGTGTTTCCATTTCCATCAGCGGACGCCCACTCTGCATCAGCATATATGCATGTCCAACACAGGGAAAATGCTAATGTGAAAGCAATCAGTAGTTACCCCAACTCATGCTTGAGTTAAACCAGTTTGTTTCCAATCATTCCCTTGAACAGATTTGATCCCAGTATGAGGGTCTAGTCCTCTTATGTTTGCATGTGTCTGAGGGGGAGTAAAGGACCGAAGGGCCTAAACCAAGCTTAGCTGATTGGATTACAACACATCTCCAATCTGCGTGAAAAGCTTAGCTACCACCCTTGTGAAAATAAGATTGTGTTCAGTAACATGGGATTGCGAACACATGGCATTGTGGGGTGATGGAGAGGCCTGCCGGTTTCCATTAAAAAAGGATGGTGGCGTTTTTGGAAGAAAGACAGATTAAATGCACAATTCCGCTTATCCACATACGACGTGCTCAGCTATATTTAAATATATAAAGGGAGCGAAATCTAAACAAGGCCATGAACATTTTTGCATTACGCAAATATCTCTCACCATCTGAATCATCAGTTAAAGTAATGGTGGAAGAGAAGTGACTGGAATATGTATTATCATAATTAAAGCAGAAATCGATGTCATTCTGCCTTAGGCCACTTAACCATAGTCTGTAACGCTCTTTTTTTTGTGCTCTTTTTTAAAACAAAATGTAGCCCATCCTACCAAAGGGACACAGATTCATTCCATATCACGTATCAACTAAAATGTTTTTTGGACTTCATTTAATGGTGCAGTTGCTTAAGTCTTAAACAAAAGATTAGGAAGAGATTTTGTTCTTGCACCGTTCCTATGTACGTGATTGACAACCTCTTGCCGGCTTGTAAATTCAGAGGATTACAAATATGTACTGGATTTCATGCACCCAATACAGCAGTTAATCACTCACACAATTGGTCACAAATGAATCTGGGTAATTCAATAAGGAGTTTCTGACATGGATGGCATGGGTGCAATGAGGGGATTATCATCTGCAGGCTCTGGGCTTTGTAAACCATGCTGGCACATGCCGAGTATGGCTCTGAGACTTCCACAGGGCATTGCTATCAGCGCTGCTGCTCTTCCAGCACATCCACCCCCCACTTACTCATCCTGGTGGCCAGTAATGGGTGTTTGCTCACAAAAAGTACCTGTTTCTAATTTCAGCTATACCTAAATACATCTGTTTTGCCGTAAAGTAAATCAGGAGTAAAAACCTGGGTGACAGCAAATCAAACCTAAAGACAGGTACACATCAGCAAAAGTGCAGGAAGTCAACATGACTCATGGTTGACCTTTCACAGGAGTGGTAGCTTTGCCCTCGTGCATCACTGGTCATTGCAGAGCTTAGATGTGGTACTCTTAGATTCGCAGCGGCTCCCCCGGTGTTCGGAGGACTGCCCTGCGCTCTATATGGGTGGAGGCATTACAACCAAAGCAGATGCCTACAAATGGACAACTCACAATGTGGCCCTGAGGCAAATGACCTGGGCCCTGTAGAGCGACAGAGTTAAAAGGCAACCCGGACTGGGCCGATCCAGACCCTCACCTCACACAGACTCCTGCTGTTCGTAGCCGTTCACCGTCTCAGAGGTGTGAAAATATTTATCTCCCTCTGCAGCTCTTGGTCCATATTTAATTTTCGACAGCATTTGAATTACAATTACAGAGAAAATGTCAAGAATTAGCTGGATATCATATTTTCAGGTACAGAAGAATGACTCTCTGTCCTCCAAGGATTAAAATAATCTTAGGAGAGTGGTATTCTCAAAGGGGCTGGTATAGTGCATTATATAGGGATAAAATATATAATGTTTAAAAGGCCATTGTCCGAATGTGTTTCAAGTGTTACAGATAGTTAAAAGTGATTCTGGTTAAGGCTGAGCATAGGTGCCAGCAGAGATTTTTGGCCCCATGACTGCATATCATACTCAGACCAATCTGATTATGTTCCAAATTTTTTAGGGCCCCTGTTACTCAGGCCTCATCCCCCTTTACGGCACCCCTGAGGCTGAGTGATAGAGTAAGTTTGATGTTTGCTAATTAAGTTGTTTGCTTAAATCCCATCAGTGATCCAGTGAACCCCAAGAGTAAAGTCAGAGGAACATTAAACACTCATCCTCATTTCATTCATTCTTTCTGAACGGCCAGCGCCATTTTAATCTCCTAATAAGCAGTCTAAGCACTCGGATTGGAGCGCTTAATTAAGATAATTAATTCATTTCCCCTTGTATCAAATACAATTTAAGGTAAGGCAATTTGTTAAGTAATTTTGTCTTGTGTCAAACCAATTAATTAATAAAAATTCATATTTATAAAGGAATTAAAGCAATTTAAGAAATCAATTTCCCCTTTTATATAGAATAATTCATCTCCTTTTTAACTTATGTAAAATTTTAATAAAAAATAAACAAAAGCAGGCTATTCCTCTGAGCCCAGTAAGTTGTTTCACCCTCAGTTTGATGTGGGTGTTTTGCTATTTATCTGCACACTGCGTGAACATTTCAAAGAGAGAATATGCATAATATTGAGAATGGAGGACATTTCCAACAGTTTTTCCTGAGGACTTTCAAAGGTTTATTGGCTTGATATTTGGGGAAATCCATGAGACATAAATAGCTCCATGCTTCCAGCAATTAAAAGGCATCGTTTTCCCCGCGGTTGGGTATTACAATGCTCTGATCTTGTGCTGTTCAGAGAGCTGTAAAGGCATGTATTAAAATTCATTATTACAAACTGGAGAGGTACCATTATTCCTATTTCAATGATTGAACCCACGCACACACTAAATCCTCTCTGATGAATGGCACTTGGGCTCCAAGCCAGGCCTAGGCTCAGTCTATGGACACTTAGCTCGGTGCTGTGCACTCAGCACTCTCAAACACAGCTCACCGGGCATCTATGTGTGCTCAGAAAGGATGCAAATGCTGCAAACTGCAACCGATAATAATAAAAAAAAACATGACGGTATAATCATGGTTCATTTTCATATGTAAAAATATTCATGATTTGTAAAAATCAGTTACTGTGCATTGTACACAAAACCCCCTGTATACATTCCATTTGGAATGTGTGTATGTGCACGTGTGTGTTTGTGTGTGGGTTTGCATAGATCACATTTGAGGACCAAATTGTCCCCAAAGTGTAGTAAAACCTGACATTTCCCTACTTTTAGGGACATCTTTTGAGGTCCCCATTTGGATGACCTCAGTTTTATAAAAATCTGTGAATGCAATCAAAAAAGTAAAAATGCCAAAAATCTTGTTTTTGGGTTGGTTACTTATGGTTAGGGTTAGGGATGGGTAGAGGTTAAGGGTGTCGTGATTGGGGTTATGGTTTTTCCCATAGAAATGAAAGGACGGTCCCCATTTAGATAGGAAGACCGACTTGTGTGTGTGTGTGTGTGTGTGTGTGTGTGTGTGAATGAAATGCTTGTTATATTTCTGTGACAGAAAATGGATGCATGTTTAATTTGTTGACCCAGTTTGGAAACTGCAGTTGGTGCTTTGTGCTTCGGAAGGTAGCTAAGTCGCTCATTGGGTAATCGTAGCAGCAAGCGGGCACCTCTCAAACCTCGGCCACTACGACCATCTCCCTGGGAGGCCTCCTAGGTAGCTTCACTTATCCATCCTGTCAGATAGCTCCTAGCTGTTAGCCGTTTGCCCAGTGAGCCAGTTGCTGATGGAGCCTTTTTTTTTGCCTCAAACTGATGACTGATGACAATAGCGAAAGCAGAGCCATTGCTGTGTTTTGGGCAGATTTGCAACTGCTGAGGTATTATGGACGCATCTTACAAATCCTCTTACTTGATCAGACTGGCACCTTATCTGAGTCTGGCACAAGACAAACCCCCAGATAAATAATTCACTCAGTATCGAATATGGTAGATGGCTTGTATATGGCAGATAATAAATTGTGCTTTCGGATGCCCAACTATCCCAGAGAGTAAAAGAGTGGTTTGAAGGCTGAGCTTGATCAAAGTGTGACATGCCAGGTTCATCAATGAAAATCGATGACAAGTTGGCAGCGAGTTTCATGTGGGTTGAATTATGGATCACTGAGACAAAGCACCAAATGATAAAATGCATCATGGATGTATGTAGGGAATCATTATTACCAGCTGCCAATAAATAATCACCCAGTTGAATCAATGTCAATATCATGGGTCCCAAGAAAATTCAACAGAGTGTGCAGAATATAGACAGGATATGTTTGATAGATTATAAAGTGCAAGATGTTTTCTCATATGTCTTTTGACAGTCACAAATGGATATTACTTTATTGAGTTGTGAAACTTAGGCATTATTATCAATTAATTAGCTTGTGTACAGTTCAGGATATATAAAAAATAAAAGAATCCAAATTCCGAGCTTGAAGGCAATTATGGGGATGGTGGGAGAGGGAGAGAGACCTCAAATGACTATGGGTTTGGAGTCAATGTGTGGTCTTAATTCGAGATGGGCCTTCACCGCTGCAAAGGCTGTTTGTGATTAAGGGTACAGAGACCCTGCAGCTCTGCCATTACATATGGGTGTGGCCTGCAAGTAGCGAGGTGTAGGCTGAAGGGGGAGGGGCCTAGGCAGGAGGCGGGGCCAGATAAAGCAGGGCGGATGTGCAGAGTTTTGGATAGTGTGAGATGTGAAATATGGCGGATGAGGCACTGCAAGCAAGTCCAGCTTGGGAGAGCAGTAAAGGCTTGTCAGGGAGATCCCCTTCGGGAGCAAAGATTTTTGGGCGGCCGGAATCCTGAGCCGTGTTTCCCCGGAGTAAATAACAGCCGTAATGGAGAGGCACCGGTGACACAGTGGTTAAGCACATGGAAAAAAACTGCAAGGGATCCTGTATCTGCGATGTATGGTTTCCGAAAACATCCAGGATTTTACATTAAATTGTAATTTCGTGTTAAATAAATGGGTCCAAATTACCCATGAAAGTGGTCACGGAATGAAAGGGTGTGTATGTTATTAACGGCAGGCTTAGAGGGACCTTTGTGGGGGCTTTGTAACCTTAGAGCAGCTCAGGAAGCGTATTCAAAAGGAGAACTTCCCAGGACCAAGAACTGAGCCTTGTGGGACAGGGGATATAGGCGCAGGACCTCGTTACCAGTGATCTTTAACCTCACTACAAATAAACATCCTCCAAACAGAAGGGGGGCACGGTCCCAACATGTGGCCGCACAGTGATTACAGAGTAACTGTAATGCGATCGCAATCTTCAAAAACACGCACGAGGTCCGCGCAATTTGTCTGGCTCTGTTTGAAGAGCGGGAGGGAAGAAAGGAAGGGAAGTTGGAACGCTATATTCCTGCTGGACGTTTGCCTTAAATATGCTCCAAAAATTAATGAAGCATTCGAAAATGAAACAATAGTAAACTTCTTTTCACCCCTTTCATCTGGAATTCATTGTTAATTTCTGCCGGCGCGTTTCCACACGCTGCTTTTAATTATGGTGTGAGGGTCTGTGAAGCAGCCAGGCCAGAGCGTGTGGCACAGGTGCTGAATGGGCCTGCTGCGATTTTATAAATATCCCTGCACTTTTGACTCCGCAAAGCTGTTTCCTGAAGCTCAGGTCCTCGTCATTCCGTTGTTGCACAAGGGTCTGATTTACCGTCACACCAGGCAAAGGGTGGACGTGCTGCTAAAACACTTGCTCTTTTCTTTTTTTGTCTTGAAGGTTTTTTTTTTTTTTTTTTGTGAATCTGGCTTAAGCCAGATATCAAACCACTGGCAATATGGGCCTGATTGTCACCACAGACTGATAATCCCTGATTCTTAAAAACATCCCATTTTGGGGCTATAAAACCTAGCACAGAAATCTTTCATGTGAGCGGGTTGTCCCCCCAACC
Source organism: Paramormyrops kingsleyae (assembly GCF_048594095.1). NCBI lineage: Eukaryota > Metazoa > Chordata > Actinopteri > Osteoglossiformes > Mormyridae > Paramormyrops > Paramormyrops kingsleyae. The sequence goes on from NC_132815.1 coordinate 20,767,533, forward strand.
CCGTTTCTGGCTTTTAGCATGAAAGGCTTTATTTTACAGAAGGCGAATTTCTTTGAGAAATGAGGCAATTTCACACACCCAACAAGTTCATCCAGGATGTGACGGTATAAGAACAATTAATCTGACACTTTCGTATAAAATATCATTAAAAAGACGATAGCTTTATGCACTGATAAAACAATGCACTGTCAATCATGTCTCCCAGAAAGAAGAAATTACTTTGCAATAAAAAAAGATATCACTGTAACGCCATGTTGTATTCTGCTATTCAAATCCTCTCAAGTAGAAATGGTGCAATTGTGATTTATTTATATAAAGATGAATCAATAAATAAGGGGGAGATATGTGTAATATTAATTCACATCTATATTCATATTAAAGCAGATATGACAAAGTTATGCTGACAACATTCAATATTTTGATTCCATATCAAGCAGTTTCTGTTCACATGACCAGCCAAATTTATTTCGACTGAGGGATGATGTGATACAAACCTTTTCTTTTTTTCCTGTTACAAAAAACAAGGAATGTGCTTTTTTGTTTCAGTGCACAGCTGCTTTTAATCTAGGGAACCCACTTAAACTGATATTAAATTATTTGATTACTTACAGTGTGAGTATTTTCTCCAGAGGCGTTTCCCCATTCAGACGGTGCATTTACACATGCCGCTGTAGGTCATTCCCTTTGACTTCATAATGGAGGTGGGAAATCCATAATTCAGCCTCATGAATTCCTGGGCTTTCAGAACCAGGGTGAAAAGTTCTGATTCTTTAAGATCTGTATGACAGATGATGCTATTACCGCTGCTTCTTCATCTCAATAGATTGCGCGTAGATATTTGACAGGAACATGAATAAATCCATACCTGCACCCATCCATCACCAAGACGGCCCTCCCTTTCACCCAACCTATTTTTTATTTTTGTCTCATTGTCATGGTAATACCTTTAGGTTTCCTAGACATAAGTAAAGTGCTTATTTATTCCATTCACTTCTTTGGTTGGGGAACACAAAAAATGTCTCGATTCTTGATAACTATGTATAAATGTGATATAGCTCAGGAGCTCCTCCTAGTTTCACTGAACATGCAAATAATATAAATAAAGCTAGACTGTGTCTTAAAATAATTATTTAAGATTATTTAAGACTAGCAGAATTTATAATGCATTGTTTTGTATATTAATCATACTCTGGTGTTTATGGGTTATAATATCAGACTCACTGGAATCAATGGAATAATGGGTTTAAATATAAAGTATGTAACGAGTCGGTTAATTAATGAATTAACAGTTTTAAAAGTTACGATGCATGTGTTCTAATGATGTGCCATATTTAGACAGTATAGGACAGTATATACATTTTGAATGTTGATTAATTCTTAGGGAAGAGGGTGGTTACAGTTTGGATCTGAAGAATTTTCCTGTTAGAATGCCATGCATTCAGAAACTAATTGGTTTTTTGGTATCACCAATAATCATTTGGATTGCATGTAGCTGGAGATAGCAACTGGAGAGTCACATTGATTTGAAGTTCCTCTAGATGTGGTATAGGACCTCATCGGCGAGGACGCTGAGTGATGGTGTCTGCCTGGGATTCTCCCAGTTCTATCCCACTGCCTGCGACATCATATGCATTATCTTGCATTTGGCAGCTCTGCAGTCAATGGGGTTTGCAGTTACACGTCAAAGCTGCGTCTTTTACAGTCAGTGTCAGAAACGCCTGCCCTGGCGAGAAGCCACTGAACGGGACTCGGGAAGATACGGGAGGGATCAGGAAGCAGATTTCGGCCGACATTGCTTCGCAGACGTGTCACCTCGCCCACGCAGTCGTGCTTTGCGTGACATGAATGCGTGCCGTGTTCCATTGGTCACGTCGCAGCTGGTTGATATGACGTGTAACAGATGTTTGTAACAGATTTGTGTTCATATACAAGTTCCGCATACAAATAAGAGTAACTTTTCGACTCGATGACTCTCGTTGTCGCTAAGCAGCCAGAGCCGCCTCACTGTCCCTGGTACGCCGTCCCCCCACTCTGCTCCGGGTGACACTGTCACATCCACCATAGCTGTTCCTCTCCGTGTCACCCCAAATGCCATGGGGATAAGGGATTATGAAGACAAATGTCTCTCCTCCTCTCCTCCCGGCCTGCTTCCTTCCTTCCCTCCGAGATATCCTCCCCGTGCGGCAACGCTCCCTCACTGCCTTGTCGCCGTGCCAACAGACCCGTCTCGGGGGGGATGTCTGATATTGTCGGATGGGAGACGGGAAATTAAAACCCCAATTAAAGGCTGTACATGGGCTTCAGCTATCCACCATTTACAAAGACCCTGACCTCGGCCGCTGCGTGCTAATTATCTGCACGCTTTGCAAGCTCAGTCTTTTATCGGTTATGTTTTGAAGGGCGTTGGTGCGATAGACACATCCTGCTGTGATACAGTCATACAGAAAATTCACAACGTGAGAGAGGATCAGTTAAAAGCTCGTTGTCCTTTCCCCTTTCTTCCTTCCTGTGAAATGTGGCCATGACTATAATTACGGGAGACCAGAGGGACGCGCCGTCGTTTCGTGCCGTGCTCTCCCACGCATTTCTCTTCCCACGTGGAAAAAAAATAGATAAATGACAGTAAAGCACTAATCAGCGATGCACATTTCCTGCTTTTCTGCCTGTGGCTTGTTATTTTTAATCGACAGGGTTTGGCTCAGCCTGGGCCTTGACATTTTTTATTCAGCATCTGATCACAAGACTTTGGCCAGAAATTAAAATAAAATTTAGGATGTAACCTTCTTTGATAGTGATTATCCCAATTTAAGCCTGTTTAAATGTCAATGAACATGCCATTCATTATGTTACTTCAGTGTGTTGCCCTCTGTAGTGGTGTTATGTCATGCTGGTTCACTAGTGTTTGATCAAAAGATGTTCAAGATGTTGCTAAAATGATAAGTCAATTATTTTGAAGTGAAGGTGCTCTGCCAGGGACACTTTCTGAGGACTGCGGTCTCCCTCCCCAGCTACTTTTGTTTATCATGTTTATATCAGGGCCATCTTGGAGGGGGGGCGGGCCCTGGGGCCAGCTAAGATTAATAAATGAAAATCATTATATTAAGTGCATTTCCAATGTATATATAGCAGGGGTGTAACAGCAAACAAAATTCACAGTTCAGTACAGTACATATATATTATAATGACATATATATTGTAACGATCATAATGAACTGAATCAGGTATTCTCCGCCACCAAAAATACTTGCAGATCTGTAGCAATAAACTCTATTATAGCTGTAACGATTTTATTTTAGCCCCCGTCTGAATTTCCTGGCAAAAGCACCTTAAATGCCACAGAGAGACTACCTGCTAGACAGTCAGTGAGGTGTTTTCTGCTCTGGTTGGACATACCCTAGGATGATTTCGTCTCAAATGAACTAGCACGCTGGATGTGTTTCCAGCAACATCTCTGAGTTCGGTATAACAGAGCCGACGGACAGTCTCGGTCTTATCAACTGTGCTGGTGTAATTTATTGAGAAACCAAAATGTTCCCAAACCACTGATTAAGACTGACCAGCATTAGCCATCACCAACTCGCAGCCACAATTAGCATAATGTTTGCCGTGTTGAAAGTGTGCTTGTGAATTTAGGTTCCGCCCATTTCAAGAAATGTTCTCATTTGTTTCATTGTGCATATTGAACTGAAAATGACGTACCAAATATGTGTACTGTCATAGCTCTAATATTTGGCTAAAATGAGATATTCAAATGAAATGTGGATGCATTCAATCAATGAAAAAAAAAATTAATGAATAAAATTGTTACTTAGTCCAGGGGTAGGCAACTCTGATCTCAGAGTTACCAGTATTCAGCAAGTTTTCCATCCTACCTGGTCTCTGATGAACCACACCTGATCTCAGGCAGATAGAAAACCTGCTGCATACCTGCACTCATCAGGGTGGCCTACTCCTGGCTTATCTAGACAAGTTTCCCAATTGTGCGGGTGGCCCCAGAGAGTGGGACCCAGTGTGCTCACACCAGTTTCACTGGCCTAACGATGGCTCTGGATTATACCTCGTTTTCATTTGGTTCCTTATTGAGATGTTGGTTAGTTACACAATGCTAGTTTGTATAGTCACCAGGGGATTGTATGTGTCCGGGTGTATGTATGTGTGTGTCTGTGTTGGGTTGTTCTTACGCTATACTGTATCCTTAAAACTTGTTTTTGAATCATCCCAGATATTTCACTACATTTCCAGGTATTAAACAAACATTGTTAAAATACTGTCTAGAGACAGCGCATATCGATATGTCAGAAAGATGGTAAAAAGATCTGTTTGTTTAGACTTTTGTTTTGTTTTCAGAAGATCTAATCTAAAGTTCTAATCTGTCGTCTTTTCTCAGACCCAGATTGGATTGTTTCCATTTGTAGCAAGATTGCTCAGCCTTCTTAGCATAGTGCTAGAAGGATGATTGCAAATCCAACAAGAAAAAACCTACATAAAACAAGAAATAAACCAAACCAGTCCTGGCATAACTTGGACTAATCTGAATATTCTCAAAATGTGTATCTGCTCTTTTTCAAGCAACCTTTACGATAATAACCTAAAAATGAAGGAATAAATATCATTATGGACAAATAAGTGGAAACTGCAAACATATATTTGTACAGTCAAATGGAGCGTTTTGTTTGTATGTTTGTTTTTCTGCAGTATATCCCACCTTCAGAGCGAAACAAACAATGGACACAGACGCTCCCTGGATCCATTAAGCATTTTAATGTGCGTACACACTTAGGAGGGCGGCGGGCAGGTGAGCGCGAGGGAAGATGTCAGCGGGGCCATAATGAGCTCTGTCACATGGTATAAACATGAAGGACCACGTGCGTCTCCCTCTGCTGTCAGATCAGAGGGGCGCCGGCGTGAGCTCATCTCCGCAAGCTCAGCGGAAAGAAAGGGCCCATCGTGTAGGAAGCGGGGTGGGTAACTCCAAGCTGCCGCCACCCTTCCCTCCCCAATCACAGGCCAGGCTCAGTCTGGGTCCGCTTAAGATCCATCCTCTCGCATCTATTGTTTTACCGTCAAGGTTTGACAAGCTTGGGTGCACGTCACACACATCATTGTAAGAGGGCGTGGGCGACATTACAGCATTAACGCAGCCGCCCATCCAGAAGCACGGCCATGTCGTGGATGCCTCCTGCTCCGGTCCTCAGATGCACAGGGTGCTGGTTAGAGAGGTGAGATGTAGGCTGCAGCAATGACTAAGGCTAAGGCTACGGCTAAGGCAGCGGTTAAGGCTGCAGCTAAGGTTTAGGTTAAGGCTAAGGCTAATGCTGTGGCTTAGGCTAAGGCTGCAGCTAAGGTTAAGGCTAAGGCTAATGCTGTGGCTTAGGCTAAGGCTGCAGCTAAGGTTAAGGCTAAGGCTAATGCTGTGGCTTAGGCTAAGGCTGCAGCCAAGGTTAAGGCTGTGGCTAAGGCTAATGCTGTGGCTTAGGCTAAGGCTGCAGCTATGTTTAAGGCTAAGGCTAATGCTGTGGCTTAGGCTAAGGCTGCAGCTAAGGTTAAGGTTAAGGCTAAGGCTAATGCTGTGGCTTAGGCTAAGGCTGCAGCTAAGGTTAAGGCTGCAGCTAAGGCTAATGCTGTGGCTTAGGCTAAGGTTGCAGCTAATGTTAAGGCTAAGGCTAATGCTGTGGCTTAGGCTAAGGCTGCAGCTAAGGTTAAGGCTAAGGCTAATGCTGTGGCTTAGGCTAAGGCTGCAGCTAAGGTTAAGGCTGCGGCTAAGGCTAATGCTGTGGCTTAGGCTAAGGTTGCAGCTAAGGTTAAGGCTAAGGCTGCGGCTAAGGCTAATGCTGTGGCTTAGGCTAAGGCTGCAGCTAAGGTTAAGGCTGCGGCTAAGGCTAATGCTGTGGCTTAGGCTAAGGTTGCAGCTAATGTTAAGGCTAAGGCTAATGCTGTGGCTTAGGCTAAGGTTGCAGCTAATGTTAAGGCTAAGGCTAATGCTGTGGCTTAGGCTAAGGCTGCAGCTAAGGTTAAGGCTAAGGCTAATGCTGTGGCTTAGGCTAAGGCTGCAGCTAAGGTTAAGGCTAAGGCTGCGGCTAAGGCTAATGCTGTGGCTTAGGCTAAGGCTGCAGCTAAGGTTAAGGCTGCGGCTAAGGCTAATGCTGTGGCTTAGGCTAAGGTTGCAGCTAATGTTAAGGCTAAGGCTAATGCTGTGGCTTAGGCTAAGGTTGCAGCTAAGGTTAAGGCTAAGGCTAATGCTGTTGTTTAGGCTAAGGCTGCAGCTAAGGTTAAGGCTAGGGCTGCGGCTGTGGCTAGGGCTGCAGCTAAGGCATTTATCTGCAGTTTGCCGCCATTCTGGTAAAAGAAAAGAAAAAATGAACAGGCCAAGTGTGACGATTGCGATAAAACCCACACAGCTGTAGCAGCTCATTGTCTCGCATTGTCACACTTCCTGTGGCACGTCCAGCAGCACTATTTGCGGCTTGACGTTTGGGAAATTTGTTTTAAAAGTGCATACCGCAGCTGCTGAAAGGGCCGGTCTCGCTATCGTGGTGTCTGTGACTGCGAGGGAGATGTCTGGGCATTGATGGAACTAAAGCACTTTTCCCACAATGCACCACTCAGAATAAACCGTGCCCCCCACCCAGCAATTTATGAGGATGCAAGAGATTCAGAGATTTATCCTTGTTTTCTGCTCCAGTGGCAAAATCAAAAGTAAAAGGGGGGAAAAAATTAGGAAGGGTATTCTTGCATTTCATTAAACGCTGGCTAATGATATTACCGTCTTCCCAAAGAGTGGATGATGGAGTGTGTATGTCAGAAAGCATTAATTAGTGCTGTAGGGTTAAACACTGGAACTAACTCATGTTCCAACAAAGGCCCAAGCCAGTAGTTAAATTAACAGACATAGATACCATCAAATCTGTCTTTATTTTATCTCCCTCGAATCTAATCATTTCTCCTAGCACAGCCACAGCCACAGTTTTTTGCCTTTCTTAGAAAAAAACACAGAGAAAAGGCAAAAAAAAAAAGCCAATGTAGAAAAAAGTTAAAATGATAAGCGGGACGTATGCTTTGGCTGAGCTGGTATCAATTTATCCGCTCGGCTGAGGGGTCCCTGCGTTTTGTAGTCTGCTCGTATAATTAGAAGCGATGGGGAAATTAAGCGAATCTCCTCTGATGAGATCATTTGCACTCTGCGAAATTATACCAAGAAGCAGAATTATGGAGCCATTCTAAGGAGGGATGGTGCTTGATTCGATTTGAGCTGCTAATTGGGGGAACGTTTTCATAACGCCTTTTCAATGTTTGACACATTTCGCTGCTCTTTTCCTTCTTCTTTTTTTTTCCCGGGGAATGCCTGTGGGAAAAAAAAAGATCCAATTCCTGTCATCGTCTTAAAAGTAGGCTATAGGACGGGGGTGAGCTAATGATGCCCAAAAAGGGGCTGCAGGTGAGCTCAGGACTGCCAGGCAGGCAGGGAAAGTGGGTTGGGTTATATATGGTGACCTGTCAATACAGCGGGATGATAGAGAGACTCTGCGGAGAGGGAGTATTATTAGTAGTATTATTAACAACCGAGCCTTTCTGTCAAACATGGTGGGTGTCGGCGGGCGGGGGGGGTTCGGGGGGTGCAAGAGAGAGGATGACGGAGGGACAAGAGCACGCAGATGTACCCAAGCCTGAGGCTACGCGAGTCATTAGCAGCAGGACTGCGCTGCCACGTGTTCCGGGTGGGGGGGGCAGTGTCCCCCAGCATGCCATGCGGGGTTTGGGGGGGAATGCGTGCGCCCGTGAGCCCCGTCTTCTCCTGGGACTTGATCTCATTTCGTGGGGGTCTCTCCACCATGAGGGCCCCCGTGTCCCCGTTGTCCACCTGGATTGGTGGCACCAAACACAAGAACAGGGACAAGAGAGACAACGGTCTCAAACAGTCGTGTTTTTTAATAGGGACGCCCAAAGAATGCTTCCCTTTGACTTGCCGGTGATTTTGCTAGAGTTATATTGCTCTAGAGTAGCAATTAAATCTATATTACGGCATCCATTTACAATAATTCAAAGCAGGGCACCGTAATTGTACGTTGCGGTGCAGCAATCAGAGGAAGTTAATCATAAAGATGCTATTTTTTACATACAGTAGTGGACATTATTATCCACTTTGGGCTGAATGTGGCCTTTCCCCTAATTAATTATGACACAATATTCTGTCAATCTGTTTCAGGCCAGGGGGCTAAAATACATTTGGTATATCAGGCCAGACCTCCAGGTACCTAGAGCTTTTTAAAAAAAGTCCTTCTTTATAGCTAAAAGTACAGGCTATGCCACATTATCCTTTGAGTGATGTCAAAATTCATATCCGTGCGAAGCAGGATTCAGTTATGGGGTGGACGCTTCTGCTCTGTGAGCACATTATGATACATGGGAGCCCTTTAACTGCGTGTATAAACTGACCCCAGTTCATCCAAAGCACCGGAATGAATGTAGGTCGAGGCTCCATGTTGTGGTGTCCTGTTCTGAGGAGTAACCTACAACCAACAGCTGATACTAACCCAGACAAAGTTACTGAATCCAAATATACAGTGGTGATGCTGATTTGGCCAAAAGGATCAAGCAAGCACCCAGGGATTTTATACAGTTTGACCCATAAGACAAAGATGACGTCGTCTGAATACACAGAAAGTCTGGTTGATAGCATTATATCCTTGATTCTGCTTGTGTACCTTCAACATGACTTTTATATGGGTTTTAGACCCCGAAAAATATTTCTTGAGTTTCAATTTCCTCTCACCTGTTGTCCTATGGGATTTCCTTTCCATGTTGAAACTAGGGTTGCAAAGGGGCGGTAAATTTCTGGAAATTTCCAGAAACTTTCCATTACATGGGAAGGTAAGCTACAGAATTTAGGAAATATTCCAGGTTGGAAACTTTCCATGGGAATCACTGAGAATATATGGGAATTAATGGAAAATTCCCTACTTGCAACTCTACTTGACGCTGACTACAATATGATATTAGCTGAATTTTTGTCCCTCTAGTGCATAAAAACAAAGTGGAGCGAGATGAGCTGAACTGATTCATGAGTGGTACCTCCCCCATCGCCCGCAGCTGGAGACCCCTGCAGGTGGAGAATCATGCGTGGAAACCCAAGCAGCTGATACACATGTACGAGATCACCTATAGAGCATTCCCCCATTTTTGGAGGGGGCAGGTCCATTGTACAGTCACTGATCTCCCCTTGCCGTGACGCCCCCTGACTGTGGGCAGGGCGGAATGGGAGTCGATCTCCGTCATACCGTCGCGAGGCAGAGGGTGTGCGCCGTGGGCAATGTGGCTGTCTTCCCTGTCCCTCACCATGCAAGGTCCTCCTGGTGTTTGCAGACACAACATACGTTTGAGCAGCCTGTGTCTCAGTGTGTATGCGTTCGAGCCAAACTCAGTTCCCCACTTAAAAATCACGCCCTCTCTGCCTTTAATATTCTGTGCCTTTCAGAGCGGCATTTTTTTTTATTGCGGCCTTCCACTGCTGAATCGCATTAAAAACTTGCCGATGACTCCAGGAGCAAAAGCCCAGAAGACCTTTTGTGTGCGACCCACCGCGGGAGATGTCTGCCTTATGGAAATGATGGAGGGCAGCTAGAAAACCACTGAGGTGGCAAAAACACACAGGCTCTGATGAAGATGGCCTGGGTCCTTCTCACTTGGGTCACAATAGCCAAATCAGTGCAAACAGGGTCACTGTGAACATGAATAACTTATTTGATCATTTAATACCTTTATGTCTTTTACTATCTATGATAAATATCAAGATATTTACATCAAGATATGCATCTAGGATGGAATATCAAGCACAAATCTCGTTGTAATTTCAGATCTTACAGGTTTACACGTTTTAGTCATATATATTACTGTTTTTGTTAGCATTTGTTATCTTTAACAGAGAATTTTTTGTCCAGAAAATGTATAGACCATAAAGCAAGTCCTCTGTGGCCTTGGCGTATTGTGGGATAGCCACGCCCACCCACAGCTCCTCTCTCCGGATTGGCTACCATCCTTTCACCCTGTAATTATGAACGCATACATCACGGTGACCTTGGGGGAAAAAAAAAACCACTCAGTGATATTATTTTTCCAAAGTACTCCTTTCTTCTTTTACTTGCTTTAAAAGGTTGGACAGAAGTTGGCTCAGGCGCCGAGACCTTTGTCCATCCAATCAAGGTCCTCCTTCATGGGACTGCAGTATTGGCTCGTCAGCTACCCTTGGGTTTGAACCTCATCATTAGCCCCCAGAACATCACTCTAACTCCAGCTAATAATGACCTTACAGTGACCTTCGGGTGTACGCTCTCTCTCCCGGGCAGTTTATCACGTCTGACATCCCACATTCCGGCACCTTCTGAGGACTGTGGTATGTGCATAATGCCCCCTTAACACGAGAGAGCCCGGGATCTGTGGAACGGTACCTAGACCCAGAACATAACGCCGAATCTGAATTCATAGACCAGTAAGGGTCTTGGATTAGCAGCATCCTATAATCAGCCACAGTTATTGTTTATGCGAATTATATGTCATTAAGTTTAGAGATTTAGTCCTTCAGTCTTGTTCACTAATTATACCACATACAGGAGCTTCTCTTGTTTCTCTTTGTTTATGTCTTAGAGCAGGAAAACTGAAGATTGCAGAAGATTTGATTGTTATTTGTAAACAGGCAGGCAGACTAAGGATATATTAGGATTCCTAGAGTCACCAGACAGCACAATCTTCTTGTTGTTCTGCATCAAGACTGGGGATTTGTCTGAGCTGTCTTGTCAGACATCTGACTGAGTGCTGCAAATCGCTCTTGCTAGTTATGGAACAAATGTAGCAACAATTTTCGTCCCTGAGCGCTACATATCCCAGCAAGAGAGTAAATTATCCCTTATCCTAGGAGTTTTGGCTCATAAATTCTTCTAAGTATGTTTTCATCTGTAATACAGAAGTCTTCCACTGCATCTCAGCTAACCTCTCCTTGAGCTGAAATGGGATTTTTTTTCTTCTTTCAAACACAGACACGCATAGCTTTTTATCCCATTAAGATAGCTGCATCGCTAACACATTCAATCAGGAATTGTAGGCTTACACATGCATTAGTGGAATGGAAGCGATATCTGTGAGATTCCGGAGCACTTAAATAAGTAACAGTTGTAACAAACTCCCTTTTATTTAACCTTTGCAATTCTTCCTCCTGCCACTGGGGGAGCAGGTTCAAAGTGAGCAGGTATAAAAGAGAATGAGCACAGCTAATGAGGTATTAGAGTTTGTAAGCATTGACCCCCCCCCCCCCCCCCTCCCCATACATGGTGGTGTAACAGGACCGTTTATGGTAGATCCAGAGTATGACCCAATCACAGACTCCCTTTGACATGCCAGTTACACTCCAGAGATTAAGGCCTGGAGATGTCTTTTCTGATACTATCTCGAAGGTGTTTTTCAAAGTGTTATATTCATAATATGTGCACTTCCTATGAACCTGGGCTGCTCCGTCTATGGTACCTAAAAGGGACACAGAGATAAATCTTTGAATCTTTTCATATTAACAAGCCTGCCCTTCCACTTGTTCAGAAAGTGCCGAGTCAGGTTGCCAGTTCTGACAAGCAGGTGAAATATCCTGCCTGCATCTTCTTTGTTTCTCTGTTTTCCTTTTGGCCCTGAGTGTAAGGGCTGGGTGATTGATCAGCATTTATGTGAGAATCAGGCCCTATTGAAAGCTAAGCCAGAACAAACTTTAAGGTACCTGTGTAGATAAGCCCTGGCTGAATGAGTCACATCTTGCAGATTTCGTGTGCATTGATAGCCGGGGGTGTGGTGAGGCGGAATGCCTGACTCATTGTGTTTTCTCTCCCGGCCCCAGATTTTAACTTTGATAGTCACTCGCTTAGCCACCCTGGGTAAATTCACCGTGGTTTTCTTTAAACACAAAAACACATAATGACCAAGCAAACAACAAGTGGATCCCTGCAGTACACACCGAAGACAGCACAGCTTTTGATGTGCCGGGCTCTACGTGTGCGTGTATGAGGTTTGGGGGGGGGTCAGACCAAACTAGCGTATGTTTATTGGTCTTAAGAGCAAGCAGCAAGTATATCGGTGGATTCATTTTAATGAAATGTTTCTTTTTTCTCAATATTATCTCTCTGTTCTGCAGCATATGGCTGCAAAAATATGGGTAATATTCTAGTGGGTGCGATTTCCAAAGATCATCATTATGTTTTATAAACCATTATTCCCGAAGTGGCAATTTCCACGTCCATTATAGCATTATTCATTACAATTTTTAGTAGTAATTACTTTTAAAATGCTAAAGAGCCATCTATTCTTTCATAGTCCACCTCGGGTTTTGATTTACACGCCGGCCATGGTGTGACTCCATCTTCGGTAGGTATGACATTTAGGGATATTTATAACACTGTCACACTGATGACATTTTTCTGAAGGTGATCACCTCCACCTCCTCCTCTTCTCCACCACAATAGCACGACTCATCTGCATTTGTTTTTGACACGCATCTCCGTATTAGCGTGTTCAGCTGCGCTGGCGCATTCTTAGCACGGTCTATCGCCACGGCTGCGGCCACCACCTGCAACCCGACGACAGACTGTTAAACCCGAAAGGTCTGAATCTTCAATATTTTATTAATCAGATGTAAACCTTCCGCACCGAGTGGCAATTAAATTTCAATTAAACCAACTTAGAGCATCATATTCAATCTGAGCCATTTACGATCCAGCACATTATGCTACAGAAGAGATATTGAAAGTAACCTCATTCTTTATAAATCATTGCATACTATCCATTTGCAATAAAAATGACACCATTAGGTACACTTTCAATATTTCTTAAGTAAATCACTCCGCTGAACTCACTTTAGAGCTTTAAAATTAACCGTTACCGTATTTTGTAATAATTGGACTTGGGAGCTTAAAGCACGATGCACAGGGTGTCGATCGAGGGCAACGGTGTGACCAGACAAAGGCGCCCAAAATGGCCAGCTTGGAAATCACAGCGGTGGCATCTTAACTGTTTTATAGGCAGAGTTTAGCTACAGGCCACCTCTGTGCCATGTGATTATTGCAGCCAATTGGACTAAAAGAAACCGGCCAAAACAGAACAAAATAAAAACAGCGAAATTCCTATCCCTATTGGTAAGGTCTCAAAAAATTTTTAAGTCACATAAAAAGTAAAGTGAAACGCAGGTCTTCTTGGTATTAAAACCAGTGTAAGGCAACACTGGAGCTAAACATGCAGCTATTTTCTACCCAGCACCCATGCAATGAGTGATCCGTGATCAGTCTGGTATCGTTTTGTTAAAAAGCATAAATGGGCATTCATGGGCGATGCCCTCAGCTGTCTAATGTAAATGTAGCAGGAAATCAGTTCTGCTGGCTGCAGACCCTTTATTATCAGGATCCTTTTCTGTATCTGTTTGCGCTCTGTGATTGCTCTCTCACACACTCAGGAGCCCATGTACCTGCCTGACCGATAAAGGTACTCATTTACTTAATATGATAATGTCAGTGTGCCGGCGAATCGTGGGCGTCACGTGGCCTGTGAAATCGCATGATAATGCGCAGCCTTGTGTGGCGAAATCCTGCGCTAATGGGACCAAAGTTAAAGTCGTAGGAGGCTTCACACCCACAGCTGGCAGTTATTAAGGAAGGGTGAGGTCGCTGCGAGCCTTTGTTTTCCTGCCACGATAACACGGCACCTGAAATAGGTCCTAATGATCTTATTAGCGTGCCTTGGTAGCTGAGCTCCGGCTGCCCGACGGAACAAAATTTAGATGCCGGTCTCGGTGGGTGGGTCTCGGTGCTTAAGGGACTCAAAGAGGAGTTCATCACACGTTTGTCACTTGGAGTTCCCGGCTCTGTGAAACTGCTTTTGGGGCTTGTAGGTGTTTGTAGAGTTTCCTAACAGTACTGTGGTCCCTCCAGAAGCACATGTTAGAGAATGATGGTGCTACAGATCGTTCAGATGCCTTGGGCAGCTTGAGTTTTCGGTCTTCCTCCTCATGGCACCAAGACGTAATCACCTGTTTGAATTAGCTACTGTCAAACTTGTGGATTTACAGTATATATGGTCTATGGCTGATTATTGGGCCATGTGTTCTACATTTGATGTGTATCTGTCTGCTCATTTGAATAGTTGTCTTATTGGGTTATTCCTTTATTTGGTAGATGTTGTGTAGCTCTGGCTCCAGTACTGCACCAATACACTTGTAAATGAGTATTAGAAGGCGACTTCAAGACAGCCAGATGCTTATAATATGCAGGTTGCTTCACTAGTATGTCACTTTGAGCTAAAGCATCTGCTAAGCAAAGCAAATATAAATGTTTCACACTAACTAAAATTATGCCAAATCCATCCATCAATCCGTCCGTCCATCCATCCATATCTCCTGCCTGATGCCCTGTCCTACCTGGGGCAGCCCCCCCCAGGACTCATTACTATTACACCCAGCCAAGTGCCATGGTGTCCAAAGGGTGGCGCCTCACTCGTCCTCCCTCAGTGTCCCCACCAGGCCTGCAGACATGCCTGATGGATCTCCTCATCTCTTTTATTAAAGATTAGAGTCACTCCGGAGTCGCGAGTTAGACCGCCCACTGTAAATCTCGTTAAAATGAGCAGCCGCAGAGTCTCCGTGCGCCGGGCAGAATCTGCATTCATGAATACTAACAGGGCGCTCGTCATGAGCTCACTGGCCCGGGAGCCGCGGAAGGTTCCGGGCACTGACGGGGTGCCGGCTCTTCTTCCTGGGTAAGCCCTCAGCTGGAGGCAGGGCTTTGGGCTGAGGAACATCGAGGCGCACGCTACGGGGAACCCGGGTGCCCCTCCATCACGCCAAGAGGGCAGTTACTAAGCGACGCCACGGAGAAGCATAATGGTGATCTGCTCTTGCAATTAATCAACGAGGACAGTGATGGGCGACCGACTCGATTTTGACAAAATAATTTTTCATCGGTTCATAGCGGTTTCTTAAGCCTAATATGCCTCGGAGGCGCCCAGACAAAAGCTGTCATTTAGTCTGTCGCTCTCCTCCGCTGAAAAGGACCAGCCTGTTCTCTGGAGGAAATTAACATTATAAGAAGCTCCGGAGACTCTCGGGTTATGACTGACGGCTATCGGCGAGCTGGAGCGCGCGCCCGCGATAATGCACCCTTTATTACACATTTGCCACCTTCCCTTCCGCTCTCGCTCCGAACTAAACTCATCCCGCGCGGAATGACATCCTCGGCGAGCGGTTTAATGTGCCGGAGTATATCTCGCGAACGGGATGAAAAATAAACACGTCGGTCGACTGCATTCGGGTTTTCAGCTTGCTGAAGTTATCTTGGGAATGAAATTAATGCAGTTTAAACTCAATTACCTTTCCTCAAAGAGCAGGACATTGCGGGAAGTGACATTAATCATTTTTTTGCAGAAGGGACTGTACGGAGTAGAATCTGTATTCGTTAATTTGTGTATAAAAATCACATTCAATTATAATTTGAATTAGACCAGGTGGCTCTTGTTTGAACTACAGTTTCCACTTACTATACTCTGGATTTTAAACTCTAGTTGTTCTTATTAAAAGCATATCGACTACATCTACCAGACCCGTGAGCTGCCCTAACGTTGCTTTCCTAATTTCTTTTAAAAGATGTTGGGTTTGTGTAGATGGAATTGGCCACATTTCTTTCCCGGTTACATGCAAACACAACGACAAAATACAATTTACTTGAAAACCACTCAGCTTGTTACAGCAACACCTTCTTTTGTCATGGCGGACCAGCAGTGAGAACTGACACTGTATCTGCTGGCCTGATACACTGAGACCGCAGACATGAAGCCCTCTGGCACCCTCGCGGACATCTTGCATGTTTTCCGGCGGGAGAGACATAGGATTCAGGCTGATCTTGAAGGAAATGGATGGAGAAATGAAGAATCTGAACAGGCAATGTCAAGAACCGGCACATGCAGAATACTTCCCTTACCTCTGCTGATGTCACAGGCTTCCTTCACTGCTACAAAGTTGGGGTATGGAAGGATGGCTACTCCTTGTCATTGTTTAAGGATTTAAGTGTGTTTATCGGTCCCTACACCCCGACTGTCCCACAATGACGTACCACTCCGAACCTTTCAAAGCATGTTCCTTCCTTTGAGCCAATTCACATGGGTTCTTTCTACAGCAATCGGCCAATGGTTTTAGACATTAAGTATGCAAATGGTGCCAAATGAGTAATATGGTAATGGAGTATTATTTAGGCATTATTGATGGTTTTTCATGAGGCAATAGGCAATCACTCACCACTAATCACCCCCCTGGAATGAATGATAATGGCATCTGGGGTGGCTGAACAGATGAGAGGTCTACTTAACTGTGGCCTTGCGTTGATCTCCAAGTGCGCATTGAAGTTCTTCGGAAAAAAATCGGAAATACCCACCTTCTTTATTTAAAACAAAAAATTGCCGCCATTTTTTTTGTGGGGGGGGGGGGATTAAGACTTTTCAGGCGGCCGCCTGGCTGAGTGATTTCGGGAGGCGAAACAAAGGAAATTCTGAAACAAATCACCTTCCCAAGGGATAGCCAGTGCCCTTCAGAGTGGCGGCTCGGCGAGTATGTTACATCATACGGCTGCCGTAACTAATACGTACAGCACCCCGAGGAGAGAGACACTGTCAGGGCACATTAATCATCCCCAACAACGGAAACAGATCTTTTCCATAAGCAATGTCACTCATTTGAGGAATGGTGCATATTCAATCGACGCTTTGAGAAATTCATATGTTCATATATTAAAAGAGAAATGAGAAGTGGGTAGATGAAAGTGGGTGATATCGCACGTCATCTTTAACTACGGAGAGGTAATTAGCTCAGCGAGAGCTTCACGTCCACAGCTAGCATCAAGGCTTTGTCTTTCAGACTTTTAAGTATCAACAGTATGCTCTTTTTTACCACTAAGTATATAATCTGATCGGCTTAAATCTGTATTGGTCTGATGAGCCTGTCATGCAGACAGAGCAGACACTGTGAACTGTATTAGCGTTTTGGCCAGTCGTTTGGCGCTGACGATCCAGTCTTTAGTTCTTTCTGCAGATGGTGTCCTTCAGGACAGAAATGACCTGGAACACAATGTCGGTATTGTTCCTCAGCTGTACTCCCTGCACCTGAGGCCTGGTCCTAGGGAGTGTCGTGTGTGTCACACAAAGTGGAGGGGAACCTGAATCTGCAGCGCGGCAGCAGGACCGCGTCTAACTACAGTCATTCGGATGCGAAGTCAAACTAGGCAGAAACTTCATTCGTTGATAAATCCGAAGAAGTGGCAGCTGGTCATGCAGACTGTTGTTAGCAAATGTATTCGTTTCATTGATGTTTTGTTAATAACCGACCTTCCCATCCAAAGATTTATATTTAACTTATACAGGTGCAGTAAAGCTATTGGGCTGAAATCAGTGAATTCGATTTGTACCATTTTGATACAAATGCTTTCTCTTATATTTGACTCCAGAAGACACATCAGGTCAATTCATTTTGGCTTCATTCTTGTGAATGATCATTTTTGCTTGGAAAAAAAGTATCTTCAACACATAGATAGTCTTCCATTCATGTATTTAAATGAACTCCTAGACAATGAGTGTGTGTCGAAATCATCCTCCAGCTAAGTTTGTCCCTCCCCCTTAAGTCGCAGTGCTGTTTGGTGGATTATATATCTGCAGCATTTTTTACTGCTTGTTTAATTAAGTGACTCCCTGTGCATTATAAGCTATTACATTCATAACTGTAGTATAAGCCATAGGAAACTTCACATTCAGCCAGCAAGCTCAGAGCGGCGACTGAGTGAGCATCACCGCCTTAATGTCATCAGGACGGCGGCTTGACCTGCTTCTCACTCTGCTCTTCTCAACTTAATTGAATTTGGAATTGCTGGCTGAACATCCCCCAGTGTCCAGCGGGGTCTCACGCAGCGGCAGGCCGGAACCACGGCCAGCAGGCCTGCTGTGTAATAAACGCGGCCTGCCTGACGTGACGGTAATGGCAAAGGCGTCGCAGTAACAGAAGGTGGCTGAAAGTGGTCAACCGTGGAATGGAGCTGAACGGAAAGGTCAGTCCTGGAGGAGTCGGCCCCAGCCCCCCCCTCCCAGCCAGGTCTGGCTTGCTCTTTTCACAAAGTGAGTTTCCACCCCTCTCTGCCTTTCCTGCCGGTAGCTCCGGGTCCATCGCAGTGGTCCTTGGCCGAGGGCCGTTCTTCAAGAGATGCCGGCTTAGCTACTGCGTGCAGCTGTGTGGCATGTTGGAAGCCAAAAGCACTGGAGACAAACTAATCTGCTACCCAGCGCACAACATCTGCTCTCTGAAACCAGGCAGTGTCATTAGACATAAGTGAGTATCTTGACCCTTAAATGGCAGTCAACCATTTGTGGATTGTGGTTAGGCATTCATGTTAAGAATTTATGCCATGTAAATATTAATTTGGTTCTATTAATTAACTTCTTAGGAGATCCATTATCCATTTATGAAGCTGGAGATGTATCTATGTTGCTTAAGGGTTCAACGATACGATCACAATCTCTTTTGTTAAATCTATTTCCAAAACTATCTGTGTGACCTGCTACATCTAAAGGTTATTGTTAGAGGGAGAGGTAATGTGCTGATTGTTAGAACAAGAACTAAACAAGAACTTTGTTCCAGCTAGCTAATGTGACGTGCATTTAATTTAATTCCCCTTCACTTGGACTTTGCCACTGAAAGCTGCTCCATTCAGCGCCGTGTGGCTTTGACTCGAAACAGCACTGACTCGCCAAAAAATTTTTTAAGGGCTGTACCTGGCACAAGCGGCTGACACAGTCTGCTGACACAAATGCTGCTTCATGCCGAAGAAAGGATGATTTTCAGCACATTTCGTCCAATCACCATCCAGAAGGGGAACTATCTGTTTTATGAAGTCAATTTCAGAATGTACCTGACATCAATAAAGAAGGGAGCTCCTAGTTCTAGGTCAGCCAAGATGGCTAACTGACCGGTGCTATAATGACCATTTTATTGGGTTTTCTATCACCTTCACGAGCATAAAGCAGATTAATGGCTTGAGCAATTAAAAACAGAGTGGCCAAGCATGTCCTGTACATGCCATCAATCATTTTCTGACTTTCAGTTTTCTTGTTCTTCCTAAAAGAGCAGCGTTCCTGTAGGAATCTGCATGTGGGTGGACAGAGTTGTCAGGAGGTTTGTGTTATATAATTATTACTTCATTCAATTTATCTTACCATTGTTTTAGTAATTGAATACTGTGACATGGAAAATGTCACTTGCTAAATAGACGATGATGAGAGCCCGGCGCTTAAAAATGACAGCCTGGTGCCAGTGTCTGCCATGGTGATGTCACGTGTCAGGTGGTTTGCAGTGACCAACCAGTGCGTGCCACTTCTCTAAATAACACAACGTATGGAAGTCCAGGATTCCTGAGCATTTCCAAATTGTATCTTCTTTTATCATTACTAAAACAATGATTAAATTCTTTTTAAAAAACTTATTTATAAATAAACATCATAATTTATAATAATTTCACAGCTTATATCTTTAACACTATATATATATCAGAAATTTTTATTCACCTGCCTTGGAGAGAAAGTACCGTTACTTTATTTGTGAGTAAAATTTCAGTTTCGGATGCGACACTTCCGTCACCCAGGAGTGTAAATTTGGGAGTGAAATTGAGCCAAATATAATATTTGACACTTTTCGTGTATCATTGCTTCTACTTTCACTTTTATCTGTATACTTAAATTTTAAAACGTAAGAAGTTGTGACTTACAGCTGCCAGTTCCACACATCGCTATGGTCTCAGCTCCGCTATCACACCAGCAGCCTCCAGCAGAGTCCAGTGCTCTTTACTCTTCCACGTTCAACAATTGTGGTTTATTATTGTTCTTTATTACCGAAACGTCCCTGTTTTCCTCCCATATTTTCTAAGTATGGTTACTGCTATTTGTGTTTTTTGATCCGTAGTTGAAACCCCATATACCTACTGTATATATTCTTTATCCCCTCCTGCATATCGCAGCAGATGCATGTGAATGAACGCATTTTCATTTTTTTTTTAATTAGCCCCATGTGTAGCTGGACCCTGTGTTTACCGTTGGTCCCCTTTGTGGATGGCTGATGCTCCGCGCCAGCTTAGCCGCTGCCTTCGCGCTCCCTCTGTGAGTGGCGACTCCTTTGTTTACCTCTGCATTCAGCGGCTGCGGGCGCGGAGCAGCCCTGTCTCCCACCGCGTGTCCTCCTTGGCCTCCTTTCTTGGCCTAGTCATGTCTGACAATGTTAATGATCTACAGTGATGCACGGTGCGCGAGATGATTGGTGACACATCGGACGGCTGGATGGGGGGTTGGGAGAGGAGTGAGGCAGGATGGGGACGGCAGCAGCGGTGGCGGCGGTGGGGGGGTAGCGGAGGGGGGGGGGGGTGTTTGGGATGCAGAGACGCCTTGAAGATAGCAATTCATCACATTTAAGACAAGTGTGACATCCTACTTCAAGGCAGCAGCCCCCACACAGAAGGAAGGGGAGTTTCTTTGTGGATGCTGCAGGAAGGCTAGGTAGCTACAAAGGAGGGCCTCCAATTTTAGGGGAGATGACATACAGATTGGAGACATGGAAATGGGGGCAGAGGCAGGCAGATAATGGGGAATGGAACAATTTAGCCCCGGGCTATGTGCCTGCTTTGCCTACCTCCATATAACCACCATATTCATAATTCAAATTCATGCCTTTCATAATCAACTACCGGCGAATGCTAAAGAGGTGGCTTCTGTTTACCGACAGTCCGCGCCGATCTGCCCGATCCAGCCGACAGACGGGGACTTAGACCGAACTGGCTCTCCCGTGTCTACTGTTTCATTTATTTTTATCTGTTTATTTATCGTATTC
The DNA here is from genome assembly GCF_048594095.1 of Paramormyrops kingsleyae. NCBI lineage: Eukaryota > Metazoa > Chordata > Actinopteri > Osteoglossiformes > Mormyridae > Paramormyrops > Paramormyrops kingsleyae. Next base: position 20,788,453 of record NC_132815.1, read on the forward strand.
CACAGCTGCGTTTTTGGCATTTCTGACAAAAACAAAAAACAGTCTCCGGTGTAATGGCAAGGAGTCTTGAGCCACGGTGGCAAGCCGGATGCGTCCGTGTGCAGGGATGGGCCCCAGCCACCTGATCAGCCCCCCGGTGATTTCGAGGCTCCCAGGCTCCTCAACCCCTCATCGGCGAGACACGAATATCTTGTTATTTCTGCGCCCGCCCAGCTATTAGCAAGACGCCATATTGTTTGGGATGCCTGTTATACTGCAACATGATGCCAGTGAAGAGAAACTGGGTAACACACCGAGATATCCGCTCCCAATATAAGTCGGAGAAGGTATGATCAGTGTAGTGTATTTGTTGTTTTTAATAACTGCCCAGCTAGGCCGCCTTGACGCACTAGCCCAGGGAGCACGCCTCCCGTAGGCTTCCTGGGGCATCCGCAGGGGTGCTTGTTAAAGGGGGGCGCAGCTGATTCTCAGATACTTTTCAGATACTGCCCATAAATCAACGCGAAATTTACATGACATTTATGTTCTGGCGCGAAGCGGGATGATCGGTGAAGCGTAGATAAAGATATGGCTAAACAGCATCCGCCATAGCTGCTAATCTGTCTGGGAAGATGAAAACAAACACGGGATAATGGACTGGAAGTGGCCCAGTACAGGCGTGCATGACGTAGCCCACGTACGGGCAGAACCAGCGGCGGCGTGCATTATTAACACTTTCAAAATTTAACGTAAATAAATGAATCCATAAATGGCTAATCTGAAACGCTAATCTAACAGGTAGTTAGCCCCATAAACATTTTTTTTTTGCCGGCTAATTTATTTTGTGCAACTCTAGAAAATACGAAGGGTGAAAGTAATTAATTCCTCTTCTGTTTTCCTGAAAGGGGAGCGAGGAATATGGTGCTAAGAATGTCCTCGGTAAAACAAAGAGGGCAATAACAGGGCGGAAAGAGAATAATTGAGCAAGAGGGGATTCAAGGTAATGGCAGCGACTTGCAGTAGCCTGCGTGGCGTTTGCCCAGCATATAAAGCAGGTCCGGGCAGCGAGGTGATGAAGCCAGCAATCAGTGCAGCCGTTGGCTGGAAATTATGGGCAAATTAAGGTAATTGAGAGGCTGGTCAAAAAAAGATGCTTCACTTCTAATGAAAACCTGAGTAGTGGCACAGGTGCATTATTCCAGCTTGATCATACTTTATTTTTGGCATGAGTATGAGACTGGTACATTAACGGCACTGTGAGCACGTCCTGAATGATCCCAGTGTTGTTATGGCGTGCGGCCGGACCTGGGGGAGTCCTGCGTGCCCTATTTCTGTGAACTCGCTGAGCAGAGCGGCACTGATGTCACCTGGCCCCTCGAGGGCTGCCGACTCGGATCTGCTCCCAGCTCTTCCTGTGTCATGTGACACAGGTCACGTGATCCAACATACATGGCGGTTTCTCTTTGCGCAGTTCAAAACCAATATGATGCTGGCGTTGTGGCGACTCTAAATAGTGCCTGAGTGCTAATTTGGGGTTTATAAACTTTTTGTACTATGCTACAGAGTGTCACTTTTATGCTTACTTTAGCTACCAATAATAATAACAATGATCATTTAAAAATGTCGTTCTTTGTTCAGTTTGGCTGCATATACTTACACGGATCCGTCAAACCGTCACCCTGTGCTGATTTCAATGTAAACTGCACCATGTGTCAGACTGGCCTTTTCACGGAGTCACACCCCGTGACTGTTTATGTTGTTATGACTTCAGTTCTCAATAACAAATGCCAGACGCCGCATCATCAAAATGAGCGGCAGGCGGCCCAGCCTGCTGGTGGTCCTAGATTAGCTATGTGCCGTTATTTATTATTATTATTATTATTTGTAATCTGATTTTCCTGACAGACCCAATGTGCCCTTTCGAAACACAGCAGTATTTAGAAGCACGACACGAAGACGAGGCTGGTTTTGATGCAATGTGCTGCAGGAGCACATGCTGTTTATTAAGGCTCTGTTATGGATCCCAGATCTCATCAATCCACCATGTGTCACCGTCACCCCTGCCGACAGCATCCTCTGTGACGTCGTCACCCTCCCGGGCCACTTCCAGGAACATCCGAATCCCACACTCTCTGCATATTCGACGTGTACTCTAAGTCCGCTGCTTTTCTGTAGAAGTGACTCCCATTGTGCCGATTGGGTGGCGAGCACACCTACGCCAGACACGACAGCCGCGAGTGTGAAATTGATGCCGGTCCTGTTAGCCAGTGGCAGCTGCAGCAGGCTCCCCGCTCCCAGCTAGCAGGCCCCAGTCGCCTCACCTTCTGCTGGGCTGCGCCGCCCATTCCCACCATTAACCAGGTTACGCGAGGATTAAATTTGCCAGCCTTGCTCCTCAGTTATATGCGACGGCCGACGAACGAGAGGCCTCGCTCAGCGTTCGGTTGGCAGCAATGCGCGATCGAGACTACTGACCGACCTTAATTGTATTTGAGTCCCATTAACATGACCTGAAGACATTTGCCTGCCTGTCTGTGTTTCCTGTCTAATGTTCTTCTTGGGCTTCCAGCGAGAAGAGTCGCAAGCAGCCTCTGCTCTTCTTGTTCGCTCTGCTGCTGATCTGATAATGGAATATACGGTGAAATATGTTATACGTCGAAGATCTGTACTTCCTCCTCAGGCTTAATAATTCATGTGCATTAATATTTACATGCAAATGATCCCTCGGAGTCTCCAGTAAAACAGATACATGGACGCATATCTTCATCCAGGGCGATGTTTTAACAGTGTGCACCGCTGCAATTTTCCATTTATTCTCAGATGATTTACCAGCGCAGTTCAACTCGTGCATCTTGCAACATTAGCTGTCCTTCTTGCGGCCAGAACCTGCGCCTTCCCAGCTGAGTGTGTTTGTGCATGTGTTTCGTTAAACTGTCGTTCGATATTAAATGCTTGGACAATGTCTCACTACCCATTTCAGCATGAAACCTTGCTTAGGATGTGTTTCTAAGTGCATCTGCATGTTTGTTTTTTATAGCGGCAATGCACGTGATACCAGTGTTACAAAGAGGACACTTTGCGGCACTAAACATATAGAAATAATTAGTAAACAATTCCATAGCATGAAGACACCATCAGTAAACAGCTGGCGATTAAAAACTGAGGGTTTCTGGGTCACAATGAGCCTGCGTGTGCAGAGCGGGGAGCACAGGGCGTGACGTGCAGCAGACAAAATATCAGCAAAGGTAGCCCTCATCTGGCAGCTTCCACAGGTGACGCGCATTCTGCGTCTGCTACCGTCCCCAGTGCCGATCCGCGGACCCCTCCAAGTCGTCATCCACACCGTATCTGGGCTGTAGAGGGGCCTGAGCGGCCTGACGACACACCCGGTCTACATTTACCTGCTTTTTATTACGTCTTACTCCATGATTACCATGATGACCAAGACTGAACTGATCTAGGAAAGGAATATGTGCAAACAAATTAAACCAAGTATAAAAATTATAATACTGTTATTTACAAACCCAAAACATTTTTTTAAACATTAATTTTTGAACCGTGTATGACTATTAATTATTTTTTTTTAATAGTAATAATAAAAAAATGCATTTTATTATTTGAAGTTTAAAGCAATGTATATTTGTATCATGTAATAATAATAATAATTATTATTATAATAATAATAAACACGCCCAGGTGTTGAGAGTTGACTATCTATTCTATGTAAGGCTTTGTTTTTGCGTTTTGCTGAGTTGTGAAACATATGAACGTCTCAATGCAACACACCCGTGCAATTTCATTATATACAATTATGGAACAACAACTTGCAACAAAATTACACGCGTTTAGGTTCGCGCCATGAAGATGCTCTTCTGAGAGCAATAGCTCAGTTTGGGGTTGACACAGTGAACGACACAATTAGTGTCAAAATTTGTATAGAATTTTTACGATCCCAATGAGCATTTGTTGGATTAACCTAAGGGGAGGAAAACGAATGCATTATTGAAAAACAAGACGAAGCGAATTGCCATGAGAGGATAATATTATTACACAAAATATTAAACTCTACAGAAAACAAGCGGGGTGAAACATGCTTGTCTCCCAGGACTGACGGAATGTTTGGTTGTCGGAGGCTCGCAATACTTTGTTGACACTTTAAATCATTGATATTGAATTGTCATCAGTTGCGAGGGCATCTGATATTAAATTTTTGACGTGGTATCTGCATTTTAACTTCTTTCAATTTCATAGCTTTCTACATTCTCTGAAACTGATATCCCTCGATATCTTGATTAAAAAAAAGTAAATAAAAATACGTCAATGTAAAAGGAAACCATAGGAGCTTCTGAAACCGCACTGTCCTCGATTCAAGGTAGTTCAATGCATACAGATGAGATTTGCTCATTACAGCTTTAACTGCGCTGCATATCTCTCCGTACTGTTGTAGTTCCGTCATCGCGTTAGAAGTGGACTTCTGTGTGTGTCATTCAGAACGGGAGAAAGGCGGCAACAATAACGGTCCGAAATATCTTAATGCACGTAATCACCGAGAATCACTCAGAAATACAAACATTTATTTCGATGAAGCAAAAACAAATTAAAAATGGTCGTGCAAAGAAGATATACGTTGTAGTATCAGCCCAGTAATGGCAATAACAGAATGCATTAACAATTCAGTCACTAACAAATGTATTAAACTACCTGTGTTTACTTTTCTGAAAATTAAACAAGAACGTCAATGCCGTAATTCAATAATAATAATAATAATAATGATTATTATATTATTTTTATTATCATCATTATTATTATTATTATATGGTTTATTTAATAATTGCATAAATGCATGTAAATATGTTACAATTAAGATTAAGAAAAAACGGCTAGCATGTTTAAGTAATCTTCAAAATCCGGATTAATGTGTGATCGTCATAGATATTAACAATAACAATAATCTCTATTGCGTTATGGCTGATTTTCTTACTTTTTGAAACATATCCCCTGCCATTTACTTTCTTAAAAATCATACACCTTGCGCGTTAAGAAATGTAATCTTTTGTAATAAATCGACGCATAATTCTAATTACTACTACGAACTACTGGACGTCTTGTCTTCCAAAAACAAGCATGAGGAATGATAAACGGACTGCTTCTTGAGACTGTATACTTTGCCATAAAAAGTTCATATGCGACCTGAAACGAAAATGTTATCAAAGTTTCTTCTGATCTGCAAATCGGCCCCGCTCAAGTAATGCAAAACTTGTTGGACTCATTTCTTACGGCCTGACATCCAATTTGTTAACAGATTACACACGTGCCCAAAGATTATGTACTCTTTAAAATAGATGCCACACGCACATTTACTTTCTGTAATTTTTAATACAGATGATAAATAATAAAACACTTGATTCTGATTCTTCTGATTTGTACAGATGTATCAAATGCACCCTCCATCACTGTCTTTTGAGAAACGGTCATAGGCCGACATTTGGGACAGTGGGAAAAAGCGGTTTCCGTGTTATGTTATGTTATCTATATTAATGGTATGAATAATTCAATCGGAGCATCAAAGGTAATTAATTACGACTCGCCTTACATATAAGAGGATATCGACATTGCGATATATCACAGGCTTTTTCTTCCATAAAACTAGAAATAATTCGCCAGATGGCGGTATAGGGCTGCATATTTAAGTAAACAAAACCTTATCGAGCCACTCAAAAATCCTCCTCCTCCTCTTCTTCTTCTTCTTCTTCTTGTTCTTCTTCTTCTTTTAAGAAAAAAAGGGGTGAGTAGGGGGGCACAGTTACATTTTAAAGCTCCTTATGACTCCCCGTTCCATAGACATCGAGAGTCGTGGAAATACTGATTTACAGTCGGTCGCCAAACTTTTACAAGTATTTGAGTGACTCATTCCAGCCCCCTTTCTCATTTAAGATGAGGTCAATAAGAGTTCAACTTGATGAGGTAATTTTGGCTATCTCAAGAACGTTACTAAGCATGATAAAATTAATATTTTAATAATTTATCAAACTCAATGTATAGAGAAGAGAATTAGAAAGAGAAGACAAATCTATCAAAGGTATATAGAATTTTGGCCGTCTGACAGATTGTTGTAAAACAAATAATAATTTAAAAAACAGTTCGGTGATTCAAAGTATTAGAGCTACCTAAACAAGCTATTAAATATAAATGAAGTCGGCAATACCGTGATATACTTTTTGAACGTTTTAATAAATAAATTCATAACCCAGTAAAATTAACTTTAAAACGGTGCGATGATACAAGAAATGAAAAGGTCTAAAAATACATTACAATATTTACACATATATTTACACGTATATTAACATACGTTCGGGTGTTCTGGTATGCAAATATATCTTTTTATATATTCTTTTATTAAAGTCTATTATTAATATGTTGTAGATATAAGACAGACTTTTGAAAACATTTGGACAGGGAAACGCTCGTCATCTCCGTGTGTCGCATTTGTGCGACAGAGGACGGTATTTCGGCTTTGTGATTGACTCTTAGGGGTATTTCTCGTGAAACGGACGCGTTGCCCCTAATGAGTGCTCACACAGTAAGCATGTCTAAAGCGATTTTAGGCCAGTCTCTATTAGCCTTCTTTGTCTACATACAACAGAAGGCACGGAAATTCTTTATCAATGATCAATTACATCATTTGGCTACTATGTTGTAAGACACCTGTAATGAAGCCTCCTTTTCTGTGCGTTCGAAATATACTTCATAAAGTGTAAGGAAAAGCGAATCGCCACTTTGTTGTTTCAGGAATCCCCTTGAGAGCCCAAAATTTTAATGACCCCTATTTGACAGAAGTGGTAAAATTTGATTGCAAATGCATTCCTTTGTCGGTGTTGACGATGCCGAAGAAGTTATAGCGTCCTTAAAAACAGCCCGAGGCACTCTCTATCTATCTATCTATCTATCTATCTATCTATCTATCTATCTATCTATCTATCTATCTATCCGCTTTTTATGCCTCTTAAATATAATGTGCAAAATGTACAAAATGTACAGTTTCACGGCAAACGTTGTCGTTGATAGGTAAAATATATTTCTACAAGAAGGCATGCAAAAGCAGTTACACAATACGGGATATCGGATATAATGTAAATTGTATTATACAGGCTGGATCATAAGGTCTCTTATCTACACGGAGATATTTTGGTAAAGTATCAAAGTCATACAAAATACAAATTATTTAACAATTCCAATATATTTTAAATAAAACATAACATATAAAATGAGAATGATAACCATAAAGCACGTAAATGTTTTGCGTGGGTAGTGGAATATTATTAATAAAGAAGAATCACCTCATTATATTTATTTATTATTGAAACCGGCTGTGGACAACGCCTTCAGTTTTTACTTTTTAAGAAAAGGATTTAAAAAGTATCAAGCAATAAAAACGAAACGGACACCTTAGTTTTCCTGTCAAAGTGTTTTTTTTTTGTATGTTTACAATGATTAAAATGTACAACAAAACAGTTCACAGAAAACAAACATCGAGCTGACTGAAGCGATAATCATTCTATTTCCCAAAAGTTAAACAAGATTATGAGAGCCGTAACATGAATTTTACAACAGCTGAATATATGGATTTATTTGGAGATATCTCCAGAGATTCACTACAAAACATACAGACAATTTAACTTACGGTACAGAAAACCAACAATCAGTTGTTATGTCTATTTATTTATTCCGACTCCATCCTCAGATTGCAAAAACTACATCCCAATTTACTAATCTAACCACCAGCCTAACATTTCACTTTGATTACACTTTAATTCTGTTTCACAGCAATGGATATAAGTAAAAGTACAGTTGTTCCGTTATTTCTTTTTTTTTTTAAGAAGAAACTGAATTTACTCACCTTTTTTGTCCGGTAAAATTCACGTATTATTATCAACCTCATCATAAAAAGATGACATTTTTAAAGCACAGTAACACAGTGTAAATTCTGCGTGCTGCGGTGTTTTTCTACACAGAAGGTGAATCTTATCCAGAACTGTGTCTGGAGCGAATGTCATGCCGCTCCGCGGTTCCAACTCCAGCGATCACGCTGCGATGCCCAAAGCCGTTTGTCAACTATTACACTTCCACTTTTTTTCCGTACAGGGGTGCCTACCGCCCCTTATGTCTAACAAACATAATTGTTGATACGATGTCTTATTTAATCAGACGCTTTAATTGCTAACACAGTGATAAACTCGAGCATTGGCACGGCAATCTTTTAGGGCGCTCATTGACCTTGCTGCCTCCCTTTATTCGCGTTTCCCGAGTACAGGAGACTAATCGCTGATTTAATTCCCGACGTCAAGAGTGCAATGCGGACGTACATTTTACCATTTATATGAAAATATCTCCCCACACGATGGTGTAATGTGATCGAAAAGGTATATTACTAGTTAAACTAAAAAGTAAAGGACATACATTGCTTGTTTTATGCGCAAAGATTGTGAACAACATGCAGACGGGCCCAGCGCTAAAGGTATCGATGACTCAAACGTTGCTCCTCCTCTAAACTCTAGGCGCTCCTCATGATTGATGATCTTGGGGACCTCTGATAATTGACTACTCTGAGGTAAGGAATGGATATGTATCGTGACAAGAGATTGGATGAAACCCCCAAAAAATAATTGTCCTCTTTTCTTATCAATAGTAATTGTTTTCGTATTTTTATCATTCAAATTCTGATTATACTGGCCTATTTATGTTCTTATGGAAACGCAAAGCCTAAAGTCATATCACATTATTTGCCAAAAAACCCTTCGTAATTAGAGGCACAATTAGCAAACATTGTGGTAGGAGCAGTAAACACACAGGCTACAATCACAACAAAGATAATATCGAACCTCATTTCAGATCAAATACCTTGCTTGAGAAATATCTAAAAAACATGGCAAAATATATTATATACTAAATACGTGTGGGGGACTTTAACTCGTTCATTATTCATTATTTAGTATATATATATATATATATATATATATATATATATATATATATATATATATATATATAACGACAACGTTAAAGCGCAAAGTCATAAGGCGGCTTAACTCTAACTGTAAATCCCGTGTTTGTTGCTTAGAACTGATTCGCCTCTGCTCCATCTCTTTCGGTCATAGAAAGAAAACCGTAATGCAAGAAAGTATCACTTTTACAAACACTATAGTACCAAAATTAAGTGAGTGCTTATCGCCGTACGATGTCGCATAAAAACAGTGATAACAGTAATATTTAAAAAAAAGACAGGCTTATAATACGAATAGGGATAGCGAAGCGAGATTTTAGACGCATGCTTTTCGGATTAGCTTTTACTCTTTATACGAGTTGCGGCTGTGAGAGGAGATGCGGTGTTTTGGCTCCCCCCGTGCAGAGTTGAAGCAGCCCTCGTGTATAGACTGCAGATCACAAGCTTTTGGTCTCTCCTCTCTTTCAAGAGCTGTTGTAGGACTGGCTATGGCCACCAGTACTTCCGGGTTCCGTCATTTCATTCTCCCGCCGATCAGCGCTGCGAACTGACTCGGTTCTATAAGCAAGCCAGCAGTCAACCTGACAACACTCGCTGACACTCACTCACATCAGACCGCCAGACAGACGAGCTACCCACAAGGAAAAGAGAAGATCACAACGGCCGAGTCTTCATTTAAATTGTCTTTTCTTTTTTTCCACGGTATTAATTATAAGATAGCGACCTAAAGGCAGAGGGAGAAACGGGAGCTGTTGGAAGAAAATCGGGCTTAAAGATTCATCCTCTCATGAACATCATCACGAACCATCATTCATTCATTACATTGACAACCCCTGGTTCAGATTGACAGCTGGAGTGGCAAAAAGCCATGGGACACGACAGTTTAGTTACATGCCGGTTGTTGATGGGCCGATTGTGACCTTTGGTGTTTTGTGCTTTTACATTGTTTTTTAATTTCTTTTTTTTTGGGGGAGAAGCGGAAAAAACACCCCCGAAAACCCCAGCGAAACTCTTGGTGTTGATTGTTCTTAACCAAAGCGGATAATATGAGAATTCTCTAAGTTGGCTGCAAAAGGGATCCTACGATTATACCACTTTCTGAGCGGACTGGGATATTGAATAGACGGCACATACCGGAGTTTATTGGAGAGCAGCCTGATGGCGCAAAGGGTGCGTTTAAAATATCCAACACTCGCGTTTACACATCCACTGTAGGGTGGCCTCTGCGATCGCCAGCTTCAGCTGATATCGACTAATACTTAAAATATTTATAACTAAACATTCTTACAGTACATATACTCGTCAATCTTTGTGACAGCGTTTGGTTAGCCGGCGATCTTTGCTGCAGTTGATATTACGCTGTTTTTAAAGGAGCTACTAAATAATTTGGCGACTTCACGAAAGTGGCTTACTCCTTGGGAATCGCATTTTAAGATGTTTTTGGTAATTTCACGACTACCACTCTCAGTTACTGTGGAGGAAGCCTAAATTATCGACATTATGATCAAGACTTACGATTTAGACTCGCGTTGTATTTCTTCCACCTACCCGCGCTTATGTTTCGGAAGCTGTTGTTTTAGTTAAAATAAGTTGTTTCTTTGTGATCAGCGCTACTCGTTTGGGTCGTTCACTCTCCGCTGTGTTTCTTTCTAGTACGATGAACTGGCCCATTACGGTGGGATGGACGGAGTCGGAGTCCCGACATCAATGTACGGGGACCCGCATGCTCCTCGGCCGCTACCCCAAGTCCATCACTTGAATCATGGACCTCCACTCCATGCCAGCCAGCATTATGGGGCACATGCACCGCACAACGTAATGCCCACTAGCATGGGATCGGCTGTCAACGATGTTTTAAAGAGGGATAAAGATCAGATTTACGGGTAGGTTTTTAAAAATATATTTTGTATCATTCTGAAAATGTTTGTCTGTGATCAGAATATATTGCTAAATATTAGTAGGCACGTCTAATAGTGACTTTCAACTATTTTTAAATACCTCGGATGCACGCTGGTGTGTAAAAAAAAATATTGGCATAATTTGCTGCTTAGCTCTGATTAGGAACTTAAAATCAACGTTCCGTGAAATATACCCCAATTAATTTACGTTTTTTTTGTTTTGTTTTTTGAACACTATAAACGATGTATAAATACAGCGATAAATCATATTTAACATGGAAATAAAAGAAAAAAAAACAACAACATAGGAGTTGCAGATATGTATACTTTGCCAGCAAACCCGTTGGTCTCAGATTTAATTTCAAGGTTTTATATTGTGCGCGTGCGTGTGTGTTTAAAATATAATTACAAAACATTATTTAGAAGTACTCATATCTGAAATTACAGGCCCATCAGTATGATACACAAGTGTTTTAAAGTAGGCTTTGCTGATGGTTTTATATATTTAGAAGATTTTAATGACAGGCACACGGCCCGTGTAAACCGATTCTGATTAAAGTAGTTCAGGGATTAATTTGGCCACTCTCCTTGCTGAAAAATAATACGATAGATAAAATGCATTAATATTTAGGATTTAAATTAAACCGGAAGAATGAAATGCCGCTATTGTTTTGGCTAAATAAAGCCGTTTTATCAATTTCTTCCACCAGTTAATTCTCTGTTTATTACCATTGAAGCTGAGCAAAGACTGTTGTGGTGTTTTCCTGTTGTAGTCACCCGTTATTCCCCCTGCTCGCCCTGGTGTTTGAGAAGTGCGAGCTGGCGACGTGCACGCCGCGGGAGCCTGGCGTAGCAGGCGGCGATGTCTGTTCTTCGGACTCGTTCAACGAGGATATTGCAGTGTTTGCCAAACAGGTCACTTTTTAATATCTGACACTGTCCTTTAAACGTGTACATATGCGGGGAAAGATGATGCGCCCAGTAATGCCTGTAACACTTTTCATTTAATTCTCTGATCATGTTTATACTGAAATTGTATGCAGGGGTGCTGTTTTCGTAAGTTTTTCAGCGCGTGTTTTCATAAGTTTAAAAAAATATATGTGCGCGCTGTGATTATAATAGTATTAATGATGCCAAATAACATTCTCTTATTTTAGATTCGGGCAGAAAAACCTTTATTTTCTTCAAATCCAGAGTTGGACAATTTGGTAAGCGTGTTGCATGTTCTCATTTTACGTTTTAATTCTCAAGTGGCAGGGAGGCTCTTTTCAGTGCGTCTTGTTTTGAGGTTGAAAGCTGCACTTTTGTTATCCAAAACGAAAGCACAAAACAAATGTTTCTTTGGCAGTTTTCTTTGAAGTGAACAAGGGGGGAAACTGTCGAGTGGCAAAGCGGTGCTCTGCCATAGGAGGTCGCGGGGGAAGTCACTGATTAGGGAAGGCTAACCGTAGTGACTCTTCTTGGAAGCGTTTCTTTGCTAATGCTAACCATTTAAATGAAAAAAGGGTCCTCTTTGAATGTCACGGGACGTGATCTAATGTGTTATAATCCTTCTCGCTATCCAATAACATGTACTCTGCTCGAATCTACATTCATCCCCTTTGTATTCACAATTGATATATCTTTTTAAATATATATATATATATATATATATATATATATATATATATATATATATATATATATATTTGGTGGGGGAGAAAATTATAAATAAAAAAATATAAAGTTTAACATTTGTCTTGTGAAGGGATCGTCTGTGATAAGGAGGATGAAAGTAACTTGTTAATTCTCGTTTCAGATGATACAAGCCATACAAGTATTGCGATTCCATCTTTTAGAACTGGAAAAGGTAAACTGTAATGCAAATATGTGACGCAATGCTCGATGCGTGACATAACATGTACCTGCACATGCTTATGAAAAGCTGAAAACACCTATCTTGTGCTTTACATTTAAGGTATATATATATATATATATATATATATATATATATATATATATATATATATATATACACACACACAATTTGCTATTGTACAGAAGGCCTAATGATAATCGATGTTCAGGTTAATATTTGTTTAACGGTAATATTGGGCCTATTTGGGCTTAGTCTATCGAAAGCTACTTTTATTTAAATAATCTGATACATCAAGTATCTGTATATGTAATCTTGACTTTTTATGTTAAATCTCATGTTAAATAATTATTTTATTAGTGTTATTGTTTTGTTATTGTTGTGCTGCTGTTGTCGGTGTTGGATCATGATTTTTTTTCTGGAGATTATGGTGTAACATACAACTATATTCACTTATGATCTAATTCTATATTCTCCTACGTTTTAACCTGTTGCTCCAGTGCCATGTGATTAATTATTTCTTGTTCTAGCAATTTTATGCTTTGAATATTGCAGTCTTTGAAATAGGCGCATTTTAAAATTGGTTCGCTGAAATTTGCAGCTGTCAAACGTATCTTCCGTCTCCCCTCCAAGGTGCACGAACTCTGCGATAATTTCTGCCACCGGTACATTAGCTGTCTAAAAGGAAAAATGCCCATTGATCTTGTCATTGATGACCGTGATGGCAGCTCCAAGTCCGACCTTGATGACCTCTCAGGATCTTCAACTAATTTAGCTGATCATGTAAGTACAATTAGTTTTTATTTTTTAAAGGAGTGCGGTGTGCGTCGCCTACTGATACTGTTGTCTATTTAAAAATAAATGGTGCGCATAAATGCATTATTAATCGTACATACACTCGTTGTATTTATAATCTAATTAAAATTAATGTGTAGTGTAATTAAACAAACGGTTAGGTCAAGGAGACGAATTCGGTTCTTTTTCCGCTTTCTAAAAAAGCCCCTCTAAGTGACAATAACTATATAACTGTTATTAATAATTAACGAGTTAGTTATAAGCCGCTTTTATGGGGGTTATTGTTACTTCTGTTAATGCTGTTTTGGTAGATTTTGCTAGATACTGCACCACCTATGTTTCCTTTATTCGCCGTCCCGAAAAGAACACATATGAGATCTTATTGCTTTGAAGCATCTGCAGATTTCCAACCTTTGGGCTTGTTGTAAATTATGTTGGTTAGAAAGCATGCTTTTCATCTGTTAATTCCAGATTATTTTGGAGTATTTATACTCTTGTCAGTGTCCACGTATTTTGTGTTGAACCTTGCCCAAAATATCGATCCCTGCGATCTATTACGAGCAAAGGGGTATGATCGCTAAGAAGACACCAACTTGCTTAACTGAAGGATTTGAATATGAGGCAAAATGCGCAGTGAAGAAAACATTTTTTCATGATAAATTCAAAGTGAGCTGTCATTGTAATACAAGACACCACATGTTCATAATTTATTGTTATAATGTTGCTGTCCTGTTTCTTAACCATAGCCTAGTAGTAACGTTTTTAGTAGTGATGCTTTTGTATATGCCTGTAAAATTTGCTGTCATGATGTGAGGAAACGGAATTCAGATCAAGTACCGTGTTGTTCTTATTTTCGATGGCCTACAATTGATAGACCTATTTCGAAAGTTTTCCCGCTTATTGGCTGGCAAGTGACAAGTGTATTTGGAGGCTAGTTAATAGATCAGCAGCGGGGACTGAAGCCTATTAGGAATTTGAGCAGATTTAAGTGTTAGGCAGAAACACTTCCGGGCATCTGTTATGTCAGGCTGAAAGCGCGTCCGCGCTCGCCGGGGTGCGCGGCCGGCTACGTGCATGTGCGCTCCGGAGGCTCGATCGCTAATCGCGGCGCGGCGGGCGCTGCTTGAGAGCCCAGCGTGGCAAACCTCGTTTCACGTCTAAGTGGAGAATCGTGGCCCGCTGTGGAAATATTGAAGAGATTAGATAAACGAGCCTGGTTAATTTCGTGGCAGATGGCTGACAGAGTCAGGCGTGGCTATCAAGTCGTTTAATGACGTATTACAGTTCATCCCGATTGAATATTTCATATATCGAGTTTCAAAATTTCATATATATAAATATCGTAATGAGTAATTAATTATTACCATAATTTATTTGTAAAAGAACTTTACGCTTTATTTGTATAGTTTAATTTAGTCTCTCATCGATGACTAACGGCTGTTAAAAGAACCAGATACCTGCCTGAATTTATTGGGCAACAGACGCTGAAAGAATCAAGTACTTGTTTACATTGCATTTTTCAGATTGCTGATATTACAGTACTTTTCAGTATTGATAATTTGACTTAAATTGCAAGAAAATGTCAGCGCGGGATATAAACAGCCGCGTAGTTTAGCATCTCATGTTAAATGTACACTAGAATGGAAGACAGGAGCTTAAATTAGCCCTCCAGGGACCGCAGGCATGTTCCAGGATTTAAGAAGGTAATTAGACTGTAAAGCTACAGAGATGTGGCACCAATCAAAAATACATGGATCTTTCCATAAGATTTTTTTGATAGTTGTTAAAACAGCACAAAGTCAATGCCTTTGTAGTTTATGGATGAACTTAACACCGAAAGCTAGGCGCTGATCAAGTAAACACGGGGCTTTTTTTCCAGCTGATATTTTTATTGTATTTTTATGTATTTATTTTTATTTGACTCCTTTGTATTATGCATTATGGTTACTTAAGCCAGAGTGTGAATGGCAATTTAGTAGTTAGATATGCTAATTTATTTAGTTACAACTTCTCTTGTCCATTTTCCTTAGCTTTGATATGCATTTTTAATACAGAGCCTGAGGCTGCATCTCATTTGGTGGGAGCTGGTGCAGCGGCTATGATGAAGGTCTTCACAATGTAGGAGACAGTCGCTTGTGTTCTTTTTCACCCCTCCTTCCTTCCCTCCCTCCCTCCATCTCTCTCTCTCTCTTTCCCTCCTCCAGCTGATGGGAGGCCCTGATAATCAGTGTTTTATTTGCACTTGAATGATGCTTTGTCTTTGAACTGAGAGGGTTATCAGATTGTCAATGGACTGCGGCCTTTTGTTACCGCTGTGTTTCACTGTCCGTTCCTTGCAGTCTCTTCCTGTTGCTCATCTTTGGTTCCTCCCCTCTATTACCTGGATAATAATAATAATAATAATAATGATAATGGGAAATACCTGGTAGATCATACCTGGCAAAATGGAGCCTGAGAATAATGAGTAATTAAAAATCCACCGGGGGTGACCCTTTCAATTGATCTGCTTTATTAGCCTGTGAGACTGTGCTGTGTTATGAGAGCAGTACTAGTGTTGCTCAGCTATGTGAAGCGCGAGTTCCTGTCGTGCCTGTGCCGTCACCTGTGCGTGACATGGGGATGATACTAGCCGCGGCCGTGCAGCTCGCGTGAATGCTCTGTTAATAGGCTGTTAACACGCTGGCTGTGGCTGATATTAGCCAGGAATTGTGTGACACACCTGTCCTGTCAGCTGGGCTGCCTTTCCGCTGCTTCTCTCCTCGCCGCTCTGTTTACAGAGTAAATAACACCGGTGGGTGAAAGCCGAGAAATTACTACTGTACATTTCTATTTCCCCTTTTTTTTCAGAGAGTAGCCGACTGTTTGTGCGAAAGTATTTTCCACGTCATCCAGGGCATGCAAGTGACATAGTTATATCGGTATTTATAGGAGAACAGGAACTGCCTGATCAGAAGTTTTTAACCGTTTGAATGTGGACAAGCTAGAAACCAGCCGTGGATTTTCAAAGCTTGCTTGTTTAAAACCAAACCTCTCTGCTGCTTGGGTTTACCGTGCCCCCTCCCTCCCCCCCCCCCACGCCCCATCTCTGCCATATGCTCCAAGTTCCCTCTTTCTCCCAGTATTCACGTAGGAGCCTGGTCTTCTTCCCTGCTGCTGATCGGCATCAGTGTTTGAAAAGGGGCGTGGCTGCCGGCGGGTCAGCGATAGCGGCAGCGTTAGCGGTTAGCTTGACAGGTCGGTCTCTGGTTAGCCGCCATGCAGCGGTGAGGCATACTTGTTGCTGAGTCCGTTACCTCGGACAGGGACGCCATCAGGCCTGAGCCTTGGAGTCAGTGATCAATAGTAATATATCATATTGCGAAGCAATCAGTGATGGAGGATGTGGGACACTTCAGTGTTGCTGGTGTGGAGACTGTTTCTGTTTTTTTTCGAAGGAGAAATTCAGGTCTCTGAGATTAAAGCGAGCGACCGGAGGAGAATATAAAGAAAAAGAGCTAAAAATGAGTCAGTCCCAATATATACGTCAATATCCACTTTTAAGAATGAATAATAGATACCTTTAATTTAAAAATATTAAGACCAAAGGGATTCTTGATTTTCAGTCGCTGTGTGATAGATACTGTGTTTTGACATTTTTTCACATTATGAAAAGTTTGGGAATGGTATGTCTCAAAAGCTCGTATAATATTCTAACAGCAGCAACGTAACTCTGCTTTAGTGTTTGTATTTTTCACACAGAACTCAACTGTTTATGTGGAACTAAAATAAAATTGACCTTTTACATAAATTCCGGGGCAGAAATTGAGCATAATGATGTGTGTGTTTCATTTAAAATATTAAAAAAATAGTAATGGAATAAATGCTTCATAGAAAGTCAGTCATTCTTATATCAGAGCATTTTAATAATGCGAGCTTGGATTTCTCTCTTAACTTCATGGCGATACTTGACTATGCATTCAATAACGCTCCTTAAACCATTCAAATGTAAATTGCAACCATTCAATTAATGTTCCACTTTCATTCTCACTGGGTAATTGATGGTGTTGCAAATATGTTTCAGTTTGAAAGAAAAAAAAAGGTGAAAGGAAAAGGGTCTTTCTGAGGCTGCCGTGTGAGGGCACTTAAATTATTATAATTTTTTTTTTAATGGTATAAGAAGTTTTACTGGTTGTGCAGTGTGACATGGCGCATTCCCGACTGTCATCCCGGGAAGATTTATTGTCCAGCGTGTTTCCAGCGCTGGCCTCTCTCTCCGGCAGCCGGCGATGAATAGCCGAAACGTGCAGTCTTAGCTAGGCATTCTGTATATTAAGACACGAAAGGTTTCCGTCATGTAATAAGAGACTGCTGGCCTGTCTCCGTTCTTTCCTGGGAATTGGACCGAAATCAAATAATGGCGCTAAATCATTTTTGATGTTGGATTCCGGGGGAGGCAGAAGCCCGCGTGGAGCGGCTTGCTCGAGGGCCGAGCGTAGCGAGCAGGTCGTTCTGTGACCCCCCCCCCCCACACACACACACACACACACACACACACACAACCACCCCAAGCCTGGCCCCGTGTTCTCCCCTGCTTCCATATTAATTACAGCTCGCATTATCGGCTGTGAGTCTGTAACCGGGGCGCGATAGAATAGACCACCCCCTCCGGGGACCGAGCCCCCCTTGTCTCTGTCCTCTCCCCCTGCGCCTGCTGTCTGTTCCCCCGTGTCCCCCCCCCCCCCCCCCACCTTCTCTGAGCTCTCCTGGTGACAGCGATCTCTAGCACAATTAGGGACGAGCCCGGAGTGCGCTGCGTTTGACTCCTCATTATCCCAGCCCCAAGGAGCAACCATGCGTGGCCGGTGTGGTCCTGGGGCTCCTGGCCCGATTGGCAGGGGACGCCGGATGACGCTGCTTTACGACACGTTTGAACTTTAATGGCCTCCTGGGAGTGCTGACAACTGTTTTCGTGTGCGAGTCCAGCGCGTGACCTTTTGCGCATGGCGAGGCTGCATTTTTCACCGTGAAAACAGGAGGGGCAATTCAGCTGAACTTTTCCTGTAGACAGCCGGTGTAAACACCTATGTTTGCTGCGAGGTAGAGCGCATTTCCTGTGGAAGACCTGGAGAAGCGCAGGGAAACGCTTTCGAACTTTCTTTTTGACATTATGGATGATTACCTGAACGTTTTGTGTTTTGGTAGGAGCAGCGATGCCTTGTTTGTGGATTTCAGTGTTGTTAAGTAGAGTTCCGTTGTCCTCTGGGTCCATACTGCTCAGGGTATACTCTGCTTCTTTCTGAGTTTTCTCCATTCAGATCCATGTAGGGCCCAGGAATGGTTTCAGAAGAATGAAGTTGAGGATATCTGTTCTCCATAAACCCCGTTCGAGCTTTCTGTGTCCTCTTCAGACCTTCTCTTCATTCTCTTGTGGCCGCTTTGAAACACAATAGAGGTGTTAAGGGATGATTAAGGTGATTCTCGCACCTCTGATCCGCATGTGAGACGCGGACGCGCGGCAGAGGGGGCGCGGGGGGGCCGCCGTAGGCCCGCCTCACGCAGCGCCTTTGTCTCGCCTCTTGTTCTGGTCACTCTTTATCTGGCTGCCATCCGGCAAACAGCTGACACTAAGAGGCTGAAGAGGCGTTTCTGCCGTCTCGATCGCCGCCGCTCGAGTGCTTTCGCCGGCGGGGCGGATGAAAGGGAGGCGCTCCCCAGAGCCGGGGCACTTCCGTGGCCCCTCTGCTCCACACGTTTAACCCGCCCCCCCCCTTCAAACGGCCCCGGCGAGCCGCACGGAAGGGGCCCCCGTCGGGCTCGTTTTCGGGGTCGCGCCAGAAGCCCGCAGAAAATGGTAACCGGATTTGCATGCCTTAGCCGGGTGTGTAATTTGTTGTTTGTCTGGTTATAAAGGGGGGGGGGGTGGCGGTGTGGGGTTGGGGGGGCAGGCAGCTGAGGTTTGCTGTTTGCTTTGTTGCCATCGTTTGGACCCTATCCGAGGGAGCTCTGACGTCCCAGACAGGTGACATATGGAAGCTGCAGGTTTCCCAGTGCGCACTGGGGAGGCATACGATGGGTGATGGGGAAGCTGCAGGGCGAGGGAGACATCCCCTCCTCAAGGCCAGGCTGGCGCTGCTGATTCCTGCTTTAATTTCAGCTGTCAAACCATTGCTTGGAGTTAATCACGCATCCTGATGTATGGCCACTTGTTGGGACATGCATCAGCTCTTTAGGAAATATACTGCATAGTTATAAATGCGTTGTGTAATCTCGCTGGACCGCCACCTTACGTTCATAATGTTGTTTTGAATGGGATCATCGTTTGGCTGGGTGTTGCAATCCGAATTATTTTACTACTGGTGAATGAAGACTGACTCATTCACGTGTGACTTTAAAGGGGAGGTATATTTTAGTCAAAGGCATTGGACTCCTTTGAATTCTTCATGACTCGAACTTTTCCAACGCTTCAGCCGGCTGAACAGTCTAGGACATGCTAGACCAGGAGTGGACGATCTTATCCGAAAAGGGCCGGTGTGTATGCAGGTTTTTGGGATAACAGTCAGCTGTTCAAACCCAGGTGTGAGGACTCTTCAGCCAATCAGTCCTCTAATTAGTAATCTAATTAAGGAGTTTCAGCGATAACCCGCATACCCAATGTCCCTTTCTGGATAAGTTTGCCCACCCCTGCTTTAGACCGCTAAACACTGTTGACCGCTTGAAGTTTCTGAACACTTTAGGCTACTGAGCAGGACTGACCTCCAATCACTCTTATTTGGAGTTAGGTTGCCACCCATATGCCTGGTATTTTCATACTCATTGCTTCTTCCATGCTTGCTCACAGTTCCACCACCTCCTCCCCCCTTCTTTTCTTGGTCTGGCTCACCTTCGCGGTGGTACCAGAACCCCGTTTCCTGGAGGGACCACGATGACGCCCACTCCACGCACTCCGCTGGCACGCCGGGACCCTCCAGTGGTGGCCACGCCTCTCAGAGCGGGGACAATAGCAGCGAGCTCGGTAAGTGCCCACCCCCGCCTCAGCTTCCATATCTTTTGACAGTGTCGTCAGTGTTTGTCTGCAGTCACTCGAGTCGGGCCAGTTCTCAGCCACAACCTCGTTGACTCCAGTAGTCTAATTACCACTCGACACCACAATTCCATACTAGTGTCCTGACCAGTTGACTTTTGAGTCATCTGTGTCCATGCACTGGGAATAGTCCGGCGCTCAACGCGACTGCGGAACAGACGACTTGCCAATAGTTTTTCACCCCTTAAAGTCAACTGATATGGTTTCACATAACATCTGTAGCAGAAATCTTTAAAGACTACATGAGGCCACTCATGTGGTTTTTCTAAGAAATTATTGACTTGCTTCCTATTGACTTTGTACTAAGTTACATGTACAAATTGTGCGTTTCTGCACAACCTTCCGGAATGTTCCATCACCGCGGCGGGCAAGGAGATGAGGATGTGTCTCATTAATAAATGCACGCCTCTGCTTCATGGCGGCGTAATCGAAGACCGCATCAGGCGTAAGGGGAGGTTTGCAGTTGGTGGGCCTTTCTGTGTTTGCGGTTTATTTTGTTAAAAAACATCCCTGAGGTATCTCCACCGTCGTGGCAACGCGGGCCCTAAATTAGAGGTTGGGATACTCAGCTCTTGGCCGTATGTTGGTGTGGATTCGGCGTTGCTGGCCAGACCAGTGTCACATTTAATCTCAGTCCTCCAGCAGCCAACCAAACCTATTGATTCGGGCCTCATCCTGGGACGTGCATAATTGAAGCGATCTCCACTGGGAGACCAGCTATTGCGGTACCTTGCAGAGCTTCTCCGGTTAATGTGCTGCCCCCCCCCCCCATCCCCCAGCAGCTCCACCTCCAAACACTGCTAATGGGTGATGGTTGAGTCGACTGAGGTGTCCCACTATGTTCAGTCACTTGACTGACAAACCTTTGGAGAAACCCAGCCTTAAGTGAATTCTCAGGTTGAAGTTGGTCAAATGCTGGTTTGTGTCCCATAGTTTTCCATAGTTTTCTAATTTGTCATATGGGAATGAGTTGGTGGGGGGGGGCTGCAATGCACAGTCTATTGATTATCTTACACATATAAGTACAAATGACTTGTAATCCACTGAGCACTTATTGAGTCTTCTCCCTATTGAGTAAGTGCTGATCAATGCAGGGCCAGGCTGCCCAGCAGCCCCGGTCATCAGGCCGATAACAGCCGCGCGGGGGGACCGTGTTCCAGGGAAGCCTGCCCATGGTGTGGGGGTTGGGGGGGTCGGTTCAACGTCAGGCACAGACGTCAAGGGCTCTCCTTCTGTCTGCCAGGGCTGGGAGCCTCTTAGTTTCCCAAATTCCGACCATAGCATTTTGCCGCTCAGAGGCGCGGCTGATTCCCCGCCTCCTGCACGCCAGACTTGACCCCCGCTATCCGATCTCTCTGACGACCCCGCGACCTGGGGTAACCCCCCCTGCCCGCAAACCTCTCACAAAAAAAAAAAGCCCTGACTCATTAGCAGGGCTGGAAGGGATCTCGACAGGCCCCAGCATTCGGCAGAAAGAGCTAGTGGGGGGGGGGGGGGGGTTTTCAAGCATGAACCGAAGTCGGGCTGCGGCCTGTGGGATTTCATCAGCGAAGGAAATCGGACTCCTCTATGGCATGTTTGAGGGGTGTGCGTGCTCATAAGTGCGTGTGTGTCTGTGTGCATGCTTATACGTGCGAGTGTGTGTGTGTGTCTGTGTGCATGCTTATACATGTGTGTGTGTGTGTGTGTGTCTGTGTGCGTGCTCATACGTGCGAGTGTGTGCGTGTGTCTGTGTGCATGCTTATACATGTGTGTGTGTGTGTTTGTGTGCGTGCTCATACGTGCGTGTGTGTGCGTGCACGGCGTGAAAACTCCGACCGCCTTCTTCAAACGGGGGGCTGGGCCCCCACTGCCGCTGGGCTTGGGCTTCCTCGCATTTTTCCACAGGCCGCCGAAATGGCTTTGATTACATAACGTCTGCCGCGGCCTCGCCGGCCGCCTGCCAGGGAGATGCAGTGACAGGCCCGTCCGCCATTGTTTTCATCTCCCGTAGCGATGATGTCATGGCTGAGCTGGAGTGGTTCTCATTAGGGCGCCCATGGGGCCGGGGGGCCGGGGCGTGCGCCAAACCGCGGCCCCGCGTACGTCCACCGAGCCATATTGACTTTGGCGGCCGTGCGGTTCGAGCCGAAAACACATCTAAGGGGCCATCGAACGGTGCGTCCAGGTTAGCTTGGGAACGGCGGGACCGCGGCCCATCTGGGGGGTGAATCCGGAAGCCTCTGCTTATCCTTGCGTCAGGTCCAATAGCAAAGCCTCGCGGTGTCACCGATATGTTAGTCGCCCCTGCCGCGATCCTACCAGAACCGCACACTGTGATGAATGCAGGAGAGTGAAGCCCCCCCCCCGGGAGCTGGGTCAGACCCTGTTGGTTTTGGTCATCCTCTGCTGTTTCGGAGCGAGGGCCTCGTATTTTGAGCGGCGTGTCGAAGCAGGTATCGAAGAGAGAAACGTGGGTCGGCGGAATGTTCTGGTCTTTTGTGTTTTACACCCCAGGTTTGAAGTATGTGCTGTTAGAATGGTAGTAGTCTTGGAGGTGGAGGTGGGGCTGGGGTGGGGGCTGCTTCAGTTTAATTTAGAAGGGTAATTAAAGCTGAATACTGCCCCATAAACAAAAGATAAACAATCAGCCAGCCGCAGGCCCTGCTGTTTCACCGCTGTCACTCCCAGCTGTCCCAGAGCAGCTCGCTTTCACACGGCAAGCCACCTAAGCGGGCCACGCTGCCACGGCAACGCGGGGCTTTAGTTTGGGATGGGGGGGTTGCCGGCCTTTCTCCACAGAAGGAGCCGCAGGGGTGGGAGTGGGTGGTGGGGGGGGGGGTTAGGGAGAAGCCCTGGTTATAAAAGGACTTACATGCCACTGCGGTCAGGTTTACGAGGAGCTGGCCGTGGTTAGCTCCTCGTCGAGAGGCTGACCCGTGGGCTTTCGGTGCCGCCTCAGTCCTGGTCATGGGGGCGCCGGCATGCACGGGGAAGGGGAGCAGATGTCCGTGAGGCTTCAGCTTTTTTATCGTCAGGAAAAATGACATCATAGAGGGAGCGGAACCCTAAAGAGAGGCTGCTGTGACTGCGGGGCTCCGCCGCCGCTTCCTGGCTAACGCTAACGCTAATGCTAACGGCCGGCCTTGGCCGCCGCAGAACCATGGCGGGGAGGGGGCAGTGGGCGGGGTTGCCTCTCTCTGTTTCTTTTTTACCCCTTTCTGGGCCTGGATAATTGCTGAACACAGAGAATAGTTCCTCTGCAGGAGAATCAGGAAGGGATACTTTGGAGAGACCATTAGCATAACAGTGGGTAAATTATTCATGGCAAGTGGTGAATCTATGGGGGAAAGTATGGTTAATGCACATAGCTTGGAAATGTATCTGAGGCCAGCTACTCTCTGGGCCATGTATCCCGAGATGTTTACAGGAAAGAGCCCGGCTCGCTGACTTCAAGCCCCCCCCAGCCTTTCGGAGTCTGTCAGTCTCATCAAATCGTTGGATCAAAATGAACGTTATTGGTGTGACAAGTTTAAACAAGTATCCGCGAAGCCTTTCGCAGGGTGCCCAGCCCGCAGAGCCTCTGCTAATAACACTAACAGACGTGCGTCTCCTGTCCTTCCCGGACTTTTTTTTTTTATCTCCCTCCTCTTCCCCCCATTCTCTCCCAGCACCTCTGACCATCTGGCATGCCTCCAAAGGCCGATTGAACAGACTGATCATCTCTTTCTTTTTCTCGTTCTCCCGCTCACTCTCTCTCCTTCTCACCCGCTTAAAAAAAATAAAAGCTCGCCCGAAGAATAGGCAAATGCTCACCGGCAGGACAACCAGAGTTCGAGTGACGTCATTCCTCAGCCCCCACCTCCTCCCCCCCCGGCCCCCCGCCCCACTCCCCTCACCCTGCACCTATTAAAGTCCTCCCTTTATGCTGCACTCCCACTTTCTACTGCTTTTTTCAAACTTTCGGAGGGCTTTCAGATGTTTGCCGGACGTCCACAGCTGGTTACTCTGAGCCGTAATCGTGAGCAGGCTGCCAGCGCAACCTCGCCGTGGGAGCGACGTTTACCGGGCCTTCCTCGTGCATGAGGTGACGCTGAATACGCCATGGGGGACGCATTAGCCAGAGCCTTCCCAACTCCAGAGAAGGGGATTGTCCAAAACACCCTCTGCAGGGAGGAGGGAGGGGCCATATTCTTCTAGATTTGACTTCCTGGGAACCTGGATACTCTGTGTATTAAACGTAGGAAGGAAAAGGCCACAGGAGAGAGGATGGGAGACCAGGGCATTGCTACAACGCACCAGCCTGCTCTCGCTGGCAACCTGAAAGCTGCCACACAGAGGCCTTGTGGGATACCCCTCACGACGTTCACCTCTGATGACCGCGTGTTCGTTATAGTGACCCCTAGGGGGGGCCCGGTGCGGCGACACAGTGCTCTGTTCCCAAGAGGAAGAACAAGGCAGCTGGATGGCAGAGCCTGCCGCTCGAGAACAGCCCTGACCTTTTGGTGACCCTGCGTTTGAGGGCTGTGTGAGCCCCGCCCTGCTGGGGCAGCTCCTTGTGCGCACAACGTGGGGTTTTAAAACCTGTTTTCCAGGGTGGCTTAGGAGGAGCTCTCCGTGGGGGTGGGGGTGAGGGGGTGTTTCCAGGAATACCTGTGGGTTCCTACTCTGAAGACATGGTGCATCCGGGGCGGCTGGTGCTCTGGGGGTCGTGGCTAAAGCCTGTCTCAGTAGTGGCCTCCCCCCTCGGCATGATGGGTGCTGTACAGGTCCCCTTCCTTATAAAGGAGGGAGGGGTACCGTCGCTGCCCTTCCCTGCAGCTGCTGACACGTTCCTGTGTCTCTAGAACCCCGTTACCCGTCATTCCGAGCGGGAAATGCTGAGTACGGTAAATGGCTTGGCAAGATCTACGAGTAAGCGGCCGTCTGAGCGGGGCCGAGGCAGGCCACCAGACTTTACGAAGACCGCACTTTGCAGTGGAATTGGGCGATATGAAAAAAATATATATTTTTTTGTGAAAGATTTTGTATTACAGATTTGTTTAGATGGTCATCAATTACACAGGAAAAAAAAAACACGTCAGAGAAATAAAAGAACATATTGGCCAGAGAACAGACAGGCTGTGAAAACAATGATTATTTGCCCGCTGTTTCGCGATTAATCCTCTGAAACCCTTGTTTGTGTAATTTTATTCTCAACACTCCAACCCAGTTGTCAGCGCCGTTATTCCTTAGTGCCTTCGAGCAGTGGAAACGGGCCGGCCTTCAAAGCCGGCCGGCGGTTTGCCGGGTGAACCTTGCCACGTCTTTGTTCTGCTTGTTGGCCACTTAAATGTTTCCTGGTCCAGCCACCGCTGTTTGCCTGCGCTCAGCGACTCTCCCCGACGCTGTATCTTTCTGCTGTTTTTATGACGGTTGCAGCAGTAGTAGTTAGCTTTCACTTTCCTCTCCACCCACCACCCCTCCTCCCCCCCCCCGCCACTCCCCAGTCAGGCAACAATGGCTGGGGCATTGATTAGAACAATCGGAGGAACCTTTGAAAGATGAGATGCTTTCAAAGGATGAAAGAACGAGGGAGTGAAAAAAAAACAGATGGGATGAATGAATCCTGTGTTTCGCCTGCCGCCGCCACTGTCACAGCGATTCCCCGGCACTCGTTCTTCTTAAACCCAGCGTTAACCTGGGTTAACAGATTGGCTAGTTAAAGGGAATCGGCTCGACCACCGTCTCTCTCTCTCCCCTCTGTTTATGGGTCAGCGTTCATTGGCCGGTGCCCGCACCCTGGGCCAAAGTCATTAGGCCGGCCTCCCGACCCCGCCCAGAATGCTCGTGAGGTGGGGGAACGTGCACTGCGGCGCCCTCCGCAGGGTAACTGGTCGCATCGCAGCTTTTCAGACCCACCTGGGCCAGTTCCTGGGCCGCAGCCCGTCCTACCCGCTGCCGTCTCATGAGATCGGCGTCGCCCCCCTTCAGAGTCAAGCAGTAATAAGCATATTTTAATCCTTTGGTGGGAGCAAGGGGTCCACTTCAACATGGAAGTGATCTCTAGAAGCACTGGCATGAGTTGCTGCATCCTGGCGCTGAAAACACCTGCTGTTGCGTAGGTGGACCCCCCTCCCCCACCCGCCCCCGGTTCTCTGGTGTCATGCGAGTGTCCTAGAGCCTCCATTGAGATGTATTGTGTCAAGTTACCTGTGATTCTCCGACACCATCCTGAAGGGCCTGTACTCAGGGAAGAGTGACCCACCACACACACACAGACACGCACATGCACACACACACATACACACATATACACACTCAGCAACCCTGTGAGCTGATTGGCTCGCCGTTTTTGGGGATCGCCCTGGAATCCACCTGCGGGGGTCTTGTGAGGAGCTGCAGTTGAGCTTTCCCTCCCGGGGGAGAATTCTTGCGTTCAAAACCAATTATGGGCTTTTTTATAGTGCCGTTTACGGCTCCTTGCCTGTGTAAAGAGAGCTGCGCTCGGAGTGGCAACCTGAGGCCGACGTGTTAACTCGTGCTGGGGCGGCCTGGAGCGGGCCCATTAAGTACTTCTGGAAGTGGCTTCTGCATCTTAATGATACCAGAAGCAGCGGTGCAAAAAATTCCCCTAAAATCAGAAACGCCGTCCATTCTCTGCCGGCATTCCGGGAGCCACCACCTGCTGGCCTATTTCGGAACGTCGCGGGCCGGAGTGAGGGCCGGCATTCCGGGGCCGCCCATGTCAGGCTACCCATTAGCGACGGAGTGGCGTGCGTGGAATGCCCCCCCACAAGTCTAAGCAGAGGTCAATGTGCCCCCATGGCCGCAACTCGATCCATGGCTCCCGCATGCTATTTTTCACCACCGTAACGAGCTTTGCACCAGCCGCGGGCCAGGGGAGAAGCCACAGGCCCCGAAAGGAAGCCTAAACCTCACGTCACTTTCTGCTCTGTCATGGAAAGACGGGGACCCTTAGGCCGGGGACTGCTGACGATGGTGACCTGGCGTGCAAAAGTGCCTGTTTAGTTGCATGGTTTTCAAAAGTGTTTCAACTAGAGCTTCTTGTTGACTTCTGTGTTGTTTAAAAGTCTCTGGGCGGCGGCAATTGGCTAATTATGCAGCCCATTGGTTGAAGGCCTCAGTGAGACCTTCTTATTCGCTGGTTTCCCTGAGAGGGTGTGGCTTTTTCTTTTGGAGTACTGTGTGTGTGTGTGTGTGTGTGTGTGTGTGTGTGTGTGTGTGTATGTGTGGATAATTTTTATAGTGCAGTACAATCCCTTTATAACGGATTTCAAGGGACCTGGCAAAACAGTCCGTTATATCCAAAGTACGTTATATGCAGAGTTGCTGTTTGCCCAGAACACAACTACAGGACACCATTTACTCATGCCACACCCCAGCAGACACACTTGTGGTATAGATTATTATATTGTACATGTAGTAATCAAACTTTACCCGACCAGATGTGTGACTATTAATAATCCCGACTACGTATCTGCGCTGGATATCACCGGCACGCCACGCGCCTTGTAGGCGGAGCTGCATGTCCGTTATAGCCAAACAAATCTACAGCTAAAAGCGGCCCTGGGGACCGAATTGTTTGTCCGTTTATACGAGAAATTCTGTTATATGCGAGTCCGCTGTATCCGATGCTTTTTCTGCATGTTTGTAAAGGCGCACGGCCGGGACCAGCGGACCTTGTTCATTATAGACGATATTCCGTTATAAGCGAGTCCACTATAACGGGATTATACTGTATGCTGTAGGGATTAAATGTCCCACAATGTGGTAAAAACCTGTTATTTTGACACCTGTTATTTTGACCAGTTTTTGTTACCCACAGGGAGAAACTCATTTTTATAAAAATCTGCAATAAAAAAAACTAAAAAATGCCAAATGTTTGGTTAAGGTTAGGGCTGGGTAGGGGTTAAGGTTGTCATTGTTAGGATTAGGGTTTTTCTCGTAAAATTAAATAGGTGGTCCCCACAAAGATATGAAAGCAAACACGAGCATGTGTGTGAGTGTGACTGTGTGTACATGTGTGCTCCTGCATGAATGGCAGCAGAGAGGTAGGTGATAACCCACATACAGAATAATACAGCTCAGCGAAGGAGCATGCAGCCAGACGTAGCTGTTGGCTAACGGCTAACTGCTAACTGCTAACAGCTCTGTATCAGGGCCCAGGCTAATTTATTGGAAACTACAGTCTGGTGTGAGGTGGTCAGGCTTACAGAAGAGATGTATGAAAATGAGTATGTGTGTGTGTGTGTGTGTGTGTGCGTGTGTAAGAGTCATCTCGGTTTGAACTTTATCAGGGTCTACGGTTAATCAATATGGTATTGGAAAAAGAATTAATTACTGAAGCAGAATAAAACAGCTGCATTTTAAAGCAAAGATCTGTCGGCTCGCTAGTCTCTTGGTTCTGGCCCCGGCACCCAGAGTATCGGCCTCACTTTGCGTAATGAGCAGGCCTGGGAGCCCCCTTGATGCAGGCCTGGGAGCCCCCTGGATGCAGGCCTGCTTTGCCGGACGGGCCAGGAATTCACAATGGCTGAAAACTCGCGTCTTGACTGAATACCCCGAATATCCTGGTTCCCCCCCCCACCCCCCGCCTTTCCCAAGCTCCTCCTCTCCACACGGTTGTGCCTGGTTCTGTCAACCCAAACGGCAGTTCGGGCTGCCAGCCAAATTATTGTCACTATTAGGTTGTTGCTAAGCAGAGGCGTTTCCCTAAAGCGACTTACCCAGCTTACAGTCTTACATTTTATCTGTTTATGTAGTCCGATGTTTATTCGGCTCAGTTAAGTACTGTTCTCGATCGCTTCCTGGGACTGGAACCAGCAGCATTCCGGTTAGTAGCCTGCTAGACTGCCAGCTGGCCCGTGGCTGGCCTGCTCCCCTGGGTCACCGGTGTTAACTTGGAAACCTTGATCCCAGATTGTCACGATGCCCACCCTCCTCCCCCCCCCCCCCCCCACATCTCTTAACCCTCTGTTCTCCTGTGAAGCCACACAGATGAAGCCCCCCTCCCGCCCCCCCCCACACACACACACACACACGCGCAACAGGATAAGACACGGTGTGGCGAATTTCGGAGAGGCCAGGATAGGGTTGGGGAGCTGGGGGGGGGCGGCTGATGAATGAGGCTCTCAGAGAGCTCATTATGAAGGCAAACAAAGTTTAGCGGGCGAGCAGGAGCAGGCAGAGCCACCGCAATCAGTTCTGCTCTCCACTGTTGCCTCTGGGACTTTTGCAGTGACTCTGCTGGGACCTCGCAGCCTGGGTGCAGGACGAGGCTTTTTTCTTTTTTTTCCTGCACACGGGGTGGAGGATGGAGACCGAGGGACGGCCAGATCCCGCGGCTGATTTGCCCGTCCGTGGACTTGGCTCCGTTTTCCGGTCGGATACCGCCCCCCCCCCCACCCTCCGACGCGTCCCAGATGGGGGAGGAGGATGAAGAGGACATGTTTGTGTTTGTTTTATGTTAGGTGTAATTGGGGGCAGAGAATCGCCCCTAAATAAGGCTGCCTGACTCTGCCAAGGCCTCGACTTTCCCATAATGTGCCAATTAGGTTCGTACTCGGCTGCACTTCAGGCCATTTTGAGCCCTTTTTTCTTCTCTGGAGAAGCGTTTGATATCTTCCTGAGAGATTTGAATGAAGCCACACTGCCGGCTGCAGACAGTGCTGTAAGGCAGTCTGCATTTCTTAACTCCTCTCTTTTCACATACTTTCCACGGCTCTCCTTATTTCTACATCCAATTATTGGTATAAACAAGCATAGTTTTTAAGAAAGATGATTTTTCTCTCCCCATTTGCAATTTTTCATGGGTGAACATTCCATAAAAGATAACACCAGCCTGGATTTGGTTCTGTGGTCTTTTGGAAGTTGGGACAGGTGTGGGGGGATGTTATGGTGCCTGACTAGGTTAATGGGGGGGGTCGGGCAGTCAAGCAGCCCCCCCCCCCTCCCCAGAATGGGACCCCGGTTGGGGAGGGAGCTGCCATTTAAGGTCTCTATCCGAGCTTGTGCTGCTCATTTCAGGAGCTGCCATTTAAGGTCTCTATCCGAGCTTGTGCTGCTCATTTCAGGAGCTGCCATTTAAGGTCTCTATCCGAGCTTGTGCTGCTCATTTCAGGTGAAGTTTTACTTGTGGAAGGAGGATTTTTTTATTGTCTGGAGAGGGACTGATGCCAATTTGAGCCTTCAGCGAAAGCCATTATTATTTTGAGGGGGGAGGCAATAGCCTTTCTCTGGTAGGGCATCAAAAAATGGCCGAGCACTTACTCCATGCTGTCATTTCGAGAGAAAGAGAGCACGTTCCACCTCGTCAATAGCTGTGGGGATCCTGCATTTAGAATAGAATTCAAGCCCTTTGTAAAGGGGATAATTTTATTTGGAGAGGGGAGAGATTTTCTGCTGTCCCTTAACGTTATTTTATTTGGGGGGGGGGGGGGGGGTCCTGTTTTGGTGGGAGGATCGTCGTTTTAATAGGAGTGTTGCAAAAATTTATGCTTTGACGCCATTTCAAAGTGCCCCCATGACATCTGTAGAGGAAGACGAGATATTGGATGGTTCCTTATCTATCAGAAACTGAGTGGTTTGATTTGGCTCCATGATTGATAATTGTGTGTATTCCTGTGACTGCCCATCTCTGTATCTCTGACCTGTCCACCAATGTCCACAGCAGCTGCTGTTCCCCTCAGACAGCTGCGTATCCACCTTCCTCTACCTCGTCTGTCTGCCACAGGCAGCGTAACGGGTCTCACACATCGAGGGTGAGACCAACTGAAACATGATTATGAAAACCGACTCAAGCCGGAATCAGTGGCGCTCTTTGCAGTAACTTATGTTGTGTGCTGTGATTTAATTCGACTTTGTCACTTTGATAGTCGATTATTTCCTTAGTCTTGTTCTTGAATGAGACTGTTATGTTCAGGCCAATGTGCCTACCGCCATCTTGAGTTTTTAGAAACATTTAAGAGAAAATAAAATAAAAAAAACACTGGGCAGGTATTAATTATTTTAATGAAGTGATCCTTAGGGTGGGGGTCGAATGCGAGGGCCAGCTCTTCACATTAGTGACTTGCAAAACGATCATCATGGAGTGATTAGCAGGGTAACGAGAAAGGGGGGGGGGCGGAAAAACGCTTCAGAGCAATCAGAGAGGCCGGGAGCGCACATTGTGTGCCTCTCAGAGGCCCTGTTTATGATTTAATGAGATAATTGTTGTTACAGGTATCAGGTTAATTACACATGTAATTACCCAGCCCAGAGCCTTTGATGGTGCTGCTGACAGAGGCACTGTGGACCTTCAGGTGTATTGGCAGATGATTATCACATAGAGCGGGGGCCCCCGCTGTCCCCTCCAGCGGATCTTTTCTGTGACCCAGGGGAGGGAGGGGGCTCGGGTGGGGGCAGGGGGTTAGCACTGATTTTAGTTTGGGGTTAAAAGTGAGGGCCAGCCCAGATTCCAACCAACCCCCACACCCCAAATGCTAAAACACACACACACGCACGCACACGCACACACACACAGACACACGGACACACACACACACACAGACACACGGACACACACACACGCATGGACACGCGCACACACACACACAGACACACGGACACACACACACGCACGGACACACACACACACGCACGGACACACACACACACACCTTGCTCTTATTGGTCAGCTTATCTTCAGCATTCCTGGGATGACAGAGAGATAGCTTCTCCTTTGGGGGGGGGGGGGTTTGAGCTCTGGGTGCCCCCCCAGCCCTGGACTTTGCTGCAGCTCAGACTCCCACATGCATCTAATTACACCCCCCCGCTGTACATTAAAGGGCCACTTAGTGTTACGCTGTTACGCCTTCCAGCAAGACGCTGTTACACAGAGGTATTTGCTCACAAACAAAGTATGTCTTTTTTATTATTATTATTATTATTATTATTATTATTATTATTATTATTATTATTCAGCTGACCACCCTGAGGGTAGCTCTTCTGCCTGAATGGTTCAGAAGTGCGGCTAGAAGCTAATTGTTCACCTGCTGAATCTCCTGGCTTTGTAGTGTGTGTGTGTGTGTGTGTGTGTCTGGGGGGGGGTCACAGGCTGGGATGGTGCTATGAAACAGGTGGTGTTTTGGGGGGGAGCATCACGCTGTTGTGTGTCAGGCAGTACACTCTTTCTCCGTCTGTCTGCATGGGGTGTGGTGGGGGCTGAAATTGGTGCACATGACTGCTGGACATACACAGACCCAGCGTCTCTTTAGAGGGGAGTGGTGCGAGCACAGCGCCCCCCTTGGTGTCCTTGGCGACGGGGCGGACCTGTTGCTGGGTGCCTGTTGCCGGACCCCGCCCCCGCCGTGCCTGCAGACGAGCCCCCCCCCCCCCATTTCCCAGGGGCGGCTGGAAGCATCGGCCCGAGGGGCACACGCTCGGCAGGCCACGCCCCCTCCGCCCACTCACCCAGCCAATCCTGCGCCAGCCCTGCCTTGGGCCAGAGGGGGTGTTTCCGAGCGGTGACACGCCCCCACAGCGCCGGCAATGGCCGCGTGCTAAGTCCTGTGTAAATAGAGGAGGCCCCCACAAAGGCGTTTCGCCCCTGGTGGAATCCAGGGCCTTTTGGGGGCTTAAGGCGCTAAACGCCGCTTACGCCGCCTGAAAGCGGCAGCCCCCTCCCCCCTACCCTCCGTCCTGCTCCTTTTCACTGGGCCCAGCGGGGTGGCCTGCTCAGGAGGTCCTGTCCTCTCTTTGCCCCAACCGAACCTGCTCCCCCCCACCCCAGAATCCCTGCCGGGCTCGCTCTGTAGCTCTCCAGCTCACTGGCCTTGGGGGGGGGACATCTCCACCATGCTGCACTCCCGCCCTACCAAAGCAAATCAGGGCAGGACTGCATACAGAAGGTTACTTTATAATTTTATTTCTTACAGTTTCATCGCATGTATCACATGCGTCTGCTACTGTTTATCCTTGCAAAATATTGCATCACTTTTCTCCAGGAAGGGCTGAAGGCCTTGTTACTGGGGTGGCCTGCTGAACACAGGGATTATGGGTACTGTAGTTTAATTGCTCTCTCTCCACCTCCACTCTGCCTCACATGAAACCCAAGGCCCATGTGAGCTGAAACTTCCGCTTGTCTCATCACCACCACACCTCCCTGTGGTGAACCCCTTCGTCTGCATTGAGCGAATCCCCCCTCAACCCGTAAGCCCAAGGGCTCTGCCCCAGTGCGTCTTTACGCTGCGGAAAGGACCCCACGCCCCCCCCCCCACGTCCATGCCAGCAGAGCCCTCACGCTGAATGGATGGTGACATCATCACCATGACTCTTTTCTGAAATGCAGATTCGGGCCGGTCTCACTGTGTACACGCTGGCCTCAGCGCTTAATTGGAGATGGATAAGTATCCAAATGTATTTTTCATAACCAGCCGCATGAGATTATTATTATTTACGTGGCTGGCATCTCCTCAGGGGCCTCCCAGAGACGGTGGTGTGCCCCCCCCCCCCACCCCAGTCAAGAGCCGTTGCCTTAAACACTGTCCCAGCCGGATTGTTTGATATTCTGCCTTTTCATTCCCGGTTCTTCTCTCCCCCCCCCCCCCCCTCCATTCCCCATCCCCGACCGGCGTGGCCTTTTTTTCTGGGGGGTGTGTAATTTCTCTTGACTGCTGTTGTCCCCGCTGTCCACATAACAACATGCGTGTGTTCTCATTTCCCCCCCCCTCCCAGGCCCTCACCGGGGAGGGGCCCACCAAATTATTTTCATCTCCGAGGGCGCTGTTTTCCCAAAGTGCCTCGAGCTATACTCCAGCCCCCCGGCCTCCCCCAGGCCCTCCCCGACTGCCCCCACCCCCCCGCCCCTTAGCCGGTCCGAAGCTGTGTCACATGGGCCCGGCGACGGGACGCCTCCCCTAGGCCGAGCTCCAGAGTGCACATTCGTGCCGGCTGCAGCGGCAGAGTTGCCAGGGAACCGTCAGAAGCCATTAATGTTCGGGACGGTCTGCCCTGCGGCAGTCCCTCTCTGGAGCAGAAGAAAGGAGAGGGCCAGGGGGGTGGGGGGGCAGTGTACGGGTGGGGGGGGGGGGGGTGGATCACCAGCGCTCCACACATGTAATGAGTTCTTTGTTCCAGCTTTCTGTCTCCACTTCCCCTTCTCTCTCTCTGTCCTTCCAATCTGACCCTTTTAGCAATGTCATTCTCGTAACCCCCCCCCCCCCCCCCCGCCCCCAAATCACGGTGGCTTGGTGTGCATGCGTGCATGCACCCCCAGAGTGAGCGTGCGCCCAC
This sequence comes from Paramormyrops kingsleyae, assembly GCF_048594095.1. NCBI lineage: Eukaryota > Metazoa > Chordata > Actinopteri > Osteoglossiformes > Mormyridae > Paramormyrops > Paramormyrops kingsleyae. The sequence continues at coordinate 20,823,294 of NC_132815.1, forward strand.
ATGTGTCATAGGGACGCCGGAGGGCCGGCGTGTGGGGATCACCGAGTGACTTGTCAAGCCACGAATACGAGAGGTCGTTTGTGGGAGGGGGGGCTATTATGTTGCGTTGAAAATGGAAACATCAATAATATTAATCTGTCAGCTTTGGGCCACAGCCTCCTCCCTCACTGTGGCTGGGGGCCCCAGTCGGGCCCTGAGAATGGGGGCGCATTGCCGGTAGCATCCAGCCCAGCAGTGTTTAACGGCCCCGATCCTGTTGGTGTTACTGTGGAGGCCGAGGCTGAGTCCTCTCTGTCGCCGGGGCTTGCGCTGATTTTGCTGTCATCCTGGAGAGCCATTTCTGCAGATAATCGTCGCTGTGGCACATTGTTATCGCCTCCCTAATGGAGCCGTAACCACCGCTGTCTGCCGCGGCCCGCTCTCACTTTTTTGTTATCTCGTGCTTTGCTCAGGTGTCGGAATCCTGCCATGTTTGCGTCACCACCATCGTTACTCTCTACGCGGCCGCCTTTTGGGTTCCATAAGCTCTCTGTGGAGGCGTTCCGAGGCCCAGCCCATTGTTGATATGGTCACGTTCTTCTCGCCGGCCATTTTGGTTCCGTAACCTCTCTGTGGAGGCGTTCCGAGGCCCAGCCCATTGTCGGTATGGTCACGTTCTACTCGCCGGCCTTTTCGGTTCCGTGACCTCTCTGTGGAGGCATTCCAAGGTTCAGCCCATTGTGGATATGGTCACGTTCTACTCGCTGGCCTTTTTGGTTTTGTAACCTTTCTACGGAGGCGTTCCAATGCCTGGACCATTGTCAGTAAGGTCGCGTTCTACTCACCATCCTTTTCGGTTCTATGACCTCTGTGGAATGCATTCCGACACTCGCCCCATTGTGGATATCGTCGTGTTCTCCTCATCTGCCTTTTCGGTTCTGTAATCTCTCTGTGGAGGCATTTTGAGGCTCGGCCCTTTGTTGGTATTGACATGTTCTACTCACCGGTCTTTTTGGTTCTGTAATCTCTCTGTGGACACATTCCGAGGCTCGGCCCTTTGTCAGTATGGTCGTGTTCTAGTTGCCGGCCTTTTTGGTTCTGTAACCTTTCTGCGGAGGCGTTCCAAGGCCTGGACCATTGTCGATATGGTCGCGTTCTACGTGGCATGCTTTTCGGTTCCACTGTGGAGGTGTTCCCCCGGTTCTGAGACTGAGCCCGTTGTCTGTTTTACTGCAGTTCGTGCCGTTATTGTTATCGTTGAGGTCCATTCCGCTGTTATTCTACTTTAGGTTGAAGGTAAACAGAGGAATTAGCGCCCAGTGTGGGTCGGGCCTGTCAGGAAGCTATGCCAGGGTCTGTCGGCCCGGTCCGGCCTCCGTTTATTATTGTAGGCTTTCGCAGACAAGGGTTTTACTTACTGAGGGATTTATGGCATTTGCTGCTAATGAATGTCTGCTCTAGAATTACAAAACTCAGGCTCTGTCCCTATTCCCAGAAGTCCTTGTGAGGACCCCCCCCCCCACCCCCAGTTTCTCCAACTCCGGCTGGGAGCGCAAACTTCTCTGTCCGCTCCCTCGTTCCTCTTTGGTGTGGCTCCATGCTAATGTGGAAGGGAAAAAAAAATCACAGTATGGAAGTGAGGGAGAGATGGGGTGGGGGGGGGGCAACGAATGATAAAAAAAGGGGCTGGGGGGGTTGGGAAGAAGCCAGGCCAGCGTCCTTGTCTCTGGCATTTGAATATGTCACCAGTTGGGTCTTTCAACTTCCCCCCCCTTTCAAAGTCATTAGTTCAAATATTTATGCGTGAATATGGCTTGTATAGGTGCCCCTGATTGATGTCTCCCCAAAAAAAGAGAGACGTGCTAGTGTGAGTCTTCAGAAAGTAGGGGTCCTTCTGTGCCCAAGAGCGGGAGTTTTTTCAGATACATAATTTAGATGCCCCGAAGGCAGGCTTTCAAGGCATTCTTGCCCTGAGGGCGAGAAAAGTAACTATGATTGTTAAAAGTAAATCATTTCTCCTAATGCACAATTAATGGCGGCGAAAAGCCCAGAAAAGAGAGGGGAACAGGGGCGGAAACTGGGCTTTAAAGGCTACATCCTGCCTTGATGTGCGCCGACTGCCCCGCCGAACCAAACAATGATGGACGCAGAGGCGGGGAGCCTGGCATGCAAATGTTAGGGCTGGGGGAGGGGCCTTGATTACAGTGGGGGGGGGGTGAGGGCATGTGGCGGTGATGGCTGGGGGATTACTCTGCAGTTCTGGGATCGTAATAAAAGTACGGCGACCTGGCGGCCCTGCCTGACCTTGGCTTTCCTTTCTCCCTCTGTGGGTTTGATTTCTGCACTCCGCGCATGTTTGATTTTTTTCCCAGGGTGCCCCCCGCTTTCACAATGGTTTCTCCTGCATGAGCCCAGCCGCCGTAATGGAATTACCGGCGCGGCCCCAACACAGTGTGCTGAGCTGAGCGCGCAGCTCGCCCCCAGAACCCTGCCTTCGGCCCCACTTGTGGGGCAAGAAGTTTCCGGAAGCTTTGCGCCGCGCTGCCCTGTCGAAACAAATCCCGCTGTTCTGTTTGACATTTTGGGTCATGAAGGGGTGGGGAGACGAGGTGATGAGGAGGTTATGTCACAGCCTAAACGACCCCCCTGTTGTTCCCAGGAGACGGCTTGGACAACAGTGTGGCTTCCCCGGGGACAGGTGACGAGGATGACCCTGACAAGGACAAGAAGCGACAGAAGAAGCGAGGCATCTTCCCCAAGGTGGCCACCAACATCATGCGGGCATGGCTCTTCCAGCACCTCACAGTAAGGCCCAGCTCCATCTTCCTCCTGTCGCTCCTCCTCATCGGCAAACAAACCCGCCAATCAGCCTCCCCTCGCCTGTCAGCGGCTGACGCGACCCGGTCAGGCGACCCCCTCCCCAGCTATGTGTTTGCTGATGCCTCCCCATGATCAGCCGGGCCACCATCCCGCTCATATCGCCGGCATCCCCCCCCCCCGCCCCGTGACCACCATGCCCATCCGCAGAACACAGAGCCCGTTCAGGTTGCGGTCTCTCCATCTGCATGCCACACATACTTCTGGGCCGCTTGTTGTGTTTCTGCCCCACAGCCACGGCTGAGAGACCAGCAGTCTGGCCTGGTCTGTCCCAGGGCCGCCGCAGTTCAAAGAGAGTGCCCCCTCCCAAACAGCCCCCCCCCCTCCCCGTGCTGATGCTCACGCTCTGCTTTGGCGTGCTGATGGCGCCTTGGAGAACTGCAGCTGAGGACATTTCCTGTCCTGTTGGCGTGTGTGTCTGTGTGTGCATTAGGCTGATATTACATCGTGGGGACCAGATGTTTTTTGAAGTTATGGGGACCATTTTTCAGGCCCCTACAAAGACCTGTGAATGTAGTCAGAAAACTAAAAATGCCAAAAGTCTCGTATTTTGTTTGGTTACTTATGTTTAAGGTTTGGGCTGGATAGGGGTTAAGGTCGTCATGTAGGGATTAGAGGAATGAATGGAGAGTCCCCACAAAGATATAACTGCAAACCTGTGTGTATGTGTGTGTGTGACAGAGAGAGAGGTCTGCGTTTGTGTGGTTCTGTTTGCCTGCAGCATCTGAGTCACTAGGTGTCACACCCCCAGCACATACGTCTGCATGCTACATTTATAAAGAGCATGCATTGGAAGGCTTGTCACTGTGCTGGAGCAGGCGAGCCTCTTTATCTGTAAGATGATTCTGAATGACTTTCGGGGGTTTTGATGGCCCAGGCAGCCCCGTCTGGTCCTGCACCTCTGAAGCAGGCGCACCGCGAGGCTCATTGGACGGCACACACCTGTGATTAGATCGTTGACTAATTGAGATTAATGGCGTCCGTGCTGTGGTGAGGGACAGCGGTGTGGCACCAAGCAGGTGTGTGTACATCTTGGGGGGGTGAGGCGATTTGGTAAGATCACACCCATCCAGTGTTCCCTTTATCCCAGTTATCCCAGTGGGTCTGGTCGTCCTCCAGTAGGATTAGGACACTCGGACCTAATCGCCCAGCCCTGCTTCGGCGTACCCCATTATTGGCGCCCTCCTGATCCCGTGGGGGGGCCCCGCAAGGTGCTTATTACACCCCCCATTATCCAAATGACTTCACAGCTGTTCTCTGCCGCATCACCTCTGGTGGCAATTCTCACACCTTTTCGGAGGGGGGGGGGTCGTCCCCTCTCCGTCCTCTGCTTTCTAGTGGATGGCTGCGGCGAGCAGAGACTTTCAGGGACCGTGGCGCGTTTCAGTGCCCACGCCTCTGTCAGTCTGCTTAATGCCGGTCTCCCCCCAAAAAGGGACCCCCTACCTTTCATGGGTGACCATTAGGCTTCCTTCTCCACCAATGACCCCCCCCCCCCCCCCGATCCCACCCTCCCTGTTCCAAGGCTCGCAGCCGAATGAAAAGGGTGATTCAGGGACAGATTCGTGGCCCTCGCTCCTGTTTTGTGCGCGATTGTTTTTAAGATTGCATTGAAAGGGTCACAGAGCCCCGTAGCCTGTGGTTAGCGGCATTTTTAATTCATGGAAATCCAGCTTTCAGCCCCTAACCCAGTTCCCATCTTTTAAATGTTTTCTCAAACCTTTATTTGTTCTGTTTGTGAAAAGGCCCGACCAACCTCGTACAAGCAATAATCCCTTAAACCCACCTTTATTTTTGGGAGAAAAAGGGCACTAATTGAATTATCCCCTCTCGCCCCCAGCCCGCTGTCTCTCCCCCCTCGGTCTCCCTCAGTCACGCACACACACGGGGACACACGCAGTGCCAGCAGTCGTCCCGCCTTTTCATATTAATTTGTTAAGCAGAAGTATTTTCCATTTCGGGACATGTTTGTGCAGAGGGGGACACAGGGGGGACCTCGGCCCTCTGAATGGCCAATTGCGACTCGCTGGCATTCACGCATTCATTAACTGGGGATGGATAAAAGGGGGGGGCGGCCTGCCATCCCCCCAACGCGGGGCTTTCTCCGCGAGCCGTGGGGGTCCCCAACACATGTTCTCAACCTCCGTCCTTTGTCGCCCATTCTGAAAAAGGTCAAAAGAAACCCTCCCCCCCCCCCCCAAAAAAAAGAACCCCCCCCAAAACCCCTTTTTCAAAAAAGGGAGAGGAAAAAAAAATCACAGACTAACATTTGCAATTGTTAACTGTTGGATTCAGTTTAACAAAATGGGGGCTTGCAATTCAATGAGAGAAAATCTCAGGGAAGCTGAGGAAGGAAACTGATAATGGGGGGGCATGTACGTTACCATCTCCCCTCCCGCTTTCGTGGAAAAAAAAATACGTAGAGAACTTCTTCTGGGGTGCTTTGGTGGAGGTGGTGTGGTTTTAAGGGCCTGCAGGGCTGAGAATGAAGCCTCTTCCTTACCTTCTCCTCCACACGGCCGCTCCTAGTAGGAAAAGGGGAAATCCCAGATTGTTGGTATAAGCTTGTCAATACTCCAGGGAGATTATGTTATCACAAAGGTAAACTTCTGTGTTAGAACAGATTAACACTGCCTTTCAAAGTAGGGGGGGGGGAGGGCTCGCCCCTCTGAGGGGTCCTGAGGGTTGGGGGGGGTTCGCCCCTCTGTGTAATGTCGCCAAGCCCTCGGTCCTCTCAATTAGCCTTTCGGCACCCCCCCCTAACCACCCCCCCCCTGCCGGGGAGCCCTTCGCTCACCCCCTGTTTGTCCCCTGAAGACAAGGGTCAGCCGCATAGCGAAAACAGGAAGCACTCAGACACAAAGATACCACTCAGTCCTGGCCTATCTTTTCACGAACGTAAACCTCTGAGACACCAGCGCTGAATGGACGCCTTTGTGCGTCGGTGGGGGGGGGGGGGGGGGGTTGGGTGCGCTTTGTGAATTCATATCGCACCGAGACTGCCGTGCGATGCTTCACCCCGGAGCGCTCGGCGTGATCTGGCCGGGTGTGCGTCGGGGATCCCAGCCTCACTCCCCAGGCCCGCTGTGGCACCCCCATCTTTTTTATTAGCATATTTATTTTTAGATGCGCATTCATCCTTTGAGCCGAATTAGTCACCCACATTGACTTAAACGCAGCAGTCGAATGCGGCAGATCCCCCCTTTCCAGCTTTCAGAAATAGACCTGGCCAGTCGCACCAGCAGCAGCACTGGGCTGTGCAGACAGTCTCCACGGCGATGACACGGCGGGTCAGAACCATCTCCAGGGTGTGTTGGGGGTCTGTACAACCCTCTCCCTTCCCCCGGTAACGGATGTTTGTCTTAACCCCAAAACAATTGCCCTGCCCCCGAAAGGAGCCTGTGTTTACGCGGCCTAAACGGTCTCCCTGCTTTCTGTGCTGTGTTTATTCCTGCCTCCTAATCCACAGCCATTGTGAGGCCCATACCGCTGCTCTGCGTGTGACATCTGCCTGCTAGCGCTCGCGTGTGTGTGTGTGTGTGTGTGTGCGTGCGTGCATCGTGCATCTCTGCATGCTTCAGTAACCATGTGTCGTCAAGGGCAGTTTGTGAACAAAGTCATTTGGAAGGCTGATATTGGCCGGCATGACACACAGAGCTTTGAAGAATATGTTGCTTTTTAAAATCCAATGCAAAAGACTAAAAAAATTCAAGTTTGGAAGACTTCCCTTTCTTACAGAGTAAGTTCTTAGTCACTCCTTTTTTTAGGTGTCTCTCTGCAGTTGTAGTATTGGTGCCATATAGAGACAGTGGGGAAACTAAGACAGTTCATTCGGTTTGAACCAGTTTGCTAAAATTTAGCGACAGTAGCAGAAGTGTTTTTCAGACATTTGTTACAAGCGCATACACGCTGTTTCTATAGATTATCTTTGGGTAAATTATAAGTCCTATTTTGAAATGGGCATTCACAAGCTGAAGGTCATTAGGACCCAGTGAAGGGATTGCCAAGGTCCACGTGTGTCACCTGACCCACAGTTTGTTCCTGCCAGTGATTAGAGGGAATCCACCTTGTTCCTGACCTGAGGAGGTCACTGTCTGTCTGTGTGTCCGTGAAAGTGGCAGGTTTTTATTCAAGCCTTCCATACATAAGGAGGACTGTGGAAGACTTGGGTGATCAGGTCTTCCTGTTTCATCAATAGGACCCCCCCCCCCCCCATCCCCACCCCCCCACCTCAGAGTTTTTGTTCGTCACCATGACGATGCAGTGGAAGGCTGGACAGAGGACATCTTCGGGCCTATGTGTGTGTTTGCTGTGCTGTTTGTATTTGGTTAGCTTAGCTGCATTATAATGTTCAGGGGCAGACCCCCACCCCCGTGGAAACTCCCCGCCCGTCGCCATGGCCAAGGCGCGGGGGCCTCTTGGCGACACCCCGCCAGGCTTGTCGATACGACACGCCGTTAATCACCGGTTGCCATGCGGCAGTACGGGATTTGAAAGGGTCCCGTTGGGACGGCGTTACGCATCTGGCATAAAGCTCGGCTCTTTGATATTCCGCTCACACCGGAAAGTGGGAATGGCCAGGAGAGATGGGCATGACCAGGGGACAGAGAGTGCCGGAATGTCGGAAGACGGGCCCCTTTCAGCCGGCTCCTCTCCAGCGTTTTATTGTGTCACCTTTTCAGGGGGCTATAAAGCTTCCCTCGCTGGCCCAATTCACTGATGGCTTCTTGGGTTGGGGTAGATCATGGCTGGGCCACCCATGGTGACTCCCACCCCTGATGGGAGGTGGGGGGGCGGGGCTATCTTTGAGGTCACATGACCCTGGGTGCGCTCTGCCATTGCCTTGTCCCGTCGTGCCCCCCTTCCCCCCGATTCACTGTGGAATTTCTTGGCCTCACCTTCTGCCCAATGACCGTGCTGTACAGGGTAGGGGAAGCTGGTGTCACAATTGGCCCCGGAACAAGCATTAATTAACGGAAGATCATTATAGTGAGAGACCCAGTTCCACATGTGAAGTGGTACAAAGATCAATCACAGTGTGAATGTCAATCGCTCTGGGAATAACACAAGCTTTTGAATAGCAATTTTGCAACTATTGATTGCTGTGGGAATATTGATTTCTGCATGAATATTCATTGCTCTGGCTTGCCACAATGAGCAGGCTTTGTGTTTTAATATGTAAGAATATTTATGTTTAACACAAAAGATGTAATTATGAAGGTTTCTGTTCTGAAATGGTTTAGACAGTATTCTTAAATGTTGAACAGTTCTTATGCATATTAAACAAGCAATTAATTGTTTGATTACTGCAAAATAAGTGACACATTTGTATTTGAAACAATATTCATGACATTTTTATCTAAGCATTTTTAGTGTTCAGTACAACCTCCAGCAAGAATTTCAACCATTTTCTTCTGTAACAGTAAAGGAGAAAGAGGAGAAAAAACCATGAGAAATCCACACTTTCATGATTCTTCATAATGCTCATTATTTAATCTCGTCAGTTACCTGACTAAGCAGTTCAGGGCTGTAGTAACCCATACAATAAGCACCCAATGAGGCACGGCTTGTTTCCTCTCTGACCAGTGATGGGTGTACTGCAGTATGATACTGCCTGGTGCATGCTGGGAAATGACAGTGCCCCACAGGGCAGACTGTGGCATGCTGGGAATGTGCAGGTACAGGTGATGATTTACATAAGGATGGACACTCGCCTGTTATCCTGGATCCCTCGGTGCACGCGAGACCTCACCTTTACTCCGAAGTGGCCGCTAGACATGTCTAATGACTGTGATAGTAATCTTCCCCCCTGCTACATTCCCAGTCCCTTCCCCCAAATTTTTTAGACCACTATTTGAAGGAGCTAACTGCAGCCTGGCTCCAGTTACAGGGCCCCCTGACCTCTGACCTGTGTCACCGCACGCAACCTTCCACACAAAGACAGGGACTGACCCCGCTGTTTCCATCCCAGGTGCTTTTGACTCTCTCTCTCGCTCTCTCTCTCTTCTCTAATCTCCCTCTCTTACAGTTTTCCATCACTCTTAGTGTCCCTTTTGGCACTTCCACTGTCTCCTGGCTACAGATTTGAGTTTATTGCTGTTAGGGGTCCATGGAATAATCTAAACAATATCCCTCACCAGACATCAGCACACGGCTTCTTGCAGTACTCTGAAGACAATTCCTGTTCAGTCGGCTTGCTTAGATCTGGATTTGCGTCAGTTACAGAGATCCGCTTTAACAGACTGGTTCTCTGGTTGCTCCAACCCCAGCTGATATATTTGTGGAGTTACTTACTAAAGCCCGTTATTATTATTATTATTATTATTATCATCACGGATGGACATAACTGGTACGCAAGTACGCATTCACCTTTAAAAACGATAAATGCGACAATTGATTGCTTGTAAAAGTGCAAATTTGTACTTATTTTATGTGCATTTGCGCTGCTGTGACAAGAAAATACCTTTCATTTTAACCTGTATACTGCAAATGAAGTAGAGTTAGCATATAAAGATTAAAATGCATTATATTTTGTTTTCATGTCAGCGCAAATGCACATAAAATAATCGATTCTCGCATGTATCGCTTTTAAAGGTGAATGCATACTTGCGTGTCAGTTATGTCCATCCCTGATTATTATTATTATTATTATTATTATTATTATTATTATTATTATTATTATTATTCAGAGCCCACAGATGGGGAATATCTCAAAACAGCTTTGGTGATGTTCAGTAGATGGTCCAGTGGCAGCCATTAAACTGATCTGCACTCAGGCATGTTCTGACAGATTTGAATCAGGATTTTGGTAGCTGGATTCGGTGGTAGAATTTGAGCTGATTTTACCCCATGGACTCTGGGCCTCTGTCGTCCCATACTGTTGACAATCCTGCTTCTCTAAGGAGAGTTTAAAACAAACAATGTACAAAGAGTATGGTGATGAGCAGCCAAGGGGAGATCTGTGTCCTGGTTATTTTGGCGTCGGACGCCTGGGTCAGGAATCAGGGGAACAGAGTTGTCTCCATCAGTCAATGGAACAAAAGGCCACTCCATTACTGGAGGCGTTTGCACACTAACTGCCCTTCTGGTCACAGTGGAACAGCTGTCCACACCAAGCCTTGGTCCCGGGCCCCCCCCCCCTCCTCCCCCATGCTCTGTGGTCACGTTACATCGCTCGAATGGACCCTCTGTGGGCGTCTGAAAGCAACGCAGATGCTCATCAAGAACCTCGGAGCCTCAGGTCACGTTCCAGCCTAGGGTTTAATGACTCCACCTTGTCTTAGGTCAAACGTAAAACGGGCAAGCTATCTAAATAGGACACATTTGCTGCCGTTTCACAAAGCGCACCAGCAGACCACTCCATAGCGTGTCCATGCGATTGCATTAGATACTCTTCCTCTAGAGTCTGAGATTAAAATGGAGCAAGGGACATTTATAATGAGATCTGCCGTTCTTTCTGTTCCGTTTCCCCTAGATGAAAGTTAGGCTGGTGCCATACTACATGTGCGATTCAGATTTGAAGGATGCAATACATCATCTTTGAAATGGAAGCTCAGTTGGATCTAAAAAATAGATCTTTGCAGGCTCTTGAAGACACCTCACTTTTTCGCCCATCGCTAGATTCTCTCCCGCTCCATTGCCTGACCTCCGCTGATCATAATCCAAGGCCCAGAATCTCCATAATTTCTAAAATGACCCACAAATGTCTCATTTTTGAATCTCTTTTGTGCATTGTTTGTTTCTCCGATAACAATTTTTTTGGAGAAATAGTTCAGACAACAAAAGGATACTTTGCTGAGTAAAAAAAAAAAAGACATTCGCTGTTTCTCTTGAGACATGAAAAATAGGACTTTGAGCTGCAAAGGGTTCTTGTGGGGGAAAGGAGCAGAGGCACTCTGACGTCGTGCTAAATGCTTCTGCGCAACGACGGAACTACAGGCAAACTTTATAGGCCCTTTACTAAATATAGTTCAGTTAGCTATAACCTGGAAAGAAAGTGCGCTTGGTAGACAGCTCCTTAAACTAGGAAAATGCAGATCAGGGTTGTGAACGTGTTTGAATCGGAGTGAATTGAGGTTATGTGGTACGGGTCAGAGTCGCCTCGCGTTAGCAGGCTAAGGGTTAGCCTTCGTGATTTTCACACATTGGATTACGCAAAAGGGAGATGGTTGCCGGTTTCTAATTCACGGTGACGCACTTAAAATGTTCAGCTGGAAGGAAAAAAGAAGGTTTAGCCTTCTTAAGATGTGCTAAAATACATTCATTGGTTTAGAGGGGGTGTAGAAGCACATTAGCCTACTTAAATCATGCTAAGAGCCATGTTATGTTGGATTTGCAAGCAGTGGGATAATTTACTATCCCTGCCTCATTGTAACATGCGTGTTTATTCCGTTAGGAAACTAGGAGGGATTGCCCTTGGCTTGCCGGTTTACACGGGATAGCACAGAGACAAGGCCAGGTTCTGCTATCTCCGCTAACACGCATCTCATGTGCGGTAGCGCAGAGACGGATGGCTTAATCTCGCCGGAAACTTGCTGACATTCCCGGTCTTTGAGTGTTTAGCATGGAGAGGATGAGCCCAGGCCTCCACATGTACACTAACACGCGTGTGAATCGCTTCAGCTAAGAGAGGGATCACTCCGATTCCTAATTTAGGGCAGAATGTGGGGAAACGTCGTTAGTGGTGAGAGCGGCAGTTGGCGGGAGACGCTCCGGGCTTCCTCTCTGACACGCACGCAGGCCGACCTGGAACACGTGCAGATCCTGCTTTGGGGCCGTGGGGGTTTCTGTCAGCCCCCGTCTGGCCGCCCTGTGCGTCTTGCTGACTCTGCCAGGCGCCGCAGTGGGGCCGGTGGTAGAGGAGGCTGCTTGGGCTGGGCTGCCTGACGCCCGCGGGCCAGGAAGGAGCGAGAGATCCGCTGTAGGCAGATGAGCATTGAGTATCTTTAGGAATGTGTGGGGCCCTCCCACGCCACTCCCCCCCCCCCTTTTCCCTGTTATCTCCCCTAAAGCCCAGAATCACACTACCCTCAAATCTCCCTCCAGCTGGCTTTTAGTATGTCAGGAGCCTGAAGGCCTTTGGGCGCCTGGTCATTTGGCAACAACGGCGTGGTGTAATGCCGGATTTCTGAGGGCGCAGGAGTCCGTCGTCGCTCGGAAATATGCTAACGTATGCGAAGCCGAGCACCCGAAAGCCGCGTGCGGAGCACGGAAGTACTCTAACTGCTTGCTCAGTGGTTTCGAGTTGTGAAAATCAGCTTATCCTCCGGAGGAGTTGAATACGACCGCCGCGTACGGTCTAATCTGTCCGCGAGTTATGACCGATAAAGCGGACTCCTGAAACTGCGCCGTGCTAATAACAGAGAAGCGGTGTCCGGGAAAGGGGGCTGAAAAAAGGCCGGGCCGACGCCTGGATCAATCCGCCATCCGCACCGTCGATACCGTAAGTGCGGATGCCTGTGAGGCACAGAAGAAATTGAGATGCGAGGGGGAGTGCCATTCTTCATGTTTTAGCACCGATATTCCCTTTAAGCAAAGCAGTGAGGTCGTTTGCAGGAAAGGCCGGCTCAGTGCTGCCCCCGCTGACGGATTCATCGCTCGTTTTAGCGGGGAAAACGTCGTGGAAGGGATGGGATTCCCGTAAACATCGATCCTCTGGATGCCGTATCCCGGCCCGTGTCCTGTGGACAGATATGTTAAGCGTGCCGTATTTATGAACTTATATATGAAGCACGTTAAGCGAGCTTAGAGACTTAGGCCTCCACCCCACGGAGACGGGAAGGTGACACGCTGCTCCTATCCCAAGAAAAGCGAGATGCGTGACCTCTGGAAGAGACTGCCGGCCAGCGCGGAGGAAATGAAGGGTAAGCCTACTGCGTCTCCATGGTAGCAGGGAGACCGGACCAGGACCGGTTATTACGACTTCCTCACCGCTGGGCTCGTCCTGTCTCTGCAACACTTGGACCTTTGTTGGGCCGTGTGTTATTTCAGAGTTAAAAGGAAAAATGAGAAGAACAGCAGTGTTTATATTTTGATAGTGTATTTAATTGTAGCGAGTTGGACAGTATAATGAAAGCTGAATATAGTATCTTTATTGAAATCATACACAGACCATGTCGGAAATGACCACAAAGAACAATATGAAGTATTTTAGTTAAGCGTTTATTATTAATTAAATACTGTTTTGTGCTGAATTAAAATTATAGGTAACGGTGTAAACATCTGTGTCCTTTCTGTAGCCTCCATAAGCATCAAAAAGCTGGATTTAATGGACAGTAGCCCACTAGGATAGTTTTGTTATAAATGCTGGTCAGGGCTGGATGGCTTTGTGGCAAATCCTGCCGGCTTTAAAATAGGTTTCAATTAGCTCTCGCCTGACACCTGAAACACAGGGTGAACAACAACATCTGTAATGACAACTTCAGCAAGACAACCACTCTGGGATAACAGAAAGACAGTAGAGAGTGTGTCCCATCCATGTATTTCTGTGTAGTAATCACAGATTGCTATGATTGAGGTGCAGTTGTGTGTCAGTGTTAAAATGGAAAAGATCAGCCATGTATATGTCAGTGTAAGGATTGGTTGTTACGTTCGGCTTGGGGTTTGGGCCGCGGTCTTATTGTATACCACATGACGCCCTATTGCCAGCTGCAGTGCATTCTGGGTAGACAGAAGGAGTGTCAGAAGGAGAAGGGACTTTGTGTTTTGGGAGAGTGATTAATGAGCTTTCTGTACCCCCAGCTTTCCCATAGCTCCCCCAGGACAGTGTGGCCCGCTTTAGGCTCGCAGCTGTGGGGGCAGCAGGTACTGGTAGGTGTGTAAGGAGCCCCAGAGCGGGAGGACGGTGTGGCCCTTCGCCACCGACTGGGGCCCCCCCCGTGCCGGATGAGGCCCCGCTGATTAATTCCCCGTTAGGATGTGGATCTTCCGCTTAACAATGTGTGCACAGGCCGCTGGAGCAGCAGCCGCGTTTATCGAGCTTCCCGGTCGGTTCGGCGCCGAGGGCGTGCTCCGTCGGATTTATGGCCCCTGCCAGGGCGCAGCGCCCCCCTGCCCGCTTTCGGAACAGGATGGGCATCGTCCCTGCACCCCCATTACCTCCAAGGTAGTGTCCTTGTACTAATGGAGCCTGTCTGCTCTGGATGGACCGTGAGCTGCCTGTGGAGGTACCTGCGTGTTACTATGGCCGGGATGAAGAGCCAAGTCCTCTGGCCAGGAGTGAGTGACAGGAGCCTCTGCATCATGAAGCTGTGTAATTTTCTAATGGGAGAGCAAGTTATAGACGGTAATAAATGTGTTTAACACATCCCAGTTCCAAAATGAGAAATCCCATTTTCGTTATATGAAAGAAATGCATTTGCTAATAGGAACCAGTCTTAGGAAAGTTGAGATTTTAAAATCGTAGTAATCCGGCTAGTAATATTTTTGCCGATATTTCATTCTCAGTTATGCAAAATATCCATATATACTGCTCAGGGTTGCTGGGGGGGGGGGGGGGGGGGAGGGAGACTGGAGGCAGTCATGCAAAATAACGATAAATGTTACAGAGTTCATTGTATTTAGTGAATGTGTGTTTTTAATCCTTAATATATTTTGATTTGCATTCCAGTTGCAAGTTCCATGACAGGAACATAAACACGCAGAAGGCATAAAGTGTAAAGGGGCCCAAGTCACTTAGAGCAGGGGAATGAAAAGGAAACAAAGAATGGTAACTGAAAAGTTTCTCAGTGTGGTGTCTGGGACCGAGCGGGCCAGGCTGGGTTGGGCGTCGCGGGGAAGCCGTGATTTGGCCGCGGCCTCCGGCAGAGTCGGCTGTCTGCAGTCCTCCGTGCTCTGAGGCACAGTTTCGGGATGTTGAAGTGCGTGTGTTCGGCTCTCTTTGAGCGCCCTGCCTTTGTTAGCACGAGTAGCCGGGTTGGGTCGGGCTCCGCCGCGTCACATGACCTGCTCTGTTTGCCGTCCCGTCTCCCGTCTCAGCTGCTGCCCTGTGTCCGCCTGGGGGGCCGTGTGATCTGACAGAGCTGCGTAATCGACAGCTTGGTTATTCTCTGTGTGACATGACCGGTGGCTCCTCACAGGGCGTATGTGCAAGTGTGTGTATTCGCACGCTTTTTTAAATTACGAATTGTGTTCCGGCTTGTGGCACCCTCTTAAGCCAGAAGCTCAGTGGGAAAATTGTTATGTTTAATCTTCAGCTGGCCAAACATCCCTGCCTTGGAGCATTTTCTTTAAGTATTTAGCACCCTCACACCTAGAATTTTCTGTAAAAGCATGTTTTCATCCTGCACTGTCTGCAGCATCTCTACACCTGGAAGGTCAGCTATTTATATTATAGTGTGGTCAGTCAGGATGGGGGACTGAGTGCTTGTAGGTCTATAAATGGACTCCATTCAAATCCGTTGTACTCATGCCTGTGTGTGAGTGCACTGGTATCTTGGTTGTGTGTGTGTGTGTGTGTGTGTGAATGTTTAGGGTATGAGAGTTTGCTATTGGCTATCCAGTAATGATGCCCTCTGGCAGGAAATTTTGTAAGCAGCTGCATACAAGCCGGCTTACATGTTCTGCATCCTTAAGGTTAAACGATTTTCGGGGATGGTTGGGGGGGGGGGGGGCTCGTGGCTCATAGTTCTCAGGCTTTTTTTTGTGTGTTCACACAGCATTGAGATTTGGCACAGATGTTTAAAATTCAATTCCCTTTTCAGAGCAGCTATAACGGAGTGGAAACCTGCAAAAGGAGGGATAAACCAACAGGTATAATGGGGTGGGGGGGGGGGGTGCTGGTTCAAAAAGGCTCTCACACCTGGATCCATGTTGTTACAAATCTCATAACTGGATGAAGATTACTCTGGTGTTTACATTGTAGGGCTGAAAATGTTTTCATATTTTTTTTCTTGGAGGGATGGGAGTGTGTTGATTTGACCCCCCCCCCCCCGCCCCAGCCTGATGAGATGTCCCACTTGGTGCTCGCTGTTCATTATGTGGCCAGTGGACAAGGCAGCCCACTGGGCTCCGTATTTATCACCGGCGCCGCAGCAAACGGGCTGACGCTGCAGGTTCTGCAGGCTCTGGCCCGCTCCGACGCGGGCTAAATGCCTGTCCGATCCGGGCATTTTGCCTCACCTTGCCGGAAACCGATTGGCTCTCGGCCGTTTGCAGAAAAAGCTGATAGGACGGGAGGAGGTCCGGGACCCACCCACATGCGCGTTTATGGACGAACCAGAACCGCTGGCACCCGTGTGTCACACACACACGCACACACACACAAACGCCCACGTGCATGTGAACGGAGACCCGATGCTCCCTGGCCAAAGAAATGTCATCGCCTGGAAATCAAAAATGTCTTTGTATGCAAGCGTTATCGTTTTCCTTTGTTAATTTTGGAATATTAAAAGCCACGGCCTACACAAGTACAAATCTGAATAATCCCCCCGTGCCAGCTGCCCTTATTATCTGTCCCGTGTCAGGGTCATTTTCCTGTTAATTGCAGACATTCTTCAAATGCTTTTTCCGACCTTTCATTATATGGGCTGGCGAAGCACGGGGAGGGGGGGCTGTGGATCTGTTACTGAGCTCTCACGTCTGACATGAGGTGCGGTACAACTGTCGAGGGCGAGGCGGCCCGCGGTAGATCCAGGCGCTGCGGTCGCGGGATGGAGAGATGAGTGGCAGCCAAAACGCTCGACGGCAACAGGCAAACGAACGTAAATGAATGTCGCTTGTTTATTTTGTTGTAGTCCAGATGCTCCCCGGGTTACGATGATCTGTGTGACGATATTTCGATCATACGATGGATATGATTATTCAATAAATTACATGAGATATTTTACATTTAATTATAAAATATGCCCTTTTTTGTCCAACTATAGGCAAATGTAAGTGTTTTTAAGGCAGGCTAAAGGCTAGGCTGTGATGTTTGTTATGTTAGGTGTACTGTGTTAAAATGCGTTTTCGGCTTACGATATGTTTGCCTTTCGATGGGTTTATTTGAACGTAACTCCATCGTAACCCGTCTGTATTCCGCGTTGTAGGCATGCCGCATGACGGGATCCGGAATAACCCGGTGGGCTCAGCATTGGGGGGCGGCTTGGGACATGAGTTTTCCATGTAGGTGTGAAGCAAAATGAGTCCATTTTTGGTGCGAAATGTAAAAACAGAAAACAGTGTGTGACTCCCCCCCTTTGGGCTGCATGGGTGAATGATGGGGCCCAGTCAGGATAGGGTACATGCTCCCATCACCCCCCCCCGTCCTCAGGCCCTCTGCAACATGGAGGGGTGTCACAGACTCATGTTCATGTGGGAGGTCCCAACCTAGAGGGGGGGGGGGAGGGGGCGTGAAACACAAGGTCACAAATGATCACAAATCATTTTTAAAAATCTCCATTAGGAGGAGCCCACTGGTGATTTGGAAATGCTAATGCTGCCCTTCCCCCTGGTCTTATCTCCTCCCCCCCCCCCCCAGCACCCGTACCCTTCTGAAGAACAGAAGAAACAGCTCGCCCAAGACACGGGACTCACTATATTACAAGTCAACAACTGGTGAGTGAGGAGATTCATCTCTGTCAGCCAGCCTGCTTCCTCCCGGTAGAGGACACGTCTCATGTTCCCATGGCTATATGGCTTTGCTCCACCTCCACCAACCCCCCCTTGGAGGTGGATACAGAGAAGTGGATACAGGCTGTAGGGGTGTCCTCGTTTTTTTGATATATGATATATATATTTATATATGTATCACGGAAGTGTTGGACAGCAAATCGCAGCTTTCTGTGGCTTGAGATACATCCCTTTGCTTTGATACATTAAACGGAAAAAGAGGACCCCCCCCCCAACGCCCCCACCTCGCACTTTACTCCTGCAATATGGTGGATTAAGTCATGGCCGCCCTGGCCAGCTCTCCCTTTGTTGATGGCTTAACACATTACTGGGGGTGGCGGATTAAATAAAATGATCACAGAAGCAAAGAGATGATACAGGCATTACTTATCAAAACACGGGCTCGCTTTTATGTTTAGCTTAATTTCGTTCTGTACATTCGGGGAGCAGTGTTCAGATTAATTGAACTGACAGGCTCCTTTCAAAACTCTGGGAAGGTATTTGCACCGATTTCAGGTTTTATACAGACTTAATTACATGGAACCATGTTTTATCATTCTAATTCCATGTAGCGGAGGTGTTATTCACAGATGAGAAGCCTGTGCCTTTTATATGCAGCTCTTACTAATATATTTATCAAGGCCGATTCATTTACCAAGTGCTATATCAGAGGGTTACAGACAGCCAGACATTAATGAAGCGTTTAGTTTTATCGGACTCTGGTTGATGAGCTACCCGAGGGTCAATTGATTTTTTTTCTTTTCTTTTCTCTCTCTTTTTTTTTAGTAGGTGCTGCGATTCATCCCCCCTTTCATTTTTGCAGGATCACAATGAGAGACATGTCTTGAGAATTAGCTCGGTTTGCATGCCTTATCTGTGGGGGAAATTTATTTATTTTTTTTTATTTTTTTTTCTCTCCCTTTCCCAGGGAAAGTCAAGCTCTTTAAATTGGCCACAGGAACTGCCCTTATCTGCCGCCGCTTGTCCCCCACTGTGTGGATAGCATTTCAATTACAGCAGTAACCAAGGCTTAGGGCCCGCTCGCCCGCTCTGAGTCTCGCCGCGCGTCGCGCCTCGCTAACAGGGCCAGAAAATTGAGCTGCCTCGCCTCTGCCATGGTGATTAATGCAGAAATAAACCCTCGGCCCGCAAGGAAGGGTGGGGGGGGGGGGGGCAGCCTCCCGATTCATGGGTGGAAAATCCAGCCCCGTCTGCAACACTGTAAATACGCTCCAGCGCCGGAGAGGGTCTCTCCGCAGGAAATCCTTGTCCTGATGACATTTAATTTACGCCTTTAATATATGCCTTAATTAGCATCTCGTCCATTTAGCCGGAACGCTTCCGGAGCCGCGACGGGGGCGCTATACCACCAAATGACAATAACGTCGCAATGCGGCGCTGTGGGTGGCTTTTGTCATGGGGGGGGGGTTAAATATGGTGGCGGATTTGTTTGCTTGTTTGTTCCATGGGAGTAGATACTCACGTGAATCTGTCATGGTGCCGATGCGTTCTGCTGAGCTCTGGGACACAGCGACTCTTTGAGGTTGGGTGGGGAGACTACCCCCCACCCCCACCCCCGGCCAAAGAGAGATGCTCCGCTTTGAGGCACAGGATGGGACAGATAAGACATTACTCTTTGGATTGCATTCCATCGGGTGCAGATATTGAGTCCTGCGGGTCGGATGAAGGTGGAGGGGGGGGGGGGGGGGAGGCAGCTGAATTATTAGCCTGTCATGGAGTAGGTTGGAGGGCTAGGAAGCCTTCTTTAGTTTCCACCCCGCCGTGAGAGGGGCGAGGCGCTGAATCGGCGCTTTGTCTGGAGATACAGGTCGGCCCCGGGGAGGGACAAGGGCTCTCTGTGTGACCGTCAGCGGCCGGCGCATCCCTCCGCCCGCTCAGCCCGCGCCTCACCTGGCTGGCGAGGGAGCGGCCTGCAGGGAAGGCGGAGCCTGGTCAGCCAGGGGGTGGGGCATCTGAGGATGGAATGTGGCCGGTAGCATTCCAAGGCTTGTGGCAATTGGATCACACCATGCAGGCCCCTCTTAATAAACAGATGACCATGTCGTGCTCATGCCGTAGATTTAAGTGAACCCTTGTTTAAGTGAACCCTGTTCTGATGTGCACCATATTCAGTTGGCTAGCGGCGCAAAGGCTAAAGGCTAACAGGCTAACGGAATTAGCAGTACCCTGTTATCTCGGCCTAAACAGCACTGACCCGGCCTTTTTCAGAGCTGCATGGAAAGCCTGTCCCTCATCTGCCACCTCCTGTGCCCGTTAGCTTGACACAGGGCTTGCTTTGATGGCGAGGGGGGGTCGTGTTGTGTACCTAACAAGCAGGCAATGGGGAGCAAGGGCTTGCTATGCTATCACCGGTTAGCAAAATTGCTAAAACGAGATGGACGACTGACGATGCTAACCAGCAAGTACCTCAGCTGTGGGGGCTGCCCGACATTTTCAAGCTCAGCAACCCCACCCCACCCCCCCCCCCCACTACGATTGACGGATAACTGGTTGGATCCATTCTGCTGATGGATCCCAAGGCCCAGCATCCAAAATTAATTTATTGTATCCACCAGATTTATGCGCTTCTGCGGACGCTTATTCATTCATTTTTCATCTCACGGCACGGTGCCGTTAGCCCTGCATAATCAATACTGTTTTCTCAGCCGTATTTCCGAAACTGTGCCGCGCTACTCGGATACGGACACCAGGAATTGCCGGCTGCACGTCGGAAGGGCTTCAGATTCGACTGAAATACATTAGCAGCATCCATAATTTTACCTGAAACTGGAAGGGGAAGACGAATAAAGCAGACTGTTAATGAATCCACCGTAGCCGTTATTGATTTTTATTTTGTGTACTTATTATTTGCCCCCCGAGTCGACAGGATGAACATAGAGGGTAATTGGCTGGACAAGACCCGGCCGACCAATCGATACCGAGTTATTTCATAATAGGCGGGCATGGGCATGCCCCTTAGAGTCCACTTTAGATGTCGAGCTTCATCGGGAAGATGGTCGCCCAAACTTTTGTTCTGGGGGGGGGGGGGGGGGGGTCATCTTATGTAAATCTTATGCAAATCGTGCGAAAACTGGAAAAAGCAGGCAATTTTCTCTTCCCCCCCCCCCCCCCCCAGCCGTTCTGAAGGGGCGAAACAAACCAGTGCAGGGGCTGAAGGGGACCCAAGACAGACGGTTTATTTTCACTCCATTTTGTCTCCTCCGTCCCACACAACTGCAAATTATCGCCGGCCTGTTTAATTATAGGGCCCGTGCATTTCAGCGCAAGCGGCTGTCAGCAGCGTGGGCGAAGCCTCTTATTCGCAGAGACGGGAGGGGGGAGCTCGTTTGCAAAGGAGGAAAGAAAAGAGGTGCGGCGTGCGCGGGAATAAGCTGCGGATGGAACGCCAGCGGCCCCGGTAAGCCGCGCGAGAGGCCCCGGCGCCCGTGGCCATCTGTGAGCCGAATGGCAATTTTATTACTTTGTCATTAAACCAATTTCACAGCAGTATTGTTTGTTAATGAGGAGCCGCAAACGAGCGGTGGTGTCATGCTCCGGAACGAACCACGGTGAGATTTGCGACGTGGCGAGTGGAGGTGGAGGCGTGCGGGAGGCAAGGAGCCGCTGCCGCGGATCCATCGTTTTTCTGGAACTTTCCAGAAAGGGAAGGGCTGTCCTTGGGGACAGCTGCATGCACGCAGTGGCCGGGTATGGCACTGGTCTGACGGGGCACTGATGCCAATTGGGGGTGGGCATTCGGAGGGGGAAACTTAACCACCACCATCCCCCCCACAGACGTGGCAACAACACGCAACCCAGAGAAGATGACGGTCATATGCATATGCAAGCCGCGGACTTAGCGGTAATTAGCATGCGATCGCGCTGTGTCTACCACCTTGTGTTACAAAAAAAGCACAGTGCTCTGTTACGCAGCAGCCAATAGTGATTTATGAAGGGAAGGAGGTGTGGCCCATGCACAGGCGTGTGAAAAACACGCTTCATTCAAGGCAAGGGGGGCTTCGCTGTTCCCCTAGTGTAACCCCTCGTGTGTTTGTGAAAAGGTGGTGGTCCAGCAAGCCCTGCTCGCCCGACGTAGCAGCCAGGCCTTCTGTCAGGGTCAGCGGCAACCTGAATCCACACTGAAGCTGCCTACCCGGCTCTCACCAAAAATGACGTACAAAACTAGTGCCAAGATGTTTTTTTCTGCCGTTTATACAGCGGGGTGTTTCTACGAGAGCAATCAAGATTAATTACCTGAAACGGGGCTACAACAGGTTTCTGCAAAATGTACCTCCGGGGAGTCAGACGGAGCGCTCAGCTGATGAAACGGATGAGGTGGAAAGGCCACTGGGTTGTTTTATTATGTGTGTGCGGCTGGAGGTCACCACGGTAACAGAATGTGGGCCTCCTGGAGGGGGTGGGCCTAAAGCCAGCATAGAGCGTGACCAGGTGTGATAGGCTGGTCCCCAGGTGTCAGGTATCTTACCCCCCCCCCCCCCCATGTCCCTCTCTTGCCGCCCTTGTGGTCCCAGTGAGTCCTGCCCATGCATGGCCTCGTTAAGCAAAACTACATGTTAGTTTACTTAATACCCCCCTGTCCACCAGCTTCATGACAGCTCATCCACCAAAGGGGGGGGGGGGGGGACTCCCTAAAACAAAGCCATGTCCAGCGGGATTCTTCAGGAGGGGGCCGCCGCAGTACTAGGCCAAACCTGTCTGTGTGTCGCATGTCTGAAGCGCCCCGCATGTTTCGCTGCAGCCCTGCACGGCTGGCCCCCGCGTAGCCACGCCTCTCCATCAGCAGCATTCCCACGGCCGCATTACAGCACGTCTGCATTGTGACGCTGTGACAGTCTGGTACCTATTGTTGCTCTCCACCCGCCCTGCCCCCCGCCCCCCGCCCCCCACCCCCAGTGCTTCTTCTCACTGCCTGGAGTCGTCAGCCTACGTATCGATTGGAGTGTGATTATCGTTCCTCCCTAATTTGCAGCCCCCCCGCGGTGCTTTCATTAGCCAGCGCCTGGGAAGGAGCCCTCGCTGCTCCCAGACCCCTCCCGCAGTAGGGGAGCATTGAGGAGCTGAGCCCCCCCCCCCACCGCATCACTCTGCCATTTCCGGTCACGTTTCCTGGCCACATTCTTTTTCCGGCTCAGTGGGGGGTGTGGGGGGGGGGGGTTACTCTATTAGTGTACATTAGAACTGACTCGGCTTAATGAGAATCTGGCGTCCATCTCTCCTGGGGGGGTCCGTCTGTCTTCCAGTTAGAACCGTGCACTGTGCTGGACTGCTGGACCTAAGGCCGTGTACTCAGAACTGGAACGTTTCTTGGACAGGCTGTTGTACAGGATAAAGTTTTCAGTCCATAAAAAGTCCATTGTGTGAGAAGATTAGTCTTCATTATTATTATTATTATTATTATTATTATTATTGTTATTGTTATTGTTATTATTATTATTAATAATAATAATAATAACGGTAGTAAATGAGGATGAGGTGACGGTGTGCCTGTGGAATCCTCGCAGACCTTCGTCCCCGGTTCCCCCGCACTACACTCTCCCGGCCCGCGGGGTTAAGCTCCTAGGTGATTAGCAGAGCGGCAGGCAGGTGTGGATGGCGCGGTGGGTAATGCACACTGCTAATGCCGTAAGTCCCAGCAAAGCCGGCTGCCTCTCGCCCTGGGGACGGCGCTGCCGCAGCGCGGATCTGCTTTCATTCGGCACAGGCGCGTTCCCGAAGGCCGCCGCACTGGGGATTCCCAGACAATGCGCCAGTGTGCCGAGCAGAAGCGGGGACCGTCGCCCGGCGAACGCGGGTACATTCGATACCCCGACCTGACCCGGCGGGCCGGCCTGACCGCGGCCCGGCTCCCCTGGGACGCGGGTAGACGTGCAGCCCCGGGGCAGGGGGCCTATTGGAGTATTACAGTCTAATCAGAAGCAGGCTATAAGGATACATGACTTCCCCTCACACTCTGAGTGCTGTGCAGGAGCCCCGCAGTGCCTTACACACTGCCTGCTGTGAGATCACATGTCAGCGTTCCAGGGTACCTGCCACTCAGCCTGTCCTCCCCAGGACATAGGAGGGGGATACTGGAACAGGCTGTGATCTCTGAGGGGATTCGTTAGCACTGGCTTAGGGGGGCGGATCCCCAGCTGAACCCACCTTCTCTAGCAGGTCCTCCCTAGTGCCCCATAGCTGGCAGGTGGAGGTGGATGGTTCAGGTCCAGACAGTAAAAATCCAGACCAAGATTTTGTTTCAGCCAATCAGTCACATTCACAGACTACTCAACTGGATGGTTGAAACAATATCTTGGTCTGGATTTTTACTTTCTGGACCTGAAGTAAGCTGGCAGGTTCAATGCGGCAGGGCCAGTACGAGCGTGCCGTTGTGGGAGCACTGGGAAGCGGCCGGATCATTAACAGCCGGCCCAGCTTTCCGAGGGCCGATGTGTAAAAGGGGGGGGGGCACTGACAGAGAGTGAGAGGGCGCGCTTTGGCTCCTGGACACGTGGCTAAGAAGCACGCCGGATAAGCCAGTCCCCCAGAGCTCCTCTGCTAGGGGTTAATCACCGTAACAGCACTGGGAGAACCTTCCAGAACAGCAGCATCCGTCCGGCAGAGACTCGGGGGGAGGAATTGAGTGCCATCAGAGCGAGGGCGTACCGGGCCTCGCTGAGGCGGGTTAGCGGTGTGGCGAGTTACACAATAAGGCTTCTTTCACACAGGTGTATTTACGCCCCAGGCAGGCTTGGCTGCGGCCTGTTCCCTATACCAGGCTGAATGGAACAATAACTATCATATCTCTCGGAAGAAAGGGGTGGGGGAGGGGGAACAAGGGTGAGTCGTCCAAGGCGATGCCCGGGAGGTTTGCGGATGCCAAGAGAAACTCGCTGCAGTTGTCAGAGCTTGTTGACGCTGCAAGAGAACAGAGGAGAGCTTCTTTTCCCCAAATCTTCCTCCCCCTAACCCCCGTTTCTCCGCACACTCCTGCCGCAGGACAGGGAGTGCAGGTGCGGCTGAGGAGCACAGTCCCGGCATGTGGGGAAAACGCGGCACCTGGTGGGATCAAAGTTTGACACCCCGGTGCCCCCTCCTTGCTTCTCTGATGCGCCACTTTGATGGGCGTTTACAGGCCGGTCCATCCCTTGGCTTGGGGGTGGGGGGGGGGGACCGCCTCAGGGGCAAGAGACAAGGAGGTGGGAGGAAATCTGAGGAAAGAGATTGCAGGCTGCCGTATGGAGAAATGTACATTACCCAGCATGCTCAGCTCAGGAAGTGGATGAGAGCCAGGGGATATCTGAGGGTGGGGCTGTGTCCTCAAGACAGCCACCCCCACCCCCCCTCCGTTTCTGTTTCTGCCCCCCGGCACAGGAGTACGCCCAAGCCAGGGGGCTGACTCGCTGCGTTACGCTCTTTAACAGCTCAATTAAGTCTGTCCTAACAGTCTGGCTGTAATGATCCCTGCACTCTGACAGCTCCGAGAGGAAGTTGTCGTCTCTCAGGGCCCAGCAGGAGCAATACTCTGCTCCCCTTCCTCGGAGTTCAGGCCCGATCCTGTGCAGGATCAAGTGGGCGCTGTGGTAGGACTCGGCCTCCCCAGTGCTGCGTCGGGGCCAAGAGTCGCCCTCCTGTTTAAAAGTCCGGCTTTAAGCCGATGCTATTAATAGCTCCCAACATCTGTCTCATTAATGTGTATATTCAGTGGTGAAAATGGAACAGGAGAGTCTGATTTTCAGCTATTTTCTAAAGACGTTTTCCTCAAAAAAGGGATTTCTGTGCAGGTTGGGCTGGCAGACACGCAGGTGGCATGCATTTCAGGATGGGCCTACAGATACAAAGTTTGGAAACCTGTCAGACCGGTGACGTGGCCTCCCATTGGATGGGCTGACTACAGCTCTTGCTGCTCATTGGCTGAGCTCTTTCAGGGGCCCCTCTCTCTTGGCTGGCTTCCAGGACAGCATGGTCTGGCATGAATGTTCCCTTGAGCAGGAATGCTGACAGCAGGACTGGGCTGCCAGGTGTGTCCACAGGAAAGACTGGTGAGGTAGTCCTGATTACGGGCCTAGTTAGTGAGTTAGCGCCGCATTCCCTAGTGCTTGGATGCCGCTGGATGTAGAGGCAGGGCCCGTGCAGGGGACTCAGACGCTCGGCCCTCGTGCCACTGCTGGCTACTCTGAGGAGGGCCCTGTGCAGGGGGGCGTCAGACGGCCGGTTCTGATGCCCCCACTGGCTGCTCTTTGCAGGGCCCTGTGCAGGGGGGCGTCGGACGGCCGGTCCTGATGCCCCCACTGGCTGCTCTTTGCAGGGCCCTGTGCAGGGGGGCGTCGGACGGCCGGTCCTGATGCCCCCACTGGCTGCTCCTAGCAGGGCCCCAGCGCTTCACACTGTTACTCAACGCAGCCTCTCCTCACTTTATGTGCGCTGTAAAGAACAACAAGCGGCCATAAATCCTGCCGCGTAACTGCTTGGAAAGGCCGTGCACTGACAGGGACTGGGGGGGGGGACCAGCCTGCTTTCTCTCTCTCCCAGTCCCTGGAATAAAGGGAGCTGAAGCAAAAAGCTGCCAGAGAGCTTTAGAGGAGCTAAAGGCTGGACACACACACACACACACACTCACGCATCACCCCGCTTTCCCAGGTACAGAGGGAGTGTGTGTGCGCGTAAAAGGTTCTGAACTCTTTTGTGATCCTACGTGGGCTCTGTACATTGATTGGGCCATGGATGTTTTTTTTTCCTTTCTTCCTCTCCCCCCCTATCTTTAGTAATGTAAATATGCTGATGAATATCCAAAGGAATGAGCCCCCCTCCCTGCCACCCCATAACCTTGCTTTTAATCATGTTTTTGGGGGGTACGGCGTGGAGTTCCCATGCTTAAAGAAACCGGTCAACGTCCCCCCCCCCAATGCCCAAGGGACTGCTCGAGTTATGCTCAAGGGCATGAAGGGGGGGCATGTGGGGGGGGGGGGGGCATGGGGGTTTAGCAGCTGTAAATAATAAAAATGATCTGGCATTGGTAGCTGGGGGAATAACCCCCACCTATGAGAATGTCAGTTGCCTTGAACTGATAAAGCAACACAGTGGGGACAAAAAAACAGTGATGAGCCCCCACTTTGGCTGTTACTATGGCGACTTGTTCGGAGACTGAAACAATGGCTACCCATGCCTGTGAATCTGGGGGGCCAGGTCACCGCCGGGGACACCCAGGTACAGCCGTGCCGCGCTTAATCGCCGGCGGCCGTTTAATCCAGGCCTTTTCCTGTTGTGTCCTCGTGAACATTCGCACGGCCCAGTCGTGTTTTCACTCGCACTCTTCACAAAGCTCTGCAGTTATCTGGGTGCATAGAGCCATGAGTAACATGGAAGGCCTTATGTCACAGCTTTCCCTTTCCTGCCATAAACCTGTTACCCTTCGCTGAACTGGCGCGGGAGGGGGGGGGGCAGTGGGGGCACACTGACAGGAGTCCCAGAATACAGGAATGTAGAGGAAGCTTTCTTTTAGGGTCTTGGGTGCCAGAGTGTGCCACAGATTCCGGAGAAAACACCTCCAGCACCACACCCCTCCACTGTACTATTGTTATTATTGAGAGCTTCTAATGAGTCATAACCTGCAGAGAATAACATGTTTATCTTCTTCCTCCCAGGGGATGCAGGTGGAAAGAGGGAGAGTTAGTAAAAGAGAGAGAGAGAGTGAGAGAGAGAGAGCCAGCCAAGAGGGGGAAAAAGTTGCGGCTCCTTGCAGTCAAGCCCTGACTGAACAAGAGCTGCTGGATTTATTTATGGCTGTGGAATTTCTCCACGGTCACCATAGTTACTGAATGTAATCAACAGCTTTATTAAGCAAGAAGAATAGGTTGTAAAGGACAGTAAAAGCTTTATTGAAAAGAGGAATTGATCACGAGGGACATTAAAATAAGCCACCAATGGCACCCTTTCTTTAAATAATTACCTTTTCCCCCCGGTTTCTGGCATTTCGTTGTTCTGTAACATTCATAACGCAGCCTGCTCTTTGTGTGCGCTGTGCCGTTAAGTGAGTGATGCCATCTGAGGTCATTTATGGATCCCCGGCCGCAGAAGAAAAGGGTGAAAAAATGTAAATTTTCTTTCTCTTTCCTTCAGGTTCATCAACGCGAGAAGAAGGATAGTACAGCCCATGATCGATCAGTCGAACAGAGCAGGTAATCCCCAGCCTCTCATCTCTAAAACCGAACCGCAGCCAAATCTCTCCGCCTCGCCCGCCAAAGGGCGCCGCCTGCGCTAAAGCCGCCCCTCGGCCCCGCTCCAGGATCACAGCACACCGGAGCTATTTGACCCAGATTGGACGCCGTCCAGTGTAGTGACTGGAGCGCCGCATTCTGAGAGATTCCCCACGGGGCAGTAATTGGGCACGGGTGTCAGGATTGTTGACGCACGCACGCGGTCCCGCTGGCGGCGGTGCGAACTCGCAGCCTCCTCCGCCTCAGCGGCTGCCTTAATCTCCCCTCGGCCCGATTGGCCCGATTCTGAGACACGCAGAAGCGCCGCTTTGCGTTTTCATCCAATCCGGTCCAATTACTTTAGGTATTCGGTAGCGATATGCTTGCTAGAAAACAGCCAGTTAGAGAAATTAACGTACAACCGAATGCTACATGAAGTGTTTTATGAAATGTAAAGAAAAGATCACTGGGTTTGAAGTCCATGCTCCACACCTCTGTTTGTGTCTCACTCCACGTTTCTCACTGTATAGTTGCATGTTTCTTTAGTCCTATCTGTTGGTTCCACTATTGCATGCGAGCAGGATGTTGTAAGTAAAGTCTGCGTGTTTGCGTGCGTGTGAAAGAGGTACAATACGAAAAGGGAACAACAGCTGCAAATCACGTACGCGTTTTTGGGATGTGGTTAGTGGAAATCCAGAGCTTCGTCGTCAACGACCGTGTCTGGAACCTTCTGGGAAGTCCTCCACGCAGGTGGACCAAAGGATTTGTGAGAAAATGCCCAGCCGCTAATCGTCCGACTCCGGTGGAGGAGCTGGCCGAGCGATGGGGGGGAGGGGGACTGGGCAAATGAAAGCGAACCAGTGCTGAGAGGAGGAGCGCCGAGAGAAACCGAGAGCGCCGGGGCTCCTGCTACAGTTACGCGGCTGTGATCTGAATGTTTAAAAGCATACTTTAAATTCTCACGAGCTGCAGACCTTCAAAAGGCTGCACAGATACCAGCTTGTCTTAATCTCCTGGGTTTGCAGATTATTCTGGATAATAAACTTTAGTCCTTGGATATGCCATTTATTACCAATGCTGGGCTGCCCCAATTCTGCACCCATCTCATCTAAATTAGTACAGGGCTTCGTAATACTGCATTGCATTGGAATTATGCAAAGTAATGATAGTAGAGCACTCGTGAAGTAATGACTGTCGTCACGGTGAGAAGTTTTGTCACGTTGTTGTAGACGCTTTATTAAGTCTGCCCCTTGTCTACTGATATGCCTTTAAGGAGGTCTTAAATGGTCTTAACCCACTTCTTTGCAGACCAAAAACACACGCTCTTTTAAGCTTAGTGTGAGTTTTATTTCACCGCCAAACAATTCAAGTATTAGTGCTTCTTTAAATAACGGCAGGGCTAATTCTGGATATTCAGCGCAGCCATTCTTACAAAGCATCCCAGAATGCTTTGTGTGCTCTGTGTGGTCACTGAAGGTAATTGGTCAGGTATCCTGTGATGTCATCATGTTGGTTCCTCACCGTGTGCTGCATGTCCATCCTCATCAGCGCCTTTCATTGGTCACTGAAGGGATGCATGCTGTGGCAGGTCTAAAAAAAAAAATTTATACTCAGTGCCGGACTGAATATCTGTAGCATAAGTCCAGCACTTACTAATTTAATGCACACATTGCCTACTTGCATGCGTATATTTGGAGTCGTGTCCCACAGCATGCTTCCCCTCTGCGCAGCATGCTGCTGCATCCTGCGAGTCTGCCGCGTGCCTCTCTCACTGACGGGGGCTGGTCTGGGATCAGGTCGGGACAGGCGCTGACACTCTGGTTGTGTCTTCTCTCCTCTCTCTCCTGGCGTCGGCACTCTGACCACAATCAGGTTTTCTTCTTGATCCTTCAGTGAGCCAGGGAGCGGCCTACAGTCCCGAGGGTCAACCCATGGGCAGCTTCGTGCTGGATGGCCAGCAGCACATGGGGATCCGGCCAGCTGGTAGGTGACCCCCCCCCCCCCACCCACTCCCCCAGCCTGTCAGACTGCCCCCCACCACTGCCCTTCTCCTGCAGTCCGGCTTGTCCTCCTTTCACCCATACAGTACAAAAAAAAGCGTTACATGTAGAAAAGAAGAGATTTATAGAACAGATGGTGTCTGTTTCAATGGCACTAATCCACAAGCCCTTAAGAAGTGGCGATACTTTATTATTCAGATCCTGAATGGCCAGTTTCGCTCCTGTGATATGCAATCGCCGGGCACAGAATGTACATCCTCTGCTTCCTGCTCTGTAAACACACAAGGGCTCCAGAATCAGTACTAACTCCATTCACTGTGTTAGGCCATTTAAAATCTGAAGCTTATTTAAAGCAAAGCTACCTCAAGCTTGCCTCAATTTATACATTGTACGCAAATGTGAAGTTATTGTTCATTCTAATGCACAAAGTGAATTGCCGGTCATTTTGTACAGAAATGCTGTATGACAAATGTGCCTGAATGTTAGGGAAATGCTGTGGACATGGGACCTTTGCTCAGTGGGTGGTTTTGCTACTCTGATTGGTTCACTGGGTGGTTCTACCACTCTGTGATTGGTTAATGCATCCTTGATGTCTGAATGTGTGATATTCTCTCCAACTGTAGGGCCAATGGGAGGAATGGGCATGAATATGGGCATGGATGGGCAATGGCACTACATGTAGGGTGCATCCTGCGAAGCCAACACAAACACAGCAGGAAGTAAGTTCCGCGTCTTATCCCCCCCCCCCCCCCCCCCACAAACTCAAAGCTGCATGGCCTGTTAAAGATACACCTTAGTCTAATGACATAGCAAATATGGGTGGAGCCCTTGTGTGGCTCTGAGAGAGGATTCCTCATGGCTGCTCTGCCCCGCCCACCAATGCAGGGTCCATGCAAATGTTGGACACTTAGGGGAAAATAACATCTCGCAGCTGCCGGTGGGTAGGGGGAATTATTCAGGCTCCAGCGGAGCATCGCCGAGGGGGGGTGGGAGGCGCCCATTCGGCCACCATCAATCTGTCGGGGGGGGCTTTCACAAGGACGCGGGTACGGCGGCCATATCCACCAATCGGCAGCTCAACGGCGGATGCATGCATACACTCACTTGCAGGGACGTTGCCACTGTCGCTGCGGGGCGGGGGTCGTTAACCAGGGGGCCGCGCATAAAAACTGGATCATCCTGGGCTCTCCGCCGTTAACAGCCTCAGCCCGGTGGTAGGCCAGGAGGGGGCGACGTCACGCACACACACACACACACACACACACACACACACACACAGGCTGCTGACATTTCAGAAATGAAGATGTATCGCCTCCCAGAGGCACTGGGGCATACCGGCTTTTATTTAACACCTAGAAGCCGCTGCTCAATGAGACACAATATAAAAACACTTACCTTGATTAACAGAAGCCTTTATATGTAAATGGCAGGCGGGGGCTCCGTGGGGTCAGACGGCCGGCCCCGGGTACGAGCCCCAGCCTCCTCTCTCCTCCCAGCTTCGGATAAATGGAGACGGAGGCGCGGGGAGCAATGTTCCCGAAAACAGCCGCACAGAGACAACATTTGCCCAGCTCGGATAATTCTTAATATAGGCCATATAATTTCAAGACGATTTAATTACAACATATTTTATGCTTCATGACCAATTACATTAATGGCTGAATACATAGGAGAGCAATCCTTTGCTGATTTGATTGTGCAGCCGCACAATATGGCGAGCTTGATACTTCATTACCGCCCGGCGAGCCGGCCGCCGTACCGCAGTCCGGGTTATCGCCCGTCCCCAAGTTTATCGCCCCTGTCCGCCAAGGGGCCGCCTTCAGCAGGCCAGGCCGCCTTGCGGCGCTACAAACATCTGCTGGGTCTTTTACCGGCAGCCGACCCCGGGTTAAACAGAGGTGAGCGCGTCCCCCCCCCGTCCCCCCCGTACACACACATCGGATCAATTTACTTTTTTATGACCGCAGTAGTGGGATTTTAAGACGGCGCTTTGCGTTGTGAATGAACTTAAGTGTAAAGTGAATATTGTGAGCAGAGTTGGGGGGGGGGGGGGCAGCTTCTCTCAGAACACGATAAAGGCCATTAATCTCGGCCCTCACGGCCGTCTTTGTTTATGCCTGTGCAATTCCTTAATTGCGGTGTAAGGTAGAAGTGTGTACCTACTGAGCATGCCTGGTTACCTCTGAGAGACCTCGCCATGCCCCCCCCCCCCCCAAGCTGAGCTAATCCCCAGGAGAGTCATATTGCAGGGCCTGCAGTCCAGACCCCTAACCCTCCTCACAGCCCAGGCCTCATCTTTCTGTAGGACTCTCTCTCTCTCTCTCTCTTCCCAAGCTCCATCACTCCTCAGCCTCCATACTCTGTTGGAGTAACACTCCCACCTTCCCAACGCCTCTAGAAAGGCCTGTCCGATAGACGTTTACATTGGCTGTACTGAGGAGGCCATCGTATTTCCCACCAGTGCCTATTTCTGGAACTTTCCGGACCTCTCATCTATACCAAATGAGGTCATAACGCTGCAATAAAAAAATTGGTTCTGTATTAGTCTTCTACTGTGATAGCTCGTCGGAGCAGGGTAGAGCGGTGGTGATGGTGAGGAACTCATGGGATATATCACAGTTTTGCCGGATAGCTGGAACACAGGGCTCCCTGTGGGCCGAGACTGTATGTGAAAGCGCCCCCTGCTGGTGCTCAACTTCTCTCCGTGCAGCGTGCTAAAATCACCAGGAGCTCAACAGGCTAAGCATTAGCAAGCGAGCGTCCTTTCGTCAGGCATGAAACACATGAAGTCTCTTTCCTGATCTGATGGAGGTGCCACGAATCTCAGTGCTGCTGTCTGCACTGGCATGCCGCTCTCGCCTGCTTATTATCCGTCTCTTTGTTTTTACCTGCATAACTGTTTTACCTGAAACACTGTTTTTTGCCTTTCTATAATTTAGAAATATATATATATATATATATATAAATGTATTTTATCATTTATTAACATTGTTATGTTAAAAGTTACAAATTGCAAATTATATCACCGATTTTGTTTTAACAATTAATCGATTATGTACAATGAAACATAATACAGACGGTATAGGTGGTGCAATAAACGATGCCTTTCTTAAAGGTACAGCTGCATGGCTCATTCCGGTCACATGACCATCCACGTAACACGTCAGTGTGTAAAATCTGCGCACTCTGTGTGTTGCAGGTTCACGAGGCCTGTCAGGGGCACCCTTTACCTCAGAGTGGTCCTGTGGGTATGGACGAGGCACTGCCGAAATACACCCCTCCCCTGTTATGATACAGAAGTAACCCCCCCCCCATCTGATCCAGCCCCAGCCCCGTCCCCACCCAATAATGCCCACCACCAGGAGGACCCCGCCTACACCACACCTGCACAGAGCCTGTCTTCATTCCCGTCAACCCCTGGCACCGAATGGCGTTCCCACATCAAGAAGAAAAGAACAACAACGAAGAAAAAAAAAAAACAATAAAAAGTTAATCATAATTGGACATAGGGAATCTAGAGAAACTGTGATGATTTTTGTCACGTTCTTTTTTTTGTTCCTGTTTTTAACAGCAACAGAGGACCAATCAGACTTTGTTAAATTTTGGGCTTTTGCAAAAAAAAAGATGATCTTACATCTTCTGTTACAGACGCAAAGGCGCATCCACGCTACACACGTGCACACACAAACGCATGCACGGACACACACGCGTACGCACACCGTTTCTCAAGTGACACCATAATTTTTACAGCAATCACTTCGGAGTATGTATTTAAACGAACGTAATACGATGAAAAAAAAACTTCAAAGGCTCCAAGAGTTATAACTACTGTAGTGTAAAATAGAGAATCAGAGTTTAAACTTGTGCATTTTTTTCCTTGGATCGCTCAACTCATTTCCTGCGCTAGTTTTAGAATAAGAGTCCATCCCCATTTTCCACACTGTATGTTCATCCCTGAAGAGAGACTGTCTTTGTGCAGCTAAATGGACAGAACCCCCAGCATGACTTTGGCTGCCCAGAACAAAGTGAGTAGGAGACCCGGACCTGGATCTGAGGGAACATCTGGATGCGGCTGCCATGTAAGCCCCCATGCCCCCCCGAAAACCATCTGAAAGCGGTTCGCCAGCCTCTCCTCCTCCGACGAACATTGCTCTGTTGGTAAAACTGTCGTTCTGACTTTCCCAAGCACTGGATCGACTTGGTTTCACCGATATTATTTTTTATTATTTTTACACTTTTCGTCATATTTCATTGCCCGTTATTTTTTACATCCGGGACTCTGGTTGATAGAGCCTGATCACGGGAAGCTCGACGGTGGAATAGCAGCAACGCGCGATAGTTGTTGCCTCTGGATCCGCACAGACGACGCTGAGCGGTGCTGGATTCTTTGGCATGGAGGAAACTATTGATTGCTGATGCACCAAAGACCTAAAAGGAAAAAAAAGGACTTAAATTATGAACTCGACGCTAAGGGATGAGCAGAGAGAGCATTGTAATAAACTTCGTACAGAGCTCAGTCTATTCATTGTTTCTTGTTAGATATTCTATGTGTTTTACCTCAATTGAAAAAAAGAATGTTTTTGCTAGTTTCAGATCTGCTGTGACATTGATATTGTATGTCTATGAATCCTTCCTTTTTCAGCACGTGTTCCTCACTAGAAAAGAAAAAAAAGCTGTCTCCCGTAAGCTTTGTCAAATATGACATTCATACTTGTATGAGGACTGTGACGTTATGTTTAAAGATGTTGAGTCACAAATGCTGTAATAAATAATTCATTTTTGATATTTGTTAGATGTTTGTCTGTTTAAGTATTGATTACAAATTTTGCTTTCTCCCTATATGACTGTTCCATGCGATGGTGGAAGATTATTATTATTATTATTATTATTATTATTATTATTATTATTATTATTATTATTGGATTGCTGTGTTCATGTATATATTTATTTATTACCCAAGTGTAAAAGGTTGATTATAAATTTTTAAAGGAACAGCAACGATTTTTTTTACACGTGTATTTAGTTTAACCTGAGTAGCAATTTTTGCCCACAGTGTAGTAAATCTTAAGAGTAGTGTGCCTCTGTGTGTCTCTGTTTTTTATGTATATTTGTAACTGTCAGGTAGGATGACAGGTGGTGCGCACTTGTTCCGCCCCTCCCATGCCTTTGTTCTTAATACGTAGGACCATCGCGTTATAGGCAAAGTACAAACACTGCGCACAATAGGTAACGGGCGGCGCGAGAGCAAAATGCGCGCATTTAATAATTAATGACAGCGGTGCATTCAGCAGCGCAGCAAACAACCATGCAGCCAAATGCAGCATTTTGGGTTCGTACGTTCTAACTGTTGAGATTTATAATTTGACTAGTGTGTGTGCGAGTGTGTTTTTGCTGAGGCATTACCATAACACCGAAAATGGTGTGAGGAAGAATACAAGGACAATAAGGCTAGAATATTCACAGGCAATAACTTACCATGATATACACCAGAATTTAAGCAAATAATATGTATTGATAATTGTATGTGTCATACGCAAGAATATTTTAAGGTGAAAAGACACAGACGTAAAGATGGAGTGTTGCTGCCGTTCCGGTTTATTTTTTCTACAGAGTCTGTGTTTTGAGGGGAAAAAAAGATTTTAAACAAAAGACTAGCGCAGCGCTCACTATAGCCTAATCACTTTCAGACTGAACGCTGTTATGATCAAATGCCTGCACTCCTCGAATTCTAACGCTCCACAGTGACACCTGCTGGTGAAGACTTACTTGCGCTGTGGTTTCCCATAACGCATTAGATTGCATTTTGGCCGTGTTTGCCCGCGGCCCTGGAAGTCTAAATCCAAAACTCTTCCCATTTTTCTTTCACTTTTCTCCAAGGCCCCGGGCAATATTTATTATTATTTATTTTTATTTGTTTATTTTATTATTAGTGTTCGAGTGCTTATATGAATATTTCATTAGATTTATGATATGTACTCTTTCATTTCCATTCAATTCAAATGCCATTCTGTAACGAAATGTATGTTTCGCTTGACAACGAATTATTATGAGTATAATTACTCATAATAATAAAGTATTTTACACTATGGATATTGTTTTCCAAGTGAAAACTGGTAATAAGAAAATATTCAGCGGAGTTGTTCGTTCCCATCAATTTAAAAGAAAAATAAGTGTTGTACGAATTCTTACAATATATTGTGGAAGATTTCTCGTAATATTTTAGCGAAGTGGTATGTAATACTTGGTTTAATTCTGTATGCACGACACAAATTACTACTGTTCCAGTACAACAGCGTAAATTTCGTCGCTACTTTATTACGGCATTTTACAAGTGAGTAATACGTTTGGAATTATGTAAACCTTATTGATGAATACACGAGTGTTCAAAAATATCCACCCGGAATCCCTTATAGAAAATAACGAAATGCATACAAAATACTATTCTTTGCAGTTATTATATAGTACTGAGGAGTTCTGTGTGTTGAATTACGGGGGGGGGGGGGGGATCGCCACGCTCGCTAGGCGTAGAGTGTTTGATAACCAACTTCCACTTATTTAAACAATTATTATTATTATTATTATTATTTTTATTATTATTATTATCACGAAACCCGAAATTTCAGCAATATATTTCAAAAAATGTTTTCTATAAAATAAGCTGAAACTTATTAATATGAAATATATTAAAATCTGCTGATTTCAGTTAGGAATATGGATTTTGTTCGTCGATTTTTTTTTTGTTATAAATATAAAAATGTGTGTGTATGTGTGTGTGTATTTCTGCATATTTAAACACCTTTCACCGTTAGTTTTGTTTACATAAAATGTAGAGATGCCCCGTCTTTATGTGGAAATCCTTCGTTGAACGGATGATGCTGTGCTTTGAATTATAGCGTAGAGGGAAATTGATTTTTATTTATTTATTTATTTATCTGTTTTCCCCGTAGAGAAAGGCGGGAGATTGCCTTTGCCGCTTCTCTTTTCCGATGCGGTCTGACAGGAATGATGGATGAAGCCGGCGAGCTAAACAGCTCCACCCCTCTCACCCTCTCTCTGTCAAAGATACTTTGGGTCCAGCTGCAGGAACAGAGAATGGAATGCACTACGGAACACACGTTGCTTTCTAAATCTTTTCAGTAGGGTCTATTTTTTAAAAGAAAAAAAACGCGATGTTCACTTTACATTGGCAAACAAGTCCATATCAGACGCTTTGTCAAATGTGTTGCAAAAAGGCAACGTGTTAATTAATCTGTTTTGGAAACCTTCTCTCCTGAAAAATAATAAAAATATAATAAATTATCAAGGAAAACGTGGTACAGAAGCAAAAAATAAGTGAAATGAATGGAAAGGAGCTGGGCGCTCACGTGTGTGTGTGTGTGTGTGCGTGTGTGTGTGCATGTGCGTAAGTATATATGTGTGTGTGTGTGTGTGTGTTGCGGGAGTATTAGTTGACCGCTATCTGGAAAATATATATTTTTTTAATCTTAATAGTGTTTTCTTTATTAATTCTTTCTTTTTAAACAATCCCCTATTAGTCTAGCTATAAGGTGTTTCTATGACTACTCTGTGTATGGGAAAGGCTCCAAAGCACGGAACCGAGAAAGAAAAGGCCACATTTTGGTGATCATTTATCAATGTCAGCCACATAACGAGTCCACCGTAGTCTCCTATTGATGAGTATAATTACATTAGCGCAGAGTGAGTGATCAATAAAGGAGCGGGAAAATCTTTTATTACACAAACCAGAAAAAGCTTCTACATGCCTGCTTTAAAAAAGAAAAACAGATACGTTTTAAAACGATAGAGTGGAAAACGGCATATATATCTGTCTATAGCGAATGATTTTCAACATCCAAACATGTATTCAGCAGAATTACATGTGTTTGATTGGTGGGTTATTTTGTTGTGGAATATATTCTTGATATATTCTATTAAGGTCCTATTCGAGAATATTGCGGCTTTGAATTTATAATTTATGTCTCAAAATAGATGCTATCGAAAACAGATTTACCAGTTCTAACTAACAGTTCTCTAACAGCCTGATTTAAATTAAAATTGTGTAAATTGGCTTAGAAATATTTAATACAATAAAATAATAATAATAATAGGCCAAATTCAAAATAAAATAACATGTCAGCATTTGGAAAATGGACAATATGTTTCAAGAACACGATTCAGAAGTAGCCGTATAGCTTTAAGCGTGTCGCGGCCGCTCGCGGCAAATTAGTTAGCAAAGATAACCATCCCGTCTTTGGTCAGCAAAGAAGCCGAATTATTCTTTAAGCGCTGGATGAGCGGCGTTTGACCACGCGGTAGCCTATGTA
Source organism: Paramormyrops kingsleyae (assembly GCF_048594095.1). Taxonomy (NCBI): domain Eukaryota; kingdom Metazoa; phylum Chordata; class Actinopteri; order Osteoglossiformes; family Mormyridae; genus Paramormyrops; species Paramormyrops kingsleyae. The sequence continues at coordinate 20,861,256 of NC_132815.1, forward strand.
TAAGCGCCTTTATATGTCAACAGCTTATTTCCCGCAGATATGTTACTAACTCTGTCTCTTAATTCCCTATAGTACTCGATGCCAGAACGTATTTATGTTTGGTGATATGACTGAGCCCACGGGAGTTAATGTTCTAATATTATAATTTTTCACAAATTTATATCAGCATGAGGACTGTGTGTTTTTGCACATAGCAAATGTACAGATCGCGGTAAAAAAATTGTTACGTCAATATTTTAACTTTTCACAATTTCCATTTCTATTAAAATGCTATAAAATTATTTTGTCATCCTCAAAGTTTTCAAGCTAATAATAATAATAATAATAATAATAATAATATCGATTAAAATTTATATTTGTTAAAATGTCTATTTAGGTTTGTGAATATTAGACAAGGCTGCAGGAAAGCAATAGAAAAACAAGATGAAAAAAGAAATAAGTGTATTAGTTGGGCATCTTGAATTTAAAGGGGCGATATATAAAACAGACATTTCATGGTTGGTTTAAATACACACAAATTTTGTCTTACAATGAAGCCTGGACAGAACAGCGGATTAATGCGTGGAGGAGCGGAAAGACAAACAAACGGTCTGTTGCTGGAAAGGTTAAACTGACGAAGTGATTTTCTGTTCAGGAGGGAAAAAATCATATTCATAACTAAGAGGCTAATTCTGAGTAGTTTTTTTCTGCTTGATCGCTTTTATAAATCAGGGACGATGTCTTCACAGTCCATCGGTACCGCGCTCTCTAAACCCAAGTGACAGGTTTTTGCCTAAAACGTCATGATGTAAAATTTCTAATTAGTTAATCACATCCCCAAAGGGCACAGAATTTGTCACGAAGAATTGATATGGTCAGTGCCCGTGTTATGAAAAATATATGTAAAGGGACGTACAAATAAAAGTTAACGAAGTCAAGCATCAGATATCCTTGCCTTTCTATTTTAATCCGCTGAGATTTAATTAGCACCTATGCGCTAGAGGACTTCATAATTTCTCATTAGGATTTCCTACTAATTGGGAGTATAAGATTGGCTAAAAGGTTGGAGACATTTGACCGTTTCCCTTTTACGAAAAGATAACTGCAGAGAGCGAGGACTCAGCGACGAGCAAATACATCCTGCTTGGATCAGCGGAACGAAAAGGCAAAAAAAAAATGTTTATCCTTCTGCTTTCCAATTAGCATTGATTAATGTAACGTTATTTGCAATAATAATGATTCTTCATTTAGCCGAACAAAATGTTACAAATGTGTTGGTATCTTAGGGCGATAAAGTGAAGCGTTTCACTGAAACTAACTACGTGAGTAGGAAGCACCACGGCCGACAGAGAAAGAGCAAAGCGGCACCGTGTGAGGAAATTTCAGGGAACCGCAGCGCCGACGCACAAAGCCCTGGCGACCCCTTCTGGGAGATAATTATAACGGAATACACCGGAATTAGTTATTCGTCTTTTTATGTTCGAATAAAATTGACACGTTTTTTTGCATACATTTGTACACATTGCTAATATAAAATGAGATTCAAACACGGTTAGCTGGAAAAAGTCAGGCGTTTTACGCATAAAATAAATGTGCGTAATAAATGTGCATTTTCGTGATGTGCGTGCCCCGGTAACACACTACTCATAAACTTACGTTATTGTAATGTAATAAGTCTACGTTACATAAACGTTACAGTAAAAAAGAACTAAGGAATTTTAATTGCTTCACCAAATTGCATTTAAACTGTGTCTTCCTATTGCAGTGAAATGTGAAGTGAAGTGTAATTATATTATTCTTATCATTATTATTAATCCCCCAACCCAAAAGAATATATATATATATATATATATATATATATATTTTGAATACATGTTTCATGTTTATTTATGTATAGCCTATATATATAAGTACACGCGCGCGCGCGCGCACACACACGCACACACACACACACACACATATATATATATATATATATATATATATATATATATATATATATATAAAGCATAAGAGCGGTAACAATATTGTCTTGAACTCATAAGTCTTTTTCAGAATGAAGCGGCGCACTCATGGTCATTAATCTCCTGTCATTAATCTTGAACTACTTGAAGATTATGACTGAAAGAATGGGATCACTAACCATTATCGTCTCAAATGGCGGTTAAACCACTCCTTATTTTCCCAAAGAAAGTGACTGTGGCCCGCATCAGGAGCAGAGAGGCCAGGGGTATTACTCACACGCCGAGGCCACAAGCCGAGCTTCCACGCCGTCTGACTGGGCGCTACATTTATTACGATCCAAGTACAGGTAGCCTCATTAGCCTAATTAATAAGCGCGGGCAAATATTTCACACAATAGCTAAATAATAGTCTTTATTTGATTCACTTTGTTCGGCAACCAAAACGACATAAATCGGATTTATATTTAATCGTTTTAGCGATATAGATACGGTAACGCTGAAATTATCCAGCTATTGCTTAATTAATAATAGGCTCACGTTAAACAGCCTTAGTAAAATATTATTATGGAAGCAGTTTCCAGCGCTGTTAGTTTTGACATGGGGGGAAAAGGGTCAGTTTACTTCAGAAAGGGAAAGAGTATCTAAGCAGAGGACGTTACCTCTGAATATATTTCCAAGGCCCCACACGTCAGAGGCAATTTACTACCGCTGCAAAAAAAAAAGCGCCGGTCCGTTCACAGGGCGAGGTTTTAAAATATGTTTTATTATATATTTATGTGTTTATTTTCGCAGTTTATTTACTAGCTTCTTAGCCTTGAGAGCTGCGCCCATTTCAAACGAAAGCCCTAGTTAAAGTAATAACTTGGCTTTTCGATTTCAACATACATTCATTTATTAAATATCACGGCCGGTTTTCCAGCTTAATGGTTCTTATACTGGGGGAGATAGACGTTTTTCGTGGGTTTTTTAAACTTTCGCAGAGTTTCCAATATCGTTCCCAAACTAATACTGTAGATTTAAAATAGTTAAGTCGATGGGGATTTCTCCTCGCGAGAACGGGTGCGGGGGTCCAGTTCTGCTAAATAAGTAAAATATACCTTTATACATTTTGTGCGATGCACGCAAGCATTTAATTAGCGACACACTGTTCGCATGTCCTATTGCTGGAGTACTTAAAGGAAAGATCGTTTGGTGCTTGTGAAGCGTTAGTACCTGTCTGGTTTTCCGAATGCAAGTAGTTGTTCTAAATGAGATCTCTATTATGTTAAAAAATAAAACAAAAATGACATGTTTGCTCAATTTATATTGATAAAAACAGAAGTGCAACTACTGACATGAGTTAGTGAGGTTCAAAGAAACGGTACAATTTTATAACATTGTAGCATTCTGCGAATAATTCTGCAAATGAAATCGGCCAAATGAAATGGGACGAGCCACATGTTTACCAACGGCCATGGATGGGGACTCTGGAGGGGGCGCGGTGCTTGGCACTCTTTGGGTGAACCTTCCACAGCTGTTTGAACGGTACGTTATACACATGAAAACACCCAGCTGGATCTGACCACGGACATCAGAACTGGAACTTCCTGTTGACCGGGCCGAGACGGGCCTCCTGACCCGATACACGTCGCGGCTCGACATATGCCAATGAACCCTGACCTTCGGCTTGGGCTGGCAAGGGCCACGGGTGGCCAAGCTCTGGGTTCTGGAATGATCTGCCCAGCCATGCTGACAGCTCAGCTCCGTCACCGAAGCAACCTGCCCAGAGCTTCTGCTCTGCTCAAGAAGGGGGGGGGGGGGGGGGGTCTCCAGCAGAGAGACTGTGACATGGGGGATATTGTTGCCGTGCTCTGGGATTTCACATTTACTACATGATAAAGTGCGGAGTGTAGTTATTTACAGTACTGTCGGGTTTGCTTTCTGTCTCTATGTCTCTCTCTCACACACATAGACACACACACAACATACACACACACACAGTCCATATATTCATATATTCGTGGGGCCCTCCATTCTTTATTATGGGCATTACCCTAAACCCAAGTATGACAACCTTAATCACTACCCCTAACCATAAGCAATCAAACAATATACAAGACTTTTGGCATTTTTAGTGTTTTTTGATTTTTAGATTTTTATAAAACTGAGCTTATCCTTGTTGGGACCGAAAAAATTTCCCTGTAAGGTGAAGAGTTACAATTTTTTAATCACACTGTGGAGAAATCTGGTCACCACAATGTAATAATTACAAAAACACACACGCGCGCACACACACACACGCACATACACACACACACACACACACACACATACACACACACACACGCAGTGTTCATGGGACCTTATCCTGGCATAGAGACTAAGTACAGTGTTATCCGTTAAGGCAATTACAATCACCAACAATAATAGAAATCTTTCAGGGGGAAAGTCATGCGAGATCCGTCCTCATTATGAGTATCACACCTTACGGAGGGGAGAGCTCAGCCGACAAGTAATTAGAACAGGAGAGTCGCTTTGTCTGCCTGCATCGTGTGAGTACAGCTGTTGCCGGGGCACGTGAAGCACTGGGGATGCGTCGCATGTAGAATGTGCCGGAAGGGCACCTGGCCGTGACCCCACCCTTCCGGTGTATGGAGGAGAGCCCCCCCCCCCCTACCCGTCCCGGGAACATCAGGTCTCTGCTATCAAAAACGAAGCTCATCAGGAGACCCCTCGCCAAGTCCCCCCCCCCCCCCCAGAACAATGTGTGAGGCTTTTCTTAGTGCCCCCCGCCACCAGCTAACCAAATCACATTCTCCTAACTCATCAGTATAATCACATCTTAAGGGTGTCACAACAGTGTAGGCAGAGGTGGTGCTGTGTGTGTATATGTGGGGGGGGGGGAGCATTCGAGGATGACAGGCACCCCAAAATCTGGGTCGCATACATCAGGTCCAAATGTCAGCCGCAGTCTGACCGTTGTGGCAGTGACACCCCGACCTGTGACTGTTTTCTTTTGTTGTTGCCATGCCGATACATCACCATACAGGCTGCCAGCAGAATACAGGCATCCTTCAGTTTATACCCTTAATGCAGCTGAACACTTACTGAACTTCCCTTAAGGGTACAACAGCAATTCCCATAATGGAAACTGCAGTTCTGCACATGCAAACCATGTTCCTTCATTATCCTGAATAGTAGCACAGAATGTGGTTTTCTTCTGCTTTTCTTTAACTTTTGCCTCAATACAGAGATTTCCTCAGGTCCAAGTCTCTGCTGCCAGAGCCAGCTGCCAAAAATGGCTCATCCTCATTCTGTCGGGGAGACCCAGAGGTTGGGCTCTGACGACTCAGGTCGCCTGTGATCTGTGGGCACGGACGCAGACAGTCTTCCCAGCACAGCTCAGGTTTCCACCATTTATGTATCTGTGGGAGTGACGGATCTGAGCACAGGGTGGTCTGGGAGAGCGCCATGCATCCTGGGTAGGGGTTCATAGTGAGATTTGTGAAAAGAGTAGTGGTAGTGAGTTCAGCACATAAGCAGGAACCCAGTAAAAGTGGGCGCTCTGAGTAATGTTAAGAGACTCAAATGGAAAGGGGTGGACAAGATGGAGGGTTTGTTACAGCGCATAACAGCTAACAGGTTTCAAAGTCATTGGAGGACTTTCAGGGACCCTCTGCCTTTCCCAGAGTTCTTTGCTTCAACCTTCACTAATTTTGTCCAAAACTGTCCTTCCGCCTCTTTTGGCACATTCTGCCAGCGACCCTCCGGTGAAAACCGGCGCTGTTTCGGCAGTCGCCGTCACCCCAAGAGGGAACCTTCCGAGGGCGATATCAGGTTACGCATCGACCGCGGTGGGAATCCTACCGGCAGGATATGAGCATTCGGGACACAAGGGCTTATTATGGAAGAACGTGGGCTCGTCGCTGTGACAAGAACAATGCGCCGGGGGGTGCAGCACGGGGGGCACGGCGTGAGGAATGCGCCGCCTTCCCAGGAAATAATAAGGGGAGTCGTTTTTATTTTTACTGGTGACGTGGAAATCCCACCCCCCCGATAGCATTCTGAGAACAGGCGTGCACGTTTGGCCACTTGTGTGGGTGCCCTGGGTCGGGGGTCAGCCACGGCTCACCTTTGCGTAACAGCCATCTTGGAAAACAATCGCAGGAAGGCGCGGTGTCCCAGCCTCCGAATCCACCCTTACTGCTTTATTCATCCTGCTGCTGTTTCTCGATGCATCTCTTTTTTTGGCATCCCGTCTTCTTGGGGGCCATGGATCGGGGGGGGGGAGGCTGTCGAGTCTGCAGGTACTTAGCCGAATTCTGATTACTAGCCCTGACCGGGGCCGCCACTAACCTGTGACCGACTGCACTTTTTTTAATACAGGTCAGGAGTGGTAAAGGTGGTAAATCAGAGGTTCACGTACTGCTGATGAGGCAGGACATGTGAGCGGATCACACTGGCCCCCGAAGGAAAGTCATGCTCAAAAATAGAAAGAAAGGTGAGTCAAAAAAGCGGGCTTGTGTTTGGGTGTTGAAGTGGGGGAGGGGGTTAGTGTCAGCGTGAGCTCGCCCTGCCCTGTGCCTGCTGCCCCCCTTGCCCTGCCCTGTGCCCGCTGCCCCCCGCTGCCCCCCTTGCCCTGCCCTGTGCCCGCTGCCCCCCGCTGCCCACCTCGCCCTGCCCTGTGCCCGCTGCCCCCCTCGCCCTGCCCTGTGCCCGCTGCCAACCTCGCCCTGCCCTGTGCCCGCTGCCCCCCGCTGCCCAGTTCACCACCACCCTCTTTTAACAATGCACGTTTAAAACTTTTCTATTTGCGTACGCAGCTAAAAGTGTCTTGCAGTGATGTCCCCCCGAACCCCCGCAGGGATTCAAACATACAACATGCCGGCCAGCTGCCACGGAATCACCGGTATGAAGGCATGAAGGCGTGGGACCAACAGACAGACAGCCATCATTACAGCTTTCCTGTTTGCGGGGCGTTTGAAATTTATTATGGCCTGTCTGTTCTTTATTCCTTTCCTCCACCAGTGGAATGTGCCCCCCCCCCCCCCCCACATACACTTTTCGGGGAACGGTCCCCTGTTGGCCCATCATTGAGTGGCACTGAGTACATTTAACGTGCTGCTGGCCCCCAGCCCCCAGCCCCCCTGTGTTTATCCCATTAGGCTGCGTCGGGGCAGCCTTATAAAGCCAGGCGGGGCTGTGAAGTCCACTTTTTACGAGGTACCGTGGCGGCGGGGGTGAGCGCTCCGCTCTGGCTCCGGAGATCCCTGTTAGGAACGCTCCGCTCTGCATCCGCAGATCCCTGTTAGGAACGCCGCGCTCTGCATCCGTAGATCCCTGTTAGGAACGCTCCGCTCTGCATCCGCAGATCCCTGTTAGGAACGCTCCGCTCTGCATCCGCAGATCCCTGTTAGGAACGCCGCGCTCTGCATCCGTAGATCCCTGTTAGGAACGCCGCGCTCTGGATCGGGAATAAAACAGGAGCGGGTGCTCCGTCGCATCACAAAAACACACCCGCATTTGGCTGCAGGGGCGCATTTTAACTGCGCCGACCACGAACATAAACGCAGAGAGTCTGCGCCCTGTGAGGGAATGAGGGCCTGCATACACACATGGTTATTGGGCCGATCTGATCCAGGCCGGCGCTCGGATCCCGGCCATTCCAGCACGCAGGGGGGAAGGTGTTTCATTCGCAGGAAGGTAATTAGCCTGACCTCGGCCTGCGGGGGGTCATGTCGAGTTCACGGTGCACCCGCCGAGCAGATTGCTTCCGGCCCGACCCCAGGACACGCAACAATGGTGTCCCCCTGCAAGCTGGGAGTGGGAGGGGTTTCGGGAAGCTTACGGCCGCGGGAAAGGGGAAGTGGGCCCAGCGCGGCTTCCGGCTCAGTGATTACCCCGCGCTGGCGGGAGAGACCCGGGGCAGACCTCAGGGATCTCTGCATCTCACCGCTTATCACTTCTCTTGGACCATTGTTGTCTTGTCCCAGAAGGACTGACATCACTTTTTTCAGAAAAAAAAGTGATCTTGTGATCAGCGTGATGTATGTAGGGCTCGGCCTGGAAGGAACCGGAAGAGGGGAGTAGAACACCTGCTTATGCTGTCTCTCGGCGGCAACCCCACCGGAGGATTAGTACCTAAGCACTTGGACCAAATCTGATAGATAGTATGAAATAATAATGGTCTTTAAAAATGAATACTGATGCATTAATGTAAAAAGGGGCCAGCTTGGATTTCCTCCTTCCCGTCTGTTACCCTCCGCACCGTAAGGTCATGCAGCTGTTGCCCCCGCATGTCCATCATCACCTGTCCGACCTTGTGACCTCCATAAACGGGTGGCCCGACCAATCGCGCGCGAGCTGGGGGTCGAGACGGGGGCCTGTTAGACCGCGATGTATTTCGGAAGAGCCCGTTCCTCGCTGTGAGTAAAGCTGCGATCCCACATGTGCCGTGTGGATTTCCTGGTCAGGGTGCTGACACACACACAGCAGCAGGGCACGCATAAACATAGGTTGTAGAGGGTTCGCTAGAAGCAGAAGACAATATGAATAATACAGTTTTTTTGTTGTTTTTAACCAACGCACCATATATTTTTTGAAAAGCAGGGCCAGTCAGGCTCTGGAGAAATCAGGGATTGAGGGTCGTGCTCAAGGACCCGATGATGAGATCATTCTGATGACACGTGATTTGAACCAATGACCTTCCAGTCACAGGAGCACTAACCCATACTACAAATGCTACTAATACTGCCACCACTCATAATAATGATAAAGACAATTGTATGCATCTAGCTAATTTTATAGCGCCCTTCCTCCCGTGCCCACCCTGCCCACTGAAAGGTAAACACGCTCCCCTTCACAATGACACTTCTCCTATTTTCGTACATGTTCCCCACCCCCGTACCCTTTTTTAAGTTTCCTCTGGACACTATTCTTAGTACGGCTCAATATCCCTGAGTGTCGTCTCCGCGGCGATGACCGCCATCACCGGTAGGAGATCGCGGCCGCAGCGAAGGCCCTTCCGTCCGCCAGCCCAGGAACAATCCATGTGACACAGCTGTCCGGCATAACCTCGGGGAAAAGCAGCACCGGGCTACGGGCAAACCATTGCTGGGGGGGGGGGGGGGGTTCATCGGGCTTCTGTGCACTCAACACCAAACCCACTAGAAGCTAAAGCGACACAGTGCAGACATCTCCCGCCTCCCCCTCATCCGTCGGGTGGGCCGGACTGAACCGGTACCTGCCCCCCCCAGTTTCAGCTCTGCTTTCTCTTTCTCGCTGTGATTTACAGCCTCCAGTTTCCCCCCGCTGTGCGCGGGGCAAGTTCACTCCAAAGTCATGCGTTGCCAGGCCTCGGCCTTGTTAAAAAAAAAAAAAGCATTTGGAGATCAGGACCCTTTGAGGCTGTGCGCTTTTTATGGAAATGTTATGGAAACCAAATCTAAACATTTACGTGGGATCCGTTTGGGAAGGGGTTAAACTCTCCCCTTACTGCACACGGGTATGTGTGTCTGGATTAGGCTGGGGGGGGGTGGATATGGCTAGGTGGGAGGTGGCTGTGCAGTTTGGCAGCATACTGGTCCCACTGTCCGGCTGAGGCTGGGATTGAGTGAAAGACAGCGGCGGCCGTTGGGAGGCACATGGGCGGGTGACGGCCTGAGAGGCCGTGCGTGTGGCAGCGTTTAGGCCGTCCGCGTCGTCTGCGAGCTCGTGACAGAGAGCTCCTTGTCTCACCGGCCACTCTTGGGGAGCGAGCGCGGCGCTGGGGAGACTCAGTAAATGTTTAGCTAGCTTGCACTTCTCGCCGCCCCCCCCGCCAGACCAGGGAGCCAGCCGACACTGCCTCTCCGACACTGATGAAGTGTGTGTGTACATGAGTGTGTGTGCTGTGCTGTAACATCGAGGTCCCCGCCAATGTCACCGCCCCCCCCCCCCCCGCCTGTGCCCTGCCCCCACCCCGTCTGGCTGTGCTCCCGGGCCGGTGATTAATGGGTGTTTACGACGGCGGCCCGTTTCAAGGCCCAGCTCAGGGTCTGTTCCCAGGATGACACCTGCGCGGCTCCTCCGAGCGTCTTGGCTCGGTGCTTTATAACGCTGACCTGATGACATGGCGCCCCCCGGATTCCATATTTACACACTGCACTTGAGAGGGCGTGACCAGGGACGCCCACTGCTGGACCAGACCCCGGTGACCGTAACCAGACAAACAAGCCGGTCCATAAATAATGCAGGGAGAAAGGGAACCGGGCCATCGGACCTTGGGATGGCACAGACAGCCAGTTATTAAATGCGGACCGGCACTTTAAATTGCCATGGAGATGCCTGAAGCTGCTCAGGTATGTCAAAGACAAACACGCTGAGTGAATAATCAGTGACTGGTAGCCTAAATGAACACCAACTTGGCACCATAATTACCAGGGAGATACAGCGTTTAAAGGGTAATAACCCTCCCTCCGCAGTCAGCGATTCTCCTTGACACTTTGTATGCCCTGTTTCCCCAGTGAGATGGTGAAAGAGGATGTGGTGCCTTCCCCTCACCCCCCTGTATGTAAGGGAAGGAAATTCACAAGCGCTTGTGTGTAACGTCTGAAGCCTGCGAGATTAAAAAAGGGATTAGGCTGTTTTCAGCAGGAGGGGGGCTGTCCTTGGCGTCCAGCAGCCCATGCATCAGCCGTCCAACAGCAAATCGAAACCAAAATCAAACATCTCCTCCGGAGGAAAAAAATCACACAATGGCTCGGAAATGAGCCCTTTATTAACCTTAGAATCAGAGCTAATGCTAAGTGCTGAATGGCAATGGTTTGTTTGTGATGCAAAAAAGGGTCTTTTATGGTCTGACTTCTTGGGGAAACATTGTAGCCAGACCACCTTCTCTTCCCAAACAGAGACCACACATGGTCATAGAATTCATAGTGGTCCAAACATGGTCTTCTCGTGGTTTGTGAACGTTTGCTGCATAATCCTGTGCACCAGTTCACCCAGGGGCCGACTTACCATAAGGAAGTGTAGGCAGCCACCTGGGGCCCCAAAAACTAGGGGCCCCATGGAGACAGAATTTCCAGGAGCTACATTTATGGATATAATATAATAGAATCATTTAAATTTTAGCCACATGTCTGTTATTTGCATTTTTAGCGACAGTTTTCAGGACAGACAAAGTTGTACCCTATTTAAAGGCTTTAAAGGACTATTCTTACTTTGAGACTTCAGGCTGCCCATCTTTCTTTTCACATTGGAGTCTAGTGGAGGGCTCCCGTCTTTTGTTCCGCTAAGTGAACTGACACAAAGTAGCCCAACAGTAGAAGGAAACGGTGCAACGTTAGAACCCTAACATTACACCTCCTGTCTTTGATTCTACCCTGCTAGAGTGATAGACAAATTTTGAACACTTGGAGAAAACACAATTAAATGAATGCATGCAAAAATGCCAGACTAACCTTAGCTTCAGTGGCAGAGTAAGGCATAGGCTATCACAGGCTACAGGGCCATTGCAGATGAGGGAACTTCTTCGATTTGTCGGCTCGACCCACCGGCGTGATATCCCCCTCCCCCGAAACACCACCCCCCCAAACCCTGATCCGTAAGTCCTACCACTGCCACTAAATGCTTGGATTAACAGATCATTTTTAATTCCCTCACATTTGTCTTTTGGCTCCAAATAGAGTGCGAATGACCCCCTTTAGTCCCTCGCCCCCCACCCATGTCAGCCTAGGGCCCTCAGAGAACTTAGTCCGAGTTCACCAACCTTATTCATTGTGTGCTCTCCTGTGTATGTACAACAGGCTGCCCTTCCTGCTACACAGAGGAAAATGTGTGGGTGTGAAAAAATACTTTTTTGATAACACTTTGCTTAAGGACATGGTTTAACTCATTTATAAACACATTCATAATGCATTGTAATGCATTCATAAAGCATTATAAACATGACTATAAATATTCATCAAAAGGCATAACACATTATAGCCACGTTTATTATTATGACTGCCTTATGGAACTCTCATCTATAATGCATTATAAAAGCATCATTAATGCTTATACTGTCCATTATAATGCATTATGAAGGTATTTATAGTGCATTATAGGTGAGAGCTTCACAAAGCATTCATAATGCATAATACACATGGTTATCATGTGATATTTATAGTCATGTTTATAATGCTTTATGCATGCATTATAATGCATTGTGAATGTGTTTATATATTACTAAAAACATGGCCTTAAAGTAAAGTGTTACAAATATGTTTTTCATATTCTTAAAATAGGCAGGTAATTTTATGTTAGACTGAAGATGTATCACCTTTTTTTTCTTTTAATAAAAAAACTTTTCAAACATATTTCAGATTTAACAAGGCCGAGACCTCAGATTTTAGGATACTAGGTATAATTGTTCGATATCTTCTGTGATGAGATGGTAACTTTCTTCACTGGCTTAGTACCATTCTACGAAAATGATCTGCATCGAGGCACATTCACACTCACCAGCCGTCCTTAATAAAGTTTTTCTTCCATCAACGTGTAAACGGCCCCTAACGCTGGGCTTTCCCCAGTGATAAATTACCCTCTCTTGGAGCCGTAATCATGAAATTAAGCTGACATTGGCAAGGGAAGCCGTCGGATTGGCCAGGACAGACAGAACAACAGTGTCAGGGGGTTACCAGGGCTGTTAACGTGATATTGTGGTCTCACAGCCGGCTTGCCAATAATTAAGCACTCTCCAGGGGCTGAAACCATACCCCTGTAAACTGCCTACAATTTTTCTTTGCTCTACCTTGGCGAAACCTAGACTAATCCTGCCTTTAACCCTGGCTGCTAATATGTTTCCAATTTGTGACAAGTTCTGCCTAACCCCAGCCGTAATCAGCAACAGTTCTGACTGTAACACTATCCGGGGTGTGTGGGGGCTTTGCTCCAGGTCCCCGGTGTTCCTGGTGCCCCCGGGCTGCCAGCACCAGGCGGCAGGAAGGTCTGCATTGCAGTAAACAGGCCGCAGACCTGGAGGGGCTCTGTCCGGGAACTCCTGTCCCACTGAGGGATGCAGAGCTCTTGTAGGAACAGGGTCATTCCCGAAAAGGAGATCAAATTCAATGTGGAGTGCCAACAAGTCTGACACACACACACACACACACACACACACACACACACACACACACACACACGCATGTTTGTGGGGACCATCCATTCACTTCTATAGGGAAAACTCTAATCCCAGCATGACTGCCTTAACCCCTACCCAGCCCTAACCTTAACCATAAGAAACCAAACAAAATACAAGACTTTTGACATTTTTAGTCTTCTGATTGCATCCTTGGGGGGACATAAAAATGGTCCTCCGAACATCAAAATAACAGGCTTCTATCACAAGTCTTTTTGCATTTTTAGTTTTTTGATTGCAGTCACAGATTTTTATAAAATTGAATCTCCCCTTCTGGTGACTGAAAAAATAGTCCCCACAATGTAATATATACATAACCACACACACACACACACACACACACACAAGGCACAAGCAGCCTTTTCTTAAGCATATTCATACAGATTTGATTCAAAATAAAGATTAACATCATAAAAGGATTGAGTTTAACCCCAAAGCCCCAAAGAGCAGTTTTCCTAGTTTGACTTACATTACTTTACTTTACCATGATACATTTTAGCATGTCACTATTACACATTTTTTAGCAAACATAAGGCTATCAAATTAATTTTCCAGCAAGGAGTTATTCTCTAGACCCCATATTAATGTTTGGCCAGGAATTTATATATATATGTGTTTAACTGAAAAATAGATTAAAACATTTATGATATGTGATTACACATTGTCATGCCGATGGAAATTTAGACATATTTCTTCTTTAATATTTGTAATATTTTTAAGTTCAAGTTCTCTAGCCAGATATTTTTAACTTCATACCTCAGTTCCTTTGGTGTGACTCCCAAAATTCCTGATCTGGTTTAATGTTCTAATCCCTTCTGAATGAGAACATAAAAAGGGAAACCTTGATGCCAACTGCCATAACTCTTGAACAGAGCTTGCAAAGAATTAGAGGCTGGCCATTGTGGAGGTATCAGTGGAAATGTTTGAGGAAAGCAGATCACAGAGCTATGGAAACCTCAGCAATTCAACGTGAAGTATCACCGTAGTATGCTGATGGGCCAAACCAGTGCGGCTGTACGGCAGACGAGGCGCATGGTGACTCACACTGAGTAAGCAGAGATGTTTTTGACATGGGACCCCATCTGGAGCAGATGTTGGAACAGCTAAAATCTGACTGAGAGGGCACCCTCTGCCATCTGAAGTAGGGTGATTCATGCAGGGTCTAGGCTGATACCACCATCATCAAAACCTGAAAACAGATTTAACTATGAAGATTAAGGGGAACCTTCAGCTAACATCATGTACATCGCACTCATATCACAGTGTGGAAGATGGTCTACTGGGATTGTCCTGTCACCTGACAGTGCTCACGGCGGCTTTTTTTCTGTCCTCTTTTGCAGAGATACTTGGCCAAGGAGAAGGTGGGAAGTTTGCTAATGTGTCTTCTAAAAAAAATCACTTAATTGGGGTGCCTTTATACGAGGCGTGTATATTGAGGCAAAATAATGGATGAATAAATGAATGAGTGAATGAATGAATGTTACATTTATATAACGCTCTTAAGACACCCAAAGCTCTTTATAGAACCAATGAGGAGCTACTTCAACCACCAGCACTATGCAGCACCCACCTGAATGATGCAACGGCAGCCATTCTGCACCAGTACGCTCACCACACAGTGGCTAAGGTGGTGAATGGGCAGGAGAGAAGATAGATACAAGGGATGATTAAGAGGCTAGATTTTGATAGGGCCACAGTGGGCAATTTTTAATGCTATGCTGGATCATTTTACACAGCCTCCTGATTAATCAGAGACTGAAGCTATTTTGTTGAGCTCTGTACAATATTGAGAAAATCTACAGATCTTCATATTTGTTGATTATGACTTTACAGTAGAGAAGATATTTTCTTTAAGTCCACCATTGCTGGCAGAGAAGACATGATTTCTGAATGCAGCCTTTGATGTAAATCACACAGCTCATGCTTCAGCCTTGGCTCCCTGAAGTGATCTGGTGCTTGACCATCTCTTACGGGTCTGTAGTACCGCTGGTCAAGGGTCTTCGTGACTTTGACTCGGCTTTTCAGGTGATGTTGATTACAGATTTGTTTCAGGTTGAAGATCTACGGCTTTGGCGGATACTGATCCATTAAGTGTTTGTGACGGATCTAAGGGAGAGATTCCTACAGATCTCCGGGATCACTGACTACATGTCAGTAGGCCTGTTGGTTACAAATCTGTCTGATTGCTGGTTATGGATCCACAGGAGGGCTGGTTGGAGATGGGTTCATTGTTAGTTACGGATGCGACGGACTGTTGATTAGAGATGCCCGGGACTGTCAGCGGTGCCGCGGGTAATTGACAAAGGCCCGACTCCGCTCCCGTCGCGTGGGTCGGTCCCAAATGAGCAATCAGTTTTAGGGCAGTCTTGCCCGGGCATGACAGTTTACTGAGGGGTTTGAAAAAGGGGTAATTACCAGTGTAACAGGGCAATTAATGCATATTACACGGTAGTCCTCTTAGTGCCGACTGGCAGATTCCCTGTAAAAAAGGAGCACTCTTCAGCTGAAGGTGACAGTAATTGGGCCTTTAATGGCTAGGAAGAGCTGAGGAGTCCAAGCCAATGTGAACAAAACAGAAACTCTCTGTTTCACTTCAGAAGGAAAATAGAGCCTAAATTAGATTAATTGCTATTTAGAAAAAAAAGAACCCTAAGAAAAGAGATCAAATTATAAGCTTTGGTGTGCAAGGTTGCTGGAGGCAATGTCAATTCCATCATTTTCCTTTCTTTGTTCACTCTGTGGAGTGTTTTTTTTTGTTTAAATGGCAAACAGAATTGTGAGGAAATTCCTTTCTAACATGCACAGCAGTGTTTGTTGTCTTAAATGTTTTGCGATACACAGCTTGACAAAGTTCTCGCAGTTTTATTTTCCTTGCCAGTTACATCATCTGATTGGGTTTCCCCTCTCCAGTAATCGGCCTATCAATACTTTGTGCTGCATGAGTATACTGTGGCTTTGCCATTCAGGGGCCGACAGGTGAAGATGGCTGAGGTTCCTGAGATGCGGGATTGGGGATCCGCCAGTGATGATTCCCAGTGAAAGTACCAGTGGTCTTAAGGTACGAAGGCACATATGGGCTCAGCAGGTTAGGGCCCGTGAATCGGAAGGTTGCAGGTTTGACCCCCGGCCTCAGCAGAATAGTCACACCTCCCAGAGCAAGGCTCTAACCCTCCCTAAACTCCTCCAGGGGTGCTGGACAAACAGATTACCTTGCTCTCGGACCTCAGGCTTTGTTATCCGATGTGAATACGTATAACTGCATCTCAAAGGAGAGCAAGTTGAGTTATGGGAAAACGAAATAATTCCAGTTTGCTCATTTTTGTGCAAATATTACATTGAGGAGGCCCATATTCAAACTCCCAGTGTTGGACCTGCAAGGGGACAGGCCCACCTGTTGAGCCACCTCATGTTCCCCTTTCCGTGAGTCTCCAGAACATCTCCCAAGCTGTCAGAGATGGCCATCACAACTCCGAAGATGGCATCCTGTTGTGCTAATACTGCTACCACCTACTGAGAAAGAACGGCATGCTGGGATATCACCCTCTAACTGTGCGATGCATGCGGATCCACGTTCTGCCACGGAATGACGAGGAAATAATCGATAAATGCAACAGTTATTCTGCAACCCGTGCCGCTCTGCAGCGGGGCTGCGCGTTAATGTCGCATCTATGTGGCGGGCATGCCCAGACTTGTCACGGCTTCCGCACGGTGACTTCTGACTCGGATCTCCAATTATCCACGCGAGGTGTTCCGACGATAATTATGTACCCGCCGTCGAAGTGGATTTCTGTTTATTATGGGGTGCCGCTGTAAACCTGTGATGTTTTAATTGCCAGCCCGCTTGCCGGCGTTCAGCCGTGTGACAGGGCCGCGGTGGCACCGCTCGTACCAGGAACGTCCCGCTCCGAAGCGGCTTTTAATTGCGGGGGAATGTGTGTGACATGCGAGTTGAGAAAGCGGGTGGTTTTCCAGCGGCGTGTGAAAACTCGGCGCGGCCTCTGGGATTTAAAGGCTCAGCAGATGCACTTTAGCGTGAATACAGATGTCAAACCGCACATTTTTACATGTGCCTAAAAAGAAGGTTGTGGCACATTTAAAAACATCAACAATACTAGCAAAAAAGCCACAGTGGATGCAGGTTCTTCTAGATCCTGAAGATGAAGCTTCTGACCATGCACACTTGCACTTTGTCACCACTGATCGTTTTGCAGCATGCTTCATGATGCAGTGTTTTGCGTCATTCGCAGATATGCATCACTTACTGTTCCCGTGTCCTTCTTGTTTGATGCGGTTCCCCACTGTCACTCTTTAATTTGCTCTAAATTGGCAGTCTTTGTGTGGCGTCTGTGTACAGTAAGTACATCATTGTACCAAGTTCACGTGACAATAAACTTGAACCTTGAACTTGGAAATTTCCTGGATGTGTGTTACCTAATTATTCCCTCAAAGCTGCTTCATACTGAGATCTACGAGAAAGCCAGCGCTCTACCAGCTGGGAGGAATCTGCATTCTCCCTTGTCTGGTTGATGTAATCCCCAAATTCTCCTGCCCTCTTGAGGTATTATTATTTTGTTCCTCTGCAGTCTGCCCAGAGGTCATCTGACAAAGCCGTTCCCTCCAGTCAGTCTGTCTGTCAGCCGTTTTCCTCTCAAAGTCTGCGAGAAACTCCGCCCTGTAGGGATCGAGGCGGAGACACTCCGGGACAGACGGACACCCCCGCAAACGCTCCCACTAAATAACTCGGCTCGTATTTGGAGTCACAACATCTCTGGTTATAAATCTGACTGCAGACGGCGTTCCTTCCACCGACCAGGGCCCCTGTCTTTGGACTGGGCCCATCAGGATAATAAAACAGCACATGTCCGTAGCGGCGAGTACACGCTGAGTCCAGGGCACCGTCTCCTGAAACGGCGATGGATAAGCGAACAGAATATCAGCATAAATAGCTGGTCACCCTGTTCTCACTACAGCATCAGAGGGCATTAACCTCAATCAGAATACTCCCTAAACATGTGAGCCATACTTTGGGTAATAATCTATTTCATTTTAAAAACAAAATAGAAAAACAATAATGATCTTCATAATGAGTCAGCATAAGTGTTTTTCTGGCATTTATTTGTTCTAGAAGCATGTTTGCTGGCCGTTATTTTCTCTGGCCCTTGAAGGACTATCTTCTTGTCTCAGACAGACACAGGTTTTGGTCGAATGAGCAGTTTCGTATCGCCTTCCCGCCCCTGATTGGCCATGAATAAACTCAGACGATAAGAGGCAGGCCCCGTGTATATTTCACCGCGGCCCGCGATATATCCAGCGAGCATTTCATCTGAAAGGAGAAAATCAAAGTGATGAACCAAGACACGCGACGACAGGGCCACTAAATCAAGGTTGTCAAACACAATCTGCCATGTGTATTTCCCCTCTGTTCTGCTGTTAAAACGGTAATTATGAAAAGCAAAGCGATATGGCGAGTGTTTACAGACTCCCATTAGAAGTCTGTCTGGGAGAAGTCAGTGTTTAACTTTGAGATGGGGGACAGCGAGCCCCCCCCCCCCTCCCCCACAGGCTGCACTGCATTACTCACGATGATCCATGCAGCAAGAGGTGGAAGGTTAAAGTTGAAAGGAGGGCCAGCAGAAAAGGCAACAAACACTTACAGGAAAGATTACAGTGTTAAGCTCACAGAACCCTTTCAGCTGTCTCTCTCTGGACCTGGGAAGAAAGGAAGAGGTTTCCTTTTTAGCACAGATTCAGAAAGGAGTGAGAGGAGGGGGCAGTTCATCAAAATCTGCCATTGGGTAAACCCCCCCCCCCCCGTTTCAGCCAGAGTCAATCATTTAAAGGGCCACAGTTGGAAAAGGAAAATATTTCTGCCCTTGAAATCCAGAACAACATTTGGGTGGGAGGCTAAGGTTCCATCAATGGGAACGGACAGAAAATGGCAAGCGGGAAAGCCAGGAGAGCCGTGACGGACATTTTGTTGTCAGAGAGAGAAAAGTCTTGCTTGGAAAGTTTGTTTCTTTCTAGCTTTCCAAGCACAACAATTATTGAAGAGTAATTATTAGTTTTTCCCCCTAGTCCTTGCCACCCGCCACCCACTCATGGTGACAAAGGCTGAGGGGGCTGTCAGAGTCTCAGAAAGGCTGATCTCTGTGCCGCCTCCCAGAATGCTCTCTGCTACTCTATGTGAAATAAAAGCTTTAGGTTGCCTTTGCAGACTGATGGAAAATTTGCTAGAAAAGCATTTCAGGACCACAGATAAACCTATATACGCGAAAGGTGTGTGTGTGGGATATCATGGGAATATTTCAGCAGAGGTCATTTATATAGATTTAACTAAATACAGGCATTTGTCTATTTTTATCTGTTTCACACTCATGGGTTTTTATCTCATCTCTAAGACAGTTATTGATTATGTTTGAGCAACATTTTAACTCAGATATAAATATTTTTTTGAGGAAGTAGGATCAGAATTAATTTCCTGGGCATATATCAGGTCGTGGGTTTTTGGGTGGTAACTGCCAGTAGAGGAAGACACCAGGCCAGCTCCTGGCCATGCTGGTCACATCGAGACAGGGGATGAAATGTGTCCTAATGGGAGCCTCACACCTCTGCCCCAGCCCTCACCTTGGGGCACCTGATGAGGCAGAAGCATATCACTGAGATTCACACCAACACAGGACGGGAGGAAATCGAGGGGCCGGCTTGCGCTGATCCACCACTGCTGCCCTGTGAAAATGCGGTGTGACCTTTCTGGCGCGGAGGTTGCAGCTTTGATGTAGGACTGTGTTTCCAAACCAAAATGTACAGCACACAGAATTTCCCCAGAATTCCCCCTGCAAATTCTGCCAATGAGAAGCTACCTGGCCAATCAGGAATGAGATCTGAGGCTGGTCAGTGGTTTGCTGTCCAATCCAGGAAGCAGTTCATTTTTTCACTCATGTCACCTTTCCAGGGACATTTGATTTTCTTGGGCACTCACTCTTTACCCCACAATGTGAGGTAACCTGGACAGGAGACAGGAACATCAAGTGTTTATTGTGATGTTTGGTGTGGCGTGTACTCAGGGAAATTGCTGTGGTATTTACTCAATGTGCCAGCATTAAAAGCTGTTATTATTGATTTGTTTGAAGGGGGCTTCATCATGGTCATTCAGAAAAGGGCATTCACCGCATTGACTCATCTTATCAAAAACAATTTGGCACGTGCTAATTCCTACAGAAGTAGATTTATTAATATGAATAGTCCCCCACTGAAGGGCAAGGGAAAGAGATGTTTGGTATAAAAATATGGTCTGAAGTCTGGTTTGTTACACATTTGAAGCACGTTTGGAAAAGATATGACATATCCCAGCACGTAGACATATTTTGTGTATGCTAGGTTATGCATATTTTGCCCCAGTGTAAGTGTGTTCAGTACAAACTATTGTTTCTCAAAATAGACATTTTAAATGGTCCTAATACTTTCATGTATGGAAAATACAGAAAAACAAAGATCACGATTTTCTCCGATGATTTTCCGACGCCTTTCCAGATTCCGTAGGTGGGGCTGCCTTGGCTGACACTCCTTGAATGCCGGCTAAGACTCAGTCATCCTCACCTGCGCTTTTCCAGGGACCCAGTGATTAGTAGCTTCTATTTACCTAAAATAGCCTCAAATCACAGTCCGCCAGTGGGGGCTTCGTGCATGAAAGGGCTTAAGGAGCGACTCTGTTCCACAGCTCAAGGGAACGAAAAGCTGCTCTGGGATTCAGAAATATGAAAACGACGCCGAAGCGGAGAGAGACCCGGAAAGCGAGTGGGATTCTTCTGCGCTGCCCTCTCTCCTGCCACAGTGCTCCGGAGACCCTTACGGCAGGAAAGGGAGGCGCGGATGGTTTTCGGTGCCGCCGAGCGCATCCGAGCCACAGCGGACGGTCCGGATACCCTCCCCACTCCCGCCCGGGCGCCTCCTCGCCCCATGGTGCACGATTGAAGGATCATTTGCCCGGAGCTGGGTACTCTTTGGCTGCCTCTCACCATGCAATTAAGCCCCTTAATATGCTTCACTCTGGGCCGTGAGCGAGGGCCTTGTAGATGAGACCCTCCACTTAGGGGTTCAAAGCTCAAGGTCCTTCTGCGTCAATAGAAAGAGCTGCTTTTTCCTGATCTTTTTTCTGATCTTTTCTCTCTGCCCACCCCAACCTCCCCCACCGCCATGCTAGAACAAAATTAAGAGGCTGGAATTGGGGGGGGGGGGGGGATCCATTATCTAGCATGACCTGGGATGTGCTATTATCCCCCCAGTGCTTTGGAGGACAACACCTCCTTCAGGATAACTGGTGCTGGATGCCTGTGGCTGGCCCCTTTTCCCGGGACGCCCCCCCCCCACCACCATGCGGAGGGCCGCGAGGTGCCGGGGGTCTCACTCTTCCAGGCCGCCGTCGATTTACGGCGCCACGACAAACTTATTTCGCCATACAAGCCGAGGAAGACCTTCAGACTAAAACTAACCTTCGCCACCTGGAAGGGAGAGAAGATGTAAGAGTAAATTACAAACAGCGATATGCGTGCGTATCGGCACCCGGCTGTAATATATAAGGCATGTCTTGTCCAAGACAGTCACGGTCTTTGTCACAAGGCTACCTTTGTGTTGAGAGAATAATTCAAACCCCCAACCTGGCCACCGTGAGCTTTGCGACATCGTTTCGGGTGTTTGCTGGGGTCAAGAGCGGGGACGGCCTCTCCCGTCACATTCTGCTGTTAAATCTGGTTTTACTAAGCCGTTTTTTTCCCCCCTCTTCCCATGTCCCCCGTGTGACGAGAGCCGGCCGCCTCGAATGACACCCCGAAGGTCAGAATCTCGAGAGCGTGCTCCTCCGCGACTTCCACGGCATAAATCCTGAAGGCTGACAAAAAAAAGCGCACGTCTGCTTGCTGAACTTCTGTGGAGAAGCAGGAATCCTCCTGAAGAGCACGTCGGCGCCCCCCTGCCCCGCGCCTTCATCCATCAATCCTCCGTCCTTCTCGCCGCTTCATGGGAATATTTTAACGGCCAATCGGCTTTGGCACCGGTCGCCTCTTTCTTAAATCATGACCGACTCATGCTGTATGAATAATATTTTTAAACGGATTTTATTTTACATTTTTCAGTTTCCCCGGAATTATAACTGACAAAAAACTGTAAATGAGTGGATAATATGTCAATGTCGTGTATATATATATAAATTCAACACAAACCTGTTTCAAATATTACGAAAGAATCTTTCACATTTGAATGTGTGTGTAAACTTTTCTCAAAAGTACATAAAGTATTACACAACATGAATATATGTAGCGTATATATCCGTATACAATTTATTTATAATTCAAATTCCATCCTATATGCAAATGGGCATCAGAAGGCACAATGCAGTCAATGAAGTAACTACATGATGAGTAAGACAAGCTGAATGAAACAGCAAGTGAGTGACAGACATTAAGCACAAACTGGCCCATTACATGGTATCATTTTACAGATGTTTGCAAAGCAGAGAAGCCCAGATAGCTGATGGAAAAGCGCTGGGGTGCCGCCCGCCGCTAAAGTCCTGCTTCATTGGGTGATCGCGAGCCATGACCTCCTCACCGGCCCCTATCAGGTGGCACTTTCTGTGGCCTGATCCTCCCTTAAACCCCGCCCCCTCCCCACACCTACTGTAACACACACACACACACACACACACACACACACACAGGTTTTAATTATATGAGGACTCTCCATTCTTCTCTATGGGGAAAACTCTAATCCCAACATGACGACCTTAACCCCTACTCAGCCATAACCTTACCTATAAGTAACCAAACAAAATACGAGACTTTTGGCATTTTTAGTTTTTTGATTGCATTCACAGATCTTTGTGGGGACCTGAAAAATGGTGCCCACAATGTCAAAAAATCAGATTTTTATTACATTGTGGGAAATATTTGGTCCCCACAATGTAATATAAACCTAATCCACACGCACACACACACACACACACTCAGATCTACCTTAAATTACATTTCACAGACAAAATGCCCTAGGCTGAACTCTATCAAGCCTTTCCGTGATAAACCAACTCTTAATTATTAATTATTAATTAGGTACCTCTGGCCTGCTCTGCATTCAATTTGCAACAATATGATGGACATATTCATTAAAAAGTGAATACATTAGAAAATATAGTCCATTAAGGAATTTAATTAATTTCAGTTTGACCTATTTAATTAAAACTGCCCCGATATTAACGTATCTTTCCCGAAGTAAAATATGAAATATTATATTGCAGAAAAATGATTGGGTCAGGCTCTTTTCATCCCCCGCAGCCACGCGGGCCCACAAACGTTTGAAAGAGAAAGCATTAATCGGCAGCTCAGGCGACGGCTTCTGCGATTGGGGCGATCGGCTCGCTTCCTCGTGGAGGATTCCCGCGTGGGGCGTGTGATCTATAAGGCACGCTGCCATCACTGGGACGCATTAAATTCCCTTCACTTTAGGCGATGGCTAAACGGTATACGAGCGAGTTGGGAAAAGTCTCGCATCCCGTCACATTAAGCATATGCTGTTCCACTTAGAAATTTGGCTGCAGCACAAGTGCAATAACGAGCCAAACGTTATGGGGTACAGGTGAGTGAGTTAAGAGCCGCAAAGCAAACGTTCCGCGGAATACCGGGGAGAAAAAGAATCCCCTCGATGACCAGGCTAAAAATACCTGCGTCCACGGCAACCACTCGGGCATGTCAAGCGAACAGCGTGCTGCACTCTACCCAAGTCGAGAGCTGAGGCCGGGACAAGACATTCCTCCCCATTACATCACAATGAGCCGTTCAGGCAACCGCTGACATTTTTTTCCCCCAAAATCAGATTTAACCTTTTCAAACCGTCCATTAGGACGGCCGCGATTTTCAGCTCTGACATATTTGTAGTTCAAAAATTCCACAGTTGATTAACTCTGTCCAAGGGCAAGCCAGCATCTGTGGTCTTTAGGGGCTGACATTCATCGTCTTAAAGGGTGGCAGCTCGGGTCTAATCATTTAGCTCCCAGCTTGCCCTTTTCATCATTTGCTACTCTTTAGAAATAACGGACTGCCTCGCCCTGGCTCACGTAATTAAAAATGCTGACAGTCGCAAACACAAAATTGGCTTCACTGTGCAAACAGTCCATCAGAATATTTCTATTTTATTGGTATTTGGACTGATATAAAAACTGACTGTGCATGATCCCTCTGCTGAGACCCCATACACATCGAAAAAAGAGAAGGGGGGGTGAATGCGAGGGTCAGAGTGACTCCCAGTGTGACTCCCAGAGTGACACCCCAGCTTGGCAGGGCCCGGAAACCCATGGGAGACACTGGCTGCCTAATGGGACCCAGTAGAGCTGGGATACTGGGATCTTCTGAACTGTGCCCATTAAGGGGGCTGACGTTGACCCTATAGCACCCCCACCCCCAGCCTGTCTGTCATCGCTTGTCTCCAGCCAGGCTCTTAGCGTTACCTGCCTGTGTTGTAATACAATAGCAATCTGATGCTGCATCCGCTGGCCCTTTAAGAAAAATGAAACCGCAAAAGTATGCAAGTTATTTAAAGTTTGCAAATAATAACAATATTCATCCATTGCAGGGAGCCTGGAGCCAAGCCCATGCAGGATGCCGGACAGTCATAAGTCAATAAAAACAACAGGTTAATAATTCATTTTTACTGGAGAAATTGCTTATATGTGAAATACACATATCAAATGCCAATGCCATTTCTTATTGTCCATGCCTGTTCTTCACACATGTAGTCCATATGGATGATGCAGGTGATGTTGGTGTCGGAGGCTGGGTGGAGGACTGGGGTGGCGTTCCTCGGCTTACCCTCCTTCTCCATGAACACCCAAAGCTGATCAGCGTGTGACTGATTATCACGCGGATCCTTCCGGTGCCGAGAATGCGGCTGAGCCAATTACCGGCTATAATAAAGGCAAGAGGCGCGGAGATCGATGGCGATGGGGACTCAGCAGAGCGATGCTAGCCTCTGGAAGAGACTCTCCGCGTCTCAGGACGTTTAAGAGCAATTACTTCCTGGTAAATGTTTAGGCAAGCTTACTGTTTAGATGGGAGGGATTCACTGTTATGCCTTTGTAATGTTTTCATGGTGCTCAAGGACAGAGAATGAATCACTGAGGTTCTCTCCTTTGCTTAACACTTAGAAAATATGCAAAAATATGAGGAAGAAAAGCCACAAAGATCAATGAAGTCTCAGAAAAGGTCAAAAGCGATGTAGCATAATTGGCCAGACGGCATGGTTAGAATGATTCATTGAGAATTCACTGGGATGATTGGCGGAGGGCCGAGTGGCAGGTCCAGGACCAGCACAAGAAGGGGGTGGAGATAATAGGGCAGGAACATGAGGCTGCTGATCAGGGGCGATTATAGGATTTTTTTTAAGGTGGGGGGCACAAGAGGGGTCATAACTCATTCAGAGGGGCCAACCTTTTTATTAGCCAATGATGTGTTTTAAATTGGTGAGTGACAGGACAGGAGGCACTCTAGTGGCCAATCATCTTTCAGCTGGATCCAGTGCCCCTGTAGCCCCTCCCCTGCTGCTGATGTCACTCCTGTTCTCTCAAACCCGTTTCTGAACATCGCCATTGTTCCTCCTGGAGGGGGAGGGGTAGGTTGTCTTTGGGAGTTGAGCGGTTTCTGGACGTCACCCTGGGATTCAGACAGGCCCATGATGGATGCGGACCCAGCTGTCACCATGGAGACTGTAGGGAACAGATACCCTCATGCCAACACTGGGTAACAGGGCACCCCACGATTCAGCACCATCAGGGTCATGGGTCACGGGTTAACCTTCTGACTAGCTGCACAATGCTAATAGGGGTTCTCCAAAGGAGATGGCCAGTTCTCAGCTGCCACATCTTTCCAAGACTAAACGCTTAGATAGAATATTCCACATTCTCCTGGGGGCCGGCAGTGGTTCTGTCAATGGCAGATGTTAGGTTAATCTACTGGCTTTTATTACCATGTAGTGCTGCAGTGCCACTCATCCCAATTGCCTCTATTACCTTACATTCCAATCAATCTTTGCATTCACATAAGCATCAAAGATTAAGGGCTGCCACCAGTGTGACTTTACCTCCAGCCCTCGCAGTCACTGTAAAAATAAGAGAGATAGTAAAAACATCCTCAGGGGGACCTTTTGATATGATTTAAAAATGTCACATCAACTTAATATTTTATGACATAATTTCTAAAGCAGGTTCGTGGAGATCAAACTGTGCAGAACCTATACGGAGAATTTCATCTACAAATGCCCCGTGACGGAAAGCAGAGCGAAGAAGCCTTTAAATTAATCAGCACGAGCTTTCCTAGGCATGTGAACAAAGGTGTCTTTTTCCTGTTTTTGATTGTTTTATTTCTTTCCACGCCTCGCGCCGACCTTCTCACTGCCGATGGCTATCCGAACCCTGCATTCAGTCAGTGAGCCGTTTCGGGATGTTGGAATGCCGCGTGTTGAAGTGTGAGGTGGGCGGGGCCATGGGAAGGATACGCCCACACAGCCCAGCACACCTCACTCCAGTCACACTGTGGAAATGACCAAAGAACAGGATTATCCGGAATGTTCCATATCCCCTAATTCCAGGCTTTCTTCAGCCTGGCCAGCATGGTCCTGTCATTTTTTGGTGTCCTGACAGAGAGGCGGCTTTCCCACCCCTGGGCACATGTCACCCCGAAATAAATCTACTCATAGACAAGAAAAACAGAGGTGTTATCGTTTCTGCTGCGGTGAGGATTAAAGAGTTATTAAACACTTCCCAGCATGACCTTGGGCAGAGCAGGAGGGTGCTTTGAGCATGCCCCCCCACTCCCGACCCAGGGGTCACTTCCGCCCAAGGGGTATCCAGAACACGGAGTAGAACAAGCCCAGGGTGTAAATCACTCATTTCCCTTGACAAACAAGCCTCGCGCGTCGGAACAGGCCTGGTCACATGGGTCACGCGTACGCCTGTGGTACGTGACCTAGCGCAGGGAGACGAGTTTAAGGCGACCTGACCGCACTGCGATTTCACCCGGGGGTCTCTGCTGGGAACCGTTCGTCATGCATGCGGGCGGATGTCACGTCACTTTGGACCCAGTGTGCCTTGTTCTAAAGAGGAAATCCGCAATCATTTATCGTGAGTAAAGTTTTCTGCGTTGACTGTACAGTTTCACTTTCATTGCATCGCGGATTAGGGATTAAATGCTGTTGGCCGAAGTTAAAATGCTGCTGTATCCTCACGGCTCCGGGTCGCTGGCTCCAAGTCTCCCCGCCTGCCTCTTTGCTTCCTCTAGAGGGTCTGCTCCCCTTCCCCAGGCCACACACCAGCTGTTCAGTGCAGAGTTAGCATGTCGGAGTATCTTGCCATGACCCCATGTCCCGTCTAAAGATTTTCCCGTCTTTTGGCCTGCCTTTCTTGGGAAATATCCCCATCCCTGTGACTTGGATTCAGTGAACTTATCCACGAGCACAGATAGATGGAAAAAGTGGGACTTATTGATTTTTATTTTTTTGGTCTGAGTTTGAAATTTAGTTCGGATTTAATCTGAGCGGGAGAGCCATTGTACACAGTTTGGAGTCTAAAAATTATAATTGCTCTTGTCTGACATAGTTTGATTTTCATTCCATCTTTTAAAAGCAAGCCTATTGAATGGGTGTAATGATTTTAAAAATGTATAATTAGCTCAATTATGTGGTTAAATTAGTCAGAAACGGTTAAGAAAAAAGTCAATCACAGTTGCAGCTTAATGACTTAAAGTAACATGTTTAGCATTTCTTGTAAAGTACATTTGAGGTAATTATTTTAGAAAATTGGTGGGGGGGGTAGTGGGGTAGTTAATGTTATGACACAGGGCACAAGCATAAATCAGCCAGGGAGGAACAGAATGGGAATGGTGAGGGAAAAATTGATATCAGGGCAATTTACAAGAATAGTACTTTATTATAACGAGAGCGGTGAACCTTTGACCCCCGACCCCCCGACCCCCTCACAGAAGCAGAAGAGGAAAGAGAATGGTCCAGGGCCATGAGCGTGGTCTGGGGGGGGGGGGGGGGTATTCAGTGAGCAGTCAACTTTATGAGCACCAACCCCCACACCCCCTGAAACACTCATCTGACACTTCTGGCAATAGAACCAAGGCCAGTAACTGTTTTTCTATTTAATACAAATGAAGACTCATCCCCTCTTACTATTGCCCTATCATCATTTAGCATTAAGACATACCTCTGTCCTGGGCTGCCTGAAAACCAGTACTATAGTGATCTCTGAGTAACAACTACTGACACCAGATTAGAACACATTTGTGTGTGTTAGTTTGGTAGATGCTGACGACCTGCATCAGATTACCACAGGATGGATGACTGTGTCAAAGGGAAGGAAGGGAGGCTTTGGCAACTCTGCTCTGGAATTTTCAAGCTAATGCTGAGTAATGCCGAGTAATGGTGTGTAATGCTAAGTAATGCAGAGTAATGCTGAGTAATGCAGAGCCATACTGGCCAAGTTTGATGATATTTAATTGACACGACTGAAACTTAGTTGAGGATCATCAAGTTTTTTCAGATATAAAAATCAGGTGAGATGTACCTGCTTTCAGTAATAACTCTACTCAAGTCAAATTGCTCCTAAATCAATTAGAATTTTAGTTCAATTCATTCTTCATTTAACGTCATTTTAAAATGGTACCTAGAACACCTCTTCTTGGTGACGGTATACCCCAATGGCAGTGGCCTCTTTTAGCAGGATAATGTGCCACACTGCAGAAATTGCTCAGGAAAGGTTTGAGGAACATGAAAAAAGAGCTCAAGGTGTTGACTTGGCCACCAAATTCCCCAGATCTCACAACTTACAGGACTTAAAGGATCTGCTGCTAATGTCTTGGTGCCAGATACCACAGGACACCTTCAGAGGTCTTGCGGAGTCCAGATACCACAGGACACCTTCAGAGGTCTTGCGGAGTCCATGCCTCGATGAGTCAGAGCTGTTTTGGTGGCACGAGGAGAACCTATTACAATATTAGCAAGGTGGTTTTAATGTTTGAGCTCATCAGTGTGTATAAAGCATGAAATGTCAGGCAGCGAAACAGCAAGTTGTGGAAATGCTCCTGTGATTGATAAGGCTAGCAGCTGCTTCCTTACCATGTGACACAGCCCTGAGAGCTCATTGGTCATTTTGCCCTGCCAGTAGCGATACAGACCACAGTGCTGCCCTCCCTCTGAAAGCCTCCAGTCTCGGACTGTCTAATCATGGTTATTTTGTCCTGCATAATGTTGGTCAGGGTATCATTTTGTGGTGTTTTCTTCTGGGTGTTTTTAGTCATTTTGCAATAATCTGTCATGCTTCTGTTAGCTTTGCTGTACCCCCCTCCATTTAATAGACCACCAGAACAACTGAGGTCTTATGAAAGAATGTGCTAAGATAATTGGGGGGGGGGGATGCTTTGTGAAATCGGTTAGCCATTTTCGGCCAGTCGGAGGGCTTGCGTTTTATGACACGGCTCCGGCTGATGTCCTTCATGATGTGGTTCAGTCGGGTCATTCAATTTCAGCCCGGTGCCAGGGTCTGCTTCATAGCCGCAGCCAACGGACGAGGCGGGGCGGGACGTCGGGGTTGGGGGGGCTGTGCGGCAGTTGGTGTTGCTGTGCCTTTTCACGCCACCTTTGATTAAAATTAATGACCCATTTCCATGGAGGGACGCCTTATTTCCGCTTCATTTGTTAGGCAGGGATGCCGTTTCCAGAGGCCGCATGTACCAACGGTGACAGTTTTAGCACACTCCGCCACGGCGCCCCCGAAAAGGTCAGCGCTCCCGGCCTGAATAAATGACCCCTCCCACAAGACGTGGGGAATACTTCTGCAGCCAACCAAGCAAATGGGAATTAAAGAGGAGCCCCCGTTTCTGATAATTTCACACCTGGCCACTCAGTACCTTGACCCGGGTAGTACCAAAATGTCACGGCGTGTACCCGAGGAAATATTTCATTCACATGGGGAACTGAGTCTCAGGGATAACTCCCCTTGCCGTGTGGGGGGGCCCCGCTCCAGTTTAAATGGTGCTTAAGGAATTCAAAATGGCGTCTCAGCTAAGTAGTATTGTAAGCGAAACCCTGCTCCCCCATGGACAGCCAACCCATGTCCCTGTACAAATCGGTGACACGCAGAGGTTAAGAGGAAAAACCGGAGAACATCTAACAGTAATGTTATACGCAGATCCTTGTGAGGCTCTTACGTGATAAAATATTAATCGGAGACGAGGACATACCAAGATCAGAGGGGTATTGGGTATCCGCCCCACTGTCGGCCCAATCGATGAGGGAGCATGTTCTGCTCGCCTGGCCCGGCTGCAACACCACGGTAAACGGCTGCCGGGGGCTGGGGGGCGGGGGGCACGGCCTCCGTCCATCAGCCAGTCCCCGGAGAGAGACACAGACCCCCCGGCTAATGGCATCAGTAGTGAGGAGTAGGGGGCGTGGACAAGGCCGGCGTGTGTCCTAGATGTTTACCGCTGCTCTGGCGAGATGAGGAACGTGAAAAACCAAGGGCAGGAAAACACATCCTTAGCATGCAGTGCTTCCGGTGACAAAATCTTCCAAAGAAAGCAAGTGAAAAAATAGTTATTTTATTATGATTGCATACATGTTAATTATTACCATATGCTTCAGTCTTCATAACGATAGGGGGAAACAACGGCATACATTGCAATTCTAGTGTCCAATGAGATTTTTGAATTTAAATGACATCATTCAATTTGTATCCCCGTTCCCCCCCCCCCCCCCTGCTGTTCCAAAAACTCTAATTTGGGGGGCAAAAGGTTCTATTTTACCTGTGAAAAAGGTTGCTATGGAAACAAGACACCTAAGTCAGGTTGCTGAGGCAACACAATGATAGGTGGGTGGGTGAAAGTTTCAAGTCAGCAAGATTTGGCAGTTTTTTTTTTTCGTCCTTGAATCGCTTGGTATTTGTGTTGGGAACATCTGACCTGCCACTGGGGTTGAATACACCCTGCAGCCACATTTTATCATTTATGTGTCTCTACACATGGTAACAAAAGTCTAGGTTAATGACAGATCTCCCAGGTATTATGCATATATTGTCTAAAAGGGGCAGACAGCTCATTGAAGTTAAGTGCTTACAGGTCTTCCATTTTTACACTCTGTCCATCCAGTCGTCCACCCATCCATTCATCTTCCAGCCACCTATCAAGTACAGCGATGGGGTCTAAACCCCATCTCAGGAAACGCAGGGCACAAGGCAGAGGACACCCTGGACTGTTGCTGTTGTTCCACACACAGAATCATACAGAGCAATTTCATAATGCCAGTCAGCCTAACTGCAGGGGGGGCGGCAGCCACGTCATCCCAGTTTCAAAATAGTAATAAAACCAAGCAGATATGCAGGTGAGGCTGGAGCATATTCCTCTTGCCGTGCTCAGTATGCGTGTGGCCCTGTGCTGTGCCGCTCAGGGGCCCGGGGTCTGGTAGTGTCCACTGTCTGCATGCAAATGCAGTGGTGCTGTCTGCAGTGGCCAAAACACTGTAACCAGTCACCAAGGGGTGGCCGTGTTTCACACCGGCCGGGGATGATGTCCTCCGGGAGAGCGGAGATGCGAGAAACACAAAGTTGAATGTTTTCTGTCACCTATACAGGTTATCGTCAGCTTACATCCCTGATTGGCTCCGACTGATCGGTCGCAAGTCGATTTGGTCGTGAGTTAACCCTTTATTTTCATATGCAGAAATTACCGTATGGATAGTATTCTGCATAATGAAATCATCATTTTATTTTTTGTTTCGTGTTTTTTAGCC
The DNA here is from genome assembly GCF_048594095.1 of Paramormyrops kingsleyae. NCBI lineage: Eukaryota > Metazoa > Chordata > Actinopteri > Osteoglossiformes > Mormyridae > Paramormyrops > Paramormyrops kingsleyae. The sequence continues at coordinate 20,893,152 of NC_132815.1, forward strand.
TTTTTTTTATCACCATCTTCTTAGTTCATTGCTGCCGGCATATACTCTCGCTGGCAGACGCGCCACAGCCGTGGCTCCATATCTGTGGTCTCGGAACGGTCGTAAAATCGATCAGTCGTACGTTGCGCGGGTCGTGAGTCGACAACGACCCGTACCTCTCTGTGAGGCTGGGAGGGGGGCGGTGAAATAGGCCTCCTCCCTCACCCAGCTAGCATAGGATTTTCTGGGGAGGGATGAGAGGAGCAGGACCCACCCAAAGCCCAGGTGCCGCCAGGCCTGATCTGGCACCGGCTATCCTGTGGGTTTACCGAAGGCTTTCTGGCCCCCAGAGGAGATGGTTCTGAGCCACAGCGAACTGCGGAAGCTTAGCTGTGCGCGATTATCCCCCATCTTAACGCAGGCAGTCCCAACTTTGCTCAATACCTGCTGCTGACTCCTCTCTCTGTATATGGATTTTGTATTGTACCTCGTGTCCTAATGGAAGCATCTGGAATGCAGAAGCAGGAGGTTGGTAGGGCGTGGATTCATTGACCTGCACGTGCAAATACCACCCTGTCCTGATGCATGGAGTAAGCTGTGAAGTATGCTTGTTTAGCCATTGCAAGTAAATGTTACTTGGCGAATGATTTTAAACAAATCACCTTACACAACATCTTTTTGTGACAGATATGTTTTTCGTTTGTGGTTCAGCATGTTTCAGCAAAACCCCTGGAGCCCAAATAACAGTGGTGGGGGCCATTTATAATGGCTCATTTTAAATACATTATAATTCAGGTTTAAATTTTACTATCACCCTTAGTTTTATGTGTTCAAATGAAACTAATTCGTGTAGGCATCAGGTGTTTCCTATTTTAAAGGCATTGTTTGTTTTTAGAGCTGTATAATTGCATAACTACCAATCCTATGGAAGATATGTTGAATATCAGTAATGTGTAAATAACGTAAATATTTGACACAACTGCTGAACGTTGTCGAATATTTAGTCGCATTTTACATGAGGATTCTATGTAGGACACACACACTGCGGTAGCCAGGAATATGAAATGGTTGTCACTCTTGACATGCATTTTGAAAGAGCGTTCCTCTTTTTTCTGCTGAGTCTCCTTGGGCAGGCAGAGCTGCCATCATCCCATCACTCAGTTACCCTCTTGTTCTGCAGCCCGGGCTGAACTCCAGACGAGCGTAGCTCCAGGTAGCTTGAACTCATTCTTCTGCCGTCATCCCATTTTTAGCTGCGAGCGAATTCCTGTCTCACCAGGACCTTTCCGCTGCCGTTCCCCTCAGCCGCCACAAGCTGCATCTTTACGGCCCGGCTGTCAGCCACCCTGGCGTTTGGGTTCGGGGTGTGACTCTTTATTTCTGGATAAAATCTCGACTCCCCACCCGGTAAGCTCTGCACGGGAATGACTTCCTGCCTCCCTTCTACCGTCGTGGCTGCCCCAGAGGCTGTCTCGCTCTTCGGCGGAGTTCACCGTCCGGGTTAGCTTAGCCACCGCCGGTTGATGAACCGCGTGCTCGGCTGACATGTCTGTCCCGTATCCTGTGGCACATGCTTCTCCCGCTCCGCCTTTCTGTCACTTTCCTCCCAGAGTCGTGAGCTTTCATTGCGACGTGTCATTTCAAGACACGCTAAAGGCTTCTCCTCTCTCACGCTCCCGCGGCGGCTAATTGTCATCTTCAGGCAGCATGTGATCCACGGTCAGCTTTTGGACCGGTCCAAATCAAGGAATGTGGTTATACCATAACGGAGCAGAACCCCAAGAATGTACTGCCTGTCAGAAACAGACCACCAAAAACAAGAAAATGCATAACTCCCGCGCGGTATGTGATAACGAAAGACCGTTAAGCTACACCGTCCGTACCGCTAAAGCACGGTCGCCACTAATGGCATCCAAAAAAAAAAAGCGTCTTTTTAATAAATAAATAATGGCGGCCAGACGTGTTTTCGTTTGCTGACACAGGCGTAAACAGCGCGACCTTGAGGGCGACATTGCGGCAGGCAGGTAGAGCGCGGCGCTGATGAAAATGGAGAAGGAGCTGCTAATAACTCAGGCGGCTTTAAAATGAGCCGCGGCCCGGGGCCCGTTCATCACCGGTGCCGGCCATCGCCGCAAATACCGCAGTAAATAACAGCGGCACTGGCATCCTGTTGTCGCCATGCATTTACCGCCAGCGTCGCGAGCCAACGCCTACTCTCTGAACCCCCCACCCCCCCGGACCTATCCCGACATGCACACGTGTGACGCTGTATTTGCCTGCACCGCGCCAAACCCCGCTATCGTGGGTCTGGCTTAATTACGGCTGCGGCCTGGTCTTCATCATCCTTCCGGCCGAGATTCTGCTCCTCCTGTCGTTCGAGCGGTGTCCGGCACATCATGCAAGGCTGGCTGTTCAGGAAATAAGCTTGTCAATAATGATAATTCCTCATGCATTAATGATAATTAGCCAATAATTAGTCAAATATCCAGGGGAAAGCTGAACGGAAAGATGGTCTGTGTGTGTTTTAAAATATTCAAATCAAGGAAAATGGGCTCATGAAAGAATGGGAAGGTAAAGCAGCGGCGGCGGGAGCTTCAGGGATGTGATTTATAAACACTTTTGTTCACCACCAAGATGAAAAAGTCATTATCTCAGGGGGAAAAATGGCACTGAAGCGAACATTTGTGAAGGAGGACAGATATAAAGAATTAGGCCTGATATGGTTGTGGCTTGTTTTTGAGTGCGTGTGTGTGTGTATGTGTGTGCGCGCGTGTGTCTATATGTGTGCGTGTGTGTGCATATGCGTGTGTGTGCATATGCGTGTGTGTGTGTGTATGTGTGCATATGCGCGTGTCTGCGTGTGTGTGTGCCTGTGTGTGCATATGCGAGTGTCTGCGTGTGTGTGTATGTCTGCATGTGTGTGTGTGTCTGTGTGTGTCTGCATGTGTCGGTGTGTATGTGTTTGTGTGTGTCTGTGTGTGTGTGTGCATATGCGAGTGTCTGCGTGTGTGTGTATGTCTGCATGTGTGTGTGTGTCTGTGTGTGTCTGCAGGTGTCTGTGTGTGTGTGTCTGTGTCTGTGTGTTTGTGTGTGTGTGTGTGTGTGTCTGTGTGTGTGTGTTATTTTGCATGCTGGGGGCTCTCATGCGTAGAAGTTCAAGCGAACATTAAACAAGAGCAGATAACGGCAAGCCCCCGCTGCTGCTGATATTCAATGATGAATCTCGGAGCATATAAATTGGCTAATATCTGAAAACATTTACACACGCTGGAGGGATTTACCTCTCGTAGGGCGTGATGGATGGCCCCGTCGAGCGGCGGCAGACAGCTCTGCAAATCTCAGCAGCCGCGGAAGCCGCCGTTCGATTTTCTTCCAAATGAATCCCCCCGTAAATGAATTGTCCCACTAAAGATGAGAAGAGCCGATTTTGCCTCCGCCCCGGCCGTGGAACGCCAATCCCTGCGTGACCCTCCTCGCTGGGGGTCCCTTCCTGCTCATCTAACCCTCTGCCTCATGAACCCCGGTTTCCCTGCATCTGTCGGAAATAAATCGCACAATTGAAATTCTGAATCCAGAATCCTGGAGGCATCTCAGAATTCTCATGAATACACATTCAGTGTTTGTGGACATAATGATAAGTAATCAAATAAGCAAATAAGTATAAATATATATTTAAATATACATGTGTACACATGCATATATAATATATATTTATGTGTGTATGTGTGAGCGTGTGTGTGCGTGTTTGTGTACGTGTGTGTGTGTGTGTTTGTGTTGTCTTTGTGTAAGTGTGTGTGTGTGTAAATGTGTGTGTGTACGTGGATGTGTGCCAGAAAGGTGCTATATTTTCAAGCTAAGCATTCGATCACTATGCCCTCGGCCTGACTGATACCACGACTGTGGAATTTTACACTACGGCAGCAAAAAATAACTGAAACAGAGACTGATATTTAATTGTGGCACGTGAGCGATAACCGTTTAGCTCTGATACGTGACCGTGGCGAGCTAGCCCCCACCCCCCCCACCGCTCTCCTTGAGATATGAATGATGATATCACCTCCTGTACCTGCAGAAACCTGATCATCTCCCCCTGCGCTGCCTTTTCGACGAGCCCCCGCCCAGACAGCTCGGCATCCGTCCTGTTGGGATTTCTGCGCCCCCCCCTTGGATCTGGAAAACAAAACCACTTGAAAGCTGTGCATTGATCCCGTCTAGTCGGAGGGATCGCGCCTGCAGCCCACTGTCTGTGCAGACGTGCGCTTGTGAATGGAAAGGTGAAGAAGGGAGGATCAAAAATCAATAGTTTATGACATCATAAAGGCCAGTGGCCAGCGAAGTCTGGGTTAGTGTCCTCTGTAGGTGTCTCAGGGCCTGGGAACAGATGGCAGACGCTCGTATCGATGACACGTGGCCAGAATGTCCCCTCTGCATCACAGCTCGTTATCCGTGCATGGCTCAGTTACAGTCCCATGACCAAAGCCACAGAATGAATAGCTAGGGTGACTGCACCGAAATGCAAGCGCACATGAGCATCGTGCTGCGGAACCCGCAGCTACACTCCTGCACAAAGGAGCGCCTCTGGTGACGTGACCCTGTGATTTCTGCTCTGTGACCATCAGTGGAATCAGAAGTGAATGAGTAGATAAATCAAGAAGTAATAGATTTTTTCTTAACAGGAGCATTATTTTGGAATCAAATTTGTAGGCTGAAAATGTCCTTATAATTAATTAACGAATTTGTAGGCACATATAGTATATTTAATACAGTAGTACCTCGGTTCTCAAACTTAATCCGTTCCGGACTCCGGATCGAATCCTAAAAAGTTCGAGTTCTGGTCGAATTTTTTTCCCATAAGAAATAATGGAAAACCAATTAATTGGTTCCCGGCCCCCCAAAATTACACCTAAATATGTTTTTTTTTTTTTTTTTAGCATTTAAACACAAAATGAACAGGATAAAACAAGAAGAGCATTTTTTTCTTAATGGCTTCCAAAACGATGAAGATCTTATCCCAACATTACCCCTGTCCTGCCCCGATCGTCCGCTCCTTCCGTGTGCCACGCCCCCTCGTTAACCCCGTGTGGGATCCCCATGTGATCAGCTGTTTCTGGTTGTTGTCATTAGTCCTCTGTATTAAGTCCGCGTTTCAGTTTGTTTCCCCAGTCCGGTCATTGGGTGCGTTCGACTTGCTTACAGCGCTGGCTTAAAAAAACGCATTCTGATCCTGACGCAATGCATTACGGTTAGATGCATTGCGACCTCTCACCCGGCTGCACAAACTGGAACCGCCTCCGTGACGACACACCTTTGCCCTTATTGGCTTAAGAATTTAGTTACACATATGACGTTTGTATCCCAGGCAGTTCCGGTGCGTAATTTGCTATTTCTCCCGAATATCACGTAAATCAGTTAGAACTGGTTTTCAGTTAATTTACCTGGTAAAATAAAGTTTAAATAAATGACATAAATGCTCTAATAGTACACGTAAGTTAGTGGTTTATTTATTGTTAGTTACTGTAATGTTGCGCTGCTTTATTTGGTTAATCGTCCAGTCTGTGAAGAAGGCATTCAGGTCAGAATTGCATTGTAGTATGACTCATTTCCTGGCGCATACAGTTTATATTAGGTCAGCGTTCACGGTTTGACTTCTGATATTCAGATCCAGTTCTAGGTCAAACTGGTTTGTTCGACTTTCAAGAAATTCGAGTTCTAGTGAGTTCGAGAACCGAGGTACCACTGTATTTTATATTTATATATATTTAATTGTATTTCTTTTTAATTTCAGCAAGAGAGTTAAGTATAAATTAATAGCAAACATAAATAAAATCTAAAAATACAAAGCACTGACTTTTTTATTATTAATTTATGTTTCTGGAATAATATTTATCTGTTATTATATTTATCGCCTAAAGATGAATCATAATCTTTTAAAAGATTCCGTTGGATAGGTTATAACATACGAACAGGTCATTTCACAGCAGAAATGTGTATTTTCACACTCAGTGACACAAACTGCACCATGGATTAAGGCAGAAAGTGACAGTATTCTGTATGTGTAGCACATATTCTGGGGATATGAATGTATGTACATACATCTGTCTGTATGTGCGGTAATTCAGGGCTTAAATCTCAAAACTAAATGAAAGTATGAATACATATAATTTAGAAAAATGTCCGCTGGGTGTTTTTATTTGGATTTATACTAGTTTTTACTTGCCTTTGTGATATTTGTTTCGTTTTAAAAGATGGTGTGTTTTTGACAAGCGAGATCTGCTCTGTATTTCATCCTCCAGCAAAGATGACAAACATTAAGCTGATGGCAATAAAAAAACAAAAGGAAATTGTCTCCCTCCCCTTTGTGGCATCTTTTACCTTTATTTGCAATTGAGCAAATATTTATGAGCCGACTGATAAAGCTGGAAGCGGCGGTCAGCGTGCGGAGGGGCAGCGTCACGCAGATGTCACGCCCAGCGCCAGCGCTAAATCACTCACGCATGTCCCGGAGGCTCACGCAGCAGCTCCGTGGGATCAGGGCTCCGGCAGAAACCGAAACGAGGGGGCGGATTTACGGCCGGCGAAAGGAGACGGGGCTCAGAATCACCCCACAGCGCCCCGTGGTCTGGCTAGGGCTTCCCGCCGGTCGTCGAGGGCAACGAGAAGTACCTAAAAGTAGGCATTTTTGCACTCAGCTATGCTTGTTTCGAAGCGACCAAACTAGATCTCGGATGTATGAGGAAAATACCATTTTTAAACACCTCTGTAGTTCCATTCTGTGTCTGAGGAAAACCAAACTCTGGGAGTTTCTCCTGATGAAAAAAGGAAAGTTAACAGCTTTGGAAATAACTTTGGCACCCACCCCTCCCCAGCCCCTCTCCAACAACAGTTAAGTGCTGGGTGGTCTTCCAGGGGCCTAATTGCAGATCCGTGGTCCTGCCAGCCGGACCAGGTGCTGAGTAGGGCTGCCCTGCATGGTCTGTCTGGGGTGGCTCCATTAGGTGGAATGAAAACACTGCACCCCCCCCCCCCCCGCCCCCAAAAAAAAAAGTCTTCAATGGCCTGGCCTTGAAAGCAGGCACACGGATCCACCTGGAACCAGTACACAGAACCAGAACGAGGATCAAACCACATGTCCTTGGAATAATGACACCTTCTCGCTGTCATTTTGATATTATGAATAACATGGGGGGCAGTGGTAAATCGCTCCCCCACTCCTAACAAAATATATATGACGAAACAAAAGCAGTGAGATGGCCGCAGAGAGCTGGGGTTGAAATGCCCCCCCCCCCCCCCAATGGTAATTTACAGTGATTAGCAATCTGGGAGGCATCACCCATATTGACACCCAGTTGTGTAAATATGAGATTTGGTATAACATCTAAGGCCAGTTTAATGGAGCCTTTTATCTTAAAATGCACCCCCCCCCCATCCCTTCATCCCAGGGTGAAAAAAAAGACAGGGGCTGTTTAAGAGTTTACTCTGGACGCCAGCTGTGCTGTGCGCTGATGGGTCACACTGGAGAGTTTGGGGGGGGGGAAACTGGTGTTTAGCCGGTTCTCCATATCATCTACGCTCTGTTATGTCCGCGGTGTCACACAATGGTCTCTCGGTAAACAAGCAAACTCACTGTGGCTGATTTATTATCTTTTGTCAGGAAGAGGGCCTGATTCAAGCCAGGAAAGCAATTCTTTCCCCTTCTCTTACTGTAATTGGGGCAGTAACATGAATTTGCCTTCAGCTTGTTGTTAAATTGTATGGTTGCATCTCTTCTGTGATCTTCTGCAGAGACGCTAGGTGAGTGCACAGTTACCAGCGGCACTTACACACGCCATAAAGAGCATGTAGCGTCCTGGCGGTTTCCCACACCAAGACCGCAACCCCTGTAATTATTAGCATCCTGATCTGCTCTCGCGCTTTAAGCGGTTTGTAGAGGATCTTGCTCTCTGTTGAGCCAGGGGGATCTTTTTTAAGCTGTGCTGTTGTGGTGAGGACGTGTGCCAGACATTAGGACTCGATCGGTCAGATGTTTACTGGGGCCTGATGTTTGCTAAGGCGTCACTGCCTAACAGGACAACGATGGCTCATTTGCTGACTGGCTGAAATGTGCGGTAGATCCTGGCTAGGAGAGTGCCATTTGTTCTTATTAATATAAAATATGGACTCTGAGTGGCTATTACACTTGCAACATCAGGGCATTCTTAATGCTCTAATTTACCCTCAGTGCCACTCATTAGAATGACATTAGGGCGGCAAGGAGCATGCAGTTTCAGACTGAACCTGGATCAGTTTCGTACTACATCCCACACATGCATGACCTCACCCTCAGCCATAAGGAAAACATACTTCTGCATTATTCCAATATGTCTATTTACGCTGTTTAAGTACGTTCACCCAAGGTGTGTGAGTATTTTTGTGTCACTATTTAGTTTTGTAATACTGCAGTTTTAGAACACTGCAGATTCCTTCCTTATTTATTAATTTACTCATTATGTTTATTATGGTTTTTTAAGAATCATTCTGATGTGACCCCCCCATTTGAATAAACACCCTTCCCACAGTTACGGAGTGACATCCATTTAAATGAAAAGCACTCGACTGCTACGGATTGTATTATTTATCATCGTCATCAATCATCGTGTGTAATTTCACAATTAGCGACCTACAGAGCCTTTTTTTCTGAAAATCAATTATGATAATGGATCACAAAGTATTTTCACACCTGCTTGGAGGCAGCGGGGACTGACGCCGTGACCCACTCCCAAACGGGCGGAACCTCTCGTCCAATTTCAGTAAGTACTAACAGAGTGGGACGGGGCGGAAACACTGGGCTGGGGATTTCACGGTTTCGGGGAGGATTTCAACGGGGCTGGGAAGAGGGAGAGATTGAAGGAGCGGGAGATGGAAAGAGAGAGAGTGGGGGGACAGAACCAGTGGCCCAGTGCGGCTGGGCCCGTCAGCCAAGGATACACTTCATTATAGGGAACAACAACAGGCGACACGGGGTGAGATGGAGCCAGAGGCGTGCCCAGGCACGTCCGCGTCCCCGGCGACTCCGCCCTGCGCGGCAGATGGCGAGCTCTGTCGCCAGGAAGATGGCGGCGACTGACGAGGCCGAGCCGCCGACGGGAAGGAGGCGCGCGTGACGGTAGGCCGCGCCAGGAACAGCCAGCGGCCGCCTTTGCTGGGTTGTTCTCTTTGTTCTACAAAAGCCACGTCTCCAAGCAATAATAACGGTCACTTTTAATAAGCAAAGAAGCCCAGGTTTATTGCTTCTGTCCTTCAAATTAACCGAATTTTGAGTTTTGTGTTATCTCAGAGAGGGCGCAGTTAGGCACTATTGGGGCAGTTGTCTCCCGGCGTTAACACGTCACACGCGTGTGACTTCGGTGTGAGCAGGTGACTGCCCTTCAGAGTGAGACCCAGGGGAGGGGGTTCTTAATTCGGCCTTGGGGTTAGTTCCTGCATGAGATTAAGGAGTCCTGGCAGGTGTAAGATCACAAAGGTATCACGGGACGCAGTCCATCGCCAGGCACACCCCTGGGGCTGCGGTGCATCTTGTAGGGGGGACCAAGAGGCCATCACGCTGCCTGACTGCCCGGCAAAGCCCTGCTATAAAAGTGCCCCGATTCGATCGTCCTACTCGCTCCAAAGCGGCCATTACCAAAACGCGCAGGCAAGGAGAGGCGTCCCCCTTGATTGCCGTATCGATCAGGTCGGACGGCGCGGCTGCAACAAAGCTGTTACGTGTGCTTGGAATTACCCACGGGCACGTGGTATGGCAAAGCGGGCCGGGCCCCGGAATAATGAAGTCAACCAGCCGGGCGGCTGCTAGCACACTGGCGCGTGAGCCAGCGGTGGTGGGGGGGGGGAATCGATGGGACCTCGCCGGGGGGGTGGAGGACAGGACGGAGGCGAAACGCTCTCCCATCGACGGATCGGCGAGCTCATTGCTCCTTTCGGTCTGCCCGTAACCCATTCGGCTGCACCTCCGCCTGCACTATTCAATAGGCGTTTTTATTTCGTTGGGGGTGCGGTGTGGGGGGGGGGGGGCGACTAGGGCAGAGAGCGAAGTAAAAAAAAGGAAAAAACTACAATGGCGGCTGTGGTGGAGGCGCGCGGCGTGACTGACATGTGTCACCGGGTGATGAATGAGTTCGCTTTGCTGCCGCGGCCGCCGCGGTCATCCATCAAGCTCCATGTCGGCCGCGGAGAGCCCGGTGACACGGCGAGTCAGCCGGCATTTAGCACCCGGCCCGGCGCAACACGGGGAAATGACTATTGTCAGAATGATAACGCTTTAGCATAATCCATTACGGGTCCAAATAAGCGGAGGCTAGATGTTATTAGACAGATGGATGGAGGGGATTGGCAGACTTCCACCCGGGCCTCTTGAAGCGGGAGCGCGGGGAGCGTCCTCCCGACCAATCAGAGATCTGGCAGTTCAATTACAGGGGAATAAAGGGACATTCATCATTCAATTAGACACCTGTCAGGCCCCACAAAAGAGAAACTTCCAACCTGGTACTCCAGGGAGAAGACGCTCAGCGTAGTCGACCACGAGTGACTGGAACGAATGAAAGAAAGACAAAGTTAATTACTGGAGCACGCCGGCGAGAGACAAAGGCGGACGGCGGCTTCAAAGCCGGCTGTGCGGCCCTGTAATCTCGGTGAACATGAAAACAAGTGTGGAGAAATTGTTCCAGGTGAACACCTCAGACAAAAAAAAGGATCTGCCTTGACCGTTTCAGATTGGGGGGGGGGAGCTGTGGGGGTGCACTACACAGGCATGGCTGCAGAGAGGGACAGGGGGGTTGCTTTTCCTTTAGGCACTAGGGTTTTTTTCTGCCGTATGGGTTACGGACACCCGGCCTTGACCGCACCTGATGTTAAAACCTGCTCACCCACCCAGTGCTACCAGCTCGAGTCCGGCCCAAGGTAGGCAGCAGATTTTAATTTCAGTTTCAGTTTTGTTTTCCTCACCCTGATTACATCATGTCCAGCTTTTTGATTGGCTAATGTACAGTTCTAGGTTAGCATGCCGCCATGTAGAAATAGAAATGAAAAATCGACAATATTAGCAGGTTATCATGGTGCATAAAGCATAACCTGTCACAGGGTGTAATATTTATGACTGGACACTGACTTCTGCGCTGTAGGTTAAGTTTCTGGGGGACTTTGCCGCAAACGTTTTAAACGGGGTTTTAAACAGGTCGACAAATGAGCCGAGAGTGCAGGCGGACGGCAGAGGTGTAATATCACCTCGTGGGGAACTAATCGTCTGGAGGCACTGTGAAAGGAAGATTACTGGAGCCGGGGAGAAAAGACTGGACTGTCAAATCTAGAATTGCAGATCCACCGTGACACAACGGAAAAAAGTTCCTCTGCCGCAGAGAAAGATTCCGAAATGACGTGGTTTCGATTAGCGGGCGGAACGACTCCAGTGGGCATCGGAGGCTCCTAGGACTCTCAGATTTCAACCTAAAAAAACGTCAAAGGGGCCCCCATCACCCTCAATGCTCTGTGCGTCGCGGTCCAGTCTGTGTCCATATTTAGCGGTGAGAGGAGACCTCAGCAGGTCTCCCAGTGACGGTACACACTAGAGAGGTGGGAACTTTGCGATTAAAGCAGCGTTTAACATCAGGAGTCAACAAGTGGGTCTAAAACACCCTCCCTCCCCGGCGCCGTGGTCATCCTCAGACCTAAGTCGCCATCTTCTTTCCCCGAAAGGACATCTGTTACATTTTTGAGCCGCTCGGACCATATAATGACCGTAATTGGTGAATAATTGCTTGATCTGTGCTCTGCTCTGTTTAACAGCGCTGTCCGGCCACTGGCTACGCCCTTTCCGCACCAGGGCGCTGGTCGGGGGAGCAGAAATTCGGTCGGGGAACAGAAGGTTATTCGGCCGCAGAATGCGCAATCGAGGAGGAGGACATGGGCCGGCGTCGTCGTAACTGCGACGCATGACCCTGCCAGTCGTTACACTTTATGTTTTCACGCAGGAAAGCTCTCCGGAACGACGTGAAGAGCTCAAGCCCGAGTGTGCAGCTACGCGCCGTCGTTTACACACTCGAGGAGCAAACTCCATAAATAAAATTAAAAAACAAAAAACGTACGCGCTCTAATTAGAGATTAAGATCTGATTCTTATTCGCCTTTATCTAGGATCATATTCCTTCCTTTGCTCTCCGTAGTCAATGACAATAACCGCTACCTGATTGGATCAGCAAATACTGAGATAAAGGCTTGTTATTCACACCCTGCTGAGTAAATAGAGAGTAATGATCCCTCCCCAGTGCCCCCTGAGGCTTCCCCCTGTGAGGCTCGCGGAGGGCGACACCGCGCCAGCCTGTTATTATCCTGACACTGCTGACCCCGGAGCTCTTCCTGCCGTGACAGTGTCACTCCCAGCTGTAACCTGTTCTGTGCCTATGTGCATCTGTGTGTGTGTGTGTGTGTGTGTGTCAGAGCGTAGCTCTCAGTGTTAACCCTTTCATTGTGTGAGCTTGACCCACGGAGGCTGCTGGTGCGTTCCCTTTGCCGGCGTCCCTCGCCACGCCGATGCTCTCCCCTTTGTTGCGCGGAGACCTTTGTTGGCTATTTTCTCCATGGATCTGAGCATGAACTGGAGGAACGCAGTGACTCCTTTACGGACGTTTTTGCATAATTACAAAATAAACACAAGCAAACACTAGCCACCTACATATTTCTCAGCCATTTGGCTAATTTTTTGATTAGTCTTTTCACAAACTATTCTTGAATACATAAGTAAATTTTAGGGTCACATGACAAATGACAAATGGATGAGATTAGAAGTGGAGGTGAGCATGTTAGCAGTGCTACAGTGTTTTGTACATTTTTTGTGTTCTTGCATTTTTTTTTTTTTTTACCAGGGCTGAAGATCTTTGAGAGGGGTCTGTCAGTCTCTAATCGAGAGGTAGTAATACAAGCTGTCCAGATTGTTCTTACATGAAGAGCAAATTTTTAAAAAATTTACTCAGTTGATTTTTTTGTTGGGTTTGAGATGAGGACACCAATGACCTAAAGCCAGGCTTCCTCATCATATACTACCTGACCAATAAAAAGTCACCATTTGAATCGGCAAGTACTTAAGAGCCAATGATTGGATCATTATTACAGTTCAGCAACATTATGCAGCAATAAAGTGAAGTCAGCTGAGTATCTGAATCTACTGAACGGTCAGGTTATCCCAGCAATGGATTTTTCCTTTCCTAATGGCATGGGCATATTCCGAGATGATAATGCCAAGATTCATCAGGCTCGAATTGTCAAAGAGTGGTTCAGGGAGCACGAGGAATCATTTTTACACATGATTTGGCCACCACAGAGTCTTGATCTTAACCCCACTGAAAGTATTTGAGATGTATTGAAGAAGACTTTACAGACTGGTTCAATTCACCTATCATCAATACAAGATCTCCACCAGAAATTAATGCAATTCTGAATGAACAAAATCTTGAGATGTTGCTTAAGCTCATGAAAACAATGCATCAAATAGTAACCATAATCAAAGCTAAAGACAGTCCAGCGATTAAAGTATGCAACTAGTTTTAGGCCAGTCAGTGTATGTTATAGGTTTTTGGAACTGAAATTCATCCATGAAAACAATCAAATATACTTAGTAAAATGTTTCAAAGTCCGCAGAATTTTTTTTAATCGTTGTACTGAGTCAGACTTGGACATTATTAGATGCTTAGTGTGACCTTTGGAACTCAGACCTACACATCACCATGTTCGATGCTCAGTGTGACATTTGGAATTCAGTCCTGCACATCACCATGTTGAATGCTCAGTGTGACATTTGAATTCAGACCTGCACATCACTTTGTTGGATCCTATCTATGACCTTTGCAATTCTGGCCCGTTGGGTCCTCAATGTGACCTTTGAAACTCAGGCCTACACATCACCGTGTTGGATGCTCTCTATAACCTTTAGAATTCTGCCCTACACATGACTGTGTTGGGTCCTCTCTATGACCTTTGGAATTCAGGCCTACACCATGCCATGCTGGTTCCTCAGTGAAAACTTAAGGCCTACACATCACCGTGCTGGTTCCTCATTGTAAACTTAAGACCTACACATCACCGTGCTGGATCCTAAGTGTAACCTTAAGGCCTACACATCACCATTCTGGATCCTCAGTGTAACCTTAAGGCCTACACATCACCATGCTGGATCCTCAGTGTAACCTTAAGACCTACACATCACCATGCTGGATCCTCAGTGTAACCTTAAGACCTACACATCACCATGCTGGATCCTCAGTGGAACCTTAAGGCCTACACATCACCATGCTGGATCCTCAGTGTAACCTTAAGGCCTACACATCACCGTGTTGGATCCTCAGTGGAACCTTAAGGCCTGATCCATCGCTGTCCATTGCAGGGCAAACATGCTAGGAGCAATTTAGGAATGACACTTCGCCTATCCCTAATAACACACGCCAGAGGAAATGAGTCAATTGGAAGTAAACCTAACGCTTACCTAACCCTAACCCTAACCAAACGCTTACCTAACCCTAACCCTAACCCACTTCATCCCGATCAAGTGCACCAGGCCACTGGATCCCCGGATGAGGTTCAGCTTCTCGGCAACCACGCTGTCTCCAGCTCCCCATCATCCAGAGGGCCCCGAGGCACGAGATAATCGGTGGCACAGCAAGGGAGAAGCTGAGTCAGCGGCCGCGGTATTTACGGTCCCACAGAGCGTGGGGCCATCAATCTCACGCGTGTCTGTATCCCACCCCCCTAGCACCCAGCCAGCAGGTTGGGGGGGGGGGGGGGGTTTGCAGAACTTTATGTGAAACACACAAGGAAGCCTGGACTGTGAGGCCTTCACTGATAAATGCAGAGAGTGAAGATCACGCAGTGTAGCGGTAAGCCGGAGTAGAGCGTATTATTAACCGCAGTACTGACCATTAAAAGCGCAATAGGCCCCAGTCGGCGAATGGCCCTCTGCACGCTCAGTTAATAGACACCGCCGTACAGTAAAAGTATCCCCACTCTGCGCCGTTACTCCCATTTACACACACTATCGTTTTACCGCCCCCCTTCACCCCCCCCCCCCCGCTGTGCTCGGTGTGGGATATTGACAAACAAGATTGGAGCGGCCTGCTGCCGCGTGGCGTAATGTTACCGGACCGCATTCATGGAAACGGGACACCGGGCTGCCCTCGTCTGCTTCCGCCCCTACGAGACGGGAGCCAGCGTCCCGCACCAATGCCGCTCGACGTGGCCAGTTAACAGATGAAACCGTATCCTTGAATTAACTGGCGTGTAAATGCAAAATTACTAGCAGAACCGCAATGAATAATCAAAGGCTATCGCTGCCATTTTTTTCCCGGTTGGAGTATTACCATTAAAAACTAAGTGTCTCTTGTCCACAAATCAGCATATCAATTGCACACGCCACAACTGCCACGCTCGGCTTTACTCCACGGATCACGCTAGATAAACTGCGGATGATAGACATTAATAAACGACCGATGCTCGCTCATCATCCATTATTCTGATGTCGGCGTGATACGGGAACAGCCTGGGTCCATGCTCAATCAGCAATCATTTCCTCTGGGGAGACACGGGGCCCGTATGGGGAGCCGCCCCTGCTCTGAATGGGACCGCCACATTGGGCCGCACCCCCATTGTGTTTGGCCGACTCCAGGCTGGGTTACAGACTCCGATTGCCATTTGTGCCACGTTTGAGGCGAAAGACCCATTCATTCCACGCCCCCCAACTGCTCCACCCCCGTTCCACGGTCCTTGGGATGCAGAGCCATAGCAGGCGGGACGGCTGTCTCAGACAGGGGGCATCTACGGTGTGGCGGAGAGGGCCGGGATGTCAAGTGGGGCAAACTGAATTGAACTCTGAGTGAGAGGGGTGGGGGGGGGGGGGGAGAGATCAGGGAATGGACAATTTACAAGTCTAATGGCCAGGGCCACTGGGGTCTGGTCACACCCCAGCGCCCGGCTGCCTTTGCCCTGTCCCCCATTGTGCCACCCCGCCCACGCCGCCATATTTGCATTCCCATCCGGCGCGGAGGGGCGGGGTGGGGGCAGGGCTGGGCCGCGTCGCTCTCCCCTCTCCGTAGGAGAGGCGCAGCCGACAGCTGACTCCACAACATCTGTGTTACGCGAGCGCCACGCATGAGGGCCCCCCCCCCCCCCCCATGCGGCACAGCTGATGGAAATGAGCTTTTAATAGCCATTGGCCAGCGGCAATTATCATGTAAAGCTTTATTTGTTCTGAAAGTAAGAGTGTAAATACTGAAAAGTGGGGAAAAGAGAACCACTTATCCAGCAGAGAGATAATAATAACAATAATGATGGTAATATAATAATAATAGTTATAAAAATAATGAGTAATAATAATGAGATTCAATATGGACAGATCAATCAATACTACTACTACGACTGTACTACTACTACTACTACTACTAATAAGTATAAGAAGAAGAATGCCTTCAATGGGTTGGCGCCCAATTCTGGGTTGTTCCCTCCCCTGTGTCCATAGCTCTGGACCCCCCATGACCCGGATCAGAATAAGCGATTTCAATAAATGGATGGATGGATGGATGGATGGATAATACTAATAATAATAGCCCTGCAATGGGTTGGCACACGTTCCCTGCCTTGTGTCCATAGCTTCCGGGATAGGCTCTGGATCCCTGGAACACTGCATCAGATAATAAGGTATAGAGGATGGATGGATAGAAAATATTAATAACAATAACAAGAATAATAACAATAATAATAACAATAACAATAACAATAATAATAACAATAACAATAATAATAACAATAACAATAATAATAACAATAACAATAATAATAATAATAATAATAATAATAATACAAAGAAGAAGACACCTCACTATCTATATTTATTTGTTCATCTATTTATTTGTTTGTTCGTTTATTTTCCTATTTGTCTACCTGTGTAATCCCAGTGCAGCAAACTGTAAAATCAGACTACGAATATATTTGCTTCCTTGGAGTCCTGAGACCTGGGACCCATGACCCGTGCGTCTAATGAAAAATAAAAATTGTAGGAGCTTCCCGAATCCCGCTGAAGCAGTTACCCAGACATGGGTTAAAACAGCTTTCGCTCCCCTTGAGGGGCGCGCACTGCATTGTGGGTAACGGGACGACTGACAGGGCTCAGCGGTAGGGTGTCCCGACAGGGCGTCCTGCTTAACGGGAGCTCAGGGACTGGCTGCTGGTCTGTGTGTGTGTGTCTGCGTGTGTGTGTGTGTGTGTGTCTGCGTGTGTGTGTCTGTGTGTGTCTGTGTGTGTGTGTGTGTGTGTGTCTGCGTGTGTGTGTGTCTGCGTGTGTGTGTGTCTGTGTGTGTGTCTGTGTGTCTGCGTGTGTGTGTCTGCGTGTGTGTCTGTGTGTCTGCGTGTGTGTGTGTCTGTGTTTTTCACTACTGTTGTAATGGGGACAGATTTTGAAATGTTCTCACAGAAAATATGTCTGTGTGTGCATCTGTGTTTATTTTAGCACAATTGTTTTGAGATGCTGTCAAAGGAACATCGATGACAGCATGCATGCTCTCGTGTGTCCGTGTGTGTGTGTGTGTGTTTGTGCACGCCGGCGTGTTCATGCGGACGCCGCCGTCTGCAGGGGGACGCCGCGTCTCAGCACATGCAAGCGCTTGATGGATTGCCAAGTCAATAAGTTGTGTCTTGGGAGCCTGGTTTCCTCCCCCTCCAATCAGAGGCCCCCGGGAGCCCCTCCCTGCTGCTGGATGGGCAAAACTGTGTTCCAGATGCTGAGAACACTGCAGCTAGATGCGGCCCACGTTCGTGGCCAAATCACATTCAAATTAGATCTCAATCACGCATAAATAAATCCAAACAGTTAGAAATCACATGCAAAACAGCTTATAATGAATTACTTTAAAAGAAGAGGAAATATAATTTATTATCAGTATAAATAACCATACATAGCTTTCTGCGCTGACTTTTTCAATCAGTCATGAGGATTATAAAATTAAAATTTGCATATAACCTTAAACTGTATACATATTATATAATTTAAATTGATGTAAATTGTTAAAAAAGGATTATGCCCAGTGCATTGCAGCTGACCTGCTTTAAGGTTTCGGCTGGGGATTATTTTTAGGCAATGCTGACTGGCATCTAATATGGGCTATGCTATGTTGTACATTACATAATTTTATGCAACACAAATATGACAGCGTGACAGAACTATAGAGAATAAAAGGTGCAGTAGACAATATAAAAAAATGAAAGCTGAAAAGTCAGATTTTATCTTTGTCATAATTAATCATAATGGCTAAAAGAAGAGCACGGTCTGTAATGTATAACCTATAAGGGTGGCAGAAAAGGCGCGGGGGGATCAGCTTAAAATACGGCAAAACGGAGGGAGGGGTCAGGTTACCTAGTCGTACATCCCTACCCTTCCAAAGCGCTTTACTGTCGTTCATTTTTTTTTAACGTGTTCCCACTAAAAGATGAGAGCAGGACATCCCTTGGGGGTCTCTGGGGGCCTTACTTAGCAGAAACTGCACCATGAAGCTGCCCCCCCCCCCCATCAGCCGCTCCTAATCAGCCCCAGCAGAGGCTCCGGTGACACTATCACGCCCGGTGATTGCATCACACTCGGTAAAACACAGAACGGCTCGGGAGCAGAGGGGTGGCAGCGGAGCTGGTGGCTTATGGGCACGAGTTGCTGCGTGATTCTGGGATCATTACACACATCAGCGGCACCCAGAGGCGAGTAGTTCCGGTCCAGAGAGAAAAAGTCCGGACCAAAATTTTGGTTCAACCAGCCAGTTGAGTGCTCTGTGACTGTGACTCTTTACATTCAACTAGTTGGTTGAAAAAAAATCTTGATCTGGAGTTTTGCTCTCTGGACCCAAATTACCCATCTCTGACGGTACCAATAGCCTTTACAAGTCTTCAAATTGCGTGAAATTCAGCTATCATTCCATTTGCTTACACTTACACTCTAATCTGACATTTGAATATCTACAGGGAGTCTCAAACAGATATGCACTCATTTAGGTAAACTTTCACAGTTATGGAAATTCATGAAAAAATCATGCAGCTAACTTTTTAAAACCCCCAGCATACTACTAAGGGAAAAGAGCTCCGGTTGTTGTTTTTCAAATAAAAAAAATCTCTTTTAATATTTTATATTCATATTTTTATTTATTTTATTTTGCTACTCTGTCATGTGGAGGAACCAAATGAGCGTATGCAGAGTACTAAACAGCACCTTGTGTGTGTGTGCCTGAATGTTCATCGTAATATCTATCTTGTTATCTTAGTAAAAAATGAATATGGCGTCCCGTCTATTTTTAGTGTGCTGTCAGCCGGTGTCATTCAATGAGGGCGAATATAACATCACACCAGAAAATCATTTCTAAGCTGTACTCAGTGCATGCCATAAATATTAAGAAAACATATTTTATATGCAGTCAGCTGCATGCAAGTGTGGAACTGCCACGTTAATTATTTTATTTTTTGTTTTTTTTAAAAAAAAATGTAATTACAATAAAGAGCTGCTCATTATATCCATTTCCTGCAGCTTGACCTCAGGGTCCATTCAAACACTACGAACCCTGCTGAGGCATCCATCTCTACAGATATTCTGCGGTGAGGGAATCAAGCCATTGGTGCGATGTTCACAATACTCTACTTATCCATCAACAAGGCTTTTGAAAATTGATGATACATCCTCCGTTTCGCAAATTAACAAGATTATTGCAATGGGTCTTATGAGCTTGAGAAAAGTGTGCCATGTTCCTGGGTGGATTTCACCTTCTCGCCCATCCATCCACCTATCAATTTTCTGTATCCTCTTATGTCTGCCCTACATCCAGGGGAGCACATGGTACAGGGCACGGGATGCCCCGGACGAGGTGCCAGTCGATGGCAGAGAAGCGCCCTCGCATTCGTTTAAACGCCTTCAGAAGCAAATGAATGCCATCAGCTGTCATCACACACTGCTCACGCTGTTCACTCACGGAAATCGGAGGTGATGTTTTGTTTTGTGTTTTATTTTTTTTTTTTTAGTATTCCAATCTGGGTCAAAACTACGGAGGTAGAGCCGGGCTGATGTTTTTTTAAGAAGTGAAAATGAGGACGGTGCCTGAAAGACATTTGTCTGCGTGGGGGACTGTGACGCCCCGGGACACTTTAAATAAAGCCTGACGAACGTCGATCCAGCTTTTCCGCATCAAAGCCCTTTGTATGTTCTGTCCACAGCGATAGCAGTCACACTGCATACATGAGTCTACGTAGCCTGCAGTTGTACATTTTCTGTTTTTATTTATTAATTAATTTTCTATTATTATTATTGTTATTTTATTATTTTTTGTGACGAGGTCACTATAAGGAAATTTTCATTCGAGAAATATTTCCTTCAAAAGGGCCCCAACGGTCTGCTGGAATTTAATTCCACTAGGTGTGACACGTGTGTTTACTTTCGGCAGAGCTTGTGAAAGTCTAGCCAATCAGGCAAATTTTGTGCAGAACCTCGTTTTTCTATTTTTTTTTTTTTCCTGAGTGGAAATGGAGTGAGGAGCATAATGATAAAAGACGTCCTCAAATGGCTGACTCCTTAAATTATTCATGTCTGAATTCAACATGCACGCAGAGTACAGATAAGACTGACTGCAATCATACAAATGGAAGAAAACAAGTATATGAGAGAGGTAAATGGAATTTACAAGATTTAGACTCAAATGGTAGGAAATATTCTGAAGCAGTCAGGTTTGTTTTAAATAAATGGTATTACAAGAAAACAAAACAAAACAACAAAAAAAACCATAATGAGTTTCATGGAAATTAAACCACATCTGTTGTTAAGGCAAAAGAACCTACAAGCGTCAATGTGATTTCGTACGGCGCTTAAATAATAGCTTAATGGAAAATAACAAGAAGGATGGGAAACCGTGGTGTCCGTCCCTGGAAAAAAAGAGACGAATTTTTGATAAACAGAGAAGATTAAATCAGCATGAAATGTATAATTCCCAAATTGTTGGAACTGCGCATTTTACAGTGGCTGCAAATGACATAACTCTCTAACAATGTCAATATAATCAGGCGCTGCTTAATCCCCTGCTGGTGTTAAAGCCAGGATTTAAGGGGATTTGAAAGTAAGGCAGCCTGGAACTTGGTGTGTTTCAGAAATGACTGGAAAGTAGCCCCAGTCTTAGCTCCCTGTGTGAAACCCCGAGGAGCAGGGGATGCAGGCACGCTCTCACCGCCATGCGCTTCCAAAGTCCAGGGGAACCTTGGCTGGGGCTGTGTGGAGGTTGACCCATCCGGACCTGTAGTGCCGGCCGGCCTCCATTCCGGGTCTCTGAAATCTGGCTGGTGCTTGTCCACATGGATCTGCTCCAGTTATGTCTCAACATTACAGTTCAGCTGGCCACTGATATGGAGAAGCCCTTTGTGTTGCTGTGTTTATACATTTGTCTGGAAGCACTTGGTGAGTATTTGCTGTATATAGTTTTGAGATGAAGCACTACTGCCTGAAATACTGAAATTACATTTTTTTCTCCTGAAATTCATACAAGCTTAAAGAGAATTTAAAATAGATTTTCCATTTTGTATTTTAATAAGTAATTAATTTTTTACATTTCTTTTTAATGAAATCCACATTTATCCTAACTTTTGTTCATCACAAAGTGTATATGGAGGGATACATAATCTCTTTTCAAAAGTCGCCCCCCCCCCCCCCCAAGCTACTTGGCTATTAAGTCCCACTTCAGACTCATTATGTAAATCCTTTGTTTACTTTTTGTGCCCGCACTTGAGCATAGTGTGGGGCATCGCATGTGTGAATAAGTGATCTGCCTAAGAGGGATGTGCATAGTTTCTGAAACACGCCGATTACCCTTTAAATTCTGAAAATTGTCAGAAAAAAATATGTAAAAGGCCCGGAGCTATTTATTGTTGTTATTATTGTTACTGTTGCCTTTGCAATAATAATAATAATAACAAAAATAACAACAACAACAACAATAATAATAATAATAATAATTATAATGTCCTTCCTTAATTATATTGAACAGGTTATTATTATTGTTATTATTGTTATCATTATTATTGTTATTATTATTGTTATCCCTGCACACGTGCATACTGCACTGTAGGAACAGTGAGGGTGTTCCTTCCGCCCAGCTGGACCAGGGTGCGGCTTAAACAGTGTGTGAATGTGGCTCCATGCTCAGTGCTAATTAGCCATGAATCCAGTGTGCAGTGGGGTCGATGGGATATGAGCTCAGGCAGTGCCCGTCTCCGTGCGACTAGCCCAGCCACATTAGCGCTTCACCGTTAGCGCACGCTGCACCTCGCTACCCCCCTGATCTCCACGCGCCGGCATCTGGGGGGGTCCCCGCATGTTTCCCATAACGCCAACCATGACGTCCGTTTTTAGAGCCCGAGGGCTTCAGATGAACACAGCGTTACTGTGCTGCTGCGCCGTTACCGTCGCGTGTGACCTCGGCACTCCGGTTCACGTCCGGCTTGCCCCACCATAGACTCCACTGTGGCCTGAAAGGCAACATTACCACGGTGCCTTGAGTGGGGGTTGTCTGGAATGGCTCACCCCTCGTATTAATTACACCCCCTGCCCCCCCCCCAGACCCGCTTCCATACTTACGGCCTTAGGATTCCCCATAGCTTGAATCACCTTGTAACGGGAGAAGCATGTAATATGCTACAAGTCGCTGCTTTTCCGTTGATTTGCCGAGGCATGTGGTGCGATACCGCGAGCACCTACGCTGTCTAGGTTACCGAGAAGCATCACATGACTGTCATCGGGGCCCCGCAATTCTCAGGTCCCGAAGTCGGCGGTTTTAGTTTAGCCATGTGCAGGAAATGCCTGTAGTATTAGGGAAGTATCGCATTCGCTCTTTGGGAAAGACTCTGGCTGTGAGTAACGGCCCGCCGACGCGACTGCAGGCCGCATTTCAAAGTGGGGGTGCCGAGGAACCTGGGCCGCCGCCGCCGGTTTGGACATTTCCCCGCCTTCCCGACGAAGGGGCTGGCACCAAAAAATGCATTTTTTCCTATCACTGATTACCCCTCCACCACAAAAAAATGATAAAAACACGCTCTGTCGGATCAACTTTGGTGGCAGGCTGGGGCGGGGGGGGGGTCGCATTTTCAGGTCGTGTTTCACGCCGGACGGCTGCGCAGAGAGACAAAGGCGGTGCTGCAGTGTCATTAATCTTAGTCAACCGGCAGCGATCCGGCAATTTGCATGACTGAGGCAGCGGCGCATGTGGTGATTAGTCCCGGCGATCTGACCCCTGAGTTTCTGCCACGTTAACATCGCGTCAATCAGGGGCTGCCTGGCCACGCCCTGCCGGTGCACGCCGAAGGGCATGTCCGCCGGCTCCGGCTAATCCCTAATTACGCCGTTGTGTGCGTGCCTTGCGCCGCACCCGGGACGTCTACCACGCTGCTGTGCAGCAGCTCAATTTAAGGAATAGGATCCGGGGTATCAGGCAGTGCGGCCTTGTAGCTATTAATGTTACTGCTTCACCTGAGAGATCTTTCCCAATGTGAAATGTCATTCCCTAAAATCTATTACACCAATCGACGTCTGTCGATTTTCTCCTGTCCTCTCCTGATTGGTGTGCTGTGATCTGTTGTTATTCTTTAATCGTATAATTTCACAGCTAGCGTTGTTACTGTGTCGCTAACGTCCTGTACTAAACCTGCTAACGGGAAAGTTACCGAAAAGGAGACGTGTTCTCACACTTGCCGCTACTTTTCAGGTTAGTGTCGTGTCGGTTTATCTCCTCACACAGGGTCCACGGCGATGACCTTCGGTGACGAATATCCCGTTTTTCGTTGTAAAGCTTTGGCGGCGCCCAGAGCGGGACCTCCGTCATGGCTGGGCCTCTCCGCAGCCGGCTGTAACGACAATGACGATACGTTTACAGACCTATGGTGCCTAAAATGGGGGGTGAGGCTCTGACATCCTCCTCGAGCTTTCCGGTGGGTTCCGGGCAGTGTTATATAACTCTACAGATATGTGAGGCACAGGCTGCATCGACATGCCGTGTGGGAGCTCTGGATGTCTGCTGTTAGCATGAGGCAACGGACGGCATACTCTCTGCACAATGCCCCCCCCCCCACACACAACATGCACACTCTCTCCCCAACACTGCCCGGCCTTTCTTCCCTGTTTATCACACGAAATTGGTTGATGTCTTTCCTTCTCCCTGATCAGTTGCCTCACTCTCCATCATTTGGATAATGTTACGTGTGCTAAAGAAATGGGTGACCAGGAGTTGAAGATTCATGTAACCTTTTTTTCCCATGCTGGAATATCGGAAATTCATTCTTTTTTTATTGAGGGCAGTGTCTGAAGTGGGAGAAGCGGGTGCCAGTGTTCCCATTGTTATTTAGGACCAGCACATTAAGGGAGAGACGCCACTACTTCACTTAATGTGCTTCATACGCTGCACCCCGTGCACGATGCCTAACGTGGTATATTTTAAGAACTTCGCTGAAATCCCAGCGGATCTGTGTGCTGCCGCGTGTGAGCTTCAGTGGCCGTGAGCAGACCCACCTCCCGTGAGCACAGAAAGGCAGGCACGCCACACCGACCGCGATCCCGCTCACCGTCTCCTGCCTCGCCAAAATGGTGTCACCGCGGCCAGAATGAGAACCTGCACCCCCACCCCCCCCCCCCATCCCCAGCCCCCATGTTTGTGCTCTCTATACCTGGAGGAGGCCTTCGAGAAAGTTGGAAGATAAAGGTCACCGGAATGAGAAATATGTTTGCATTGGTACCCGCGCCGATAGCACGGCGGTGTCACGCGTGACGATATGCAGCAATAACAGCAACATGGTAATGCAAACACAGCAGCGGCTCACCTGCGAGGTTACGGGGGACGCGTGTAACCACAGTGTGGGGGCTCCCTGTGCTGCACACTGCCCAGCTGGGGGGGGACTCAATTTTATATTAAAATATTACTTTAAAAAAGCAAAGACTCTCAGGTATTTTGATGTAGGTGATTATAAACAGTATGAGTAGTCCGTTATTTTATTACTGTTCACTGGTGCTGAATTGACATTATGTCTCATGTGTGTATTTCTGTGTGTTATTTAAAATTATAAAATGTATAACATTAGAGGACCATTTCTCTCCTATTTAAAGTGTACAGGTTTATAAAGTAAATTTAAATGTAACACCTGCTTTATTTAGTGCTTCACTACATACGAAAAAATAATTAATATTTCCATTCATGTTTGAGAACTTCAGTGTTACACATTCCTGAGGTTTTAAATGCCTTAAAATAAACAAGCTGAGCTTGTTCCTGGGAGAACGGGGCGGCAGCACCGCATGCCCTGAGCGAATATTGTTTTGTTTAAAGGACATTTTAATTGCTGATGAATGAGTATGTTTACCGTTTGTGTTCTGTTGCTATAGTGACGGAGGAACACTACAGCTATCTTAACAGTTGTCTCATGTCAAGCAGCATAGAATTAAATCCAACGGCCCCATTAGGAGCGAAATGGGCCAAACCAGAATGTGTTTAATGTGAAGTTTTAAGTTTCCTTTTTAAGAATGAAGGCATTCAGTATTTATTTAGAATAATAACATTTTTCAGAATGCATTTAATCCTTTATTGAATTTATATATTTTACTTAAAACTAGAAAAAAAGATAAGAAATAAATCACTCAAATATGCTACATAAATCACATAATATCAATGTAAAAGATAAACACGCACTTTACAGATAGATAATTATTTTTGTGCAGATGTATTTAGTTATATATATATATATATAGTATGAGAGAATGGAAGAGTGAATGAAATGTATACAAATAAAATGCTTATATTCTTTTCCAGGTTAATGATATCAAGTAAAAAAAAAAAGTTAACGATTTTCTATTAAAAAAATCTCTTTAACTAATCCAAATGATTTCATTAAATTACCTAAAAATTTGTACATATTTGAATAAGGTTTGCTTTTCTTTAAATTGCACAGAATCCTAACAAAATTAAAATAAAAGAAAGATGACATATAAGCTGCAGTTTGGGGGGGGTGGGGGGGAGTGGTGTGTGTATTTGTTTTAGTTTTTGGATGTTGTTCAGACCAGCGGGATATTTTACAATTTTGTTTCACTGTATATTTAAATTCCACTGGGATTTCATTCCTAGGGGATATTTTTTGTTGTTTATTTTTGCCGTATTACTCAGTTTTCATTTGATGTGATCATGTCCCGTCTCGGCTGTTTCTCTGCATTTTGAGAAAACACATTGTCAAGGTTTACTGTAAAACAGTCAATGATCTATTTCTGAATTCCTTTATTGTTTAGAGAGCTATAAAAGAAAGTCTTTTGTTCGCAGTTTGCAGGGCTGGATTCTCTCCTGTGACTTACTACTGCCTCCCAGTGGCCATGAATCTGAAGTGTCTCTCGCTGCTCAATCACTTCACGGAATCTGCTCTTCTGGCAGCTTCTCTCCCTGCTTATCATACCCAAACATTTAAAGCACCGGTTGCTGTGTTGTCAGTCAGGGGGGGCCTCTGGAAGTCTAATCAAACACTTGTGTTTCCACAGGATTCTCCTTTCAAGGGGCGCTTAAGCAGTTTAAACAGACACACACAGGGAGGCCCGTGCTGCGCGGCCATTGTGCCACAGGAAATCCCATCAGCTCTGCGCCGTCCCCTCCGAGTGGCACGCAGAGGAGCGTTATCGGTGTAAAGCGTGCGGCCGGCCGCCGTAAAATGCCGGCGAAACCTTTCTGTGCTGCAATGGCCCCGATTTATACGGTATGTCCTGGGTCTCTTCTCTGCCCATCCTCCAGTGTGAAGGATTTCGGCTGTTTCACGCACCTGGCTTTCTGTCCGCACGAACCAGGCGCACACACACACACACACACACACACATAAATCTGCGCGACGACATGTCGGCCGTGTTTATCTTTTACAGACCCGCGGCACTGACACATCAAGCCTGTGGCCATTTTGATAGCTGCCCCTTTCACAGACGATGGCCTCAGGTCACAGCTGCGGATCAAAGCGTCACTCGGAGGTAAACTCCGCTGAACTCTTGTAAACCCTGCCGTTGGCGGCACTGTTATTGCCTGCTCTCTTGTTTTACCCATAATTATTTTGATAACCTCGGAAATGTGTAATACTCATCACCGGCGTGGCGGGGAATGGGAGCTGAGATGTTGGCGTTAGCTGGATAATTATACAATTCATGGACGACACTCGGGTGCACGGCCTCGTGGGACGTGACGCACGCCTGGGACTCCTCTCGTTTACACGCCGTGTGTTTTGTCTTAGTTATCACCTTCTCTTCACCTTGCATGTTTTCTGTTTGTTGCACAGAGGTTGCACAATGCACGACACTTGCCACAATATCCAGTGACATGAGGAAATTGTCACATAATAAATAATGCCATCAGGTGCCAATATGACTCATGCAAGTTAAATGCGAGTTCAGAGTAACACGAGTAGCACTGAAACTAATCCTCAGAAATTAATACATTCCGTACACAACTCTGGTTTGCAGAAATTAAAAACGAATTCCATGTTTTTATTTTCAATGTCATACTCCACTACTATATCATTATTTTCTTTTTCATTTAAAAATGTACTAATCACTAATACATTTAAACCTTAAAAAAATAAGAAATTGAAATAAGTACCCTAGTGTCACAAGAATGAGCAGCATGACCTTACTGTCCAGGGGTCACTGTAACATCTCACATATCCTCTCTTCCTGATTCCAAAAATTACACACCGCTTATGTTAATAATAAATACATGCATATAAATAGAATAGAAACCTTATATATAAATAGAATAGAAACCTTATATATAAATAGAATAGAAACCTTATATATAAATATGGTTTTTAAAAATCACTTGTAAATTTTAAATAAGAACTTGGAAATTGGTTATTGTGCTCAGCTTTTCTGGAATACAGAAAAACACAAGAGTCTTTTCCTTAAAATAAAGAAATTAAATTAAAATTTTAAAGAAGACTGCTTTATAATAATTATTCATGACTACATTAGACATACAGTCTTTATTAGAATGGCTCGCATTCTAGAATGCAGTGAAAGCCACTGCCATCTGCACATTTTAGCTTTAATTTAATTTTATATGTGTTTTTTTTTCTTGCAGAAATTTAAAGTAGATTTTCCATTTTTCCCATTTTGCAGTCTGATGTGCCTATTTTATTTTATTTTTATTTATTTTTATTTATCTGGATCCTTAATCTGTTCTTACACTGAAGGGATACACAAAGATTGAGCGATGCCTTCAAACAATACAACACATTAGCTACTGTGCACCTGAAAATATCTCAGATGGCAACAGCATTTATCAACACAGAGTATATATTTGTTAATGTGGAACACTATTGTTAAAGAGAGGAACGCGGCATCTCCATAATAAATATTTACTTGTCTATTGTGCTTGTGTGTCCTTTGTACTGTAACCAGAAAGACATTACTCAAAGCTATAGCAGGTTTGGTAATGTGGACCGTGAAACAGAGAAAGTCAACTGAGCAAAATTAAATATAAACATTTATGGAAATGATTACGAAAAGCAGCTTCTCAAAAAGAGAGAGATGTTCTTCAACTTCTGTCCGGTGTTCCATATTCATGTTTAGGGACATATCCTTTGGAACACGTCCAACTTTATACTGTAGGTGCCTGACCATGTGATGCATGGAACCTTCCAGCAAACGTCACGCAGCACCAGCGTGTGCGCTTGTGTCTGTGCTGATTTCCTGGATCGGCCAATGGGTGTCCTGTGAGGATGTCACTTAACACAGGTTGATCGAGAAGAGTTTTTGAGTTTTTTGCAAAAGTTTCTGTGTGCCAGTTTATCATGACAACCACCTTAAACCATCATCAGTCCTATGCTTTAACATCTTTGTTTCCTATAATAATAATAATAATTATTATTTTATTATTATAAAACAGAGAAATGTTCAGCACTATGCACAGTCACCAGCATGAAGACTCCACAAGATTATGACTGTTAAATACACTGATTGATGATGACAGTGGTCCTAGTGGAGCTGACCATGATGATAATGATGATGATGATGGTGATGATGATTATGATGATGTTGATGACTTAAAAGCTGGTTAAAAAGCTGCCAGCAACTGCTCATTGGCCCAGTCTGCACTCCCTCCCCCTGGGTCACATTCTGCTCTCTGCTCTGCCTGGTCCTTCTTCCTTACTCACCCTCCCTCCTGTACCAACCATTTTTCTGCATCCAAAATGCATGCAAAAGTACTTCAAGATCGTACCGCATCTAGAGAATGTAGAATAGAAGAGGTCAGAGTTATATTATCATATTATATGTGTGTGTGTGAGTGTGTGTGTGTGTGTGTGTGTCCCACAATGTGATAAAAACCTGTTATTTTTACATTGTGGGGACCATTTTTCAGGTCCCTGCAAAGATCTGTGAATGCAATCAAAAAACTAAAAATGCCAAAATCTTGTTTGGTTACTTATGGTTAAGTTTATGGCTGGGTAGGGGTTAAATGACAAAATGACAAGAAAACGTTTGACCATCATACATGAACAGAACAGACTCTGAACATGATAAGCAGATAGAAGATGGATGGATGGATGAGGGATGGACGGATGGATAAAAATACAATATCAGTTCCTGTGCTGGACTTTTCCTGTACATTGACTATTAAAGGCCTTATTTGAATTTATCTGTACATGGGGATATAGATCTAATTTAAGCAGCTCCATAAATTACATATCCTGCCGCAAACCTTTTTTCTTTAAACAGGAGAGTAAATCTCCAAAGGTTTTTTTCGTCCGGACGTTTTGCTTTTAAATCACTTATCCTGTTTTTTTTCTCTTGTCATGCAGGTCATCAGAATGATTGTGCGTTTCCTTTTCTGACCGCATGCGTCAGTCCAGGAACGAAATGTTCGCAGGGGACGTGGGGCCGTTGCTGAGGTCGGCCCTAATCCGGGTGCCCGTCGCCGTTTATCACTCCCCTTCGCCGGGGGAACAGGATGTGAGGATCTGTCCCAGCCTCCTGGGCTCTATTGTTTCCCGAGAGGCTCTGTTATCCAGGAAAGCAGGTGGCTGAAGTTTCACCGCATGCGCAGGGCTACAAGGAAAATGCAAGATGACGATGCATGGGTATGGGGCGTGGCAGGGGTGAGGGCGGAAACCTTAACGGCGATTTTCCTGGTGAGTCCCTCACATCACCATGTGGGCACAGACCTGGCTGAAAGGGGCTAGAGCCAAGACAGTGGCAGCAGTCTGGAAACTTCTGTCCTCCGTTGCTCTGTCATCTACATGGAGCTTTCTCAGTTCATCCTCACAAAACAAACCATGCCACTGCAGGTTTGAACCGGCGCCGGCATAAATATTTCACAATACCCAACACCTGAGCTGGGCAATGAGTTTACTGGGAGCTCTGGAATGCACCGGAACACTGTGGTCACAGTCAGTCCTCGCCGAGTGAAGGGCGCACAGGAGGGCCAATCACGTGAATTTACATTCAATCTAAATCGCTTGCGATTGGCTGGCTGGAAATGAACCTCTGGCTGAGACCGTCTGTCAGCAGACTAAATAAGGTTTAAATAAAGTTACCATTGCTATTTAGGAAAGGGAGTCGTGGGTATTTTGCCGCATGAGGTCAGGAGGACAGTGAAATCGCTGTCCTTGGAAAGTCAGTGTGTCTAATTTGTAACCGTTTTTTATGTTTGCTAACATAGTTTTGAAGCATGACTGCCTGAAACAGTCTTTCTGTAGAGGGCATAGTGCTAAATCCTGTTTAACTGGGTGATTTGCCGCATCAATATTTTCATAGTTTTTAAATATCAGTATTTCACTTATATATCCATATTTCATTTAAATGACTTTGAGATAGCTCTATGCTCATCCTAATATTGATCGTATAATTATTGATGATCAATGACTGTGCAATAAACGCTTTAGTGACCCATAGAGACATTTGTCTCAATCATCCCGGTAATAATAGATTCATAAAAATCAGGCATTGGCAAGCAGGCTGCCTTCCAGGATGGCTTCAATGTGTCGAGGGCAGCCAGCTCACGTGTGACAGCCAGCATCCCCTCGTCATTCTCACGTGTGGCCGAGCAAAGCTTCTCCCAGGATGCTCCCTCTTAACCAGGCAAATGACGGCCTACTACCCAGCCAGCAGAGCCCCCAACCAGGGCAACGTTCCCTTATACTGTGGCTCACAACACAGAGCCATGTGAATTTGGAAATCTGCCTTTAAAACGGAAATCTAATGATGCACGCCTTTTTCTACTGTCAGTATTTTGTCAGTGTTAATGTTAAGGTTAATGCGGGGAGTATTTTTTAATTAATAGGTATAGCAAAATGTAATGGAATATTTCTCAGTTTTCATTTTGGAGAGAAAACATGCATTTCTGCACACATAATAGTAATTTGCAATTTAATTTTGTCAATGAGGACAGTCTAAAAAGCAAGAATATTTTCGTAAGCTTAGCCTATTATTATTATTATTATTATTAATAATAATAATAATAATAAACATCTGCATCCATAGTTACACTGCATACTAATTATACTACACATTTGTAACATAATGGAAAAAATGATTGACCCTGTGCTGGATTTTGAAAGGAAAGCAATGTTTGTAGTCACTGTTTCTCTGGAATGCTGTTGCTCATTTCCATCGGGAGAGAGGGGCAAAGTGTGTCAAAGATGGCTCACTGTCATCTTTCTCAGTTTGCAGCAATATGATAAAACGTTATAATAACATTCGATGCCATTTGACTGGGTCCTCTATCTAAACAGTAAAAATATAAGATGTCAGTCCAGAATACAAAGGACAGTAAATTCAGGCCTGACACTGGAACACTTAATGTTCAAAGCAGCGGGTGGGGGGTGGGGGGGGGGCGCTGAGTTTCAGCTCGAGGAGGAGAGGAGAGCAGAGGAGAGCGGAGCAGAGGAGGAGAAGATGACCCTCCCACATCTGTCAGCGTGTCACATTTGTAATGTTCACAGTGCTCACTTTCCAAGCAGCCCTATAATTTGGGCCCATTAAAAGTGAGGAGTTGAGGACTGAGAGGAATGTGTTTCATGTCATTTAACCCAGGTCTGATCTTTTATTGTCATGTTTTTGCGTAAAAAAATGGCTTTAGCTGAAACCATAACAACTAGCTGCTGCACTAACATGGTCATAAAGTCAATCATGTGGCTAGAATTATAGATATATTTCATCAGTTAGCTTTATATTTTACCTCAATTAAAGTTGGTCTTTTTTCTTAGTCGTGAATGCACCCTGACAGGGAAAGAACATGTGTCAAGGCACCGGAATATGTCATTGTAAAAGCTGTGAGGAATCAAGAAATCTCTCCCCGTAAGTGGTGTGTCTGAGAATGGACAAGAATCTCTCTGGGCCTACCCGAAATGAAAAGTAAATTGTTTGGCTGAGTGAAACCACATAGCTAATTAATACTTTAGTGCTCGTCAAATAGTAGGTTTTAGTGTAAAAAAAAATATATTTGACAGCCCATTCCATTTAGAACTAATGGGTCCTGGTTAAAAGCTATTTAAAAAAAAAAAAAAGATCCATATAGATATAAATATTATAGATTCAGCTATTTTAGCTACTGTATAATGGTATCCTTTTGTATTAAAAAGATGAAAAACAAATAATTCAGAGCATTTCTTTTTTCTACTATTGTTATAGTTTATTTAATAGCCTGCAGTATTGCTATTATTTGTAATATTACTACTAGCAGTGTCTAACATGTTTTGAATCTTTAATTAATAAATGTTAACATATTGATAATTGCTTAGAAATCCAGAGCAATTGTAGCCAATGGGTGGTGGCACAGGACTTTAACGTTCCAGAATGTTCAGGAATGTCCCAAAATGTTGTAGAATTCCCCTTGTGATTTGTGCCCGGCAGCAGGTCTGGCCACAGCCCTTGTTTGCCATGGAAAACCCTAAAGGGAGTGAAAAGGAGCTGCAGCTTCCGAACAATCATCTCGTGCAGTGCCTCGCTTGTGGCCCTGAAACGGGAACGCCGTCACCTGGATCAAGTTGCTTGCCCTGAGGGCAGGCGCAGTGCATTCAGACATGTGCTGACATAAGTCAGTGTTCCTGTAAGGTAATATTTCTTTACGGTGTCACTGTGTTGCTGGGTGAGTAGCTCATAAGTGTAAACATTACAGATAAAAGATTAAGAGGCTGGTGTGAAGGAACACAGAGCGTGGAGAGATCTGAATGTAGACGTCTTTGATTTTATGTATGTTAGTACTTTCCCTTCGATGATAAATGGGTATGACTTTGCTGTTTCAGTTTTTAAGCTGGTTGTTTTTACAGCGAAAGAGATTTGATTGACATTCAGTTATTGATTACCTAAGTTCAGACAAACCAAATTCCCGCTCTAACCCCAGGCCATTTCCCTCCTTATAATTATCAGCCGCTTTTTTCAGCCTGACTTCCTTGGTGGATCCTGTATATCTTATCGAGTGTCTTTTGATTATTAAAGGATTACACTGCACAGGTGTCTCATTGAGTTTAGCTGCAGCTCTGGATGTTTCCGCTAGTACAGCTCAGCTATTAGCATGCTTAGGGGGACGTCTCGTCCTGGGTGACATGCTACCTCACCGTTCGGAGACATCAGTTAATTCATAAAAGTGCAGTGATCAAGTTCGCATTTCAGGCATAACCCTAAAAGCGAGTTATTATTAGCAAAGTCAGTGCTTTTTTCCAGTGAGTCACCGTGCAGCCCATTTACACGGCTGGGGTTTATTTTTTTTTTACTGGAAACGCTGAGGTTAAGTGCCTTTCCGACGGCTCTCATGGCTGCTCCCTTCCTGAGACGTGAACTGGCAACCTTCCGGTAACAAGCCCAAATAGCGCCCCCCCCCCCAAGTCCATTCGGCACTTTGTAAACGACCCATCGCTTCTCTCCCTCAGTTACATAATAAAAAAAGATCATCCCATGTCAGATGTCTGCAGGTGTGTGCCAGAACTTTTATGACACAGTCATAATCAGCCATTTTACTATGTGCATTTAAACCCATTAACGACAGGATCTCACTCTATCTCCCCTTATCTGTATCCTTCACGTTTAATATCCTCTCTGCAAGCAAAATTAATTACTATATTATTTTATGAACATGTCAATAAAAAAATGAATAGCTAGTAATATCAAGGGATTATAGATGTAGTGCAAGACAGTACATTAATAGAAATTAGATGACACCCACAGTCTAATATCCATGAACCAAACCAGCACTAGAGAGATTAATCTTTTGCTCTATATTTCTTATTAACTCATTACAACAAGAATCCAAGCCACTTTATCATTACTAGTAGTAAGTGAACTTTAAAAAGGTCCTCATAATTGCAGGCTCCGTGATAGGATTACAATGCTTATTGTGTCATTCTGGCTAGAAGGATGGAGGCAAGGCAAACCAATCATTTGATTATATGGGCGATTTTAAAGTGTAGGTCACTTTCACAGGGGTGTGCAAAGCAGTGTGATGTAAGAGAATGTTCCCGTGGTCCTGATTGGCTGGACAACATACTGTATGATGCACATTAACAGGGAGATAATGGAACACACCTTAAGGGTGGTAACACACTTCTGTTCACAGCCTTCAATATTACTACTGGTTTTATTGAAATGCAAACTGTTTGAAACCGGAATGCAAAAATTTTACTTTAGTACTAGCACTTTTATTTATATAGAGAAGCTAGTAATTAAGAAATGATTCAGGCCTGACCAGTTGGTGGGTTAAGCACACAGATGTGTGCTGGACGGCTGTGGAGGTTGCGGTGTAGGCGATGGTCTGTGGGAAGCTGGCGTTCCCTTCTCCGGAGCAGCCTGGGAGAGGAGGGGTGTGACGCCTAAGCACGTGGGGTTTCCCAAACGCCGTGAGCGAGGGGCCGGCCACGCGTCCCACCGCGTAGGCATACAGGGACAGAGGCTTCTGCAATCTGAACGAGCATGTGACATCACTGTCATGTCCCAGAGCAGCTCTTGGAATCTCCCTGGTGTGTTTAGGGCTCGTGTCCTAAATGCCTGTGGCCATAAAGAGTGGACAGTGTCTAAAGCATGGAGTATGGACACCAATGAAG